>NC_139808.1:13126526-15894026 GCF_963457635.1 Microchirus variegatus
CAGCTCTTTTATTTATTTATATTTATATCTAATATACTCTTCTTCCCTTTTCTTTCATGTTGTCTTCATTCCTCTCGAGGCTTGCTTTTTCCTCAAACTATCATGTTATTCGTTTACTTTGTCGTTTTGTTTTTTAAGGAGTTCTCCAGAAGGTTAAAATAAACAGCACAATTTAACCTTACAGACCTGCTGTTGAAGAGTCATTGCAATCTAGACGTCCATATTTGTTTCTTTCTTTGCTCTTCTGTTGGAGATGGGACCTACAAGGCAGGTGATTTTTGTCTCTTGACTCGCTACTGATATAAAATATTGATGTGTGCAACTTTAAAATAGAAGTTATTTCACATCAAAGTTAATTTAAAGTTTGACATTATGCCTGCTCCTACTCCTTATACTCCAACCATTAACTAATCTGTTTTTTTTTGTTCTTTTCTCACTAATGACTAAGGTCAGATAGAGATTTTGGATTTGACAGCATCAAGGGCTTGGTCTGGTTTCTTACTGTCCAGTGTGAACTCTAGCACAAACTCGCTGCTGCCGGCAGGGAAGTTGTGTTTCCAGCTGACGTTAGCGTAGTTACTGTTAGGCTCCACCGTTAGATTCCAGATCTCCTGCCTAGGGACCGCTACACAAAAGGGAGGGTCAGGGGTAAAGGATTAAAGGTCAGAGGCAAGGAGCAAAGAGGCCACAGTTACAACAGCCACAAACAGGGCTTCATTTAGAGCCATCTATGGTGCTACCACTAGTTTAGTTTGATAAGGATTGATGCTGACCCTGGTCCACTCAAAACCAAAAACAAGTAAATATGAATGTGTTGAACATAGACAGGGAATTCTCGTATAGAAAATTTTGGTTTAGAGTGAACCAAGAAACCAATATAAAATGGTGAACCAGTGCCAATGCTCTTATCACTACAAACACGAGAGGTTGCGTGTAACAATTATCAATGTTCCTTTCATGAAAAAAGAAGTCTGGATTCTCATTTCCTGACCAGGAGGACAGTTGCTGGCTACATCCCAATATTCTGAAGTAATTCCCCACTTTTTGTACAGTAGGTACAGCACAGCTTATCGGAATGCAGCCCTAATGTGGTTTCCTGTTTCGTCAGGTGGGAGAAGTCAATTATCTTTTGATGTCCCATGACTTAAATGGACAATTATGGCAACATAAAACACTAAAAAGAGTGTAAAAAAAACACAATGGGGCAGTAACATGTACCCATCCCATTCTGATCTGTATGCACAGAAGGTGTGCTGGTCGTTGTCGCCTCAGTTGGAGTGGTGGTAGTGGTAGTAGAAGGTGTAGTAGTAGAAGGTGTAGTAGGATCAGGAGTAGTAGTAGTAGTAGAAGTAGTAGTAGAGGCTGTAGTAGTAGGAGTGGTAGTAGTCGAGGTGCTAATAGTTGTAGGTGTGATGGTTGTAGGAGGAAGAGAAGCAAGAGGGAGTAGGAGTAGGAGTGAAAGGTGAGGCCACAGAGGCGTCGGTAAGCTCGACTACAAGGGAGGAGGCGTGCGGAGAGAGCAGAGGGTTAGACAAATCAACAGAATCCTCTCTCTATCTCACACAGACACACACACACACACAAAGAGGAGAAAGTCAGTGAAGCCCTAAAGGTAAAACACACAGGGAGTTCCCTACAAGCAGCACATTACACACTTGACTTGAGTCAGCATCAGTCAGACAAATGATCACAATGTTCATCCAGTGTCGTCCATGTGCTGCATACACTTAGATGCTACTGCCACCAAGAGGACAAATGCTGATATTGCATATCTGCCACC
This sequence comes from Microchirus variegatus, assembly GCF_963457635.1. Taxonomy (NCBI): domain Eukaryota; kingdom Metazoa; phylum Chordata; class Actinopteri; order Pleuronectiformes; family Soleidae; genus Microchirus; species Microchirus variegatus. The sequence goes on from NC_139808.1 coordinate 13,128,307, forward strand.
ATGTTTCTTTGCAGAGGAATCATGAAAATTAAAAACTCACTTGGAGACAGTAAGGCCACTAACAATCCACAGACGAGAGACTCAATACTTTGTAAAGTATGATGTTACCTCATCGGATGGTACCTCAGTGGAATTAAAGGACCAGTGTGCAGGATTTAATGGCATCTAGATGGATATCTAGTTGCATATTGCAGCCATTTTTTTTGTCTATTCTGGGCAACTCTTCAAATATGGTGGTGCAATATGGAAGAATAACAACTCCTGTGTCACTCCAAACTTGTTGGAGTGTCCCTTTAGTGCCAATCTATCTATTGAGTTCAAGGTCCTAAGTTTTAGGACTTTATATTGATAGAACCCCTTTTACACAAAAAATACAATATGGGTTATCATGTTCATTCTATTTTATCTGCCATTACAGTGAATCAAAGAGAGATATTTGTTTTTCTCTCTTGTTTTGCAGACACCATAGCCTTCCTCAGAAAAGCAAATCATTTTCCTCTTATTTCCACTCTCACCTCATACTGTACCTTGAAGTTGAGATCATCCCCAGCCCATGAAGTGTCTCAGTTCAAATGCCCCACACCCAAACATCTCCCTCATACAACATGCTTGTATCTCCAGGCTGTATGCCAAGCATGCCTTCAAACCATCATGTGAGGGGGGGAAATAAAAGAAGGACAGGATGAAGGAAACATCAGAATGTAAGGAGCCATTATAGCTGCAGTGTCGCAGGCCAGATGAGCCAAAACGTTCAAGCCACCTTACCTGCAAATCCCAGTGTGTACTGACTCAGTGCACAAGCATTGGATAAAAATGGCAGTGACATGAGCATCGAAAAAGCAAGTATGAGAGCAGGCAAGCCATGTGCTGATTTTTTCTCCACGGTCATTCTAAGAATGTTTCTCAATTCTTGACATTCCAATGCAAGGACATGCACCTTGTCTCATCATACACTCACTCCCACACCAGCTAACCCACCAGCATCAGGCTGAAAATCTAAGCTGCAACACAAGACTAACTTGTGTCTCATAGCAGACAAGAAGAGGCAGTGATGCTGAAATGTAAAAGTGCACCATCAGGGACTGGCTCAGGTCGATACGAGAGTAAAGGGCTTATGCGAGTTCTTCAGGGTGTATGTGTAACTATGAAGAACATTTGGCACATGCTGCAACTGATGCGTTACTGTATATAATCGTATGCTTCGGAGAGCGAAACACAAATTATTCAATGGTCCTGATCGATGTGTATTCCCTTCAACAAAAATGGGAATCGGGACATTTAAAGCCAGTGGTGAGTGGGCACGTTCAATCCCTGACAGTTCACATTGACAGACAAACAGTAGGTTTACACAATGAGGAAAGGTATAGAGATGAAGGGAAGCAGATTAGAAAAGAAAGAAAAACAATGTGCGACTGTAGACAGCAGTTCAGGCCAGGAGCAAAAACTCTGTCAGTGTTCTCTGTTAGAGCCTTTTCTAAATTGCATCATCATTAAAATAAATATAAGCATTTGAGGTAGTTTACAGTTGTAAATATATGGATATCATACATTCAGTATATTATGATGATTATTATTATTATAACAATGATTTTAAACTAATCTAGATAAACAAAACACTAACAAATCACAAAATAAGTGATTGATCCTCCATGTTTCAATTAACATAACACTTAATAAAACATTGCTGATGTAAACAAACCTTTTACAAGAAATGCTTGGACAAAGGTCCTCTTACTTGGATTTGTGGGGGCTGAATCATCAGTAGCACTGGATTTTGCATACTGCACAAATACTGAGAGTGAATGACATATGCTCGATGTAATATTGAGATTACAATTCAAAATACATTTATTTAAAGCTGCTCATGAGCAGGCCCCTTATTATCTCTTGGCAACTATAAGTACCTATCATACATTATCATACTCAGGGCAGTTGCTAGGAATTCTGGGCCCCCTTAAAGAATATTGACGTGTGCTCCTCTACACTATTATTATGTAAATGATGTATTATTAGTTGTCTTATACTGATTTCTCTGATTTGCAAACATGTTATTACACCTCTGAGCGCAAATACATCTTCAATTAACCACTCAACAAATAGGTAGTGGGTATATTGTTGTATTTATTAGAGTATAAAAGATTATTGTTCCATTAAATATTGCTTGTTTACCGAAAAACTGATGAAGACTTAACTTAGTCTTGGAATACACAACATCTAAATGGGCTTCTCAGTACCATAGCTCTAGGCAGGACAGCCTGTTTGATAAATGAGAGCCACTGTGATTGAAACATTAAAACCACATGGCTGTTGTAAAAAAGGTTGCATACAATGGACAGTGCCCAGTGCAACAAGGCCATGCCCCCTGCAGGAAGCTAAGGCAGCTTTCACTATCACTAAGAAACAGTTTAACAGTTAAGTTCAGCCAGTTTATTGATTCGTCTTTTTATGTTAAAGAACTACTTTATGAAATATGAAGTTACTGTTGGTGTGGTCTACCTTTATTAGTTGTTTATGTTGGTTTGCCTTTTTTGTAGAAATTTAAGCAGTAATTGTTTAGTGGTTATAGCATGTTGTATGCTTTTCCTGTTGTTGTCTGTTAAGTTGCTCATCTAACTGTTGAGATAAGTTAACTATAATTAGATATTACAAAGTGCTATACAGTAACCTTGATGTTTTATTCCTGTTATTCTGAACCAAACTTGAATTAATAGAGGATCAATTTCACCTGTGCATTGATGTATCTGCATTTAATTTGACAACAAATCCATCTAAAGATTTTCCTGTCTCCGGTGTCCTGACTTGACTCTCCATATCACTGATTCTATTTCCTAACCACATGCTTCATTACAGGGGTTGAAGCCAAAATGTAGCAGCTTCTCAGCAGTCTGCCAGTGTGAGCTGCAGGGGGTGGTAGAGCTACACTTTACTGGACAGCAGGAGAGGAACTGAACATGGACTGCACTGCTGCCAAGTGTTTAGATGGACAGATAGATGGACAGAAGATTAGGGTGGGGGGTGGGGTGGGGGGCAACAGGCAGACAAACTGTGCTTCTCATTTCCCATTACCTAGACCTGTAGTGTCAGTAAAGTTTTCTGCCAACAAAAAGAACAAGAGAGACATGAGAGAAGGGAGAGGTGTCAGAGAGACAGAGAGGGACAACAAGATTGGCAGGAACACACACTCTCTCTCTTACCTTTAATGATATCTAAACATTGAATGACTCTGAAATTAAATTAGCCACAACATTTATTTTTCAGTGTTGTGAGAACCACAACAAAATGTGTGCCAGATATGATGCAAGGCAAAACCTCATTGGTCGATAATCTAAAAACCTGAAGAGATAAAACATTACGTTAAGAGCAGGTAGATTCTGACCCTTTCAACTTGCGAGGCCAGTTTTAATTCTTGAAAACAAACTTGTAGCTTATTGCTGTAACTATGGCATGAAGAGGATTACATGGGACAGTAGTCACTGACTGATCCTGATCAGTGTGTGTGTGAGACAAGTTATCCAGCTTTCTCCATCTAACATGGCAGCAAAAAGACCTATGTCTACACGCGCACATACAGAGGTTCTTCTGATTTTATAAAACCAAATTAATTCTCATGTAGGTCCATGGCTAATAATAATATTACTTATAACAATTTATGAGACATTATGTTGATTGATGTGTAATGTGTGACACTTTTTCTGGTACCAAATGATCAAACACTCACCCTCATTCGCAAAGTGTGGAGACTCCCCAGCAAAGACCTCGCCGGTTCCCACCTGCGTCAGTGCTGACAGGAAGAACTTGTAGTGGACAGATCGGTCCGGCATGCGCAAGGTGAAGTGTGTCACGTTTGGAAAAAAGGTCTGCAGGTGTGATTGAACCACCCTGGAATCATTGACTACACACACACACACACATACATACAAAGCAAGTAGTTTAGATTTCTTACTTTTTACTTTCCATGCTGCATCATAGACACATACTCTATTTAAACACATACTGTATTTTTTGAATGAATGAATGATTTCCTAGACTGTTGTATATAGGGAATTATCATGGTATTTCTTCATTTAGGAACCCCCCTAACATCCTATGATATAAAAAAAAACAAAAAAAAAACTAATGTCTGAATATTAATTATTAATTTCGTTCTTGACAAACCAGAGCAGCTCACCTGTCTGATACTTGAGCTGGTATCCAATCAGAATGCCGTTGGGCTCCAAAGGTTTGTCCCATTCCAGATAGAGTGTGTCAAAACTTCGCCGTTTGATACTGAAGAACCTTGGAGCATCAGGAACTAAACACAATGATGGGAACAGGAAGAACATCACAGAACTAAATTCCAAATTCCAAATATCCCTCTTGAAACCTGCATAATGTGTGATGATGTCTGTGTGTCAGTGCTTTAGGTCACAGCTAATGGGGAGCCTAATAAATGAGCATGCTGTCTGGCTTTGAAACTACATAAAATAAACAGTATCAGTGTCTTCTTCTGGATGAAGCAGCTGGAGTCCTCACCTCCCTCCTTGGTGGTGAATTCCACTAGGTTGCTGGGTGGACCCTCAAAGCGATTGTTGGCTGCAACCATGACCATCTTGTATTTAGAGTAGGGCACCAGGTCAGTGAGGGTGGCAGACGGCTCGGGCATGGTGCTGTAGAAGCCTTTGGTCTTGTTCTCCATCTTGACCGACAGACCCTGGGCTAGACTGGACTGACGCCAGTAATACAACTGGGAGGACAAAGGAGAAGAGGAAGCGTTTAATGGGATTAAAAACATCAGGAGGAACAGGAGAATGTATCACGGTAAAAGTCATTCTCACTCTGTACTCTTTGAACTCTCCCAGGACAGAGCTAGGGTCCACAGATTTCCAGTGGACGTTAACTTCCGTGCTGTTGACTTTTGACACCCGCAGATCTTTGGGAGCGTCGGTGGGCTCTTAACACAACAAAAGGAGCAGACAAGTCAGGAAGTGTTTGTTCTAAGAAACAAAGTCCAACTGGCATGCTATAGTTTTTCTGATTTTTGTTTATGTCTTCATTCTGCCTCTGTAAAATGTCAAGCATTTTTCTACTTACTGTCCTCTCCAGAGTATCCATTGACCACATTAGACTCCGGTCCTTTTCCAAAATCATTTCCGGCCTGGATTTTGATTTCATAAGGCACATAGGTTTCTGTGTTGGGGACAACATGTTTGGTGCCCTCCGTGGTCACATTGCTCCACTCCTCCCCTGTATCTTTCCGCCTCCACCACACATTATAGTGCAGGTTTGGACCATTTCTCTCCAGATCTAGCAGAGGCTAGAGAACAACACATCCTTACTGAGGACTGTCAGTGAGCCAACACTGACTGAGAAGGAAATACTGATTCTATCATCATCATTTTCAGCTAATGTATGAGCTGCCACTTCTATGATTTACCTCCCATGTGATCTCCATGTTGTCATTTTCGGAACCCCATCCTCGGAGACCTCTGGGAATGGCGTCCGGGGCTTGTTTGAAAAAAGATAAAGTTCACGTAGTTCAAACATCAGCTTAATTCTCTGTTTTTATACAAATATGAACACAAAGAGTTTCTCACCAGCTCCGCTGGTCTTGTATCTGGGCGAGGAGTTGCTGGGCTTACTCTGCCCCACTGAGTTAATTGCTATGACCCTGAATTGGTAGTTGACGAAGGGGGCGAGTTGCAGGATGACAGAGTTGAGGTCCCCAGGGTAAGTGGACAGGTTTTGCCACCTGCCTGGCTCCCAGCGGTTCTCTTCAAACTGGACCAAGAACTCTGCAGAGGCACACACATAGGAATATTTATTGTTACAACACCTGTAGCTTGGGGCTAAAAGGTTTTTGATTTAGTTCAGAAGGTTGTCTCAGATCTCTGGGTCTCTTCTAGATCACACTCTCAGCTGGGGCTTCATGTTTTTTGTGGCATGTCATTTCATTCTCTGGTCTCCTCTTGAATTTGTTCAAATGCCATATTGTGGTAATTTTATAAGCATTGTACAGGCTATATTTATTTAATGTATAGATCTAGTGGAGCCACCATATATGTGGTGGCGAGTATTGGCTGCTGCTGCCTGCTAGCAGTGACAGAAGAGTGAAAGTGAGTGAATCTTAGAAAGTGTCCTCTGTTACTGGTAGAGGTAGATTATAAACATCAGTGGTAACAGTGGTAATAATGGTAAAGATAATACAAGACAACTATTGCAATTAAATGTCCAGGAGAGCGATAATAAAATGACAGTGTGTGTGAGTGTGTACACTGACCGCTGATGGGGCTCCTGTGTTCATTTCCAGGGATCCAGGTGAGGCGAATGCTGCGGGCTGCTGGGTCTGACAGATCCAGATCCATGGGAGGGTCTGGTCGGTCTGCAAAGAAACAGGAAATGAGTCGACAACACACACTGCAAATATACGAGTATACACACACATGCTGCATACTACAAAACACCACTTATGCTGCATAACGTAATTTATTTCAGTGATCGGTCATTCAGTCTTTAGTTAAAACAGTTAAAACATTTTGTACAATGTAGCCGAGTCTCCAGATCTGAAACTTTCCCCCAAGTTCACTGGGAATACTTCAGGAATGTGTACTTGTACATCAGAAATTAAGTGAGATAAAACACTGGTGACATCATTAACAAACAAGAAACATTCTCTGACATTGATTTGAGGATGGATTGTGGTGCATAAAAGATAAACAAGTATAATAAGACCATAAGAAAAACATGAAATATCATTATAACAACACAGAAACAGAGAGTTCAGACAAAGGCAAAGGTAAAAAGACACTACAAAAAGGAAGAGATAGTATAAGAAAAAAAACAAAAGGAGGGAAAGAGAAGACAAAGGAAATTTCCACCTGAGCTGTGTGTTACCTGCAGGCAAGGCACTATAGATTGAGGGGTTGAAGGAGGCTTCCTCTGTGAGACAGGATCAAGGACCAGGAAGTGGGTATAAATGTTAGAGATAGCGGGTTAGTCTACCAACCAGTCAGTATTAAAGGAGCACAACTGTTAACATGTTATCTAGCACAAATATTTATGTTATTTTTATATTAATCCAGCTTCACTTGACACAATCACTCAAGCAACAATTCTACAGAAGTTGAAGCTAATCTACATCAGTGAGTAGTAATTTGCATCAACAAAGAAGCATGCACAATTTCCATTTGAAGGTGCAGAGCTGAGAGGCACTACAGCGTGAATAAGAGACTACATAAAGCACTAACATCAAAGATTTTTGATTAAAACTGTAGTATTTGAAAAAGAAGAAATTGAATATGTTTACTCTTGCTGCTCCTCTACACATTACATTCAAATATGTTGTGAAATTGTGCTATTTTCATGAGTGTATATGTCTATGCAAATTATTTGGTAACATTAAGATAAGGATAAAAACATTTGTAAGACTATACAATCCTAGAATAACTATGCATTTCCCAATATTTTACAACTGAAAATACATTTTAATTTAACTCTGCATTATTTCTGTCTTACGTAGAGGTTGAATGCTTTTACTGTAATAGGCTGATATTCCACAGTGTTGATTTTTCAACAGAAGCACAAGGTTTCTCCTAGCATTGTTCTGAATGTGTGTGTACCTAACACAGTGAGGCGGGCAGAGGCAGAGTCCTGGTCTATCTCAGATTTAACAGTGCAGGTGTATGTTCCCTCATCGCCCTCATTCACATTGTTGATGGTCAGCGAGTCATCGTCCTTCTTCAGCCTGGGAGACACACACACAATGATTAAATGTTACTGTACATATTGTAGAACAACATTGTGTAAAGATGAGAGGAAAAATAACTGCATGTTTCAAATGAAAGCAGAATGATTTAATTTATTTGTGCAGATGAGTGGAACTTGACATGTTTGAGTTGCTTTGACCTGACAGATCTATAAGAGTTCATTCATATGAATTGAGGTCATCTTTAATTGCCATTACCTCCATCCAAAATAGAGAAACTTGTCATCCTTGGTCCAGGTCACAGTGACAGGCAGGCTGGGGTCAGACTTCACTTTACAGCTGAAACTAACCGCGGAGCCCCTGGTGACCGACTCGTGTTCAGGGGCTCGGATGATACGTGTCGGCTCTGAGTCAAACACACACATGCAAATCATATATTAACTCACACAAGCAGAAGTAGTAGCAATTTTTTAGTATTTTGTGATTTCTGCATGTGATTCCAATTTTGTGAGAGAGTGCAGCAGTGACATGATGTCTGACCTTTGACCTGCAGGCGAACCTGGTTCTCAGCTGTGCCCAGGATGCTGCTGGCCACACAGGTGTAGGTGCCCTCGTCTTCTGTTCGTGCTTTTTTGATCTCCAGTGTGCCGTTGATGTAAAGACGGTACTGACCACCATCCAGCCCACTGCCCTGTCCATTCTTAAACCTGCAAATGGGAAGAGAATATGAAAACACAAACTTGACTTAACCTGGAAGTATGATACCTAAAAACAATATATTTAAATAAAAAAGCAATCGGTGCTCACCAACGAAGCTCAGGATGAGGGGAACCAAAGAACGGACAATCCAGGAAGGTGCGATTGTTTTCAACAACTTTAATCAACTGGTTTTTGGGGCCCAGCATCCTCGGACGCATGTCTACAGGAGAGAGAATGTAGGTTACCTACCAACTTTTTCATTATTTCTTAAAGATGTTAACTATAATCCCCACAGGTATGTTTTAGGACTTAGCGAAGAGCCAAACTAAGGTGGACAGAGGATCACCACTTTTGAAATCAGTCTCACCTAGAACACTGACAAAGGCATTGGCCAACAGGTAACCGTGCTGGTTGGATGCATTGCACTGATAAACAGCACTGCTTCCCATCTGCACTGAGCGGAAGATGATGGTGTCACCTAACACCTGTGTGCTTGGGTTGGGGGGAAAGGCTGGCATCAGGAAAGGAGGAAGGAGAATAGAGGAGAAGAAAAGGTCATTGTTAATGTGACTATGCTTTAGGACACTGGATAAAAGATAATATTAACAACAGTTATCTATTGAAAGATACAAATATTGATATGGGGTAATACGTTCAAAATGGGTTTTCTACACAGAAGCTATGCTGTATTGCCAGTTATTTTGTAAAATAAGAGGACATAAAATATAAAATGGATGACTTGGCAGCACCAGTACCAAAAATAAAGCCAAAATATCTGGATTATTGATGTGAAGCTGATACAACTTGAAATCCCCCCCCCCCTCTCTAAACTACACCTACTTTCTATAGGCTGTCCATTGATCAGCCACTGAATGGTAGGTTTAGGGTTCCCATTGGCGCGACACACCAGCCGCCCATTCTCATCCGGGGAAAGCACCAGGTCTGAAGGTTTGTCTAGCCAGTAAGGAGCCGCTGAGGAAAAAAAAGAAGTACAGTTGGTACAAGATACTGACACACCAGTTCATATAATACAGCAGAGTAGCTAATACAGAATAACTTAAACATCGTACACTTTTTTTTTCGCTTTCCCAATAATTTATTGTGCGAGGCCAAGTATAGCTTTTGTGAGGCCACTGTGAAGTTTGGCCTAAAATTTCGTTTAATCGTAACAGTCACTTGAGTCCAAGAGCATATTTTGTGCCAAATTTGAAATGGTCCTCTCAAGATTTAGTTTTTTTTCCACTTTTACAGGTTTAAAACAGTTTGGCTTTGTGAATCTGTGTGAATAGTAAGTGCTGTGTAATGTGCTCAGAGTGCTCATCAAGAGGAGAAAAGCAGACCATAACCATTTACACAAACAAACAGACGCGCTGAAATTGAAATTCCTGCAGCCACACTCACCCGAGTGGAGGCATGATAACACAAAATAACGACCTCCTCACCTTTCACTTCGACATAGATGGTGTGGCGTATGCTGCCTAAACGATTGTTAGCCATGCACACATACGCGCCAGCATCCTCCTCTGACACACTGACAATCTTCAAGGTCTTGTTAAACTTATCAAACTTCACTTTGTGTCCTGGCAGGTCCCCGCCTTTCTTAAACCACTTGATGGTGGGCGTTGGTCTGTAGAGGAGGAGTAACACAAATCCAGATTTTTTTTAATGAATGACATTATTATTTTGGTCTTTCACTCTCAGTATCCTACTAAATTTTAGTGAGTGATTTCAGAATCTTGCTTTATTATTTTTGCAGTTTGTGTGTGTGTGTGTGTGTGTGTGTTTCTGAGAGCTTACAGTCCAGCAGCGATACACTCCAGCAGTAGCTGCTCATCTCGCAGCACCATCTTGGAGCTCTCGGTGCCTGACGGGGTGAGGAAGGTGGGTGTAGTCTCCACTACTTTACGGCCTTATGACGAGAAAAGAGGAGAAGTTTAAAAAAAACAAACAAACAAACAAAAACATTCAGAATCTAATCCAAGATCTCTACAATTTCCTTCAAGGAGCTTGACATCTAGTTTGTTGACACTGATACACATCTAACAATATTATTCTCATCATTTCCTTGCGGCTGTGTTCCATCTCCTCCAGGCTTTGGATCTCTCTGTCCTGTCCTGTAAACAGGGTTAACGTCTCACAGGAAGTCATTAAGACACACAGAAACAACATCATGGTCATTGATCTCACTTTATGGGATCAAGGAACGGGGAAGGCGAAGACTGCTATTAAGACTGAAGTCTAATTCAAGTAGAGTTTGGGTCATGGCACTGATGCACGTAGACTCAGTTGCAACATATACTGGGTTGCCATGAGTAGATGTTTTAGGATGACGCAGGGTTTTATAATAAGGGTGAACGAAGATCACAAAGCAGGGGACAGGTCAGTTTTTTTTTTTTGTTAAAGTGATTGTATGAGCTGCACACACACAAATGGCTTTTAAACTTGACAACACATTGGCACGTAGACAAGCGGGTGCAGGAATCGAACCCTAATCGAACCCTAAACCCTAGTTGACTCACTCTTAAGCCATCATCGCTTAAGTACTGCTGGTCATTAATATGAAGATTTATAAAAAAAAATCTTCTAATTTGTTTATCCCTTTATATTAAGTCTATGTTTAATAATTGTGTGACTGCTTCTGTTGATTCTACCATTCGGTGTCTTTAAGACAGATTCGGTGTCTCCCCCAGTCATTTTGGTGAGTACATTTTTATAACCAAAAGAAACCTAAAAAATATCATCCAAGATGCAATAAATGTGGCACACGAACACTGGTTTATACAGCGAGAGTTTCGATTTGTGCTTCAGTTGTAAAAATATGAGAGGAATGTGGGTTGACATTATCCTTGGGCTTAGTTTTATCCCATGTGACAGGAAATGTTATGCAGCATTGTCAATGATAATTCGGAATTAGTAATTATTTGCGAACACACCACAGAGTGAACCAATTAAAATGCTCCTATATTATACAGCCTCATTCCTCTAGATCTTTGATCACTGCTTAGGGTTCTGGACAAGCACAATTCCAGGCTGCTCCAATCATAACACATGTGCTGTTCATGGACACCAAATCCAGTTTGGGGAAGCTACTGCCTGCTGGGAAGGGAGAGGGATTGAATTAGCATTAGCCTCTTTTATGATGCAGATGAAGCCTGTGTGGGATTAAAGCATCTGTTAGTGATCAGCTTCTCCACTGACACACAGACACGAGTGAGTGGGTGAGTAGATCTGTTATCAGACGCTACACTGGAAGGAGAAGAAACATGAAAAGAGGAAATACAGACAGTCAGGACAAAATACCAAAGTGCGTGCTGATGAATCAGGAGAGCCCATCCCATCATAAAAGACAGGTATGTTCAGAAGATATTGCGAAGAAAGTAGCAAGCATGTGGCCATGTGCGTTTGAGTGGTGGTGTGAACACTTCGACAGCTGCCCTCATTAATCGCCCACACTTGCATTGAATTGCGCATGAGCGCAGAGCAAGGCGTAGGGAAACCTTATTTCCATACATATATGACTATTAATGACCACAGCAGGAATCCAGACTGAATATTCATCATGTGACCTAATTCCTCTCAGTGCTGCAGCCTCATTGGTATCGCTTTTTTTCCTCCTGGGCTTCAAACCTACAAGCCTGGCACTGTCACACAGCATATATATTCTCCCCAAGGGACATATCACCTCACCCACTACCACATATGCTGCCAGTTCAGCTGATCAAATCCCTGCAGCTATGGACATGCTCAATAGCTGCACGTCATAATCAATATAGACCTAATTTCATCAACTTGCAATACACTTGCATTGCGGGCTAATTTGTTTGTCAAGTACAATATCATTATTCATTAGGTGTGGTTATTGAACACTGAGAGACCAGAGTACAGACTGGTTTGATGTGAGCGTATATTAGGATCAGAGAAAGCAAAAGCTTTAATTTAAAACACATCTACAGTATAAACAGGCACACAATGTAATTCAGATGTTGTGAGTTAAATGTCCAATATGCAATTATTCAATTGAGCCTTACAAGATGCAACGAAACAAATGTATTAACGCAGAACGCAATTATCTATATAAATAGAAGAGTAATGATGTTTTGAATAGAAAATAAACTCACACTTTCTCTCTCTCTCTCTCATTCTCTGTTTAGACAGTGTCAGTTTGTTGCATTTGAGTACAGCTGGAACCACTGGGTCATGTAAGTAAATATGCTGCGTTCAAATAGTGTTTGCATGACATGAGCACATTTGAACAGTTACCTATAACATTCATAACTTATTAACTAGTTTTCCAGACAGTTCAGACTTTAGGATTTTCTGTACACGGCTGTTCCCACATCATATTTAGGAGTTCACAAGTACCAGACAAACCGTAGGGAAATTAAACAAAGCATCCAGCTAAAGGTTGTACTTTCAGAGAAAGGCATTCTCTTCCTTGACTTTTAAGTAATTTGATGCATAGCTAAAGTTACAGTCTTGAGAAAATGACAGAAAAGGCACAGTCAACGCTCACAGTTCCACAACACACAACTACATAATGGTGTTTTGCAGCAAAGCTTTGACAAGAGGGTCAACAAGAGGAGGTGAGATTTATCAACTCAAAGTATAGCGTGCTATTTCTAGCTCCGGTGGACTGGAAATGCGACGGCTGCAGAAAGCAGGTAGGAGGTTAGATCAAGTCAGTGGCCAACTCGAGTTCCACTGAGGCCAGCAGGTTAGTAGTTGCAGTTACTGTAGGATATGATTGAGCAGGTGAGCAGGAAGTGGATCGGTCCTGACAGTAAGTGACTCACCACCATAGGGGTCAGTAGCATTGTAAGATGTATCATTATATGGTTCCGCTGCAAAAACAAAACAAAAAAAAACAGGCACACACAGTTGACTATCAGTCCACAAAAAAACAAATACAAGAGGACGTGATGGTTGGTAACAGATTTTGCATTACATGGAGATAATTCAACATTTCATGTCTTCATTTGTCTAGAGCAGTGATTCCCAAACCCATCAGAGGTATCAGCCTGTAAACAGCCTGATTTTGAAACTGGCATATAAGTACAGACAGACACAATTTTTGTCAAGTGTGCAGGAGTAGGGGTACATGGCTGGAGGTCAAAAGAACCTCTAGTCTCGAGCAACCAGAGGAAATATTTCACACCTGATGTTTCTCATGTCATGTCACTACCTCTAGATGGCGATATGTTGCACATGCAAGTCTGATTGGTGTGTTATCAAAACACATACAGCAGACATGAGCAGGGAACTGGACCATAGTTTACACACAGCTTTGTAGTGGCTTAAATAGTAACAATTGCAGTAGTCAGTATGAAGTCTGCAGCTGTATGTGTGCACAAATGTGCAACTTGTCTACTTACTGTTCTGAACTTTGAGCGTGAATGGGTTCTTCTGCTGGATGGTGTGCGTGAAGGGGAAGCGAGCATTGCAGCTGTAGTCTGTGTGAGCGTCTTGGCCAATGACATTGGAGAAGTACAGGTCTCCGTTCAAACCCATGGAGACTCTCTTATCCTGTGGTATCGGGGTCATAGCTGGACGTCGCCAGAAAAGAAAAGACAAGGACGGATAGAAATGGAAGGAGGGAAGAAAGAAAGTCAATGAAACCCACATTTAATCATAATATTGATGCATCACAACTGGCTGGTAAGTAACAACCAATGATGTTGCTAATACTTCCAAAAACTATGGGTAGTGTATTATTCTTCCTCGACATTGTGAATAACACACAGTCTATATCACATCCTTCTTTATTTGTAAAGCATAAAAAAATGAAATGGTCCCTTTAATACCACCAAAGCTCCATAGAGTATTTTCCATACTCTGCTATTCTGCTCTGCTCTAGTAATTCTGCTGCTGTGTCATCCTACAGTCACTGTAGACACACATTAACACCCACATATACCGTACACCCAGACACATCATCGTCATCAGCATCATCATCAGCCACACTCTATAACTGCAAAGACTGACAGGAGCCACATGGTTGTCAAGAAAATGCCTCAGGACCAATGAGTGTGTTGGCATGATATGCTCTCACATCTACCACAATACATTAGTGTGAGACTGTGTGCACATCATGGAGTCTGTTCACAGAGTGGGGGAAGTTTACCTCAGGGGATGGACCATATTGCTTATATGAATCAGTTTTAATAAAAGAGAATACTCTCACAGTCCAAAAACATGCAATATGGGGATTAGGCAAATCGGACTAGATTCTAGATTGATCATAGGTGTGAGTGTGATGGTGATCTGTCCAGGGTGTAACCTGTCTGTCGCTATAATATAGTGATATAATATATAACATCATATAATATATATGTATATATATAACATCACATGTGTAAATAATCAAATCAGTGAAGGCTGAGTTCTCTCAACTCAACTGCAGGACACATGCAGACAAACAAACTGTATTAGGAAGGATGCATACACTCTGTGTGTGCGTGCGTGTCTGTAAACATTTGCACAATTGTAATTAGTGCTCACCACTGTTCATCCAGAAGGTGAGCGGAGGAGGAAGACCAGGTGGGGGGTTGCAGGGTAGAACTAGGGGGGAGCCCTCAGTCAGGACCACTGGCTCCAGCACCTCCTTTGGCCACAGAGGAGCCTCTGAAGGATGGAGAGGGCAGGGAATTAAGAGGGAAGGAAAGCAGGTGAGAAATATGAAAAACTATTCCCATCACACAAAATGTATGGACAACACATTTTCTCACGTGCTTATCATTACTGAGCCTCATTTTCTTACAGATATGGGGCAAAAATCTCATTTAAAATCTAAGGTATTTGATCAAAATAGGTTTATATGCAACATCCTCAGACAGGTGCTGCTGCAAAATTAAATGGAAAAATATACAACACTAGCATTCAGATTGCTGGATTGAAGCTATACATTTTAAAATGTGTAATAATTTTTTAGATGTTCTTACTCGACACGCGGAGGAGGATTTTGTTGGTCATAGCCATTCCTAAGTCATTTTCGGCAAAACATTGGTACTCTCCTTCGTAGTCTACTGGTCGTCCTCCACTACGGAAACCGATCTCCAACGTCCCGGAGCGTTTTCGCATCGTCACCCTTGGATCTTTGGCGATGTTGAATAACTTCCCGTTCCTTCGCCATGAGAACCTAACACATGAAACAAAGGCAGACATTGTTAAGTTGTAACATTGTTGTTCCCTGGATCTGAAGATGTTCCGACTGACTGACACTGCCTCGAGTGTCATATTTTGTCGTCACCAGGTTGGTGTTATGAAACTATAAGTACCCATGGTTTGGAAGAGCAGGGGTGTCCACACCACAATACATGTAGTGATTGAATTGACATCATGCTGTATCGGAGAAGACCTGGAACTAGTTAGTGAAATCATAAAATGCTCTGGAAAATATTTGAGGTGGAGTTGGCTCAATTTCCTATGGACCTATGTACAGGAGACTACATCCAGAGACTCCCTGGTTAGGTCCCACCTGTCAATATATACCAATCACTTCTAAGTGTTCAGTGTGGATTTACAAAATATGCTTCCTGTCATCTTTAAGCAAGTTACAGTCTGTGCGTTTGAGGTGCAGTGCAGCACTGAGCTGAAACAATGGAGCATTGTAGAGGCGCCCGGAGACCAGAGCTGTGTTGTGGCGTAAGTTGTGTAGTGAGAGGCCGATTGTGAGTGAATACGTGAACGATCTCCTTCGCTGAATGTTTCATGAGCATGAATAGTCAACTAAGTGCATCACAAGAGCAACAATGACGTTCCTGGGAAAGGGAGAGCCAGTTTGTGTGTATGAGTGTATGTGTGTCTTATATAAAGCCAATCTGTCTCCAGAAAAACAATGTCCCACTGTCCGGAGCTGGTCAAACCCCTGCTGATGTAATCAGTGGAGACCCAGCATGTTTGTGTGTGCGTGTGTCTGCTCCACTTCTGTAGGTGTGTGAATAGCACTTAAAATGCATGTGCGCACATGGGATTTGCATGTTTTTTCTGTATGTGGAGCAAAACAACGTGAAATTAGATAAAGACATGACGATGAAAGAGAGAGAGCCACATAAACTGTAGTATAATCTGCTGGTCCATCACTGTTACTCAGGTTGATGTGTTACACTTCCTTAAGCACACATATAATTTGTTTCTGAAAACAGTGAAATTTGTGTTTCAACTACAGACAACTGTATACATTAGCGGCTACCAGGACATGAAATAAATGATGTACCTAATCCTTAAAGCTACATATCAATCTCAAAAAATGAACAGGGCACAAGTGGAGCACAATACTCTGCTTTCCCAAAGACAGAATGTTATGCAGCCTCTGTGTTGACAGTTTGGGACACTGCTGCTGTAGGAGGCAGGCAGGCAGGTGTCATGTTGAGTTTAAAGGTTTGTTAGAGGGCAGACAAGCAGCTTGGAGGCAAGACATTTATGTCAAGAGGGACGTAAGTGAACAGGGAATGGGTGCTAACATGTAACTGTGTTGTGTGAGCAGGGCCGCAACTAAGGATTATATTTGATGATTAATCAAGTACTTATTTGGTCTGTAAAATGTCAGAAAACATTGGATCGGTGGAAATGTTGTTGTTTTGCTCACTGTTTTAATGATCACTTTGTTATATGGAGCAAGGAAACCAGAACATATTTACATTTAAGTAGCTGAAAAAACCAGCAGGCTTCTTTTAATTATTGAAAAAACAAACAGTCAAACCAAGTCATGGATTAACAGAATAATCGTTGCAGTCCTATGAGTGTGTGAGAGCGAAAGATAGACAGACAGAAACAAGAGGGCAGGAGTTGCAGGAGAACAAATTTGATTGGCACTGTCACTCCTCACAAGTCTCTCAGTGTGACACAGGACTGAGCTGGATGGAGCCAGACAAGGAGATACAAGGACAGACCAGAGGCAGCAGATGAGATTGAGAGATTGAACATTGACTGCTTTGTCCTCAGCTGTGCTGCTTTTCCTTGATTAGACTCTAGCTATCAGACTGGAAAGACGCAGGGTTTCTTTTCACTTAGTCACATTGGTCAGATTACTGAATTACCTGCAACATCATGTCAACTATTATAATTTCATGTCAGTTAAATGCACAGTTTGTGACAACAATACACACACTGGTTTATGAGTAGTATCAAATATGTCCTTCCTCCCTCTGACGTTTCAAACTGGCTTTGCCTAGGAAGCTAATTATATTGTTTTACTGCAGAAATATCATATTTTAGGGTCATGATATGATTATAAGCAAAATTTGGGGTAGGTTAAAGGTGCATTATGTAATAAATCTAAAGCACCTGGCCATAAAATCCTCTTATATGTCATAGAGACTCAGGAATAATGTTCATATAACAAACTGAACTCACCAACAACAACAGTACAGCCAAAATATTTGCATTCAAAAAAGATTTTTGCAGACTGCAAATCATGTTTATGTTTTGAAATCATGTTTTGGCATGTGGTGCCACCTACCGCCGTCTACCAATCATTGCAGTCAGTAGAGTCTCAGCTGCCGAGCAACCACGGGTTGCCAGTTACATCAGAAAACGAAACCTAAAAGACCTCGGTATTTTGAATTTGAATGCAGTAACCGTTTTTGGCCACATTCTTACATATGGCACCTTTAAGTTAGGTTTAGTAGGTAAGAGTAGGTTAAGAATAGGTCTGGTTTGGTGTAGGTTTGGGTTTTAGGTAACCTTAAGTGAGACAAGGTGTAGGTTATTTAAGGATAAGGTAAGAGAAAGTGTAATGTATATGAATATAAATCAATGCAATGCCCTCTGATGTCATGGAAACACAACACTTTGTGCGTGTGTGTGTGTGCATAATGCTTACGTTGGCACTGGGTTGCCCTTGGCCTCACACTCGATGATGATGTTATCTCTGGGATCGACAATGTAGTCCTTCCCCGACTGTTTGATTATAGTGGGGGGCTGCTTCACTGTGGGAGGAGGGGGCAAAGAGAAAGTGACACAAATGAGGTTGTGTCCATAGCATGTACGCACACATTCAGGCACATGCAGGCACACAGCACTGGTAACGCTTTCTGGAAGGACTTGTGTGCATACATACATGGTTAAGATCCACTGTTTGTAATAAAAGATCATTAACAGGACCTCAAACACCCACACAGGAATAAATCAAAATAAATCAGTTTTGGGGAACATATTTCACGCAGTGGATATGGTGCTCTATTATGTTTGAAGGTCGTCAGGAGAAGAGAGGATATGTGTGTTCATGGCAATGAAGGAATAATGTGTCTGACTTCACAAATGTGACATACACCCTTGAAAGCTGAATACACACTCTGTTGGTTTTGCATATGGGATTTATTAACAATAAGAAAATATAGAAATTTAAAAATATAATAAACTACCATTCAAGCACAAAGAATATGAAAGAGGAACATTTCCCACTCTCTCTAACTAAAGCACTTCAAGCTAATCTAATCCACAAATGAAGTAGCTATGTATTATACATATCCCCCGTGTTGCTATGGCAACCATAAGACTACTCTTACGGCATGAGAAACAAAAATTTAATATACCAGCTTGTACCTCATTGTCAAAGACTCACACACTTTAAATGGGGTGGGCAAGATATATCGTCTAAGATAATTGTTCTTTTAAAGACGTGCACATTGACATTATTGAGCATTTTAATAGCTTTGTAATTTAACTAATGAAGCATGCACTAAAACATTTGCTGAAAGCATGTAGCAGAAGACTTCCTCGCTGCAGCAGTGTTACATGACCACTAGTGGGCTTATATGATCACATGACATTTAGCATCTATGGAGACCCTTGAAGAAGAGATCGTATACTCAATGGGATCTTTGTGGCTAAATGAAAGATAAATAAATACATAAAACCTAGTATCCATTGATATAATCTGTGAGCAAGAAGGAATGACTTATAACTCAGATGATTAAAATCAAATATTGAAAGGATATCGACTAATTATCGTTATCTTCAAAATATATTTTTTGCCCATATTGCCCACCCCCCACATGTGATGGATTAAGTTAATATGTAGATCATATTAACACACTGCACTACAAACTCTCAGCTATACAGATAGGGATAGGAATATTATTATTGGTGTGTTAAAGGGACACTTACTCTCTTGCTGGATCTTTGCTGTTAGTCCAACATAAGGCAAAAACACAAAACAGATTGTAATGTGAATGTTAATTCTATTAAAGACATTTACAACATGTTATAAATACATTCTAAATAAATAAGTTATCACGCTAAAGCTCAGTGGTTGCCAGCTGGAGGCGTCCATTTTGGGGTAGTTGAGTTTTGTCTGATGGGAACTACGGTATGTCGGTAGATGTGTAGGCCTTAAATTGAAGGGAAATCTGGACTGGAACAGTTGGGGACCACTGGCATAGCATTTATACGTTATGTTGAATATAAATTATGAAGCAATATTAGTAATGATAGAAATAATATGATCTCCAGACTGAAACAGTGAAACAGTGACTGGTGACTCACCTGTAATGAGTTCCCATTTCAGCAAAGGGTGAACAGTGAGAAAGAGAAAAAAAAAACAACAACATACATATAAGTCAGACTTTACTCAAATCTCAAAGTGTTTTTTGTTGTTGTTGACAATTAATCATCTAGACAAAAAAGAAAAACACATTCATAATTGCTTTTAAAGCTTCATAAGCATGGCTGTTTACTATAGCCTGCAGTGGTACTGCAATATCCTGAATTCATGTTGAAAGGAGAGTGACACACAACTGAATAAGAGTGAGAAAAAAAAAAAATACAGCATGATGCAGCAAGTAAATAAACAAGGAATTCCAAAACTGGTATTTTAAGTGCCGGACTAGAAGACAGGGTGTTAAAATAAAAACATTATGAATGTATTTATTCAATAAATAAGCTGAATTCAAAAATATGCTTTACAAATTGCATACATCTATTTACTGAATTCAAGTGGGCTTGTATTCACCACATGGGCTCCTAAATATAATTATAATTATGGAGATGTATCTAGTGT
The DNA here is from genome assembly GCF_963457635.1 of Microchirus variegatus. NCBI lineage: Eukaryota > Metazoa > Chordata > Actinopteri > Pleuronectiformes > Soleidae > Microchirus > Microchirus variegatus. The sequence goes on from NC_139808.1 coordinate 13,148,685, forward strand.
GAGTTTGTGCACATGTCTGTGAGGATGTGTTGAGAGCACTCATCGATAAAGGTCAATAGTGCAGTTTGCTGTGAAGCAGCTAAGTAGATAAATGAACACCAAGCAGGTGGGTTTTTTCTTCCTCTCTGTCGACAGAATTAAACCATCATCTAAAGAGCATGTGGAGCCTTTGTTCACTCTGACACAGGGAGGAGTCTTGAAGAGTCCAATCTCTCCTACAGCATCATTTTCTGATCCAAATTATTATTATTATTATTATTATTATTATTATCATTATAATAAACTTGCAATAAAAAGTGGTGAATGATCAATATGCACTTTATAATGATGTGGTAAAATGATGTATAAACTAAAAAAATATATTTAATCTACTTTCAAAATGTTATGAAGCAGGCTTCCACACATTAATTTTACATTGGTATAAATATGATTTCTTAGCTCCTGTAGTCTACAAGTCGATGTGTCCTTGGGCAAGACACTTCACACCAAATTGCCCCTGGTACCTCGTTGTGAATGATGTTTCAAAGAGCACTGTATATAGATGCTCTTTGAATACCATGTGAGTGGGAGTGAAGGAGTGAAAACTCTAGTGGAAAGCACTTTGAGTGGATATTAAGACAAGAAAAGTGCAGTATAAATACAAACTATAAACCAAATAGTTTATATTACTGTAGTTGTTCCTGCAATGCCAAAACTATGGGATTGGTCAATCACTATTCTTGGGAATGGCATGGTAAAAAAAATGAATGGTCATTGTTGGGTTGGGTTTGGTTTAGGCAGCATGTGAAGTGGGACAGTCCACCAGCAGACCATTGCTTTGAATGACCGCAGTAAAAGGGAGTGTTGATTGAGGGGGCGGGGCCAATTGGTCACATCACTGTCAGATTTGTGGACTCAGTGTCATCAGCAGGTGGAACATAATGCAACAGCAAACACACGACACTTACATCAATCAGCACAGCAAGCGATAACGTCGAGCTGAGCAAAGACCATAGTTGTGGCTTAAATATGTACTTAATTAATATAAAAATCATTGTTCATGATCAAATTCTAATGCTTTGTCATACCGCCCATCCACCACCCTGACCTCTGCCCTTTGACCGAGACTTTCTCTATATATGTCAATGGACTTCCTCCTTTGCTCCCATCATCATTACTATCTCCACTAGAGGTCTCCTAATAATACGACCTGAATACAGGCCATAATGAGCTGCTGCAAAGGCAACCCATGGGGTCATTGTTATGGAGGGATGACGCCTGTCAGTCATCAGTGAAGCACACTAAACAAAAACTGCTATACAAATAGAGTTTGACTGATTTAATGACTATTGAGGCAAATGGATGATATTTAGAGTAACATGTGATACAGTTTTATATGGGTTAGGGTTAGGTCAGATTTTACATTTTGTTTGTATTTTGTTCTACTTCACACAGCCACCATACATGACATGGACGCTGTATTGTCATGTGTGCCTTACTGAAGTGGAAATGACCTTTCTAGAAGTGACCTGATGATTTTAATGAAGCTTTGGCTCAGCTGGTGACAATGTGGCAAATAGATGAGGAGAGGTCACACAGTTTTAAGTGTATCCTCCTTAATGCTCTCTCTGTTAGGCAGGGTGTGGGCATGTGTGTGTGTGTGTGTGTTTCGATCAATAGAGCATCATAAGGCCAGGGTTGAAAGGTCGGGATCATAAAAAAACAGAGAGAGGAGGCACCATGGGGGGCAGTGGGACAGAGGACAGTGACCCTTATTAATGAAATGAACGTCCAACTGAAAACTGAGTATCCAGTTCATTGTCATTTAAAAAAAAAATATGAATAAGAGATCACGATCAAATCTCATATTGAGTCTGAAATCAAACATGCAAATCCACTAAGTGTGGTGTTTTGTGGCGGCAAGTATTAAAGATGCAATCAGTAACATTCCTACATTAAAATATCTAAACATGACAAGACAAATGTTCTATGTATTTTTTGAGTAGTGAATTTATATTGATATAGCCAAAAAAGCCCCGACATTAATCAATCATCTTTTAGGGTTTCTGCAACAGTTTGATGGCCCACTTTTTGTTTTCCCACTGAAAGTGGGGCATATAAGCCAGGTGTCCTTGGTGCTCTGTCAGTTTAAAATCATTTTTCATAAAGCAATGGAGAAACATCCATCTTCGTGTGTGTGTTTGTGTGTGTTTCCCCAGTAAAAAAGGTGTGCGTGTAAAAAAAAAAAAAAAAAAAAGGGAAAGATTCTCCCTTTCTCATTTGCGCTTCTATTTATACTTCCCTGTGGAATCTATCTAATAGCATGTCATAATGGACAGAATGAGTGCCTGTGTGCGTGTTAATGTTAACAATGCACAAACTATATCAATTATCTATCAAATTATCTATACATCTCCAGTTTTATTAAATACAATTTGCTGCAACATTTGGAGTTGAAGAGGATCTGATGATGACTTGATGACTTACGGTCTTGTGGGACTACGATGGGTGTTGCTTCACGCCACAGTAGAAGCATTAATGAGAGGCGAGCCAGGGCCGCATGCCTGCCCTGCCCCAACATCTCTCCCTGATTGGCTCACCTCGCCTCTCACCTCTTCTGATTGGCTAAATGGTTCTGCCGACAGCCGTGCCAAGGTCCTGTGACATGGAGACAGATGGTTAGGAAACGACAGAATAGTAGAGTGTGCAGAATATGTACGATATAAACTGGGGGTGCGGTGCAGTCTATATGTATTCTGGCATGAAGAGAAAGTGTCAACTCTGGCCTACATTCACAGCTGAGTCCCAGTGAGGCTCATCGGAGAGACCAGCATGGAAACAAAGCTGAGGAGAATCTCTGTGGCACTGATTCTGTGACTCACGTGAAGTTCAGTTTGAATTATTTGCTAGAAGTATAACTCTCACCCCATCAATCGTATTACTTCAATCTCATCAGTGTCCTTTCAGATTTATTTAATTTGAAGTTACAAATGTGTCTTTTGAATTCCAACCTATGACACAGTTTAGGTATTAATTACATGGTGAATAAAATCTCAAGACATTTGATAAACACATTATACATGCATCATGATTAAAAAAAAACTATCTGCTTAGACAATGAATTAGATCACTATGTTTTTTTATGCACAGAAAACAGCAAACACTTGTCAAAGAGAGAAAACATTGAGGTTAAACCTTCAAACACACCATGCCACAGCATTAAAAATACCAATTGCCTACAAAAACACACCACTAAGGGCGTGGTGTTTGGTCTGAACTTGGTCCTGAACTGTGCTCTGTTGCTTTGCATAATATTCCATGAGTTGTGTTAGAATGAATGTTTGTGATTTAAGTCCATATTTGAAAGAGAGAAAGAGATTTGAAACCAACCCTTCGTACACCAGATGATCAATCAGTGTTTTCTTGCAATCCCTGGTGTCACCTCTTCAGCTTGTGTAAATATTCAGCTACCAGCCAAAGCTTTCTAATTTACTCCCCACCACGTCCACATGACAGCCAAGTCTCTGTACTGGCAATCATACCAGGACCACCTGCCCACTGTTAATCCCTGTCCCCAGCACGCTGCTGCATCTCCCACCAAGATCAGTCCTTCAGCTCAAAACTACATGACATCAGGCTGAATTAAAAAATGATCAAATAAATAAAATCATATAGGAGTGTGGTGGTGGTGGGGTATTCACCATATGGCTGCCCTTTCAAATGTGGGAAAAGTGACGTACAGTAACACACTACTCCTATAAGTAGGACTAAAATAGAGACTAAATAGACTAAATAACCAACCAACCATTATCTACCACTTTATCCTCCACCGGAGGGTCGCGGGGGATGCTGTGCCTATCTCTGCTGACAATGGGCGATAGGTGGGGAACAGTTTGCCAGACTTGGACTAAATATTGAAATATAAATATAATGAAATCACTTACACAACTCTCTCCCATTAAAATGTTCATACATTGATTAAAGATGCTATACGTGGTTTAACTACATTATCTTTGAATATTTCAAGAATCTACTTTTATTATATATCTGGTGGAAACCAGGATTTATCTATAATTATAAATAATTCCATAGTGATGTATCTACAAGATTCCTGGAAATCACTGTTGACAAAACATAAGACATTTAAAAGTAAATACTGTTACCATGGCATTCCATTAGAACGTCATTACCAGTATTATATCCTGATATCGATTAATAACGTTTGCTCACATTTTAAAAGAATCTCATGTGAGCAGAGGAACAGACTGACACAACAAGAGATGGGACACCAACAGCTTTTTGGCCTGAGGGCAGTTGTCAGATTTCATCCAAAACCACCCAAAACACCTTCCACAAGCTATCTGGCAGTGTGTCAAACCTACAATATTCAATTAAATAGCTCATCTTCCCATGGGGAGCAAAGACTTGAGCGTTGGGTGGCAAGAGGAGCCAAACACACATACACATACACACACACACACACATGCGTAGGCAGATGTAGAGGGAGGTACACTACATGGCTACACATGGATGAAAACGCACCCTCGACACACCCTCAACACTCACACAAACGCACACAAAGCACACTCTGAAGACCAGCTGGTGTGAAACCTGACCAGTATCACCCTATCTCTGTTAATTACTGCATGCGAACACACATACACACGGACCCACACACACACAAACAACAAGAAGACAAAGTAGAGGGAAGGGATAACAACATAATAGTCCAATACAGGCCAAAAGAAGGAAAACCTGATTCAGCATTAATGAGTTAATTCTACGGGTTCTCCAAGTTTCCTCAAACAGTCCAAAAACATGCAGATCTGGAGATTAGGCGTATTCAACGATCTCAATTGACCAGAGCTGTGTGTAAGAGTGGACGGTTTTTTTTCTCTATGTAATGGACTGGCGATGCCAGCTGGTATTGGCACCCATAAACCCCATGCGGACGATAAAGCGGTAGAAGATGAATGAATGAATTAATAGAGATAGATAAAGGTAGAGTGCATCATCAACATGGTGATACACCGAGAGAAACGGGGTCAGTCACATAGCATACTATACGTTGATTAACATAGCAGTATAAAAAGAATCTACTCTTCTCTGCATTTCATTTTTACATGTCCCACATGTTTATTCATGTGGACATTTAGCAGAACGTAACATAAGTTTCTGCTGAGTTCAATGTCAGAATAATCACCAATAAAAACCACAGGGGACCTAACCAGTTTGCCAAAAATGAACTAGATCAGATTAACTTTGGGTCAGCCTGAGGTTAATATTATGATAACACATTCAAACACATGCTCAAGCATGTTAATGTGTGTATGCAAATACATACAAAAACCCAGTATTATGAATACACAATACACATCATTCTTCAACTAGAATGTCAGTGTGAGTGTAGATGACTCTTATCATCTGCTCTCACACAACAGATTGCATATTGTACATACAATGCATAATTTCAGTTGTAGAGATGGCTCTTTTATTGTCCTATTTTGTCTTTGATATTGTTTTGTTTTGCTTTGTCAGGACTCTATTTTTTGTTTTTGTCATTAAAAGCCTTAACATGTAATGTATCCCCAGCCAGTTCACACATCTGCATCACATTTTGCCAGAACACTAGGAGATTTATTTTGTTGCCCTCATCATTGTTTTGCTTGGACACAATTATCTAAAACTTTCTCCTAATGAAATACAACATGGATTTGCTGAATCAAACTGAGCAGCATATCAGTCTTTATGCAGACGATGATGATGTTTTTACTCCAGCAGGAACTCCCTTGTATCATTCTCACTCACGAATAATACCAATGTGTGCTGGTAATTTGGACACAATCATCATCACCACCCACATACTTTAGTCTACTACCTGTGCTGATATCAAAGTTTGACGATGAAGTTGACAGACTAATCAATGCCTTACTGTGCATTTGTTTTATTCAAGTATTGACAACAAAGCTGCAGCCTTTACATGGCATTTATACTTCCATTAAACCCCTTCTTTTGTATTGCATTGCATTTACTAATTATTCAAAGGTTATGAGCTCATTAATATGATTTTGGAAAGACTGACTGACAGGTATGAACATGAGGTTAGGTATAGGTAAACACCTGTGTACTGTGTACTGTGAGTGTTTCGTTTTAAGGTCATGAAACTCCACAGTAGTGTGGCTGCCAGTTGTTAACATGATAAAATATTTGTGTGCTGTTGTTTTTTTAAGTCCATTCTATTTTAGGTGTGTGACTCAGTGGCAACGCTGAAGGCGTTAACTCATGAATTGCCCCTCTACCTTGTTGCTGATCTTTTACAACAAACATCCCTAAAATAACCCTCCAACTGTCAGACACAATTATGCTCAGCCCTCCACTGTAGTAATAACATGACTTACTTAAATAAATAATAATACATAATAAATACTGCAGGTAAGACAGCAGCTGCTCCAATTCCTACAATTCCTACAATTTCTACAATTTAATGAGACCAATATATCCGTCAATGTCAAACAACTCAGATTATTCAGTGAACCAAATACATAGTCTCAAAATCCGAGTACATAAAAAGGGACTTACAGTACATGCGCTGATGTGGACACTTGGTCTGTCCACCCACTGTTGTGACCACTTAGCTGACCTGATGAGACACAAAAATAAGACAAAAAAAAACAATATTAGGACATTGTGAATTATAGCACCTTGCTTGCAGGGTAGTGTAGCTTAAATAGCTTGACAAATGGTAAATTAGAGTTCAATTACTAATTTCAGTTCAACCGATCGGGCATTGTTCAAGTACTCCGTGTTCCACTACTACTACTACTACTACTACTGCTACTAAGGATTATGTGTACACCAGAGGCTGTAAGTCATGCAAAATGAACCACTTTGCATGCAATGGATAACAATGAACAGTTAAATGGGCTCCGAAAGACAAAGCAAAACTGTGCTGCTTAACTCTGAAGAGTAGACTCAAGTCAGATGTGCTGACTGCTCATTAGTCTTTGTTAGCCTGAGCGCAGAAAGAAGCAGACAGCAGTGTACACACACACACATATACACACACGCCTTAGGACTGTCTGCAGCAGTGTTGTATCTCCAACTGTATGTTTGCGTATAAAAGGACTTGTCTGTGCGCCAGCCACTGCCCTTAGGATCACAGGATGCTCTTTCCCTCTTTTCTTTTTTATCCTTCTCGTCTGTGTTGTTGATGCTCCACACACTAACACACACATTCGCAGCTGCCTGGAGAAATAGAGGACGATCCTCTGTGGAAATATAAAAGCGCACTGTATCTCCGAGATAATCAGTGCAGTAAAAAACATCATACTTTCGAGCAAACCATACACTATGTCCACCAAAGTGTGTCATGTCATTTCTGGTCAGAGCTGGAGCAAACAAGCCATACATACGAGGGCTTACACCTTCACAAGGAGGGACTCAATAATGCACATGAACATGTGTCTGGACCAGCGACTGGAAAGCACTTGATCACACAACTCAACATGGATCACAACGCGCGACCATGGATGGAAACAGTGTCATCCATTTTATCTTCTACACCCTGAACAGCAAACCTATCTCAGGGTCAACATATCAGGACAAAAACATTTATATTCATATTTATAATCTAGAGTCTTAGCCTTTACTTAAATTAACCCTTGCTCTATCAAAACTCAAGGACAGAATGAAAACCTCATGCAGCAAGGCCCTGTGTTGAACTGCGATTCAAAAGGGTGACCTTCTTGCTGTGAGGTGACAATGATAATCACGATTGCATTAGGTGGCCACTCAACTGTCTTTTTGTATACAAAATTGTTGTTGGCTGCAATGTTTGCAGTAAATCAGAAAAACAGCAATACTGACACTCGTCAAAATCACTGGAGGAGGCTCTTCCATTGTTCCTCCATGAGCTTTGACAGCGAACACAACACAGACAAAGGTGAAGAAGAAGCAGGGGATGGACGGGTGGAAGGAGTGGAGTGATTCGCTTTCTCGTCTAATGCTATAGTACAAGCTCGATTTCCAGAAGTTGCAAAATATTGTAGCTTTAACCCTGATCTGTGAATATGCGTAAGCTATACAGTACAGTAACCCCCCCCCCTTTGAGCATGGCACAGCTCATATTAAACATCTCGTGGAGAACTGTTTAACTAGGTTAAGTGCTTCGCCAAAGGGTATGGTAGTTATATGCCCTACTTGAGACGAATGTAAAAGGCTGCAGTGGTATGTTTTCAGCAGAGATGCTTCTTGCATTCGTGCAACATTTTTCTGTAAACCATTGGAAGTGTTAAAGTCGCCCTCTCTCTACAGAATATAACGTTTGGATGCATTGATGTGTGCTTTTTTATGGAGAGGATGTTGCTGCTATAAGAATAAAAAACATTATATTTTTTCCCTCAGCCCTGACCAGCTATGTTTTGTGCCTGAACATCAACTCATTCATCATATCATTTCCTCAAAATGCCAAAAGTAGCACACGCATATCACATTGACACATGTCTGTAGACATGTAAATAACTTAAGTTATTTTGGTTCAGAGATAGTGAAACTGTGACTCATTGGGAAAGGATGACAGTGTGTCTAAATAAAAGATCTAAACAGGATGTAAATAATAAAAGCCTACACCGAATGTGTAAAGTGAATAAAAAATGATCGATGGTGATTACACACATCCCAGTGTAGCTGCCCTGCTTTCAGACACGATGTGTGTGTGTGTCTGTGTGTTTTTGTGAGTAGTTTGATGTCCAGTCTATCACCTGCTATTCCCTGCTGATTTACTGTAACAGGTCAGGCACTCAACTATTCACTAATGACTCTCCCTAAGGTCTCTCTCTCTCTTTTTCTCTGTCTTTCTAAGTGTGTGTGTGGGTGTGGGTCTCCTTTGAACCCGGTGCATCAATGTGCTCAGACTCTCACACGCACAATCACACACACTGATAAATATCGGTCTGTCTGTCTCTCTCTTGTCCTTGCACACACACACACACGCGGGTCACAGGTCACATGCTAAAGAGGTTTGGGAGGAAAACTGCCTGTATGACAGTAATATGATTTCCTATGTGTAAATTACCTCTAAAAGGGTTGCCGTGACAACCAGTGTCAGGAACTGATGGGATAATTAGAAAATGTGTGGGAGGTGTGGAGTTCATGTTTGTGTCTAAAGACATAATTGGCTCTATTTGTGTTTGCAGTATCCACTAAAGCCTCTAATGGTTCTTGTAAATGTGTTGTTAGTTTACATCATGAGGAATTCTTAAACCAAAAAAGAAAGCGAATAGCTTTTTAGATTTGTTAGTTTTGCTTGTATGCGTTTTAAAGCTTAAAGATGCTCAATACATCAATACAATATCCCTTCCCTCACTGAAAGCCTTTGAGTTCAGCTCCTTTGAGAAAATGAACCCAACGGTTAATTTGAAAGGTGGACGTTTCTTTAGACTGGATAAACCACAACAATAATATTGTGTTTGTGTGGTCACACAGTTCCATGGCTTGTGGTGCATTTATGTGATTGTGAGGGCATATGAAATCTGAGATTGAAGAGCTCTACTTGAACACATTCTCCAACAGATCGGTGCATTCAAATCTCACTGTATCCCTTCAGTGAAACGGCTGATCTTGGTCATCATGCTAAAAAGGAAGAAAAATTAAGCCTATGAATGAATGTGACTCTGACAGTGTACATGTGTACAAGGCATTGACTCTGTGTGTAAAATTAGCACTCGTTCCCTGCTCAGCTAACCCTCAGACCCTCGACTGAAGAAGAACAGGGACCAAACAAAGTGGTGTCAAACAGCAAAGCCACTCGTTTGCACCAAGCACAACCTCTGGGGAAGGTGAGATGGAGGGAATGAGAATGGAGGATGAAGAGGGTGCAGGGTGAACGGCGTGGTTGCCAGGCAATGTGGATGTCAGTCTTGGCAGGGGTTGCAGCTCAGTGTTGCAGAATGACCTACTTTTAATGGAAAAATGAGAAAGAAGAGCGCATGGAAGGAGAGAGCAGGAGAGACGGCGAGACAAAGTGGGAAAGCAGCTTCGCTGGGTTTATTTTGTAGTGAGACGAGAGAAAAGAGTAGGAGGAAGAAGTCATGAATGGGAAAGAAAGGGATTTTTAAAGACCTTATGTGTGTTAGTGTCAAACACAAGGACAGAGATGAAATAACTGAAAGGGGGGAGGATGCAAAGTTGATTATGTGTGTGTTTGTGTGTGTGTTTCCTGCCCCAAAGGGACGTGCCCTGCAGCTCGATCCCAGATAAATCAATCCCAGAGTTCCTGGAGTGATGTGATTTGAAACACTTCCTGTGTCCATCCATACAGTCTCTTTTATGAGATTACTTCATTAATGATGATGGCCACCTGCAGCATGTGTGCGCGCAAACAGACAAAGTTCACATAAACACACCTGCAAATGCAGGTTTCGTGAGTCTGTGTGTGTGTGTGTGTGTGTGTGTGTGTGTGTGTGTGTGTGTGTGTGTGTGACTTGTCATCAGCCCATTTCTGCAGTTATAAATGATGTTTATGTTTAATTTCAAGCACAAATGTGTCTTTTTCTTTTTAAAAAAACAAGAGAAATTCCAGTAACAGTGTATGAGAAACAGGTCTCTCAGAGAATACGTTGTTGTCCTATGTTTTTGAAAATCAATTTTTTGCAGATTATAACAAATGTGTGTTTTTATGGAGATGATGTTGATGCCTAAAGAAATAAATGTGATATTTTGCTGTTCGGTTATCATGTCTCAGGCTTAAGTGTCAAGGTCACTGGCATTGCTCAGTAGTACATGGTTCCTATAAATGAAACAGAGCTACCTTGATATTATTAGTTATATCCCAATGAAAATGGTCTATTATAATGCATGAGGCATTGAAGGACAGCAGGAAATGAGCCAAAATCATAACTAACAAAATGATACATATCAAATCAAACAGTTTCCATCCGAATTTTAATAAAAAACACCAATATTAGCCATGAATTTTGTATAAGGCTGAGCATTATCAGAGGGAACCATTTCCTATGATGCTAAATGAGTGACCACAGCACTGTGTGTTTATTATATATATGAATAACGTCTCACGCAAGAAAAATAAGACCACATTGCACCAAGTCATCCTAATCCTCTGCAGATCTACCACGACGAGCTCATGTTAGCTGAGGAGGAAATACAAGTGGTTGCCAGTTCGTTACCCCCATCGGTTTCTACCCATCTTAGCAACAAAGACAGCTAGGACGGAGGCAGAAAGAAGTAGAGGGAGGCAATTACAGATGTAGACAGAGAGATAGCAGCAGCAAGACCAAGGAAAAGGAACAGAGACCAGATAATATGGCATCAAAGAGGAAAGGAGGACGTAAGGTGAAAGAAAAAGAAATGGGATACTGACTGGGAGCTATTTATTTCAGTAACGGCATAGCACTGAATCTAAAATGGAAAAAAGGGTTATTTAAAGTCTCTGCCATTGCCCTCACTATAAATTACTGGACTAATACAAGTGGTTTCAGTCTCTTTCAGATTGTTAGTATTGGGAATTTCGACCAATTACGTCTCCTCATCAGTCCAAAAACACACCACTTTCTGGGGTCAAAGACCAGGGGGTGGGAACAGTGGAGCATCTGGCTGAGCACATACAGTATGTGCATTAGTTATTTGATTTCCAATCGCATTGTTTGGTGTGTGTTAGTCTGACTTTCAGAAATTACATTTGGTACAATTTCAGTCAGGCTTTCAGTTTTAGTCAGACGAACACAGCTGTTTTGTTTCTAATGTTAAATTGCACCAAGTGATTTCCTGTGCTAAAATTCCTGACAATTTAACAGATCAATGGTTATTCATTACTCTGCCTGTTAGCCGATCAAAAGCAATAAAAGACAAACAAAGAACCACCTGGGCGTGTTTCCAGAGAGGGTTCCTGACAATTTTACATCGCTGAACAAAGAACCCCGCTCCTTCCATCTTTAATCTGAAATATTAAAGACCTCCCACTGACATTCAAATCACACTAAAGACATCCCCTCGCACCTTTGACATTACATCATGAATTCATGACATACAAAGAGGCTATTTAGTGATCCCTCCAGGCAAACTGTTCACACTCAAAAGCCACACCCACCCACTGGGAGCTGGCAGCCACTCATAAGTGTTCAGTTCTTTAAATGGTTTTCCAGAATCACATTTAAAAAAAACAATGGCAGCATGTAAATCCACCAGTCCACATTAACACCACATTTAACCACTGATCTATGATGCTTTTATAACCTCTGATACTTAATACTTAATATAAAATAAGGTGCTAAACCACATGATGACTACACCATCAGACAGCCGAGCTGGTGAATCAGAGAGTCGCAGGGAGCTGGAGGTTAAATAAATGTTAGGTTTGCTCATAACCAAAGCCTTCTGACAGGAACTCTACAGCTCTGCTTCACCGCACATGGTTTATCAAGACTGAGTGCAGTATGTGCAGGTGTGCATGCACATGTGTGCGTGTATGGCTATGGACGGAGATTTCTAAAAAGAAAAGATAGGAGATGTCATACGGTACAGCAACTTGTCCGTCCACATCACTTCCTGCTTCAGTGTTTCCTGATTTGGCACTGAAAGACAGACAGCTGTCATAAATCTTCAAATCAAATCCACAATGCGAGAACCCACTGGTTCAAACGACCATTCTTTCTCATTATCAATTCATCTGCAAACAAACTCATTTCAAATTTTCCCGCAGGCAAAAAGCAACATGTTCAGATTACAGATTACAGATTATTTGATTCATCCTAACCTCCAAACCTTAGAGAATAACACATTGCTGGAAGAGCTACACAGATTTGCTGCTCAAACACCAGAAATAGTTGTTTATCAACATTTGCTGTCACTTTCAGAGCTGTTTGAACAAAAAAGAAAAGGCAAACCGAAAACACGGGATGTAAAGCCTATAGCTCAGGTGACGGAGCAGGTGTAGAAACTCTGAGCCTTTCATTTCATGACCAGTGGATAAATGGCTTGTTGCTTCAGCTTGTGTGTGTGTGTGTGTGTGTCCAGAGGTAATGTTCCTTTGTTCCAGCTGAAATAAATGAAAGGGTGCAGCAGCCTCTCCCTCTCCGCCTCTCGTTCTCTCTCCATCCACCACCTCACAGTGCTGTCTCTCACATTCCCCACTTTTGTTTTTAAATGCCCTCTGACTCTTTCTCCTTCTTTCTTCTCCCCTCTCTCTCTTGTTTTGTTTTGATCTCATCATATTTGTCTACTAAAGCAAAACTTCACTCATCTTTTTTTTAACTCACTCCACAGAACCCATGTCCATTCTGTTCAGTTTATATCTCCTCCAGTTTTTTTTTTTTTTTTTTTTTTTAATCCACCTGTAAACTGTTATCTCTCCTAATTGTGTTTCTGTTCACCCATCAACCACCCGCCCTGTCCTCTTCTCCTCCCTGGCTGTGGTTGGGCAGCCCGCCACCTCATTAGAACATCTGGATCTCACTTTGTACTCATCATCCAACCCCCAAACCCGCTACCCATAAACCCCCCTCCACCCCCAACCTAACCCCCTCCCTCCATCAGTCCTCTTTTCCTCTACCTCCTCTAACCAATGAGAAAACTCCCTGGTCACCAGGGCTCCTTAGCAACAGCCCCACAAGGGGGAAGAGGGATGGAGATAGGGGGAGGAAGGAGGTGAAGGAGAAAGGAGGAGAGAGAGAGACACACATGATGGGTAGGGGGCGAATAGGGAAACCAACCTCAGCGGGAGTGTGAGGCTGGAGGTGTGTTTGCCATTATCAAAGCCTCACATCTGACGAGTCTAAGTGTGTGTGTGTGTGTGTGTGTGTGTGTGTGTGTGTGTGTGTGTGTGTGTGTGTGTGTGTGTGTGTGTGTGTGTGTGTGTGTGTGTGTGTGTGTATCTGAAAGGGATGGCGCAAAAGTGCAATCATGTGTTTTTATGTCCCCTCCCTCTCCCTCTGTATATGTGTGTGTACATCTTTGTAATAGGCTGTGAGGACAAATTTAGATTACAATATATTTGAAAGGACATTTTGACCTTGTGAGTAGAATTTTGCTGGTCTTCCAATGTTAAGATTTGTCAAGGGCTAAGACTTGGTTCTAGAGCGAGAGAGAGTTGAACTCAACAATCGCACTCCACGGTCATTCTTCACACATTTTTGTCATCACGCCCTAGAAATAAACAGTCAGTGTTTCTTTTTTTTTTTTTTACTTTATACTCTAACTAATTAAAAAAACAGCCTACAATAGCAAAAGTCAAAGGGTATGAAAAACATGCAATTTGTGTTGTAAGCTCCCGTGTGACTTAGTGAGAGGGTGAATGAATAAACATGAGTCTAGCAGTGTTTTCCAGTACTGACACGCAAGTGTGTTAAATATTCCTCTTTGCTTGTTTAACACCACTTGAAGAAACAGAGAGACAGACTCAAGTCAGATACAATTCAACATGATGGGTAGGGTACTTTTGGTACTTTTAATGGTACTGGCTGCATTATGTTGGTACTACCCAGTACCGATTAACACAAATCAATCTGAGCCAGTACCTGAAGGCACATCTAAGTCATGAGATTAACCTGAACTGTAAGTTAGAGAGAAGTGCAGTTGGTCTGGATTACTGTGCTGGAACTGCACTGTGTCTGACTGTGTGCTCGAATAATATTGAAACTATCATACTATTATTTTTCACAAATTAAACTTGTCTCATTACAGAGATAATAAAATACTGAAGAAGCTACTGTTAGGTGTCAGTACTGAATTCAACACAATAGCACCAATGTTGACCGGAATGTGAATGAACACATAAAAGCATCTAATTAAATATGTCATACAAAATGTTCTGTCTGTATTTTGTATATTAATCACTGAACCACCTTCGTATAATAACTGATGAAAAACAACGTTGGGCTGCAGCTTATCTAATAATTGATTAACATTCTAATTAAATTCTGTTCTTTGCTCCTCTTTGTGGCCATAATATATTTTTTCTTCGTTTTTGACCTCGTCGTTTTGAGGTTTGGTGAAGACCAGCTGACATTCATCATCTTCAGACATTTCATGAATCAGATAACTAATCAATTAACTGAGAACATAAATGACGGATTAATCAATTGAAAAAACTTCTCTCACATGGACTTAAGTAAATAAGTCTTCTACTGTCCAGTATGTTCTTATAAGGAACGTGTCTCATAAAACGGTCTCATCTCATTCAACCTCAGCCACACCCACGCTCATCTCTCTTTCCTGGTGTCTGTAGAGACAAAGATTGTTAAAGATGTTAAATGAAAGGAGTACTTTTTGACCCCCATCCCCCATAACAACATCGCTCTCTTAAATTTCCAGTCCTTTCAGTGAAGTGTAAAAACTGATCGAGTCTTTCAAGTCTCTTTCAGGAACTGCACGTCCCTTCAGAAAAACAGGGCAACTTACACTTGACTTCTTCTGACACGGTCACACACCAACACACGTACAGTACATACATATATTAATGTGACGTACACGTGTGTGATTTCTCAGAGGACAACTGAGGTCATGTGCAGGGCTTTCATTAATATGTCATAAAGAGGCTTCAAACCATCCCTTACCCAGCATGCATCATACGTACTGTTGATTCACTTTTTGTCTCTGTGGCATTTTTTTAAATTCTACCAGAGACTCAATGCTATGGGGAGTCTTGATAATCAAATTTTGGGAATTAAGGAAATCACAACATTGCTCTAACTTCATTCTGTGAGAAAGGTTAATTTAATTAGTTGAGTTAGACATTTCCTACTGATTTGTGTTCTGAGCTTTTGTATCCACAGTGGCTTAAAAACGGTAATTATTTAGCTTTATTTTATATTTGTTTCTTTCTTTTGTCATCAATGGTATTGAATTCTGATTTTTATCTTTAGCCATTGTTGTTGTCATATAATCAGATTTGATTTTGTCTGTTTTAAAGTCTGCATGCTTGCTTTAGCACTGTGTTTTATTTGTTTCTTTAATAGTTTAAAAGTCCAAACAGAGGGCAGGACAGCAAAGGCTAAAATGTTCAATATACATCGGTTACTTTTTTAAAAGGTGGACCAATACTTATATATAATTCCTTCCCAAACGATGTAAGCAAATATTGTGCAAACAGTGCCGATACAATGCATGACACTGATCATCAAGCCATAGAAGAATATTCTTTATGCAGTTGTGTGAAACACCTGCATATCATCCTCATTAATGTATACAAGGGAGGTGACAGAGTACAGAGAGGTTTCACTGTGTCCCATATGAGGGCACACAAAGTCAATTACAGACTTAATATCATTATACAGGCCATATGCATCACGGAAAGGCGGAGAAAAGACTGGACTGGGAGAGAGAGAGAGATTTGGTAATAGTATATTATAGCAGACACATGGAAGTGACATCTGTGTGTGTCTGTGTGTGTGCTGTTTCTAAGCATAGCAGCTATCATGGCCCCATCTGCCTTGAGGTAACCACTGTGAAGAACACCGGCTACACTGCAGCCTCACTTTGAAAAATGAAAACACACACACACACACAAGAGTAAAATGATATTAGGTCCATTTTGAAGTCTATTTCAAATCATTTGTATCATTTTTGGGTCATCCACAACTCCTGATCATTTGTCCCTGTGGTGTTGATGTTTGGTGAGAGGTAAAATCCACTGAATTTAATTTATAGCGGTGAATGAGCAGGTTTTCCTTTTTGTCTTCACAGAACAACTGCTCAGTGTGAACTTGTGTGTTTGTGTTAGCACATGTGAGACAGAGAGGAAAGCCCATTCCCCATGCTGTTGAAATGACTGACATGTCAGTGTATGTGTGTGTGTGTGTGTGGGTGTGGTACCTGATGGATATCTCAAAGGTGTTAATTGGATTTTTCAAAAGCACCACAAAGACTCACCCAGCGCTCGTGTAATTTTATAAGCACAGACGCACGCTCAATCCCCTCTTGCACACGTGTGCACACCATCAACCTGCCTCATCCCTTTCAATGTATGTCCACACATAAAGACCACACCCGTATAAACATGAAGACAAGTGCTCACACCTTTCAGCAGCGAGTGAGTGCAGTGATGACCACACACATGTAGACACTGAGCATAAACACAGAGTTAGGAAAATGAAGAGCCACATTTCACTAAATGCACAAAAACTATTACAAAAGAAAAAGTGCTTTGCTAAAATCAGTCAGTGAAGGGAGGAGAGGACAATGTCCAGACATCCAGATGTCCATGTTGACTATAAAATGTCAAACCAATAGGTGTGTATAAACGTTCAAAATAAATTAAATGCATTGCTGCATCTTCAGCATAATTCTTATAATGCACATTTTGAACACCTTGATTGTGTCGATAAGACATATGTGACTTATTTTTCCTGGCAACATCTAAAAACTCACATTCAAAGCCTTGAGAGATTGGCCTACCCATCATGATTCCATCCCTGCTTGTTGTAGATCGCATAGCAATTGCATTATCAGACATAACAATTGCATAATGATTTGTTTTAAACATATTGTGCCGCTCTGTTGCACATGTACAAACTTTCTCTCAACAACTCTCGACAAATGCATGCTACATGATTACAACAATGTTCCACCAGAGAAGATGAAAGAATGAGGAGGGGAAAACAACAACAACAAAATGAAAAACATGGCAGAGATCACAGACAGCACTGCTACAGTAAAAGGTCAGCGGGTCGACAGTGAAGATGAAACCAAGCTGACATAAGCTTGGTTATGTCTGCCTAGACTTATATATTGCACATGTTTCAGGCTTCTGATATCCTACTTATATCATACTACTTAAAAATCATTTACAAAACTGACATCATGTGCTATTGAAGAAGACCTGAAACTAGCTACTAACTATTAACTCCTCAGGTTTTGCTAACGTTACAAATCATACCACAAGAAGGCTAATTTTTCCTTCCATTCGGCCCCTGGTGGCTATTCAACATATTGTTACTTCCTGATTGAAGAAACTGGATGACTCCTCCTCCTGGTGGACGATCATGTAAGGGTGCAATACCTCGTCACCAGTCACTCGTGTACTGAACTCACAACTCCTGATTACAAGACTGCTTAACTGTTATCACATATATTCATTCTGATGATGGGATTTGTGATTTCAAATGAAATTCTATAGCACATTCTCATCAAACTGCTTTGTTTCTACCCGTGCATGTGAACAAAATATGGCTATATTCCAAAGTACAGATAATCCTGATCAATCTGATCTGGGGAATTGAGCGAATCCAAATGTCAGAAGTTAAACTGCAGCCTGCTCATGCAGCAACGCTGGTCACAAATTAAAAGGAACCATTTCACGAGTGAGTGGAGCAGTGGCCAATGGCAAGCTGAGCCCAGAGTACTAACCAATCAAGAGAGTCACCGAGTGGAAAAATGCACGAGAGCAAGTCATCCCCAAATAGACGGCTGTGATTGAGGGCAGCCCTCATCACATTTACTGGATTTATGACACATTTTTAAAGCGTTACACACACAGTACATTAACTGCATTATATTATTTACAGAGCTGATCTTAAAGGCTACATCTCTCTGCAACATTGGCTTTACGCCCCCCCCTGCGATCAGCTGTGAGTCCAGTCAGTCACTAGGATCTAATGCCTACATACTGTATGAGCTTCTGAGCCGACACGCTTTTGATCATCACTCACATGCAGCATCTTTTGTGCGCACAAATACATTCATTTAAATTATGCGTCAGATGTATGCACAAATGAAAGCGACGTGCAGCCACTGCATCACACCTGGAACATCTGCCTCGCAGTGAGATAAAATTATGTCCACTTTTTTTTGGAAATGAAGTGAACGCTTTCAGAGCGTCTTTTGAAACACGGGTCAAAGAAGTAGGTCAAACGGGTCTTTGAAGCCTGTGAAATAAGCTTTAGTTTGAACCTCCGTCATCCACATGAAGCTACTTCAGCTTCAGCTTAATCAGCTAGTGAAGGAGAGGATGCACACAGACACATTTTCCTTGATTTTCCTTCCACACTCGTATCGAACAGGAAAGCTGGGGTGAGGGAAAAGCAGTCCTGCTTATATTTTGTAGTTCTCTTGGTTTAATGTGTAAATTTTGTTCCATTGTTGCCTAAGCCCAGCGTGTGATGTTGTGCCATCCACCCCAACCACACGAGACTCTGCTGCTGTTAATAACTGTAAAGCTCCATTCACTCAGAAAAAATCATTTCCTTTGAAAATGATTTGGGCAGAAATTACATTTACACCACGGAGTCATTAGGGAATTAGCTGAACTGTGCAATAATATGAAGACAGACGAGCAGACACACAAACACACACATGGATGCCTGTGCAGTGATAATGTAAGTGTCAAGCTATTTGGCACAGTATCTGTATCCCCACCTGGAATCAGACTTTTCTAACCTCTCTCTCTGTGTCTTTCAGATTTCACTGCATTATTTTCGTGTTTATTTATTTATTATTTCAGGACAATGCACATTAATGAACATATACAAAAGTACATGTAAATGCGCCAGATTATAGCCCAGGGGCTAATTTCCATCTGTAGTCCATATTAGGCAGGTTGATGTTGGAATAAATTGTACAGATTTACACTCTGGGTAGCAAATATGAACAATATTACATTTGTACCATCTGTACAGAAAAATACTATTTGATATGTTGTCTTGTGATTAGGAGCATCATCCTGCCCAGCCAGCACAAGCTCCACACACCAATTACAGCTGAGATAAGGACGGCGAGCCTGAACCAGCACCGACGGATCACCTTTCACCAACATGGATTTCACCACATTTAAAAAAAAAACAATCTCTTCTATTCACCCAGACCTCAATCCACCAGCTAGTTTTCATTCACGCCTAAATCTAACCAAACCATTTCCACATCTTAAATTTACCACGACAAAGAAGGTCTAGTCAAATGACCAAGATCATGAAATGGCAGACACTTTAATTGCACTGACTGATCTGAAGCGCCTTTTTGCACACAACACAAGACATGACTAAAGCTAATCTGCAGCTCTTTGGTTCATGCTAAAAAAAATAAAACACTGCTTTCAGACGGAATATTTCATGACAGGAACTTGGTTTCTGATGCATGCAATGATTTTTTTTTTAATTTGAATATTCTGCGGGTGAGAGCTTATTTCGATTGCTATCTGGTTACACACACACACACACACTTTGAGGCAGCAGATTAGGACAGGGCAGGAGTCATCTAAAGCTAAATCCCTATGATTATATAAGTTATGAGTCCAAGCAGCAGAGAAGAAGATCAAGCGAGAACTGATAAAAAAAAAATGTTGTTTTGCTGCTACTATTTACATCCCACAATTACTTTGACTTTATTTATAATATACAGTATACCCCTCTACACAGAAAATGAAACAACCCACACAGCTACACCAAGCTGATTCTGATAAAATCTTAATGAGGCAAAAATAGCGGAAAAGCAGCATTCTAACTATAGCATGTTATAGATAATTTACATGAAAGTGCATTATAGGCTGAACACACACATATATATACTGTGTATATATATATATATATATACACACACACACACTACTTTGATCCTGCCCCCTCACTACTTTATTTCTTTCACACACACTCTAAAACGAGAATGTAGCTGATGCTTGAGCTGAAAATTTGATGAGCATTTGTTTGTACATAACCCCACAGCTGTTATTATATAGCATTTCTAAGTTAAAATATAGAATAAAGATGACATCATTGTTAGAAATCTGTTGTTATAGTATACTATTTCTGTGACCTCCTGATGCTATAACTTTCCTAATGAAGGAAACATTAAGTAGTGGGTGTTTTTACATTAATTTCCTGTGGATGTTCCATCACAAAGCTCCCCCTGTAAAGCTCTTACGTGCTTCCTGACGACCTCTTTTGTTATTATGATTGAGAGTAACAATAAATACACATTTAAAAGTACACAAGGCACTCAGAGACAAGTTAAAAACATAAATAATACAGAGCCTGCAGGTTGCGTTTGGATTGTACATTACTGTTTGGAAAAGTAGACAGAAATGACTGTGCATCATCATGCTTGGTTTGATTTACAGCCTGTAACAGAACCACGGGAAAAGGAGGATATTTATGAGGGGGAGTGTGACACAAATGTAGCACTGTGACATCCAGGAGAATAAATCCTTCTCATCCTGATGTGCCACAGTGCTGCCGGACTGTGAGGGAGACACTGAAATGACACTGAGACAACAGCTATGACATTGGCAGCGACACTGTAAATGTAAAATGTAATTTGTCATCTTAATAAAATCAATATGAATGTGAAGAGCTCCTATGATCCCAATCATCCACTGATGATGACCACAGATGTACAGTAGTGTGAAGTCTAAATCAAAGACATGGAGACTGCTGCTTTTCGTCGATTGTTTTCCCAACAACAGCATGATTGGAAACAGATTTTTGGCCTTGAGCTCTGTTTTTTTTTTTTTTTTTTTAGAATGCAAAAAGCCGTGTAACGTGGGCAAATCACACAGTAAGAATTTGTTCTGATCTTTTCCCTTTGGCCACAGAGAGTGGGGGAGGAGAGAGCCAGAGAGAAAGAGAGAGAGTCATGAATTGTTAGTATTAGACCTCCTCACCAAATATTTGAAGTGAAAGGCCTGTTGTTGTCCATTAAAGGCTCTCTGTCTTTCTTTTTTCTCCTTCTGTCTCTTTCTCTTCTCTGGTTGCATTAACCTTTCATCGACAATGCTCCCAAAGAAAGGAAGGAACTGTATTTGCTTATTGTATTTGTGTGTGTGTGTACATGCATTTACATCTTTGTGAGGTTCAAATAACGTACAAACCTATCTTTGTGAGGCTATCACCTTATGGGAACATTTTTGTCTGGGCCCCCTTCCCCCCACAACTTTAATGGCTTTTTCAGGGTTAAGACCTGGTTTTAGGGTTAAGATAAGGGGTTAGGCACTTAGGTGTTAAGGTTAGGAAGGGGCTAGAGAATGCATTTTGTCTATGATGGTGTCCTTACTAAGATATAAAAACAAGTTTGTGTGTATGTGTGCATGTGTGTCTTGTCCTCCCACTTATGGTCACCCCTCGCATCCCAGAACACATGTGGAAACCCTTTCTAAGAGATGCAAAGCCAGAAATTCACTAACATTAATGTATATACTGTACATTTATGTATACAAGTCTATAACGATGTCAGTTTAGTGAATCCAATCTTTTTTTTCTCTTTTCATTGTGAAGGGCAGGGCCGACAGACTACAAACTGAAGAGTACAGAGGAGCATTTAGAGCGTTGAAAAGAACATTATTTGTGACATTTAAGACCAATGTTAAAGGCAAACACTCCCCATGTGGACAACAGTGGTGTACAAGTTGCAGCAGGTCAGCGACACATTTGTCACACACTGCACATAATGCATGAGTGCATGCCTGGTCTAACTCTTCCCATCTGGCAGTGACATCTGGGTCTGAACTCCTTGCCTTGAACTCAACCATTATGCGCTTATGCTATTTCTCAATCACTCCCCCGATCCTCCAAGAAAATGTCATCTGGCTCTGTCGTTGCTGCACAAAACACAGTCAGTTGGTTTTTCCCCGGTGGTGGAAAGAAGCTGCCAAAAGCTGTTGGAGCTGAAGAGTCCCTCACTGTCCCTCAAGTGACCCTCGAAAACGTATCCACTTGAAGAGAACCTCATCTCCAAGCACCTTGTCACAGCCTCATGAACATCATATATCATATCATAACATATAAACAACATCTCCTAAAGGATCAGGTACAAAACAAAATATAGAAAATTGAATTAATCATGATCACCTTCTTTTAAAGGTCTTATGTTGGTGCACTGCTTCACCCCTTGTTGTATACTTTGTCCTACAGTGATTTAGCTCTTTGGTCTTACTTTGAATGAAAGCATCTGCCAAACAAATACATGTAAATGTAATGTAAATATGCTGCTGACATTCAGCACACAGAGATGCCGTAGACTGTAGTAAACTCTCTTGTTGCTTTCGCAGGGTTGTAGCTTGAGATTTTGTCAGTTAACACAGGTCACCACGAGCTTACTAACTAGTTAGAAGTCTGGTAAACGCAAAGATATGTGTTTAGCTGTTGTGCTAATCAAGTGTCATGTAATCTAGTATAATCTCAATGAAAACACAACATCAGTTAATGTTATTAGATTAATGAGTCAAGCAATATACAAGCCACTAAATAATAAGAGTCGCTGAGAGCTATAAGTATAAGCAGACACGTCACACTGTTCATTTGTTCAAGTGATGTGATTATGAGCCTTTTCATCAGGATGTAACTGATGAATACAACAACCATGTTAAAATGAAAAATACTAAACAAAACATGGAAATCCAGACAGAGAATCCGTGAGCAAACATGCAACATGAAAACCAGACATGATATACAGTAGGTCTCCCCACATTCTAATCTGTGTGTCTGTGTGATACAGTGTATTGTGTTTAATCCACAAGGACTGTGTTTGATGGTGAATGACCGAACTAAACAAAGAGTCAGTGGTTATTTCTCTCACCATCTCTTGCTCTCTCTCACACACACACAGTTTGCACAGCCATCCTTGTCAGGACTCTGCATTGACATTCATTTGGACAGCTTAACCCTTATGCAGTATATGTGTGTACGTGTATGTGTATGTGTATGTGTATGTGTATGTGTATGTGTATGTGTATGTGTGTATGTATATATACATATACATATACATATATATATATATATATATATATATATACATATACATACATACATACATGTATGTATATATATACATATATATATAGATATACATGTATATGTATATACATATATATATACATACATATATATACACACATATATACATATATACATACATACATATATATATATACACATATATATACACATACATATATACATATACACACATATATACATACATATATACATATACACACATATATACATACATATATACATATACACATATATATACATACATACATATATATACATATACATATATATACATACATATATACGTACACATATACACACACACACACATACACACATATGTATATATATATACACATATATACATACATACAGATATACATATATACATACACACATGTATACATACATACACAAGTAAACACACAGAATGGTGTTAATGAAGAAAGTGACATTGTTATAGCTCAGGTCATTCGTTGCTTGTAAAAAAATTAAAATCCTTAACTATGCTGGTTTAGTCTCACTTGCACACACACACACACACACACACACACACACAGACACAAACTCAGTACCTCTGTCAGTGCAGCTCTTGCAGCCAGGTATACAGCCGTACCAGGTGTTGTATCTCCATCAATGTTTCAGCATCACAGAGAAACAAAACAAAACAAAGACTGGGCAGGTGTCAGTCAAATCCAGCACGGGGACTTGGCAGCAGTCGATCGCGTCACTACGTAGGAAATCCCGATGATTCTGTGCACCTCTTTTATTCAGTCCATTTTCTTCTTCTTCTTCATTCACTCACTCTCTCTCTGTCGCTTTCTCTCACTCCAGTCTCTCAGTGCTCTCACACGGAGTTCTCCCTCTCTCCCTCTCACACTGATTCTCCATCTGTCACCACCCCCTCTCCTTCACCCCTCCCACCTCATACATTATTAATAAGCCTCAGACACAAACACACACACACACACACGCCGGCTCCACTGCTGTCAAACACACTCACACACAAATGCATTACAAGTTATTCGCAACTGTCCCGCAAACAAATGCAAGTCAAACCACTGCTGGGTCCAATTTAATGTAATGGACACAAAAAGACGTGCTGGTCCATTTGTTTTAAGTTAGGATATGTTTGTGCCCGTGGGAAAGTAAACACAACCAAGCCTCCCCGAGTAGAAAAATATATAGCAACTAAAATGATGACAAAATACAAAACATTCTCATCTTTAAATGGTTTAGAAAAATATGTGATCATTCAGAGCTGAAAAATAACTCTTTCCTCTCACATACATGCTACTTCTTCAAATCATAACCACCGTCATCAGGAGTACGTGCCATATTTCTTAAAGCCAAAATGAGTGCCAAAATATCCATTTTAGATTAAATATTATCATATTCTACAGACTCTTAGTCTTAATCTTAGTTTCTCACCGAGCTGCACAATTATCACACAGTAATCATTTAAAATGTGTTATTCAAATGAAAATGAGAGTAATTATGAGCAATTAACATTCCCTCTGATATCAGATCGCAATTTCAGTAAAAAATAATCACAACTAGATATCTATTCAAAATCTTCACACCCTAAATCCGGAGAAATAAATAAATAAATAAAACAAAGTAATAAAGTATTGGTACCGCAACCAACCATTCCAATCGTTGAAATTATGTAAAAGATTTTAACAAAACTGCCTTTATATTTAATGAAATCCCTCCCATTGTATTTCTCTTAAAATTATGAAATTTAAGAGACAAACTAAGGAGTGACACTGCAAATAGGACTGGGAGATATGGAAAACATTTTTTTTTTTTTTTTTTTTATCACAAATCACGATATACTTTTAATATCATTCGATATAGAGATCTCCTCACATGTGCATGTAACCCATAAAAGCTACAACACACGTCAGCCATGCATGAACACATTCACATGCTAAACACACACAGGTCACAGAGACGACAGGGCCAATCATGCATGAATGCAGAGTATGCAGACGCACACATGAAATTCTACCACACACACACACACACACACACACACAGAAACAGAAAGAGAGAGAGAGTCGTCCATGCATGCTGTGCAGAAAAGGAAGCCCCCCGTCAGCTGGAGGCTATCTGAGTTTTGAGTTCATGGACGAGATGTTGCTGGAAGGAAGAAAGGTCAGAAAAGTGGGTGGATGGGTGGAAGCAAACAGCAAAAATACTTGGAGAAATACAGACACACCATGTATTATAATACTTAACACTGATCATAAGGTTCTAAAGGAACACTCATACATATCTGTTTTTGTTTTCCTACCTTAACCAGACTTGTAATCTAACAATGTAATCTATAGTACATGGATAGACAGCGAAGTGGTCTTAAGTCCAACAGAGTCACAATGTGCAAATATGGGGCAGATTGAAAACCTGGCAACCCCACAATAAGGACAGGACCGTTGAGATGTTACGCGCCATCACTACATGCAGCTGTCAATGGAGAAGGAGCTCCAGTAAGGATCACACAGTGGCCTCGGGACTAATATGAACCCACTTACACGGTTTGGCTGTGGACCCTGGTTGCATTTGACTCACTCCTTCTGTCCCCACATTTCCCGTCTGTCTCATATGTGCGGGTAAGCAGTGGTTAAAAAAGAATAAGTCCTAGATCATATATCAAAAAAATATACAGACAAGTTCACAAGTATAGATTTATTTTCGATTACTGAGAATGAATGATTAAATCCAGCAGACGGCAGTAATGTAAACTTACAGACTGCCGTGAAACACTATAAAAGGCGACTAAGATTTAAATTTGATATTTAAGACACAAAATGCCTCAGCTCTTGTGTTGCCATGACACAACACTCCATTATAATAGGTAATCTACAGCAGAAATAAGAAACAAGATTGTGTGAAAGTGAAAGTCAGTGTTACAGTGCTTTTTTTATTCACAGCCAATAGTTGATTCACAACCAATGAGAACCAATCAGGAAGATAATGCAGTAAACTGTCATCATTAACAATTTCTAGCCCCAGAGTTTTAAGACATAAATAGACCAAGTAGCAACATCTCAATTCTGTGGGCTCTAAAACCCCAGTCCAGTGAGGTTGTCGGGGATATCAGAAGCAGAGTTGTTGCACTGTTATAACTCCAAAAATAGAGTTATAGCCTTAAAGCAGGGAAAGACAAAGAAAAGGTCAATGGGAAGATGGGGAGTTGGACTGAGGAGGATTAGGGGCCTTCAGGGCAAGAGCCCCCACCATCGCCATCACCCACCCCACCCCACCGCAAAGTCGAAACTGACCTAAGGAGATTTTCATTTTTACGTAGCAATTTGTTGTGCACTGTCATTTGTGTGTGTGTGTGTGTGTGTGTGTGCACACTGACCTCCTGAAATTGGACAGCATTTGCCCCCCCCCCCCCGAAAAAAAAATCAATAATCCAACCACCGCCGCAAGCTATGACATGCAGATGACCCTTGCATATCATTAAAACACATGTCCCAACAACAAAAGACAATTCTTAACACCCCCCCCCCCCCCCCCAACACACCCTTAAGACGTGTGCCAAGAAGATATCCACTCACTCCATCCCACACACACACACACACACACACACACAGGAAAGATGCATACAAAGACAACATCAAATTCGAACCGGATAGTCTCCAGTCAGTTGACCTCTGCTCAGATCTGCAACTGACAAACAAAAAGACTCTGAGACATGTGCACCACAGCTCTTTATGTCCTGGGTGTGGGGGACAGATTTCACCCTGGGTACTGAGCGATTTTATTTTTCTAATCGAGGAATAACAGCACACATGCTGCTTCAATACAGTAACTGCACGTTTAGACTATAGAGACTGTGTTTGTGTGTGTTGAGCTGATACAGTACATGGCCTACTGTACCATTAAGGCTTTGCGAATAAAGGATTGAAGAATACGTCAAATGGAACAGGAGAGACAGACTGTGACTTTTGTATGGTGTCCATCTCAAATAACCGATATTGTAGCACAAAGTATGAGGCCAAAGGTCGAGAAACATCTTCCTGAAGGCACTGTTTCAGTTTTGTCTGTTTCTGACAGACTTAATACATTATTCAACACGAACTCTACAACACAAAGCTCTCTAAAGCAACTAAGGGAATTGTTTCATCTCCTGTTAGAAGGTTTTAATGAAGATGATCTAAGCTAGCTTTAAAACAACAGTATCTCATTGTCTCCTTTTTGTTTCTTACAAATCCAAGCTTAAATGCAGTTGGTCAAGACTGCAATAAAAATCATCAGTCTTCCTTTGAACAACGTATATACTTAAACATATGCAGAGAATCCTCTGTGGTCCCTCTGTTCAGCACCGTCACTAT
Source organism: Microchirus variegatus (assembly GCF_963457635.1). Lineage (NCBI taxonomy): Eukaryota > Metazoa > Chordata > Actinopteri > Pleuronectiformes > Soleidae > Microchirus > Microchirus variegatus. Next base: position 13,176,721 of record NC_139808.1, read on the forward strand.
GAGCTGAAAGATGGTCCATAGATGTTCAACACTGCAATTCTAATCAGTTTAAATAATAATTTATCCCAGTCACAACTCTAAATAGCCTAAAATAAACAGTGATATTCACACAGTGTTGACTCTTCATTCTTATTTTTTGTATTTATTTCCCCACTGTGAGGTTGTCGACTTCATGCAATTTTTTTTTGACGTTCTCCTTTTATGTGTGCACCTTATATGTCTGGTGTTGTATGTTAAAAGGTTAGCTTTTTCACAGAGTAATTTTCAAGAGTAAAATAATCTATTTATATATCTATCTATCCAGACTCCTTCACAAAGAGACTTTGACGTCAAGAAGTCTTTGACAGAATGTGTCTAAATTGTGAAAGTTGCTTAACAGACACCAAACTCCACTGAAAAGTTGCAACTTATCTTTTGAGCCCATTTGGAGCTATTTGGAATTCTTCCCTGACTGGCTTCTAAGAAACACCATCATTAGCCATATGAGCACTTGTCAGTAAGTGCCAATGTTTGGTGTTATGGTATTTGCATTTTCTACCTAATTTCTGCAAGATCACACAAACAAGATTTGCCTTAATGAGAACTGGTCATTTTAAAGACACATTCAAGATTTAACAAGACATTATTTTTTAATGATGGGGAAGTGTGACATTTAATACTGTAGTGTAAGATATGTCAAGACATCAAAAGTTCCATTTTAAAAACATTTAATTACAGTTTTTGTTTGCAACAAACCTCTGAAATGTACTTTAACCTGAAATCCAATAATTTGATAAGCATCAGTGTATTTTATGTGGCATCACAGATATTTACACCAGGACGACAAAACCCATGAGACACACACAAACTAACACAGAGATACATGGACACACATGAGTTGGCCCTCGGCCGGTGTCAGGTAACTCACTAATTGAACTCTTTAAAAATTTACACTGACAGAGATAAAGAGAGAGAGGGAGACAGCAGGAGGACAATGGAGGCATGAGAATAAAAAAAACCTGTGTGGGAGGTCACTTTTATATCCATAAAAACAACACACACAACATCAGTAAGTTTAGCATTCTGTTTTTAATTTCACTCATCAAAAGCCCAGAAAGCCACATCTTCAGTAGAAGAAGCACAGAGTTTATGATTGGAGCTAAAATAGTCTGTGTATGGAGGGAGCAGGTTATTTTTCGAATAACAAAACGTGATGTAAAGGACATAAAGACACTGGGAATTCCTGCTACTCTACTTTCAGCTGACCCTTAGCTATGCATCTGCCCCACTTAGTTACTGTGGCTAATTTTGTCAAGCTTTTGGGGCCAACATGGCGCTCCCACTGTTGCCAACTGCACTCCTCGGAGAAACCCTGTCTAATTTTTTGAAAAAATAAATAAATAAATAAAAAAAGTGGCTCTGGAGGTGAAGCTGACTCAGCAACAAAGTCACATTAAAAAAATAAATCTAGAAGGTAAAGAAGCCTACAGAGTAAAAGTCAACCACCAAAACAGAAAACACATGCATTTTAAAAGTCTGACTTTAGTCGGACTAAGACAATAATTTTCTCACTGCCATGAGAACTGGATAATGAGATTCATAGTCCGATTACTCCTGCATGTATATGCTTAGTCGAACTGGAGTCGGACTTGGCATTCTGAAAAAGCACCAACATTTCCTCCCCTGTCTTTGACCCGGAAGTAGAAGGAGGCAACATACAAATTGCGGTACTGTTGCCGGATATCACTATATAGAGAGACAAACAACCCTTCACTCACACTCTCACACCTATGGTCAATTTTGAGTGTCCAATTTACCTAATCCCCAAATCTGCATGTTTTTGGACTGTGGGAGGAAGCCGGAGAACCTGGAGAAAACCACGCACACACAAGGAGAACATGCAAACTCCATGCAGAAAGGCCCTGGTTCCAACCGGGTCTTTAACCCAGGTCTTCTTGCTGCAAAGGCAAGAGCGATAACTATTACGCCAACTGCACAAGAGCCACACGCTCAATCTAATATGTATGATTTGGTCAACGAGTAACTGATTCAAAACACATCAGCTCATTGAGAGATACAGCGCCACCTATGGAGGTGGAGTCAGATGCACACAGTCAATAAATCAACTTTTTTTTCGCATGTATACTCAGACTTCACAAGTTGTCCAGTTGCCTGACTCCGAGTCTGACTTAAGATTTAGCTTGATTAAACGTGCTGAATGATATTAAGGAGCAATACTTGTTCTGAAGAGTTGGGTAGATCTCTGTTCACTGTTGCAATAAGTGGAGACCAAAGCATTACATTTCGTCATAAGTTAGGTAACTAGCACTGACCTGTAGGTCTGTTATTACTCTGTCATGGCCAGGATAATTTCCAACACAGTGGTCTAAGGACAACAGACTAATTCAGAGGGCTGCTTTAGTCATGAGGGAGGAGCTGGTGGAGCTGCTGTACCGTCAGCCTACCCCTTACCCCCATCATTACAACATATGCCATCCTTTGTCTCCAGTTTAGGCAGAGACACAGGTTCAGACTAAGTGCTGAAACAGGGCTTCAGACACACTGTCACCCAGCAGTGAGCTTCTCATTTATGTAGCACAACTACAAATTAACACCGAGGTATCAGTGTACCAAACTTGAACTGAAACCAGTTAATAAATGTCGCCAAGCATTTTAAAGGGCTTAGACATACCATAAAAAAAACAAATGATAGAAATGATGATGATGATGAAAAAATAGCCCCCAGTTTCTGAAAAACAGTGATGGACATACTAAGAAAGAGAAAGAAAAAGTGAGAGACAGGGAGTGGTGAGGGAGCAGCTGTTGCAGACAGTAAGGAAGAGAGAAAGGCTCACTGTCTGGAGATAAACAAGCCACACACCGGTAATTAAGCAACCGTTGCTATGGCGACGCTGATGATGAATACTACACACATGTGTAATACACAAGCAACAGACTGATTTAATCCTGCACTTTGACAGAAGGTGGTCACGAGTGAAAACAACGCAGTGGTAGAAAACAGCCTTAAGATGAGCTTTTCCCCATCTCATTTACTCATTGTCAGATGGTGTAAATATTCTGTAGTCCCTGAAACATATGAATAATTAAAAACATTCTAATAAATACTAAGTGCTGCCAATTAACAGAAAAGATTAGTTGTCGACTACCTGAAATTAAACATTTGTGTTCACATTCTTTGCAGTTAAACTCATCAGTGAGATCTACATTACATGGAATGTCAGTCATAATATCACAACACCAATACCAGAGTAACACATACATGTGCTCTGTGATGCAGTAACATAAGAGGCCTCTTTGATAGAATACAGAATGCTCATACCTTCAAGTAAAGCACTTCATGTTCTGTCCAGGATCTAGGAGGTATCATCTACGTGACGTAGATTTTGTCATCTACCCAATTCTGTGGTTGCCTTGGTGGGCCATATGCTGATGACCACAGGGACACCACCAGTTTGACTCCATGGTTGATTACCAATGAAGCAACAGAGCAAAACTGTTTTGTTGTTATTATGGGAGCTGTACAAAGTGTTTTGGTTCATTATGAAACTGTGTTGGGCCACCACAGCTTACATAATTAATGGGAAACCCTGCATAATGTTAGGGTATCCAATAAAATTGAGGGCCAAAATCCCTAAATCTAATTTAGTAAAAAGACACTATTTGTCACTTTGTCTCTTTATATAATCCCAGACTGGCTCCAGGATGTTTAGATCAAGGCTCTGGGATGAGGTGGTTGGGGGGGGGTTCCCACCATCTGCTGCAGGACTCATGGTTCTTCTGGTCTCTGAAGACAGATCCTAATGACTCTGGCAGTGTGTTTGTGCTCGTTGTCCTGCTGCACAGTGAATCTGGGACAATAAGACGCCTCCTGAGGAGACTGTTTGACGGATTAGAATGTGAACATCCAACGAATCAAAAGTCTTTTGTGAAGTATAGCCGGTGACACAAATTCTAACGGTTATCCAGAAAGTAAACCCGCTCCAAAGAGCTGCTTCGACAAATATTTCAGATATTTAGTTTCTCCCATCCTTAAGAAACAAAGCAATAAATGATAACACTGAAAATAGATTCCTGGAGGGCGTTCTATCAGGTGTCATGGCACTTTTCTTTTAAAGCATGTGAGTTTGGCTTCCATACACTTCACAACAAATACTGTGTTTGAATATTGAAGCATTATCTGAAAGAACAAGGTACCATGGAATCAAATCGAAGGGCTATAGAATAAACTAATTTAATTATTTATTACACAGTGAATTTAGTTCATGCTAAATATATTATGTAGTGTCTTCTTCAGGTGGAGATTACAAATTTAGCTTTTTTTCCACAGCGTACATCAAAGCCTTCCAATCTAGATAATGTACATACAACAAATGCAATGTAGATAGATATGATAAAGACAAAAGTTTTAAAATGTGAAACAATGAGGGGGAAGGGAACAACTGACTACACACAGTGACAGCAGGACATGGCAGCAGTAGTGTGTGTATGTGTGTGTGTATACACTTCTTCCCTTATTGTCAAGTCAAATAAAGGTTGGCGCGGGCCAAGCCTGTTGTTAAGACTCGGACCCTCCGCCCCCCCACAAAAAAAATCCTGTGAAACCACCATGCCTCACCAAACACGGACACACACTTCAATCCCCCATGTCTTTGTCTCCAGCAACAGGAGGTGTGGTCGTTTTCCTACGGTTAATGAGTTGGCGGGGCCAAGCGGAGGCACGGGTCATTCATTCATTTAACCCCAAGTCTCCTAAGCCCACTTCCTTGGTAAAAAAAAATAACACACACACGCACGCGCACACACACGGCCACGTAGTCCTGGTGTCTGGTGATACAATAGTCTATGATAGCAGCTGGTCAGCAGCAGCCATTAGAGCTGCACACATGTACACACACACACTTACACACAAACACGCACACACATGCACAAACGTGTACAAGCTCCTGCATGTCTAATGACGTGCCAAGACAACATATGAACAAGTGGAGATGACTTGGCTGACCATCTGTGGCACGAAGGCCACGTGGAACATCTGCATCAATCAATAATTCACACTCTCACACAGTGGCATGCATAAGTGAACGCATTAATCAGGATATTGTACATTCTTACAGGCACATACTGCAGGTCTACTGCATATGTAGGTATGTATAACAATCACATGTAATACATAAGGTACTGTTAACGTCACTCCATTTCAGTTCCAAACAAATCACTGCTTCAGTCAACAGATCGAACTCCAGCAAAAAAACAAACAGTCACACTTAAAACTTTCCACCACAAAGTGTGTTGTAGCCTTTACACATAGCCCCATTCTTATTTGTGGAGACCAGCTGGGCACGTCTCACCTGAATGTAAGGAGTGCATAGCCCACATTAATCCAGCTGATTTTGTCTCTGAGTATTGTCATAATAATAATAATAATAATAATAAAAAACACAAAAGAATTGGAAATAGAACACACATGGAAATCAAAACGCTCTGTGTGGAAGTATATGATTAAATTGTCTGTAAGTGCGCAGCTGCTACTGTTTATAAAGACATCAGGTTTGTGAAAAGGGACTGGATTACACACACATCTACACACACAACACACACACACCTCCCCCACTTCTGGGAAACACCTGCAGCCATGGTTGTTATCGGGAACAGAAGACATCAGCATGAACACTTCACACATCCCTTAACAAATTCAACTCAAACTGCTGCAAATTATTTCCATCACCAATAAATATGTTGATTATTTATGTATATTGATTATTGGTTATATTTTAATCAATTAGTTGATGAAAATGTTACTTAAATGTCCCGTTTTGTCCACAAACCAAAATCATCCAGTCAATATTTTCGGCCACACCAAAAATCTTATTAATCTTATTAATATTAAATTGTCCCTAATGCCTATCTACGAAAAAACAGTGTTCTCTATCTTCTGTTCCCTCAGGGATTTTGCCTCTTATTGGATCTAATCCAGATATTTCACCGATACTTTGTGTGTGTGTGTGTGTGTGTGTGTTTGTGTGGTGCAGTCTATATGCCATATACCCACTACAAAAGGGTCAACATTTTTCCATAACACTGTTTTGTTTTTGTTTTGTTGGACATAACTTATGCATTGAAAAAAGTTAGTTGCAACATAAGTGTAACATACCACACAAAAACATCCTATACTAGTATATTAAAGGACCATTAGGCTGATTCTTCTTGGGGTTCTTTATACTGTGACGCTCACTGTACAACCCTGACATATGAGATAGTTATGTTTTACCACAAATGTTCCTTCTGCACACTTGAATGAACTAAAGATGGCTCAGCAACAGAATTACATTTATGGCAATACATGACGGATGAGTCTATTAGAGTGGCCTTCATCGCTCACACACTGTTAACCTGTCAACACTGCCCTGTGTGTGTGTGCGTGTGTGTGTGTGTGTGTTTTGAAGGTCACAAGCTGAAGTGATTGTATGGTCACTTCCTTCTAATCCCTACCTTGGCATTCAAGTATGACCTTCCATGCTCCATTGACTTCAGATTACCTTACACACAGCTCCACAGCAATGTGAGCACATACACACACACAGAAGTCCATAAGTAAAACTAACAAGAATGTTTGATCTCAGGACTAAGACTCAGAAATGATCGTACAAAGCAAAATAAAAAGTACAATATTATGATTATACTTGGCTTCAGGCCATATAAATATAGACATATATGCAGCATTTTTTCCATTCACAAGCAAACATGGTGTTCAGTGCCTTGCCTTACGAGACAGTGACATACAGACTTGAGAAACCAAGGATTTAACAACCAACCTTCTGCACAACCTGCTCAACCAAGTAGCCCATTCATCCCCTTCACACAAGGGCTGACATCAAGTTTACTCCCCAAAATGATTCTGTATGCTAAGATCAAGACTTGTCACAACTGATATATCACACTACTATCCTGTATACAAAATAACATCAGGTATGATATTTTGTCATTTTGTCATTATGATATTTTGAATTTGAACAGGCAGAGTTGCACTGTGGTCATCTTGAATAGTTTGTTCATGTTTTTCCATGCAAATATGTATATTTTTAATGATGCACCAGATTAGAGAGATCCAAATGTTATACAATTTGTAGCATTAGTTGAGTGAAAATCTCTCACAGCATCATGCAAAATTGATTTGGATGGTAAAATGATGTCGAATCATTTTCTTCTTGAATCGATATTTTATCAAATCAGGACCATGTGACAGGAATCAAATAAATTCAGGAAATCAGCAGCCATACATAGTGTGTTGGTCTTGTTTCACAGAGTTTCCAAAGAGAAATATGAAGTCAATCTCTCTTGCCTCAACAGAGAGACCCAGTCACAGCCATCTCATTAGAGGTAAGTGTACTCAGTTATTACGCATGGCCCTTCCAGGATGTTATTAAAACTGAGATGGCCTCGAGAACGATAAAGGTTACTCACTTCAGATTTAGAGCCACTGACCTTCAACATCATAGCACAGACTTTACAATGATACAACTCTCCACCGAGCCTTTATAAGAAGCTCCAATATGTCTGTTCATGCATGCGCTCAACGCAGTTCATCTTCTACTCATCTACTCCTGTCTGTACATTTTAACGCACCAATCACCACTCATCCAAAGACAATCTGAGCTACCCATTTTCCTCAGGGGTATGAACTTTGAGATGATTGGCCATCAAATTGGACTATGGCTGGACCTCTGTCCAATCAAATCAGTCAAAGTCCTACACTGCTCTAATTAAAACACACTGAAACACAGAGGTCCAGAGGATAATTGGTAGGCAAGGACCACGGGAACAGGACAGATGACCTATTTGATCTCTTCCCCATATTTATTCCCCACTGCCTTCATTTATTTTGTGCAACTATTAAGATCAGTTATTTTTTTTTCTTTCTGGACTTGAAGTGTGATTAACTCTTACAAGGTTAACAACTGTTAAGAATGGCAATTGTCGACAAACTATCTTGAATCCAGATCCTTCACCAGATCCTAGTTTCTTTTGGCATACATCTCTGCAAAATGTCATCAAAACCAGTACTTTTTGAGTTTTGCTGTTCACATACAGAAAGACAGACTGACAGACAGATGTGGCCAAACACAACCCTTTTGGTGGAGGTAAAGATCGAGATGGGCAGAGGTGGAAAAAGTACTAAAATATTGTACTCAAGTAAAAGTACCAATACTTTGATTAAATATTACTCAGGTAGAAGTAAAAGTAGTCATCTGAAAATATACTCAGTTACTTTGCATGGGGTGTTAGGGTAGTAGAAATATGACAGGGCTCAGAAATCCAAAACTAGTTTGGAGCTCACACCCGGCGCGACACAGGATATGATGTCACTTTTGGCCACGCCCTCTATGTTCACGTGCCAGTGAACATAGAGCCACATCATCATTAGTCTGGTTCTGGTGTATATTTTCCCCCTGTAGGTCTTCATTGTGCTGAATTTTTATTTTTACTCAGTAACAGATAAAGTAAAGTAACTAAGTACAATACTTGAGTCAATATTCAAGTAAAATACATAATCCTGATTTTAAATTGTACTTAAAAAATACAAAATACACAAAAAAAGTATTCAATACAGTAACTTGAGCAAATGTATTTAGTTACTTTCCACCTCTGGAGATGGGACTAGAGAACAGATAGCAATGAGACGTTTCCTGTGAAGTGTTGTGCTTGTTACACAATACTTAACTGAAAACTGAAAAAGAACATATTGTTTTCGGTGTGCTTTCTGGGAAACTGCACAAGAAAAGCACAATACTCTGTCTCACCCTGTGATGCTCAGTGCTTGGTTTCTCCAAGATCAGCTTCCCCCTCAAAAAAAGTAAATACACACCAATTAGTGACAGTGAATTTGACCTCTGCATTTAACCCATCTTTTTTACATACAAGAGCCATGCGGAGGAGCAGTGGGCAGAATTGTTCTGCACCTGGGGAGCAATGGGCCTTGCTCCTGGGATTTACACCTGCGAACCTGCCATCCATGATTATGGAGGGTCGCAGGGAGGGTGAAGATGGAGGGAGGGTATTCCTTTCCTCTTGACCATGGGCCTTCCCACTACAAAAAAAGTACATATTGATTGATATATTGATACTGAAGATGGACAACAGCTGTGGCCCCTATCATGACCTGTATTACAAAGACAAGAAAATCAAATCTCCCCATGGCTCTGTCTTCTATGCTCGTTTCAAGCATGTTTTATTTCATTGATCCAACTCTGCCGTCTCTGGGTGTCTTTGGTGAACCAGTAAAACGCTCTCCTGTCTGCTTGCCCTCAAAGGTTTTGGCTTCACGGCTAACAAGAGCTATCCATCATTCTTACTTACTATGACTTACTATGTCAATGGTTTTGAACAGTGCATCTTCCTTCCAAAATGGTGTTTTGGTTCTGCATGAGTTTTGCATGATGATGTGTTTGTAATAGAGAAATTACAGTCAATAAAAAATATCCTTAAAGCTGACCTAGAACGGAAGTTCCAATTAACGCTTTTTTTTTTTTGGTGTGTATCTGCGCCATTACCTGGTTTGTGAAAGTTCGAAACAAACAGTTCAGCCACTGCTGAGAACGCTGTCTTGTACTGTAATCACATGCTCAGCGAGATTTCTGAAAAAATCCGGTCCGATTACCTAAACAGCATTTCCTCCTGGTCCGGGCACATCCGGTTGTGTACATTGTACCGCAGAAGAAGAAGAACGTCCATTGTGGAGGTGTTTCGCTTGCGAAAGTGTCTTCTGACTCTGGGTCAAAATCGTTAAAGGGACTGCGGTGGGGAGTTGTGAAGAAGCTATTTTCAAACAATGTTTTGATAATGAGTAGCAGTGGCTCCACCGTTCCAGAGGGGGAGCTGCGCTTCTGAGAGCTGGTGTGCTGATTACATCACTTCCAGGTATTGGCTAATCACAAGACAGTTGGGAAAGCTGTCGTTGGCTGGCCAATCACAACACAGTCTGTCTTCTGAGGTGAGATTTCAGTCTGAAACAGCGCGACTGACGAGAGCTTCAGTGAGGAGAGATTTCTATCGGCTCGTTTCCAGCAACTAGGAGGTTTTTGACCATAAAAACTAGTTAATGTATGTAAGTGGACCTCCATAACTCATATATATGTGCAATAGGACCACTTTAAGATCAAATTAAAACAAATTGCAATAAAAAAACAAATTGTTAAACAGTAAGATAACTGTCATAATGAACCAACAGCTGCTTCAAATTAGGTTTGAAATTATTTGAATTATTGTTTAGTTAGGATGAAAAAGAAACAAGCATTTAACATTAAAGGAGATGAACTCAAACCAAGAGGAACATGAAGATGGAACATGTAACCCAGATTGCCATGGCAGCTCAATGCCTGAGGCCAGAATGAGCGTCTGTCACTCATAGCACTGATACACTCCCTCTGCACGTATGACTACATAATGAAGACGGCGTGAACACATCTAAGTGGACCCACGCACACTGTAGTCCCCTGTGACTGACAACAAATCACCACTGATAGCACTGCTCCATCAGTGGTGACCAGATTAGTCATCAGATTAGCTGCTGAGTGAATGAATCAAGTACAGTCTAAATTAGCTCAATGGTGTCTTTAATGTACATGAGGCACTTCAGTAATCATGCACAGGGATTAAACTAGGATTAAGACCATGTTTAATCATAGAATTATTTATGGCCTCTGTGTAGAACCAGATTATGGCTGCATGACTCAGTAGCAGTGATGAAATTAACAGCCCGGTTCCTTACTATTAAACCCTTGAAGGAGTTTCTCTGTAACATCCAAGGCCTTGTGAGTATGTCGGAAGAGAAGTGAAAGCTATGAAAAATTCATTCATAGTTCATTAGAGCCCGTCAGATACAGCAATGTTACATTATAGGGCACAGGTGTATGCTACTTTACGGATGCCATTTTTATCAGGAACTTCTTTCCTGCTGCTAAAGATAAAAAACTGTGGCCGACACCAATGGGATATTATCATAATCGAGTAATGAAGAACTTGTTTGGTCCATAAAATGTCACAAAATTAAAAAATGATGACCGTTGTTTCCCACAATCTTGAATTATAGTATTGTCAAATGTCTTGTTTTGTCCACAAACCAAAATGACTTGTTTTAAGGATTTATTTGTAATATGAAGCAAAGAAAGCAGAAAATATGCACATTTAAGAAGCTTGTTTTGACATGAACAAATTCAAAGTCATTAGCTGACTACAGTAGATGACAATGATCTTAGTAATCTATTAAACGAATAACCGTTGCAGACCTAATACAAACCATCGATCACAGCACTGTAGGTTAGGTTAAGAAAGGGAATGTCATCTGAGTGACTGAGCCCAACCCCCTCAAAAAAATATACTGGTCCAAGCAAAATGTGTGGATGAGATTAACTCATCTGTTCATGTCACTGTGTGTCGACCTAGAGAAATAACAGCTATAAAATAGTACAGTTGTTAAATCGCCACACATCAAAACTGAAATTTACACTGAAAGATTATTTATTTTACTGAGCAACACTGAGAGCTATTATTGCATGGACCTAAAACCGAATTAACTCCTGTATGTAAACATACCTTTAGCACCTAACATTGCTAAATGTTGCCCTTTCCATGTTGCCTTTTTTATCATCTGTTGTTTGCTTTAAGATGAAAACAGAGAGTGTAACGTGTAAAACGGACTACAGTATGACTGTGCATAACTGAGCAGCAATGAAACGCTGTTTCTACAAGGCAGTCTGGATATCGGGTGTGTGACAGCTGCAAATAGCAGGCTGAGAAAAATGCAAAGGACCATTACACAAATTAATGGACGTCATTTTCTGAACAGAAATTACACCGACTCTGTAATAAAAGGTAATTTGCGCTTCAAATCAAAGTAGACAGGGTGTCATTGGGTTTGGTTGAGTGTTGCATTATACAGTCTGAATGAAACTAGGGCAGAGGACACACACACACTCACACACACACACACATGATAGAGTTAAATGAAAGGGAAATCAGGCAGATAAATCAGGTCTGTGGTGGAGAAACACACTGAGAGCTAATGAGGACTGTGTGTGTGTGCGTATGTATGTGTGTGTGTGTGTGTACTGTCCATGCACATGATTGTTAATGAAGAGCCGTCAGCTGTGAGCAGCCCGAACAAGCCAAGACATGCACTATCCCTAAAATGTCCAAACCATGTGGAAAATCTAATCATCTGACTGCATCATCACATTAATGTATGTGTGCATTTGCTCCACAGATGAAGCTCAAAACACAGAGCGTCCATACTAAACATGAATTTAACCAACTAGATTCAAGCCTCTCTTTTTGTGCATATTTTCAAATGTGTGCATAAAAAAAAAACCTTGATGGAAACATGGTAATTATTAACTCGAGGGAGGTGAAAGTTTGACATATCCAAAAATGAAAATAAGTGAAATAGAAATAGATTCAGCAACAAAAAAAAAACAATTATATTTTGAAAATCACATGACTGAGTCATCCATCCAGCTTCTGCATTTAGGCAGGCATCGCAGAAACAGGGTACGAGAAAAGATATAATTCGACTGACATGGAAGGCACATCGTTCCTCGACTCGGCAATTATTTCTACTATAATAATAGATGAGAGACAGCAAAACACGACCAGCTCCTTACGCTCCAGCCACTGCTTATCTCTGTGAACAAATGCCCAATATTCAATTAACAGCAATGGATGGAAAAATACAAAAATTTGCTCTCTTTTTTTTCCCCATTTTTTTCAAAATTGAGTTCAAATGTATGATTATGCTCTGAAGGGAACTTGGGAATTGTTCATCACAGTGTAACAAAATGGTGCTGAACCTTTGAAATCCATCACACGTCTTTATACATAATTATGTACAGCGCATATGTACAGACACTGTAATGACCCACCCCTCATTTCATCATGTCCTTGTTTGGTCTTTATGAATTCTGACACCTCCTCCCCTCCATCTTGATTTGGTAATTTTTCTTTCCCTCTTGGCTTGTCTCGGTGTCTCTCGATCACTGCCCCCATATTTCTCTGCTCTGTGTCCCCTCTGTCCAGCGGCTGCCGTCTTTTTTTTTAACCCACTTTCAAGGCAGAACAATGGGGACAATGGGGAGGGAGCCCCTGAGGCAAGGGGAGGAGATGTGAATCGCAGGGCCAATACAAGTATCAAAAGACTGCTCCCCACTGAGAGCAGGAGAGAGAGAGAGACAGAGAGAGACACGGACAAAATGACAGAAAGGGAGGGAGAGCGAGCCGAGCACTACTGCCCATCTGCTGAGGTGCTGAAAGGAAAGAGGGGATGTGACAGAGTGTGTGTGTGTGTGAGTGAGAGAACACGACACACTGGACAGTGACATGCTCCCTCCTCTTCTCAGTCTCTTATTGTTCATGTCCACTGCTCCTTCTAGATGTATTCATCACCACTGTAAAGTGTCACTCGAATATTTTGTATGAAGTTGCTGAATCAATTACTAAATTAATCGTTTAAAACAGCACCTTTTACCATGCGTTTATAAAAAAAAAACATTTCATTTTCTAATGGAAAAATGAAAAGAAAATTTCCCTCGACATGAGTACTGTACACAAGTGCTTTCTCTACATTGTATGGTTCATTCAAGCTGCTGCAGTGAACAGAAAGGACCACAGTATGTGGAGTCTTATGTATTGTACGTTTGCATTGTGTGCACGCTTGAATTGTGAGTGCATTGTATGCGTACTGTAGCGTATCCTGCAGATATGGACGGACTGCAGTGAATTGTGGCATTAATGTATGCAACAACAAGACCTGCATTGATTGCAGACACACAACAGTTTGTTGGGATTGGAAACATGTTCTTAAACTTACATCCCTGGAGTGACTTTACTTCTCTTTATCGTTATATCATTTAAGTAAGAAGAAACACGTACTTAAATCCCGCTAAAACAATACAAGTACATAAATATCCAATGCAAATGAAGATTTTAGGGAATTTAACTTGTGACCTTCAGATTCCAGGTTTTAAAGCCCTCACTTGCTTTGATTAATTTGAATCACAATGTCTGACCGAAGTTCATAATCTGTGTGCAATGTACATATAGCCTAATATATAGCCATAATGCCTGACTCAATTGAATTTGGATATCCCTGGTGGATTGTTGTATAACCCTGAACAAATTGTTAGGGTCACATCACAGTGAAAAGGTGTTTCCTGCCAAAACTGGAATATTTTGGCAGGAAAGTGTGTCCTAGAGAGTGGAGATATGATTACTGTAAAAGCTCAATTGGGATGTTGGCTTCTACAGAGGGGACTTCTACAGAGTCTGTTCTGCAAGAACAGTTATTGAAGGTAAACAATCGCCTGACATCCATCCAATGACAAACTGTGGGTGTTATATGTGTATTGTTTACACACGTTTTTTGCTGCTACATTTACATGACATTAGAAAAGCAAACATTTTTCTTTTCTAATGTCATGTTAATGTAGCAGCAAAAAGATTTTAGTCAGAATAACCCCAACACACAATATAATATTGTACTGCTACATTGTCCAACATTGTAAACTACTATTCAGTCAGACTCAAGTTGCCGTGGACGCTCTGAGCATGCACCACAGATCCGACCACCAACTAATATTCAGAAATAATAGAATAAGTTAGTAATGAAGAATGAAGGAAAATTCGGAATTGTACGTTTTCTTTTCAGCTTAAACTGGACATTTTCTACCTAGCCACATGCTAGACTAAAACCACTTTTTTTATTCTAATAAGCTGCAAACGGGGCATTTCAGACTACAGCAGAGCCATTATCTGTATACTGGGACAAGGACAGAAGTCCAACTGAACGGCATACTGGTTGATTTTGTGAAAGTAAGATGTGAACTGTGGTTAGGTTAAGGTTAAGGATGGTTATTAACTGGTTATAGTTAGGATTAAGAACATAGAATGTTTATAATAACTGAAAATACACAGACGTCACTTGAAACCAGGCAGGTTGGGGAACATCATTTGACATCATGGTCCATTGAAGAAGACCCAAGAAGATGGCTACATCCATCCTGCTTCCTTTGCTTAGTTTTTCCTCTCTAGGACCTTTTCTGGCATAAAAACACTGACCTTATAAAGGACAAGTAGTAATGAAGTAATGAAGCAGAACCTCATTTCTGAGGAACTGGTTAAATTCCACGCTAAGATTGAACTGGATTTAGGTTAAGGTCAGGATTAGGCATTATCTGATTGTGGTTAAGGCTTTGTTTAGGCTGTCCAAATATCTAGAAGTCAAGGCAGTGTCCTAAGAGGAATGGTGGCACAAACCTGTGTGTGTTTGCGTGTGTATTCAAAGGTGTCAATCATATCAGGTGACAGTCTGGGTGGGTTAACTGTGATCCATACAGCAGAGAGGAGTGGGAAAGCCCTGCAGGGTTAACTTAACATAGTGAGCAGTTCACTCCTTTGTTAAGTAGTTTAGGTGGTGCAGCTTGATAATGAGGAAAGCCTTTCATTGCAGACACTCTTCACCTGCCTGGCAGATGCACTCAGTCAGCTGGAGGAAAACAGTGCACTGGCAGATGGGATGCATGGTGAGAATGGCCCTGAAGGCTTTAAGCTTTAGTTACACTCAGGGTGGAACAGAAGTGAAGGGTCAGCTGACACCTCACAACTGTTTCAAACATATACTGGCCTTCTTCAGGAAATACTGAACAACTTCCAGAAAACAAGATGAGCTACAGCCGAGATTCAGGGCTAAGAGAATCATCATTTCAGTCTCAAGACAAAAGTGAATAAAAAGAAAACGGGTCATTGTCTCAACACTGATAAATGAAAATTAATGGTTCAGTCAAACACTGTCAACAGGTCACAGTGCGCTGCAGAATGGACCATATTTTTTTGTGTATGAACGTAAATATGGCACCTGTGACGAGCATGGAACTACAGGAATGTTGTTGCATTTGGGTCAGTTTGGTCATGATTGTGGTAAGATGGTAAATTGTAAATGTATAGAAGGGGTAAGCAAATAATGAAATATGTTGTAGAAAAATACATCTCTAAATAAAAATAGATTTTCTGAAGCATTTTCATGTGCATGTGCATTTGCGACAGCATACATATCTATTGTGGCAGATTTAAACATGAAATGTTCAAGAGTTAGTGAAATATCCATACACACACTTTAGTGTCCAAAGCCCCACTAGTGACCCTTAGAGGCTGAAGTTACTCATTACATTCCACAATACAACTGCTGCATTTATATTACTTTTTGTATCTTTATAATCACTTAAGAAGAAACATGTGCTGTATATGATAATGCAAATAAATGTCACTAAAACAAACAAAAGCTGCAACTAATCAAAGTACACAAACATTCAATGCAAATTAATTTTCAGGATTCACAAGGGAATTTGACTTGGAATCTTCTGATTCCAGGTTTTAAAAACCTCACTTACACTGACTGACTGTCTAGTGACCCCCATATAGGGGATTATATGGTGTGTGTGATCCAAGTTTCTAATGTGTTTGTATAACACTGACAAATTGTTAGGGTCACATGACAGTGAAAAACTGTTTTACGCAAAAACACAGAATGTTTTGGCAGGAAAGTGCATCCTGGAGAAACAATTCCTGCAAGAGCTCATTTGGTATGTTGGCTTTGGAGAGGACAGACACTACAGAGTCTGTTGTGCAAGAAAACATGAGACATCCAAAGTTCAAGCTGATGAACTGGACCATTGGTTATTCATAGCAAAGCAATATACAGTATGACATTTCCAAGTAATGAGTTAAATGTACAGAAAGTTATTTAAGGTTAATTATCATCCTCATCATGTGACAAACTGAGTGTTGTATGCATGTTTTGTGAATTCTACTTCTACTTCTTTTTCTTGTTCCAAACAGTCAGTACATTTACATGACATTGACAATCAACAGTGTATAGGTGTAAGATATGTGGGATACTGTATGTAAACTTTGCGAGTCATAATCTTGACCCAACAGGCATCACTGCACTTTGGGATTCCTCTAACAGAAATAAGTGGTTGCTATGGGAGACCAAAGGCACAGAGAAACAGATTGATTAGCACATTAACCAGATTTGCACTTAAAGACTGGATGGAGTCTCTTTAATGATTAACCATGCAGGTTTTGTAATGGGGTTCATTTCCTCCACACACACAGCAGCAGCATCTGCTTCTTGTGTTTGATTAGAAGCTGTCCTCACACACATGCACACACTTTACCACACTTAAGCCATGGTCATCTCTGGATACCCATCACATAATTGACCAATTAGCCCCATGTGCTCAGTTAGCTCTAAGTCATTCCTGCCTTTCAGTGTCCTGTTCCCAGTTCTGCTCTGTAGACTGTCCTGTTGCCTGCCATCTGTGTTTTGATCTGCTGCCAACTTGTAACACTGCACTCACATGTACATGGCCAAGGTGTCACCTGAAATCAGTCCCACAAACACTGAATTTGGCAGCCAAGCTTCCCTTGGCCATCACTGCATGCAACAGAAGTTGAAATCAGCCATGTTCTGCCAATACTGTTCTCTCCATTACCTCTAATTTTGTTGGACAGAGTGCACCTAACAAATTATATGCTGGACCCATTGGCTTTAGTGAGATTTGCAACTCTTGCTATGTAGTCGGTAAATACTGATACTGCTTCCAATAGCTGCCACCAAATGTTCTGTTTCCATTCAAGTTTTTTTTGGCACAGATTTAAAACATGTACATGGGAGAGCAAAGTAACCTCTGCACGTGTTTTTGCGTTGCCTGTTGCTGAAACCTTTTAACACTGCTTGACCATGGCCTTGACTTCATTTCTTTTGTTTAAACTGTTCAAAAAAGAATGTTAGAAAAGGAGTTATAAAGCTGAGCAAACT
This sequence comes from Microchirus variegatus, assembly GCF_963457635.1. Classification (NCBI taxonomy): domain Eukaryota; kingdom Metazoa; phylum Chordata; class Actinopteri; order Pleuronectiformes; family Soleidae; genus Microchirus; species Microchirus variegatus. Next base: position 13,194,587 of record NC_139808.1, read on the forward strand.
CTTGTGGCAACCAAAGGGTAACAAAGGCAAAACCCACAGTAAAATAAGTGAGACAGGTCTCAAGTTTTAAAAAAAATCTAAAATATTTTTAATATGAGGCTTGGGAAAATGTCAAACTTCCACAAAATGTTCTTCCCTGCTCAAGAGTTTCAGTCCTGGGGGACAGAGCAGAGAGAGAACACTGGGCGTTTGTGACCACTATAGGTCGGTTTCTCTGTTTTCTGGCTGCTCTGGCTCTCTTCTGTCCTACCATGCAGCTGGTGAAACCAAACTGAGCAAGTTACTCCTTGCTGATTTAACTGATGGGCTGCAAGTGAGTCTAACTCCAGTACCTGTCCTGCACTGGGAGGAACACTCCGTCTATTACCTCCAACAACCTGAGTCCCTGGTTTGCCACAGTATGGAACTTATTAGAGATAATTGAATCTCAAAGATTCTATATGGATTCAAACTTAAAAAAAAAAAAAAAAACATTCCTTCGGTTTTGATCATCTCAAAAGACCTGCGCCCTTACAGACGTAGTAGAAAACAAAGGCTTCAGTTCAGCTTTGCCTGGAATTTCATAAGCAGAATTTATCACAATGCCACATCAACTTACACAGCCATTCATCCTCTGGCTCCTTGTAACACAATTATGAGTCACAAAATTTAATCATTCTTCCCAGGTGGACATCTTATTTTGCAGAATATAAAACATAATTTTCGAAAGGAAATGATTAGATCTGATACTCCAAACATTCATTATCCTAATAACATCTGTCGGAACTGCAGCTTCTACCCAATCAACCGGTTTGGTCTCAGGGGATGTGATCTGTTGGATGTGTTCTCATCTTAACCATGTAGAAGCTACATTTTAAGAACACCCTGTGGCAAGGGTGTAGCTAAATATTGCCATTGTGTATCGACTGAGCTACACAGCTATGACCTTCTTCACCACTCTGGCCTCAGTCTCCTGCAGCGTTCTACATTCTACATCTGGTCTCTCAACAGCCAAGAAAACTCCCCTACTCATACGAGTCAAAACACAAAAACCCCCTGGATTTGCTTGAAGAATATTCAGAGAAACATGGTTCTGGCAAGATACAATCAAGTGCAACCCAGTGTTGTTTAAGCTTCTCGCTTAATATCTTGTCCAGTCCTATCTTTCTTTCTTTCTTTTATCTCATAGAACAGAAGCTTTCTACACCTGATACCATCCACCCATTGGACAGCACTGACTGTCAATCACATGTCTACACACTGTCTATGACTAGCTTAATGATCTAATCTTTGTGTTCACACCAAAAGTGATTAAAATCTTTTACGCCACACAATGCAAAGTCAATGCATGTCTATTGTTAAAGTTAACAATAATAATGGACATGATAGATACTTTTTTTTTCCGTCAAACCTGTGAATTAGAATTTTAAAGGACATTGTTTACATCAACCAATCAGCATCAAAACTCTACTTCTCTTACTTCCAAGTACCTTGAGCCAGAGAAAAGAAACATACCCTCCTCCTCTTCTATTTTCCTACAGGCTTACAGAAAATATACAGGCTTCCATATGCGATAGAAGTAAATAGCACAAAAATGATCCACAGCAAGTTGATGACTGGTGTTATGAAAACTCACAAAATCCAAAGAACCCACATATGACATAATATGTCATATATGACATGGTGTGACATATAGTCTCAAACAACCCAAGGAATGAAAATGCTAATAGAAACTCTTGAATATACTTTGAAACAATTACTGTAGAAATGTTCATTTAAAACAAGAACCTCCATTAGACCTGATTAGACAGATAGTTCACTGAGCATATTACTGGCACACTGAATTTTCATTTAATCTCTAAAATCTTATGATAATGTCAGTGGTCATAAATATAATATTAGCTCCCAGCAGCTGTAATGAAATAATATCAGTCCTAGAATCACACCGCCCTCCTCCCTGTTCTCTGTTTTCTATTCATCCTTTCAGCTGTCTCTGAGGACACTGAGGCCTGGAGCAGTGAAGACTGCCTCTCTGCATCCTCTGTTTATCCTCTCCATCTGGCAGCCCACCAGACAGTGCAATGCCACTGGCCTTCAATCCAGACACTGACATTATTTTGTTCTTCTACTTTCCGTCTCTTCCTCTTCCCTTCCCCATCATTCATCTCTTCCCTCGTCTCGTCTCTGTTTCACCTCTCATCGTTCCCTGCCCTCAGAGGAAATATTTAAAAATAGAAGCTGCTGAAAAGCACAAAACTATGGAGCCTTGTAGGTACAGCTCAGGTAACCTGAGAGACACCGGAGAAGCATTGAGGACAGCAAAGAAAAGGGTCCACTATTGAAAAATTATTTTTCTTCAATGTCAATAAAAACAAAGGTTTATCTTAACAATGCCCAAACACATTTTCAAACACGTAATTACTTTAAATATTTTACAACAGATTCCCTGTTAAACGTTTGTTTTTGACGATTGTTATTGTGATTATGCAATATTATCCACCCCTTACTACATGTGGCTGGTGTACTTGATTCTCAAAGTTTTGATGTGTGCATATAGTCCTTGCAGGGACATGCAGTGATAAGTTGGGTCAATTGGATCTAATACATTACGAAACAAACTATTTGCTCCAAATATCTGCCTCATAGAACATATTAAATCCTGTGCAACTAGAGTCACTTTCAACCTTATGTTAGCTTCAAGCTAACTGAGTTTAAGTTCAAGAAAGCAGGGTTTACACTAATTGTCCATCTTTTGTTTTATCATTATTGCTCTTGCCTACTCCCCTTCACAACCATCATAATCATTCTAGTATGGCTAAGAGTCATGGTGAATGGTGTAAATAGCACTTTTTTGACTAGTCAAAGCTGCTTTAAACTACAGATGTTGACCCATAATATCACAAAGTCAGATCTGTGCCCCATTTGCATTGGTTCCTCCAATTCAGTAAATGAGAAGCAAAAGCGGCTGCTGTGTGGTACACACTGCATCATGTGTAGCGTATGCTTCATAAAGATTGGTACTTGTTATTGCACCAATGTGCAGTACACTTAAATCTAATAATGACGTATAAGGAGTGGTTTCTGGTCAGAGTGGAAGAGCCTCTGTAACATTATAAACTCCAAAGCATAGCTGTACACACCCACTGTAAAAGGCTATTGATCGACTGCTCTGTCTGAACAATTCATTTTCATCTCAAGGAAACTTGAGGCTTGAGAGATCTGGAATAAATGTTCATGAGGTCGTCCCATCTTCATCTATGTCACTATCAAACCTATATATAACAAAACAAAACTTTTACTATGACATGGATGGACTCACTGACTACCAGTGACACATGCAGTACAATGCTGACATCTGCTGGACATACATGTGAACTGCCGGAGAAAACCCACACACATGGGGGAGGACATGCAAACTCCATGCAGAAAAGCTAAAGAAATGACAGCTGAATCATATTAAATCAACACAAGCCTCTTTTAGACCTTATGGCCTTAATCACAAAGTACCATAGTTAATTAGGTTCAAAGGATTTGCTGTATGTCTCTGAGAAAACTGGAAATTACTAACAGAAGCCTTGCAATCATAAAATATTCGGAGAACAGCCGGAAAATCCAGTCAAATTTTTCAGTAGTATGTCGATTTTTTACTGTTATCACCGAAGCTGGAAATAACACAATTCACACAGGCTGCAATTCATTTGTTCTATTATGGATTGTTCTGTGTTCTATGAAAATAAAACAAAAAATAAGGCACACAGATATTTCAAATATTTCAAGATTTTCAATTTCCTTCATCTAAAATCAAAACAGTTGAAAAACAGAAGTAATTATTAAATAATCACTGCAGACCTGTAATAAATGAACATTTGGAGCATGTTTTTGAGCCTAAAACTACATTTGTGTCTGGGGACATACACAATGTGATTTTAATGTATAATGTTCACTTATTAATATATCACTAGTTTTGATTAAGGATGGCACGATACCACTTTTTCGTGTTCAATAACGATATCTCAAACTCAATATGCAGTCATTTTAGACCTTTCAAACCATGACGCTGTTAACAACACGGTGCCATTTCAAGCTATTTCTAAACTTCTCCCATAACGATGAAATTAGCTCGGATTTTCCATTCGTATCTGTCCTATATTCGATCAAGTGATTTCGACAGTATCAGACCAATATAGAATATCATGTCAGGTCATCCCTAGTTTTGATGACAACTCAAACGACTTCACCCATTCACAGCTACATAACCACCAGAAGTCGATATAAACCTTTCCTGTCATGATAACCCTGACCAAAATAATTGTGATTCACAATATTATTGCGATGACTGAAAAAATGTGTTTTAATACTTAAAGGTTACTAAAAGAACTTAAAGAGTGTAGATTTAAGTCATGATGAAAAGATGCAGCTCCCCATTGTGGCACATTAAAAACAATAAATCACAAGGACTATATTGGTGAGGTACACAGGATTCACTCACATAAAATATGACATCAGAAATTCACCACAATTAAATTGTTAACACGATAAGCGATAATATTATCCCAAGTATTGAAGTAATTTTTGGTTTTGGTGTCTTGCTAAACCTCCTATACCTCCTGATCTACAGCCTCCCGCTATATGTTAGGAATGTGAAACAGAACCATTCAAGGTCTCCAACTGCTTGAAGCAAAAGTGATTGTCTGATCATCTAACAGTGTAGACCTGGGTGGGTGCAACCAGAAATTGGGTATGTGGGTGGAGTTATAAACTAGACCAGGTTTGAACATCTGAACTCTCAAACTCTCCTGCCTCATAAGTCAAACAAAACATCCCACATTCTGTGAGAGTTTGAAGCACTCTGACACCATTATTGTCAGCCTGAGGTGATGCAGAAGACACAGTTTCACGTGCGTGTCCAAAGAGTTCACACGCCTCTCTGCTTCCTTTCCTGTCATTCAGCAGAGGAAGAAAGTCAAACTACAGATACCCGACACCATGGGTGGCACCAGGACATCAGGCTTAGAGGAGCTAATGGATAATGTTGTCTGGAACAACACAGAACATACTGATAATTGTTTCTTTAACAATTAAACAGATGTTTCAACAAAGCCGTATACATGTTCGGTGATCAGTCTTGCTCTGTTTCAGTGTCATCCGTCAACTATCTCATCTCTGCTGCAGTGTCTGTATTGTGAGGCATTTCAGGAATAAAGCATGTGGAAAAACCGCAAAAGTTGGAAATGAATGTGATGACAAGCAGGATATATAGGAGCGGAGCGGAAGTGTTAACCTGAGGCTGCAGATTCATTCACATACAGCATGTGCCCTGCTGCAATCACATGGTGACAGGGATTCAATGACCTGAAGGAGAAACTTCCCATAAAGGCTGTAGAAAGCTGATACTTCACAAATCAATGCAAAATTTTCTTTACTAAACAGAAAACTATCCAGCCATATTAGGGCTGGATAGGTGATGTGGATTCTTCACTTGTTTATATCCAGTTAGTTTTAATGGGATTATATAAGAAAAGAAGAAAGTAATTGTAGAAATAGTCACATAAACGGACACAAATACATGCACACTCTTACAAATATATTCAGGGTTGAGAGAATATCTGACAGATGTTTATTATAGCTGGCAACTCCAGCTAATAATACAAAGTGATTTTATGTTGAAAGTTAACAGTTACCCACAGACCAAACTTCAACCAATGTTGTGGTCTACTTTGAAGGTTCTCAGTAATATAGTTTAATTAAAGACATGTAATCTCTCATCCAAGAGGCATATATTATGTAGTTTATATTAATTTGTTAGATTTTATTAGGGTTTCTCACTCCTGGTCCAAGGAAGCCACTGTCCACTGCATAGTTTAGGTGTTTCCCTGCTCCAACACAACTGATTCAAATAAATGGATCGTAATCAGGCTACAGCATAGATTACTGACGAGCTGACCATTTGAATCAGGTGTGTTTGAGCAGGGAAACACCTAAAACATGCAGTGGACAGTGGCTCCCCAAGACCAGGAGTGAGAATCTCTGCTTTAAATTGACCGTAGGTGTGAGAGTGAGAGTGAGAGTGAGAGTGAGAGTGAGAGTGAATGGTTGAATGGTTGTTTGTCATGTAGCTTTGCAATGGACTGGTGAACTGTGTGTACCCTGCCTATCGCCTTATGTCAGCTGAGATAGGCACAGCACCCACCGCGACCCTCCTATGGAGGATAAAGCAGTCGAAAATGGATGGATGGATGGATGGATAGATATTAGTATACATCATGAAGATGGGCTGCCCATGGATGTATTGAATTTTGGGCTTGTAACCGGAGGCTTTGCGGATAAATAGGAAGGTTGCATGCGGTGTAAAAATCTACACCAAAATAAAAAATGTGGATCACCCACTATGGAGAATCTGGAGAAAAAACACCAGGATAATCCACTTGTTTTGTTTTCAAGGGGCCACTGGGTAGTTAAACAGTTTTTTCAGCATTATTGTGAACAACTAAGCTGAAACGAACACTATGACTAAAACACCACACCACCTCTTTGAGGAAAACAGTCCCATTTGGGACCGAAGCTCAGGTTTGGTCTGACCTTCAGTTCCTCTGACAGACTTTCAGTGGATTCAGTCTCTGACCAGTAGACCCTCCATCCTGATGAACGCAACATGGAGGTTGATGCACCGCTGAACAGCATTTGAAACCACAGACAGAAATAGCTGTGACACAGGGCCTGACATGTTATGCAGCATGTCTTAGCCATGGTAACCACATTGTGTGACCTGCCACGAATCATTGCCTACTGTAGGCTTGCTCTCAAAGGCAATGTCAAAGAAAACCATTCCATAACAGATTCACATGCATAGCAACAAACATCCGGGCCACAACCTCGGAATAAGAACACAACAGGTATAACACTGGAGATTAATAAACAGAATAACAGGACATTAACACACACAGCTAAACACCACAGACACGTTTTATTATCAGCCCAGTCAATGTCAAGCATGGCGACACAAACTGTCCCAGAATTGTAAATTGTAAACACTAATCTAATAACAAATATTTGAAAGTTGAAGGATCGCACTATATATAATTAAATATATACTGTATTAGTAGTTGAGAATTGTATCAACAAAAATGACAAACGTTATTATGTTGCAATACGAAGACTCAATTTAAGTAGCAAAACATTAGCTCTGCCTTGACTAGACATTACATCTTGTTTTCTTTTGCTGACTTGTGAATTTCTACTACAAAAATAAAGTGTGAATAATTTACTTGTTCTTCATGGATTATTTATATAGTGTGACTGGCATTGGTGACTGAGAGTCTAATTATGAATGTCTTTAAGCTATCCTTTACCCTTATCAGCTTTGATATTCCTTGAAAACACAATTTAACAATTCAAAACTCAAAAACACAACATCATCAAAGTGACAATGAGCTAAAAATTGACAATATCACATACCACAAGGACTACAGTTATCAGCTCAAAGAGGCTATCATTTAAAGAAGGGTTGTTTAATGTAGTTATTTGTCTGTCTGTGGGCGGTATAACTTAAAAGGAAAAGGACAGATTCTAATTGAGTTTTCTGGGGATGTGCATGAGTGATCTGGATATGCATTGCAATGGGAATCTAGAAATTAAAGAGTAAAAAGCATAAAGTTAAAGTTCTGTGTTTGCGTTATGAAAGCTTTCTTGAGAAATTACCAGTGCTCTTAGGAGTGTAAAAGTCGACTCACAACACTTATCTTATCTTATCAAATAAAAATGTTAAGAGAAAGTACAGCCAACACTTTTTTTTGTCAGAAAAAGCTGAGGTAAGGATACTAAAGGAGGAAATGAAGGGAATTAAGAAGGTCATATAATGGTTGACTGAAGTTTCAGTTTCAGATCATGTGATGATATAGGGCACTTATGGGATGCATAGGTGAGTGTGACAAATATATTGGATCATTTGAGAGTCATGTTTCCTGTTTTCCCATTACATTATATCCAGCTTTAGAATTGTTTTAAGCTAAATGTTAACCTTGCTAGTGAGGAGGAGGAGAGTCGAGTGACACTGTGAGAAACAGCAGCCTTGCCCTGGTGGTGACTGGCGGCTATCAGGGTGTTTTCTCTACTTCTTTAAATAAAGCAACTATGGATCACATACATTTACAAGTGATGATACACAACAAGGTCACTGTGGGATGCACTCAGGCACAAACACATGTGACACAGATCCACTGGGTTGCATGACATGAGGAATAGAAGTCGACTTTTGATCTTGTTTTCACCTCCATCACAGTGATATAAGATGTGATCCACTCCCAGAGATGAGCCCTGACTCACCCTGTGTGCTGCACAGAAACCTGCCTGCCTGCAGCCTGGGGCCTTCGCACAAACAAGACCAACTTTCCAGCTATTAACATCTGTCGTCCTCTGCAATGACACGACTACCACACAGGCCACTGCAGAGCCTGGCTCCGCTCATTTCAGCGGACTTTGATGCCTTTATACGCAATCTGTGCACAACAGCAGCACAAATCCCACAAAACCGCAGCATCATCCAGAAGATGCGCAGAGAGAGGCGGGGGCCCAGGAGTGCACCAGGAGCACTGCGGACAGACGCTCACAAGCCTGGTGGACACCACTGGAGCTGCAGCAGCAGCAGCAGCAGCAAACCTCAGCCACTGTCATCCAACACAGTCTCCCCTCTTCATCATCATCATTATCAAATCACCATCATCATCATCATCACTCGGGCCGGGACAGAGTTGGGCCAGAGCCGAGACACCACCCGCTGTGCGTCACTGCCATGGCAGCTTCAGCTATATAAAGATGAGTCACGGTATAAAGTAGAAAAAAGTGTCCGCTTACCAGCGCTGCTCCGCCGCTCCTCTCCCCCGCTGCAGCACCGGGCACCGTCAGCTCCGCAGAGGCATCAGAAAACAACCCGCCGCCTCCTCAGCGCTGGTGCGGTTACCGGAGCTCTGACTCCGTGTTTCCTGTCAGTGCGGTGCAGCTCTCTCTCTCTTTCTTTCTCTCTCCCTCTCACTCTCTCTTTCTGTATGTGTGTGTGTGTGTGTGTGTGTGTGTGTGTGTGTGTGTGTGTGTGTGTGTGTGTGTGTAGTGGACTCTCTGCACTCCTCCCCTCTCTCACTTTCTCCCACTTTCTCTGCGCACATTCCCGGCGTGACGCTGCGTGCATACGTACCCAGCGTCACCAGAGGTTGGCGGGCAGGTGTATCGTGTGTGTGGGTGGTCGTATCTCCCGTGCCGGCCCATAATTGTGGCGGTTACTTGAGCCACAAACTGTTTGGGTCACATTTAAACAAACAATATTTAACTTATCTTTAACATTATTCTCTTTTCTTTCTTGTACTTTAGCCAGTTACTGACATTATACCTTTCCTGCTAGCTTAAATGGTCTCTACCACAAACGCCCCCGCCCACACATAGGAGCACACGTTCAGTGGAACATTAATTAGTAATTAATTCAGATATTTACAACTTTACCTTACCAAATATTGTACACATCTGGTATCACTAATTCAAAGTGAGCTCCCAATAAACTAAATAAATAAGCAAAGACCAGCTGAGGTCAAACTTAAAAAAAAAAAGTCCTCTCCAGACCCCCCTCTCCTTTACTTGACCACTTGGTAGAGTCTAACATGGGTAATTGGCACGTGCTGTGAGTGTTTTCACCAGTCACACCGCACATTATTTATCTCTGTGAGATATAAGAAGCTGTCACATATACATCATATAAGAAGAAAGAAAACTGTGCCAGTGTAATTTTAAATTATATCATAAATCCCCAATAGTGTTGTGTCAGTTAATCCAGGCTGATATGATGATCCAGGGGCTTGTAAATACATCAATAAATGTGGTGAAAAGACCTCAAAAGTCATTCATAATGTGTCGTCATTTGAAAAACAACACTTGCAAAGTGCACATAGTATAGTGTTAGCTTTAATTTATAAAATATCCTTGTTCCCAAGAAAGGTCGAGACCTTGCAAGTATGACCAATCACAGGAAAATGCTTTTTCTGGGCCTTGAACTAAATTACGCTGCAATGCGAGGCGATCTGGGAAAAGTTTTCGGACATTGTGTGGAATCAAGTTTGATGTATTACGTCACATCACCTGACTTCCATATGAAACTACAGTAAGGCAACAGGATGTGACTCTTTCCACAACACTACAAAGTTTCATTGTCCACAAATGTACACCATATCTTCATCGCACAACAAAACCAGTAATCATTTAAATTGAACTTTAGTTCATTCTGAACCATCAATAATGACATTTGAAACATACGTTGTAGTTTAATTAAAAAATCATCCATCATCATATATATGTTTTATCCTTAAAAGGGTCATGGGGGTAAGCTAAAGCTAACCCCAGCTGACAGTGGGTTTGAGGCAGTGTGGAAATATCCTGGAGAGGTCACCCTTTTTAGCCACTCACACCCATATGCACAATCACAATCTGCATGTTTTTGGACTGTGGGAGAAAAAACACACTGGCCTCAGGACAACATGCAAACTCCACACAGAAAGAGAGCTGAAAGTCTTACCTTTGGCCTTCTTGTGATAAGTGCTAGCGCTAACCACCACAGCACAATGTCAAATATAAATTAAAATGGATATTTTTGTTATAATTTATAACAATAATAGACTCTGACCTTTTCTGATTGGTCATAGCAGGAAGAGGTTCATACTTTTTTATTATTATTAATGCCTGCATTTGTGATTTGTTAGATGATGCCACTGGTGAGTAAAATGTGGCACAAATATGTCCTGTTAGGTTCTTGTTGATCATCAACTCAATTTTCGTTTTTCGTACGGCACAATTTATTGCACAACAATAACAATGTTGAACAATAACACACAATCAAACACCAGTTTTGTACACTGTGTGAGCCGGGAAAGTTTCACTTTTCGGGAGTCACCAATTGATTTGCCGTCGCTCTGAATCACTTGGTGTGTGACACTCGGCTCCAGCTGCTCCTCTCCCTGGTGTGGAGCCTGAAGTGTGTGTTGAGGTGTGCCGACTGGTTGAAACATTTCCCACAGACGTGGCAGCGGAAGGGCTTTTCTCCAGTGTGGATGCGGTGGTGCCTCTTCAGCATGCTGACTGTGGTGAAGCTCTTGCGACACACCGTGCAACTGTATGGCTTCTCCTTAGTATGCCAACGCATGTGGACCTCCAGCTGGCAGGCGAAGCTGAAGCCTTTCCCACACTCTTTACAGCTGTGCCACCTCTGGATGCTCTGGCTCGGGTGAGAGGCGCGAGGCAGCGGAGGCTTCAGGGATCGCACACTCTTTATCTGCAGGACGTGTGCACTCTGTTTTCCATTTGAGCAGAGTAACCCTTTAACCTGCTGCTCTGTTCTTTGAGTTCTGTGACTCTTTGGTGCATTGGAGCAAGACTCACTCTGAGCCAGGCTACAGTCTGTGTGATCAGTCAGAGAGGATGCTAAGCTGTCGGAAGTGTGCTCTTTCCTCTCGCTCTCTGTCTTAAACTCTTGGGATGTGAGATGAGGTGGTGGGGAGACACTTTGCCTGCTGCACACAGTCTCAGCTGGCAGAGGAAGTGACCCTTGAACTGTCTCTGTGTGACTGCAGTTCCCTTCCTCTGAGTCTTGTGTCTCACGTGAACAATCGATTTGAATGTTTCTGAGGTTTGGTTCTTCTTTAACCTGAGGCAGCAGCTCCAAACTGCTCCTCCACTCACAGGGCTGGCCATCATCTTGGGGATGAACAGTGGGAGCAGGTTCTGAAAATGGACCAACATCATAGTCATTATTGGTGCAGATAAAGGAAAATATTATTGTCTCAACTGCTATATTGTCCTGGCCAGTATTGGTTTCCCTGTTGTCTCCTTCTCTCCTCTTTCACCATTCAAAAATCTTGTCTGATCAGCAATGAAACATACAGTAGTCTAGTTTGTATTTCCCTGACTGGAAAGTGAAGTGTGTAAACTGCTCACTGTCTTGCACCACAGGCCACAGAGAAAATCTTGAGCTTTTAGCTTGAGAGGACACAGGAGCCGATGTTCAACTGCTGTCTTGTTTGTTAATTGAAACAAAGCATTTCACACACTAAAGTAAAAAAAAAAAAAACACTGATCACTGATTTTCTCTATGGAATTTGGTTTGAGAAATAAGCAGTTTAGAAAGCAACACAGACCTCCTTCAACCTCCAGTCATTACAGACACTCCAACAGATGAAGCAACAAGCATATTCTTAAAAAATATATATATTATTGGACTTAAGCAGAATAGATGTTTTTTTAAAGTTGTCCTTGCTGGCAGTCATGTTTTCAGAGACAATGAGCCTCCAAGTATCAGGATGCTTCTTGGTGCAGGGGGCTAGTATGTGACAGTATACCTCATACAACCACAACATTTAAAATAAATACTATGATTAATGTAAATACTATAACAATTTACAACTCTTAATCAGATACACTCACCAGCTACATCTGTAGGTACACATAATACCAATTTAAGTGTCAGGTGTGGTCTTCTGCTGCTGCAGCACACCAGCTTCGTGGTGTTATTGTGTTGTTAGTTCAGGTCTTTTCTTCTGCATACCTTGGTTGAAACAAGTGGCTATTTATTAATAAGTTGTTGGCTTTCAAAACAAAAAAAGTTTGGCCAGTGACTTCTGACGTGGACAGGTGTACCTTATAAAGTGGTCACTGAATGTATTGTTGTTGATTGTTAAACAAAGTCAAACTCCTGACAGCTTCATGCTGGGAAATGTCATTATTGTTCTTTTGCTATTACCGTAACTACAATGACGTCATACGGGAAAGGCGTGTCTGAGTGACAGCTACAACACTGACAACAACAGCCATGCTGCATAACACGGGACGTGGCCCTGCGCTGCTGCTGCTGCTCACCTGCCCGCTGCTGTTCACCTGTCTGCTGCAGCAGCAGCAGCCGCTGCACGGCCACATTCAGGAGTCGCCTGAGTCGCTCGTTCTCCTCCTTGGAGCGAAGGATCTCACTCTGGTACTCGACCAGCGCGTCTTTGACGGCCCGGACGATCTCCTCGCCGGCCGCCGCCAGCCTGTCGTTCACAAACACGTTCAACAGCTCCAGTCTGCTCATGTTTGCTGCCACTGCTGCTGCTGCTACCATCCACAGGTGAACGTCCTCCTTCTTCTGTTTACATCCACTCACCAGGAAACAGAAGCAGCGCCGGCTTCTGCGTGGTTCAGCCACAACTCACAGAGGACCTGTGTGGCGCGACCCCTACTGGACGGGAGACTACACAGCACCGCATATTCAAATAGATTACAGGAAATTCACCAAAGGGGGTTAAAAATAGTTCTCTTGTTTTAAGTATGATAAAAACATCCAATTAACCAGTGCACTGGGATAGAAACATATTGCATTCACCTAAAAAATATATTTTTATTTCTGAATTAGCAAGAACATTTAACAAGCAGGGTGTTTGCCTATAGAGCTCTCAAGAAGTGAGGGGGGAAAAGCTTATGTTTCTTTTTTAAGTGTTTCATCAATTATTATTTTTTTACCTGAAATGCCTAATTTTTTAGGAAAAGATTATCTTCAAATATACCTGTCCAAAATGTAGTCAGTTTAGGGCAAAACCAAAAACATGTGAATGAGGCTAGTTGGGTCTCACCTGCACCGGATGTAAGTCGGGTTGAAGCCAGGGTAGAGTTTAGTTAACTTACGTGCAGCTAAATGTAACCTGTGCAGAACCTTAAACTGCAGCAACCCATGTCTGATACATCTGGATGAGGACTGTACCAATGCTGTCAGTCTGCCAGTTTATATCAGATATGGTAGTTCAGCATTATTCCTCCCACTGCCTCACCAAGCAGTTCAGTGATATGGAGGTAACCCTCTGGGTGTTGTCATATAATGCAGACACCACACCTCAACTGATCAACTGGTTATATGTTCAAACATTCATATAGTCACCCACTGTGAGGGTTCATTGGACTTAAAAAACTCTCTTATTCCCAAACTTTCTTCCCAACAATTTCTTTCACACTGCCATCAGACTCCTAAACTGCTGACAGGAGTTATAATCATGGACACATATCTCACTACCTCATACCTGACCCGTACTGTAATTTTAAGTTGCACATTTTTGCACATATGCACAGTTCATTTCAATGTTTATATTACATGTTAGATGTTTATTTATTAAAAAAACAAAACATTTTTATACCTTATATACCCATACCTACCTCTAATATTTAAAAAAAATGTTTGGATTAACAACACATCTATGATATAATTAATACAATTTATAGTTTTACATTTCTATCAAGCATCGTCAATTCAGTGAAGAAAGTGTGGTTGTATGAACATTACCCCCTTGTACAGTTCAGTTTTGCTGTCAAGGAGACAGCCTCATGTGGCCATTGAGAGAACTACACTGTTATTTTGCACTTCCGCCCTGGCAGCAGCAGCAGCAGCCAAGTAGAGTGTGTGTCAGGCTCCGGGCTCTCGGGCTGCAGTGCGGACGTCACGGACGGGAGCTGCGTGGGGAAAAATGGCTCGGTGTGCGATGCCGCTGGCCGCCGGACTGCTCCTCGCAGTGTTGAGTCTGTGCCGGGCGGAGTTCGCCGCTCCAACACTGAACATCAGCCTGGATGACGACCCAGAGGTGCGCTGGAAATCGCTGCTCACTGTCTTTGACGTAGACTTCCTGAAGAAAGCCGGAGCAGAGGTCATTGAGTAAGTTCTCGTTACCGTGTAATCAGCCACACACTGGAAGTGATTGTGAGAAGTTGTGTCTCCATGTTATTATAGTTATGAGTGGAGCACAGCTGACGCACAACACTTTCAAAAGTAGTCAAATGGAAAGGAACTCGCAGTGTGTGTGTGTTAGAGTAAAAATAACTCATTTCAATACAACATTCTGAAAGTTACAGCTCTACACAGTGAACATTTCAAAAAGTAGCAAATAAATATTAAGCCACATACATCCAATAATTCAAAAACAGTGGTATAAAAACTACCAATGTGTTATTGTTGCACTTACTGTGATTTTGGCATTAACTTAATTTAAAAACACATTATGAAGTTATAGACTGATTGTTTATTGTATTCAATAATTAAGTTCAAATGTCTGTTTTTATTAAGTTCATACAATAACCAAGACTAACAGACTGTAATGTGTCACTTTCTATTACCTTATCTGTTGTGGTCATGACTGTACATAGATAAGAATTAAAGCTCCTATCAGCGATGTCCTCTTAGGGCTTAACCTTTGTCTGTTGCTGTTGTATGTTTTTAGTTATTCATTTACTTTTTATTTACTTTTTTTCTGTCAGCTCTACAGTTCCAAAATGGGTGCACCATGCAGTGGCCCCCGTGGTGAAAGCCTTGGACAAGTACATCCCTCAACCTTATGCCGGGGAGATCCGCGGCATGGCCTCACACTTTGGAGGCAGCCTGTCAGATGTCATCATTCTCAACTTTGCCTATGAAATATCTGCGTACGTCGAATTTCTCCTTAAACCTTTGAAGGCTAAAGTTGCAGTGTGTAACTTTGCAATGTAAACAAAATGTCTGTGACCGTCATATTGTCACATGTTAACACAATGCTGGTTGGTTGGTTAAGGAATTGTGCCCAGTTCTCTGAAACATGAGTGAGGTAGTGAGATACCGAAGCAAGAGTATGTTTGGAATATGAACCTAGAGCTGTCCTTTTTAGAAAGCTCTGCAGGCTCACCTGATTTACCCCACTATTCAGTAATAATGTCTACTGATGTATTTATTTGCAGGTTTTGCACCAGCATCGTAGCTCAAGACACAAATGGGACTGTGTACCATGGCAGGAATCTTGATTATCCACATTCTATTCTGAGGAATCTGACAATCAACGTAGTTTTCCTCAAGAATGGAGAGGTACCGTGTTCGTGCCAAACAGGCCTCCACACACTTTTATAAGAAATGATGCAAGCTGGTCGCACAGTGAAAGTTCTTTTTCCCCTGATACAACATGATCTTCTTTTGTTGCTGTCCAGGTAAAGTACCGTGGAACCTCCTTTGCTGGCTATGTTGGACTGTGGACGGGACAGAGTCCTAACAAGTTTACTGTCTCCGGAGACCAACGAGGTAAGATCACACTTCCGCTCAATAGTCATGTTTCCTCAGAAACCAATAGACCAATAGTTCATGAGTGTTTTTTCTGTTTGTTTTTACATCACAAGACGTGATGGCGTTTTTAAAGGTGGAGTGTGTCTCTTACATTCAAACCATTATCAAATGAGTTCACGCAAATGCTGCTAACAGAATACTAACAACAACAAAACTCACCAAAAGTTGGTGCTACTTACTGTAGCTTTAAGTGTTGGCGCTTGAAGCACTATTTTTGACTTTGTTTCTTCACAGGTAGCGAGCACTGGTGGAACTGGTGGAAGAATGCTGTGTCTGCCTTGCTCCTGCGGAGGTCCCCGGTCAGCTGGCTGGTGAGGGAGGTGAGAAGGTTTGCGGAAATGAGCGCAATGAGAAAAACTGTACTGTAATATTATGAAATGAATGAATAACGTGAATAACTGATGCAGACACTGGAAGAAGCAGAGGACTTTCAGAACGCGGTCATACGTCTCTCTAAAATCCCCATCATCACCGGGGTGTATTACATTGTGGGCGGCGTGCGAGCTGGAGAAGGGGTCGTCATCACCAGAGATCGAACGGGACCTGCTGACATCTGGCCTCTGGATCCCGTGAATGGAAGGTGGGAAAAATACAGGACCTGAGTCAAGTCCAGTGTGGTATCGACTAGGGCTGGGCGATATATCGAAAAATGTATCGTTATCGAAATTTACGATGATAATCGGCATCATTTTGCCGTTATCGATATATTGGATAATTCAAAAAGATAAAATAAAAGTAACTTTTTGGCTGTGTGTGTAGGTAGGCAGGCTACCGGTATGTTCTTGTCCCTTTAAGACACTCGGACATGTACAGCATGTGTAGTCACGTATATATATATATATATATATATATATATATGTGTTTGATATGTGTCAGTACTGATATCTGTGTCACGGCGCACATGCTTATATCAGGCAAATGGTCAATTATGCAAGTTATGCGATGACGTCATTTAGCAACTTCGAACTTATCGTTCATTTATCGTTATTGAGGTGAACTGCTCAATATATCGTGATGTTGATTTGAGGCCATATCGCCCAGCCCTAGAATCGACTGAACTTCCTCTGTCGACTGAATTTCCTCTGTATCACCTAATGTGAAATTGTGTCGCATTCAATATCAAGTATCAGTGAGCCAACAAGCATGCAGATCTCACGACTGTCTATTTCAAGGAGTGTGGTAGGGAGCTCATTGACCATAGGGGAAGAGGAAGATCTAAGTAGAGGTGTCAAGAAGATCTAATGTGCAACAGCAAATTTAAGGAAACACTTGACAGTGCATGGAATTAATGTGAGAGCAGATATTTGATGACCAGTCCAGCCATAATATGGGGAAAAGAATTGGGCTCAGAAGGTCGCTGTGTTCACTACTGGTGTAAAATAAGGATGGTTACATGCAGAGGACAAATTCACTATCACTAATTGGTGTGCGTGCAAAAACATCCTTTTTTTATAAACTGATTTTATTAAATAAATATTGAAAATAAGTATCCTTCAGGAATTGGTAGTAAAGTCCAGATATTGATTACCAAACTGCGTCCAGACATAAACCAGTGTGTTCCTGTTTTAGATGGTACTTAGTGGAGACTAACTTTGACCACTGGCTTCCTCCTCCAACCAGGGATCCTCGAAGGTGAGTCATCCCCCAAATGCACACACACACACACACATGTTCTACATACATACTGATATGTGTTTTTTTCTTTAGAGAAATGGCCAACAAAGCACTGAATGCTACTGGTGAAGATCACATCAACATGGATACTCTTTATCAGGCAAGTATGGAGCAAAGACACTCGGAGAAAATCTACAGTGCACGTTTCTGAAAGTCAGAGTCAACGTGTGGATTTGTAACAGACTGTTCTTTTGCAGGTTCTGTCGCTGTTTCCAGTATGTAATGGGTAAGTTGCTGTATAGTCTAAAACCACATTGACAGGTCATGTTGCTGAGATGCAGCAGTAATCTGTGCACTTAACAGTTTCAGTTCTCCAATGCCTTCTCCTCAGGAATCAATACTTTCTTTGTTTGACACCATACTTGAGCACATTATGTGTCAGGTGGCACACAAAACAACCACAGCAGAGTTTCACTCAGGGTGTTTAAAATGTTGATGTCTCTGTGTATCCTGTTCATCCTGTTCAGAATCACCGTTTACACGACAACAATGAGTGCAGCCAACCCAGAGAAGTACAGCTCTCGTATCAGGCCACAGGTAATGACGGCGCATCCTAATATGTACTGTATGTGTTTGTTCATACACATTAATTTCATTGTAGAATAATAAACAATGGCAGTAAAAAAAAAAATGTGTGACTCTCTATCTCTTTCTAATTTCTCTTTCAAGGGCTGTCACTGGAGTAACTGAGCTGACTGCAGTCTACAACACGGGTTGTTGTCTTCATTGTCCATGTATAACTGGACTGCATCATTGTTTTATGCGGCTTTGCCACCAGAGGTGGCGTCATAGTGCTTTTCTGCGCTGTTTAAATTCTTTTTATATGCCAATCTTAATATTATTTGGGTAAGATGAGGACCATGCCGGGAGTATAGAACGTGTATTGGAATTCAGCACTGACCATGTATGGTATGGAATTTTTAAATTCTATGGAATTGATTGTGCCTTCAGATTTGTGTACCTAATGTATGTAATGTGTTTTATGTATATATTATGTTATCTTACTGTCATAAACCATTTACCCAGTTAAGGTCTAACACTTAAATACTGCCAATGCATTACAAGCTAGAAATTAATAAAACAAGCCATTTTTTATCTACCTACAGTATACTTGCTTGTGTTTTATTTAATTTTTTTTAATGATAGGATTATCTCTGTTACATACATGCATACTTTATTGATTCTACAAGGGGGAAATTCACATTGTCCAGCAGCTCTTGATATGCAAGTGAAACACTCAAAACCCCCAGATACACAGTAAAAAGCTCTTACTTTACTAAATATATACACAACAGTCATTTAACAGTATCTTAAAATGGCCACAGCCCACACTTGATTAGTGGACCGTGAAATATTTGTTTAAAGTGTTTTTAGGAACAGACGGTAGGCGGCAGCACTAGCCCAGTGCAGCGTCTAATGGATCAAACAGACAGCCAGAAGAAGAAGAAGGAAGCGAGACGCGACTGTCAGGCGATCACATGACATGACAAAGCAACTCGCTTCTTCATGTGTAGACTCCACTGTTGTTAGCCACTCCACAACCGACTGTGTAACATCCGCACGCCCGCAGCGACTGCTGTGTCATCCAAGATGCTGGCCCTCATCAACAGACTCCTGGACTGGTTCAGGTCCCTGTTCTGGAAGGAAGAGATGGAGCTGACGTTAGTGGGACTGCAGTCCTCCGGGAAAACCACATTCGTCAATGTGATTGCGGTGAGAAGCTAGCTAAGCACACCGGCAGAGCCGGGGAGAGAGGGCCCAATGCTGGCTGTTGTTTTCTCACTGTGTCTGTGTGTTATACAGTGACACGTTTAGAGTTCCGCGTTTTCATGACGTGACTCGGTGGCTAAATAATGTCTGCTGCGTTACAAACAACACACACCTGCTGCTGCTGCTGCTGTTGTAGTTTTGTTGTTGGACATGCTGACATGACAAAGTTGTGACAGTGTGTGTGCTAATAATGGAAACTGGGGAAGTGGTGTTGTCATGTGTGTCAGCAACGCCAGCAAACATGTTGACAAACATTTACAACAGCTACTTGTAGTAAACAAACAGCTCGGCTTATCTACGTCATGTAGCCTGGAGCCACTGCTGTTTAAACGGTGACCTGTCTTGATATTGTGGCCGATGGGTGTGCAGATAAGTAAGAGGCTATAATGTGGTATTTACAATTCAAAAACAAACGGGCAAAGGAAAGGGAAGTAACGCAACACGTACTGTATAGTGGTGCTTAATCCGGGTGGACATCACAAAGTACCTCACGATACCAGACAATAATTATGCGATACATGGTCTACGATTAATTTATTTATGGTTTATTTTTAACAGAAACATAGACAGCACTGCTGTCCAATACATGCGTCATTGTTTGTAGCAGATGCTAATTTGCAAAATTTGTACCTAGAAGGGCGTTTTTTTCGACAGGAATTGATGGTGAATATAAGCAAACTAGTTTAAAGGTATAAAACATGCATTAAAAAGTACAACACATACAATAAACAGATATTTAAGCATTACATCCAACTAAACATGTATGCCCTTTTTGTTGCTGAATCAGCCAGGGTTTTGTAGCTCTTTTAAAAAGTGTTTTCAACAATACAAATAATATCACACTATTAGAGCTGCAACTAATGATTATTTTTCGTAAAATCGATTAATCTGTCTATTATTTTCTCGATTAATCGATGAATCGGTTGGTCCAGAAAATGTCTGAAAATGTTAAAAAATAAAAATGTTGATCAGTGTTTGTCAAACCTGGAAATGACGACGTTCTCGAATGTCTTGTTTTGTCCAAAAACCAAAATGATTCAGTTTTAATGATTTCTTTGTTATGTGGAGCAAAGAAAATATAAAATACATTTAAGAAGCTAAAACAATCAGAAATCTTGTTTTAATCATAAAAAGATTCAAACCGATTATCGATTATCAAAATAGTTGGCGATTCATTTAGTAATTGATTAATAATCGATTCATCGATTAATTGTTTCAGCTCTACACGATATTAACGATTCTTTGATAATCAAAAAATTGCAAGACAATCACATAGTGATACATCACAATATCTGTTAAACTGAATAAAATATTTTAACTGGTTTCTCTATTATTCACCACATGGAGAACAAAGTGCATAAAGTCTATGTATTGAACATGGATGGGGCATCTCTTAATGTAGCTTTCTCTCCCATTATCCCACTGTAAACTTTGTTTTATTATTTAATAAGTTTCCCTTAATCATTTGAGCAGTGTCACTGTGATGAGACATCGAGTAGCTACGCCTGGCAGGAACTGCTTGCCTTAATTTATGAATTATTATTCTGATATCCGCCATGACTTTTCAATTATTGTATCGCACGAGGAAGGACGAGGATATATCAGCAAATCTTTTTGACCCACCTCTAACCACTACTACCAACCAACTTAGAATCTTAACTAGAACCTTCTTGTCAACAGATGTTTTGCAATGAAGGATACATCTATAAATAGGACTGGATGGAGAAAAGTATCTGTTCAATGCTTTATTTCTTTGAACCGATTGCTTTTTATCTAATGATGACTTCTCCCTTGATTATGATTTTATTGTCACATGAAAGTCATGCAACTCTAAACAACATAAGCTATTCTCGAGTCTGTTTGATGCTTAAATAACGACTGTTCCATCTAATATCCCTTCACTTTTTCATGGCAGGCTTAAAACAGGATATAATGTATGAAGGAATTCATTGAAGAATTAATGTTACTTAAAATAACAGGAAGAAAAAAGAAAAGAGAGACCACATAACACCTGTGCTTTGGCACCGTCTAACCTCTTTTAGCTCCTCCTTCTTCACACCCCATCCCGAGCGCTGAGATCAAATAACAGGTTGCTTTTACATGTGCCAAAATCCCTGACTAATAACTCTGGGTCTTTAAAAAACACTTTTAACTGCAGCAGCAGCTGATCACCTGATTTTGATCTATATCCTCAGGCGCCAACAAAAACAAATCCTAGACACTATAAAATGGGATTATTTTGTAACCATGAATAGAATGTTCTTCATTTTAGGCTGATCAGCCACATCTTCAGAACTGAACTCTGCACAGTTTAGTTTTGTCACACAGGCTCGCGTTTGTACTTCCTCTCACAGAAATCTCCCTCTGTCGTAAGGATACGTTAACGGCATGTTGTCAGTCCTGTTTTATTGTTCAGACTTGGAATATTCCGTGATAATTTTGCAAGCTGTTTTGGTCCTGCTGGTTTGGGTCAGCCACCCCTGAGAGTAATTGTTATCCAGTGTTAGTTTTATCGGTTTCTTCATCGTTACTCTGTGCTCTTAAGTTGAAGACAGGTTTTAAGCACTGTCGACTCTGTTGACTCTGTTGACTGTTGTGGTCATGTCAGGTGAACTGCAATCACGTGGTGCCTCTTTCTCCAGACACACACATTCCATTAAGCTGTTCAACAAAGCCCACGTCAAATATGAGTCACACAAATTGTCTGCTGTACTTTTCCCCAATGTCAGATCACATGGTTTATGTGTAAAAGTTGTTTGTGCCTAAGCAGAATACATTGGCTCTGTGATTGGATTGCAGTCTTTGAAACATTTAATCTGGTTGTAAAAAGCCTGATTGGAAGCTGATGCTGCATAAATGGCAAATTATCTCAGCATGATTCATGGCTGTGAGTGTTTGAGCTAATATTCCCTTGTGTTCATTGTGTCAACATGTCCTGAAGTGGTTCACATCACATGGAGAGGAAACTGACCTATAAACAACGTGGACAGATTTTATATTTAGTTGTAAAAAATGCACAACAGTTTGACACTCAAGCTGAAACAACCTTTATAACAATGTCTTCTTTCTTCTTTTTTTTTTTGTCTTGTACAGTCAGGCCAGTTCAGTGAAGACATGATTCCCACAGTTGGTTTCAACATGCGGAAGGTCACTAAAGGCAACGTGACAATAAAGGTAGGCTGAAAAGTCAGGGTCCAGCTGAGTGCTCTCACTCTTAAACTGAAATCAGTCTTATACTGGACTGAAGTGCAGAGCTTACAGTTGTAATTGTGTAATGATTGGCTTCTTTTAAAGGTACCAAAAGGTTACATTTTTTTTGCTTCTTCTTTTTTTTTCTTTAGATATGGGATATAGGTGGCCAGCCCCGCTTCAGAAGCATGTGGGAGCGTTACTGCAGAGGAGTCAATGCAATCGTGTAAGTTCTCTTGTGGTTCTCTCGGGTACGGCCTGTGGCTTTTGTGGAAACTGGAACTGAAAAATACACTGAAATTTCACACTACTGCTTATCATCCTGTTTACATTTGCACGAGTATTGGATTTGTGTGGGTATAATGTGAATATTTCAGCAAAGTACTTTATGTCAGCAGTTTGGTTTTTGATGTGACAGGTATTTTTTTAAATTTATTTTTTCCTTTGCAGTTACATGGTGGATGCAGCAGACCGAGACAAGATAGAAGCTTCCAGAAATGAACTGCACAACCTTTTAGACAAACCACAACTACAGGGAATTCCTGTAAGAAGAAACTTGTTGCTTTTTGACTAAATCTCATTGTATTTCAGCCTCAAATCAAATCAAGTCTTAACTTAAACAGAACCTTTTCATGTAAAATTGCAACACAGAGTAGTGGCTCGGCTACTCTGACTGTCTGTTACTGAGACAAGTACCATAGAAGCTACATGCAGTTTCCTTGAAGTTCACCTGTAGAACAAGAAAAACAAATCTGAGAATTATTCAGGTGCTACTGTATTAAGAGATTTAACAAACATTGCAGTTAATGCCTTGCAGTGACTCCGACCAGATGACATTGCAGTTGTTATTTGAACCCAATATTGGATTAAAAAAAAAAAGTTCAATACCTTATCGGACGAGACGTTTGTTTTGAAAAGGTTCAGGTTTAATCAATAGGTTTCTAGCTACAGTGACTTGACACCACATGCTATTCCCTAAAGTCTGGAGTATGTGAAGACGAGAAATCTGGTATTATCAGGTTGTGCGATGACATGGTTACATTTCTGAGCAAGATGTTGATCGGCCCTTTATCCCCCTTTTTCATTTTCCAGGTTTTAGTTCTGGGCAACAAACGAGATCTGCCCAGTGCTCTCGATGAGAAGCAGCTCATTGAAAAAATGTGAGTCCTTATGTTTCTAGTTAAAAAGTTAATATTGTATTTAAGAAAATTGTTTTGTGTCATACTCTTAACTCGTGCTAAATTTAATGTTGTTTTATAAAGTTCAACTATATTTAGCTGTCACAATATGGTCTGTTATTGCAGACTACACTTTTTTTACTTTTACTTTTGACCATCAGGATTCTGTGCTCTTAAAAGAAAACCAAGCTTCTCATTTCTAGACATTCACATTTCCCACATTTTCCGTTTGCAGGAACCTGTCTGCCATTCAGGACCGAGAGATCTGCTGCTACTCTGTCTCCTGCAAAGAGAAAGACAACATAGGTAAACATCTGAACGGAGGTTCATGAAGACAGTTTGCAAATGAAGGCTTATTCAGGGGACATCAAGGAGTTTTGTCCAAGGAGGTTTTAATGCCACTGTGCTGTGCAATGTGCTGTCACTGCAGTGAACCATGCCATGTTGAAAGTTGTGTCTTGATGACTTCTTAGTCTTTTTAACTGAGCGCAGTTCAACATTATTCTTGAACTCGTTGGTCCTGATTATGGCAATTTGGCTTTCTGACTAACTTATACCGCACATCTCAAGGAACAGTGTTTGAAGCCTTGTTTATACTTGTGTGGGGTACCGTAGCAGAGAACTGCTACTTGGTTTACAAAAAACTAGTCCGTGAATACGCAGGAATTAATGTCTTCCTAGAATAATGTCCTCTTTGTACTCCTGTGCTTTTCAGTTAAAGTATAATCAATGTTGTCCATTGCTTCACATTAAATTCGATTTCTTTCTCTCTTTAAATGCCACATAAGATTTAAAGTAGTAAAGTAGACCTAATACCCAAACATCTTTTTTATTACACTGTAGAACACACACCCAGTCTGGAAGTATTTAACAAAAGTAATGATTCTGCATGAATTGCCCTAAAA
The DNA here is from genome assembly GCF_963457635.1 of Microchirus variegatus. NCBI lineage: Eukaryota > Metazoa > Chordata > Actinopteri > Pleuronectiformes > Soleidae > Microchirus > Microchirus variegatus. Next base: position 13,219,411 of record NC_139808.1, read on the forward strand.
ATAGGGATTTTCAATTATACCTATCAACTGGTACTCGTGTCTCTACTATCTAAAATGTCCTTAGACAAAGACTTCAATAATAGCAACTTGCTGCAGTGCAGCTGCTATACCAGTGTTTTACACTTTCAAAAATAACAATATTGGAAGCAGAATAACTAATTGGATTAGACGAACAGCGCAGCGCTTCATGATCAAATCACTTTTTTTTTTATTTAGCGCAAAATCACATCATGCAGGATCTCATGATCAAATCACTTTTTTTTTTATTTAGCGCAAAATCACATCATGCAGGATCTCACTTTACATGGTAATGCAAGAAAAGACATTATCTTTAACGGGAATAAATATCTGTTGTGATGTAGCGACAGAAGAGAGACACACCAGGAGCAGATATACAGTATATCAGCTGCATGTTCACTCAGGGTGGTTCTGAATCACAAAGTCAAGCAGTAACATGAATTGTTGCACAAAATTATACTTATGTGAACCAAAAACCTAACACCTGCCTCTCCTGTGTGCAGACATCACACTGCAGTGGCTCATCCAGCACTCAAAGTCCAGGAGAAGCTGAAAGTGAAGCTTGCAGCTCTGGCCTCACCCCCTCTTATGGTCCTGAGTCCTCGACAGTCATCCCCTCCACTGCCTCCACGAAGTAATCCAGCTCTCTCTCTCTTTGCTCACTACTCTCAACACCCAGTACACTACCATAGATGTGTCGTCCCTGCACAGCACTACCACCAACCCAACTATATTATGGAGTCTCAAAACCTCGGCTGGAAGCTGGATTGTCAATCATGCCTTTATTGTCCGTCATTACAGACTTGCTTCTTGGTTTATCCTCTTGTTTCCTTCAACGCAGGAATCCAATTAGGATGGAGTGTCTCCTAATCCACTATCAAATGTCCTTTTTTCCCCCTCATGTTGCCTTTCAACATTTGTTGTATATGTGACATTGAGTGATTGTGATTTTTTTTTTTTTTTTGTGAGATTTAATTGCCAAACAACGATGGTTGCCCGTCAGCTAATGTCTGCAATCCCTGATAAATCCATGGCAATGTAGCCTGTGATTATGGAAGTATCTATTTTATTAAGTGACATTGATGAAAGTTTACACCAAATGCAAAGATCAACAGAAGTTGAGTGTGAATGGTTGTGCTTTTCGAGGCAGATGAACAGACGAGATATTTAAGTGCCTTTGGCTGAGTGAGAGTCCCAATCTGACCGTTGTTGCGGAATACATCTTCAAAACCATTATATAAAAGACTTTGTTTTCAAGAAATCCCTTGATCATGAGTAACGCCACCTCTTTACAAATTAATTTAATGTTCTCTAATCGTATAAATACAATGACAGTCCTGTATCAAAATTGTGAAAAATGGATGACGTGGATGTGAGGAAATGTTACATTTTGTGTGGCTGCTGGATAATTTAAATTTTTTTTTTTTTTTTTTGAAAGCTAATTCACTTGTAGCCTGTGACTCTTATGTAGCCTAAAATATGGGCCTGCTTTTGCTTGCACTTCTCAGGTTGGTTTAAATCTCTCTGAACGGGGTGTGTTTGAGTCGGAGAACAGAAAGCCAGCGTTAGTCAGGACGAAGGGGAAGCAGGTGACGGCCCAGTAGTTCAGAGAGCGGTGGATGCTTAATTGTGCTCCATGCGTCGCCTCACCCCTGGTCTGAATCCTGATGGTCTCTTTGAACAAGTCTTAGCAGTTCAAGGACAAAGATTTGCTGCTTTAAAAGCGACGCATCGATTGACTCGTCTTTTCTTTTCAGTGACAAGAAAGTGCTTTCTCTCCCCCGGTGTCTGCCACTGAAATCTGCCCCTTGCTTGACCAGGACACCTTGATAAGTTTCTTAGTGTGTCAACAGATCGAGGCGACCCATCCCTTCTGCTACAATACTACACGTAGGCCTTATGTACTTCTTTGTGCTTGTTTCACAAATCCATCGTGCACACACACACTCGACTTATCTCACGTTGTGCCGTGTCTGTCTGTGATCGCCGTAATCTTAGATGCCGATTGTTGGGACCACAGCAGCAGTGAGGGGCTTGTATAACTGGGTGACTGTGTGGGGGGGGTAATCTGGGGAAAGCTTTGTTACCTGTGTAATATTATAGCCTATTTGCAATTTGTATGTGCATGTGCTTATCCACATTCAATTGCAAGCTTTGTAAATAAGAAGTTAGCATTTTTATTCCCACAAATGCTCCTATAGATGTATTGCATTCTATCTCTGTGATTGCGAATAAATTTGTTTTTATTTTTAAGGAGCTTCTGTGTCATCTTCAAATTCGTTTTAAAAAAGTTTCAGCTAAGCTTGTCACCACTAGGTGGAGGCAGAGGGCTTCGGAAGGATAATTTGAAAGTCCACACACTGAGATCTGAAGTTGTGGTGAACTGTGATCATGCTTCCCTTCTTTAATAAACCGTATGGTGAAGTCTTAAATGTGAATGCGAATAAGCTGCATAGTATAGATCGCATTTCTTACGCCCTACCAGCACCCACCATCTGAATTTCCCAGACCCCACGGTAGATGATCAACACCTCTTAAGAGTTTCTTGGTCCAAAAAGAAAAGGACCACATTGCTATTCTGCTAATGTTAAAACAAGTGCACAGCATGTTGCAAACCTGGAGGCCATAAAACAAACCGTGTTCTCACAGCTGGTGCTGCACTGAGCGCGGTCCTGTGCTGTTAAAGTTAGAACATCTTAATTAATATCGTTTGTTAAGTGTAGCGTTTAATGAACAGCTGCTGGCATTTATTGTATGCCAGACCTGTGCTTAGAAAGTGTGGACAGACATAGTTGTGAGGTGATGAATTCCATAGGCCAGCAGAGACCAGAGCAAGTGTGTGTCGGAATGGGAATTATAAGTGTATGTGTGGTTTATAAAATGTCACGACCGCGACAGGATTAAGTGTTGGTTACAAACCTGGCCTGACGATTTACGTAGAGAGGAGGTCATGGAAACGACCCAAAGGTGTGACATACTATTAATGTAGATGCACTCCATTTCCGATGGCACACACATTACATAATACATGTTTTGCAACTTTCACCTGTCACACATCAACTGTCCAAACTTTTCAGTCAGTCCACTGAGTGACATTTGACACCAAAACTACAGAAGCTGCTGTAAATTGTAAATCACGGCATGATTCACCCTCTCATAGTTTAATTTAACGTTGATGGATGCCTTAAATAATGAGGATACATTCAGCTGTCGACAGCAGCTCATAATGATACAATTAGACTCCCATCTACATAGCAATTTAGCCTCAGCATTATGAAAAAAAAAATTAAATTAATGATGTCTGCGTTGGAGCTCATGCTGTCCTCATCCACCCAGTTTCCCCCCGTTTATTAAGTGCCACCCTGTCTAATGGATAAAAACAGTTCCAGACTGACGCTGCTGTCATTTTAACAGAGTGGCACACAGACCTGGTGTCGCTCTGCATTCACACGTTAGGACACCTGCACTTTACGCTCACTCAATTGTGTGTCAATGGGGTAATAAACAAACAACGATATCACCACCTGGTCCATAATCTGATTCAGTCACACTGTTAGCAATAAAATGTCCGCTCACCAGGAGTTATTCCCAGAAAACAATCTTTATTAGCAGCCAGCAGACAGTTTCAGCCAAAGGCCAGTCACACACACACTAATCCTCACACACTATATGTATATATACTGATTATGTATATATTGTAAGTGTGTCACAATGCAGAAAAATGTAATGTTATTAAATTGGAATATGATTTACAAACATAACTTGTGTCTGCACATATTTCTGGTTTGGAACAGCAGCTACAATTACAATTTATATATATAAATTAACTATTCAACCAAGGCAGGAATCTTTATATTTATTATTAATCATTATTCACAGATCATTTTGGACATGAAGTAGTCAAACAAACACAGATTTAACCACCAGGTAAAATAAACGTGGCTAAGCTTCTTGTTCTTCTTGCAAATATGAATCCACAAATGTAACTAAACTAACTAAACTTAACCCTGTTTAAATACTATGAAATCAGTTGAAATTACTGAATACGTCCCTGTCAGATGTAGATCAATATTACATGATTAAAAAAAACTTTATTTCAGCTGAAATGTACATTACTGCCACCTATGGGCTATGATCGGACCCATAGGATACACCATACCATAAAGGGCACATCAATAAAAGAAGGAAAGGACGATTCATGTGACAAATTGGAATATGTTGCAGTGATGTGACACAATCTCATCACATGACCAGACATGTGACTCCACCTCCACCTCATTATTTATTTAATAAATAATCATGAAAACTATTAACTAAAATGTTGGAGTAAAATCTTTTAATTGTTAATTTTAAAAAAAGTTAAAAATTGAATTTGTATACAAAAAGGATATTATTCACAATGGCTGCAACAACGTACACACACATACACACACTACATTAATATATGTTTTACATATTGCACGAAATGTATACAAAATCCTTTGGTAAGTTAAAAGAGATGGTAATGGTTAAAAGATTCCACAGCTGCGAGCAAAATGTGTACTGTGCAAAAAAACATTTGTGCACATTAATATTGGGAAAGTCTATGTAAAATAAATAAATAAATACATTCAGAGATAATACTGCTACGTCCAAACTAGTAAAGGGAAGTTACAGATAAAACATAAAGCTACAACAGCATGTGCACACTAGAGGTCACACTGTCACCTGCATGAGTCACAAAATAAACTTTTTTTGCAGTGCAAGAGATTTTTGGTGAAGTTCTTCAGCAGTTTGGCGTTTGTAATGTTGCATTACTGCCTTCTTCTTGTCCTTCCTTTGCCTCGTCCTCTCCTTCTCTTTAAATGTTGAGTTGCTTTTTCTCTGACGTGTAATTTGTCAACTCTGTCCAATCAATCAATTTCTGCAACTGTCACATAGCAGAAATCTCCTACTCGCGTGAAAACACGAGTATAGCTCCTGTACTATCACTGTCAAGACTTAAGCGATGGCACCAAAAGAAAGTTCTGCAATATTCATAATAAGACTAGCTTTTAGGCATTTAAGCCATCATTTTAATGATGTGCAGCATTTGCAGTGCGCCCACGCAGCATCTCACTAAATCCCCAAGCTGCCAACATGTGGTTGTAAAGGTGAAGGCCATTTCATGTCAGATTTACAGCACCTGCATCGGTATGTTTCAAACAGCAGGATAATAAATTTACAATTCAGCACAGGATTGCGAAAAGGGCAGCCGTGATGGAATGTAAAATGAAAAATAAAATACGTTTTTTTTTTTTTTTTGGTACATTTAAATATGTACAGCTGATCACAACAAAAATCTGTCTCTCTTTAATTCCCGAAAAATGGCACAAAAAAAGTCACACTAGAAGTTCAATATAACTTTGTTAGTGTTGAACTTATATTAAAAGTATTCAATTTACCAATATTACAGAGTATATTTATACTTTTTCGTGTTGAAATGCCACAAAAAAAAAGACATTACATTTAACATTGTTCCAGAGCGTATTCACTATTATACCATGATTAAAATTGAGATCGGTTACATTTTTATTAATAATCTATGCTAATGCATGTATAAATTATTAATAATTTGGAGTGTTATAAACTGACTGATTCAGAACTGTTCTGCCCAAACCTATAACTCGGTACAACTGTTATATACCTGCTCCTGGTCTCTCTTCTGTCCCCACCTCTCCTTTGTCACCCAATTTTCCTTTCACCCCAACCGGTCGAGGCAGATGGCTGCACATCCTTGAGATGATGCATGCCGTGATTCAGGGCTATACAAATACATTTTAATTGAATTGGATTTGGTCCTAGTTGGAATTGGTATTAAATGGACTCTTTTAGAGTTCTTTTAACACTGCAAAGTTTACCGAGCACGTTAAATATGTCTGTAACTGGACACTGACACAGTCAGTTGTTTCTTATTTACCATTTACCAATACGTCCTTTTAGTTCAGATTGATTGAAATAAAACATCAGAGCTCCTCTCGTCTTCAGCTGAGCTAAGTGTCAGGCAATTTGTTCCGGGACCTTAAAGCCTCTGTTTTATGAGACGTAAATAAGTTGTTCCTAATGTCGTTAAACTATAGAGTTAGGGATTAGAGGTTTGGAGGCGAGGCAGCGACGGGCATCTGCGAACACTTCATTCAGGTCCCCACGAGGACCATAATTTAGCTCCAATCAGCGCGTGTGGAATGTCACATGATTCATACGGAGCCGCGAGGCACATATCATTTGCACCCTGTAAATGACAGATGCTCACACACATGCTGTCTGTGATAAGGCTCCATAGACGTATAGAGTGGATAAACATGAACGTTTACTACTGTAGGTGAGTGCTTCACCTTACTGTCATATTCAATGGCTGTTTCTAGCTAAATTCGATTATTTTTGTTTTTAAGATTTGAACAAATCGATTAAAATGTACTCTATGACTGTTAGCATTTTAATTTTGAGCATGTTATAGGTCAGCATTTATACACTCAGGTACCTGTGATTATTCTTTTCTAACTAACCCAAAAGCCTCAACAGAAAACCTCTGTTTGATAAGCACAAAGTTTTGTTTTTTCCAGTTGATACCAGTTAAACCTTTCTGTTATTTCTTTGTGACTGTTGTAGGAGTGCAGAAAAGCTGCTGAGACCTCCAAATGCAATAATTCCATTTCCACTCAGGGAGAGTAATCTTTTTTCGGTCCATTTTGTCATCCGGCGTCCTCTCAGATAGCCAGCTCCCCTGTGAGCGCTTTCATGCTCTCACCTCACTGCCTCGGCTCTGACACTCTCTCCTCCTCAGATTCCATTAAAAATCATAACTTCAGCTCCTGGGGCTCCAGCTAATGCATTTTCCAGCGTTTTGATTTTTTTTTTTTCTTTCCTCTCTCTCCTTCAACGTACCTCATATTTACATATAGATTGAGTATTTATCAGTCTGCGTTTTAAGGCAGATCCACTTTATTAAACCATGTTGGATTTATGTATATTTAATGAAAAGTTGATGTAGGGAGTGTAATTCTTTGAACAAGGGAGGATACTTGGTAGGTGGTGTTGAATGGTAATGCAGGGGATGTGAACAACTGAACTTTTGAAATGTTCTGGTTTGGTCAGTTCTTTTGTGTGTGTGTGTGTGTGTGTGTGTTGATATCAAAACTTTATCAGGCTGTTTATATTTGCTCCCTTCTTCACGAGACCTGCTGATTTTGATGTTTTTATTGATGTGTTCGGAGTGTGTTAGTTTACTATGCGTTGGGTTGTGAGGTAATGTGCTGTAATAACATGGTAAATGGTGTGTTGATGTATTTATATCGCGCTTTTCTAGTTTTTATGACTACTCAAAGCTGCTTTACACTACACAGTTTTGCTATTCACCCAGTCACACCCATTCACTCACACTCACTTTCATACAGCACATTTCACAATATCACTCATATTTCATACCCGTTCACAGGCTGCCAGGACAGCCGTCAGGAGCAATGTGAGGGTTAAGTGTCTTGCCCAAGGACTCATCGGCATGTAGACTAGGGAATCGAACCATCAATATGAAAGACAACTCGCTCTACCACCATATAGAGCATTTCTTCAGAATATTGGGAAAATGTTGATATTGGTGGTCTGATATATTGTATTTTATTCTCATTTTATTTGATTATTTCAAATATTTTTTCGAATTATTGTTACTGAAAATAACATCACATATGTGTGGCATCTGTAAGTACTGTGTTCGTGCCCAGCACAGGTCACATCTGTGCGTTGAATACAGAGCCAGGAGACGGTTAGTCTACCTGCACCTCCGGCAGCCACTCCATCTGGCCATTTAATAGTCCAGAGCACAACCTCCCATAAACCCACAAACTGTATAGGTTAAACAACAATCATGTTAATGAGGGAGCTTTACAGGTACTGGAATATGTATAGGTTTCATTAGCCACATTCGCTGTTATTACTTCATTTAAATTTCACTTCATTCATTCATTCATTCATTCATAAGATGATTAAAATACTACTATGTGAAATGGGACATTCTGATCAGCTTTTTGATGCTTGAGTATTTGGTGGTTTGGGAATTGCAATGTTGGAATAAACGTGACTAATCAGTTCATGTGGACCAAGCTGATATGATGTATGAACACAGTGCGCTTTTCTCTCGTCTCATCTTCAAGGATTTTTTTTTCCAGGCAATTGATTTTTTGGGTTTACATTGATGAGAGAGAACGGAGTAGAATAGAATAGAATAAATGGGATTCACCCATTCACCAGACTGTGTATGATTGGACATAACCTGCTGGTTTGAAAAGTGAAACTGTGGAGGTTAGATGGAAGTAGCAGTTAGCCACCATATGTTTGTATGGTATGTACGTACTGTATGTTTAAAGGTCACATAGAGTGGTCCTGTTGCACATAAATGTTAGTTATGGAGGTCTACTTACATATATTAACTTGTTTTTATGGTCAAAAACCTCCTAGTTGCTGTAAACTAGCCGATAGAAATCCTCTTTTCTGACAGTCTTTTACTGCTGCGAGATTTCAGAGTGAACTTTCACCCCCAGAAGACAGAGTCTTGTGATTGGCCAGTACTATCCAGCACATCCGTTCTCAGAAGCGCAGCGCCCCCCTCTGGAACGGCGGATGCACTGCTCCTCATTATCAAAATATTGTTTTAACAGTGTTTAAAAATAGCTTCGTCACGACTCCCCGCCGCAGTCCCTTTTATGACTTTGACCCGGAGTCAGACCCAGAGTCAGAAGACACTGTTGCTCGTGAAACACCTCCACAACGGACGTTATTCTTCTTCTGCGGTTCAATATACGTAACTGGATGTGCCCGGACTACCGCCCGGAGCAGGACGATCAGTTGTTCAGGAGAACCGCTGCTTACGTAACTATTACGGGATTTTCAGTGATCTCGTTGAGCCCCGAGATTACAATAAAACACAACGTTCTCAGCAATGGCTGAACTTTTTGTTTCGAACCGTCAGGGCTTCATAAACAAGGTAATGACGCAGATACACACCCAAAAAACATCGATAATAGGAACTTCCAGTCTAGTTCTGCTTTAAAGGGAAATCAATGATATAACATGGTTTAAGTGAGTAGACAACGCGTAATTTACAGCTGGTATTGCTGCATAGGTAAGGTAGGACGTGGCACCAGTCAAATCCCAATTTTCAAGACTTCACAACGGGAGTTTGTTGTGCAACTGCAGGACTTAGTTCATGGATTATATCCAATCCATGAGTGCAACACAGACATTCACCATTCATACCAGTTTCGAACACACATAAATATTGCAGTGGATATAAAGAGAGCCGACAGTGGGGGGTGGGATGTATCAGTTCCATCAGTTGCAGTGCAGCCTGTTTTTCCCAGCTGTTCCACTCCCACGACACCACTTTTTTTTTTCATCCAGAACTTTTATTTATCGATGGCAATGTGGATGTAAAGAGGATTCCAACAAATAACACAATGCAATCATTCAGAAAGAAGCTGCAGACTCCGACTTTAAATCAATTTCAAAGAAAAAGCAACTTTTTTTTCGATATTAAAGCTTTTAACGTACTCCGTCTTCTACTCGATGCTGGGCTAACCCACTGGCTACTGGGCAGACATAAGACTACTGTTAGTGCTGATGGTGAATAATACTTAATTGTTAATTGTGCAGTCTTGTCACCCATCCAGAGTCTCACACTGCAATGAAACTGAATTATACATTAACAAACACACTGGACCCTGGGAGGTCTGTAAACTGCAGAGGACAATTGTAAAGAAAAGAGAAAAACCACAACTATATGTGACAATAAAATGTGTCTTTTCTGATAAATGCTGTCCAAAGCCCTAAGGAAGTCCCCCTCCTGTGTGCTAACAGCATCACAGGCTGTGGGCTTTAGGAATCTGCTGCTCTTTGTTTGCAGGCAGCATCAGGTATGAGTGTTTTCAGAGGACTTCACAGGGGCCGAGCGAGTCCCTTTATCCTCCAGTCAGTGTGGCTTCAGGTCGTCAATGCCTGAAAACCCTGTGGGTTGTGAATAAAGAGTCTGACAGGACAAATGGTGCACGGCAGACTGGAATGCACTGGGGAGAAAGATTAACAATGGGAACCAAATAATGTATCGCAAATAGTGGCTCCTAAACCTAAAGGCTCAGGCTATTTTCACTGCGTAAAGTTAACTTTGCCGTTTCATGCCTGAACCTATAGGTGTGGGTTTCGGTTTACACAGTGAGACTTTTGAGAGGGGATATTTTATTTTTTATGTTCTTCTTCCGCTTAACGATGAGTCTGACTGCCAGGAAGAGTTCAGCATTACTCCCAACATTACTCCCACTCCTCTAAATAAGGCCTTAATGAGGATTTAGATGTTCCCTCGGGCCACATGAATAGGGAACACAGTGACAGCTGGATTCAGACCAGGTAACCAGGCGTTGACATGGGCAGATCCCCTTCTCTGCAGGTCCAGGACCAGTCAGATCCAAAGATTGTCTCCTGACAAAAAAAAAAGCCCCTGCAATTTCACCAGAGTCGGAGCAGACGCTGAGCAATCATACTTTAATCCTTAATACACGTCACACTATGTACAGTATGCAGCACTGATGGAGTTAGCATGGCTCCAGATGAAATGTGATTTGTGAGGATGCCTCTAGCATGTGAAGTGATTGTGAGAGGCCGGCTGTGATCTGGTGCTCTTCTTCTGGCCTAATCCCCTTTACTACATTTGTTAGAATCCTTTTTTTCCCCCCTCAGTGGTCTTTTTATTACATGAGGGAAATGTCCACACGATGTCTCTTGGGCAACATGATTTATCCTTGCTCGTACTGTACAAGCAACAGTTTTCCCCTGTGGTTTTGCGCTCCATTATAAACGACGAGAGGTTCCTGAGGTTTTGCTGATGAGAAACAGCTGTAGCCTGAGCTACCTCAGTCACGGGAACATGAAAAATAGCACTTGAACAACTTTTAACCACCTGCCTGAGCATATGCACGTCTCAGCAACAAGCAGCCTGCAAGAGAGCAATCCAGCAAACTTTGCTGTGTGACAGTGAAGTCTTACTAATGCAACGCTAGACGCTGGATTTCACAATGACGTCCTCTTTTCCTCCCTGCAACACATTCATGTTTTCCACAAAGTATTCTCTATGTGACTTTATTGGATTGTCCATTTTCATTTCACTGACTCGCTGGCTGCGGTTTCCAAGTGGCAGTTTTGCCTTAGCATGTTGTCGTTGAGGCTCTTCCAAAGCAAACTTTCCATGTCATTAATTCTGTTGCCATGTTTTGCGTGAAACATCAACAACCCAACCACCTTTGTGTGTTATGATCTAATTAAGGGATTGTTCGAACATGATCTGATGGGGGGGAGTGTTTGGATACACAGGAAAAGAGATGGGGCATGGCAATCACAGCTGAATGGAGAATCGCATTCTTTGACATATTTAGCGTGTCCTTCACACTCACTCTGCTGCCAAGTTAAAAGCATTTCTGAGAGCATGATTAAAGGTTTCTTACACAACAGCATTTGTGCACAGCATGTCTTTGAGCAGAGGGTCCCTCCGTAAAGAAGCATGATGAAGCAGGACTGGAATGCTATTGTTTTCTAGGAATGTCATTTATGTGCCGTTCACATTTTGATGCTGAAATGAGGACAAGTTGCTATTTGTGGTGGAGGACAACTCTGTGTCGTCGTGCCAAGCCACAATTACCACCATCTTTCATGACGGTGGTACTTCTTAGAGATCGTTTTATTTTGGTAAACATTAATCTGGTGTGCCAGGCCACATACGACAGAGGCTCAGTGGATACAATGGATGCCAGTTTTAGCAGAGACGATTCACAAATGAAGAATGGCCATTTCAGATTTTAAAAAAAAGTGGCTTCAGCTTGATCTACTTGATTTAGCCTGGTCACTGGGTTCAAGGAAAAAAATAGGTTGGTTTCTCAAAATACTCAATCAAGTGGAGGAAATGTGACAAGTTAATAGTGGTAATAACATTTGTTTATGAAAAATATACCTTATTACTTCAATTAAAAAAAACATGTTTGTTTGTCTGTCAGGGTGTGGAATGGAAACGTAATTAATCATAGTTTTGGTTAATGACATTTTCCCTACCTACAACAAACTGACTCACCTGATATGCTCAGTGGACTGTAAATGGGTTTCCATGATGCAGCTTTACTCCATGGTAAACACAAACTGGAATCATCTGGACCTGTATCCGAGTTGCAACCAGAAGTGACGTCACCCTTAAAAAAACGGAACACCCGCTTTACAGCCTCGAGATTGGTGATTTGATTAGTGCCATGTTGAGATTTTGCAACAAGAAATTCACCTGAATCCATACGCCTATTCGGTGTCAACTCATATCATCTATTTTTCTCTACATGGTAATATAATTTACAAAATTGATATCTTAAAGAAGGGCCCACAGTTGGTGCCTTTGCAGCAAGAAGACCCAGGTTCCTGGGTTTGAGCCCCGGTTGGAACAAGGGCCTTTCTGCAAGGAGTTTGCTTTTTCTCCCTGTGTGTGCATGGGTTTTCTCCGTGTTCTCCAGGTTCCTCCCAGTCCAAAAACATGAAATTTGGGGATTAGGTAAATTGGTCACTCTAAATTGACCGTAGGCGTGAGAGTGAGAGTGAATGATTGTTTGTCTCTATGTGGCCCTGCGATGGACTGGCGAACTGTCCAGGGTGAACCCCCGTCTATAGCCCTATGTCAGCTGAGATAGGCACAGCACCCGCCGCGACCCTCCAGGGGAGGCTAAAGCAGTAGATAATGGATGGATATATTGAAGAAGACCTGAACTAGTGATTGAGACCATTATCTCTTCAGGAAAATGTTTCCTAATGTATTAAATTAAGTGGACTTGTTTTTGCAACCACCAGAGTCACCCCCATTGGCTTTTCAACATGTCTTCCATGTTTACCTCCACTAGCAAACCGTCAAATCGTCCATTTGACTGAATTCCATTCCAGGTTATTGCTTTGTCTTTATTGAACATGCAAGTGTTTATCATAGGGAACAGGTGATCGAGGTTTACCAAATCTGAGTTTTCACCACAGAGATTGATTGAGCGAGTTCACCAAGCAAGGTCTCACTCCTAAAAACCTTTTAATTGAAATCTAATTCCCAGTAAAATAAAAGGGCAAGGGTAAAAGAGGGTAAAACAAACACTCTCATTTGAGATTGAATATAGGTGGAAACTATACCATTCAGGAAACTGTAGCTACAATAGCAGACTGGATGACGTGAGCCCTGCTAAAAACCTCACTGCCACCTCAAAAAGTTCACTGTTTAACAAGTTTTAGCGGATTTCCACTCCCACATAGAGAAGGAAGTGTAAAGATTGTTTGGTATTACAAGGGAGGAAAAAAGATATACTTCTGACTGTCACCACCTCATAAAAATGCAACACATTGTTTTGAAACTTGAAGTATTTTTGTGGATTAAGCTATGAGAGCGATGTTACTTTTGGACAGAGCCTAGCGAGCAGTTTGCTCTTTATAGCTGTTTTTCCCGTGTCATGTTCATGGTAAGTCTGGCAACCCAGCTGCTAAGTGTAGCACTAGTTTTCACACTGAGGTTGGTATCTCAGATAAATGTGCTCACTCTTTCTGGCTTTTTCCCATAATATGTTAATAATAATCATTTTTGAAACACAGTTAAAGACGCAAAGCAGATGCCAGTGCTAGGCCAGGACCTACTGTATCAGAAACATTAAACAATGGGATTAATGCTCTTTGGCTCAAAAGCACATATGAAGCAATGCTTTTATTTATGTATATTAATGTATTTCATAGCCTCTTGTGAAGCTATATATTATTAAAATTTAAATAAAACCATGCTCAGCTCATGTATTTAACCTTCTCAAACCTCCTGTGTCATTCTGAGCTAATTCAGTGTAAACAGAGGAGGGAAATTATTGTTTGTTGATGTGAAATTGGTTTTATTTACATTGGAGCAATGCACAGACAAGTTCCTGGCCCGGGACCATGAAACAAGGCAGTGTTAGCACAGACAGAGAGAAAATGTGTGTACAGTGGAGGCAGTGAAGAGGATTTTCAAATGAAGATGTTTGCTTTGCATAATTACTTTTACAACTGCGTTCTTAAGTTTTGCTTATTTCTATTCCATGTGTCCATTCCTGTGGCTTTTATCTGAAATGACATCTCCTTTGTGATGTGTATCAAGCACAACGTCCCGCTCTGAAAATGACATGGAAATACAATTGTCTTTCATTTCCCCCTGACATTTGCTTTGTCTGCTTTCGGGCAGTCTTGACATGTGGAATGCATCATGTGACATTTGCAGTTTTCCATGGCTTATTGCTCTCTCACTGTGGTATGAAGGTTCTCTCGTGTTGGCCTGTTGTCTGTAGCCGTGGTGGTCTTTCTCTGCTATAGAGGCGTGTTGTGTTTCTGCCATTCTCGACAACGCTCTCCACCCTTTCATTCAGAGATTTGGCACCTTGAGGTCTTAACAAGTATCACACAGCCCCGCTAATCTTTATGCACGATTCCTTGAGAGAGGGGTTCACAGCCATCTTTGTTACTCCCACTGTTGCCTCTTGAGAGCAAGAGGCTCTGTGCATTCCTGCAGTAGCTGGTCATTGAGTTGACTCCATTGAAGCAGGAGAGCATGGGTCCAGCGCTCTGTCTCCGGACTGATGGATGGGCTGTCTGACTTTATCTGAGCAGGACGGACGCTGCGTTGGCTGGGGCCCACAGATTGTCACTCCTGACTGCTTTATCAGGGTCTGACTTATAGAGCTGTCATCCTCTTGGAGCAAGGTTCCCATGGCACCTCGTCCAGCCATCCCCATTCCTGTCTATCACGCTGCCACCCATGGACCTTGGCCTGCCTCGCTGGCCTCACGCCTGCCTCACACCCGCCAAGGGACAGATGCATTGATTGATCAGCTCTTGGATATTACGCAAGCTTGTTGTAAGAGCCGATCTTTTGCCAAGTGGTAATAACTCCAGATGAGGTGTGGATGTTCTTATTATATAGATATAGATCAGAGTGCCCTCAAACAATACCTTCACAAGATCTCCCTTGCCATGTATGTGCACATGAGACAGCGCTGCCTCTGTGTCTGAATGATAAAATGAGGATGGTGGCAATTTTTCAAAAATTCTCTCAAAGGCTATGTCCATGTTTCAGCTTGCCATGAAACCACAGTGGAGTTCTTTCCTTTTTCTCACTTTGATGAGCCATTGGAGAGCGGGTGGGGGGCGGGGGGGGGTTTCAGCCTTGTGATGTCGGGGCCTCTTGCACATTCTCAAGTTTTGTTAAAAACAGAGCAGCTTTTGTTCGACTGTCTGCAAGCAAGTGATCCACATTGTATCAGCGACTTTAGTAGCCACAAACAAATGATATGTTTTTTATTGACTTTTTTAATTTAATTTTGACCACACTTGTATAGACACCGTTTGACACCGTAGACATACTCTACCATCATTAAAGAAATTGTAAGATTTCTCTATGTTTATGTGGGTGTTGGTATCATCAGGGTTGTGAGCCACGCCAAAAGTATGAAAGATCGACTCCAGAATATCATCTCAAGATCTCACCTCTGAATTTTTTGTCAGTTGACAAAATATTACACATTAAAGACGAGAAGAAGAGATAAATGACAAAATAATTAAAATATCCTTAGTATCTCCTGAAGGCAAAACTTTAATTACCTTTACGTGTGTGATCGTTTTTAGCTATGTTGGTGGCATGTGAAGTGTCTTGATTTGTCGTGAACTTTGGTAAAAAAAAAAAACATTCATATCTCCCTTGGGGTGAATATGAATAACTTTGGTGAACCCTTGGGTTACCACATGGCACCGTGGTTATCCTGTGTTTTTGATTTATGACTAAATATCTGCAAAACTAATGAGATTCACAAACAATGACCAGTAAAGTAGTGTGTGGAGCAGGGCTGGGAAACCGCTGTCCTCCAGACCATATACAGCCCAGGAGACAATTACACTAGACACAGTCCCAGACTATTCAGAAATACAAAAAACTCTCATCACAGCAATTTTTCTGTGGTTAAAAACACACACACACACACACAATATTAGACTAACATGTTCTCCTGGGTGGTCCCCTGCAGACTGTTTGCCTGTGAAGGAAACACACTTGTTGCTGTTACATGCCATTGCTTGCAAGCATCATGCTGACTTTCAAGAGAATAAAAAAAAACTCAGTATATCCATTTTTTTTTATTTAATGGACAAAGCATCACAACCTCCGTCTGCTAGAACTCTTTGAACCCTTACATTTGTGTTTCTGTTTGGGTCAAACTGCCAATGTGGCTCGAGTCTGAGATGTGAAATTTACCCTTGTTAATTTTTTCATAATCACTGATATGCGTCTCTGTGCTTCCTTGTGATGTTCTGAGGCTTTAGTGGCTCAGTTATACAGGTATTTCGGGGTGAGTGAATGACAATGTGATTCATTTCGGCGTCCTACATTTTTAACTTGATGTGCAGAGATGAAAAACTTGCCCTCCTCCTCCTCCTCCTCCTGAGGGACGCTAGCTCCACAACACTCAGCACTTTGCCTGCACGGCTGATTGCAACCGTCAAGAGTGAGACAACAGGGACTTGTTAGGGCCACTCAGCTTTTTATCATAGCGATGTCAGCTCATCACAGTGCATTTAAAAAAAATGATTTGGCCAACAGACTCACATGTTGAGCGTGCACATGACGCCAGGTTTGTTTAACAGCAGTAATTGCAAAGTCAACGCTCCGTATATATCCATGTATACATCTATTCCACGTCATAACTGCGTGACACTATCTATCCATGAATGTGTGCTGCTCTTAAAATGGGTACAATGATATATTGCTCTAACTTGGTGCGTAGACATCTGAGAGCACGCATACGAACGTGGCCTCCTATGTCCAGTCCTGTCACACACACACACACACACACACTATGCGGGTCAGAAGGGCCATTACATGATCACTCATTTATAGATACACTACGGCTTGTACCTTAAATTTGATATACAGCACTGGATTAGATTGTGACCATCAGCGATCAAATATACTGACAGGCCTCACGTAATAAAGCTGCTCGTGGGGCTGAGAATGGGGCCTGTGTGTCAGCCAGAGTCATTCCAGGAAACCTTTTCTGTAGTTCCACTCCACAGATCTGCTTTCTGTCCAGGATCATATGCCTTTAATAGTGTGTAATCTCTTAAGGAGTGAGATTTATGCCCTCCCTCTTTAGTGTTGGGGCCACGGATATTTAGGAGGAGTGAGAAAATGCTTCTGCAGGGAGAAACAATTCATCTTACTGAATGTAAATTTGCATTACATTCGAAAGGATTGAACAGAATATATATTTGTGAGCCCTTCAGGTCATAAATATCACCAGGCAGGTAAAAATGATGTGGACATCTTGGCTATTGTCCCGTGGCTTATAGAACCATTCTCAATAACTGTATTGTGCCTTGTTTGTTCCGTGTAATTTTTGCTGTGATGTTTTCTGTGAAACTTAATATTGAGTTAGATGATGGAACTCGATGGGAACAGCGTGCACGTTTGTTGAACTTATGAAAGAGCAATATATGCCCGTTGATGTATGATTTCACTCTTCAGTGGGTCGATATTGCTCATATTTTTTTAATAGACCGGCTCCTTTTTCAATAAGCTGCTGTGTCACTGGAACCCTTGGGTGCACAGCACATAATATAAGCTCTGGGAAGTCGAGACCAAATGTAAACCAAGTCAAAACTGGTAAATATCATATCTCATTTAGAGTCATGTCGGATTAAAAACTGTGCACAACATTTGAGCTACATGCAATGAGTTGTAGTCACCTCACAGCAAAAATGATTCTTTGTGTATCACATTTCAACCAAGGTCTTTGTGGAGTTCGCATTTTCTCCCCTTATATAATATGCATGGATTTTCACCAGGTGCTCGAGCTTCCTGCCAGAGTCCAAAAACACGTGGATTGGAGTGGATTCAACTACAAATTTGATCCACTGACCAGTGTCAGTTTGCGTCTCCCTCCAACCCTCACTTGATAACCGAGGATGGATGGACGTGTTGGTGTTTAAAATGTTAAGGCTCTTTTTTTTTTTGCAACCAGATTGGTTGTCCAGATTGGTTGTTCAAAATTTAAGTAGTATTTTATTGAGAAGGAAAAATCAGTATTAAACAAACCCCGAAAACAATAGGAGGAACTAAGGATACAGGAAACAAAACACAAAATGTACCAAGACAACTAATATTTAAAACAAAATATATGGCCTGTGCCATTTGGTTGACACAGGTAAACAATACCAGCCCACTAATCACAGTGGCCATTGTATCTCAGCTGCTGGTATTTATACAAGTGTGCCTGATGAGGAGGTGAGG
Organism: Microchirus variegatus; assembly: GCF_963457635.1. Taxonomy (NCBI): domain Eukaryota; kingdom Metazoa; phylum Chordata; class Actinopteri; order Pleuronectiformes; family Soleidae; genus Microchirus; species Microchirus variegatus. The sequence goes on from NC_139808.1 coordinate 13,237,787, forward strand.
GAGGTATTGGGGCAGGTGAGCTGGAACAGGGCCAACCAATAACAGCGGCAGAAGGGCAGGTGGATGCAGATGATGGAAGAGAGGCAGGGAGGCAGGAGCACCAATCAGGAAGGAGGGATGGCACACACAAATCTGCATAATCACAGTCTACCAACACAGTATCACTAATGGCCATGAAAATCAATTTTGCTACAGGATGGTGCCTATAATGTAAGGTCAGGGAGTCATCAAAGTTTGAATACATTCCAACATTAAAACAATAGCGTCTTAGTATTAGTCCACACTGGCTGAACTGAGTTAAAATATGAAAACTCTGTTGGTGGGCGCACTTTCTGGACTCACACTAGGTTGGCAACAGGTGCTTTTTGAAAAGGAAACATTGAGACACAAAGTCAAACAAAACTCAAAGGCTCTCTCTTTTAAACTGTTGACATAGCGTAAATGTAATGGCACGGCACAGGAATCTATTTAACGATGAAAGTGTTCCTGTGTGTCACTCGCTGCTAGCCCTTACTTTCTTGTTGGCAACCTCATCTGCACATTGAAGTATCTCGGTGGTGATGAGGTTGACCGAGTTGAAATGTCCTGGACCTGGAACACTAACAACCACATTGTAAACACACTTTCCCTGTGAAATTCTAGCCTTTCTTGATTTAACCAGTGAGTTCATGAGTTAAACGTTTACTAGATTAATGGTACGAGGAACAGCATTTATAAGCCTGAATACCTTTGCATCACTTCGCATTGATAAGTTTATTTGGATGAAACGCTGTAAATAGAAGACGTGACATGAAGTAGCCAAATTAACATTCTTCTTTTTTAATTTAGCTCACTGTGTGAGGATGTGGTCAGACCTTTGAGTTGCTGCAGGTGTTGCTAAATAAAGATGGATGATTTGTGATTGATGAATCACCCATTCATTTCTCAAACCGAGCTATTTATTTGAACGCGAATCTGCGTTTTGTGGACAAAAATAAATTTAATTGCCAAATTCAACTGATACACGTCCAATCATTTAATAACTTTTCTGTCAGTATAATTACTTGTTATTTTGGGAGCAGAATATTTTCCTCATAATGCTTTTTGGGGAATGAAGGTGTTGCTGGGACTCTGTTGTGTCTTGTAACAAAGGATGAGTGATATTATCTGTTAGTTCAGTTTAGAAACGCTACACGATGCAGTTTCTTGTCATCCTGTGATCCAATTTAATAGAAAAAAAAAATCAATATGTATAAGAGATGGTGTCCATTATTAAAGATGTCATGTGTTGTGATGGAGTACACTGAGAGTTCCTCAGTGCCAAACTCTGTGTACTAGTTTGTCCATTTTTTTTTTTACCTGTGTTTAAAGATGATCCTCAATGTAAGGCCAGAGACACGCCACCTGTTTGTGTTTCTCTCGAGCATCATCTTATTACAGAGGCTACTTGTCTTGACATGATGTGACCTAACCATGTGCCCAGACAGACAGTGCCACCCTCCACCAAGGTGACCTGTCACCACAGGCTTTTTACGCAAGCCTGCCACGAGTCTTACGTTGCCCAGGGGAGCTGTAAAAGTGTTAACACCATGCTCACTCCTTATCCTGGTATTAGAGAAAGGCCTGGTTACAAGAATATACCACCTGTTCCTCTGTAGTATCGGGATGACTGTCCCTATACTGTCCCTCAGGACATCCATTCCTACCAGAGACACCACAGATGCACTGTGGCATTGCTCCCACCCATGCACTGCCACCACATACTTACATCTACGTCTACCCAGAGGAGTTATATCAGTTAAGCAGGACATTGAACAGACTTAAAACAGTATTAAAAGGGTGAGTACATCACATGGACAATCTGTGGTGTACTGCATTTGTGTAAAGGGCAACGCATCACAAAATCTGAACCGGATTCCTTGGATAATGACGAGAGTTCAGGTGGGAAAATGGCTTTGGAAGAATGGCAGATGATAAAACTAAGAACACATTTTTAAAAACATACAAAAGTGCTGATCATGTTTGATGTGCGACAACATACAGATGTTGGCAAAACCTCTGGCCACTGTAGCGCCCGACTTAATTGTTCTCATTTACTTTTCAAAATAAAGATTGCGTACAGTGTTTATTTTATGCATGATGGATAATTAGAACATTACTCGTCGTGACTAATGTGTATTTAGACGACTGACTGCAGACTCGAGCAGGGTTCCCTGATTGTTCTTGGTATTTATTATTTCAGTCTCTTAACCGTTGTCATTAAGCTATTTGTCCGGTTCAATCGTGGGTATATTATGGGCTAATTGTTACGGCTGTTTTTCCATTTCAAATTCATTTACGAGTCTAATAAATAATGAATCTGTGGCCTTTTTCGTGGAGGGAAGCGTATTTAATCTTTCTGTCATCGCAACTGTTTTGGATGAATGGTGCTCTCTGGAAAGTATTAATAGAGAGGGAGTGGAAAGACATTTTCTAAGCTAACACACCTTCTTTACTTCAAAGTTTAAGCTCTTAAAGCAACACAATGTAGGATTTCAACCTTCAAATAATTATTTTGATGTTATATCAACATAGGTTGAATGGTACCTCTGTTAAATCTTGTAATTTGACAATTTCTGCTTGCAGGTCCGTGCCACAAAAAGAACTACAAAACTCTACTTTGGCTAACATCTTGTCCTCCTGTCCATTATGTACTTGGGTCAATAACGTGAGTCAAACAATGTGCATATAATTAGTTACAATTACAATTAATATGAAAACACAAGCTACATAAACTAAAGCTCTCGTCTTGTTTTTTTTTTTATATATATCTTGAAAATTTAAACAGTTTTAATTATATTTGTATAAAATGCTATAACACAGGCTACTGGACCTGGTCTGTAGAAATTGGTATTTGCACATTAGAAGTGGTGAACCTGAGAGCATCGTGTTACATTAACATTTTAAACTTATTTTAGTCTTCTAATCATGTGCAGTCCATCAGAAGTGCTAAACCCCACCTAAAAGACTAATGCCACGTCATATATATTTACACTACACGTAGAACTCTTTCAATAGCATTCCAACCTTTTAAATCCAAGGACTAATGATTTGACAAGTCAACAATGGCACCTTTTCTGTGCCTTCTGAGTAAATAAAAAATGGATTTATGGGCCTACAAGTGTGAGGAAAAGGGTGCAGTCTCTTTTAGATCCCATGGTATGGAGCCAATGTCATCCTCACTGCAGCTGTTGGTGGAAGCTTTCCTTTATAGCTTATTACCTCATCATAACTGGGTTATGAAAATATCATCACTCAAGACAGAGGGTGGCGCTTGACTGGGCGCTATATCGAGGGTAATGATGAGTCCTCGTGGTCACAACTAATTCCGTTTGTTATTTATAGGCATTAGAAAGCGTACATCGGTAATCCACGAGGGTATTTGTTTGTTCTCAGCCGAAAAAACAATTTTCTTTTGCCACTTCATGCTTAAATACTCCAGAGAGCACGCTCAGATAAAAACGAGAGCTAAAAGTGTATACAGTGAGTGTCTTCTCACAGTTGTCAAGGTCAATTACAGCTCTTGAGAAGACAGAATGAGAGAGAATAGGAGAGAAGTCGAAGGGCCCAGGAGCCATGTTTAGACATAAAACACCGAGGCACATGACAGATGACAGATGTGTGCCTCATAAGGAACTTAACATCCATTAGTTATAGTGCAGAGTTTTTCCCTCCAAACCCCTTTCCCCGTTCAAATGTTTTAAAAAGTCCCTGACCCTTACCTCCCTTACTAATTAATGTCAGCAACAGTCACACTCTGTCTCGCTGTGCAGCACTTAACCATCCTGCACCTCAGCCTGAACCTCAAAATTATAGACTAACCGTCACTTTCTGACCTTTATTTTTTATTTTTTTGCTCCACACCACACAGAACCTCAGATCTTAGTTAAAAAAAAAAAAGTAAGAGTTGTGAGTCAGACCTTTAATACCTCGTCCTGTCGGCAGCTTCCACATAAACAACGTGACCAGGCGCGTGGCCTCGCAGCACAGTTATGCATAAAGAAGACAGGAGTTGGCCTGTCAGACTTGGGAATAAAAAATGTGTGTTGGTGCAGAGGTGAACAATAGGTGGTGAAGAGGGAGGGAGAGGGAAAAATGAGAGAGAGAGAGAGAGGTCATAGCAGGTTTAGGCAATGGACCAGCGACAGACAGCAACAGGGTCTCTCAGTGTCTCTGAGTGTTTGGAGCGAAGAAAAGTAACCAGAGAAGGGGAGCAGTGAGAGTAAGTGGACCCCAGAGGCTGGCTGACCATATCCATAATGTTCAGTTCACTCTCTCTCTCCTCCTGCATTTGTGTGTGTTTGTGCATGTGTGCTTGTATGTGTTACCTCTGTAGGGCCTTGTCTCACATGATAACTGACCTTGTCTGAACCAGCGGTCAGGACCAAAACCTGGTCCTCATGAGGCAGAACCACATTTCTGAGGAACTGGTTGAGGTTATGGCTAATATTTGAATTGTGGTTAGGTTAAGGTTAGGATTAGGCATTAAGTCCCAGGAAGAATAGCTGTGCAGACCAGTGTGTGTGTGTGTGTGTTATGAGCCATGGCTTTGCCCTCACAGGAAACGCAAGTGGTAAGATGATCAGATACATTAATCATGTGTTCATGTCTTCACATACAAACACTACATAGATGACTCATGAGCAAAGGCCACTTTCCTGACTGTATCACAGCCTCATATCTTTGGAATGTAAGTCTCAGTAAGACTCACTGATGCGTTAATATGAAATATAAGACATATAATTACCTAAAAGAGGCTTCAGCTACAGTTTTTCAGCAGTGGTTGTTGGTGAATAAAGGTCGTGATCTGACCTTGGGGCTCTGATTCCTCTTTTCACTGGCATTTGACTTGATTACTCATCAGTCACCTGTCATCATGAAACTTCAAATATGACTTTATTACACATTAACCTTGTTCTTTCTCGCCCGATAGTTACCACCTTCCTCTGCTCTCTTTAATATCAGCTTATATTTTTATCAACAATCAATGCTACACTGCGTATAAACGGCATTGTAGTGCTATACACATGTCATAGAACTGTTCTGTCTAAACCTATAACTTGACCCGACTGTTTTATATCTGCTCCCGGTGTCTCTCTTTGGTCTTTACCTGGATTCACTCTTTCCCTCTCTGTCCCCTACCTCTTCTCTGTCCCCCATTTTTCCTTTCACCGCAACCGGTCGAGGCAGATGGCCGCACATCTTTGGGTCTGGTTCCATTGTGTCAATTGTTGGGTTTCTCTTCTCTCTATAATATTGTAAAAGTTTCTGTCTTGCTACAAAGCCTTGAGATAATGCATGTTGTGATTTGGCATTATACAAATAAAATTAAATTTAACAGAATGGGGGGGGGGGCTTTGACAATAATGGGTGCCATTCACCCGGTTTTAAGTTGATGTACAATCTTGGAGTTGAAATCCCACATTGTGCGACTTTAATTTACTGAGAGAGGCAGCAAGGGATTACAGCCACTGTGGGCCATGATTTAAAATTGCTAATTCTTCTATTGAATAGTGTGGGGATTGAGCCTTTTGTTAAGCGACTCAAATCAGTTTTTTTATTGTGTCCCTGCTTGCAGCCATGTTATCAGTGAGAGAGCGTCCATGTCCCAGGCTGACATGGTATGCACATTATGCCAAAGACCACACGAAAGTTAACCATGACACAGACAACATCAGCCTCGTGACGAAAAGTGTTTTCGGCATTATATTTTATCTCTGGATCATATTTGGTGCATCTGAAGTGCCTCTCTCTGCTTTTGTTGTGCCGTCGTGAGACACGGAATCGAAGTAAATTGGATCCAGCATGTCACAGACCCATCCACCCAACTTAAGTGTTTGGTCTCATCACGATAAGACAGAACAAAAGATGCACATCTTTTGTCTCGTCACTGTCCAGACTGATTATACCACCTTGTTTTGTTCGACTTACCCTGCGGACAAAAGGGTTACATATTTCAAATCTTTGACAGCATCTTGATTGCGATGGGGGCCTTTCATCTTCTCCGATGATATGAAGCAGGCACCGATGTCTGTGTGCAGACTGAAATCAGCAGTGTCTCTGGAGAGGCACAGTAGTCTCAGCTTTTTTGTTTTGTTTATCGAAATGGGATTATTTCTGTCTCCTGCCATCGTTTTAGTTGCATGTGATACATGAATGAGTCTAGTCCTCGGGAACTGAGACCCTCACATCAGCTGATTACATGTGTTACCACTTTAGAGTGGATAGAGATAAACGTCACAACAGATTAAAGATTGAGTCCACAATTCTTTTTTATAAAATACCCATATTTTATGGGTAGTTGTTGAAGTCCTCCTGTAGTAAATAAGGTTGTGTGTAAAAACAGTTTTCTTCCAGGTGATTCAGGCCTCTGAATACCTCCTTTACTTGGCTTCTAGCATTTGCATTGAGGTCTGAGACTTATTAGTTGCATTTACTGCAGCTTTTGCAACCTTTTCCAGACTATTACTGCACCAATTTTTCTGTCTTTATTTATTGGTGGCTATTCAGCGGAACAAAATAACACAAAAAAATGTTTCAAAAACAAAGTACAGACTCGAGCTTTAGAAAATTGATGGCTAATAGTGCAATGTCTAAGGACAATCTTTGGATAAAGAAACTCACACAGAACTTCATTGAACACTCTTTTTCCCTGGCACCTTCTAAAACCTTCTATATCAATTGTGTTTGTTTGTTTGTTCAGTGTATGTGGATTATTTTCTTCTTATTTTCCTATTTTATTCTATATGTACTCTACCATTCAAAGGTTTGCAGTCACCTATATATTTGTGTTGTGTTGTCCATTAAAACGCACACTTTTGTTTATCAAAAGAGTTGCAAAATGAATAGAACATATAGTCAAGACATTGACAAGATTAGAAATAATGATTTTCTATTCCAAATAATAATTTTGCCCTTCAAACTTTGCTTTTTACCGTCAAAGAACCAGCAAAACTGTTTTCAGCTGTGCTAACATAATTGCACAAGGGTTTTCTAATCATCCAATAGCCTTCTCACGCCATTAGCAAACACAATGTACCATTAGAACACTGGAGAGATGGTTGCCGGAAATGGGCCTCCATACACCTATGTACATATTCCATTAAAAACCAGACGTTTGCAGCTAGAATAGTCGTTTACCACATTAGCAATGTATAGAGTGTATTTCTGACCAATTTAATGTTATATTCATTGAAAAAAAAGTGATTTTCCTTCAAAAAATAAGGAAATTTCTAAGTGACCCCAAACTTTTGAACGGTAGTGTATATGTTTTATTTAGGTCTTATCTTCCTCAACACCTAATGACATCTGCTCCTAATCGAAGCCTATCAATGTTTTTGTGGTTATAGATTGTCCCGTAGATGTGCATATGTTTGTCTTTCCTGGCTGGGCGTGGCTGGGCGTGGCTGACTGCCCACTGCTCCACCTGCAAACCTGCTGCTCATCATCTTGATTGCCACCATGCACCTGCTTCAGTATAAATCTCTGGCTTCACTTTGCTCCACAGTCACGTTGTTCCTTACTTGCCTCACTTAATAGACAAGAGTGTTTCACAAATAAAAGGTCGATCAAATTAGGTGGGTAGTTCTGCAGGTATTGGTTCATACAGGAATACGGATGTTGGCATTTTATGGGATCACCACCAAGTTGTTTGAATTCATCCTGAGGGGAAAATATAATAACTACCAATTTTCATGTTAATCAAGCCAGACGTTATTATTGAGACATTTCTCACTGAACCACAAATGTCAACAACATGATAGCTGAATATCAGAAAACTGTAATCAAAGTCAACATGATTAATGATGTGGGCACCATGACATGACTGTCTGAACCAGCCTTTGAGACAGTTTAATTTTTAGATGTGGAGGTTTCTCACAGTCTAAGTAGAAGAGCCTATATGAGAAAGAAACCTGGAGGGTGGGGTCTAGTTAAAACGTGTATGTTGCTATAGAGGGTCCTCGCGTAATTGTAATTACTGTGGACAAATGTAGTCAGCTGTTTTCAGGCTGACCCTATTATAACTCCCCTGATAGTACCTTAAACTTTCAACATCCTGGTGGAACAACAACAATCAGGTTATTAAGTCACAAGAATGACAATAACATGGATTAATACCACAGGGTATGTGTGTGCTGGTGTAAACTGGAAGTTGATTATCTCCTCTGCAGGAGTCTGCTTAGTTTCAGAAAGTACTGCAAGTGAGAAACAATGGTGAAAAGTAAGAGCATAGAGTTCAATAATGAGGTGACACTGAAAATATAGAGTTAACAGAAACTTTTCTTTCGAGTCATGGCTGATTTAAAAAAAAAAAAAAAACACTCAGAAAGTGAATGCAGGTAACTGTGTTATCATTTCCAAGCGTCTCCCCAGATTGTATAAAAATAGACAAACTAGTTCAAAAATAGAGCCCAGGAAGTAGATTTGAAGTAGCAGCGAGCCACCAAGGCTAAATAACACAATTTGAATAAAAGTGTGGGAGACAATTTGCCGACTTCTCACTTAATTTTTAATGTAAGTAAACATTTTCCTGAGAAGTTAAAGGTCTCAAACACAAGTTTCAGGTCTTCTTTCTATAGCAAATTTTGTAAATCATGATCCTATTTAAAGGGAAATAGACGGTAACGCACAACAAACTGGTTGCAAAAACTGTTATGGTGGTGGTCAAAACATCATAATCATGATAATCATCATGGTAATACAGACGAACTGACTCTAAGAGATCATATAGTGTGTGTTTTCAGTATAACCACATACTGTACTACAGTATATAGGCGTGCACAATCTTGTATGTTAACTGGGACAAAATGACATTTAGGAGCCGTGTTACTTTGCACACAGACCCAAGTGCTTGTGTTTTCTTTGAAAACCAATTCAAGGTTGTTAAAAAAAAAAAACCTCAGTCTCTACAAGTGATTAAAAAGAAAAAAAATCACACTGACCTTTTCAAACTGACAAGCTGTTGCAGGCGCACCTATTATTTTGACAAAAATGCCAGTATTTTCCATGTTTGGATCAAATATGACATGCATTAATTAATTCTGCACTGTAAAGGGATCTCACTATTAAGAGAAAGGATGGATTAAGGACTGGATGCAAACCTTGTCTTGTAATTTTCAATACATTGGAGTTTTGTTTAAGCTTCTTAAGTAATGTGGTGAATTTAAAGCAGCCCATGAAAAGACATACTTTCCACAATCCCCTGCTGGCCAATTAATTGTCTGTGATTGACAGGACAGTGTCACGCCTTCTGACTGTCAAACTTCTTAGTTTGGGTTTTTGCTCAGTTTCTTTTTAAATTAGCAGGTAAATTGAATGTGGGAAGCATTTTTGTTTTTCCATTCTGGGCCATGGTTATACAGATGAATTGACCGATATACTATTTTAAGCAGTAGTAGATTGTATTTTAGACCCAATCACTGCACACCTATTACAAAAAAAGCATTTGAAACTATGGACTCTTAATAAACAAATATGTTCAGATTCAATTTACTTGACAGTTTGTTCAAATAAATGATATAAAATCTGAATTATATGATATAAATTGCGGTGTACCTCAGGGATGGGTCCTGGGGTTTATTTTGTATATTAATCATAGTGCGGTTTCTGAATGTATTCTGTTTGCTGATGACACCATGTTATTTCTAGGTGTTGGATGTGTTTAAAAGGAACTGTAACATTTGAAAAGATGGCTTTGATTCCTTCAATTATTAAAGAAGGAATTGATTGGCTGCTGTATCAGCCTTGTTTAATTTTAATTTTATTGCATTTAAGCAGTAGATGACCACTGACATATCAGAGCTGCCCTATCAATTGGTTCTTACATTCTTCATCCCACCTGTCTCTTTTTTTCTTCATTTGTGGTGTCCTGCCTCCAGATATCATGTCTCTAAAGGTTAAAGAGATCCATACTGTATTACCTGCTGACGCTAATCTATACTGAGAGTCTCCATCCACAACGAGATCCAGCTTTTGAGCTTTTGAGTTCATGTACATTCCGATCTTTGCAACTAAATTATATCTTGCCAAATATGTTATAGAGAATATGTTCCTGCAAATTCAGCACAAATATGTCTTTAATCAGAATACATTAAAGCTGGTATTTACATTGACACATGCTCATGCACACAGTCCCACTTGAACATGTGCTGCACCTCCACAACTGGAACGCCTCTAAACAATATTGCAAAATGACATGAGCAAAATTCAACAAGGGTCAACCTGCAAAGACTGTATTTCCATGGGACGGGGCTCAGAGCGTGTTTCCAAGAGACTCCTCCTTGTCTGGAAAAAGAAAGGAAAGAGGAAAAAAAACAACCTGACAGAACTAATTTAGAGAAGTGGTAAAAATGTCAGCACGCATAAATGGCACTCACCAGCATCAGCGGCAGAGTCGACAGAGAGAACGCTGTTGTGAAATAGGAAAGTTTGTGTTATGTCATCGCACTTTGGAATCGTTGAGAAGATCGGTTTACAAACACTGAGTGAGTGTATTTATTCATCTATGGGTAAAAGTCAGCTTGTCGTATTTTTCCAAACAACAAGAGGACATAGGAACAAAAATCATTCCAAATTACTAATGATTTTTGGTAGAAATAATGTAGAAAAACAGTTGTGGTAAAAGTATGTGGATGTCCTCAGTTTCTTAAAGTTCCCAGAGTGGTCCTATTGCACATAATGTGAATTATGGAGGTCTACTTACATACATTAACTTGCTTTTTTTTTTCTTTCAAAAACCTCCTGTTGCTGCACTGAAGCGCTCGCTGTTTCAGACTGAAATCTCACACCCAGAAGACAGACTGTGTTGTGATTGGCCAGCCAGCGTAGAGCCTTCCCAACTGTCTTGTGATTGGCCAATACCTGGAAGTGACGTAATTAGCACACCAGCTCTCAGAAGCGCAGCTCCCCCCTCTGGAACGGTGGATGCACTGCTACTCATTGTCACATTTTTTTTAACAGTGTTTAAAAATAGCTTCGTCACAACTCCGCAGTCCCTTTTATGACTTTGACCCGGTGTCAGACCCAGAGTCAGAAGACACTGTCGCTCGTGAAACACCTCCACAACGGACGTTATTCTTCTTCTGCCGTTCAATGTACGCAACCGGATGTGACCTGAGCAGGGGAAATGCTGTTTACGTAACCAGACCGGGTTTTTTCAGAGATCTCGCCGAGCCCCAGATTAAAAAACAACACAGCGTTCTCAGCAGTGGCTAAACTGTTTGTTTTCGAACCTTCAGGGCTTCTTAAACAAGGTAATGGCGCAGATAAAAAAAACAGCGTTAATTGGTACTTCCGGTCTATGGGAGCTTTAAAAATGTAGTCAGAGAGACATTCAGTCCTTGTATTAACATCTGTCCTTATTTATCTGTTCACCTATGGATGGCATACAACATTTCTCACCTGGCATTAATATGCATCCTGGGTGCATCTCCATATGATTGATTCTGGGCGTCCCAGCCCTTTATTTAAACACAAACTGACTTTGTGAGAACATTTTGACCTCGTGGGGACATTTTGTGTGGGCCCCACTTTTGGAGGGCTTTTTCAGGGTTAAGACGTGGTTTTAGGGTTAGAATTGGGTTTAGGTTAGGGTTAGGGTTAGTGTTAGTGTAATGGTTAAGTTTAGGGTAAGGGAACAGGGAATGCATTATGTCCATGATGTGTCCTTAATAAGATGTAAACACAAGTTTCTGACAGGGGTAGAGAAAGCAATAATCACTCTGACATAACATGAAATATGTTTTACCATTAAGCGTTTTAATGTCGTGGCAGTGGTCAAATAAATCAACATATAAGAGATAATTAGTGTAAAAAATAAACATGCAAAATGCCCTGGATCAGACAGTTTTTGCAGAGGAGGCAGTCACTCTTATCTGTCCTTCAGATAGTTTACGTTCATGAATGCTTAGGAATGTGACCTTAAGTGTCCTCAAACCATGGATTGGGAGTCTTCAGACCTGGCAATCTGTCCATGATCGTATCACTGTGGATGGACGTAAGGTCTGACAGCCGTGAAAAAGTGTTGGCTTTAAAAACTGCAGACCTCTGTTGCAATTGAAGCCTGTTTTGTAAAAGCAGGGCTCAATAAGATCAGGGTCGATGTATGTACCACCATGCTACACTCAGCCCACTACACCTTTCTGTTGAGTCCAAGTGACTTAGCCCAAAAGAGGAAAAATAAGAGAAGGAGATTACATCAACCAGCACTGCTGGTAATTAAAAATGACCAACAAGCAGCCAAGTTAATCCAGCAATCCCAGCCTTGCATAAAATGTACCCTTGAGCTGTTTTGGGCCCCGTCTCCACTTAGGCCTTGAACACATGTGGCTTCCAGATGTGGATTGTGGGATGAATTTGGTGAGGCACGTGGATGACTCTGTGGGGACGAGCACTTAGTGTAGACACTGAGGTTAAAAGACTGACACAGTCACATCCCTCGCGTTTGTCCCTCATGAGACAGTCCGGAGTCTCGAAGAGAAGGAGACGGGGACAGTAAGCGGAAAACATGGTTACCCACATCATTTCCTCATGAACCGCAGTGTTTGAAACCACCGAATTTGTTTATATTTAGCCAGTCAACTTTATTTATTGACGCTATTGTTACATGACTGATTCAAAAAAAACGGATTTTACTTTACTTTTGAAACAAATTATTGACTCGGCAACAATAATTATTTGAGGAAGGAAAATTCACTTCCACTGTTTTGTTTGTTTTTCCCAAAAGGTTTTGTTGTTTTGGGTAAGACAAAAATGTCTACTACAATGATTACAGTGAAATATGTGATATGACTGAATTAATCTTGTTCTCCTGTTCATATATTTATGGTTTAACCTTTTAAAGGGACAATATGTAGTATTTATGGGTTTATATTACCCAAAATCCACTTTTGTATACATATTATGTGCTCCTGCATTGTCTAGTCGCTGTATAATATTCTTTGTTTCATTTTCGTAGTGTTTCAAAAAGTCATTTCAAATAACATGGTCGCGGGCCACGGTCGCATAGCCACTGTTAGCAGCGAGACGCCATGTTTCTGCCGGAGCCTGTAAGGAAAAATGCGAGAGAACAAATCAAGCGTCTCTTTACTTGTAGCAGAAGTCCCGCCTCCTCTCTCTCCGCTTCGTCTGCCACGGCCGCGGTAGCTCGCCCTCTCCCTCACCTCACGAACCTCATCTGCTGACACGGAGAAAGACGACGAGGACGACATTTGACCAGCTGCGGATACCGTAGCGCTCAGGGAAGGGAGGGGGTGAGCAGAGCAGCAGGTCTTTGTTGTAAATTTCAGCCTCTCCTCTAGATGTCACTATAAACTACTTACTTCCCCTTTAAGGTACGCACCAAGAAATAAATTAAAGCATTTTTTAATATTTTGTTTTATTTTATTTACTTATGATAATAGTTGAAAATAACGTGAAATTAGACAGTATTATCACATATCTCACATTAAGTGTTAGTGAGTTCAGCTTGATGCATTTTTCAATGAGATATAGTGCCTTAAAGTGTGGTCAACCAAATGGTTGAGTAGTGCCTAAAGGGTTAAGAGATTTCTTCCGTAAAATAAATGGTACAAAGTAAACTACAGGCTTTTGTGCACACAAGTGTATGTCATTATAGTCTGTTTTGACACTGCCTGTGATGCCTGTGGTCGAGGTTACAGAGAGACCAGGCCTCACCAGCATCAACACTCTTCATAGCATAGTAGTGAACCATCCAAGATTAGTCAATGAAAATGTTGTGGAAAAACTCTTAATTGTAAAGTATGGACTACCTGTGGTCTATATAACTGTGTTCTGTCACCAGAAATGTTCTGTCATCATGGGGTTTTGTGGAAAGACTATGACAGAATTCTGGTTAAATTGTACCAGAGCTTGGTTAAAGAAATAGAAGAGAGGAAATGAGTAATAAAGGAAAAAAAACAATCAAGGGGGCGGCTTCTTAATTACTATGTCATGCTGAGCAACGCTGAAAACCTTCTTCAGTCCAACAAGAGAAAACGTTGTCGTCACAATGGCATGATAGTACAAATAACTTCTTTCTTTCAGCTTTTAGAGTTTGGACGAGTGGACAGCTTACTCAAGTCAGAGTGTGCAGCTGTGTTTGATCATTTCATGCAGTTTTTGCTTACACTGGGAAGACTCATACTCACCATGTGGGTGCATCCTCGTTTGCAAGGAAAGAGCGCACATACCTCTGATCTCAACAGTGATCCCCAGAGAGCGGGTTTTTCATCTCTGTTCCTGATGTATCTCTGAACAAAAATGAGAGATTCTGATATTTTTCAAAGGAGCCTGGAAAAAAAAATCTATAAGCCGCCTGGGCGGAGCCTTTTATCAATATCACATGAGGATCTCACTGCTCTCATGTGAACCTGGCAAAGGGGTTTTTGTTTTTCTACTCCAGCTCTGACCGCAGAAGGCAGGGGTTTTTGTGTTGAGCTGTGGGAATGTGGCTCTAGAAGAAGTAGTGTGGACACCGAAAACAAAGTAGGTCTTGACAGGTTGAAGGTCCTGTACAATAGATGGATTGTGGAGGTTAGCCTCTGGTTTGAGTTGTTTTAATTGGGTGAAGCTGGATGGCAGCAATGGGCCTCTTGTTGGATCATCACAGGTTTTCCTTAAAAAGAAACGAATCCAAGGTTTTAACAGGGATTGATGGTGGATGGATGGATGGGCATATGGATGAAAGAGTGTTGTAGCCCATCTTCCAGAGCTACTTGGTTCATTGTTTACACTGATTATGGGAGATAAATGGCTATTCTTCCCCCTCACTCAAGCTCATTTTTGCACTTAATTAAATCCTATGGGAAAAATCTGTTTTGCTGCTAAGTGCTCCACCATGTTTGACCTTGAACCTTTTCTGTTTGCTGTTTGATGCTTGACTTGTTTGCTTAAAATGTCAGTCTGTAAACTGCTGGTGAGAGAAATTTGCATGTTGGGAGCCAGATTTCCTCCATATTCTGAAGAAGGAAAAAACGTGTCTCCGCAAGTGCCCTATTCCACATAAGTGGTCTGTTTGTCGTGGTTAATTTGGACCATTATTTGTTCTGCATTCTTGATGATTTCTGCAGAATTTGGTGCAGCCTTTCTGAGGAACTTGATTGAGGCAGTGTGATTCACAGAATATCCAGAGGACCTAGGCAAGGGAGTGGCATCCATTTTCTTACTGCAGATTCTTGTGTTTACACTTTCAACCCCTCTGGACAGCTTTCAGAGTTCAGAGCTAGTCTGAAAGCAGCTAAACTCTAATGTGGCTTCCTCAATAAATTTTAATAATTTAAAGCTATTCACACATGCATGTGATACTTTTGTCCACACATTAATAAACCATGTTCTCTTCACAATGTTTAGTTACATCCCAGGTCTGCCTCTGTTACCTCCTCTGCAACTCGTCTGCCCTTCTGAGGTCAAGTATCATCTCCATCTCCCAGACTCATCAGCAGTGTGCTCATCAACAGTTGTGTGTCTGTCAGTGTGTCGACCTCTCCACAGCCCCTGAGATAGCACACACAGACACGCATTGTATGTGGCAATACTCACCGAACAAACAAGTTTATTCATCTTCACTTGCTGTCCACCTTTTTGCTCTCTTTCTCCCGCTCCACTCACTTCACACGGAGCAGACTCAGAGAGAAGGTCATTATCTGGCATAGGGCTAAATGAGCCGTTGCTGACAATGACGAAAAATCACAACAAATCTCTCATTACAGGAAGTGACAGTCCAGTGGAGTAGTTTGAGTCCCTTGGAAGGACATTATGGTCGGTTCACCTGCAACTGATACTGCTCGGTGACAGCAATGGAAGGAAATCCTTGAGCCTTGAGAGAAATAAAGTGAGGGAGAATAGCGTAAAGACCTTGTGTGTCAGACTTGCTCTGTGCTGTGTGCATTTATGTTGCAAAAGATCCTTAAGTCCTCCTGCTTCGGTACACTTCCTTCACGCTCCGCTACACACCCTGTCATCTTGCAGATAAGGAATGGAAAGAGGCCGTGGCTTCATTCATGATGGGTCCCATAAGAAAGGGTGTTGATCCAGTGCTTGAATAACAGAGGTCGGTATGTGCAGAATTAGCGCAGACATTTCTGTATGAGCTGTGGCTTGACCTTTCTAAGGGCATCATCGGACAACTCTGAGAGACGAGGCACGACGGGAGCATTACTTCACCCGGGAGGAAAAGACAAAGCCAAAGGTATCCTCTATTTACATTGTCAATCAGAATGACACCACCCAGTCATTGCTCATTTAGAAGTGCATACAGCTGACACTGTGGTGCTTTCAGGTAAAGTGGACGACAGGAGCAAGTTTGCTGTCCATCAAAACCCTGCTTTCTCTTTGGCACATGACAAAGTAACACTTGGGTAATAGAGAGCATGCATTTTTTTCCAAACCATTTTAGATTTGTATTTAGGCTGCAATATATTAATCAGTGACTTTTTTCTTACTATATTGAATGGACATTTATGCATTAAAGCTCAAACTGTACATCATTCATATGAAAATGAATAAAAAAGATAAACTTTGCTTCTCCCGCTTTTGCCCTTTCGGTCATGTGTATGAAATTAAATGTGGATGTGTGCAGATGTTGTTGATTAACTGTCATGCCAGAAATAAACAAATCATTCATTCACACTGAGCGCTCTGACAAGAATGTTTACCCTATTTCTGGCGTTTTTTGTTGTACATTGTGCGTCTACGTAGCGTTGACACAGCAGACACCGTGACGCCATTGCTTTTGCAAAATAATCAACTCTTGCAGCAAAGTCCCCCTTGTGTCATGGCATGTCCAACATGCAGTAAGTAAAAGTGAATGTAGCCTGAGCAAATAAAGCTTTTTGACAGTGAAGTCCAAAATAACTGGTGAAACCATGAAGACCACTCTAACCACTGTATACCTAGTATTTTAGTCAGATGTATGTGGATAATACCTCCACAAAATATCATAGCATTAGCTTGTAAATAATATCTTTATTGCTTTACTGATAATCCTAGTTCTTATTCAGCCAGGAAGGTCAAGAGTTCAGCAAAATACAGGAGAATAAAAGGCAGATAATCATGATACAGGATCTTCCCGGTAATTAAGATTTATTATCATTATCATCACCCTCATACCACTGGTATCAGCATAGTGCATGACTAACATAGTGAGTCAGGTTAAATAATTTACTATAAATTGTTTCTGTTTGGTGCAATATCTTGAGTCATAGTCTTGCTGTGTGTATCTCTGTGTAAACAGAGAGTCATGAGCCCCTTTCACTGTCGACTCCCCTCTGATTGACAAAGCCGCACAATGACTCCTCAAACCAACGTCTGAACTGTCTCTCAGTGCCTCTTCAAATCAACATTTAAAAGCTCTCCTGTGTCTTGAGTCATGAATGGTTTTTAAGATGTCTCAGGGCAGAACGGCCCACTGCTCAGTAAACATACGACATTGGTTTATGCTCAGCCAGGATGGTTTCATGGAGTTCACGGTAATGCTACACCACATGTTGGAGGGCATTAACTCTGCCTGTGTGACTTTATTGGAAACAAGGGAAAGTGGCACTTCCAGAACCGAGGCTCTGTTCCTGCTGTGTGTGTGTTGGCTAACAAGTCTGTTCAAACAATTTCCCTCCTTCCTATACATAGACATATACATTTCCCCTCAGTATCTGCTAACAAGATGAGAGATGTCTGGCAGTTAATTTTTTTAACACACTGTGCTTCTTCAATGTCTGCTTTAAAAGTCTGTATAGTGTGACGGACTGTGCTTTAATGTGAACTATTAAACAGTGATGGATATATCAGAAAGTATACGGCAGCAGCCTATTTGTTACAGTTGCTAAAAACTACGAATCTGTCAATGTATAAGTGGCTTAAGCTGTCATCCCACTTTCCTAATTTTAATAAGGAACACATTATTCACCATTAAATAGTTGCTTAAGTAGCATACTAGGCCTTTATTAGTAAATAATAAGCACGTATTAACACCTTACGCTACGTAATGTTTATCTTTCCTTCAAGTATACCGAAATGTGTTGTTTACTCAGTTTTATTTGGTGGACCTTTCCTTTTCCTTTTGTGTTTTTACTTGTGTGTGAAAAGGCGATGTTGAGCCCTGTTGAAGAAAAGCTTCTGTCACCCCTGGTGTCAGACAAACGGATTCTATTCTATTCTATAAGCTTATTCTACCTCTATTACTTAATACGTGCTTATTATTTACTAATACAGGGTAGATAGTATTTTAATTACTTATATGCATGTTAGTAAGCACCTACGATGAATGTGTACCTTAATATAAAGTGTTAAAGCCTAATTATAAGTTGTGTATACTGCTATTATACATAGTATGCTGCTATAGACACCATACATGCAGCCTGCACCACGCACACCTTAATTGCCATCTATCTCTTTAAAGTGGGGTAACCCAACACCAAGAAACACCAATCGAGACAAAGTGCCCCCTCCCTTACCTGTCATACCATGACTCATAAAAAAACACGGCCATGGCAGCTGTGGGGGTAAGGCAGCTCACTTACATAGACGTTATTTATGCTGGGTATGTGCAGAAAGGTGGTAAGAATGGTTTGGTACCCTGTCTGTCATGCTGCCGGGATACGTTTTTATAAGCGTGTGCTTCCAGGGGCCTCAACTTACACAAGCTCACTCCTGCGTGGGAAAGAAGGTGAAACATCTAAGATTGTACCAAGTACAAATGAACGTATTACTCACAACCACAAATTTAAACACCCAAATATTTCATCAGTTCCTGTTAAGTGTAACATAGCAACTATGGTGATTTATGCCATAGATTGTGTTGCTCATCTCTTTCCTGTATCAGATGTATTTCGCCAGGATGCACAATACGTGTGTTTGTGTTGTGAGCAATGCATTAGTGAGCTTGACAAATCCACATTTTAGAGCCTCTGTAAATCTGCTCCGGGTCCAGTGTTGAATCAAGCCTTCTCATGGTGAATGAGTCAGCTGTAACCAAAAGTGTAACCTCATACTCATCTCAACTAGTCATTCAGCATCTATATATCCGGCATTTCGCGGCATCTCGGTGTGTTTTCCATGCGTTGCGTCTTTCTCATCTAAAGAAATGCAAATTTTTTATCACCAAATCCGATGTAATGTTACATCTGAGTTGCCCGCTAAAGAGAAAGCGGAATCAAGGAACAGGAAATTTTAATATTCATCTTGTATCTGACAAAAGGTAAATCAATTGAGAATCTGACACCGTTTTGCAACTTTAACCTTCTTGGTGGTACACACTAAGGCCCACTTTACGTTACGCTTTTCGCGACAGTGTAAAGAGAATTCCCGCTGCCGTAGTCCCGCTGTCTTCAAATTTTCTCCCGACAACTGCGAAGTGGTCGCCCGACAACTCAGCGGGAGTCCCCGACAACTTCAAAGTGCGTATAAAGAGAAGGCGTTGGGCTCGCGACAGCGGGAGGTCAGGGTTTAGGTGATGAGCATATAGCGTGCGCTAATTAGCATATACCGCAGGACTGTTGTTCCAAAAAAAAATAGCGGGTGTCCTGCCAGATTTCCGGGCGGTGTGTCTAAAGACGTTTCGACAGCGGGAAATTTCGCCGATGTCGCGAAAAGCGTAATGTAAAGTGGGCCTAAGAAATCAGTACAGAGACTGTACCCAAAAAGGTACAAATGCTTTGTCGCTCCAGTTGTACCCTATCAGGGTACAAGCACTTTAAAATATGTACCTGCTTGTTTGTATCTCTAAAGAAACATTTCTGCACCCCTTGTGATAAAAAATTATATAATGTGTACACACTGATAAAGGTACAGTGCTTGTACCCTGATAGGGTACAACTGGAGCGACAGCAAAAGGTACAGTCTCGTACTTTGATTTCTTAGTGTGTATAGTATAATATGAAAACAACACAACCTCATTCTTACCCATGAATGTACTGACCACTTAAAAGTGATAAACTCAGCCTAAGGAGTGATTTATTAGGACAGTTTATTGGAATGGGAAGAGAGGAAATAACACCGCTTCCCTTGTAGCAGGTGTCTCATCATGTGGCAACCCACATATGTCCCATATGTTCACTCTATTAAAACCTAGCATTTGACATGGAAGTGGCCGTAGATCCAGTCGGGCTCCCAGGGTGGAGCGTGAAAAAGCCTTTAGTGGTGTGTCCCTGCACCTGTTGAGGATTCCGTGGGGGTATTACTGTCATTTAATTTACACAGCCTGTAGAACACACAGCTAGAAGAATGATGTTTGGAGACATTTCATTCAGTGTCTCAATGTTTTTATGTCAGCAATGTCTGTAGAAAACACAACATTATGCAGTTTGTTATTTATTTTGTGCATATATTGACATAGAAATTCATCGACTATGATATTCCATCCAAGGAGCCCTTGTGACATATACGTAGGTGATTTTTTTAAATTAAGTATTAAGTTGCTGACTTATACTTTGTCAAGTTTTTTTTTATTGTTATTATTGTTATTATTAAGTTACCACACACAACATGCCTTTGTTTCCACGTCCCATCTGCTGATCTATATTACTCTCTGACTCTTTGATATCCTGCGGGCCTCTTATCTATTCCTTACGCTAAACTATCTAAGATATCCCCTGAGCTTTTAATTTATCGACCATTGCATCATGGCTCACATCTGGGACCGGTTGTTTTTCCGGCATTTGAAGCCTCCTGATGAGCGGATGGAACCTGAGACCATGCACGTTCCCATGAGTTCACGATGTTCTTCAGCTCCTCCGATCCAGCAAGCCGCTGTGCCCAGAACACAGCAGTTGTTCTTGCATGTATGTTTGTAAATATTTGAGGAGCCTATGAAACTGAGAGAGGTGCACGACTGTGTGTAACGACACTGACAGATCAGCAGATATTTTCCTCTGAATTAAATCACAGAGACTGTGCCACAGTTACACAGCAAATTCCAATTTGTTTGCTTTTAGAGGAAGTCTAAAAGCAAACCATAGGAGGTAAGCAGGTTTGGTTTCAGAATTGTCTGTAATAAACCCTGCACTGAAGCTCAGAGATGGAGGCACTTAAGTGGAGGGAGTAATAAGCTTTACAGTGCCCCCTGCAATGATTTCTCATTACAGAGTTCCTCGCTGAGCTTTAAGTACTTGATATGCACTTAAACCTCACAGATGATTAGGCTGATTTGGGTAGCTAATGTTGTTTTACAACAATTTTTAATGAATGGAAGGCAAACCTTTGGTTCGGGAAAAAGCCTCCATTTAACCTCCCCTAAATGAACATGTAAGCGGCACGGCCTCCAAGAAGGAGGGGAGAAAGGAATTACTTTCAGTCTGATATGAAGCCTGACCTGCTGCCAAGTGATGTGTCCCAGGAGAGAGAGGTCAAAATGTGCCTCGGTGGTTACAGCCCCCTTGTTTCTAATGAAGATAAAACACTGCACTGCAATCTGCCTAAATGCAAGCCATTACCACAGTTAATTTGTAATTACTAGATTAATCAGCAAAAGAGGGAGCTTTCAAAGAGTTACTCAGAGGCACGGCTGTCCATCTTATGTGGAAGTTTAGTTTCAACCATGCTTGCAGTGTCTGTGATCTAATTATCTACTCATTGCCTAAATATTTGGCACTTCCTGTCCCCGTTTGATACACTTTAGAGATAATGTTGTCCCGATGCCTGTACAATATCAAAAGCTAATGTTAAAACCGACTAAAAGGCTTCCTAATCGCATGAACCTGCTGTTTCTCAGAGGAACGTAGTGCATGCCTCAGCGATGTTTGGACCAAGTGCCGACATGGTGTCAGACATGATCTTATGTGTTGTATCCATGTAGCTGGCAAGAGATGCCTTTGCTTGTGAAGCTCCAGCAGGGAATAAAACCATTAATTATGTATAATCTGAATGATTATACAAGCATACGAGATAAGCAAGTGCAGTGATCTTCTATGTTGCAATAACAACCTGTCTATATTGGTACAGCACGTCTCATTAGCACCATTCCCACAGCTGGATGTGGGCTAACAAGCTAGCCAACGTTCACTCTCTAATTAGCTCCTCTGGTACCCCACATTCCCCTTTCGCTGCTCAGCACTGGGCTTCACTATCGAGCCTCACTTTGCCATGCAGGGGGTGAGAGATATTGATTGTGCTTCTTTAATGATAAATTCCCTTTGTGCTATACACCAAATCCAGTTAGTTAGGTCTGTGGCACAGGGCAGACCTTTTCTCCATGAAATGGTTTTTGCAAAGTAGCAGAAAAACATCAGGGTATGAATATTTGGAGTTCTGGATCAAGGAAATCTTACATACCTCTGTATGTGTTTTTGGCCTTGAGTCTCGAAGCAGAACAGCCCTATGAAGAGGTCTTAGGACCTTTCTTGAGCACAAAAGTCAGTAAACATTTATGAGCTGCTTGAATGCAGTTTTTCCCTCAGGTTGGAGTAGAGACGGCCTCCTCAGCTGACACCTCTTCACAATTTTTTGACACTGCAGAGCACCCATAATTTGATTTATTTGTAACCCCACACTGTCATAACACTGAGGATTTCATTCTTTTTTTTTTAACTAAATCTTTATGGTAGTGCTTTGACTTACTCAGCTCTATTGGTGCCTGATCTTTCTATGTCAAAGTTACATTAGAAGTTCCTCATAATTATTGAATGTATGTAGTCTATGTAGTCCTCTTTGCACAGACACTCAAATGAACACACAAAACACACAATGGACACATCTGTGCAGTCAGACTTGGTAAAAACTTAATGTTTCCTCTTGTGATTGGATTTCTCTGGATGGATGTTAATCAGCTCTGGGATCATGGGGCCTGGGATGCTCATAGATCATACACAGTGCCTTGCGACACTGAGCTACATCCTTGTTTATGACACATGACCCTGTCTTACTAGTTAACAAGTAATTGTTGGAAGGTCAGATTTGACAGGGGCAGCAATCGGCAAGAGAGGAATGTCAGGTCCCACAGAGAAAGGGAATGACAGGGTTAAAAGGGCACAAAGAGGGTCAAAAACTGGGTGCTGTGAACTAGTCTGGGTGAGTACTCCTTTCAGCCAGGGGTGTAGTATGTCTCCGCACAACATGCCAGCGTTTATTTAGCACCGAGCAACAAGTTGTAGGGAAACCCAATCTCGTTGCAGGCAGCCGGCTGCTCCTCCTTCAGAAAGAGCCGCCCTGATCTTGGTGGCGTCTCCATACTCTCTTGTCTGTCTTTCCCTGCATGCGGTCGCCCATTAGGTGACGTCGAAAAACCTCTTTTAGCCACCACTCAAGCTTTTCTACCACAGCCAAGTTGACACCTCTCGTGTTACACAGGATGGTGGGTACTCTGTCAATGATGGCCCAAGGGCAGAGGCAAAGAGCTGCGTGAAGTCAGTCAGGGGGAAGGCCAGTTTAGTTACTTTCCAAATATGGCTCTTTGAAAATGCTCCAAAAAAAAATGAGAGCCACTGGTGAACCTTCCTGTTGAACAAACTGTCTGGACCTTTTTCAGCAGACGGAAACAGACAGTTTACACGTGACTCTCACAGAGGAGCAGTTTGACTGACCAATGCACGCATGATAATAATGTGGTGTATAGGTTACAATGATCTCTGTGTCCTGTTTTACTATTAGGAAGTCCTCTTAACATAACCTTAAAATACTCAAGAATCAGTAGTCAGAGTTTTAAACTACAAGTTACCATGTTAATCCGACTAAAATTGTACTAACCCAAAACATCTAAAAGTTGGAGTAACATACCCAGATGCATGCTCCACAGTTCCCAACCCTAGTTTAGACCCAGAAATAATAGAATAAATGGCGCACATTAAAATTATTTAAATTTATACAAAAACAGGGCCACACATGCTTATAAACAATAAAAAAACATAAACATCTTCTACCTCTAAATTCAGTTTTCCACAATGCAACATTGATTATAAAGTGGCTTTATATGGTGTGCTAACCAGCTATCGCCCTGTCTGTTTGACTTACTCAAATCTCATTAGTAGGTCAAGATTGATTAGAAAATATCTGTGCAGTATTTGAAGGCTAAGCTGTGGCGTGGTGTTGTCACGCACACACAGTGTCGTGCCTGGCCTGCTTGATTAATGGAGAGAAAGGTCAGCCAAACAAGCTGCCTCGCTCTACATTTCCAACAACCAGAGGTGTAATGTTCACAGTTTTCAATATCGATGGCGGATTTATTACGACCGTGTCATCAACGCAGTATGTTGCAAAGAGCCATAGATGTGGCTGTAAATGGTACCTGTATATACAGAGACTTTAAAGGTAAAATCTGCAGGCCGGGATAAAAATTGAGTGACTTTATGTATTATTTGATGGACTCCAGCTGGAAGATCTGCCCTTGTAATAGAGCTAGCAGTGCCATGGGAAGACGAGTTGGTGGCTGCACATGAAAGAAAGAGGGCAAAGTACGCAGACTTGTTGGCAGAGGAAGGCGGAGGCAGATGGACTGTGAAGGTCTATCCTGTGGAGGTGGGAGCTAGAGGCTTTTGTTGATGGCTCAACTTCTCCTACAAGACCTGGAGCTATAGGAGTATTATCAGAGGGCATCGGTATAGGTGTGACAGGCCTAGAGCTCAGCAGGAATACCATCATCACAGTGCAGCATAATCATTTCAAGATACATTCACTCATTTTCTACCACGTTTATCCTTCACATGAGGGTTGCGCTCTGAGCTCTGGGGCCAATCCCAGCTGGCATAGGGGAAAAGATGACTTAGACCCTGGACATTACAGGGCCACTCTCACATTCACAGCTACTGTCAATTAAGCATGTCCAATTTGTTGGAGGAAACCGGAGAACCTGGAGAAAACCCATGTACACACGTGGAGAACTTCCTACACTCTACATGTCTTCTTGCTGCAAAGGATTTGCAGGATTGCCAGGTTTTTAAATAATTTGTCATGTTACACAGATATCAGTGCCCACCTCAGGATGAACTTGAATACAAAATATTGACATCTTAGCAATTATCACTATGATCACATTATTATCCAAATGCTAATTTTGTACTGCAGTTATAGAGTCATATTTGTAATTTGTGTGTGTCCTGCCCTAACATTTACTTTGCCCACAGAGGCAGATGCACAACAATAAGCATATCCACATGTGCGTGTATTAATAATGAATAAGAAACAGACGTATGACATCTTCTCGACTTCCAGCCAAACGTTTCTGGAGTGCCATATTCTTGCTGAAGTGACACCTCATCATCAGTTTGTTATTAAACCACACATTTTCAATCACGAGCTCCATGCAAGTTCTATTTTCACCTGATAATCTGCTAAGTGACAAGCCATTTGCAGATTTCGAACAGCGACCTGATACTGCAGAGGTCTGTGAAAAATCAAGTGCAAGCAGTCTGCTGAAGGAAAGCAGATGTGCAGAAACAAAACAAAAACTAAGCAGCAAACTTGATGTACTATGTGGCAAAGCCCCTGTGGTTGCATGAACCCAGTGGCTGACATACAGTTGTAGCTTCTGGGTTAGATAACTGGGATGCTGTGAGTGGATGGGAGGCCTGCAGACTGTGCGTGAGTGGTTTGGTCAGACAGACTCCACATGCGAGTGATAAAATTGTAAAACCATCCAAACAAAAGGCATAAGAGATGACATCTATATCTGCAGGGACCTTGACATTCTCACAGTAATGATAAGGCTGGGCCCCTTCGGTGCCTGCATCAATTTCTGACAGCCTGGGGTCAACTCCACTATATACAAGTACGTCACTCACGGCTAAAAACACAGCTGACCCACAACCACTTAGACTATGGATGTTCTAAAAAATGATAAATCATTTGAAAGAGTTTTAAAAACATACCTATCTCAATATTCTTGTGCATTTCCACATGTATAATTAATTAATTAACATTCAGAGAATAACCATCACCAACCTTTTTTCTAAATCTTCTCATGTATCACTGTATACTTTTTGAAGTTACGTTGCAGAGAGAATATTAATTTTCATGTTAAAAGAAAAACTGGTCCATGCATTCCACTGCAGACAGCTATTGAGCGCTGCAGCAAACTGTGTGTAGCCACAGCAATCAGGAAGATCTAAGTCAAATACCCCTATTACCCACCATGGCACAACAAAGGTTTTCCCAGCAGCCACTTGGCATTTCGTGCAGAGAACTTGCGTGAATATGCGTCAACCCACAGGGAGAGCACCCCCCCCCCCCATTCTTTTATATTGTTTTACATATGTCTGTCTGTTGTTTTGAAGTCCAGCCAGTGCATCTCACCACAAACCAGATAATCCTCAAAAACAACACAAATAAGGAGATTAAATGATAAGATCAATTTATGAAATATAGTTGTTTAATGCCTTGTACCCACTGAGGCTATAACTGGAAGCTCCAGAGACATGCAGGTAATTAACAGGGCATGATGGATGTAAACACCAGCGGTCACGTGGGAGAGTTGCTTAGATGGAGCTGTGCTTTTGCTCATTCACTCTCGCAGGCTAAGCTCACAGTGTTTAGTGGAGACCCAAAAAACATAAAGCAGATGTATTCTTTGGTTTTATTCAGACTATTGCACTAACATGAGCATGTGATGCTTCTTTTTAGCATACTGCACTGAAGCCTGTGACAAGTCAATACCAAACAGGTCTGCTGGTGCAACCAAGGAACCAACCGTTTTCCTATTTCCTCCACCTGGATGCGTATCAATTGTATTTAAAGCTGCATTATGTAATAAATCTAAAGCAACTGGCCATAAAATCCTCCTAATATGTCACAGAGACTCAGGAATAATGTTCATATAACATACTGAACTCACCAACAACAACAGTACAGCCAAAATATTTGCATTAACATTTTTTTTTTGCAGACTGCAAATCATGTTTTGGCATGTGGCACCACCTACCGCCGTCTACCAATCATTGCAGTCAGTAGAATCTCAGCTGCTGAGCAACCACGGGTTGCCAGTTACGTCAAAAAACGAAACCTAAAAGACCTCAGTATTTTGAATTTCAATGTAGTAACCATTTTTGGCCACATTCTTACATATGGCACCTGTAAGACTTCTTTCGTGAGATTCCCATATTAATAACTCAGCATTTCAATTGATTGAAAAGAGATGTTAGCCTACAGATGATTCTGAAGCTGCCAGTGAGTCATAATTAAAAAAAAAAAAAAGCCACTGTTCTTCTTCTTCCAACATGAAATCAGGAAGCCAATTGATTCAAACATATCAAATAGTCTCCACTAATTAATGTTCAATATGCAAAGCAGCACTTCAGAAGTTCAGGCTTGTCTCCCAAAAATGACATTCCCACGCAACAAAAAAGTGCATCCTCAATTATGTTTTGTAAGGAACACATATTTTCTGGCCCACTTGTTTTTATAGCTCAAGATGTGTGTGTCAGCGTGAAAGTGTACTGACTGCTTGAGGCGCATTTGGTGTTTTGAGGAAATGAGGGCGAAGATAACCATTCCTCGGTTATGAATGTGGTCAGGTTAAGGCACCAGAAGCACTCTGTTGGGGGCGAGGAGCAGATCGTGTCTTTTCCTCGTAGTGTCACAACATCCTTTTCCACAAAAACACACACCCAGTGTGTGGTCTGGAACTATGTGGCAGACATCTCACTCTCCATGTACACACTCACGGGAGTGTTCTTATAATACTGCAAAAAAAATCAGCAACATCCTACAACATTTGGCCTTGAACTGTGGTTTGCTGCTTGGCAGTCGTGTCTCTGACCTGCCAACACCTTCCCCAAAACAAACAAAACCATTCCTTGTAAAGGGGACTTAAGAATGCAATAATCGTCCAGATTTTTACCGACTGCTTCCTACAGCTCAATATACTACAGTCTGGGTAGGGAAACCAGAACAAGTGCGGCGGACAACTCGAGTGTCTTTAAGAGGTTTTATTCTACACACAACTTAATACACTACTTAATAGGTTGTAAACAGACAACGTTTACGGGTTCTGATGATCAGTTACAGATGAAGACAGGAAAATAAAGATTATCTATACAAAGCGCAGTTGCTTTGATGACAACTGCGCTTTGATTTTGCACTGCACATGTTCCATCCCTCCATACCTGCTAGAAAGTTCTACAGTCATTTTTATGAACATTTATATACATACATTACTAGCAAGCAGAACCAATTATAGATTAGTTATTAGTTATTAACTAGAATTCACCTCATTTGAACAATGTTTATATCTTAAATCAGAATATTCTGACTTGTTTCCACACTGCATTGAGAACATACATGTTCCAGGTAATGCTCCATGTATCATAAGAACACCCACTAGTTTCAATCAATTCAGGATGAGGCTAAATGCATTCACTGTGGACTAAAAAATAGTTAAACAAACCTCAATATGGAAATTTGATTCTGTTAATGATTAACATTTTTTCTAAACTGAAACTCAGTGAAACAACACAGGTCAGTCTATGAGGTTTTCAGGTAGAAGTACGAAGTAAGGCTTTATTTATGATTTACATGCATAATGCAATGTTAATAGAAAATGCAGGCTACTAAAAATCTGACACGTCGTCGCTGCCTTTGACTCTTGAAAATACGTTTTGTTTTACAGGCTACACGCATAGTTCTCAACTGACAGCAATAAAGAATAAAGATACAGTACATTGAATAAGCTGTTTTGATTTGTGCCTCTGGAGCTTAAAACACATTGCCATGATAGTATATATACAGTATAGGCTATTGTAACACAAAAGACTTCAGTAGAATGGGCTTCACCGAACCAGCAGAAGGTAACTGTGGATACAATGATAAATACACGAGCATGTCTTCTTAGGTTCAGTCTTCAGTTGTTTTGACTGAAAAGAACAGACATATGATTGGTAAGAAAACAAGTCCTATAGTCGGACTTTAGAATTTAACAACCACAGCTGAGCCATAGCGGCTCATCAGGGAAAAACTGTGAGAATTCACTTAATTTTCTGCAGGTCCTGTGTTCTTAATCACTGGTTTTGTGTGAGAAGGCAAAGGTTATTTCATTTCACACTGAGGAAAAGTTTCAGTTTATTATACCAGCCACAACAGCGAAGCTGTTTCCCTTTCATCTTTTGAGTACGTACTAGTTTTTGTCACCTCTTTAGGACCTTTTTCCGGTTTAAACACTGACCCTGCCAAGACCAATAGTTTTCATGGGGACCACATCCCAGTCCTAATGAGGCAAAATGTCATTTCTAAGGTCCTGGTTAAGGTAAAAGGTACGATGTGAATTGTGGTTAGGCAAAGGTTAGGATTATGTGGGGAAGTTAATGCTTTGTGTGTGTGTGGGTGTTTGTGCACATGTGCTTTTCCTCTTAAGGACCTTTTCTGGCTTAAACACTGACCTTGTTAGGACCATAGAGACCAAAACCTGGTCCTCATGAAGCAGAACCTAATTTCTGAGGAACAGGTTAAATTTAGTGTTAAATATGTTGAGAATAGGGTTTGGCATTAACTAATTATGATAAAGGTTAGGGATAACGTTTACTATTTCAAGTGTCACAGCTGATGTGATGATATTGTAAGACGGTCTGTAGTTTTTACTTAGATCTTGATTAATAGTTTGGTCTTTTGTGCTATAATAATAATAACAATTTAATTTGGCAAGTGAATGAGATTTGACAAGATGATGTGATCTGACAAGGTGTGAACAAGCAACACTTAAGCCACTATTATGAGATCTGGAGGAAAAAAACAAATTCAACATCATGCTCATACAATCAGGCAAATAAATATAGGAGGCAAGAGTTATTACTGATGCATAGCTGTTTATTTTGGTTTAGCTTGATATATATAGGTAGATTATCCATAGTCCTCTGTATGTATTGTGTGAGTATTGAGTGTTTGTGTTAAATAGGTGAAATTCTGAAGAAACATTCTGAAAAACCACTTTTACACCTAAACTCTTAAGTCTGATAAATATTCACATTAAATTGGATATATCAAAATGGTATTTTCTCAGTTTATGAGTCAATCTGAAACGATAATTTCCATAGAACGGGGTTAATACAATGACATTTAATACAAAGAAAACTTAAATGTATACAGATTAAACATCTCACAGCCAACCAGAAACACTATTAAGTGGCATGCTGTGATTGAAAGGAATAAATTAGCTTATAGAAAGGTTTATCTGAACGTTAAAGGTTGGTCTTGGCATTAGCTCTGTAGTTCTCTTTATCTTCATTTAGCACTGATGAGGAGTCAGGACAAGGTTACAGGTGTCCACACACTGCTCTTTGTTTCACATCTATCTTCTCTGTCGCATTGTTGCCTCATTTTCATCCCAGTTATTATCATAAAAACTGTAATAGGAGAATAGGAGCCAGTTAATCAGAGTGTTGGATCCTAAGCCAAAACACCGAGTCCCCAGTTTCACTTTGTATGTAATTAACATGATTGAAATATGAATTATTTAGTAGAACAGATTATATGTTAAGCCTGAGCAAATATTTCCTAGACTGCTATGAGAAAGCAGGTTATTTGTCGACCTTATACCGAAGACGGTGAGCGGTTGTGTGTTTTCTCTGTGACATCTGAAAAGGTCACTGTGTGTGTTTTCCCCTCCCTGTGTAGTCTGCATAGGTGCGAGTGCATTAACCAGACCCTTGGGCATGACAAGTCTCCAGTGAATGTTGTCTGCAGAACCTGAGTGGAGGAAGAACACAGACCAAGTCCTGTCACTGTGCATTCAACTGCCTCCAGCTTACACTAGATTCAGTCATGCTCTGCTCCACATAGACTCTTTCTAACGCTGCAAACCGCAGCCAAAGGTCAAAGTCTAAAAAGGCAGATATCTGCTGAAACTGTAACACGATGATCCAAAGAGAATACTGTGCCGCGAACACACAGAAAGCTGCTCCGGCTCCTCTTTCCAGTCACACGGTGTGACATTTCTGCTCATTCCTCGACGAAAGTAGGATGGAAGAGTCTAAACACATTTAAATGCTAGGTCAGGCCTTCACCCTCAGAGCTGTTTTTCCACCCGTCTCCTCGCCGTGACCTGGCACTCTGTCTGAGTACACGTCTTTTAAAACGTTCCATTGAGCCTCTGCTGGCGTTGAGCGGGTGGACCTCTGCTCTGGATCACACATCGTGCACCTTTTTATTTCATTCATCAGTGATTCTGAAGGCAATGTGTCCCTTTATAGATGGGGGGGGGGGGGGCTTTACGCTGCCCTTCATTCCCTTCCTAATTATGGTGTGTTGTTTTGCCAGCAGTCGTGTTTCCCCTACATCTGCTTCTGATTCCTAGAGAGGAAGCAGGAAAAATAAATGTGTCCCTATCAGTAAAGATTTAGAGGGACAAGGTAATTGAGATGCAGGGAATTTGTATCACATTACTCCTGTAGAAGCATTTATTTTAAGAGAGAAAAAGTGCTTACTGTGACTAATTGACTTTTTAATTTTGATCTTGATCTGTTTGTGAATTGTTGTATTTCTGCTGCTTCTTGCCACACTTCACACTCTCTACAATCACAATGGTTCTTATTATTCTAGTATTATTAAGTATTCTGTTGCCACTGGTTTCAGGCAATGTGGACATTCATTTAACACTTAATTTTGGTATTTAAGTCACAAAAAATTGAATGCTCACACTACTTTGTTATCAAGTATGTAATCTTGTGTTGTCACTTGACATTTTTAAGCCATTTTATGGACATGCTCATGCCATTGCAGCTCATTTGTTGAGATAAGAGCAATATATTTGAGTTTTTTAAATACAGAACAATCTCACAGTTGCCTTATTTCTGTATCAGTATCAATATTTGCCATTTTGTAAAAGAGGATAAGTGTTTCCTCTGCATCTGGTCAGTGTATTATTTACACAAATGTCTGATGTATTTATACACTGAACATGGTACTTTCCAAAATCCTTTCGTCCAGTGAGACTTACTTGTGGACTCATTACCTTGGGTGGGCAGAGAGGATTTCACACGTTATTGCTATCATTAATTCTGGAGGAAACTGGGGAATAAAGCGAGGTCTGTTTGCTGCGGACCCTGCTGTGCATCAGCCAAAGTGATGGTGAAATGTTGTCATTTATAGAAAATAATAATAATTCCCCCGTTCTCTGTGCTGTTTGATGTGATCCAACGCCTCTTTAGTCACTGACCTTTACCTTGACACGGAACTGTGATCAACCTCGACCTTATAGTTATTGATTTAGATATTTGTGGGTCGTGGAGATTGAATGTTTCAGACTTGAATCATAATCTCAGGTGGTATTACCCAAATCG
The DNA here is from genome assembly GCF_963457635.1 of Microchirus variegatus. Taxonomy (NCBI): domain Eukaryota; kingdom Metazoa; phylum Chordata; class Actinopteri; order Pleuronectiformes; family Soleidae; genus Microchirus; species Microchirus variegatus. The sequence continues at coordinate 13,269,988 of NC_139808.1, forward strand.
GTGTGGACTGTCTCTCCCTCAGAACTGCACCACTCTGCTCACACCGTTGCTTGTGATTTTTGCTCAACAGTTGTTGCTCTCCCACCACATGCACATCTGTATTTGATGATGCTTTCAAGCTGAGTTCAAGGTAAGGTCACTACTAATTACGAGAAAGGTCAGCACATTTTATTACAGAACGACAACTGGTATTTTAACTGAGGACAGTGAGTTACTGCTCAGGCTCCCGTACAGAGAGGTGGAATTCCTCTGCTTGGATATTATATTTTATTGGTCATTAGATATTTCACACTGAACACAAACACTAATCTCAACCTACCACCTCGTTTTCCCGCATTTTTTTTTTTAGCAGAAAACGTTGTAGGGACTCCAGCCAATCGCCGAAGTATCTTGTACAGCTTCACTTATGGAACAAATGTGGCTGCTAATTGCACCCAGGAATTTGAGCAAATAAAGACACTGAATAGCTCAGTGTTAGCCATTCACCTGCTCCGAGCAAGTAAGTTTAGATGACATCAAGATGTTCATTTTAATTACCCTTTAATCCTTCGCTTTGAACAAGGCTTCCACTAATCCTGACAGTAATGGGTTATCAGAAGCTAAAGTAGATGTTGGGGCTTGTTGGGATAATCGACCAGCTGAGGAAGAATGGAAAATCAGGGAGGAAATGGGTGGTTTTGTTTTTCTTTAACTCCCACTGAGCCGTGTGGATTCAGTCATTCTGAACTCATTTCTGGAGTCTGTGAGTGAGTGAGTGAGTGTATCGCAAACATCAACAATTCTTAAACATCACTTAAATCCTGAGTGGGGATGGCAGGTTCTGCATGCCAAATTCCGCTGTATACAGAGAGCTAACTATGCCGTGTCAGTTGCTATAACCATTTCCACAACGCAGCATAGCTCAGTATGCTACACAATCATTTTGCTTTGGATTTTTAAAAGCTGTCAAGCGTAGGAAAATGACTGATTCATACTGTACCACTTGTTGGCCGCCTTCAGTTGGTGTACTTAAGGGGAGGAGTTGGACAAGCTGCAGTCCATTTGATGGACAGAGGGTCTTCACTGTTGGGCATCACTGACAATTTAATTAGAAAAACACACCCTATTGAAATATAACCTCCTTTATAACATAGAATCAATGCAATTTGTGTTTCTTTTCACACCACACTGTGGTGGTGCCAGCCAAATCAGGTTTACTGCAAATCATAATGTGGGGAGCTTGGTGGAAATACATCTAATATAACTACCACCAAATAAATCACTGCCAAATAGTGGCACAATAAAGGCTTGATATGAATATTTGAAAAATTTGGCAGCCTTTTTTACTAAATTTGCTGAATATCCAAAATGGCTGTGTTCATGGAGCTGATCCAACTCCTGATATAAACGTTAAAGGCTTATTAAGGGGGTAATGAACATAATCAGTTCATTGCACATGTATAATAATAAGTATCATTATTTTATATTACATTTCCGACAAATTAAGATTATTTTACCTAAGTTTTATACACTGGATCATTAAGAGTTATAATTTCTAAGGTCAGTGCTAAACCCAGATGCCGATGAGCTTGATTGCAGTTTTTGTTGCGTCTAAGTCCTGTCAGAAAGTTTATTCATATACTTTTTTTTTGGCATTTCATTTGCTGAACTTGATGCTCTCACATGATGTTCTTATGCAATAGGTCAAATGTGCATCATGTGTTATTCGGCATGAGGTAATGAAAGAGTACTTGCCTTGTCACAAAGCCATGCAGCTGTGCACACAAATTCAAATTGGAAATTGAAGAAGGTGAAGCAGTTTCAATAAATGATGGAAGCTATGACTCTCACCCAGTACTGAGATGAATTCCCTACCTAAGGTAACAGAGGAGTTACAGCTTTACCTAAACAAGTTATGGCATGAAGTGTGCAGTAATGTCTCTAGTTTGAAATGTAAAAGCTCTCTGGAATGATGCATAGGCTAATGAGCGTAATTACAAAAAAAACAAAACATTTTTTATGTACATTAAAGGATGCAGTGCGTGAGAGCTTAAACGCAAAGTGATTATAACCCATAATGTCAGTGAATTAACATGCCGATGATAACCAACGACAACAGACATGTTACATAAACGCCACCCCTGGCTCTCTCCTCTGTCTCTGCTCTCTCACTCCTCACCTTTTCACTCCTCCTCTTTTGTCCCCATCTTTGCTTCTATTGTGCAGGAATTATACTGCACATAATTTTACTGTTAAGCACTTTCGTTAATCCTCTATTTGTTAAGAACCAGTCCATATAAATTAAGTTTATCGTGATTGTAATTACTGTGAGCTCACAGTCACAACATTCAGGTTGCGTGCAGGACATTTTGAACTCTGAACTTGAAGAGCACTTAGAGTGAGCAGGTGTAAATACACAGTATGTGATTGGGGGGAGTGTTCAAATGGGATTGTGTCATGACAGAGATCAACAACCCCATTGAAACACATCATATATTTAGGCCTAAATGTAAAAGACTAAAACTAAAAAAAGAGGCTATAACAACATATGAAGGAGTGTGATCACTCTATATTTACATAGGTCATTTTTTTCCTGTTATTTTGTGATGCAAAATGTTGCATATTGCACCTTTAAATAACAAAATGTAGGTGAATTGTTTTCATTTGGCAGAAAGTGAAGATAAAATAAACATACATAATTTTTTACAAGTGTACAATCACCTGGTTGTTTGAGTTGCTGTTTTGCATTATCCAAGAATGAGCCTTTTTATATTTATATCATGAGCCGCGTCAGCTATTATTACAATAGCTAGCGATGGACAAACTTTATATCGTTTTATGCTAAATTAAGCTTATATAGTTTCTCCAGCACACTTCAAAGGGATGGCCATCGTGATGGATATTCTACTGCAACTGCTAAGTTTTACCAGTTACTGTATTTATTGGCAGTGGCAGAGTTATTCATGTGTTTATGTTTAAGTCTGTTTATGCTTGCAGGCGTTGTATGTGAGATTCATCACTGGCCCTTCAAACCCCTAAACAGATGAAAAATGGCTTAACAAGCGTATCGACCGAAGATCCACAAAAGCACAGAAGTCCAGGGAAAAGTAGGAATTTGACCTCTTGTAGGTGTTCACCTCTGATATTGTAACAGCTGTATTCATCTTCAGCGTGAATGTGTGAGCGATTCTCTCTTTTGAAGTGTGAGGGGTACAAAGCCAGTCGAGATTTGCAGGTCAACGTAATTACAGAGCGGCTTGAAGAGAGAGAGAGGTCAAAGAAAAGTGGCTGTTTTGGACAAATATTACTACTTGCTTCAGATTGACTGCCTGACAACGTTTATTGTTAATTCAGTTAATGCATTTTTGTGTGTCGTCAAATGCCTGTTTTCATCTCAGTGTCTTTCACATCATAAAGAGCTGTTGTTGTGTATCTGACTGTCTGGATCTACTTTTGCACAATGGGACACACAGTTGGTTTGACACACAAGTGGTTCAAATCATACAAAATAATATGAATACATCTTTTCACATTAACCTACGTAGTCCCTCATCGTGACAGTCCACAGAGCCAGAGTGCTGATCATGATCACAGTTTATTCTCGCCTGTGCAGTCTGTCCCACAGTTTCTCAGTGTTTTTTTTTTAAATTTTGCACTGAATGTGTATAAGATGACTTGATGACTCACTCATGTTTTTGTGGTCCTCCTCACTCAGAGATAAAACACGCGATGTTGACTTCCGCACTCATTGGGACGTCACAATGAGCTAAATTCCTGGAATTGTTGTCTCGCGGAGCTCTGTTTGTCCGTAAAACACGTGAGAGTGCTGGCGAGGGCAACGGTATTCGAAAACCGGAAGTCTGTGAAAAGTTCTATTCTTGGCTCAGAGTCCTACACAAACTTCCAGCCTCAGAGGATTTATCTGTCCAGTGGATACATGTTATGTTATGATGGCAATGTGCCTGCTAGAGCCTGCAAATGATCACTTTTCCAAATGCTAACTGCTGTTAGCTCCCAGTAGCCTCTGTGGCTGATGTCATTTCCTGTCCCTTAAGTTTCGTTTCAAGAAATAGGGTAGAATATGGAACGTTTGACAATAGAAATCCAAATAATTGCGAAGTGAAGCAAACTAAGTTTTAAAAAGTCAGCTTTAAAGGAACACAACAGTGTATAAATAGATGGGCAGTCCATTTGTATTTTGACCCTTATACCCTTTATACCGCTTCTAATACCAGCTAGGTCAAGAACTGGAGTTCATCTGCGCAAGGTGCCAAATCCCCATTGCTCATTGTTAATTGGACATGCTAAATTGACCCCAGCCATGAGGGAGGGCACATCCAGTGTACTCCTAGGGCCTTGTCTCAAGCATGGATAAATGGGAGGGTTGCATCAGGAAGGGCATCCAGTAAACATCTCTTCCTAGAGCGGAAAGAAAAATCAATACTGTATACTAATTCATGATATCATACACGAGGAGATGTTGAAACGAAAGCGATGGTTTCTGGGTCATTTTCATCTACTCTGTGTGCTACTTACATTGTTGTTACTGTCTCGTTGTGTGTGACAGAGCCGCGGCTGTTCCGCAGCTGCTGTGATGGAACACGTGTGCCAGCGCTGAGGTCAGTTTGTGGGAAAGCACGTTACTCTGTGTGAATGTGTGCGATAGGTCCATAACCTCAGGCTGCCCAAGATACCATGAAATGTGCCACTGAATTCAACTGAAGATATGTCGTGCTTTCTTTCATCAGAAAAAAAGAATGTATCTGAGGGTTGCTTTGATCTGTTGGATGGTGATCCCGCTCTTGGACAAACAGATGACATGTATCACTGGTGGCTGAGATATTAGTGACTGTCCATGTCTTTGTCTGCTGTTCTCTCTCTCTCGCTCTGCGGCTGTCACCCAAATGAGAGAGCGAGCGAGAGCAGGTCTGCACTGAGATGAAAGGGGATGTCACTCAGCATCTGCAACATGGCTGCCCACCTGCTCTGAATACCACACAACCAGATAGCTAATGAGAGACCTGACTGCATTATCAGAGGGATGCTCGGATACAGTATTTCATTAAGGGTCACCGCCGGTTGGTGGATTCCAGTCCAGCTCTGTTATAGAGTGGTGGCAGTACATGAATACAGCACAATGAGGTGATTATCTGTCCCTCAGTGACGCTGCCAAATACCAATGGTTCCATGTTGATTGAGACGCGATCAAATGTTTAGATCTGTGCCTCTGGAACAGGTGGTAATGCTGATCAGAAACCCTCCGGGTCCTCCCAGTATGCAGGTGCTTATCTCATATAATATGTGACTACGTTTTTTGTGTTATCCTTTTGGGGCACTTGTGCTTCATTAGCTGCTCTAACATGTGCAGAATAATCTTTTAAGCCTCTCATGGGGCATCGTAGCACGGACCTCCAAAACGTCGCTTGACCGCTGAGCAAGCACAGATGTGTTTATGGTCAATGCATGTCAGTCGTACCCTGAACTGTTAGATACGCAAATGCATTAGTCTGTGGATGAGCATGGAATCAACAAGTATTATTGGAATAACATCTGCTTTAGATGGTTTCATTAACGATATTTCCATTGACAGGAACCACAATGTCTAAGATTTTACTGAGTGGTCACAGAGCCAGTAGAAGATAAAAATGACATGTGGATTTTATTTAATGTCTGCTTCAGACAGATAAGTAAGCCACTTTTTTTTTTTTCTCTCCAAACATTGTATTTTATTTTATTGGCACATTTTGAGCATGATACAGCTAAGATTTGACTGGTGCCATGTGTGACTTCACTGGTTATTCCAACAAAGTTCATCACGTAACTGTCTCTTTAGTTATGCATGTAACTTTAGGTAAAACTGACCGTCCACTCTTCCCTCTCACATAAGGACAAAAAAATGTATAGGTGCACGTCCAACTTTTTGGACCCTTCACACAGACCACAATGATAATTTCTCGCACATGCCGCCTGACACACTGCAGTGAGTACTCCAGGCTTTAAAGTAACCTCAATATCAGTCGTTATGTCTTTTTTAAAAAGGGTCCACATAGTTATAACTCTTCATTTAGAGAAATCCATAATTCAAAAATAGTTAAAAAACGGCAAGTTTCTGTGGGATTTACTTTGGGGACATAGTGGTGTGATGATGTTGCCTCTGGACGATCCTGGTTTTGAAAATCCTGGTCCAAATGGGGCCATGCATAAATGACAGTAGTTATAGATCAATTTTGGAACATGTACATTAAATTTGTAATTATTTTGCAGTCAGCATCAAAGCGTTATTAGTTGTATTAATTTGTTTGATTGCACTTGTGGAGAGATGGCTTGTTGGATACAAGTGTACATCAGAACCTGTTTGTTGAGTGAGATAGCTGATCAGACATGTGTGGAACATCTCTGAATACATGCCTCTTAGGCTTGAACTATAATGACCATTTGCCCTGTTAACCCCAAACCCCAAGGAGTCGTAACCTGTAGTTTGCTTCATGTTGCTGATGTCTGTTATTGTTCCTGGAAAAAATTGGAAAAAAACAGTTGTGTATATTTGGACTTAGACCACAGTATTCAGCAACTGCTACCAAAACAGGTTTTTGTTTTTTTTACAGTCAATTGGCTGAACGGATGTTGAACTCTATGAACTGATGCTACACTGATGGACAGACGGAATGACTCTACATATGAGAGAAACATTTACACACATTACACATATTTATAACCATACGCACATAACAATAATGTGTCTATTGATCATCTGCTCCTGGAATTATCACATTTATCTAACACACTTATCACCTTGAGGTTGATCAGATAATTAAAGAGTGAAAGAAGGGTTTGGGTTAGGTAGATATATAAAGAAAATATTTGTTTCCCTGTGATTTGGATAGTACACATTTTTTTTGTTCCTCCTGTACTGATTTGTAGTTACACTTTAATTATTTGTATATGTCTTCATCCTTGGATAAAAAAAAAGGATGATGTTATTGTTCCACAAATAAATATTAAAAACATGTTTTGTCAGTCTCTTGTGTCTTTATGAATCCAAACAGTGAAATCTGTCTCTTGGGCATCTTTGCTCATGGTCAGACTTGAATGTTTGGAAGGTGAAGAGAGGACTTGGTAGTGAATAATAACTGTTTACAACAAGACACTCACAATCATTTAAATTAATGATGACTTTGGAGGGTTGTACAGTAAGTGTAGTGATGAAGTGTAGAGTACATGAGAACATTTTCACAAATAATACAAAACCAGCTAAAACCTGCTCCAACAGCTGCTTTGCATTTAGAGCAAGACACCAGTTATTTTTGAGAGCTGCTATTCTCACTCGTGAAAGTGTGAATCCTCCCTTAAAGATGGGTGTTTTGTTTTTTTTATCCCCTTGACTGCATTAACACATCTGTTTCAATCTGGTATTAATAATTCACATTTCAGTGCAGTCTCATAGCAGGAGCAGCACTTGCAAAAGCCAACATTGATCATCTGTAGAATTTGTAAATTGCTGGAGGCTTCAATGTGCAACGGAACACAATTATTTGGATCACTGGTGAGTGAAATAGCTGCTTAAAAATAATATTAATAAAATGATATTGCTGTTTTTCCAAACAATTATGTACTCCAAATCGAGGGGATAGCTTAATCGACTGTGTGTTTCAGTTCACGTCAACATCTTTTCACTGGGGCCACGATTAGCTCTCAAATAGCAGAAGAAATGTTTTGGTTGTGAGAGTCACTATAACATGGCAGCAGGTTTAGTAGCCTGCTGGCTTTGGCATGGCGTTTACCAAACAAACAAAAAGCCAGCAGTGTTATTCACAATCACTGGTTGCTATAGCCACTTGACAATTAAACTGAGGCTGAGCTGAGCACTGCAAATACCGCCCGAAAGTAACATTAGCATGGCTCTGATCTGGCACATGAAAGCACACTGCACTTGCTTCAGCTGCACCCAACTGGAGATACAGTACCTACATGGTCTAGACACACAATGCTGTCAGAGACTCTCTCCCTTTATCTATGGAGTGGTCACCATGGATACCGCATACTCAACAGCAATTTCTATTACTCTCCACATGGTGCTGTGTGAAGGCCACGCCACCTCATAAGTCCGACTCAAAGCAATCGGGAACGAAAGCTGCGGCTCCTCGTGCCGATTGGAGGTCACGATCAAACCAAAGTGATATTGACTTCATCGTGTCGCGGATGAGCTGTGTGCTGCGTTTTCAGAACGGAGTGAAAGATTGAAGGTGCAACTGGATTGCGGATATAATTTGAACAGTGTCAGAGGCAGTGTGTTGTTCGCACAGTCCTGCATACAAACAGTATATGTGCACTCATTCATGAGCTCTCTGAATAAACACAATCTTGTGCATACACTCCAGACTCAGAGTGCCTCAATAATTCACAACCCACAGTTCCTCTGCCTGTTTCTCCTCTGTGTTTTTATCAGATATTCCTTTTGCTTTGTTGCTCACCTGGGAGCAACAGTGTAAGGATGAGGAATTTCAGTCTGGTTTATTCTTCTTTTTTTTCCCCCACCCCCCTCTTCCATCTCCCTGTCAGTCTGTACCAAACAGTGGCAATACCTCAGCACCAACTGATCTAACCCTGCCAGGGCCACCATCTCTTTTTGACCCGGTATTAAAATCCATCCTGAGAGACCGCAATCGCAAGTGGAAAAGTACGAGTGTTCACATCTGGCACTACAGTGTGTGTGTCCCCTGTGATCAGCTCTCATTTCCCTGCACTGTATGCTAATACACACCGATGCCATGTCTTTTTTCCAAGAACAAAATTATGTTTCTAACAAGTATGACACTATTTTTTACACATTTACCAATGTGTTTGTGGGACAGTGTGTGCGTGTATCAGAGAGAGAGAGAGAGAGAAGAGGAGGAACAGGGTGAATCAGTGCGTTTCCCATGCTGCTGTGACATGAAATAAGAGTTCATGTGGACCTGTACTTGGCACTGTCAGCTTGCGAGTGGATCACTTAAGACTGATGTTAATACCCAGCTTCATTGTTTTAGAACGCAGCAGATGTAACCGTTTACCTGAGCTTTCTGCGTTGCTGTAGAGGTCATAAAGAAAATTGGGTTTTTTAAGGGTTTTTTGTGCCAAAGTTTGCAATGATTGACGCTGACGTTTCACTCAGGGCTGTGGAACCTCAGGCATGTTTTGTTTTTTACCCATGACATAATTCATATATGAAAACATTCTAATATCAGCAATTAATATATTTCAGCAATTACTGTGAAGGAAATAACAGAATATAGAAAATGGGGCTTTGGGGATTTCAACAGCCAGCATTCTTCATGGGTAGACACCTGCTAGTGCAGAGAGATGCAGATGTTTTGATTCAGCCTAAGTGACTCCTGCATGTTGTGCACAGACCTGTTAGGTCGCTGGTTGCTGATAAGACTAATATCCTGTCCTTGGGTGAATCTTTAGTTCACATCACTTCAACCGATGAAACTCATTTCGCTGCTGTGGCGAAAGAGACGAGGCGAATCGAGGCAAACACAGCAAAAACGCTGGCGTGAACACAGTTAGCAGTTTAACCTGGAAGGACAATTGAAGTGATCACCGCGTGATGCAGTAAATATTACACACATATAATACATTTCCTTGTGACAGGCTCATTTCCCTCTCAATGGACCACCAGTGTCCTCAAGCCTCTTGAGATGTAAATACCCACAGCAGGAAACCACAGGGGTTAGGTACAGGTAGTGGTCAAATGTGTGTGTGCGTGTGTGTGTGTGCGTGTGTGTGTTTTACACACTTTGTTACCACGTCAAGACCTTTTCTGATATAAACACTGACCCTGTCAGAACCAGTACTCCTCATGGTTCTTAATGGGAACCAGAACTCCCTTTCCAAGGCCCTGGTTAAGGTTGAAGTAAAAGATAAGATAAGGTTCGACGTGGTGTTTTTAACTGTCTTCAGTGATCAGATCACATCCTTAAGTTGGACTTTTTGCACACCTGGCATTAATAAATGAAAAACACTGAACTGCTGCTGATCAGACAATGACAGCTGATTAGGGAGTGTAATGACAAGCTGCTTTCATGCAGCTCAGAAATGTAAATGCAAATGCAAAGCAAATGCATCCATAAACCTTCTTTAATCAAACGATCAAATGTGTATTTTGTGATCTGATTTGAGGATGTGTTCAGAATGAGATCAACTGTCCACCATTTTGTTATATTAGGTAATATTCTAACATTCTAGATGAGCAGTCATTAGGGTCGGGGTTAGGGTTAGGTCAGAGAATGTTAGCCTGTCCAAATGAATGGAAATAAATGCAGTACCCTAGAAAGAATAGCTGTGCTAACCTATCTCTCGCTCTGTGCTGTAAGAAAGAGCGAAGGAAAGAGACAACGGGTGAAAGAGACAACAGGAGTGCACTCAGGTCAGAGGTCGCTGAGCAGCATGCTCATTACAACCACTGGTGATGTTTGAAAGTGTTTGTTTGCTCAGGCTGAAAATGGATTGTTTCTCTGTCACTAGCAGTTCTATTACTGGTGGTGGTGGTGGTGCAGGGGGATGTGTCATAGTGTGGCATGTTGTGGTATTCAGTTTGAATTCAGGGCGGTTTAAAACAAAATGCCTACATCTGGCATTATTCATGACAGGTATGTTTAAATCTGTGTGAATCAGCAATGTTTATAGTGATGGCTGTAACATAATGCTTACCTTTCTGAGACTGATGCCATTCATGTTCTGACAATATTTTATATATTTTACATTTTGTACACATTTGAATTCCCCTTTCTTTGAGTTGTATATTTTTTCAGCAGCACGTCCAATAATTCTGATGTATATTTTTTGTCTCCGTGTGGTAAAGAAAGGTCTGAACAAAAATACACCCATATCTCTCGACTCTTTCGCTGCAAGACCAGATTATTTTTAAATCTCCTCGTCCTCTATCTCTCCTCTGTCATCGCCACGCTGTGTGTCACTATCCAGACCTCCATCCGAGAGCCTGCTTGCTAATACACGATTGTGCTGCCAGGGTGCATGCTGGGATAGGGGGATTATCTGATCACCTGTTCCACGCTGCATTCCCTCACTCTCCATCCGGGAGAGCTGCAGGTAGCTAGCTGCAGGTGGTGTTCGCCTCCTCAGCCCTGCCTCCGTTATATGCTATTTCATTACCTTTTTCTCACCTGCTAAATAGACAGAGTCTTCCAATTACTCACCATTGAGAGTCTATTGGCACCATAAATCTGAATGCATCCCTGCAGGTGTTTCTCACGAGAAAAGTCTGTATGGTGAGGAGTCCCTCTGTGGACAGAAATTTTACCTTGGAGCACACTCTCCACGGCAACAAAAGATCCTTTCATCCTTTCTTATTCAAGAGGGAGATTGTCTTTGTTTGCCCCGGAGACGTTGCTAACACGTTCTCGTAGTGGGTCATTTCCTACTTACTGCAGTGCTTCCAATAAAGAGACCAGTGGTAGAAACATTTAAACCAGATGGCAAACCATTACCCTCGGACTTTAACAATGGAGTTATCTTCTTTTTCTAAGTCAACTATCAGAATGTGATGTTCTACTCCACATTAAGCTGTGTTTGATCTCTCAAAGGCACATAATCAAGACATGCATAGATACCCCCCCTTAAATGAGAACCAGGCCTACGTGCTAAGCCATTGGCACCAGTCTGTAAGTTCTGAGCTCCTCGTCAATCACATAATGACTTAAATCTGGGAACAGGACATACTTTTTACAGAGTGTTTTTTTGTTGTTGTATCTTTTGTTTTGGCTTTATATGTCGTGTTTATGAAGCATGCTAAACTTGCCATTAACATCGCCTGGGAAGAAATAGCAGCTTAAGACCCACCCTTGCAAATAATTACTGTTTTTAAGGCCATATTTAATGATCTGGCACCGGTGCAACAGGGGTGACATGCATATGTTGTCCTCAAACTCCTTTCACTCATTGTATCTTAATTAAATATATTCCTGAGGCACTTTCACAAATATGTTTTTCTTTATGCTAAACCCAAGGGGACTACTTTGAAGTTACAAGGAAAGTGTTTTCAAACAGTGGGTGAAAGGGTGTCTTTTTGAATGGGAGTCATACTAACGTGCCAAAAGTCTTAGTAAATTTCGTGCATCAGGCTAATGTCTGACGCCAGAGAGTGGATCAGTGCTGGAAACCCCTCTTGAGGTGACATTGCCAATGAGGTTTTATAAGGAGAGCACAAAGGGTTTCAGAGAAGGGTAGAAAACCAGCCAAGCCTAGAAACCAAAAAAAAGTTTGTGGTTCAAAAGGTTCACGCAGAGTGTTCTTTGATAAAGACTCCTGCTCTCGATTTGAAAGAAATGAAAGCCATCGTTATTTCAAACACTGAGGGTCAGACAGGACTGCTGTGATAATGCTACACTGAAAACTATTAATGGACGTCACAAGGGGTGTTTAGTCGTGCTGGGGGGGTCTATTTGGCACAGACATTCGCATAATAAGTTGTTCATGTATCTTCCAAGGAGAGAGAAAGAGATCCTCTGTGGGGACTCATCACTATCAGTATTTAGACATAATGACTCTGTGACTTCCTGGCTTAAACATCTGTAGCATAAGAGCATGAGATGTTCTGAATATGACGTCCAACGGACTTTCCGTGGATACTCACATTCATATCACTGTATTTATCCATTAAGAACTTCCATCCATCCATCCATCTTCTCCCACTTTATCCTTTCGGGCCACGGTTGAATAAGTCTGTACTTACAACATTCAGTTAGTATTTAATAACACTAATTATCTTATCCCTGTAAAAGTATATTTACCAATATATTGTTAACAATAAATATGTTGTTAATAATGTGAAACGTACACAGTGTTTCCCTTAAAGCTGAAACAGACAAGGTTTTGGCTTAAACTCACATTCCATAGGTGCACATGCATACATTGATTAATCTGCAATGTAAACAGTTTTTTTTTGCCGGTTTCAACAGTTGGTCGCAGTATTAAGGTCTTGTTTAGGAAGAACACATATAATATGACTATTGCATAATATGATTACGCTCATGCTTTAAGATGGAATTATACTGTCCATATTGACCATATTATCTGGTAATTTGAATGACTTCATCATGAATCATATTTCAATGTCACTGAACCTGAAGCAGCTCAGCCATACCATCACAGACTTTTGACCCTTGTCACACTCACACCATACACAATGCTCACTAGGCCCAGAGGCCACTCCCCTATGACATCATTGAGTCCCACCAGGATTAGTTCACGCCTGAACACAATGAAATAAAATCTAAATAAAAACAACCCAACTCTTATAAAAGACGGATTACACATGAAGTCAAGTTCTTCTGGGATATTTGATGGCATTATTTGGCAAATGACAAGATTAAAAAGATGTAAAAATGTTAATATATGTATATATATAACAATTTGCATTTAAATATAATTTATATAACTATATAAAATTTCAGAGGCAGAAAAAGGCAGTAAAACTAATATCAACATCAGAATTATATACAAGAACATTTTTTTTTTAAAGACAGTTTTATAAATATGAAGAACATTATTTAAATATATATACAGTATAGATATTATATAGGAGGAGAATGGGATATGGATATCTTTTTTTCTGTTTTATATTTGCTTGTTTGTTGATTAATTTATATGTGTATTGTCTGTGCAAGGAGTGCATGTCTTATGTACTATGTATGGGTCCTCCACATTATCGTCATTTTTGAGAATGAATCCTAAACTTTTACAGTTTAGTGATGTCGACACTGTTACTCCATTCCTAAAGAAGCTTCGTCAACCCAGGCTTTGGCCTTCAGGGCTGCAGGCGCTGTGTAAGTCTTCAAAACTGAGAAGCAGAGAGCAGCCCAGACATGCAGGGCCCTCAGCCCCTACAGCACTATGGCAGACATTAAACGTACTGTTCCTCACTTAGAGACCACCACCTTTTCACAGTATCTAAAACACATTGTTACTAAGTCACCTGTTGCCCTTTGAACTGACACAGAGGCATGTGTTGAAACTGCCCTTAAAATGTCAGACGATGTGGGGTAACTGTGCTCGACGTGAGGAACATCAAAGCGCCCGATGTACGTCCTGAAAACGCTTCAGTGACAGATGGTTATGAGATAACTAATTCCTTCCTGCTTACACTCTGTAGTGAAATCTTGTTGAGAGATTGAATGTGTGTTTGTGTTTGTGGTTGTTATTTACACTCCTGATTAATGTAATTCACAGTAGCACAGCAACAGAGATAACATGAGTCAGCATACGTTGATTTGCCATAGAAGAGAATAGTGGTCTCGGGATGCTGGATGTTTATCCCTTTTATTAAAAAAACAAAATGTAGTTCCAACATTATTGGGTGGTGTGCCTGCAAACATGGAGTCACCCAGTTATGTGGGTGTTAGGCACACCCTTGAATATTGAACGTGTAACCATGGCAGAAGTGTCCACTGAGCTGGTGAAGAGGGAATGGGCAAACGTCAGAAGGAAGGATTTACAGTATCCTTTATTTATTGTTCCACTGACAGATCGTTTCTAATCAACTAAAAACAGAATCTAGTGATTATATTTTGGAAAGGGTACACCACTTTATTTAATAGTTTACAAAAATTGTTAATTTTATGCTGGTTGGTTTGTGACACTGAACATGATTCACGTTTACATGCACAGTTTGATCGAGCTAAGGCTGTAGCTTGACTAAGACAGGCAATCGCTGACGGATTTATTGGCTGACTCCACCTCCGTAGGTGGTGTTGTATCTCTCTATAAGCTAGTGCTTATTGAATCGGATTTCCTGTTGCACTTTACGTCACAGAAAAACAAACAGTGGACGGAGGTATTGGTCGTGTTGTGGTTCTGTATGTTTTTCGTACCTGCTGTACATGTTAATCCTGATACAAATTAGATCGAGCATGGCTCTTGTGGTTGCTGTGTTGTCCGAAGAAAGACGCCGCCACCATATGATTTCCAGCTTATACGTCGTCTCCTACTACTACTTCTACTAGACCGGAGAAGACATTTTGGTGCATGTGCAGAGCGCCAAGTCCGACTCCAGTCCAACTAAGCGGTAATTGGACTATGAATCGTATTATCCAGGTATGTTAGTCTGGATAAGACTAGCTCAAGACTAGTTGGACTAATGTGTTTACGTGGCATTAAGAAAACCAAATCTTGTCTTAGTCTGACTAAAATCAGACTTTGAGCATGCATGTAAAAGCACTGACTCGTCTACTGCCACTGGGGAAATGAGTAAATTGCCTTTTAATGGGTTTTCTTCTCACAATATCTGCAATTAATTGTAAAAGTGGTATAAGTCATTAATCAGTATGTCATTATCGTAGATATTTTATGAAGAAGAATAGATTGAAATTTTAGGAGTGTTGTTTGACTTCATGGGTGGGATGGGTGATGGTGTGGGAGAGGGAGGGAGGGAGTATCCTGTTAAAACAATAGTTGTGCAGACCAGTATAAGAGAGTCTGCACAATTAGTTCCCATACAAAGTACAAGATAACCTTTCAGTTCTGGCGGAGGCAACTCCCAACACCTCAACCAGGAGAGTGTACATGGTTGGCATGGAAATAGAGACACAGGAAAGCATCAGCTAAGGAAAACAAAGGTGGCACAATGTTGGCGGTTTCGGTGAGTGGGTTCAGAAGGTGGGTTCACGCCACACTTGTTCTCTTGACGTCACACTTTTCCATAACTGACATAATGTCATGATGAAAGCCTGAATGTCATAATGTGTTATTAAAAGGAACAACATCAAACTGACAGAACTGAAATAATCAAAGCTTACAAAGACCCAGAGCTGACACATTTACTATATATAGTTCAGGTCATCCATGTTTATACTTGCAGACGCTTTAATTATCCATGCTTATTGAGCCATTTTAATATTGAGCGTTTTTTTTTGCGCCGCATTACAAAAAAAAACATACGTTCGAACTTGTCTGCATTGGCTAATAATGTCAACGATCAAATCGTGACACGTTCAAGAGGTGCAACTGGTGGAACAGGTTTGAACAGGCATGGATGAACGTATCTCCTCTTCCAGTGCAAACGAGACGGGAGCTCAGTCAGATCATTAGATCCTCGACATGGTTTGGATAAGAAGAACCATGACCTCTGTGTCCTTTCAAAGGAAGCGAGTGAGAGCCCAGAGGAAGTATTGCACTCGTATCCACCAGTTTTCCCATGACATCCTCAGGAAGCATCCATGAAGTAAAGCAGTGCCAAGGCAAGAGCACAATAGATAGCAGTGCATAGATTGTTTGTCATAACACTGGCCTCCACCTTAATGAGTGAGTCTGTGAGCCAGAATATGAACCTATAAGAGCTGCAGAACATGGTCTGATGATAGTGGTTGAGTAATAGTGTTCTGGTGTTTGAACGTCGTAGCAATTGTGGCTACAGCTTTGGGCATGAAGTATTTTAATGATTTTAATATGATCGACCACAGGATACGACAACTATGCACTTCATTAACACAAATGAAGGAAGTCTCGACAACCACTCAAGCAAATAAACATTCTGTATTGATGAGGATAACAGGCTTCAAATATTTTTTTCACACATGCATGAAGAAAAGGGCAGAACATCACTATGATGGCAGTGCAACAAGACATTTTACAGCACGTACACGCAGGAGAAGATATCACCTGTAATGGTCATTTCTGCGCCATCACTCAGACACCAGTGAAGCCAAGGAGACCAATGTCCAGCTACACTGACCACTCACACTGCAGGCCAAGAAATATAGCTTTCACATATATCATCATTTGAATCAGCTCTTCTGTAGTTTAACAATAAATGATTGCTTTTTGATTTCACCTATTAATCTACCTTTCCGACACCAAAATGAACAGGTACATGCATAAGTTAAAAAAGGTCATTCGACAGTGATGAAGTTTGCATCATGTTGATATTTTCCAAATGGAAGGTCAGCGGTGTCACCCACAACTAGGCTCCTAATGGACAGTGCCAGCTATCAATCACACAGGTGTCCACTCACATGCACGTTATCATGTATTTTTCTCTAAAGTGGAACATAAGAACATAACACCTAAAACTAGCGATTGAGACATTAACTCCTCAGGAGCATTTTTTTTACCGTCATTACAAATAAGAAGTAAAGTAATTTTCCCATAGACTTCAATTCAAACAGGTATAACTTTTTTGATACACGGAGAATCACCCCCTCGTGGCTATTCAATATTTACAAATTTCCTGGTTGGCCTCAAAACGCACCCAGAAGACTTACATCCATTTGTTTTTTCCATTTTTTTCCCTGTGTTGAGTCCAAGTTGTGTTCACCACCACAAACGCGAGCATTGTGCAACAGAAGCACAGCGCGCCACAACACACTCACTGATTGAGCTTAGTGCATCATAATAAACATGTGGGGAAAAGGTGCATGATGAAACGACCGCGTTCACCCGAGTGTCATGTTTAGATTACTGCTGATCAGAGCCAGAGCCGCTAAAAACCAATGTCTTATTGCAGAGTCATTTGACCCCGCAGTGAATGCAGATTGAGGCTATTCCCACTGCAGACAAAATCCAGATGTTAGTGGGTGTAAGTGGGTTTTTCTGACCCTTGGAAAAGGTGGTTTGTTCATGTCTGTAGATGAGAACGAATTAAGCTTGAACCAGCAATATGTAGTTATCACCAACCAGTCTTCTCATCAAAGATGCTTCATGTGAATCTAAATACATTAATGGTTTCACTGATGTAATCCCAGTTTTTACTCCTCTGGAGGGACCTAGCAGCACAACATAAACCCTTTCCTAGTTCAGTACCTCCCAGAAAGTTAGTCCGAGGAGGAAGAATGACGCACACGTCGCATGAATCATGCTTGACCCACCTAGAGAACTTGTTTCTTTTTTTATAATCACACCAAGTCTTTCGCTGAATGAAATCACCATTCAGGCTTTTGGTGGATGGATTATTTGTTCACATTTTGCCACTCAAATTTACAGTGACAGCCAAGAAATGACCCCAGTCGGCCAGGCCTGGAGAACAGAGCTGTATTGAAAATCTCAAAGTGGGTTGGCTCGCTCTTTCCCCTTTGGCTTATGCAGCGGTTTGTGATTTTATTCAATTACAGAGTATTTACCTTTCACGTAATGTCAGCGCTGATGTAGAGCAGCGGCGGACAGAAATTAACTCACCTGTTCCTCAGCACACACATTATATTGTTTCCAACTCACTCACACACACAATTTAAATGGCACAAAAATTCATACTCACATACGCACACTCTGTGGCATGAGTTTATTATTTCAGCTCGGTCAGGACCAGTGTACAGTCCTCATTTCTTTCCCCAACTGATGTGTGAAAAGTGGAAGGAAATCAAAGCCATTTCCTTCATTCTGGCCGCTGTGGGTTGTGGTTCCCTCGGGCTGCAGGGGCGAGACTGGCAGTAAAGTATTGAGCCGGCGGAGTCTGGGAAGTGTGCGTAGCTCCACATACGGGGATGCCAAAATCAACAGAGGAAACTGTTGCTCAAAGGCACCAACCACAGGTATAGGGAAAAGGAAGGTGGTCCAAACACTGAATTGTAATCTCTGCTCCAAGGAGTTGCATACGTTTATTCAAAATCCCCTTCTTTCCTTCATCTCTTACCTAATTTCTTCATTTACTTGTTTAAAACTCACTCACTCACTCACTCACTCACCTCAGGAGATGAGAAAAGTTTCTTCTAAACACTCTTGAACAGTTGAACAAGTTTTATAGTGTTGAGTAGTTCCCTCTGATCTTGATATGATGCTTTTCTTTTCTCATTTAAATGCTAATAACTTTCAGGACATCATCTACAGAAAGTGCTGCGAGCAAAGCTTTTCTCCTATCTGGTCACTGCACAAGGTGAGCGCCTGCCTCCGGGATTTGAAATAATATTACTAAAAGCTGGTTGTTGCTGCAACAAGGCAGCTGTAGCTTTGTGCGTTTGGTGTCGTACATGTGCACGTGCGTATAAATGTGAAGGTGTGTCGTGTGGAGCGACACGTGTAAAACTTTAAGGGAATGATAACAAGAAGTTCAAGCAAATGTGGAACAAAGAGCACGTTGTGATTTAAATTATTATTATTATTATTTGAAGTTGAAATAGAAGCCTTCATGAGCTCCACACATGGTCTGTTTGCATCATCTATCTTTTGATTTGTGTGTGTTTGAGTGGTTTTATGTTAAGTAGTCCCCATTTAATTTGTTTCTGCACATGTGACATCTTTCAGTCTTTAAACACGTTTTTCCAATTTGTTGTTTCAGCTTAAATGGGTACAAAAAAAACGAGGTTTTGCAACCAAAATCGAAACTTTGATTGTTCTCTTTCACAGGATTAGACTGGATTTAGTTGCAACAAGTAACCTAATTCGGTTTGCATTATCGAGTACATGTTTTCCACGTTGACTGAAACCTAAGTGTTGGGTTTTTGTCAGGTTTAAGTTGCACTGTGCTTGTATTTTATTCAAGTGTTTCCATTTTTCTGCTGCTTTTTACACACTTGCATTCAGAGAGAAAGATGTTGCTGATGTCTTTCCACATCTGGCAGTTGTTACGTGCTGATTATGACTTTACACAAAACATATGAGCTAATAAAAATATGTTACAGATTAAAGTGGTAAAGTTTATGATGGAGCACAGTGCAGGGCTTTTAGCAGTTATGTAGCAGTATTATTATATTTCGTATTGTTGCTACATTTATCCAAGTAAAGCACCATAAGGGTTATGTCATAATTGGGTTTTCAAGTGAAATAACATGTTTTGGTGAAAAGTATTTCCTTTTTTAATATTGTTATTGATTAAAATATCCACTTAAAGACACTTAATATGCTTATCTTCAGTTAAATCAGCTCCAGATGTTTTTGGGCACACAGTTTTTAGTAGTTTTTTGCGCGCTAAAAGACAGTCAAAGAAAAACAAAACCTCCAAAAGTGGAGGTAATAATTTGCCAAAACAATGAGAAGACAGGAGAGGGAAAATCTCATCTGTACAGTTTGTCTAGGAGTGAACTTGAGATCTTCACGGTTCAACTTAGCATGACAGAATCACAAAACAGTGTCTGCAGAGCGTGCATTGTCTATCTGTCCGCACACATTGAAAGTGTCATAATCACAAATGCTGATAAAACACCTGGCATCCGTTCATGCCCTGCAGACAGTGCCCCACAGAAAGCGCTGTTCACACCTCTGCTGGAATGCAGGTTTCTTCTGCTGAACAGTAAAACAACTTCATACACCGCTTAGATAGACGTCAACAGTTGGCTTTGGAATTATGTGCTGTCAAGATTTTTATCATGAATATTACAGTTCAGGCCCACTTTATGGGCAAAGCATCATTCTAGGTGAACACGCTCACCTTACCCTGGAGAAAAGTTTATGCACTTATGAACTACTGCGGGCTGACAGCTGATTGTCTTGTTTCTTTCAGAAAACTGGACTGGTTTCTCAACTGTGGCTTCTCAGGAAATGTGCCGTGTCTTTTTTTTTCTTTTTTTTTCAATAAATAGCTTCTCCAGATGAGGAAGGATTCTGCCTGGACTCATCAGACTGATCCTTTTCTATTCAACCTCTGCCAAGTCATTTTTTTTTTTTTTTTTTTTTTAAAGAAAACCTTTATGCTGGGTCTGACTGCACTGTGGAGGCCATGGAACCATTGCCGCACGGCATTGTAAAGAGAAGTTGAACAGGACGGCTTCTTTTGACCCCAATGAACAGATAGCTGAACACATAACAAACTTTCTCTCCAACTCTTCGACACGCTTAATGGAGAATCCGGCGCATGCAATTTAAAGCCCCAAGATTGAATGAGGTGCAGATAATGCAGGTGTGAAAGAACACTGAATGAAAAAAATGATTAAAAATTGGTAAATGTTTAATTTTCTGAAAGAGCTTTAGAAAATCCTCACAGGTGCTAACTCCATGACTTTGAGGCATCCTATCAGTGTGTGAATGGAGGAGCAAATTAAGCATTTTTTATCATCATTTTCAGTGTAACATCAAAGGAATTACATTTTTCACCCTTTTTCACATCAGCAGCTATGACCAGGATACGACCTTATAATTTTCTGACAAGTCAGAGGCAACAATCATCTCATTGTCTGTGCTCTAAGTCACCGAAATTGACTTGGCAGGTCAAATCTTCGGTAGAATGAAAGTCGGCGTGACGCTGCAATAAACTTGTAAAGATCAAACTTTGACCAAATGAATGGTGAAGTTAATATAATTTATTTTATCTTGCAATACGCAGTTTGAAAAATGAAATAAATCTAAGATGGGGGCGGGGGGGGGGGCATGACCAAATGAATTTATTATGAAGTCACTCACTTGTTGATTTAGAGGATAAGCACACATTTAGGCGCCATTTAAGCCAAATCTCGTTGAGCGTTTTCTCTCCAAACCTCATGTGTGGGTGGCAGATGGTGTCTCGCTGGTTGTCACAGTGATAGAAGATGAAAATACAGTCGACTGTTCCAAAGCAAGCAAACACCTCCTTCGGGACAGACACCGTGCCATACTATAGCAGCTGCAAGAGGAACCTTTTTTTTTTCTTATTATTTGGGAAGGAATGACAGAGTGCACCTCCACCTTTCTGCTATGTAAATCGGACAAGCTCAGACAGTAATGTTTTGGATGATGCTTACGAATGATAATGCTGTTAATAAATACCTTCTCTGTGTGCAAATGTGGAACATTTTTCAGAAGATCCTGCAGAGATTCTTCTGCTGTCATGAAAGTGTCTCACTCAAGATTATCTCACTCTAAAATCTAAAAATAGAGATTATATTTTGTGATTTTAAAACTCAGGTGACACCGCTAATTAAAGGTGAATTACACATTCTCAATCTGACCTGTGGTGGTTTATTTCACCTGTGCATGCACGAATTGTGATGTTAGAAGACTCAGAAGAAGAAGAAGAAAAACTCTAGTGATAATATTATTGTGTTGCCTTACAGCAAAAAGACCAGGGTTCGTGACCCAGTCTTCATCGTGGAGCGTGCACGTTCTCCCCATGTGTGAATGGGTTTTCTCCAGTTTCCTGACACAAATAAGCCTGCACAGGTTCATTGATATTGAAATTGACTGTAGATGTGAATGTGAGAGTGAACAGTTGTTCGTCTCTGTGTTTTGGCCCTGTGATGGACCGGCAACGTGCCTGTGTCACCTGGGATTGGCTCCAGCAGCCTCTGTGACCCTCATATGGAGGATTAAGCAATAGACAATGAATGAACGGATTAATAATCTTACTGGGGTTAGTATTTTGCATATTTTACTTTAAATTGATCATTTTCAAGCTCATGTCATCCAATAAACGCTTCTGAGCTCTAAAGTCTCAAGTTTTAAGTAAGGAAACGATGCATCGCCAGCTAAAATAGAGCAGACAAAGAGGAAATGAGCACCAGACTCAGCTGTAGAGTCATTTGACTCGTGAGTGAATTTGAAAAACCTGTTCAAACCCAGGATTATAGATACGTGTACTTAAATTTCATTTAAAAGTTGAATTTCTACTGTAAACATTTTAGCCTATCCATGCTCTATGGGTCAGTTTTGAAGTGAGCGTATGTGTTTTTCTTTTTTTTTTAAATCATTCATTCTGAGCATTCTCCGGTATTTAAATGTGGCTTGGTGCAACTCTACAAGCTAAATTGTTTTATCAAATACAAATCTGCTTGTAGATCGACGCTCAACCTGCTCGGAAACTCCACAAATCAGCCAACGAAGAGTGTGGCTATATTAAAAATGCATTTGATCCCAATCATGTTTATTTATTTTTAATTCTGAATATGATTGACAAGTTCCCATGATTTGCTCTCTCTTTGCTGTGGTTGTTTTGTGTGATATATCGTGTTTGTGCTTTGTGTGACACTGTAAATGGAGCTAGTAATGCAGAAAAAGATGCAAGAAAAAAATTGTCTAACAATATATCTATTTATTAACCATATGATTCATTTATTTATTTAAAAAAAATACCACTATAAAGCAACAGCAAAAACTTACAGGTCAATCAATGTTGCCTTGATCTTAAAGTTGTGTTGTTTGTGTGATAGTAAAGATCATAATTATCTTCCCTGTCATGATACAGTGTGTAAAAACCAGATCGTATCTCTCTCCTCAGCTGAATCTGATGGGCGGCTCGACTCTGCGCTGCCCGCCTTGTGGGTGTGTTTAAGGCAAATGCGCCTCTGCATCCACCTGCTGTGTCCTGCCTCTCTACAGTCAGGAGCGCTTAACTTTGCTGAGGAGCACACGCTGCGTGTCTGGACCTCTTCTAACCCACCGGGACTTTTTGTTTCTAACTCTTTTTTTATTATTATTATTGTTGTTATTATTATTATTTCCTCCCATGAGATGTTGAACGTGGTCGTGCGCCCTCAACATCTCCACACCTCGCGGTCCCAGAGAAGATTGAACTAGAGAAACATTTGTGTGTTTTTTTTTTTGGTTTTGTCACAACACGCTGTCATTACGCGCGCACTGAGCGCAGGTATAATCCACGGAAACCGCTCTGCTGAACACGGACTGTCCAGCGGCAGCACCGGGATTTTTTCACTATAATTAGTATTGATCTATATTTGGAGGTGGAAGTGATCGATCTGTTGGAATTGTTTTATTTTCAATGACTTACAAGGTTGGACCTGAAGTTATATCTGGAACAACAAGGTAAATCTGCTGTTGATTGTTTGCTTGTTAATAATATCTATTGATCATGTTATTCTCTTTGAATTAAAATGAAAGGTTGGCTGTGCGTATTTGGGTGTGTTTCTTTATCTCGTATTTGCAGCAATTCCCACTGTCTGTTTTATTCTCGCTCATAAATATTTTATTCTATTCACTATAATCCATGTTTTGATAGAACACGGGCTTTCATTCTTGCGGCCATCACCATGATGACTATTTATTTAATTTCTGCTCAGTTAACTGTGCGCTGTGATAGCGCACCAGACTGTTTACAGTTCTGTCGTCCATGTGTGACCAAAGCTGCCAGCCTGTTTCACATTTCCCCATATATATATATATATATATATATATATATATATATATATATATATATATATATATATATATATATATATATATATATATATATGTATCAAGTTCCAGGAACATTGGAATTAGTGTGCGTCTCTTTTCAACGCAACAGTGTGAATAAAGCATTGATAAGAAAGTTGTAAATATCTGATATCATCAGCATGTATACCAAAGTAAAGAGATTGTTCTGTTTCACTGTGGAGTTAATTCTTTTCTGACCACTGGATAAAGCAGCCTATTTGTGGTCACTGTCTTTTGTCTATAAGGCTGTAAGTTCCATTGAACATTTTACACAGGTAATTTGTTTTTGTTTTGATTTAATGACGCAGGATGACTTAATTAGACTTGGTGTGTACACGGTTTTTCTTATGTTTAATGTGAGTGTGTAAAAGTCTTGTTTGAGTTCATGTGCTTGTGTGAAGGACTTGGCCTCTGTCTCAGAATAAACAGCTGGATGCTTAACAAATTGTATGTAAACACCCAAGGTTTAAACAGCTGCTTATGCCCATAAATCCATTCCAGCCAAGCAGCAGAAGACTCTTTGGCTGCACCAATGACTCTGAAGTTGTGTTTTAGATGTGACCCCGGTCCAAACTGTCTAGTGATTGTAGTGAAACCGTGAATCCGCCATGAAAGAAGTGGTAGAAACAGAAACAAGTTCAATTAGACACGTAAATGTGGACACGGTGGTCGAGATAATGATGTTGAGTTGATGAATGTCTCTGATGATCTGTGATGTGTGGATCATTGTGGTGGCTCCCTGTCTGGCATTCTTTAAACCCCAAGGCTTAATTAATGGTCCGCGGCTATTGTTTGAGACACTTGTTAAACTGTCCCATTAGCATGCCTTTCAGCAAGAAAGTTAATATTTTATTTCCCATGAAGCCAATCACAAGTCTTTGTCTGGTGAGCGTGAGGACGCCGAGTGACCTGGCATTAGCTGAAGCCATAATTACAGAGAAGCACACGCAGGTGAAACGCTGTCTAAGTAGGAATGTGTTTTTCGGTGGGTGGATTCAGAGCAGGAGGAAAAACTCACTGGAGACACTGTGGCATTTCCACTGGTTTGTCACACTCTGAAATACAAGCATCATTATGACCAGATGGAAGGAAGCATTGTGTGTTCTCATCGCTGAAAAACTCAGCTCCTGCGCTTCAGGAAATGTGTGCTTCAGTGCTGTGTCACCAAACCTGGGGTTATGACATGTCACGTAAAAATAATTAGTGTAAACAGACGTGTTTGTGTTTTGTTGTGTTTATTTATTCCTGTGTAAAATTGAGGAAGCATCTTTCTCACATATTTCCTTTTGTACCTGCAGACATTGAACACAACATCAGTCTTTGTGTGTGACTGGAGGTTGGGTGACCATGCAGCTGGACTGTCTGTGGACGGTCCACGCCCTCCTGGCACTGTCCAGCTTCGTCCTTGGCAACCCGTTGATCAATGACCCGCTGGCCGCACCTCGCGTCTTCGTCTCTTTTAAAGGTAGGAAAGCCTGTACCATGGTTTGCAAAATGGTGCCATAATATCTCAAACTCTTCCTAATCTTCGCTGGTTTCTTAAACTATGCCACATGCTGCTTGCTCGCCAAATGGCCGATGATGATGATGATGACGTGACATACGTGTAATTGGAGCAATTGCAGCTTTGATAACCGCTGAAGGTTTGTGCGGAGGAAGAACTTTACAGCATCACCAGATTCTCGTGTTACACCACAGAGCAGACCACAGACAAATCATGCTTTCCTCATTCGCTGCCCCCTCATCAGATCTCCAGGCATTGTAACAATCACCAGATGCTTCCACTGGACTGCATTGTGCAAACAATTAAAAACACAGCGACCGAGCAGATGCACAACCTGAAGATTTATGTTCATACACATTTTGAAACAAGTGATGATTGTTTTAGTTTTATCAAATGCACCGTCTTTATCTTCAATCATCTTTTTTTTGTGGAAATCCCTAAATTGGTGCACAAAGAGAGACGGGATAATAAAGAGCATGTAATAACTCTATCGCCATTATGTAATTATTCCCTAGTGAGGGGGGGCTGTGTTTTTGTGTTTGTGTGTTTCTGCGACTGTACTGGTGGGTTTGCCGGGGGTTTGAGGGGTGCAGTGAAAGAGAGAGACAGAGAGAGAGAGAGAGAGAGGGTATTATCAAGAGCAAATTGCCAAGATCAGCCATGCAGAGCGACGTCCCCGAGGCCTGTCCTGCTTGGAGATCAAGCCTTTGATTAGCATCCAGAGAAAAGCCGAGGGAGCGAGCGGCAGCAGCACCCCTGTTTGCTTTGCTTTCCATTTCCCAGCGCTCCCTCGTACAAGTTGACTTAATTAAGTGGACTGGCACGGTTCATTGTTGAAGGCATTTTCCTGCTTTAATCAAGTAGGATTTTACACATCGGTGAGCATACATGCAGTTCAGCATTTTTTTTTTTTCCAAATATTTTTTAATTCCATTCTCGACACAAAGGCGGTGTTGCTTTGAGACTACCGTATAGATTAGAGGTGTGTTTTTGCTCTATAAGGGTTTCTTAGACTTCCCTCTGTATTGGTGCATCTTTGCATGGCTGACCTCACCCAAACTGCAGGCACTATTCTGCGGCTGACAAGCATGGTGGAAAAAAAAGCCGGGGCTGTGCTGCTTACCTGTGCGTGTTTGTCTCTCCAGTCAATATGAATTTCACAGTCTACTGCTGCTGCCTCTCTCAAAGGAATGCACCCCCCTCTCAATTCAATATTATGACTCTCCCTCTCTTAATTGCTTTTTGTGAGGCCCATGTAGTCCTTACCTTGGCAAGCTTGCTTCACTTCCCCTGATGCATCATGATGCGTTTTTTTTTTGCTTGAGCTGTTTGGGAGGGCGCTTTGCTTCTCAGCAGCATCCCTAGTGGAACAGGAGGTGAAGAAGTGTGGACAACATGTGGGTTTTTAATGTGAGACTGCGGCAAAGAACGTGCTAATTATCAGTTCCTTCTTTGTAATTATTGATCAGTAAGGCATTGTATCACACTGTGAAAAAACACGTCAAACTGCAGCTGTAAATCTGCACGTCTCGCTCAGCGCAGAACTGAACACATGTTTCAAACTGATTAACTCGGTAGCTGAGGAGTGAGGTTAAGAACCATGACCTCCATCTGGGAGGCCCACACGTCACTATTAAAGCAGGCAGAGTAAATCATTGGGACCTAATTGCTTTGCTTTGGCTTCATGTTGTGTGCACAGCTTTTTTGACAGTGACAGCGCCTTCTGTGATACTGAAAAACAAGTCAACACTCTCTCAAAATGCTCCAAGGCTTCAAAGTTGTATCTGCATTGGAGTGAGATTAGCATTTCTCAGGGATAAACCTTGGAATTAGACTTTGTTCAGGCTTATCGTGTGCAGGAGTTTTGCGAGGAAAAAGAAGTCTCACTGAGTTTAGACAGAAAAGCCGGTGTAATCGGTGTCTGACGAACACAGAGAGTGTTTTGCAGAAAGAGAGAGAATTAAACTGTTTCGACACAAAAAAGTGGATTCTTGAACAACCCGACACAGGAATGTTATCAAACACTACCTGCAAAAATTGTCAAGACACATTTGAATACAAATATATTCCATGTTTTTTACTTATTTGAAGTTGTTGTTGTAGCGTTGTAATTTTCTATCCACCTGTTTTATCTAAATTTGTCCACAATAAATCATTGTTGAAAAAACCCTCAATATTTTAAAAGTTCTTTAACGTTGATTAGCCTTTGATTAAAACTTAATCTAAAACCTTTTTCAGTAAGTTCTTAGTGTCCTGTGGTTGTGACT
Organism: Microchirus variegatus; assembly: GCF_963457635.1. Classification (NCBI taxonomy): domain Eukaryota; kingdom Metazoa; phylum Chordata; class Actinopteri; order Pleuronectiformes; family Soleidae; genus Microchirus; species Microchirus variegatus. The sequence goes on from NC_139808.1 coordinate 13,297,783, forward strand.
GTGGGTGTCACCTTATTTAAGGTCTTGTACCATGTTTAGACCTGTACATCATCCCTAGTGAAGTGGACAGCTGTAAGTACAGTTCTGAAGCGCCCAATGCGCCTCGATCACAATGATCACATTTGGAGGCTGTTTGCGACACATGTGGGCCTCATTTTTGTTTAAAAGATGAACATAACAATCTGTCCTCGGGATGCATTCAAGTACACGACCTTAACAGACGTCCTCTAACCTGCTGCAGTGAAATACTGAATTAACCTGTGAAAGTCAAGAGCTATGTGAGTGAGACTCCTATAGTACACAATGAAACAAGTTCAGGAAATAAAGTTTTTAATTCTATAACCTTTTTAATACGTAAAGGGCATTTCGTAGCAGTTTTACAAAATCACACGCAGGCCTGGCATAGTTAGTTACAGCATTTGTAGTTGTTTTTGGTGGGGGGGGGGGGGGTTTCATGAGGATAAAGACATTTCTACAAAACTATGTTGTTTGAAGAAATCTTATACGGGAAGTTCTGTTTCTGTGTGGATAAGGCCTAAGTCGTGCAACTGTCTTTGTTCTGCAAATCCATTTAGAGGTCAGTTGTTTAATGTGTGCAGCTTTAGATCATAATAGAGAACAGAGAACATAAGATTTTTGTGAATGGACAAAACAATCCAGTGGAAGTTTTGCAATGCATGTTTTGTGAAAGAGTATAACATCACCACTCTTGGTTCATAAATGTTTGAGTTTGTGAAATAAGTAGATCCACATCTAAATCCATGCTTATGGCTTTGTCATGTCCGGCCTTACATGTATATTTCATATAAACCTTGAGCCTCCACTGTGCTGTCACGACCTTATTCACTTAAATTAATCACAAGGAACGGACATTCATATTCAAAACAAACTGCTGTCTGTGGTTTCTCTGCTGTTTAATAAAGTAAACTGGTGACTAAACAGGTTTACTGATGTCTTAGATATGTTTAAATAAAGGCATCGTTTAGTCTGCGTAGATAAACAGACAACCGGTAAACAGATTCAGGGAAAAAATAACAGAGACAGAGACAGAGGGTCAAGAGTCTCCATGACTGTAAATATTCACGTTGAAAACCCACATTGACATAATCTACATCTGAAGGCGGAGCCACAGAAAGTATATTTGAATAAACTCAATGAACCTAACTTAACCATTTTTCCAGTTGGTATTAATGACATTTGAAATGATTCCTCTGGCATCTCCAGCAATGCGATTATGATCTGGGAGAACAAAGGAAAAGACCTTTTACCACAACATCATAAGGATTAGAGCACGTCCTCCTCCCTCCTCCCTCCTCCCTCGGAGTACACACAAGGCCAAATCCACAGGGACAGCATCAGAATGTGGGTCAACAACTTTGCAACAATGCACACACTTGCCACTAGCGTTGCAGGTAGCAGTAAAACCAAGTGACTCGGGGCTCCTCATTATTCCACATATTTTTCATCTGCACACCCTCCAAACAGCAGGCTCCTATTTTTACTCCTTGGCAGAGTCTTAAGTCTATATTGGGTGTAAGAGTGTGTGTGTGTGTGGCCGGGTGTGTTTTGTGTTGGAGCGAGGAGGTTCAGAAAGTCGCTATGACTTTAGCAGGTGTGTGGCTGCCCTTGTTGCCGCGCCGTCACTCGTACGGGTAAATGTTTAAACTGTCATTACTGTTTTTTTTTTTTTTACACAATACCTTTTCAGTGGTCACTTTCTTCTTTGCGCTCCATACATCAGGCGTCTTTCTTATCTTATCACTGACCTGATTAAGTACGGCAGTGTGCATTTAGGACACGGCTTTGAGTGTTTACTCAATATTACATTATATCTCAAAAAGACCAATATACTGTTGTTTCTTTGGAAAACAAGGAGATCTCCCACACACTGGTGCACCTTGAACCTCACTCTGATGTTCCAGCATTGTTGAAATGTGTCGTAGCCACAGAGGCAGTGCCCCAGCTGTCTGGCACCGCCGCTGACTTGGCTGTGATTGTTTAATTATTGTCTGCGAGCGTTGAGGCCTATCTATCCTCCACGGTAGCAAAGTAATGACTGACAAAGCATTGAAAACCACTGTTACTTTGGCCAGGTCCCAGACCTCAGCACGTCGTCCTCCACAGCAGCAGAGCCCAGTTATATTTAGTTTAAAATTCTCTCCTCCCTCAACACGCTCACGGCACTCATTTGTAGCACTGTGGTTAACCACGGAGCACAGTCGGTAGGGTGGTGATAGTGGTGGAAGTGCAAACGCAGCTTGGTCCAGTGCAGCGTGCACTCTGCTGTGATCCACCTGTCAGGAGCATCACTTACTTGTCAGTCGCCCCTTCATAACTGAAATGTTTGACGTTTGATTGAGTGTGTGTAGAGAGAAGATGGTGCATGTTGTGTCTGGTCCGGTCTGGTCTGGGTCGGGTTCTAGAAACAGGGTTAATCCAACACTGTGATGCAGAGGATGTCATGGGTGGAGACAGTTTGGAGGTGTGGTTTTGTCAATCCACTCTTTGTTTCATTGCGATCAAAAACCTGCAGCAATTGTACCAAAATGAAAGGCTGACCAAGAAGTCCTTATCCAAACCTGCTGCTGGATGATCATCCAGTCAGGTTTTATATCTAAATGCTGAGCGAGAGATTGACAGGTCGATAATCAGGGATCGATTATCTGCCTGCCACTGAGCGCCTCACACCTTAACTATGCCCCACCAGTTTGTCGGATGACTGATAGAAACCATGATTAGGTTTTAATTCCGGACCAGTTGCTACATTGGTTTCATTGGAATGCAATGAGGATGATGTGATAGCGACAGCTGAGGGAGAGAAAAAAAAGCACATGCTTGGTACAATATACGCTGAATTTGAAGGATCTATGTGAATTGTTTTATCAAGGTCAATGTCTATTGTAAGTAAAGCTACATTGGCTGTTGTTGTTTTTGTTTTAACAGTCTTTACTGTAGGGCTAGGATTGATCCAATTTGCTATACTGTAGCAAATATATACTATCCACATAATTTGATTCAAACTGTCTTAAATGGGCAGTTCAATTGAATTAATGTGATTCCTAAGTGACGATATGTGTGTAGTAGGCTCTTCAGAATAGGGCTGAATTTATTGTTTATAAATCAAAATTGCAGTTTCACAGCAATTAGCTAAATCTGATTTTTTTTCTTAATAGTTCTATGTTCTGTGCCAATATAAGAAAAAAAAGCAACACTTACATGTTAAAACAATTCTTATAATATTTAAGGTCACATCTTTACATTAGAGAATAATTGAAGCTGAAGCTGTTGAACTGCAAATTCAATTTGAATCACAATGTATGTCTGAAAAATAATAATATGATATTTTCCCCAAATCATCTTCAATAGAAAGGACAGGAATTGCCAGTTTCCTGCTGACAACCATTGAAGCAGTGCCCTTTGCAGTAAAGTTGTATTTACCATTTTAAAGCTGGTAAATGTGGCACAAAATGATCTGCATTTAAACTTAGACATTAAATCTGTCCTGCACCATTAGACAGTGCTGTTCTCTTTCTCTTCCTCCTGCTCAACTATACTGTGTGTGTGGGAGATGTGTGATATTCCTCTTGGCACCTTTTCTGCACGTTGCAGAAACCCTGAAACCTGCGCTGATCTTGTGTTTGTCTCTCATGGTGCCAGTTTCTCTGTGCAAAATAAAATTGTGGTCAAAAGTGTCATCTCATAGCTGTGTCAGCCAACCATCAGTGCTGTCTGCGCCTCCCACCCGGCCCAGCGCTGATGTTTCTCGAGTATCCTCTATCCTCTTCGTCCCATGCTTGTTAAGCACACACAGGCCTTCCTTTATGACGGCCTATGAAGAAAGTCATTGTACTTGAGTGATATAGAATATAGTCTCTTGGCACCTTGCCCTACTCATGCCACATGGCTGCGAGGTTGTAAAGGTCTGTCACATACTGCTTGGGTGTTCCTAAGGTTTGATAAAGAGGAAATGTTGCCAATGCTTGGATTTGTTTTCTTTAACATCCGGCCAATGGCTGCTGGATATACTGCACTGTGTTTGCAGGTAACACGCGGTTCTTATTCATCTCCATAGGGGATTATTGTTGGCAAAGGAAAATGAAGGTGACAGAGTGGAGACTAAATATAGTCCCGTCTTTGACTGCGTGGTGTCCTGCTGCAGTTCTGTCTGTTTTCCCTCTTCTACTCGTTTCTCCTCCCCCCCTTGCATGGGAACAGCAGTTAATGCACAGGGACCAGGGTGGTTGAGATTCCTAGCATGTCAGTACCACTCTCTTTTAGCATCTGCATAAAGAGGGATAGGTTGTGTTAAGGGCACGGTGCTTCATCTATGCTCGGGGTCTCACCTGTGGTATCACCCCCTGAGTCAAGTTACGGGTCTGTCAGTGCTTCTCCTCCACTGAAACTGAGATTGTCTGACAAAAACACTGAGGAGCCAGTGTTGTCTGTCCGTCTTGTCTTTCACGGGCATGTTGTTGCATCTGTTGCCTCCACCTCCCTCCGGATCCCTTCTCAGTGGAGCGGAAAATGCCAGCCAAACGGTGCAGATTATTGTGAATCACTTTCTGCCCACCTGTGCAGCATCACCATTCATGTGTTTTTGATTCACTGGAAGCTCAATTGTTCCAGCTACAGAATCGGAGCAACCATTACAAACAGAGCGGAGCTGATGCAATTATGTCTCTTAGGTCGATGCAGAATGTGGGGCAAACACGTTTGCGGTACATGCAGTAAACGATTCCACATGTTAAAACCAAATAATGAAACAGTGCTCGGTGATTTCCTGTAATCACAATAGCTGCTCGGGTGAGGTTTTTCTGTCATTATAGTAACCGGAGAGTATGTCAGTCACATAATGCGAGGTGGGATTTTATAAAACTTTTCAGTGGTGTGAAGAAAGCTGTCAGTCAGAATTATTTTGTTATGGTACTACTTCTTTGTTCGGCAGATAATAATGTCATGTTCTCAGGATTGACATAGTGGCCAAACTGCACTAGCAACTGGGTATTTAGTGCACCTGCTAAGCTTCAAGGTTGGTGCTTTTTCTAGATGGTATAATTAAAACTTCCCAGTGGGATTTGGTGTCCTTTCTCACCTGTGAAAACAGGACAATAGTGTGGACTGGACAAACTGGTTGCGAACTCACACTGGCTTTGTCTCTGCACCACTGCTGGAGCTCAACACTTATATATTCTTAGCACTAGTGTTTCTCTAGTGGCAGATTAAGGTGTCAGATGGAATAATGGTCCAGACGGATCAGACACGGTCGGTGACCACGCTCAAGGCTGCACCCAAGTGTCACAGTGGGTTTACAGTTTAGACTCTGATAATGCCTTCTCTGAATGTGCTACTCAAGAAAGACTAAATGAATCAGGACGCAAGGGTGACTCTTTATCTACCCGCAGGCAAACTGTGCCATCGTGTGACCTGCTCAGACCTGGTGTTTACGTTTCCGTCCTAATCTAAGGCCTACGACTCTTCACACCTGGTATTAATCCGTCCTGGATCTGTCTCCTGTGACCATATGTGATTGGATCTCCTATTCAGAAGCTGTATGCAGATACACATTGACATCTATTTGCAAGGAAAAATAAATAAATAATGAATGCGTCTCTCACATTGCCTCCATCCACTGGCTGTCTGTGGCTGTGTGCATAAAAAAAAGCCCAGCACTGGTACATCAGCCTTTAAAAGTACTCTCAGACATTCAGGCCCGTGGATCCAGCTCTGTGGTAGTTTTTCAAAGGTCAAGTGGAAGGCCATGACACCGACTGGAGAGGTCAAGGCCAGCGCCCCTCCTCTGGTCTACAACCTCAATATAATTTCTCACCCTCTGCCCGTGGGGGATTGAGTTACATTGCGTACGCTGCTAAGAGCAGTAATGAGTGATGAGACTTCCTCTCTTTGAAGGCTACAGTAAATACACAGCGACTCCGAATAGCAGGAGCAATATCTGTGTGTCGTTCGCATTCAAACGATATGCACTGCAAGCACTACCCATTTTGTAACATGCTGTCATACCTTGGTCTGTGAATATCATATCTTACAGCATGTAGATTACATCATATCAGGAGAAGCTGGAACACATAATATGCACAGGATAGTATATAGTATATAAATTGTTCTCAGTTCACTGACACTTAATCTTTGTTTCATGACATGATCTAGATACAGGCTGCAAACCCACTGATTACAGATGTTACATAAACATTGTCATGCCAGTGATGGTGAAGTCATTTGCTGACCTGGATTAAGTCTGTATGTAAAACCAACATCCAACAAGTCATTCATCAGCCAAATAATCTGTTTAATTACTGGAGCCTGTTCTGAAACGTATGGTTGCTTTTAATCAGTGCACTGTTTATGCATCAATTCAGCCGGGTCAAGTATCAGATGTTCAATAAAAATGAAAGGAGCCAGTTTCCGCATGCACATACATGCCCTTAGTTCCATTCATACTAAAGCCTTGTTTCCATTGGGTGGAACAGTTCACTTTGGTACAGTACGATATTAATTTAGGTTTTCCATTCGGAATATTTCCAAAAATAACCAGCCACTGCCATTCAATTTTTGGCAGCCTTCCCTTGGGGTACCAGAGTAATATGGCACGGTAAGATCAGGGTGGAGGCAGACCGGCTCCACCCATGACAAAAAGGCACTCCTTTGAGAGCGGAGTTTCTTCAATGCCCGCAGTTTATTCTCATACAAAGCTTGGATGTCCTTGATTGTTGTCTGTTTTGTTGTTTTCTTTTCGAGTTGCGTGTCATGTCTGCTTCGCTGTCACGCTATGTGCCGATCGAGTAAAGTTGCTGTTCTCAGTCGAAACGCAAGCCGTACCGTACCATTATTCTAGTACCCCAAGAGAAGGGTACCAAAAAATGGAACGATCGGGGCCCGGTTATTTTGGTACTGTTCGTAATGGAAATACAAAAAACTGGACTGAACCATTCCATTCCACACAGTGCTGCACTTCTTCTATTCAGTGAGACATGAATCAACATCCACAGGCTCCAATAAGTAAATCAACATTTGCTTAATATGAGCCCATGCTGATATGGTGTTTGGCTGAAAGAGTAAATCACAGTCAGCGTTTCACCCAACTGAACCCTGCCATCTAATCCTTTCTGTATGTTTGCTCCCTTCTTCCCTTCCCACCTCCTCCGATGAGGTCATACACTATTCCACATCATTGAGGGGGAAATGAGGCTGTATGGAAGAGACGGTGAAGAGTTTAGCCCATAAGGGCACTCTGGCATTAAACAATGCATGCACTTTGATGTCTTTGTTGTGGGATGGTTTTGAAATGCTGATTTTGAGATTTCCCCATTGCTGCCTCCTGCCTGTTGGTGGAGTAGGTGTTAATTGCAGTGTGGGGAGATGGACACTCATTGACGTCTATAGAGGCTGGGCCAGGGCCAGCGGTTTTTGTCAGTGACCTATCCTTTCAGGCCCCCTCCTGTGGCGCTACCTCCTCTTGATTGGTGACAAAGTGTCAAAAGAGGAACCCTGGCATGCAACTCCCCTTGTTGGTGTTGTTGTTTGACGTCGCCCACACACTCTTGCCCCTGTGAAGGTCCTATAGCTGCAGGGGCGTTTGTGTAGGTTTGCCTCATATTCACAGAAGTTCATTCACATTCTGGGAGACCTGGGGGTGGGCGTCAAACTGGCATCGGGCCTTTTTCCCCCCCCCCCAATGAATGTTGCGCACAGCATCCCGCAGGCCTTTTTCTATGCTGCCTATAGATTCCTCTGTCCAGGTCCGAGGAGCACCACTGTGGCGCTGCAAAGGGTGGACAGCAGTTTTGAATGGAGGTGAAAAATGAGGTCCTCACATGCGGGGAAAATAAAAGTTGAGACGAGCAGAAGCGATTGTTTACGTCCTCCTCTCTAATCTGGCACGTTGCCAAACCAATAGTGTGCAATGTGTTACAGTGTGAAAGCACATAAGATCGTGAGTATCAGGGGATATGTTTGTAAAACTTGTAATACCCTAATGTTGTTCACTTTGTTAAATCACTCACTCCCCTCTTTGATTCTCTGATCTCCATGATTGTCTCAGCAAGATGCATATGCCTTGAGCTCCGCACGTCCTCTCATTGTTTTGTAAGTCTTCCAATGAGAGGGTTGGTGTTGCTGTGTGCAAGTCCCTGGCTGACTTCTTAACCCAGTTGCTTGTTTTCCTGCTTAGCCCTTCTATGGGGGTTAATAAATACTTTATTGCCACTTTACCGTGTGGATTAGTGGTCGTATTTAATTTCCCCGAGGGACGTCCTGTGGCGTTTCCCAGAGTTTCGAAGCAGCCTACTTTGCATTTCCTTTCTGTGAGAAGACAAACAGACCCAGAGTCTGTGATGAAGCAGCCTGACAGAGGGAGGGTTAGACAGAGAAAGGAGGACTGAGAGGAGGAAGAGTGGCAGGCAGAGTAGGCTAAGATTTCACTCCTACTCCTAATCGGAATCATTCCAAAAATCTCTCTCTCTCGTGGGCTACAGTGTGGATCAGGTTTTAGCATCACTTCTTTTCTGCTACCTTCCCAGTTGTGACATTCTTATGTTTCATCTTCCAGGGTGGAAATAAAAGACAGCCAAGAGTGCACAGTAAGGAACAGAGTTGCAGAAAGTGTAGAAGGAGTTTTAGAGAAGCTTCCCAAGTCAAAAAGTTACACACATCTATGTTCTATTCTGTCACTTATCTGGAGTTCAGCTCCACTAGTGTGTAATCAGGCAGCAATCCATACATTTGTTACTGTCGTGGTTGTGTTTTTGCTGCTTTTGCTGCTTGAACAAACTTCCCAACTCCACCTCAGATGCTAATGACTGACATCATCACCCACCTTTACAGCGTTTCTCCTCTTGTGCTCATAACTCTGTCAGATGGAGCTCAGTTACGCAGCTCAACTGTGACGAGTGTTTGCTACCTTAACGCCATAATTAACGTAAGTTAACTTCCCCTTCTTCATAGTGCGAGACCAAGAGAGGGTGTCCAAGGGTCCAAGCATCCCCCTCTGTCACATGCAGGACTCTGTGTTGAGCAATGGCTTTCAAAGGCCCTCCGGTAGGAAAAAAAAAGCTAGTGAAAGTAACCCGAGGGAATATTTAAAAGGCCGGCAAAAAGAGCAGCGATGAATAAGCAGCGCTTCCTGTTTTCTTTGAGCAAAGGTAATTGATTGGAACTAGTTAGTGGAGGAGAGATAAATGATGATTAAGTGAGATGCAGCACGTTTAACAACACACTGAGGAGATGGAATGCACTGTGGAATTAACTCTTCAGTGTCTGCGTTGAGCCAACTATACAGCTCAGTCATGTGTTTGTGGGTTAATCTCCAGGGCATCTTAGGACTCACTGGCTGAGCTGGAGTGCATGGAAATTGTTGGTTCATCAAGCATCACTTTTTTTTTTATTCCCATTTTTGGCTTCTCCCTCTCTAGGAGTCAACATGATGATATTAGATTTGGTTGTATACAAGTACTAGAAAATGTATTGTACTCTACTATGCTTGGGGGTAATACACCCCCATTATAGCTTTTTAGTATTAGGATGGTCTTATTCTTCTGTTTGCCTCCCATTTGTAGTTTAAGCCAGAGATGAGAACTGTGGCACATGCCCAGGCCAGCTCAAGTCCAACTCTGGTCAGACTAATGTATTTTCAAAGTCTGATTCTAGTCGGACTGCCTGCATGAACTGGTGAGAGGCCACGGAACAGCAGGAATACATGCATATATGGGATTTTCAAATTACATTATGTTTTAGGTTTGCCTTTCTGTTCACCATCACATTTTTTTTCACCTTGTCAAAACATGGCAGGAAGAGAAAGAACTCATAGAACAAAAGATCCATGTTATGACAAGTTCTAAAATAGCTTTAACATGCAGACGGCAGAATTGCTGATAGATACGTTATGAGTCTTTTCACAGCTGGGTCCCTCCTCTACCTTCACCATATTTACTCTCTCTCTCTCTCTGTTAGCAACATGCCTCAGCTGCTTGGCAGTGGTTGCCAATTGATATGTCAAGAAAATTCACTTTTATGCGTTAATCAGAGGGTAAGATTGAATCGGCTCTGAAAAGAGTTGTCATGACTGCGGACAATCACCGACATACCTGATGGTTTACCTGTCAGTCTGTTTCCTCTCTTTCCTAATTTATGTGTTTGTTGGGATGGATGTTTCCATGCGATGGTAAATGTTTGTTGATAGCGCCTGTGGACATTATTATTCATCTCGTCTCAGTGGACTGCGTTCCGCTAAAAGCCTGCTGTGAATCATCTTACAAAGTAATGGAATTTAATTAAATGTTTTGTGCACGTGAGATGTAAGATACAAGACCGAGTAAGGATACCTTTATGTTCTTTCTGTTTTTAATGTGGCACAAGTGTTGATAATGAAGCGTGGTGACAGATGAATGTTAAAAGAAGTGATACTGTTAGAAGTTTGATTCAGTGGAACTTCATGCTGCAGCCCTGGTTCCAACATCTTTCCTCACATGTACTGTGCGTTAGTAACAAAAAGGCCTGAGGTTGATGGTGTTAAACTTTGTTTCCACAAAGAGTCCTTTCCAGCAATACTCTTACTAATACTTGGAAGAACTGCTGCTTTGAAAGGTCTTGTTTGTGCATTAGTATTGCAATAACATTTTAAGAGCTCAACCATAAGCCAAATTTGAAAATCAGAAAATCAGATATGGATAATATGCTTTAAAGGGTAATTCCAATGCTACTGTATGTGTTATTTTTTTGTAACTTCAAATTGAAATGATTACCATCATCCGTGACTTTATTATCATTATTATTATTATTATTACTATTGTTTGACATCCACCAACATCAGTCATTTGAAAGCATGTCCTTTTCAATTTTACTTAGATTTATGTGGTATTGAAAGGTAGTCATGAACTTATTCCTACATAGCAAACATTTACTTTGAGAAAATTCACATGTTTGTCTTTGTGTCCGTACAGTAGGAACGTTTGTAAAAAAAAAAAAAAAATACCATGCTTGATTTTTATTGTAATTATTGCAATTATTGCATACCCATTAAATTATATGTTCATATTGGAATGGATATAAACCTGCTTGGAAGTACACTAAAAGCAAAAAAGTCTAATAGCCTCATCATGCGGTTTTGGAAAAACATTGGCAGCGTTATAACACATGCCTGATAGGTAGTAAATCAAGTAAAATATGGCGTGACCCTCAAGTGGAGATGCACATCAATTCATCTCCCACTGTTCCCAGCGGTGATATACAGCAGTTTACCACACTTTTCCCCAGATATTTTCTTTGCAGTGAACTGTCCCTCTCTGATGAATACTCCACATTCTCAAGAAAAACTTGCCTGGGGAGGCAGATTACTCTCTCCTCACAGGGAGCCTCCAGAAGAGCTCTGTTTTGACTTGTCTCACTTAATTGCTCTGTCAATTAAAATGTTTTTCAGAGCCGTGATGTGGGTGAGGCAGGAGCCTGGATAATAGCAGAAGGCTCTGTCTTGTTCGCGGCTGTGCATCGCCTGATGCAGAGAGACAGTGACAGAAAGTGAGGTTTGGAAGCGAAAAAGCAGCCAAACACTAGCATTAGGTGTGTGTGTTCCTATTCAGATCAGATTAACATTTTCCTCCGAGGTAGCAGTTGATGAGATACATCCTTGTCATGATATAAATGCCGAAGGGTTGAGACAAAGCTTATATAGCTTATAAGCTTATAAGTCCTGTTGACTTATGAAATGTGGATCCTCTGCCAAACAAAATGGAAAATGTCTATTTTAAGTCAATTGATAATGAAGTACATCACTTAGTCCCGTGGCAATGGCTCGCACAAACCTTGCAAATGATGTGGAATAACGTCAGCTTTATCACATGTGACTCTGTTTAATACGTCTCAGCAGGGCCAACAATAACATGCCCCATTAAATGCTAACAAATTGGAGCAGCTATTTGTTCTGTTTGGCGAAGTTTTAACAAATCTATAATCCCATTGGGAGGACAAAGACTGAATTGATGTTCAATCGCTGGGTGCTATAAGGCCAAAGAGTGTGAGAAAGAGGAACTTTCCTCCACAGTGGAGTTTGCACGGCCTTTAATCTCGAACACTATAGCTACAGTATAATCTGCTGTTACTTGAGTGCAGACTCATTGTTATCTAACCTTTGCAGTCACTTGCATCAAATAGCAAAGCCGTCTTTCCTGCCAACCCTCTGCTCACTGGGATTCTTCTTAACAACATTATAAAGCACTGTGTGCTGTTTTGGCAACCTACAAAGCCTTCAAAGTCATGGATCTGTTGTTTATACCGAAAACCTCGAGATCATGTTTTATCTTCTGTCAATCATCAAGTAATATTTAGTCTGAACACTCACCACAGCAAGAGCTTGTGTCACACTGAAAGTTGACATGACTGCGATTAATCCTCCAACCTCACGCCTGCAACCTGTATCCCACCCCCAGAGCTATTTCTTTCTCCTGTACTTGTTTCATTTTCCCTATAACTTTCAAAGGTGTGCGATCTTTAGTCAATATAGCCTACACGTAAATATTTAGTCTGTCTGTGGCATTGTTTTTATGAGATTTTGCTATGTCAGCATTTACATTTGACTTTACACTTGCATAATTGTTTGCCAAGATTATGATGGTAGATTTTTGGACCACTGCGGTGTTTGAAAATAGCACAATTTTAGCCTGAAAACCTAGAATTGTTATCATGGAATGTCTGGTCCTTCAGTATATTTAGGTAGTCCGCTGGCCTCACGTTTTGGGCACATAACGTTGCTGATCTTGATCTGACAGACCAAACAACCCCAGACTGCCCAAACACTGAGTATCAGTCAACGTATCAGTAAATGAGTGAGAGATTTCTTTTTAGGCCTCTTCCCTGCTGGTTTGTTGTCTGTTCCATCTAGGAATTTGCTCTGAATTAAAACCCTTTGCTTCTTTGGACCCTACTTTCGACCTCTCCTGTAGCTCATTATACCTTCTGCCAGAATTGCTGAAGAGGAGGCCTGCAGGGTCACAGAGTAGGATATCCTACCTGTCAGTCAAATGTCAAGGCTGTCAGGTGTGTCTGGCAGTGGCAGATTAAAACCCCACAGTAAGGAAAGACTGAGTGGTCATTAAGATTTCTCAGCGAGGCCGAGTTTTGATTTCTGTTGAAGCTCCTTATATTTCAACAGCTGTCAAGCTGTCTGTGTGTCTGCTGCCTTGAGCAGATGTCACCTCAGGCATGACTGAGTCGAGGGAGACGGATTTCCTCTGGGTTAATGAGGAACGATGAAGATGATGGGTGGTTGTGATCAGCTCTATTTTTTTTTCCTAGACATGTTTTCTTTTAGTAGCCTCTCTCAGACACGTGTCCTAGTGCTGACTTTAGGTCAAATAGAATTATTGTTGTAACTGAGTAAATGCAGCAAAGATATTTGTAAAGAATGGTTTTACAAAGGTGTGTCACATGATGGTGGTAGCATTGGATACTTCTCTTTAAAGCATGTTGCCTTTGTGAAAATAATTTACGTCATATTTAAGGTTTACGGAAAGTTTTGGCCAGTATTGGACATACATGATACTGAGTATAACATTGGCTCAACCGTAGCTTTGGTTCAAATTCATGCTTGGGCTGTAACCCCTTTCTGGTCAGTCCAGTAACACTGAAATAATATGGTACTAAGAATGCAGTAGGACTTCTGGGTACTTACCCAAACACTGCCAAGTATTTTTACAAGACCACTTCTCTCTCTTTTTCTCTTTTTCTCCTCATACACACAGAGAGTGAAAGACAAAGAACCACCGTTTTCTGTGCAAGACATTAGATGTTTGTTTCTGTAGTACTCCAGTAAGTAATGTGTGGATCATGTGTCTTATTGTAGCACTACTCATGCAGATTGTACATCCAGGATACTTGGAGCCGCGTGGTGCAGGAACAGCAGCAGCTGTAAATGGCACATGCAGGCATTTAGTCAGACAATTTTCAATATTGGACTAATCTAATCTTGAGAAACCAAAATTGTTATTGTGATTAAAGAAACGATTACGCAGCAATTGGGCATCCAGTTTTTTTTGTTTTGTCTTGTCTTTTTTAGCAGGAGAATATACTTCTACAAATTTTTCTGTGTGCTTCCCTCGGTTTTCAGCCAAAATCCAATTGTATGCAACTGTCCTGCTATAAGAGCAATATGTAGCCGTGCTTCATAAGTCCGGATGTGCGGTGCATGAATGTTGCGGACCGACACTGAAACAAAACTTTGCTTTAGTGAGAAACGCAGCGAGTCATGTGGAGCTGATAGGCTTTATCAGCGATGTGTGAAGTATGGTTTGAATGTCATGACTGTTTATATTTAAAAGTCATGCCCTACAGATTTAAAGAGCATATTATGATGGTGAGTTTGTCTGACAGAAATTCCCTCTGTCTATAACCTCCGTCACACTTGGTCAACAGGGGAAGCAGGCTGAATGAGCCGGCTGGGGGATATGCACTGTACTACAGTGAACTTGTTTGCTCCATTTAGACTTTTCATTTGCTCTCTCATCCTGTTTGCTGTCTTTTCCCCTCCCGCTTACTCCCTGCTGTGTCCTGCTGTCATGCCAGCACAAAAAGTTATAAATGACCGTGGATTTGGGAGCATTTCATGGGTTCGTGTCGAGGGGTTCTTTTGTAAGCTTTAAATGTTTGGGGTCAAAGCCAGGCTATCATGCCCCTAGAAGAGTTATGTATGTGTGAAGTGCGAGTTTGTTATTGAAATGATAAAAGAAAGTCTTAGAGGGATAGTTTATCACAGCTCTCCGAAAGGGAGAAAAAAAACAACAACAACAACAGAACAGTTGTTAGAGGGTGTGTGGACCTGTCAAATAAGAAAGGAGAGATTCAGAAAGATACGTTAAGCTTTTTTTGTCCACCTGGTTAAAGTGTACTACTACTGGAGAGCAACAGCGCTGACCTCGGAGTGCACTCCGTCTCTGTGAGAGATTGCAGCCTGTGACAGACTGTGATGCAGCGCCATTAGCTGAGATAAGGCTGGCAGGGATTGAGAAGCTCAGATCAATGAGTCATTATGAGGAGTGCAGCGCTCTGCTGGCCGCTAACACTGCCAGTGTGGGATGCTTACCTTTGTAGCTTAGAGGCAATGCTGTCCGGCAATCCCTCAGCTGCTTCCCACCAACCTTCCCATCGAAACCGTCCTGGTAGAAAAACACAGGAAGATTTTCTGCGGATTAACGGCTGATTCCATGTCAAATAAACGTTTGTGGAATAATGAGACGGGGTATCAACCTTTCCTAACCTGACACTTTTCAAATTGCCACAGACAACAAGAGGGTTTATTTTACGTGGTACACGTAAATTCCCATTTGTGGATTATTATTATTTTGTGGAATGCAGTTGTTACACACGAGGATTGGCTCTCTTCTTTGCCCCGTGGTCTCAGGTGTTATTTCATGTGAAAGGGGGATTTAGCTTCTATTGAAAAGAACGCTCACTGGTTGAAGATAACACATGTTTTCACACAACTAAGAACACCAGTTATAAGGCCGTAACAGATTTATCACAACTTAATTTCTTATTTTCATAGTTGTGGCCAGCATTCCTCTTAAGTTACGATAACACTGTGTGCAAGTAATTGCTGTAATCTGAGAGGAGGATGACATTGTCTAAATCACTGTCTGACAGGGTCGTCACGGTGTTGGCAGATTGTGTTAACAGTTGGAGTTAAAACTGAACATATTTAATGCACCCTCAAAGCCCGAAAATGTGGGCGTACACTTCTAAGGAAAAAAGAAGCTCAAAGACGTAAAGTTTGGGCAATAGATTTAGAATGGGAAGCCAGTTATTGGTATTATGCCATTTTGGTTTCACGATGAATATAGAACATTTAGGATGTGATCTCAACTGGACATTGGCAGACATTACCCTTATTCTGCTTTCAGACATGAACCCTGGGAATTATTTAGAAATTTGGGTCCAGATATATCCTTCTACATACTGTATGTCAAACGCAGTGGGACATTGTCTGGGTGAGAGACACGTTCACACCAACAGGAGAATCTCTGGAGGATCCAAGAGAGAGGGGGTGGCGCCTGCCTTGAGCACGCAGAAGGCAGGGCACTCGCCCATTCACTCGCTGTGGATCCTCTACAGTTTCTCTTTCTGTGTTCTCACATGAGCTCACTTGGACATCACCCAGAGATTATATTAGGGAGCTGGCAGGAGAATCTTTGGAGTGACTTCTTGGGATATTTGCGTTCACACATACAGCCCTACAAGACAATCTCTGGAGAATCTCCAAAGTTCAGTGCATGTGTGAAAGCACTTATGTAGGTCAATAATGTCTATATTTGTGAGAAATGTGATGGCGTAGTGTGCGTTATGTACTGTGACACCCTCTTCCCTGCCAATCTCCTGTACCCACCACCCATTTCCCCTGAGCGTCAATGCTTCCCTGAATAGCAACTCCTCTGTGTTACTCTCTGACTACATTTTTGACAGATCTTGATCAAACCTGAAATGGAAGCCCTTAGATGAATCTGTTAAAACGTCCTGGTAATCAATAATTTGCTGTTGGTATTTCCCTCGTGGAGGTCACTTTCCCAATTTCATTGTGTAGAGGAGCTGCAAGGCAATCAAGTGATGAGTGGAAGAGTTTGTTTTGTCTTGACAGACTTAGTTGTACCAGAGGGAGAGTGAGCTAGGAACATGACTTTCTGCTTCGAAAGCTGGACCAAACAGAAATGAGGAAAATCAATCTTCGTGCCACTAGCGTATCTGCACCCAGCAAGACATAATTCTGCTGGGTCAAACGGTTTCAGTCGGCAATTAGAGCGTTCACAGTTCAACTGTCACAGTAGTTAAATTCAGTCTGAATGAATAAATCACACGTTTTAGTTTGAGCTTGTTTTTCTTAGCCATACACATCGTTGAAAAGAGGATATATAGCTTAGGGCTAAGCCAAGACAACCTGTAGAGTAAAAATTCACCCCGAGAATTTACTACATGTCAAGTGTTAAACCTGGTTGCACCTGAAGTCACTGGATACATTTTGGCAAGCACATTTCCTGAAAACGTGTTGAAATAAAAGCCGCTCTCTAAATTAGGTCCTGCTGGGCCGTCAGCAAAAGGTAAGACCCACCAAGCTCTTTTTTAAAATTACGTGTCTGTATTATTTGTGTTGCACACTGTTTTAGTTCACAAAGGTCTCAAGCCTTCAGATTGTTCTACTCGGCTGTGGAAAAAAAAAGAGGCCTCCCCTGATTCAGAAAACATATTGCTGTGTTTATGATGGGGCAGAAAGAGGCCGTACTGAGGGGCTTAGAAGATAGAAAAGGATGCTTTGGCTGCATGTCTCTCTTTTTCTTTTAGGGCTGAGGTTTTGGTGAGCATTGCCATAGCAAACACATCCATTTTCCTCCTCAGAGGAAACAAAATAAACCTTTTGCACACTTTTTGTTTCCCTTTGTTCTGTAGCATCTGGAGTTACTTAATTTTTCTGCTTAGTTGCTCTCGCACACGTATAGAAGCTACTACCGTAACACACACTTTCAATTACACACCAATCTCAGTTCGTAATTATATTTTATTTAAATGAATCCAGCTGCTGAATGTCCAGTCCACGCTCTCTCTACACTCTTTTGTTGCGTGCAGATAACCTGCGTGTTTATCTGTGCATGCTATGCATATTATCTCTGTGTGTGTGAGAGTGACAGAGGGATAAAGTCATGCACACACACAAATACTTGCATTTCTCTCTCACCCACTCTGTCCTCGTCTTTCCCTGTCCATCCCCTGTGGCTATCAGGCTGATTTTATCACCATGTTAGGTGCAGCGAGATTACCGGTGACAAACTGGGAGGACTAAATCGGCTTGGTCAACTCAGTGACCCGGAAAAAACCACCACCTCCCTGCGTGACTATCTCCTTAACACCAACTTACAGAGACATCAATGAGACAAATGAAGCTCTAAGAATCTACCTATTTAAAGGGTGAAGATTCAAATCAGACCAAGTTAAACTGACACTAATCTTGTGCAAATTAATTTGATGAATAGAGGAAAAGACACTGACACTGGTGACAGCGATTTCTAATTGTAGATATGGGTAAGAGTGAGGTTTATTGAAAACATGTCGAACAACTTGTAACTTCAAGCAATATTTTTACATCGAACAAAGAAAACTTACTAGATATTGGTCAGTTGGAGAAACTCTCCATCATTCATCTCTCTCATCCAGATTGATTTCCCCCATCTTAAGGGAACCTATTATCTCATTCTGACTCTGAAAGGATAAGAGTGCAGAGCCTTAGAAGGCCCCTTAAAACTGCCATGGTTTAGAAGCAGCAGGCTTATAGCTTTAGAGAGAATCAATCGTGTAACCTCTGGATGGGTCTCCTTTATTAGCTGCATAAATGTACCGTTTCAGAAACTGTTTGGATCAAGCTAAGCCTGTACAAACTGCAAGAAGACTGATGTGCAGGCGTTGAAGAGGGAGATGCAATGAAGTTTGTGTGTGTTGACCATGTTACTACATTTTAAGATGGCAATTGTTGTAACTGCTCTCAGTTATTCACAAGAAAAAAATAATGAAACGGTCAAGAATAAGAAAAGAGCTTGAATTAGATGCACGAACGCATCACGGTGGACATTAATGAAGGCTGGTTTGGGGAAATCATTGTAAGCATTTTAGCCTTTTTACCTCTCTGATCCTCCATTTCCACTGGAGCAAGTGTTAGCAGTGCAGCCTCACTTGGGGCTCAAACTGATTAACAGGCACAGTGAGGCGGCAGCAGCCGAAAACACAAAGCAGTTTGGAAAAGGCTAATCGCCTTTAACTCAGATGAGCGCCCTTTGAAAAAAGAAATGAAGTGTTCAGGCAAAATGCAGTGACATTGTTGACATAGGAAAACATGGGATTTGTCTTTTAATCTCGCTTCCTGTATCCAAAGCCTGGGAATCAGGACACACATCAGAACTCAACTGACCGTCTGTCTCTGTTCAACAAGGGAAGGGACAAGCGCGACGATCCATCAGCCTCCAGCTTAAGACTGTCTTGGTGAAGGAATTTCCAGCGAGGTTAAAGAGTGTGGCTTAACAGCGTGTGATGTGCGGTTTTAAGCACCTGTTCATCCACTGGTGCAGTTGCCATTGTTTCTGTCTGAAGTGGTTCTGAATACGAGATATGGCGTCACGTGCAGTTCTAACGGTGGCTAGTCATCCTCTGTGGTGGTCTTGTTCCTACCCTGGTGTTTCATTTTTCCATCAATATCATCTGCCTCATGTCAAGTATGGCAGATAATCTCCTCAAGACAAATAAAATGGAAAAGAAAAAAATCTTTCTTGGACTTTCCCACAACTTCTCATTAACCCTACCCCCCAAGAAGCAGGAAGACGAGCGCTGAGGTGGCAGTGCATGCCAGGGGGAAGGATCAGTGGGAGTCTGGTGGGAGGAAGAGACCTGGAGCAGAGCCACAATGGCTGCTGTCACAATCTGTCCTATCTTCCTGTCATTCTCAGGAAGTGGCTAGAACAACTGGCCTCCCACACTGTGACTCCACACTGGAGTTTAACAAACAAGGCATTCAAAAGCACATGGCGTGATAGTGGGTCACTGGCGGCAAATACATCAGGAATGCCTCATTTTGTGTCTGTTCGGTTGTAAATCAACCGAACAGACACAAGGTGTGAGGATGCACCTGAGAGAAACAGAGAGGTATTGTCACACTGCTAAATGTGTCATTGTCGCCTGACATTATTTTCTCAATCCTCCTTTTTTTCTTACTTGAGACATGGTGCTTCTCAGTTTCATCAGTTTATTTTCGTCTTTGGATGGGAGCTTCCTGCACATTGCGACCGCAGAGAATGCCGAGTTACTTTCCAGAGCAAAGCATGGAGAAAATTGAAACCTCAGCTTAAGCTTGCTCTGGGCTGATTTTGAAGCCTTTAGATTTCACTTGTTGTTCTCTGCCATACCAGAAATATCACGAAGATCAAAATTCAATAATGTTTATGCGATGCTGTATTGTCCATGACGAAAAAAGTGTATATAAGTAAACTCCCGGGAATCCGTTATAAAATAATAGCTCCACTAGAGCAAGGTTTTGCTTTGCACATTTTGTAATATTGTATATCATAGTGTAGTCATTCAGATTTAACGGGCCACTGTGTGTAAAGTCTGGTTATCCATCATTGTTCTCTTTTTGGTTAAGCACTGTAGGGTTTTAGTCTATTTCCCTTACAGTAGATGTGTTAAAGACCTCTCCATTTCCACTCGCTCTGCCAAATGACAGAGACACAGAGAAAGATCAATCTTCATTACCAGCTACGTCTGGTCTATGGTGTCCCAGATGCACACACACACACACACATCTTTTGAAATCAGGCAGCAGAACCAAAGATGTATGCAGATACTTCTGAGTGTATCCAGCATGTGAGGATTATGGTCTGCCATTGAAGATGAGACATTCCAGATTAAGATAAGGGAGGCTAAAGGTAACCGGTCTCTCGTAGTCGGAGCTTTATGTTTAGTCTTAGTGTAGCTGCTGCTGCTCGTCAAAGCAGTCCTGCAGTAGTTCTGCTAATTCTGCAGAGTCACAGGCCTGTCTCTCACCACTTCTGGCTTCTGTACTAAATCGGCATTAAAATGAATTAATCATGCTAAATGTATTCAAGAAACCAGAGTTACTGTATGCATATCAAACAGATACCTTATACACTTGATTCATGGGTTCACTGGTGCATGTGTTGTGTTTCTGTTGAGCTGAAACTCAGGTCTGGGAAGTGTTTGAGTGATGGCAGAGAAGTTACATCTCTCAGCCCAGAGAGTCTTGTCTGACATACTCCCTAGTACACTCTTCCTCTCTCTCTTACCCTGGTTTAACGCTGTCGACTGGCTCATTGTGATTCCGGACAGGCCATCCAGTAATGCCACTTTACTCCAGGCAATCCCTGTTTCCTGATTCCTCTCAGGCTGAGGAGAGATAACCCTGACCCTGAGCTAATCCCAGATTAAAGCAGTACATAAAGGGCTGCCACTGCTGTCCAGTGACCTCTGAAATATTCGTGTCCCCTGGCTTTTGCTGCTGCTGACCAGGACTTGAAAAAGCAAGTTAAGCAGATTATTGCATCTGTGCAATTTAGATTAATGCAACAAGTTGTGGTTGCTTGACACAGAGGTAGAGACCAGTAACTTTGTTGGTAGAGCCTCTTATGACGAAAGAAATCAAGGAGCTGTTTCACAACTGCAATTGGTACATATGCAGGAGCTGATGTGTGGGATGTGAACAGGGCAGGACTTTCAAACTGTTGAGTCGGAGACTGTTAATAAAACACATGTCTGTTAAAAAAGAGCCTGTTTGTGCAGATGTGTGTGATTAGATCAAGACTCTCTTGGGAGGATCTCCTTCCCCATGAGTTCTCCACGTTTCACATCCGCCTCAGCTGGACCTCAAGTTTTATATGTTTACGCTGGATCGAGAGTGAAAGGTGTTCATTTGTTTGGAGAGAGAGTGCCATGCAGGTCCAGCAGCACACATTTCCACCCCATATCAGAAGTCATCTGTGTCCATCCAAACACCTGAAAACAAACCGATGATTGTCTAATTGTGTCTAATAGGAAGAAATAAGAATTGAATGCAGGTAATTGCACCATTGCTTTCAAAGTCCTCTGTTTCTGCCTGATAGATTAGTGTGGAATTACTTACTTAAAATGCGTCAGGTTGTTCCAGAGGTTTGAAACAATTGAATGAGCAAATCACAAAAGATGCAGTATAACTGTTCTATTTTTTAATTGCTTTATGAGTGCAGTAGTTGCTTTTTTTGATGCTATGACTCCATCTTATATCTGTAATGCAGTAAATATTGTACAGAACCCCAACTCTTTATCCAACTGATTCTGCAGCAAGTCACATCTCTCTGCTGTTTAGAAGAGTTAACACGAAAATGGAGACACGCGTTGCCTCACTGCTCACCCCCCACTCTCTCGCCCTCTTTGCCTGTCCATCAGCATGCTGTGCCTGGCAGGCAACGGGAGAGGGGCTTAGGTGTTGGGAGCCAGAGGTCCTGTAGTAAGGCCATCTCTCTGCATGAGAGCTCATCAGAGCTGACAGTGAATACAAATTG
Organism: Microchirus variegatus; assembly: GCF_963457635.1. Classification (NCBI taxonomy): domain Eukaryota; kingdom Metazoa; phylum Chordata; class Actinopteri; order Pleuronectiformes; family Soleidae; genus Microchirus; species Microchirus variegatus. The sequence continues at coordinate 13,319,862 of NC_139808.1, forward strand.
GTGCCTTTAGTGGGGGTTGGGGGGGGGAGGTGGTTAGAGGTGGACACAGGAGGGGCGTGGCACTTCAGCAGCTCCTAATTATGGAGTGGTTGAGGCATTCAGGTCGGCAGGGGAGTGGCAGCACTTTGAGGGAGGTGTGGTAATGAGGCGGCGATAGCGGCGCACGGTAAGGTGTCGCATCTCTCGTTTGACACGGAGCAACTTTTGGATACTATATGAGGTCAGGAGTGGTAGTTAATGATGTGTGACATTGGAGAGCTTTTACCGCAGATCCATTATGATGGATCACGTTCGACATGTGTTGAGACAAGAGAGCCTCACACCTTTTCCCTTGGTGAGGGTGCTCACAGCAACAGGAAACAAACAACGTGCCATGAATAGCCAAGTAGTTTCACTTCACTGCCCAGTAGCTTTACTGTTTAATGGTTGGAAAGTTGTAATCAAAGATATTATCCATTACTAACTAACACTATCTAGGACCTCAATGGGAGGCTTTTGCACTGACATGTAACTGAGCCATATAATGACTTACTATACACGTATTCTCCAAGTGATGATGATCACAGTAAACTAAAATTAAATGATTATAGTGGCTTGTTCATTTAAAAATTTTAAGTAAGACTGACTGACTGAAAGGTGCTCGTGTTGATGCGTTTACAAATGAAGCAGGTGTTTGCACAGGCACGCTGTTATGTCTGTGTTTTCTCTCCTAGCAGCGAACTGCAGAGTCGAGACACACACAGAGGATGCAGCGAAGCTTGACGCGTCTGCAAGAGCACATCGCAAAAGATTAGCTGTGGGTCACATCATACCCCCTGAATGTTGTGCCTTTTGCGTATCTGTTATCTTGCTGAGTGAAATGCCCTATCTGATGTGACACAGTGGCTTCAGCCTCTGACCACTTTTATTATCCTCCATCCCACATAGTGACTAAGCCACGGCGAGCAGCTGCTGTGTTCACATACTGTTATCATTCCTTTTCATTTAGCAGCGCAGCTAACCTCATACCCACTCACCAGTAATCACACAGGCATTCTTTAACAACTGTGTCACTTCTCTGATGGCTTTGAAGCGTGCAGCTTACACAAACCCAAATAACTCATGCAAATGTTTGACATGAAGACAAGTTGCGTTGAAAGAATCTGTTGAAGGAGAGGGAAAGAAGACACTGTTGGACTCGGACTGGGTACATTAACGTGACATTAGAAAAAAAAAATATTGTGTTAGTCCGTAAACCATTTTAGACCCAAAAACCATACTTTTAAAATAATGAAAACATGTTATTATGACTGAGATTACTACTGCATGTTCAGTTCAAGCAGAGTTGGACTCAATCTGGTCATGCCCCACAGTTCCCATCCCAATACCCAGAAATAACAGAAGAAGCTGGTACACTGTCAAAATTCAGTTTTGCATTTGTTGGACTGAAGAGGAGTCTGGTTTTATGCTGTGTCTGCCAGGGGATTTTTTTTTTTTTTTTGGTTTTACTTACCGCATGCTAAACTGGTAACTGCTTTATAACAACAATCAGAAAGGGGACCTTTCGCTTCATAGATTAGCGGAGGCAGACACACTTCGAGAAATGGATTCTCTGTTATTGCTTGTATACTGGGACAAAGACAGTCCCGTATAACCGTAGCTCTGCTTGTCACTTCAGTCTTCCAGTGGCCACACATTTGCACTTAATCAGCTCAGTGATTGCTACTATACAAGGTCCTTTCTTATCCTGCAGATACAGGGAATCTGTGTCAGAGAGCTGTGCTAAGATAAGCGACAGAACCACTGCTACTTTTAACCTAGTGATATATATATATATATATATGTATGGCCTTAACTGTGTAATACTGCCTCATCCATCTGTCCCCCACCTCTTCTCTGTCTCCTTTTTTACTTTCACCTCAACCGGCCGAAACAGATGGCTGCACATCTTTGAGTCTGCTTCTGCCTGCTCATTGTGTGGTCTGTCTGGCTTCTATCTGTTGTTTCATTATCAGGCAAAATGCCTTGTAATATTTGTTTAGGCTTGATTTGACTGTTAAGCAAAATTGCTATATAAGTAAAGTTCATAATTCTTATTCTTATAATGCCTTACAACCAATGGTCAAGTAACGCACATAAAGTGCATATTTACACATTTAAATTCCAACATAAAGATCTTTAAATATATAAATATTATGTATAATGCTACCGTTTTTTATTATAAATAAGACACAAAGAAATATGACACAGGTCATAGCAGTTGTCCATCTGCTCAATCTCACCTACTGCACATTCTCAGGATCATATGCCCAAAGCTGAACAAACACCAATGTGCAACTTTTCCCTAAAAACTTTTCCCTTCACACTGATACATAGTGAGCACAATATTTTAGGGGATGCGTGCTTGATAATTGACTTGTCAGATAAGTGCCCTAAACCTGTGGCATTTGACGCCTGCGGTGTCCCAAGTCATTACTGCACCTTGTTAAAAATTTGAATTAACTTCAAACCAGGCAACTATGCAATTTTCCAAAGTCTCTAAAGATATTTTGCGCAGAGCTCCATCATTGTGGATGAAATGAAGTGTTTCATCTAAAGACTGTCTTTTAGGTTTCTGACAGCATTTAAAATATTTGGCCAGGATTCTTGACAAGAGCTGTCTTTGATGTGTGAGAGCATGCCACCTCTCCCGCCCCCCTCTTAAACACCCTAATTATCACTTCTGCCACTCTGTTGTGTGTGAAGTAACACACCTCTTTCTCTTGCAGAGTTGAAAACTGCCTCAGGACACTGCTCAGGTACTACAGCTTGTTTGTTATGTGCCAGGGGCTAACAGGATATTTCTGTCACTTTCTTGCACTACCTAAAAATTAAACCCTGTTTATCGCCACATTTTCCAGGTAATTGTCGAAGAGAAACAACCCCCTTTTCATACCTTGCTTTAAAGCACATCTTAGGTGATTTGATCACAGGTGGACAAATCTAGGTACATCAGTTTACACCTTCCATTAGAGCAATTACCCACGTGTTTCAGGTGATCTCACTTCCATGTCCTATCTGCAGATAACGCAAAGACCAAATGCAATGTTGTTTTGATATAGACATAGAAAAAGGTAGCAATGCATCGTCGTAACTGCAAAGAAAAATGCCGGTCTACTGCAAGCCCCAGATCACTCAAAATAAGAAATGGTTTGGATGAAGCCAGGTTGTGCAATTTGAGAGATGAATGAATTTCTCAATGTGTTATGAGTGATCAAATCTCAATTTGATGCAAGTGGACAGCTCCTGGTTCAGCTCATGGTTGCTATGATTCAGGACCGTTGTACATTTTTTGCAGCTCTACAGCTTTACTGGGATCTGGTTGTGATATTTGCACAGGAGGACAGTCGTGACGCAGAGGCTGTAGTTTCTGATTATCAATCACAGGTTCCACAAAGGAAAACCACAGACCCATAAAGTGAGGAGGCGATTGCTACATCCTTCTCTCTCCACACACACACACACACACACACACATTGCTCCCTTCCTGTTTGGTGTCAAACCACAACTTTTGTTTCAATCCATCACCATCCCCCAGTCTCCTCTTTAACTCCCGCAGTTCTTCACAGAGAGTAGTGCAGGCTTCAAGCAGCAACATGCTCAGAACTGTCATTGGCAGTGGACTGCACTTTTAATTTACCCAATTTGAAACCAAAGAAATATGCAGTGGGGTGGAGCGCCCATATCAGTGTCGTGTTGTGAGTGTGTTCTGCATTGTGGGGTGGATGGAGGATGTGTATTTACTCCTGTTTAATTACCCTTTTCTTCAATGTTCATTATTTAAACACACCACCTGTAGTGTTCTGTGATCCAATCACATACCCAATGTGTCTTGTTAAATTGCCGGGACAGCTATGAGTGTGGTGGTCTGTGTGTGCTCTTAAGTCACGTTTTTTTTTTGCTCCTTAATGAGAGGAAGTTCTAATGTTTCTGAAGCACATGGCAGGATGCATTAACATCTGAATATGATACATAAAATACAGGCTCAACTTTCCCTTGTGTCACAGCAGGGTGGGAAATCATTGCATACAAAAAAAGCATTTACTAGTGAGCTTTCTTAGTTCTGGAGATGTGATCTTGAGAGTGAGCTGCATGCCAGTGAGCTTTTCCTGTCCAAACATATTTCCAAAGTAAACTCGGCCCGTTGGCTATTAATTTAAGATGGAGAGATGTGCAATAACATGCAGGCCTGCAGCCCCGGAGATCGCCGTCAGCAGCCAAGTATTCTCTCAGGAGGAGGAGGAGGGCTGGTTCAGTCTGACAGTGAGACATGTCTCCCCTCCATGTTTCTATACCCACTTGAACCAGGAAAGCTCACAAGAATATGCTCTTATTCATAATTGTCTGTAGAATCGGCTGCAAAAGAATGGCAGAACACATCCCACGCTTCCCAGTGCAACCATTACATTGTAATGCAAGCCACTCCTCGAGCTCCAATGCAGCGACCGAGGGTTTAGCGTGCACAAATCAACGTGACTGTATGGACGTTGCTATTCGTAGGAAGGATATCTGACACAGAGTGCTGGCCAGTAAGAGAAATAAACCATCTGTGTTTGCTGTTTTGCTCGTCATTTAACTGTCGGAGCAGTTTTACTTGACTTAGCTACCCCTGCTGAGACCATCAGACCATATTTGTATTCAAGGTCTTGCATTTGTACATGCAGGCAGAAAGATAGAACAATATCCCAAAACTGTGCCAGAGGTACTAATGTTGTGCAAGTTTTAAAGGCTATACAGAGACCTCATATGTCCTCACTGGAAGCCTTGGTCCATGTATGTAAATGTAGGTATAGTAAAGACCATGAATTTTGATTTTACATTGAAGAGATAAATCAATACAAACAGAAGTCGGGCTTTGACTGAAGTAGCGCTGTCAAAATTCAAAAATATAAGCAGCTGTATCTTCAAAGGTTGATTTAATTTACCAATGCTTAGTGTTTTAGGTTAACGTAAAAAAAACTTGCTGAACTTGTGTGATGTGTAGCCCTGCATAGCATTTAGCAGTTGGCTCTGATGCTAGCATTTACAGAGAATGTCTTCAGGACTCATCTTAACTCAGTGACCCGTTCTCTGTCACCGACACAAACCTTCCTTGCAGCCGGGTGTTGAGTTGTGGGAACTGGCAGTAGGCTGTATCAGCTGGCGGTACCATGAGATGCTGAGAGAGGAGAGGATTGTCTGAGATCAGCAGACTGAGGAAAATGGACTGGATCCTTCTCACTATAGTTGACTTTGGTGTCCATACTCCCTCTCCTGCATAATTGGTTTATTGTCTGTACACTATCCCTCATTCACTGCTGTGCACGTGAATTACAAATATGGAAAAGGAGAAAATAATGAGAGATCTCATACACTGACCTCGTCTGTCTGAGCGAGTGCTGGCCTGTAAGAATAAGAAAGTAAGTGTATGAGTAAAAGGGAGAGACACTGAGTGCGGAGATCGGGTTCCCTCTTCGGCTTGCTTTCACCTCTAATAGAGTCTTTGCCATTCCACCACAGGGAAGCATTGCGGTCCTGAAAACAAAGCCTCTGCTGTGTGTCTGCAGACCCCCCAGAGTGAACCTAAACCGTACACGCAGTAATGGGCTTCTTTAAGGGTTTATCCGGCTCTAATAGTCACACTTGTACACTGCTCCCAGCCTCTAAATCTCAAGGATAAGTTTGTTTGTGCAGAAAATGCTGTCATGCCCTAATGTGGCTGACAAAGAGCACAGTAGTTCTGAGTCTCTAAGCGTTTACTGTTTGACATTGTAATCTCCTATTGTGAGTGTGTAGTTGTGTCTGGAATACTGTGGATGTTGTGTACGGCTGAGCTCAGTAGAATGTTACTGGTCAAAGAGATCATGGATCTTTTCCAAATTGTTTTGCTCGTTTGAAACTTATTACTGTAGCAGAAATGTTCCCTTTACTTCCTTTTTTGGGAATTATCACACACTTCCACTTCATCCAGCAAATTCCTCTTTATCTCTTCAAACATAGTAAACAAGTCTCTCCTCAACATCATCCATGAGAAGCTCAGGCTCTCTGCATCTGTCCAAGCCAATTGTGACTTGGAGTTTGTCTGGCACCAGCATTAGTTCAGGGCCTTGTTTCCACAGGCGGCCTGACCCCCAGAGCACCGTAACCGCTAAGCTCAATATGTTGTTATACATCTTCCATTAACATCTCATATGGTGCCCCTGCCTGAGGCGAAGGTTGACTTTTGGACTGAGCTGAGAGAGGCTGAGAGAGTAGTGAATGATCTCTATCAGCTGGAATATGGAAAAAGCTTTTACATCTTGTTTTGCACCAGATTTCCTCCTCATTCTTCTCACACCAAAGGGATCAGACGGCCCAATGGCATTTAGGCTTTGGTGAGTTCATTTAAATCCCACAGAGTCCAAGATACGTCATCTCTGATTCATTTGGTCGTAATGACAAAAGGGCAAAATGAGCAGAGGGAACTCTGAAAGTTTGATTAAACAAACAACCTATTTTGTCACGTACGTTAAATTACAATGACACAAAGATGAATTTATTAATTACCCTGAGCTCTTTTTCCTGGCATGTAGAGTGTATTTAGAGAAGAGAATCTCAAAAGATTGTGAGATTAGATTACTTGCATTTATGGTCTGTAAGTCAGACACAGATACGTACCCCTCTTATCGTCACAGCTACATCATCAAAAGTTGTTGTTGTCTAGTTGTTTTCATGTGCAGTGAGAGCACATGCAGTGTGAGTGCAGGCAGGCTGGTTAGTTAGTGACACATATGCCAGCAAATAAAAAAAAAAATCAGTAAAATTTATTTATTGATGCCTTTTGTAACATGAACAGTATTTAAAGAAAGAAGATTAAAAACACATTTTTCAGAAATAAATTACAGACTTAGCTTTAATGTGCAGCTTTGTCTTGGGTGTGCTGTTATTATGCACTCTTCACATTCCCTCTTCAGTTGACAGACAACCCCATCCAGCTTCTCTCTGACAACAAACACGCACACACACAGCGAGGAGTTGCTGACAACCTGTTTCGGGGAAGGCTTTGACTGGCCCGTGGAATGTTTGTGTGCGTGTACAACTCGTTGTTAGCCGGACTCATGTGTTTCGCTCTGTTCAGCCACACACATAAACAAAACCCACAGTGTACTGGGACTCATCATTCAACTTAACTCTCCAACAAAAATAATCACAGGGTCCAACCACATGTTGTAGCTCCTCTGCGCAGGCATCCGGCAGCTGTCAGTCACGCTGCTGACCTGTAAACAGTCCACTGGTGGGTAAAGTTATTAAATCAAACTGGATAAATATGGCAAATCTAATGCTATTAATCTCTGGTTATTGATGTAACCCTGTGTTAAAATTAGGGCTAATTGCCGGTAAGACTTGTAATATCAGATTCCATAGGGAGACTCTTTAAAAGGGTCTCTTAATGGTGTTCATTTTAAGGCCCAGTGTTGGACATGTGGCTGCCTTTGCAATATGTTGACGATCACCACGTCACATGCACCGAACAACCTCGCAGGAATGTTTCGCAGTAACTTCAATCACAATGATGATTGTGCATTTCGAGCTTGTTATCGTCTAAAACATATCCAAACTAAAATTTTCCAAAGTAAACTTTTTTTTTGTTTGATTGTTTTCCAATTTCAAGTTCAGTCCCACATTGACGACATGTGTTCCTTGCTTTAATTATACGCTGGTACACGTGGGTTCTTGTATGTGATATGTAAACAGTCAAACAAAGCTAACTGTATTTGACAACTGCTCCTCTGGTTTATCTCCACCACATCTTGGCTGAAAAACCAACACAAAACACTTGGAGTAACCTCAAAGTGTGGTTACTTCTTTCGCTGCCTGTTGTCTGTTGCTCAATAAAGCTAAACAGTGACTTTTCCTGCTGTTGGAATGAAATCTCAGTGTTTGTCCAACAATATGTGAATGCCACCCTCTAATGCCTCTCCCCTATAGATAGAGGGGGAGTGTGTTTGTCTATGGTGTGGCAAGGGGCCTTTGCTATCTCAGCAGCAGCCTCTCTGCCCCGCGCCTGTACATGGTTGCTGAACCGAGAAGAACATATCAAACAAACACTCCAACACAGCTTTGGAAGAAGATAGGGTTACTCTCAACATGAGGGAACGTGTTAACTGCATTGTGTTACCAAAGGTGCGCGCACCCCTCCGGCCTTCAGAGACTGCCCACGCGAGAATTGCGCTGTGTAAATCCATAGAAACGGAACATATCTATTTTGCCCTGCCGTGTATATACGGAATAAATGTGTGGTAAATATCTCACGAACCACTCTCTGTTCCTCTGCCTGGAAGCCACTGGCTTCTGACGATATGAGCTCGACCTTCTGATCCACTCGGGCGGTATTAAGCTATCAACACAGTGTGACAGACACTCAGTAGCACTTGTGTCTAATGTGCGGTGTTAAGTTACCACAGTGTTGGTGAAAAACCATCAGATGGCTCCACATGGGTATGCAGGAGTGGCATCAGGAATGTGTCAGTTGTGCGTGCATATGTGGGCAATAATCTTCTAATGTGCAACCACAGCTGTTCATTAACGGATATGCTTTCATTTTTTAAACAGAGCTGAGATCTACCGGTACTGCTCATCACTTCGCCTACCTCCTCAACACGTCAGACTACCGCATTCTGCGTATGGACGAAGACCATGACCGCATGTACGTGGGCAGCAAGGACCACATCCTGTCCCTGGATCTTCATGACATCAACAAGGAGCCGCATATCGTAAGAACTTTACCATTCTCCGTCCCTCAAGCTGTGGCCTCTTAAATGTGTTGTAACACTGGGATGAAGAAAGCTCCTTTACCTCAGCACTTAGAACAGCTTCCCCCAGGGCAAATTGTCATGTCCCAGCAACAACCATGTTTGCTGGCTCACATTTAGTTTTTTTTGGAGTGCACTTTATTTGTGATTAAAACACTGTAATTGGGCTATGGCAATCCTAACCAGACTAAAATGTGCCCGTGTTGATATCCCTTTTGCATTTGTTGCCCCAAAATTTCATTAATGCCAGTGATGTATAACGAGTTGGCCTCAGACTATGAAATGTCTTCCAATTTCTGCCTGCAGATCCATTGGCCAGTGTCAGAACGAAGAAGGATGGAGTGTCTTGTGAGTGGGAAGGATGCCAATGTAAGTATGCATGTTGACAGCCCAGAAGACCTCTGCTGCATTTTCCAGTAGAGGTGATTTCCATCAACTTGAGTGGTTGGAGAAAAAAAATAAAATATGTGGTTAATTAAATCCATTGCATTCTAATCAAAGAGCAACCTCTGTTAGTTATAATTTAAGTAACCAATTAAAAAGGCATTCATCTGTGGGATTCACACTTGGCCTAGTGAAAACACTGGTTGCCTTCTGTCTTGTACAAATAGACAGGAACAAACTGGAGAAGAAAAGCTGAGTTAATCTTACCATCCTCCTCATTGCTAGGTCGGGTGGAGAGCACAACAACACTAAATATATTTATAAGTACAGTATTAATGGTATATATTGTCTAGCCTATGCTTTCTCAAGCTTAGCATTTGTAAATCTGCAAATGTACTTATTGGAAGTGCATTGATATTTAAGTTGCTTCATTATTGTGTCTCTTTAGGAGGAGTGTGCAAACTTCATCCGTCTGATCGAGCCATGGAATCGGACTCAGCTGTATGTCTGTGGGACAGGAGCTTACAATCCAGTCTGTACCTTTGTCAACCGTGGACGCAAACCTCAGGTTAGCTCAGCACAGCTCTCTCCTGTTGGACTCTCCCTCTTCTTTGGCTTCCAAAAATTCTTACAGCTGGGCCACACTGGACACGTAACACGAAGCACCATGAAACGCAGTGGACTTTCATTCAATGCTCATGTTAATCAATCTTAATGTCAACACTTGGTGCCGCCTTCTGATCCTCAATGATCATTTTCAGCATCTGGTCTACAGCTCAAACTTAAATCCATCCAAAAGTATTGCATATAATATACATGTCAGAGAAATATTCAGATTCTGATAAGTAATAGATGTGCATCCCATATCTTGCTTCTCCTTATAAGAATATAGAATAGAATAGAATAATAGAATAAGAAAAATAAGAAGATATTCTGTACAGCATAAAGTAATTTCAATGTGGGGTGGTGTTTCACTTCTGATGTTTATGTAGTCAGTCTACTTTGAAAGTATGCACACATTTGCCACTTCATTTCTGGCAAGATATTTATAGATATAAATATAGATGACCAGGCATACCCTAGCTCTGTAGAGAGACATGCATAAGCAGACAGGACAAGAGTGTGCATGACAAGGGGAAATGGTACATCTAGTATTGAGAGGCATGTGTGCAATGTTGGCACTAGTGTGGCCTGGTGTGTCCACTTTATAATAGGTTCCCTTTACAATGACTGTTCTCAATTGTTATGCCTGCCCATGCTACCACATCTATGCATCTGGCAAAGCAGCCAGCACAGACTCAGCAGCACACAGCTGTGCTGTTGCCCCCAATGAGCTGTTAAAGCTACTCTGTTTAGTCTCAGTCTTTATTGGGACCACTTGAATTTTCTAAACCAAACCAGGCATCACTACCTCAAAATACTCTCCTATAACACCTCACTCTCTTTTGATTATCACACATTTTTTCCTAAATTGATGATCAGGGGATCAATAAACAAGTGTATTTCCCACTTGACTTTCGCTGGAGTTCACGAAACAGTGTATGCGACATGCATCACGCAAGTGCGGCTTCCGTGAGTCCCTTGTTGCATGCAAGATCCCCTTATGAACAAAGTCCATTGATTCAGTCACCTATCCATTTGCGCATACATGAATTCATCCAGGCCAGGCGCCAGCCTCAACCATGTGAGACCATGGCTAATTGGAGGTGGGAGCTCCCATTATGGGGTGCCAGTGGAATGTTCCAGTTATATTCCATTAATGAGATGGCTGTTTTTTTTTGTCTGAGTCACACGCACACACACACACACAAACACACAAACACACCCCAGCTGGGCCAAGGAGTTAACCATGATTGAACTCACACATTCACATTGTAGCATTTGCAGTTTGTACCAGTTGAATGTTTGGCTTTGACTGGAATGTATTTAACATACTGTGATATTGACTTAACCACACGACAGCAAACTATTGTTGCCGTTTCCACCATCTGGTCAAATGAGGTCACACACATTCCCCCACACAATCTTGCACATACATTTACCCTTATGCACTTGCATCATATTCATTCACACAAAGGTATTGTTTTCAGTGGTTTTTCGCTGTATCCGGAAATCAAGACATATTCAAGCAGCAGGCAAGGACATTAGCAGAGACCCCGGTTCTTCCTCATTAGTGGCGTAACATCTAGTTTGTGTTGCTGTCTCCCGTTTTAGACATCCATGTATCTGCAGATGGCCCAGGCCAGAGGAAGGGCTAGCCGCGCAGCTGAATCCAGCGCGGTGCACGAGACACTCGGAGTAAAGGTGCGATGTGGGCCCTGTCTGCACCACAGCCCTGCATACTGCCTGGGCTCGTGGTCACTGCCAGCATGCTCCCCCGTCTTTGTGTCTGAGCACAGTTTGTGTGCATATTATCTTCAACCTGGCCATCTTGTTTTCATTGTTTTGCATCAATCCCACTCTCCACCAAATTGATTTTAATCATGTGGAAATGCATTCTCATTTTCTCTTGTTCTAACCTTTTTTTTTTCTTTTCTTTTCATAAACTTCATTTTCTGAGCATGCGTTCTTATCTCTCATTGTCTTGTATCTTTGAGCTTGGATATCAACGTGAAATCGCTTTGCATCTTTTTCTTGACTTTTGTGAGGCACACATTTATTTGCACAGGCTCACTGGTGTTTACTGCATGGCATATTCATTTTGTATTTTTCGCTTATATCTCAATGAACATGAACAGATGGCGGAAGCATTCTTTCTGCTTATCTCAGACATTGCAGGATGTTCCACCCATCAGTCCTTCACCCCACTGAGCCCTCCACCTTCTGTAGGAATGTGGTGCACTCTCTCCCACAGAGGCAGTCGCACTAGTTAGCATCTGACCCACTCCCATAGCAGGGTCTGTTAGCTTAGAGCAAACACCAGCCATCTGTAGCCAACTAGCTGTGCAGCAAAAGAAATAAAAGAGCCACATACTTAAACATGTCTCCATTGTTTGTGCTATCCAAGCACTTCAAAATACAGAATGACACTTTGAAAAGGATGTGAGGGCTTTATGTGAAGTGGGGGCACTTTGAAAATGTTGCAACTTTTTTGTGTGTGTTTCACAACTTTTCTGATGGGGTCATATTTTATAGCACAGTTGTTGGGCACAGTTTCCCTCCCCCTTTCTTTACATGTCAACATCTGGCATGGCTACGAGTAAGCACCTTCTCAGTTGCACAACTGGTGACTTTAATCAAAGATGAGTAGGGAACTGTGCACGGATGCATGTGCAGCATGATCCAATGAAGTGAGTTTGGACAAGTGTGCACAACGACAGAGAAGTCTCCATCTCTGTCGCAGTTGGGCGTTAAAAAAAGGCGAACGGACATGCTCTGGTCTGTGAGGCGGGGATAGAGGACATGTCATCGCACGCCACTGATTCATTTTCCCCTTCTCTCTTACGCAAATTCCTGCCAATCACCTATCAGTGTTTGCGTGCGGGGTTGCCACGAGGTGTGAGCATCAGTCATCCAGCCTCCATCCCAGGCTTGTTTTCATTGTGGTGGATTACTGGTGTCAGCAGTAGACCTGCACAGCCATAGGCTCCAGGAAGCTGAGAGATATTTGGCATGCAGCTTATTATGCAAGGAGAAGCAGCCCATGACACATTGTTTTAGGCAGCAGAGTGACATAGAGATGGATGAGAGATTCCTCGCTTTTTTCCCCGCATGTATTTTTCAGTATGAATGCACCCTCATTATTCTAATACTTCATCCCCTATCAGGCCATACATGTCCCACAGGACTCACATACGCTGCCTAATTTTCCCCACATAAGGGAATCACAGTGACAAGATGAAGTGTGCTAAATTTATTGCCATCTCCATATGATTTTTCCATAACAGGAAGAAATATTTCATTTGGAGCCGGGGAAAGTGGAATCTGGGAAGGGAAAGTGCTCTTATGACCCGAAGCTCAACAGCGTGTCTGCTTTGATCAGTGAGTATCATCTGGGTTTGGTCACTTGAGGACATTAGCACACATGGGTACAGTCCATCCCAATGAGAATCCTTCACTGGAGGATTAATGGATTTCCATCAGAAAACCTTTGAGTGCCTCTAACACTATCTAAAATATATTTTTGTCTCTTCCAATGTTTTCAAGGGTTTATCTAGTCTTCTTTCTACAGAAAATGATATAGACAGGTGGTAAATTAAACACAAATCCTCAATATAAAGCAGATGTAGGACATTCTGGACGTCAAATACTGCTTTCGACAATTTAATTTGAGTAAGATATAAGTGTATCAACCTTATAATTTATAATCTAGCCATCGTGTTTTTTTTCCGACATCCTTTGACCTTCTGCAATTTCACAGTATTTTTACACTCAGGGCCCGTGTGTTGATTCATTTATATCCATAGAATTAACCCTGGTCACCACATAATGTATTATTTCTAACAGTACGAACATTGTGTAAGTTAATTGTGCTTTAATTCACTCAGCTCCTTTTCCCTCTCTACCTGCCACTTGTCCTGCCGCACCAACACTTGTTCATGCGATCAGACATGACATCAGTGTGTGTTTGAATACAGCACGGGTGAAACTAGATCTGATCACATGTGGTCACAATGAATAGATTTGACCTGGTCTAAACGGGGCCTACGGTTCAGCCTGGTTACTGTCACTTTTCATCTGTTGTTATTCTCCTCAAGATTGTGTCCTCTGGTTCAAGGTCACTCAGTCAGTCAGGTCCTGAACCCCACATTTGCCACCAGTGAAAGGTGATCTCTCTGCGGGTTTAGACAGTGGGTGTAAATCACTGGCACTGCTTTCCCACATTAGCACAGTGCCAGCTGACCAATATGGAGCCACTACTGTCATCTAAGATGGATTTACCGCCCACCTTCACCAGTCTGCGTCGTACAAGGGACACTGTTGTTAGAACCGATAAGGATTAAGAACCCTACACCGCAACAATAGATTTACCACTGACCACTCACTGCTCAGCTCTCCACCACATTAGCCACCCTGTCATCCATGGACATTTTAATGACATGTCATTAATCTCCATATAACACGGCTGAGGACCATGACATTGAATATAATGGTGCTAGGGCAGTGTTTTTTTGTTTCCTCTGCTCCACCTCCTGCGTTCTCGTTCCTCCATCTTTTAGAGCTGTGACAGTCACACCTGCTCTCCAGTGGGGCCCTAACAGCAGCTGGAGGACAAACACCTTGCCTTCCTGTGGCTTAACAAGGCTGTTGTGTACATTTGTCAGTCTCCACACATGGATATGGGGTCATATTTTATGCCTTCATGACGTGCGTGTGAGCCCCGTTTGTTTCTGAGATGATATATTTCGCATGTCGACGTTTCCTGTGAAGAATAATGGGAATAAAGAACCGCAGAACGAAGCAGAACATTTGTAGGGCAGTAAAAAAGTTGGCAAACGTTTACAAAGTGGTTGTTGATTTCTACAGGAAGCTCCTTGAAAGTAATGTAGGTCAAGGTTATGACAACATTTGGAATCTTACTTTGCTTCTTTGTAACCCCAGAAAGTAAACGTTTTGAAGGTTGCTGTAAATTTTGAGAAGTAAATCTGCCTGTATATTGTATCATGTATGTAGAATAACAAGCCTGATGGACTGATAGTAATAGTAACAAAGTGGGTGGAGCTTAGCTAATTGGATAATTCCGTTTTCTATGTAATCAGTAACAAATCACAAAGTCCTTCAACCAAACTGTTTCTCTCTTTCTCAGATGGTGAACTGTACGCCGGGGTTTACGTTGACTTTATGGGAACGGACTCTGCCATTTTCCGTACTTTGGGGACAAAGACAGCCATGAGGACGGATCAGTATAACTCCAGATGGCTGAATGGTAAAACTCTATTGTGCTTGTAAATTTTACACATTTTCAGCCAGTTCATGACTTTTAAGCGTACATTCCAAACAGGCTTCTAAATATATGGTTGAAATTGTTTTTTTTAGACCAAAAAAGGAAACGTTTATTAATAAATCCAGTCATTTATTCTCCCATGTCCTTCCTTCCCTCGTAAATATCACTATCTTCTCTCCCCACAGACCCCACGTTCGTCCATGTCCACCTCATCCCCGACAGCGCGGAGAGAAATGACGACAAGCTGTATTTCTTCTTCCGGGAGAAGTCCTCAGAGATGGGCCAGAGTCCTGTGACCCAGGCCCGAATAGGTCGCATCTGCCTGGTGTGTACACACAAGTAGTGTTTGCTTTGGGGTGTAAACATAATGAAATGAAAACTTGCTTCGATATGAAAAACAGACTCGTGCCTCCCGAGGCGAGTCACCAACTGTGTTTGAATGTTTATGGGCTCAGGACGAGTATTTGGCCAACGCTGACATGCTGGAATCCACATGTCTTTAACCTTCCTGTGTACAATGCATCCCTGTGTCTGTGAGATTGCCCTTTGAGCTCTGACCCCGTGATCTCCTGACCTCTTCCCTCTGGTAGTCCTAAAACATTTGAAGCTTTAAGTGTACAGCGGAGACTGTGCCTTTTAAAAACCTCCTATTTAAGAAGTCTTTCTTGGTTAAACTAGACTTTATACTGTGCACTATAGAAAAACATAGTGAGCTGAGCCATGGAAACAACAAAAATAAAATGTCCCAGTAAGTTTGTGGGGCCATCTTTCTCAGCGTACAGTGTGCACACGATGTCGGTGAATGTTTGCATGCATGTGTGAACATTACAGCCGGTATATGAGTACGGGTAACGAGTGAGAAAATGTGGCTTCTGTGTGCTCATCGCTTCAGCTGTTCACCATTGTATTTATTCGAGGGGGTCAGGCGGTGACCCGGCACACAAACAGTCATCCCCTCTCAGCGTGTCATGCTCCAGCCTCCGGAGAGAGAGCCGGCCCTGTCGTTCTTGGCCCAACATCTGGATACTCTTACTGGCCTTCTCTGTACCCTACACACTTGGTTGTTTACTGTAATTACACTGGAAAATACTAATAAAAAAAGATAATTTCCCTCAATGGTTTAATTCCCCAAATGCTAATAAGGGTGTGCCATATCATCTTGCTCACGATGATACTAGTAAATTATCATAAGATAGATGGATAAATTATTGTATATAAACTAATTTTGTGTGTTTTAACTACAGCTGTCCTCATTATGCAGGTTATTTTGTTTATTCATACAAATGATCTGATGATGGAGAAACTGATCTGTGTCTCCTCCTACCTTTCCAAACCCAGAATGATGACGGGGGCCACTGTTGTTTGGTCAACAAGTGGAGTACCTTCCTGAAGGCCAGGCTCATCTGCTCGGTGCCCGGGGCCGACGGCATGGAGACGCACTTTGACGAGCTCCGTGAGTACACCTGTGAAACGCTTTTGCAGCTTCTCATCAGCTGAAATGTATATGTTAGTTTGCCTGCGTGGGAAGTGTTTTATAGACTTCCTTGTCAATCAAACATTCTGGCAGCACTGTGATCTTTTTTTTTTTTTTTTTTTTCATGGGTTATTCTGTGTCAGTTCATAAAGGGTTTCATATAAATTGTCGGAGCTTTTCCCACACTTCCAATTTGTCTTTTGTGTGATATATGATATATGAGCTCATGAAATATGTAATATGTACACATGTCACCGCAGTTATTTTCTGTCTATCCTCTCATTAAATTATCAGATAAATATTTAACTTTATTTCATGTGAACCAAATCACATGTCATGTCATGAACAAGAAGTGTCACTCTAACATACAGTAGTAAAATTGGCATTTTAAGCAAATCAAAATCAAAATTTTTCAGAATAAGAATTAATTCAAGCAAAGCAAAATCTGTTCAACGTGCGGTTAATCATTTTGACAGTCGGTATTGGATAGCAATGAGAAAGTACATGTCTGGATTTATCGCAGACGTATTAATTTTTGGGTTCCCGTCACGTGCAATTACATCTGAAATATTAAGTAGAGAGCAGTCGACTGCGGGGCCTGTTGTTTCTACTGCAGCATCTGCCAAATAGTGGAGCACAAACACACCAGCGCTCAGTATTTGGCCGCCCATATGGCAGCCCACTAGAGCATTTTATAATATAACTGAGACACACCACGCACACACACACACAACTGTAGTTCAAAATGTCTTTTGTGCATGTGTGTGTGTGGAAGGGGGGCGGCCTGATGGAGAGCAGATCAGATCACTGGGCAAGAATGTCGGAGACTGTGTGTGTGGTGTGTGAGACTATTAGCCTCTTCAGTGGAATCTCTTTCTGTCTCACTGGTTTAAAATAGAGCCACATAGTGATAAGAGACTGATGTGTGAGGCTACTGTTGCTGTTGAACTCGTCTCAAGAATGAAAAGTGACGTGTCTGTTTGGAGCCATTGATGCTTTTCTTGTCTCTTGCTGACGCACTCATTGCTTTTAACTCAACCTGCCTACTGCTCTAAGAGCTGTTTTTTTTGACACACAGTAGGCACAACTTTGCAGAATGAGCTCACTTTGATTTGACAAAATGAGGATTGTGTCTGTGCTGGTTTGGTCAGTGTTGACACTGGCACGCAAAGCAGCGTGACTGAAGAGCGCTGCCGAAGTGTCGTCTGTTTTCGCGCCGATGAAGATTCTCATTGTCAGGACATTGTGTGAGTAAAGGCTGTAAAATGTTTGGTGGAACAGACTTGTGAATGAACACGGACGGGGCATGTCAGTGTAGACGGAGAAGGAAGGAAGGAAGGAAGCAGTCACCTCTGCCAAGGACTCCTGGTGGGGGACAGTAAAGTGAATATGATATGATATGAATAGGATATGTTTATAAAACTCTGTCACTGGAGGGTTTGTCTTTTACAGAAAGGAAATTTCAGATTTTAGTAGCTCACAAGGGCAAATGGATTTTTAACTACTGTGCATTAAAACGAGTCCATTAGATGGGGAGATTGACATTTTGGTCAACAGTGTTGATCACTTCTTTCGACATGAAGACACAGCAGCAGCAAGAGGCATTGAGCTTTTAGCTGAAAAGACTGGAAACAGCGTTCCTGGCTCTGGCAAAAGACAATGAATTCAGCCTAATGGCACCTTTAATGTTGAGGTTTAATGAATGTCAAATCTTGTTTGTTTAATATTTGCAAAACCAAAACATAGTGGACAAAGTCATTGCACCTTGTGTGAGTTTCACTTGAAAAGCTGAAACCATTCAAGTACATCCTGTTAATTCAAGACATTTAGAGATAGATTTAATTCTTTTACTCCCAGTTTTCAGTTGTGTCAAACTCGGCTGACTTTGAATTTAATCAACCGATATTCACCTCTCAGAAAGAAAATAATCGCAAGAAACATTCCCCCTTTTCTTAAATGAATTAACAGGTAATTACTGGAGCATTTGCTAAAACGCTCGGAGCAGCTGAAGTCCTGGTCTGATCCAGAAAGACATTATGGTAAAGCACGTCTGAGACCTGGGGAGTTTTTACAGTTGGATTATGTGAAACGTATTGGCTCCATCTCACACCTTGTAACTTACTGAGCCCCTGTGATTGAAAAGAGTTTTACTTTGAGTCATAATAACAATACATGAGAGCTACTTTTAGGGCTGCAGCTAACAATCATTTTGATCTTTTCTTTGATTAATCAAGTAGAGTTTTGGCCATAAAATGTCAGACAATGGTTAAAAAAAAAAGTTTAGATTCCCAAACCTCAAAATGAGCAAAGAAAAACCTGAACATTAAAAAAAAAAAAAAAAGATAATTAAAATAGTTTGTACAAAGCACAAAGAAACAAAAGATTTCTTCCGAGAAAATGAGATGCTGACATTTTATTGCCACACAAATCTCGATCCTTTTTTAGCTGTTAATAATGCACACATTCCCCTCGAGCTGGTGTCATTACTGTCCTGTCAGAAAGGTTTTTTATTGCAAATCACGTTATATATACAGTATTTTTTTTTTCCCTTCTTCCTCCCATGAACCCATGATCTTATTTTAGTGACTGTGAACGAGCTATCCTGGCTCCTCCGCTGTAACTCGCCTGCATGTGCATGTGCGTGCGCTTGCGTGCGAATCTCTCATTTCTGCGGCACCAACAGCTGAATGCCGTGTCGAGGATCGTCTGTTGTGTGACACCTTTGACGGACCTTTGTGCCGCTGTGTCCACGCTTAACCCATGACCGTTCCACTTCTCCAGCTGTGGCAGCTGTGGGAGATGCTCTCTCTTTCTCACTCTCTCTCACACACACACAGTCCCACAACTGTAGTTGTCATTTTCGTTCATGATATCTTAAACAAAAGTGAGTGGGTTTTGCATGTGTGTGTGTGTGTGTGAGGGAGAGAGAGTGAGGGACTGACCTGGTAAATTGGGAACTATAGGAACAATGTGCCTGATCCTTTTCTTCAGCACTGTACTTGCAGTTGTGAGGAGTCCCTCCGAAGACTGGACTCTCTCGTTTGAGAACAAAACTCAGCAGTTTTGATCCAGTCCCAACATTCACTGTACTTTTTTTTTTTTTTAGCAGTTTTACTCTTTCCACACTCTCCAAACAATAATATACATTTTTTTTTTCTTATTACATTACTCGCTTCTCAGGTTTCTCAATGGTGTCTTTCATTTTCCTGTACAACTAGGTTGGGAGAACGCTCTATTTCCCTCGAAGGCCCTTATCCTATTGTAGGCATGTGAACGCGGCTCTTGGGATTACTATTTAGGTCAGGTACCGAACAGGGAAAAAAGTCAAATCGCCCATCACGTGTTTATCTTCTCTTTATTTGTTGCTTTGGACCTTTACCTCAGTAACAACAAAAAAGGATGAGCTAAATCCTGAGTCCTGCAGGACATGCATGCGTGTGTGCATTCATGATTTACAGACCTTAATAATTGGCTGAAGACTTTATGAGGCCGTTCTCTCTTGGGAGTAAAGAGATATTTCCTTTCGTTCTATGTGGAAAGCATAAACTATAAAAGCAAGAAGAGGAGAATCCCTGCAAATCATCAGCTCACATTTTCTGTCTCCTCCGGAGAAGTCTCGGGTGGTTCAGCAATTACACAGCTACGGTCTAGACCAGAGGAAACCAGACATATAGGCAACATTAATAAGAGGCAAAAAGGGAGGGGGGGGGGGGTAAACATGGAAATAATGTGATGATGGGTTTGGTGATTGTTTGTAGATGCAAAAGTGAACAGTATTGCAAAACTCAGGGTTTTAGTGTAAGTGATATGATTCATACTTTCCGCATCAGGGAGGGGTCCGAGTAATGTTAATGTCGTCATTCCATGACATTATATGAGGATCCTATGCAGATGTGGGCAGGCCGTTTGGTTCTGTTCCATCAACGTTTACAGTCCAGTTGATGGGACATTCTTGTTTTGATCCAGTTGTTGACTTTTGTTCTGGTGCCACCTGTGTCCAGATGTGAAATATCATGCGTCTGGTGCTTTGATTTAATTGCTGCATTTACATGGCTCTAAAGGTGAAATTGCCTCTCTGGGTTTCAGCTTTAGTGTGTTATCTGTTTAAAAAGGCTTCTCCCTACCTGTCTTTCCTGTGGTTGTCATTCAGTTTCCTGTTGCACAGTCAGTTGCTGTGGTTTTACACCCACTGCTTCCGTCAGCAGGATATAGGAATGACAGAAGGTGGGCTGTCTGGAAGGAACCATTTTTTTTTTATCCTTTTTTATAATTTTTTTACCAGATTGTGGGCAAATGTTACCCTTCCTTTCAGCTTTTAAACCACACTTTATTGTATTTTATTATTATATTTGATTCTAATTTTTATATTTGCATTTGTAGGTAAGGTGACTTTGAGAAAGGCGCCAACAAACAAATGTTTTACCACTATTATTATTATTACTAAAGGCTTTTTGTGACCATAATTACTCCATGACTATTCGTCAACTTTGGTAGCACTGATGGATGAGTTAATATTGAAATAAACACACTGATTAACATATTTAACAGGCGCTTATGAGCTTTGCAATTAAGCGCATGTTGTCTAATTTTTATTTAGCTTTAAAGTTGCATTATGTAATACATTTAAAGCAACTGGCCATAAAATCCTCTTAATATATCAGAGAGACTCAGGAATAATGTTCATATAACAAACTGAACTCACCAACAACAACAGTACAGCCAAAATATTTCCATTAAAAAAAATATTTTGCAGACTGCAAATCACGTTTATGTTTTGAAATCATGTTTTGGCTTGTGGCGCCACCTACCGGCGTCTACCAATCATTGCAGTCAGTAGAGTCTCAGCTGCCGAGCAACCACGGGTTGCCAGTTACATCAGAAAACGAAAACCTCAAAGACCTCGGTATTTTGAATTTGAATGTAGTAACCGTTTTTGGCCACATTCTTACATATGGCACCTTTAATAAGCTTTATTATTGCTGTGTTTTGTCTTGTTTAGCGCTGTTGCGGGAAAGCTTGAACTTTCTCTCACATGAATCCATGACCTTTATTCTTGTGGCGCTGTTATGGATTTTAGTGACTCTCACAGAAGCACAGCCCAAGAGCCCACTTAGCTCACTATCTAAATCCAGTAATGGATACCATGTGTTCTCAACAAAGATTAAGGTTGAGCTTCTTTGTTAGTGCACCATTTCCACTGAATGTGTTACCTAAAAGTCTTTCTCTCTAAAAGTGACTGGATCGGCCCGAAAGCTGTGTCAATATTAGTTAAGAGAAGTGTTTGTGTTGTAGAACATATTTCCTTCACTTGCTCTTTGCACATGATGATTTCTCTCTTTTTTTCCTTACAGGAGATGTTTACATACAGCCAACGCAGGACACAAAAAATCCTGTGATATATGGAGTCTTCTCTGTCTCTGGGTCAGTGTACAATAACTACGCGGCTTTGAAGAAGACTGCGTGATCGTGTGCATGCGTGTTGTACAACAACAATAGTGTTTTTGTAATCTGAGTTAAAAATTTCCCTCCTCTTTTATAGCTCTGTCTTCAAAGGCTCAGCAGTCTGTGTCTATTCCATGGCCGACATCCGCATGGTCTTCAATGGACCCTTTGCCCACAAAGAGGGTCCCAATTACCAATGGGTGGCCTACACTGGGAAGATCCCCTACCCTCGCCCTGGCACGGTGAGCTCACGTCACCTTACACTGACCCCGTATTTGAAAATCCCACAGAAACAGTGATTATCTCTGACTTAGGACTCAAATAGAAACCATCTGAACACGATACAGGCACGGTGCAATATCAAAATCCAAATATTACTACAAGCTGTACTACGTGCCTGTTTTAAGATTTTTTTTTTTTTTTTTAATTAGTAGAATGTTAATAGTTCTCTCTCTCTCCCACAGTGTCCAGGAGGTACATTCACTCCCAACATGAAATCCACTAAGGACTATCCAGATGAAGTGATTAACTTTATGAGGAATCACCCAGCCATGTACAACGCAGTGTACCCAGTGCACAAGCGCCCCCTAGTGGTTAGGACCAACGTAGACTATGAATTCACCGCTATCACTGTGGACCAGGTGACTGCTGCAGATGGCAACTATGAAGTGCTTTTCTTAGGAACTGGTGAGTGTTTTTTTTTTCCCCTCTGTAATCTATGTAATGAAATAGTTATAATCTGTTTGTTAAGTAATGTGTCAGAACCGTTTAGGGCTATTTTGTAAATGACGTCAGCTCTGAAGTCTGAACCTGTGAACTCAGAGTTACGGTGGTGAATGACGGCGTCAGTGGGAAGTTGAGTTATGAAGAACGCCCTTTTTTGCAATCATTTATCATGACGGAGGAAAGCATTCTTCCCTTTACTGCTTGAGTGCAAATGTAACCAACGGAAGGGTTTGCACTTTGCTCCGTTCACGTGAAGTAAACAAGAGGAAATGTGTACCTGGAGGGCAAGGGTGGATCAACAGCAGGAGGGAGAGAAAAGAAGGAAACAAGGGGGGGTGGGGTGGGAGCTATATCCGTCATCTTAATCTTGTCCACTCGCGTAAAAGAGATTATATGGTTGTCTGCAGGCTTCTAACCTTTAATAAGAACCCAACGCGGCTTTCGTCGTATGTGTGTTACGGCCACTGTGGAGGAATGCTTGTTCTTTCAGCTGCTGTCAAAAGCAACCATTTAGCCCCCGTGTCAAAGCTCAATGAAGAAAGTCATAAATTATCTGAGGTGTCCCACTGTACTCTTCACAGAAATCAAACATGCTAAAGGAGGAGTGCTGAGAATGTCTTATACAACCTAAATGAATAGGTATAGGGGCATAAGAAGAGGTTTGTAATGGAGTACACTACGTGGAATAGAGTGTCATTGAGGATAGGGCAAACCACAGAGAGGATCCACATGACAGAGACCAAGAGTACGGCAGACGCTGTTGATATGCGGATTATCCCATGTTGGAGGTCACTGAGTGAATAAAAATGGAAAAATCTAAGGGGTCGTTGACAGGTGGAGACATGTGGGTGTGTAGGAGGTCACAGGTGTGTAGCTGACAGGTGTGTGTTGTGGTTCGCAGACAAGGGGACGGTTCAGAAAGTCATCGTGCTGCCCAGAGACGATCTGCAGACCGAGGAGCTGGTCCTGGAGGAAGTGGAGGTTTTCAAGGTGAGTTCGTTTTTTTTTTCCATTATACTTTATCTCTCTTTGCACTGTGCTCTTTGTTTGCCATTATTGCTTTCCCCCCCCTAAGCTCCTCGTGCATAAAAATGTTCTTGTCCTTTCTCTTCATCTATTCTGACGTTCTGAGTATATTAAATTTTCATTCGCTGTTGAGATAACACACTGTGCTCACAAGAAAAAAATATCTTTTTCTATAAAGGTCCCCACTCCTGTAACAACAATGAAGATATCATCCAAAAGGGTAAGCATGTCTGCACAACTGATTTTCTTAACCTTTGCTGGCATAAAGAGAAAAGAAGTCACCTTCCACCGAAGGAAATCAATGACAACTCGGAAAGGTCACAAGCTACACGTATACAGCTCTGCTTCCCCAGTTGGGTCATAGGTCTTACACTGTATGCATGACAATGGGAGACAATATGGAAAAAGACATAAAAGTTTAGTGTTGTCTTCCGCAGTGATTAAATACTTGGCCTTTCTGACTTTTAATGACATCAGTCCAGAGGCAGAGAGTTAGTATTACACACAAACTGCCAGACTGATGAATATGAACAGCTGATCATAAAATTATGACGGTAACCTGATAGAGATGAGCTCAGTATTCTCCCAGATGATCCACAGCCTGCTGCTGTTTCAACACAGTGGTGGGCCAGAGTTGACACTTATCTCATTACATACATCTGGTTTGTGAAATCTATGGGTTGAGAGCAAATAACATTTAAAAATAAAACTTTTAACAAGCTCCTGACTACACATTGCACACAAAGTCAATAAAAAAAAAAAGCTACCTGGGTTTATGTGGTCTGAATTCTGGTTTTAAGTTTCAAGGACCTTATATATCCATGAAAGTGAGGTAGAAAAACACCAATTTGAACTACTTTAACCTTTGTACTCACGGGTTATCCCAAGAAAAATCTTAAAATAGTTTCATACAGTAAAAGTTAAAGACATTAGTTAAATGTTGTTAAACTTTGAAGCAGAAAAAGACACTTGTTCAACAGCGAAACTTGTTCAATAACATTTTTATTTAACATTTTCAGTATTGTGCTTTTATTTTCTATCTGAGTTTTTGAAGACCTATAATCAAACCATGAAATTGACTCATAATATTATAATAAAAAGAAGAATAAAGACCACGTCATATGTAGCAAATCAGTGTATTCCCAGAAACTCTCAGATGGGTTGCTCTTCCTTTTTACTCCCATCTATGAGTAATAAATGAATCATTATCTATTATCTATCTATTCAACATGATAATGAAATAATACGCATTATATTATGCACAAATATGCTCTTATCAAGATCGAACCTGTGAATTGGGTCGTGACAGTGGTTTGTCATCTTTAAAAAAGTGGATCCCTGTGTGTGTGTGGGGGAAACACTGATAAGACGTTCTAGAGATGATGTTCATGGTTGTGTTTTCCCAGTTTGTGTTTTAATCCTATTTTCCTCCCGCTTTTGTCTTAATAGCAACAGCTGTACGTGTCGTCTGCGGTAGGGCTAACGCAGCTGGCTCTGCACCGCTGTGACGTGTACGGCGAGGCCTGCGCCGACTGCTGTCTCGCCAGAGATCCTTATTGCGCGTGGGATGGCAAGTCCTGCTCCCGTTACTCTGCCTCGCAGAAGAGGTGAGCACCAACAGCAGTGACAGCACGAGTTACGCTAACCTCATGACTAACTGACTGACTGACTGACTCGTGTGGTGAATGATGCTCAAATTAGACTGCGTGGTTTGCAGAATGGCGTTTTTAAATCAGTTTGGGTGAACTGTTAACATCACTATTACATTATTAAGTATTATATATACTTTAATAGCATCATGTATTGTTGTATTGAATGGCTTTGACTGGCTTGCAGTTGCTTTATAATGTTTTCTCTCCTTATTCGGCAATACTGGTCTGACCCATTTAGACGGAGCAGGAGGCAGGACGTCAAGTACGGGAATCCCATCCGCCAGTGCCGTGGCTTCAACTCCAACAGTAAGATTATTATTCCTCAGCCTTTTAAGTTGTCTTTTCCACTTTTATTGCTTCTGTGTTTTTTTTTTTAATGAATGAACTCAGAAGTCAAACTTTCGCCGCTCCAAGTTGTTCAACGTTTCCATTGAAGAGGCTGCATTCTCACAGATTCGTGGTCTCCATATTTTTGGAAGGAGTTTGATTTTTAACCCAACTGAGATTTGAAGTACTAAAAGGGACTCATGAAATTGAATGTTTTGGTTGCCATGGAAATCATCCCTGTCTCTCTCTCTCTCTCTCTCTGCTGTGCAGCCAATAAGAACACTCTGGAGATGGTGCAGTATGGGGTGGAGGGAAGCAGTACCTTCCTGGAGTGTCAGGCCCGTTCTCCACATGCTGTAATCAAATGGCATCTGCAGAGAGATAATAGTGACCGCAGGAAAGAGGTGAGTCACCACAAAGTAGTATTTCCCAGTTATACTGCATAAGCATGATGCATTATGAAATTGTTTACTCAAATGCAAACCATTATCCAGCAGATTGTGTTGTCCCCAGACGGAATAGTTTCCTGCACAAACGAGCTATGCATAGTATGAAAGAGACAACAAGCAGCCAACTATTCCTTTTATCAGTTCATTATTAAGGAGATTTGATGATAGACAATAGATACAATAGAGCACAAATTAGTCCAGGGTCGTTCATTTCAGATTATCAGTTCATGTGAATGATTAAGGATCTACTCTCCAGCAAGACCTCTGACTGTCCTCAGGCCCAGGGGAACAACACATGAAGGGAAGGTGTAAATAAGGCCTCCTCTGTGATATACAAGCCTGAGGCCCTGGTTAAAGTTTTATTGTGAAGCTATGTAGTGTGGCTGCCTCCCTTTTACTGACTATTCTCTTAGATGGTCTCTATTCCCACAGGCAGAGCTGACGTTGTTGCTGCCTCACATGTCTTGGACTTAGATGTAAAAAAATAAAAAAAGATATGGAAAAAATACGAGTTACACTTCTACCCCACCTACTTTTTTTAACACACCGTAAGAGTATGGATGTAAACAAATATATACAATATTCAGTATGAACACATTCAAGCCACATCGTTTACATCTGTGAAGATATTTTGATGTTGTACTTCAGAAATTTTGTTTTTGTCATGGTTGTATTATTCCTTCTATGTACTGGCTTCTGCTATTTTTCCTGGTTTTTAGCCGGGGATGAGAACTGCGACATACTCCCAAGCCGGCTTGAGTCTGACTCTGGTCTGATTGAATGTATTCATGCAGTAGCAATTCAACAGCCAGCCATGTTATCTGGGTGTTAGTGTTAGTCTCTTTA
The DNA here is from genome assembly GCF_963457635.1 of Microchirus variegatus. Classification (NCBI taxonomy): domain Eukaryota; kingdom Metazoa; phylum Chordata; class Actinopteri; order Pleuronectiformes; family Soleidae; genus Microchirus; species Microchirus variegatus. Next base: position 13,346,861 of record NC_139808.1, read on the forward strand.
AGAAATGCTATTTATTTCAGCCGGATGTTTACATAATTTGAAATGTCTGATTTTAGTTTGATTTGTTTTTTCCTCTCATGTCATGTTAACGTACTGTCTCTGTCTCTGTCTCTGTCAGATGCGTTCTGACGGTCGGATTTTGAAAACAGAGCAGGGTCTCCTCCTGCGGTCGCTGCAGCCATCCGACTCCGGCATGTACCAGTGCACGGCGACGGAGAAGAACTTCAAACACACACTGGTGAAACTGCAGTTGGTGGTGTTGTCAAGCCGGGCTGTCAACAGCGTGCTGGTGGAGGGCGGGGGAGGGCTGGTGTCATCTTCTCTCCACTCCAGCAGCACCCAGTGGACCCCCAGTGGAGGCCAGTACAAAGACCTGCTGACCATCCTGAGCCAGCCAGAGATGAACCTGATCAATCAGTACTGCCAGGACTACTGGCAGTTTGGAGACCCGCTGCTGGGCGCCCTCAAGGCCAAAGACCTGAAGGAGCTCAAGGAGCACAAGAAGCCCCGCAACCGTCGGCACCACGGGGATGGGGAGGAGAACGAGGAGCAGGAGGAGGAAGAGACATGAGGAACCCATGCTTTGTGTCTGAAACAGCCCCTCGCCCCTTCCACCCCACCCTGTGAAAACTGAGAGAGACTCATCGAGAGTAGCTACATGAAAAAAAAGAAAAAAGTCCACAAACCTGGAAAAAAAAAAGATCAAACTGAGAAAAAAGGCTTGCAAACAAAACCCCACACACATTCTCTCAAACAGCAAGATATAAGATACACAGTATTTATTGTAGGTTGTATAAAGTATCATTCTGTGGATTTCTTTGTACTTATAGAAAAAAAAAACATGCTCTTTGTGTATAGGTACCTTTGGGGCAAATATTGTCATTATTGATGTTGTTAATTTTATTGTTGCTGTTACTGTCATTACAAAACTGTCAGCATCATATGACCTTTGGTGACTGTTTGGAATGTGTTATCAGGCACGTAAGCTGTCGCCGGCGAACTCTGAGAGGCTCGTTGTGACGGGAGGAAATGAATTGTTGTTAAAGAGTTAATGGAATCTCTTTTGTTTCATGCTTGGTTTAAGTCAATGCCAGGACTCTTTTATTACTGGACACATCAGTAATACTGGTAATGCAACCTCCTTGTGACTGTGGCAAAGGGACCAGCGACACATGGTCCCAGTTACTGTGGGGAAACAGTATTTTCTCCATGCAAACGTACAGTATGTTGTAATTGGGCCTTTTAGTAGATATATTTTTAAGCTGATGCTTGCCCCTTGTTTTTTTCTGTCTTGTTGAGTGGCTTGATTGTAAAATGATGCAGCTTGGCTGTCAGCCGATACTGATTTCAAAAAGAGAGATTTACATTTTAAAAAAAGGCAAACAAATGAAAAAGTTTTTATTTGTACTCTAATCTGAGTGATCGGTTCCTTCAGGCAATGAGCCATGAATGGAAGACGCAAACATTAGATCAGTTTTGTTCTGAACTCTATTTTAACAACGGTTGGCATAATAATGGCATCATAATGGTTAGGATATTTTTTAAATGCAAAGATCATTTGTACTGCGAGTGAGGTGCAATAAAAAGGTCAAGGTTTTCCACAGAGGGCATTATTCTTTTTATTTTCAAGGGACATTGGCTGGGGCCAAATGCAACAAGCACACTCGGGCATGGAATGATTGGATTCTGTGTGGAAATAAATCAATAGGTAGAGGAAAGATGTGCCCAGATCAGGCAGCGGTCGTTTAGCTCCGAGCACACAAGACATCTTTCTTTCTTACTTCCATGTGACATTCATAATGTGGAAAAAAAAATGCCCATATACACAACAGAGCATTGTAACAATGTTGTGACACTAACCAAAATATTGGGAAGCTGGCTTTCATAGTGTGCATGAACCTGTATTTGTACTGTAATCCTGATAAGATTCTGTGTGGTCCTTCTTTTCTGTTCTTCGTTTTTAGGGTTGTACAGTATGGTATGAGGGAGGTTCTCAATGCAGAAACAATGGGAAAACAAATGCTTTAAAGATGCCCCTTTTTTTTTTAATAATATACTCCTGTATAGAGCATGAGGCATTTACATTTTGTTCAAAGTGCTACAAAGTGCAATTATCTTGCGAGTGTGTTTTAATCGCACATGAAAGTACGAGTAGGCAAGTGTGAACTGATGAGAGGGGTGTTATTAAGAAGTGAGTAAAGAATCTATTGATTAGAATTTTGACACTCACTCTCTTTTACACTTCTCTGTTCAAAAAAAAAAAAAGTATCAGCGTCACAGAAACAATACAATTCAATTGGGGTTTTTATATCTGCTCCTTGATTTGGATGCAGTCTCCATTACCAGAATCGGTCTAAGCCCCGATCATGAACTTCAAATGACAGCATTGGTTCTAACAAAAAAGGAAAGTTTTTAAAAAGGGCAAAAAGAGGTCGTACAAGTTGTTCTGTATTTTTTTTTTTTTAAATGTGTCTTTAGATTTTGAATGTTTTTGTGTTTTTTTTTTTTTTTTTGCATCATCAGACTTCATGAAAAAAAAGGAGAAAAAAAACACTAAATGCACAGAGGTGATGTTATTGTAATGACTTTATCTTCCATTTCCGTTGTTGTTGCTGACTAATAAATTAAAGCTCTATATTTTATAAGAATGGAATGCTCCCTCCCCCTTCGTTGTCATTGGCCTTAGACTGAATGTTTACATGTTCTGCCCAGAACCTTCTGGATCCATGGAATAAAGTTTTACCTGTTAAAGAGATATGTATGCACATTTGTATAAAATACACATATTACATTGTTGTAAATATCACATTGGTGTAAATAAACCATTGGAAGTTAAAATATGTTTATCCAAAAGTGTTTTTGGTCTGGCAGATTTGAATTATGAAAGTTTCTGATCCCCATCACATAATTTGGTCTGAAATGTAGGATACTGTTCTATAAATAAATCAAATGTCTAAACAGTCCTTGTTGGATAATTGTTAATCAATAATAATGGCTCAACAAAATACCCACAGACTTAATCATTACTATAAATTAACATTATTTATTCACTATTACACATGGCATTTGATTAGTGCGTATTCAATTACTGACCAATAATGAATGCTTAATTAACCATTAATTATCTTCAGTTCTGCAAAGTGACATTGTCATTACAATAATTGTTTAACAAAGGTAATGTGGTATTTAATTAGGAGGTACTCATTGATCATTTACTACTCAAAAGGTTATTTAAAGTTACTATAATAGACTGTAGTTGTGTTAATATTGTTTGTATTTGTATTTGCTGTGTGCCGGTGACAAGAAGGAGGGGGTGAAGGTCAGGGGCGGAATTGAGTTGACTGCAGTGTCTTCGGAACTGTACTTAACATTTAATCATCACTTATGGGCTACATTATATGAATACTACTACTTCACTACATTTTAAAGCTGCATTTATACATTCTGACACGTATTATTTATCTCTCTTTTTTGCCTGTAACAGCCACAGTGCTTCTTTAAAACACAGAACTCATATTGGTCTGAGAACTATCTTTCAATTATGTGAAATCATTCATATCTTCTTTCTTATTTCTGGCCATTATGTTTGCTTGAACATCACCATTAGACCAACAAACGGACAGTGAAATGCTTGTGCTTGTTCATACATTATTTTTTAAACAAAAACATAAATTCAGACACGCCACAAAGCGTGTAAACGTGCTGTTTGCTCTTTTTAAATCAGTGAAGAAAATGCTGCAGCTTGTCTGAGTCTGAGGCCACACTCAAACAAGTGTAGCTTGGCTGCCACCCAGTGGCTTAATCACATCATCACAGTCACAGTATTTACACATACACATTTTTGGGGTCCACAAGGTTGGTGTACTGGGAGATTAGGTCAATTGGACCCTGATTGTGAGAGTGAATGGCTCTATGTGGCCCTGTGATGGATTGGCGAATTGTCCAGGGTGTATACCCACCTATTGGGTTAGGGTTAGAGGGTTTCTGGTCACGCCGACGCTGATCTCACTTCTGCTATTCGAGTGGACGCGTTAGCATTAGCATCTAAGCTAGCGGACTGTATGTATGCTAATGCGTTAGCATGAAAGTTCGCAGACTTCATGGTCGCAAACTTTCTCCAGAGTGTATACACAAACGGGTGAATTATTTAGCGACCGAAAGAGAGCAGGACATGAGAGTACCTGGACACATTGAGAAACAGACACTTCTGGTAGTTACTTCTGAGATGATGACATGATGCCATGATGACGCCAGCACCCAGAACCTCTCATTATTAACCTTCTGTCTTCTTCTAAGGTGAGTTTTCATTAACGTCGTTAATATCTTCATCAAGGCACAATGGGAGCATGTGAGCATGTCTGCTAGTAATATGAATAACAAACCAACATGATGCGCTTGATTGAATAATGTGTGAATGACATAGCTTTGTGTATGGAGTATTGACTGTGATGCTAATGATTTAGTAACTAGCTGAGAGTTAGCACATCATCAGCTCAGATTGACCACAGAGCCACTTAAAATGGATTTGATTTGATTTGATATTAGAAATATGTATCTATCTTTGATCCTTCTAACTCTTAAGTATACTACCTTTCTTGTTTTTCATTTTTATAACATTTCTAATCACATTTCATTTTATTTTTCCCTGGGACCTATTTATAGAACCCTTGGGGTCCCTAGACCTGTTATAAACTACTACAGTAGTTTATCAGGGCTCTCAAGTTTTGAAGTCAGTTCAGAGTGAGATATCGTCGGGAAGGGCAGGGGTAGGTGAGGGGTGTTGGTGGGGGGGTTATGATTGTGTGTTGTAGGCTTTGGTGGCAGATTTTGAGGCTTTCAGGATGGGGGTACAGGGCTGACATCTTTGAAACAGACAAATGCAACAATTAAAGCATGCATGGCCAGTATATAATATCTAAAAATAGGTGTGGTTTCACTGACAGCTTGACCAGGATAGGGTTGTAGTGTAAATCTTTGAGGCTAAAGTTCTCCCAAAAGCTGTTTGAGGAGTGCATCCATTCAAATGACCACATCTTCAAGTATTATCTGATTTACATGTGTTAAACGTTGTTCAAAAGCTTTGAAAGCACACGTTCAGAATCTGTAAATATCTCAAAATGTCCCTCGGCCTACTTGTTCCCGGTTTTGCCTCGGTTCCAGTTCAACTGCCCAATTCTCCTGCACCTCCTCATCAGCCACCCCCGTAACCAGCAGTAGAGACCGTGATTTTATGTGAACAGTGAGCCCCTGTGTCACTCGGATGTAGGCATTAGTATTAGGTAGTGCTGATTATTAGCCTTTTCGCTTGGCCTGTGCACCATATATTTATTGTGATCTGGGATTAGTTGGTTATTCAATGTTTTGCCAGGACAGACTTAAGGATCCTATTGTTGTGTATTTCAGTTTGGTTTCCTGTACCCTTTTATTTTGAGTAGCATCCTCCTCCCTTAGTTCCTCCTGTTCTTTGGTGTTAATACAGACTCCTCCCTTAAAATATTATTTAATTTTTGAACTACCTTTCTAATTTATTAAACAACTAGTGAACATTGACATTGTGCCTCTTGGACAGCAGATTTCTGCAAGGGTGTCATCTTCATCCTTTCTTTTCCATGTTGCGTTAGCTCTTCTTGACATGACAATGGCACCGTCTTCATTTCTTTTCTCTGCTTCCTTCAGATTATTTCCTCATCGATCTCTGTACAGTATGTCCCTTATCCCCAAGCAAGCCTGCCCTCTGACCAGTGCCTCTTTGAAACAGTGCTCACTTCCAACTGCAGCAGTCACCTGTCCAGAGTCAAAGAGAGCCTGTCGGAACAACTCCTGCTCCCAACAGTGAATGATGGTAATTAGTGTCAGCTCGCCTAATTACTGTCAAACTTTCTGGACGAGGTGGATCCCTGAGGAAACCACAGTGTGCACACATATTCCTCCTGTCTTCTGAAGGAGGCTGCAGCTCATAAAACCCCTGCAGAGTGAGCATTATTAAGAATACAGATGTGTGTCTATTAAGTTTGTAGGGTGAACAGTAGCTACATATTACCCATTTGTGTTTGCAGTGAGTGAGACATTTTGATTTGCCAACCTTTAACTAAACTGAATTACAAGCCAAGGTTTCCAATTCATTGCTGAGGAAATATACCAGTCCCTTAGTGAAATAAAATGCACATCGGTAAATGTGTTGTGATTTAAGTAGCCTGTGTTCAGAATGCACTGTAGTGAGCCTCTCAGGCCACAAGAGTGCAGGCTACACTAACGTTACATGTTGCTATCTACTGCCAGGTAAGCAGATATTGGGTTTATGATGCACTTATGGCATATTAAAAATATATAAATATATTTTTGTAAACAATATTGACAAGTTATTATTGTGTATCAAATATGTAGAGCTGTGCCTAAATAACAAAGGCAATGTGTTATATAATCAACATCATATATTGTCATTTCTAATAGAGATGTGGATAACAGGATGTCTCTGCCTGTGCCACATTTATAGTTATGTACTGTATATTTTCTTCAGCTATTTTAACTTGCATGAAAGAGGTTGTCTAACTCCTAATCTCAATTTAAAGAAGCTTCTTGTTTCCCATCATGCAGTCTACGTAATTAACCGATGTGGTCAGTGAAGTAAATGTGTAAATTATCTTAAGTGATTTTAGAAATAAACAGTTGGCTGTCTGCTGGGATAACAGTGTGATGTTCTTGGCTCCATCTACAATCTGTCTTTCTCTTGTCACTCATCTGCCAGTAAGACAGAAATTCTCGGGGGCAGAAAAACAGTGTGGTCAAACTGCTTTTTAGCATCTGCACACAAAGTGACTGTAATGAGAGTGTTACAACAGTGCACAGCAGTGAATCCAATTCACACTGGTCTCCTAACTACTAATGCACCACTGTGTGTTCTCTCTATCTTTGCAGCTATCCTTGTTGCTCAGCTCTTATTCCTCATTCATTCTCCTCCTATTATCAAAACTGACTTGGTATCTATGATGTGGGTATGTTCACACACACACACACACACACACACACACACACACACACACACACACACACACACACACACAACTGTTCTACAGTTCTTTTCACATTTGAAGGATCACGAGCATTTTAATTGATACATTGGGTGACATTGTTTCTTGGCAGCTAATAAAATGACTTATTTCTCTTTAGTTGAGCTCCATTGAACACTAGACCTTATATAGAGCTTTTGCCTTGATAACCACTCAAATGTCTTACACACCAGTTATGTCATTCACACGTCCACACACATTAATACAGCACATCTATATGCAGTGTGTATTTTTGATCATACATCATTCATATTCATTCGCATGCTGCTGGAACAGCTGCCAGGGTCAATTTGGGATTTACTCTCTCATTTGAAAGCCACCTTTCGCCCTTTGTCAACTTGGCTCCAGTGGCCCCCTCACATGAACAACAAAGCTGTAGACAATGAATGGATGTTTCACCTAAGGACACAGTGGCATGTGGACTAGGGATTGAGCCACCAACCCTGGTTAAAAGATGACCTGCTCTACCTCAGAGAGTGAGTTGGACCGAGGAAGTTACCACGGTAACAGAATCAGTTGACATTGATATTTATTGTGTGATAAATGCCAGATAATTAAAAATCGAGTTTTGATTTGGAGTAAAGGTGAATAAACCAGTTAATTGTGTTTTTTTAATTATTATTTAACATTTAATATCGCCTCAAAGTGTCTTTGTACATCACATATATATTTTTTTATTATTATTATTTCATTATTTGCCCAGTATTCAAAGTTGAAAATAATTCCTGGTTAAAATAAAAATCTAAATGCCTTGAAGCTCAGACAAAACAATACCACTCACTCCTATAACCCAATAATACAGTTTCAACAAAACAATGGAGCTCTGCATTGTTGTGAAATAGCGTATGAATTATACATGTCAAAAGACTTTTCAATGATTAACAGCACAGAACAGGGAATTCCCATGTCTTTGCAACTGCATAGACACAGTGTGTGCCTTTTGTGTGCATTCGCTTGTTTCCTGTGCCACCTATTACATAACTGTCTCCATGAAAGCACAGAGACATTGTGATGGGCAGAAACACACGTTACTCTGCATCACATGAGGCTCTTGTGCGGTTTGAGGTTGAGGTTTTTTTTTTTGCCTGCAGTGACACAGTGTTGAAGTCTCTCAGCAGGAGGATAAATGCACCTCATCCTGGCTTCCAGCCCTGCTGAGATCTCTATTACCTCTCTCCCAACAACCTGCACTAACTTCCAATCAGACAAAAGGGATATTTTCCAGGCAGTCGTCTCCTCACATCTCCTCTGTGGAGGTGACTTTCTTGAACTGTTGTACTTTCCTCCGCTGTAGTCACTACTCGATATCCCCCCCCCTTTTTGCTCAAACTCTGGTGAAGATACCTTTAGGCACAACCCTGTGAAAAAAGGTCAAATCCTCTGCAAGCGTCATGGTGTCATCTTGCAAGTCGAGATGTCCTTTTTGGAAATAACACTGTCTGTATTTACTGATGCATTTATATCATGCTTTGCTAGTTTGAGTTCTTTCTGGATAAGAAAGGTTTACTGTGCTCTTTGCTTCCCCACACAGGAATGGCTGGCCTCAACAAGTTTTGTTTTAATTTATTTATTTTTAAATATGTCTGTTGTCAGAAATTGTATACGTATAGACACGTTTGGGCTCTTCTGCTTAAATTTGATTATAATTTTGTTAGCCGCCGCTGCCAGCGTAATAAAGCCATTATTTACAAATTGATTTATTTTTGATTGTTAGTCATTGTTTCTTTGTTTGCCCACTAGGTGGCACTGTATGTGGAGAAAAGCACAAATAGAAGAAGTTACTGAAAACTCACAGTATTTTATCCAGTGACCAACCATTAAGCTCACAGATAATGTGTGGGAAGAAATTTTTTTTTTTTTTAACATATTACAGAAATCTAGATATCTTTAGATGCATTAATATGTCTAAATAGTGTTTATCGTAAGTTATTTGGTTGAATATTCCACATCTGTTCCAAGTTTTAAAAACCAAGTTTCTGTTACTGTTTCACTAGTTTGCAACACATGCAATTGTCTGCTGTTGTAGTTTGTTATTTTGGTGTATGTATGTATGTATGTTTGGTGTAATATGTTAGAAAAGCAAGAAAGATTGACACCAGTTTGGTGTAAATAATACAGCTATAATATAATTGATGTAATTTTACATTTTTTTGCCCATTTATTGCGCATTATAATTACCAGCACAACATATATTTGCATAGATTTAAATGCACGCACACATACACACACAGCATCCATGGTCCACATTGGTGTGTGTCTATCCAGTCAGAGAGGAGGAGGCTTGTGTTTTGCTGAGCGCTGATTGGCCGTCGCCATACCAACGAGGGAAGGTCAAAGTCAGAGACTGGCAGAGGAGGAGCCACAGCCTAATTATAAAGCTCGTCTGAGTCTTCTTCCCCATAGCTGTCTCTCCTGTGTGTGTCGCTGTGTCTGTGTCCAGTCTCTGGTCGTCATCTGGACACTGAAGAGGACTGCGGTGTCCGCGCGCAGGGCGGAGATAGAGTTTGGAGGGGAGGTGAAGCGCGAGCTGTCAGAAAGACATTTTCCATGTCCGTGTCTTCCCCATCTCTCTCTGCCGAGACGTGTTTGAAGGAAGTGTCTGCATCGTGTGGACTTACCTCCGCGTGAGTGACACTCGGGTAGATGAGACAAACCTGAGCACAGACCCCCCACCCACCCCTCTCCCCTACCTCCTCCTCTTCTTCTGGTCCACTCCTCGTGTGTGTGGATGACCTCTGCTCCGCTGTAAGTAGATCTGCCGCGGCCACAGTTTTCGAGTTCACAACAAGGATCACAGGTCAGAGGAGGTGGAGGATTGTTTTTGCTTCTCTGTGGAAGACATTTTTTTTTTTTCTTAGTGTTTGTAGAGTAGAGTTCTGTGAGGATTCACCATAAACTCACTTGTTGTCTCAGTGAGTCATCCTGTCCTCCATTGGGGTCTGTTTATGACATGATGTTTGATGTTTGATTGTGAACTTGATGTTATTATATTCTGAGGTCACATGCAAATAATTACAGCTATTCAGATCAAGAATTTCCCCTTTTACATTCTACTAAACGTCACACAGTGCAGTGTGTTTTATTCAGCAAGTGCCACAGGTGCTGAAAAGTTTCAGATGAGCATCCTCTGCTATCCTCTTGCATTAGTGCTCACACGTAGAATGACTTAGGAATAGTGGTCATGAAGGAAGGGCCACTTAAATACACACACGTCTATTCATAACCACTGCACACAAAGCCATGTTTACCCAGAAGCACCTTGCACATGTAATTGGCTGTCTTGTGTATGTGTGTGTGTGTTACCTCTAGGACATTGGGGCATAAACGCTGTCTCCTTGTCAGGACCAGTAGTCCTCACAGAGACCAAAACCTTGTCCTAATGAGACAGAACCACCTAAATGTTCAGGGCAAGATTTGAGTTGTGGTGAGGGTTACGGCTTTGCTGCAGGCTGTGCATGCATGCATTCACAAAAGTGGTTCTCTTTTTCCCTATCATTGCCATGTGTTGCTGAATCATAGAGATCTGGAACTGCAATAATGACATTGCAGAATGTGCTATAGTGTCAGTATGTTGCACACACCACTAGTTTGAATTTAATTGAGTCATTATAAATCCTGGTTTTGATAAAATCATTATCTGTAAATGAATCTTAATGTCAAAGCAAGTGCAGTGTTTGTTCATCACATAGTCAGATTCTTGAGCTGACTATGTAATCAACCTCCTTCAATTAGCCACTGCCGAGTGATTACTTAGCAACCGCTACAAGACACGGTGTGTCAAGCTCCTCTATCTCTAAAAAACTCTCTGCCAGACTGGTTCTGTTGTTTTTATTAGTCTGAATGATCTTACAGCAGATTATGAAGGTTGTTGCTGTTGCTCAAATTGCAGTTATTGCATAGGAGAGACTTGTGTGCAGTGAATGTGTGGTGGGGCTGCAGAAAAAACTGCTCTGTGATTGGTCAAAAGATGTAAAACAATTGGCAAAGGCTATTAACGTAGTACATGGGAGGTGCATATGTGTCGTCCTCCGACAGTCTGAAGAAATGTTGTTATGGTGTTATTGAAAAAATAACCTACCCAAATGTGCCATCAGCCAAATTGATGCAGAACTCTGAACCAAAGTCGGAACAAATTGATCGAACGTCTTTAAGCTACACTTAGAGAGTTAATGATCTAGTATAATGTCAACGCACCATATCATTGCTTAAAGGTCAGCTGTGACCTTATCTATGCTTATCGCCTATTGTAATATGATATTCATAATGATGTTTTATAGTCATCAACTGGAAACTACTTTAGAATGAGCCTTTTAGAACTATATCTGGAGAAGGGTTGTCTTTCACTAAGTCCACCATTTGGCTCAGAAGACAGTTGTGTGAAAATGTGTGGAAGTTGTAGGAAATGAGAGCAGACGAGCAAAATGAGACGGCGCTGCCCATAATACAACAAAAAAGGCATGGCGGTCCCTAGACATGAAATGCTTTGAATACAACACTCAGTCATTCAACTGCATGAAAAACCACATCAACAAAATCCCGGCATTTATACCCCCACATGTGTAGAACCACGCTTACAGATGATGGTGAATTATGTATATAACTCTCACTACAAGTCCACATTTTATCCACAGTCATAAAGCTGGTACATAAAGTGAAAAAGAGAGGCAGCTGCAGGTAAAATCTGATGAGTTCTGTCACTGCCTGTGAGGACAGTAAAACGCTGTTTATGGATGTTTTAACTGCCCATCGATTAGCCGTGTTTGTCCTGACGCTGCTGCTGGAGAGAGGGAAGGACAGACGGAGAGGGAGAGAGCAAGCTGCTGTGCATGCAATGAAATAGTATAATAATGTGTGTGAGAAATTTCACTGCCATCGCCTCAGTCCAAGTACTTAATGAGTAAACACTTGCGTTGCATCAAAAGTTGCCTCGACTATGATGCAAAGGTGAACACACATTTTGGAACGTCCCCTCGCAGCATTGCATAAAATGATTATAATTTAATGGCTGTATGGAACTGTTTTTGTTTGTGCAACTCTGTCGCTGTTGCAGTGTAAATCGTGTGTGGCTAAGAATAATAGAGCGTAATGACACGATGACCACATTAGAGGAGAAATCAAATGAAACGAAGTGAACGTGATGTGCGTTAAAATGCAGTCGATGCTGGAACTGGCAGCAAGTTAAATGTATTATGTAATGACTTCAGGCTCCGTCTATAATTATTACAGAACAAAATGGAGCAGACCAAACATGTCAGCATATGTTTCATTCATTCAGAGTCTGTGTCTCTCCACCACACATGGTGAGTGTACGGTTATAGCTCTTTGCCTCGGAGAATGTTCTTGTAATTTGGAGTGTGTGGTAGAAACCTTTTTTTTTTTGTACCTTAGCACACTGCAGCTGAGGCACAATAGTTGTGTTTACATAAGCAGCTTATTACTGAGTCTCCGATTCATCACACAGCCCTGGGCCTACTCAGCCATGGAAATGTGAAGATGGAGCCAAGCATATTAACCGATAGCTATGTCACCAGTGCTTAACACCACTCACAGATGAACAAACACATGCAACTGTTTGGTTAAACAAACCACATGGAAAAGCGGTTTGCATTTCAGCGGCCAATGTGCCGGCTACTGTGAGGAAACAGTGAGAGGTTAAATATGTCATCAGTCTTGTCTATGTTTTGGAGCCTGTGTCCCAAATGGCACCAAGATCACTGATACTGGATATGGTGCGTCTGTTTTTTGTGCAGAGATTATAGAACAGAGCTGCAGTGGGCAAGTGAGAGAGTGTTATCTGTAGGCTACTTTGCCATTTTGAGATAAAAATAAAAAAATAAAAAAGCATCCAAAAAGTGCTCACTGTGTTCTTATGGGCCTTTTAATGTTTAGATCCATTCTTCTCACACTGTGGTACATGTACCACCAGTGGTACTTAGAGGAAAATCAGTAATACTGTTCTGCTGTATATACCAGGGTAATGTGACTGGAGTGGAGCTGGGGAATATTGAGCGCAGTACGTACAAAATAATGGAGCCCCCGAAGTGACATGAGGAAAAACATTTTTGAAATCTCGAGTTTCAAAGTCAGGATCTCTAGTTTCCAAAAAATGATGAAAAAAAAAATAAAAAAATAAAATGTTTTTACATTTTTTTTTCCATATTTTTGGGAAACTCGACTTTGAAACTCGAGATTTCAATTTTTTTTCTTCCTCATGTCACTTCGGGGGCTCCGTACAAAATGAAGCAAATGACTAAAAAAATAAAATAATAATAATTAGAGTCACCTTATCTCTCGCTCCGTCTTCATCTAATTTTACTGTACCAGTGTGTGTGTGTGTGTGTGTGTGTGAAGTATCTGTAAGGAATAGGAGGATGATGAGAGAGCAAATTATCTAATTGGGAATAAATCTGCCTCCTGTGAAATGTTTACGCCACTGTATTTTAACGTTTAGCGATAATGGTGTTACTTTGAGAGCTCGGTATTTTCTCAGGTAGTATAATTGGTATGAAAAGTTTGAGAACCACTGCTTTATAATATATTATTGCAGCTGGAATGAACTTGAACAAATCCACGTTAAAGTGAGAGCTTGTGCAGTAAACACTGATAAATGAATAACCACTGCTGCTGTGAGTGAAAAAAATGCTTATCAAGGTGCAGGATGTCACACTTTTCATTCTGATCAAAATGGTTTCCCCATTTGCTAAATCAGATTATTCATCGGATTCACACTAACATAATTATTCAAGAAATGTTTTGCGTTATTATGATATGAGCTACAATGATTCATGTCCATGTTCACTGCTGTAATCATCAGAAAATCATGTGGCTTTAGCCACTCTACTAGAAAATTATCACATTTCGTCTTTGTTTACACTAGCAGCGACCACATGTGCCACTGCTGTGCCTTTGCGCCACAGCTGCTGCCAGGGTCGTGTTCTATTAGTAAAAGCAATCTATGTCTTTAAGGCCTTTAAGTGTTGCTGGGCTTGTTTTTTTTATCTCACTTCACCGCTTTGAAAGCTCCTCACAGGCGGGTGGGCGATGCATTCACAGCCAGGCGATCCCGCTGATTTAAAATTATCCAGCCCATTTTAGGCGGCCAATGCTGCATATATATACTGTGGAACTGTGTTGTTTCCAGGGAACACTGAAGCAAGACAAGTGCTGTGACAAGGCCCAGCGTGGCAGACAGAAGCTGTGCGATCACACCCTGAGGTTCAGGATTTGCGTCTCTGGGCGGGAAGGTTCACTTGTAACAGCCACCTTGACTGTTGCATAATTATGGACCTGGGCTCATCCTCCCAAAGTGTTAGTCTATACTATACTATAGTGCTGCAGCTGTGACAGATTGTTAGATGCCGACTCGCATCACTGACACTGGCAGAAGCCACCTTGGGATATTTATTTGTGTGTGAGTGGAGTGATGGGAGCTGTGTGAGTCAGAGCTGCTCGTGTCAAGAGCAAGAATGGCTGCGAGCCAAAAACCTGAGGGCAAAATCCCTTCAGCCCCACACTTCAGAATAATCACACACATACATCGAACATAGTAATCTCAGCCATCTTCTACCGCTTTATCCTCCACAATAACTATAATTTTATTAAAGATTAGGACGGTTTAGTGGCAGCAGTATGTTTGTATTGTTAAGTAAGGGTGCTTCCGGAAGCCGTTGTGGCCTGACGCACTTGGAAAGGGAGGTGTGAGCAGAGGAGTCCTCGGTTGGTGAAACAGTCCAATGTCAACATTGGAAAGCTCACTAATTATTATGCACTCGACCATTTAAAAAAACAAAAAAAAAAACAAGGTAGGAACAGACAAAGCGAGTGCTGGACGATTAGGAAGGGAAACAAGAGAAAGATGACGGCAAAAGCCACTGAACACTGAACGTCACTAGAATTAAGAAGAACAAGAGAAGAAATAAAGCAAGAAGAAGACATCACATCACATCACATCAATAACAAGTAGAAAAAAGTAAAATGAATGAATGATCACAGGGCCTGCATACATTCACATCTATTTAGAGGCAATCTGCGTGACATATACATGTGGGAGGAAGATGCCGTAATCATAGAACTCACAGACACATTAGCACAACATGTACCAGACCAGGGATTTGAATTGCCATCCTACTTGTTTTGAGGAACCACAGCTAACCTCCGTTTTTGGACTGGAGGTGACGTTGACAAAGGAAACATTGTTGCTGGGTGTTTTTGTTTTGGCACTACCAAAGTAACTTCTGGTCACTTCCAGAACGGGTGGTAGCTTTCTAAGGTGTTTTTGTGACATACTATAGAGACTCAAACATAAAAGATTTCGACTAAATGTGGCCATTTCAAAGGTTTTTCATTGTAGTCCTGTGTGAATTGTTGTAACCTGTGATAGAATAGGCTGATGTTAACACCAGTGGTGTTGTTATTCAGTCATGGCTCCTAGATACACTGGAGCTACTGTTCACAAAGGGCCAGAGGGTGACATGTCGATAGAAACAGAAAGAGAAAAAAGACAGAGGGGTTTATTGTTGCTGTCAACACAGCTGTTATCAGTTTAGCTGCTTGCAATGCCTTCATTATAACCACCTCTCTTATAATGTCTTGTGAGGAAAATGTCTGACACAAAGCCAGTTTGATGAGGCCTAAAGGACAAAAGGGGACGAAAAAGGTGAAGAAACAAGACGAGTATGTGAGTGCGAGTGTTACGCATATAAGGCGGTGAATGTTGTTGAAGCCCAAATCCAAGAGAAGATAGGAAGGGGAGAAAACAAAAAAGGACATCAGCTTCAGCCCACGACACGAGGTGATATTGTGATGTGAGAAGCACAAGCTTTTAAAAGCTTTGTGTCTGTCCTAGGTTATCGTTTTCATACTCTGGAAACCAATTAATTCCAAGTATTGTGTTCATTTTTATGGGAATAATAAAGTAAACTATTTAAATGTGAAAAAAAATGAAAGTGCACTTTACACATTTCTTCACACTTTATTATTTTGAGTCGAAGCTGTAAAAATCTACTAAGAAAAGCTGCCTATTCTTATACATAACACGTCTGAACAGATAAGTGATTGTCTTTTTGTTTGTGGAGCAGGGTTGTGGTTTTAAGCCGACGAGGCTTTAGGCGAGTCTCATGCTTTTTATGAATACATAGAAGGTGTATTTTAGTGTGTCCCAACTTTCATCAAGTCAGTCGTTGTTGTTCAAAGCAACGGAACGACAGTCTCTCTTCCGGCCTGGTTTGGAGTTCATGTCAATATGAGTGGACTGTAATCTGGGTGTAGATTAACACAGATACTGCATGTTTATGCTCAGACTCTACGGCTAATTCTCAGGCTTTGGGGTGATCGAGTTCACTGGAATTTTTCCCGGGTTATTCTGTCTATTAAAGCGACTCACCACTGTAAAGAATTTGCCTTGCCTTTTAAAGGGGACGTTTTATGCAAAATCAACTTTTTAAACATTTAAATCCTTATATTTGGGACTCTGGAGGTCCTTTCAGTCGGCAAAGTGTGAAAAAAGATGACTAATGTTTTTGTGGTCCTCCTCAGTCTAAGTACAGGAGATAAAACACGTAATGTTGACTTTAGCACTCATTGGGGTATCACAATGCGCTAAATTCCTGGAATTGTTGTCTCACGGAGCTCTGCTTTGTCTGCTTTTTTTTTTAAGGTGGACTTTGAAGGTGGACCTAAAGAGATACTACTAAACAGAGTGTTGTGAACAGGGCTGTTTAGGCAGGGTGATTGAACTGCTGTGGTGCTTCATCCTTATGGTATTTTGACCAAAGCATGTCACAGACATGTTCATTAGGACACCAGGGAACTAGGTTAACTTGGAGAAATAGGATATAATATGACACCTTTTAAAGGTTACCTAATTTTGTGTGAAATAAATGGCTTTGTGTCAGGGTAAAGGTGTTTCTTACACAGATAGAGATAAACTGTATCTTTTTTTGATTATTAAGTGTGTGACTTATCTTTTTTTTTTAAAACTTGGCGTTGTACTGCCTGCTAAAATAAAACTTTCTGTTCTAATAAACAGCTGTCACCACCATTCATATCCTTAAGGGCAAATGTGTTTGTGTGTGTGTTGCCTGTGTGTGTGTGCGCAAACAGTTGTTCAAACAAAGGTACTTTTCTGTCCATCTCAACTACTGGAGCATATAGTAATGTAGCCCCAGGTCCAAGGTCAGTATTAGAGCATATGACCAATCTCTCTCTCTCTCTATCTCTCTCTCACACACTCACTCACTCACTCACTCAAACAACACAGGCGCGTGTAAAACAAATGAAAAACAGACGGTAATAATAACCCTTTTTAAAATATAACTTGTTCTCACCTCACATCAGTATGTAATGACAAATTAAATTTTCTGGTTCCTGTTTGTGTCTCAGGGGCCACCTGAGGGAGCAGAATCTGAATCTAACTAATATCTAGTTATTGTTTGCTGATATGTACATACAGGTCTCATTGGATGCTGCAAATATACAACTTAATAATATGATAAAGTTGCTTAACTGTCGTGCATTTCTCTTAATCGATAGTTGAACAGGTTGATAAGGAATTGTTGACTTTTTAAATTTCAAACACTGAACAGCAGCACACTAGTAAATACAGTATATATATATGCATATTATATACATATGCATATATATATATATATATATATATATATATATATATGTATATATATATATATATATACATATATATATATATATATAAATAAAACGATCAAGCGCCTTGAAACGATGAGGTTCTTGCTTGAAAAGGCCATCCTTGTCGGCCTGTCGTTATGTTATGCTGCAGAGAAGACATGGGTGTCACCACCTGGGGAATCACTCTGCATTTGCTTCCCTCTAGTTCATGGGATTTTTATCCAGAATAAAGAGAGTATCTCATTTCTTATTTCTGTGTCAGAAATAAGAAATGAGTAGTTATGGTCCTCAGCTCAATTGCTGTATCTGCACTGTCCAACACCCATATGACACCACAGCAAAGGTGTCGCTACCGATGTTCAGTCAGTCAGTCGTTTCCTCTTCTTCGCTCCCTCTGCCTGCAGTTCTCTCTGCTTCTTTTTCACCGGCATTGCCGTGATGAACGCTATTGCTGTTTTGATCTTATAACTGGTACCATGGCTAGGGTGTGTGTGTGTGTGTGTGTGTAGTGCCGTGAATCAATTCCTGTTTCTCGTGAGACCTCCTGATTCTGAGTGCTCCGGGTCGGCGGCCCTAATCTTGCAAGGCTGGTTTTTCAGCTAACAGATGGTAGGGAGAGCGCAGACAACCGATCCCAATCTCCCCGGAAAACAAGACCTTTAACCATCACAGTGACTCCGAAGCTATGAAATCAGGGTAAAAATCCTACATAATTCTGCTTATTCTTCTGCCAACTATGTTAGTACTTTGGCCGACGTTTGCTCACTGCTGGTATAAATCTTAATTACACAGTATGTGAGGCATACAAGCTAAAGAAAGCCGACGTTGTTGCTTTATTAATTGATACAATTCAAGTGGTAAAAGCCGTAAACCACAGTTAAATTAGAAACGGTTAATCACTGACATCCCTAGTGTAGCGTTCTGAAGCGTGTTATGCAGTGTGTCCTTGTTACCACACACTTACAGGTGCCGCTCCTGCTACTGCACAAAGTCAGACTCTGGAAAATAGAACACTGCTGCAAAGTTAATTAGCTATGCGCTCCTGACTAACTCACACGCATACTATACTATACTGTGGTGACATAGGTGTGTCAGTGTGTAACATTAGATGATCCTGCAGCCGCGCAGCGACGTATGATCTCAGCTGATTCATTAAAATCCTGCTTATCCCTCCCCTGTGGTGATACAGTGGTCACCCCGCTAACTGACTGCCACCTGCAGAGCCTCTCATCTCAACGGCACATTCCTTCACTTTACTCCTCTGCAACAAACTCTCAGTGTAATATCTGTCTTTCTAAACAGCATTGAGTCCAAACCCCTTCTGCTAAAAGACACAGCTGACTCTGAATCCCATGCATGACTATGATCTAACACTGCAGCTCCAAGCAGCTGCTCTTATCCTGAGGGGGTGTAGATGCCGCCATCTCAGACTACAGAAACAAATATTCTTTTTTTTGGGATTTTCCAGGAAAAGGATATTTCATTGACTCATAAATGGTGTTTCTTATTCTCTTTCTCTCAGTTCAGTTAAGCTTTAACCACATTAATGTCAAGTGAGGTTTGCAAATTCAAAACACACACACACATGAAGGATGTGTGAACAATAAAAAAAAAAACACATAATGATGATTTCTTCACACTATATGTGGTAAATTTAGTACTAATTTAGAACCGATATCTCATGTTACTGACATGCTGGTGTTTCTCTTGTGTTGAGGGCATCCTGGCTACTGCTCAGGACTTCATTTTGATTCAAAATTAAAGGGGGGATTAGATGATTTGTAAATCTTTGCACATCACCTTCCGTTTACTTTGTTCCTGTGTCTCCTTCCCGACCCTCTTGGAAATCACAGCTTGTGCTGGCAGCTTACGCGGCTGTCAGGAACTGGACGATGCCAAGCCAGGTTTCACTGGATAAACACAGCAGTGAGATGAAGCCGACTGTGCCCACTGACCTGTAGAAAATCATGAAGCCCATTGAAAAAGAGCTCTTTCTATCCCGTCAATCCTCATGCCCATTCTAAATGACTACACACGAGGGCAGCTGTGCACATCCATTTAGAGCCTCTTGAACACTGCCGTATGGTGTTTGGCTGAGTCACATGCAGTCCTAACTTAAACCCCCGTCAGACAACTGTTTTGGAGCTGTTTGGAGGTGGATTTGGTTAAAATTATGGTTATTGGCTAGCTAGTGCTGTGCCAGATGTGTCAAATACTGACCAGATCATTTCATTTCCAATTCCCTGTGTCATGTGATTGGCTATATTTTGACCATAGTTTTCTTTCCCCAACTTCACACACGTACCAGAGTTGACACATTTGGGCTTTTACTAGCACATTTTTTTTCTGGGTCGATCATGCTCCTGGACCCCTTTAAATGTCCACCACCATGATCCCACAAGAGCATTTGTACAGCTGTGTGATAGTATCTCATATCTGACAAGGATTTACTGTCTCTGATGCCAAACTAGGCTGAAGGTCTGTATTGTCTATATAATGTAAGATTTTCAGAAGGAGACAATCCCTGGTAAATGTATGTCGTACAGTAGGCTTGTCTACAATTTCATTATGCAGTGTTGGATTATAAATAATATGTTACATCAGAAAATAGAAACACTAACTAACCCTAATGAAAATGGATGAGATGGGAGAGGAGACAAAGATCAAAGATAAGCAAGCATTTAAAAAAAAAAAAGAGTGGTTGCTGTAGCAACATGTAGCCTGTTAATGTCCGGGGGATCACATATATGGGCAAACGGAGATTTGCTGGCACCTCACCCAAAGCTGATTGTGTCTGTCTCTTTGTGTGTGTGTGTTTGTGTATGTGCAATCAGACACTATCACACTACCAACGTTCTCCCTTTGTCTTGACTGGCCGCTAACTTCGTACTCTTCCCCTAACAAACGTGTCTGTTGTCCTAAAGATGGTTTGGAAGAGACAGACGTTCTATTTGTCCTTTTCATTTTTGAACCATGCAATTAAATTGGTGAGGGGTGCAATTGAGGCAGTGAAGTGGATTTTTCTTCTGGCAGTCAAAACCAGATGAGAAAACAAGTGGGGAAGGAGCAGGAAGGTAATATCACACTGGAAACCCAGTAAAAAAAAAAAGGTGTAAAAATGAAATGATGTGCGTACGTTTGGAGTATCTTTGAAACACCAGTCGTGCTGTGTCCCCCACTCAAGGCTGCTTGAACACAAATGCTCTGCTGTTTTGGTTGAAGGGATGATTTCCATGGAAGCATATCTCCAACAAAAGATCTAACAGAGAACAAAATCATTCACAGTTCACAAGCAAACATTTGAGATTGTTAGGGAAAGATAAGTTTGTTTGTACCACATTTCATCACAAGATAAATCAATGTGCTTTGCTGAAAATGGAAAACCCAATCAAGACAATCCACACAAAGGACATTCAGATTTAGAAATAAATAAGTTAAAGAATCTAAGTTTAGTAATTAATTTCAGACGTGCCGTGTAAGAAGAGTAATTATTTCAATTCAACAAAGTGCCAAAAGGTTTTCCTTCCTTCTCGAGCACTGATTTTAAATCACTCAGCGTTCCAGAAGGTCTGTGGGAGTTTGTCCCAGATTTGTAAAGCATAGAAACTGAATGCTCCCTTTCCACGTGAGGACAGAAAGGTAAAATGTCCCAGATGACATAGTAAGGGGTCTGGATGATTAATAAATAACATGGCTGCAGATTTAAAATGATGTTTTAGATTGTCCTTAAATATTGAGCATTTCATAAACTAACAGTGGTATTTCAAATTGATAGACCGTGATAAACATTGTAAGGTTTGGGACCTGGACTGATATGAACTTTGTGATGGTGAGGACTCGGCAGTATTTTCTTCAGAGACCTTTAATCACACCATTAATATGGCCGTTAAAAGGAGTCCATGATTGGACCAATATCTGTCTGTGTCTTGGTTTGTAGTTTTTAGCTATGCTGAATGAAGCTGCACTAAGATAGGTATTCCCCGTTTACAAAATATTATCTTTGTTGATTTGGTTAATGCACTTACTCTTAGTATGAATACAAAAGTGCCCAGAATGTAACCCTGAGGTACTCCACATATGATCTCTGTCCACACAGATGTGTAGTTATAGACTAATCCCTGTCCATTAAGTAAGATCTTAACCAGCTTAATGCTGGGCTAGAAAGTCCAAGCCAGTTCTCTAGTCAGTCTAATAATGAACTGTCAATGTTGTGGTGTCGTTGGAAACCTGATTGCAGAGGCACAGACTCAGTTGGAGCACAATTAGTTTACAGGGAGACCGATTTATCATATAAACATATTGAGACAGCATGTAGAGTTGTTTTCCTTGTAGATCAGAACCAACAACTGGTAGTTTATGTACAAACAAGACAATAGAATTTGTGAATTGAACAAATCATTTATTTGTGGTTCAGTTTCCCATCCATTGTGTCAACAGCATTGACAAGAGTTGTTGATTGGGCTAACACTGCGTGGTGAGGAGGGTGTGTAGTTCAGTTGAGGGTGTGTTTGCTGACCATCTTGTCGTCCTAACTGTGAGCCAGAATAAACCTCATCTGGATGTTCTCTTTCGCCAGGTCTTTTATTTGTTTCTTCAGAGATTCTCGATGCATCAGAGAAGTGTTTAAGCAAAGCGTCACTCTTGGCATGTCTTGAAAATCAGACAGGGTTATTTCATCTTTCTCCTCTGTATCCGATCTCAGATAATCTCCACCTGATGGTATTGGCTTGTGCCTCAGCTTCCTCTCTAGCTTCCAGCACATTTTACCGACACGTAAAACTCTATCGCCCTTGATGATCACGTTCTGAAGTTTCCTGATGGCCGCATCGCTCTGCATAATGAGGTCGATGAGCTGTCTCTTTGCTGCTGAGTGACCCAGGGTCAGCCGATCACGAAGTATGAAAGTCTTTTGCCTCACTTCATTTATGGAATTTTTCAGATCTTGTTCCATTAACTCATTATCTCTCTGGATGGTTCTCAATTTTTCCCTATGTTTCTCTACATTTTTGATCATCGCCATCTTTTTCTTGGTGATTTGAATGTGTTGCTGCTTTTTGAGGATCAGCTCGTTGACTTCTTTTTGTTCCTTGCGTAGGTTTCTTAACAGCTTATAATTTTGATGAGACAGCTCCGTCAGCATTACCTGTCCGTCCTTGACCAGAGCATCCTCCCAGCTCTCATGAGCGCTCCTGTATGAATCGATGCTGTCACTGTACAGTTTGTCAATTTCTTTCATGATTGTATTGTGTTCCTCCTCCATATTGGCCTTTGCTTCCTCTAGCTGTCCTTGCCGCTGCTGAGAATGTGCCGTCATCTGACCCCTTTCGTATCTGAACGTAGAGCACACATGCAGCAAGTTGCTCTCCCACTGCTGCTGCAGAACCAAGACATGCTTGTTCTGCAAAGCCCTCAGCCGCTCCAGAAGATGCAAATGTACCCGCTGCACATGAGACGACTGACGCTCTGCTTCCTCTAGATCATGCTCTAAACTCCTGATGACATCGACCAGGCTGTCTATCTGCCTCTCAAACATCTGTTTGAAGACATCAATGTCTTCACTAAGCTCCTCAGCTTGATCATGACACAAAATAAATCTCCAGCCTTCATTGACCTTCAGCTGCTTCACTGCATGGCTCCTCTTCTCCAGCAACTTCTCTGTCTCAGTCAGTGGGACAGGCTCCTCTTTTGGCTTGTCCATTTTCTCCTCAGACAGATTCTCTGATTTTCTTTAAATGGTCTTTGAAGTGGTCTTTTTGGGTGTTTTATGGCAGTTAGCATTGGTAATTCTTACATGTATCATAGCCTGTGAAGTATACCCAATGTTCTGTTATTGAATAGTGTCACATGACTGAGTTGCAGTCCTGTATTATGGACGAATGATGATGTCATAATGTTATCATGGAATGCCTTTGAAGAACGCCTTCCTATCAACTCAGGAAGGGTGAGGGAAAAAAATTGTTCCAGTGCTGGTTTTGTCGTGGTAAAACCTTAATAAGATCACAGGTGAGTGTAGAAATAAGTACATAAGAACAGCAGCTG
This sequence comes from Microchirus variegatus, assembly GCF_963457635.1. Lineage (NCBI taxonomy): Eukaryota > Metazoa > Chordata > Actinopteri > Pleuronectiformes > Soleidae > Microchirus > Microchirus variegatus. Next base: position 13,370,611 of record NC_139808.1, read on the forward strand.
TCTTTGTGAGTTTAATAAAAAAATAATAATAACGGTAACTAGAGGGTCACCACAATGGAGAGGTTACTAGAACATACCACAGATGGTGGTATGGAATCCATCATTGAATTTCTCTTCCTTGTGATTTTATATATCAATTCTTGTTGACCTTTAGTATTGTTTTGCTTTTATTGTAATGAGTTGATTTAACTCCCTGGTTTTGATCTTGAGAAACAGTGTCCTATTAAAATAAAATGTAAAGTCTAAGTCTAAATTCACAACAGATATTTCAGTTACTTGTTTCACATCTCTTTTAATAACACTATGTTAAGCCCTTAAGCTTTTAAGGCACTATTTAAACATGGAAACACCTGAAAGATGACAAAAATAACAAGTAACACTGGTTTCTACTCAAACACAGTATAATTAGCAGTGCCGTGATGACTGGTGTGTATTAACGGGGCCTAAATATGCATGTGGCATTCATTTTACCCTTATCAACAAAATTACATCCCTCTTCAATCTTCTCTGCTACAGTGATCAAATAGCACTACTTGATGACCTGGGTTAAGTTACTGCAAGTCATGTCGGGTAAATGCTCGGGCAAACCTGACACATGGGAGAAAAGGTTAAGATTTAAGATTTAAAACACTGCAGTGTAGAAGAAATCAAAATGGATGAGTCTTGTGTTGTACAGAGAAACAACAGATCGAGCATCATTCAAAAGGTTGTTTCTTTCAAACTCAATTAATTCCCTTTCCAGAAAACCAAACTCTTCAGCCCATTTTTTTTTTTATTGAATTGATCCATCATCAAATGTTACCTTCATTATATCCACAAAGGCTTTCCTCCCCTTTACTGCTTTTGCTCCCCATGACAAAAGGCCTTGCACAGCTACTTCCACGCAGACATCTCCGCAATGTGTTATTTATTCTCACCCAATCACTCAGGATATGGGGTTTATTCTCACCCATCCACTCGGGTTTCTTCTTATAACCCTTAAGCGCCCGCACCCATTGCAACCTAATCTTGATTATACCGATTGTTATCACCTTAGTCAGACAGATTAGAGGCTCCCAATCTGGATCAAAATGAAGTCGAATGTCAGCCGTGTCAGCTCTTCCATCTCTAGACAAATGGAGGCTGCAGGAATTTGATCTCCAGATTGGCCTTTCACTGTCCACGGAGTCCCAGGCGATCACTCTGCTGGATCCCAATTCTGACACCAATTTGTTGTGGCACAATCTTAATAAGACCATTGTGTTTTATTTGTCTTGCAAGAGGACCAGACAGCACTGTGCATCCAGGCTGCCAGTGCAGTAGTTCACTGGAGTGGCGCCAAAGTTGTATAATTCTGGACATTGCTTGACGAAAGTGGCTGTTGCTTCTTGGGCCCAATGTTTGGCATTAGAGAAATGTCACACCTCTCAGTAAACAGCCCACCAGAAATCATTTGAAAAAGCTGTGGCTAACTGTGCGTTAAGATGAGCTGTGGCAATGACTTTTTATTTTAGCCAGGAGGACTTTGATTGATTTGTAAAGGCTTCCCCCTCGTGTGATTTAGAAATCCTCCCTTTCCCTGCCCTGATCTGAGGATTACTTATTTCTGCCTTCGCTTTTTGAGCTGCTTCCTCTCCTCCACTCATTGTTCAATTTATGGCTGCCACCCACACGTCTCTTGTTCTGTGAAAGCCTTTGTTGTTTTCTCTTAACGCTGGGCCTTTTGTGCACATTGCACACCTTAATATTGTTCAGGCTTAATGTGTTTGGCCAGTTTCACGTCGCCTCTCTGTTCTTTGTGCTCTGATTTTCAGCCGATTCTTTTAAAAATGAAATGATGGATGAATCCATCAGTGTGAAGTACAATGCATCATTGTAGGGAGAACTTCCAATATCAACTGGACAGGAACACATGATTTATATTTAATATTGCATGAGAACTATATAAGTAAAATCGGCCGACACTTTCACTTATCTTCCATGCTCTTTTTCCGTTTCTCAGTCCTTCACCTCTTGCTGGTTGTGTCGTGTCTCTGCCTTTTAATCTGTTCTGCACCTGATGGTTAGCAGCTGAGTCTGACAGAGGATATTCCATGTCCTCATCCTAAATAGCTCTCTGCTTGCTTTGGTTGTGTGGTAGATTGATTAACCTACTTCATGACAAAATATCATTCAGTGAATGCTGATTCATATGCCTGAATGAATGTTCCTGTAAATCTCTGCTGGTCTGGTGTGCTTTCTGCAGCAAGAAAAATCGTCATCTTTGGGTCATAGCAAGGGACCAATGTCCTGCGGTGTAGTACATTTTGGCTCAAGTGACAAGATTATAAGCCATTATAAGACATTTTCTTTGAACTATTGTGAGAGCAGCAAATGTATGTATTCTTCTAATTTTCACAGAAAGTGCAGCAGCACATCAAACTGATTACAGAACGATTACAATAAATGTTTGCCTTACCTTAGAACATAGATTTCTTTCATAACCAGTTGCACTGTCAAAACATTATTACTCACTCTGAGCTAACAGCAAGGTTTCCTCATTGGGGGTACTGAACATTTACCACCCACCGCTTTTATGACTGAGCAGTGAAAAGTACAAACGTACTGTAGCTGCCTGTGCTAATCTCAGAGTTTCTCCGGCATTCTGGTTTTGTTGTCGCAAAACAATAATGGTTGCATGGATGTTTTCACTTCAGCAGAATCAGAGATTAGGATTACTGTGTGGAGTCTGTGGTTGTGTGATGGTGTGGGTCATTGGGTTTATTCTTGATGCACTTAGAAAGGCTGTAGTTTTCCGACCAACTTTTCACTCACCCAATTGAGTTTCAGTCGCCATCTTATTGATTTAAGGTTAACTTAACAGTAGAATGTGATATGGAACGTTGACATTTTCAGTGTAGGACAGGAATATTTCAAAACGTTTGTTCTGAGAATGATTTCTTTTTACTTTACTTGACTACAACTCCAGGCCTCAAGACAATATTATGTGTGTATTTGACTACATTTTTGTCCCTTTATTTGTATTTTGCAAATGTGGACGTGGTGCCGACTGGTCTGAGGCAGCCATCTCCCTTGCACTGTCCAAACACTGCGGCATAATGTAATCTGACAGCACACTGAGACGTAATATCCTGATGGGCTGCTGAGGCCTGAAAAGACCAGTAGGGTGTCTTGCTGTAATTGAACCCACCGCAGACATCTTAGCCTTTCACAATAATGAGCAGAAACACTAACGCTCACACACACATACACGCATATCTGTGACACTGGAGCAATCATGGAGACCCCATGACATCAGTGTCTGCAGCACACAGACCTGAAAAAGGGAAGAGATGAAAAGGCTGAGGGGAAAAAAAACAAACAACTAAAAAACTAACTAGTAGGGTTGGCTGTGGTTGTGTAACCCGCCAAGGTTTGAAGAGGAGGAGAGTTCATTGATCGGCTGCATTCCTACTGCTTTCTGCCTCATTATCAGACGACGCGGTCTTTGTTTAAGCAGCACATAACGATCCATCACAAGCTGCACACGCTCTGCAGCTATTTTCATGGTGGCAAGGAGTATTTACGTTGTGGTTTCTTTGATTCAGGCTGTATACTTAATGTTTTGTACGTTAGAAGATTTATATTTAGAAGGCTTTGCATTGTAATCGGTTTTAGTTTATGTGATCCTCTTATAAATAAGTCTTAAACTTCATGAAAATCTGTAGTATGTATTATATGCATCAGTGGTCTTGCAAATGAATTGCATTTTTTTTGTTTCTCCTTCTCCTCCCAGAGTCTGTTCCTCAGCACCATGAACAAAATGAAGAACTTTAAGAGGCGTTTCTCGTTATCTGTTCCTCGCACTGAGACCATTGAGGAGAATGAATTCACTGAGCAGATCAACCAGCTCAACATTCAACACACTCATGGTAAGAACCTTGTTTTCCATCACCTGAAGTGCTATTGTGTTCCCACAAGTTTCATAAGGACCATATTTTTATTGTTTTGTTGTAGAATTTGTGTTTTTCCTAGCCCTAACCTGGTGATTATTTTGGTTCTTAACCCTAGAACACTATCGCTCAAATTCAAAACACCATCACTAACGCCTGGTGATTTTTACCAGAGATAATAAATACACCCAATAAGAGTACTTGTCATCAAAATATATCAAAACATGACAATACATGACAAATTTGAGTAGTATTCTTTTAATTTAAACTGTATCATGTCTAACAAAATGAATCCTCACAAAACATGAATGCTGTTTCTTCTTGTGTGGGATTGAATGAAAGGTTATTTCCACATTTAGTGACTACTACTACTGTGCAAATCCTGAGGGCATCAACAGCTTTGTTGTTTTCATGTCTCGTCAAAATTCTGTGATCATTGGCATTTGAATGATGTAACTGGAAGTTGGTCTTATATTATGTATATTAGCAAACTGTCAAAGAGTTGAACTCAAACAACATGTGCATGTAATGTTCAAGCATGTCTTGAATAAACCTGGTGTAATAGAACAAACACAGGGTTCACCAGTAACATGAATGTGGATTTTATTTTAAAACTCCAAACATGTTTATATATTATATTTTTGGAGAAATAATGATACTGTATGGTCATTATTGCATTGGTAAAACAACAAATCTAATATGAGACCTTTGCACAGTCCTGTACATAGCCAGATATTTTCTTCAGGATTTGGTGGAGACAAAAAACAAAGCAAAGAGAAGCAAATCCATCCATCCATCCATTATCTACCGCTTTATCCTCCACCGCAGGGTCACTGTGGTGCTGTGCCTATCTCAGCTGACATAGCGAAATAGGTGGGGGGTACACCCCGGACAGTTCACCTACACCAATCCATCACAGGGCCACATACAGAGACAACCATTCACGCTCACATTCACACCTACGGTCAATTTAGAGTGACCGATTTACCTAATCCTCAAATCTGAATGTTTTTGGATTGTGGGAGGATGCCGGAGAACCCAGAGAATACCCACGGACAGTAACACGGGGAGAACATGCAAACTCCATGCAGAAAGGCCCTTGTTCCAACCGGGCCTCGAACCCGGGTCTTAGCGCTAACCGCTAACCACTACACCAACCGTGGGGCCCAAGTGAAGCAAATATTCAAGTAAATCTTTCAACGTTCTTGTTGTGGCGTCCAACCACAAAATTTGGTTTCTATTCAATTATACATCTACACTACGTGGTTTTTCCTTACTACAAATCAATGTGCAGATTTTTATGACACATCTCAATCAGTGTCAACCAGTTGTGTTATTACCAATAAGAAACTGAAGTCCCATTTTCAACACCGTCGGAATATATAGCAGCTGTCACTCATACTGGTGTCAAATCATATATGCCATAGTTTATCATCTATTTCTAAACAGGAAGATGATTTACAATATTGACAAGTGCTACTGAAGAAGACCAGAGACAAACAGTTACTCAGGATAATGTTTACTGACATCATAAACCATGTGGAAAGTGCACATTTTCTTGCGCACTTTGTAACCAGCTGAGTTCCCCCGCGACTGGCTGTTCAATAGATTCTTTTTCCAGATTGACCTCAGAAGGACAACAGTCGACGACTAATCGACTCATATTTCCATTTGTATATGCGGTCTATGGTGTCAACAGTATAAAAGATTGACCACAGAACAACGGTGGATCAAAATGAGACAAGTGTGGGGGGTCTTTACAAAGAGATTATTGTGGAACATCTAACTGTAAATTGTACCAAACACAAAGTCTGCTTTTGATACTTTATGGAAATACATTCAGTGTCTTTATGTTTCATTCATAACCACATCTTCAATTATCTATCAAATATGTCAATACAGTTTAGCTCATTATATAATCCAAAACCTCAAATGAACCAAAATGGTTTTACCAAATAGTTAAAATACAACAACTTTGATTTAATTTTCCAGTAGAGGGTAAAACTGAGGCTGAAAACAAATGTCCTTATAGTTCCTAGTGCATTTTGGTCTCTGTACAAAAACATTGTCTTGTAAAATATTCCAAACTCATTCTGGGTTTTAATACCAAATACAAAGCTCTTCCTTTGTTGTGTCTTTCATGGACCCTCGCAGATTTGCCAGGGTTTTTCTTGCTCTGTCTTTTATCACAGGCTTTCAGGAGAAAAGAGGCATAATTGTGTCTAGATGAGGCTGAGTCAGGGAACACCTTCAGAATTAGTATTTCATTTTATTGTGTCAGGAAGTATTGTCTAGATGGAATAATAATGAGGTGAGCATGTTGTGTTCTCCTTTATTTTGCAGAGCCATCTATAGTCGTCTAATAATAGCAACAGGTTACTTGCTCTAAGGTAGATGACTGTTATGCAGTGTGGTTTGGAGTGAATAGCAATTTCAAGTGCACAAATTGTACAATCTAACCATTATATTCTGTAAACAAGTGTTGTCACTTCAGCCTCGGCCTCCAGTGTGATCATAAAGTGCTGCCTAATGGAGAAGCAGCTGGATGGGTGTTTGATTTCAACCCCCAGGTTGCATCTGCCTGCATCACTGTCTTGCTCCTGAAGGTCAGGGAAGAGGTGACACACAGACAGACGGGGACAGACAGGGGATGAGGGTCATACAGAAGGCGATATACAGCAAAATGAAGACAAAAGAACACTCGGGGACACAGAGTTTGACCCATGTTTAAAGTCCATTTTGGTTTTTCTCTCTCTCGCTCCCTCTGTTCTTCGCGAGGCGGAGGGATTACGTCCCACAGTGTTGCACAGCATGTCGGGGCTGTTTGAATGAAAAACATTGACATTTTTGCCCAAAGCAATTTATCTTTCAAATGGCTTATATAAAAAAAAAAAGGGGGGGCTCCAGTTGGTATCAGAGTCTGTATGAAAAGGTTTGACATTTGGTCTTTTTGCAGAAACATTATCAGTTGTGGGATTAAAGCTGCAGTAGGCAGAAAGATAAATGACTGTTGAGCTGGAGCCACAGGTTGTTAAAACCCCAAATGTTTTTTTGTTCACAGCTCTCTGTCCCCAAGGAGTCTCTGCTCATTGAAGCAATGTCTCACATTTTTCATTCCATTAATTGTCCAATTTTCTTTCGACTTCAATTTTTTAGGTTGTTTTTTTTTCCAGTGTAGGAAGTTGTTGTATTGAAGTAGTTATAGTAGATAAGCAGCACCATCTGTCTCTTTACTGCCATGCAGTGAAGGCCACATTATACTTCTCCGACTGCGTAATGCGTTATCCGTCTGCGTCACCACGTAGACTACTCGAGCCTTTATACTTCTGCGTCGTGGTGACGGATAGGCGCTGCAATTTCCCTCCCGATCAGTAGGGGTCGCTGCGCAAGGTTGTTGTGCTTTTGGCTACAGTGAGCAATGGCGTCCGAGGGAGAAAGACTGTTGTTGAAACAGTGGCCGTTTGTCACTTTTCTGTGTCCCGGAACGCAGTTTTAAGATAAGTTGGCCATTTAGAGTCTTAACATGTGCTCTGTGTGTTAAGATATGACGTATTTATAGTTCGGCAGCGACGAAGTCGGCGGTGTTCAGCTCCGCCCTCTGTGGATGCTCAGTGCTCACTGTGAGCCGGCACAGAGCAGACTGCTCAGCCTGTCCTGAGGACCAATCGCAGCTCTTGCCGTCTCCGTTGTCCCTTGACGGAGTGACGGACACTTAAAAAATATTCTGTGCAGCCGGAGACGACGTAGAGGTTCTACAACAGGTTCTGCGTCGACGCAGAGGACTCTGCGTAACCTACGCAGAGCACTTTACGCAGGAGTATAAATTGGGCTTTAGTCAAACTCTCCTGCCAATGGTTATACTATTGATCAATCCTGCCTACTGTGCCTTTAAATCATGTACATGTGGTGAATGGAGAACATGTAAGCCACACACATTTCTGTCTATCTTTAGGTTTAAGGGGGAAAAGGTTGTCTTTGGTTCATCTCAGACACACATTGAATCTGAAAATTACTGCTTTTTTTCCAATTAAAACAGACATTAACATTAACCAAAAGCAGATGATTCCTCCAAAGCAACTGTGATTAACTGTTTGTGGAATCTGCTATCAGAATTGACTATTGACCAATAAAAACCTGGTCTAAGGTCTGTAGCACAGTATTTTCCTGCTTATTTAAATGCTGCAACAGATGCGACTGAGTGGGAGAGTTCACAATGCATGCACACTCTGCTTGTTACGTACACGGGGGCGAGCTTCACTGCTGCTCCTCATCCTCCCCGTCCTCATCAGTTAAATGCAGGTTGAATGTCGGGGGAGGATTAACGAAGTTGTAGCCAAAGACCACATGTCTTTCTCTCAGAGAAGAGAGTTGCTGCTGCAACTGTAGATGATCTGTTCGCTCACCTTTTACCTCGCACACAAGCAGATCGGTTTCCTCAACAGAGGATCATTCACTTCTCCAGTTTCCTGCATTTGCCATTTAAATAGCAACGCACCAAATACAAGTGCGGCTGGCTTTTAATGTCAATCAGGAGCAAAACTCTCATGGGCTTCATCATAGTACACCCAAAACACACTTATGAACAGTTGGGCACGCCCTATTACACTTGTACACTATAGATCACTTCTACAGTAAAGAAAACAAGTATCTATGCAAAAATATTTTAATTCAAACATAATAAAAACATGAGCTGGATGCAATAAAAAGCTATTTTTTTTCTTAAATAATATTTATGTATAAAAAACAATATATATATATATATATGTATATGTATTAATTAAATAAAAACATCAGCTCAATTTCTGAATAAAGCATGTATAAGATCAGACATTATTATATCACAGTTTCTATTTCAAAATGTTGATTTTGACTGTTATTCTCGTAAACACCGATATGATGTTATTGACAACACAAAGGATCCGTGTTCGTCCGTATCCAAAACAGTGAAGCGAGTAGATTTGTTACGCAGGTTTGCTTATTGTGCCACAACACAACACCAGCTCTGAGGAAAAATACCCTGTACATATTTAGATTTTTTTTGGACTTCAAATTCTGTCAGTCAAAGTTAATGAAAGTGTCAGTGCTCTTAGAAAACTGGTGTAAGATTGCTTATACCAGATATTCCTGTTTCTGTAGTGATCCTGCAACTTGTCATCTAGTGCTGCTACCATGCACTTAACTCTTTTGGGATTAAGTATAATGCCTCAACCATGATTGAATAGATTGTTGTGACACAGGGTGCACACATCCCATTCAGACATCTGTCCTGAATGATATTTTTGTCTCAAAGCTGATTGATATGATCATTTCATCAGATATTCCTAATGTAATAGAACAAGGTTTCGGTTCCAACTGGGTTTCAAATATTTCAGAAATAAGTTTGAAAGTGCCGATCCATTACACTCTTAGAAACAAGGGTTCCAGAAGGGTCCTTCTACAAGGACTGAGGTTCTACCTGGAACCATTTGCTTCTGAAAAACCCATTCCTGAAGAAAGAGTTTTTCAAGGGTTCTTGGTAACACTAATGGAACCATGTTGAGCCAGAGAACCATTTAAAACCCCTTTCCTGGATAAAGGGTTTTAAAAGGGTTCTTGGTGGAACCCTCCAATAGGGTTCCAGGTGGAACCTTTATAAAAAGGTTCTACCTGGAGCCAAAAAGGGTTCTCCTATGAGGACAAGCCGAAGAACCTTATATGGTTCTACTTAGCACTTTTATTTCTAAGAGTGGGACCTGGAGCAAAGCTGTGGATTAAACTGTCGTCTGCAGCAGACATCTATCACAAGATGGGGAGATCTCAGGGTTTATACTGTGTCACCTCACTTTGGAGTAAGGATTTTAGGATTTTAAATTTGATGTCTCCAGACATTCTTCCCCAAAGTGTGTTTTTAATGTCCAATCTTTCTCCCATCTTGTTTTTATGAAAGAGGAATCAATCGGGCTAATAGATGGTAGGGTAGGGTACAGTATATATAAGATATTGACTTTCCTGAGCTTTTTCCTGAATGATATTTTCACGGGCAGATTGCATTCAGTACAGGTCAGAATGCTCCCCGTGTGCCCGAAATACATCCTCAAATCCGAGGATATCAATTCTGAACGGGGCTGAAGTGTTTTGAAACTGCATCCGTCTTTTTGAGAAGAGAGGCACGACCTTCTCGATGACTGCAGTGAACGGCATCATGAAAATGACGCATGAATACCAAAAAGCTCTCCAGCTCAGCGTGAATGTTACTTTCCGTCATCATCTGTGAAGCTTCCCCCGTCATCACGGTTTCGCATGGGAAAATGCAACAGAAATGTGGCAAAATCATATTGGATTGTCCTTTTCCTAACAACAACTGTGGCAGGCGACCGTCCATATCTCACAACAATCAGCCAGTGTCACTGTGTGTGTGTTTGTGTGTGTTTGTGTGTGTGTGTGTGTGCTCATCTCATTTTCACCTTTACTGGCCCTGATTAGCATTGGGAGATCAAAGGAGCGCTGTAGCTGTGATATTCAAATGTTTATAGCGGACAGGTTGTCATTTCATCCCCCCCCCGGTCCATTTAGACCATTGATCAATGTGGACACAAAGGACTGTGCCCTTTTTTAAACCTTATCCAACTATTTTTCCATTTCCAGGCCGTGCAGAGAGAGCAGCGTTCACCTCTGTATGTCCTTCTGTTTTATCTTATTTCCTGAAAATTGATTCACCTGTATTTTGTGTTTGTTTAATGGATACAACACTGCTATAAATATATGCAGTAAATATTGATGTATTCAGTGTGTGTGTGTGTGTGTGTACACATTGTCCCCATGGAAACAAGGAGTTTAAGCTCTTATTGCTTCAACCCACAAAGGAATCAGTTATAATACACACACACACACAACTGTCCTTAAATTGGAGACGCACGTCCACTTAACCCCCCCCATGCTTCACATACCAGTGAGGCAGTGACAGTAAGGTAGACACCAACCGCACATCGAACACACATCAATGCTGCAGGATCAGAGTCCATTCTCCATCCCGGCACACAGACTAAAGCCTTTGCTTCAGCAGTGTTAACTGTGATCTCCTGTGCAGTGTTGAAGATTCTCATGTCTAAAAAAACAAGGAGCTTAGAGTGAATTTTGAGAATCCTATCGTCTTAGTTCTGAGTAGATCAGTACTGACTGTGTTGGTAAAAGGTGAAGATTTTGAACTCCCTGGCCTTTTTTGTCTGCTGTGCAATAGCAGGCAGTTATAACCCAACATACTATCTGTGTGTCTGACATAGCAATCATTTAAAGGTCCCATATTATGCAAAATCAACTATTTAATTTAAAATTTGAAAGAAAGAAAAAAAAAGATATTTGGTGCAACTTAATCTTGGCTTGCACCATCCACATTTCGCCCGAGGGGAGCACTAAATGGCCCTGGAGCAGATGCACAGGGTCCGAGCCCTATGCCAAAATGTGTTTACCCCAGATCTGACCTCTGTGCAAAGTTTCAAGATTTTTTTATGCACTTTAACCCTGCATACCCTGAAACCCTGAAAAAGGATAACAATAGGTTCCTCGCACAAATTCATGCCAAGAGCCATTTCAGCCCCGAGCATTCATGCTCGGCCCCTAGCCAGCATGATAACAGCGATACAAATAAAATGGATTGATTTAAATGGCTTGTGTGGATGGATGTTTGTCCCCGATGTTGAAATGTCAGCTCATGTTAGATACATAACTAGTCTATAAATAATTGAGTAATGAAACACGTACACGGCAAAAGGAGTCATGTTAATATGAGTCATGTGGTATGGCCTTCACAGTCACTGAACGATCTTTACATCTGCAAACGCTGACCGCACACGTTTTGTGTTTCCCCGCGTCAGGTCTGACTCCAGACAGACTGGGTCCTCCGTCTCATGATGCCAGTCCAGTGAGTCCTGAACCGACCACACCAGGAGCTCAGTCTCCATCCCATCTCCACTACAACAGCAAGGCCCAACACAGACGTTTCTCCATGGAGGTTAGTGGAATGAGACATATAACAGACATGTTAAAAGTATGACCTGTCAAGACTGACACAACAGTGGCACAAGTAGTTTTGATTTTTTTTTGGTTTAAACTCATCCCAGGCAGTGATTTCTCTATTTCCATGTATGCCAGCTCGGTGAGATGAGTCACCTTGGTGCTGCAGGGAGGAGGTTTTTAAGCATTGTTTTTTTATTAAAATGTGAGAGTGCACAGCTCCACCTTATCAGGAAAAAGTCCCTGTGGAACTCGTGTGATTCACTCCAAGTCTCTCTTCTGCTCAGACAGACGAGTAAAGCTATGCCACAGAGAGCACTCGTGAATGATTTGGCGGTGTGAAGACTAGGAATTAAGACGATCTGAGTTTCTTTCAGCGAGCATATGAAAGAAAGAACAATGCTTTCATACTTGGCTGTGTGATCGATTTATGCTTTTTAGACGATTTACCTATTAGTAAGGGCCACTTGGCTATTGTGACCAGGTTATACACGTTCTTAACAGCAACCTTTTCAGATAACTGTGTGATATGGCTAAATGGTATTTCCAGTGGACGAAGCTGTAGACAAAAACTTATTACTAGGGGTGTGACGAGATCTCGTGCTACGAGATCTCGCGAGATTAAACTTGACGATATTTCTCGTCGCGGTAAAAAACTGTCCCGCGAGATTTGTGACCTAAAGAAGGAGAAGGAAAAGAAGAATTTTTGTTTCAATTTGTGGAAGAAAACGTTTATTAAAAGCTCATCCTTACATCAGGGTTTCCCCCAGTGTATTATAAGCCTGGCGGGTCGCCAGCGTTGCTTGTTTATTTATTTAAAATAGATATTTTTATACACCTCGGGGAACAAGAGCGCATGTAATCAGCGCAGCGCACGCTTGTCCATGTGCCGATTGAAACCCAAGTCACACTATCAAGTCTGTCATTATTACAGTTACATCATTCTTGTCAATAAAGATGTTATATTTAGGGATGCAGCGATAATTCGGCGGTCGAAACACGCACCTGTTAAACGCTGGAAAGTCTCTGCGCAAAAATGAAACTTGGCTGCGTGCGGAGCAGATTATGAACTCTCCGCGACATTCATTTCACAGCAGAGAACATTCTCTCTCTTTGAGCAGTTAACTTAAGACATCAGCTCATCTGATGCATCTGTTATTCCCTTAATTACAGCTTTAAAGCGTCTTCTTTCACAAAGACCACGGAGTGAAAACGATGAAAAGGGCGCTCTGCTCTTCAGAGTATGTCACGTTTTACTCAGATCACCTGCACTTTATCGTGACTGTACTCCATCCTCGTCATAAAGAAGACCTCGTCTGCTTTGGAAGAGACCGCTTGGAGACGCAGGAGCGCAGAGCGAGGAACGGCGCAGGAGAGGGAGAAGAGAACAGCGCAGGGGCGGTGCGCAGAAATAAAAGGGCGTTTGTCTGCACCAGATGAGGCAGATGAGGGGGCACTACCACTTTTATGTTTATGTTGCTTTATTTTACTTTTAAATGTAACCATTGCATGGCTTGTTTTAAGATTCACTGGCCGATTACTTAATTAATATTTAACTTAAGTGAAAAAAATGTATATTATTTATTTAATTACAAGAGTGTCTTTTTGCAAGACTCTATAGTTGGTGTTTAAGTATTGTTAATAAATGTCTTACAATAACACATAATAGTCATAATTCAACATTTCCAGTGAACTTTTAATTACATTTTTTACAAAGTCCAGTCATATATATTGTCATTGTAATTTTCTCAAAATCTCGTCTTGTCTCGTTCTCGTGAACCCAATATCGTGTCTCGTCTCGTCTCGTGAGCTAAGTGTATCGTCACACCCCGACTTATTACAGTTCAGTTGAGGTTATTTCTGCATTTGAATTCTTTTAAGTATCTTAAACATGTGGATTTTTTAAAGTGCTTTATAAATAAAGTGGGATTGGGTTGGATCATTGTTATTGATATTGACCATTAATTCCTTTAGAAATCATGTAAATGAAGTGATCTGAGTCAGAACTAGACGTCTGCACCCCCTCTAGGAACTATTTCAATTCTTGGGGAAATCTGCACATTGCTATCTCATAATTGAAAACAAGTGTTTATGCTGCAAAGCACCCTAAAAAAAAAAGGGTAAACGATTCTGAGAGAGAATAATATAATGAAGACATCTGTCACATATAAAGTGTGTGCCGCTGTCCTCTCCATGGATACAGATTCTCCATCCAAAAATGTTAGTATTTAATTGCCTGTGTCTTCGCACCTACTGAGCGACGGTGGCTCAGTGGGAGAGCGAGTCGTCTTTCTACTCGAAGGGTTGTGGGTTCGGTTCCTGGATCCGCTAGTCCTACAAGCCGATGCCTCCTTGGGCAAGACACTTAACCCCACGTTGCTCCTGACGGCGTGTGGGTGGGTATGAGTGATAGAAAGATGCTCTTTATGAAAGTGTGAGTGAATGGGTGAATGGAAACTGTAGTGTACAGCAGCTTTGAGCGGTCATCAAGACTGGAAAAGTGCCAGGTCATATTTTATTCTTCTATTCATACTAAAAACAAGTGTCTAGGTCAGACTACATCATACATTGTATTCTTTGAGCGCCGAGTTGCCCATTTATTTAGGACCTTCTCACATAATAATCTCAAGCAAGTTTCCATGGTTACTGTCTTCTTTGTTGTCTGTTTTGACCAAAATATAAATAAAAATAGAGCCCACCGCCAACTGGACAGAAAAGTGCTGCGGACATGCACAGTCGACATGTCCAGTAGACCTTGCATGCACAGTCGGCATGGATTCAAACTGTGGGGTTGCTTACCTTTGTCTGCATGGGGTCCATGCACACTACTGTGGAAGTGAGCATATGACTAAATGTTTGTCACACGGACCCACGCAGACCTCTGCGGACACATGGAAGCAGACAGTTTGACCTAAATTCATCGTGGGGAGGATAAATAACTGAATTAAATATTGTTCATGTTTTTAAAGCACATATGTATAGAGAGGGTTAATCTCTGCATCCATAACGGAGAGACTGAACTACTGCATGTTATAACCTCTGCTGCTTGACCACTCTGCAGGACGTCAGCAAACGTATGTCCCTGCCCATGGACATCCGCCTGCCTCCAGAGTTTCTCCAGAAACTGCAGTTGGAGAGTGAAAACTCGCCCCTCTGCAAACCTCTCAGTCGCATGTCTCGACGCGCTTCACTGGTTAGTTTTTTTTTTTTTCATACTATTACATGTAACACTCTGTTCCATCCATGTGTAGCTTTTTACTACAAGCTGTTAGTCTGACCGACGGAACGGTCCATCTCTGGCTGTCTTGGCACTCTGTTGTTCCATTTGCTTCTCCTGTTCCCCAGTCTCTCTCTCCCACCTCCATGTTTGCTGTCCTTTCCTTTCTGTATCTGCAGCCCAGAAGCCCCTCCCTCTAGCTGTTGATTGGCTGCTGGTAGCTAGGTTCTTATCTGATTGGCTACAAGCAGAGCTTGCACAGGTGCATGTTGTTAGATGTTAGATGGAGCACTAACAGCAGGAACCAAACAATATCTAAATCCATGCACATAAAACAAAACATTTGAAAGATAATAAAAGCAAAATACTTCTGCGGAGTGATGTGGTGTGTTTTGTATATTCATCTTCATTCAATTCTAGCGTCCATGTTTGCTTTGTTTATTTTGTTTGATAGATTAGTTTTTGAACCAGTGAATGTCTCAGCTCGGAGCAGCTTCCCTCTCTGTGAATCCTCTCCTCTTATCTTGCCTTCCTGTTATTGTTTGTCTCTTGTGCGAGTCTTGCAATGAATTTGATTGAAGGAGATTCATTCTGATCGATTGAGCTGTTTTCTCTTTTTTTTTTTTTTTGCTTCTAGTCTGACATAGGCTTTGGAAAACTGGAGACGTACGTGAAGCTCGGCAAACTCGGCGAGGTACGTTTCCACCAATTACTCAACACGTTCACATTTTGAACATTGATCAGGCTTTCAGTCCAGTGAAGGGTTAGTGCTTTACTGCTGCAGCCACTGAGCAATAACTTGAGGCCTAAGTGAAAAGAGAACGAACCAACGGATGACTTTCATGTCACATGTAATTCTTCATTCTAATTTTCAGTTCTCTGCGGAGATGAGAGAACATCAGAACAAACAGAACACAGTAGCCTCGTTTGTGTGCTTAAACAAGGCAAACTAATGATATGCATATATTGCTGAGGTTTCACATGACTGCTGCGACTTATCAATGGACGCAGTGTTAAATGTGCATTTACACTGTGTGCTAAAGATGATCTGCTCTCACAGTGCACAACACAAAGGTTGCGGGACACAGATAATGCAGTTAAATCCCAAATCCCATTAATCTGAGAACAGTTGTTGCTTCAAGGAATAAAGCATGATTAGAAGTGGAAGTTGTCTGCGTTGTGATCGGTCACAAGGCTGCAAAATATTTGCTCTCCTCGTAGCCTGCGGCGGTGCGGTTGTGCTCATGCGTGTTAGATAATAGTACTGCTTTCGGATGTGCACTGAACTCTGGAGATTATTTGGAAAGGCTCTATATGTGTGAGCAGCACATCAATTCTCCTCAGATACACTTATGGATAATATATTACAATTCTGTCAAGAACACCAGATGTCTAATAGAGCTGAAACAATTGACGGAATTAATCGTCAACTAATTTGATCATCGATTAATCGGTTTGAAGTTTCTTTTCATTATTTAAACAAGATTTCTGATTGTTTTAGCTTTTTAAACGTGAATGTTTTCTTCGTTTCTTTGCTCCACATAACAAAGAAATCATTAAAACCGAATCATTTGGGTTTGTGGACAAGACAAGACATTCAAGAATGTTGTCATTTCCAGGTTTGACAAACACTGATCGACGTTTTTTTTAAACATTTTCTGACATTTTATGGACCGAACGATTAATCGAGAAAATAATCAACAGATTAATCGATTAAGAAAATAATCGTTAGTTGCAGCTCTCATGTCCAACTTACATAAATCATTTGCATTTGATTACCTGGATTAACAGAACAGAACAAATGTCCTACATGCTTGCATATGAGTATCAACAGTACTATAAGAATGTCACTTAGCAGCATGTGTGTGTTTGTGTGCGTTTAGGGGACATATGCCACAGTGTTCAAAGGGCGAAGCAAACTAACCGAGAACCTGGTGGCATTGAAAGAGATCCGGCTGGAGCACGAGGAGGGAGCACCGTGTACTGCAATCAGAGAAGGTACACACACACACACACGCACACACACTGTTCATGTTCAGTCAAGGTTGAGGGCCACGTGTGCTGCCCTCCGATAGATAACGATTCTATTTTAAGAGCAACCGATACGAGAAAGAAACTGGCAATTACCTGAACTTCTCTTTTACTCAACTTTATCCTAGTTTCCACTACAGGAGAGATTTTCCTTTTGTTGACAAGTTTTGTAAGCCTTTGCACCTAATCGCTGCATGATTGCGGCAGTCGTTAAGTGTGAAATATTCACATTTATAGAGATGCGCCGATGTCTTCCAAATTTGACACATACCCTGGTTTAGTGTGAGCTAAAAAAAAAAAAAACAGCTGCACTTTGTAATTCTAGCAAAGCTAATCTCGCTCGAGCTATTCCGAGATTGTTTCGCTGCCGCTGCCGCTTCGCTGCAGGTTCACACGTCTCCTTCCTTTGTTTTTACACAGTGTCTCTACTGAAGAACCTGAAGCACGCCAACATTGTGACGCTGCATGACATCATCCACACCGAGCGGTGCCTCACGCTGGTGTTTGAGTATCTCGTGAGTGAAGTTGTGATGAAAGTTGTCGTTCCTCAAACATGAAGGTGGATACACGTGGGCTTCTGCGCGTCAACATTGCATTGTGTACTGTTTTGTCTTCTAGGACAGTGACCTTAAACAGTATCTGGACAACTGCGGGAATCTCATGAGCATGCATAATGTCAAGGTGAGCCACGTGCATGTGACAGTGATGCTGGGTTACACATGTGATGACTCAGGGGAATTTCCAACGTCGTATTATTTCAATTCATACACAGTGTGCATTTGCAGCAGCATAAAGGCAAATGATTACAGACTATTAGAGACTATTTTGCATGGCGATATAGCAGTTTTTGCCTCTTACATGTAAGTACTGCTCTTACATTAAGTGGCAAAACATCTGATTCTCTGAAAAATTCACCCTCTAAATAACCCAGAAGTAAAACCTGGCAGTCTTTTTTTCAGGTAGGTTCAAGCATTGTTATAACCATAAAAACACTTCAAAATAAAGCAGATTAAAATGTCGGCAGCTGAAAATGACATGTGTTCCTGCTCTTTTTATAAAACAACTTATTTGTATTACAACTTATTTTTATGTTAACAATGTTCGCACAATTGTATTCGTCATATGCTGATGTAACGGTGCTTTTTGGTGTCCTTGTGTACAAACTGAGCCGGTGGGTTTGTGTTTTTTTTTTTGTGGATTCCACCTTTTTTTGGATTCAGTTAATAGATGTGCAGCATGGAAAACAAATTAAGAAAAATGCTATTGTGGTGCAACTGGTGAAATAATTGTTTACACAACCGGGTCTCTGATGATTCTGGAAAGAGCTTCACAACAACAAGTGACTATTTGAAAAGAGCCGGACTTCCCAACACTACTATATAATATAAAAGTCACTAAATATGACTACAAACTATTGGGAATACTGCCTTTTCATTCTCTGATTGTGTTCTATTTCTGTGGCTATTCCGAGACACCCATCTGTTGTGATTAAGTGAATATTATGTTAAGTGAATATGAACAGACTGGATTAGACATATTTGTTCTGAGACACTTGGTTATGGAGGTTACAATTTTACTTCAGTTTTTTTTATTAGTTGTTTTTATATCCATGTGCAGACAGTATGCCAAATCCTTTTTTTTATCCTCTTTCAGATCTTCATGTTCCAGCTGCTTCGTGGTCTGTCCTACTGCCACAAGAGAAAAATCCTCCACAGAGACCTAAAGCCTCAGAACCTCCTCATCAATGATAAGGGCGAGCTCAAGCTGGCTGACTTTGGTAGAAAACAAACGCACACACTCTCACATACAGTACATACTACATGCTGCACACTACACAGTATGCATTTACTGTATAATTATATATACGCATGTGTAACTATATATTAATATTAAATGAATATACCTCGTTGATAAATTCACCCTCAAGAAACTTTAGGCCAAAATCACTTTTCTTTTTTTTTTACTGCTACTCTGCCACATTGTGTTATTTCCTCATTACTTTTGCACCTTTACTTCCTGTATCCTAGCAACCCAGCCCCTCTCTCTGGGGTTTTCACATTTTTTGTCACAAGCGGATAAACCATTAGAATTTCTTGACTTGAAACAAATTAGAAGACAAAGGCACTGATCCAACATTTTCTCAGGTGACACTGAACTGTTGGCCAGATGACAGCACAGCATGTCCTTCTAGACTGTGATGATTTTGTGAAAACGTTGCTGCTCTTATTAAGCTCTTTTAATTGTTTGATTTGTCAGGTCTGGCCAGAGCCAAGTCTGTCCCCACTAAGACCTACTCCAATGAGGTGGTAACTCTGTGGTACAGGCCTCCTGACGTTCTCCTGGGCTCGACAGAATACTCCACGCCCATCGACATGTGGTGAGTTTCCGTGGATTTTTCGATCATCATTTTGTCGAATG
This sequence comes from Microchirus variegatus, assembly GCF_963457635.1. NCBI lineage: Eukaryota > Metazoa > Chordata > Actinopteri > Pleuronectiformes > Soleidae > Microchirus > Microchirus variegatus. Next base: position 13,390,177 of record NC_139808.1, read on the forward strand.
AAGCAGATGCAAGTTTATGGAAGTTTATCTACAGACAGTAGCTCAGTGGTACAGCGAGTCGTCTTTCAACTTGAAGGTTCTGGGTTTGATTCCAATCTGCTCGTGGCAGCTTGTCGATGGTTATGAAAGAAGTGTGATAGAACATGAGTGAATGGGGGGTGAATGGCAAAAACTCAAGTGTAAAGCAACTATGAGTGGACATCAAGACTAGAAAAGCGCTAGATAAATACAGACTGTTTACATCATCTTCATGTATTTGATGAGTGGACGGCTGGTGGGAGGGGTTGGGATAAAACGATTGGATTTGATGACTCTTTTCCAGACTTGTACTCGTTGCAGTGCATCTAAAGTGAGGTGTGTGTGTGTGCCAGCAATTACGTCAACTGTGCCGGCGTATTATTGCACACGAGGGTTCCGAAAAAATGCTTTGGCACTATGTCGTGCTCCTCTGAAATTTTTTTTAAACACATTGTGCACAAAGTGGATGCGTCCAAGGAAAAACTGGCCGAGTAGGTGTGTATTTATAATCAGCTCTACAGCAGTATTGACCACAGAGACGATGACGAGTTTCTGGAGTCTTAAGGCGGATTTCCACTGGGCGCATTACAGCCACGGCACGTCAGCACCCCGGTTTTGCTTCGTCCTCTCTGCCCGGCGTCAATCCCTACCAGACGCATTACGGCAGCGGTGCCTTGGGAGCCAGCGGTATTCACGCGATAATCCTGAACGGATACGCACAGACTGTGTGTATAAAGGAAACAACAACAACACAGCTTCTTTCATTCTCCGACGTGGAAGAACTGTTGATCTGGTGTCATAAATGATTGTATGTTTATCCACTTCAACAATCAGTCTCTCGTCGTACGTTATGACTCTCCGAGACACTCTGATTAATTGACTGTTGACCTGGTAGCACCGGTCACGACGTAATGTTGGTGTGAAGTTGTGATAGGCTATATGACCTGCGTATTGTGTTTTATTTTGAAAGGGGGCCGGAAGTGTTTTACTTTGAGTCTGTGTCGGACTTCCCGTCTGGTGCAATCTGCTCTGTTGAGCTTGGCGCGACTCAGCAGCGGCAATGGCAAAAATAGAACTGCTACCATTACCATTATAATCTGAATTTAACCAAAGGAGCACAAGTGATGGATAAACTGAGGAATATTAATTAATGTATTTATTTATTTGACTCAGTAAATTTGTACATGAAAAATTACCATGTGAATTATTGAGTTGAGTTTTGGATTATTGGGCAAATTGGGATCTGAATTATCTAGATCACATGTGTTTTCAATAGTGAATGCATTTAATTCTGTAATGATATGCATGCTCTGAGTTAACGTGGCGATCGCCAGCAGAAAAGCAAAAACCTGATCTGACGTGATGCAGATGAGATATTGATTTACCTGCTAATCTCCTGATCTCCTGCAATCTCCCAGGGCATCATAAAGCACATCAGGGTCCTCCACAAACTCGTATGCTGTAGTTCATTAGGTGGATTCCATAGAATCCATGGATTCTATTAAAATCCCCCAAGTCACTCAGGGAGAGATTAGTCATTTGTGACACAATGAAGCACAATTCATTTGCATTTACTTTCCTTGTGTGTGTGTGTGTGTGTGTGTGTGTGCGCTCTTCCTGCGGAGCAGTTTGTCTCTGTAGCAACACGCCAGCCTTTCATGAGCTTTACCTAGCTACGTATCCTCCTCTCATCAGACCACAGTGTGCGCCTCTTCAACACGCCAGCCCTGGTGGAACAAAAGAACCCACTCACACCATATATGTTTGCACTAATGATCGGCGCGCTTTGAAGTGTTGAATAGAGCCTCGCCGACAGTTTCTACATGCTTCGTCTCCTCCCTCTTCTTTCAGGGGCGTGGGCTGTATCCACTTTGAGATGGCAACAGGTCGTCCCATGTTTCCCGGCGCCACAGTGAAGGAGGAGTTGCATCTAATTTTTAGGCTCATGGGTAAGAGATCAACACAATATGATAATATCTCATAGCTCAGATTCAAAATTGATTAATGTTTTATTTGACACTAAGTACCTGTGAGCAGATGATGACAATGCACGTCCTTTATTTCTCATTTCCCAGGCACTCCTACAGAAGATACTTGGCCTGGTATTAGCAGTAATGAGGAATTTAGGTCTTACCTCTTTCCTCAGTACAGACCTCAAGCTCTCATCAACCATGTGCCAAGGTATTATGAAACAAATCACTGTCTGTAAGAAGCAACTGACAGATCGGCTCTTGCCGCATAAATGCTTGTGTTAAACTTCTAATATACTCTCAAGGACATCTCTAACTTCAAGCTTAAATAAGCCATCCAACATCCATTATCTACCGCTTTATCTATCTTATGTCGCGGGGGTGCTGTGCCTATCTCAGCTGACATAAGGGGTACAACCTGGACACCTCGCCAGTCCATCACAGGGCCACATGTAGAGACAAACAACATTCAAACATTCACTCTCACTCTCACACCTAGGGTTAATTTAGAGTATCCAATTTACTTAATTCCCATATTGCATGTTTTTGGACTGTGGGAGGAAGCCGGAGAACCCGGAGAAAACCCAAACACACACACTTAAGGAGCTTAAATAATAGTTATACCTAAAGGTGCCATATGTAAGAATGTGGCCAAAAAACGGTTACTGCATTCAAATTCAAAATACCGAGGTCTTTTAGGTTTCGTTTTCTGACGTAACTGGCAACCCGTGGTTGCGCGGCAGCTGAGACTCTACTGAATGCAATGATTGGTAGACGGTGGTAGGTGGCGCCACATGCCAAAACATGATTTCAAAACATAAAGATGATTTTTAGTCTGCAAAATATGTTTTTTAATGCAAATATTCTGGCTGTACTGTTGTTGTTGGTGAGTTCAGTTTGTTATATGAACAATATTCCTGAGTCTCTGTGACATATTAGGAGGATTTTATGGCCAGTTGCTTTAGATTTATTACATAATGCACCTTTAAGTGTAAAATAAACAAAAACTCTAATAAGTAAAGTCTTCAAAATATAACACAAGTTAATCATATTGAAAGACAGAATCCAGTAAAATGGCCAAGTCTAACTACAGGTACAAACAGATAAGTAGCATTAAAGTGACTTTTTGCTGCAGAGATTTTGATTATAAGATGAGACGACCAAGGATGGAGTTAGTGATGAGTTGATTTAAAAAGCTTTACTGGAAACAGTTCAGATTCGAGGAGAATTGAGACAATGTCAAACATGAACCGGGGGATGTTAACAGTTGGGTGCGTCCTCTGTCAGTCTCCCAGTGAATGTCAGAGTTGAGTTGAGGTATAAGCTAATGTCTGGAGGAGAGGAGAGAGAGGCGTCAGGTCTGGCGCCTTCCTCTGATAGGTGATACCTAGAGTCGACCTTGATTTGTCGCTCCCTTGCCCCGGTTAGGTTACGTTCGACAAAGATATAATGAGGAATACTGTAGGCAAATTATGGGTGCCAGGGTTACACAGAGGCCTTTGTGATTTGCCAGTTTCAATTCAAAGTTTTTCTTGTACACTTTGCATTTCGTCCTGTTTTCTCGTTCACAATGACATATAAAGTAAAGCTGTGTGGGATTCGATGTAATTTGTTGGTCACTTTTTACCTGATTTTTTTCTCAGTGATGAGTTTTAAGCTAATAATTCAGCCCCGAGGGCACTGGAGGTTGCCAGGTAATCACCTAAGTCAGCAAGTTATATCCTCTATCGACAATGAATGTCTGCACAGGAACATTTTGATCTGTGAATCCTCACAGTCTGTCTGTTAATGTGGTGAAGCTACCATGGAAATAGATTTGAATAAGAAAAGCCAGGATATGTGTTTTTTTTTCTTTTTCTCCTTTACTATTTTCCTTGTACTTACAGTTTTTGAGTTTATGATAAAAGACCAGTCAGTAGGATTTATTGACATCTTGTGGTGATGTTGCATATCTCCGTAAGGACCGCCTACTCAGGTGACCTTCTCTGATGTGCTGCAGTTTCTTCCTTTCTTTCAGACTTCTTAAACATCTCAGCACCCATACATTGATTAACTTGTGGCACCAACTTGGTATTAATTGTTCGAAACACATGATGCTATTAGGGACTTAATAATCTCTTTTTCCATGTTGCATCTCTGTGTAGTGTATAGAGCCCTGGACATCACATAACTGTCTTTTGTCTCTGCCACCAAAAAAAAAAAAAAGCTTCACTAAAAATCATGCCAGCAGAGTTTACTGTGCACTTTAAATCCACAGACATCGAGCTATATATGGCAGAACTTGACAGACTAAATATAATTGACACTTACAATGTTCCATCAACCTACTCTGGAGAATGCTTAGACTTCACAATAAAAGCATTTCAAATAAACGAGATATAAAAGCTTTGGATTCTGCACCTGTTAGGAAAGTGGAGTGTCTGCTGTCTGTGGATTCCAATTGCTCTGTCCTTTATGCTTGCTCTTAACACATTATATGGCTGTTTTTTTTTTTTTTCTTTTTGGTAAACTGGGCCACAGCAGCTATCCACCATCTTCACTTTTCATAAATACAGTCTGCAAAGAGACACGTTGCTTGACATATTGCCTCATATCAAACGTCTGTGGATTGGAACAAAACGTTTTTCGTCGTTATGGTTCCAGCTGTTGCATGACGGAAGATTGGAGCTCTGTAGATTCACTGAGATTCTCCTCAGACACTCTCAGCAGGGGTAAAAACATAATTTAGTCCTCGGCATCTACTCAAATTACTCATACAAATTGCATGTCGGTCTATGAATTTAGAAACAATTAACAGAACAGATTAAATACCCTCGCAGTCCAAGAGACAAATTAAAAAACTGTCAATCATCCCACAAATGTTCTTCCATGAGGTTTGACAGCAGCTTGCATTACTGCCATCTTCTGGAGTTAGAAAACCCCTACACTATACCAATCCTTGTTATTCTTTCTTTCCTCTCATCATGTCCTTGTATATCCTGTTAATACAACTAAAGATTGAACTCTGTTTAGTTGTTTTTCTCTACATTTTGACAAAGTAGAGGACATTTATCCACTCATTGTTTGAGGGATTCTCCTCTGGGTCGCCATAATACCAGCTGAAATGTTTCTCTATCTGTCCTCCAGGTTGGACACAGAGGGAATCGACCTGCTGTCTGCTCTGCTGCTGGTATGAGACAAAAGCACAATGAGTGTAGCACAGGCCTTAGTGGCGATTTCACAGGTGGTCTCATCAGCTGCTGTTGTGCTATGATTGCAGTATGATACCAGGAGCAGAACCTCGGCCGAAGACGCTCTGCGACACCATTACTTCCAGACTCTGGGGGATAACGTACACAATTTGTCAGACAGTAAGACACACACTCACACACACACACATGCACTGTGCACGTATTTTAAAAGGCAGGTAAACAAGTCTTGGTAACTGTGAAGAGCAGACTGCACTTTTACTGGAAACATGCTACCTCTTCATCTCAGAATTAGCCTTTCTAGAAACAGACAGTAGTCGAATCATAATGCTTTTCTCACATTTTGACTGAAATGCTCCAAAAGATCAGACATCCATCCATTCACAATATCTATATCTGTAGTGGCAGGAGCTGGAGCCAATCCCAGCTGACATTAGGCGAGGTAGATAGATGGTATGGTCTTTGCAGGTCATCAGCCTATCCCATATGGAGGATGGAAAGTGCCAAAATTAAATAAATTAATACACCATTAAATAATTACTTAAATGTGCAATTAATTAATTAATTAATTTATTTATTAATTAATTAAATAAATACATAAATGTGTTATTAAAGCATTCTGGGATACATGGCTTTCTCCAGGCATGCTACTTCAGACCAAAGCAATGGATCGGACTAGACCAGTGTTAGCCCCGCCCACTGACTTTGATGGGCGAGTTTGATTAAATAGTGAAATGGGTTTTTTTGGTTGTTTTTTTTACGTTAAATGAATTGGTATTTTAATTAATTAATTAATTAATTAATTGATTAAAAACACATTTATGTATTTAATTAAATAATTAATGACACATTTAAGTAATTATTTAATTGTGTATTTATTTATTTATTTAATTTTGGCACTTTCCGTACTCCATAATCCCAGGGCCAACATACAGAGAAAAAAAAAATCACACTTGAGTCTTCATGAACATAACCCTAATCTGCATGCCTGTGGACTGTGGAAGGAAGTTGGAGAATGTGGGAACTTTTACACCAACGCACAACAAAAGGGCCTGGTCGAACCAAAATTCAAATCAAGCACCTTCTTGCTGTGAAGTAACAATGATAACCAACATGCAGTTAAAAATAATAACAATTATTATTTTTATTACCATAAAGCTAGTTTCCTGTCTGTTCGCAGAGATATTATTCTCTCATTAAGGTGTTGTGTTGATGGTGTCCATTAATAGCACACAATTTGTCTGTCTTCACCTGCAGAGCGCAGTTCGTTTCCATATAGCACTGTAAGAAAAGTAAGAAAGAATGGAGACGTACGTACAGTATAGTCAGGTAGTTACAGTGGAACTATGCAGGTTCTATAGGGTGCACTGCCCCCAGCAAATTGTGGTTTTCAACCATAAAAATTATCACACTTATATTTGTCTTGCAAGTTTGCGTGTGAAGTAAACACCTCAGGATTTAATATCCTTTCTCACAGATCTAATCGCAGTCTCATCCTGCTCAGTACAGTTCTGAATACTCCCAGTGTGAACTACATTCGAGGACACATTTGTCCACATTACTGAGCTGCATGAACACGATCCGTCTTCGAGACGGATTAGAGTTCCACGTTTTTCTAACGGGTAAATCGTTTTTTCAGTGTGAAGCTTTGAATCACTCAGCTTCTGTCATCCCTTTTCTCTCTCCGTCTCACACACTAAAAGAAACACGCTCACAGTTTACAAATCAATCTCTTTAAAAACTAGTTTTTTTTTCTTGCAAATGATGTGGTCACAAGGATGACAGTCATACTTAGCCCTGTCTGTCCATGATCGGAGCACTGGGGACGCCATGTTACAATTTCCTCATTTCAAATCCTTTTAATTAATCCTTTAATAACACAGAGTTTTGTTTCCGTGTTCTTAAAGTGTTCCTCTCCTCCCTCTTTGTTTCAGCTGCCTCTGTGTTTTCCCTCAGAGAGGTGCAACTCCAGAAGGACCCTGGCCACCGCAGCTCCTTGTTTCAGCCTTTAAGTACGTTTCTCTCTCTTATCTTTGTCAACACAGAATCATTAATAACTCTGGGATGGAAACTATCTGCACTAAACTGTCTGTCAGGAGACAGAGTCAAACCCGACTGTGTTATAATTGTTCCTGACCGCAACACGTCAACTGCTAAAGGCTCTGCAGAGGTTCTTTGCTAATTAGCAAATTTCTCAAAGAAGTCGACATTTGTTTACTGCGGCGCAAATAAAAAAAACATCGAGGAGTCTCACAGGAACAGAGAAGACGAGGAAAACAAACAACGCGTTCAACCTAATTACTGTCACCACTTTCCTTTCTAATAAGCTCATCATTTAATAACGTTCACCGTCCCCGTGTAAGCTGCGTACGCCGCCCTAACCCTAATACGATAATAGCTTTTCTTAAAAAACGAACTGTGACATAATCAGTGTTTTAAAGTATTAAGTGCTGTCTCGCTTTGTCTCTCTTCACAGCTCGAGGAAAGAACCGAAGACAAAGCATCTTCTAGAAGCCACACAGAGGAAGGAAGAAAGAAAGAGAGAGAGACGCACATAGGAAGGTGCTGGCTTTACAGTCCACAGCACGACGGCCAAACACAGCTCAGTACAGTCATGTCTCGGCTACATACACACAAACTCACAGACGCGTCCTTCTCTCTATGTAGGAGGAACACAGAGGTCTCTGCGAAACTCTCACGACACACAACATACACGCGTTTGCATACATTTGCACAATCAGCAACTCTTTAACCACTGATTTACTGATCCTGCTGACACACACACACACACACACACACACATACATTTCAATCCAATACATTCTACACTGGATTAAGACTCGCTTGACATTTTGACCACCATATATCCTTTGTGTTCCGTACACACCTGGTGCCATCTAAGGTAGCACATCTGGAACTACAGATTAAGAATCACCTGACCATCGCTGCGACAAACAAACAGTTGTCGTGGGAAGAGAAGTTTTTGGCTGTTTAGTTTTCTTTCGGTCACAACTCAATAATGTAGCTCAAAGACACACTCGTCGAGCAGATTTGCTCCCAGGTCATTTTAGTATTTGTGGATACTTTAAATTCTCTGAAGGAAGGGTCACCACAACTGAGTTTTCTGACCAGAAACCACGAAGGAGGTGTCTTTGTTTTTCATACTTAATTTATTCAAGTTGAGCTTTTCCCAGCATGAAGCCTTCTCCATATGTTTTTTTTATTTTGTATTTTTTTGGCCTGAATGTAGGTGCTATTCAACACTGGCTAAATAATCAATTCAGAGTATGGATCTTTACAGTACAACCGTGTATCATCCATACAAACCATAGGAAAAATTTAATCTAATCCAGCTAATGCAAAACGTGTGACGCGAGTTCACGAGGTAACGGTAATTATCAAAACTGGTTATTGTTTATGAGATTTTTAGCTGAATTGATTTGTTCTAGGTCACAGGATTAATGCTGGGGTGTGTGTGTGTGTGTGTGTTCCATGATCTCACTGCCTTGCTGTTGTAAATACATCGGACACTGAAATGGTAGCAACATAACTTAGTTTCAATCCATCCATTCAATGGATTGAAAACTTCAATGGAGTCAAAAGTCAACAGATTTGCCTCGCTCCTGTGTGGGGATTCGTTAAAAACAGCTCACTTTCACTTCACACTTGTTGAAGTTGCCTTAGTAAACTGTGCATGATATTTTGGCTTGTGAAGAACCTCTATTTGAGCTTGTGTATCCAGTGTGTTAGAAGGCAAATTTGCTTTGTGTCTGTAAATAAGTCCTTGCAAGTGTGCGTAATTCTTAGTCTCCTTTTTGCACAAACCAGAAGTGTCCTCTGAAGCCTGCCCCCTTCCCCCGAGTGTCTTACTTTACGTGATTTCAAGAAAATGACCCCGTATTGTCGACTCTATAGCTGAAACATGGAAGGATTATGTCGTACAAGTAGTTTCTCATAGCAATGATGGTCTTGAGTGCAGAGATCAGTGGTTTCCAAACTTTCTCTTTTATTCCATTCCCCCCAATCAATGGACTCGTCCAAATTCTGATACCCTTAGTGCCAGTTGTGTGCATTTCACGCACTTTTCCCCCATGATTTTGTCTGTGTTCATACATATTTTGCATGAATTTTGGCAACATTGTGTGTTCTTATTTGATCTCGTTATTTCCAGCTCAGCTCCTAAAGTAAGGCTAAAATACATTATGTACAAACAAGTGTTACACTCGTACCGTTAAGCGCATAAAATGCGCCGTTGAAACCTATTCTAACTGCTATTTTTCTCGCCTCCATTAAAGCACAATACAGACATTTTATAATATCAGGTGTCAATCTGGGCTTTTGCTTGGATAATTTTTTATCCAATAATTTTTACTACTCCCCACCAGATCGACTGTAATAATTAGGCTGTAAAAAAAAAAAAAAAATCGACTTTGCATGTAGTATATCAAAAATAATTAAGATTTATTTATTTATCCATCTGTAAACGTGGTGCCGTCATGACAAAAACCTGGCATTTAAAGGGTAAACCCGTTGAAAAATTAAGTAGGAAATTGATATCAACAATAAATCAACTAAATGAAAGTAAAATATAATAATGTACAATATTTTTTATAGCCTTTGCTTTTAAAAGGCACAAATATTTTGCCATTAGCTGCGAGATGAGTACTGCACAAAAAAGAATTATGCAAAACAATCAGTGTCGCTGCTAATCATAATGCTAGACATATCTCAGGCTGTAATAATTCAACAAAAACAATTTTAACTTGGCATGTAGTATATTGAAAATAATTCATATTTTAATCAGATGCAGGCTAAAATATACTTTTTTTTATAGCTTGCTTTTAAAAAGCATATTTTTGGGCTTAGCGTTACGAGTGTGACTAATATTAGACCCGATCCTAAGTGAAAACTATTTCCATGCCATGTTAGCAGTACAGCACGTGTCATGTGTTTACATGTGGCCTCACCACTTTCCCCTCTGTTAGAAAACACACTACCAGTTTGGGAACCACTGTCCAAGTGAACAGTGTTGGGCAAGTTACTCAGGAAGTATATAAGTAATACATTTACTTAGTAATAAGCTGACCTGCTACACATACTTGTCATCATATGATAGCAACTAAAGGACAAAGAAAAATCAATCTAGCAACACTTTTTAACACCTAAGCCTCAAAATTGACCTTTTTGCTTATTTTAGCCATAAAAGGGTCAGAAAATGTCCTGTGATTAAGAGCTTTTTGCCTTAACTTTCAATATCTGGCAGTTATTTACAATTTACTGCATGTTAAAATAGTGTAATAACAATTTCAAATGAAGAAAAACAAAAATCAACTGTAGTACATGAACTCCAGATTTTTAGTGGTAAATTTGAAGAAAGAGTCTTTGTCTCAATGTCCAAAAACAGGCGTTTTTTCACTTTTTCCCTTTTCTGGTGACAAAGACAGTGATTCGCAGGCTTCCTGCAACAGTGCGGGTGAAATTACCGTAATAACCACATAATTGGTTTTGACTGGCAACTGTTCACCTTTCAGAAACCGTTGGAATTTTTCCGATAGCACAAACTGTCATGGAATTACTGTAATGCAAAGTGCACTTGCGATGTTAAAGGGTTAACTGTAATGTTAGTCGTCTTTCGGAGTCAGTTATAGACGAGTCCAGTTGCCTACAGCTGATTCCTGAACACTACAGTTATAACTGAGTAATCACTGCCCAACACTGTTAGTGAATGAAATGTGGGAACAAAGGTAACGGGAGCGTAATCTCTACCCTCCCTTCGTACTCTGCTCTCACTGCACCTCCTTCTGCTTCCTCCATGTTCACTTCTGCTCAGATCCAGCAGAAATAGAAACGATGAGTGAGGGTGTCCCAGCGCAAACCAATGCCATGAGCCGGGAGCTTATATACGTCACTGACCTGTGGGGTTTGATCAGGGTTGTTTGGTAACGTAACCGTGCAATATGAAAGAGATACATAGACCGATAGTGTGTGTGTGTGTGTGTGTGTGTGTGTGGAATACAGCGGCTTCGTACTGTGTCATTTTCTTCCAGTCACTGAAATGTTGCGGTTCTTTTAAGACCAGCAAATGTATAGATTAGTTGAACATAAAAACATCGCCATCATTTATTCACTTCAGTCGTAAGTGGACCAATTTTTTATTTGCTATTTTAAGACTGGATTGGTCATTTCCTTTGTATTTAATGATGATATGAGGCATGTAGGGTAGAGGTATTCCAACAATGCTAATTTAAAAAAAACAAAAAAAACAGGATTTGCTGAAGATTTTATTTTGAAGAACCTTTTGCCCAAACGTCTTCCACATAAGCACACAACAGCCCACACTTCAGTTGGGTAATAGCGAAGTCTGCTGTCGAAGTGACGGGTGAAAAAATATGTGGGAATAATACTGGACTGTCTCTCTTAGAAGGTACTCATGCTATTGAACTTGTCTGAAAACGGGTAAATCCTGCTTTTGTCATTTCAAAATTGTAGTTCTATGCTTCCCAAGCACAGCTTATGGTTGTTGCTACTTTTGAAAATAGCTGAGGGGGTTAAGAAGAAAGAAAGAAAGGTTCTTTCCTTCAGACCAACAACATTCTTGATGTCAGATTTAGAGCCTGGTTCTTCTATAGAAATACAAAGAAGTGGTTTTCAAATTCCCTGGCTCCACGACCAGCCCTGGAACTGCTTTTGTAGAAAAGGGGTTAATAATATCAACACAGGAGTTAAAGGTGACAGTGCTAACCCTACAAAGGTTAAAGTCCTTGACTTCCAGACACTGGTCTGAACACAAGCAGCCCTGAAAATGAGAGACAAAACATTTACAGTGCTTCACAAATGTATAAGACCACCGCCCCAAAGCTCACAACTGCTCTATATTAACAGCATTGGTAGTTACCAAATCATTTTTTATGTGTCTGTAATTGTATTGTAACAAGTATTTTTAAATATACAAACAATAGTAAAGCATGTTATTGTTATTACTTCATTAAGATTAAATTAAAGTTAATTCCATATGATCGACTAATTTCTCACTTCTCAGAGAAGCCCAGTGAGCCGGCTCAAATTTGGGTATTAAAAAACCCAATCCCAATAATCGTGTTTGGTAACTAACATGCATATAAGTAGCATAATAACCCTTTATTAGTAAATATTAAGCACGTATTATGTAGGAAAAATCTTAATTCATGTCGTGAGGTAGAATAAGGTTATGTAGAATAAGGTGTTAATGATTACAAATAAAGGGCTAGTATGCTACTTAGATATGTTAGTAAGCACCTAGTTAATGGTGAATATGTGTTCCCTAATCTAAAGTGTTGCCTTAGTTTTAAAGGTGCTATATGTAAGAATGTGGCCAAAAACGGTTACTACATTCAAATTCGAAATACCGAGGTCTTTTAGGTTTCGTTTTCTGACGTAACTGGCAACCCGTGGTTTCTCGGCAGCTGAGACTCTGTTGAATGCAATGATTGGTAGACAGCGGTAGGTGGCGCCACACGCCAAAACATGATTTGCAGTCTGCAAAATGTTGTTTTTGATGCAAATATTTTGGCTGTACTGTTGTTGGTGAGTTCAGTTTGTTATATAAACATTATTCCTGAGTCTCTGTGACATATTAGGAGGATTTTATGGCCAGTTGCTTTAGATTTATTACATAATGCACCTTTAAACAAGAAAGATTTCTAAAATATTGACAGGTGGTCTAATAAATTTTGCATACGAAATCTACACCAAGTTGACGTGTACCGACCTGATTCCTGAGATTATTTGATCCACAATTTTTCAATTTTGAAGCAAATCAATGCCATTTGAGACTTTACAGGCAAGCCAAAAGTAGAGAAGCAATCAATCAGTTCTAAGAGTTATAAACAAAAAAAATATGGACACTGCTCTTCCACCTTAAATGTCTAATTACACTGGCATGGCGTTTCAAAGCCCAAACCCCAGGTGGTCATATGCACGCGTTGTGTGGTTAGATGTAAACAAAGCAATGATGGCACGGTGTGTGGGGGGTCGTCTTTTCAGCAATATTTAAGTTAAAATCTCTGTATGTGATGGTTTGACCCTCAGAGGCTGCATGTGTTCAGGTCGCCCTTAAGCCAACGCCTGAACCCTGTAAAACTGACGTATGTGTGCAGGTCGCCGGATTATGCGTGAGTGTGAGTGAAGAGACAGATGAAGGTTAAATGGCTGCTGAGAAAGTTTTTCTACCTCTAACAGTGAATTAAGCTGACGGAGGAAAATAATGTTGTGACCATCCAGAGAAATTCAGGGCAAAGCTCCAGAGACTTCAGAGGGTTGTTCTGTGGACGTTACACCCCCCCCCCCCCTACACTTTCCCCCCCTCAGTGACCCAAGTATTACTTTGTGTGTAGTTCAATGCGTGTTAAATGATGCTATTTTAATGACAAAGAAATAATATATATATATATATGTATTTTAACAGATGTTTTCATCTTTCTCAGTGAGTTGTATGCTGTATTGAAAAGACAAACAAACCCAGAACACTCTAAAATAAGGAAAAAAATAGAAAAAGAAAACTCACCAGATTATGTCTAAATGTTTTATAAAAGATACGTTTAGATTTTTGTATGAGATGTGATATTTTGTGTGATACGTCTACGCCGTTCTGAAAATGAGAAAAATGAATGTATCGTCACTGCCAACAGACATGGAATTGATGAAATAATTGATTTATTAATCAATATACATACTATTAAAATTCTGGAACACTCACTTCTGTCACTCTTTTGTCAGCTTCTTACATAGTTGACTTTTTATTTATATAAAACATTTCTACGAGTTCCTAAGTTGTCCTGCGTGAAAGATCCATTACAGTTGTTACGAGAAATGAACACCAGATGGCGGTGCTGGACGACTGTATGTATCATAGGACTTTGCATGATTTCGACCTGTTACTCTCACAATATCCACAAAGCAAATCAACTGAAATTAATTAATTCCTACAGATTATCCACAAACATACATCATTATTGTAGTCCTTATTCAGTGTAAGCCCTGTACACTGAACTAAGGCACGGAGTGGGAACACAATTTATCATCATTGTTATGTCATCTCGATAGTTTTGTAACACTGTTTGTCTTCCTGGACGACTTAATCTCTAGGGATTTACTGAGCCAACCATCTCAAACATACAGGGTAAACATGACCATTTATAGACAGATACTTGGTTGCATATTTGCAAGAAAGTGGGAATAATGATGTCATAAATGTACATATAGCAATAAATGATTGTGTTATATTTAAAACTAATATTTTTATTTTCTATTTATTTTTTTCAGACCTTTTACTCATAAAACGTATTATAATTGACAGAAACGCAGCGAAGAGCAGTGCAGGGCTTTTATTTTCTCTGAAGGAAGTGACTTTGTCATTTTTATTATTTTTTTTCAATCCCAACATCCTCTGTTGTTGTGGGAATGACACGTGTGTCTCAGATCCACTGTCTGGTGATTTAATAACACATTTTTCTCTGGAAATTAGTAAAAAAAAAAAAAACTGTCTTATTCCCAAGAAAAAAAAAGTCACAATGCCCAAATAAGTGAATATGGTTTAACAGGAAGTCTGCACTGGTGTTTTTATTTGTGTCAAACATAACAAAATGAAAGTTTTCATTTAATATTCCTTAATATGTGAGTCAGGCTGCTGTAACCAAGTGTCAGTGTCCTGACCAACTTAGATGAAGTGGTTGAGATTATTACAGAATGAAGAAACTTTAGTTTGAAGACAGGTGGTTTGAAAGAGGAGTGATGGAAGTCATCAATGTCGTTGAAACTGCCTGCAGCATCACAAGGATGGACTGCATTCCACGGAGGGTAAATACCTGGATTCCACCATAACTTGTTCAATTAGATGAGAATGTCTTAAATGACTCAACATGTAAATAAGACAGATTATAGCCACTGGGTCATTTACATCAGTTTTGATCAAGCACAGGCCACTCTCATCTCTGCCAAGTACCACCGGTGGTCCACGCACCCACATTTTGAGAACCATGGCAACAATAATCAACAAAAACAATCACCAAAAGTACAATGATTGTGGTTTGACGTGGCTACAGTTCAGGTTTTGCCACATCTTTGACAACAACTTAGGCGTGTGAACTTTGACATGAACATGTGCGTAGTCACAACACAAAATGTATGTTTAATGTTTATTTAGAATTTGTCTCCCCATTTTTACCAAAGCTTTTTCACAGTGTTTACATAGTTGTCAGATGTGATTATTTAACTTTATATTTTATTTATAAACCATTTTTATTACCTTGTTCCGGGTGCCTCTGTTGATTTACATTATTATTTTGTTTGATATTTATTTGTTTATTTTATTTAATGCTGTGTTTTTTACATATAAAAGTCAAATATTTGTATTACAGGAGTGTATTTTGAATCCCCCCCAAAGATTGTGCACATTTTTAGATTTAATATCTTCACATTTTATTTATAAACCGTTTGGTTGTATGTATTGATTCTCTGTGTCGCCAGTAGGGGGAGTTGCTGATTTTGCCAAATATCCATTGAAAGATTTTTCTGCTTCCATTCAACAAAAAGTTCTCACATTAAGTTTTGCAAGTGTATTCGTATTCGTTACAGAGTAGAATAAGTAGAATACCTTTAGTTTAGCAGGTGTGTGAATGATCAATAATCATTATTATTGGCAGTAACAGAGGGCCCCAAAGTCAAATTTTGCTTAGGGCCCCATGGAGGCTTGGGCCGGCCCTGTATAACAATATGAGAAACATTTTTTTTAAAGATAAACTGGTCAGACACGTGTCACAAACAGGGCGAGACCTGAGCATAATTGGCCCAAACTGCGCCACGTCCGTGTCAATAGGACAATTAGCGTCCAAGTGGAAAGTGGCAAGTGTGTTTAACTCCTGAGCTCTGTGTTTACTTTCTCTGCTGGCTGGCACTGTGTGTTTTACTCTCTCTCTCTCTCTCTCTCTCTCGCTCTCTATCTCTCTCTGAGATACGGATACATTTTTTTCCTCTGCACATGAGCCGCTTTGTCAGCTGAGCGCACAAAGAGTCGCAGCTCCTCCAAAGAACAAAATGACGCTGCTGGACGAGCGGCTCTGGTTGCTGTTCAGGCGCAACTGGCGGCAAACTCTCACCTACTGGAGTGTTTTCTTCAGCTTTGGCCTTTGCATCGCTTTACTGGGCCCGACCATCCTGGACCTGAGGTGTCAGACCCAGTCCAGTCTGCAGCAGATCACCTGGGTCTTCTTCTCGCAGCAGTTCTTCCTGCTGGTGGGCAGCAGCGTGGGAGGACTTTTCAAGAAGACGTGAGTGCGGTGGGGGTGGTGGTGGTGTGGAAGTGGGCACTGTCTCACATCCTGGAGATAAAAACAGGTCTTGAAAGTCTTGGAAAAAGTCTGGAGAACTTTAGTTGAATCTTAATTCTGAAAATGTCCTTCAGTAAAACACAATTTTACTGTGAATTCTGCATTCAGTAATTCATGATTTTATTAAAATGAACACGACAGGTACAATCTCTTATTCAATCTTTTATTTTAGACAGGCAAAACATTAAGAATAACTTCTTATTTGCATTGGTAGACTGACAAGTGCTAGAAAACACTTGTAAATGATTTCTTAAGAAACTTAAAAACTGTGTCAAAACATTCAACACAACATAAAAGTATATTGTATAAAACAAGATGTTTTCTGTTTCAAAAAACTCTGGAAAAATAACCTTATTTGTATTGGAAAAGGGCAAGAAACACAATAACTGAACATAACACATAGGCAATACGTCTGTAATACTCACAGTTGTTTTGTTGACAAATTCCACATAAAGTTACTGTAAAAAAATTATTTATACCTGTGCTACTGAACTAATTCCATATTGACTGCCTGAATATTTTGAAATCTTAATTATTATAAGTATTATTATGCCCTTTAGCGATGCTCAGACACATACCTGACAAACCTCCCCCTATACAAGTTTTTGTTTGATGTCTTTGTTTGCTTGTGGGTGTTGCTGTCATACTGATGCTTGATTATATTGGATTTTGTCACCTTAATCAAACTGCAGGTCCAGTTTATGACAAGAGATGTGTTATGTGTGGTATTTACTTCACATGTTGCATTAGTAAGGCTGCGAGAAAAGAAGGATATAGACAATATAGTCTAAAATATCTATACAGTGGTACGTTGACCAAAAATACATACTATAGTATGTCGTCCAAAATCTGACAAAAAAGTCATAGTATAGTATGTTGTCCAAAATTTGACCAAAAAGTCATACTATAGTGAGTCATCCAAAAGTTGACCAAAAAGTCATAGTATAGTATGTTGTCCAAAATCTGACAAAAAAGTCATACTATAGTGTGTCGTCCACAATTTAACCAAAAAGTCATAGTATAGTATGTCATCCAAAATTTGACAAAAAAGTCATAGTAAATATGTCGTCCAAAATGTGACCAAAAAGTCATAGTAGTGTGTTGTCCATAATTTTACCAAAAAGTCATACTATAGTGTCATCCAAAATTTGACAAAAAAGTCATAGTATATAATGTCGTCTAAAATTGGACAAAAAGTCATAGTATAGTGTGTTGTCCAAAATTTGACCAAAAAGTCATACAATACTGTGTCGTCCACAATTTGACCAAAAAGTCATACTATAGTATGTCATCCAAAATTTGACAAAAAAGTCATAGTAAATATTATGTTGTCCAA
Organism: Microchirus variegatus; assembly: GCF_963457635.1. Classification (NCBI taxonomy): domain Eukaryota; kingdom Metazoa; phylum Chordata; class Actinopteri; order Pleuronectiformes; family Soleidae; genus Microchirus; species Microchirus variegatus. Next base: position 13,408,052 of record NC_139808.1, read on the forward strand.
AATGTGACCAAAAAGTCATAGTATAGTGTGTTGTCCATAATTTTACCAAAAAGTCATACTATAGTGTGTCATCCAAAATTTGACAAAAAGTCATAGTAAAGTGTCGTCCAAAATTTTACCAAAAAGTCATAGTATAGTATGTTGTCCAAAATGTGACAAAAAAGTCATACTATACTGTCGTCCACAATTTGACAAAAAAGTCATAGTATAGTGTGTCATACAAAATTTGACAAAAAGTCATAGTAAAGTGTCGTCCAAAATTTTACCAAAAAGTCATAGTATAGTATGTTGTCCAAAATGTGACCAAATAAATACAGTATCACAGTGGTACCAAATACATATATTTTGTTGTCATCTAATAGTCTAATATTGCATAATTGCAGCCTCATACTCGTGAATGTTTGCTGTGTTCTATTAAATGGTGTTGTTGTTGATCAGAAATCAATGATTTAAGCAATCATCCTCCAGTAAACCCAGAACTGTGGCTGTTATTCAAGATGTGAAGGTCATGTCCTCACCAATATTTCTGTCACTGGGGACTTGCTACAGTTCTGTTTTTGAGGCAGACAAATAAAGTTTGGACGTGGTACATTTTAGTTCTTACATCATTCAGATTTACACTAGATTTGACTGACAAATACTCTTTACATATTGTAGCCGGGTGGCAACAAAGGTACAGTAGATTTTATTTGAAAGGGAACGCAGTTGTTTCTTTGCCTAAACTCACACAATGAGCAGCCACTGAACCATGACCACGAGGTGAGTAAAGCGTGACCATTTATGTAATGTGAATAGGAACACGTCAGTGCTTGGGTGCATTTGCACCTTGTGTTTTTTTGACGCTTTACATAGTACTGCTTAAAAAGGTGTATTTCGCAACGGCTAAAACATTATTTCGAAGCGAAATGCCCTTTATTTTTTTCTGGTTTACAGCAGCACATAACATAACTTACTGACTGCCAGCTGCTGTTCTTGATTATAACCCTTCAAAACATCTCTTCTACAAACTAGAAATTATGTAGGACAAGGTTACCAGGAAGATAAAGTGGTAAGTGCACTGAGAGGCTGGAGGGCTGCGATAAACCTACTGGGTAAATAAAAGTCATGGAGCAGGAAGGTCACCATCAAGGTGACTGCAACACAAAAACATCGTAATACCTGTAACCCACTGATTTAACAATTATTTAACAAGATTATGAGTTAAAAATTAAATGTGCAGTCATTTAAACGTCCTTTAAAAGCTGTGCATAACCTTTAACTATGGTCAGATGATTTCAGCTCTCAACATAACAGTATTTAGATATTGTCTTATCCAGTGACATTTCTTGTAACAGCCGAGAAAAGTGTCAGAAGTGAATTCTACTGCTCAGAAAACCAAACCAGAATAGAAAATCTAAAAAATGTTTCTTTTGCCCCTGCCCACACCTGTGTATACACACAAATGCTCCCCCAGTCCACATCTGATAGTATTGCTTGACAGGGCCTGTCTTCAGTCGGGATGGCTCATGATTATCGAATAAGCGATCAGTGATTTTTTATTTTTAAAATTAGTGTGCGCGACAATTACGTTGACTTAAAAAAGGCGAATTCCCTGCTTTTCATAGAAACCACTGCTTTATATTCAGTATCAGATCAGACGAGAAGGGTCCGTCTGCAAGACATAATACTGAGGAATACTGAGGATACATAAACCACATTTTAAATTATATCTGACCAATTTCTTGTCTCAAATGACCATCCCTAGTTTTCAGATTACAAATAATGTGACATTGTTTCTGTTCATGAAGACCAAACATAGACATTAGACTAATAAATCATCAACAACAAAATTTCACTTGTTACTGTTGACTCCTTGAACTCTGGGTGATAACTTAGCCTCACATACCTGAGAACTATATCACTATAAATTAATATTGACATGATGTACAGTATGATGCAATTTGGCATTGAATTCATAAAAATGTTTCTGTCTCTGTTGTCCCTTCTTCAGACTCCTGTCCTCCCTGTCAGCTCTGCTGTCCTGCACTTTCATCATCTCGCTTGTGTTTGCCATCATACCACTGTGTCACCATGTGGTGCTGCTGTCCATCGCCATGGCGATCGCTGGCAAAGCCATGGGGTTAATTGACACCATCGCCAACCTGCAGCTCGTCAAGCTGTACCAGAGGGACTCAGCCGTTTTTCTGCAGGTCAGAGGAAGAGAGTGAGGGGAGAGGACAGCTGTGAATGTCCGCTGTGTTTGTGCAGCTGAGTGATAAAATTTGAGCACTGACAGTTTATTTGACTCGATATAAGAAGTAAAGCAATTCTAGAAACGTAAAGCTGCATTGATAAATACTGCACGTTGGGTACATTTGTGTAATTACCTTGTAGCCTGTTAAAGTTGATTATTTGGTTTGATGTATACTTTGGTTTAGTCTCATTGTCCTCACCAGGAGGACAGGAGAGTAAAAATGAGGTCCAATGTAAAGCACCAGTGCGTGACTTCTACCTACACAGCATTCCTATAGGGCCCACATACGGTTGGTGTAGTTGGCACTTACCGTATCGCCTTTCTAGCACTATGAAGCTTTTGTGCAGTGCAGGAATGTTGAAGGAGATATGAAAACCAAACTCTGTCATACTGAGAAACACAGAGAGAGTCATGTGGAGCTGATAGGGTTAATCAGCATTGTGTAAATGTGACATTGGTTTGAATGCAGTGGACATTTGTTTATATTTAAAGGGGACATATTATGCAAAATCAACTTTTTAATCATTTAAATCCTTATATTTGACTGCAGCACTCATTGGGACGTCACAATGCGCTAAATTTCTGGAATTGTTATCTCATGGAGCTCCGCTTTGTCTGTAAAACACGCGAGAGTGTTGGCGAGGGCAACAGTATCCGAAAACCGAAAGTCCGCGAAGTCCGCAAAAAGTTCTATTCTTGGCTCCACAGTGCAGCACAGAGTTCTACACAAACTTCCAACCTCAGAGGATTTATCTGTCCAGTGGATACATGTTATATATGACGGCAATGTGCCTGCTAGAGCCTGCAAATAATCACTTTGAACCAAATGCTAACTGCTGTTAGCTTCCAGTAGCCATGTCATTTCCTGTCCCTTAAGTTTTGTTTTACTTTTTTTTAAGGTGGACCTAAAGAGATACTACTAAACAGAGTGTTCTGAACAGTGCTGTTTTGGCAGGGTGATTGAACTGCTGTGGTGCTTCATCCTTATGGTATTTTGACCAAAGCATGTCACAGACATGTTCATTAGGACACCAGGGAACTAGTTTAACTTGGAGAAATAGGGTATAATATGACCCCTTTAAAGCTTGTGCACTATGCTTTTTATACTCAAATTATGTTAATAGAGTCATCAGAACATGTTCAAGTGGAAAAACTTTATATTATGTAGCTTAGATTATATACATGATTGAATCAGTAGCAGGTATGGTCCAATCCAATCTAACTGTATTTAAAAAAAACTAAAACAAAAAAAACCAGCTGAAATAAAGTGTCACATCAGAGACAATTGAAGTAAATAAAATACAGAAACATAAGACCTAAAGGACCTAAAAACAAACAATAAAATAAGAAAATACTCACCAACACAAAACTAAACAACTTGTACATTAAAAACAATAAAATGGGTAAAATCAATGTCTCAAACTAAAACAAAGAGTTTTAGAGGTTTTATGGTTTTTTTGGGGGGGGTTTTTTAAATCAGAGAGAAAGAGTTGATAGTTAAATGTATTTAATTAAGTCATACCAAGTTAATGCTGTCTTATGTTATCAGTATAACTGTCAGTCACAGGGGTAGTAGAATTCAGCGTTTTTATGATATTTGGCATAAAATAAACCAAACTGTTCTATTGTTATTTCACAGTTTGAATGATGCTCAATCCCTGTGTGTGTTGGACGTGATGCAGCACAGTCTGTGGGAGACAGAGGGGAGAGCATAGTCAGCAGGTCTGACCAGTTCTGGCCCTTATTAACATATTTTTGTATGTCGGAAGGTATATATGGTGTCACAGAACGGGTCAGATGAGTAAAAAACATTTTTTGCATGTATTTGCATGCTGGAGTGCATTCCACTTTTCTTGTCACTGACACGTATGCACTCAAATTTAAGTGTTTGTTTTCTTCTTCATGTCCGTGTACATCCGTGCATCAATACATGAGGAAAATCTGCTGTGTTTCAAAATGGAAAATGTAGATTGAGTGCACATTAACAGCTCCTTACACACGATATACACAGCATTAATAGTGACGTGTGTTATTGGACATCATAGTTCCTCATCATGGTGTCCACGTGCATGCATACTTGAGTTTTCTTTAGTTACTTTATTTGTTGATACTGCATTTAACAAACAAAGTGAGGAAAAATGAAAAGATTAGCCGATGTTAGTGGTGACCACACATTTTAAATAAACTACCAGACATTTGACATTTACCCAAGTTGGTAACAATTTAGGTTGGAATACATTCACAATACAAATATAGTATGTTGTTATGTATTTATCAATACTTATTCCACATTAATACTACCGTATATATACCACCTTAATATTTAAGCATTATATGAATTGTGTTTTTTTTTTTTTTGGTTCACTTCCACTGTGTTCAGAAACTCACTAGACTTTCCTGATGTTTCCTGTGTTTTTGTTGTTTTGTTTGTGAGTGTTGGTGGAATAATGATGATAATGATAGATTAGACCATATTGATCTTTGGGATCAATAAAGTCTAATCTAAGTTACTCTAATGCTAGTTGATAGTTATTTCCATAATAATTTATCATCTTAAAAAGGTACCGCTTCAGTATTTTCCTAAGCTGGTAACAATATGGAGGTAGTATAGTAATACTTTAGTAAAAGTGAAGTAACTTTCTTTAAAAACTATCCCAAAAATGTAAAAAAAAAAAAAAGTTTCATGAATATAATATCTGAATATCTGGATATGACAAACTTTCTACATTATTTTCATAACCTAGTTTAAAAAAAAATTTTTTTTTAAAAACATACCCTGAAACATATAAAATATATAAAATAAAGTATTTTATTGATCTGTTAAGTGATTATTCATGTCTCTCTCCAGGCCCTGCATTTCTTCATAGGTCTAGGAGCGCTGGTCAGCCCCCTGGTGGCTGAACCTTTCCTGTCAGACGACAGCTGTGTTATATTATTGTCCAACAATACGACCAACTCCTCTTCTTCGCCTGACCTTGAGCACCTCCGCAGCAGCCTCGCTGGACAAGGAGTGGAGCTGCACAACATGTCACAATATCATCTGTACACGGAAGGTGTCATCATCACAAGTGTGGCCTATGCTTTCTGGATTATGGCTCTTATCAACGTGAGTTTTACAAGAGTCGCATGAATGATGCTGAAATGAGTGAAGGGCACACCAGTCCGCTCAACATGTTGGCTCAAATATCTGAACGGAACAATGGCCGCTTGCTGCAGGTTAGCTTGGTAGATATGGAGCTAGTGTCGCTGTGTAATTGCCTAACAGTAAAGATAACACTGTCTGATAAAACAAACTTGAACCAAGAGGGTTTTCTTTGCAGCTAAGAATAGTTTATATTACTTTGTACATTTAGACAAATCTTTAGTACTCTTTGCATTTGTCCACGCATAGCAAAATGATCTGATGAATACAAATACCTCCTTGTAATACATCATTACAAGGAGGAATGGAGGCCAAAACCTGAATAAAGTTAAACAAACATTTATTGGAATTGCTTGACAGATGATGTAAATAGATATCTGTAAAGATCATTATGACTCTTAAAAAAAGAGTCTTAAAAGTCCCATATTATGCAAATCAACGTTTAATCATTTAAATCCTTATATTTGGGACTCTGGAGGCCCCACCAGTCGACCAAAGTGTGAAAAAAGATGACTCACTCATGTTTTTGTGGTCCTGAAATCTAAAACCGGAATATCTGAAAACCGGAAGTCTGCGAAGCTCGCGAAAAGTTCTATTCTTGGCTCCACAGTGCAGCACAGAGTTCTACACAAACCTCAGAGGGTTTATCTGTCCAGTGGATACATATAGTTATATATATGTAGTTATATATGACGGCAATGTGCCCGCTAGAGCCTGCAAATGATTGCCTTTCCAAATGCTAACTGCTGTTAGCTCCCAGTAGCCTCTGTGGTTGATGTCATTTTCCTGTCCCTTAAGTTTCGTTTTACTTTTTTTTAAGGTGGACCTTTAACGGTGGACCTAAAGAGATACTACTAAACAGAACGTTCTTAACAGGGCTGTTTTGGCAGGGTGATTGAACTGCTGTGGTGCTTCATCTATTTTGATGATTTGGTATTTTGACCAAAGCATGTCACATACATGTTCATTAGGACACCAGGGAACTAGTTTAACTTGGAGAAATAGGGTATAATATGATCCATTTAACAAAGCGTCATGTGGCTCTGAGCATCAGGCATTCAGGTGGGGTCATCCTGTATTTTATATTCCAGCACCCATAAACTTTTCTCAGTTTTATGACATTTTTCCACTACACAGTACCGCCTCGTCTCGCCTCGACTCGATTCTACACGGTTTGATTCCATTACTATAGTACCTCCTCAACATGGGCGGGGTCATCACAGCACGGCTGCATGAAGCTGCAGTGACTTCGTTTTATACATGACACACACAAACTAGTGACTACTGACTTGTAAAGCAGTTGTTCTCGATGTACTGAATCATTAGAATCCGTTCATTAAAAAGATTAGTTCAGTACTTCCTGGTTGTGATGCGGCTCACCATTCGCGACCGCAGTGTTGTCACTAAATACCCCATACTCCTCTGTTAAATGATGACATTTTCGTGCTAAATGTTGGAGATTAACACACGTTTTCAGGATTGTTAAGTCGTTTTAACTGACGTACAGTTCTGCATTGTTCGGTTTGATTCTTGAGCCTCTTCCTGTGACGGCACTCTGGCCAATCATTGCACGGCAGTCTGACGACTTCACACAGAGTAGCACTGGCTTAGAAACTGGCTTAGAACCTCACCTGAGCAGGTACTAAGTACTAAGTACCAAGTACCAGGTTCTATTGCTAATGGAAAAGCAATGAGTCACGCTTGTGGAAAAACACCATCAGTTTTTCCATGGGTTCTACCCATCAAAGTTGTTGGCATTATACATATTATAACATCTGCGACCTCTAGGTCAACAACAAAAAACAGAGCTCATTATTGATTTAGCTCATTTCTAGTTTCCTTCTCGATAATATTAACAGTTTCCTTGACCTTGCTCCTCAGATCAAGTTATAGGTTCTCAGACACATGCTGTGTCTTTACTGTTTGAACTGCTCTGAGGACAGGGCAAAGATAGGGAAGTGCAGATGCAACTTTAATGAGAGGATGATTCTGAACAGAATCAGCTGACACAAGTGTTGACTTTAAAGCTACCAAACAAAAGCCTCTGTGTATACTTGCAGCTCCCTGTGCCGGCGGCGGTGCTTGCACTCATGTACCACGAGAGACTTCTGCCTTGCTGCAGGAAGAGTCCACGTCTGCTGGAAAAGGACTCCCTGTCCAGTGCAAGTCTTGCTGTGGATAATGTTGAAGGTAATGTGTGTGTATGTGGGTGTGTGTGTTTTTACCAACCCATTCAAATGAAGTAGTAAACCTCTCACTTTGTTCCTCTAGGACATGCGAGTGTGTTTGGTTGCTGTAACCCTGCCAAACTGCGGGGTCACCCTGCTACATTCTTCATCCTCCATGCTCTAGGTGGAGCTATCCTCTTCATTACTGATGGGATCATTGTAAGACTCAAGCCTAACACTTACACACTCAATACACATGGTCACTTAAAGGCGCAATCTGTAACAATGTGGCCAAAAACGGTTACAACACTCAAAGTTGCTCCTTGCCAGAAAAACAGTCCCAAATCCGAGAGCACGGACTGCATCCGTTTTTTCAAATTCCTCTCCGCTTTCAACACTCTCCACCGTTCGAATGCAACTCCTATACAAACCCTCGCTTTGCCTCGAACTTTATCTTGAGATTCCTGCGATTCATACCGAGATCTCTTCAGTTTCGTTGCCTCCGCCATTGTAGCTCAGACGTAACTGGCAACCCGGGGTTGCTCGGCAGCTCAGCCTCTACTGACTTCAATGATTGGTAGACGGCGGTAGGTGGCGCCTCATACCAAAACCGAACCAAAACATAATTTCAAAACATATACAAACTTTACGGAAACAGAAAATATATTTTTTTTACTCGTTTTTTTGGTGAGTTCAGTATGTTATATGAACATTATTCCTGGTCCTCTGTGACATATTAGGAGGATTTTATGGCCAGTTGCTTTAGATTTATTACGTAATGCCCCTTTAACACTTGACTTTGTACTTTGTAGTAGCAGGTGTCAATGTGTGAGGTGTGTAGGAGGTGGGGGATGACAAAAAATGCAGGTGGATGCATAAATTTGAGACATGAGGCAAGACCTCTGATAAAAAAGTAAAAGTTCTTTGTGTAGCTGCAGCTACATTGTTAGGTATGTCAATGTCTTAGGATCCATTCAGACCTGGTGTTTACATCTGTACTGAGAGGTCAATCTACTATTGGAGCATTCTGGATGTTTGTCCAGTGACTATTTGTGATCCATTCCCATCATAGACAAATACACACGGACGTAATTCTTGTTTGTCAACAACAAATAATTGTCTGGTGATACAGGCGTGTCTGTTGTCCATGTATTTGTTTCTGGCACTGTCGCTGTGCCTCAATCCAGGGTCTGGATCCTTGGGAGATGGAAGTCATGTGCTGTGTGAATGACTTTTTGTGCATGACTTATTTGTCAATTTTTAGACGACATACTATAATATAACTTTTTTGTCATATTTTGGACAAATGTTGAACTTTATTTATGACTTTATGACTTTTTTGTCAAATTTTGGACTACATTTTTTTTGTCAAATTTTGGACAGCATACTATATAGTATGACTTTTTGGTCAAATTTTGGACGACAATTATTTTTGTCAAATTTTGGACGACATACTATAGTATGACTTTTTTGTCAAAATTTGGACGACATAATATAGTAGGACTTTTTTGTCATATTTTGTACAATTTTTGTTGGTAAAATCTTGGACGACAATTATTTTTGTCAAATTTTGGACTACACACTATAGTATGAATTTTTGTTCAAATTTTGGATGACACACTATAGTATGACTTTTTGGTAAAATTGTGGACGACACACTATAGTATGACATTTTGGTCAAATTGTGGACGACAAACTTAGTATGACTTTTTGGTCAAATTTTGGACAACATACTATAGTTTGACTTATTTGTCAAATTTTGGACGACATACTGTAGTATGAATTTTTGTCAATTTTGGACCAAAAGTTTTTTTTCAAAAAAACTGTCAGATTTTGGACATAATAGTGTAGTACGACATTGAGGTCGACGACATAGCATAGTATGACTTTTTTGTCAATTTTGGACCAAAAGTTTTTTTTCAAAAAAATTGTCCGATTTTGGACGAAATAGTGTAGTATGACATTGAGGTCGACGACATAGCATAGTATGACGTTTTGGTCACATTTTGGGCTAAAAAAAATTTCAAAAAAATGTTCCGATTTTGGACGACATAGTATAGTATGACGTTTTTGTCAAATATTGGACCAAAAGTTTTTTTTCAAAAAAATGGTCAGATTTTGGACGAAATAGTGTAGTATGACATTGAGGTCGACGACATAGTATAGTATGGCGTTTTTGTCAGATTTTGGACCAAAAGTTTTTTTTTTTTTAAATTGTCAGATTTTGGACGAAATAGTGCAGTATGACGTTGAGGTCGACAACATAGACCTCATGACGTTTTGGTCACATTTTGGGCTAAAAAAAAAATTCAAAAAAATGTTCAGATTTTGGACAACATAGTATAGTATGACGTTTTTGTCAGATTTTGGACCAAAATTTTTTTTCAAAAAAATGGTCAGATTTTGGATGAAATAGTGCAGTATGACGTTGAGGTCGACAACATAGTATAGTATGACGTTTTGGTCACATTTTGGGCTAAAAAAAAAAATTCCAAAAGAAATTCCTATTTTGGACGACATAGTATAGTATGTCGTTTTTGTCAAATTTTGGACCAAAAGTTTTTTTTTAAAAAAATGGTCAGATTTTGGACGAAATAGTGTAGTATGACATTGAGGTCGACGACATAGTATAGTATGACGTTTGGTCACATTTTGGGCTGAAAAAAAATGTCAAAAAATTTTTCCGATTTTGGACGACATAGTATAGTATGACTTTTTTGTCAAATTTTGGACCAAAAGTTTTTTTTCAAAAAAATGGTCAGATTTTGGACGAAATAGTGCAGTATGACGTTGAGGTCGACGACATAGTATAGTATGACGTTTTGGTCACATTTTGGGCTAAAAAAAAAATTCAAAAAAATGTTCAGATTTTGGACAACATAGTATAGTATGACGTTTTTGTCAGATTTTGGACCAAAAGTTTTTTTTCAAAAAAATGGTCAGATTTTGGATGAAATAGTGCAGTATGACGTTGAGGTCGACAACATAGTATAGTATGACGTTTTGGTCACATTTTGGGCTAAAAAAAAATAATTCCAAAGGAAATTCCTATTTTGGACGACATAGTATAGTATGACGTTTTTGTCAGATTTTGGACCAAAAGTTTTTTTTCAAAAAAATGGTCAGATTTTGGATGAAATAGTGCAGTATGACGTTGAGGTCGACAACATAGTATAGTATGACGTTTTGGTCACATTTTGGGCTAAAAAAAAAAATTCCAAAAGAAATTCCTATTTTGGACGACATAGTATAGTATGTCGTTTTTGTCAAATTTTGGACCAAAAGTTTTTTTTTTTAAAAATGGTCAGATTTTGGACGAAATAGTGTAGTATGACATTGAGGTCGACGACATAGTATAGTATGACGTTTGGTCACATTTTGGGCTGAAAAAAAATGTCAAAAATTTTTTCCGATTTTGGACGACATAGTATAGTATGACTTTTTTGTCAATTTTGGACCAAAAGTTTTTTTTCAAAAAAATGGTCAGATTTTGGACGAAATAGTGCAGTATGACGTTGAGGTCGACGACATAGTATAGTATGACGTTTGGTCACATTTTGGGCTGAAAAAAAATTTCAAAAAAAGTTCCGATTTTGGACGACATAGTATAGTACAGGGGTCGCCAACCTTTTTGAGATCGAGAGCTACCTGAAGGGTAAAGAATAATATGGAGGGCTACCATATAAACATTTTATGCACCATTTTTTTTTTTTTACCATTTACCAAATGATTAATATTATGCATTCATTTGCATACACATTCATTCCAGTGCTTACTCCTAACGATTATCTGTTTTTATAAACAATATCAATGATATTTTACCGAGTGAATATATGGATGCATGCAAGTGAGTTGAGGTGAAGTGAACCCGCGGGCACCATATTGGCTGCCCGAGGGCTACCAGGTGCCCGCGGGCACCACGTTGGTGACCCCTGGTATAGTATGTCGTTTTTGTCAAATTTTGGACCAAAAGTTTTTTTTCAAAAAAATTGTCAGATTTTGGACGAAATAGTGTAGTATGACATTGAGGTCGACGACATAGTATAGTATGACGTTTGGTCACATTTTGGGCTGAAAAAAATTTTCAAAAAAATGTTCCGATTTTGGACGACATAGTATAGTATGTCGTTTTTGTCAAATTTTGGACCAAAAGTTTTTTTTCAAAAAAATTGTCAGATTTTGGACGAAATAGTGTAGTATGACATTGAGGTCGACGACATAGTATAGTATGACGTTTGGTCACATTTTGGGCTAAAAAAAAATGTCAAAAAAATGTTCAGATTTTGGACGACATAGTATATAGTATGTCGTTTTTGTCAAATTTTGGACCAAAAGTTTTTTTTCAAAAAAATGGTCAGATTTTGGACGAAATAGTGTAGTATGACATTGAGGTCGACAACATAGTATAGTATGACGTTTTGGTCACATTTTGGGCTAAAAAAAAAAATTCCAAAAGAAATTCCTATTTTGGACGACATAGTATAGTATGTCGTTTTTGTCAAATTTTGGACCAAAAGTTTTTTTTCAAAAAAATGGTCAGATTTTGGACGAAATAGTGTAGTATGACATTGAGGTCGACGACATAGTATAGTATGACGTTTGGTCACATTTTGGGCTAAAAAAAAATTCAAAAAAATTTTCCGATTTTGGACGACATAGTATAGTATGACTTATTTGTCAAATTTTGGACAGCATACTGTAGTATGAATTTCTTGTCAAACTTTAGACGACATAGTATAGTATGACTTTTTTGGCAAATTTTGGACCAAAAGTTTTTTTCAAAAAAAATTGTCAGATTTTAGACGAAATAGTGTAGTATGACGTTGAGGTCGACAACATAGTATAGTATGACGTTTTGGTCACATTTTGGGCTAAAAAAAAAGAATTCCAAAAGAAATTCCTATTTTGGACGACATAGTTTAGTATGTCGTTTTTGTCAAATTTTGGACCAAAAGTTTTTTTTCAAAAAAATGGTCAGATTTTGGACGAAATAATGTAGTATGACATTGAGGTCGACGACATAGTATAGTATGACGTTTGGTCACATTTTGGGCTGAAAAAAAATGTCAAAAAAAATTTCCGATTTTGGACGAAATAGTGTAGTATGACATTGAGGTCGACGACATAGTATAGTATGACGTTTGGTCACATTTTGAGCTGAAAAAAAATGTCAACATTTTTTTCCGATTTTGGACGACATAGTATAGTATGACTTTTTTGTCAATTTTGGACCAAAAGTTTTTTTTCAAAAAAATGGTCAGATTTTGGACGAAATAATGAAGTATGACATTGAGGTCGACGACATAGTATAGTATGACGTTTGGTCACATTTTGGGGTGAAAAAAAATTTCAAATTTTTTTTCCGATTTTTGACGACATAGTATAGTATGTCGTTTTTGTCAAATTTTGGACCAAAAGTTTTTTTTCAAAAAAATGGTCAGATTTTGGACGAAATAGTGTAGTATGACATTGAGGTCGACGACATAGTATAGTATGATGTTTGGTCACATTTTGGGCTGAAAAAAAATGTCAAAAAATTTTTCCGATTTTGGATGACATAGTATAGTATGACTTTTTTGTCAATTTTGGACCAAAAGTTTTTTTTCAAAAAAATGGTCAGATTTTGGACGAAATAGTGTAGTATGACGTTGAGGTCGACAACATAGTATAGTATGACGTTTTGGTCACATTTTGGGCTAAAAAAAAAAATTCCAAAAGAAATTCCTATTTTGGACGACATAGTATAGTATGTCGTTTTTGTCAAATTTTGGACCAAAAGTTTTTTTTCAAAAAAATGGTCAGATTTTGGACAAAATAGTGTAGTATGACATTGAGGTCGACGACATAGTATAGTATGACGTTTGGTCACATTTTGGGCTAAAAAAAATTTCAAAATTTTTTTCCGATTTTGGACAACATAGTATAGTATGACGTTTGGTCACATTTTGGGCTAAAAAAAAAAATTCCAAAAGAAATTCCTATTTTGGACGACATAGTATAGTATGTCGTTTTAGTCAAATTTTGGACCAAAAGTTTTTTTTCAAAAAAATGGTCAGATTTTGGACGAAATAATGTAGTATGACATTGAGGTCGACGACATAGTATAGTATGACGATTAGTCACATTTTGGGCTGAAAAAAATTGTCAAAAAAAATTTCCGATTTTGGACGAAATAGTGTAGTATGACATTGAGGTCGACGACATAGTATAGTATGACGTTTGGTCACATTTTGGGCTGAAAAAAAATGTCAAAGTTTTTTTTCCGATTTTGGACGACATAGTATAGTATGACTTTTTTGTCAATTTTGGACCAAAAGCTTTTTTTCAAAAAAATTGTCAGATTTTGGACGAAATAATGAAGTATGACATTGAGGTCGACGACATAGTATAGTATGACGTTTGGTCACATTTTGGGCTGAAAAAAAATGTCAATTTTTTTTTTCGATTTTGGATGACATAGTATAGTATGACTTTTTTGTCAATTTTGGACCAAAAGTTTTTTTTCAAAAAAATGGTCAGATTTTAGACGAAATAGTGTAGTATGACGTTGAGGTCGACAACATAGTATAGTATGACGTTTTGGTCACATTTTGGGCTAAAAAAAAAAATTCCAAAAGAAATTCCTATTTTGGACGACATAGTAAAGTATGTCGTTTTTGTCAAATTTTGGACCAAAAGTTTTTTTTCAAAAAAATGGTCAGATTTTGGACGAAATAGTGTAGTATGACATTGAGGTCGACGACATAGTATAGTATGACGTTTGGTCACATTTTGGGCTAAAAAAAAATTCAAATTTTTTTTCCGATTTTGGACGACATAGTATAGTATGACGTTTGGTCACATTTTGGGCTAAAAAAAAATTCAAAAAAATGTTCCGATTTTGGACGACATAGTATAGTATGTCGTTTTTGTCAAATTTTGGACCAAAATTTTTTTTTCAAAAAAATGGTCAGATTATGGACGAAATAGTGCAGTATGACGTTGAGGTCGACAACATAGTATAGTATGACGTTTTGGTCACATTTTGGGCTAAAAAAAAAAATTCCAAAAGAAATTCCTATTTTGGACGACATAGTATAGTATGTCGTTTTTGTCAAATTTTGGACCAAAAGTTTTTTTTCAAAAAAATGGTCAGATTATGGACGAAATAGTGCAGTATGACGTTGAGGTCGACAACATAGTATAGTATGACGTTTTGGTCACATTTTGGGCTAAAAAAAAAAAATCCAAAAGAAATTCCTATTTTGGACGACATAGTATAGTATGTCATTTTGTCAAATTTTGGACCAAAAGTTTTTTTTCAAAAAAATGGTCAGATTTTGGACGAAATAATGTAGTATGACGTTGAGGTCGACAACATAGTATAGTATGACGTTTGGTCACATTTTGGGCTGAAAAAAAATTTAAAAAAAATGTTCCGATTTTGGACGACATAGTATAGTATGTCGTTTTTGTCAAATTTTGGACCAAAAGTTTTTTTTCAAAAAAATGGTCAGATTTTGGACGAAATAGTGTAGTATGACATTGAGGTCGACGACATAGTATAGTATGATGTTTGGTCACATTTTGGGCTGAAAAAAAATGTCAAAAAATTTTTCCGATTTTGGATGACATAGTATAGTATGACTTTTTTGTCAATTTTGGACCAAAAGTTTTTTTTCAAAAAAATGGTCAGATTTTGGACGAAATAATGAAGTATGACATTGAGGTCGACGACATAGTATAGTATGTCGTTTTTGTCAAATTTTGGACCAAAAGGTTTTTTTTCAAAAAAATGGTCAGATTTTGGACGAAATAATGAAGTATGACATTGAGGTCGACGACATAGTATAGTATGACGTTTGGTCACATTTTGGGCTGAAAAGAATTTTTCAAAAAAATGTTCCGATTTTGGACGACATAGTATAGTATGTCGTTTTTGTCAAATTGTGGACCAAAAGTTTTTTTTCAAAAAAATGGTCAGATTTTGGACGAAATAGTGTAGTATGACATTGAGGTCGACGACATAGTATAGTATGATGTTTGGTCACATTTTGGGCTGAAAAAAAATGACAAAAAAATGTTCCGATTTTGGACGACATAGTATAGTATGACTTTTTTGTCAGATTTTGGACCAAAAGTTTTTTTTCAAAAAAATGGTCAGATTTTGGACGAAATAATGAAGTATGACATTGAGGTCGACGACATAGTATAGTATGTCGTTTTTGTCAAATTTTGGACCAAAAGGTTTTTTTTCAAAAAAATGGTCAGATTTTGGACGAAATAATGAAGTATGACATTGAGGTCGACGACATAGTATAGTATGACGTTTGGTCACATTTTGGGCTGAAAAGAATTTTCAAAAAAATGTTCCGATTTTGGACGACATAGTATAGTATGTCGTTTTTGTCAAATTGTGGACCAAAAGTTTTTTTTCAAAAAAATGGTCAGATTTTGGACGAAATAGTGTAGTATGACATTGAGGTCGACGACATAGTATAGTATGACGTTTGGTCACATTTTGGGCTAAAAAAAAATGACAAAAAAATGTTCCGATTTTGGACGACATAGTATAGTATGACTTTTTTGTCAGATTTTGGACCAAAAGTTTTTTTTCAAAAAAATGGTCAGATTTTGAACGAAATAGTGCAGTATGACGTTGAGGTCGACAACATAGTATAGTATGACGTTTTGGTCACATTTTGGGCTGAAAAAAAAAATTTCAAAAATTTTTCCAATTTTGGACGACATAGTATAGTATGACTTTTTTGTCAATTTTGGACCAAAAGTTTTTTTTCAAAGAAATTGTCAGAATTTGGACGAAATAGTGCAGTATGACGTTGAGGTCGACAACATAGTATAGTATGACGTTTTGGTCACATTTTGGGCTAGAAAAAAAAATTCCAAAAGAAATTCCTATTTTGGACAACATAGTATATAGTATGTCGTTTTTGTCAAATTTTGGACCAAAAGTTTTTTTTCAAAAAAATGGTCAGATTTTGGACGAAATAGTGTAGTATGACATTGAGGTCGACAACATAGTATAGTATGACGTTTGGTCACATTTTGGGCTAAAAAAAAATTCAAAAAAATGTTCCGATTTTGGACAACATAGTATAGTATGACTTATTTGTCAAATTTTGGACAGCATACTGTAGTATGAATTTCTTGTCAAACTTTAGACGACATAGTATAGTATGACTTTTTTGGCAAATTTTGGACCAAAAGTTTTTTTCAAAAAAATTGTCAGATTTTAGACGAAATAGTGTAGTATGACATTGAGGTCGATGACATAGCATAGTATGACGTTTTGGTCACATTTTGGGCTAAAAAAAAAAATTCCAAAAGAAATTCCTATTTTGGACGACATAGTATAGTATGTCGTTTTTGTCAAATTTTGGACCAAAAGTTTTTTTTTAGAAAAATGGTCAGATTTTGGACGAAATAGTGTAGTATGACATTGAGGTCGACGACATAGTATAGTATGACGTTTGGTCACATTTTGGAATGAAAAAAAAATGTCAAAATTTTTTTCCGATTTCGGACGACATAGTATAGTATGACTTTTTTGTCAATTTTGGACCAAAAGTTTTTTTTCAAAAAAATGGTCAGATTTTGGACGAAATAGTGCAGTATGACGTTGAGGTCGACAACATAGTATAGTATGACGTTTTGGTCACATTTTGGGCTAAAAAAAAAAATTCCAAAAGAAATTCCTATTTTGGACGACATAGTATAGTATGTCGTTTTTGTCAAATTTTGGACCAAAAGTTTTTTTTCAAAAAAATGGTCAGATTATGGACGAAATAGTGCAGTATGACGTTGAGGTCGACAACATAGTATAGTATGACGTTTTGGTCACATTTTGGGCTAAAAAAAAAAAATCCAAAAGAAATTCCTATTTTGGACGACATAGTATAGTATGTCATTTTGTCAAATTTTGGACCAAAAGTTTTTTTTCAAAAAAATGGTCAGATTTTGGACGAAATAATGTAGTATGACGTTGAGGTCGACAACATAGTATAGTATGACGTTTGGTCACATTTTGGGCTGAAAAAAAATTTCAAAAAAATGTTCCGATTTTGGACGACATAGTATAGTATGTCGTTTTTGTCAAATTTTGGACCAAAAGTTTTTTTTCAAAAAAATGGTCAGATTTTGGACGAAATAGTGTAGTATGACATTGAGGTCGACGACATAGTATAGTATGATGTTTGGTCACATTTTGGGCTGAAAAAAAATGTCAAAAAATTTTTCCGATTTTGGATGACATAGTATAGTATGACTTTTTTGTCAATTTTGGACCAAAAGTTTTTTTTCAAAAAAATGGTCAGATTTTGGACGAAATAATGAAGTATGACATTGAGGTCGACGACATAGTATAGTATGTCGTTTTTGTCAAATTTTGGACCAAAAGGTTTTTTTTCAAAGAAATTGTCAGAATTTGGACGAAATAGTGCAGTATGACGTTGAGGTCGACAACATAGTATAGTATGACGTTTTGGTCACATTTTGGGCTAGAAAAAAAAATTCCAAAAGAAATTCCTATTTTGGACAACATAGTATATAGTATGTCGTTTTTGTCAAATTTTGGACCAAAAGTTTTTTTTCAAAAAAATGGTCAGATTTTGGACGAAATAGTGTAGTATGACATTGAGGTCGACAACATAGTATAGTATGACGTTTGGTCACATTTTGGGCTAAAAAAAAATTCAAAAAAATGTTCCGATTTTGGACAACATAGTATAGTATGACTTATTTGTCAAATTTTGGACAGCATACTGTAGTATGAATTTCTTGTCAAACTTTAGACGACATAGTATAGTATGACTTTTTTGGCAAATTTTGGACCAAAAGTTTTTTTCAAAAAAATTGTCAGATTTTAGACGAAATAGTGTAGTATGACATTGAGGTCGATGACATAGCATAGTATGACGTTTTGGTCACATTTTGGGCTAAAAAAAAAAATTCCAAAAGAAATTCCTATTTTGGACGACATAGTATAGTATGTCGTTTTTGTCAAATTTTGGACCAAAAGTTTTTTTTTAGAAAAATGGTCAGATTTTGGACGAAATAGTGTAGTATGACATTGAGGTCGACGACATAGTATAGTATGACGTTTGGTCACATTTTGGAATGAAAAAAAAATGTCAAAATTTTTTTCCGATTTCGGACGACATAGAATAGTATGACTTTTTTGTCAATTTTGGACCAAAAGTTTTTTTTCAAAAAAATGGTCAGATTTTGGACGAAATAGTGCAGTATGACGTTGAGGTCGACAACATAGTATAGTATGACGTTTTGGTCACATTTTGCGCTAAAAAAAAAAATTCCAAAAGAAATTCCTATTTTGGACGACATAGTATAGTATGTCGTTTTTGTCAAATTTTGGACCAAAAGGTTTTTTTTCAGAAAAATGGTCAGATTTTGGACGAAATAATGTAGTATGACATTGAGGTCGACGACATAGTATAGTATGACGTTTGGTCACATTTTGGGCTGAAAAAAAATTTCAAAAAAATGTTCCGATTTTGGACGACATAGTATAGTATGTCATTTTTGTCAAATTTTGGACCAAAAGTTTTTTTTCAAAAAAATGGTCAGATTTTGGACGAAATAGTGTAGTATGACATTGAGGTCAACGACATAGTATAGTATGACGTTTGGTCACATTTTGGGCTAAAAAAAAATGTCAAAAAATTTTTCCGATTTTGGACGACATAGAATAGTATGACTTTTTTGTCAATTTTGGACCAAAAGTTTTTTTTCAAAAAAATGGTCAGATTTTGGACGAAATAGTGCAGTATGACGTTGAGGTCGACAACATAGTATAGTATGACGTTTTGGTCACATTTTGGGCTAAAAAAAAAAATTCCAAAAGAAATTCCTATTTTGGACAACATAGTATATAGTATGTCGTTTTTGTCAAATTTTTGACCAAAAGTTTTTTTTCAAAAAAATGGTCAGATTTTGGACGAAATAATGTAGTATGACATTGAGGTCGGCGACATAGTATAGTATGACGTTTGGTCACATTTTGGGCTAAAAAAAATTTCAAAAAAATGTTCCGATTTTGGACGACATAGTATATTATGTCGTTTTTGTCAATTTTGGACCAAAAGTTTTTTTTCAAAAAAATTGTCAGATTTTGGACGAAATAATGTAGTATGACATTGAGGTCGACGACATAGTATAGTATGACGTTTGGTCACATTTTGGGCTAAAAAAAAATGTCAAAAAAATGTTCCGATTTTGGACGACATAGTATAGTATGACTTTTTTGTCAATTTTGGACCAAAAGTTTTTTTTCAAAAAAATGGTCAGATTTTGGACGAAATAGTGTAGTATGACGTTGAGGTCGACAACATAGTATAGTATGACGTTTTGGTCACATTTTGGGCAAAAAAAAAAAATTCCAAAAGAAATTCCTATTTTGGACGACATAGTATAGTATGTCGTTTTTGTCAAATTTTGGACCAAAAGTTTTTTTTTAGAAAAATGGTCAGATTTTGGACGAAATAGTGTAGTATGACATTGAGGTCGACGACATAGTATAGTATGATGTTTGGTCACATTTTGGAATGAAAAAAAAATGTCAAAAATTTTTTCCGATTTCGGACGACATAGTATAGTATGACTTTTTTGTCAATTTTGGACCAAAAGTTTTTTTTCAAAAAAATGGTCAGATTTTGGACGAAATAGTGCAGTATGACGTTGAGGTCGACAACATAGTATAGTATGACGTTTTGTTCACATTTTGCGCTAAAAAAAAAAATTCCAAAAGAAATTCCTATTTTGGACGACATAGTATAGTATGTCGTTTTTGTCAAATTTTGGACCAAAAGGTTTTTTTTCAGAAAAATGGTCAGATTTTGGACGAAATAATGTAGTATGACATTGAGGTCGACGACATAGTATAGTATGACGTTTGGTCACATTTTGGGCTGAAAAAAAATTTCAAAAAAATGTTCCGATTTTGGACGACATAGTATATAGTATGTCGTTTTTGTCAAATTTTGGACCAAAAGTTTTTTTTCAAAAAAATGGTCAGATTTTGGACGAAATAGTGTAGTATGACATTGAGGTCGACGACATAGTATAGTATGACGTTTGGTCACATTTTGGGCTAAAAAAAAATGTCAAAAAAATGTTCCGATTTTGGACGACATAGTATAGTATGACTTTTTTGTCAATTTTGGACCAAAAGTTTTTTTTCAAAAAAATGGTCAGATTTTGGACGAAATAGTGCAGTATGACGTTGAGGTCGACAACATAGTATAGTATGACGTTTTGGTCACATTTTGGGCTAAAAAAAAAAATTCCAAAAGAAATTCCTATTTTGGACGACATAGTATAGTATGTCGTTTTTGTCAAATTTTGGACCAAAAGTTTTTTTTTAGAAAAATGGTCAGATTTTGGACGAAATAGTGTAGTATGACATTGAGGTCGACGACATAGTATAGTATGATGTTTGGTCACATTTTGGAATGAAAAAAAAATGTCAAAATTTTTTTCCGATTTCGGACGACATAGTATAGTATGACTTTTTTGTCAATTTTGGACCAAAAGTTTTTTTTCAAAAAAATGGTCAGATTTTGGACGAAATAGTGCAGTATGACGTTGAGGTCGACAACATAGTATAGTATGACGTTTTGGTCACATTTTGCGCTAAAAAAAAAAATTCCAAAAGAAATTCCTATTTTGGACGACATAGTATAGTATGTCGTTTTTGTCAAATTTTGGACCAAAAGGTTTTTTTTCAGAAAAATGGTCAGATTTTGGACGAAATAATGTAGTATGACATAGAGGTCGACGACATAGTATAGTATGACGTTTGGTCACATTTTGGGCTGAAAAAAAATTTCAAAAAAATTTCCGATTTTGGACGACATAGTATATAGTATGTCGTTTTTGTCAAATTTTGGACCAAAAGTTTTTTTTCAAAAAAATGGTCAGATTTTGGACGAAATAGTGTAGTATGACATTGAGGTCGACGACATAGTATAGTATGACGTTTGGTCACATTTTGGGCTAAAAAAAAATGTCAAAAAAAGTTCCGATTTTGGACGACATAGTATAGTATGACTTTTTTGTCAATTTTGGACCAAAAGTTTTTTTTCAAAAAAATGGTCAGATTTTGGACGAAATAGTGCAGTATGACGTTGAGGTCGACAACATAGTATAGTATGACGTTTTGGTCACATTTTGGGCTAAAAAAAAAAATTCCAAAAGAAATTCCTATTTTGGACAACATAGTATATAGTATGTCGTTTTTGTCAAATTTTGGACCAAAAGTTTTGTTTCAAAAAAATGGTCAGATTTTGGACGAAATAATGTAGTATGACATTGAGGTCGACGACATAGTATAGTATGACGTTTGGTCACATTTTGGGCTAAAAAAAATTTCAAAAAAATGTTCCGATTTTGGACGACATAGTATATTATGTCGTTTTTGTCAATTTTGGACCAAAAGTTTTTTTTCAAAAAAATTGTCAGATTTTGGACGAAATAATGTAGTATGACATTGAGGTCGACGACATAGTATAGTATGACGTTTGGTCACATTTTGGGCTAAAAAAAAATGTCAAAAAAATGTTCCGATTTTGGACGACATAGTATAGTATGACTTTTTTGTCAATTTTGGACCAAAAGTTTTTTTTCAAAAAAATGGTCAGATTTTGGACGAAATAGTGTAGTATGACGTTGAGGTCGACAACATAGTATAGTATGACGTTTTGGTCACATTTTGGGCAAAAAAAAAAAATTCCAAAAGAAATTCCTATTTTGGACGACATAGTATAGTATGTCGTTTTTGTCAAATTTTGGACCAAAAGTTTTTTTTTAGAAAAATGGTCAGATTTTGGACGAAATAGTGTAGTATGACATTGAGGTCGACGACATAGTATAGTATGACGTTTGGTCACATTTTGGAATGAAAAAAAAATGTCAAAATTTTTTTCCGATTTCGGACGACATAGTATAGTATGACTTTTTTGTCAATTTTGGACCAAAAGTTTTTTTTCAAAAAAATGGTCAGATTTTGGACGAAATAGTGCAGTATGACGTTGAGGTCGACAACATAGTATAGTATGACGTTTTGGTCACATTTTGCGCTAAAAAAAAAAATTCCAAAAGAAATTCCTATTTTGGACAACATAGTATATAGTATGTCGTTTTTGTCAAATTTTGGACCAAAAGTTTTTTTTCAAAAAAATGGTCAGATTTTGGACGAAATAATGTAGTATGACATTGAGGTCGACGACATAGTATAGTATGACGTTTGGTCACATTTTGGGCTAAAAAAAATTTCAAAAAAATGTTCCGATTTTGGACGACATAGTATATTATGTCGTTTTTGTCAATTTTGGACCAAAAGTTTTTTTTCAAAAAAATTGTCAGATTTTGGACGAAATAATGTAGTATGACATTGAGGTCGACGACATAGTATAGTATGACGTTTGGTCACATTTTGGGCTAAAAAAAAATGTCAAAAAAATGTTCCGATTTTGGACGACATAGTATAGTATGACTTTTTTGTCAATTTTGGACCAAAAGTTTTTTTTCAAAAAAATGGTCAGATTTTGGACGAAATAGTGTAGTATGACGTTGAGGTCGACAACATAGTATAGTATGACGTTTTGGTCACATTTTGGGCAAAAAAAAAAAATTCCAAAAGAAATTCCTATTTTGGACGACATAGTATATAGTATGTCGTTTTTGTCAAATTTTGGACCAAAAGTTTTTTTTCAAAAAAATGGTCAGATTTTGGACGAAATAATGTAGTATGACATTGAGGTCGACGACATAGTATAGTATGACGTTTGGTCACATTTTGGGCTTAAAAAATTTTTAAAAAAATGTTCCGATTTTGGACGATATAGTATATATAGTATGTCGTTTTTGTCAAATTTTGGACCAAAAGTTTTTTTTCAAAAAAATGGTCAGATTTTGGACGAAATAGTGTAGTATCACGTTGAGGTCGACAGCATAGTATAGTACAGGGGTCACCAACGTGGTGCCCGCGGGCACCTGGTAGCCCGCAGGCAGCCAATACGGTGCCCGCAGGCTCACTTCACTTCACCTCACTTGCATGTATCCGTATGATCGCTCAGTAAAATATCTTTGATATTGTTTATAAAAACTGGTAATCGTTAGGAGTAAGCACTGGAATGAATGTGTATGCAGTTGAATGCATAATATTAATCATTTAAATGGTAAACAAACAAAAAAATATTATATGGTAGCCCTCCATATTATTTTTTACCCTTAAGGTAGCTCTCTGTCTCAAAGAGGTTGGTGACCCCTGGTATAGTATGACGTTTTGGTCACATTTTGGGCAAAAAAAAAAAATTCCAAAAGAAATTCCTATTTTGGACGACATAGTATAGTATGTCGTTTTTGTCAAATTTTGGGCTAAAAAAAAATGTCAAAAAAATGTTCCGATTTTGGACGACATAGTATAGTATGACTTTTTTGTCAATTTTGGACCAAAAGTTTTTTTTCAAAAAAATGGTCAGATTTTGGACGAAATAATGTAGTATGACATTGAGGTCGACGACATAGTATAGTATGACGTTTGGTCACATTTTGGGCTTTAAAAAAATTTCAAAAAAATGTTCTGATTTTGGACGACATAGTATAGTATGTCGTTTTTGTCAAATTTTGGACCAAAAGTTTTTTTTCAAAAAAATGGTCAGATTTTGGACGAAATAGTGCAGTATGACGTTGAGGTCGACAACATAGTATAGTATGACGTTTTGGTCACATTTTGGGCTAAAAAAAAATTTTCCAAAAGAAATTCCTATTTTGGACGACATAGTATAGTATGACGTTTTTGTCAAATTTTGGCCCAAAAGTTTTTTTTCAGAAAATGGTCAGATTTTGGACGAAATAGTGCAGTATGACGTTGAGGTCGACGACATACTATATATATATATATATATACAGATATTCAAAAAAAATGTCAGATTTTCGACCGCCCCCTCTGCCTTGAAGACAATTTTTGCATGGTGGCCACTGTGGGTACTGCAACAAAAAATCCCATTGGGCCCAAAAAGCAATTTTCCCATTGACCACAATAGTAAAAGAGACGCATGTAAAAGTGTCCACAGGACACCTCGAGACATGGACACGGGCTTTTATAAATCTTTATATTATTTTTTTTTAATTCATGGAGTTTCATGTTTGAAAAACATTCCTAAAGGCCATAAAAAGCCCAGACAAATCTTATTTCTCAGAGTGACGTCACAGCTGTGTACAAGCACAGCCAAGCTCGGTCATGTGGCGTCTCGGGAACGGCACTACTATCAGTGAACCGTACGACATTAAAACTTCATGAGAAATGTGAATAAATGAAGACAATGAGGGGTTTTCGTTTACATTTTTAAAATATTATGACAAAGCAGGTTTTAGTTGTTTATTCAGCGCTCATTAACATTTATTTTCAAACGTATTATCGATGTATTAACGAGCTGTTGTGTGGATTCATTGAGGAGAGGAGACTGACATGCTGCACTTTATGACTGTGTTCAGTACATCGAGACACTGATGACGGTGTGGACTGTGGAGCTGTGACCAACAAAAACAACATGATTCCTGTAACACATATAAAGTAATAGTCATGGTCCTAACCCAAATAAACCATTTTTTTTGATCGTTTTAATCTTTAACTCCGTCATTGTACTTTTCAGCTTAATATATTCACTTCGCTATCGTTGGTTTTTCATTTATTTACAAATCCATGGTTTAAAGTCGAAGTTAACGTGACGGCGGTATTCATGAAATTCGCTAGCGCACGTCATTAGCGTACTCCCATCATGCCTTTCGCTGTTCATGTACGTTTCATTTCTTTTCAAAAAAATGGTCAGATTTTGGACGGAATAGTGTAGTATGACATTGAGGTCGACGACATAGTATAGTATGATTTTTTTGTCAAATTTTGGACGACATACTATAGTATGACTTTTTTGTCCATTTTTGGACTACATAGTATAGTACGACTTTTTTTGTCAAATTTTGGACTACAATTTTATGACAAAAAGTCTTTGTCCAAAATTTAACAAAAAACTCATACTATAGTATTACTTTTTTGTCAAATTTTGGACGGCATACTATAGTATGAGTTTTTTGTTAAATTTTGGACAAAGACTTTTTGTCAAATTTTAGACGACATACTATAGTATGACTTTTTTGTCAAATTTTGGACAACATTTTTTTTGGCAGATTTTGGATGACATACTTTAGTATGACTTTTTTGTCAAGTTTTGGACAAGTATTTTTTTTGTCAAACTTTGGACGACATACTATAGTATGACTTTTTTGTCAAATTTTGGACAAAAAAGTTTTTTGTCAAATTTTGGACGACATACTATAGTATGACTTATTTGTCAAATTTTGGACGACATACTATATAATTACTTTTTTGTGAAATTTTGGACGACATACTTCAGTATGACTTTTTCAAATTTTGGACGATTAATGATAATCGTAATATCGTGATTCATTCTCTGAACATAATCATACCTATAAGAATATCTATAATTGTGACATCCCTACTTGTGATGTTTTTTTTAAATTTTGCATACACAGTTACAGGACAAGTGCTTAGGAATTCCAGGTCCGAACAGGGTCTGCAAAAAAATGTAGGGGAAACGTTATCCAATCAGGAGCCATAATTCCACAAACCTCTCAGCTCTCAGTTAGGCCACTTGTCTTTTCCAACTGGTTCGGACTTTTGTATACATACAGAGCAGCTGCTAAGGGTAATGTATGGATAATATGAGTGAAGATGTGTCAGCAACTTGCTTTATGTTTTTTGGGTATGCAGGGTTCCTATGCTGGTTTCATCTACACCTACGCAGTCTCCCCTCCTCTGCTCATGGGTCACAAGGCTGCTGGCTGTTTGGACAGTGTATTTTGGGCCTCCATCACAGCGGGGAGGCTTGCTTTCATCTTCCTGTCCTGCAGATACACAGCACCCAAGCTGCTCACCTTCAGTCTGGTATGAACACATGTTGACAAGACAAATCCACCGTAAAATGAAAATACTAGTTCAAATTATAGTGCAGTAATAAAAGAGATCAAACAAAATATTTAAACTTAAATTCATAACATACATGATCTCAATGGTCAATACTTTACAATTATTGGTTGTGTCTGCCCCTGTCTGTCCATCTCACAGGTGGGAGTCATACTGGTGCAGTGTCTGTTGATAATCTTCTACACAAGCTCTGTGTCTCTCTTCTTCGGGACTTGTGTGTTGGGTCTGTGCATTAGCGGTGTGTTTCCCTCCATGGTTGCTTATACAGAGGACTTACTGGACTACAAAGGTAAACATACACACAAATTGTTACACACACCATTACTGTCAGCCCTTCTTGGATTGGTGTCATATGAGGACTAAATTACCTAATTTAATCAGCATACAGTATGTGTTTATTTAAAATTATCTGAAATAGACAACTTATATTTACACTTGGTGGAGATGTACAGAAATTGAGGGAACTTCCCTTTTGGATTAATAATAGTTTATATCTCATCTAATCTAATCTAACATAAATAAATAAAATAAATAAAAAACATGTACAATTAAATCATCTACCATCTGTAATAATTAAAATAATAAGTTTTTATTATTTATCTAGGTATTGTTTTACTTGTTTTATTATATTTATAAGTGTAACTTAAATGTATTATTTTAAAATTGATTTGTTTTCGCATCTGTTACACATTTTTCACACTGTTTTTTCAGGTAAAAATATCGATTTATGCATTTGTTGATTCAGTTTAGAATATTAATTTACTCATTAAATTAGTAAATTATTATTATTCTATTATTATTATTATTACTATTGTATAAGGCAACAATTTGTCTCTTATTGTCTGTGTTATAGGTTGTGCCACAACTGTTCTGGTGACCAGTGCCAGCACAGGAGAAATGATGCTGCAATTGATTGTGGGATCGGTAAGAAGTCTTTTATACAATACATCTTATACACAATATCAATGAAATTCAACACAATTCATCAGTGCATTGGTGTGTGTGTGTGTGTGTGTGTTTATACCTCTTATCACAGGTGATCCACAGTCACGGCAGTTACGCTTTCCTGTTGTGTTGTACAGTTGCCTCTTTCATCGGTTTCTGCCTTTTCCTGCTGCTCATATATGTCCAGCACATCCACAGAAACAGCCACACAGGTAAGATGAGATGGGTTAAGTTAAGTTAAGTTAAGATAAGTTAAAGTGTAAAGCAAATGCAGAGATTCTCCGCTTCACACATTAAGAAAAGAAATAATGTGGGGAAAATGTACAACTGTGGAGTGAATAATTATAGAAAGTAAAGACTAAAAACTGCTTTTCTTCAGTGTTATTTTGAGGATTTCTCAAGAGCATGAACTCATTTGACAATGGTTTCAATGTAACAGACACTTGTTTGCTTAAAAGTTACACACAACAGCTTTAGGGCTCAACAGACAAAGTCCTCAGTCTGTACTTTGGTTTATTTCATCTGTATTCGTGCACATCTTGTGAAACCTTGCAGACAAAAATCTTTTTATTATTTTTAATCACTGCTGTTGTCCTCCCAGATTCACCTGAAAGCATCACTATGAAAGAGAAGCCGTCTGCGGGGGGCTCGTGACCCGAGACTGGAGGTCAAGCGCAGAGAAAAAAAAATGGCCATGCAGTCATCTTACCCGGCAACAAGCTGCAGAGCTTCATCCTGGCCTTGTCCAAGTAAACAAAGAGAGAGAGATCAAGCCTGATGATCAACAGCTGGATGGAAGTGCAATAGAAGATTAGAGTTTTGGCAATTTTTGACCCACATGTGGATTCAAATGACACTGGAATGAAGTTTGGGAGTTAAATTCTTACTGTGACACCATGGCTGTTATCAGTGTGTTGGTTGTAATGCGGTTTCTTGGTGGTGGACTGATGCAGCCAGACTGTAATAATACAAGATACCATGAAAATAATAGGATTTGGATGATGCACACACACACACACACACACACACACTGTACACCAGTCAGACAATGCTACATTTTATAGAGTAACAATTCCAACATGACATAAGTAAGGCCATAAGATAACAAATGACGTGTGAATGTTTTTTTTCTTTATTAGCTGTTGTATATTTCTCTATTGTTATTGTTACTTTAGGTCATTTCCTGACTTCCTACTCATAAATTATGTATACATTTATTGTAAGGTTTAGGCCATGTATGTTGTTCTTTTGGATGCTGCGATACCATGAAAAACTAGTGAACTAGTGAATGCATGACGTCATTCTCCGACTTGGAACTTCAACTTTATGGAAATACTGTGCATGAAAATCTGCTTGCAAATTCATTTGGACAAACTTCTCGGCCAAACTCGCATTCTAAAATGTCCCAAGGCTGTGGTGCAGGGGTTTGACCGACACATTATATTACCGTCTTCTCTCCTTCATCAAGTCACATGTGCTTTCAAGGCCATTAACTAAGGTGGACTCACATCAGTGACGAGCTCCAGGATGCCTACACAGTGAGCACACCTTTTCAGAATAACAGATAATATTGGATGTGTAAGGTCAGGGAATGACAGTCGACAGCATGTCCCAAGTGCAGAGAGCTCGCTATGAGGCTGCAAACTGACAGTACAAGTATGGTTATGAAATTCAAGTGGACACGCCGTCACAAGTCTTCTACATGGATGCACGATTGTGATCGCCGTGAACGAGGAGAGCGGCCCCCAAGTGTGTACATGGCAAACGGTGTCCTGGAAAAGAAAGTGAAAAAGAAACCGGACTGAACAATGGTGACAGTCACTCAGTGGTAGAGCGAGTCGTCTTTCAACTTGAAGGTTGTGGGTTTGATTCCAGCTCTGATAGTATTCATGCCGACGTGTCCTTGGGCAAGACACTTAACCCCATGTTGCTCTCGACAGCTTTTAAAAGTGATAGAAAATGTGCTGTACATAGATGTTGCTGTATGAGTGTGTGAATGGAAGAAACTGTAGTGTAAAGCAGCTTTGAGTGGTCATCAAATCTAGAAATGTGCTATATAAATACACGGAGAACATTTGACTAGTATTGGTGGATATGTCTTGTGCTTGAAGGCTCCAAAAGTTTACCAATTGGAAAACTGGTCAAAATGTCTCTAGAACAAAGGTATTGAACAATTATGTCCTCACAACCACGGAAACACTCACACACACACACAGATGTTTAGTCAGAGATCTTTTATTACTGGTCTCACCTGTCTCCTTCGTTATCAACACTTCCTCTCTCCCTGTCTCACATCAATTTGCCACTTAAAACAAGTAGCTTGTAAACATTTGAAAAAAGCATCAACAAATAGAGAACTGGACCAAACAAATTGTGGCGTTTCTTTTTTTTTAAACATTTCACAAGGTAAGCCGAGGGGAAAAAACATCAGAAGATACAAACGAACAATTGTGCCAATTACAAATCCAAGAAAAGGTTAGAGGGGAAAGTTTAACAGGCATTGTGAGCATTTGCCATTAAAGGCTTTTTGAAGTGAATGCAAGAAGCCAATTCTATTGGGCTTAAATATAAATTCAAATAAATAAATAGTGTGTGGTACTGCCTAATTACAAAGTATCACAAATGATTTGATATGTACTGTAGAAGATTAGATTGAACTCTGTTTGTGGTATAAAATACGAAGTGCATAACTGTATCGTCCCTTTGGGAAAATATACATTTCTTGGTACGCAAATGTCATCAAAGAGAATATCCGGGTCATAGAAAAGTGACAGAATCCAATACAACAGGAACCCCCGACCGTTTTAAGTGCAAACGTTTCATCACAACATCTGCAAGTACAATATCAACACTATATCAAAACACTTCACATATAAAAACATAGATTTAGATCTCTCCCCATAAGGCTTTGATTTCCTTAAAAAATAAAACAACAACAACGACGATAAAAACAATTGGGCAGCCGTGTCCAAACTCCACAGGAGGAGAACAACAAAAAAACGGAACACATGCACGGAACAGGGAACAGAACAGGGACCCGAAAGAGCAGACACCTATCTATCTGGCCATTATAAAAATAGAAATGAATCTTAAAATTCTATTGGTATTACAGGAAAATAATTGATTACACAAAAATGCTAAACAGGTTTCATATTATATATATATATATATATATATTCTTTTTTTCCGAGTAGATCGTTATCACATACATTTATAAGCAGGTTGGAAAGAGACATGGCTAATACCTCTTAAAACGTGGCCAGATTCTTTTTTTTTTACATTTGTGCATAATAACCCATGTTGCCGTTGATGTAAAGCAACATGAACACTGCAGCTCCTACACACACACACACACACACACTGTGGCAGAGTAAACAAGCTGCTGACTAAAGTCTCCCGTGAAGTTTTACTCCTCTGGTTTGGTCTATGTAAAGAATATGGCATGAGAACAGACAGCAGTTGCTGTCGTACACTGTTGGGTTGCGTAACTTGGTTTCCAATGAGAGAACTCCAACCATTTCTGGGAGAGAAACTTGGGCTTGGCTGTGGTAAGGCACCATATGCATCATGAATTGCAGGTTGGAATTGGGGGGGTGATGTCTGTAGGTTAAGTTAAAGTGAACACAAGTTCCCCAAAGTGACACTTAGGTAAACACAGACACACTTGCATGTTTTAAGTAATGTGTAATCAAGTGCGATGCACAATATTTGTGTTGGATTGCATTCGAAGGTGTGTCTCGAACTTATGGCTTCAAAGTCGCACGTAAAACGGGTGCAAAACTTTCATGGCTAAGAATCTAGAGGAGCACGTTTTAGGACGCTTCAGGGTCACCGTATCAGTGAGCTGACACGAGTCAAACCGTTAGGATGTGGAGCTTCTGTCTGGGTCTAAGTCGTCGCACTCACACTGCAAGCAACAAATCATTAAAGCCATTAGAAAGCTGAGCAAAAGCTGATGGAAAAAGTCTCAAGTGATTCTGCTTCAAGAGGAGCACCTCAACGTGGTTTCAGTCCCAGTTGGACTCCACAAAATCAAACAGACAGGTTTGGCAAATACATTTAACTTCCGTGATGAGCAGGGTTGACACCTCTCTTGTGTCTGTACCAAGATAAAGCTGAAGCCAGCGTTCACTTAACTTTGCTTAACTGGGAACCAAACAAGCTGCTCTAAAGCCTAAATCTCACCTATATAAAATATGTTTCAAGAAAGAATCATTAGCTGCCAGGCAACATCCATCTCCTATTCCCCAGTGAAAGTGTAAACATCTTTAATAAATGGTGCTGCCTTCAAACAATGCTAAACCACTTTCCTTATTTTTAGTATTGTATGAACAATGAACTATGGTGACCGTCAGGTACCATAAAAATGAGAAAAGTCCTCCCTAGAGCAAGTATTTGATTTGCCTATATTCAACATGGTAAACGCCTGAAAGAGGAAACACTCCCCATACCATATAAGGTGTAGATCTAACAAAAATACTATATTCCACACACTTTACTTTGAAGGTAAGGTACACGTTTCCTGTACAAACACAAGAGTGGTATCAAACTTCTCATTTAAGTCTCTAGAAAACAAAAAAAATAAAGTGTATTTGCCAAAATGCCAACCGACTCCATATCTTGAAAATGTACCTTTTATACTGCAATATTTCATTAAAAAAATAAATATTCAATCTCTAATAAAATGGCTGAGTTTTGGCTGCTTTTTACTATTTGAAAAGGCAGCCTCAGAGCAGTAAGACATACATGATACGCAGGTTGCAACTGGATTATGGCTTCACTTTCTTTCATTACCACCTTAAAAGCTTACTGGCTGGAGAAAGACCAGGCCAAGACTGGCTTTCAGGGCCATTCTACTGTATATACATACATACATATATATACACACTACTCACAAAAAGTTAGGGATGTTTGGCTTTTGGATTAAATTTCAGATGCAACTAAAATGCACTATAACCTTTACAGGTGCACTTAAGTTAACCTTCTCTAAACTTTTGAATGCACATGTCCAGTTGTTTCAGTACTTGAATAACATGCTGTTCTCTAACAAGGTGATTAACTGCAAACCACTAAAAGTTCTGGGTCAATTATTCAAACAGTCGGCTTCATCATGATGTTCAAATTTTGAAATCATGAGACCAAGACAACACTTTAAATTTGATCAAGTTCTCGAGACATTGAGATTTTTTGTTGTGGTTAGCTCTGGTTTGTGATTAAAGAAATTACCATTGCATCCTTCTACTTAAATGCCCTGCTTTCATGGTAGAATATCATTGTAGCATGAACTTTTCATGGGGATATTCTTGTCAAACATCCCTAACTTTTTGTGAGTAGCGTATGCATGTATATACACACACATTAGAACAGCAACATAGAAGCAGGATTTAAGGTTCAGCGAGGAATATGGCCATACATCATAAGACAATCAGGGTAAAAGTCTTGCTGGATATGGCTAGAGTTAGCCAAGAAAGCAGCTGAAGGCAAGGTTTGACAAAGAAGATAAAAGTTAAACATGCAAGTACTTAGGTTCAAGAGTATAGATTATAAAGTATTAGGACTGAGCAAAAAGCAGGACCGGGAGAACATTGGAAAAGGAACCGATATGAAAACAAAGATGGGTCTTTTTTTGGCAGTGACATCTTTACACAAGGAGGGAATTTCTAAATGGAAACATTCAGCTCACACTGCTCTGTTTGTCCACGTATGAAGCAGATTGTAAACGCTGAGGGTCCAATCCACATGCATACACTGTTGCCATGGAAATTCCTTCCTCCATCGAGCGGGTATGACTGAGGATCCCGAAAAAGCGAGTCGAAAATAATGAATAAGTGCTAACTGAGCAGTGGCATCAGTGTGTACGAGTGCAGTATGGTATCCTCAGGGTGTACATGATAAAATGCTATGAAACAATTGAATGTAATATCCTCTTCCATTAAACCTGGACTGCCAACGTCTCACCAGGTCATTCAGGCCCTTCTCACACACACACACACTTACTTTAGTGAGAGTTCTTTAAAGCACCAGAGTGATGGGGGAATGGCAATGACAATGGCAATAAGCTTCCACGATTCTGTACATGATGTGGGAGCATGAGATGGTGCCTGTATACATGTGTTGGGGGTAGGGGTCAGGCTGTGTTGATGCTGTGGGAGGTAAATTCTACGTCTTTTGAAGATCTGGTGAAATGGGTCCAGGTGTGTTGGTACCATCTGCACTGAGTATAGGGATATGGAACTGCTGGTTGAGGACGGACGGAAACTGGAACAGGTGGGCACCCTGGCGCCGTGTGGCTGGGCTGAGAGGAGCGACTGGACTGAGTGTGCTCCAGAAGTGGATGTTGGACAGCAGGGGACTGGGAGTCAGCAACAGAGTGGGAGTCTGAAGAGAAAGACAAGACAAGACAGACGTACTGTATGTCACTTTCATTCTGGCGTGAACAAAACAGTAGCACAGCTGATCTAAGACTCGTGCACTGATCAAACATATGTTTTAATGTTGTAGCTCATCAGAGCATATACTGTATACAACCGGTATCTGACTGGGTTATGGATATCTAACTGGTTTTAATTCTCCAGATATACTGTGTACACAGATTAGAATGTGACCTATGCTTCTCACAGTGCCGTCTCACGTCTGAGCCTGTGTGTTGATTATCTCAATCCTTTAAGTAAGTAGTACCTTTCAGTTTTGACTGCACTAGGTCTATAATCACACATTGATACTTATTTTTTCCAGTTTTGGCATCATATTAAATATAATGTAGTTTCACGGTTTTGTTTTCTTAACTCTGTGAAAAGATTGGTTAAGTCAACCAGACCTATTTGGGAGCTGGTAATTAAGTATCATTTGGCACAGCATCCTGTGGAGGATAAAGGGGGGAGAAAATGGATGGAAGTATTATTCAAACTTGAGAACTTGAGTTCAGCTGATGGGATTAAAAGGCAATGACAAAAGTGACAGTGACAGAGGAGACATGTCAATCTGAACTGGGGTTAATGTGAATAAACACCCGACTCACGGTGACAGAAGGTCGAATTGAGTCAGATATTATGCACAATAATATTTACAATCATGAGGTCCACAGCCAGGTATTACTACTGCCCCCTGCTGGTCACAGACACTAAATTCTGGTAGGTTCGCTCTTCCATTTCTTGACTGTATTTAACTGAATAATTACCTTTTTTTAAATTGATACATTTTCTCTTTACTAATATATCCTCCCCCTGAAAGTAATGTCCAAGTTTCCACATTAGCTGGCCTCACTTCTTCACCATAATGATGGAAATGTTGTCAAACACAGCCATTCTTATTGACATAAAGAACACATATTTTAATTTTTTTACGATTTGATTTGTTGACCGTTCTTGTCATTAATTACATTTTGTGTCATTAACAACAACATTTTCACATCCTCCCCCAGGGAGGTTTTGTTTTCAGTGTCATCTGTCTGTCTGCAGAATTACACAAAACATTTTCTAGAAATTTAGAGGATGTGTTATGGGACAAAGTAGATCCCATTAATATTTGAGCAAATCCAACTGACCTATGATGAAGCATCGCTGCCTCAACATATGAACAAGGCTGTTACGGTAATAGCAACAATTAAATATAACTATAGTAACAAGGCATGCAACAGGGATAGCCGGCAACACTCATAATTGCACACGACCTAAACTAATCAGACTGGTTTCAGACAGAAACAAGTGCATTTGATTTAGATCGGGGGAATTCCTTCACAGTGACAGCTCAATCTATAAAAAAAAAAAAAAAAGAAAGAAAGAAAACATGGAATCTGGTGCAGGTCTAGATAATTATCAGAATTTTAGTGTTGGAATTTGGCAGAAATATGTATATCTTCTCAACGTTCCTCCTATTTTCTTATAGAGGGAAGAATAAAGCAAGGGTATTAATGTTTTTTGGTCAGTTTCACAGATATAACTGTTCCACTGTAAAAGTTGCTGCTGGAGATTGGATGTTTTGGGCTCTAATTTTGAATAGCACACTTTAGTTATTAAGATTTCTTTCCTATTGTAAAATTTTGTTTATTTTCATTAAAATGTTATTTTGGATAACTGTGACGTTGAGGTAATTAGAATCAGAACAATGCTCTCACCTGTAGCATTGCTGGTGTGAGAGAGGCAGTGGGTAGTGAGGGGCTGCAGAGGTTTGAGGTGGAGAAGTCGGAGGTGGTGACCAACAGAGCTGGTGGGCTGATGTGCAGGATTTTTGGCAGCTTGCGTGCCTTTCCTGAGCTCTGAGTGCTGACTGTGGTGCAGCTGCTCACTGAAGATGAACTGGTTTCAGCATCTACCAAGCTGATCTCATCTCCTGACAGACCGAGGCCACCATCCACCTGGTGCAGAGATGCAGAGAGTGAAATGGCAATTTCTAAACATTTTGTGAGAATATCCAAAGCCATTAGATTAGCAAAGCATGCGTGTTTGACAATAGGCTATATATACAACAATAATGTTGGGTTGTATGTCTGGGTTCAGTGGTTCTGAAACAATGGTAAAACATAATTCAATCAAATAACGTCATATGTTTTTGTGTGTTCCTACCTTCTCTTGTGCCTGAGCATCTGCTGGCTGTGAAGAACCTGACTCGATGTCACTGTCAATCATCAGGTCCTGGGAGGAGTCAGGCACTAAGCTTGGGGACGGACTGGCCGAAGTCAGGTCTGATATGATGAAAGTTGATTCTGATGGACGGGTTTGCTCGAATGTGTACACTGCATGGGATGGCAGGGTGGAGTGTGTGCTGATTTCTTCAACCCTTGGGGGAGGAGCTTGCAGAGAATCCAAGTGATTGGATACCAGGGTCGAATCGATGGCAACCTGAGGAGGCGGTGCTGGTGCTGGCTTTGGAGGGGTGTTTCCAAACTTGATGACGGATGGTAAAGCAGTCGGTTGTTGTAGCTGGCTCTGGACTGTGGCGATGAGCCCTCTCCTTTCAGCCATCTTCTCTGCTGGGTTCTCCATTTTGATGGATCTGAAGAGCTGGCGTCCATTTTGCAGGGAGTTGAGCGTGAAGGAGGTGTACATACCAGAGTGGATGTAGTCATTACGGTTCGACTGTTTGGAGCTTGGGCCCAGAACCCCTGTGCTTCCTCCTACCTTGGTTCTGTCATAAGACTCACCCTCCTGTAAGGTGCTGTCCCTTCTTGTTAGGACAGAAACACCCCCAGCACTGACATCCCCACCCTCTGTTCGTGCAACAACCTCGCCTTTCAGGATGTCAGGATAGGACACAAAGCGATAAACAAACTTCTGACCATTCACCTTCTTTATTATGTTCTGTAAGACACAAGGAAGCAATGACAGAACAAGATGTGTTAGTCTATACCCTTGGTGTATATATCAAAATTAAAAATCTTGGCAGAAACACAGTGAACACAAAAACTAGACTATCACCCATGTACTGTGTCTAACAAGGAGGCACCAGGAATAAAAAATAGAAAAGGGAGACCACAGAAAAGCCTTGCGGGTGGGACAGCTCTGTCCTTCCTGTCTGTACCAAACTGGCAGCCACTAATGCTACAGCCAAACATACCACAGCAGCCCTGCCCAGAACGCCCACAGGGATAGGCAGTGCATCTGCCAAAGCCGCAAGGAGAGTGAGAGACAGACAGCACTCTCCCTCTCCACACATGTTACTAAGCCAAGGACTTTAACCACTCTGGCTGTTTGTGGGAATGAAAATGTTTAGCCCAGGCAACAGTTGGTTAATGGTTGGACTTGCCACATTTCCTTTAAACATTGACTTTGGTTTTTATTTACCTCCAGGTAGCCAAATTAAGACCGTCATTGTCTATGACTGCCCTTATATTATTGGTCATGTTTTAGCACTATGTCTTGTTTCGATCAGGTCCTGTTTAGGTGAGTGCTTTACAACGTCAATACACACTCAGCACTTCCTGTCATTAGTTATATTAAAAGCCTTATGTAATTTTAGTGACATAACAAAGCCTTTATTGTGAACCACTATGTTGTAGATTATGTTACGACAAACTGCAGTTGGCTAGATACACACACATATGTGTAAAAATATATATATAAGAAATATGAGATTATTTCTGATGAGGAAACCAGGACAACAAAATTGTTGAAATATCATGAATATACATGAATATAGTGTACATTAAAGTTAACTATTGCAAACAATTAATGACGCACTTGGGAGTTTAGCCAACCTTATTTTTCTCTTGGTCTGTATTTGAGAGTTCAGCCTTTATGCGTTTGTGTTAACCACACCTCTGGTTAATAACAAATCAAATACAAGGCAGCTCATTTCAACCACGTATAAACAGTACTTGTGAGAACAGGTGAGTCCAGGTGTGTTTACCTTGTCATAGTAGTATCTGAGGGCCCTGCTGAGTTTGTCATAGTTCATGTTGGGCTTATTCTTCCGAGCACCCCACAGCCGGGCCACCTCCTCCGCCTGCAGCAGCTTGAACTCCCCTTCTTCATTGGTCCAGCAGATGAGCTGCTCATTACTGGAATCTAGTAGTAGCTGGAGTAGGAACTGCCAGAGTGTGACAGAGTTGTCCATGTCTCTCACTTTAAAAAAAAAGGAGATAGAGAGGAGGGAAATGCTGTTGACAATGAGAACTGCTAACATCACAACAAAGTGTGAAATATCACCCATGCACAGGGGGATATTTTACACTGCTGTGAGTCACCTCAGTTTATTCAAGTGTGTAAAAATAGGAGACATCTAATGGTGAGACTGTAGACTGCATCAAACAGAGGACTCCTCCATTACCCAAATGTGTCAGGGAACTATGGTGGTTTTTGCATATCAAATATCATGTAAACACTTTTTCACAACCATCTCTTATTTTCTAATCTCCCTACTCTCCAACTCTCTTTGCTATGCTCTCATTCTTCTTTGTTGTTTTATGCTTCAGGTTTATGTACACGTTTATGTTTAAGTATCAAGCTTCCGCTTCAAAATTAACAACAAATGCTCTGGTTGGTTTGTGAATTCAGGCTAATGTAGAAACACTCTGCTTCCATAAAGGGGTTTGCCTTAAATACCTATTAAAAGGCTTCTACAAAGTTTACGAAATCTACGAAAACCTTTTTTTTTTAAAGTGATTTTACACTTAAAATTTTGTTTCTCCCAATTTACTATCCTAAACAAGACACACTGGACTGATTTTTCTCTTCCAGTCATGCAACTAAAGAATAAGTGCAAGCACCAACACTCTGCATGTACAGGCCTAGCAGAAGGGGTAGGAAAACAACTTTATTCTTGGATGCAATATAATTATGTCGTGAATCAATGCAGAAAAGAATCAATAAACAGAAACTAGAGCCTGTTTCTAGTTTCTGTTTACTGCAGCCCTGTTTCCTCTATTTGCATTTCTTAATGATTTCCATTTCAGACATAACTACACATTAATTGGAGGAGTTAATGTATATACATATATAATATAATAATATATAAGTATATACTGTTGAAATTAATGAATGCATTTCCATCTAAATCAGCTGGAGAAGGCACCAATAACCATTTTAAAATCAAACTTTAGCCCTCTAAAGTTCTGTGCATTTTTTTTCCAAAACAAGAGTTAATAATCTACTGTCGGTAAGATCAATGTACCATGTGTGCCAGTCTTAACAACATTCCTCTGTATTGATTATTAAA
Source organism: Microchirus variegatus (assembly GCF_963457635.1). Taxonomy (NCBI): domain Eukaryota; kingdom Metazoa; phylum Chordata; class Actinopteri; order Pleuronectiformes; family Soleidae; genus Microchirus; species Microchirus variegatus. The sequence goes on from NC_139808.1 coordinate 13,447,210, forward strand.
AGCGTTATGTTTTAACCTGCGGAGCAAATGAGGAGAATCATGGACATCATCATTTCCTTTAACAGTCTGATGGATAATACATTATGAGGAGAAATCTGGTATAATTGCTATAACTTGTAATTTAACAGCCTATGAATAGGAGGCTGCTTTACAAGACCAGGTGCACCTTCTCCAACAAACTCTGTTTCCTCATGTGGTTCCCACATTTCACGGTAAAAACCATCACAGACCCTGATGAATAAACCCAGGAGTGTTTTTATTAACAGCTGGATCAAGTCAAAGATCTTTCAGGTATTTTCCTTCAGGGGAAATTCTGATGCCCAGTATGTATGGACTATGGAGAGTGTGCAACAAAAAAAGTTTCACTGAAGAATAGTGACCCTGTCCACAAAAGTGACTATTACACACCGTGCCGGTGGGCCCTGTTCATAGATGGTTCTTTATCACGTCTAGAACTTAAATTAGAGAAAATTATTGTGCCAGATTAAGTTTGTGTCAGTAGAACCTGCAAAGAGGCTTTGAAAAACGTATGTGGTCAGTGATTACATCATATTAGGGTTTATTTTTAATTAAGAATATTATAGATATGTAAAAATTGGTGGTTCCACTTTATTACATTTGAGTATCTTCTGGTTGTTTAAAGAGTATTCTGTGAATTGAGACTATTTGGACTATTGGTCTGAAGATCCAAAGTATTTTAGGTAAAATTGTGTTAATTGGTGACAGTCTAGTGTAGAGTAATCTGTAATTTATGGCTGCAACAATTAATTATTCATCAATTCTGAACCCATTACAACATTAATCATCAACTATTTTGATAATTTGTAAAGCAATTACCAAAATCTTGATAAAGCAATACATTTGATGGTGTCAACCTTTGTGATATTTTATGGACCAAACAACTAATCGATAAATTCAGAATGATCATTGCTAACACTTTGAGCATTTATCTCTCTTTCACTCAGGAGAAAGCGCACCGTCTGTTTTTGTACAAGTCAGACAGCAAACTCCACAAACCAAATTATATTTGAATATTTTTCTGACATGCTTTCATTATGCCTCACTAGCAGTTAGTTGCTAGTTAAATGTGGGTTGTCGACAGGATGTTTTTTTCCCCAGTGAACTCCACATGTGAAACTCTTTCTGATGTTTTAAGGGTCTTTGCAGGTTTTTCAGCATGATATCCTATGCAGAGATTAAAGGCTATGAACATTAGTGGTACACACACACACAGGTGTTTTCACTTGAGAGTAGACCTTCTCTTGGCTCTGTGTGGGCACGTACAGAGCTGTGCTTAATTTGACATCTGCCTGACCAATTTGTTGGACTGCAAAATCCTATAATATTTCAAGAAGTCAGATCAGACAAAAAAATAAAAAATATCTGTTCCATCTATCGACTAAAGGACCCCCACCAAAGTCTGTACAAGGAACAACAAACCAATCACCACTCCTGCAAGTCAGTGTAAAGTTTTACATAATTTACCTAATTTCCAAGGCTCACTACTAAAGGTTCACATAATAAGATATTGTCCAGTAAAAAGGGGCAGGTTCATCTTTTCAACAGGGGAAATATTTGTTGCAGATAAAACAATGAACCACTATCTTTAGTAGAGCCACTGCTTTCAGAACATCATCAGTGATCTTTGCCCTGCTGTCTCTGTCTGCATTCTGACAGCCAGTAGTTTTCTGAGAGGTGACGGAGGAGTTGTTTCATCGTTTAGAGAACTGGCCTGGTTTTTTTTTTCTTTCTAGAAACTAGATGCACAGCAGGCACCAATGCTCAGTATCTCAACAGTCTGTCTTATAAGACTGAGTCACAACATAGCCATATCTGATTTGTCACACCAATATCATATGACCTAATTCCAAAAGTTTTTTGTTTTTTTTTACAGTGGCAACCACCACTCACCACCATCATTTAACATGAAATTTATTAGTAATTTCTATCCTTGTTGTATTTAATATTTGAATAATCTGCAACAATTTACATATATAAAACAGAAATCTGACCACACATTCAATGTCAGTAATCAGCGCTTTATATTTGATGACACTTTATGCTACACTTAGATTTTGGCCACAGAGATCACAACTTCTTGTGGTCGCAAAAAGTACAGTAGGGATGCCTTTAATAACGTCTTTTTAAGTAAACATCCAAGCCAAGAGTCCCACAAAAGCACCTCATACATAATGCAACTCATTCAAGCAAAGTGTTTTCCCACTGTAAGATATATAACCAAGTTGTTATGTTTGCATAATTCTTGCATAAAGGCTTATGTCAGACCAGTTAACTATTGTCTGATTGTCAAAATCCCAGTTCAACAGTGCAGTGTTGCTGGTTGTTAAATGTCTTCATCTTCATCATACTGCATCATCAAGAATACTTGTGATCAAAGACATTCAACAACACCCATAGCCACCTATCAAGGGCTGCCTCCCACATGGCAGATGTCTTGGCAGGGTTCAAATGTCTCGATCATTTGCTTACGATGTCATTGCTGTGCCTGTTCTCGTCTTCTGAATTGCTGAAGCTAACAATCGACTGCAGTGATCGCTCTCTATTAGTGACAAACAGCAACTCAACATGCTGAATTAGAAAAAAGGGCCAACTGTGCCAGACATACAAGGACTATGGATGGCCATAACGAAGGTGTGTCGCAGGCCATTCAACCCAGTTTTTATCATTTCACACACTTAAGTTGTTCACAAGATGACACACGTTTCATAACTCATGCCACATTTGTTGCTGTGTTTACATGTGGAGTTTTTGTTATAGACAGACTACGACTTCTTGTCTTCTCCCCATTCCATGCGCCAATGTGTTTAAGCTTCTCATTAGGAAGAGTAAATCTGCCCTGACTCATCCAGACCTGCTGGGTTGGAGACACACCCCCCCACACACACAATCTGTCCCAATCATGCTAAAACCGGCGATAGTGGTGGGGAGGAAAAATAGGACAGTATAATCTGCAGCCAGGGGAGGGTAAAGATTACCAGGGACGTTATGTAACGCCCGGCACTAGCAGCAAATGTCACCTGGGAAGCAATGAAATAACGTCAGTTAGGTCAAATCATCAAAATACAGGGTTCCTTCATGTGCCGCGAACGCTAGGACTGAAGGGACAAGTCTGTGGATGCACCCACGCAGAGCAAACATAAAAGACCACTTGTTGATATGGATAATGTTAGTTTCGTTAAGCTCAGCATTAGCAAACACGGTCAAGCGCAAAAAAGTCGCAGCGAGGAGCTCACATACCACTGTCGTTTGTGTAAACACTCGCTGGGACGGGACAAATCGAGGCACACATATCTGGGTGCTAACTGTAAGTTAGCGCATAGCTAGCGTCACTTTAGCTTGCGTGCTAACATTACCTCGCTCGCAGAGCCCGCTGAATGTCCAAGTCGTCGAGCCGCGTCCGAGTGTCCCCAAAACATTGCGGGGAAACCTCTTACGCCGTCATAGCTCAGGAAACACGTCTCAGGCCGAGTGTCAAGCAAATACATGGACGTTAAATACATTTAAGTGCGTTTGGTGGCTTGGACAGACGATGTAACCTCAGAACAGGAAATTATGCTGCATTCAATGTTCCTCGTACACGTCAAAACGGAGAGCAGTGTCACTGTTTGTGCGTTTATAGCGCAAGTGTGCATGATTATTATAATAATAATTATTACTATTATTATGATTAAATACAAAGTGAGAGAACATATCATTCAATTATGTTTAAATATTGTACGTTAAAATATAGCGTACACATTAGCAATACGCTCAATCCTTATACATTCTCAACGTCTTAACTTGTTGATGCAAAATGCATGTTCTTTGACATTAAAAATGACACATCATAATATTTTGTGAAAGTGCGTTGTTGTTTTTTTGTGGTTGGTTGTGTATGTTCATCAAAATTCTAATTCTCATGATAGCACTCAAACGCATCATTAAACTCACGCTGAGGTCACTTCCTTCTCCATTCGTTGGTTGTTGTTGTTGTTGTTGTTACTCGAGTATACAAATGTCTTCACCACATAAAAAACAAAAAAAATGTGCGATGATGTCTCTCTTTTATAAGACTGTGTCTGAATATCTCTAGTGTATGTGCTTAGGAACACGTTGCAACAACCTGCAGTACAACAAGAATATCACACATATAAGATGCACACTCCTCGTTTATTATTATTAACATATGTGTATTCCACTATGGAATTGTTATTAAATTGCAAATATAGTTTTGTGCTTCAGTTTTTCAACTTTTATACAGTGACAACTGTGTCTGTGGTTCATGTTTGTGTGTAGTTGTTGTTGTCTTTGAGAGATTGCATTTGCACATCCACTTTAACACAATGTATAGAAAGGAAAAATCCTGAGCAAATTATGGTCCAGACCATTGATATCCCCCCTCCCATTTTCTGTCTCACATTCAATTTCTAATTTCAGATGTGTAGCAATCCTTAATTTACCGTCTCATAAGTCCACAAATCACCATGTTGGAATTTGCACTACAAACGCCACTGTAGTGATTTATTTATTTGAGTGTTGTTCAGAAAATAATATCATCCATACATTTGACTCCATATGTATGTTTTCAGGTTAACCACCAAGTGGCAGCATATCATAGCAATGTCACACACACCATCCACCTACTCAAGCAAACATGACTAATTTATAACTGTACACATTCATTTGTTGTCAATCTCTGTTAGTAGAGATTCAACTTCACAAAGGAATGGATTTATTCAGGATATATTGATTTTCAAATATGCTGCATTCTATCAATATGTCTTTAAGAAGCATTAAAAGACAATTGAACAAAAAAAAAACAATTAGGCGATTAAACTTTTCCCGTTGTGTTTTTCTGTTTCTTACCTGAATTCTGTTTCCAAATAGGCAACACGAGTGGTAACGGGGAATTACTTAATTTGAGGAAGAAGGACCACATTTTATGTAATCTCAAAATCATTTTCTTAGTAATCATAAGAGTAATTGCTTTAAGCTATTTTATTTAAGCTTTTTTTTTAGTATTTCAGAAGGAAAATGTTCTTGTCACAGTTACACATTAGCAGCTTTTTCAAAGGCAGCATTGTTCTTTTTTTTTTTTTTACAGAAACAGCACAGTGTGTTATACTGCAGTAACCTCTGGTCACAACTGTTGGTCAGCCGCTCTTATCACATTACAGCTCGTGGCCATATTTCATTTCTAAGAGGAAACCCCCTACTTCCCTTTCTCGCTCTGTCTTAGGGGCATGGCCTATATTCCCCGCAGACGTCTGCCCCAGCTTCAGTTTATGAATCAAAACAACAAGACCGGAAAAGAGATGAGCAGCTTTTTCAAACTGCATCATCCCAGATTAGCAAAAGTATGAACGAGCAGAGAAACAGACGCGATCCAGATTTCTGCTTTGAAGCTGGCCCTGGCTTCCTCTGGACGCTGCTCCCTGCTTCTTGCAGCCAAACACAACTGGAAAGAATCAGCAGTCAAAAAATTCCAAATCTGATATGCGTGGAGATGCAGCTGCCGATTCCTCTCTGCTTTCTTTAAGATTTAAACGGAGAGAGAGATATTACATTCACGCCATAATGCAACAGTCAGATCAGTGTTGGAAAGTACACAGTCTGCTTTTTTTTATATATATATATAAAGCCCCCACTGGAGAGGCTTTGTTGTGGTTATCTGCCCTCCCACTCTCTCCTGTAATTGCTGCTGCTGTTCAGTGCTGCAGGAAATTCACATTGGTGTCATGTCACTGAGACAGTCACTGGGCAAATTAACAGTGAGCTGGTGACTGCAGAATCAGTGTAATGAGAGCAGGCTGATGGCGCCGTAACTGCCATAACAACAAGGTTCATTTATGAAGCAGGTGGCTACAAATCCGAATGGTTGTTGTACATCAAATACTGTTATTACCCATTATTTCTAATGTCTGTGTTGTTGTAAACTGCATTTCAAAGATGGATTTTATTTACAGACAAATGACAGGGTTTGTAGGTAACATGACTGCATACAGTGTGAAAAGGGATGCTGCTGATGACGGTGATAATTGTTGTGGTTTTACTGCTCGTTAATTTACTTGCCCTCAATAATCAGTCTTATTCAAAATCAAGTGAATGCTTCATGACAAACACCAGACATTATTAGTAACTGGAGAACTGGCGAAAACCAAAATGTCCCCACATTATGTTACTGATAAATGGTCATTTTACATATTAAATTATATAAATGTTCTGTTGTATATATAGGCAACTGTTTCTGAGCCATATCTTAAAGCTGCTACTGTTTTACTATCCTCCCTATCTCTCCTGACTCAATAAAATGATGTGGGATAGTTATTTATTTGCAGACTCCTGAGACTGATGCTGCATTACAGACAGGTGATGCAGTGGTGTAGTCTTTAGATGTTTCTGATTCAAATAGTCAGCTTGTCAACAACCCACGCATTTTAATCAGGTGTCTTGGAGCAGGGAAACATATGAATATGTGATATGCAGGTATACTCTATATGCCATATACCCACTACAAAAGGGCCAGGATTTCCAGATAACCACATAAAAATGTGAAAGGCTGCACATTTCAACGCAATGTTTGACAGAATAAAAAAATGTTTTGGTAATTGCACTAGTTTGGTGACTCATGCCAGATCTCTAATTGCATCACAGTTGTAGCCAGAGAACCAAGGTGAAATGAAATGGAAGCAAGCAACACTTTTTGAGTGTATGCATCAGCCTGGCCCCAACATTACAGCCACTTTGGAGGGCAATGTCTCTACAGCAGGGGCCTCAAACTCAAAATGACCTAGGGGCCAGTGAACTTCTAGTCTGGTCAGGAGGGGGCCGTCAAGTGAAAAAAATCCAAAAGTTTGGGAGTTTAGTGATTTGAAAATAAAATTATATCTTGATGATCCATCATGATGTTGCATTTAAAAAAATATTTAGTATGACATTGCACACCATTTCAAAGTAAAAGTGTTTTTTATATGTAGTTCACAAAAGAAGCCCATAATTTATGATGCAAAATGAATATGAAAATAACAAAAACAGAATCAAAACATTAAATCAAAATAACATGTAGCCTTGTAGAATTGAATGAAAACACCTGACAGGCTTTTATATAATTAATTAAATGTTGAAATTTATATTACGATAAATTTTATTTGAAAAATTTTGTTCACTGTTGGTCAGTTTGGGCCAGTTTTCATTCAAATTAAAAAATAAGTTTAGGGCCACAAGATACCGACTCGGGGGCCTCATGGCCCACAGGCCGCGAGGTTGTGACCCCTGGTCTACAGAAACATCACTGCTAGATGGAGGCTAATGTAACTCACTCTGGACATTCAATACGTTCTGCTTTTAATAATGTACAAATTGGATCAATTTGGCCTAAAAGAAGGCCATTTGCATTTTGTTTGGTGCTTTCATTGTTGTGCGATGTCAGACATTGCACTTCTCCCTAAAGTCGAGGTAAATGGATTCGTCCAGATTTTGCTAGAAGAAATAATGACATGGGAGCTGCATTCCATTTCATTTTTTTTCTCGAAAAAAGGAAGTCCAGGCAATCAGAATTTAAACACTCAAAAGCAGTGTTAGTTGTTAGAACATAGAGCTATTGTACTGACGGCAGCTTTAAGTTGACCATATTTGAATCATGTCCCCTAATATGTTGTGAAACTGTCTCAACAAACACTGAAACACTGTGCAATATTGAGTCTCTTCAATGTGTACAATATTAGTTCAAACTTTTACTCTAATTGTAAATTTCAGATGCCATTGCTCAGAAAATTGTTTTATTTAGCATGGTTCAAATAAAAAAAAAATACAGCATGTTCTTTCTTCTTTTTGGTAATTTATTTTTGCTAATAGGAAAATAGCATTTCTGGTATTCAAAAAACAAACAAACAAAAGAACATCAAAAACAGAAAACAAAATCATAATTAAAAACCTGCCTGTTTTCAACCAGATAAACAGGCAGGAGTGAGACAAAAACGAGAGAGAGAATTGGATGATATGGGAAACCAGGTCTGGATGTAGGTCAGTGGATGCAGCCTGGGGAGGCTCAGACACAAAGACAGCACTGGTTCAGACGGATAAACACGTCTGTCCGTCTGTCTGCTTTCAACAGGCTTTCTACATTACTAAGTATTGTTGTTTGGAGAGAATGAGACCTAGTGAGTAATCCATAATGCTAAGAGACAAAGATATGAGGATGAGTGCCATGTTAAAGACTGTGCACTGCTACATGCAAAAGTGCTCTATTTTTTTTATTGTTTTTTTTTACTTTATCCAAAAGCACCAGTGCTGCTTCAGCTTAGTTAGGTTTACCAGTAGCTGACAGTTTGTAGTAGTAAGTGCCCGCTGGCTCAACAGAGACAATCCAGCTTTGTAAAACTTTAGTTTCAGTCTCTTTGAATAAAGCACCAGCAGATTAACAAGTAAAATGTTCAGATGGAAGAACAAGTGATAAAAGACACTGCACGACACCGTGCGGTCTAACTTTCCAAAGATAATTCCTGTTATTTCTTACTTTTCTTTTCTTTTTTTTGGCATTTTACAGTTCCGATACATTTTATGTAACTTCCGTAAGAGCACAATGTCTGTTTCTCGATTTCCACTAACACAAGTGCACTTGAGAACAGCTTAATGACTTGAGAATGGGGTAGACTGGGACTCAGAATCCCAGACCATAATCAGTCGGACACGTCGATCAATCGGTTTGATCGCAGACTAACTATGCTACAATCAAACTCACATAAGAGACGAGAAACCTCATTGGAAACACAGTTGAATAGCTTAATGCACTGATTCAAAATGTTCTTTGATTAAAAAAACATCTACAGATAAAGGCTACAAGCTGTACATGTTATCTTTGTCCTTAATGTTCAGTATATTATATTGAGTATGCTAATACAGATGATTGCGTAGACGTTTAACTTCCTTTCCAGCTGCTATAACCATAAAAAAAACGTGTTTACAGTAACTGCAACAGTGAATAAGAACGAGCAGCGCTTTTTCAACCACAATGCATTTCTGAGACGTTGCGCCAAAGTATAAAATATAGACCAAGTAGCTTCCAAGGCCGTAAAACATCGGCTGCACAATGATTTTCAAAAAGATTTTCGTTAGAACAAACAGCTTATTGACTGTCACGCACCGAGGTTGTTATTATTATTCATGCTCTCACAGGGCCAAAACTGGGATTTCAGGTTTGGCAACCCCAGCTCACAATCACAGTTAAAAAAAAGAGCAGTCACATTGTAACATTAAAACAGAAAAAGACCAACTTACGTGTCGGGATAAAGACGAAGGCATTGATAAACATTAGGGCAAACTGGGACTGAGCAAAGGCATATGGTTCATAACGGGGAGGATTAGAGTCGGACGAAAGGCCAGGTTTGGGTTAATGCAACATTAAAGGCTCGACTGAACTGTTATCGCAGCCACAAGCTTAGTTAAAGCTATACGTACCTTTCTTGCATTTTTCTTTTATAATTTTAAATTATAAAACGTAAGATAAACCCACCAGGTTTTGAAACTCATCATTACTTAATTCTCATATTATTGTGATAAAAGTATGACCAATTAAAATATTCGGACCGAATAAAATAATTGGTCGAGCTACCTGAAAGCACGTATCGCTCTGCAGTTAGTGTGCTCGACAAGCAGCGTGTGTCGCCGGGATCTCCTCCCAAAGCACAGTATAGCCTCTGCAGTCCCAGCCTACAGTCAGAGCAGACCACTCCGCCTGCAGGCTGCTAATGAATTTTTACCGAGTGCCCGAGAGACATGCAAGAAAGGTAAGTATAGCTTGGATCAATGTCTCAGCATTCGCTCTCAATATCAAGAGCAATGCTATTCGTTCAGAGTGAACTGAGACTCTGACAAACAAAGTATTTAAACAATACTTTTGCCACTTTAGTAACAATTTCACCCCGCGCGGAAGGCCGTCACACTCGGTGTGAACTGTGTCCATTACGTGCTGTAAATGAGACACTCAAAGAGTTACATTTCACTTTTAACAAAATGTTGGGACGCTTCATCCATGTGGACCCTGACCTTTGAGAGTGAAGGCTAAAATGCAAGAGTTGAAAGGAGATAATGTGATTATAGATGCTCCCATTACTGTCACCATACCAAACTAACTCCTGGTAGCTTAATAACAGGAGCAGTAGTGCAAGTCGAGGCTGCAAAAGGTGCCTCTCTTTTCGACTGTCTCCTGTTATGGTTTTTATGAATGTGTGTGTGAAGGCCAGGAAATCCACTTCTAGCTGAGTTTTTTTCCTGAGGTGGCTGTTAGCTCAGTATAAGACAAGCTGCTTAAATGTAACACTTGAAAGGTCGACAGCAGGGAGCAATGAAAGTATGGAAACAACAAGGGTGAAAACAGGAGCCAGCTCTCAATGTTTTTCTTAAAAGTTCAGCTCATCAAAGCACCGTAAATCCTGAGGGAGACCCCCCCCAGCCCCACTCTGGCCACAGCCAGCCTCGGTGGGACAGGGTGTGGGCAGGGTTTTAGGCCAGCTTAAGGTGTCACACGGTGGTCCTGATGATCCTGCTGTGGACCTTGGTGTGTTTGGATAAGTGGTCGCTGCGGGCGAACTTCTTCTCGCACAGCGAGCACTCGTACGGCTTGATGCCGGAGTGAGAGCGGCGGTGACGGGAGAGCTCGTCAGATCGGGAGAACCTGGTGATACAAGAGCAGATGGATGGTGTCAGGAACATTAACATGTGCCCTGAGAGATATGATCACAAATGAACAGCGTTGGGTTCGACTGTAAACATCAAAATAGCAATATGGCCTCGCAGGAGGCGCATTATTTCCTAAAGCCAAAATGTGTATAATAAATATAACCATTTTAGATTAAGTTTTGTCCTGACCTACGGCATAAGCTAGAGTCTGAAGTCTGAAGACAAAGATAAGTGAAAGATAAAATGACATTTCAGTTATATCGAAATTTTTTGAAAACTTTATTTACTGTAGAAAACTTTAAGGAGCTATTTATTTGTTTAAGTTTTCATTTAACTTAAGACATGCTGCTCAGCCTGGGAAAGTCCTGCACGTTTTGTTATAATTAAAAAACCTTTAACATGTTGCTTATCTGAAAAGCCGTTTAATAAACATATGCTTAAAGGCATTTAAACGAAGTTAAGTGTTGGTGTTTGTGAATGAATATCGGCCTCCTTTGGTCTCCTTAGTGATATATCGTCATCCTTGCAGTAAACACTTCCTGCCAGTTTCACTCGCCAGAGAAGCAGAGAAAGCTACCATCTTCGTTCAATACATAGAATTTATGCACTTTGTTCTCCATGTTGTGAATAAACGGTGAAATCCTGCACTTTTAACTTTTCACGGACGTTTTGTTTTCTTCAGTTAGACAGATATTGCGATACATCGCAATATGATTGTCTTGCAATACATTGATTATCACAGAGTCATTGCATCATGATATTTAGAGCTGAAACAATTAATCACTTGTTAATCAATTACCAAATGAATCGTCAACTATTTTGATAATCGATTTGAAGCTTTTTTCATTATTAAAACAAGATTTCTGATTGTTTCAGCTTCTTAAATGTGAATATTTTTTTCTTTGCTCCATATAACAAAGAAATCATTAAAACTGAATCATTTTGGTTTGTGGGATTATTCAAGATTCGTATCGTATCCTACGGTGTGGTACCCTGTGATTCCCACCCCCTCATGCCACATACCTCCAGTCACAGTCAGGCCAGCTGCACGTGTAGGGCTTCTCTCCTGTGTGTCGTCTGAAGTGAGCTTTCAGGTGGCTGCTTTTGGTGTACATCTTCCCGCAGCCCGGGTGTGAGCACTTATGGACCCTCTCTGTAGGTGGCACTCTGGTCACCCGGGGAGCCATGGCCTTCAACAAACCTCCGCTCTGGGCCCCGACCCCAGTCAGACTCAAAATCTCTACAGCTTTCATTTTGATGGGCAGAGGGGCGATTTTTACATACTTCTGGTCAGCTGACTTCACGTCTCCGCTGCTCAGGGATAAAATGGTGGTTGGAGAGGAGGGCACCTGCGGGGTCAGAAGGGTGAGATTTTGTGCCGTCGCACCCTGGAGCCCCATGACTAGGTGAGTGAGCCAAATGCCATTTTGGGCTCCGGGTGGAGAGCCTGCTGGGGTCTGAGGCTGGGTCACAGGTAGGGGCTGGAGCTGGAGAACCAGTGGAGCACTTAAAAGCATTGAGGGGGATACGCTGGATGGTGAGGAGGTTACCTGGGTAGTAGGGGAAGGGACTCTTGGGCTGGGACTGTTTTGCTCATAGTGAGGGGGGCTTGGGCTAGAAGTGCAATGGGAGGCACTCATCCCTGGGTCACTACAAGTGTCTGAGGAGGAGGCTGGGGGTGCAGTAGAAGATGAGGAGTCACTGGAGCTGCACGAGAGAGGGGTGGCTTCCTCTTTTGTGACCATTAGTTCTTCTTTGACCAGTTCCATCTTTTCCTTTAAGAACTCCTCTATGTCCTCCAGGGTCGGGGAGAAAGGCGATGAGGGTTGAAAAGGGAATTCTGGCAGCTTAGACTCCTGACTCACAGGCATCTCGATTTCTGCAGCTCCTAGAAAGACATGCAGGCGTGCTCTGTCGTCTTCGTCGTCATCCTCATCGTCGTCTTCTTCCTCTCCATGACTGGAGCCGTGCATCGCCCCCAAGTCCCCGGCGTCTGGGCTGTCGCAGGAGGCCACACTAGCTTCCTCGCTGCAGGCTGCGTCTCCAAGGCCGAGGGAGAACAGACTGCTGCTGCTGCTACTGCTGCTGCTGTCCCTGAACAGGTCATTGTCCAAACTCAGCGTTCTGCTGCTGAGAGACACCATTGATCCAGGACAAATGGGTAAGAGAGAATGTCGAGGAAACCTGACCCGGAAGAGCAATCCCAAGACCTGGAAACGCATCAGTGAGACAGGATTTATTACTCAGAAATAAAATTCGGACTTTTTTTTATGTCTTGGCCACTTGGCAATGAATTCGAATTAAAACACTTGAGCATCGCACGTGAAACACAGTCATAAGAATCAATGCCACACTGTAAACATAAGCTTAACTTCTGTATGGCAGAAAGCAAACAGTTAAACGGAGAAAACCTTTACCCCCAAACTAATGTCAAACATTGAAAACAGTAATATACCACAAAGTACACATTTGTACACAAATCCATGAGTCCCATTTAAACTCTTCCGAAAGGTCAGAGTTGACAAGTTATGATATTTTTTACAGGTGTTTTGAAAAATGGCACAGCCTACACTCATAGAAATAAATGTACTAAGTAGAACCATATAAGGTTCTTCGGCTTGTCCTCATAGGAGAACCCTTTTTGGCTCCAGGTGGAACCTTTGTAGAAATGTTCCCTCCCTCCCTCCAAAAGGGTTCCACCAAGAACCTTTTTAAAAGCCTTTATTCAGGAAAGGGGTTTCAAAGGGTTCTCTGGATCAAAATGGTTCTTACTGGAACCATTAGTGTTACCAAGAACCCTTGAAAAACCCTTTCTTCGGGAAAGGGGTTTTTCAGAAGCAAATGGTTCCAGGTAGAACCTCAGCCCTTGTAGAAGGACCCTTTTGGAACCCTTATTTCTAAGACTGTACAGAAGACTCATCTGCACTACACCTCTGAGCTGAATGAGGTAGTTTGTTCATTTCATCCACAACAGTCACAGTCTCGCTCACAAAATAATGCTCCATTGAACAGCCACAGACACAAGAACTGGATTAAAAATGCCCAGTTAAAAGACAAAAAAGGCCACGGCTTAAGCTTGCCAAACCATCACCTGTGAGGTCAACTAGTACGAGGATGCATATGTGAAGCGACCTCGTGAAACACAAAATCTCAGGTAGAGAACAGACTGCAGCGAAAGTTAGTCTCATAACAAAATAATGAAGACGAAGCTCAGAAGTAGATTAGTAGTATTATGTACATTCATCAAACATACACTATACATCTGTTAAGTATTTAATTCAGGTGTTTCAATCAGGCTTTGGGCTCGGCCTCTTTTATCTCAGCGTACCAAGACTTTTTGGACAATTCTATGCTTCCAACTTTTATGGCAAGAGCTTGAGGAAGACTCTTTTCTATTCCAATATGACTGTGTCCCAGTGCACACAAAGCAAGAACTGTAAAGTTTGGTGTGGAAGAACTTGACTAGCTTGACCTCAAACAGAATGAGTCCCATAGAAAGTCTTCCAAGAAGAGTGGAAGCTGTTATAGCTGCAAAAGGGGGGGGGGGCCTGTTTGTTTAAAGGTGCCATATGTAAAAATTTGGCCAAAAACAGTTACTACATTCAAATTCAAAATACCAAGGTCTTTTAGGTTTCGTTTTCTGATGTAACTGGCAACCCGTGGTTGCTCGTCAGCTGAGACTCTACTGGCTGCAATGATTGGTAGACGGCGGTAGGTGGCGCCACATGCCAAAACATGATTTCAAAACATAAACATGATTTGCAGTCTGCAAAATGTTTTTTTAATGCAAATATCTTGGATGTACTGTTGTTGTTGGTGAGTTCAGTTTGTTATATGAACATTATTCCTGAGTCTCTGTGACATATTAGGAGGATTTTATGGCCAGTTGCTTAAGATTTATTACATAATGCACCTTTAATGGTCAAGTGTCCAAATACTTTTGTCCATATAGTGTATATCTCTCTTAAAGTATTACTATTACAAAATAATATTAAAGAAATAGTCAGAACCCTTATATTATTTTCCACAGTGGTTTGCCATATTTAAAAAGTGTGACACACACTGTGAAAGGCAATTCTCTGATTACGCACATGTGGAGGATGAACACAGTTGGGACTTTAAAAAAACAAGGCGGACCCCATGGAGTTTTTTTTCTCGGACCCTTATCAGGTCCCCGGACCCAAATTAGAAACCGGAGCCGAAAGTGACACCGCTGCAGAGAGGTGAGCTGGTCAAGATCGCCTCAGCTCCTCTTATGTAAAGGCTGTGTGTGTGTTTGTTGCTGCTGTCAGACGCTCGGGCACATGTTGCAGCAGGGCCTCGCACTTCACACGGAGCGCGGACGAGGCGCCGCATAAACACGACGGCCCCACACTGATAATATGGCGAGGAAAGGTAACCGTGGTGGTTGGGGGGGATAATCGCCACAGCACAAGACAAGTCGAGCCGCTGGACTGCACCGGACAGGAAGCTACGAGCCTCGAATTCAGCTGGGCGAAAGAAAAAAAAAACTGCTCTATTTTTACTCCTCGCTGTGTCCCGAGGAACCGAAGCAGGAGGATCCGCGACGTTTGGCTCGACCTACCGTGTGTAGCTCGGCTGCGTCTCGGTCACTCGGCGCGGGGAAGCAGCGCCGTCGATGGTGCTCCGTGTTTTCGGGATTCCTTCTCCCCTCCGTCGTGTTATTGTCGTGGCACGCTCACTCGTCCCCGTCCTTGCCACGGGTCCATGTTGGCATTCCTTCTCCCAGCGTCACGTGACCGCATCGCTGCACAACTCGGGAGGCACGGGTCTAATTCCGCGCGTCTGATTGGCCGAGCGCGGCGGAGGCTCGCCCTAAAAGAGGAGCTGTGATTGGCTGCCGCCCGATAAATTCTGACTGCCATGTGTTTATGGAGGGACCGCTGCTGCTGCTGCTGCTGCGGCCTGGAGACTTTGTAGCAGGAGACAATGTGGTCTATTGATGGTGGCGCTCACGAGGGATCGGTGAAATAATGGAGGCAAAATCTGGAACAACTTACAGATTTGATTTCGGTCATTCATTGAAAACAAGTGTTGTAATGTAACGGAGTACACATGCTTTGTTACTGTACTTCAAGTACAACATTCATGTATCTGTACTTGACTTTGTTACTTGTATTCTTAGCAACTTACTCCACAACATTTCCCATCTTTGTTATTACCAAATACAATCTGAAGAAGAAGAAGAGTTGGTCGTTGTCTATTTATATTCCCAGAACATTACACTTTGATTGCAGGAACGTTCCTTGAAGGTTTCCCCTACGTTCCTCTGTGGTTGATATGGAACATTTTCCTTCCCCTAACCTTAGTTTTTGGTTGACCATTTGATTCTCAGAATGTTCCCCTAACGTAACTTTGTCACAACCTTCGTATAACCTTCATAGAGTTTGTTCTCTCGAAATAAAGCAGAGGTCTGGTGAGTCACTTTTCTGGTTTTAATAACATTTTGACATTCAGAGGAGCCCAAAGAGGAAGTTTGCAGGAATATTAAATCTGGGCAAGCATGTGATAGTCTTCAGAGAATCCGATTTAAGATGTTTCTTCTGAAGCATAAGCAGTAGAGTAAAAATTGTCCACTTTCTTGTTGTTTTTCTGTCAAGACTAAAAACAAATCCTGGATCGCACTCTCATTAATCTAGCAGAATAGGAAGTATTACAGAGGAATTTGTTTCTGTCCTGGGTTCAATTGTCAATTTTATTCTGAATAATTTCAATGTACATGTAATTGTGTGTACAGATATAAATATACATGTGTTATGTGTATGCATGCAAATTTTATTTCTACCTTGGTCTTTGTCTTTTATGCCTTTCACTTTTATAAAGGCAGCACAACTTAAACTTGGTTTAGGAGTAGAACCCTAACCCTAACCCCAGCTCTTGAGTCTACTGACTGCAGGTGGTTGTGTGGCCAGTTATGAAAGGTTTATTTTTACCCAGAGATGTTAAAATCCGACGCTAGAAAAACATATATATATGTAAAGTCACGAGCTGATCTTCCAGAGGCCACATTACTGAGCATATGGATGAGAAGACTGCAGCATAATGCAGCACAAAAGGAGCATCAAGACTCCACAGTGGTTTCTTAGCAACTGTACACAGCAGGATATCGCTCCCCATCACTCCCTAAACACAAGCAACCAAGAAAAAAAACAAAACACAAAGTAATTTACTGTACACGGACGTGGATTTTTTTTTATATTCCTTTTGTCCGTATTCTCGTGTGTGTATGATAACATGTCACATTTCCTTCACAATTTCCCTAATGTAAGGCGTGTAAGAGCAGCAGCAGCAGCAGCACACTGTCACTCACGATGCACGTCCTCCACACACTGTCAGCACATCACAGGCTCTCAGTAACAATGTCAGTGGAGGTCGGCGGGAGCTGTGGAGGAGTGTGCAGGAGGTGGACACATTTTATTCCATGCTTTATTCCTGCTATTAGTTTTAGGAGCCCTTTAAGGAGCATTAGAATCAATATCCTGCTAAAGATGCTTTAATGTTAACATTATCATCATTACCTTTTATTCTCACTTTTATGTATTTTTTTAATAACTTGTTTTACGATTTATTTCAAGCCTGTTTAGCAGCTATGGTTGTTTTTAACGTGCCATATAAATACATGTTGACTTTTCTTTGGCTTACAACATCCTCTTCTAACGCAATTATATCACTAACACAATTAAAGATTGTGGTCGTCTCCAGGAACAAAGACTCACGCACACATTGTATTTTCAACTTATTTTACTGCAGTTGCTGTTTCTATTCATGTATGTGCACGTTTGAGCCACTGACCTTTTTATTATGCTTTACAGTGACGACAATATTGAAAATTCTGAGCTCTATTTGCGGAATATTTTCAGTTTTTAGTTAAAGGTGCCATATGTAAGAATGTGGCCAAAAACGATTACTACATTCAAATTCAAAATACCGAGGTCTTTTAGGTTTCATTTTCTGACGTAACTGGCAACCCGTGGTTGCTCAGACTGAGACTCTACTGACTGCAATGATTGGTAGATGGCGGTAGGTGGCACCACATGCCAAAACATGATTTCAAAACATAAACATGATTTGCAGTCTGCAAGATTTTTTTAATGCAACTATTGCGCCTGTACTGTTGTTGGTGAGTTCAGTTTGTTATATGAACATTATTCAGGAGTCTCTGTGACATATTAGGAGGATTTTACGGCCAGTTGTTTTAGATTTATTACATAATGCACCTTTAAATGGTATTTTTTCAGCTTCGAGTGACAAATATGAGTTAAAAAGGAAGTGCCATCGCCTATGGTCATAGTTTACGCTGTGACAGTTTTTGTTTAAATAGCTTTGTGTCCATCTTCTATAAAAGTACATTTGAAATTTATGTTTTAATGACATTTCTTTCTTTGGATAGATTTAAATACAAAACTTGATAAGTGTTTTTTTCACATGTTGTTGTGTTT
Organism: Microchirus variegatus; assembly: GCF_963457635.1. NCBI lineage: Eukaryota > Metazoa > Chordata > Actinopteri > Pleuronectiformes > Soleidae > Microchirus > Microchirus variegatus. Next base: position 13,465,347 of record NC_139808.1, read on the forward strand.
TAATCCAATTTCATTAAATGAGATATATTAATTTTTTAACTGTTATACTCCTTGTTTTGTTAATGCAACTGCTGCCTAGTGACATGATCCATCTCTTTATATTTTAATGGAGAGTATCAATGTTAGAGTCTCTCTCTCTCTCTCTCTCTCTCTCTCTCTCTCTCTCTCTCTCTCTCTCTCTATCTCACACACATACAAATTTTGCCTTGGATATTTTGTAAGTTTGACAGGTTTTTCTTTCAGCACGTGCTGAAACATTAGTATGTTTGCAGTCTGATTATCCTGTCAAGAAACTGCCTGGAGTACCACAGAATGTTACTGGCGCACACACTGCCCCAGAGTGGCAGACGCTGATTACTGCAGATCATTTAATACCACCACCATATTGTTAACCAGTTCTCCAGTCGCCACCCAAACAGCACACAGAGCTCAACGCCACAAAACAAGTAGTTAAATCCGTATAAAAAGTAGGTTGCCTTTATTAGAAGCTGGGAAACCAAAACAGTATCAACATCATCGTTATTAATACTTTTTTTGTTGTTGTAAGACCACAATATTGCCATTGCAATCACCAGTATCATCATTGCTTCGCACTTTTTCCACAACATGCAAAAGATTCAAGAGTTCAGCGTTCCTTTTTCCACACTACTGACAAAAAAAGCTCCTCCACTTGGTCTCCAGTAAGAATCACAACTTGGCTTACATTTTTACATTGCCAGTATAACTGAAGCAAGATAGAAAAATGAAACATCCAAAAACATTGAAAACAGAGGAAATTGTAAAATGGATGACATAGGAGAAATTCATAGCCTTATGCCATGTGCCTCCTGTGGGATGATGGCAAGGGCCGTCATTCGAAGCCCTCAGTGCTGTGAACTACGACACACGATCTGATCCCACTGCAGAGCTCTCAGAGCTTCACATTAGTATAAACACATTTTATTTTTCTCCCCCCAGTTTTTGTCTTATATGTATCCAATTGTCTCAAACTGACATTAAGGACCGGGTGCCAATTTGGGACCTGAATATAGAAAAAGAAAACGATTACGAGCTAATGACAGTTAAAGAACAATCAAATGTGCTTCTGAACCAGAGACCAGGTTCAAATGAGTCCTGTACTCATCCAGGACTGCAGATTACTGTTGCAATCTTGGGACCAATCAGAATTTCTCCTGACAAACACCAAATAAATAAGGTTTCATTCCCAAGACCATAATAGCAACTTTTTTTCCTGCTTTTGTTTTTGCTTTGACATCAAACACTACTTGTCGCAAAAAAGTCTCACAAGTGCTGCACCTGATCTCTGAATCACTAGTTTTGAGATCATTTATGGCTTTGGATGGTCTGCTGATCATACAAATTGTTGTGTTCTGAGCCCAGTTTGTTGTTTGTAGCAAAGACCTAAAACATGAGGACAGATTACATTCTCAGGCCTCCAGTGATATCAGAGCCACGACTGAAAAACTTAACTCAATTCAAATTAAGGCATTAATAGACAAATGAACACCAGATTCATAGCGAGCTGCCCCACTTCATCATTTTAAACGTTCCTGAACCTCAGTTGCTGTACAAGTCTGCATTTAAAAAATGTATCAGCTTGTGAAACACCAATGTGAGCAACAAAGAGTTGGAATAAACAAATTGACATGGATACCAACAGTAACCATTAAGCTGATGAAGAGAGGGGACAGAGAAAGAAAGGATTCAAGGGAGGAATAATCAGGAAGGGATGGCTGGTCCAACCATCACACAGAACAGATTGGATAGGGTCGACTTTTTTCTTTAAAATCAAGATACATTTTATTTCTTTTCTTAAAAAACAAACATTACAAAAAAAATCTGAATAGAGAATTAGAACAATGAACCAACAGGAGCAAAAAAAAAAAAAAAAACAACATTCATTTTTTAACTCTCAAAACGGTAAATGAAAACAGGGAACATCTCTTCTTGCATTAAAAAAAAAAAAAGATATGGGGTTGCCTGGCACAACAGGTTGAATGAGAGGATGCTGGAGCCATGCAGGGAAGGGGGAGGGGGGGTTAGTGTGTGGTGAGGTGTGGGTCGATTCACGCAGCATGGTGTATGATTAGAAAGCCTAAGATAACAACAAAAACCGTTTCACAGAGGCAGCCAATGGACCGAGAGAGGAGCAAAGCCACACCCTCTTACAGAAAGTAACCCACAGGCATACAGAGTTAAACAAGTACATAAAAAAACACACACGCACACATGTTAGCGTGATATGGTGTGATAGTGGCAGCAGCGACCCACCACTCGGACACCAACACACCTCAGGCTGTTTGATCTAACAAGCAGCCGCTACAAGTGGAATACTTATCAAAATAATGCGCTTCACTTCCCCACACAGCAGCCACACAAGAGTTCACGGCATGGAATCATCTGAAAGAGGTGGGTGATATTTAGATAAAATCAAAAATTGCTGCTGTGACTGAAAGAACAGGTTTAAAAGTTTTTTTTTCTTTCGTTTTTTTTTGTTTAAAAAAAAAAGAAGAAAAAAAAAGCTAACGATAATAACTGAAGTTGTCCTGTTAAAACATGCTCCTGGTTTAAAAGCAACAAGTACCAGAGAGAGGAAAAGCTTCAGCCCCGTGTGTGTTGGCTTCGTAAATACAGCGCTTAAGTTGTTGACACCGAGGAGCTCTGAAAAAATACTCCCAGTATTCTGAAAAGTCAAGAAGGAAAAAGTAGTGTGGCCAGTCATTACAGATCACTGATGATCCATATAAAACCCGGGGGGAAATAAAAGGAAAAAAACAAACCCACACTGGTGAACTTGTGAGTTCACACTCAGGACGGATGCTAACAAGGATGTAGCTCTTGGAAAGGTAAAATAAAAACTCAGATTTACACTGAAATGCTGAAAAAAAAGGAAAGCGAGGCTGAACGTCGACAGTAAAGCTCCTCTTATATGATCACATGAGCACAATGTCGGGGGGTAAGGGAGGCGGGCAAACTAGAAAAAGCACACCAAGTCCAAACCATTGAGCCAGGCCACCGGGAGGAAAATAACAACAAAAAAACAAAACAAAAGAGAAGAGAGGGAGAGAGAGACATGGAGGATGGGCTTCAAACATGTACCATCTTCTAGTCTTCTCCAGAGGGCGCCTCCTCTTCTGAGCCATCCTCCTCCTCCTCGTCTTCCTCCTCTTCATCTCCTCCTGCGGCCTCCTTTGTCGTTTTGGGGGCAGGGGAGGTCTCTTTCTTCTCGGCCTCCTCTTCTTCCTCCTCCAGGGGACTCTCGGGCTCCTCCTCCTCTTCCTCCTCTTTGGGTGAGCTCTTCTCCACGGCCTTGGTGCTGGGACGGCCCTTCCCTTTTCCTTTCATCGGGCTGGGTGTCACTGCAGAAGGAAAGATGATGGTTTGGTCTTTTTTTGGTGGAAACTTGATTTTGATGGTGTTTATAGCCCAATTCCTTAATTCCTGAATGTACAAAAGCCTTGTTTTGATATGAACTAAGATGCTAGTCTTAGTCTACTTAGTCCTAAAGTTGAATTCTCAAGTTGAATCGTCTGAATCTTTGTCATTTTAGCGTAGGTTTAATAAAAAAGAAGTTAATATAGAAAATCTATCATATAATAATTGCATGGTCTCAGGAGGAGTTTTTGCTTAATGACGTTTACATTTCAAGCCGTTTCCATCTCACAGCAATTTGAGTAGATGTCTCACCTGTGGCCTTTAATCGGGGTTTGGGGCTTTTCTTCTCTTTCTTTTCCGGCCGTCCCCGTCGAATCACCTTCTTGCTCCTCTTCTTGGAGTGACCGTAGTCACTGTCATCATCATCCTCCACCGTGAAGTCCTCATCACTGCCAGACTCATCAGCTGCACACACGGAAAAGGGGACACCAAAGTATTATTTTGCTCTGCATATGGATAACTTAACTTTTCTTAGAACTCTTCTTATTTATAATTGCAGGGTAGGGCTGAACAATGCACCAAAATTATATAGAAATCGCAATACGGCCTACTGCAATTTTCAAATCGCAGGAGGAGAGATATTTGTTAAAGCCAAAATGCGTCAAAATATAATTTTAGATTCATTATACACATCTTACTTAACAAACCGAAGAGAACATGTTTGCTTCTTACAGATCTGCACGAATATCTTTAAATACGTTTTTCAAATGAAAATGAGTAAAGAAAAAAAAACACCATTCCCTCGGATATCGCAAATCATACCAGCATCGCAATTATTGTCAAAAGAATCGCTTTTAGATTCAATGCAGAGTAACACACAATATATGGCTCGCAATAGTAACATTAGTATTAGTATTATATTGTACATATGATAAAAGTTTGTTTTGGTATATTAGGTATTATACTATGTTCCATTATAGGTGTAACAGTCCAGTTCTTTCCTCCTTCAAAGTTCTGAGGAATAATATTGAAAACAAACAGCACTAGTCAACTGGCTGACAGCTTGCTTAAGATTTACAGTATAAGTACAGTGTTTGGTGCAGGTGGACTCTGCATCAGTGGACAGATCAGAGGTACATACGGTCCGGGTAGGGTTCCTCTTGGTCTTCATGCTCTTCGTCCTCGCTGCCTCCGTCGCCCAGCAAGATCTCCCTCTGTTTGGACACAGCCTTGGAAGCCGCCTGACGCACTGTACGCTTTCGACTCACTTCCCGCTCGTCATCGCTGTCTTCTGCAACAAGACACAAGGGGGCATAATTCATTTACTACAATGCATCACCACCATAAAAAAAAGGTTATCTGAAAATCAACATTTGTTATGTTGTTATTGAGAACAATTATACTGATAACAATTATTGTTTTATTGTGCAGCCCCGACCATCACCTAAACCCAAGAGTTTACTTTATTAAGTCCATTAAGTGCAAGGTTATTACGTGTAATAAAGCATTACTTTCAAGTTGTTTAAAAAATTAAATTAAATAAAATCCGGTGTCTGTACCACTGCTGACATTGCTATGACATGATGAGACCATGACAGAAACACCTGATGAAGAAATGTTTCTGATGTTTTGAGTGAAAGAATAAAGAAAATTAAACCCAGAGAAACGTTTACAGTACACAAAAAAAACAGGGCAGAGTGTCGTCTTATTGCACATGGACAGATTTCATATTTAATCATCCTAAACATTATGGTTATATAACTAGAATTGTTTCTAGAGAGACGAGGTCAGTGCCTGTGTAATTACTCTTGGTGCCAGAAGTGGAATGGGGAAGAACCCATGCTGCAGGTGAAAGATTTATGTTTGCTACTATATTTAAAACAAAATAACATTGTTGTGTCATATTGTTAATTAATTAATCACAAAAAATTGAAATGTCATCAGTTTTTATTAGCCATGCCCAGCAGACGAAGTGACTGACTGACTTGAGTCCTAAAGATCTAGGAGCCATGTTGTCATGGGCAACAGCCCTGCAATATTCTACCAAAGAACATTGGTGCAGAGGGAGGAGCCAGACTGGAGACAGCGGGGAGCTCAGCAAGCACTTGGTGGTTGAGCCTTGACCGATGGGTACCAGTGGGGCACAACCCAAAAATAAATATTAAGATGGGTATATGCAGAGTGGGACAGTATGATAACCTTAAGTCACCACTTTCGGTCTTCATATTTATGAAAACATAGCTGAATGTTCACACCAGGCCAGAGGTGTTATTCAACGTCACACACCACCAGAGTCAAGACTGGGCAATATGGCTTAGAAATGATCTCTATATTTTAAGGTTATGTCCCTATATACGACATATTGTGATTATAAATCTACACTCAGGTTGTTTCTATGGGCACATGAAACTTTTTCTTTTTAATCAAAAAGGAGAGTGACAAATACTAAGATCTGTATCATATCACATGATATTAAATATAATTATTACCCTTCATTTCAGATAACACCTGGTTTATTTCTTTGGCTTTTTACCATTAAATGGAGGATATTTACATGCGTTAGAAACACAATTGCCCATAAAAAACTAGAAACTGTATTCGTTATAAAATAATAATAATAATAGTACATATATAATAATATAATACACATGATTATTACCAATGTAACAGCCTTTAAAACCAGTAAATATCAGACCATATCACAATATGATGATATGCAAAATCTAAGACTCATCTCCTGCCACTATAAAGATATATTGATATATTACCCAGCTCTATTTGGAGTGGTAGCTGGTCAATAAAGTGCAATCAAAATGAACAATTCTGTTCATGTGGTCAGAATGAACTACATTCTGATTAATAATGCAACACCTCGTATTACAATAAACTGCTAGAATTTGTCTCATTACAGAGTAAAATAAATAGACCACAGTCTCCACCGGACAACCTACATAAAAAAAAAATAAAAATTCATATGGGGCATAAAAGGTTCGATGAAATGCTAAAGTAGGTTGTGTTATGCTGGTGGTGGCTGATGTGGCCTGAAAACTCTGGAGATACAAGGCATTTTACAATTGACTTTCACACATGCATGTGTGGTACTCTCTCCTGGACCCAGACTAAGATGTGTAAAATTGATGCACACCCAAGCGGATCAAATAACTCCTGAAGCAGGTTGGCCATTAATCGGTCCACTTTAAATGGCCACAAAAAACCTCCACGAGATGCATTACTCTTTTAATTTATGTGCCGGTAATGAACTTAATGAAGTTCAGTGTAAATTAAATCTGACAGTGTTCGAGACTCACACATTCAATCTCCCCTCTCCCTTCTTCAACGTCAGCTGTCATTTCAGCTAGGACGGTGGCTGCGGTTGGAAAAGTTCATCCTGTCATTATTAGAGTTCCATATGTTGTAATTGTTGCGTTTACACGGCCATGGTGGCAGGAAAAGCTTCTTCAAAAATGCTAGTGCTAGTTTGTCTGCACACTTTAAATCCATGGAGACTGAGCAATGCAACACAGAAGTTGAAAGACTGAATATATCTGAGACTCATAACGCCCCGTTCCACAAGTACGAAATCCAGGGAAGAGATCCAGACGTGCAGTATGATGTTGAGGAAAGATGAGAAGGTGAGCGCATTAGGACATAGGGAAAAATCATTTGTGTGTTAAGAGAATCCAACTGCACTTAACCTACTGTATACTAAGATATGAGGCAACTGCAGTCTGCTGAACTACAATGGCCTGAAGATGGACTGCAAAAATTGACACTGTGTCAAAGCAATGTTGACGAGCACAAAATTGGGATCAATATTTTCCACATTGGGAATATCCTATTCTGTGTTTACTGATAGAAGATAAAAATGATTATTATTAAAAAAAACAAAAACTGTACTGTGCTATTATTCGTAAGTTTCATATACATTTCATTGAAAGCTCAATTTGACTCAAAACACCTTCTTCCTTTGTGGTCTTTATTTATTTATCAAGTGACAGCATCTGTGGCCAAAGTTAAATTAAAATCGTGAAAACAAATTGATCACAAAAACCTGGACAGCTGAGCAGCTGCTCTTAGACATGACGAGATCACAGTAAAAAAGAAAAAAAAAAGAAAAAAGGTGATCAAGCCTTTTCTGTGGCGGCTCCTAAGCTGTGGAACAGCCTTGCTGTACATGCGAGAGCTGCCAAGAACAATTAAAATATCTCTTACTGGTTGAGCAAGATACCTTGGTTTTATTATGCAAGCGCCGATTGTTTTGAATTCACTTAATAAAATGTTTTGATTGCTTACCTCGGCATATACTTGTGGTTTTCTTTTCATTTTATTTGTATCGTCTGTGCAGAACTTTGGTCAACTAAGGTGCTTTCTTAAATGTGCTACTGAAATAAACTTCACTTACTTTATCAAATTTGACAGTTTGACTGTAGCCTGCAACTCTTATCCATCCCATACACCCCTAGTGTTTGTTTGATTGTCCACTCCTTATCACATAATATACAACAGTTTGTTGGGCTGTTGAAAACAATTGCTCCTGTGATGCATCACGATGTGAACACGGACAGTTCCGCACCGACGCAGTTACAGCACATTATCGACTACAGCCATGTTGCGCTGCTTGTAGGGCTCAGCAATAAGTCAATAACAAAATGTATTGCAACATAATTTTCTTGATTATCAACCTAATCAAATCTATATATATATATATATATATATATATATTGATATAATGACACAACACATGATTGCTTTGAATGTTTGAGCATGATTAACTCGAAGTTTTTCACATTAACTGATATTATCGACTGATTTCAAATTGTTTATCATTTGTCCTGTCCCCCAGCCCTGATTGCTCATTGACTATCCAGTTGAACACTTAAAGTATTAGCTTTGTTTAAGGGGACAAAGCATTACAATTTCATGTGTAAAGATAAGGATAAAATACACTGTGAAGCATCGTGGAATTGATTTGACTTAATAGTAGGGCTGTCAAAAGATTAACATTTTTAATCAGATTAATCACAGGGTAGCTGTGGATTAATCACGATTAATCACGATTAATCACGATTAATTACCATTCGTAAATATGCCGAAAAAAAATCTAATTTTCTATTTATATTGTTGTAGGAACGGAGAGATCAATAAAGTATGTGATTATAAATGTAAAGAACAATAAAATACTGTAAATAACTTGTAAAAACCTATACAAACTTAGTAAAAAATAAACATTACATTGTAAAAAAATAAAAACCCACATTATAAAACAATATAAATAGAAAAAATAAAATGCTGTAAATAACCTTTAAAAAAAAACTATACATTGCACTGTAAATAACTCACATTATAAACAAAATATGAAGTATAGAAGTTAAATAGTTTTCTTGTGGTACTAAACCCACAGCAGGAGAAGCACTGCTTCTACTAGTTAGCATTAGCGTCAGCTTAGACAGTGACTGTTAATGTTATAATTATATCATTATCTGAAATGGATTCAAATTAACGATAGACAATACTATCAGCACAACAATGGTATTGGTATCAGCCTGTGTTGGTGTATCAAATATATTATCAGATATCGGCAAACAATGACTAAAACAGCTACCTCTTTGACGTCGTCGCTACCACCCTGTACGCCAATTGTTTATGCTCATTTATTTTTCACAACACAACATCCAACCACGTATAAATGTAGATGGACATTAAAAAACGCAGCATATACTGTACATTTACTTCACAATTTCAAGGGGAATTGACCCTGAACGTAAACACATACATGCCATTAAGTAGAAGGAAGACACTGGACTCACCTGCAGGCCGTTTTCTCTTTGGCCCCCTCTTGCTGGGCTTCTCAACCTTGGCTTTCTTTCCCTTTTTCCCTTTTTTTTCTTCATAGTCACTTCCTCCATCTTCATCTTCTTCCTCTCCAAATTCATTGTCTTCATCACTGCCAAAGTCCTCTGCTGCAATAAATTGGAGGGAAGTGAGTGAGACACACCGCAATAATCAGGGTCCAGCAGAGCCAATCTTCACATCTATATCAGAAAACACAGAGACTTACCTGCTGAATCATTTTTAGGTTTAGAGACCTTTTCATCAGAGTCCTCACTGGAAGAAAGAAAGAAATTTAACTTAGCAAATGGGGAGAGAGAGAAGCCAGGATGAAGGCACATATATCGGCATTTATTTGTAAGTTATGTTCCAGGTATTAAAATTGAGATACGTTACAACTTAAAAGATGGCCTCGATTGTAATGGAACACCAAATTCTTGGATGAGCAAATAAACGGATAGACTTGAATAAGATTTAAATGAATACTAAATGGGTCGTGTTGCTTTTTTAGATGCATTATCATTTAGCTACATTTGCCTCTTCCACTTTACTTTAGGAGAGGTTGCAGTCTGCTCTACTTTCGTCATTTCTTACCCGATACTGGTACCGATGCCGGAGACTAGAAAAGCACCTGGAGAGCATAAACCTCTGCGAACACAGCTCCCCCCCACCCCACGGATCACACCCACATTTCTTTTAAAAAAATCCATCCGTGACTTTTCGAGTTATGTTGCTGTCTGTCTGTTTTAAACGGACAGACAGACAGAGGTCAATAAGAATCCTTATCCAATTAAGTGGACTGTGGTACAACCCTGGAAACAGGACAACCAGTGCAAATGAAGACACAGCAAATACAAGCCACTATACAATTAGCCATTTATTTCAAAGCACAGCAGATATTGTGATATTGTCAGAGCATTACCCCATTTTAGTTTTGAAAATATGGAGATTAATTACAGATTAATTATAACTGCTGGCACCAATAACAGTACCAGCACCAGATGCCAGCGGAGATAATATCTTTTAGATCCTTATTAAAGTTTCTGGCGTTCACATTTTCCCTCTGACAATGATTTTAGTAAATCACACATTGACCCCATGATGAACTGAGAGAAGATCATCTCTGTGCTGAGCTTAGTTCGCTCCAACAGTTTGCCCACCGACTCTGCTCTGTTGGACACGACACCGCCACACTGTCCTCTTCACCCCCACAGATGGATTTGATCAACTACCAATATTTATGTTCTACCTCATAAAAGCTGTCTTCTATCTCATCTTTAATCTTCTTAAGTCTTGTTGCAGCTAAAGGTGTCTTGTGGCCGCATGACAGATTATTTAAATTTGTTGATGCAGAATTTAACTTTTGACATGTTTTAAACCTGTTCAATTTAAACACCACCTCTGGCAAACAATGTTACTTAACACACTACTCAAAGTGCTGGGGCAGAGGATCCATTTCCCTCAGTGTATACGCCAACTGCTTTCTAAATAGCGAAGTCGAATTAAGGCGAAAAGGGTGTTATTATCACAATATCGACTGTCTGGCTGCAAGTTATACAGCATATTACACAGCTTGCAAACAAAGCTTTCATTTAAATGCCATTTAATTTATTATGAAAATTGCTTTCTTGTGGTAAAATAATTACATGGTGTTTGAACTGCTAACATTGTTAGCAACATAGCAACAGTCTATGTCCTCAAAGTAAATACATTTTCATTTATTCAAAAAGGGGGCTTGTCAGGGATATATCGCACCGATACCAGAAAGTAGAACAAAAAACCAGCAGAAGTAAACAATGACTATGACACTGATTGGGTGTAAAGATAAAGCTAAGTAATGTTAGCAAGCCTTGATATCAGCACACAATCATCCTAAATGGATATAAATGAGACGGACCCTGGTAGCAGAGCAGCATGTGTTCAGTGTGAAGTTGATTTGAAAGCAATTAAATACCAGCCAAAACCCTGGTTCATGGTGTGTTGGGGTACCGATTTCTACCATTTCGGCTCTGGAGCCATACAAGTCTGCTCTGTGCTCCTTGACTGCAGTATTTGAGCTAAAAGCATGAAAGGTCACACTGACTTAGTCCAAGCTAATGGCAGAAAAATGACTAACTCTGACAAATTACACATTGGTAAAATGACTGGATCTCAGCACATTAACACAGACGAGGCTCTCTGTATAAATGCATGACCAACCAGCTAATCGACAAAGTCATCAACTGGCACTGTATTTATTTACCTCTGTGCCACATATGCAAATATGCTGCATGTGTCTGTGCACTCAGGAAGACATCCAGACAAATTACATCAAAACATGCTATGGGAAAATATGTTAATATCAGCCACCACCAGGCGCTCACCTGTCATCCTGCGAGTTCTTTGAACGCTTGTGCTTGGGCTCACGAGGGGCTGCGCGCACCTTCTTAGGCTTACTGTCATCATACTCCTCATCTACAGAAAAAGAGCAAAGAATTCAGTCAAATACCAAAACTTTTTTTTGTACATAGTCACTTTTTTGACTATTCTTTGATTCGAAATGGTGATTTCAGGTGCTCTTCAGTCTGTGATCTACTGAACTCAACCAACTGCATCAAATTATAGTGGCGATGGAGAATAAGAGTCATTAATGTGAATATTCAAAAGCATTAGATTTAGCCTGCAAGCATAGTATTACTGAACAAGAGACCATGTTCTTGTTTTGAGAATCAGTGAAAATCCATTTTTCAAACTAGACACCAAAAAACAAAAACAAAAGCTTCTCAGACCTGAAACTCAGGCTATACATATCTTTAAGTGAGTGTAGAGAAAATACAGACCCTTCTCTTCACACATTACATATGTTAGAAAATAGCATCCAAGAATTTGTATAAGAAGAAAAAAAACAGAACTGTGAAGTCTAATAATAAAGGCTCTAATGTGGTGTAAACATCATAGCCATACTGTAGTGGTAACCATGTTGCTACTGAGTTGTTACTATGGCAGCCAATGGAAACAGGTGATGTCTGGACATACATCTGATAACTAACAAATTAATGGTGTAGTCTTTATTCAGTCGTAAAAGTAGAATTAAGAAACAAATCTGATTTGTCTGTAGTCTGTAGTACTTGGATTTAAGTTACCTGCTCCATGACTGGCATCTGTACAGCTACCATACTGACAGACAGACCAAGTTTACAGCAGTTTTTTATTTATTCATCCATTTTTACACATTTTATGTTTTCGGATATCAAGCAGCACTACAGGCGTTGTAATACTAGTTAAAATAGGCGCCAATATCAGTGTACTCTACCAGAGTAGCAGAAACAGTGTATGGCAATACTGGATTTATATGGTATTTGCAAAGTGACAAATTGGTTTAGTCAAATATGTCAGTAATATAAGCAACACAAGTATTTTTGCATGCATTTAATTATTACACGTGTGATACTATCAGTGTCGTATGATAGTAACATAATATGTAATCACAGACGATTGTTGAGTAACATAATATTTTTGTACTAGTGATGTATGAAGTGATAGCAACACAATATTTGATGAATTCACTCCTGTTAACTCAGGCAGATGCGACACCTCACTTACCTGCATCAGATTCGTTGAATTGTGAGTAGTTCACCACTTTCCTGTTCCTGTGAAGAAGAACAAAAAGTACATAAGATTACATTCACAACTAAACTGCATTATTGGAACATGTCATGGCACCTTGACGGTGGGGCCACAGGTTATGAAGTTATTATATGTGATGTCCAACAATTCAACAGACAGAACATGGTCAGCTGTATATTAACTTCTGAATTGTTTTATTTGGTTTGAGAGGCCACAGGCAACAACCAACTGGGGAAACTGAAGCGGACACTGATCTACCTTCTACCGTTTCCACAGCTAATTTGGCAAAGTGTGCACAGTAAGCCTCAGATGACAGCAGTCAACTATAGTTCAGGTAACACACACCTTGAGAAATCTACATAACAAAAGACACAGTGCTAGCTAGTGCTTTTGAAAACGGAAAGAAAAAACACACTCTTCATATAATCTACTTACTCAAGCAAAGTTATACTGAAAAACTGACATACTAACTGTTAATAATGCCACACTGGAGTATTGTCGTGTGCGGTGGTGGTGCCAAACAGTGCCAAACCTTTGGAAGTACTTGGATTACAACAACAAGCGCTCGCGCACACACCTCAGAAATGAATAAAGGCAGCCAATGACACGTCTTCCCAGCATTCCATACATCAACGTTCACATCCCAGAGATGTCAGGGAGAGCAACATACTATTTCCCCACTCACTCAGTTATAACGAGTCACCAAACTGGGGACAGGATGCCAGTGTATTGGGAGACAAAATAAAATAAAGCTAATCTCAAACATGGGTCAGGGTCTGACTCATGGCTCAATCACCCTAGGGCAGTACAAAAGCCAGGTGTGATTAACCGTTCACTGGTATGTCCAAAAAACAACCGCATTGTTCTCACATTAGTTATAAGAGTTGCTGGCACCTGTTGTGTAATGACATGGCATGAGCATACCCAGTCTCTGTCAATTGCGTTGGAGGAATTCCACCCATCGCTTCACTGTCAAAACATTCACAAAATGAATTGTCCTTGCAGTCAGCCAGACTTAATTATTTTCAGCTTATAGGGCAGAGGTTCTCCATTTTACTCTGTGTACCTGCCGCATGGCGCAGCAGGAGCCCCCTGCCCCCACTGGGGTAATGGGGAGACCCCTACATTAATTCAACAGTAATTAAATGTTTTTCCCTGCATTTAGCATTGGAAAATAACTTAAATAAATCTTGATAAGTTCTTCTAGAGACTTGCTTGTGTTGGATCGATTTATACAAGTCCATTCAAATCAAATGGATAGGTGGGTGACAAATGATGAAAGTTCACAGCAGATTCACACATTATACTAGAGAGCACAACAACATGTGAACAGCACTGCAGAGAATATTCTTGGGGCTGTAAAGGTTAGTCGATTATTGAAATTGTAATTTTGATAACTTGATTAATCAATTAATAATGGTTTGTGGACAAAAAAAAATCAGATTTGGGAAACACCAACCAACACTGTCTGTAAAGGGTATCGTCAGTAGTTAGCTGAAGGCAACTGGACTTGCTTGAGTTAAGTTTGAAGATGTGTCGCCTATTATACAAGAAACTTCCCCTTTTTTTATTTTATTAATAATAAATAACTAAATAAATAGATGGTGACTATCGGCACCCGCTGGTAAGGAAAGCATATACTTCTCATGCAGGCACAAATCACACATCCTGGTCAGTAAATAGCTGTAGTTGATGCAGTTGAGTGCAACTTCTTTGACAAGAGTCTATACTGGCTGCCAGTGCATACAGAAATTTTGAAAATGCCGCTCGTCATAGACTAGAAATTGCACAATATAATTTTTTTGGTATCACAAACTTGAGCATTTGCCGATATTCATATCAGTCCAGAACATTTTAGACCATTTGAATCTACGAAAATATTAACAGCATATTTGTGCTCGCCATACAGGGGAAATAAACAGCCCATAATGTGACTCGGCTAAAATGAAGTTGCTGATTGTTATTTACATATTGACAGACTGTGCACAGTGAAGCATGCAATATATATATATATATATATATTTCTTTTCATTTTGGATTTTCAGAGTGTATCGAACTTTTTTATCTGTACAATATCCGATCCAGTGATTTTGATCAATATCGGACCCAGTATCATATCAGCGCATCCTGACCAGCAACACCAATGAGTAATAATCTCCATTAATAAGACAATTTACATTTGTTGGTCTTACATCCCACCACTGCGAAATCTGCTTGTGTTTCAGTCCATTTCGGATCAAGCACAATAAATGGCCGCCATGTTTGTTGTTGCCCGCAACCTGTTACTCTGCACTGCCCTCTAGAGGAAGTATTGCGTTAACAACCATACCAACGCGAAAGACAAACATAAAAAGTGCAAAGGGGCCTTTAGTGGTTGGCCAACCATATGTGTGTTGTGTCCTGAGCTTAAATCCTAAATACATAGATTGCCATATTTTATCATACCTTAACTGTTTGTTTTGTTAACTGATGAGACAACATGTAATAATGTCGATTAATATCGTTAAATTAGATAAATTTCACCGTGGGGAAAAAATCGCGAGATTTCAAATATCAATTCCACGATACATTTAAATGTATCGAATCGTTCATAATTAAGTCAGAGGGCAGTTTAATGTAGATAAAATGGCCTAAACCGCCTCGTGTGTTATAAATGGGGAGGGGTGAGTTTTTGTAGTACTCCGCCTTCCTTTAACAACAGCATACAGTGTTCATTTACTGCCAGGGCTAAACATATAGTCCGCTCTTTCGTCGTTGTTCTTTAACGGTTGTTCCGACAATTACAAAGCGTCCTGAATTTAATAAAGCGCAATGAATTGTAACGTAGACAACAGCACGTCGTGCTTGGTCTACGCGGTAACAGGATCAAATCCCGAGGCCGACAACCACCTCCTCCTCCTCCGGTCGTTTTTTCCCCCCCGTTCAGTGTGTGTGTATGTGGGGGGGTGTACTAACGTTTTCGAGCTTCCTCTGGATGAATGGGTGGCCATATTCTCAGTCAAAGAGAGAATACTGTGGCCAGGCCTGGTAGAAGTGAGTCGTAAAAACGTACCTCCTTAAATCAAACCGACTAATTTTCCGCCTGGCCTATACAAAGCAGCCAACAATGCACATCGTGGATCCATTTAAAAGCGTAACAGACACGACACGGCGGCGGCGGGCTGCACGTATCTCCACAAGACATGGCGAACAGTCCCCACCGCTGGGATCCATGTTAGAAAGAGAGGGTGCACACACACGGCAGAGGAGACACACTCACACACGGACACGTTCCCATTATTTTTTCATGAAATAAACACATTCCCGAGCCCATTCAACACAACGCGGACGAGACGTGCACGTTAACTGCGACGCATGCCAGCACGGTGTCGTTATTAACGTGCGGGGAGCACAGGACACATTTAGCCCACCTACCTCACTGGTCTTGACATTTTGCAGGAATACTGTAGAGGTTAAGGATGGGGGGAAGAAAAAAAAAAGCACAGGGGGGGAAGAAATATCGGTTCCCGCTCTGCAAAACACCGAGGGGAGCGAGCCTGGTGCACAACTCCACCGTCCGAACGAGCGCGTGAAAATAAAAAGACGACAGCGACTTTGTCCTCCAAACGCAAATATTCTTAAATTTTTTCCCTTCAGCTACTCAAAATGGTGAATAAAACAAACTGAAACTGCAGCCTGTGTGCAACCAAACCTACGGCTTAGAGGGGCGGGTCCTCCACGGCTGGCCCCGCCTCCAACGTGGCTCTGAGAGGAGCATCTCGGTTCCCCGCCGCTGCTATTGGCTGATTTGAACGACATGTTCGATTTTCATTGGACGCCTCGGGTGCTCGTCAAAAGAACTTTTAGCATGCAGTCGCCCGCCTCTGGCAGCAAGTTCGGTTGAGGTCGCACTGTTGAGAAAACAAAAAGAGGCCCTCAGGTTGGATGCAAACACTCAATTCAACGAGGGTCCCAAAAGATCACAAGGCAATATTGCAATTACACAAAACTGTGTGCACACGTGTTATACATACACGACAAAAGAGTTCGTGTATTTATGGAAGCTGAAATCTTGACTGTCGTGTTTCTGACACTGAGAATAGCCCTCTACTGTTTCACCTGGCTACTACTGCAGCATGAGACACAGGCAGCAAGCACTTGCATCAGAGGCAGATATACAGCTGAAAAGCCTATAACATTACAATTACATGTTGTAATGTTGTTTATTTATGTGATATATGATGTGGAAATTAGGCCTTCATTTTAATATGCAACAAGAACCTTTAATTACATGTCACAAGCTACCAAAATGAGTAAAATCTAAATGAGAGGGATGAAAATCATTAAGAAATTATGGATGAAATCTGGAAGATGAAAAAGGGAAGAAGAAGCAAAAGAAATAGAAGAAAAGGGCAGTGATATCATAAGATAAGTCCTTAATAGTCCCGCAATGAGGGATTGTCACCACAGCAAAGAGAGTAAAGGTAAAGATAATAAATAATAAACGTGCATTTCCACATGTGTGAAAGTACAATATAGAAAGATACTGACAAAAAAAAGTTACTCTAGTGAGTGACTATAAAAAATTAAAATAGAATGTATATTATAGACAGTTACCAGAATATACACAGTAGGTACGGGCTTGATATTTACAGTATGAACAAGGATTGAACATGAGATGTGATGCCAATTTAGAACATAAAGAAAAAAAAACAAATGCTGTCATTGATATCCTGGATCTGAATACAGTCAAAAGGTTGTCCTGCTCCTGATACTAATTTGAAAAGTCAACTGTAACACACAGTATGCCATGTGACGTTTTAAGACACTAGTTGTTGACCATTTGCTGTGGGTGGAAGTATTTCTGAACCAAAAATAACCAAAATACATCAAATTTAGGATCAGTAACTATAGACTTGTCCATCCTTTATGGGGCGTGGCTCTGACTTGCAGGCAGCTGTCCCTCACAATCATATCTGAACAAAGAAACATACTGTAGTTGGAACCATACGTTCAAGCCTAATCAAAGCATTATCTCTTTGCTTAACCACAACCAGTTAATGCGTAACTTAAAAACAATTCAAATGTTATCCCTAAACTTAATCAGTTCCCTCAGAAATTAGATTGTGCTTCAACAGAAAACAGGTTTCAGAGGAGCACTGGCCCTGACAAGGTTAGTTTTAATGTCAGGAAAAGACAGAGGTCTCGTCGCGGCCCCTCAATCAATTTCATATGGCTTTTTCCACTTAATATCAAGTTCTTTCTGTCTGTTTTTTTTATTTACAGGTTCATTTTGCATAAATAGTTTTTTTTTCTATTGTGAACTATCTCGTTCCATATCAAACAAAATTTTTGGGTTAAAAATCTAGGAAATATCATCATCAAATATTCTTAATGTGATATACAGTTATTAAATTTTAAACTTTTAGTGCCTCACCCCGACTGGACCTGTTTTCCCCCAAAAAATGTGACTTCGCCGTCATTTTAGTTTGAGACCCCTGCACTAGGCTGTGACATTTTCTCATCCCAATATGTGTTAGGCCTGCACAATTAATGGTTTTGAGATTCACATCGAGTGTGTTTACATGCACACAAAATAAACGATTACTGCCAATGATTGGGAAATTGGAATAAACCGTTTAAGGTGTATGCATGTCTCTAAGAAATCAGATTATTGACAGAAACCTCGGTGTGTTAAACAGGTTTTTCAAAAACCGATAATGAATATCAGTTTATTCCGTTTACATTGAATAACCAGATAACTATAAAAACCCCGATAATAACCGTTTTTTTTAGTGTGCATGTAAACGCAGTGACAAAGTGAACTAAAAATGAATTTCTTATTGTTTTTTACTTTAAATCTATTGTGAGCAAATATTGAACCGAAGTTTACCTTAAACAATGTTTTTTTTTTTAACTACAAAGTCAAAGTACAATTGCAATATCTGTCAGAATAAACGCAAGTACACATTTCTCCTCAAATCAATCAGTTCTTAATGCCCTGTAAAATTGTCTTTTACTGATATTTGGCTTGTTTTTCGCTCTAGAAATATTCAAACCAATAAATAAAACAATGAAATAGCTACAAACAAACATGTAGTTGCATTACAACAATCTATTTGCCGTCATTTCCAGGGTTGATTGTTGGAGGCACTTGTGTGCAAGCAACCTTTGTTTTTCATTCTCCCTGAATTCCAGGTCCACCCGCATGTGGTGAGTTTGGTTTGAGCAGCTACTGTTCAAATGAAGGCTGTGCTGAGAGCTTGTTTGGAATGTGAGTTATTCCTATAATGCTGTGTGTGTGTGTTTGTGTGTGTGTTTAAAATTGCTCAGTCCTGATCAGAATGCAAGCTATAGCTTAATGTTTTGGCAGTTGTGTGTGTGTGTGTGTGTGTGTGTGTGTGTGTGTGTGTGTGTGTGTGTGTGTGTGTGTGTGTGAGTGCCTCTCTCCCTCTGCTTCTCTCTCTCTCCTTCTGCCTTTTCCCCACATCAGACAGACTTCAGCAACATCCCAGGGATGATGCTGTTGTGAGGAGCAGGTGTGTTGCTATGGCAACCAAGGAAATGTCTCTCACCTTTCAATTCGTTGGATTGTGTGGTTCCATCTTCAGCCATGGCTCTGTATTATTCATCCTGCTAAAAAGACAGTCCTTGGACTTCAGAGTTGTGTAATCACAACTGGGGTTGAAGAGTTTGTGTTTGGTTGGTAGGAAATGACTGCTTACCTGTAGATTTGGTGTAGAAATAATACTGGGAGTTAAGATGCTTAAGTGTTAAGTAGAGATTAAATTAAGAGATTAAGTGCTATCCACTGCTGAGGTGTGAAAATATGATTAAAACAACAACAACAAAAAAGAAATCATTATTTGGCAGTGCACATCATTTCCTCACCTGTGTAAGTGCTGACCCCTTCTGGCTCGTGCCCTTAACTACAATGCACCAGGGAGGGAAAATACATGACTTTAAGATAAACAGAACATTTAGAAAATACTATATCTTTTTAATTAGATCCTTCCGGCAATATAATATCCATTGTGTCTTGTTGTAGTTTCTTTGTCATATTTCAGATTATTTCAGTGTGGAAGTGACTTCCCATCTAAATTTAGATGCTACATTTCTGGAGCATCTGCACATCTGTGACGCACAGCTAATGAACCTGGAAAGAAGATCGACAACTATAGAAAATTATTTAGATAGAAGATAGAATTAGCTTTATTTGCACATACAATTAATGATAGTGGATTTCACCTTTGCATTCAACTCATCCTTTTGACACAGTAGTGAACACAACAATGCACTGACTTACTTAACTGTATGCAAACTCTAACCTCGAGCAGTTACAATACAATAGTGGTGAATTTCCTTTTTAATGAGTAACTTGTACTTTTTTTTTTTTATTCTGTGATTTGAATTATGGGTGGAATTTGTGTTATTGGAACTTTTCAATACCCCTGTACATGTTGCTCCATATCTGTCCATTGATGCTGGACTGGGTTAAGATCCGGTCAAGGCCACAGTATGAGATTGAGATGTTAAGCATACATGTTTAATCATTATGTTTCTCTGGTCATATAATTGGGATTTTCCTGTATAGGCTGCCTTGTTAGATGAAAATAAATCGTTTTTTTCTTTTTTTAAAACTGTAAATCCTTTTGACATTCTTCACCCACATCTATGGCCTCCTGTAGTATTTCATGGTGGAAAAAAAAACATTGTATAAATACATCTCAAAGGCCTCCTGCACCATAATCCATTAATCCATGATCCATTCCTGCACTCATACTTATACCACACAACGTCTTCATCCTGTCAGGTGCAATGAGAGCTGGTTTTTGCATGTGACAGCCTTAGACTCCCACTCAAAAAACACAGAAATCTTTAAAAAAAAGCACAAGAATTATTGTTTACACATGTGTTAAAAAATGTCTACTAATTTTGATGCAGAATAAATCTTGCATAGAAGGACACAAATAAACAACATAGGGTATAACGCAGGGTGATTTAGCCGCACAGGGACAAGTTCCACGGAATAAACTCTCACAAATCATAATAATCAAATCAAACGGAATATCAGGCCAGAGCGCTTCCGTGTTTTAAAATCACAATTTGAAACCACAGAATTAGCAAATAAAAAATGCTGCTATTGGCTGCATATCTGACCCGAGATTTACACTGTTTTAAAAACTCAAGTATTTATTTATACATATTATTATTATTATTATTATTTTATTACCTTTTTTGACAGTAGTTCTATTTTTGATGGAATTCAAATAACATAATGAAGGAATTTATATCATTAAATTTAAATTTAACTGAAGCTTGGCAAACACAACTGAAATAATAATAATAAAAAAATGCGTTATTTAAATATTATTAAACACAACACAATTAGATATTTTCCCAAAAACCGGTCAGCCCTCTCGAATTCAAAGGAAATCAATACATTTCAATTTAATCCTGTGTGATGTGTTGTATGTTTTATACAGCTTAAAGGGTGGACATTTAAAAGCTGCTTTTTTAAAATAGAATGTACATCACCTCAGCACAATATAACTTTAACAATATCTTTTCCTCATGTTGAGGCTCCCACCTGAGGAGCGGGGACAATATTTAATGTTAAACAGTGACTTTAAGATGAGTGTGAAACTGTGAACTCTGGAAAAGTGAAGAAATGTCTTCAACACAACTCAAACAAGTCCAGTTGCTTATATCTGATATAACACTCAAACTGTCGTTTAGATTTCAACTTTCAATCCGAATAGATAATCTATTAGTGAGAGATGATTGTTTGATAATCTACAACAGTGACAACAGGATTATACACATGTGGCATATATATATATATATATATACATAATATGCTAATAAAAAATGTTTTTATTAATCAGATTTATCTTGGTTTGATGTATTACAAATACACATTTCAACAAAACTATCTGCAACTGAACTGACCTGAGGTTCATTGCATTGCACATTGCACCTTGCCAATTTTAAGTAGTGAAAGTTATTTCATTATCTTAACTATTATTATTATTATTATTAGTTGTATTTACACTAGTGTTTATGTTGCAGAGGAAACATTATGTGGTATTAATTACAGATAAAGAGGTAAAGCACAACTACCTCAAAAATGTACCTACATTTTTTAATGTTATAGAGAAAGAGATGTAATAATTCCAACCATAAACAAAATGTTATAAGAGTAAACAAAAAAAAACCGTCCGAAAGCAAAAGATAGGAAGAGAGAGATTATTTCACACAGATGGAGATTTTTGTTGGAATGACCTTTAACCAACTTCTTTAGAAATTCTGGCCTGTGTCAGAGTGACAATCTGTAAAAAAAACCAATCTGGTTCAAGGATGGTTTAATGAACTGTAGATTTAGGATGTAACCAATGAACCATACTCTTTGACACTGGCATGGCTTCCAAAAACAAACAAACAAACAAACAAACAAGAGGCTCAATTGAAGAGCAAACAAATATTTTTAACCAAACGAATAATTCAGATAGTGACAGATATCTGTTAATCTGGGATGGTTAAACTATTGTGTTAACCACACTGACCCCAGGCCTTTCTGTGAACACATCCTCTTCACTTCACTGTTTCCGCCTTAAGAGGGCAATGCAGGACTGTGTTTGGCCCACAGAGTAAAGTGCAGAGCTAATTTCAGTCAGACAGTGGTGGTTGGAAGCGAGGTGTGACAATATGTGTGCGTGTGAACGTCTGTTTAAGGCGTCTCTTGACCCCGACTGTGACGTCTGTAGTTGGTAAAGTCATCATTGTTTGCTGATGCTCACAGAGAGAGAAGCAGGCGAGGAGGTTAAGAACTTCCATAAATGAAGCTCCCATTCGAGGGCTTATCGCGCCTCCTGGCACACTGATTGTTCTTACACATCCTCCTCCTCCTCCTCCACTTTGGAGTTGATTCCCTCATTTTCTCTGCTCTGTTCTCAGATGAGTAGCTGCAGGCAACACTGTAGATAACTGGAGAAGGAAATACAGGCAGTGCGAGAGAGATAGATGGCGAGGAGGCGGCTGCGCTGCTTTCTTAATTCTTAACTCATGATTTATTTGAAGCACAGTGTGTGTGTGTGTGTGTGTGGAAAACCATGCACAACACAACAGACAAACAAACTTTAAGCCTTTGCATTGCTGTTAAATGCTGGTTGAGATAGTACCTGTGCCACACAAGTCTGGGTGTGTTTGATAGGATAGAGATAGAGGATCTGTATAGACAAATTACACATTTTGTGGACATGGAACACAGACAATATTACTTCTTTAGTCAAGATAAATGGCTCCATACATTTGTGTTCAGTGTATTTTAATACCCACCATTGCCATCTATACACTGAAGGCATTTTTTTTTATCTGTTAACATAACTGTGAAACTTTAATGACCTTGTCATCTTTCTAAGTTAGTTATTTCAAAAAAAAAAAAAAAAAGTTATAAATAAAATGAAGCAAGTTACATTTTGCCCTAAGTTTCCTCCCCAGCTCCACTGACAATGAACTGACTGACGTGTGCAGACAGAGCGTCTCATGTTTTCCTCCCTGTCAGAAGTTTGTCCTTGTACTTTGTTTCTTTAGTTTTTTTTTTTTTTTATTCGTCTTCATGAATAAATGTTAGGCTCGGTCCTGAATCTAAATACCTTATCGCTTCCAAATAAAGCAGAATCACTAACCTTTTTTTTTTTTTTTTTATTATTCACAGCAGTCATTTGGTCAGAGCAGGAAAAAGTGTAGGTGGAAGTAAAAAGGTAAAAAATGATGGCATTGCTCCAGGGCCTGTTTCAAAGCAACGCAGGAATAGACCAGACTGGCCTTTATTCCTTTATTCCTCTGCCAAGGATAAACAATCCTGAATATGTCTCATATATTTAAAAAAATACCCACCATTATAATCTGAGAAATTGATGAAAAAGTGACTCAAAATATTCTTGGATCCGTTCCTTGAACTGGATCCTCACCAAAATTGAATGGGTCTTTCTTTAGCTCCTGCTCCATCCCTCTATATTTAGAGCAAATGTGCAAATCACCAACCCCTCTGTCCAGGTAATACTAGAAGTTAAAATTTTAAAGTTTACATTTAAAGTTTAATTATCAATAACTATTAATTCTTTCAACCATTGTTTTTTATTTTTATTTTATTTAATAAAATATTCAGGAGTTCCAAAGTTTTTTCTTTGATATTTTGGTATCTTTAGGTTGTGAGCTGTATTATACTGTAAATTAAACTTCTTTACTTTTTTTGTAATTTATTACATTTATATTATTATTTCAATGTGATACAAGCATATTAGTGTTGAATAGAAACTATGGGAGTTGATAATGTAATGTTGTAATATTAATATATTTATTTATTATACATTCTGAAATGTCTGTCTTAGGTACATTTTATACTTTTAAGAAGAAAAAACCCCACAAAACATGAATAAAGAGAACGAATATATATACTGTATACTCAGTCATAACGAAATGTAGATTCGTTACAAAATATTTTTCAATAGTTTCAGACATTTTCTGGACATTCATTTTCTACAGATAATATTTTACAGTCTGTGCGTGACGCTAATCGGTCATTGAAAAAACAAGTCAAATTATTTTATGGTACCAAGGTCAAGTACCCAACTTTTAAAGATAGACTGGTGATAAATACTTTTGTTTTCTTGAAACAATTGAAAATTAAATAAGCCACAATTACATATTTAATTTATTCCTACAGGAGCCACCTCGTCAATTAAATTTTGGATTCACAGTTCAATAATAATTATTATTTTTCTTTCGTTTTTATTATTTCTTTCTTCAAACATTTAATTTCAGCAACACTTTTCAAAACTGACCCGTACGTGTGTAAGTCTGGCTACAGATAGAATAGAGACATATGAAGGAAAAAACCAATGTAATTAGACAAGACATGTGAAGTGAAAATGTACTCTATAGAGTAAAAACTCTTGACGTGAACATAAATATATAATAAGGGAGAAGAAAGTTTCTTTTAAACGTTCAAACTGCAGCACAGTCTGTTGCTCTCACACTAAAGAGAAGAAGAAGAGACGAGGGGCCGTGAAAGAAGTCGCTTTGGTCACTGTCGGTTTTCACTTTGTTTGATGGGGGGGGGGGCAGTGAAGGGTTGATCTGGTGTGGTGAACTTCAAACTGTTCTTCCTTCAGCTCGTGTTTCCTGTCTGCCCTTTGGTCTGGATAATCCCATTCAATCGTATGTCAAATTAAGAATTAAAAAAAAGGAAAAAAAAGTGGGGGGCTTATTCTGCCCTATCAAACCAGTTAAATCCATCAGACAAATCCCCTTGCAAAATGTCCCTATGAATAAAAATCAGAAATGGAGGTTCCAAATGTAAACGAACGACAACTGTCTGCTTTCTAAATCGCGCGGTGCTGTCCTCGGTGAAGCCGCTCAGCACAGCACTGGTTAAGCTTTTCTCTGGTCGTGAAGGTCGTCTAATGAGAATTCTTGAATAGGTCTAGACATTAAAAAGCTGTGCCATTCATGCTGCAGTTTCTGACTGCTTTCACTGAGCCATGCAGACAACAAAAATAAACAGATTTGGGGGAGGCATTTGTGTGCGCGTGCTTGTTTATCTGAGGACAGAAACACAGGATTTGTAAACAACACGAGGGATGAGACGGGCCGGCCCACGTTCGACTGAAGTTTCATTATAAGCTTTTGATTCGAGTGTATCCTGGACATTATGTTTTTGAGTTTAAAGGCAGGAACAAAACTGAGGGCAAGGTGAGAACTGTGTGTTCTTGACAACTCCCTTCTCTCCACTGAACAGAGATGTGCTGACAGTCTCATGGCTTGAAATGTAAATAGGTTTGACATTAGTATTCTACAGTCATCCCATGCACTGTGTGTGTGTGTGCGCGTGTGTGTGTGTGTGCGCGCGTGTGTGTGTGTGTGTGTGTATGTTTAGGCTAGGGGGTGGTAACAGTAGGGAATCAGTGTATTTGATCACTCCCCTCTGTTTTGTGTGAATCTCAGTAGCAGAGTTCATCTATGGGACAGCCAGGAACACTGAGCACATTAGCTTAATTTCAGCATGTGGCAGATTTTGGGGAGTTGTATATATGTGTGTGTGTGTGTGTGTGTGTGTGTGTGTGTGTGTGTGTGTCAGTGTGAGCTCCAGCATCTGTCATTTTATGTATAGCAGCAGTGCTCCATCCCACACATTCAAGACACAAGGTATCACTGTGACAGGCCAACAGTAAGCCGTGAAACTCCCACGTACCCAGGTAATCTTGTGTGTGTGTCTGTGTGTGTGTGTGTGTGTGTGTGTGTGTCTTTCCACACTCTTTGTCTGCCACATTCACCAGTAAGTGAACCCTTGTCCCTGAAAATCCAAATGACACAGTGAACTGCTCATGTCACCCGTAAATCTAGGCAATTATCCTGACACACACACACACACACAAATACAGAAAGAGAGGCAGAGACAGATTTTGTGTGCCTCAACATTTTCATCATGTTAATCTAACACCTTTTATGTCAGTTTGGCAGAAAGTGCAGATGAGAGATGATGATGAGGAGGAGGAGGAGGAAGAGGAGGGCAGTGCAGGATTGTGTTTTCCAAACAGACCTCCTCTATAGAGACTCTATAAATCTGGCAAAGAAAGTTAAATTGCAGAATACTTAATCACAATCACTCCAACTCCTGCTTGAAACTTCCCTGAGGGTCACGTTGCTCTGACTGTGCCTCTGAAGTGTGTGGCGAGTGAGATCAGCCCCGTCTAGTTTGATTGGGTCTTATCGGTCAGAAGTTGACTGAGAGTGTGCAAAATCTTGCACATTTCATTAACCGTTACACTAAACTCTGCTCTTCCCTTTTACCGCTGCTGTAGCTTGTTTGAAGTATTTCGGCGACCAACTGCGACCGTATAATATGCTGCTTATTTTACGCCAGCGAGTGCATGACTGTGCACATGAACGCCATGTGATGTGTGTTTGCGGTTACACCTGACACAGAGATGAAAAGCTATTCTGGATGAAGTTTTTTTTTTGTTCATTTCATTTTAGGTGTGGTCTTAAAGGGGACATATTACGCAAAATCAACTTTTTAATCATTGAAATCCTTATATTTGGGACTCTGGAGGTCCTATCAGTTGGCAAAGTGTGGAAAAAGATGACTCACTCATGTTTTTGTGGTCCTCCTCAGTCTAATTACAGGAGATGAAACACGCAATGTTGACCTCCGCACTCATTGGGACGTCACCATGCGCTAAATTTCTGGAATTGTTGTCTCACGGAGCTCCAGTTTGTCCGTAAAGGTATCTGAAAACAGGAAGTCCGCGAAAAGTTCTATTCTTGGCTCCACAGTGCAGCACAGAGTCCTACACAAACTTCCAGTCTCAAGTTCCAGGATTTATCTGTCCAGTGGATACATTGACGTTATATATGACGGCAATGTGCCTGCGAGAGCCTGCAAATGATCACTTTTCCAAATGCTAACTGCTGTTAGCTCCCAGTAGCCTCTGTGGCTGATGTCATTTCCTGTCCCTTAAGTTTCCTTATGGTATTTTGACCAAAGCTTGTCACAGACATGTTCATTTGGACACCAGGGAACTTGTTTAACTTGGAGAAATAGGGTATAATATGACTCCTTTAACAGAGCTACTTTCAGACCTTCACTGAAATCCACTTTACCTTAACTGTCCAGACAGTTTGAACAGACCGCAGATGTCCAGGAACAATCACTCCCAGTCCCAGCGACCTCGAGTGAGAACACAGCAACAAAGTCTCCAGGTGATTCACATCGAGCAAGTGGACGAGTGTCCTGTCTCCTGTATGCTCAAGCCAGGTGTCAGCCCTCGCCTGGATGTTCCTGACATTCTCCTGCTGTTGTGAATGTGTCTGACCTATAGAATCTCCCACTGTGTTTGCCATATGTGAATGACATTGCTTCATAACAAAACCAATGTCATTCAAGGCTCACAACAGCCGGTCGCTGTTTTCTAAAGTGTTTGGTGCAGTAAAAGTCAGCACCGATGACTGAAATAGAGTCTCCTTTCCACGGGGATTCTTTTGAGCTGTCTGATGAAGGAAGGAAATGCAAATATGACATCCCAGATAAATAAAAGTTCCACACATACTGGGTTCGTGGCCTGAGTCTGGCTATTTTAAGTCCATAATTTGGCACCCAGGAAGATTTTGTATACATGCAACTTGACTGTAACTTTGTTTTTAGTTCATCTGTAAACTGTACGTCTGAGGGTTTGTTGGTTTGATTGATTTGCTTCACTGCAGAGCCCACAGAGTCTTTTTTGCCCATGGCCACAGTGACAGAAGTCCCTTGAAATGATCCCTTGTGATGTCAGAGTTTGTTTATCGACACTGTTGATTCGCAAATCTTACACTTATTGCTGAAGTTCGTCCATATATGCTTGTATTTTGAGTTTTTCTCTCTCTCTTCCACTTCCGCTACCAGGTCGGTTATATAAATTTGCGAAGAAGTGACATGTAAGCAATTAGAATGTTATAAAGTAAAGACAAATCCAATTTAAATGTGTGTGACAGCTAAATTTTAATTAGCTGAATGTAAACTACGGGGAGTTGGCTCCTGGTACGAGATGCATGTTAATAAGATGTAAAAAAAAGAAAGAAGAAGCAGGATGATGTGTGTTTTCTTATGGGAATCTCCTTGTAATAGGTTATTTCTATGTATGGATTTTATTGAGGAGACCTGTTATTGGCAATTATGCCGGTTTATTCAAGTCACGTGGGCAGCATTTTGCATCAGGGTAATGTCAGTGTTAGATCCAGTTTATCCTCTCTTATCAGATGAAATGTGATGATCCTGAATTTCCTTGACCTTTCCTAATCCTAATCTTTGTGTCAGAGAATGAGGTTTGTTTACAAAGTGAATTGTCGGTTGTTTCAGACACACACTTACGCTTAACCCTTCTGAAAATGTACCTGTTTTATATCGTTATTAAAATCCATGGCCATCAAACGCTGCTCCGTCTCGGTTAAGGCACTACAGGAATATAAAGAGTACGCAGTTACCCTTCAAAACAATTACCCTCGTAAAAATGGTATGTTTACTTTTCTGTGCTTTTTTGCATTGTGATGACTTCAAATGTTTAAATTAGGATTCCCCCGTGGCACCACTTTGCATTAATGCGTTTTTGTTGTTGTCATTTTGTTTCTTTGTGACTCAACACAATGTAATCTTCATTGTTTCTTTATGTTTATATTTATATTTATATTTATTTGGTTCAAAAGAAAACAGCATTGTGCACAGAAAAAAAGAATGGCCACAAAGGGATTGTACATTTTTTTTTTTTTTTAAACGACATTAATATATTTTGTCCAAATGTGTTTTGTGGGAAGATAATTCATACCAAATGAGAAAAAGGCGCTGTGTAAATTAGGACTTCCATATCTTATTTTGAATACAGAGTACATGTGGCCATACTTCCCTGTCAGTCTAGTTCTGCATAATTTGAATTTGGAGCAGATGTAAATTTATTTCTATAGGTGCTGTGGAGGGCATGCTGCTGCTGTGGGTGGAGGGAACACTGCACGGCAAGTTAGGTGTTGCACACGAAACCTGCCAGATATAGAATTAACCTGGTGTTATTCTGTTTTCTTCTAGGTTATGAAAAGCCCACAGCTCAATTGCAAAAGTTGGTTTGTTATTGTGTCTATTCATTTCAGCGAAATTGCCCCAATGAGTGGATTTGCTTCCAGTGACATACAAACAGGGAAATCATTTGTGTGACCTCTGATGTGCACTGTTGACCAATCGTAAACCATTTTGACAGTATTGACCTTTGAGGGAACGGGGAGGCCAAGATGAATGGAGCTAATGTTGCTCATTAGCTATGTGTCACCTAGCACTTTTATTTGACCTTCACTGAATATGAGTTTAGAAAGAACAATGGTCTGTCGACAATTATGAGATAGAGTCAAAGCTGTGCCACATGAAAAGTACTTAGTGTGTACATATTTAAAAAAACACACAAAAAACCAGAATTTTAATGTACATGTCCTGACACCTGTCTTTCTATGTAACAAAAAGAGAGATAGGAAGTTTAGTTCAACTTTAAATCCAACAAAACAAGCCTGAAAGGCATTTGTATACTTGTTGTTTTGGATTGTATTGATGCTCAGGTTACAGCAAATACACTTTCTCAATGATCCTTGTGCTGAAGGACGATAAGCGGACTTAACGGCACTCTGTAAATAAAAGAAACAGTTAACCAAACATCTTAAGTCAGAGGGGTGATATCAAATGACAGTAGCTCTGGGAATCCTCAGCTTACACAAAATCTTTTTGTTTTTTCTTCATGAAAATGACCAGTTTTGAGAATTTTTGTTTGTTTGTTATTCAGTTTATTTTGCATGGACAGCTATACCGTCCAATAGGTGCTTGATTGCAGGTGTATAAGTTGCAGTGGATGAACTCTCACACAGGCCCTCCCTCTACTCTTCCTCATATTCTGGTTTAAAACAACAACGACATGGCTCTGGCCAAAACATTATCCATCTACAAAGCAAGCTGTGTCTGTGTGTCTGTCTGTCTGTGACAGGCATATGCCGCTGACTGTTAGTCTGATCGCCCTAAGACTTTGTATATGGGTTGAGCATGGCCCGATGGTGTGCATCCTCCATTTTCAAATTTTTTGAAGGAATTTTAGCTTATTTGTGAAGCTACACCAGGCAGGCAGCGGCTCATCAGCAGCAGCTGCGCTGTCTGGAGCAGGGAGGTGGGAGTGAAGAGGCTGTCCTCACGGTGGGTGAGACATTTTCACACAGTTCAACGCAGAACATGGTGTTATACTGAAACGACGAGGTGTCCATTCACCAATACCCGAGCACAGATCATATTTATTTTGCATTAGTATGCTACTACTTTGCGGCTAGCTTGACAAACCTGTTTCCAAAGGTAAACTAGCGAGGCTACGATTAGCATTAGCGTAGGGCTAACATAATAAAAAAAAAAACCATAGCTAGCTGTTGTGATGGTCAGCCACGCCAATAGCTAGCTGTTGTGTGACTGTCAGCCACACAACAGCTAGCTATGCTAATGCTAATCGAAAATGAAAACAATTGCGTTGTGCCTAATGAGGTTGAACAGTGTTTGTATTATGTTAGCCTTTACGTTCCTTATCATGCATTACCATCACTGAAAACTCTTCTTCAGCTCCCACTATAGGAATACATACTTCCTACGGGCACTGCACTACTATTTAAATGGCAGTTTGCGAAACCAATCGGTGGCATCAGCCGGCAAGTGGAATGAATGAGATGCAAATATTTTAAAATGATCTTCATTTAGTCGAGTAGATAAGTAAATGCAAATGATTGCCAATCTTGAAGCGACTGTGTGCATATCTATGGTCTATCAGTGTGTGTGTGTGTAAAGCAGCTACAGCTGCTGCCAGCATATGGACTGATCTTTACTGGATGTGTGACAAGACAACATCTGTGTCAACCAGGGCAGATAGAAACAGAGACCGCTGGTGATCCAGTTTGACGGTAAACAGAGGTGGTTACTCTCTCTCTCTCTGTGTGTGTGTGTGTGTGTATTTGTGTGTTAGTTTATAATGGAAAAGCAAGCATGTGCATGCTTAACCCAGCTTGGGTGCCTCGTGATGCTGCATATGCCTCCTCCTCCTCCTCCTCCTCCTCTCATCATGAGAATAGCACTCTAAAGTTTTTGTCCTCTCTCCCGCTCTCTTCCCCCGATGCTCCACACTTGTTGAGGAGCTGTCATATCTCTCTCCCGTCTCCCCCTTCCCTCTTTCCGCGCTCTGTCATCTTTCCAGCGTGGCTGCAGGGGCGGATCAAAGCCTGGTGGAGGCGGAGAGGGATGGGAGGGGGGGGGTAGAGAAGGATGAAGAGGGAATATTTTTGCTTTTTCGGGGTGAAAGAGAGGACAGGGTGGCTCTGTGACACACATACACACCCACGCCGAAATATGCTGCTATACGGAAACCACGAGATTTGGGATGCTGCTGCTTTTGCTGCTGCACACATGAGCTTACAGAGACAAATGCAAGTGACAAAACAACTGCAAATACATGTACGCTATCATCCAATACACGGCAGAATATCAATATAACAATGTGTAAAAAGAGTGAAGACATTTGAATCATCATGACTAGTATTTCTGGGGGTGTTATCTTTTGCATGGATACACTTAGAGCAGATCATAGTGATCTTTTAGTAGATGTTGTGTGACATAATATAATAATAACAATATTTAATGTGACCTAGTTATCTCATACTACGCAGTGAGCAGTTTATAATGCATTTGGTTAACATAAAGCCACATATATATATATAATTATTGCCATGTTTCTGAGTTTTTAATGTCAAAATCATTAGAATCACCAATCTCACTTTGATCCAGACATTTTTGATGCAGCAACTATGAACCATGACTCAAACCATTTACTTACTGTACTTACTTATTGTACTCAAATAGATGCCTGGTTAAGTAATAACTCAGGACAGAGCAATTTTATATCAGAACTTGGCCTGGGTGCTATTTTGAGAACCACTAATTCACCATCTACAGTGTATAAAATGTATTTAAATACTTTCCCCACCACTTGCTGTTGATGTACACCTGCCTAACCATTCTTAAATCAAATATCTTATGTAATTTGTGACGCCCCCCAATTATCTACAAAACTTTTGAGAGGGATCTGAGACCACACATGAGGAACTCCTCCATTTTAGGAACCTTTATTAACCTTCACACCCAAAGTGGGAATTCCTCAGTGGATGTCCTTTGTCCCTGAAACACTTGTTCTGGTCATGCTCTAGATTAGGTATATTTGAGAAAAATCATTTTCTAACAGTGTCAACGGCTTTCACGTGCAGTTGCCAATTATGGCACATTGAATGACCTCAAAACAGAATGTCATCAAAGCTCAGGTCACTAACTTTTAGAGGTCTTGCTATAAATCCAAGAGCCTGAAATGAGGAAGTCTCCAATTCTGTTCCTACCGAAAGCGACTGCACTTTATACACTTTAATACACTATAGTCTGTCACACAACTTGTATAAGATTTTTTTTTTTACACAGTCTGTTCCCATTTATCTCAAAAAGAACAACATTTTTTGAACATTAATGTTTATGTTTACAACAACGAGAGAATAGAGCATAACTGCTTTCATCACCCATTTCTAATTACTAAGTAGCAGAGCTCAGTGTTTCCTTAATGTTAATATGCACTTATCGTGATTATTTAACAATATTCTCCTCGTTGAATATTGTTTGTACCTCATTCTGTTCTGTGTAGCACTCTTTGTTCTTAGACTGACAGATGGAGAAAACAGTTTTAAAGGAGGGAGGGTTGTAATGGGAGCACTGAGGTCCCAGTGTGACTGTGTGGAACACATGGCTCACTGATCAGGTAGGAGGGCCCTTTAGCAGATTTTTGCTCCAGGCTCCAGGTAGGTGAGGACCAGATCTGCTTGGCTTGAACAGAGAGACAAGAGGCACATGCAAGAAACAAGACCGCCGGTGAAAAGAAAGATGTGGGAAAGACGATACAGTTGACCGCCATTAAGATACGAGCAGGAGAGTATAGATAAAGGGAGAAGATCCTCATCTGTCCATTTCTGCGTGGTCCCCTGGGGCCCTACACTTCCAGTCTCTTTATAGTACACTTCCCAGTCCATTTGGTGGAGTACTCCATTGGTCAAAAGATACAACAACGAAGATGGTAACCATAGAAACTTGCTTGAGCTCACACATGTACCAGTGAGTCCTCAATTAATGCAAGAACATACAAATTAGGCTTATTTCCTGGTGAGAAATCACTACCACATGAATGGAATGTGAGTATCCATGCGTGGAATACTATACTAGACCTCGTTTTAAGTATGTACAGAACCACATGCATGTACTCACATTCAGAAATGTGAAGCAGCTCTCTGCTAACTCATTAAATACGACTTGACCCTAAGTCAGTAATGCTAAGCCCTGGGGTTCTGACCCCTACGTGGGTTGCAAGATATTTTAGTTTTCAGGGTCTCCCTTCATTTAACTTTCTTTTTTTGGTCTTTCTCTCCAATTCCCAGGGATATTATTGTTCACACTATCTCTAGCTGCAGCACTTTCTCTTGTCTCGCTCTGTGATTTAACGCTTGTTAAAAAAAGCAATGGAGCGCCCATGGCTGAGGTCAAGCAACGCGGTCACGCAACACTTTGGAACCAAAGTAATGCCATTTTGGCAGCTTAGCTGCGCTGATCACATCCGTAGACGTATGTAGCAGGCGATATGTCGGGCAACCTCGCCTCTTCGTCAGCTATCAAAACAGTTACGGACGTTCAAAAGTAGAACATTTTACCGGATCGCCGAAGATCCCAAGAGACAGCAGAGTCGGATCATAAAACATGCTCAAAACAAGCACAGAAGAGGAACCCACAAAATGGATTCTGCTTGGGTAGTGATCACTTCATATCAGGTATATAATTATATGCTTATTAACTACAATAACTTGTCTATTTTACATGCTGTTATTGTAAGCGATCAAAAAAGTAGAGCGAGGGAAAGTTTATCAGAGAGCTGAAGGTGTAGGGTTACTGCAGGTCTAGAATAACATCCGATCTGGCCATTTCAATACTGGTGAAAAGCACGCGAGGCCATTATATAGGGCATTAAAGAGGGTTAAGTAGACAATGTCACTGCGATATATTGCTCGTTCTCCAAGAATTTCAAGTGCACAACGAACTTTGACGATAGAAAACGGCACTGCTGCCGTTCATTTATGCAGTAACTTTTCCTGCCACCATGGTGGTGTAAACAAAGCGAGTCATGTGAAGTTCACAGCTCTGTAGTCCAAAAGTTTCCCAAAAAAAAAAAAACACGAGAAGAGCCACAGAGAGTTCAGACTCACCCACAGAGCGGGGAGCCAAACCTCTATAGGTCCTTTGTCGCCTGCCGCTGTTGAGAAATAGCCTCTCCGGGGCGACCTGTGACAAGGTGTCTCACTAGTGGTGTCGTGTATAGAGCTGTCACGCTCTCAACAGCACCACACTGCTGATAGCACACGTAGTGCAGCTGCAGGGTAAAAAGGGTGTCAAAAGTGAAATGCAGCAGGAAAACACAAGGCGGTTGTACACTGTCCCTAACTCCGAGAAGACGCATTATTAAAAAAAAAATATGATGACTTGATTACCTTCAAAACCAATGGAGTGCATGCAGTGCTGTGAGTTGTCTGTGATTGTGTGTGTTGGAGCTGGACCGCTGTCATGCTGTGTAACTAATAATAAACAAGCTTCTCTACAGTGTGTGTTTGTGTGTGTGACTTAAAGGGGACATATTATGCACAATCAACTTTTTAATCATTTTAAATCGTTATATTTGGGACTCTTGAGGTCCTATCAGTCGGCTAAGTGTGAAAAAAGATGACTTACTCGTATGTTTGTGGTCCTCCTCATTCTAAGTACGGATGAAACACGTGATGTTGACTTCCGCAGTCACTGGGACGTCACAGTGCGATAAATTCCTGGAACTGTAAAACACGCCAGAGTGCTGGCGAGGGCAACAGTACCCGAAAACTGGAAGTCCGAGAAAAGTTCTATTCTTGGCTCCACATTGCAGCACAGAGTCCTACACAAACTTCCAGCCTCAGAGGATTTATCTGTCCAGTGGATACATGTTATATATGACAGCAATGTGCCTGCTAGAGCCTGCAAATGATCACTTTTCCAAATGCTAACTGCTGTTAGCTCCCAGTAGCCTCTGTGGCTGATGTCATTTCCTGTCCCTTAAGTTTCGTTTTACTTTTTTTTAAGGTGGACCTAAAGAGATACTACTAAACAGAGCGTTCTGAACAGGGTTGTTTTAGCAGGGTGATTGAACTGCTGTGGTGCTTCATCCTTCATGGTATTTTGACCAAAGCATGTCACAGACATGTTCATTAGGACACCAGGGAACTAGGTTAACTTGGAGAAATAGGGTATACCTTTAACTATCAGGAGCTTGATGGTTAGGTCAAGGTTATAAATGAAGTGAAGGACATTACTGTCAATGCCATTTCTTTCCATTTACCTTTCTCTCTCTCAGTAAATGATAATGTCCATTAACGAAGAGAATGTTTACATTACATGACGTACTGGCACAAATACCCAATGCCCACTGGTGGAAAAAAAGAGTTTGCAGTTTACTTCTGCATTAAAACTGGTTTATAACCAGTAGGTTTAATGTGTTTAATCAGTGTTCGCTCCTGTGTTAAACGACTCTGCAAAGCACATGGTTTTTTTTTTATCGACTTCAGCTCCAGTCGGCACCAGTGCGAGTGTATGGCCAGCGATGCTACGACGCACATGTCCTTGTGTCGCATATGGCTTGTATGGTGAGAACCAGCCTGAGACACAGATGCTCCCTCTGACTGAAAACATGGCTGCCAGCGGGGAAAACAGATTTGAATTTAAAAAAAAAAGCGAAAAAAAAACTCACAAGTAGTCACGGCATACAGGAGTTGTCAATCAATTGAAGTCTCCTTCAATACAAAACAAATGTGTTATTATGTGACTTTGACATCCTTTTTAGGATCTACCAAAGTGACTCAAACTTACTAAATGAGGCAGCCCCAAGGGTGCGTTCACAACAGCAAATATAATGAGTCCATATACTGCACTCACCTGGTCATAAAGAAAAATTAACAAAATGAAACGTCTGTCATCTGCTTTCATCCATGAATTTGTTTGTCCAGCCTTCTTCCCATGAGACACTCAGCAGTCCAGTGTAGCCTGTTTTCGCCCTTTAAGGCACGTAGGCTGGGTTAAGCTCACTGACCTGTGACGACCCCTTTAACCTCCTTAACACGGTGCAACCAAGCAGAAGACTCTGACAAATGCTTTTACCCTGAATTATAATATCTGGAATTAAATTATGCAAAGTAAATGGGACCCTTAACCCAAACCCATCCTCTCATCAGCTCCTGACAATAACGGTGGTACGCGTCGCAGCTGCAGTGTCCACACTGCAACAGTGGTATCTAACACAAGTCTCCAACTCCCACCCCTTACTTTTCTCTTTGGGTTTCAATTGCCCTCAGTGTAAATGTTTTATTATAGTGTGTCAAACTACATTTCTCCGGGAATGAAAGGGTTCCCTTTCAAATGATTTTATAATTACTCTCAAAGTGGGAACATATGGGAAGAGTCATACTTTACCTTCTGCCGCTGAAACCTTTTTGCATTGTTACACAAATATGATCATAAGTTTGTGGTCTCGTTCCGCTCGTCATTTGCCACTTTAAATTATGGGTTTTATAGCCGCAACTTTAAAAAGAGCAATTCGCCAAGAAATAAACACAAGTGTTTTCTTCTGTAATGGTTCAAAATGTGCGCTGGTATGGCTTCAACTCTAGATAAAAAGTAATCTAAACAGATTTTCTGTCACTTTACAGCAGCTTTATAACTGTGTGTGTGTGTGTGTGTGTGTGTGTGTGTGTGTTTGTGTGCTTTTATTTCCTACCTCTTTAGGACTTTAACTGGCATAAACACTGATTTGTCAGGACCAGGTTTGGTCCCCACGGGCACTACTGGTCCTGCGGAGGCCAGGAGAATGTGGTTTAGGGTTAGGGATTTGAATTATATAAAGTTAAGGATTAGGCATTAACTGGTTAAGATATTAAGGTTATGGTTATGGTTAAGGTTAGCGATAAATATAACTATGTGTGTATGTGGAGTCTCCCATTCATTTAAACAGCCTAAACAAAGCACCATAACCAGTAAAAGCCTATTCCTTTCTTATGTCTTCTGACGTCTGACCTAAAGCCCAATTTGTACTCCTGCGTAAAGTGCTCTGCGTAGGCTACGTAGAGTCCTCTGCGTTGACGCAGAGCTTGTCAGAGAGCCTCTGCGTCGTCTCCGACTGCACAAAATATTTGTGTGTCTGTCACTCCGTCAAGGGACAACGGAGACGGCAAGAGTTGCGATTGATCCTCAGGACAGGCTACAGAGGCAGAGCTGATCACCGCCGACAACGTCGCTGCCAAACTATAAATACGTCATATCTTAATACAAACAGCATATGTTTAGACTCTAAATGGCCAATTTCTCGCCTCAAATTATCTTAAAACTGTGTTCCGTGACAAAGAAAAGTGAGAAACTGCCACTGTTTCAGCAACCAAACACCAAAAGAAACATCAATCAGATCCCTGTTACCACCACATACATCGTCATAAACCTAAATGCACTCATGTCTTATATGAGAGGAGGTGAGTATGAGGATATTCTGATGGAGATCTAAGGACTGAACCATTCAATATTTAAGTTCTTATTTTTATCTCACATCTATTAGCTCACAGGCAGACTCCAAACTTCCCCACACAACCGCACAGTGTGCGCGAGTGTGTGCGTGTGTGCAGGCGTGCTCATGATTTGCGGGTGATGTATCGAGCCAATCACTGAGTGGCATCTCATACATCACTTTTATTGCAGTGGTTTGGCTCTAACCCTCTTCCTTTCCCGTGTTGCTCAATCTTACCCTCGTTCCATTTTAGGCACATGCGGCAGAGAAGAAGATAAATAAGAAAGTTTTCATGAGACCTTCACATTCTCCAAGACAAAGAGGGCTTGTCAGTGTGCTAAGAGAGAGTGTTTATCCCCTTTGACAAGATTTACTGTGTCAAACTCTACAACTCCAGCTGCCATTAGCCTCCCGACCCCTTGTATCGGTCTACAGGTGGTGACATTACGGTTTTCATGCAGATTGTGCCATTTATTGTCGAGAGGAAAGCCATAAATAATCATGCCTGGGATCCGCAGCCATGCCTCTCTCTCTCTGCATAATACAAAGTGGGCCTTTTAGCCTCGCACCACATTGTTGAGAGTAAACATTTGAATTTACAGCAATAAATTCCTTCCTTTACATTCTGAGTTTCTCGTTTAGCGCCATAACCAAGCATTAAAAAAGTCCTAATGTGTCTCGTTCTTGGCTATAATGAGTTTTGATGGATGGCTTTTGTCTGGCAAGCACTCATTTTATGCAGCTTTTACATGCTAAACAAACGGCCACAAGTCTTCGTTGTTATTGCTAATGTCACCGAATAAAAAGCACAATTCCACTGCTAATTGTGCTCTCTAATTTTCCTCACACACATTTTTATCCCAACCAAATCGGTCCTGGCTCACAGTTTTGTAGCTTTTTGGCGCAGATCAGTATTGATAGAAATTCCTACGAGGAACGAATCAACTCCACTAATGGGACCCATATGACACATTTGGGCTTCAGTTGTAGATTGTTCAATTATATTATAAATAATTATAATTCATCATTGAGAATTCATTTCCTGGTACATGATCCCACTGAGCTCTAATTAAGTTCATTGTTGTTTTGGGTGATGACAAACTGAAAGTACTAAATCCCTCTCAGTTAAAACAGCTTTGTTGTCAACTTTTTTCGCTTTTGTTCTGTATTTTGATTTTGATGTATATTTGGTCATCAGTCGGTATTTTGCCGTGAGGTCCAAACAAGCAGTAGTGAATGAGTAGGCAATTAAGAGGACGCCATGCATCATGGTCATAGCTGGCATCAAAGTGGACCACTTTTATAGATTTGTGGTAAATCTTGTGGGCACAACAGACTGGGTTAGGTTTACCAAAAACTACCAAAACTACCAAATCTATGAATTTGTCTTTATGTCATATCTGTTTATTCTGATCTTAGAGTCTATCTGATGACAAATAAGCCTCAGGGAGCAACAGTCCACACATTGAGGCTTCCACCATATAAGTCAGGGGTGTGTCAAACGTACGGCCCGCGCGCCAGAAGGGTCCACCAGAGGGTTCTGATCTGGCCCGCTGTATGATTTTGTTCAAATTAAAATACTATATTTTTCATTTGCAGATACCTGTGACTAAATGTTTGTGCCTTTATAGAGTCAATGTCATCTGTAGTTTGTTTGTATATAGTGCCAAATCTCTACATTATCACAAGGCACTTTACATAGTAAGGCAGAAACCTTTACAATATTACAGAGAAACTCAACAGTTTACACAATGAACAAAGGGGTCAAAACTTAATTAAATGTAAAACAAAGGGAAAAATGTGGAGTTCCTGTTGTTTATAGGTTATTATGCTATTATTACGTTACTGGTCCAGCCCATATGAAATAAAAATGTCCTGTATGTGGCCCCTGAACTACAATTTGACACCCCTGGTCCAAGACTCCCTCTTCTGTTGACTATATGACCGTTGGCCATTTGAGACATAAGAACAGAGTTGAGAGACGACATTTATAACCAGTTACTTACACAGTGTGTGACTTTTTAGCTACTCTATCTGCATGTGAATGCATATTTATAGAAAAGTCAATAGTCAGTGTGTCTCCCTCTTTGTTCTGCCTCTTTTATTTCATCTCCATGCAGACTCTGTCTACCTGTGGGCAACCCAAGCCTGATAGAATGATACGTCTAGAGACTGTTTCAAACACCAAAGTCTTGTCTCTTGCCCACAGATTCTGCATGACAACATGCAAAATTGTAAAATAGTAAAAAAAAAAAAAAATCAGTGATGACATATAAGGCTTTCAATATACACAAGAATGTTGCTCAGCAGCACTAGGTTTACATGCACCTTGTCAAACTACCAGTCAGTGAGACGCAAACTTACTTGACATGCCCAGTCATCTCTTCACAGTCGGTATCACTTTATCGTAGTGCTATGCCAGCAGGAACACCTGCACATCCACATGAAACACATAATCAAATGAGCCAAATCTGGAAAGTCTCGTTGCAGGTAGACAGCACTTGGGGTTGTCGAACAAACACTGAGAACATTCGTGCATGACTGCCTCCTCATTGCAGCAATTGCAATTTTAACAGTATTACAATATGACATTTAGTCAAACTATGAACAACACAAGAGGCTGTGGAAATGGAACAAGAGGTTTTACAGTGGTATGCCAGTTAAACTAAACCAGGAAATCGATCAATAATTCAGTAGATCTAGAAGTCTAGAATATCTCTTCAGAACAAAAAAAGTTTTATTCATGAATGGATTGTAAAAATGACATGAATGGCAGAGTGTGAAATGAAGAAATGAAATGCTTGATAAATTGGCAGACATGAGAAATTGTTCTAATGTGTTTTATTGTGTACTATATGCTATGGGTAAGGATGAAGTCTTGCTTTGATACGAAGAAAAAGATAAAGAAACTGTGAAAAGAAAAGAAACTGGTTTCTCTGCTATTTCACTTTGAGGGAAGATAGAGCTGAGATAGTAGATGAAAGGAGGGTTAGGATAGATGGAGAGAGGATTGGCACATAACAGGAACAACAACAAGTGCAAAAGACTGTGAGAGAAACAAAGAAGAAGAACAAAGATATAAAGAGACACCAGAGAGATGTTGTTTCGCCCACTATGCTCCGATGCCATGGGTTTACTTCTTTTTTTGGCAGTAGGGCAGATCATGTTGGGTGCCCACAGTAGAAGACACAAAGACACAATAAATATCAAAATTCAGTCCATAAAGCCTTTCAAACAAGGAGTCCATTTCTATTTAGATGAAGACTATAGATCAGTCTAGCTGGTCCTGTGGCGTTTTTTTGGTCTGTGATGATATCATTTAAAAACTGGGAAATTAACTGAAGCCAAAACAAAAAACAGTGCATTATACACTGCTATAGAGGAGAAGGTCAGCTATATGAGCTTTAGAGAACACTGTGAGATTGAATATGTGTGGAAGACACAGCTATGAAGTGAGATGATAAGCTTTGCTTAACTTGCATTTCTGCTGATATCACAGTTCAATAAAACAACTGCAGTGTTGTCAACTACTGTGTCCTGAATATGTCACAACTCTGAATTTACACCGATGGTTCTTTGCTTCTTCACAGAAATTTCTGATCCAGATCCATGGTTTTGCAGGCGATTCATTGTTGGATCTCACGCTAACATAAAACATGGATACATTTGAATTTCCAGATGCAACCCAGACACAGTCACTGGTTTTGCAATACCACGTTATCCTATTCTACTATTTTGCACCATTGAACTTAGCACAACCTTTCTGTCACTCCACGGACTTAACCACTATAAAATTACATTTAAGCACTTTTCATTAAACCCCAAAATTACATTAATCAGAATTCCAGGGCTGTCACAAACTTGGCTCTTCCCTTCTGAGTTGGTCTTGTTATCCCAATCAAAGCGGATACCTGCCAGGCAGAGCTGGAATTTAGGACAACTCCCTGTCCCAAATGTGGCTCGGATGGATGTATGAAGGAAGTGTTTTGCCAAAAACCTTTCTGTCATGGAGTGGCCGTGGCAGCTGCAGTGCACGAAATCACCTAGTGAGCACATTTCCCAACATTTACATTTTAGGCATTAAGCCCACATTGTTATTCCAAACTGCGAGGAAAGTATGAGTAATGGGGGTCCAGAGTGCTGATGACAAGTGTATCACTCATGCTGCTGATGTATTATTAACAGTTAATAATAAATAAAAGGAAAACTGAACCTCACACAATTGAAAGAGTAATTAAATTAAGGTCATAGGAAGACGTGCAGGTCTCTCTTCATGTCATTTATCTCAAATCTGATGCTTAAAAAAATACTGAAGCATAGTCGTGGATATTGATGACCCAATCATTCACAACTATCGTGATTTTTCCTATGGCTACTAGTCTTTAACAGCTATCTTAGTAAATAGTGACTGTGGCCGATATATTTGATCAGCTGTAGTAACTTAAGCTCTTTTATTTGTTTCTATCCAATTAAAATAAAACTTAAAATGATTAAATGTGAATTTAATGGTTTCATGCATATACCAGCTAATTCAGTGTCACGTGAGTTTTTATTGTAGTTAGAATCGTCACAAGAATCAAAGACTTGGGGTGAATTCCAATTCCTTGCTTAACCCTCAATCTTAACCCTCAATCTCAAAAATGCGCACTCCCACTAGTGCAAGTGCTGTCCCGATTCTCAGAAAAATGAAGTTGAGGGGCAAGTTAAAGGGCTGTATCGCCCTCAATATTGAGATTTTCCGAGACCACCTTTGGGAGGAAGGGCTACCCAGAATGCATTGCTGCGTGTTTTGACATAACAAAGATGACGCCGAAAGCAGCGAAACGAGTACGCTACAAATTAGGTATTTTCTTTGTTAATAGAGATATAAAAATGATGAAAACCATTGTATTATCATAGTTTAGACTCATATTATGCATTACTTACGTCACTGTTGCGTAACATTTATTTTTATTTTTACGATCTTTTGTCAATAGCCGGCCGGTGCGGACAAGCGATCGTTTGCTAACCTACCTAATAACTTGACTGACAAACGGATCGCAATAAATAATCGTGACGTAAATGTGTTCTGCTTCTTCTTTTTTGGAGTTGACAGACTGGACCCAGCTTTCGCGTTATTCTGCCCCCCACAGTCTGAAGACGTATCTGCATTTAAGGGGTGTCCCATTTCTAAGTGACAAAATAACCCTCAACACTTGGTTTGATGAAAGCAGTTATACAGGAGCAACTGGCTAAGATGTTTCCTTCATTCCTTACTCATTTGATGGTTTATTTCTGTTCGTCTCCTTTTTTTCCTTGGGTATCTTATCAAAACCCTGTGCTGTTAAATCTCCAGAATATGTTCGCTAAACCATCACAGATTAGGTCTGCAGTCTGTGGTTTTTGTACATGCCATGAGGGACACACTGGGACACATGGTTTTTAAAATCAGGCAAATTTGAATAGAATAAATTAGAATTTTTAAAAACAAACAAACAAAAAAAACCTTTTATGTCTCATTTGCAAAGTCAAGTTCTATTCGCTGATCTATCCGTGCAAGACCACATCACACTACATATTTGGCCCAAATGTATGAGAGTCGTGGAAGTGACAGAACACAGTGGCAGCTCTATAACCATGCTGTTATGCAAAAAAAAAAAAAAAGTGCCAGAACTGGTTTTTAAGCTCTTAAAGCAATTAGAGCAGAGGACAGAGCCAGCTGAGCCATTGATTACTGTTATTTATAAAGCTGACAGCACCCTGATGTGAAGACAAAAACTACCCTCTCCATCTTTCCTCCAGACCTAATCCTTCGCTCGTCCATATACCTAAGTCTATATCTTTTCCTCACATCGCCCTCCTTCCTTCATTTTCCCTTCCCTACCTCTACTCACTCGCCACAGATTTCAACGTCCATCATATCTGCATTATACCTTTCTCTTTTCAGAAACTGAAAGGGTGAGAAGCTGTAAGCCGAGATGTCGAATTCCCTACACAAAAATGTATTTCTGGTCTTATGCACAAAAAGCTAATACTCCCATAGGTCTGGCAGCAGTCTGGGAACGGCATGAGACAAAGCAGCAAACAACAACAGCCCCTCTGACAGGCTTGGACATTCTTAAGAGATTGTCTTGCATGTGGGGATCCCTGGATAAGTGTCAGAGTGGGAATGGAGGGTATGCAATCTATTCCCAGGCTCTGGGGCCAGCGGGCTGACAACAATTGGGGGCATTATGGCCAAACCCTGACTCTTCAACGCATGGAGGCTGCTCTGTTAACTCTGCGCTGCAGGTGCGTTAGGAAGTGAGATGTGAGAGGGGATGGAGATGTGAGGGCGAATGACCGGGAGAGAGTGAAGGG
Source organism: Microchirus variegatus (assembly GCF_963457635.1). Taxonomy (NCBI): domain Eukaryota; kingdom Metazoa; phylum Chordata; class Actinopteri; order Pleuronectiformes; family Soleidae; genus Microchirus; species Microchirus variegatus. Next base: position 13,509,722 of record NC_139808.1, read on the forward strand.
TCAAAGAAAAAGCATGTCCTGCATAAATATGTACTGCATGGGAAGAGTTATGCCTCACTGCTCAGCGTGTATGAGAGCAGTGACTGAAATGATGGTTGGAGAAAAAAATGTACAGGACAGGACTGGGATTATAAGAACAAAAACAAACAAATGTGTTAGTTATTTCATAAATACTTTCCAAATCTGCAACTAAAGTCACTCCAGTTAGACACATACTGACGATAATGCAATACTTGAGCACCATTAGTCACCACAACTGAGCACATAATAATGCCTTTTGCCAATGAATCTGACATATGACAATATATACGTATTATGTTACTTACAGGTTCAGGAGGAGAATGGCTCGCCCCAAGTCAATTAGAATTCTTGTGTGCGGAAATTCCCGCCCAATATTAACTCTGGTCTTATCTCTCTCCTTGTCTGAAACCTTTTTAACCAAAGAGTAGCCTTCAGCTGACACTTTGTCAAGGCTACATTTACATCAATCTGTTTTTGATGGAAAAAAGGCATACATTCTTGTCTGGCTACACCTGTCGTCCACATTACCCCTGCATTTTAGATCCCCCAAACGAGGAAAGTTAAAAAAAACACTGCTGTCTCCGTTTTCCTTTGAAACGTCTGAATTTTTGTAATGTAGATGAGCAAAAAAAAAAAAATTAGACGTTTAGAATAAATGGTACAGATTACTTTCTGATTGAACTATCAGCTCGAAATGAGAAGTTCCGTTGAAACAGTTTTCAGTTTAAATTTCACCTCGTCGTTCTACTTCATCACTGTTGTTGTTTCTCTTTAGTAATTGCAGAGGAGAGAATCAAATTCCTCTTTACACAGCTAGGGTGGACCTAAATGCGGTCATGTGATATGTGTTATTAGTTGTATTAGTGTGGATGCATACACTCTTAGAAATAAAAGTGCTAAGTAGAACCATATAAAGTGCTTCGGTTTGTCCTCATAGGAGAACCCTTTTTGGCTCCAGGTAGAACCTTTCTATAATGGTTCCACCTGGAACCCTTTTGGAGGGTTCCACCAAGAACCCTTTTAATACCCTTTATTCGGGAAAGGGGTTTTTAAGGGTTCTCTGGATCAAAATGGTTCTTACTGGAACCATTAGTGTTACCAAGAACCCTTGACAAACCTTTTCTTTGGGAAAGGGGTTTCTTTGGGAAAGGGTTTTTCAGAAGCAAATGGTTCCAGGTAGAACCTCAGCCCTTGTAGAAGGACCCTTTTGGAACCCTTATTTCTAAAAGTGTACCTACTGCTTGCCTGTCAGTGAGCAATTCCAATCAAACAACACTGTTTTGGAGCCAACATTGGGGGCAGCGGTGTCCAAAGACATCCAGATTGGATTTAGGCTCAATTGTAGAGTCTATATTCAAGATGATGGATGGCTAGTGGTCTGTCCAGGCTGTACTATGTGCTTCATTACTCCCCCGTGACCCTCAAAGGATAAGCAAAAGTCAAATAATGAAATACCTTTCGTAATTTTGACAGGGAATTGATGAGAGCTGAAGATTATGCTACAAAAGGAATATTAGGAAGACTTCAACGACAGTTGTTGCAAGGGTTTGAGCAAAGAAGCAATGGTGTTGTTTTTACTGACGAAACATCCTCGTCACATCACTGTCACCGTCAAAAACGAGATGTTTCTGCATCTGAGTTTGTGCATGAGAAGAAGAAGAAGAAGAAATTGCTCAGAATTAAAGGAGAAATAGATAAAGGAAGACGAGAATATATAGAATTAGAACTAACTGGGAGAAACGTTAATTGGCGACACCAGGTGCAACATCAGTTACTGAACATCAACATCTGTGTGTAAAGGGCTTTATTCTTAAAATAGAGTGGGATCGTGCGGTGCATTGCACTAAGAACGCAGCTCATCATCATCATCATCAGCTGCTTTTTGTTGGAACTATTTTGAGCAGATTGCAGGAGGCATGAATGTACACCCACAGATTACGCAAGAGAGAAAAGGGTTATAATTTGGAATACATATCATGATGTTTCAGAGATATGAGTAGTGCATTCAAAAGCCTCGAACCAGGAACACTATATCATTATTATTATTATCGGTGTTATGAAACATTTTCTGCAAACAATTTGTCTGGTTTGAAGATGCACACACCTGTGATGTGGTAATCCCACTTTTATTTTCGTTTTAACTGCACGTCTTTTTAACCTTCAAATCTCCCAGACGTCTCTAAAATCCAAACCGTTGCCTGTGTGTCTGCCTGATGCAAGTGACTCTGAATTGCTTTGGTTGGCAGGGCTTCAAAAGATGACTCACATCTAGAAACAATCACAAGTTTCTCTTCATCCAAATATTTCAGCGAGAGGAGGAGGAGGAGAGAGAGGGAGAGGCAGTGACACAGAGGTAAAGGAAGCGATTGTATGGCAGCGCTCTCACACTTGTCACCATCAAAGGTCAGAGTGAGAGATCTTGCATTTCTTCACCTCTTTCTGTCCTCCTCTTTCTCCGCTCCTCTTTCAAAGTTGAGCGTCCCCCTGTGTGTGAGCTGGAGAACGAGTGAGAGACAGAGACAGAGAGAGAGAGAGAGAGAGAGGAAAGGAGAAGTTGCAAACTTTCTTGTGCATGTCGAGATGAGAGGGGAAACCGAGACGAGTGTGTCTGTCTGTCTTCCTCTGTGTGCAAGAGTGTGTGTCAGAGCGCGAGCAGAACAGTGAGATGAGAGGGAAGTGTAAGCTGTCATATCGGAGGTGAGATGCGGGTTCATGCTGAGGGCAGACTTTTCTCAGGGGTTTGGTGAAATTGCTGAATGAGAGGTCTAAAAAAAAAAAAAGGGAGAGGAGATGGGGAGATTAACAGTGTGTATATAGGCTGGCATTTGCACGCCGCTACACACAGACTCGTTAACGGCGAGGGCAAGACAATTACCAAACCTGCGCCACACACTCGAATGGGCAAATGTGTAGACGTTTGTGTAGTGCAGCGTTCATGGTGACGTTACCACACATCACCACTGTCAAACTATGTTTGTAGGTACTTGTGTGCGCAATAAATGCCATTTAGCAGCTCCATACTCATTGACATCGCTATCTTCCATTTGAGGGTTCCATATTCGTCAAGTGCTCTCCCCCAATTTTCCATTCCATTCCACTAATGGCAAATTCTAACCAGGAGTTTGCCCCTAAGCGGTATGTCCTTGTGTTTTTTTTTTTGAGTGATGGGTTGTGTGGGTAATGGCAGACCTCCTCGCATGACCCTAAGAAGCATCGATCTTCTTCGATTAAAGCAAGAGCACGCCACCGTCTGGACTGAAAAGTGTCACTGTAGCCCGCGGGCCACATGTGCTCCCCCCCCCCCCCCCCCGAACCATTTCACGAGCACCACCACTTAATATCAAGTTATAATGAGTTACTTCCATATGATTTTCTTTTAACATCATAAATACGTCTTTATTGTCAACTATAAATCCTTCCATATCAAAATAAACACATTTATTTTGAAATTATGTGAAATGTGATCCTGAATATTATTATGTCAATATCTTTTTCCTCAAAAAGTGGGACACACTCAGTGGCCCATAGGTCATTTGAGTTTGAGACCCCTGCTATAGACGGTCTACACCAGGGGTGTCAAACATATGACAGAACTGGCCCACCAGAAGGTCCAATCTGGCCCGCAGTATGAAATTTAAAATACTTTATTTTTCAGTTCCTGTGACTAAATGTTTGTGTCCTTATAGATCCAATGTCATCGGTACGTTGTTATGAACATGTAAACATGGTAAACATAGGCCCCGTCCTAATACCTCCCCTAACCCTAAATGTTTGCCCTAACCCTAAATTTTGCGTGTTCACGTGTGGGTTGGGGGGGAGCAAAGGGGAGTGCAATTTGACCCTTATAATCAACCCCTCAAAATGAAGTGAGCTCTGATGCGGGCTTAAAACGAAGTGGAAGATGAAATTACCCATGATGCTGATTTTTTTTCAACAAAGATGACGGCCACATCTGCAGAGGAACAATTTTGTTGTAATATAATTTCGCAAAGAGTATGGAATATATTGTAGAATATGTTGGTTTGATATACATCCAATAGACCGTTGAGCTTTGAACGCTAATGACGCAACAGGCAACACATCAGCTGGATCCGCCGGCATTTTTTCCTGAATGAAAATAGTAGCACGCTCCATCGGTAGAATTGTCAACATTTGACGTAGGTTAGTTAATTTGCATATAGTCGTGTTCCAATTCCATAGGGAAGCCACTTCCCTCAACGAGGGGGATTTACAGTTGAGGGCACTCCAAACCAAGTGGAAATTTTAAGGGGGAGAAATGGGACAGAGCCTTAAGCGTAATATCGTCGACATTGCACTTGTTTTTCTCGAGAAGTTTGAGGTTGTTCATAATTAAGATTTGTTAAGAAGGTTCAATTCAGTTTAAGTTGTATCATGCTAAATCACAACATGCATTATCTCAAGGCACTGTACATACTTGCAAGTAAGGCAGAAACCTTTACAATATTACAGAGAGAAGAGAAACTCAACAGTTCACACAATGAACTAATGGGTCACTGGAGAGAAAAAACTTAATTAAATGTAAAAAACAGGACCAAATGTGGACACTTTGTTGTTTATAGGTTAATATGCTAATATGTTATGGGTCCAGCCCACATGAGATCAAATTGTGCTGTATGTGGCCCCCTGAACTACGAAGAGTTTGACACCCCTGGTCTACACGGACACACAACATATGCAGGTGCTAACACACTTCAGTATTCTGAAGTGTCTGTGTGTGCCACACATAGACATCTGAGGACTCAAGGATGTGGAGAGTATGATTCTGTCCTTACACTGAGCTGCACGTGTCTGTAAACAGGAAAATCAAGCAGTAAAAGCTGCTTCAAAGGGACAGGGTAACATAAACTCAGGAACTACATCATTTCACGCTGACTGTTCCGCATACATCAGTCGATCTTTACACATCGCTTTCCATCGTTTGTGTGAATCTCCCACTCTTCCCTCTCTACCCTCCCACGACTGCATGACTACAGTTTTATCTCCTTCACAGTTTCAATATTAACATGTCAATCAAAGAAGTGAGCGTCCTCTGACTGTATCCGTGTTCAGAGGCAAAGTTCTCCACTCAAGTTGAGAATTCCCCGGTGGACTGTTTGTATCCTGCCGGTCATGAGTTTCCGCTGATGAAGCTTCAAGTACAAGCTGGTTTACATTCGATCCTCTACCACCCTGAGGCACCAAAGACTCGGCCGTCCTCCGTTTCTTTTTTTCCTACCACATTTGGTTTGCTGAAAATTCAACAAACTGTGAGTCGAATGGTTGCAAATCCTGATGTCAACTATTCATACACCACAGTACAAAGTGAAAATCAATCATGTTGGTTAATTTTTAGCATGATAACAGAATGATACTAAAACAGATGGGCTAAAATTGTCATGATTTACCATGATTTTTACTTTTTAATACATTATTTTTTGGATATTATCATGAATAAAATATAGCTCTATGGTATAAACCATGGAATAAAATATGTTTTTCATATATTGCATGCATGACAGATCTACCCAACTACTGACATTTCAAAAGTATTCCCAATTGTCTCACACCTGGCAACCCTGACAGCTGCTGCAACTGTTGCTTGTCAAACTGTGTCTTTTTCCACTCCCGCGCTTTCTGTTGCTGTTATTGTCCTCTCCTGCATTTCCTGTCTCTGTGTCTCTCTGTTTGTGGAACTCTGTTTCCCCTGCTGCGGCTAATCCACCTGGAAACCTTCCACTCATCAAGCTCTTGCAGAATTTGATATCCCTGCTCCCTTTATGGCCAAACTGAGGCCTAGGTTTTGTTTTTGTTTTAGCCTGAACATCATTTTGTGTTCACCTCAGCTTCATCATCTTCTCAGTTTGTGATGTCTTTCTTTGCCAATCACCTCACCAGTCTGCTGTCCATGTCTGCTAACTTTGGCTCAAACTTTCCCCCAAAAAAACTGTAGCTCTTGTCCTCTTGTCTGAGCTCCACCAAACTTAACACACTCATGAGTACCTGTTCATTCTTCTGTTCTCGATGTAAACCTGCTGTGGCAGTGGGGCTTACAATAAACCGGACTGTACTCACTCAAACCGATCTTGTTGTCCTTCCTGAACCCCAGTGAGTAGTGTTTAGCTCACACCTGCCTAGTCCTTTTGAAAATTACAACAACCTGCACAACTGGCTTGGTTAAGCTGTTAGCACACATGTAGTTCTGCAACTTAAAGGCAATACATTACGGAACCTCTGCTCATGTTAAAACCAAAATTGTTGCATTTGCCTTATCGCCCTTTTCCACTATGGTCCCGCCTCATCTCGCCTCGGCACGGCACGGTTTAGGTTTAGGTTGCGTTTCCACTACGAAACACACACACACACACACACACACACACACACAAACAAGTGACTAGTGACTTGTAAAGCAGTTGTTTTCAGTGTAACTGAATCATTAGAATCAGTTAATTAAAAGTATTTGTTCAGTACTTCCTCCATGACTGGAGCACAGACTCCAGGTCTGACACTTGACTGAAATACAGCGGCAGGTTCGCAAAATCCACCAAAATACACTAGACTCCTCTGTTAAATATTGAGATTTTAGACATTTCCCTGGTTATCGTTGGAGATTAACCCACGTTCTTAGGATTGTTAAGTCCTTTTAACCAATCTACAATTCGGCATTGTTCGGGCTTGATCTCTTAGTCCTTTATGACAGGCAAGAATGTACGTGGAGCAGCAGAACCAACAGTATATGATTTTCTTTTACACAAATCAAGCATGGTCTTTAGAAGACCCTGTAAATTCTCAAAGCATGTCTTCAGAATTTTGTGAAGGATTACAAAACCTTTGTTCAGGAATAGCGCATATGAAAGCGCGGAACTTGCTTTGCCAGCTGTTTGTTTGTGTCCCCCGTCCCTTTCAATGCTTGTTTTCTTTCTAAAAGAATAAAAACCTGCCTCAGTTGCTGCCCCTCTCTCTGATTTCAAAGTGAGTCGACTTCTCCGTCTCCCCACAGTGATGGAAGTTATCAAAGTGGCAGTGGGGTATCTGTGAGACATGAAGGTGCTGCACAAATATGATGACACAGTCGGTGATTAAAGCCAGTTCAGTGGCACAGTCACTGCCTCTTGTGAGCGATTTTGTGAGTGAATTGTCACCGCCACAAACAAAAGAGAGGCCTGGAAGTGGAAAAGAGAGGATGTCCCTCAGCTCAGTGTTTTAATGAAGAGCTCTGCCATCTGACAAACACATCAAACACACACAGTTGCATACGTGTAAGCACACACACACAAACTTGTTTTTATAGCTTTGAGATATTTTCTGTTGTAATATCATGTACTAAGGAGGTAAGATACTGTGCAACTTGGATATAATGGATAGAGACTTGACTTTCAGTCTCTTAGTCTGTCTTGATCCTGATTAACATTAAACAAGTGTTTTATCTATTTTAGCAAATTACTGTTCAGATGTTAACGGTGAGAAAAAAAAAGCCTTGGGAACAGAGTGTAAACCTCCAAGTCAGTTTTGATAATGTGTCAGTAGTTCATACAGCCACAAAAACCCTTTAACTATTAGAACACAGAGCATTTCGGCTGCTTTTTCCATTGCTATGTTGAAACGTAAATTATATAAAGAGGACATAAGGATGTGCAATATAGAGGGTCTTATGTCCTTTTTTTCAGCACAATCCACAGGTAATCTGATGATGTAACGCAGAACCCTTAGCGTGAGCACTAACAACATTTCACATTTAGTGCAGGTCCATCCATCCATCCATCCATCCATCTATCCATCCATCCATTATCTACTGGTTTATCCTCCACCAGAGGGTCGTGGGGGTGCTGTGCCTATCTCAGCTGACATAGGGCGATAGGCGGGGTACACCCTGGACAGTTCACCAGTCATTTAGTGCAGGTGAATCCTGGAAACAGAGAGTTGAACCAGCAGGCTGATGAGATACAACAAACTTCAGTTGCAAATAACCAACCATATATGATGCAACGATCCGGTAGACACTGGCAGCAGGAGCAGTGTTAAGATTTACTAGGAGGTGGACCCGGAAGCAGACCATAAGTATATTTCAAAACAAAGGTAATATTTATTTACAAAAGGGCAAACATAAAGCGACTTCCAAAACTAGTGGACGTGAACGAGTGATTGAGAGAAAGAGAGAGAAAGGAGAGTGCAGCTGCGGCAGGATCGGCTTGGCAGAACGGCGACGTTCCAGCACGGAACAAACTCACTGGTTTGAAGTCAACAGAGGAGATTCCCAGGAGAATAGGGAAAGCAGAACAACGACCAGTGGCTTCTCGGAGGTGCAGGAGACGTGGCGACCTGGAGCGAGGAAAGACGAGTGAGTGTCCAACAGACGGTAAGTTAAAGGCGACAGTAGAACTGCATGACGTTTACCGACTGAGTGTGAACAACGATCTGACGCCGGTGACGAGGAACGGCTCCGCTTATGAGTCCTCCTGATTGCAGATCAGGAGCAGGTGAGGCGGAGCCGCGCAGGTGTAGTCAATCACCGGCATCTTGAGGGAATGTAGGTCAACCACGCCCCCTGCAGAGAGAGAAGGAGATAGATAGATAGATACTTTATTCATCTCACAGAGAAATTCACAGGAGGAAGGACACGCAGCAGCAGTACACAAACACAATACTAAACTAAATAATAAAAATATGAGGAAGGTGCAGGTGAGATCGTGACAAGCAGGCTTTTTGAGATGGAGGAGTTGTTCAGAGGTGATATCCAGGTGTTTTTGATTGTGATAGTGAGCAGGTGTGAAGAGAGGAGAAAGAGGGCAGGGAAGAGTGAAAGCAGAAAGAACAGACACAACCAACACCACAACCACTGCCCACTCATTCAAAAAGGCGGGGAATAAATAATCAGTCTTTCGTCGCTTTGCCCTGTTCCTTTAAACTGGGACATAAAATAAAGCTTAATTAAATCTGATGAAACACATGACCGAAGCTGGCCCGTAGAAAGACAGCACGGCCTTTCAATTTATTATACAATTAACATGTGACTGTACGTGACAATGCATTGCCACATGCATTTCCTATGTGAGCCAATAACTTCTCAGATTATATCCGATTTTTTAATTAAAGCTCCGTTTTCCTCGCTGTCAAAGCCAATTACAGATCGACCCCGACTTTGAACCGTTATCCGAACAAATCGAATCACGTCACCGCGTGTTCTCCTCTGCTACACGCAATCACCAACCTGGAGGTCGGGTGAGCGAGGAGGAGAGAAGGGAGAGGTCCCGCTCAAATGTCTTCTGTCTGTGGACCTCCTTCACCTCACTTTGCTCCCATCAATAATCATGCCTGTGAGGTATTACCGTATTGGTGTAGCGAAGAACTCAGTGAGCATCCAATTAGTGGCCAAGAACACCAACACAACCTGTCACTGTGGATTATTGCAAACCCTTTTTCCATCACCCACCAACACCGCCCTCTCTCACACGTCCCATGCTGGTTTGCTCCACCAGCATATTTACATATTTATTGGCCAATTATCTTCCCCTCTCCTCATCCTGTCTGGGTGTAGGGTGCTCAGTAATAGAGGGAGTCTCAGTCGTCCTCTAATTGAAAGACTTTCTGGGGATTATGGAGAGGTCAGAAATAAAGTTGTTTTGAGAAATCATAAACATAAGCCTTTTCTTTCACTCTGTTAAAGATTTTTTTCCCCTCAAGCAGCTGTTTATCTTTTTTTTTTCTCTCCCCCCCCCACTTCCACAGCAGAGGGGCTTATCTCTCCCGCGTGAAGTCTTTAAGTCGAAAGTCTGGAGCTCTTATTATCGACAGGGAAAGTAGGAGGGACAGATGCATGATGGGACTTACAGATGGGCTGAATAAGCCTTGCATGTGCCATTTGCTTTTCTCTTCAATCATTCATGCCTCTGATGTGTCATGAATGTACACGGAAGCTGCACATCAACACGCACTTATGTCACCCGGACACATCCATCGCTTCACACTTGGAGGGATGATGCCACAGAAGGGCATGCGATGCTTAATGGGAATAGGCTAATATTTTGGATTTTAATTGGTTAGTTTTTATTCACCAGATGCTTTTTTGCAAGAAGAGGGAAGAGTTGGAGTGGCTCCTGGGTCCCCTGGCTTTTGGAACAAATGCTAACAGCGCTAACCAGATGTTATTTAAGAGCACCTCGGGGACAAAGTGTGAGTGTTTGCCTCCACAATATGTCTGCTAAAGAAAAAAGTAACAAAGTAAAGTTTATGGATATTAAGCAAACTCTGTAACATATTATACTCAGGTGAGCCATAGATTTGGAAACAGATATTTGCTGCAGCATAAATAAAGTCTGTCTTTGGTGTGTCTGTGTACATCTGCACCTGGTATACCTGGTATGAACAGTAAGCAATGTGTAATAAAGCAGAGGTGCACTAAATAATCTTTAAATACCTCTCCTAGCAGCAGGTTTATTTCACATTTGCATCATTAGACAGAGAGAGAGCCAAGAAAGATGGGGATGAGGTGTGTAAAAGGTCATGGACTAGATTCAAATGGTCCAGGACAGTCAGGTTGGGGTTAAAGCAAGATGCCAGGTCATTGGGCAACCTCCTGTGGTGGGCAGATAGTTCCTCTTTACACTGCTGGGTGACCCACGCTGCAGCTTTTGAAAGTTATATTTAAAGGTGCATTATGTAATATATCTAAAGCAACTGGCCATAAAATCCTCCTAATATGTCACAGAGACTCAGGAAAAATCCTCTTATAACATACTGAATTCACCAACAACAACAGTACAGGCAAAATATTTGCATTAAAGCGGAACTAGACCGGAAGTTCCTATTAACGCTGTTTTTTGGTGTGTATCTGCGTCATTACCTTGTTTATGAAGCCCTGAAGTTTTGAAACAAACAGTTCAGCCACTGCCGAGAACGCTGTGTTTTATTGTAATCTCGGACTCATCGAGATCTCCCCGAAAATCCCGTTATAGTTACGTAAACAGCGGTTCTCCGGAACAGCAGATTGTCCTGCTCCGGGCACTAGTCCGGGCACATCCGATTGCGTACATTAAACCGCAGAAGAATAACGTCCATTGTGGAGGTGTTTCATGAGCGACAGTGTCTTCTGACTCTGGGTCTGACTCCGGGTCAAAGTCATAAAAGGGACTGCAGTGGGGAGTCGTGACGAAACTATTTTTAAACATTGTTAAAACAATGTTTTGATAATGAGGAGCAGTGCATCCACCGTTCCAGAGGGGGGAGCTGCGCTTCTGAGAGCGGGTGTGCTGATATGTCACTTCCGGTTTGAGAGATTTGAGTCTCAAGTCTCGTGGCTGGGAAACACCGTCAGAAAGGAGGATTTCTAGACCTCCATAACTAACATATATGTGCAACAGGACCACTCTATGTGACCTTTAAAAAAAATATTTTGCAGACTGCAAATGTTTATGTTTTGAAATCATGTTTTGGTATGTGGCGCCACCTACCGCCGTCTACCAATCATTGCAGTCAGTAGAGTCTCAGCTGCCGAGCAACCTCGGGTTGCCAGTTACGTCAGAAAACGAAACCTAAAAGACCTCGGTATTTTGAATTTGAATGTAGTAACCAGTTACATATGGCACCTTTAAGCATTCAGTCATGTTTGGTCGATTATTTCAGAAAATCTGGTTAATGATGTGCCTTCAATGTGCCTTTAATGAGATTATAGGTTTACCTTTTAACGTAATGTACAGTGTATTTACTGTCTATCGCTGGTACCAATCCTTGCTGACATAGCTCCTTTAACAATAAACATCACTATACACTGGTACCATCATTTAAGTCAATAAATAAAAAATGTTCACTCAGACGGATTATTTGACCAAGTTCAACATCTGATCCCTCTTAATTCGAATTCTACCCTATACAGTAAATGGGAACCGATTCAGAAAGACTGGGCTAACACAATCTAAGTCCTCAAAGAGGATTTTTTAAAAAGTGTATTTCAAATGTTTGCAGAATTATAGAAGACACAAATGAAACACATGCAGCAGAATAAGAGATATCCTAACATTCAGTTTGGATAGTTTGTGAAAATGTTAACTTCATTTAAAAGAATTGTCACCAGGGGCACCCCAATGGTGCATATTACAGAAATGAAAGATGTGACACAAATATACTTATTTAATATTATATATACATATATATTAATCAAGTTTTAAAATTAGTTTAAACAAAAGTAGGATATTAAGGAAGTAATAAAAAGGGAAATATCCAAATATCTGTAGATTATAGGGTTGTTGTTTTATTTGAACCTGGTACACAGCTTTAAAAATATGTTTTATTGTTGAGCCAATGCTTTTATTTGTCTTTCGTCATTACTAATTGCCCTACCTATATCAAAATAGTGTTGCACACATCTGTTCCACATTTATAAAAACAAAAGCCATTAAAACTGGTTTACTTGTTCACAGCAAATGCAACGTATGCGCTTTCATTTTGTTATTTTTTTACAGTAAATTTTGTAATTCTACTACCCTATAAGGTTAAAAAAATGACACTGGTTTGGACTAAACAACACAACTATAATTATTCAAATTATAGTGTTACTTTTGTATCAATAACAGCCGAGCACAGGTGACTGTGAGGTGGTTGGAGGGGGGCCCCAAATCAAATTCAGCTTAAGGCTCCATAAGCGCTTGGGCTGGTCCAAACCTTCATGTCCAAAAATAAGCGGCACAACCCTTTAATGAACAAAGCAGGGCATCTAATAATCACCCTCCCTGTTTAATATTAGTAATATCAGTAAAGATTCTGTATAGTAGACAACATACGATACTGCTTTGTTTTTCCAGTTCCCTGCTGTTCTTACAAATGCCTGTTTGTGTTTCTGTGTGAGAAAGAATTACGCGGGGCTAAAGAATGGAGGCTGACGGAAAGAAAGCATGTAAGTCAGTGATAAAGAGTGTGTGTTTAAGGTTGTAGTGATTGCTGGCTGAGGAGATAAGTGGACGGAGTTTGCAGCCCAACAACAGCAGCCATGAGAAGAGGAGCGAGGAGAGCCAGGCTCTCGGGTAAAGACGCGCGCTGCACTTAAGAGCCAATTACCCACCATGTACACATCTTCCACTCCTCCTCCCCCCTTTTTCTCCACTATCTCTCCCTCTCTGCTATCCAACATGGCACTCATCTTAGTTTAATGGCCCATGGGGACTCTGACACACACACACACACACACACACAGACACAGGCATGTTTGCATGTGTGCAGCGTAACCACGTGCACAGAGATCTGCCTCATGAAGTTTGTGTGTTTGCACTCCTTTAATCTCTCCTTTAACTATGTCTGTTCTTTTAGGCCAACTATCTCCGGCTACCTGCACACACACACACACACACACACACACACACACACACACACACACACCCACAGCTGCACACTCGCACATAGACACATGCTCATCTTATTTTAATGCGTCTGAAGGGTAAGCACTCAGCAGCACAGCAGGGGGGCTTCCTGGCAAGTCACGGAAGCACAGACAACATACACTGCTGCTCACGCTACCACGATACACACATGGAAGCACACACACATACACACAGAGGGAGAGAGAGAGAGGGGGGGGGGGAGTGCAGTATATGCATACATATAAGCACATATAGACTGGCACAAAAATAACTCGAAATCCCAGTGAAGTACAGCATACGTGCAGACTGGCGTGTAATACAGAGGCTGTGCTCCATCACAGCGTCACAGGAGAAAATAAAAAATCATCCAAATTCCGTGACTGGGAGGCAGAAAACACTCTTACCAGTCCACCAGCACTAGACAGGAAACTGTGCCAGAGGCTGCCCTGATCCGACAAGGTATTTTGGTCTTTTCATTAAACTCACTGAATCACGAACGCTTATACTTTCAGTCTGCGCGGACGTTTCCACAACAATAAAATCTGACAAGAAAAAACAAAGGGTAACGGTCGAGAGGTTTTCGGTAAGCATTTCCCCCCAAACTGGACGACGGTGACATTAAAACAATTATCAAAGCAAATCACAAGGGCATCAATTAATTTACCACATTTCTGGACTTTTGGTTGGAATCCCTGCATGTCACTTTGACATTTTTACACTCTGTCTGCCCGGTGTGACTTCATTAACAGCCAACCTTTGATAAATCCGCCTGCTGGAGTGTGCTTTCCCCGCTGGCATTTAGGCCTTTTTGATTTGATCGATAATTGCAAGTCCTCGAGAACACAAGGGTGGGAAGAAAAAAAACAGTTTGGTCTGTGTTGAAAGTGTGACATTCAGGCTAAAGAAGAATAGTAATTGTTTAACTGCCAAAAATGATCAGTGTGGTGGAGCGCATTGGTGGTTTTACCCCGTCAAGATTAGCATGAAAAAGAAAGGAAAAGAAGAGGAAAAGAACACACTGAATGTGTACTTTCAGTAGGGGCAACATCCACAGCAAGGGAAACATTAAAAACCTATTCATTTAAATAAAAAGTAAATAATTCAATTTAATTCAAATGTGAAATCAATGAAATTTGAAACAAAGGCCACCATGTTGAGTCAGTTACTTGCCAAACTGGTGCTCAGTGAAGACGTCAGTGCATTTTCAGATGCAGTGACATGAAAATTTTTTTTACAGGTTCTAATCCCGCGTTCTTATATCAAAATCCTCCTCTTTAGTCGTCCTGTGAAACCAAAATATGTTTGATCTCACTTTGTAAGCCACTGGTGGCGGCGGCTGGCAGCGCGGCTCAAATGAAGTAGAAGGTGTGTTGGCAAAACACTGTGTTTATATCCTCAGCAGGTTTAGAGACTGCTCGGATTAGAGGCATGAAGAGATGATGAGAGTGCTGATTGAGGGGTGTGGAGGTACTGCATGCACTGTTTGGGCATCTAAAAGTAAGGCAATGGAATGTTGCAACAAAAAAAAAATACATCAAATTAAATATTTGGAATTTTGGGATGCAGTGGTAACAATTTGATGGAGCAGCTTGGACACGGGAAGTGAACAGGAAGTCATTAAGAGCGGCAGAAAAACACACTTTTTAAGTTTTTATTTTAGTGTTAAATATTTGGAATTTTGGGATGCAGTGGTAACAATTTGATGGAGCAGCTTGGACACGGGAAATGAACAGGAAGTCATTAAGAGCGGCAGAAAAACACACTTTTTAAGTTTTTATTTTAGTGTTAAATATTTGGAATTTTGGGATGCAGTGGTAACAATTTGATGGAGCAGCTTGGACACGGGAAGTGAACAGGAAGTCATTAAGAGCGGCAGAAAAACACACTTTTTAAGTTTTTATTTTAGTGTTAAATATTTGGAATTTTGGGATGCAGTGGTAACAATTTGATGGAGCAGCTTGGACACGGGAAGTGAACAGGAAGTCATTAAGAGCGGCAGAAAAACACACTTTTTAAGTTTTTATTTTAGTGTGATGTTACACACAATGTGAGTGGGTACTAACCCTTAGAACACAGTATATACAGAGGTTATAAGGTTATAGGTCTTATATCCCTTTTTTCAGGCAATCTGATTTTTAAATTTTCACAATGTTTATAAACACACATGAGCAAAAATTATTCAAAATGTTTAAAATCGGATTGAATGTGTGACATTTGGAAACACGTCGCAGTTCAAACTTCACGTTTTTAGGAAACAGAAACAAAAGTCTATTTTGTGACTTCTGCACAAATATTTCTACTTTATATCACGACTAAAAATGTGATATAACATGAACCATAACTTTGACTCAACAACACATAAGAAGCCATGACTCTGTGACCTATAAACACACACAGCCCCAGGAAGTCCGTATAAGGAGAAAGAAGTCAGGAACAAGCTGATAATGAGTAAATCCAGAATAATCTCAGAACCGCTGGTTGTTTTGCATGAAAATAAATAACCTAAGGTGGTGTACGTCTTAGAATGTCCAGTTAACCTCTGCGTGTTTTTGGACCACATGCACACAGGGAGAACATGTCAACTCCACACAGAAAGTTCCATCGTTCGGACGCGGTCGCAAACGCTGCTGCGGGGCAACGCTGCCGTGTGTGACCCCCTCTTCCTAAAATAACACAAAGTAATTTGTTTCTTTCTGTCTTTCCGTTCAAGCTGTGGCCACAGAGGTCAGTGCCACTAAGTTAAAAAAAAAAAAAAAAAAAGTTCAACAAAAAACTCAGCTTATATACAGCTCCTGTGGTTTGGCCCAGATGGCACCACCTGTCACTTCACCACCTACATCAAAATAACTGAGGAGCGAGAGCAATAACGTCACTGTGCTGCACAGCTCCCCGTATTTATCCCCATATACCCTCCAGAATCTGATCTGAACCCAGCTCCAGAATCCCATTACATTTAAAAATAACTCATAGCAGAGAATCTGAAGATGCTCCATCTTACATTTCACTGTGATTTTAATGTCCCACAAGTGACTTTTTCAAGGTTTGATACTGGAACTATTTTTTTCCGATAGCTGATGAACTGCTGTGTGAAGCCCTGATTGGAAAAATCCCCTCAAACTCATCACTAAAGCTGCTCTATGGTATCACGTGAGTTCATCATCCGCCTTAAACCTATAGAAGAAATAAGCGTTTTAATAACGTGTTAATGTTGTTGCCTCTAAGTTATATTTCCTTCAGTATTAAGTCATCCAGTTAATTGGTTTCTACATCAGTGGTTACAGGGGAATGAGGAAGTGCTAGCAGCTACTGTCTCAGCGCGAAATGAAAATGTACACAACTGTGCTGATTGTTTCAATGGCAGCAACAAATATATATGTATATATATATATGTATATATATATACATATATATATATATATACATAGTTTATGTTTACATCAACTAGAGCAAAACCCAAAATCTGACCCTTCCCTAAAGACAGAAAGGAGTCAAATTAAGTTTAGTTTCTTAACTGTATATTTTAATTAAACATAATACTATATATATAAATATATATATATATATATATATATATTTAATCTAAAATGCTGATGCTAAGGAATTTAATGAATGTCATAATCCTATTGAAGCAAAGGCAGTGACAATTTATCAGGCACTTCAAAGGGCTGAAGCAGAATATTTCGATTATTTAAGTGTGGATTTTATCGCACAGTTGGCCAACTTGACTTCTTAATTTGTGTTGGCTATTTTAACATTTTTTTCAATAAGCTTGCAAGGAAGGAATTTGTCAATGAAATGTACAAAGAGACAAATCTTTCTGTTTTTACATTAAAAGTAACACTATAGGTCCAGCTATTACCGCTGCGAGTTGTAATAAAACGGAAATTTTCCTTTACATATAAAATCATTTTAAATCTTATTCTGATGTCCTCACAAACCAAAGAAAAAGTTTCTCAATTTTTCCCTAACACGGTACAATTGGACTTGAGACTTCCTGCAGTGTCTGATGCACAGTCTCAGTGCAGGAGAGGAGGTTTGGATATATTTCTCACACTGGCCAAAGGCAAGTGGGGAAGCAAGACGGCACCGTTTCAAATTGCGTTTCTAGGACAAAACCTGTTTTTGTTCAGCCTATGGATGTGGACAGAGTCACAGCGCGGCCAGTGGGCCGAAAGTGTCATGGTCTGTAATCCCGAT
This sequence comes from Microchirus variegatus, assembly GCF_963457635.1. Classification (NCBI taxonomy): domain Eukaryota; kingdom Metazoa; phylum Chordata; class Actinopteri; order Pleuronectiformes; family Soleidae; genus Microchirus; species Microchirus variegatus. Next base: position 13,527,283 of record NC_139808.1, read on the forward strand.
TTTACACTATAAACAAAACTGGCTGCATTCTGTGGAAATGTGTGCCCGACACTGGGATATCAAGCTTATCAGCTTTGGCCAAATCAAATAAGCAAATAAAATATAAATGTCTGTCTGTCTGTACGGCAAGACAGTCTGGTTGCTGAGTCCCGTCTCCAAGAGAAAGACGCCGTCCAAGTCCAGCAGACAGTAAGGACGCATATACATGGCCCCTGTCATGCTATGTATTATGCAAAATACTGCAGTCTTGTGGAAAAAAAGAAGGTTGCGTGAGGTTTGTAGAGCAGAACTGAACGGAGAGCAGAGCAGAGCAGAGCAGAGCAGGACACCGAGTCGTGCTGTTGGTGGCGGTGTGTGGCTTTGAGCTACAATAACAGATGTTTTACCTAGAACACCCAGGGTGCCTGATGGGATGTTTTAAAGGTCACTGTTATTCTGTAATAAGAGGCAGTTCCCCAGAGCTCGGCCATATTGTGCCTGTCAGCAAATACCAGACCCGAGGACGTTTAGCTGCCGCTATACTTTTCACTGAACAAAAGCAAAGGTATAGTACATGCACATAATAATATATGAAACAGCTTCAAAAACGGCAACTGTAATTAAGCCGAACCACCATGTGGAAGAAAAAAAAAAAAAAAAAAAAAAAAACTGGAGGCAAAAGTTCTCTTTGCCAGTTCAATGTCAGGAGTTGAGCAGAATGGACACAAGGTAGGTGAGATTTAACAGTAATTACTGATGTATTCACACACGTCCAATTTAAACATAGTCTGAAAATGCAGTATAAATAAAATGATATATAAAATGACTGAGTACATATAACAAATCTTATTGTATTCATTTATTTATTTATTTATTTAATTAATGAGATGTGATCACATCAAGGTCTCATGTGTTTTGGGTTTTCCCAAAATTATGCACATTCTGGTTTTTAAATTACTATTATTATTATTTTTAAATAAGTGAAAGAAGACTTTGTCCATGTCTGTAGTAAAAGTTGGACATTTACACATCAATCAGATTTTTAACACTATTAGGTTTTTTTTCTTCTTAACTGGAAAGCATCTCACACACACACTGGGAATGTGTTATATGTTTTCCCTCAAACTACAAAAATCAGATGCACAGTAAATTAAGAGGATAAGAAATACTTATAATATTATAAAAAAATTAAAATTAATTACCTTTCGCCCCATTATGATTATTATCAATGTTATTATTTTATTACTGTTCTTTTTTTTTATTGAAATATCTTCACTCTCACTTTCGTCCCACGGCCAAACTCCAAATGAGAAGTGAACATAAAGTCTCGAATAACAACTACTCACTTTAAGTTAAACCATGAAACCTTTATTCTACGTTACATAGAATGGATTCTACCTGTCTCTCCGCCATTTTTTTATTTTGGTTAATTTGACACACAGCGTTTGCCACATTAACTGTGGAGAGAACAGGAGCGGGTTTGTGATACAAGAATGTGAGGAGCAACAAATGGATCGTGCTAAACAGCTCAAAGCTGTTATTTTAGGGGGAAAAAAAGGTCTGATGACAAATGGGACTATGATGAAGTACTGTGGTGTAGGTTTACATGAAGAAAAAAACAGAGAATAGTTTTACTGTGAAAAGTCTATAGCTGTTATTAAGTTAGATTTGTATAATTAAGCAGTTCTAAGTACTATATATAAATGAAAGTGTCAAAACAGTCCTCAAATCCCTGAAATACTCTGGTGCACTGATGACAACAGAATGAAATGTTTATGTTTAACATAATAAAGCTACCTTTGCTTCTAAAGCCTGGAAAAAAAAACATCAAGTATGTTTATTTGTTTAGCGTTGTCGCCAGTGTTTCTGACACATGTATTTAAAATTACAAAATATTATTTTGTAATTTGTATTGGATTAAAATGCCTTCATATTTCGAATCAACATATTTTTTCTTTTAAAAAAATACTATAAAATACTTTCTTTGACACAGATTGGACGTCTTGGTGTTTGGTGTCTACTCTGTCAGCTATAGTTTATTTTAATAACTCATTTAAATGTCGCGTTTTTGTTCTTGTTCTTTGCAGAAGCTCGGTTATTTAACCTGTGAATGTTATCTTTTAACTCACTTTCTGTTTGACTTCCGTCGGCCGTTTGAACAAAGAATTGTGTCTCAAGTTTTTTTTTTTTTTTTTACTTCAAAGTCATTCGCTGCAACAGCAACACAGGAGCGTGACAACCTCGTTCTCCACCACTTATTTAAGCTACTTTGTTCTGTAAGAAATGTCACAATATTTAAAGAATAAACACCTTCTCTATTTTTGCTTAGTCAGATTCAGGGAGTATTTTTTTTACTATTTTGAAAATACAAAAATATTTTATTTTCATAGACATTGTGTGGCTACTGTATTTGTTTTATTAAGTCTGTTTTATCTTAAAACACATTTTGATGTATTTTTTTGCCCATGCATGACTGTCTCTGATTTGTTTTCTACTTAAATAATTGTGTCTTGTAAACCCTTGGTCAAAAAATCAATAAAAAAATCCTTAAGATTGTGATGTAACAAATACACAAGGTTTGCCCTCAGCACACGCGAGCCACTATTCGACCATCGTCTCCATTAGTTTCATTAACCACAACAACAAGCAGCATATCATCATATTTTTTTTAAATTATTTAAGTCATCATGTTCACTTCTTTGTTTCACTTTATCATTTTTATTTTCACGATCAACAAGATTCGTCCCTTTTTTTGTTTGTTTGTTTGTTTTCCTTCTGCGCTGTATTTCCACTTTCTTTTCTTCTTGTTTACTCTGGGCAACCCACACAAGAACAGTCTGTTTTATTTTTTATTTCATGCATAATTTATTGTTCTAATCTTAGCCTCAAAAGTCCATAGTCAGCCTGGTACATGTTGTGTGCATTTTTTGCAGAGAAAACACATTCGAGCGCACGGTTAAGATTAGAATTCCTTTACTTTAGTTCGATACCTTCTTTAACGTAGCTTGGTGTGTCCCTTTTTTTTTGACACAATGGTCCCCATTTAGAGTCAAACAGGTCATTGTCCCATAGGTGCACGGTTGCAGGTGTGGGTTGTCACGCAAGGTGCAACCCCAAAACTTTTCCAATATGGTTGATTTTTTTATCAAAAATGAAGACTGCATTGTTTAAAGCGTGTGATGTCGCAGTGGGTAAAGAACCTCTGGTGCAGGAGGTTGTTTACGGCATGGTATGTTCTCACAACAACAAAGAAAGTGATTTTGAAAGTTAATTAGGATCATCTGGAGCCGTGTTATATCAGACCGCAGTGAGCATACGCTCTATTAAAACCTCATCTCGTTTTGACATTAGAACTTCAAATAAAACACCAGGAAAGTGTAAAATAAGGGGAATTTAAATCACATTCAGGTCAAAAATGTCTTTAGCTGGATGGTTCTCCTGGACTTCTGTTCTATTTCTGTGAAACAAAGCACACAGAGGTCAATCTGACTTTGGAGCTTCACTTTGTGCTTGACTGTAAATGTGTGCAGACTTTTTCTTTTTTTTTCTTTTTTGCATATTAGAAACAAACTTGCCACGGCCTCATCTTAGCAGGTAATTACTTTCTAAGTCATTTACTATTTAGCCCAAGCTCTCTGTTATCCAGATGTATTCAAAGGTGCAGAGATTATATTTGGCACAAAAAGAAGCAGCTCGCTGAATCAACCCGACCGATCACAGCAGACAGGAAATAGCTCTGTTTTCACAGCGTGCGGCTTCTACATGTTGATTGATAACACTGGAACCAAATCATGCACATTTGACAAATCCTCTTGTTGTAGGAGACATCTGTGGAGCACAGAAACACAATAAACGCACAGTCACACACACACACACACACACACACACACACACACACACACACACACACACACACACACACACACACACTCATCACCCAAGGCACTATGAGACACAAAGAGAAATAATGCAGCTTTGGACTCAGATTCACCTCTAATAGTTTCCCGCCATGAAATGTCTGCTTTGGCAAAGAGGCAGCAGGCTCTCCAAAAAAAAAAAAAAAAGGAGAAACAAAAACACAAGCACACGCAGACACTTACACCCTCCCACATGCACGGGCCTGCCAAATTTGGATTTGGCCGCGGATCTGTCTCCCTACGTCGCGCTCTGTATCAGCGTAAGGACAGCCTGGTGCTGGTGATTGCAGTCCGTTGGGCTCGGCGCCACAAAGGGGCAGATGTTAAACTGCGGTCCTCTTCGCTCTTACATAAGTCCCGTTTTATTGGGCCAATTCCCCGCAGTGTAATGAGGACAACAAAATCTGTGCCTTGTTTGCATGCTTATGTAAGACGAACTAATGAGCTCGGGCTCAATCCCTGAACTAGGATGACAAACATGTTAGGGCATGTATATTTGTCAGTGGGGTCCAAATTTTTTAAAGTCCACTTTTTTTTTTTTATCGTTGTTGGAGCCCTCGTGTTTGTGTACACGTATTCCTCCAATAGTGGTGGAATTAGTAATGAGGTTGTCATGATTTTTTTTGTCCTTTGTCAGCCCGTGTAGTCAGGACTCAGCTTCGCTTTTTGATCAAAAGCCGTGGAAATGATTCGTGGCGCAGTCAAAACATTCTCCCTTTAATCCGCTGAATACTTGCATTAGTGAGCAAAGACAGCAAGACAGCGTAGCATAAGCCACAGTGAATGCTTTTCCAGGGTGACAGTATAAGGGGGGGGGGGGAAGGAAAAAAAAAAAAGGGTGAGGGACGGGTCGAGGAGCCGATGAAGGAGGAGGACCGGGCATGAGGGGGGAGGCTCAAGAGAAAGGCAGGGTTAAGCTGGGTGAGGCTGGGACGGAGAAACGGCATGTCAGAGAGAGGAGAGGAGAACAGAGCGAGAGGAGGGCGAAAGGCAGCGATGGAGAGGGTGGATCAATAGGGGAGAGCAGAGAGTCGGGGCTCCTCCGTGGGGGTTTCAGTCCACCTGGTGGTTTCTTTTCTGCCTTTGTCTAAAGCTTTACGTCTGGGACCTCACTTCATTCCTTCATGACATCTTTGCCTGGAGTTGTCCATGCATCAGTGCCCTGCTCTCCCTCCAATGTCTGCTGTCTTTGTAGAGTCATGGTGAGAACTGTAGGTGCAGGTGTGTAATGTGTGTGTGTGTGTGTGTGTGAGAGAGAGAGAGAGACGTGTGTTGGTGTTGTATCCAAGCTGGGCTTCTAGATAAATCTCTGAGATCGACAGCGTTAGAGGCCGCCAACTTAGATTAGGGAACAGTCCCCCTCTGAGCAAAACCCTGCAGAAACAACAGAAACAAGACACACCCACGCAAACATGCCACTTTAATCCCATATCATACCTCATATACAGCACAATCGAGATTAAACTTCTTATTTTATTTCCGGAACCATCACATCCTATTACGCAGAACAGAGGGTTGAGGGAAACTGGTGTCAGCAGAATGATCCGATCACTAAGAGTTCCGCAAGGTTTTGTGTTTGGACCGATACTATTTTGTTTGTGTATAGTTTTCCTTTTACGCAACAGAGCAGGTTTTCAGTTTTGCCTCAGGTGATTTGATCACAAGTGGAAAAAAATAGGCCTGCGATGAAACAGAAAACACATAAGCTGTTCTTGCAGTAGCACCAGAGAGGTCAGTGCGATAAATAATTTAAGAGTGTTGCCCCCGATAGATGTTATTATAAGTGACGTGAAAATGCTTTGATAGGAAAAAGGTTCCCTGCTTCATCGTAAAACGGTGGTTCCTCAGGACGAGTTTGAGGGCGAGACGCTTTAGATTGTAGTTTGTGGTACGACCGGATCTCATTGCACTGAAAATAGTAGTTATTTAGTGAATTCATGTGCAGCTTTCTTACCTATTTCTTACCACACCACTGGTTAATTATCAGATTCTCTTGGTCTTTATGCTGTAATGGAGTATTTATACGTGGCTGTATTTCTAATTTTACCCATTCACCGTCTGTCACATATGCCTGCACGCTCTCGCACACATGCCCAATTTCACATTTGCAACAGAAGCTTATACCGATACGCACTCATTGCTATTTTGGTTTGCTCCAAATATGATGTCTGACATTCTCAGTCCCTCCCTCCCACCCGCTCTACTGTCTGTCTGCATTTTTTCCATTTCGGAAAAAAAAAAAAAAGCAGGCAGAGAAGCCCAAGATTACAGTCAGAGCAGGCCTACTTTATCGCTCCGTATTAAAAAAGAATAGCAGGAGAGAGTGGCGGGCGGGGGGGGGGAGAGGCAGCTAATAATTGCAGCTGACTTGTTTTAATTGTGCCCAGAGTCCCTAGTGTTTGCAGGGGCCAACAGAGGCACTGAGGCGCTGTTGTGTTCATCAGCATGCTCTTTTCTGCTCCGCACAATAACACACACAAACACTGAGCCGCAGTGACTCGCAGCGCTCGCTGCGTTTTTCTGACGGCAGCCAAGCCATCGACAATCACAACAACGGCCGCCATTATGTGGCAGCCATACCACTGCCCCCCTATCCCCCCCCCCCCCCCCGTGTGGCTCATTCACATAATGTGGGCATGCGTGCGTGTGTGTGTGTGTGTGTGTGTGGATACAAAAGTGTGTGTTCTTCGAATCTTCAGAACACGCTGTCCAAAGGCACCGCTGCCAAGTGAAAGAAAGTCAGTGGCCAGCAGTTAAACACTGGCCAACCAGTGACAGCAAACCATTCAACAAAGATCTAGAGAGAAGAAGAAAAAAAAAAACTCTCTTTAATTTAGCTAATTTACATAATGAAGGAGAACATGTCCGGCGCTGAATGTTAAATTTGAGCTTGTTTTTAACCAGTCGCTCCAAGTTTTTTTTTTTCTTGACCAAGCTTGTGGCATTCAAAGGGCAACTGAGCCGCCGCCATCTTTAATCAGCTCAAAAGTCAAAGGCAAACTTTCCTCTTGTCTGTCTCGATTGTAAATGTCTTCACTTATCTTTTGTTTGATGTACTCACAAGAGAGGCTAGAGTGGGTAAGAGGATGCAAAGAGGAAGAAGACAGAGAGGTGTGTGTGTGTCTGTGTGTGTGTGTAACACGTGTGAGGGAGAGATTCATTACTTGGATAATGAGTCCATCTGGGACAGTATGAGACAGTTCACTTCCCCTGTGGTCGTCTCCAACTCTCAGGGAGAGGACACTTTTTTGACGCTCGAAGCCAGAGGATGGCGTGCGGCACTACGGCCTCGTTAGCACGCCTGGTGCTGCTGCTGTTGCTGCTGCTGTTGCTGCTGCTGTTGCTGCTGCTGTTGCTGTGCAGAATGAGTTTACCTTTAAGAGTTTGGTTGGTGGTGTGTGTGTCTCTTCAGAAGTTTGTCTTCACCTCACGGGGGCCGTGTTTTGCATTTTGTCCTCCGGTTAAAGCACGCTCTGCGATTTCTGAGGGCGTTGTTTTGTCGGTGAGGCCAGGGAGAAAACAGGAAGCGACAAATCCTGCATTCCCTTAAAAAAGCTGCATGTCCAAAACCATAGGACTCTTTTTTTGTTTTTTTCTTATTTGCCGAACAGTGCATCGTGTGTATAATTCGATTTCTCAGTCACTTAATGTTATATCGTTATGTCTTTGCTCTTTAACCGAGACTTAGATGTGAGGTTGATATCATGTTTATGCCTGTCAGTTTAGATTCACTTCATGTTAGTTTCGGCACAGAAGCTGGAGGCAGGCCCAGCTCAACCACGAGCCGCCAAATGCTCCAACAGCTGCCTCACCAAACCGTCCTGCTACATCCCAACATTTTAAAAGACGGATGATAACTGAGAGGGATTTTATTTACTTTTACATCTTTTTTTTAAAGCAGCTAATTTGTCTTCTGCTCCCTCGGCAATGCATTACAGCACTACAGTTTAACACTATTAACCTCAGTGTACACAGCATGACATGAGGCATATCACTGGCTGCCGGCAAACCTTTTACGCATTTACAACACTGGTTGACCCACCAGGTGCAGAAAATGTTTTACAATATAAAATAAAACATAAATTAATGAATTTCTTAAAATCTAATTTACATGAAGAAATGTACATTTCTACATTATGTACACAATGAATACATTTGTCTTTTTTCTCAACAATTTTGCTAAACTCTTTTTTTCCCCATGTACTTTATGCTGTATACATAACTTTTAAAACAACCTTAAATTAAGTTTAAAGTGGCATAGATTAAGTGGATTAAGCCGCTATCTAACTTAAACTTTGTAACCTTTTAATGTTTTACATTTTTTATAGATTTTAATTTAATTTAATTTTATCCATATATTTTTCAACATAGTCCTTAGTCCATAGTCCATTATTAATTTACCTACTTTTTTTTTTTACTACTGACTCTTCGAGTTTCTTTTTACTCCCTTTATCTCTTTTACAATTTTAGTCTTACACTTTTTATTTATCTGACAACTTGTTATGTATTGTAATTTTAAAAGGTGTCTCTGGGTTGTTGTTTTTATGATGTTTTGTTTTTTAAATGTTCCTGTGAATCACTGATGTTGTGCTTGAATCTAGAAATAAAACTTTAAAAAATAAAATGTTCATAAACCCGTACAGTAGTGAGAGACAACGCAAGCACTGGTACAGAATTGGCAAAGTGCAGTTAGGCAGCTTCGCCAGGAAAACAAAATCCTCATGATAATAAATGAATGATAAATTAAATAAAGGCATAAATAAACGAAATAAATCAAATAAAGTGCATTTTAAATGTTAAACTGCTTATGTGTCTCTGTTACATATACTGTACACATAGTGGCTGTGTATACTGTGGCTTTGTGCATGAGCATTATATTATTACTACTTATTATTATAGTATAGTATAAGTATTATTATGTTTATAAGCTTATGAAATCCTCATGGCAATTACATTTTAACCATCTATAAAAATCTAATATTATACAATTATATTTCACGCTTCGTCCCGATTGAGGATAGCGTTTTCTGATAAAGTAGCGTTAATATAAGATCATAGTGTGAATATGAAACACACAAGAAGGATAAATTGGTGAGTTAAAAAAAAAAAAAGAGTCAAAGTATCCTTTAATTATTAAGTAACATATTAACTTTCAAAGGAAGTTAAACAAGAGCTACTTTAGGTTCAGGCAGCAATCTTCTTCTCTTTGCTTTGAAAAACTTTTCTCAGTCCCATGTGAGGAGCTGCACTGCTGTGCATCTAAATCACCGGAATGAACATTAAAGGTTGCTTCTCTTTTTTCCTTTTTTTTTTTTTTTTTTCATGGCGTTGAGCATCAATTTTACACCCGTGGCTGATGTGATTGACCCCAGCTGAGTTTGGCTGCTTGCTTCCTGATGCGAGAATCGCAAACGTTAATCAATAGACTTTCTCCTTCTCCCTCTCACTCTCCTCCCGTTTGTTTCACCTTAAAAGCGAGCAAAGAAAGGAGCAGCCCGTTGACACGGATGCAGGCATGAAAACAACTGAATGGCAAAAAGTCAAGAGCCTTTTAGACTCTGAAGCGACCTTGGTGGATGTGTCATGTCGCCTATTGGCTCCACCTTTGTCTTTTTTCCAGCCGTGGCACCGGGTCGTCCTCATTTCCCTCCTCTGCTTCTTTCCTCTCCTGAGCCAAAAACATCATGTTTTTTTTTTGTTGTTTTTTTGGGAAGGCCCTGCAGGAGCTGCTACGAGTGTGCAAGGTCGGAGATAAGTGGAGGTATTAACTGGTGGAATGACACAGAAAGGGGACCAACAGAGATGCACATGCACAACATGCCCGCATGTGCACACGGCTCCATTCAGAACTGCTACAGTACTGCACATAGGAAGCAAGTGGGGGACTCTTCCCTTGTCATTAATCACAGTGACAGGCCTTTTGTTGTCACTTAGCAGCTGTGTGCTGGGGAACATTACTCTACTGTTCTGGATTACACACACACACACACACATACACACACACACACACACACACACATGCACACACGTGGGACCATATAGACGCAGATTTTGGCCTTGACTGAACCTACAAAGATAATTGTTATTTTTCCTTGCAAATGTGTCAGCTCTGCTGTCAGAGAATCAAAGCAGCTTTATATGTAAAAAAAAACAAAACAAATAATAAGTGGCAGTGTGAGATGTAAATTAGAAACTACTGTATGTGATATTTATATAAGAAGACTGAAAGCCTGTGAAACAAAAAGGAACAGACCGTTTCCAGGGTGGGACATATTTCCAGAGATGCCTTTCAGGCTGAAAATGTAATCATAGTGAACGTTATACAACAAAAAGCTGGTCCAGGCACTGCAAGCAAAAGAGCGGGACACACTTGCTATTTAGTTTGCAGTGCACGGATAGACCTCTTGCTTTGAAATCCCCATTTTCACAAGAAAAACCAACATACAGAATATCCTTATTGCACTTTGGATCTCACCCAAGCAACCGGTCAAGACACCAGAGCTGGTGATCTACTGCGGCCCTTATTTAGCAAAGTTTGTGTTGATTAGTTAAGTGTTGCAGTATTTTTTTTTAAAAAAAGGTAAATAAATCAAAACAAAAACATCTCGTTTATCTTATCTGATACGGATTATCAACCACTGCTACAGATACTTCATCAGTATCTGTATTTACAGCTTGTAGTTTCATGTTTTTCCACCGACACGCTCACTTTTCAGCCTTTTCACCATTTACATAAATAAAAACATCACACAGACTGAGACTCACTAGGCTGTTACTGTAAATATTGCTGTGAAGTAAAAGTTTTGCCTTCAGAAATGTATTCAACTGGTTGCATTTTTTCTAGTTCAGTACCCAAGACACAAAGATAATATCAGTCCTCACGTCAGTCTTGTCCACACATGGCGATTATTATTATTAGCTGTTTTCAAAAATGTTCTCTTAAGAAAAGGACATTTTTTGGATGCATTGTGAGATTGTCCCATGTCAGACAATCAGACATGTTTCCACAGCAGGACTATGTCCAGGAATATTCAGATGCAAAGTGGCATCACTTGGAATTTTCCTGACATTTTGTTCTGACGTGGGCTCACACAGATGTAAATTTCCATACATTTGACTTGGATTGTGGCAGGAAATAAATTTCCAGAAAATGTCTAAAATAACATCTCTCAGCTCCTCCAACTAAATTTCGGGTACATATCCAGACTTGCAGGTACATGCATGTCTGAAAGCAGCAGCTATTTATATAATATGTGCACCACCGTAACAATTAGCTTCCATGATATTCATAGCAGCAATAGGATTGATAATTAAGGCATATTCTATAGAATACTAATTAACTGTAAAATCACGTGGTAACCAGCCTTGACGTCACTCGAGATTTGATCTCCGCCATGTTGACCTTTCGCAAACAGAAATTCACAGATGTCACCTGCATCGTACAGCTGTCATCACATACTGCATTTGCCGCCTCTCAATGTAAAGGAGCTGAAACTAGAGATTGAGACCATTCATAATATGCTTATTAGCAAATTCGAAAAGCTCCAATCTTATGTTTTTCTCAGCTCTCCTCTTTCAGTTGTGATAGAGGAAAAAAAAACATGACAAACTACTGGATAATCAGTGCTTCCTAACAAGTCTGGTGAGATGAGATTATGCAGTTCACACCAGTACGTATAATTTGAATGTGGGAGCCTTTCTAGCCTCATTACCATTGTGGATGACCATTCAACAAAAACAGCTGGTGGAAAAAAGTGTGGATAATGGCCGTGTGACAAGGGCACTTATGAGTGAGCATTATCGTGGCTTGACCTTTGAAGCATTAGACAATGTGCAATTTGAAATTTCTCACCTGGCACACCAAGCTATTGCTCAGTCAGAGCTACACACACACACACACACACACACACACACACACACACACACACACACACACACACACACACACACACACGGAGGGTTGATTGTGGATGCAGCCTCACGCTCTGTGTGGCTGTTGTTGCTCGCTCTGCCTGTTGAAGCCTAATGAAAGCAAAGCGTGTTTTAACAAGACAATTGTCCATGCTGCGGTTAATTCCAATATGGCTGACACACAAAAACACACACCTGTCCTGTGTCTGCAACACAACGAAGAGCAACACATGCACGCCCACACGGTCGTATGAAGATTGTCCATGTTCTATGAAACAGAAAAGACACTTCGAGGCTGCATAAGAACCTGGAAACTGAGCCCTTTGGTACTTATTGGTCTAAGTTAGTCAATGTTTATAATAAAGTGATTATTATTTATTGTGTCATTTAATTGCAAGATTCCGGGTTCCCCATAGATTGCTATTCTCCCACACTCCCATATGTATGTGGGATGTTGGCAGGCAACAACTGGGAGGATTATTTTGCGTACATTCGAATTTTTGCATATTTTGAGCTGTTCGACTGTGGTGCTTGTGCATTAATTGTCATTCTTGACGTCTGGTAATTGTTCTTGTGATGTCTAATTTAATAAAATGATAAGATAAATAAAGGTTACCTTTTATAATGCACGTTGAAACAAGAGTCCTGACGTCCGTCTCCACTGCGGCAAGGACACAGAGTACAAATGTACAGCACCACGGTCTGTCTCATTTAACTAAAGGAGTGACATTTAACACTGACAAGTAAATTAGCTTCAGCGGAATCTGATGATAACTTGACCATACACACACACACACACACACCCACACACACACTTGGATACGCATGCCTTTTCTCTCACACATAAATGGATTTACAGTGTCTGCTGTTCTTTGTCCCTCTGCTTTTTCAGCACTCTTGGCAAACAAATGAATAGACGACATTCAGGAAAGATAAGCTCATCAACTGTATGGTGGCTGTGTGTGTGTGTGTTTGTGTGTGTGTTTGCGTGTGTGTGTGTGTGTGTGTGTGTGTGTGTGTGTGTGTGTGTGTGTGTGTGTGTGTGTGTGTGTGTGTGTGTGTGTGTGTGTGTGTGTGTGTGTGTGTGTGACCCTGGCGATGCTTCTGGGTCAACTTGTTCAGCACTGAACTTTATTTGACCTTACCTCCCATGATGCAACCCTCCTAGTAACCTTCCACAGTTTCCCAGAGTTCCTACCGTCCTTTTCATGCAAAGGCACAAAGATATATTCCAGCTCACACACACACACACTCACACACACACACACACTGAGTCTGCTGACACTTACTTACAAACACCTCCGTCCTCGCTCTGCCAAAACTGTTTGCCGCCTTTCTTAAAGTGACAAAGATCTTGTGCTGTTTGGTGGAGGTCCTTGTTTACCTCCCAAGTTGTTGTCTCCCTCCCCTCCACTCCTAATGACCCACTTTATAAGTGTTTTATAAGTGTTACATGGATGAATATGTATTTTATAACATAATTTACTTGTGTATGTGGTGTTTTTTTTGTTTATTCCTCCTATGAGTTGGGTTCGATGTTACACATGCGTCGTAAACAACTTAAGTGCAACACACGAGAGAAGACTGCACCACGCAGGACACTGACAATGTCACCGTGGTCGATCTATCGTATCTTTCGCTTCAGAATCTCCGTCAAACTCGGCAGCAACTGAACAAATTTAGATCACTTGCACATCACGAGGTGATGCCAGAAAATGTGCAGAGCGGTGCAAACTCTGCAGCTACAGACTGCCTAAATAAAGCAGCAGACAGCACAATTATCACATCCCTGGGTGTCAGTTGCTGCCACCAAAGTGTGGAACAGTATAACTTCTCATGTAAGAAATGCCCAGACCCCGTGACCGGTTTAAAATGCTGCTAACGACGATCTCTTCTCACCTGCTTTCAGTTCCGGTTGAGGAAGAAACTGTGGTTTTTTAGTGTATGCATAGTTTATTTTTCCGCGTTTGACTCAGCTTATGTTTATTTCTGATTTATGTGTTAGGGACTGTTTATATTTGCATGTGTACTGCTCATAAATCAATTTGGTCAAACGAAGTTGTTTGAAATAACCTTCAACTTAACATAGATTTTCATCACTGCTGATTGGAGACGGCGCTGATAAAAAACCAGCATCTATTGACCTGGATGTGAATGTGGATTGCATCTATTCTCTTTGCAGACAAAGGCCAAATGTTTGTTGGTGTTGAATATTTTTTTGGGTCAGGAAATACATGTAGTGTTTGAGTGATGTGAACCCTGTGTCTCTGCAGAAAGCTATCAATACCTGAAGATATTTTTCCTACTCATGCACTTGTCTGTACAGTAATAAGTCTCTTATATACACACACACACACACACATGCACGCACACCACAGAGCCACAATTTATCATCAGCAAAATTTGTCCCATATCGATTGTTCCCCCTTAAATGAAAATAGGTGCTGGGAGGATCTTAAAAACACAGCAAAATGAATTGAATTGCTCATAAAATTAAACCTCTTGGGTGCAGAGACGGATAGCTTCCTCTAATTATCCAAACATAGCACATGTACTCACCTATATGAACTGGAGGTAGTTGTTGAAGACAGGCAAGTATAGAACTCCTTCAGAAGTGTAAATGAGGGAAGAAATGCGTGCGGAGGAGGCGCTCGCAGTCAATTCCGATGCTTTTAACTTGAACGGTGTAATCTAAGCTTTATTTGCACAGTAAATTTGGCAGTAGTGTAGTGTTAAACACATTCTTTTTAAGACTGAAAAATTTTACCACGGACCATTATGTTGCCCCCACTGTGATGAACACTCTCATGGTAACATCGCACTTTAATGCTTTAATTAATTTCACAAATAAACAGAATTTATTCTGTGTTTTTTTTGTTATTGCTTAAGATTTTACTGTATTTCCTGGGAACATTCAACCAGAGTTCTGAACCCAGAGCACAATGGCAGGCAGAAGTGTTCCTGCAGTTGCTGTGGCAGACCCCACACAAGTACAATGTGTGACAAATTAATCCTCCATTGCAACCTCAATGCTCCTTGTCACTGGAGGGATAAATGTCATGCCGTCTCTTTTTGCCCCCTCTGTGATCTGATGACGGTGGTGCAGGGAGAGTGTTTAGAGGAAACGGCGTGTATTTATCAAGCTGCTAAACGTGAAAAAGCATTAAAAAAAGAAAGGATAAAAGCAACTGTACAGCGACACACAAATGAAGACTATCTTTTAACTTAGTCTTTTTGTAAAAAGACTAAGTAATTTTGTTGTGCTTCTCGTTATCCTAGTGTTTTATTTAATACTAAGCATAAAGCATTTGAAGAAAGTGAGGAAAAAGTCAGTGATTTTAAAGATAAATAATATGATCCTTCGTTTAAACAATTACTCATTGTAATCTCTGCCCTGTAAATGCACACTTTGGGCCTCTGACTGTTCCTCTCTGGCGTCGTATCAGGGTGACTGACTTTTGCAGTGATTGTTCTTGTATAAGTCTCTGTTTCTTTCAGCACAAGGACACCTCTAAATCCTTCTCATCGCTAGCACTGCCGCCTGGATTACTGGATGCATTTCCATTTAAATATACATAATTTTATGCAGTGTAACCAAAACCTGCTGGCAAAGTGTATTCATTCTCTGCATGGTATGACCCCATATCTCTGTGCATACACTGTGGGTCAATTTTATTTTGAGTTATACGAGTTAACATGTCACAATGTAATTTATGAATAAGACGGGCTCAAGGCAGACTCAGAGAGAGGTAATGAAAGCGCTGCAACAAAATCTTTGAATGTCATCGCAGAGACGAGGATATACTGTAGACTTAAGGGTAATTCACTTGTTCATTTTTTCTAGCTGGGCCATCAGAGTTTTAGAAAACAGGTGGGGCTGAATAACCCATCCTGACCCTGCATCCAAAAGTCTGAGACGTGGGTCAGCACACAGCAGACAATGCAAAATGAATATACCATTCATGTATAATCATAGAAACAGTACTGTGCAAAAGTTTCAGGCACCACCCGTTTTTTCTGTCCGTCAATTTCTGTGATCATTGGAATTTGGAATGAAGCGATGCGACTTAAAGCTGCTCTTATATATTAGCGAGCTGTCAATGAGTTTAACTCATGCAACATGTGTATGTAATGGTCAGGCATGTCTGGAATAAACCTGGCGTAGTAGACCTTTTTTTTTTACAGCAGATATTTCTTTAAATGAAATAGTAGGACAAACACAGGATTTACCAGTCACATTAATTAAGGTTCCACTCCCGTATTAACAGAGCTGTGTTATTGTGCAAGTGTAATGGTGGATCACGCTAAATACTTGACACCTGTAGAGGATGTTTTTCTTCTGATTTTTTTTTTTTTTTTTTTTTTCTTAAACAACAAAAACTGCATACATATTTTCTGGATGTGTTCCAGTAAAGTGAAATAGAAATAATTCTCCTCTATTGTCGTTATAGCATTGCTAAAACCTAAGGGCCCTAAGACTTCTGCACAGTAATGTATATAGCAAAAGTTCAGCTATATATGTAAAAAAAAAATTATATTTATCTTTATCATTATTGTCCTTGTTTGAGCAACTTTAGGTTTTAAGTTGAATGAAAAAGGCCAACTGCAATGCATCACCTTTGTATTAAAGACAATTTTTTTTTCATTTTTGTATCACTAATATTCGATATTGGATGGCCAAAATGAATTTGTCATAGAAGTAGTAATAGTGTAATAGAACTAAAATAATACTGAGTCATCTACTTTCTACTACAAGGTTTTAAAACATAGATGATTTCTAAGCTCGCCTGTATTGTTTTGATTTTTTTTTTTTTAAATCAATTTAAAAATGCAAGTGAGCCGTGTGTAACACTACATCTACATAACTTGTGCACATACAGGCGAAAGAAGTACACACACACACACACACACACACAAACACACACAAACACACACACAGAAAGCTTTTTTGAAGAGATAGATACAAGACAACTGATCACTTTTGGCTGTTTGTCGTCACTCTTATCATCATCGTGTTCACGAAGAAAACATGAAACAGGAATGGGTGAGAAAAAAAAAGAACAATAGAAACTATAGGTCTTCATGTTCTATATTTAAGGCCAATTCTTGTTTTCAGGGAGACTGCATGGTCATTAGGAGAGGGTGTGTGTGTGTGTGTGTGTGTGTGTGTGTGTGTGTGTGTGTGTGTGTGTTATGAGAGGACACTCGAGGCACAGAGGCAGCCTGCTAATTAGCACTAAACGACAACAACACTGACCTAGCAAAGCTCACGGCTCTCTCTCTCTATCTATCTCTATTTATCTCTCTCTCTCACACACACAACCTCATTATCGATGTTGCTCCTGGTTAAGACCCTCTCACGGTCCCTGCTGCTCTTTGCTTGAAAAAAAAAAAAACCAAAACAGATTCATTGCAACCTGTTCAACACTAAATTTCCTTTTATTTCAAGGGCTTGAACAATCATAGTCTGTTTATTCATTGACACCTTGCACCGATGGTCTAAAATGTAAGTGCCACAAAAAGTTACCTGAAACATGTATAATGTGTTTTAAGAAATTTAACACCAGTATATATTGATGTAGGACCAGGTCTTTATTTAAAAAACTTTTAACATAAACAATCGTCTGTTAAACAAACCATCATCAAAAGTTCACACAATGCTGATTAAGTCTATCAGCTCCAAACAACACTCTCTCTCAGTGTTTCTCAGTATAGTGGGTGTTTACATCTCATGTCACCCGGCAACGACTGCACACAGGAAGAGATTCATTTAATGTCAAGACACAAAGCGAAAACAACCCACTAACATTTTCACAGGGAATTCCACTGCTCAAAAAAACCCAAAAACACAACAAAATAAAACTATAGTCAGGATAAATGTTTCTGGCCCCGTTCACAGCTGAAGGAGCAGACAAATAATGTGGCGTTGTTTCTGTTCATTAAGCCAGAATAACAGAGGCAGAGTAGTTATAAAAAAATCACCAAAAGTTACACACCGCTCAGGTTTTTGGTTGAATGAGTGTTAAGTGAACTCTGGATGACAAAAACACCCGCAAAACCTGAGAGCTCAGTTTGGAGCTCAGTGCATTCTTTGACCTAAAGTACATTAACATGATTCAATTGGTTATATGATAAAGATTTTTTTTTAAATATGATTTGATTCGACACTGATTTGTCGATCACATGTTTAGTCGCTATATCTCATTGAAAAATACATCAAGCTGAACTCACTAACACTTAATGTGACTTTTGAATGTTGTACTTTATGAATTATGCAAACCAGGTTTATTATGAACAGACGTCTCAACCGTTTGGTAGAGGCCTGTATCTGAAATACTGTAGGGTCTAATTTAAAAAAATAAAAAAAATAAAAAAAATATTGATTGCCGTTATGGTTATCATAAGGAAATAAAATAAAATAATAAAAAATGCAAATAAATAATTTTCCTTTGCTTTTTTCTTGGTGCATACCTTAAAGGGTTAACTACAACATAATACGGTGCATTATCATTACTTTATTGTGCTGGGTTCACAGCGAGCATAGTTGTCTGTGATCATTTAAACTGCAGCTTAAGCTCATTCTTGTGTGTTGAGCAGGAGACAAGGACGGAGCGAGGAAAAACACCACTGAAGCAGCAGTCAGTGACATATGCGCGTAATTTAGACTGAATAATCAACGCTCATTACTCAGAGACTGTACTAATCAGGCTGTACACTTTCAGAGCAGATCACGTTGTGTAAATGCACTTTAGCTGTGGGTAAAATATGGTTAGACAAGCAGCTCTGACAGTCTACAGTTGGATTCTGTTCGGTCCTAGTAGCTTTAAAGGGACACTGTGTAGTATTTATGGGTTTAGATGACCCAAAATCCAATTTTTTACAAATACCGTAGCGCTCAGGGAAGGGAAGGGAGGGGGTGAGCAGAGGAGCAGCTCTTTGTTGTAAGTTTCAGCCTCTCTTCTAGATGGCA
Source organism: Microchirus variegatus (assembly GCF_963457635.1). Taxonomy (NCBI): domain Eukaryota; kingdom Metazoa; phylum Chordata; class Actinopteri; order Pleuronectiformes; family Soleidae; genus Microchirus; species Microchirus variegatus. The sequence goes on from NC_139808.1 coordinate 13,546,060, forward strand.
CTATAAACTACTTACTTCACCTTTAAAGCAGTGTTTCTCAGTCCTGGTCTTGGGGACCCACTGACCTGCATGTTTTTGAAGTTTCCTGGCTCCAACACACCTGATTCAAATGATCGGCTCATCAGCGAAGCACTGCAGAATCCTGATAACGACCCGTTTATTTGAATCAGGTGTATTGGACAGGGCAGTGCATCTACACGACCAGGTTTGAAAAACCCTGCTGTAAAGACGACAATGGACTGCAGAGGAGTCTGAGCTAAAATCAAGGCTCACTTAATACAGCTGACCTACAGTGCCTTGTGAAAGTATCCGGCCCCTTTGAACTTTTCAACCTTTTGCCACATTTGAGGCTTCAAACATAAAGATATAAAATTGAAATTTTTTGTCAAGAATCAACAACAAGTGGGACACAATCGTGAAGTGGAACCAAATTCATTGGATAATTTAAACTTTTTTAACAAAGAAAAAATTGAAAAGTGGGGCGTGCAATATTATTCGGCCCCTTTGCGTTAATACTTTGTAGCGCCACCTTTTGCTGCAATTACAGCTGCAAGTCGCTTGGGATATGTCTCTATCAGTTTTGCACATCGAGAGACTGGAATTCTTGCCCATTCTTCCTTGCAAAACAGCTCGAGCTCAGTGAGGTTGGATGGAGAGCGTTTGTGAACAGCAGTCTTCAGCTCTTTCCACAGATTCTCGATTGGATTCAGGTCTGGACTTTGACTGGGCCATTCTAACACCTGGATACGTTTATTTGTGAACCATTCCATGGTAGATTTGGCTTTATGTTTAGGATCATTGTCCTGTTGGAAGATAAATCTCCGTCCCAGTCTCAGGTCTTTTGCAGACTCCAACAGGTTTTCTTCCAGAATGGTCCTGTATTTGGCTCCATCCATCTTCCCATCAATTTTAACCATCTTCCCTGTCCCTGCTGAAGAAAAGCAGGCCCAAACCATGATGCTGCCGCCACCATGTTTGACAGTGGGGATGGTGTGTTCAGGGTGATGAGCTGTGTTGCTTTTACGCCAAACATATCGTTTTGCATTGTGGCCAAAAAGTTCAATTTTGGTTTCATCTGACCAGAGCACCTTCTTCCACATGTTTGGTGTGTCTCCCAGGTGGCTTGTGGCAAACATTATACGAGACTTTTTATGGATTTCTTTGAGAAATGGCTTTCTTCTTGCCACTCTTCCATAAAGGCCAGATTTGTGCAGTGTACGACTGATTGTTGTCCTATGGACAGACTCTCCCACCTCAGCTGTAGATCTCTGCAGTTCATCCAGAGTGATCATGGGCCTCTTGGCTGCATCTCTGATCAGTCTTCTCCTTGTTCGAGATGAAAGTTTGGAGGGACGGCCGGGTCTTGGTAGATTTGCAGTGGTCTGATACTCCTTCCATTTCAATATGATTGCTTGCACAGTGCTCCTTGCAATGTTTAAAGCTTGGGAAATCTTTTTGTATCCAAATCCAGCTTTAAACTTCTCCACAACAGTATCTCTGACCTGCCTGGTGTGTTCCTTGGTCTTCATGATGCTCTCTGCGCTTTAAACAGAATCCTGAGACTATCACAGAGCAGGTGCATTTATACAGAGACCTGATTACACACAGGTGGATTCTATTTATCATCATTAGTCATTTAGGACAACATTGGATCATTCAGAGATCCTCACTGAACTTCTGGAGTGAGTTTGCTGCACTGAAGGTTAAGGGGCCGAATAATATTGCACGCCCCACTTTTCAGTTTTTTATTTGTTAAAAAAGTTTAAATTATCCAATGAATGTGGTTCCACTTCACGATTGTGTCCCACTTGTTGTTGATTCTTGACAAAAAATTTAAATTTTATAACTTTATGTTTGAAGCCTCAAATGTGGCAAAAGGTTGAAAAGTTCAAGGGGGCCGGATACTTTCACAAGGCACTGTAAATGCTCCAACAGATGTGGTGAGGTAACACGGTCAGGTTGGAGTAGTGACCCATAAAAAACGATTTGCTCCAGGGAATCACCTTCAAAGACATGAAGACTCTACAATGACGGTCGGCATTAGCATCCAGCTTGTAAAAGACCTGTTGAATGCTAAAACACCTGTTGCAACCACACAGCTAACTGTATCAAGTGAGGTCCATTAGCACAGTCGATTGTTTTTTTTAACCCACAGGAACCATAAAATGATGATTTTCTGAAGGTTCCAGAAGATCTTGGTCTCATCTTCTGTTCCTTCTACAACTGTTTCTAAGAGTAAATTATAACTATAAATGGGTATGATGATTTCTCCAAAATTGGCTAGTATTTTCAGGGTTTCCTGCTAAGCCTATCCGCCTCGCGTAACGCCCTGCGTGAAACTTCGGTCTGCAAGACCTTCTACCCCCGATGGCATAGCCCTAGCAGGCAGTCCCCAACTTATCTGTTCAAGCTTCCAACACATTGAGGTGCAGGTAGGACTTTGTAAGAGTCAGGATACTATAGTTGACCGTAATTCAGAGTTCACAACAACAAAGGGCCTTTCTGCAAGGAGTTTGCATGTCCTCCCCGTGTGTGTGTGTGGGTTTTCTCTGGGTTCTCCGGCTTCCTCCCACAGTCCAAAAACATGCAGACTTGGGGATTAGGTGAATTGGTCACTCTAAATTGACCGTAGGTCTGAGAGTGTGAGTGAATGGTTGTTTGTCTCCATATGTGGCCCTGTGATGGACTGTCCAGGGTGTACCCCTCCTATCGCCCTATGTCAGCTGAGATAGGCACAGCACCCCCCACGACCCTCCGGTGGAGGATAAAGCGGTAGATAATGGATGGATGGATGGATAAAACGTCATATCTGACATTAAACGTTTGCTTTAAATCTCTTGCAAGACACACGACTACAGATACTTATTGGAGGATACTTTCGTTTGCGTGTCTCTTCCAATCTTCCATCAACAACGGATGCCGACGCCAATTCTATATTCCGGACTAACTGTAAAGCAGTGAGCACCTGTTGATACTGACAGGAGCTGACAGTGTCGGACACACTGGGGCGTGGAGTGTCCCGGTCTTTATGCTAAAGCAATGTGTCAATTGTATTTTGATATGCTGTGTAGCCTACTACACTTGGCTTATTACTAGGTATTGGCTGACTGCATCTCCTGTCTCTTTGTCAAATTATGCCATATGGTACACTGCTGGTGCGCTCTGCTTTGTAGGCTTTAGGTTTTCCACAGGGACGTCACCCATGTCATCTACCATCACAAGATTCTGCTACATTGAGCAATCACTGTAAAATCAGACAAAGTGCAGTGTTGTAGTTGTGACAAAAGAAAGTGCTGCATATATGAGACGGAGCTAATTTTGGCTGCATTTTCAACCCCTCAGTCCTGATGGACAGCTGTGTTTTTTAAGTAGTAGGCAAAATAGAGAATAGCCTTGAATAACAAGAGGCAATATTTTGTCCAATTTGTCTCCATAGCTTGGCAGTAATTTTTTTTATTCTTGTTACAGAATATTGTACACCATCAATTATTTAGTGGAAAAAATACTTGCCATCCATGATCTGCAATCAGAGGTCATTGTGCATGAAGTATCATCATTTGTTGCTTTTGCGACACTTTTTTCCCCTTTCTGTTATGACTCAACCTCCATCAAAAAGCCCATGTCTGTACGGCTTCTTCTTAAGTACAGCACCTCTGACCTGAAGCTGTGTACACTTGCGTTCCCTGATAAGAGATCACTGACCTATATGTTGGAGGGGGGGAGCAAAAAAATGTGGTATGACAGCCAAACAGATGAGGAGATTGGAAGAGATCTAAAAAGATACTCAGTGTTATCCTGTTGCTAGAGAGGTGGACAAGGATGAGAAAGGGTTATTATATTAAATATGTCAAATATTTCTGGACAGGAATGCTTTTTTACCTATAGGTTTGTTTATGCAGCCTTATGAGCAAATAAGTCACACAGGCAGCCTACTTTCTATCATAAACACCAGTATTCACATTATATATTTGGGGAGAGAAAGCATTTCTTTCTTTTTCACATAATAACTGGTTCACTGCCTAATTAATTCCAATTACGTTACTGCTTTACTATTCTTTTGATCGCTGATAATTCACCATCAGTCCAGCTCAACACTTCCCGTAGATGTTTCAAATGGAAAGCATAAAAGGGAAGGCTTTATGCCCTTTCAGCTGCAGTTTGGTTTTCAGCAGTGATCCGTATACGTCTGTGCACAAAATGCTGAGATGCATTGATGATAATTTTACAGGTCCATGGGAAAAATAGCAACGTAGATGTATAGCAAGTGTGAATCTATCTCAAGTGAGTTACCAAACCCATTTGAAGATTTGGGGTAGATCTTCTTTAATGCAATTTCTGGCACTTTATGCTGTTAGATCTCACGTAAAATATATAATTGTGGACATACTATCCTATATATATATGTACAGCACCCCCATGACATTCATGTGGAGGATAATGTAGTAAAAAATGAATGGATGTATATAGTGGTAAGATGTTGAGACCTGAAAGGGAGACTTACCACGTTTTGTTTACTTCAATTTTTAATTTTTAATTGGGAATGAAATATAAATTCGCAAGCAAGCAGACAACATTCTTTCTCGTGATTGAAGAGTCATGTTTAAACTAAACTCGAAGGTAGTGTATGCATTTTTAATTAAGACTGATTAAAGACAGTATTTCTATTAAAATAGTCAAACTCCATGTGGGTAAGAGGATAATGAAATGAATGTCATCCAGAATTGCTCGTGAACATTGAGGGCATCCCCCTCTCTCTGTGTGAGCATGCACTCGACAACACTAGTAACTCCTGTATCAACATGTTGTGTTAAGTGAAATTTGTCTGGCAAAACTTTAACGATGAAGCGCAATCCTGACGTCAATCGGTGATGATAAGAGTATAAAAGGACCGCTTTCATCGTCATTGTGCGGCCGGTTGGCTTAATAGTTGAAGTTATTTAACGTGAAATTAATTCACTTGCTTTTGAAGTGACTCGGTTACACTGAGGTGAAATGAGCAGAGCTGAACTGATCAAAGAAGTGAAGTGAGACTGGTGACACACACACACAGAGAGAGGGTATATGTCTGAGTGGCTCTGTCACTACAGTGCTATATTTAGCTAACACACACAACAGCCCCACAACAGTAGGCACACACTGACCCCCACCATCTGCTCTCTCTCTCTCGCACACACACACACACACATGCACAGACACACAATGTGAACTGCAGACATGGTTCACTTATTAAGAGTCCTATCACAAGATGGTCATACCCAGACTGACACACACGAGACTCCACGCTTTGTTGCTGTGGAGAAGTAATACAGAATAGTCAATAAACTTTCTCATTATGCCACATGCATACAGTATAAAAGCAAGGGAATCTGATTGAATACACAATAACAAGGCTTATGATGCATGTGTGTGTGTGTGTGTGTCACATAACCCTTCTAAAACACATTTCTCTCCCTCATACAGCTTCACTCGTGGTAAAAAGGACAAAATGACCCCCAGTATATTTGCTATTGCTTCTCTTTGTGTTCACATTCATAGCCCATTCGTATTCTGAGCCACGCACATCATTCCTATAACACCAGAGCCTCTGAGCGCTATTATCCACACACTCTCCTGGACTTTTTTTATTATGAATGTGGACATTTCAAACTCTACTAGCCAGGACTTTGCACGGCATGCCGCCTAAACTGAGATGCAACTCTCATGTGCCCTCTGCTTGGAAACATCAATTACCAAAGTTGCAAGCGGTGGCTGAGACAGCAGCCAGTGTCACTGGGTATACACATCTATTTTCTGATTCAATTCAATACAATAAGGGAGATCATGTTTGGCTGCAAAAATGAAGAGCAAACATTTTGTATCTGGTGAGTAGCTGCCGGCGCTACATTTTAATGGAAAATCATTCCTAGACAGATGGGTGTTTTGCTTTTCTAATATTCTGCTAGTATTTGAAAAATATAGATTTAATTTCTCTGTGTCATTTTGTCAGCCAGCTCCCTACAAAGCATTCTTTTTCTCCCATACAAATCCCTCTGGTCATGCATCTACAATAGATCCGACGCGGAAATCTGTGATATTCATTTTCATCTTCTTTCTTCTTTTTTTTTGGTTGCTGTTGAGTATGTTGCACGTATGGGTTCAGAGAGTGTTCCATCCTCTGGTCTTAAAAAGATCAGAGCATCAAAGGTGAAGATGACAATGCAGACGTCCTCACACATGTGCAACCTATCGGACAGGCAGACTGACAGTGCAGCCTAGTGGCAAAGCAACAGAGTCTCACACATGAGCACATACACATGACACACGTCACAGATAAGGGACAAAATCAGACACCGGATAATAACCATGAATATTGAATATGACATGTATCCCTCTGCGTTTGTGTTTATATACGTGTGTTTAGCTTCGCCTCATCCTTTATCAGGGCATTGCGCATAGGCACAAGGCTCCCCTATACATGCTGTGGAGGGAGCATTATAAACTCACACAGTCAGCCCTGTGTCTCTGGGCCTGGGGAACAGGGTGGGGGTGGGGGGGGAGTAGAGGAAGGAGTTTGGCAGGCACAGCACTGCCTGAATTTGGCCTGGACACACTAACCCTCCATCTCCTTCACTTAGCCGACAGCTGCATGTACTGTTTCTTCGCACTCAATTTTCATCGACAATATTTTGTAGGACGAGTTGACCCCTTTGATTCCAGTTGTGTGTGTGTGTGCGTGAGACAGATCAAGCGGTCCCGGGGGTGATGCCTCAGCAGCAGCAGCAGCAGCAGCAGCAGCAGCAGCAGCAGCAGCAGCCCTGTTGTGGTGGCAGTCGAGTGGTGACAGTGCTGCGTTTTCATGTCCCTGGGTCTCACTGGATGTACAGTTCAGTTCGGAAGATGTCGGCAGACGTCTGAGCTCAGCTGGGACACACTCATCCTGTACACATTTGACCACTGTTACAATTTAACCATACACCAGGGGAGTAGTGAAATGCATACAGCGAAGAGTGTAGTAGTAGAAGTAGTCATTATTAACAATAGGTTTTGTAGTAGTAACTTCTCCTTCACTGTGTGTAGTGCACAGTGACTATGTACGTTTACAATGAAGATATCACAATGTGACTTGAAAAACTTCACAGTTAGCAGAGTGTAGACAAGGTCACATTTCAGAGTCTGATTTGATTTCTATTCTAATTTCAATCCATTTTCAAGGATTCAATGTTGAATCAAATTCAAAGATCAGAGATAATGTCAAATCAATGAAAAAAAAAAAGATTTATCATCTTATCTAACATCTAATTATGTAAAATGTACAGATGCCTGACCAATAAATTAATCTCAGCAGTCAATCGCCCCTCATCTCACACCATCTTTATCTCATCCAGCCGCTCAATAAATCAAACCTTATTAAATAATAGACAAAAAAGAAAATGATTTTGAAGTGTCCTCCTCCAGTCTGTAATATATTAATGTAAACACAAATAGATCTGATACGTGTTGCCATAATGACCACTTTAACTGCCGTCTTGCTTTTAAACTTAAGTTAATTTGTTCATTTTGGAAACAGCGCCAGAAAAAAACCGAGTGAGTAGCTCTGCAGACGCTGTGTAGTCAACTGTACATTATTAGTTGTACATCGGCTTAACATCATTGAACATGAATCTCATCTCATGAATACAAATGTGGCTAAACAGCGTGTTGAAGAGGTGACACATGACTAAAAACCCCATTTCCTATCAGCTTTGTACATGACTGTGTGTGTGTGTGTGTGTGTGTGTGTGTGTGTGTGTGTGTGTGTGTGTGTGTGTGTGCGTGCGTGCGTGCGTGCGTGTGCGTGTGTGCGTGTGCGTGTGTGTTTGTCTAATGATTTTACTTCAGCACAGCTCAGGTCACTGCAGTGGTGTGTGAAAGTTGTGTGTGTCTTGTGTTGCAGTGTGACCAGACCGAAAAAAAAACCAACTGATTAGGACAGATACTCTGATTTGGTATGTTTGTAGAGTAGCCAACCATCACATGAATCAATACATAATCATATTTCTGGAATAACAGACACACACTCAGCTATTGATGTTAGAGCATGACAGTTACTTACATTCAACTGGACAGCCCATTCAAAACCCTACCCCTAACCTTAGCCATAACCAGTTAATGCCTAACCCTAACCTTACTTCAATTCACATCTTAATCCTATCTTTAACTGGATAATCGGGAACAAGGTTCTGTCTCATTTGAACCAGGCTTTGGTCCCCATGAGGACTACTGGTTCTGTAAAGGTCAGTCCGCTTGCGAAAACAAACAGCCGTTATGAAGCCTCAGGGTTTGCGATTTGACAGTCAAGCTGTTGTTAACTGCCGTGTCTCAGGTTGTCCGTGCAGTGTTTGTGTCTGAGCACAGAGTGAGCGGGATAGAGTGTGTCTCTGATAATGCTCTCCATAGAAGAAAGTTCAGTCCCAGTAATCCGCTCTGCACTCTTTATGACTCAGACAGTGATGCCTGTAGTGAGGATGCTCTCTACTAGTCCTCTGTAGGCCTGGGTGAGAGGGCGGCACCTCAGCCTGGCAGCCAGGCTAAGCAGTCAGGTGAAGTGCAGCTACTGCTGGCCCTTTTTCACTGTAGCAGCAGTGTTCACCAGTTTGGGTCAGGTCAAACGGCACCTTATGGCCCAGGGACTTGTGGCTGTAAAGCTCTCTATACCTCAGTCCCTTTGATGATGAGAGGCTGCAGAGGAGGTTTCTTCCTGAACTTTGTCTTGTCTATGTTGAGGATGAGGTCGTTCTCCAGGCCCTTAATGATTTCCAGGATGGCGGTATCATCGTGTTGTCCTGGTTGGAGACGTACGTGTCCACAGTCATCCGTGTACACAGGGGAGAGTTTGTGGCTGAGACAGCAACCCTATGGTGAAATTAAGCACAGCAAAGAACTGCAATCCCATCCTCACCACATGTGGTCTTTCAAGTCAACAAGTCTAGAATCCAATTGGAGGTGGGAGTCAGGACAGCAAGTTCTCAGTCAGCTTTCCTGGCTGGATGACGCTGAAGTCCACTGATCTGATCTCAGGGTAGTGGGCAAACTGGAGAGGGTCAACACTGTCTGGGACCACAGAGTTCATGGCTACTAATGTAAGCACCACTGGTGTAAAGTCATTCCAGGTGGGTGTGTCTGCTTTTTTAGGGATGTCATGGAGATTAAAAAATGCTTGGGATAAGGACAAGTTGAAGATGTGCAAATACAGATCAGATAGTTCAGCACAGGCCTTGAAAACTCTAGGGGGAAAACTGTCTGGACCCCCTGCCTTTTAGGGTTCACCTGCTTGAGAACCATGAGGACCTGTGTGAATTTGTGTTACCTGGAATGCAGTGTCTCCAGGCTTACAGAGGGACTCTGAGGGAGTGTCATTGCTGAACCTGTCAGCAATGACAGAAATCTGGAAGGGCGGCATCCATGCTGGCTTTGTTTTCCCTGTATTTTGTGACTGACTGGATACGCTGCCACATATACGACATGTGTTTTTATTTAGATAGATCCTCTCAAGTTCAAGGGTGTGTGCCCTCTTTGCAGCTTGTACAGGGACTTCTTGTACTCCTCTCTATCTCCTAACTTGAAAGCCTCACACCATTCATGATCATTGATCATGCTGTGTATTTCTGTCAGTGCAGCCTAACAGAACTTTATGCTCACGCGTTAGCAGACCTCATAGTTGCAAACGTTCTCCAACAAAAGGATGGATTATTTAGGGACCGAAAGAGAGGACATGAGAATAACTGGACACCTTGAAGAACAGTAGTTACTTCTGAGATTACGTCATGAAGCCAGCATCCCAAACCTTCTGCCTTCTTATAGGGTGTTTTTCATGCTAGACACTGTCTTTTAATCATTCACTGTGCGTTTTAAAATGCAAATGTTACGCACAATCTTATTATAAGCTGTGACGGGAGCATGTGAGCGTCTGCTATTAATATGAATAACAAACCGGCTGGATGTGCTTGAATAATGTGTGAATGATACAGCTTTGTGTATGACGTATTGACTGTGATGCTAATTATTTAGCAACTAGCTGAGAGTTAGCACATCATCAGCTCATTCAGTAACAGACTGATCCATCCAAACTACACCACAGAGCCACTTACATGTATTTTATTTGATTTGATATTAGAGATATGTATCTATCTTTGATCCTTCTAACCCTTGTTGCAAATGCAATGATTAATGCATGCATGGCTAGGATATAAAATCTGAAAATGAAATATTACAACTAAAAGAAGCCTGACTAAAATGGACTATGCAACAATGAAACTGAACAAAAACAACAGATGATGGAAATATGACTATACTAGTGTAATGACAAGAAATGATAACAAAATAAGCCACCCCCCCTCCTATTTATTATGTTATTTCATTTCAAATGTTAAGTGGTTATAATATCCAGTTTTTATGTATTTTATTTATATTGTTCTGTGTAGCAGTGTAGCTCACAAAATAGTATCCGTGCTCCAGTTTCTGTGATGAGAAGTAGCTCACAGAGAGGTGTGGTTTCACTGACAGCTTAGACCAGGAGAGGGTAGTGCTATGTAAATGTGATGATTCTGTCTCTTGGAGTGACTACATTCAAATGGCCATATCTTCTCCAATTATTATTTTATTTACATGTGACAGACATAGTTGGAAAGCTTAGAAATTACATTTGCATACTCTGTAAATAACTCACAATGTCCCTCTGCCTACTTGTTGCTGTTTTTTTCCTTGGCGATTGTAAATTAGTAATAGTCAATTATTTGTATATGTATTACTGTTTTAAGTATTCTCTAAAATCAAAGTTCATTCGTGTTTTTCCATGAGAGGAGAGCAGTAACAATATCTTCTCCTATAAACAAATCTGTATGTGGGTTACTGTCTCTTTAAATTAGGTGACAGTTGTTATGCGCTGTTTTCGATGAGCGAAAAGCTGATAGGAGTGTGCATCTCACCTTAGCGCCGATCTTTGCGAGTCCCTCTAACAGGTGTGTTTGTGTGAGTGGCTGAAAGAGAAGAGAAGAAAGAGGAAAAACTTAGGGTTGAACTGATAAAAACTAACAGTTAGAAGTCAGGAAACTGAAGAAAGAGAGACATAAGAGACCATCGGTGTGCCGTGAGTTCGAGTAGGACTACGTGAATTGTGTAAACAATAGAAATCCCGGTGAGTCACGATAGATGTATTAGCATGCTAACAGAGTGCTACAAAAAATAACTTGAGAATTAGCCTTGAATACTCTCCAAAAACCAGTCGGGACAGATTTAACCAGTCTGAATGATTTATTAATGTTGAAGCCTTTGTTAATTGTTTTATGAATATTGTGCTGCTAGTTTATTGTTGTGTGTAAACCTTTTCATAGCCGCTCAGTGCAGGCTAATGCGGTGCTAAACCTGTAGGCCCCGGTAGGAAAAATCCATGCAGCTAACCTGACAAGTGTTGAGTTAAAAAAAGTGTTTTTCACTGTGTGAACTGTAAAATGAAGGTGATTTATGTAAATAGTACAAGCTGTATGCTAAAAACAGAGTTGAATTATTTTGAAATGTTAGGTGAGAACTCTGTTATGATGAATACAAGTTCATTTAAATGTTTTCAAATTGACTTTTAGTATAGACAAAATGAGTAATTGTCTGCATGGTTGTATAGGCTGTTTTTTTTTTTTCCAGAGTCCTTCACTTGGGTCCTTCGTCTGCTGCCATTTGTCGATACTGGTTGCTATCCCCCCCAGTCATTCACACCTCCATCCCCATCTTCACCCCCCTGCAAGACTCCCCATTGGACATTCGTTGTTAAGAGGGCGGTAGGACTGAGTGCACTAATTTTATTTTTTACTTTCCTATTCATTTGAACTTTTGGGACAATTTACTTTTATTACCTGATACCTCAGATGTTTTTTTTTGTTATTTTCATTTATTTTGGTTCAAATCAAACAAAGACATTTGAAATAACTGTGAACCCAATTTGTAATGGTTACATTCTAGGTACTGTTGATTTTTTTTATGCAGTATTCACTTTAAGTTACTTACCGTTTTAATATACTGTGCTGACAAAAAAATATTCCTTGGGTCCAATATAACTCCTTTAAACCTGTCTGTGTTCCATGTAATTTTTGGGGTAGATGTTACATGGTCTGGTCCAGCAATCAGCCTGGTAAATATCAGTGGGTCTAGAATAAAAGTTAACCCTAATTTTACTGTTTGATACTACGCTGCCTCAACATAACAGGAACAAGTAGGGGTTACACGATAAAGAGACAAACTTAATAATTTTTGTGTTTTTATAGTTGTGAGGAGGACACAGAAAATCCATAGCCCCATATGCAATGTTTTCTTCTCTGCAGATGTTTCCACAAGAGATAAAATGTCAGCTGAGAGGGTCCACACACAAAAATAACACAGGCCACTGCAAAGAACATGACGTCATTCAGAGAATCTCATGACTGAATGGCCGTTGCGCCTTCTGCGTCAGCATGATTTTTCGCAATTGAAACATTTAAACTCTCGGATCAGACGTGATGGCGCCGCTTGGCCCGGCAGATTGGGACTGCAGATGTAAATTAGCCTAAGGCTAACTCTGGTGCAATGCATCAAATGGCGACATTTATGTTTTTAATTGCACATGGTCCCTTTCAAACAAAATTCAATCTTTCATTCAAAAACGTGGAAATCGTGTATATGTGCCTTGACTTTGTATGTAAACTTGTCTTGCGACAAATCCGTGTTGCGACACTGCATTACCCAAACTAAATGTCTCAACTAAATGTCTAACCTTAACTTAAACCTAATTCTAAACTTAACCTTAAAAGTCTAAATTCTCAAAAAGCCTTTTGAAAAGTAGGATCTTGAATGGATTTCAAACATAAAATATTTCCCCACGACCAAATAAAGATATGTACATTCAACTGTACCTGAACAAACTGTGTATATAATAGTTTAGTGATTACCAGCGGAGTGCATCGATAAAGTATCAATGTACTTGAGCCTTGCAGGCATGCTCCTGTTCCATCCATCCAATCAGTCATTTATTTGCCACTGGGTAGGTTAGTGTGTGTGTGTGCATGCAAGAGGCAAGCCAATGAAAACAGAGCACATGACGGAAAGGGTGGAGCACAGTATCTGCTCCGGACCGACGGAGACAAACAGAAAGTGATGGGAGTTGGCCCGGCAGGTGTGACGAGAAGGTGTGGCTGTGGTGGAGCGTGTAGTGTGCAATGCTGCTCTCCTATTGGCTGCTCACGCTTTGACTGATGTGCTTGTCCCTCCCTCTTTCTCCTCATGCCCGCTGAAAGTGTGTGTATGAATGTGTGTGTTCGTGTGAGGGAACCGGCAGTCTGAAGTGAGCCACTGAGGCAGGCTCCAACACTCCAACCCAATGAGCTCACAGCCTTCACACACACACACTCTCTCACACACACACACACACACACACACACACACACACACATACACATACACACACACACACACGCCTCAACCCTGGGAGACAAGAGAAAAGAGCAGGAGAGAGAAGAGACAGAGTGTGGCAGAGAGAGGGAGAGTGAGGGAGTAATAGTGGAGAGAGGGAGAGAGAGAGGCAGCGGGAGACTGGCGGGGTCTTAGAAAGAACACCATGGTTTCAGATCCGGGGCTGACCGCGATGCTGCTGTGGACTATATCTCTCCAGGCTCTGGGCACGGCGGGAACCAAAAGCAATGAAGGTAAGGGAGGAGAGAGAGAGAGAGCTCATTTAAATATACAGAGTTAAATATTGCATCTATTCTGACAGCAGGGATTAACTTCATACATGTGGAGTTCCTGGAAAACACATACACGCAGAGTGTGTGTCGTATCCTGGTGCATGACATCAAAGTTTGTAGTGTGGGTCTCTGTGCTAGTGTGTGTGTGTGTGTTTGAACTTGACATTGTGTCCAGGTTGCGTGTCACTTGCTGTAATGCATGTGCCTGTCAGGCAGTGAGAGTGAGCGTGTCTTTCTCTTTCCATCTCCAAGATCTGAGATGAACATCTTCATGGATTTCACTTGTGTGTGTGTATTTTTGAGCTTCTTAAACAATGTGTCTGTGTGTGTGCACGCACAGGTGTCTATAAATGTGCACACACTTTGTTCCCTTATGGGTACAGTTGGGAGTTTGTTTACTTCCCTCTTCCTGCCCTTCGTCTTTCCACCACAAGATGGAAAATTGTTGTTGTCACTTGTTCAGCTGATGCCACACACACGCTACAAAGTCCCCTGGTACCTTTCAGTATATTGATGTGTATGTGTGTGAGTAAGAGAGAGAGAGGGAGACGGGGTCCTTGACATAGGTCTAGTCTCAGGAGACTGAGTGACAGCGGAAATTCCAGTGTAAAGGGCCTTCTTCATCCCTGACAACAACATACAGCTCAACCACTGCAGGGGAAAAGAGGCAGCGGAGGAAGAGAGAAAAGATTGTGGGGGGAAAAGGAGAAAGAGGGAGAGAGAAAGAGAGAGATCAAGTCGTGTGGTTCAGCTGGTATTACCTCAGCAGTGGAGAGATGAGGGCAAACATTTATCCTGTACTAAGCTGTGTCAAGTCGAGACAGGAGAGTTGGGCTGCCTCGGGTCAGAGCAGAGACAGACGGTCTGTCCACTATTCATCGCTGAAGTTGTTGTCACTGACTGTCCTCATATGTCCCTGTCTTTTGTCTTCACTGTTCAAATTCATTTAGCTTCTCCTGTGATCGTTATTACCCTTCTCTGACGAACACAAATCTACTGCCTACTCCCTGCTCGCTAAATTTAAAAGAAATTGGTTTAAAATTCTTAATCCCAGTCCTTGACTTAACTCACCTGGCAGTCAGAATCCAGGTGTAAAAACAGATCGTTCATCATTCGTCTGCAGGTCTCACACACAAACACCCGTCAAAAACATGTCAATTAATTTCTACTTTGGTCATTTTATGTGGAAAGATGATAGACAGATTTATTAAATGAGTGGATTCAAATCTTGACCGACATAAGTGTAACTTAACTCTTGACACATCTTTTGGCTTCATTAAAATGGTTGACTGTATAAAGGTGTATAGGATAAAAAAATGCAGCTGAGATAGATTTAAACGATTTAATTTGTAAACTTGTAAATGAATGAAAGTATAGAATAATCGCTAGTATTATAAAGTAATTTATTTCGAAGAAAAAAAAGAAGAAACTGAACTTTTTTTCATTTAAAATTGAAAGCTTTGAGAATTTTCTTTGTCATTTATGAAAACTACAATAGCCATAATACAGTAATATACAATAATACCTTAATACTTATTATTATTATTATTATCCATATCACACCTTATTTATTTGTTTTTTTTCACCCAAGGTTGCTGCCAAAATTATATATATTACGAACTGAAAATGCTCTTAAAAAAAGTGTCAGACGTAAAGCACTTATTCCAACCCAAAATAAAATAGTGGAAAAATACCATATTTTTTACACACATCACATACTTTTTAATTGATGTTAAACACACTGTTGAGACATTTGTGAGTAGAAATGTTTGCTCTCTATGTTTCTTCATTCTGTTTCTCCTTATTATGTCACAAGATGAAAACTGCAGGTGAGAAAAAGTCATAATGCGACTTTAACTTGTATTCACAGCAGTTAGACTTTCTCACTCAAACAGTCAGTCACAGACCTGTGAATGTTCCCCAAAGTAAGATTATGAGCTTAACCCAGATTCAAACTGTCCTTAAAAATATAAATAAAACCACTAACGACTGCTAGTTTTGTGTGTAATTTAGTGCAAGAACACAGTCGATGTCTGAAAGATAACATTTTGCGATCCACAATGATGGCTCAGAAAATTAAATTTCACCTCCTTGCTTTGCTTTGGCAGTAGTCCGCCTCGAAGGCAATTACAAAATATTACATGCAAATAGACGAGATAACCTTTGGAGTGAATGAAGAGCTGCAAAATTAAATTCATGGAGGAGCAGGTAACTCTTCGCAAAACCACCGGCAGGGCTCATACATGTATGGCACTTAGTATTTACGTGGGACGCCACTACTTAATTTTGTACACCATAGTCGTAGTCAGCCATTTTCTTTTTGTGCATTGTTATTGTCTGCAGTCATGTTCATCTTAACATGGACACCTTTATTTCTATGGGGGTGAATGTACGGTGCATCCCAACACTCACTGACATCAGTGAGATTGTTTATATTCATAACTATATGTGATTCGTAAATCCTTTACAGAATTCAACTTCTCCTCAATCCATGTCGTTTATTTATTTGTATTGGAGCGTTGTGTGTGTGTGTGTGAGACGGAGAGATTGAGTGAGTGAGTGTATGTGTGCGCGCGCGTGTGTGTGTGTATAATATGTGTATAAGTATGTGAAGGAGGAACAAAGGGAGAACTCGTCTTATGATGTTGACTTCTATGAACATGTTTGTGTATTTCTTCATAAGGAAAAGATGCGAAGTAGTGAATCTCGCTGTGAGAGACATGATAATTACTGTAGAATCATATGAAAAAGAGAAGGAGCTGAAGTCAGTGACAGACCTGCGGGGAATGTGGAGGAGGAGGAGGAGGAGGAAAGTAAAAGCCTCTTCAGCTCAGCTTACCCATATATTTCATATACGGGCTTGGATGTAAGCGCCCTGTATGGAAAGCTCTAAATTCTTTGGGCAAATTCACAGACATCGTGGATTTGCTGCGTTGTTGGCTGTTGAGATTATTTAAAGACAGTTATATATATCATGATATAAAAATAGTAAAAAAAAAGGTGATCTGTAAAACTAAATCAGGTATGTCAGTTAATCACATAACAAATATGACACATATGTTTCAAGCAAGTCTTTTGTCTTAAATAACCAATTTACAAGGCTGATTTTACATATATTTAATTTATCATTTTAAACATACTGTAGAACACTTGAAACAGCCAGTTATTTGATTGGCTGTGTGCTCAGGCTGAAGTAACCAACAAACCTATGATTGAATTACATGAACCGTGACAATGTTAAAACTTTGATCCCTGAGACATTATATTATCATGAGTATTTATGGGTCAAAATTTTTTTTAATCCTGTATCTTGAACAGGTTTGTGACAACTTTCTCTGGAGAAACTTATGCACATCATGGACACACCTGTAAGCACCTGACAAAATAGTCTCAACCACCTCAGTGGTTCTTCACGTAAAAGTAACACAGTAACCCTTTCTCTCCCACTGGGATAGAACTCTTCACACACACACCAACGCACACACAAGTCAAAGTAACACCAATGCCACTTTCTGCGCTGACTGCAACACAAAGCAAACTTTCTTGCCCGTTAAGTCAGTGTGAACGCTGTAAACTCAAAACATCAGTGCCGCGGTAGAAGTCCTTCAAGTGGTCGTGCAGAAATTATGTTTTCAAAGAAACAATTTGAGGATCAAACAATCTCTGTGAGTTTATGGCAATAAAAGTGGCCACATCGTAGTTGTTGGCATGAAACGGCAATTTGTGAATCAGGCCTCAGAAGATTCCAGATGAAGAGCAATCTTGTCGTGTTTTCAGCAGCTCGAACATTTATTGTGTGTGTGTGTGTGTGTGTGTGCACGCTTGTACAGAGGTGGTGGTTTCCCTGAGCAGCTCCTCCTGTCTGTGGGCACCGGCCCTTATTTCCACTGGGGACCTGGAGCGCTGCTTTACGTTGTTGTTAGTTCTAAGGAACATAAAAACGAGCCACACAGAGAGAAGGGCATGCTGCTAATGAGCTGGTCGTAGGTGGATGATTATTACCACTTACTGCTGCTGCAGGACGACCAACAGGAGAAGCAGAGAGAGAGCGAGAGGGAGGCAGGGAATGGTATTATTATTATTACCATTATTATTACATTATTTTATCATCGAACACCTAATTTTGAGGCTGAAAAAAATCACTGGGAAAACAGGAAATGAAGAAGAGAGCCGTACTGCTGGGAGCTGCTGTTTTATCTTTGCGCAATAAAAGGCAAACAAATGAAACAAATGTTCTGTCTGTGTAGGGGTAAAAAAGAAAACAAGAGAGAGTGAGGCTTTTGATTTTGATCACTGTTACAGTGGGCTCTGACACTGCTGTTTGTATTGATGTCTCCACAGTCCACAGAGTACCTGCTGCTCGTCGTCTAGTAACATCATGTGAGAAACATGCATGAGTTTGTCATAATTAATAGCTCAGAGGGGGAAGGAAAAAACTAATATATTTTAGCCACATAATTGTACTAAACACTAAAGTTGCTGCAGTCTGTGTTGCTCAAGGACACATGAGTAGGCTGGCTGACAAGGAAAGATGTTTTCCTGGATGTGGATTCATATTTCAGCTTTTATTGACTGAAAGAGCTGCTCTTTTTTTTCCCACCGCCCCACCGCAATTGCACGGCCAAACTATATTCTCAAGTCTCTCACATCAAAAATAGATCACCATCTTCATCAATCAGTCTGTTGGTGTGTTTCTTTCACACGCACCCTCGCTTCTTTTGTGTTTGCTTTGCCCAATCACTTACAGCTGTCAGATCGCTGTCAATATTGGACGTACAGTGTGAGGAGATGCGGCTGCCTGTGAGGGGTTTCGCTCACGTAAGGTTTGGCCTTGGGTCTGCAAAATGATCTTGCAGCTACTCGGTTATATTAATTACATTTACAGAAATTGACAGCACTTCATGTCTGTAATTGTAAAAAGAGTCCACATGACTCATTCTCACAGTGTGAAGCCTGTGTTGTGGGATCGCTTTAAAAAAAACAAAAAACAGATAGGGCGTGAACCTTTCTTCTCCCTGTATCTCCTGCTTTGTCCTAACGTAGGTTTTGTTATGACTGCTCCCATTTTCCTCCCCAAAGGCTCTGGTCATTATTGAGACATCAGCCTTGTTAGCCAGCTGTCGACAGGAATATAGGAAGTACCTGATCAATACTGCCGAGTCTGCCAGTCCTCATGAGTGAGCACAAGAAGCGCACAAAGGCGCACAAAGCACGGGCCTCTCCTGAGAACTTTCCGCACGCCCATTAGCAGGACCTGATGCTGGGTTGGCCCAACATCAGCAGCCTCTGTGATAGCAGCTGCATCGTTGGGTAATTCATGGTCCTGTGCGCTGTCAAGGTAGGTTCGAAGTTCCCTTACAGAGAGGGCTCAGGATGAATTGAAAGAATGAGAGGCGGAGAAAGGGCTGTAGGCGAAGCTCGATGGTTCTGTAATGGGTCGGGGTTGTGGCTGTGTTGGCACATCCCTCCTGGAAAGAGATCTCGCTATGATGTTTCCGTTGTGGGGACTGATGAATGACGCAGATGTGGCTCTGCAGCAACGGTCTCCTCTCCTCCTCTCTGTCATACGCAGACAGAGGAACACAGCATGTGTTTGAAAACAACAGAGAGGCTGTGTGATGGAGGGATAGACGGGCAGAGAGTGAGACAGGGGAAAGACATGTGGAGAGAGCAAGACGATCACGGTGCGGAGAACAAAGAGAGATGAAGAAAGGGAAAGAGGGGCAGGCTTCTGTCTCAGATGTGTCTCCTCAAGTTCTGTTGGTGGGTGTCTTTATCAGCACCAGCGAGAGCATCTCGCTGATAATTTGCAGCACTCAATTCCCTTCAATCCATTATAGGATTTAAATGTTCATTAAGTTTAATAGAAGCCCATTGGAGGTCTAATATGCTCTGATAAACACTGGCAAACCTGCCAACCTGTTCCAATTGCTGCGGCAACAAAGCACCATCCAACTAATAAGGTCAAACTCAAAGTTTGTGCTCGGCTCATGTTGTGAAGTGTGTTTTCTCCGAGTTACAGCAGCTCGTGCAGCAGCAGCAAGCTGAGAGCATAGTGGAGATATTCATCAGTAAGTCTTCTGAAATAACTGACAAAATAGGTCAAATTGTTCACATATCTTAAGAGTCCAGCATGACTCATCCGAGATTGTTTTGCTTTTGTTGGCAGGACCATGTTCTTTGTCCTGAATAAAAGTACTTTTGGTTGGAATGTGGGAAAACTAACTTTGTTGTTGTTGTGGCCTGGGATGTGTGATGAGTGTCTGCTGCGGCGCTTTTACTTTTTACTACTAGGGTTTGCCTCTCGAAATGGTCTTTAACAAGTGTGCTTATGTACTCCACTAACTGTCGGGAAGATATGGAGTGGTACAGCTTTTAGCAAATAGCCTGCAAATATTTGTTGCGACAGATAGAGTCTTCGGTGTGAACTGTGTGCGATACGTGTTGAAAATAGGCAAGAGGCCGGCTCAAGAAGAAGAGCACCGCAACTCGCATGATTTTGACAGGTTGTTTTAACTGAACAATAGGAGCCAAAGCCAAGTTTTTTTGTCTGTTTGTTAATTTGCCTCAATTACGCGGTACATGCGCTGACACACTGAGTATTCGCCCTCATCTCTCCCTTCTCCATAAAGGTCCAAACATACAGTATAATGCATGCATTTATTTATTTATTAATGTTGTGTTTTCGTCGTGGCACGCATATATACTACAAATGAAATGTTAAATACTCATATGTAAAAGTGTTTTACACTAATATTTTTTTACATCAAACTTAACGTAATGAATAGCTCAAGTGATATGCAAATTCATAAGGAGTCTGTTCTTTCTTCTTCCAGACAACCCTTCATTTAGATTACTTCTCACTTTTATAATGATCTGGTTCACGTTTAGAGTCCGATTTCCAATCACTAGCGTGAGAAGTGCTTGAGATGTGTGGCTCGCACTTGCAGCATGGCTGCTCTAACCTCTGACTTGAGTTTTTGCATACAGTGCGAATGTTTGAATTTTAAATGGAAAAACCCATTTGCATTTATTTTTTGGATTTTTGTCATCATAATAATAAGAAAAACTAAAATTAAGATATCCAGTGGTGCTCTGTAATGAGCATGAGACGTTTCTATATCCAGCATGACCTGAAATGCTAAAGATGTGTATTGTTGACATAATAGTTTGAAATTAATCAAAGTCTGGGCAATAAATATGACATATTTTAAAAGGATAATTGGAAGATCCTGTGGATGTCATCAGTTATTTTGTCGTTTTTTCCCTCGGAGTAATGCTTATATTCCTCAGAACAAAATAGAATAAAGTGTTTTTAAATGAACTAAAGGCTAAATGTTACCTGAAATCTGAATCAGTGTAATTAAAGAGTAGGTACTCACACACAAATCAATTAATTATCTAAATAGTTTGACTCTATTGACGAAAGAAAATTTGTCTTTATCAGGGAATTTGAAAAGTGAATTGCTCTCATGTTTGGGTAATTACTCTCATGTTTGGGTAATGTTATTTTTTTTTTTACGATTCACAGTTATGATTTTTTGCTCCATTTGTGTGCGGGTTGGCCATATTGTACACCTGAGCCTGCTTCCATCAGGAAATAATGTGTTCTACACACACTAATCTCTCCATCTATCACAGGCAGGATGTAATTAATATATGGCAATGGGGGAATGGGCAGGTAACTCATCATATATCTGATTAAAATCCTTTTGTATAAACATATGCAAACACAATTCAAAGAGATGCACAAGGGCACACATCACATGTATGTAAATACACTCACACACATGCTCCTAATCGAGTTATCTCTGTGGCAATAATATTAATGCGTTATATATATGACACATTCATCTATAGAAAACAGAGGCACTTAAAACTTAACCATACACATGGGGGATGAAGAGGAGAAAGTGAATATTGCTGTTGTATTGTGGGAAGCGGTTTGTATACGTCTGTTTCAGTGTCTTGCATCAGCAGCTAGCCTCTGGGTTACCCCCCCCCGCTGAAGTAACCACAGCATTTACCATAAAGAAAATGTTTAAAAGCACCCACTCCTTGTTTGGAGGACAGGACTGTTTGAAAGGAAACGTAAAAAGAACCTTTGCCTGTCCTGACCTCCTGACCTTTACTCTGCACATGAACAGTCGGCACCTAAAGATACATTCAGAGATAGGGTAGTATTTCTAAAACTAGTGATATAATGTCTTAGGTTAAAAATTGGCTGCATTTTTTTGCATTTACAGCAGCATTTGCCAGACTGCAGACTGTGCCAGCTGCATGTATTTTATTTTGTTTATTACTGCCTGTAAAATGTTGTTTAATTATTCCTTTATCTGTTCTCTTTAAACAACACTCACTCTGTGTTTTATGGCAAACACCAGCGTGTGAGTAATCCTTAAAAACAACAACAACAATGACAGAAAGCTAATTTTAACATTAGTTAATTCCAAGAATTTACCTGGACTTGTTTGCAGCTGATAAAATAATATGGCTAAAATAAATATCTTCCTGAGAGATAACGTCAGGAATAGGAAGAGGACTAGAATGTTAGAGATAAGACGAAGGTCTTACGGACATCTGTTCCAGTGAGGTTTTAAAGGAGGGACATTTCTGTGGCAGCTTACCCACAAACAGAGCCGAGCAAGGAGTCCAAACACTTCTTTACTCGTCTCTCTGTTCTCTCTCATCATCTGTCTTCTGTTCATACCCGGCCCTTTCAAATGCATGAAGCCAAATGCATTCATCTACTCACACTTGAACTAGATTTGACAACAAAGCTTGTGTCTCCCAGAGAGGCTTCTCTGTCTTGGTTGTGACGACGGGAGAGATGAAAAGCTCATCGCTGCATCTTTCAACCACACTGACATGCCATTCTCTAATAAAAACAAACACGTTAGTGCTGCAGTGTGCTCATCACATTAAGAATTTGGGGCTTTTAGTTAGCTTAAACTGTGACGATTCTGTTATATTCGCCGCTAATAACATGGTGAGAATCAGTGTGGCGTGTCGCTGTGTCAGTGCACAGACAGCTGGTGGCTGCATGGCGTCGCTCAGTCAGGTGTACAGCTTCAGGACTTTAACCAGGAACACATGCACACATGCACCACACACACAAACACCTAAAAGGAGTGCATTAAAACTGTTGGAGATAAGAAAACTTAGTCATTAATCACAATCATCATCTGTTGTCCCCTGAGGAGAACTGGCTCTGTGCTGCTTCTTCTAACATTTTATGCTATGGTGGTACCGAGATCAAACCAGAGGCAGCGCTATTAGAAAACTGTAGGTTGTAATAGGTTCGCTACAACAAGGAGCAATGTCGGCAATTAGCTCAGTTACATGTTAAGCTAAAGCGGCACAAAATCAGTGTCTTGACAGAAAAGGGGTAATTGCTGCACAAATATAATAGTAAATGTAACATCATGGAGTTGTGTTTAGTTTCTTTTGTGCAGCCCCTGTGGTCAGTAACTATACTGTTTTAACTGACCTCACTAATGCACCACACATACTTTAAGTGATCTTCTATAGAATGGAGCCATGACCGTGTACTGTATGGTGCAGTGCAGTATGTGGCCCACTTTATTATATATTACAGCTTTGGATTCGCATACTCCAGGGCAGACACAGTGCCGGTTAGACACACTGACTGACAGTAATTATCACCATTCATCATTAACCATAAGCCAGAGATGATAAGAGCTCTTTATGTAAAATGTCAGCCCGCTGAAACGATGAAAATGATTAAAGGGCATCAGTGTGAAATAGAGACATACATGCTGCACGAGGGTTGAGATGAGCTGACAGGGCGGGCAGACGAGCAAGCAGGGCCCCCTGTGGGTGGAGAGGGAAAATAAATAAAGAATAAAAGTCATTTTATTTATTAAAGAGTAAGGCAGAGTGAGAACTGGGGCTGCTACAGGAACATCACAAAGAAGAGGAAGAAAAAAAAATCTCTGGGCTGCAAGTCAAGTCTGTATTGATAAAATATCGCTGTCATCTTGACTCAAATATTCTCTGTGCTCGAGCTCGCTGGCTCGCTCTCAGTTCAGCGCGGCTAACCTCTGTGTGAACTCTTCACCGCAAATCAATAGGTCGAGGCATTCGTTGTTAGTTTTTGCAGTGGCAGGCCATGGATGGGGAAAGTTGAGCGCCCCGAATGTCGTCAACCCAGATGTGTGATACTATCGTCTGCAGGTATCACACTGTCATCTGCTTTTAGGCTCTTCTGCCTCTGTTTTTCCTTGTTTTCAAGCACCCTCCTTTTTTTCCTCTCACGTCTCCTCTTTACCTGCTCTATTAATAGCTCTGCGTGCTTCTCCTCCACTACGTCTATACCCCTCCGGATGTTTTCCCTGGGGAAGGCAGGCAGGCTTGGGCAGCAGTATAGTCTGCTATTCACGCCTGTCCCCTGGGGGAAGGATGAGCTTCGCTGGCCCTGAGTATCTTCCACCCTCCATCATGCAGCTAACATGATGCCTTGCAGGGACGTACGAAGCAGGGTCCCGTGCCCCAGCTCGGGGGCACCTGCTAAAAGAAGACAAAATAAGGGGTAGCGGCGCTCGAGGCACGCTGTCCAGCATAAACTGAATCATCTCATCACCACTCCTGCAGACGCTCACCCACCCACTCTTTCTGACCTGAACTTTTGATTTTGGAAATGGCTACACTTGTGTGTTTTTATTTATTGAGTGTATTGAGAAAAAAAGTGCTGCCTCTACTGCATTTTATGCTGATATTATGGAAAAAGTTTGTGTTGTGCACAGTTCCGTGCTTCATTTCCATAAGAATTTTAGATGCGCTGGCCGTGATTTTGTGGGCTGTTGTGTCTTCGCTGTGAAAATACTTGGGGTGCGGGCATGTATTAAATGGATGACTCTTCTACCTACTTGATTGAAAGTGATCACTTGTTTGCTCAGGAGATAAAGTGGGTCATCCGGGAGAAGGACAGGTAGATTGATCCCTGGTTCCTCGGCTGTATTCTGAAGTGTCCTTGAGCAAAAAACTGAACCCCAAATTGCCCCAATGGCTGTGCTGACAGTGACTGATACGAAATAGAAAAAGTGCTACATATACAAGGGCAGGGAGTCAAGCTGGGGTTCAGACTTATAGTTTGAAAATGTAATCGAGTTCAGGCTGGTTTCGGTCACACTGGCTGAGCATGTGTGTGTGTAGTGCCACATATACTTTGATATTTGATATGTGCAATAGAAACCACTGTCTTCCCCAAGTCTGTGGGTTTGTTTGTTCGCAGGAGGACCACACAAAATTTCTTTCTACCAAACATAGTGGAGTGGTCTGGACTGGAATGAACCATTTAATAAATACAGTCTTGTCTTTGACATTGCAACATTTTTTAAACATTATTTGAATTTTTGTGAAATAATGTACACCCACTTTCTTAAAAATCAGGCATATTTCGTGGACAGATATTCATGAGTCTGTACAGAAAATCATGTGTAAGTCAGGGCTTCACTTACTAAAAAATTATCAACCAATTTTCTTAAAATCATAGTTATTTGCCACAAAACTGGTAAGCGATTAAATACAAAATGGATGTGAGCGATGGGTTGGATATAATAATCCCCCCTCCACGCACACACCCGGATACACACACAAACTTCCTTTATCACACGGATAACTTTTATTTAAATTTCATGAAATGAATCAGGAATTTGTAGATAATATTTATATTTATGTCATATATATTCAGTTGTATAGCTGTTGTATTCATTAATATTTATCATGTGTTATAAATATTCATATTTATATTCATTCTGAAATGGATTCTAAGACACATGTCAGATGAGTTGATGATGTTAGAACTTTAACAAAAACAGTAAAATTACCCAAACTAGACATGCTTCTCTCTCTGTCTCTGTGGCTCTGGCTGGTTTTCTGTTGATTGCATGTTTTTTTTTTTCTATGCTTTAAATCTTCAAAAATTCTCATTCCCTGCTTTCACCATACAAACTGAGACGAGTTCAAAAAGGAGTAAATGAAAAGTGGAAAAAACAAAGTGTCTTTTTTTTGTGGGAATCATCCATGTCAGAGTGTCATAATAAGTCTCGCAGCAGACATCTTCTTCTATTCATCTGTGCTGCTTTCTCTGCACCAAGGACAAAATGCTTACGCCACAATGGAGGCATGGGGAGAAAAGAAGGGCCTCTGGGGAGGGAAAAACTTCAGGGAGAGCTTGAAGAGAGATGAGAGCAGGAGGAAGAGAAGGAGGGGGAGAAGGGAAGAAGGTGAGTGTAGGTGTATAGGTAATGAGATGAATCTTTAGTGATTCCTGTGGGGAAAATAGGCCACTGCTGCAACAGATACACAGAGGAATGATACGAAAGAAAGGAAGAAAGAGTTTATAGCACAGATTAAAAGATATTAAAACTACCAAAACTACGATGGATGATTGGGTCAGCAAAGGGTCAGACTTAAACACAGTTGTTGCATAACCAAACTACAAAGTCTACTGTAACCATGGTAGCAACAATGTTCTGTATATTATGTCCATGTGTTGTTTTAATATTATTATTTTAGAGCATAGAGTTGCTTGTTTGCTAAAACTGTACTCATTAGCATCCGTTGTGAATGTACCGTTGATGTGACGTGTGTGTGTTGCTACATGCTGAACTTTCAAAAAGTATTATGCAGATACAGGACTGATAAAGTAAGCTTATTGGCCCTTCTATTTCATTACATTTATTATGTGTTTATTCCTGACATATCCTGTATGCAGATAGCTGACAACATTGTGCTGAATGTCACAAAATAGCTGTATTCATAGTTTCTATTCGGACCAAATTGGTCAGTTATAAAAATGAACAATTTATTTTCAGCTTTGCAGAATTTACTTGAACAAAAAACAAAAAAAAAACACCCTCATCCGCTTAAGCCAACTGCAAACAAAATAATAAAATAAATAAACTATACAAAACTCACCAAATTAAGCATTGCGCATTGTCCCATTGATATTTATAATTTTTTTAGCCGGAGTAGGCTATCACACTGAGCAGGTGATGTCATTTAAAGCAGAACTATGCAGGATTTTCTTTTTTTAAATTTAGCAGCTTCTGATTCATTCTGATGGTTAAATTTTGTATTGAGGGGAGATTGGGGGCTGTCTTCACTCCCCCTACTACTTAAATCTATATAAGGTCAAGACAGCCACAGCATTATTTATGACGTTCATCATAGCAGAGCTGGCGAAAAAGAAGCAGGAAAATAAATGTAAAGGAAGCGAGGAAAATGCATCATTTTTCAAATGGCGAGAAGCATTGTGAAACCAATGCCGACCGGCATTGACATGGCTCCGTGGCTTGTGTTTGCCGGCTCCATTGAAAATAAATGCACATGGCCAGGAAGGGGGAAGAGAGGGGGGGAACATCAGCCGTGATTTTTTACAACGGTGAGGATAAATCGGTAGACAGTGACTGAATGGATGAGTGGATGTTTTTACGGTGGTGTCTTAAAAATATGTACTAGGAAATGGCAAAGAGAAAAATATGGGAAAAAAAACAATTATACGTGCAAAGTTCTGCTTTAAGTCTGTTGGTGTTCGGGGCTTTAGGGTTTTGGTGGAGCATTGGGATTTGTCTAATTGTTATACATCCCTGATCGCATTCACTAAAGTCCAGTTAAATTTGTGCCACATGGTTTCCTTTACAAACAACTGTCATGTCCCCATGGATTCCACGTTTATTACGCTTTGATCGTTGTCGTAAAATGCAACAAACAATGATCAGGGCACAGGTATTTTTCCTAAGAGTCGGTGTCGTGTTGTGCCATGGCACCCCTGCATGGAAAAACATGACAGATACAGTATGGACGGTGTTTTCTTTGTTTTTGTCTTGGATCTGGAATAATGGAGTTCTTTTTTGCTGTAAGCTGAGCAGTCATTAATTTTTCAAAAACCCTGTGTGGCAAAAAGACTAACAGAGTTAAAGAACACTGTGCAATCAGTTTTAACATCATAATGGAATGTATACGCCAGCGATTAATGTCCTTTTATTAAGTATTTATGCACCAAATCAACAAAACTCATATGATTTTATTTTATACACTAGTTATGGAGGCTTCATTCCATGTTTCAGTTTCTGATAAATAAACAACAACAAAACATACAGGATGAAGCCTTATGTAAAAATGCTTGAACACTGTGTCACGACATCATGACGTCAGGCTGTGTGTAAGCAGTTGTAGCAACACACAGACACCACACAAATGTCGTGTGTTGGGTGTGATCCGAGTTTGTCTCAGTGTGTTGTGGTTTATTTCCAGCCTGTCCAGAGAGCTGCTCAGTTTTTTTTTTTTATTGACGAGTCTGTAACATGAAAAGGAAAAATTGTCTGAGTAAACTCCGCCAGAATCAGTTCAGGCTCTGCTTTCACTGATTTTTATTTACATGTTGTCACACACAATCCATCCTCTTAAGTCGGAGGAGCTGCGATGAAAATCAGATTTACCGTGTTCAGGGATTCAGTGGGCAGTGGAGCCATGGTGTCTCATATTGGGAGATGCTGGGGAAATAAATTAGTTGGAGTTTACTCTCAATAAATAGACATTCTGTATTTGTCATGTTTTTGTACATGCACAATCATGCACAGTACGACAAGTAGTGAAATGCGTTTGCGTTTGCTGAACACACCAAGTTAACAAAAGGTAACAACTTTATATTTTGATAAAATTACTTTTTTGTAAATATATGGTACAATATATATATATATATACAAATAAACAAAATAGTTACAAAACAGACTATTGCACAGTGAATGTGAACTGTTTGTTTGCTTTACTGTCTTGCTCAACTGTGATCAGCTGATCCCTCTATGGCCAGTCCACTTTGAACATTTGATAAGGGTGGTGGTGAAGTATTGTTTTTAGTGGCTATGTGTGTCTGTCTGTCTGTCTGTTTGTGCTTCCACACTTGCACTTGCAAATATGACCAACAGAGGCCGCCAGAGGCCTATTGCATGAATGGTATGATGTCTGCCATCTCTGATTGCCTTGCTTTCATAATCGATTAGTCTGTCGGATTAATTGGCTACTTGTTTGGCCCATACAGTGTCAGTAAAATGTCGACTGGTGTTTACCAAACCTGAAAATTATGATGTTTTCGATGTTCTCAAAATAATTCACTTTTAATGATTTATTTTACACAGAGCATAGAAACCAGAAAATGTTCACATTTAAGAAGCTGAAAAATCAGAAAAGTTGCTTTAAATATTAAAACAAACACTCAAAACATATTTAAAAATCTTCCTATATTTTATTTAGTTCTTTTTTGGAGTTTGGTGAAAGTGGGCATTGTGTAACAGTTGGGTTTTGTTGGAAAAAGTTTCTAAAAGCATCTGGATATTTCCTGTCAAAATCCGAATGTATTTTCTAATGTTTCACTGATACTCGGCATATGCCAGGAAGTAATGCCCTCATTATTATACAAAAATACAAATCATCCTTTTTAAATATTGCCATGCTGCACATTCATGCCTGAGGGTGGACGCATGATCTCACCTTCCTCACTTGATGGTTCCGATGTGGAAAACGCTTGGAGAGTCTTGCTCTAAGCTCCAGCAACACCTGTGCGTCTTTGTTTTCAGTAATGACATGATTAAGTTCTTCTGCGCTCTTCTTTTTAATCTCCTGTTTTCTCTTGGGTGCCAGATGAACAATTTGTGATTCAAGAGAGTCATTGGACATCCTTAAATCTATACTCCACTTTTTATTTCACATGCACGCTCGCTGAAAATTGCCCCCCTGTTGGGGGGGGGGGGGGGGAGGGGGGCAACAGCTGGTGATAAAAACAATTATTTCTTGTTCATTTTGTATTGGTTTGTTTTGACCTAAAACAAGTAAGGGCTGATTTTCCTTTTGTTTGAGGAGGCATGTGGGTTTGTTGTAGAGAAATCGCAGAGTTGGGAATTGGCTGTTAGGATTGTAGATTAAATGCAAAACACGACTAGCAAGGATCAAAGATGGCTGTCGGCATCTGTACGTGTATGTGTGTGACTGAGAGAGAGAGAGAGAGGATCTGGTGTTTCGGTGGGTCTTGTCTAATCCCTGTGAAGGCTTTTATCATCAACTCTGCTTGTGGCGCTGACGAGGAGTGTGAAAGGCAGCAAGAGGAGAGAGAAGAGAAGAAGAAGCTTGTTAGAGACGGGAGGTGTTGATGAGATAATAACACTCCTGTCCTAGTCCCTGTCTAGCCCAAGAGCTGTGCCATTAGTGTGTGTGTGTGCATATACATACATACCCCCCGCATTTAGAATCTATGGCCATGTCTTTTCGGGTGGAAATGAGGCTGAGAGCATCTGCTCTGCCATTTCTTTATCCCCCCTCCCGCTGTATTTTATCAAAGCGATGTTGTCGGCTGTATGGACTCACTGCAGGTGTTGCAGACAAACTCCACTTCCTTCAAGACAGCTCATAATTCTTCTCTGTTGACTTCCGACAAATACACTCACATGCTCACTCTCTGTTGCAATGTGCACAGACCACTGCTCAAGAGAAACAGTGTGTGTGTGTGTGTGTGTGTGTTGCTGCATTTCAGAAGAATTGTCTGATTTTGATGGGTGTCTAAGACATTGATGCCAGGCCACAGGCGTCCACACACCTGCTCACCTACTGACCTGATTGAGTTGCAGGACAAGGAAGTAATGGTGGAGGAACGTTGACCGCTGCCTTGGGAAATATGTAGCGAGTCTCTGAGCGGGCAAAAACAAGCCCTCAAGTTGGTGGATAGCTTTTTCATTTGCCGCGCTCTGAGATGTGGAGGAGCGCTGGGTAGAGAGGGTGAGAGAAGAAATTGGTGGAGGAGGTGGTGTTGGGGACAAGGGGGAGGGCTGGTATTGGTTGTTTGTGATTCTGTTATAAAAAGAATGTTGTGAAATGGGAACAAACTCAATTTCAAGCGCTGTGTCCTCAAGGAGAAGCACTTGGTCCCTCCGCCCACCTCCAGTACCAAATGAAGACTTTTTAACCTCTTCACTGCTGAAGATGTTTATAGTTGGAGCTCTCTTTCTGCACCCTGTCACCTCAGAACTACATAATCTCTGCATTCTAATCTGTCAGATTTTATGCAACCCTGTCTTCCAAAAGTGTATGAATCAAGTGCATCTTTCCATGCTCATCTGAATAGAGGAGCTAAGGACTATTCACAAAATAATATTAATATTATTTTATATTATATCATATTATATATTAATATTGCTT
This sequence comes from Microchirus variegatus, assembly GCF_963457635.1. Lineage (NCBI taxonomy): Eukaryota > Metazoa > Chordata > Actinopteri > Pleuronectiformes > Soleidae > Microchirus > Microchirus variegatus. The sequence continues at coordinate 13,576,992 of NC_139808.1, forward strand.
AATTACTGCTGGTTTAAAACACTATCACACCCAGCCCTTTTATATGCATAGTTTAATAGAGCTAAGGCTGTAGTCTGAATAAGACGGGCAATCGGAAAACTTCGTCTGACTCCACCTCGCTGTATCTCTATGTAAGTTGAATTAGTTGACCTTAACGTCACAGAAAAACAAACAGTGGACCACGAGATGGACGGTGAGATGGATCGTGCTGTTCTGTATGTTTCGTACCTGCTGTACATGTTAATCGTTTTACAAATTAGATGGAGCATGGTTGCTGTGTTGTCCGAAGAAAGATGCCGCTGCGGTATGATTTCTGCCAACAGTACTGAAGTTTATACATTGTCTTTTCCTCATTCAATGTCAAAGACTGGGGAGTCTGACTCCAGTCCAACTAAGTGTATTTATTTTTAGTCGGTCCTTGTCGGTTTACATTAAGTAAACCAAATTTTTGTCTTAGTCCGACTAAAATTGGACTTTTAACATGCATGAAAACGTACTAGATGATATGCATGTCTGACATCGAAATAAGAAACTTTGTTCAAAAAATATGTTCCTTACAAAATGTAATTAGAATGTAATGTAGTTTTTAGAAATGACAAAACCTGAAATACTAATAAATGGTTAAGCTGCAAAAACAAAACCCTTGCCATGAGAGAAAACCTAAAGAAGAAGAGTGATGTGGGAGATGATGGTGGCTAAAGTGTAATTTACTTCCTGCTGTCTGTTTTATAACCGGTTCCTGCCCAAATAAAGCACAGCTCCAGACAATCCTCTCAACCCTAATGCCTGTACACAAGTCACAATTTAGACAAGTAGCGCAAATTAGATAAATGACTCCCACCACCCTCAAAGACAGAGATTTCTCATTTGAGTGGAGATTAAATTAACACCACTGGGACTGGCTTGTGAGTCATTACATGGTTTGCTGCGGTGATAACACATCACTTTACATGTCTGCAGATTCTCAGAGGGGGATCTGTTTGTCCTTTTTTCATCTTTTAATAATAACAGTGTAGCAGAGCAAAATTCCCTGGGTGTGTTGAAGAATTATTAAATCCATTCGTGTCAGTACACTGCTTTTGTTATGTCACTTTGCTGGGCTGATGAAGAGCACTCAGAGGAGTGTAATTGGCGGCATCCATTTGTGACCTTGGGTGTAAAAGCGCAAGGGGCCACTGCATCATCAATACGAGACGACGGGACGTCGGCGCCCTGAGGGAGGGAGAGGCAGCGAGAAGGCTGGTTGATGGGGGAGGGATGAGAGGATGGTGGCACTGCCATCTGTCTGTGTGTTCTGACCCACTGCCCTCCTCAGTGGCCCAGTGCCCAAATTAGGAGGAGTGACACACCAGCTAATTGGAACACATGAGTGTTTGTGCATGTGCGTGTGTGTTTGCGACGAGCGACAGTCTCCGCACAGAGGAATTACGAAATCACTAGCCTCCACTTGGCGAGATATTTCATGGAAAAACTACTCCTGTCTTATTAGCCTGAATCATGAAGTTGAGCTGCAGCAGACAAGACTACTCCATCCCCATTACAACATTTTACTGTGGCTGCTCCCTGAAAGTCCATGACTCGTATCATCCCTCGCAGACCCTGCAGTCAACTGAGATTCTTCTAGTCAGTTTTTTTTTCTTCCTTTAGCTCAGAGAAATAACTTGCCGCGTTTATTATACTATATTAACATCACCATGAATGTCCCACAGAAACCTGTTCAAAAACCTCGCTGTTTAGAAAAAAGTGTTGCTTCATCATCTTTGTGGAGGGATTTATTTGAATTGAAGAGCAAAAAAGCCAATCAAATCTTAATATACTTGGTATTATAGTTTACACTAGGGATGGGAATTTCACGCCATTTTGAGAGTTGATTGTCGAGGTCCATGTGTCGATTTTTTTCTCTCCGCTGGCACAGGTGTGTCGCCAGAGGGCTCAGGATTTTGAACCTGCGCTTGTTGTGTCCACCAGAGTACAGGATCACACTTTGACTTTTTTCAATTTTATTTTTTGTCGAGATGCGCACGTGTCGATTGTCGATCGATTTGTCGACAAAAAAGTCCAATCCCTAGTATACACTCACCACATTTGCATCTTTATGCTCTATATACAGTATAGAGCACAACCTTTTTGAATTTTTTTCAATTGACCCCACCTCCTCATCATGTACAACCCAGTTTTATTATTTTGTAACAACCGTGTACATTTAGACGCAAATGCAGGACACGACACATTGAGGTTCAGGAAAGAAAAATCTGTGGCTGGAAAGTCAAATAGGGCAGAATTTAAAACAAAATCACTTGGCTAGAGAGCAGACTAAGAAATAAATAAAAAAAAACAGATGGTTATGAGAGCTAAACTGGAACACTTGCAGTAAACTGGTTAGATGATCTGCCAGCGAGTGCAATCTTACTTAATTAATTAGGGCGTATCTTTCAATCAGTGTGGGTGGGATAAGAGGAAGAACCAGAAGGGAAGTATAAAGAAAAACGTCACTTTGAAACTTAATTACAAAATTGCAGGACAATGTATTTGTCTATTTTAATGATCTCCCATGGCTCATCTGCAGTACCTTCAAAACCTACCAGTTCTTGATCCATAAAAAATGACAAATTAATAATTCACTGAAAAAGCATAACTGTCCTCAACTTCATCAACAAGCACAGTTTGGATCTCGTCTCTTTTGTGTGCTTGTGCATATGTTGGTACATTAAAGATGGAGTATGTCAAGTTAACAAGATTCTCAGCACTGGAAGTTCATTATTATCAGAAGGGCTGACATCTATCACCACTCCCTGGAATAGTTTCAATTAAGTGATCTGCAAAATCGCTGTTTTTTTTGTAGAACATCATTTGTGTTAAAGCTCCGTCAGCCCACGTAGGTATTTTTCAATTACTGGAGCTAATTAGATCTCCTAGGGCAGAGCTTGGCTGAGAGTTTGTTAAAGTCACCAAACTTAAACTTGCTTGAATTTGCAGTCTATGTTGTGGTTTGTTTAATCCCTTTACTAAAAGTATAGTTATTGTGTATTCATTCTATAATTTTGTTTCTCTCTGTCACTCTGTCATTTCTATTTGGCCTAAATTTGAAGTTAGGGCTATTTGGCAGTGTTGAGCTAATCTAAGCATTTAATGTCATCTTATTTTAGCTACCAACTCTTTGAAAGCTGCTGTTTACAATGTCTTCTTCTCTGTACATTACCATTTATTCTACAGTATATGTATAAACAGCATTAACTTATGAGGGGAGAGGACCACATTTTGTGTGGACTACTGGCTCCTCATTGGATAAATGTGTTGTAGGATACTGCAAAAGTTTCTTCTTCATTTACTGTCAGAGTCCTAAGACTCAGAGACCAGTGTCATTGAGCAAAGTGTATGATCAAGCAGATGCTTGTTAAACTGTCAGTTCAGTCCGAAGGCAATAGTATGATATGAATTGCTGCCTCATAGAATGATCTGAGGCATCACTGAGGCAGTCAGAGAAAAATAAAGTTATTGTTTATCTGCCCAATATATGCAATAGAATTTAAAAGTGAAAATACTTTGCCTTTCAACCTCCGTGGGTGGTTCTTGTTCTTGTGATTTGGTTTAAATCAGAATAATATTTATCAACATAGAAACATATGTCACAAATTTCCCTTTCTTGCCCGTGGACTGCGTAACATCCATGAAACTCTTCAAAATCAACATTTACAACTTTAACTTTCTGTTTTGTTTGTTGCCACAGAGTGAGGTTTGATGATCTCTAAGTGTTGACATGAAATCTCGTCAGCATCAATAAAATGCAAAAACTTATGTGGACGTGAAGTTGGCCAAATGAGAGAGAGAGAGAGGAGGCCAGGCCACACAGTTCATTTCCCGCTTTAAGGCTAAAAACGTTGCACGTTGGAGCTTTAACATGCAGTAGAGATGGGAAGAGAGCAAATGTCAGACAGAAAGAAGAAGGATGAGAGATGGGAAACTGAGAAGTGTGAAACATTTTGTTAAACTCATTCTAATGTGAGGAACATCACTTGGCTGCCTGACAAGCAGCCCTGGGGCAGAGATCGCATTAAGGGTTGAATGGGAAAGATGCTGTATATACACTCACAAACACCTGTTATTATGCAGGATATGGACAATGCCAGGGGGGCAGAATTAATGATTCTCTAAGTTCTTTGAGATAAGATACATTTTTACTCATCTATCCATCCTTTCATGTAATATCACTCATTGCCATAGGATGTGATCTGAATTTCGGATGCATACAAAGTTTGTGGAAGCACACTTGTGGGTGCATACAGATGCAAAATAGCTCTGTGTAGAGAACACGCATGTGTATGAATTAAAGTTGGTACAACTTAAAACAACACTGTGGAACCTTTTCTAGACATGCTGTCACCGTAGCAAGATGAAGATGTGCCAGATTCTCCCAGTTCGAGTCTCGCACTATCTTCAAGGGGATAGTTTAGGTTTATTGAGGTGTAGTTGATGCCTTGATAATAATATGGTACCTCGTCTTTTGAAATAATTTCTTTGGATTTACCGGAGCTACGTAAAACTTTTTGAATGGTGTGTGAGCTAAAAATTCTGATTTCTTTAAGGACAGTGAGTGGTTTACAACCTTCAGTTTCTACCTGAAAAAGGCTACCTAATGGGGAGATAAAGTGGAAGATTTATTCATAAGCAGCTATAGATTGTATAAGGTGAGTCTTTATTGGCTACAGTTAGTTTCTCCTTCTGTCCCAGACAGGTTTTCAGTCTGAGTAGGTGTCCAGGTCTCAGGTTTGTTTGTGGAAATGTTGGCATGCAACTACTCAATAAAAAAAAAACGAAGTTTTCTCTCAGTGTCCCCACCCACTCACTAAACTTACATAGTGCAAGGACAGAAATGTAGCTGCAGAATGGGAATGAAAAGGCTTCATTTTCTCTATAACAAATCAGTGAGCCTTCAACACAATTCTGAAGCTGTTACAAATGTAAAATAAATGTATCTTTAAGCCAACATTTGCACATATTACAGGACTTTATGAATCTAAATAATCTAAGATAAGACATAAAAAATGAAGACAATCATAGACCGAATATTATCAGTGGTCATTTAGCATGGTCAGTGTGTATATTGCTGCCAAACATCTTAACTGCACATATCGCCTCTTTGGGATAAGTAATAACAGGATTGCATTAACCAACTGGCAATATAATGCCAGTCTGTATTGTTTATAGTTTATATTGCTCTTGTCTGCCTGGTTGTATTGCTATATCTGGCATTACTGTTCCTTTTTTATCTGACTTGAAATGTGTTAAACTGGCTAAATGTGTGGAATATATTTCACTTCCAACATTTTCTGGAAAAAAACGATCAAAAATGGTGCGTCCACAGAGCGGTGCTGGTGTTGCAGTCTGACGTTTGTATGTGTGTCTGTCTGTGAGCAGCTTAACTCAAAAGGAAAAGATACAATTTGAGGACATTCTCTTGGGATGTAGGTTATGGCCAAAGGGAGATATAATTAGATTCTGTTGTTGATGTGGGAAATTCAGCGGCCTTGGTGGAGGTTTGCAGTTGAGGAAAAAAGAAAGTCAGCAGCACATTTGATATTTTACCATGACGTCCAGCTTGTTGCCGCCAAGTTTGTACTTGCAAATTTAATGGTAATGTTTTGTTTCCTGTTTTACGCCGAGTGTGGACTGCTGAGGTCTCAGCTCAGAAGGTGAACAAGGTCAAGGTGAAACCATGCGCTGTGGCATCTGCCTCAGTGTTGCTGGGTTGCGAAGTCCCACCTCATAAGTCACACCTGTCAGACAGTATGTGTGTGTGTGTGTGTATGTGTATGTGTGTGACTCTGTCAAGTTCCAGAGCCCACAGAGAATGGTTAGGAAGGAACGGATATGTGGAAGTTGGATGGTAAAAAAAAAAAAACATATATAATTGAAAGTTCACAACTAACTTCTGCTGTTTTGTCGTCTCTCCACAGTGAATCTTCTGGACACCACAACAATCTCAGGAGACTGGGGATGGCTGACGTATCCGTCACATGGGGTAAGGTTAGAAAGTACGATATATTAGGAATAGGCCAATGGCATTAAGATTTTCAAATCAATATCTATACATCATCAGTTATTACCTTTCATTGTGAAATCCCAACACATTTCCTCCACAATAGCAACACCAGCTTTTCCAGTTATTATTATTCCATCTGAAGCAATGTCAGAACGTGATACTCCAGTTTAGGGGGAAGCCTGCATGCGCTTATTAAACAAGACCTAGTGGCAACGCTGTCAACAATACAGGCTAATCATATATATGTCAGAAACAGCCAGAAACATGCAACTACATGCAATCCTCACCCAATTCCAGCATTAGCTTCGACCCCACATGCTGGCAGCAAGGTGCATATCACAGAGGGGAGCTTACAGGCTTTCCAGGGGGTGGAAGATGAGAGGAGGGGATGGAGGGAAGAAAGAGAGAGATGAAAGAGGGAGAGAGAGGTGACGGCGCGGGCACCGCGTCGCTACATTATCATATTGTAATGCCACCCGATGATGCCTGGGGTGATGAATTAGGACTCCAGCCGCGATCTTTATAGCGGTGAGATGCCACCGCCATCCCTGACTCCCCCAGCTGTCATTGCAGTGGTAGAAACATTTAACTCACCTCCAGCCCACACAACAGAAGGTGAGGTGATTGAACGGCAGCCAGGAGGAACAGATGGATTGTCTTTCAAGTCCCCAAGAAAAGGGGTGAAAGAATTGGATTAGAGTTTTGAGCAAAATGACTCCTCCGGTGTAAAGTCAGCGTGAGAGGTGAATCTGCTCCATCCTGACAGAGCCGCGTTACAACATCTCGATAACATACACGCAGCCTGTGGTGCTTTGTGTAATTGGTTCAATATGGCAGAAATATATTCATTCATACCTTCACTGGCTCAGCTTTATTGTGGCACGCTTGTATATCCAATGCTAAAAGAACGGAGTAAGCTGTATGTATTGTCTAAATTGTCTCAAAGCTCCGGCCAGAAGTTCCAATTTACGCTCTTTTTTGGTGTGTATCTGCACCATTACCTTGTTTATGAAGCCCTTAAGTTTTGCACGTTTTATTGTATACTCGGACTCTGCAAGCGGTCTGAAAAAGCCAGGAATCGTGATGTAAGGATCCGGTCTCCTGAAGAGCAGATCCTCCTGCTCCGGGCACTAGTCCGGGCACATCCGGTTGTGTACATTAAACCGCAGAAGAAGAAGAAAGTTTGTTGTGGAGGTGTTTCTCTTGCAACAGTGTCTTCTGACTCTGGGTCAGACTCTGGGTTTGTGACCAAACCATTTTTAAACATTGTTAAAACAATGTTTTAATAATGAGTAGCAGTGCATCCACCGTTCCAGAAGGGGAGCTGCTCTTCTGAGAGCTGATGTGCTAATTACGTCACTTCCAGGTACCTGGCCACAGGACAGTTGAGAAAGCTTTTGTTGGCTGGCCAATCACAACACAGTCTGTCTTCTGAGATTTTGGGTTGAAACAGCGCAGCTGACGAGAGCTTCAGTGAGGAGAGATTTAGATTGGCTGGTTTGCAGAAACTAGGAGGTTTGTTTTTGACCATAAAAAGAAGTTAATGTATGTAAGTAGACCCCCATAACTCACATATATGTGCGATAGGACCACTCTATGGGAGCTTTAAGGCTTGCACATGTGTTGGCCATAGCGTCAAGAAAAAATGACTTGTAATATCTATATATTGAATTACTTCAAAGATTACTTCCTGTGTTTAGTGCTGCGTTCAAGTTAAACTTCTGAACTCATTATTGCGATTAGGGAAATAGTATATCACTGAACTCTCACTGAGCTTTTACAAAACTAAAAGGTTAGTAAATCATGAATATGGCGAACAACAACCACAATTTCAGGTAATATTTTGTTTCCCAACATCTTTCAAAGCTGAATGTTGTAAACATTCAAAAACAGTATACTGTACTTAATTATTATGCTACTGCATTACTGGTAACACAGAATCACAATTATTTATCGGGGCCACTGACAGTTACAGAGCGTGTTGACATTAATTTGTGTATGTGTGTATATAAGAGTGAGACAGATAGATACACAGAATAAGAATAAGCTTGGCTGGCTTGCTGGGTTTAAGTCACAGCAGTGAAGAGGCTGCACTCCTCCAAGGTTTGATTTACTTAGAGAACTAAGTGCCACTGTAGACTGAGTATGTTCTGAGCTTGACATTGAGGCATTCACAACAATTATTCAGCAAAGCTATCAGAGCAGCAGCAGCAACAGCCGCCACAGGACTTATAAGTCCCTGCCTCTCCATATTTTAAGCCATACTTAAACCAGGAAACTACCAAAGTCTGAAGTCTGACTACCAAACACCCATGTTTGCACTGCTATAGACATTTTCTCCAGAATACGTGAACTTAATCTTCAAATAAAACCTTTCATTCAAATGAAACTACAAGTAATGGTTTGTACAGGGCTCTAAAAGAGCGACCGCTTTGGTTGCAGACAACAAATCTTCAGTGTCTGAATTAGGGATGGTGGGAAAAATCGATATTTAGAAGTATCGCGATGTCACTTTTGAGGCTCCAAGTATAATTTTTTTTAGCATACAATTTTTTAACTGACGTTCCAAATAAACATTAAACCTTTTGTGGATTTTCAAAGAAAAAAATCAACATTTCAGTCTACTCAACAGTTCCAGAGTTTCCCATACATTGATCAAAGTGTGCCAATAGAATCACATTTTTTTCCCAATGCGATTTGCACAACGTATCGTTCTGTTCATTCATCTCCTTAAAACACCCTGCCCCTGGTGCTGCTCAGTCCTTTGTTATCTGGGAACAGATTTGAATAATAATAATTTAGTTATTATATTATCATACATTATTGTTTTATATTGCTCTAATATACTGAAGTGTTTTAAGATTTATGTCTGCAGAAACCTGCTAGTAGATTTTTGGGGGGCACTTGGGAGAACAGTGTGATGAAGTTTTAGTTTGTTGAGATGATTGCTGGTTGGTTGGTTGGTATATTTGGTCCTTTCAAAGTTTATACTGAATGTTCTGTGTTACAGAACAAATTGTCCTGTGTCTCCATTTTTTATTTTGACGTTAAAAAATGTATTGTTGCTGCATACAGATACATTTTTGACTGATCCACTCGAGGCAGCAAGTGAACAATGGACAGTGACCTATCAATTTTAATGCCTTGTGAGTATCACATTAAGATAGATGTAAAAACAGGCTTTGTTTATAACGTGAGCGATATGAAATTCAGTATAATGTGTCGAGTCTGTTGAGTGTGTGTAGGAGAAAAACAGCGCTGACCTTGTGGGTTCTTTTGATGAATGCATATTTTGACAATTCCTAACTGTGACACACTCTCACTTTACACAAACCAATTCACACACACAGCACGTATCCATATAAGGTTATATCTTTTTTTTGCCATCCTGACAATTTACTGTGTTCAGAAAGTGCCATGCTAGCAGCATCAATTTTTCAGCTGCCCTCTACTCCGGGCAGGAGCAGCTCTTTGATGGACTTATGTCGAGCAATTGCTGCTGCTGTGGAGGGACAAGGTTTGTGCCACCGCACAGTTACTGTAAGTCACAAACAGCCTTTATCATTTGATGCTGACACAGACTGGTGTGTGTGTCGTCAGGCTGTTTTTGATTCACGTTCGGATTCAGTAATATCACGCTAAATTTAGTGTTCCACCCACTTGACGGAGACAGGCTCTGCTACCCACATGAGCAAGTAAGTGAGGCAAAGGTGATAGAGAGGTTGCCCACGGGGAATACAAGTAGCATAAGTGTTAACTTGACACTGGAGGGGAAGATGGATCCAAAAAGTGTAGTTTTTTTGAATGTTTACTAATTTTCCGATGGAGGGACTCGATTCCTGAACACATTTCCACCAGGGATGTGAGTCTGTGAGTCACTAGGGCTGATGTGATACGTATCTTGATGCCATTGCCAGCAATCTACATTACACATACGCAGACAACACTCCAGACTTAGCACTGGTGTACCCTAATTTTGTCATTTAGTTGCGCCAGCACAAAATTTAGGTGCATCGGTGCAATCGGTGACCGGCCGATCAGGCAGAATATTCAGATTTTAATAAGCCAATCAAAATGCACCCGCATCGCGCAGCATCAGCAACACATGTGCACGCGACTACACGCACATGTAGTAGAGTGTAGGGCTGGGCAGTATACCGGTTCACACCTAATACTGTTTTTTTCCGTTATGATATGAATTTTTAATATACGGCCATACTGGTGTATTTGATTACACAATCCGCGCAGCGGCGCAGCTCTCTGCTTTGCGAGTGGGCGCTCTGCATGTAAAGGTTTCATTAATGTTTATATATTTGTTTCAATCACTGAATGAAGCCTGTCGTATTTGGGACAAGAGTCAGGACCTTAAATCACTTGCACAAAACTTTTGATCAGCACTCAGCATTTGTTTGTTTGTCATTTAAACCTGTGTGCGCAGAGAGAGAGAGGGGCAGGAGAGAGAGAGAGAGAGAGAGAGAGAGAGAGAGAGCGAGCGAGAGAGAGTGAGCTCTGCGCTCTTGGTCATTAGTTCATTTACTTATTTGTGTGTAGTACTATGTTGTGAAATATGTTAAAACTTAAATAAACTACCCATACAGGTAGTGATTAGTTTTTGTATTTTTAGTTGGATATTGGATGTGAACTGATTGTATTTCTATGTTAAAATGTTATATTAAAGAAAATATGCAAAAATATATATATTTCAGTATGCTGTAAAGTGGTTTAAAAAATTGAAATCGGAATCGGCTGAAATCGGTATCGGCAGGTCAATCTTCTTGAAAAATCGGAAATCGGAATCGGCCCCAAAAATGGCAATCGGTGCATCCCTACTACTATACTTTACTATACTATACTTACTATACTATACTGTGATGTAGTGGTGTTGTCAGTCGCCATCACCCCACTTGCCATTCCCATCCACATGGTGCATTGCACGGACTCGCACACACTCCCATCAGACTACACAATATTTTTCTCTTTCACGATGGTCACCGTGTCAGATAATCAATCACAGTGGCACGGATTCTTGCCGTTTCTTGTTCGGGGGACTGGCAACACTAGGATTGGCAACCCTGACCAATCATTGTCCACAACACTGCGCAAGTTCATAGGTCATCGGGGAGGTGGGGAAAGGAGTTGTCAGTCATTAGTAACTGGGTTTCTTAAATGCCTTCGCTGTTCCTCACCAGCATTTACATTTTTTTTTTGTCGTGCTAGTCCCTTGAGGAGACGTCAAAGAGGCAGAGGGCCTTAGGTGTCACTGTTCCACCCTCTTCATCTTCACCATGTTAATGTCTGTATATTTTATGCCGTGTCAGAGCACTCTCTTTTCCTATTGGTCAACGTCCAGGAGCACGTCGTAGGAAATATCTGACTAGGCAGGAAACTAGAACAAATTCTAACATGGTGAAAAAACTATGCTACGAATTATGGAAGTCAACATGGCACTTTGGTTCTTCTGGAGGAGACACACAGTAGTGCTTCTTCACTCCACATATTTGTTTCACTAATAGCAGCTCAGTAAACATATCATTGTTGTTGGACTTCTAACAACAATGCAGGCCTTTTTAGAGTGCTTTGTAGTTCAAAAGAAAAGTATTGATAAAAGATAAAATTACTACTGCTTCCCTGTCTTCACCTATACATTTACAGTTGCACACATTTACCAATTAAACTATTTATAAAGGCAACAGACAACTTTCAAGTCACAGCAGTTGAAAGAAATCAGTAAGGACACGGGCACTATTGGTATTCTGTCTTCATAAAAAACTTTGTTTGAAAAACACCCATGTCACTGGAAGACACATTTTCATTGTGTGCAGTAGTGGTGTTTTTCACGGTGGGAATTCTTATTACGGCACAACTCCTGCTCCTGCTGAATCATCCGTGTAGACACTACAGTAGTTGTGTTACTTGAACGCCAGTCTGAGGTTTACTCTTGTTCCATCTTTTATTTAATCACTCTCCTCCTTCATCACTGACTTGTTTTTGTCCTTTTAGATTGTTGTTTTTCTCAATTCCATTTGAGATTTCTATCGCGGGTCATAGATAGAGGTGAACGCTGCTGTGTTCATTGTTTTAGTTATGAGACTCGGAACACACTTCCTTTGTACTGTAAAGCAAGTCATGATTTTCTATCAAAAACCCTGTAGCTACAAAAGCATCTTTCTCTGTTTTTCACTCTTAATCTGTTTCCCTCAGCCACACACACACACACACACACAGTAGTAGATGGCCCTTAAATTGTTGCAAACAAGACTGAACTGAGCAAAAGAGACGGAAAGTATTGAGTTGTGAGGAGGGAAACTGGTGAAATGATGAAGAGAGGTGACGAGAGAGGAGGAAAGCCTAATTTTGTAACTGCCAGATTAAAATGTTTCAGGCATTCACTGTTCAATCAATTTTACGTGTGTGTGTGTGTAGTGTGTGGGTGGGTTGGTGGGTGAGGTCTTTATTAGCAGCCTGACCTCTCCCTCTGTGTGAGGTTCGTTTAGATGACATCATGACGGATCACGTCTTCGACTCAAGGGGCTTCTTTCCGTCCAATTTATTCAGGCAATGGTTAGCACCGTGGGCTGTCCCAGGAGCATCTTTCTCTGTTTTTCTCTCTCTTACTTTGTCTCCCTCAACCACACATACACACACACACGCACACACACTCTCTCTCCATCCCTCTCGGAGCTTGTCAGATGGGGCAGGAAGACTTCATTATCCTCCAGTCCGATCTGTGTTGGCCATGACAGGTTCATCCACCGGCCACCCTACAATCGATACAGCTGACAGTAGTGTGTGTGTGAGTGTGTGTGTGTGTGTGATGATTAACATGTCCTGTGGAAGTCATGATGTGGATGAGCAAGTGTTGAGCTGAGGTGTCAAAACCTCATCGTCTGTAGCCGTTACTAACTATGTCTGCAAACTCCTTGTTACTTCTCATACTGTCGCACACACTCACATACACATACACATGCATACGCTTACATTCTTTTTTCTGCATATTGCTGTTGGCACCGTCTGACAGTGCCTTCCACTGCATGTTGTTAGAGATAATTTTTGTCTGATGGGTGAACTGGCCACAATATAGGTGATACAACACAGGTGTTATATTGTGGAAGAGCTGATTTCTATTTTTATTATACAGTAGTCTGTGGTAATACTCCAGTCTTGTGGATCAACAGAACCTCTGGCCTTCTGTAGCCTGCAGCTGTGATATTTAATAAAACAATTATATATATATAACAATTATACTTATGTGTTGCAATAACTGTCCATACTGTATATATTTAGGAAAAAACAATGTGAAAGCTTTTGGAAACTGTACATAATACATGACAGATTAGCGGAATGTTACACAGCATAGTTCATGTATCAGGGAATGTCTTGGCAGCCTATTGAACTTTGTGTTAGAACTGAGTTTCTTTTGTGTTTTTTTACGAGTGCTTTTATAGCAACTACGTACAGCAAGTCCATACTCGTATAACTCGACAGGATGGACACTTCTAATCTGTCTGAACCACCTCTGTCTGCCACTACCTGGGGTTTCATAAATATCCAATCATAATAAATCTGGAGATGGAGCCACTTGTTGCTGTTAACCTCCGAATGAGGACAGAGCAGTGGCATTCTGTCATTTCAGTCTTCTACAGCCTATAACCTGTAATAGTGGTGGTACAAAAATAGCAGGTAACTGTTTTCTTGCACCTATATTAATCCAAGCCAGTGGGATGACAGCCAAAATTAACTGTGTTACTGTAGTCGACTAATGTTTGTTTCAAATTAAACCCTTCCTGGATTTAATGTGTGTAACTAATGAGCTGCTGACCACTTTGATAAGCTGGACTGTGGTGCGAGGGGAAATTGTGGACCATTTACTTTGGAGGTGGAAAGTTGTGTGTGACTCTGTGATCACGTAAAAATATAATAAAGAGCTCTTCAACTAACTTCACCTGGGGCTAGAACATTTTCTTCAGTAAATTAGAGAAAAGAAGACAGAGGTCACCTCCTCCAGCATTCACGTGCAGCAGAGTGTAAAACCTCAGGGAGAAACCAATACCATATGGAAAAGGGAGAATGTGTCATAATAATTTGACTCAATATAAAATACGCATCACTGCATATTCTAAAAAAATAAAAAAGTAAATATACTGTAGAACATTGTCTCTCAAAGGCAAAGTAGTAGTAGTCAAAGAATTAAATAATAAAGTAAAATAAAGTATTATCACTCAGGGTGAGCAAAACTGGAAGCTACTGAGGAAGACTCAATATAAAAACACCCTGTGTTTAAAAGTATGTAAGATATATTCTTGAATGTGTTTGCGTTTACGATTGAAACGTTTTATAATGTAAATATGCACATAAGCAAATGTTTCATTTGAGTTAGGATGATGAGGATGTCCTTGGACAATTAAACGAGAAGCCATGCTTTTCAAATCATAAAATTCAAATCATGTTGTCATCAATCAAGTCATCCTAACTGACACACTCTATTGCCTTTACTTCATCAAATATTTATTATTTTTTTGTTTTTCTTCATATATGACAGCTGAGTGGATCTACCACACATCGTTATCATCCTGTTATTATTAAAATGAATTGTTTTGCAAGTGAGTTTCCAAGAGAAATAAACTCATCCAGTTGTTGTATGAGTTCACAGAAAAGTAACAATATGAAGTTTTAAACATTAAAAACAATATTATATGTATAGGACATAATCTATTCTTACTTAAACACAGCTTTTAAAGCCATTTTTTGAGCAAGGATGCCAACAATTTTGTCCTCAATGCTGTGGGTTCTTTTCTGCTGCCATCAGCAACACCATCCCCCAGCTCTGATGACACACTTTATTAAAAACACATCTTCAGCTCCTCTTTGAACTTTTGAACCTCTGTTGCTTTCTCAATGACGGCCCGCCACAGTGTAATTGGCCGTACAAGCTCCCTTGAGACGACGGCATGGCCGACGCAGCACAGATACTGCTGTTGATGGTGGAGCCAACGCACCTCTGCAGCTGCTCTTCAGAAGCCTCTCACTTTATAAACACACCAGGTGGAGTTGTCCTGCAGGTGCTCCATCACCACAGGGTCTCAATGTTGCACCTGTAAGAGCCATAACGTGTGTGTTTGTGTATGTGTGTTGAATCTGAAAGATCTGATGCCAAAGTGTCCCCAAAGGATGCTGAGGTCTGCATAATCCAGGTTTCCTGTATAGTCCTCAGCATCTGAGAGAGTTGAGACAGACAGACAGACAGACAGACCAACTCGGCCTCATCTGAGTTTTTACAGACAGCTCCATTTTACTGTCAGGCCCAGCAGTGGTAATCTGTTTGGAATTAAGTGAGGAACCATCTCCCTTATAGCATCTTTTGAGTAAACCTGTGGATTTTGTACGTGGACTGGTCTCCCCAGCATTTGACTAAAAAGAATGAACAGTGTTCCTGTTGTGACAGAACAAGTTAACTACACTGTCACTCATGAAACAGCAGATGGAACATTTGTGGTACATTTCCTTGAGCCTGCAATGTTCCAATATAAACAAAGGGATCAGACAAAGACAGTAAATAATCAAAATATCCTTTCAGGAAATCACTACCACTCTGGAGCCATCTTGTTAATCCTCTGAGCAGCCATTTGGGACAAGTAAGGGCACTTTTAAACCAGAGCTGTTTGGTCTGCTTTAAAATGGACCAGTGTTTGTTTTACTTCAGATAGTCCGCTTCTTTTGGGCAGGTGTGAAAGCTCATTCGAACTGAACCGTGTTGCGGACCAAACAAGCAAACTCTGCTCCGCCCAATGGAATGAGTCCCCGGACTATCCTGGTGTGTGAATGCACAAGACAAGGCTGCTATGAAAGAGCCATATCTTGACTTCAATAATGCCTGGCACATTACAATCAACAAACATAGAATCCTCAATCAATCATCATTTGAATCTGATTGAACCGCCTTAAAAATGATCAGGGACTTTGCCCCAAAATAAGGTTCAATACAGCCTTTTTCCATGGAGGTATTCTTCTACGAGGCATGCCCAACAGGCTTTTAGCCAGCAGGGCGTCCGGGCGCCCTACTTTTAGGCAGGACGCCCTAAAGACGCCCTATTTTCCTACGGTAACCACCGAAACGATGTTGTGATGACGCGCGGGTATAGACAGGCGCGTACTGGTCGCAAAAACTACGGCCAGCACACGCCTGTCTATACCCACGTGTATACCACAAGATTAGGGATGCACCGATTTATCGGCCAGTGACCGGAACCGGCCGATTTTCACGTGATTGGCCGCAATCGGCGATCGGCCGATCAGACAGAAATATTCCGATTTTAATAAGCCGATCAAATGCACCCGCATCGCGCAGCATCAACAACACACGTGCAAGCGGCTACACACACATGTAGTAGAGTGTAGGGCTGGTATATCGGTTCACACCGAATACCGTTTTTATTTCGTTATGATATTCATTTTTTAATATACGGCCATACCGGTGTATTTAACATCCGCGCAGCCACGCCGCTGCTTTGCGAGTGAGTGCGCGCTGCATGTAAATGTTTCATTAATGTTTATATATTTGTTTCAATCACTGAACGAAGCCTGTCATATTTAAGACAAGAGTCGGGACCTTAAATCACTTGCACAAAACTTTTGATCAGCATTTGTTTGTTTGTCATTTAAACCTGTGTGCGCAGAGAGAGAGACACACACAGAGAGAGAGAGAGAGAGAGAGAGACACACACAGAGAGAGAGAGAGAGAGAGAGAGATGTGCGCTCTTGGTCATTAGTTAATTTACTTATTTGTGTGTAGTACTATGTTGTGAAATATGTTTAAACTTAAATAAACTACACATACAGGTAGTGATTCGGTTTTGTATTTTTAGTTGGATATTGGATGTGAACTGATTGTATTTATATGTTAAAATGTTCTAATAAAGAAAATAGGCAAAAATATATATATTTCTGTATGCTGTAAAGTGGTTGTAAAAAAATTGAAATCGGAATCGGCTAAAATCGGTATCGGCAGGTCAAACTTCTTGAAAAATCGGAAATCGGAATCGGCCCCAATAATGGCAATCTGTGCATCCCTAAACAAGATGTGAGTACACGGTGGAGCGGCACCTATTAAATGCTGGAGTCTCTTTGCGTAAAAGCGAAACTTGGCTGCAGCGCATCGCTGATTATGAACTCCCTTCAACAGAACTCTCTTCTCTCTCTCTCGCCCTTTGAGCAGTTAACTAAAGCGATCAGCTCATCTGATGCATCTGTTATTCCCTTAATTACAGCGCTAAAGCGTCTTCTGATGAAAGAATGAGACCACGGCGTGAAAACAACAAAAAGTGCGCTCTTCAGAATCCGTCAACACATTTTCTAAGATCTGCTTGGATCCCCTGTATTTCATCGCGACTGTACTCGATCCTCGTCATAAAGATCATTATGTATTTGTGGAGGGCAAGGGGGGACACCCTCTAAAAAAATCTTAGCTAAAAGCCTGATGCCCAAGGTTTCGTAAACACCAACCTAAGCACCTAAACAAGTAGCTTTATGTAACAGTCTATTAACTTGATGTCCTCCTCCTTCAGGCTTTTAAAAAGTCTGTCAACAATATCATTTTGAACTGTTGCGAAGCTCAAATGTGTGCTTATGCCAGTGTAACAACACAAGTGGTAGATATATGTCCTGGCTCAGCTGGTTTAAAGCAGATGGTCGGCTTCTGGGGGGGGGGGGTTGTACGGCAATATTATTGGCATTACATATTTTTCAAATGAACCAGTGCCTCTGAATTACCTTATTTAACACCAAGTCATTTCACAGAGCTCAGCAATAATTTCATATTTTCAACTAAAAGCATGGGAATGAAACAACAACTAAAATCGCACCCTCATTATTGAGTTACATTTTGAAACCTTGAAACAAACACATGCCCTTCCCGATCTTGGAACATACAGTGAAAAGCATCAACATACTGTATTTTTTGTGCCGATTAAATGCCAACAGTGACAGTGGAGAGCACACTCAAGCTGTGTGGCTGAACCTGTGTTCATCAAAATGTCATTCATGTAGATCCACAGACATTTATATAGAGAGAAAACTATCATTAACTTATTTCTACACCTGCACTTTACTTACAACTAAGTCATTACCTTAAATAAGGGGAAGAATAGTGAGAGTTGGATGAATAGAACAACACATAGCTCTCGCCTTCAATCCTGTTAAAGCCCCAAGGCATTACCAACAGATTAATGGACAATTAACCTGCAAAGACAAGGATCTGTATCACTTATGTGCATTCTTCTTTTTTTGTATCACTGGCTGCATATCGTCTTAACAGGGACCATTACTTATATACACCCACAAGCGAAGATGAAATTACCTGTCCTGAAAGTAGAATACCATGGTAACTGTGATGAACTTAGCTTTTCAAATGAGTTATTTTTGTCTGAAGATAAATTATTCAACTCTGTTTTGCCTGTTTTAGTGTTTTTCCTCAGCTTCTGCCCCTGAATGAGCAGAAAGAAAACCCTTTGCCGATATTTCTCTCTTGCACTCTGGAGAGCAAGGCTTTAATAATAAACAGTGCACGGGGAGAAGAAACGTTTTTCCTCAGAACTGGAATCACACTTTAAGCTGGAGCATAAACTGCCACTGTGCAGTGAAAACAAAGTAGTGAGTTTAGTCTGAAATTAACTGGTTACATACTGTACCAGTTAATGTCAACATGACACACCAGTTTCCTTTCAAATGCTTAGCTGGTGCTACTTTCTGCTCATGCTGAAGAGATGAAACTGTTCGTTGTATACATCTACATAGATATGACACCTGTACTAATGCAGGTGGATAATTCAAATCAGTAACATTTCACTAAATGTTTCACCATCAGCTCTGTTGGCCTGGAGCAAAGGACAAACACTGTGGACACATACTATAGAAACACTGCCACATTGTATATATTTTTAAATCATCTACCACATAGTGTAAAATTCTAATTTACTCAAATGCCAGAAGACAAAAAAAAATCTCTTTTATGTATGTCTTCATCTTTTTGATGTCGCACACAAACACACACACACACTGTCCAGTAAAAATTGCATCTTAGAATAGATGGCAATTACACCATCTCTCCCACTGATCCCAGACCAGTGCAATTAACACTTCTATTCCAGAAAGGTTATCGCTGTCAAAGAGCCCCCCCGCACACACACACGCTCACAGACATGCACACACATAGTAGCACAGTTATTAAGTTTGTTCAGCTTGTGTGGCTAGCATGCGAGGTGGAAAGGTGTTGGCCAGAGCATGATATTTTTACCGATTTAATATGCAGACCTGTTACTTTCCATAGAGCCCAGTATTAATATATATAATACTAATTATATATATATATATATATATTTATATATACACTCACTGGCTTTGAATGATCTTTTTCTTTTCACACCCCTTCTACTAAATTGTGATCTGTCCGCTGCTTAACCACACTTAAATGGATGATGTGGTTCATGGTTTTTACAGTATAATCTGATCATTATGTGCTGATGTCTGCCAGGTAATGTGTTTCATATTAGATTCTTACAATGAAATGTGAGGCTGAAAAGAAATTTCAGTTTTTGTGTTCTTGAGGATCACACGTTAGTCAAAGGATATCCAACTCAAGGTCCACTTACTAGCCTTAACTGAAACCTAACTTTCATACTGTCTTCATCAGATGAAGATGGCTGAAGTCCCTGTACTCTCTCTTCTACCTCTACCATGTTGATTTAAAAATGTAACTTTCTATTGTCCATATAAATGGGACCCAAGTTCTGAGGCTTTTAGATGGATATTTCAACATCTTAGCGAGTTGAAATACATCACTTTTTTGGCTTAACCCTTAACCTTAATACCTAAGCCTTAAAATTGAAGTGAAAGCGAATTACCGTAATAACCACATATTTACTTTGCCTTGGAACTTTTCAGCACAAACGTGTCGTCTTCAATATGCCTGATGTTAAAGGGTTAAATTTGTCATGATGGTGTTAAAGGGGACATATTAAGCAAAATCAACTTTTTAATCATTTAAATCCTTATATCCTATCAGTCTGCAAAGTGTGAAAAAAGATGTCTCACTCATGTTTTTGTGGTCCTCCTCAGTCTAAGTACAGGAGATAAAACATGCAATGTTGACTTCCGCGCTCACTGGGATGTCACAATTCTCTAAATTCCTGGAATTGTTGTCTCGCGGAGCTCAGCTTTGTCCGCAAAACAGGCGAGAGTGCTGGCGAGGGCAACAGTATCCGATAACCGGAAGTCCGCAAAAACCTCTATTCTTGGCTTCACAGTGCAGCACAGAGTCACACACAAACTTCCAGCCTCAGAGGATTTATCTGTCCAGTGGATACATGTTATATATGACGGCAATATGCCTGCTAGAGCCTGCAAATGATCACTTTTCCAAATGTTAACTGCTGTTAGCTCCCAGTAGCCTCTGTGGCTTTTTAAGGTGGAACTAAAGAGATACTACTAAACCAAGTGTTCTGAACAGGGCTGTTCAGAACTGGCAGGGTGATTGAACTGCTTTGGTGCTTCATCCTTATGGTATTTTGACCAAAGCTTGTCACAGACATGTTCATTAGGACACCAGGGAACTAGGTTAACTTTGAGAAATAGGGTATAATATGACCCCTTTTAAAAACCGATAGCACAGCCATGACAGTCGTGGCAGGTCTACTGCTACTGCAGTGACGGTGCCTTGCTTTCCTCAGGAACTTTGCTGGATTCATCTATATGGCACGACAGCTTAAGCACCGTCATCCCCACAGGCATCTACTTCTTCACAGTTTCAATAGAAAGTAATAAACAAATATTAATAACACCTTGAACTACAGGGACATGAAAGTTGCCTGATGCCCGTTTAACTTATAAATGATAAATAATTGAACTTACAAACAAATACATCAGGAAATAAAACACCTTTCATATATTCTACATTGTTAATACATTCTATAACATACCATTTAAGAAAAATGTTCTGCCGTTTTAGAACATCCCTTCAAGGTTTTCAGTAAATCTACATAAAATTAGCAAGGTTTGAAGAAAAATCCTTGATTTTTTTATGTATTCTACGGGTAAGCGGTGAACATCTGCTTCATATGGACTACATGGAAACGTACGCAAACAAACTCTTCCACCAGAGCCCTAATCAACAACAAACAACCAATCAACCAAACTCTCATATGAAAGAATCACCGCTGTGTTTATGAAGCACCACATTGCTTGTTGTTGGGTTGACTAAAATAGGTTTTCAGGGAATAAAGTCAGACTGAAGTTTAACAGCTCAAAGGCAGTGAATTGTGTGGATCAGATTTCTTTTCCCATAATGACAAGGCTGGAAGTGTTTTTATTGTTGACTTTAATCAGAGGACACATCCTCGGCGGTAAACACTGTGGGTCATTTGTGCCCCATTGTTCTTTATATCCTTTCAATTAGCACTGTCTTATAAAAGCGTTATATTATGTAGGAAAAAAGTTTTTAGAGAAGCGTTCAATCTCTAATTTGCTTAACCAACACTATTAAGAAATGATTCAACTGTGTTGAACTGAACATAACAAAATTATTGCAAAGTATAATTTTACCTACATCTGATTGATAAGTAAAACAAAAATGTTCCATAGACCACCTTCATCATTCATTTTACATTCTTCTTATTCTTCTTAGTATTATTATATTGTTTAATAGTTTCACTTTACTTTAATGTCCAAGGCACACTTGTCCAGCTCAGAAATGCAAATTTAGACAATTATAGACTTTTAAGAAAATAAATGATCAAGTTATTTATGTTTCATCAAGTTATTTCATTTTGACAAATCCAGTGAAAATAAGAGAAAGTTTGGAGAGAGCGCAGACAGTTTAAAGAGTAATAGATATGATTTATTCTTCGTGTTCACAGCAGTGATTTATTTTTGTCCATTGTTCATTATTAATGACAGTAAGAAGTCTCCAGCAGAAGGAGATAAATAGACCATAAATATCAGCATAGAACCATTCATTCATTCATTCATTCAGAGTAACTTGTGGGTAATCTTTTCTGTCGCTTAAAAAACTGGTATACTTCATATAATTCTGTGTTTTTGTGGTTCAGAAACCAAAACCGTAAGCAAACAAGCAAATCTTATTAGAAATGCTAAGTTGAGCAGGAAATAATTTCCATCAGAATCTGGGTGTTTATAACTGCAGCTGCCTTCAGTTTCCTCTGAAACAACAATGATGAATAGAGCTTTAAACAGGCGACTCCTTTTCTATTGTCCCTCATACCAGTGCCACATAATTACCTCTTTTCAACCAGTTTTCTCTCTGTATTCGTAATCAATCTTTCATTCTCTCTTTCATCTTTCTGGCATCCAGTCTCTTTCATATCATGCATTATGAATAGACTGATATTGATTTCATGCTACAGGGCGTCAGACTCTTTATGAAAATGGACCCGAAGATTTAGACACCAGCTTAAGAAGCGACCGCAATTTTATTCCGCTCAACAACAGCTGCTCTGATCTTAAGGCAGCTCAGACCACAACTTCATTGTCTAAGTGGGGAATGCTAAGCGTGGGTTGAACAAAACAAGGGAGATTAAAGAGAGAAAGGCATGTGAAGAAATCGCGGAATGGGGATCAGAGTCATCGAGTGAGCTATTGGGTGTGTGACCCCCGAAGGTCAAGATCAGAAACACAATTAGCAGTAAACGAGAGAAGAAACTATGATTTTGCAGCCTCTCTTTTTGTCTCCTGTAATGATGAAAGTGGATCGTATCAGTTCACTCATTCAGAACAGTCAGTGAGATCAGAGGTGCAGACGTCGCAGTTTCACATTCGGTTCACTTGAGCTTGTCCTCTCCTCATTTATCGCAAATTGTTCCTACTTTTTGTTCCCCAAGGTTTTTTCAAAAACGGATGACATGACAAGTTACATAATATATGTAACTCATGTCATCTGTTTTAAAATTATGTGATGACGAGAAAGAACCCAAATGAAACATCATCATCAACAGCGTCAGTACATCAGTACACTTAAAAATTGCAGTGTGTTAAATAGGAACAAGTTACTTTTATGCCATTGTCAGATGAGTCGACTCAATGTTGTTTCAGCCTCATATAACTTTCTCTGTGTAGCAGTGTTTAGTTTGTTCCTGCACTTGCAGGTAAAGCCATGCCAGTGACATCACAATTGTACGGTGGTGAAGTGGCGAGCATTGTTCGCCGGTTCGGATCGTGGTTCAACCGAGGGCCTTTCTGTGTGTAATTTTGCACGTTGTCCTTAAATTTGGTGTGAAAGAGGCTTGATACCATGACTCAATGGTGAACGTCAATGGTCATTGTCTCTGTTTTCGCAGTGTATGCTTCACCAGCTTTCCGCTGAGAGCACAGGTAGCAGCCGATCAGATTTGCAGGCTATGAGGGCTTGAAGATAATTTCTGTAAAAACTTTTTCAGAAAACAAAATAGACTGTTCATATACGGACTGACGTGTACCAGAAATACAGCATATTGTGTTTTGTGTATATTTGTATTTGCACTGTGTGCACACGATATTGTGTTTGCTCTTATCTGCCACGTTTGATTTCCTCTGATGAGGGATCTGATGAGTTGACAGGAAGGAAACAGATGTTCAATTTACTGCCAATTAACTGTCTCATTGTCACTTTCTGCCTGACACACACACACACACACACACACACATGCACTGCATTGTTAGATGTGACTCTAGGAAGCACTGCATTTCTGTTGTCGTCAGGATTGAAAACTCTTATTGTGCTCTCAGAAGATAAACGTACCACGCTGAATCTTTCTGACTTTCCTTCTTCTCCCCGTCTGTCTGCTGAGGACAGTCAAAAAAAAAAGAAATACTTTCATTATTCTCACAACTCAACAGCAACCAATCTGGTAGAATCTCATCCCCCCTTATATGTGCTGTACGGCTGCCAAACATCTGACAATCTGCTCGTGTGACTTTTTATTTTGTACTCCTATGGAAAAGATTACAAGGATATTATGGTATGTGCACATGTCTGTCACATTCAGTGATTGTTCGCATTTAGATTGGACTGTCGCGGAGATGTAATGCTCAAGCATGTCTTGAATAAACCTGGCATAATGGACCTTATTCACAGAAGATATTTGTTGACATGAAATAGTTGTAAAACACCCTAAATTAGGGTTCCACTCCAAGTTTAAGAGAGCCAGGATTGTGCTGTTAAGGCAGTGATTCCAAATCCTGGTCCTCAGGACCCGCTGCCCTGATCTAACACAACTGATTCAAATGGTCAGAAGCCTGATAACGACCCATTCATTTGACTCAGGTGTGTTGGAGCACGGAAACTTCTAAAACATGCAGGATTGAGAATCACTGTGTTAAGGTCGGTTACACTGAATACTTGATGCTTTAACCTGTAGAAGCTGTTTTTATTAGCTGAAAAAATAGCTCTATTTTAAGTTTCCTGTTTTTCTCGATGTGTTTCAATAAAGTGATAGAGAATAATGGTGGCCTAAGACTTTTGCACAGTGCTCTATATATATAGTGGGGGGGGGGGGGTTGAGGGTGCAGTCATGACAAGACAGGAATAATGAGAGCGCTAGAGAGGTTATACACCCCACTAATTAGATGAGGTCTTCACAAGTTCAAGGACGGTTTCAATTTAACTGATAAAGACGAGAAGATGATGACGGGAAGGAAGGGGTGAGACTTCCTACATCTTAATTATCCCAATGATTTTTTTGGTAGTGGTGCCTCGAGTGGGTTGTGTGAGTGTGTGCGAGTTGGGGCTCAGGAGAGGACTTGAAGAAGCTTTCCATGGAAAGCCCGGTTGTCTTATCCAGGGCAGAGTTCAGCAGGGAGTGGCACAAAGCTTCCTGGGGTCGACACTTTCTCTTTCAATTACTCTGCCACTTGTGTAAGGATCCTCAGCTCAGCAGGATCATGGGTAACACTGGGGTTAAGCACACAGGCATACAAATTGACTCGTTCGTGTAATACTTGCAAAATAATCAGTTCTGTATATTGTTGAAGGTTGAATTTTATTGTGACCATGATTCAAAGGAGCATAAGATGAATACAAATGATTCTCAATACCCAGCAGTATTCCTCAATATAGCTCATCTGAAAGAGCGCTCCTTTTCTCCTGGTATAGCAGCAGGAAGCCATATTCCCTGAATGAGTCACTATTTCTGTTTACATCTGTTGAGATGATTATTTTTTCATTATTGTTATCCATAATTGTCATTTTCTCTTCCTGCAACAGCTTCATAGAAACGATGTTGTTGAATGTTAGGTGTTAGTAATTTACACATGATTGGGATGGGGTTGGCGTGGGGGGATGGGGGTGGTGGTTGTCACAGTAAGGCAATGATGGTATGTAGGGCTGGAGAAGGACTCAGTGCTATGGAGGTGCCAGATTGTGTTTATTATGATGAAGTGTTTATGGGAATGTTTGAGCGAGAGATTCTTGCGGCTGAAATGAGAATATTTTGAAATCTGTTTAAGTCGTGTGAGGATGCACTGAAGACAAGGGAATTGCAAATGTCCAGGTGGGATGTAGTGAAAGCATGTGTTTAGGTTTCAGTAACAGAGTGGGAGAGAGAGGGTCAGAATCTAGCAGAATTCTTCAGATCAGAGAAAGCTGTTTTTTTCGGCAGTACATATAACGTGGGTGTTGTAACTGAGGGTGGAATCCAGAATGATGCCACGGTTCTTTAGTTTCGTGACGGAGGACATTATGAAACCAGGGAGGGAGAGATTGAAGTGTAGCATGGGGAGGCAACGATAACGGCTCTGTACTGATCATCCAAGTGTTGATGTTGGTTATAAACAGACAGAGGATGGATGTAGATCTGTTTATTGATGTCCAGAATTGGAAATTGAGGCCATGGTTCCATATGATCTGACCAAGGGGATGGATGTAGATGATGACCTAGAATCTAACCTTGAGGGACACCATCAAGGGGTGGGGTGGGGGAGCATTATAGAAGGAGGAGTCGACCGAGGTAACCAGAGTGAGCAGCAATGAGTCGGTCATTTCATTTGTGACTATTGTAAGCATAGTTATGTGATTTGCCTTGAACCCATGATTGAAACTCTCCCCAGGGCTTATTGTTGGTCAAATGATTTTGGAGCTAGTTGGTGACAATTCGGGTTCAATGACTTTGGCAAGAAATGGTAGGTTAGAGATTGGCCTGTATTTGTTGTAGTTCATCAGATCAGTGTGTTAGCTGACCGATGTAGTTTGCTTGGGCAGGCACTTGATGTAGTTGCTGGTACATAAAGGTCACTTTTGTCCAAAAAAAGTCCATGAAATCAGGCCATAGGTGTGAGTGTGAGAGTTCTTTGTCTCTATATTTGTTGGACCTATGTGATTGCCCTATGTCAGCTTGGATTGACTTTAGCTCCCCTTGCGACCCTCATGTGGAGGATAAAGTGGTAGGAAAATGGATGGATTGATTGTTAGCATGGAGTTATTCATCAATAATGCCATAACACTATAAAAGTTATGCCGACTATAACTTTTATGAGGTCAAACTGCATAATAGAATATTAGCTAAGGAGTAAAAGCTGTATGATTTTACTGAAAGTGTAGGAGGCTGTGATTAATAAAAGAGCTGTGATGGCTTTATTGGTCTGATTTGTATGTTCGTGTCCTCATGCAGGATTAGGTCACCATTAAGGACGTGCTTGAATCTAAAATAAATTCTCCACGTTCTAATTGCGTCCCTGTGTTAATTCGCTTGGTATCTGCTAAATAGAGTTTGTGCATAACGATAATAACTAGAAAGTGCTCTGCATTGTCCTCCCACGTTAAAGGGGGCAGCACTAAAAAATTAACCTCCTTGGCAGAGGTAATAATGCTTTAATTATTGCCATATTAGAATCTTCTTCAGTAAAACACTTTTTGTTTGATGACTCATCATGCACTTACACAAGTGTACAGTACACACAGTTATTAACTTTATGTAATTTAGATTGCCCTCTCCCATGTCATTAACCTGCTTAATATGATCATTGGATTTAAACGATCAAATCCAGATTCCTCCTTCGACAATAGGAAATTGCCAGGTTTGGCTCTGGAGTCTTACATAATTGGGCACATACCAAAATTCTAACACGAATATTGCTCTGCTTCCCCTTCTATTAAATAAATCATGTGCTCTTTTTGTTAACCCATGATATCTTCTTTATTGTTTGTCTTTTCAATGACCTCTGTAAGTCAATTTCTTATTTCAACAGGAGTAGAGAGGGAACACAGGTACTTTCAAAATCTATTCCCCTGCACTTTAGGTTAAGATGTTGCCCTAAACTTTTTGACACCCTGTAATTGTGTCTACATGTTACCATGAATAAACCAGTCGAAAGAACATCAATTTCCTCTGTGACTATGCAGTGGTTGGCTTCTTCAAATACAGGAGCACACTAAAGAGGAACCTCACATCGAAATCTGCCATGTAACTTTGCAAGTGGATTTGCACTCACAAATGAAAACCATGAATAGAGGTTGGGAAAGTGTTATTGCTGAATTGCAATGTGTGTAAAAGGAAACTGCGCTATTTTTACCTTTGGTCCATTATAAGTCATCTTTCTCGACACCTATATTGTAGAGATTCAGCAAACATGGACGCTAATTTACCAACTGATATCATCTCTGCCAGCTTATATAATGTAGTCGGTAAATGGCTTGTATTTGAAAAGCACTTTTCTATCCTTGTTGACCACTCAAACCACTTGACACTAGTTTTGCCGTTCTTGATGATTGCTACATCACCTCATGAATACGGCTGGGTATCTAACTTTAATACTTTTGCGGTATCGAGTGGGTGTTGAACTCCCTTTGTTTCACCTAATAACTTCACTTAAAGACTTAATATCATAAGTGTCAGTGAGCCAATGAGCATGCAGCATTTAGTTTGGCCAAGATCTAACAGTGCTCACAAAGGAGAAGACGGGACATAACATGTTTGTGTTGTGTTTTGAGACGCAGGTGCTTTATTTAATGAATGGCTTGATGTCAAGACAATCGAAAGTGCACGGAATAAATATGAGAGCAGAGAGTTGATCCCTGTTTTACTGACAAGAAAATGACATTGCCAGGCTTTAACAAAATGGGTATCAAAAAAAAAAATTGTTTCATTAAGGCGGGGCTTGTATTCACAGATAAACAACCTAACCTCATGAGAAGAGAAGAATGTCTCTTTATGGAATTTTTTCTCTTGCGGATTTGACTATTTAAAATCTGCATGATGGTTACAACTAATTAGACAGTGTATGTTTCCAGTGTACAATGCTAATACATGCATGCATGGCATGTGCAAATACCTTGCTTACTTTTATATCTTGTAGTTAAAAATAGACTGACTGGTACATTAGGAGGTGGGGCTGAGAGTATATCCAATCATGCAAAAGTATTCCGGTTTACATACACACTGATACAGAAAACAGAATACAGGGAATTTTAAGTGTCATCTCCTGGGCATTTTCTCGGCATATGTAGATTAAGGTTTTCAGAAGTGCAGCTTATGCTTTCACCAGACACACGGCGGAAGAGTGAAATGGTCTTGTGATTTCTCCTGGTACATGGTGCGCACACATTATATCGTATTTAGAAATACCAACACATTTCACCTAATGTTTCTTACTCATGGTGCTATATTGGCTGCCAGCGGCATTCAGGAAACAATGTAAATCTAATCATATACATGAGGGGCGTCTCATTAAAGGGGGGAATGTGTCCCGTCGGAATTACATTAAGTGAATTCCAACATGCTGAAAATGTAGAACACATGATTGCATGTGTTAACTGCTGCTCACCGGGAACACCGCAGTGGAATGCATCAGCATATTTTACAGCAGTTTATGTGTTTACCAAGAGTTTATAAAAGTGAATACATTGTAAGGTTTGAAATCACTACCAATCGTGTGTGTGTGTGGGGGGGGGAGCGTGTTTTTTCTCAGATATTTGAATGTAGCAGACCGTACACCTGTCGCACTAATGCGACTGCCGCCCGTGTGACAGGAGTCGTCACAAGTTTCATTTGAAGTCAAAGCTAATAATCTTCCAGTGTGGTTAGGGAGACTCAGGTACAGCTAATCATGTGGGAAATATAGAGAGCAGCTGAGTTATTTGCTGTATATAAATCTGTAAAATGTGTAGACGTGTGAACATGTGACTTAACACACACTCTCGCTCTCCCTGCACAGTGGGACGCCATTAATGAGATGGACGAGTACTTCAGTCCCATTCACACATACCAGGTTTGTAATATTCTCTTTGTGGGGTAGGCTGGAATGTTTCATTACAATTGATTATCATATCAACTTGAGTGAAATATACTATGCTGTATCACTTATGTCCCCAGGGACATTTTGTATTACAGACAATATAATTAATCAGTTTCCTCTGTAATCATTTTGTTTGTGGTTGAGCTGAAATGAAATGTAGATTAATGAGTGTCAGCGGAGTCCTTTTTAATGCAGAAGTGCCATCATTTCAAAGTTCCAGTGCCTCACACTTCACTTGAAATCGTGACAGTTGGTTTGACAAAAATGACATGGTTAGGAAACTTTGAATCAAAGTTAAATGGAGATGGGCATGTCTTGTTATTAATCAGGTAAATCAGATTAATAATCAAATAAACACATGATTACTAGAGTCAGCTTATAAATGCTCAGTCGTAGCCTAGTTTTTATTTTGCAGAATATAAAGTTCCAAATGCCCATGGTGCCAACATCCAAAACCTTTGAGATAAATTCACATAGCATCTTTATTTTCCCTCTGTATATTGTGTTTTATTGCTGTTGTTGTTGCTGCTGCTGATTATGTTACTGTGAATCAGGTCTGTAACGTGATGAGTCCCAGCCAGAACAACTGGCTTAGGACCGGCTGGCTCCCTCGGGATGGAGCCAGGAGAATCTACATCGAGGTCAAGTTCACCCTGAGAGACTGCAACAGCATGCCAGGAGTACTGGGCACCTGCAAGGTGTGTGTGTGTATGTGTGTGTGTGTGTGCATCTCTTTCAGTGAATATGAGGACATTTTGTCTAGTCCTCACTTATTGAAATGTCTCTTTGAAGACTAAGACTTCAGGTCAGGGTTGAGGTGGGACAAGACGGTTGGGGTAAAGAGATAGTGAATTTAGATATGTATGTATGTAGATGTAGATAAATGAACAAATACTTTGTTAAATATAGTTTTAATTTTGCACTGCTTTGTGTTGGCTGTAGGGCTACAACTAACAATTATTTTCAGATAATTGATCTGATCTGATCTTTGATGTGTTGATTACTTTCTCAATTATCCGAGTAATCATTTGGTCCATTAAATGTCAGAAAATGTTAAATAAGCGTTTCTCAAACCTGATTAATGATGACGTCCTTTCTTTGTTACATGGAGCAAAGAAACCAGAGAATATATATATTTTTCTTTCCATAAATAATCGATACACTGAGTAACTGTTTCAGCCCTAGTTAGCTGCTAACATAGACCCAAAGTAAAAGAAAAAAAAAGAATAAAGAAAAGAGGAATCTTTTATTGCAGTTTAAGTTCTTTATGATTACATTTACTGTGCATGGCCTTTAAACATAATTAAAAATTCTTTGCTTCATGGACTTTTGTGACATTTGGTCAGTTTTATTCCCTGTGCACATCTTATTTAACAAGTGCCACAGATTTAAATGACCAAACATAGACCTGACAGCAAAGCCTGAGAAACTAATGTAGAAAAAAAAACAAAAAACTGAAAATACCTTAAGTTTTAAGATTTATTTTTAGAAGTAGAAGTTGTATTTTACATTATATAGTAGTAATAGTGCAACTTTAATTCGGCAGCAGTCACAGGGGTAAAATCATGTGAGTGGCCACATCCTGCTAACAGGCACAGTTGTTATTGAAACAACGGTGTAGGATGTGGAATGTTTCCAGCTTGCATTTACACTTTTTTGAGCCCCATAGGGCTCGGATTAAAACTATAAGGGGATGTGGTTAAATTTAATATTTTTGCTCTGCATTTGTTAATGTAACTCATTGTTCTAGATGGCATTTTGCCCCTGAAAATCGACAGTCTCTATTATGTGTGAAGGTTACAAGTCCTCCAGGTCGTACTCTCTTCAAGAGATGTAGGCAACTGGACCGGATGTTTCCTGATGACATTTTACTTCATTTTAAGAGGCTTATTCAGAACTGAAGGATTTGACTATGTACACACATGAAAAAAAAAACATGAACATGACTTTCAAAGCCTACACTTTTGTCTGTATTAGCTAATTTGTGAGATAATGTAAATCAATATTTACAGAAAAATATTTGGTTATTAGTTGTTACAGACATTATTGACTATTTGGTTTTCAAATAGTCCTATAAAGTATTTAAGTGTTTCTCTAAACAAAAGTCTTAATTTCAAAATGAGCAGAAGAAAATTTGGCCTGAACACAAATAGTGAAACATTTTAACATCCTTTAAAATACATTTTAAAGATGTCACTCCAGACCAGATTTTATTTCCTGGGTGACCCAGATCACGTTATCTCAGAGGTAATTCTGATTTAGGTTTCATGTAATGAACACACACAGTACTCAAATGAGCTGAAGGTCTTTTTTTTGTCTTCTTATTTTTACAGGAAACCTTCAACATGTTCTACTATGAGTCTGACAGATCGGTGGGCTCAACCATACGGGAGAACCAGTTCATAAAGATTGACACCATTGCTGCTGACGAGAGTTTCACAGGAGTGGACCTTGGAGTACGCCGGCTTAAACTCAACACTGAGGTACGTGCTGCTGTAAGAACACAAGAACACTGACTCATACAAGTGAGCATTCATTCAGGCTCTTCGAGCCAATACCCTACTTGGCAGGACAGGACAGTAACATAGTGAACATAATGTAGTTTATTTCGACTCAGTCCAACATACACACTCCGGTTGACAGTCCCCAAGAAAAGCACCATTTTATTCTGCTTTTAGGAAGACAGTAACAGTTTCCAGCTGAACCTGTATTTAAAAACAGAGCTGCTTTCAGTTATGGTTGGTTGCCACAGATAATGTGGCTCTTAGATGCCAGAATTTATTTCAAACCATTCCAGAGTTTGGTCTTTTCATTTTCCAACAATAAAGAACATCATTGAGTCGTAATGGTCTACTCCAGTCCCTCCAGTCACACACACACACACACCGAGGAAAACTATTCATATCATATTGGCTTGTCATATTAAGTTTAGTGCAGGTAATCAAAACCAGCATTCCAAATTTATGTCCTTATTTCCATAAAAAAAAACCGATGAAACCTGGAGCCTCTTTACACTGTTCAATGTTTCTGGCTCAAACATACTTGGCTAAATGTTTGTGCATAATCTTGTACTTAAAATTCTAACTGAGTCCCCAACTCTTTGATTGAACTCAGTTTTAAAAATAACAGTTTGAGTTGCTGTATTACTGGTGGTTATTTTTTATTTCTTGCAGCTAAATGATAAATACAATAAAATCAGAAAGTTCATTTTGAAGATGAACATATACACTACTGTTCAAAAGTGTGGGGTTACCTATGCAATTTGTTTGTGTTTTCCATTAAATGTCACACTTATATTCATCAAAAGAGTTGCAAAATGAATAGAAAATATAGTCAAGACATTGACAAGATTAGAAATAATGTTTTTTATTCAAAATAATAATTTTGCCCTTCAAACTTTGCTTTCGTCAAAGAACCAGCAAAACTGTTTTCAACTGTGCTAACATAATTAACAAGGGTTTTCAAGGGGTTTCTAATCATCCAATAGCCTTCTAATGGCATTATCAAACACAATGTACTATTAGAACACTGGAGATTAAAAACAAGACGTTTGCAGCTAGAATAGAATATTTACCACATTAACAATGAGTGTATTTCTGATTCATTTAATGTTATATTTATTGAAAAAAGTGCTTTTCCTTAAAAAATAAGGACATTTCTAAGTGAGCCCAAACTTTTGAACGGTATTGTATGTCCTAAAGCTGTTTAGCTTTTCATGTATTTACTTGACTTGAAACATTTACGCATAAATGTTGGATGTAAGTATTTGCATTTCAGCTACATTTATTATTTGTATTATTTCGGCAAATTAGCTAAAACGGTGTCCTGTACATAACGGAAAAAAAAATGTTGAATGCACGCAGAGCATGGGGGAAAAAATAAAACAAACAAACAAACTGGGACACCTTAAATGGCAAGTGCCGAGCTTGATTACACAGCATATGTTTAATTCCTGTCATTTACCTGAAATTGAGACAAAAGCTTTCCTGTAATAGTAATTAGCTGTCTAATTAGCACGCTGTTTGAAAAGTCTACTCAATCCACTCTCTCGGTTTGTTAACAAAGCTATTAATTAGGTGATGGTAATGGCGTTTCAGCGGGCTCCTTCAAAGGCGTAAATAGATCTGTCTGTAAACAGATTACATCCTGTGAAGAGCAATGAACAGTGGAGCGTACAGGAAACTCTCACCCAAGCAGAGTGCGTGTGTGTCCCTTTCATTTTCTTCCACAGATGTTATCGTATACGAGTGAAACCACAGTGTAAACACAGACTGATTCTGTAGCAGGGATGGATTTTTCATGGGACTTTGGAGCCCTAGAGAAAGAACCAAACCTTTAGGAGGTTTTTAACTTTAATTTGTTTTTGAATTCTTCAAAAGCTGATCTTAGAATAGAGGTGGTTGTGTTGCTGTAGATTAATGTAATCATCTTGGGGTGTTATTGATGTACCGTTCTGACCTTTCAGGGCACGCAAAGAAGAAGATATTGTAAATTATTAGCTGTGTTGTACAATCTGCTTTATTGCTCTTAATCTTTTGCATTATTAACGGCTCTACAAATGAGAAACGGTTGTTGGTTGTTTGTGATTTGAATAATTGTGAATTCATTTTGCCGTAAGCTAATTAACTCACAAACCTTAGAAACAATGCTTGGTTTGTATTTAAACAGAACACAGCTACAACTGAATCATTTATGACTTACCTTTGCTGGTTTTGTCATTGCCCCCAGTGTTGTCACACATTTTCAGCTGTAATTTTATGATATTCTCTGAATTTACAGGGGCTTTAAAGTCAATCAGAGTCAGTTAGAAACAACTTAGCTCTCTCCTACTCTCAGTCAGGATCTTGTAAGGTGTTTAAGTGCCAGAAGAAAACGGTGTCCTCCTTATATTTTTAGATGCTTCCACAACACACTTTTAAATAATGCATTTATTCAGTTACTGGGTGTTAACAAGACAGTCAACTGTGATGTGGTATTTTACACAAAAAAACCCTGAAACAAAACAAGGATATAAAAACGTAATAACATCCATGTTCCCAGGATGTTGTTTGGAAGCGTAGCAGTTGATTAATGACTGCTGCCAAGGCACAACACAGAACACCAGTCCAGAGATTGAATCAAGGCTGCGTGTAAAGTCATTGTGTTTTCTTTCGTAACCAACTGTTTGAGCTTTTAGCAGAAAAAAAGTGATGAAACTTTCTGAACGTTTGCGTGTTTATACAATCTTAGGGAGGCTTCATAAATATGCAAAGTGTCCTGTGTATTATACAACTGAAAGGAGAGTATGCACTGTCAGTACAGAACAATAACTTCTATTTTTAGTGTGAAATGAAATGACAAAAATGGTAAAGTAAGGGTTTTTAGTGTCATAATACATGCATACATTTTCATTTGTTATATATGTTCCCTTGTTTTTATTTACAATAATACAGCGAACAATGTAAATAGTAATCAACATAAATGATGCTGTAAATCATTGGGTATCTTCACAGATACGTGGCGTCGGACCTCTCAACAAGCGAGGCTTCTACCTGGCGTTCCAGGACATCGGCGCCTGCATCGCGCTGACCTCAGTGCGGGTATACTACAAACGCTGCGTGGGCGTCAGCCGGAACCTGGCCGTGTTCACCGACGTGGTCACGGGCGCCGACTCTTCTTCTCTGGTCGAGGTCAGGGGTCAGTGTTTGGATCACGCCGAAGAGAGAGACACACCCAAGATGTACTGCAGCGCCGAGGGCGAGTGGCTGGTGCCCATCGGGAGGTGCGTGTGCTCCGCCGGATTTGAGGAGCACAGAGACTCCTGCGTCGGTGAGTTAACTTTATGTACTTTCATATCTGACCTGCTTGGGGTTGTATTCACGACATTTCTCTGTTGTGCTCTTTTTATTTGTGGTTTTGCAAAAGCTGCAGTTCCTACTGAGGTGACTTCCCTTTTCCCCCCTATCTTTTGATGTGACTCACATTTGAGGACACAGAAATCAGATCGCCAATTCAAATTTTCAAACAAAGTCATGGTCCTAGATCATCTATCTATCTATCTATCTATCTATCTATCTATCTATCTATCTATCTATCTATCTATCTATCTATCTATCTATCTATCTATCTATCTATCTATCTATCTATCTATCTATCTATCTATACATACATACATACATATATATATATATGAGAATAATTCTATTGGAATCAATGCAGCTTTTGCCTATACAGGACATACAGGACATAAGAACTACATAGATGGACTCTGCACCGTTAAATGTTTCAAATATTTGTTTGAATTTGTCCCAAAATAAGGTTTTAAACCATTTTTTTCCCCAGAGCGTATTCTACTATAATGCACATAGAAGTTTTTACTTCAACAACCTCTTTAATAGTTCAATTCAGAGCACTGACATCTTGTAATCCTGTTATACTATCCATCAGCTGCAAATCAGTCAAAACTGTTTCAGTTTTTCCCCGTTCAGCTGTAATAAAGCAGAATTGGCTTCTGGGAGGAAATGGGAATGAATGGACGCCATACTCCTCCATCATTGGGGTTATGGACAATTTCTCTTCTCTCTTATGTCTTCAATCAAATGTACTCAATCCACATGCTGCTTGTGGGAACTGTTAACGGATTTTTTTCTTTGAGGTGAGCTATAAAATAATGAACTATCATAAAATAGATTAAATTGAAAAGGAGCGAGAAAAGAAGTATTTAATAAGTATCATTATTATGACAGTTTCTCACTGACAGTATAGGTGTAGGCTGCAGTCTCGACTCCCCTACCACAAAACCGTGTTTCTGTACCACAACAGAATGATACATTACTGCTGAAAGAAGAAACAAAAACCATGGGTGATGCAGAGGATGGAGAGCAACACAAAGTGTTAACTCTGCAGAGAGTGGGAGGTCAGAGAGGTGAACTTCAGCCGAGCTGTGGTTCTGAGCTGCAACCTGATAAGCAGTTTTCTGTTTGCTCTCCATATTTGAACAATTTTTATTTATTAGTTTTTAATCCTATCTTGTTTGTTTTTGCTCACACATCCAACAGTTCTAATTCCAGAGTCATGAATTACACAGTATTTTCAAAGCAGGGCGAGTTATGGGTTTTGTATTAGTTGACATTTGCCTGCACATACAACAATAATAATAATAATGATAATAATGATAATAATAATAATAATAATTTGAAGCATGAGCATTGAAATGCATAGTCATGTTCTCAGTTTTAGTTGAGTTGGTTAAGTTATTGTCTTATGCAGAAAACATTTATTAATAAAATAAAATTATGAATTTGTTTCTTGTGGTTTTGAAACATTGGATTTACAAATATATATATGTATGTATAAAAATATATATAATTTGTAACGACAGTGCTGAACATGAGAGTGTGTTAAACATGAGTGAGACATTCCAGTTAGCATCAGATGAGAGGGTGAGAAGGTGAGAGAGTGACATCAGTGTGCACAGTCTCAGTGTCAGGTGAAGGAGATAATCAATAATCTGTGTCCATTGCTTGAGAGTGGTCTGTAAACATATCATCGTGTCTGTCTGCTCTGTGCTGCAGACCCGTATCTTGGTGCAGATTCACAATATCTGCATAAAGAAAGTGGGAACCAAGTCACTTTAACTTGTGGCCATTTGTTGCTAAGGGAAAACTTGGACTTAGTGTAAGGTAATGTTAGTGATTAAAACTCCTGCCTTTATGACTGCAGGGATTCAGTGTTTAAAATGAAGAAGAACAATTACGTTGATTTAAATAGTTTATTTACATTTAAAAATGTATTCTGTTATTTCTGTGTCTAATGAGTTTATTCTCAAATGACACACTTTGCCATCAAAAAGCAAAAATTTACTTTTGCTGCTTTGTTTTGAATTAACCTCCCACATGTCTCTTAGAAATTAACACAATTAACAAAATTATGACTTGAAATAAGGTAAAGCAGCTGTATTTTGGATGACTGCAGAGCAAACAGCAGCCATCATACATGCAAATAAAGGTGTTGTATGTTGATTTTTTTCTGTATTAAAAAACAATATTAAAACAGAACAGGATTGTTCACTCAGAAGGTGCATTGAGAGTCCAAACAGAACCATTAAAGGTTTTATAACTGAATGAACCTTAAAAATTGCATATTTTACTCTGATTCCTCCTAGGGGAAAAGTTCCAATGCATATTTGTTTCATCATTACTTTAACCTCTACTCCCTGATGAAGACCAAAGTCCCTCTTTGGTCTTCATCAGGTGTAAAAAACAAGACCAACAGGGAAGCAGGACTTAAAAGCAGCGAGGCGTGACTCTTATCTCTTTTGATGCCCGTGTGAAAGCATTCTGATCCAGTGGCAGAACGGTACATTTGGCAGCTTTGTTTATTCACCTTTTTGTTTGTCAAATTGAATCTGTCGTCCTCTTTAGTAGCAAAGATGATCATATAAGCGTCAGCGCTGCTCATTTAATAAACGGGGTAGAAGTTGTCTCCAAGTTCAGAGCATCGGCAGAACTGTCTTCAGAAAGAAAGAAGCCTTTTGAAACAACGTGAGAATTTGGAGAAGTTCCAACCCTTCTGCCTCATCAAATAGTCTGTTTGAAGCTGTGTCTCTTGTAGAAAAAAAAAGAGAAATAAATAAATTAAGTGACGGAGTTCAAGGTCTGGTCAAAAGCTTTTTTTTATTATTATTTTGAGGCGCAATAATTTTCTTAAGTAGATAAATATTGAGAAAACAGCTGTGTGTGTCATCTGTCTGAGCTCGAGACTCTTCTCATGCTGATGAATAATAAAAGAGATGTTTGAAATGCAAACATTCTTGATCCTCGCTCCCTCCTTTCTTAACAAGTCGGCGTTTGCTTTTGCCTCTTTTAATTTTTTTCACGGGGTTTTGAAGGGGCTGACCTCATTCGGAGACCTGCACATATTTCAGGTTGCCGTGGGTTACTGCAATTAAAACCTATTAATCACAGAGCGATGGATAATTAAACACTAAAAGCAGTTTGTCAGCTAAATGAGGTGAACGAGACACGCAACACCAGTTTGCCTGTACCCTCTGCTCCTTCCTCCTCCTCCTCCGCCTTCCTCCTCTTCCTCACAACACCTTCACACACACACACACACACACACACACACACACACACACACACACACACACACACACACACACACACACACACACGCACACACTCATACACGCACTTAACAAATGCCTATTTGTGTTTTCCCAATCTGAGGCCAGTGGCAAACATCCCCATCCTTCAGCAGTGAGAGCTCCTTGTCAAAATGTGTGTGGAAGTGTAGAAGTGGAGTGTGTGTTTGCGTGTCAGGTGGCCACTCGCACACTGTTTATAATTAGCAGCAGGCGATTAGTATGAGCACAGAAATTCAAAAGCGAGTCTGTAACGAAAAGGAAGAAGAAAGGGCAGGAGGTAAAATCACAATTTATGAAACTGTTTTTACCCACATTTTGATGCAGGTTTAAATGCAACACGCCTGTGTGGGTTACACAATGTGACCCTTTATTGGGAAAAACATAAAAGAATTTGAACAGCATATATTTGCTTCATGTTAATTCACAACAGGAGGTGATGTTTCCACCCTTTAATAAGTGTTACAACACTACAGCTGAAAGCTAGTCTGCAGTGACAGGGCGGGGGGGATAGACAAACAAACAAACAAACTAAAACTTGTATATCCTCCACGGCTGATCTCGTCTCTTCTGGCACCAAACTGGGTCGCTGTGCTAATTCGTCCTAACCAAAGTCAGCCACAGTCACGCACACACGAGACCAGACAGGACACAGAGGGGAGGGGCCCTGCACGAGATGGAGAGGAGACAAAAAAAAAAAAGAAGAAGAAAGTCAGGCATGGATGTGAATATGTGTGTGAATATGAGCGTGCTTAAGTGGTTCTCCCCTGA
The DNA here is from genome assembly GCF_963457635.1 of Microchirus variegatus. Classification (NCBI taxonomy): domain Eukaryota; kingdom Metazoa; phylum Chordata; class Actinopteri; order Pleuronectiformes; family Soleidae; genus Microchirus; species Microchirus variegatus. Next base: position 13,616,198 of record NC_139808.1, read on the forward strand.
CAAAGGTGCAGATCTTAGGCTGAGAGCATGACATGAGTGTGTGTGTGTCTGTGTGGGTCTGTGTGTGTGCGTGAGAGAGAGAGAGAGAGAGCACAGGGTTGCGTGACATGTTATCAAAAGTGTCTCGGGGAGGGAAACGATGGAGGGGGAGACGGGATTGGTCGACTGGACCCCTCGTCCACTTGAGTTTACATCAAAACACTGAGTGTATGTGTGTGTGTGCAGCTTTGTGTGTGTGTGTCTGCAGGTGTGTAGTGTGTGTGTGTGTGCATGCCCCACACACATGCCCCCCAGTGCCACTGAAGAATAGGCTCAAGTGCTCCATACAGTGAGAGCAATCGAGGACACACTGATATGAGACACACACACTTAGGCTGGTCACATCTACTCAGCTCAGCCGACCCATCCGTGCCTCACACACACACGCACGCACAGACACACAGATTGGTGCATAGAGTACATGTGGGTTAGTTTTCTCCTTTGCTCAGTTGCTCAGTCAATGGACCACAGCGTGGCCTCCCCCCCTCTGTGAGCTGCACTGTTGCTGTGATTTATGTTTGAGTGTGCAGCAAAAAAGAAATAAAAACACTTACTCATTTACACACCAACTTAAAATAGTGAGAATTGCAATTGAAAATTGAATCCGGTTTGAATTTATTTAAATATATATGTAATCACCCCGCAACTATGGACTTGAAAAAAGAATAACGTAACTAGCAAACACACGTTGCTGTATCTTAGCTAAAGTCTGAAGTGCTTTCATTCTGTTCTTCTACCGTTGTTTTGGTTTTTCTTCAAAGCGTTAAAAAAAAAAGAGAAAATAAATGTGACACTTTTCATCTTCCTGGACGATTATAGCCTTCAGATTTGTTTAAATCCTTTTTCAGATAAAATCATGATCAGAGAAAAATAATGAGATCCAGGAAATTGCTCTGTCAGTTGGAGCTGGCAGTATGAAGAAAGGTTTATTTGTAATGTCTGAAACCATTTGTATTTTCAAGGATTATGTCTTATTATTAAGTATATTTTAGTATTAAATCCAGTGGTGTGTCATTTATATGAATGCCACTATGCATAGTGAAATGTTTACATCTATGACAAACAGGTGGTGTTTTACTTTTACATTAATCAGCTATACAGTAGTACTGCATATTTTATAGTCAATGTAAAATAGAATAAAAGTAACAATGGTGGACTTTTATTTGTATCCAGCAGTATACAATATAAAAGATCAGGTGATGATTATCTGTTTTTATGTGTTACCTTATTTTAAATTACAGTGAACTTTTGGATGATTACATGTTAAACATTTAATTAAATATTCAATTATCAGCAGATGAATCCATAATACACATATCAATGGGTTGTAACCCTCTGTATAATAGAAGGTGACTTGTAGTTTTCATAGTTGAAGTATTATTCCGATTGCACTGTGAGACAGTGAGACATTTATCTAACAATGTGGAATTAGTACTTTTACTCAGGTGAGGTTGTTCCTATTGCAAAAATACATTTCTGATGTAAAATTATTGTATTTACTGTAAAAGAAAGGTGAAATCATGAACAAAAATGCAGTGCTGTGTATGTGACATATTACATTAGGTAAAAACCACATTAAATGTAATTTATATTTTTTGAAAGGATATTTCCCCCAGTATTATTTAAAATCTCAATAAATGTTTTAGAAAATTAGAGGACATTTCTTTTTTATCTATTTGGTCTTTGATTGTGTGCGCATGCATGTGTGTGACCGTAACATTGTGTGACTGTTCAGAGCCTGTTTCACTCTCCGTCAGCAACTCCCCACAAGGATCGAGGCTTACAGGCAAAAAGAAAGTCAGAACAGAGAGAATTACAATGAGAGAAGAAGAGAAATGAAATAATAATAATAAAAAAAACCGGAGAGGTTATGAAAAGAGAAGGTGTGACACTCAGCCTCATAATGTGATCACTATCTGTCCAATTGGCACCGAGGAGAAAAATCTGAGACAGACAAGAAGGATTTATTATTCCTCTATTACACACACACACATGTCCACACATGCACACATGTCCATTAACACACACACACATGCACAAAAACATACATGTAAACACACAAAGAAACGGAGGACTTTCTCCTTTCTGGTGTTTCAGCACCTTCCTCCTCTCTGCTGTCACTCCTCTTCACTGTTGCTATTTTTTCCAGCTTTTAATGTATATATATATATATACACATATGTAGTGGTTTCAGGGCGCGCACACACACACATGGGTCATTAAGACTCCAGAGACAGAGCTGTGTGTGGCAGTTTCTGACAGGGTGGAGCAGCCTCATTGGCCCTGGGTCCCTGCGGTCCACACAGGTGAAAGTAGCTGACACTCAGCTGCGGAAACGGGGGTTAGAACGCCGTGATAGTCTGCTTATATACAGAATGATTAATGACCATTGTAATGTCATTAAATACTGCAGAGAAAATGGTGTAAAGAGGGAGTTCTTTTTCCTGAAAAACAAAATGATTTTTAAACTCCTTTTAATTACTTTGTCGCATCTGTTTGTGAATTGTAAATATGATTGATGCTCTTCTTCACTGAAAACGCGAAATAATTATTCGCTTATTCAATCAACTATTTTGATACGCTTAAGTATTTGATTTTTGCAGAGTTATACAACTGTGAACGGATGAGACAAAGAGGAAAATGACCCGGACTTAGGGAATTACATGTCAAAAACTAGTTTTCCATTATATATATACAGACTATTTTTGGTTGGACTATGTTCAGATATTTTCCCCCGAGTCACCAGGAGTTGGTCGGGGTGAATGGCGAGCAAACAAAGCACAACGACATCGCGGACTGGAGACTGGAGTTTACAAACATCCACAGTCTCGTCTTTTCTTTAGGCAACAAAACCACAGCAGTGGTCTGAGTCACTAAAGGCAGTGGACATGTCTTAGAACGAGTATTCAGTGAAATCTGTTTGTGCACAGTGGAAAACGACATTGTTGGGAAAAGAACAGGGTTCTGCCACAGTGTCATGGTGTCATATTTCAGCCAAGAAGTCAATCTGCTATACTTCCTTTGAGGAGTTTGAAATTTAAACCTTGCTTTTGGGATTATATAATATAATACTGTTGTTTTAATGTTTTCATACATCTCGTTCTGTCAGAAGAAATGATTACTTCACGTATTGTTTTGGAGGCTCTGTGTGTCCGTCCGTTTTTTGTGCTTCCACACTTGCACTTACCAACATGACCAGCAGAGGCTAGCCAGAGACTTGTTGCGTGAATGGGGTCAAGCCTGCCATCTCTCATTGCCTTGTTATTATTTATTTTACTTTATTTATAAAATAAAGTAACTGAACATAAACAGTAAAACTATAACATTCAGAATGAAATAGAGCAGAAAGAATTTACATTTTCTGGCCTCAGGCTTAACCAACAGACATTTCATTATATTTCACAAAAACACTAAACTTTTTTTATTTTTTTTATTTTTTTATATAACGAATTTTTGACGTTTGTGATTTAGTTATTTTACAGATTGGTGCCTTTAGCTGTGAAATTGTCACTCACTGACATTTTATTATGTATTATCCAATTGTGTGGCTTAGGATTTAGTTCATTTTGATATATTAGATATTTAAAAAAAAAAAAGACGATAGAAAAAAAACTAAAAAAACAATAATAGTGTTAGTCAGACAAATAAAGAAATAGTGATGATTTTTCTAAGTTCCTAATGAAGATGCAACTAAGTGACTCAGGGAACAGATGATTCAGTGAGATCCATTATTTTTTTTGCAACTCTCAATTACTTGGAGTGGAACACAATGTTCATGATTGCTGTCAGAATTAACTTGTGGCAGTCTGCTGCGGAGACCGTACATGGAGCTCAGATTGAAGCGGTCTCCAGAGAGGGGGAGACAGGGGATTGGCGAGTGATCAAATTAGTTCCATCCTCCTGGCGGTTTGTAAACAACTGCTGATCAACAACATTGTTAATGTTTGAAGGCTAATGACACAGAGGCTGCAGAAACACACCCACACTCAGAGCCTCGGGGAAGGAAAGCTGCCCGGCGTGAGCGCGCACACATTTGCACATATTCAAGCACATTCATGAAGACGGGATGTAAACGCACACACACACACACACACACTGGATCCTTTAATGCCACGTCACCAGGGATATGTCTCAACTTTATTTCAACTCTGAGAGAGGTAATCTTTTCTCTCTCTCCCTTTTTTAATTTGTCTTAATTGCTCGGTGGATGCTATTTTCTGATTACTCTCATTAAGTTTAATTCTCAGGTCTGACACAGAAACATGTTAAATAGATGGTTACGGGAACAAAATCAATCCAGTCTGATTGACTATATATGCAGTAATTACAATCCCTAGAAACTCACGTCAAGATCAGGTCAATTTGGTTTAATTTTATTTATTGTTAATTTAAATTTAGCTCACTCTTAAAACAAATTAAGCAAATTGGTTTGAGACTGACTCAATCATTTTAAATTCCACATTTAAAAAGATAACAGACACTTTTATTTATTTTTTTTCTTAGAGCGAATGTTGTGTGGAAATAAGAACCACTGGAAACTGGGTGAGCACTATAGTCTTTGTGGCATTTTGGATATGGGATGACACAGTTCTCTTGTCCCATAGCTGAAGTCATTATTGCCACCATCATGCAAAGTGGCCGAGGGAATAACGCAGACCAAGTCTCACGCAGGATCAGTATGAATAAGCATAGTGTTATTTTTCATTAGAATGAAAAGCTTATAAGCCAAAAAAAAGTATTTTGATTCCAGTTTTACGATTATTTTCCTCACATCATCTGCTCCGTTTCATTCTCCATCAGCACAGTCCCACCTCTGCGGTGGCTCAGTCCAGGTACACACCACACATGCTGGACCCAATCTGATCCAGACTCATTCATTTTTGGTTTTGTCAGACCAAAGAGCAAGCAGCCAACATTCATGACAATTATTTTCATGGTATTTGGCTAAAAATAATCTAACAGTTGTAGGTCTTTTGTGACCTCATGTAATGTACTCAGAGTCTGTCTGATCAATCACCGAATGATGACAAACAATGGTTGTGCTTATTCATACGCTCTTATAGTATTTACCTGTCTTATTATAAAAGGATATGTTAATATTAAATGTGTGGCTAGGTGACCACCGTGCCCTTTGGTAGTGATAGAAAGGATTGTTTTGTGTCTTCTAACTGCTGCTGTAGCCTTGTCTTGGCGAATGTCCAGTAAGCTACTACTGTGCAGTGGGGAAAAAAAGGTGGTGTCTGTGCATGTGTCCATGTTCAAGTGTGTAAGTCTCAGACAATGTGAGTGTACATCCGTGTGTTAAAAGTGAGCAAGTGCTACGGGATTTCTTGTTACCACGCCAGGTGTGTTTGTTGTTTGTGCTTCTGGTTAGTCCAAGACTGAGGATTTTGATTGGTCAGTCTGGGGAAAGCAAACAGACAGAGGATGGGGTTAATAAAGGACATGGGAGAGGTGGAAAGGAAGCACGGACAGATGAGAACGGGAATGATGAAGAGAGGAAAGGAAGGGTAGAGGAGAAGAAGAGCAGAGCATGGAAAGGAGCGAGAGAGCGAGGATGGGAGCAGAGGACAGCAATAGGACATAAAACGAGAGTAGGAAAGGAAATGAGATGAGAAAATAAAGTAGAAGAGATGTAATGATTATACACATTTTAATGTTGTTAAGCCGTCAGGATTGTGTGTGTGTGTGTGTGTGTGTGTGTGTGTGTGTGTGTGTGTGTGTGTGTGTGTGTGTGTGTGTGTGTGTGTGTGTGTGTGTGTGTGTGTGTGTGTGTTAGAGAGAGAGAGAGAGAGGGAAAGAGAGATAACAGACTGAATCATATCTCAGTCAGACACAGCTCTTTTATGTCACTCAAACTTCCCTCCAATCTTTGTTGTGATTGGCCAAAGCCCTATCTCCACAGCAGGTTGAGAGTGCCACACATCTGTACACAAAGCCACTTTGCCGACACACACACACACACACACACACACACACACACACACACACACACACACACACACACACACACACACACACACACACACACACACACACACACACACACACACGTCTGCATACCCATGCAGCTATATGACACACACTCACACACAAAAAATCCTCTTATTTGCAGCCCATGTGAATGCTTAATTCACAACAGAAAACACACATTCACACACAAATGCTTAGAGCTGCCGGGTAAATTATTGATTGAGTGTGTGCCACCCTTGGCCTGCAGTAGCCACCCATGTCCCAGTCCAGTGTCTATGAGCTATTAGCGCTGACGCTAAAGAGACAGGCAACATGATAGCAGATCACTGAGAAGCTGGCAGACTCCATCTGAAGGGACTGCGGGATGTCTTCAAATGATTTTCTGCCCTGACTTCTTGTTGAGTTAAACTGATGTGTGCACAGGACGCTGTCAATTACTTCTGCCTCTATCCACTGCAGGAAGTGGAGGATGTATGAATGTGGACGGTAGAATGTACTGAGTGTGTATGTGTGGCTCATACTGCTGTTGACATTTCAAATTGGCATTTTGACTTAAAGAGCCGTCGGTTGACTGCTTGTATTAATAAAACTGAGACTACAGAAATGTGTCGGAAATGTTAGGGTCCATTATGTCATCTGTCTCTTATTCCTTATTTAAAACGTTGAGCCTTTTATAGTCAGTTAATGTAATGCCGTTTGAGCAAAGTATATAAATGGTGACCTTTTCTGGTTTTGCTCATTTCAAATTTGTTTAAACTACTGTCGGGACACAGCCCGGCGAGAGCAACTGTGTTTTAATTACACTTTTTAAGCTGACACAGCTTCCATAAATAGCTGCATGGTTTACATATGGAAAGCATTTTCAGGGTGTACCATTCCAAACCATTATGTGGCAAACTGAACAGCTTGGTGGAAAAGGCTTGGACTTGCTTGGTGACATCTGGCTTGAGTAGAATCCCTTGTTGAGTCTAGACACTTAATAATGTCTAATAGAGGATGAGGATTTTGATCAATGGATGGATCTGGTCAATGTGGAAAGACTGAGCAGTGATGGAGTGGAGGGAGCATGAGAGACAGGGAGGTAAGAGGAGGCACTAACCCTAAATGACCTCACACTAGAACTTTCGAAAACCAACACAAAGACCAGGGAAGTGAAGAAAAACTGGATCTTACCCGGCCCTTTGGAGTGACATGTTTGTGCTTTGTTTCATTCTTGAAATTATCATCTAAATTTCAATGCCAGTAAAACAGACTGTGGTCTCTTCCTTCAATCTTTTAATGTGATTTAAATTAAATATATATCCATTGTTGCAATGATAGGATTGTATTCCCCAAACGTGAAGGACGTATTTAAGTGCAAACACATACTGATGGATGGGACAAGATGATAGGATTGATGTATCAATAATGTTTTCAACAAGCATTATTGAATAAAATGGTAACTTCTAGATTGCAGAATGGCCCATGGATTGAGTCATGATTGTTTCTGCCACAAAGCAAAACAATATCAGTGACTTTAAATAATGTGAGTGATTGCAAAAGTAAGACCACAAAGCTCATTTATCCTTTCAACCTTAACAAACAAAAGACATGCAGCAAAGAAAACTTTTTTTCTTTCAGGTTTTTTTTTTTAAATGGCTTCTTCAGCAGACGTTTTACATGATGCCCTTTTCCATTTTTTTATAGCAAATATACATGTCGATACATACAATGAGAATGTCGGAAAAAGATAAGATGCTTTTGTCTCATAGATCAGTTCTTTCAGGAGCTTTTCGACCTTCCTCTTCAGTCTCAGGAGAATTTGACCTTATATAGTCCTCTGCACTGTCAGGTTTAACACATTTTCTCACTAACACATCCCTATTCACATTGATCCACATGTGCTTGGGCCTACCTGTGTGTATGCATTCTCTCCAATCAGTCACAGCCAATCAAAACAGTTTGAGGGACTTGATTCAAACAAGGGGAACTCACCTTGTCATCATTTCCATCAAGAGCAAGAGGAAATTAAACTCAGTGGGGTTGAGTTGGGGTCGTAAATTCAATTATTTATTTTCCATTAAAAAAAAAAAAAAAGCCCATCTTCCAGTGTAAGTGGAATGGGGTTTTGCCACTTTCTAGTAATTGATATGTTTTACTTGCACTGGTACATATTCTCCAGAGTCAATGGTATCTGAGTCTTGAACACATCTCTCAAGTACACATTTAGTTTAGGGCAGTGTCTATAAATGTTGAAGTGTCTGTAAATATTGACTCTCCCTGTATGATATAAGGGCCGCGGTAAATTATAGAGGGATCCATATGCTGACTGAACATTTCTTAGACTGATGTAAGACTGGAGCTTCCTGATATACTCTTAAAAATAAAAGTGCTAAGTAGAACCATATAAGGTTTTTCGGCTTGTTCTCATAGGAGAACCCTTTTTGGCTCCAGGTAGAACCTTTTTATAAAGGTTCCACCTGAAACCCTTTTGGAGGGTTCCAACAAGAACCATTTTAAACCCTTTATTCAGGAAAGGGCTTTTAAAGGGTTCTCTGGATCAAAATGATTCTTACTGGAACCATTAGTGTTACCAAGAACCCTTTAGAGGCTCCAGGTAGAACAGTCCTAGTAGAAGGATCCTTTTTGAAACCTTATTTCTAAGAGTGTAGGCTGCAGCCATATTAGACTTTTAAAGGGTTCTCTGGATCAAAATGATTCTTACTGGAACCATTAGTGTTACCAAGAACCCTTTAGAGGTTCCAGGTAGAACCTCAGCCCTTGTAGAAGGATCCTTTTGGAAACCTTATTTCTAAGAGTGTAGGCTGCAGCCATATTAGTGGATTGTGACTCCTGCCTCGCTCATCAGCATACTTTGTCCTTTTCAAATCTATAAATATTCAAAAACAGTTGATTAATTTCCCCTCCGATGCATCGCAGCAGTTTCTAATGTCAGAGGGAAAAGTGAAAAGTTAACCTTCCTTCTCCACCCATCTTCAACGCCCCCCACTTCTCCCCATTTACCTTTCCCATCTTGAATTTCCAACACACCGCAGCCTGAGCTTCTCGATCCGCTGCTAATATGCCTTTCTCGATCCCCGTCTTTTTTTTTCTTTTTTTTTACCACCCTTTCCCCTTCCTGACCCCCCTCCTCTGCTCCTTCTCCCACTCCTTCCATCAGGCACAGTTTAATGGTGACAGCCATTCAATCGGATAATTAACATCCGTTTAACGCTCATTAACTGGGACGTATTTGTCTCTTTTGATTTGTAATTACCAGGCCTTTTTCACAGGAAAACACGACGATAATGTTTCCTTTGTGATGGCTTCATTGACGGAATTGATTTGAACCCAGCAGGGAGGCCATCAGAGACGCACACAGAGGCAGGGTCTGTATCTGGACTGACAGATTCGTCGGGCAGACACAAATGCTGTTTACCTCAAAATCAATGCCATGAAATATGATGTTCTCCCCACAACTGTGTTTATCGCTGAAATGCGGAAGAAAGCACATATACATTTTGAAGTGATTATTGTTATCGGCCCAAATTAAATTGCATGCTTTGTTGCTACAGCCTGCACATAGATCTGCTCTGTGATTAATTATCAGATCATAAATAAGTGAGACTTATGTTCCTGGTGTGTCCAAATCAATTAAAAAAAAAAAAAAACATGTCGCTGCATGAGGTGTATGATTCAAAAGGCTTTTACTGAGCTTCTTAATTAATTGCAGGTTTGTTTGGAGCATAACATGTAATAAACCACAACCAAATCACAATGCCATTTCCTATCCCCATTAAAAGCCAGCTTGCACCATGGTGGATTGCTTTTTTAATGCTGGATTTGCCAACAGCAACTCGCAGCAGAGGAAATGGATCTGCCTGTGAAAGTGTGAAAAGCAAAAACGTGAACGTGCATTAGCAGATCATTTAAAGCCTGGTGTTTGAGAGTGGCTAACACTGATTAGCAGCCACAAATTGGCCGTACAATGCAAAAAGAGCTTTGAAGTACAATGCACATTAGCTTCCTCGTTAACGTCGCTTATTACCAAGCATTATGTCGCATTGTTTTTTTTGCTGAGGAAGCTACTGAATAAGCGAGGTACACTTTATTTTTCAGCTAATTAGTGCTAAATAGCTTTTAGTAAAGTAAATGGCTTAAAATCATATAAATGTCAGCATCGGCCTGTGTATAAATGACATTTATTCTTGAACAGTACCATCGTAACATAACTTTTGCAGCCCTTACATTTAACAGAAAATTATCCCACAATAAAGTTCTAATCATGAGGCTAAACGAGGGTGTTGATATCCTTTATTATTAACCACAATATTCCTTATAATTTGCAAAATTAGAAATGATAAAAGCAGTCAGTCAAGTTTTTTTCTCAGGGTAGACTGAGCTTTTCAAGTGTTGTAATCATATTGCCAAAAGCATTCCAGGTACTAAACAAATGCTTTTTCACATGGACAGAACTAGGGATGCACCAATCCACCTTTTTTCACTTCCGATTCGATCCCGATACCTGATTTTAGATAGATGCCGATAATCTGATACTATTCCGATATGGATGCTCTGTTTGCTTTAATATTATTAACACCATTGTTTTTATCATCATTTGATTATATTATATATATATATATATATATATATATATATATATATATATATATATTATATCTTTTTAAAATAGGCTGCTACAAAATGACCTGAACACATTCATGTTGAACTAATCCACATATCCTTCTGTAAAGACCCTTAATCAGTCTCGTCCTTCCTCTCGCCAAGGTCATCTATCTCCATGCCCCTGCACACAGCACGGAGCAAATCAACCTAACCATAAATTGGAGGAGGGCCTTTGTTTAACAGGTTGCAGCGGTGGAACAATCCAGCTGTTAGTGTCTGGACTAGTATTGTAAGAGGAGGGACAGTGTGGATGGTGAGTGTCCCATTTCCACAGCTGATCTTGCCGACATGTTCATCCATCATTCCGACAGCTTCAGCGGCTCGTTAGTCGTGCCGTGCGTTCCCTTGGGAGCCCGGCTAAGGAGCCTTTGGCTAACTTTGTCACTAGATGTTGGTGTGTGTTCACTTCCTTTACAAGGTCAACGCGGCACGTGGTGTAGGACGTCAGAAGTGGATGTGTTGCTGAAGACCACATGGAACTTTTATATTTGCTTGTGTCAACAGATCAGGCTCATAGGTTAATACAAAATTAGGATATTTTGTCAATAAATATCTGCCTCTCTTCTCTATTGTTGAACAATGCAGCGTAATAGTGTTGATACTTGCATCCAGTTGATAAAATACATGTGCTATGTCTTTAGTTTGACTTTCAGAGGTAGAGATATTGTGGCACACAGAGAGGGGTTCCATGGCAGAAGACAAAGAAAACTGAAACATTGCATGTGTCTGTTTTGCATGCAAGTAAGCATTTATACTTTAATAGTACACATACATTGGCGGGACTTGTGTTGAACATTGAGGTCGGAAAAAAACCAATATAAAAGCAGAGTAATGTTTAATGACGCCATGGTTCTCTTAATTGTTTCACTAATACCTCCTTTTTTCTGAGAAATGCTTCTGCCTTCTAGCAAAAGTTGAAGAAAATAAACATTCTTTCAACAGTTTTCATTGGCTTTTACTTTTAAACATTTGGGATTTTAAAGTGGATTATTGGCTTTAGAGGTTTTTTGGGGGGGACTTTTTAATCAGGACGTTTCTTTGCTGCTGATCTGGGTCAATTTGTGGGAGGCGATGTGGGCTGACTGTATCTAATGCAATAAATGTTTTGTATCTAGTGCTATTTGGCTTACGGAGCTTTAATAATTTGAATGAAATTTTACATTTCGTACAGTATGACTACAGTTTACTGGACATACAGCTTTTAGATCAGGAACACAAATTGATACTAAAGTAGAGAGATTTTTGATTCACATTTGTTCAATTCTAAAGCATCAAAACCTTTGAAAACTGCATTGTGAGAAAAATACGCACTGTGCTATAACCTTAAGTTAAGCAGAATAACTTAGACCAAGAAATCGCAATACAGCCTCTACTGGACTGCCATTAATAAATAACCAATGGAGTCAAACGAGTACAGAGCACAGTTAATTAATGACCACCAGAGAAAATGTATGTAATTCAGCTGGATTTGTTATACCATAAATGGTGGTTGTGCAGGTTCAGAGCTAAAATCTACCTGGACTGCTTCTTCGAAATTAAACAGACCTAATTTTTTCCATAGAACAGAGGAACGTTCATGTTTTTGCCCTTTTTTTTTTTTTTTTAACAAATAAATGCATTTAGTGCTCATTATTTCATTCATAGATTGAACTCACATCCACATTGTACACTAAACGTGAGCTTTGTCAAGCCAACCTGGACTGCAGTCTCCTCACGTGTGGAAAGATGACTTGTTTCTCCCGACTCCCTCCATGTTCCAGTGTATTTATTTACCTGCTTTTACAGGGAATAAATCAAGGTCAGCACATAATGCTGCACGCAGCTATTAAGATTAATTGTAATGCAAATTCTCTTGTAGCGAGTGCTCTGCATTTGACAGGCACTGACATGCCAGGCAACACACAGGCAGTTGCACATGAGCACACACACATTCTGTGTAAAGTGCGTGTACTAAAACTCACTTCACACCGAAGCTCTCATTTTATGTCCGTTGCTTTTTCTGTTCACACTCCACATTTCAAACATACAGGCCACAACATGATTATCTGGACAGCTACACATGTATTGTTCTTCAGGGTCTGTGCTTCAGCAAAATCAAAATCTGAAGAATTCTTGACTTTCTGTGCAGTAACACAGTCACTTTCCCCCCCCCCCTTCACTATGCAAATAGATTTTCTTGTCACCCACAAAATGTGCTCGACAGTCTGTGACATCCAACCATGAACTAGTTTTCCTGTGTGCCCCAAGTTTGCTTTTCTGCAGTCTCGCCAACTGTTTGATTTTGAACTACATATGATATGTCTCTGATAACTTTTTTTTGCTTCTATGAGGTTAATTATCACCCTCTTCACTGACGTGACTTCACCTCTGTGAGATATCATCATATCATCATTTATTATTAGAATAGTTATTTGTAAGATTTCTTTATAACACAGCAGCCAATATGAGAACAGACTAAGGGTATAACTATCTATGCCTATACATCATATTGATGTCCATTGGTAAAGGTGCTTTTATTGATCAATATTTAAATTATTACACCTTTACTCCCAGTAAAATTGTCACATAACTCTCTTAAACGTATCTGTGCAGATTGCACAGATGCTTTTGCCATTCAGCTCTGAATGGCAAAAGCATTCTGGGCTGTCCAGCTAGTTTGGATGCAGGAAATCGTAAATGTCCAGCAGAGCCTGTTTAATGTTGCTCATCTTCACTACCAACATCACTTGTAGGCAGATGGTAATTATAGAGCATGTTCATTGTTTTATCTCAGTTCTCTCTCACAATCCTCTCCAGTTGTTGCATTTCCTATTTTCCTACCTTTTTTTTATACTGTAAATCTAATTTTCCACAAAATGAACAGCACATCAGAAGTGAAGTGAAAGGTTAAAATAGCTGGCCTTGACATCGACCGCCTTCCGTGGTCCCTTTGCATATTCACGTGTTGATAAATTCATTGTCTGTGTGGTTACTGTGGCTGCATCAGAACCTCCCACCCTCCCTTTGTGTTTGAGCTCTTACATTTCCATATACCCTCTGTGTGTGTGTGTGTGTGCGTGCGTGCGTGCGTGCGTGCGTGTGTGCGTGCGTGTGTGTGCGTGTGCGTGTGTGTGCAAAACTCCAGGTGAATCTGTCAAAGACTTCAAAGCTCTTGCTGCCTCCCTCCTTGATGAACTAGCTGTTGCGATGTTTATCGTGACCTGCTTTTCAACTTAGGGAGCTTCACAAAAAAAAAACATCAAAGCATGGAGGGATTAACAGGATTTTAAAAAATGCAAGAAGAGCGAACGGTCTAGGATAAATATTGCTCCATGGGTCTGGCAGTGAAAGAGAGGAGCACTACCCCATCATCATTCTCTTTATCTGTAGGGTGTTTGTGTGTGTGTGTTTGTGTGCTTGCATAAATGAGCATCTCTGTCCATATGTGAGAGTATGATTATATGGTGTGGTGAACATTTTAGTACGCGAACATTATTCTTATTGTAAGTCTCACAGTTATAAACCCTGAAGCTTTAATCCTTGCAAATGTAATGCAAATCAATTAAAGACTCAATTTCCCACTATCAGTGCTATACGCATAGATTAAGACATCTTCTCCTAGTTTCATACTAAGTTTTCGTACAAAGTGCATGTCATACTACAGACAGCAAGATGGAATTTACAATTTAGCATTATTAATGATCTGGAAAAGACTTGTTTTGGTCTTAAATGTTTAAGTATGATATTAAGCAAGACAAAAACACAACACATCCACATTTATACTCGTACCTTAGAAGTCTTGCTTTGCACATAACCTCTTAACTATAATGTATTTGTTTCTTTTTGAATGGATTTTTATTATTATTACTATTTTTGAATCTATCCAATCTGCCTTTCGTCTCTTTATTTAAAATATCCATTTCAATTTTACATGCCTCTCAAACTTACTTATGCATTATGCAGGACAACTTCTCATTGCCATAGAAACCAGGCAGTGGCACCTCTGTACACTATGTACCAATAAAAACAACTGATGGTATTTGCCGTTGGGACACCAGTGAGGAATCATAACCTGTTTTTTGTTTAGCTATGACACCATTCAGTGAGGGAATGGTGTTAACTCTTGCACATATAATGATTTAAAAAAGGGGTTAACTACAGGTTCCAACAGTGGAATAAATTATTATTACACGCAATATAAAATATAGTAGAATAGTTAAACATTCATGAAATGTGTGATTCATACTGAATTAAATCCATATTTATAGGTACAAAAATGTGAACATTTCACTAATCTTATAAATCCACAGTACATTTGAACACTTTATCAGTTCACTTGTGTTGATTATTCAATGTTATGGGTCTTTTTAGCACCTTTGAAGTCTGAACGCTAAATATGGTTTTATGAACTTACCAAGGAGAGGTCGAAACACAGCATCTGTAAACGAACACAAAGAAATAAACTACCCTGCGAGGAAGAGCAAACATAAGCACGTCCGCGTCTACTGCGATATCCGAGGTTTAACCCTGCCCCATTTACCATAGCAGAAGCCTATTAACTGCCTGGAAAGAGAATATATTTATCAGAGTGCCCTCCATTATTAATCAGTGCAGAGTTAAAAGTGAATATCTATCAGAGAAGCTGAATAAGGTTGAAACACGGTCTGGATTTTGATGGTCTCACTGGGAGTATCAACAGTGCAGAGTCTTTTCAGCCCAAATCTGAGCAGAAAGGACAGACTTTCATCTCTCCTGCTCCACGGTCTCTACGGTTACAAGGCCTGTAATTATACATAGATAGCTCTATCCTAAAATGAATGCATCGGAGGAGATGACAGTTTTGAAAAAAGTTGAAGCGGTGCGCTATATGCACACAGCATACTATGAAATTGTGATTCATGTCTTCCTGGCTGCACTCACTCTCTCTTTTATTATGGCTTCAGTGAACATGGACGTGCACCGGTCTATTTGTGAAAGTTCCCCACTTACTCGATGTATATAATATACAAAAAATAAGTATTCATTCTCTTTCTCTGTCTATCTCTGTCTTCTCTCTCTCTCTCTCTCTCTCTCTCTCTCTCTCTCTCTCTCTCTCTCTCTCTCTCTCTCTCTCTGCAGCCTGTGAGGTGGGTTTCTATAAGCCGGTGGCAGGCAATGGACTGTGTGGTAAATGTCCCCAGCACAGCCACTCAGAAACCAGAGCCGCCCTCTCCTGCCCCTGCGACTCCAATTACTACAGAGCGGCAGATGACCCAACTGCAGCTCCATGCTCCCGTAAGCACAAACACATGCTAACACAAGATCACCCAGTCCCACAGGCAAGAACACGGCAAAGTAGTCCAAAGACATGTATAAACAAACACACCCACAGCAACCACTGAATCATGTGCTGAACTTATCCATGCCTGAAGAATACAATCACTGTACTGGACGATAAATGGACCTGTAAATGAAAAAAAAATCTTTTTTTTTTCTGCAGGGCCTCCATCTGCTCCAGTAAGCGTCATTTCCTCGGTCAATGGGACATCGGTGAACTTAGAATGGGATCGCCCTTTCGATACAGGAGGTCGCAGCGACCTGCAGTACAGCATTTTGTGTCAGAAATGCTCTGGGGAAGGAGGGCCCTGTGAGGACTGCACATCCTCTCCGGGAGGCACCGGTGGAGGCAAGGCAGGTGGAGGAGTGAGTATCGGGGCAGGTGGAGGAGCGATGGTGGAGCGCTCGGGCACCGCAGCGGTTCGATTTATACCCCGCCAGTCCGGGTTGACAGAGGCCTGGGTGACAGTTCTCAACCTTGTGGCCCACACCAACTACTCCTTCCGCATCCTGGCTATGAATGCGGTGACGCACCTGAGTAATGAGCCGTCACCGTATGTCTTGGTCAACATCACAACGAACCAGGCAGGTAGGGTTCAGAAGAATTAAATTTCTTTGTCTTTTGTCTGTATTATTTATTGTGTGTGCTCGTAACTTATGGATCACAAACTTTTGTTGCCATTTGCTGGACATTCGCACCCTAACTCACAAACACACAGCAGATCCAAACAAGACAACTAATCCCATGATTCTACACTGCTTGCTGGCGTCTTTTGTTATTGTTTTAAATGGAAGCAAATATTAGTGCATTTAAAGCACCTTATTAACATGCTGTTGGATTCTGGAAAAGTTCCTGATAGATTCACAGAGCCCTAATACCGAGAGACCCATGTCACTGAGCAGAGACTGGTGATGGAAGTATGCAGCTATTTTACACTGATGACTGAAATATAATGTATAGTAGGATTCATATAAATATTTAACTAATAATTAACAGCAACTTTAGTTACGATGCTTCACCAACATAGTGTAGGAGAGTCCCCCCCCATGACTCTGACAATACTAATGTATAAAGTAAACAAGATGTATCCCATTGTGTTCTGTCCTGTACCTCTCTGTCCGTTAAAAAACAGTGTAGAGTAGTGTGTATCGTTATCGGAATAATTCCTCATCCATTCTGCTTATCCTGGATTGTTTATGGTGGAAGTTACTCCAAATATTCCCCTACCGTTCAACATTGTCCATCTCCTCAAATGGGGATCCCACAGCATTTCAAGTCTCCCCAAAAATGGATACCCCAAGTTCTGCTTTCAGTTGGACATGCCCAGGAAAATCTTCAACAAAAGTTACCCCAGAGATGTCCCAATTAGATGACTGTACCTTAACTGGCCGCTGTCAGCATGATGGAGAAAAATGGCTCCACTTTTTCAGCCTTTACCATTGATAAGAGTCGGAACAAAGACCAACCAAAAGTGTTGCTTTTTGGCTCAGTTCACTCTTCATCACAATGATCCACTGCAATGCTCCCATTACGACTGATTTGCCTGATCGTCTTTTGTACTATCCTCCCCCTTACTCATGTTCAAGACCCAAAGATATTTAAACTCCTACTTAAAGCAGCAAAGCGTCCTCCAAACTGAGGGGAACGATCCACTATTTTCCAGCAGAGAACTGTGGTCTCAGACTCAGAGGTGCTGACAACAACAGAAACATGCAGTTTGCAAGTCGCTGATTGCTGCAGTATGAAATGACTTTAGGAGACAGGACAGGAAAAAAAATGTTGAATAGAAAAACCTGTGTTTATGCTACTGGCAATCCAAAATGGCTCTGATGACATACTATGTACAGTACCTGTTCTCTTCTTGGATTAATCTGACCTTGAATAACTCATTGTTGAGTTACCCAAAAGAAGCCTTTGGCCTTGTCGATGGCTAACCTGCAGCTACATCATTTTAAATGTGAATCGAGTCGTGGTCCATGATCACACACATCTTTCTCTCTCCTTCTCCCTCTTTCTCACTTTCTATCTATTTGCTGTCAGATTACTGAAAGAAAAAAAAACAATCTTTAATATAAATGTGCTGTCTCAAGGACATTTTGTGCTGATAATGAAAAACAATTTGTGGCATATACTGTTTTTTTTTTTCTATAAGGACTCGATGGAGCAGCTGCCACTGTCAGCAAATAATACTCATGTCCAACTCTGACGCTTCTGTGCTCCATACTGGCTTAATACTAACAACCTCATTTACATTCTGATTCATGCGAAAGTGTTCAGTCTAACTTGCACTCAAACTTAACTTTTAAACTTTTAAACTAAACTTAACTTATTGCTGCAGCTTGTCAGTTAGTTTGACAAAAGAAAAGTTTCCAGCAATTAAAATAAACTTGAGAGGGCTGAACACAACCAATAAATCAGTGATTTTATAGCTTAAGTTGATTCAGCAGTTATGGAGTCAGAAGAGCTAACTAATGTGGATTATGTAGCTTGCCATCAAAGGATATAACACCCGTTGTGATTGACTCTCAGTCTGTGTTTCAAAGGGATCTTGGAGATCAAAACTTGTGAGGTCATTTGGGAGAACTACTTGCACAAGGTCAACTGTAACCTGAGAACTTTATAGCTGTACTCAGTGATTCTGTCACAGCCTTGTTCCTTTAGAAACCTAATGAGAAAAGTAGTATTTTACTGCAAGAATAGATTTCATCTTCAACCATCTTTTTATTATCTCACTGTCTTCTCTACAGATGTAAAAAAGTTGGCTTTTTTTTCTTTCTTTCTTTTTTAAAGGCAAGGTTTAATTACAATATTTCACATACAACCATTTTTTTATAGTTCTCCCTGCAGAATAACTTTGATTCATAATTTCTGAGGTAGTTATTAGATTATGATTGTTTCTCTGGTTATTTTAAAAAGCTTAATTTTGAAAGTAACACACTGGTAATTACAGCTGAGCTGGCAGAGGTAAATCCCGTCACCACTGAGGAGAGAGAGCTTCATTTGTAAAAGCTATTGATTTAATCAGTAGATTAAGTATTCGCACATTTAGTTTCCTTTTTTTAAATGCAGCCCATGGACTAGTTGAAAGGAATATAGTATATATATATATACATATATATACACACACACACATGTATGTATATATTTATATGATATATTTATACATACATAAGTTGCAGGGGCACATCCACTGTACTCCTATTGCCATTGGATAAAATGGTGGAGTATTGGGCATCCGACATAAAAAAAATCTCTGCCAAATCAATTTTGCGCATCACTGAAAAAGCAGGTGCTCTGCTGTGGTGACCCCTAGAGAGGGAGATTGAAAGAGAAAAAATAGGGGACATGCAGGCCATTTTTGCAGGACTGTTTTCACACTTTGTTCAAAGCAGAAATATAGTCAGTCATCACAGCGTCTCTGTAACAATCTTCAGATCAATTCATTGCACTGCGTCCCCCCAGGGGGGCCCGCCCCACTATTTGAGAAGGACTGGTTTACAGCAACCAGCCCCTGATTTAAGAGAATCATGGTCAATTCTGAAAATCTTCTGTGGCTTACTGAAAGTTTTATGTTATGTGTCAATAATGGACAGAAAACAACATCATAACTTTGAATCAGGCCTCTGCATTATCTTAACTGTAAGATGAAGTTCATTTGACTTTAAAAGCATATCATGTTTTTTACTGGCTGAGTTCACTCAAGGTTTTGTTGAATTTGCATCATTTTGTGAAGTGATTTACAAACAGCAAGTGTATTTCACCTTTGCATACGTTACAAAACAAAGTGCTCTATAATTTATCCATAAAATGCTTTCAGTTTGTTTTATTTTTATGCCCCCTTATGGCTCAATTGTGATACCTTCATAGTCCACCAGGGGGGCCGTGTTCCACATTTAAGGTATCAATGCATTGCACTGTGCCCCTCTTTCAGTGCCCTCTCAGATTACTTGTTTTACATTCTGCTGAAAGGTTGTTAAAGAAATGATAGCCCAATAAAGCCAAAAACATTTTGGCTTTAAGTTAAATATGCAATTATTCATAGTTAACATTTTAACTGCGGTAATATATTTGCCCTATTGTATCTGTTTATCTTTACCTTGGTATATGTGATTATATTTAACTCTCCTGTTTCCTTTGCAGCCCCCTCTGAAGTGATAGCCATCCGCCAGGAGAACACCAGTCAGAACAGTGTGATTCTGCTGTGGCATGAGCCCGACCAGCCCAACGGAGTAATTCTGGAGTACGACGTTAAATTCTATGAGAAGGTACTTGAGAAATTGCTTTTAAGGACCTCCGACACTAAACACTGAAATCACTTTTTTTGCTTTTAGGATTGCTTCAACATTGCCTGTTTACTGTCTAGAAACAGTTAACATAAAACTACTGAAGTAAGTCGTTTATAGTGACATCTAGAGGAGAGGCTGAAATTTACAACAAAGAACTGCTCCTCTGCTCACCCCCTCCCTTACCTGAGCGCTACGGTATCCTCAGCCAGTCAAATGTCGTCCTCGTCGTCTTTCTCCGTGTCAGCAGATGAGGTTCGTGAGGCGAGGGAGAGGGCGAGCTACCGCGGCCGTCGCAGACGAAGCGGAGAGAGAGGAGGCGGGACTTCCGCTACAAGTAAAGCGACGCTTGATTTGTTCTCTCGCGCTTGTCCTTACAGGCTCCCGTAGAAACATGGCGTCGTGGCAATGCAGTAGCGGCCCGCGACCATGTTATTTTACATGACTTTTTGAAACACTACGAAAATGAAACAAAGACAGTTGGATGGCCACTGGTACCATTCACGGTCAATTTAGAGTGTCCAATCATCCTCTGCATGTTTTTGGACACAGGGAGAACTGTGCAGAAACGGTCTTTTTCTGACTGGGTCGTGAACCTGGGTCTTTTTGGCTGAAAGACACCAGTGCTAACCACTATTCCACCATGTGGCCCCCTGGATAAATGAATCCAAGAAAAAGATCCTCCTAGCAGCTGAGCTAATTGAAAGGAAACGGGGGTCGAGAGAGGGAGCGCAAGACAGAAGATGAGACAGGGTAGATTCCAACTTAGTAGAAGTGACAGAAAGTGGATGGCAGGTGCATAACCCTTGTGACAAGCTAATTGCTGCTACCGTGCATCAATGTGTGTGTGTGTGCAAGATGGTAGAGATCAGCTAATTGCACAGGGAGCATTGAGCAAGTGAGCAGTCTCATAGCCATACAAGCAGGCTAGTGCAGGGAGAGCTGAAGGATTAACTCGTCTCTTGCACCGGCATCTTAATCTGGCCTCGCTCGGGGAGCGAGACGCCTGTGGGGGATTTCAAGTGGACAAGTCAGCAATGTGCTTTCTTAGGGTTTTCTGTAGCACTGTGCTACAACAATGAGTCACAGCAAGGGTGTCAGACGCCGCCGCTGCAGCAGCAGCACTCGGGCAGAGGTTGATAATGCAGATGAAAAAAAAAAGGCTTTCATTTCTTCACCGAGCACTCCTTCATAATTAGGCTCTTATCTTGTGCAAGGACACATGAATGATTCACTTGTTGTGCTGTTTGGATGCACCGTGTGCCTCCTATTATGGTTCAACATATTTTTACTTCCAAACTTTTTAAGTAACTCTGAATTAAAATATGCTGCGGCTGATGCTGATGATGATGAACTTTACCCCTAATCAAGATGTCCAAAAAAAAACACCTCATCACCTCAAAATGCGTCCCCCTCCTTTTTTGTTTTAGTGAAACGAACATAAAAACGACAAAGCCTAGAATAGTGAGCAGATAAAACAATAATGACAACAATTTGCATTTAGACAAACCATGCATGATAAATGAAGAAGTGATGTGAAAAGAAAACACAAGACACTTTTCAAAGCACCTGTCACTTTTCCTGCTGACAGAAGCAGATAAAAAAAGTGCTGCTGTCAATTACATTTAACTGGCAAATATTTGTTTATGCTAACAATGGACTTATAGGATTCAACAAGTTTTAAATCACTGCATTATTATTGTATTATTAGTTTAATCTTATAAAACAATTAAATAAGGAATGGTTATAAAAGAGAGTGAATGATAATAATTAGTGATAATAATAATAGTAGATCTTCTACCCAATGTTGTTTTAGTTCTCCATGTTCTTATGGAACTTGTGGCATGATGGCAGAAAAAATGTCATATTTTCCAGAATCATAGCAAATGTGATTAAAGAGGGTTCTTTCTGTGCTCATACACAGAGTTAGTGGCACCACAATAACAGTTTCCTCTGATGTTGTAAACAGTCAATGGGACACACGCTTAATATCTGGGTGATCTTGAAAACGGGAAAAACATCTCATGGTAGTGGACGTGTTTAAGCGCACACAGTGAAGGTGCTGAGACTGGGACTTGCAACAAAAAGACATCACTTACATCACATCCAGCTAACCAGGTCTGTTCGCTGTAACAAGAGTGGCAGCAGACCTGAGGTTCAACCCGTCCTCAAGCTCCCATACGTCCCCATTTTTATCCTACTATACACCATGTAAAAAGGATGTTCCTGTAAATAATTGACTGAATCCACTCGTACTGACATTAGTGATTGACAGCTAGAACATGCAGTCTGGGGAAAACTGTCCAATCACAGCAGATATAGAACCAAAAGCAATTGTGATTTGATGCTCAGCCAGGAAAACATCTGCTTTAGCCCAGACAGGAAATGCATACTGTACATGTATATAACATTATATATAATATGACAGAGGAAAAATAAAAAATTGACTTAATACATATATTTATCAGGCTTATGGATGCTTTTTTTTTTTCCAATGAAGGTGCGTTCAATATTACTTCTGGACTTTTCTTTGGAACTAAAAAAAAAATCAGATTGGCATCTTGATCACACTCTACAATACACCCACAGCAAGGTACTTGGTCAGTTCTTGGATCTAATTAAGGAACTATTAATTAATCCCTAGTTATTTTGTTAATTAAATATTGCCCCAACTAATTGTACTGATTAACTACTCTATGACATGTGATTAATAGTTATTAACATTACTTAATGATTAAATCCTCTATGGTTTTAAGAACTGACCATAAATAATAACTACTTTTCAAGTCAAGTCTGATTTACACTCTGTTGCTCAACACTTTTGATAATTATCTTTCAATAAAATGTAAACACCTCCAGTCGGCCCTTTCTTCCACCAGTTCACAATGTAGCATCCTCACTGGTACTGTCAGCTTTATTATTCATAACCATTTCTCTTTTTCATGGCAAACTTTTGGTGGATTTAATGAAGTTGTTGATATTATGAAAAGAAAGATGGTAAAATGCACATTTAATTCAAGAAGTGGAAGTGATCAATGCGACAATGATCCAACTCTCTAGGCAACTTTGCCTGGACACTGTTGATGTTTTTAAAGAGCAGTTACAACTTTTTCTTTTTAATCGGGGTTTTATGTAGACTAGGGTTCTTATTGTACTTATATTTTATTGTGTTTTTCCTGTTTTTTGGGTTTTTTTTCTATGTTTTTACCCTGTCAGTATTGTACTTGTATTGCCCTGTGAAAGGTGCTATATTCATAAATAAAATATACTTTCTTACTTACATCACATTTTGCCACATGATATAATGGTAGATCTGCAACACAAGAAAATTCTACAAATGTGCTATATGAGAGGAACCTGTTGAGCAGTTTCTTCTGTTACTCCACACATTTAATGAGCGTTATGTAATGTATATGTTAAGTATAAATCAGGCCTTACTTTTTGTGTGTCTCTTAATTTCAAACCCACTGAAAGTGTCTTATTGACTATTGGAGTTAAAAACAACCATACGTTTTCACTACACTGTAGTACACTGATGTGTACGGAACAGTAATTATAAAATAATAATACACATTTTACTCAAAGGTGCAGCACTCACACTCAAACAGTAAGCCCCCATGACCTAAGGGTAAAGGGGTTGACAATGAAAGAATGCAAACAATAATTAAAAAATTAAAATATATATAACTCTATATTTAACATGTTAATATGGAGAGGTAGAGCTTATGTGAAGTATGTCTTTTTTCTGTCACAGGATAATGAAGAGCAGAGTTACTCCACGCTGAAGTCTAAAAATACCAGTGCCCGAGTGTCAGGGCTGAAGCCGGGCACCAAGTACATCTTCCAGGTCCGAGCCAGAACATCAGCAGGCTGTGGACGATTCAGCCAGAATGTGGAGATTCAGACCGGGAAAGCAGGTGTGTGTGTGTGTGTATAATGATCTCTAAAAGACAATGAAACAAGGCATTGTTGCTTAAATCCTGCCTGTCCTCTGCAGTTGTAGGATGGAGGGGAAAAAAATGGACGAGTAAGGAAATAATGTGTTCTGTTAAAAGACAAAGAAAGCTTCTCAAAGCCAGACAAGACTGAACAGCATGGTGCAGGTCTAAAGGGCTTCGCACCACTGAGCTTGATAAGCACCTCAGTTCATCCCTCTTTTGCACTGATCTGTACATTGTTAGAGGGTCAGCAGAACCACATCCAATTCCAGCTTCAAGTCTTTTCACCACAGTCACAAAAATACCCCTTTACCACTGGTAAAAAAAAACAAAAAAAACAGTTTAATCTCATGTTTAAACATGGTTTTAACCAGCGGGGATGTCTTTAATTGGCAGTTGACTTTGCAATGCACGTGGGGTTTTATCTGCTTCAGCTCCAATCAGCATTAGTGGGAACACATGACCCAGGTGAAAACACTAAATTCTCCTTCATCTGCTTCATTTTTTACAGCAATGCAAATTCCGGCAAGATTAACCCCAGCTCTCTTCCTCTTGATTATGATTTTTGTTCACGTTCGGGAAATACAACGAATCGCACACATCCCAGCAGCCTAAGTCGTGTCTGGTATTCCTTTACAAACAGCACCGCAGGCACTTGATACTGGGTTGTGTCCTCATCTATTAACACATTTCTGTACAGTTCATGTCTGTGTGATTGCAGAATTAGAATTGGATATTCAGGGGGAAGGAAAAACATGTTTTGTTTATGTGTGTGGTTTTTGTTGGGGAGGTTGTATTGTTTTTTATATTTACCAGTCAGTACAGTGACTGATGTATCCATGCTGTCAGCATCATTTTTTTCAGCTGTGTCAGTGCGTTTGCAGTGGTTTCTGGCTCTGGCACAGCAAGATGAAGAAGGTAGTTGTGGAATTTGGTAGTATATCTGCGGGAAAAAAAAGAGGCAGTGCACAAAAAAACTGCAGGCATCAACACATAATATGGAGACTTCTTTTCAGGAGTCAAGAAAAGTGAACATTGAAAACCTCATGTGTTGACTTATACATGAGAGACTATTAATGCAGGAACAGTAGTGTGTCCATAACATTATGGACAATTTCAGTTGTTAAGAAAACAATTAATTTTTGACGTGTCTGCCCATTTGGCTTCATTTAGAATCACAAAATAGTCTTGATTTAACCTTGTTTTTGTCTCCTGCCCCTCCACAGTCACACATACGCCTCAAGTTTTCTCTACTCCAGTGGATGCCATCCAGTGGAATACAATTATTTTAACATAGTGAACATTGTCCATAAGGTTTTGTTTTTTCACACATAATACAAAGTGAAAATGAGGCAACCCCAAACCTGAGGTGGAAATACATAGTCATGAAGGTTGTGTATTTCCACCCTTGGGCTTGCAGTGAACCATGATTGAGGCAACGTTGTATAACTTACTTAGGCCTACATTAGAAAGAAATGCCTTCCCATTACAACAGCACCACTGTTACATAAGTACCACTACAGCAATGTAATAAACCATCACCATTACCAGTTGAATTCCTGATTACATTGTTGTGCACCAACAAGCACATTCAGTTTTTCTTCAGAACATTTCTCAACATATTTCATCTTTTCATTGCCACCAACAACACAAAATGTATAAATCTGTACAGTTAGTGGTGTAAAGTTTGAGTAAAGAATTGAAAAATACACACATTTTGCTTTACAGTGCAAAGCAAAATAAAAGATTCAGAACGACATAATGAAAGGTTATATAGCTGCGGAGAAGGCCAAATCAGAGAGAGAGGATGAGGAGCAGAGCAGAAGAGTCAAATCAGACAGTGAAAGAATTGCTTCAGATTAATTCACCTGCAGTGCACTGAGCTACAGCAATCCGTTAGCCGCAATGACAAAAGTACAAAAAGATAAACCTACAGGATCACATCATCAGGGACAGGATGGCAGCACATTGACCATAGCAGGGACTGAAAACATTGAGCCTAAAACGGATAAAAAAAACAGTGTTTTGTGTTGTTGCTGTTTCTATTTGTTGTAATGACTCTTACATTTACATGTCGCTAGAACAGCCAACTTAAAGATGGGGGCTTAATTACCTCAATCACTGAGGACAGATGACAACACTGGCATGGAATGTTTCCTACTCAAAATGGCACAGACTCACTTTTCAAAATACAAACAGGAGGTAATTAGAAAATGCTGAGCTCCTTTAATGAAGCTCCAAATTCATGTTTATCTTGTTTATCCAGGGCCTCTCTACCTGCCTCCTGTGTGTCTCTAAGTGTAAACTGTTTGCAGTCATTCGGCTGACACATGGTTTTGTGTGTGTGTGTGTGTGTGTGTTTGCAGCTCCTCTGCGCTACAACACCATGACCATCATATGGATTTGCATGGCCCTGGTGTCCGGCCTGGTCGCATTTCTGGCCATCATCATCTGCAGGAAACGGCAAGGCTACACTTTACCACACTACCCATCGCTGCTGTGTGTGGAACACTTTTCTTACACTACTCTACTATGCCTCTCCTTGTGTTATGTTGTTGTATCCCTTTCCTGCTTGTGCCATATGTTGTTTTTGCTGCCAGTGAAATGAGAGTAAGGTTGTTACATCCTAGCATCTTTACTTTACTCCTGCGCCAGTGTGCTAAAATAAGTGCATGGTTTTCTATTAGTAATACAGACGACGTGCAGAGGGGAATAATACCTTATCTGTTTTTTTCAGTGTTCTGCAAGGCTAATTTTCTAACTTGTAATGTCCCCCTCATCATGGCTTTAGCGACGCTGATTCATGCTCAGTAACTTTCAAACCAAACCATTTATCTCGCCCTGCCTTTGGTGTCCTCATTTTACATCTCTGTAATGTAGAACTGTAAAGAATAGTTCATTATGTATATAATTACTTTACATTTCAATCTATATTCAGTTATTGTGACTACAATGTCCAGTAGATTAAAGACCAATGGCAATGGAAGCTAATAAAGACCATCTGCACTACTGTTTAAGTGTAAACATTAAAATACTGTGTTTATTTTTTAGGGAATTCACTAAAACTGAACTTGTTAGAAAATACCATAAATCCCCTGTGACAGAAACTATAGAGACAGTTTTACTGAGTACACAGTAGATGAAGGATGAGGGGTAATGGATACTTCACCACACAGCTGATGAATTAGTGTCTATGCTGTCTAAAAGAGATTTTAGTTCCCTGCTATCATTTAAGATAGGGTCTGCTACTTTCTAGAGACTGATGGAAGGTTTTAGTTTTGTCTAAATTCACCAAATGAGTTTGGTTAGTTTGCTTTTAGCAGCTTTTAACAGGCAGAATAAGTGTCCTTGTGTTATAAATGATGCAAATGCAATTACAGTGATTGCAGTCAAACAAAGTGAAACCCCAGCAGTTTAGAGATGGACTATTCCATCACCAAAACAAGAAGAAAATGGTACCGAGCAGCTCTGACAATGAGACATTGGTGTCCACAAGAAACTAAAGCACAGACCTTTTGCTTCTTGTTCTTTTTTTTTTTCTTTGATCCACAACCGGGCAGAGGCGAGTGTCTAGTATCGGGCACTTTAGACCTGCATCTTGGCTTTTTGTCGATGATGTAGTTCTGATAGTGGCATTAAATTGTGACCTCCAGCTTGTGCTGCGGTGATGTGCAGTTGAGTGTGAAGTGGTTTGTGAGATGAGAGTTAGTCAGCACCTCTAAGTCCAAGGCCATGGTTCTTATCTTGAAAACAGTGGATCGCTTCCTGCTGCCCCAAGTTAAGGAGTTCAATTATCTCGGGTTGAAGATGAGTGAGGAGTGTGAGATTGATAGGCAGATTGGTGCAGCAGAGCAGCAGTAATGTGGACATTGCACTGGAGCTAGGGATGCACCGATTGCCATTTTTGGGGCCGATTCTGATTTTTCAAGAAGTTTGACCTGTCGATACCGATTTTAGCAAATTCCAATATCAATTTGTTAAACCTCTTTACAGCATACAGAAAGATATATATTTTTGCATATTTTCTTTGATAGAACATTTTAACAGAGAAATACAGTCAGTTCACATCCAATATCCAACTAAAAATACAAAACGAATCACTACCTGTATGTCTAGTTTATTTTTAAACATATTTCACAACATAGTACCTACACACAAATAAGTAAATTAACTAATGACCAAGAGCGCAGAGCTCTCTCTCTCGCTCTCTCTCTGTCTCTCTCTCCCGCCCCGTGCCAACAATGCCTCGCGCTCTCTGCTCACACTGGTTTAAATGACAAACAAACAAATGCTGAGTGCTGATCAAAAGTTTTGTGCAAGTGATTTAAGATCCTGACTCTTGTCCCAAATATGACAGGCTTCATTCAGTGATTGAAACAAATATATATACATTAATGAAACGTTTACATGCAGAGCGCACGCTCACTCGCAAAGCAGACAGCAGCGCCGCGGCTGCGCGGATGTTGTGTAATCAAATACACCGGTATGGCGGTATATTAAAAATGCATATCATAACGAAAAAAAAAACAGTGAACCGGTATACCGCCCAGCCCTACACTCTACTACATGTGCGTGTAGCCGCGTGCACGTCTGTTGCTGATGCTGCGCGATGCGGGTGCATTTGACCGGCTTATTAAAATCAGATTGCGGCCCCACTTGAAAATCGGCCGGTTCCGTTCACTGGCCGATTAATCGGTGCATCCCTAACTGGAGCAAAGAAAAGTTCTCAATTGATCACTCAATGTATGTTTCAATCCATACTTATGGCCATGAGTTTTGGGTTGTTGGTTCAGGTTTTGAGTCAGGATTCCTCCTTAGGAGATCCTCTGAGTAGATCCAGTGACACGGAGGGATTATGTACAATATCTCGTCTGAACTTGGAATGCTTAGGAATCTCTTGGAAATGCTAGAAAGTATAGTAACTTAGATAGCACGCAGCAGAAAGCATAAACAATAACATTATTAATTCATGACTTCATTACTCACAACTTCTTCTTCGTTCCACTATAGTCCACTACAAAGCCTAAACTCTGAAATAGATAGACAGAAATCATGCTGTGTGTTGGAAGTTCACAGTGCTATTGTTTTTCAAGTAATCAGACAAAGCTTAGGTGTGTGAAGCTACTTTTTCTGTAGTTAAACTTGTTACGCACCTTTAACAAAGGTGTCTTGCCGGAGGAGCTCAGCAACCTCCTCGATTCACTTTTTCGCATCTTTATTGGAAGGAGAAACAGTTCTGTGCTTTTGTTTCTGCTGTGTGATTGGTTTACTCACAGTGCCAGTTCATCTGCATAAAGTCGAGCTTTACGCAGCCACTGTAGCGCCACAGGGCTTCATTCACGATGAGTAGCAGCCTGTCTCAATTCTGGCCAGTGAAATCCTCTCCCCCTTCCTCTAATGAGGTGTGTTTACTGTGACTCCTTAACGTGAATATTGACTTTTATTGCTTTTACTTTGAAAACCTACTGTTAAAAGATAATGGCAGTATTAAAACACTAATGACCAAATAAACTTAATGGGTATACAATGCATAAGAAGATGTTCTTTCATACCTTGAGCGGTAGACCCCAGCTGTGTCTTAATTCAGGGACTGCCCCCATAGGACGTGTAGATCATCGAGGCTGAAACGAAATAACGTTTTTTTTCAGTCTTGTTACTGCTGTTGCTGATCACCTTATGGCCCATAACAGCAACATAACAAGTAAATACAAAAATATTACATCTCATAAGGCTCCTTCTTTTCTTAATGTGACCCTGAATTGTTCTGCTGAGTGTTTATACTTGGCACTCATGCTTAAATGTGTGTTCTTCACATGCTTGGTTGCTGTTTGTCTCATTTGTTGATCTCATTTTGAGGGACCTTCACGATGGAGCAGCCAAGTCGTGGGGGCCTGTAATGCAATCAGCCTTCAAAATGTGAACTCCCCCCTGAATTGAGACACAGCTTCTATGTCTTTATCGATCATTTGAGTGTTGCTGACCCTTTTAAAGATCACCTTTGCAGCCAGTGGAAAACCAAATAAACAGAACCACCGGTTATATTTTCATGTAACGACTAACAGACGTTGAAATTAATATTCCATTATAAAGTATTGATTAATGAATTGTGAGCGGTGGTGACAGTTTGATAGTACAAGCTTCTATTGTCCTGTATTCATCCCACTGTATGTTTATGTGTGTGCATGTGTCTGTTTGGATGACTGGCATTGTGTGTGTGTGGTTTGTACAGACACTGTGGCTACAGCAAAGCTTTCCAGGACTCTGACGAGGAGAAGATGCATTATCAGAATGGTCATGGTATGTTTAACCCATTCCTCAATTGCTACCAGTAATAGATTAGATCTTATTAAAGTTCATCCTCATGCTGAGTGATTACGGGAGCACACAGGCCTAATGCCCTGTTCATTGTCTCCCCTCTCTTTCTCTTTCTCTCTCGGTCTGCTCTTTTTCTCCGAGCCATCTCTTTCCTTTCATCAACTTTCCCTCCACACACCAGTGGCAGGGGCTCAGATGTGATGTTGCTCTCTTTCTCTGATATGTGACCAAATGGTAATGTTGTTTATCTTAGTGTCATTCCCTGATGCAAGGTTCTATATCGACCCACACACATACGAGGACCCCTGCCAGGCGGTGCACGAGTTTGCCCGAGAAATTGAAGCTTCCAGGATCAAAATAGAGAAAATCATTGGTTCAGGTAAAAACACACATGCACACACAGACACACACATATATACATACACAGAAAAGGAGAAAAGGAGAGAAAATAAGAATTATCGGCTGAGCTAACTTAAAATCATTGGCTGGTGTCAAGGCTGTGATGTGCAGCAGAGAGGAGGATGGCAGAGTGGAATCAGAGCGTTGTGTGGTGCTGTCACTCAAAGCTCCTCCAACTGGCAGGGAATACTAACACTGTGTCAGGCCCACAATACACTGCTGCTACAGACATAATGACAAGTATGAAGTACAAAGCTGAGGGAAGCAAATAACAGCAAGCACAATTACATTTCTTCCAAGTTAAAGATAAGAGTTAATGAGAAATGATGGATGGCTGATTAGCTTAGTTCCGAGTTTGCAGATGCAGTGGACACACAGCCTCTAAGTGGATTTGTTTCCTCTTATCTAACCAAGTAAAATAACTTAACTCATATTCTCATTGCAGCTGTGTCTTTAGAGGGGCTGCAGGTGCAGCAACGCAAACAATATGTTTTGTACTGGACGATATGTACAAGATGTTTAAAGATGAATGTACAGTAATTTGCTGAATTGGCCTGCTGTTGTGTTTAGGAGAATTTGGGGAGGTGTGTTATGGCCGAATGAGGCTCCCAGGGAAACGAGACATTCCAGTGGCCTTGAAGACTCTGAAGGCAGGATACACAGAGAAGCAGAAGAGGGACTTCCTGGCTGAGGCGTCCATCATGGCTCAGTTTGATCACCCCAACGTCATCCGCCTGGAAGGAGTGGTAACCCAAAGTATGCCACCTCTATGTGAATGTCTTTGTGAATGGAATAAAACACAATAGAGCTTTTATTCCGAGTGTAGACGTCATGCTACAGATGGCTTTTTTCCTATATTGCCCTATTTATCGAGTACGTATAACACTAATCTACCCTTCTTCATCTTTTCCACTTCCCTTTCATTTTAGTTACAGTTCAATTTCATTACCAGCTCGGCAGAATAAAGATTATTGAACTCTGTAATGTGTGACAGTTAGTAGGCAGTCACATGCTGAGGGAGCTTTCCATTATGGAGACGTTTTACAGTGATCTGAAAGCAGCAGGTGATCCAGTTTGCACTGTGTCAAGCTACAGTTCCACTTAGAAGATCCATGAGTATTATTATACAATTATTTTTGAGTTTCTGGTGTATATCAACCAGAAATCATTTTATATGATCTCATTTCATATGCAACCTCCATTCTCTTTTTTAGAAGTCTCACTAATGTAACGTCTGTATGACTGTAGGGGTGGATATGTCTCTGCAACCACCATGAAGCCATGCAGGAAGGAGTTAAGCGTTTGTTGCAGTGTGATGAGGAAGACACTTATCTCTTTAGTATATCAACCCTTGTCAATGAGGTTACGGCATTTGTTTGTCTGTGTGAGCAGCATAACTAAAAATAAATACACACATTACATATTTTTATGATTTTTTTCTGGGGAAGTACCTTATTACCCCCAGCAATTATGGCATTTTGTGTGATATGGATCACTGTATTGGCAATGTGGGAAACTGAGTCGTCCTGGTGGTGGTTTTGTCTTCTATGAGCGCATATTTCAATTATTGCACTTAGAATGTTGTGTAATTAAAAAAAAAAAAAAACACACACAGTGGAGAGCGCAGATGGCTGCATCACTCCTGCTGCTATACATGGGATGTATACGTAGGGTGTTTTTCTTTTTCATATGTCTGCTCAGACATAAATGCCAGCACTCTGTGGTATGAAGCATTGCATCTGCCACTTCTGCAAATATTTCACAATAAATTAATGGATACATAGCACTGAATTGCCAGGGTGCTATTACTTTGACATAAAGAATCATATAAAGATTACAAATATGGTCAGTGATAATTATGAACATCTATTTTGCTGTAAATCTCACAATACATGCTATAAAATTTGAGAAGACCCCTCATTTAAAAAAAATAAAAATAAATTGCTGCGTAACATGTCTTAGTTGAGCTTATAAACCCTGTCAAAAGGAATATTTGTAATAAACTTCACAACAATCCTTTACTAGGTGTGATGCTCATGGTCCATGCTCCATTTGTGTAATACTTTTTTACTTTTTTTAAGAAACTACAAACTGTCCCTATGACAGGCCTATGGATTCTCAAAGGGATTGATTCATTTGTAGATCAATAACTAAACAGAACATAATTATTCTACACATAAATGAGCGACTCAGAGTATATTTGTGTCAAATCTACATATAATACACATACATATAATCTAAATAATTAAATATTCAAAGAAATGTAGGAATAATCCAGCTTGTTGTTGTTTATTTTATCCAGGCAAACCAGTGATGATCATCACTGAGTACATGGAGAATGGCTCGCTGGACTCCTTCCTCAGGGTTAGTACTGATACCTTTACTTGAACAGCATGTTCTGGTCTCCTCCTCAGTCTTTGGTTACTTGTTGTATTCATAACTAGGTTCAGATGAGTGTGTGTGTCTTTAATTTATGTCAGAATGTAAAAATCAGTGATATTCACACACCTGTTCCTGTGTAAAAAAGGATTGTTACATGGAGGGAACTATCAGCCACTGGTGGTTTCGTGTGTCACGTGACAGTTTCCTAAAATTAACTATACCGTAGGTGGATGTGACATAAGTCACACAGCCACATTACGTGCTTATATGAAAATATTACAGATTATAACTTAAAAGTGAGTCCCTGCCGTGTTTTATTCTCTTATCTTTACTCTATTGACTATCTCAATTAAAATCTTATCTATTGTCATTCTCTTCATCTTTTTTGCTGCAATACTGTCACTGGAAATGTCTCTCACCACCTCCCCATGTCTGAATTGTCTTTGTCTTTTCGTTCCGCCCCTTCCCTTTAGAGGCACGATGGCCAGTTCACTATCATCCAGCTGGTTGGGTTGCTGCGTGGCATCGCAGCCGGTATGACCTACCTGTCTGACCTGGGCTACATCCACAGAGACCTTGCTGCCCGCAACATTCTGGTCAACAGCAACCTGGTGTGTAAAGTTTCCGACTTCGGCCTTTCCCGAGTGCTGGAGGACGACCCCGATGCTGCATACACCACCAGTGTGAGTTTTCACATTGAGGCAAGCATTGACGCAGTGACACACACAAATTCATTCCCAGTTCTTTAAGAGATACGGTCATGTTTAGTGGGTAGGAATTACTTGTAATAAAGAATATGAAGATATGCACAATAACAACAGAAGAAGTAAAATAATAAAATAGTGACATAATAGAATAGTAAAATGGTTAAAACTACATAGAAGTGTCCGGGTTGACTATTCTTATCCTGAAGTGAAGGCTAAGGAGAAGAGGTGGGTCTTTAAAAGGGATTTAAAATGTCCAATGATGGAGGCAGATTTAATTTCCATGGGTAAACCGTTCCAAAGTTTAGGGGCAGCTACAGAAAAGGTCCCAGGTTTTTAGTCTGGATTTTGTCACATCTAAAAGCAGCCTGTTATTAGACCTCAGAGCTCGGGATGGAGCGTGAAGAAGCAGAAATTCTGAGAGGTAAGATGGTGCCAAACCGTTAAGAGCTTTAAAAACCAACAATAACATTTTAAAATCCATCCTAAAACGAACAGGAAGCCAGTGGAGAGAGTGCAACACAAACCATAAAATTGTGGAGGAGGTATATACAGAAGACCTATACAGTATAAGCTGTTTTTCACTTCAAAGGCTGCCTCCTTCAAAGGAGCTAGTCTCTGTGACTGATGAAGGCAGGTTACCTTCATTGTTTATAGTCCACGGATGCTGAAGTGAAATGAGACAGTTTGGACGACTGGCAATTTCCCAAAAAGCTGCCTCTGGACACAGTGCAGATCAATAACAGAATATAATGTAACACATGAATATTTTAATTTATAAATAAAGTGTCACGATATGTACCATTCACTGTTTCTCTCTATTGAAGCCTGGTAGTTAAAAGGGTGTCTGTCTGACATTTCGTCATTGTTCTGTACATCTACATACTTAAAATCCAAAAATCCATCTCTGCATACACTGAATCATTTGATTGTTGGTTAGGGTTAGGGCAGTTATAAGGACTTATTTGAAGGGACCTTTAAAATGAGACAGCTTGTGGCATTCAGCCTTCAAATGTAGTCTCTGAAGGAGGCGGACCCCTTAGATTGTACCCTTCTACTTGTAGTAAAAGGTATTAGATGTCAAAGTTATAGTTACAGCCTTTTGTTCACTAACCTGATCAGGTTCATATCCTCATTCACAACATTCATGATCCTTCTCTGTGGCTTTTCATGGGTGCTTCTTGGTGTTTTCAATCATACTCTAACCTGTGTGCAGATGTCTCACTTTACTAATGCAATGATGGTCGGTCTTGGCATTACATAAATCATGTCTGTTCTGCAGCTTGTGAATGTTTCCGGGTAACACAAAATGTAAACATGGCTATTCTGAAGAAGTAGAGAGAGCGTTGTGTCGAGCTGATAGGCTCTATCAGCATTGTTTGAACTCATTTGACAATAGTTTGAATGTCCGTCCATCTATTGTCTACCATGTCTGGCCATCCATCACAAGGCTAAACATGGAGACCAACAACCATTCACATCGATGGGAAATTTACTTTATGTTTTTGGACTGTGGAAGGGAACTTTAGTACCTGGAGAAAACCCATGCACACACGGGGAGTACATGCAAACTGTGAACCCAGGTCTATTTGTTGCAAGGCATCAGTCTCGTATATGTATTTATGTTTAGAGGTAACACGCTACAGCTTTAAATGCACTTTATATTATCATTATTTAAGCAGCCACAAACTTAAAAGGAAAGACATGATACAATTGTACAGCAGTGATATACACACTCTATTCAGTGTGAGCAATGTAAAATCCTGTTTGCTAAAGTCCTGAGTGCTAAAAAGGAGGCTGATATTAAAGCTGCAGCTTGATGGAGACAGATATATTAGGTCTTAACTAAAACAGGCAGATGCTGCCGCCTCCAGAGTGCAATGCTATCAGTCCACAGTACACTGATGGAAAGTGGCATTTGACAAATTTGTTTGTTACACTCTGTTAAAGCACAGCAATCAGATTACAGCAGCCGCCACACAGTGCAGCATCGCTCAGTGACAATGTGAAGGGGGATCAGAGCTGTAGATTGGGATATCACAGACACCGTGGTGTCATTACAGTACATCTCAAATTAATGGTCGATATCAGCTGAAGACTCACATGGCTGCGTGCACATTTGAATAAACTAAATAATGCTGCTTATTGCGTGGAATCAGAGTGGCAGCAAAGTCACTTTGAAGAATCTACCAGCTGTTACAAACAATGTTAAACAATTAAGGCTAGTGAATTCCAGTGGCCTGTGTTTGCTGGATTTATTGTTGAGCAGGACAGAGCAGGTTTGCATTGTAAGTGTAACCTTCAGATGTTTAAAATTACCCACAGGGAGTGTGTGTTTGTTTTAGGAGTGATGTATCCATTTGTCAACCTAATTAAGTGTCAGTTTTATGTCAAAATAATGTAAGTGGTTCACATACTTGCAAACATTTGCAAGTCTATTCTTGTCCCGAATGCTTGTCCACACTGGCTTCCTTCAGTCTTTAATGCAGCGTTTAACTTTCTGCTTTGGTGGACATTCACACAGTAGTGCAGTGTAACTAAGTACATCAGGTAAAGTACCTTTGGTACACATTTTTGGAATTGTTTTTTATTTTTGAAAACTTTCACTTTTAAGGGTCCCATATTATGCAAAATCAACTATTTAATCATTTAAATCCTTATATTTGGGACTCTAGAGGTCCTATCAGTCGGCAAAGTTCGAAAAAAAACTCATGTTTTTGTGGTCCTCCTCAGTCTAAGTACAGGAGATAAAACATGCGATGTTGACTTCCGCACTCATTGGGACGTCACAATGCGCTCAATTCCTGGAATTGTTGTCTCACGGCGCTCCGCTTTGTCCGTAAAACATGCGAGAGTGCTGGCGAGGGCAACGGCACCTGAAAACCGGAAGTTCGCAAAGTCCGCGAAAAGTTCTATTCTTGGCTCCACAGTGCAGCACAGAGATAAACAAACAAACTTCCAGCCACAGAGGATTTATAACTCCTTTAAGTCAATAAAAGCTATATGTTGAAAACATGAAAAACTACTTATGTACCATTGTGGTGTGTTGGTTAGCACTGGTACAACAATGCAGCAGCAACAATACAGTTCTTTATTCAAATTGGAGCCATTGTGGGATTGGCTCCACTTACCCCCTCTGTATATGCAGATAATGGATGGATGGACGTTCGTACATTGAAGCTGCTCAACAGAATATAAAGCAGTTAAAATACTATTTACATAATAAAGCAATAATTACATAATTTACCTAATGACATAACATTGCGTGCAGAGCTGTTCTGCTTACTCATGATATTGTATCGACATTTAGCTGATTGCACTTTCACTTGCAATAAAGTTTTTGTAACATTGTCGTAAATTGTGAGTTATCATTTTTTTTCTGATAATGAGAAGAATCTAAATACTTTTATGCTTTCACTGGACTTTTCATAGTTTCTGGGTTAGATTGGAGCAATGCAACTCTTTCATGCACGCACACATCACGTGATACCTCTCTCAGTGGGATTGTGACATAACAAAAAATACAGAATATAGTGAGGAAAAGTGTCACCTCACTGTGTAGCAGGATGTCTTAAAGGTCCCATATTATGCAAAATCAAATTTTAATCATTTAAATCCTCATATTTGGGACTCTGTCGGTCCTATCAGTCGGCAAAGTGAGAAAAAAGAACACTCACTCATGTTTTTGTGGTCCTCCTTAGTCTTAAGTACAGGAGATAAAACACGTGATGTTGACTTCCGTGTTCATTTAGACGTCACAATGTGCTAAATTCCTGGAATTGTTGTCTCGCGGCACTCCGCTTTGTCCTTAAAACATGCGAGAGTGCTGGCGAGGGCAACAAAATTTGAAAACCAGAAGTCCGTGAAGAGTTCTACTCTTGGCTCCACAGTGCAGCACAGAGTTCTACACAAACTTCCAGCCTCAGAGGATTTATCTGTCCAGTGGATACATGTTATATATGACAGCAATGTGCCTGCTAGAGTCTGCAAATGATCACTTTTCCAAATGCTAACTGCTGTTAGTTTATTTTAAGAGATACTACTAAACAGAGCGTTCTGAACAGAGCTGTTTTGGCAGGGTGATTGAACTGCTGTGGTGCTTCATCCTTATGGTATTTTAGAGCATGTCACAGACATGATCATTGGGACACCAGGGAACTAGTGTAACTTGGAGAAATATGATATAATATGACTCCTTTAATACATCCTGGTTGAACTTCTTTATGTTCCTTGAAGGGCGGGAAGATCCCAATCCGCTGGACGGCCCCAGAAGCCATTACCTACAGGAAGTTCTCCTCTTCCAGTGACGTATGGAGCTACGGTGTGGTCATGTGGGAGGTGATGTCCTACGGGGAGCGACCATACTGGAACCTCACCAACAGAGACGTGAGCGCTGTTTGTTGTCCATAGCCAAACTCCAGTTTGCTTTCCACTCATCTGTGTCTCATTCATGTTTCTGCTCCACAACATGCAGGTGATCAAATCTGTGGAGGAGGGCTATAGGCTGCCCGCACCTATGGGCTGCCCTGGTGCTCTACACACACTCATGCTGGATTGCTGGCAGAAGGATCGCAATGAGAGGCCGCGCTTTTGCCAGATAGTCACTGTTCTCGACAAGCTAATCCGCAACCCAGAAAACCTGAAGTCCATGGAAACGCTCTGCAGGTGGGTGGGTCGCTGAATGGATCCATATTTGCAGTTACGCTACACGGGTGCGTGGTGTTGCACGCTGAGGAGTCGTTTGATTTAATTTTGCCAGACAGTTCTTCAGCATTTAGTCAAATATTGGTTCATGTGATTAGTGGATTAAGCTGCAAATCAAAGCAAGTCTCTGCCTATGAGGGGCTGAGAAGGTGGACCTGGACAATTATCTAAAACTATCCCAGTGTAGGAGACAAAGCAAATCTAGTCTCATCCCGCTGCTATCAAATGTGAGCACCATGGGATACAGTTGCAGAGTAAAGTTTCCCTCAAACTTTTATGGCAGAAGAAGCCAAGTTGTTGTGTTTATGTTCCCATGAGCTTATCTCTGATACAGTAGATGCATTGTGTATTAAGAAAAAAGCCTTGCTGTGATATTGACTTTCAACTGTGGTAAATGTGGGAGCAGGGTTTTTTTTTTTTGACAACACCAAGACTGAGGCTGAACTAGTGTAAATTTCTCAGGTCAGAGCCCAGGTCGTATGGAGTCAGTGGTGCGTAGCAATGTGCTTCTGTGAGGTGAGGGAGACCATGGAGAAGGAGCAGCGTTAAGGATTTCTCCCTTTATTAATCTACTCAAAGCAGCCATCTTACAACCTCAGCCGCCACCTTTTCTCCATCATTTTAACTGCTATTGATTTTCTGCCTCCCTTACTAGTGCATTTCAAAGCCCCCTTTCCCCCAGTTACTCTCCATCTTGCTCACATTTTGACTCTTTTCTTGTTTTCGGACTCCCTCCAACTTTCCTTCTTGTCTTCTCGTTCATCTTCTTCCTTCTTTCTATCTATCTATCTCTCTATCTATCGCCATCTGTCTCTCTCTTTGCCGCAGTTTAAAGAGTCCTCCGCTGATGGAGAGAGCTATTCCTGACTTCAGTAGCTGTAACTCAGTAGACGAGTGGCTGGACACCATTAAGATGAGCCGCTACAAGGATCACTTTGCTGCAGGGGGTTACCACACTCTGGGACACGTCATAAGCATGAACCAAGGGTGAGGACCGACTGTGATAGAGAGTGATAACAGCTCGGAGGTGACAGTGAGCTGTTAACAGTCGCAGAGGTTAACTACTGGGCTCTATAGTATCTTAACAAGCCCCACCTGAGGGCTTTAACAGTTTGACTGACAAACATAAGTGAATCCTAGTTTCTCCATGCTTGTAAACTGCCTTTTCCTCCAAATCCAATAAAAAAAAAATTCAGCGAATGCAGATTGTTTCTGGTTTACTGATCTGATCTAAGTAGCCCATGAGGGACGAGTTGGATTTTGTCTCTGGTGTTGAGATTTAAGGATCTCAGGAACCAAAATGCACACACAGTACAAGGCTTTTAGGAACAGTGAGAAAAGCACCGGGGATCAGAAGCATCAATGAACCCAGGGGAAGACAACAGAAGCACAAGGTAGATTAAGAGGGACAAAACACTTCAGGGTGGCGCTTTAAATCACAAAAAGTAGAAAAATTAGACAAAGACAGGTAGAACCTCGGGCGGGGACACAGGTTATAAGATATCACAACAAAACAGGGAATAATAAGAGTATAAAAGAATGGCCAAATAA
Source organism: Microchirus variegatus (assembly GCF_963457635.1). Classification (NCBI taxonomy): domain Eukaryota; kingdom Metazoa; phylum Chordata; class Actinopteri; order Pleuronectiformes; family Soleidae; genus Microchirus; species Microchirus variegatus. The sequence continues at coordinate 13,656,447 of NC_139808.1, forward strand.
CTTAGAGGTGAAGATCGTAACACCTGGAGAAACCAGAGGGCTTTTAATTTGAAAAATCTGCAGAAGCATGTTTTGTTGCCCCACAGCCTCCTCTCTCTCTCTCCCTCTCCTCTCATTTCCTGTCTATAGCTACATAGTTAGTTATTTGAATCAGTGAGTACAAACACAATAACATAATAAATCATTAGAGGAGGTCAGCTGAATAATCATTTATTTACACAGTTATGTCCCAGATGACCCCCCCAAATGTGAATGTTAATACCTGGTGTGAACAGGTGAACTGGTGAAACTGTGAATAACTAACTTTCACAGGTAAAAGACTTGTTTTTACGTGTTTTCATCATCATAGAATTGATGCTGCACATTAGAGTGTCACATAAGTTAATTATGGTAAAATGTACTTTGAAAGTATATTATATTTCTATACATTAATGACTCTTTACATTTGAACCACAGTAAATGTAAGCCACAATTTAGAAATGCAAAGGATTTGTTCAACCGCAAACACTTTAATGCTAATCAGATTAGGTCTTGAGTGTCTCGGCGACCTTGAGTGTCTTGAAAGGCGCCTTAAATATAATGCATTATTATTATTATAAATTGTTTTTTTTCCTCTGAATTTGAGGGTAAAACCACACACTGTATCAGTGACAGAGACTTTTCTGCGTTTGCTGTACAGGGACATCCAGAGGCTCGGTGTGACGCTGATGGGCCACCAGAAGAAGATCATGACCAGCGTCCAGGTGATGAGGGTGCAGGTCCTCAACAAGAGCGTGCCGTCGGTGCACGTATAACTCCCAACCTCTGAGGTTTTGGTCCTCAAATCTAGAAAACCAGGCTTCTATTTAAGTCTAGCAGGACTCCATGGGAAACAAAATGATTGGATAAAAGGGAAAAGAAGATGTTTGTGGGAACTTTACGAGACTATTTATCCTCAAGAGATTAAGGAACGCAACATGAGAAGGATTTAAGTATGGAGCGAGTAAACATGACTTCTTAAGGACATGTGTGACATTTTTTTTTTCCCCTTATCTGATTACATTTTCTGAATTTAAATGTCTTGTTTATAAAAGGAAAGACTGCCTTAATGATCACAGGTTATTTTAAAATGTTTGCCTACAAGATAATTTATCAATCGTGAGTAATATGATTTTTTCGGAAACTGGGCAATTGCAAGAGAATATGATGGCGTGACGTACAGGGTGGGGATGTACTGACGACACTTTGCCTCCTCTCCTGTCGTAAAAAAGCTCGAGGAGAGGGAGAATTAAGCTCGAGTCAAACATCAAAAGAAAAAAAAGGAGAAAAGTGAGATGGGGCTCACCCGGTTTACCAGACCGTTTCTGCTGTGGAGAAGACCTATATCACCACAGGCTATTAATACCATCAACAGGCACATTTTCTCCAAGGTCCAGCCTTGATGAATGAACCCCAGGAGAGCCCTGGAACCCTCTGCCCCGTCTGCGGCTGCACGGCGCTCAGCTGCTGTGCCAGGAAAATGTATATAATTCAGTTACAGTGCACTTTATTCTACAATCTCTCTTAGTTGTGGAGGCTTTGCAGTCGTGTCACAAATATCGCCGCAGCCACAACTCAAACAAAAGTTAGATGTTACAAAAAAAAACGTCATATCAAATTCCTACGGATTAAAATAATTAGAAAAAAAAAGACGAAGAGGAAGAAGAGATTAATTAATGAAATTCAGTCGTGTTGTAAGTAACTCAGACTCCTTCGCTGTAACAGTGACCCAAAAGGAATCTGTATTTGAATTAGATGTATTTAGATATGCATACAAAATTATTTTGGCCGTTTCATTACATTATCATAAAAAATGTATCTGGTGCATTTGTACGCTTGTGTTTGGGGGAGCTGCTTATTACGCGCTCTTATTTTAAATGTATTCCAGATTTGCTCTAATTTATAGTACATTTCATACGGTATATTTTAAATGCAGTTCAATTTACACTTCAATTCAGTTTCAACTTGAGTGATGAAAATGTGTTCTTTGCCTTTTTTTTTTAGATACCCCTCGCTCATTAGCACTAATGGTTAGTGAAGTGAAGAATATGAGATGAGCAGTTAAAAACCCTTTTTTTAATTATTATTTTGTTCTTATATATCAGATATATTTTAATAGACAAAATGAATATATTGTCTAATATATAAGAATATTATGTTATCAGGCTGATTAGCGTCATAAAAAGAAATACATTTTTGCATTTTTGAAATTAATAACAAATACTGTATAAAACTATGTATGATGGCCAAAATGATCATTTCTGAATCTCAAGTTTTGTTACCATAGTTTAGTCAGCAGCAACTCTAGCTTTTACTACACTGTTGATTTGGCAGGTGATATATATACATGTACATAATTGAAATTAGTCACAGGTTTATAAAAGAAAATATTAAAAGCTAAAGTTGCTAAAGATTTGCAAAAAAAAAAAAAACTCATTTCTGTTTTGAAATGAAATAGAATCTATTGACAGTGATTGTTAAAGTCTTACACCAAGTAAACAGTGTTGGCTGAAGCCTCTGATGTGACCATCATTTAACAAAATAACAACAAAAAAGTATATTTTTTCCACAATAACCCCTTTATATCACATTTTAGCCTAAAGCAGCCCACAACTGCCACTCCTGGAGAAGTATGAAGAACATTTTACCCCTAAAGTCCTTAAATTTCCTTAAACTTTAATCCCAATATTAATATGATGTGCATTGTTTTAGCCCTCTACCAAAATAGACATAATTAAGGTAGTGGCCCCAAGGTAGTGTTTCAGCATCTGCATAATATTTTTTTAATATTTGAGGGGTTCGTTACTCTCTGGGCATTTATGAACAACATGCTCCACAAGCTTGTTTATGATTTGGAAGTTGTTGTTTTTTTTTTCTTGCAATCCAGAGTTCATATTTGAACACATTTTTACCTGTGAATGCTGGAAATACAATGCACATAAGCTACACAGACTGTAAAATAAAGTGTAACTTCTGAAGAAATGTGACACTGTTTGCCTCATTGTTGATGAAGAAGGTGAAGACGAACATGTAAGTTGAATGTTAATATCTAAAGGCTCACTTAAAAAAATACATAATCAGCCCCTGATTTCTACCCCACTCTGTGCCATCAAGAGAATGTCTTTTCTTGTGCACCTCGGTAGGTTTTGCTCTAGATGGTTGATGTCAGTTTTTATTAGCGAGGAACCTCATATTTCTTATGTATTATAGTGACATTTCACTACTGCTTTCAAGTTTTGTTTTCCTTAGGGTGATTTTGAAGACACTGGACTTGAACTGAAGAAAAAAAAAAACATATTTTATAAAGTTAGGATATGCTTTTGCTAGATGTATTGATTTATAATATATACAGCAAGTTCAGTCACTGGGAGGAAGAAGAAAAAGAAAAAAAAAAATAACTACACCAACCGGATTTATTCACTCTTCATTGTTTATTCATGTTTATTTATTTTCCAAATGATACAACTCTGAGAGGGTTTTATTACAGTTGATGCATCATCCTTGTTGCTATGATAAATCATAAATGTGCAAACTGTCCATAAATACACAATAAAGGAACGTTTGTGTGTGACTGCAACAGTGATTTTCAGCCCATTTATTATACAGCAGAGTGAAAATCCTGCCCTTCAGCTCCACCAGCTTTCACTTGTTAACGAATGCTTCCCCCAAACCACATGGGAGCTGTAGCTGCTGAATGCAAACAAAATGATCATTGTTTTATGATTGTTTCATAGCTGTGCTGATGAATACAGGCATATTATGTTAATGCCGGGATGTTAAAAGATGGCACTCATTGTTGCAAATCTGCAACTGCATGAAGCATGTTAGCCTCTTTTAGCTCTTTGTTTTGGTTTTCTTGTCCAAAAACTGCCCAGAGCAGCCCTTTAGGCAACAAGCTACATAACGCAACTGACATTGTGTTTTCTCAGGAAACAGTAAGACCACTTTCTGTGTATTAGGATGGAGAAGAATATGACAAAAAGCAAATGTGAAATGAAAATACCTTGATGCATAAACTGCACAGTGATCCTACGACTCTGAAACTCATATAATGTGAGCTTGACGTTAGAGGACGTAACATGGATCAAACTAAAAATCCAAATTAGATGCCAATTACATTCCAAAAGATAGTCAACATTTCAAAACAGGAACTTTCCTCTACCTGTAGGTACATATTTGGAAATGGTTCCCTTGTTAATGCAATATTGTGCTTTGGGTTACCAGAAATGTACCCAAGTTTGTGTACACCAAGGCTACAGGCAAACATATTCCTTTTAAAATGTAAAAAAACCTAAAATGTTATTTGCATTATCACTGCACAGTTAATGTGCATATGTTTGCATTTTTTTTTTCTAACATTAGCTTTTTATTCATGGTTACTTTATGGTAACTGGTTAAATTATAATTATTGGTCATTTTATTTGAATTGTACCTTTTCAGCAGGTACATTTGTGCACCATAGTATTGTAAGGGGTTACAAAAACAGGTTCAACCCGAGCGACAAGCATTTGTACACTTTTAGGTATCTATTTTTGAGTGTGTCAAAAATCACAGTGATGGATGGCCAAGTCTTTAAGTTCAAGATAATTTTTTTATTAGTTATTCAATGCTCTGAAACAGCTGAGATGTCATGTTGGAGTGAGAGTGACTCTCAATCGGTCATGTTTGATTTAAATCTCGTGGCTCTGCTCTACAATCGTCAGCATGGGCTCTGGGACAAGAGAACTGTGTATACACTGCCATGTATACACAGTCACTGGTGAGTGGTGGAGTCTAAAACTGAGAGAAAAGGAAGGTAATTATAGATGTTTCAAGACACTGAGAAAGTAGAGAACTTGTGATAGTCTGGTTTGGAAGTTTGGTTTCTTCTCCTTGTTTCTCCTGCAGGTCTAGAGAGTGGCAGAGGCGGGGCTGACCTACTTTCTCTTGAGTGCAACGAGGCTCACCTGGCTGCAATCCACACACCTGACTCCTATCTTCTCCTCATACTATATAAGCCAGCTCAGACTTCCATTGCCAGAGAACTGCCGCCCAGTGTGATCGGAGAGGTCCAGGTTTCAGTTCCTGCCTCCTGTCACTCTTCACATAATCTTCCAGTGCAAGAGTCTTTAGTTTTTCTTAAAATAAACCTTGAGAGTCTCTCACCTTTTGGATCAACTCAGTCCTCAAGGCTGTAACAGAACTAAACAAGAAAACCTTTAAATATTTTGCTTTTGTAACAAGCACTAGTGCTGTGATGACTTAACAAAGGATATTTTTTTTATATTGAGGGCTGAATCCAGTACTAGACTATACAAACATAATTCCTGTTAAACTAAACAAAACAAAAATCTATTCATTTATTGATTCCCTGATGCATTCAGTTTCCCCGTGTGTGTGTTTCCCTGAAATCCACAAGCGTGTGCTTCTGCACATGTGGACCTTCAAAAGGCTTTGGTGAGAGATTCACTGGAGCTGTGGTGCATCATGAGCCTCGTGCTTCACACGGTCCAAAGGTCTTTTGTAATGAATATTTTTCACGTGTGCAGCACGGCTAGAGCTCAGGGATATTCGTCTGAGACACATCTTCTGACAGAGCAAACCACCGCTGCTCTCTCTGGTTTTGGCCACATACACACAAAGCATATTTATATTCACCTCGAGGTGTTTGATCAGGAGTCCATCTGAACTTTGTGGCGCCATTATGCTCTCTCTGCAACATGGGTTGAAAACAATTGACTTTGACATCCCTAAATTCTCATTGCAGTTTTTGAGTAAATTGCTTTGTGCGTGTGTGTGTGTGTGTGTGAATGAGGCCTGACCTGGCTCTGAAACATCATTTCAGGCTCAGGCTGAATAGGGAATGAGCCTGATGATTCTATGTCTGAGTAATTGTCCTTTCCTTCACCTTAGGAAGGCTGTTAGGAGATAATCCTCTCCTTGGTGAAACAAGACCTAACACAACATCATTAATCTCATTACCAAGGCCGTGTTGCTTTGTTGCCATCAAGTCCCACGCCCAATTATCAGCTGCAGCCTTGTCCCCAAGACGACACAAAGCCCCCCATCACTAATGACAATCTACACTGTCCCCTGACTGACTTCTCTGAGAAGTGTGGCCATTGCTGTTAGTATCTGTGGTCAGGAACACTCAGAGCCTCTGGTACGTCCGTATCCTTGTGCCGCCTGTATATTCTGCGCTCGGCTGTGAAATGAGCATAACGCCAGCAATAATGCACGGATTTGCTTTCTCTTATCACCTCACAACGGGCACCAAAGCAGACAATACCAACAGATTTAAACACTCAAGTATTTAATGTCATGTTGGCAATACTATAGAGTAAATTCATTAACACAACTTTGGATCAGTGTAAATCTCCAAAGTCTTTGTGAACAACCTTGGGATAACACATATGTACAAAGGTGTTGTATGTCCATCTTTTTATCAAATGTGTCACTGGGGAAATTGTCAGATCACTTTTCCTGTCACTGCCCCTTTCTTTGATCATTATATATGCAGTGTTGTGTCTCTCAGCACCACTATTTAAATCACATTATTTGTCAGAATTGGAAGTAAAATAAGTGAGCAAATTAATCACCAGCTGGATTTTACTGCGCTGACCTGCTGCTGTTGAAAACTAAATATGATTAATAAGCCATTCAAGAAAAACAATGCTCCGTATTCAATCGTAAACTGTTGTATAAGCCTAAGGCTCTTGGTTCGGCATGAAGCCACTCTGCCTTTACAAAGTAAAGAACAATAATAACATGGAGGCAAATAAATTAATGATCTCTGGAAATGTTTAAAGAGGGACAGAGGTTTTATTTCTACCAGATAGATGGTTTTAGGTGACTTTGAAATAAACAAGGAAACAATGTTTTGTGTCAATTAGTGCATTCTTCAAATAAACTGATGGTGATCTTCACAGCTATTTGTGTTAATTACATTCTAAACCAAACAGAAGTCTGACTGCCTTTCAACATGTATTACAAGATTATACTCACTGCTACTCAGAAACAACACATCCCATCCTTTTTTGTTTGACATGACAAAGTGATTCCCTGGGCTATTACAAAGTTCCAAGTTTCGCTATAGAGCCCTGGTGCAATGCAAGAGCCCTATGCCAATATTGCATTATCGACCTCTGTGCACAGTGTCAAGTTTGTTTATGCACGTTAACCCCCTCAAAAATGACTGTAAAGCCCCGGGTATGATAATAATAATCTGAAGGATAACAATAGGTTCCATTTCGGCCCCTGCCATTTGTGCTGGGGGCCCTAATAACGGCTAAATCATACCCGAAGCGGTGTTTGTCACAGCAAATCAGAAAATATTGCCCATGCATCATTCTGCACAAACTATTATCTTGTGCATATATTCGTAACTTAATGCTGCTGCTCTGTAAATACGCCATATATAATTCATGAGGTACACACTAACGGACAAAAGAAGTCAATTCAAAAAGGAACACGGACGCTAAAGTTCGTGTCTCAACATAGTAGTGCTGAGTCTTAAATATTCTGTGTAGATGTGGTCAGGTCATGTTGTTATTTCAACACAAAGGGAGAAGATAAAGATAAAGAGGAAAGAGTCTGTTGAACCTGTAGATCGTAGCTACAACAGCTTTCCTTCACCGCGCTCTCCAAGTGTCACCAACATAAGTGTTTACCTAATAACATATTTATGCAGATGAATGAACAATAATGACTGTGCAAATGTTTGCCACATGGTAACAGATAACACCAGTCCAATTATTTGTGTGTTTGCACAGCGTGAATTGCATGAAGTCGTTTTTATTAATATGGAGATTTCAATCACAGACTCCGCTGCTGGATGATGTTTCTCTCACTGAATATTCATTTGGCCGGCAGCACTGGGCTAACATACGAGTTCGATAATCAGACGCGAAAGTCAAGTCGTCGAGTAGAATTCTGTCGTTTTGTGGCACAGATCTGAAACCAGCGGGAGACAGAGGTGACATTCACCCCGTATCATCAAGATTATCTTTGAGAATGACTTGTAGCTGACCATCTATGACAGTTTAATCGGTCCATATCACCTATCTGACCAGCCACTATCATTTACTTTGCAATAAATACTTTGCTATAGTATCTGCCTGAAATTAAGCTTTGATGTAAAACCACTGAATGTAGACAATCAATAAAACAGAAGAAACGGAATCCTTAAGACGGAGTCTAAACTCTTGACACTCCCAGAGATACTAGCCCAATTTCCCGATCAGTTGAGGAGAAAGACGACGGCCTGCTGAGTTTGTTTGGGTTTGCGTTCGTGTCATGAAAGCCGTAACAAGAAGATATGAAGATGTGTACTCATCAAAAGATCTTTCTCGCGAACTTCAGAAGGGTAGTTTTGTGCCTGTGATATTGATAAAGCGGAGGCTTACATTTTAATCAATAATTAAAAGCTACTTTCTTGAAACTTTTTTAATTAACAATGGATCAAACGAGAGCGGCGCGGCGAGGTCGTGATTAACACTGGTGCCTTACAGCAAAAGAGTTCTCTGTTCTAGTTTTTTCCTCGGACTCTGGTTTCCTCTCACAGTCTAAAGACATGCTTTACAGCCGTGTCTCGTGTCTCTGTGTTCATTTCAGCACACATGAGCTAACAGTGGCTCACTGGCTACGCGTCTCCCATGAGTGACCCAAGCGGCTCTTTTTGGGTGATAGGCTCTTCTATTATTCAGCTCACTGCAAAAACATCCACCGAAAATAATCTTTCTTCACAGTTTCAGAGCATGTCCTGTTAACCCTCTTTCAAAATAAAAGCACTGAAGCGTTTTTTCCCTGATTCGTTCCATGATTCCATTCAAAATTTGATTGTGAAATAATATGTGCAGCACCAAGTACAGAGGAGAATTTAGAATATTTAAAAGTACAGGTATATTGAACGATTTTCAAAAAATGTAAAAAGAGCGGAGGCTGCACAGCAGCTCCATGGTAGGTGAACCGGAGACATGCACCTGGTGTGAGTCATAGACCTGCGTGAGGTGCAGTAGATCAGCACTGCTGCCCTTATGCACTGCATGGATCTGTGTGAACCTGGCCTTAGGTGCAATCCCATTTCACCCCGTGTCCTATCACTCGTCTCCCTTTTGCACATTAAAGCGGACCTAGACCAGAAGTTCCAATTAACGCTGTTTTTTAGTGTGTATCTGCGTCCTTACCTTGTTTAAGAAGCCCTGAAGGTTCTAAACAAACATTTCAGCCACTGCTGAGAACCCTGTGTTTTATTGTAATCTCGGGCTCAGCGAGATCTCTGAAAAAACCCGGTCCGGTTACGTAAACACCGGTTCTCCGGAACAGCAGATCGTCCTGCTAGTCCGGGCACATCCGGTTGCGTATATTGAACCGCAGAAGAAGAATAACGTCGGTTGTGGAGGTGTTTCACGAGCGACAATGTCTTCTGACTCTGGGTCAGACTCTGGGTCAAAATCATAAAAGGGACTGCGGCGGGGAGTCGTGACAAAACTATTTTTAAACATTGTTAAAACAATGTTTTGATAATGAGTAGCAGTGCATCCACCGTTCCAGAGGGGGGAGCTGCGCTTCTGAGAGTGGGTGTACTTCTGGGTACTGGCCAATCACTCTTGGTGAGAGAGTTGAGTCTCAAATCTCGCGGCTGGGAGACACCGTCAGAAAAAAGGATTTCTATTGGCTCGTTTACAGCAACTAGGAGGTTTTTGACCATAAAAACAAGTTAATGTATGTTAGTAGACCTCCATAACTAACATCATTTGCAACAGGACCACTCTATGTGAGCTTTAACTTGCAGGCTTAGGGCGTCTACATTCGGATGGAGGTAGAGGGGGGTAGGGTGGAGTGTGAAGGTTAACTAGTCCTTCAAACTTTTTAGGAGCACACTTTAAATGGAGGACTAAGAGATTTTTCCCAGATTAACCCGTTTCTTGTGCTGTTTCCTGACATAATCATGTATCGGATCCCCGAAGGGTTTTCCTGTTTTCTAAGAGCTCAATTTTGACCACTACCCTTTGAAACTCAGTTCCAAATGAAGGGGGCAAGGGGTAGGGGTGAATTGGGATTGGGCCTAACTCGATTGTATGAATGTGAGCGAAAAGGTTGTTTGTCTTTATACTCCCTGGTGACCTGTCCAGGGAGTGCACTGCCTCTTGTCCAATTTCAGCTAAGACATGCTCCAGCTTTTCCCGTGACCCTCAAAGGATAAGCTTTATAATGGATGGGTGGATGGTTCAAATAACTGAGTAATGTGATGTGAATTGCTCATGATGAACGTAAATAGAATTATCACCCAATTCTGCAGTTCCCCTACGGACCATAAAAGTTTAGTGTAACACATTGCTTTGGTTCTGAGGCTTGAGAACAAGAAAGCTTAAGTTGGAAGAAATAGTAAAACATAGCAGCTAAAATGTGATAAATCAATAATAGCAACAACTGAAATCCAGCAGTTAGTTGACCAATGAACCATTATATGCTGACAGTATAGTGATTTTTTTTTTTTCTTTAGTATTTTCAGGTGCATTACACACTCATTCACCTATCCATCCATTTCTGCTCACATGGCAGCAGACTAATCACTATCCCCAACAGTAAATGCCTCCGAGTCTTCCTGGGGACTCCTGAGGTGTTGTCAGGTCAGCTTGAGTTTATATTCTGATCCCTCCAGCTTGTTTGAGGTCTCCTCCCAGTCTGCCTGAAATAACTCCACAGGGAGACATCTGGCTGACGTCTTGATCAGCTGCTGAGCTGCCTCTCACCTGGAGCAGCCACTCATCTCATCTCATCCACCCTGCAAATTAAAGTCACTTCTACAACTGTATCTGCAGTTAATCTGTCATTTAAGCTCACAGTTACAACCAGCAGGGTTTTCCTGCATGGTCAGCTCTTTGGTAAAATACTGTATTGTGTGTGTGTATATAATATAAAATATATAAAACAGTCATTTAAATTGGGTCACCACAGTCAATCTTACAACATGTCATTTGCAAACAACACAACAGTAGTACGGCCACTGGAGATTGGTGATTTACACCAAATGAATAAACAGATCCAATCCAAATAGTAATTATATATAAAAACATTTTTTTTTTTTATGTCAGATATAATCTGTAAACATTTTCAGTTATGTAACTTAAAAGAAGAAGACCCCTCTACACTCTCACTCTAATAAAGGTGCAGAGTTCCTTACTGCTGTGGACAGAGTCCAGATCATGGGATTCCTTGTTACTCAGTGCAGCTGAGAACAATCAGCTTACATAGACAGGTGGTCGTTTCCCTGCTCAGTTGCTTTGTTTGTCATTTCAGGAAAAGCCACCACCTTCAGTTGACAGTCTGTGTCTCTTTCTATTCTCAGTTGACTGTGTGTTTTATTGCGTTTCATTCATTTTGTACAATCGGTGGGAGGAGTTATTCCCACCAGCGGCATTTGCCGGTCGTGAAACAGGGGAAGCTAATTTCAGGTGCAGTTATTTTTACATAAATTCTGCCCCCCCCCCCCCCCCCTGCTCAGCGTCAGCACTGAGTTTTTATGACGGTAGACACAAGGGGGAAGATCCATATAGAGAAAACTGTGAAAAACTGACGAGACTTCAATGCAGAAGTTTCAGACACAGCTGTGTCTATAAAGTTGTGCGAAGACCAAACGGCTCATAGACGCCGCTTGCGCAGGATTCCCTGGTGGATGACTTAGTAAGTTGGTTATAAAACTACTAACTCAAGAGACGGGGTTATATAATATCGCTTTAAATTTGGGCTAAGAAGGGATTACTAAAAAAATATACAAGTCAGGTCAATGAATACTGAGCCATTAAGCAAGGACAGACACGCACACTTCTCAGTCTTCTCATCCTACTTCTTCGTTGCAGTCCAAAGTTCTACGGCACAGCTCAAAGTTCTCTTATCAGATTTCGAAGTTCTCCTTAATTCTCATCCTTTATCCACATCCTTGTTCCTTAATCTGTCTGGATTCTTCTCAAAGTTCCTCTTATCTCCTCAGTCGTAGCCTCATCATGCTCAAAGTTCTCAGCCACCACAGCTCAGCCTAGTAGAGGAGTGCCTAGCACTGTTGCCTCACAGCAAGGTCACCAGTTTGACCGTTCCTTTGTGGAGTTTGCATGTTCTCCCCATGTTCGTGGGTTTTTCTCTGGGTACCCCACTGTCCTCCCACAGTGGAAAAACATACAGTGGTTAATTGAACAGTCTAAATTGACTGATGGTATGAGTGTGACAGTGAATGGTGACTGGTGACCTGTCCAGGCTATATCCTTCCCTTTGTCCTATGTCAGCTGGACTTGTCTCCAGCGACCCTCACAGTAGACAAGGACAGAGACAGAGCCCTCTTCAGTGTCCAAAATCCAAAAATATGTTGCCTCCATCAGGTTTAAGTGCCTCCAAATCATGAAACACACAGAAAAAAAAAGAATATACGCCAGATTTTGTTAAAATGAGACACCACAAGCAGGAAAACACAATGTCAAAAGCACATTAACCTCTGTCTGTTCAACGTATACGTTCCCTGACATCAAAGAGATGTGATAACGAAGCGGAAATCACAAACATAATTCATTATGAATCATTCAGAGGATAATGAACGGCGCACGGTCGCTGCTTACTGAGCAAATGAAATTACACAACAAAATGGTGAGGGGGAGAAATATGATTACAGGACTTTGGGAGCTCTGATGTGTTTTGGTTGTCACAGTGGCGCGGAGATAAAGGAGCAGGGATTGCTCCTGTCACACTTCATAATAATACACTCGCTGGCTGGTCAAAAGCTGAGCTCGTTCAAAATAAACTCTGTTCATGTGGCTTTGCTGTATGATCTTTCCAGCGTCCGTATTTCAATGACCCAGTTCCCATGCAGTCGTTTTTTTTTTTTTTATGGAGCAGAATCAAATGAAGTCCGTATGGGTATTGTTTTTGGAGCAAAATCAATATCAGTGGGGAAAACAAGAAAAGAATCAAATCAAATTTAGACAGAATTGTTTTATAACCCTGTCTGTCTATCTGTCCTCCTCCCTACAGCCAGGACAGCTCATCACTTCATTACACCACCGGCTGTTTCTGCACAATAACAAGAATGCGATTAACATATATGGAAATACTGTGAAAACAAGTGCCTACCCCATCCCTCATGCCCGCTGTATGCACCCGAGTCTGTGTGTGTGTATGTGAATGCCTGAGTGTGTGTTTCTTGCACGCATGCCCGCTGCATGCACTCAGATTTTGTGTTCAGAGGGAATTGCTTGCTTTGATGTTCTCCAATGCAGGCAACTGCTGATACCCCTATTAGCTTCCACAGAGCTGATGCAAGCTACGCTATAGCGCTAGTCCCCCCCCCCCCCCCCCCCCCCCACCCCAAAAAAAAGAAGTGGTTCATTTCGATTGTTAAGTGGAGCAAGATAGAAATGAGCCACAATTCAATTGCAGCCTGAGGATGTCAGCACAAAGAGACAAAACCACACACTTTATTTAGGAAGATAAGGCTCTGGAATTAACATGCCGATAATAATGATGATAAACCCAGTCTTCCTGCGACACAGCCAAAGGGGGCAGCACTAAGTCTGGGGAGGGGGGGGGGGGCAAACATGGTTAGAAGTGAAGAGATAGGAGAGGAAACTTGCAGAGGAAGGGACAAAACAAAGAACAGGGAGAGACCGGGGCTAATGAAAAGAAGTGAAAGGAAAACTTGGTACGGGGACACACGAGAATGGAGCAGGACTTTTAGGAGAATGTGGTGGTTCACATGGTCAGCAAAATAACAAACGAAACCTCGCACGGCGATGAGAAACAAAGGAGAGTGCTGCGTCGCGTGATACAACATCAGTGATCATCGAGTGGAGGATCAAGGATAGAAAAGTCTGTCTTTTCAATCTTCAGGAAGAGTCAGACAGTCGTCATCTGGGCACACAGCAGAGATTATTGCTCCCCGAAAAAAATTCTTATCTGACAGTAAAATGAAATTCTTAAAATAAACTTTTACTTCCGCTCGACACTGGAACAAGCTGCTATCATCCTCTGCCCCCTCATGGTCTACCAAGTGCACGACAAGCACATGCACACCATGTGGGTTTTATTCCCTTGTAGGTGGGTTGAGGTGATTAACATTAAATGCACCAGTCAATTACTAATTTAATTTCCCTTTTCAAGCTGTGTCTTTATGAGTTTTGGGGGGATTTATGTTGGGTTTTTTTCGGAGCTGTCCTACTTTTTTTTGGATATTCTCCTTGCTCAGTGTGAAACTTGCTATCAGGAGAACAGAATCCCACAAAAGTTAATCATACTGGATCTTGTTTTGGCAGCTGAAGGGGGTATTTGTGTTCCTTTTAAGTCTTATTTTTAATTATATTAGGTTTGGCCGCATTAAAGGCATGTGCTTCATATATGGGTCTGGAGAAATACTGCTGATGATGTGACTTCCCTGACACATCTCGTCTTCCCCAGGGTATGGAAGTATTTGGCTTCGTCAGTTGGAATAATATAGCAAACCATACCATGTTGTCGTCCATTGTTTGAAAATGTCATTAAAATGTAATTCAAGACAATGAGTTAAATTACAGACGAGTGCAGTGAATATTTCCTCCCTCTGCTGTGGTAATCCTGTCTTAATATAGGGCTCAAGAGGGACGTGCGCCCCAAAATGGCTGTCTGAATGGGGGCTGATGTGTTTTATGTGTTGTGCTGATGTGTCGTAATGATCTCTATGAAATAAAACTAACAGTAGGAAAAAAAACAAAAAACAATAAAAAAGCATGAGACTTCACCATTTTGATGTTGAAATGCCATTTCGTAATCATATCATCATGATTAAAAACAATCTAAAGATTGTATCTCTATATTGAACACAAATGTTACGACTATACCATTTTCTGACTTTATGGTTATATCATGATGATGTAACTCTATAATCAGAATCATTGTTTAAGTGATCTAAGCTTCAGCTTGTGTCTTACTGTCCGATATTATTTTGCCAAGATGACTTGGGAAAAGTGTTTTTTTATTTTTTAGTATTATTTGTGATGACCTTGACTTGTTTTCTTCTTTTTCTCCCAAGTAACTGTGATTCACATTTTTAACAATAAATTCCCCCCTTTATGGTGAAAATCCACCTGTGTGTTTTCGAGTTATTTTGGACATGTGGTGCAAAACAATAACCAAGCCTCTGGTATGGAGGTCCAGGCTGACGTAACAATAAATAAATAAATAACTACATAAATAAATGCTTTACATTTATTTCTACATTTCTGTTCACCTGCATGTATTTATTTATTTATTTATTTATGTATGTATTTATTTATTTATTTATATATGTATTATTACAGGTTCTGTCCTCCATACTCACTCCATACAGAGTCAGAATATAAGTAATAGGGTCAATTGAAAAAATACTGTCAAACGTATACAAAGCTGTCTGAGTTCTGTGGTCAGACAGTTTCAATTCCGTGGTGGCTCTAACAGCAAAGAGCCTGTTTAGAAGCCGGAATCATCAGCAGGGTCAATATTCTGAGAAGCATTACTGTAGAAACGGGGCCATTTGAGGCCTTAAAAATGAGCAATACAATTTCAAAATCAATGCACACAAGCCTGTGTTGAGAGGCGAGCACGGCGCTGATGTGTTCATACCTCTTTGTCCAGGTAATAAGCTGAGCAGCAGCGATTTGTTCCAACAGGAAGGAGTTGGTTGGAGGGAGCGCTGGATGATACTGTGCGTGAGCCGAGGAAGAGATAAAGCCTGCAACGCTTTTTGTAAATCAGCAACTGATATAAATGACCTCACTGTAGAAAGTATGTTAAGATCCATGAAATATTTAAAACAGAAGCTTTTTTTTCCCCGAGGAGGCTGATACTGAAGTAGTTTCCACACGACAGGCGTGATTGATGTGAGTTTTCATTTAGAGTTAAGCATCACATTTCAGCAACACCAAATTAAATCTGTGATCTTATGTGACCAGACTCTTAGCAACTGCATGTTGTTTCTTTCTCAAAGTGAGAGGGCGTGCAAAATGTGCTTTACTTATGCTCTTTGTTGCCGTTTCACTGTACAAAGCGTGCGATTGGTGAAACGTGTGTTTTTGCTAAACGTGTGATTCTGAAATAGTGTCGAGTCGGTTACATTGTGTGCACACTGTGATCTTCACCAGCGTTAGAAAGTGAAGGAGTAAACACTACATCTCTTCCAGTCCATACTGTGACCGTAGCACCATAACCCCAGCATGGAACTACATTTTTAACGAGATGCTTGTCAGCCTTTACATAGCTTACAGTGCAGCTTTAGGGGCTGCACATGAATCCATTGTGGGTCCTGGTTAACCACTGAGTTTATACGGTATATAAAGAAACAGGCATTTGGCTTTAACCTTTTCTTTGCTTTTTTGTATTTTTTTTGTTTTGTTTTTAAATTGTCTTTGGATGGATTTTCACATCCAAAGACATTTCCAAAAATGTGCTTTTAATTATCTTTGAGTGGCATTTTTAAAAAAAACTTATATTGTCATTTATATCCAGTGTCATTCCTATTTTACATTCAGTTTTTTTTCTGTTTTATTTCTCTCTTTCCTTATTTGGCTTCTTCTGATTACTGTTTGGCATTTGCCGTGAATATATAAAAGCATAATAAATAAATAAACAGAAAAAATAATCAATAAAATAAAGATTCTAAATTCTTACTTAAGTAATTAAATAATTTGTTCTCCGTGTATACTCAACTCTATATGATAAACAACACCATGTGCAATATGGAAAATATAGTAAATTAAGTTCTAAAAGAATAAACACATTATCACTAAAATGCAATATAGAAATATATTGATAAATAATGGAGAGAGCTGTAAAATTAAATAAATACTGCAAAGTTTATTTATTTTATTATTGTTTTATTTTATTATCATATGATATTTTATTATCAATGGCAGTAAATGTAAAAAAAAAAAAAATGAGGACATCCTCAAATGTTTGTCTACTAAATAAATACAATAAAGAAACCTTTTGCATTAAAGAAGCTGAAAACCAGTGACCTTGTTTTCATTTTTTTTTAAATTAATAATCACAATAATGAATGCTATAATCAATTATTGAAATAGTTGGAGATTCTTTGTTGGGACCCCTTCTTTACAACACAAACACAAACTAGCCAACAAGTTTAGAAGATCTTAATGTTGTCAGACATCTGGTCTGTAGAGTTGCTGCTTCTGTTCTGCCTCCTGCTCATCCTCTCTTTCCTCGACACGCGCTGAAATCCCCCTATCAAGGCAGAGGCAGGAGTCGACCTCCCAGTCACCTCACTTTTGCCTCATAGATGATGCCACATGTGTTTTGTTAAGCTGCAGCAGACAACTTTGGACTCGAAAAAAAAATAATCAACGGTTTGAAACGGCCTGTGGAAAATTAAATGGATAAACTTTGAACTTGCAACTCAGCAAGGTTCATTTGTCCGATATAAGCCTATAGAGTTCCTTTCCGGGCAATAACACAGACACCCACAAGTTCAACTTCATGGAGTCATCCAACATGACTGCATGCTTAGTCTGATGAGAAGTCTGGAACGATTGGAACAAAATCAAGGGAGGAAAATGAAACACAGAAGGTGACATTCAAAGTTTTTTTGTTTTTTTTTCAATAAATGAACAGAGAAAATATCCATCACTGGTCGGTGGCGTCAAAGTGCGGTAAAGGAAGTGTATTAATGCCCAGAGAGCTGCTCTGGTCTAACCTTCCTTTTGCATTTTGGGGAAAGGTTACCACAAATTGCTTTGGGGATTGTAGAAAGCCAGTGTTTGTCAAACTTCTTTTTATATCAACTACCACCTGAGAAAAGTCTAACACCATTATCGCCGACGTTGAAATACAGTGGTGTAAATAAGTCGAGCGAAGTCGGCTATGGAGTTTTCACAGTTGGCAGATTTATTCTCCACAACATTCTTCACATATACACACACTGGTATAGTGAAATTAGAGATAAGGTGACTCTAATTATTTGATCTATTTTAATTTTGTTATTTCATTTTCTAAACACACTCCGGTCACACACACTACATATACAGTAAAACAGTATTTCTGATTTCCTGCAAGTACCACCAGAGTAAGCTCTCAGACCATTGGTGGTGCACGTACCACAGTTTGAGAACCATGGTAGTCTCTCTTAAAGCTCACATAGAGTGGTCCCACATATATGTTAGTTATGGAGGTCTACTTACATACATTAACTTATTTTTATGGTCAAAAACCTCCTAGTTGCTGTAAATCTCTCCTTACTGACGCTGTCCTCAGTCCTCAGTGTTTCAGACTGAAATCTCACACCCAGAAAACAGACTGTGTTGTGATTGGCCAGCCAGCGTAGAGCCTTCCCAACTTTCTTGTGATTGGCCGATACGCGGAAGTGACATAATTAGCACACCAGCTCTCAGAAGCACAGCTCCCCCTTCTGGAGCGGTGGATGCACTGCTACTCATTATCAAAACATTGTTTTAACAGTGTTTAAAAATAGCTTCTTCACGACTCCCCGCCGCAGTCCCTTTTATGACTTTGACCCGGAGTCAGACCCAGAGTCAGAAGACACTGTCGCTCGTGAAACACCTCCACAACGGACATTCTTCTTCTTCTGCGGTTCAATGTACGCAACCGGAAGTGCCCGGACTAGTGCCCGGAGCAGGAGGATCTGCCGTTCAGGAGAACTGCTGGTTACGTAAGCAGAAGGGACATCTCGCTGAGCCCGAGATTACAATAAAACACAGTGTTCTCAGCAGTGGCTGAACTGTTTGTTTCTAACCTTCAGGGCTTCATAAACGAGGTTACGATGCAGATACACACTAAAAAAAACGCTTTAATTGGAACTTCCGGTCTAGGTCCGCCTTAAAAAAAACCAAAAAAAAAACATGAAGGGTTGGCACAACCTGCAAACTGCAATAAACCAGGATGCTATTTTGCACCAAAAATAATAGGAGACGTCCTCAGAAGACAGAGGAGCCCCTGACTCTGTCATCTCACGATGTGTCGTCCACGACTGCTGGTGCTCGCAGTCATTTTTTTAAAAACTCTGCAGAGATTTAAAAAGCTGGATGTGCAGGACCAGATAACAGCAGTCCAAAGTGCTAGAGGGCAAAGCCATCATCATTATGTGTGTGAGGATTAAAAGCTACTTGCTTATTTATGATATACACAGATGATGTCTGGTCAGTGACAGGTGTGTGGAATGTTTGGTTTCCCCCCCCAAAAAAAATGTATTAGCTCTTTTTCATAAAAAAAAAAAAAAAAAATCAAAGACAGCATGTTTGCTGTAAATTTAATTATAGTCGCTAAGTATTTTCATGCAATATTTTGAACTGAGGCTCAAAGGCTAGTGGTGTTAAACTGGTTCTCTCTGCTAAGAACCTTTTTAAAATAGAGCAACACACACACACACTCTGCCCCCAGATTCAACTTTCCAGGGCTTAATGGGAAACCTGATTTTCGAGCAGTGCCGACGGCATTTTGTCGCCTTGACTAAACCAACTCTTTCCAGTGAGGAAAGAATGGAGGAGTTCAGGAAAGGAAGGAGACGAGTACAAATGCGTAAAAAAAAACTACTCAGCAAAAATAAAAAATGCAATGCTAATTATATACAATTATAAGAATTTCTGCGACAGAATTCCATCGAATGGTGTGTTGTTTTGTTGAGCGCAGGGGCAGAGGAAAACAAGCGGACGTGTCATCTTCTGCAAGCAAGTCACAAACAACAACAACAACTTTTCTTTTTTAGTAAAAGGTATTACAAATATATACGAATGTTGGACAAGCTGAATGTAAATGTTTGATCGATTTAAATTAAAGGTAATGTTCATTTGAAAGAGAAATTGCTCTCTTTGCAAACAAAATCATAGGAAATGTTTCAATGAACTAAAACTCTATTTATTTATTCTTTATTGTCACATTTGCCCTGTTTTCCTTTAGGTTCTGTTTTGATGAATTTCTCTTGTCTTTACAGCAATTTAATTACAGAAAGACGAAGAAAGAAGAAAAAATGTTAATTTACAGTGTCCTAATATTGTACTTAATATGGTTTAACTTTGCCCTTGGAATTTTCAGAATGTCATTGAATGTCACAAATACAACAAGAGAAGGTGAAGTAACTTGTCTTATTGTCAGATTCATTTCTTTGTCAGCTGATTATTATATCACTTCCTGCTCTCGTGTGTTTCCTCCTCCTTTGATCATCCGCACCTGGAATCTGCTGAGAGTCCAACCCGTTTCCTTTGTTCTGTGCCGGTTTGCCTTTTTATAGGTTGTTGACCTTGAACACTGTGTGTTAAGACAGTGGTGCTTTCAAATGTGCAACACCTGCTGTGATTGAATTTGCCTCTGAGAATTTGGAGGCAGAATCTCGCGGTGAGGTTACATACTAATTTATTCGTCGTCTCACGCGGGGAGAACATGCAGACTCTGTGCAGAAAGGTCGCGAAACCTGGATCTTTTTGCTGTAAGGCAACAGTGTTAGCCACTATTTTCACCATGAAGCTAGATTAAATATTACACATCCCGTGATTCTCTGAAATAAAGTGAATTTGTGTGACCTTTAGCTGTCAGCTAAACCAACAGCACATCCTTAAACATACCCCACACAGACTTATACAAAATAAAATAGACATATACAATCAAACTTATTTTCAGAAACAATGGAGTTCCTAGTTGGCTTTGCTTTCCTCAGATTCAGAGACTATGTTCATTGTGGGTGATCTTCAGGGAACAAATACAAAAACCCTTCTCTGGTACCAGTGTTTGGTTTGGGCTTAACACGTCGAATGCAACGTGATGGACTCCGTGCAGAAGATGTAGAGCGCTCATACCAAAGTTGCAATAACAAAATGATTATTCCATTTTTCAAGTAAAAGCAGGACATGACGGGAAAGGAGTTCGCGTTTCGTGTAGTTTATGGAGACAGATGGACACTGTAACTTCCTGCAGAGTTTGCCTTGTCAGCAACTTTGCATGTCACGCGTGCAACTTTCGCGCCTAAGTTTGTAGATATTTAAATGTATCAGCACGTCACTGTATAGCCGTGCATGTGTGCTTTTTGTGTCCCACTTTCCCCATCAATCTTTCCACCGGTGGTTCACGGCGTATACAAACACTCCCGCTGCTGTCTGAGAAGTAGGTTCAGGGAAAGGAAAATGTGCCAAATGGAGCAGTTTCTCGGAGAAGTTACAATAGTGCAATGTGGCCGTAATATGTCTGGCAATATTTTTTTTGATTTACAGGAAATAATATTATAATATATAAGATAACTTATATATATTTACACATATTATATGATAATAATATGTGTAAATAGTTGCAGTAGTGGGTGTGTTTTTTCCCTCATCCTTTGGAACTCATGGAATAATCTAACAAGCAGTGATATTTTAATATTTTCAGTCTGGGAAAGTAACAGTGAACATTTTCTCATGCACACAATCTCTGACCTCCATCTTTTATCCATTTTCATGGGGGGAGAAATACAATGGCAGGAAAGTGATGAAAGAAGTTGAAATGTTATCAATCGTGAAAAGAGAATGTTCTCGGAATCGTATATATTTTTTAAGATTTTTAACTAAGCTTCAATAGCCACTTGATAATAATAATACGACACCTGAGCGTGATAACTTGTCACATTTATTGTAAGAGGTGTGTTTTATGCTTCATTTTATTCGTTGAGACACCTCATAGCTTTAGAAATAAAAGAGATGTTCTCTCTATGGCAGAGGCAAACACAAACATGTGATTTTGGGCCATAGTGGCTTTTCAGGGGTCATCACCTTCTCATGTAACCTGGTGGAAAAAGACATGAAGGAGATCAGCAAGGCTTCTTTTTCATTACCTATGTTACATTCAGCGCTGATAGGAGTGGACACTTCGGGCAAGAAAATGTCCTGACTGACCAAGAAAATGTTGTGACCATATAATGTCAGAAAAAACTACACATTCAGGTTTGCTGGAAGAAGTCATGTGGAAGTAAGAATGTTAAATAATCACCACTCTAACCCTAACCCTCTGTTTGAATAGAAATCAACCTGATTGATTACATCAGTTATCATTTTCTTGAGGAGTAAACGGTCTCAATCACTAGTTCCAGCTCTTTGTCAACAGAACAAAGGTGTACTTTTTGTAAATGATGTTCCCATTTAGAGGGAAATGAACAAAGAATGGATAAATGAGGTACAGCACACACAACTTGGACAATAATGACATCGTACAACAAGTACATGGTTGCTGGTGATGTCTGTGAGTTTTCGATTTGTAAAAAACCTCAAAATGGCGTGGGCCAAATGGCAAGAATCGGAAGAAAGAATGGGACCTTAGATTTTGATGTGATCATGACGCACATGTCTCTGCCATGTTGTCTTACTAACATGGGACAGCATTTCCAAACGTCTGTTCTCGGGGCTTGAAAACTGTTTGACTGTTTTATGAAAAGAAGCCAGGCCACAATCCTATATCTGATATCTAGAGCATGAGAGTCTGAATCAGAAGTTGACTTTATGTTCCATTAAAAAGAGTATGTAAACATGAAAAGAACACAAATCTAATCCAAATACAGTTATTACTTGAACTAAATAGTATATAAAGTATTTGGATAACCAGTTCAAAGCAAACAGGTTCCCACTTCATTAGGCAATGAATTTCATTCGGCGATCAAGTCATCTTTTGGTCGCATTATCCGTTTGATCAACTTTGTCTTTTCTAACCTTTTCTTCTCGCCGAACCTCAGGAGAACAATAAGAAACCCTTTGAAGCCTTCCTTTTTTCCCCCCCAAGTACAGATCCCGTTGACCCGTTCCTTTCATATCCTCCAGTTAATTTGGAAGTCAAATCAACTGTAAAAAAAAACAAAAAACGTCTTCATGCATATAATTCATACATTAAACACAAGCACCACACAATTCTTGAGGTGTTGTGTTTCTTTACTAGGAGCCCCGAAGCTAGGGGGAAGGAAAATTATTCCTTTCCAGATGTATTGCATATGGATGAATGAACAAGTGCCAGGGAGATCAGGCGCTACCCGTATGCAAATAGGGGGACTAATCGCTCCCAAAATAAAATTGACCAACATCAGCAGAATCCCAGTCTTCCTCCATCAAGCTGATCACTAGAGTTCAGCCAACGTGGGCTACTGAAGCTTGTACGTCAGAAGCCTATTTATATTATGTGACATATAGATGACTAATTTACTGAGTTGTTGTAGGGACATTTTGGAAATGTTCAGCTATTTCCTGCCTGCAACTTTCATGTGTGACTGTGTCACTGTCACTTCTCCAGCAGCAGCAGCAGCAGCAGCAGCAGCAGCCTGGTCAAAACCATTGCAAAAGTAACAGCTCAGCACCAAACAACAGGCATTGAAAATAGAAAATATTACTTATATCTTTTATCAGACTACCAGGATTGCAACTACAAATGGAAACCTACATGCAGCTGAAATGTATTAGCTTGTTCTGCTGCCCTCAAGTGGCAAACAGATCAGTTACCACTGCCTTGAAGTTAAAACAACAACAACAACACACACCATTGCTAAACGTCAGTCCCTGCATATACTGTTAAATGTACCACATACAGCAACCTACAGGCTACTAGTTAGCATCTCTGACTTCTTAGCATTGTTGCATGCAAGTGATTGTGCATGAAAAAATGGAAATACTTTGAATGTGTTCTGCACACTGCCCTCTGTGGACACAAGTGTCAAATCTGCTGTGTGTGTGCAGCTTTAACTGTTTTCATGAAAATAATGTGAAAAAGTCTAGCTGCAACTGCTCCGTCCACAGCGGCAAGCGGCATTATATAATCCCCATGCTCTACTCCCACCTTGCACACAAAAGCACCAACCATGAGTTAGTTTCCTCGCTGAATATGAGAGACGATTGCTGTCTCTTTCATGACTCGTAATTATTTCATCTCACCCTCAGTTTAGCATTACTCTTGAGCGTGCTGGAGCCGATTCTGGCAGTTTGAGTCACTGTTTGTCATTAAGTCACACATCCCTCACTGTGAGCGAAGTTCAGGTGCAGAGTTGGAATGAAAGAGCTCCAACTTTTGACAATTACAAGTCATAAAAAACATTCTGAAGCTGTGGATTTACACCACAAAAGTTGTGTAGTTGCTTGATTCTAGAAACTAGAAACTATGTCCATAATTCAAATCATTTCATGCATTTACGTTTTGAACCATTTAAGGTACTACTCAACCATTTGGTCGACCACGCTTTAAGGCAGTATATCTCATTGAAAAATGCATCAAGCTGAGCTCACTAACACTGTGTGTGTGTGTGTGTGTGTGTGTGTGTGTCTGGTATTCCTGTCGTTGACCATGAAATGGATGTAAGTCTAATCTGGAATGATGTGGGGTTAAAGAGTGCTGCACGCAAGCACTGGCCCAGATGTGTGTGTGTGTGTGTGTGTGTGTGTGCCCCTAAAACATGACTTCAGGACATGGAAGCTATCCTCAGGGGTGACATTGTGTTAATGAGCAATTTTAAGTACATACACACACGCACAGAGACAGAAACACACAACCTGCTACATGGAAGATCACATCTTGCTTACACAGACATTGTGCTACAACTTTTCTGTATTCATCTGTTCTTCAGATAAATCTTCAGATATGCATGCATTCAAATTCCAGTGCCTGCATGCGTGCATGCATGCACGCGACTGCATGACTCATTTTCGTGACTGCCATGCTTTTGATGAGCAGAGAGGAGGGAGAATGTTCATGAATGAAATATATTCCCCCCACTGTGCAGCATACAGTGAGGGTGAATGGACGAAGTTCAGACAGCGACAAAGTCACGAGTTCTCGAAAACAGACATGCATTCTCATACAGACACATGCAAGCAGCAGCAGCAGCACTGGGACAGAACGTTCAAGAGAATAATATGTCATAAATAAACCAAAGCAAAAAAGTTTTTTTTTATGATAAAGACTTATAATACGAGCTTTTAAAGGAAGAAATAGAACATATTGTGACATCACAATATTTTCACATCACTATTAAATTATATCGCTGCTAAAAGCAATACCCACATCCTTTCATTAATGCTAATATTAATGTCTGACTTTGAAGTTTTGCTCAATGAACTGTATTATATCACATTACAGCAAACTCCTTTTTCTACACGCTTTTGTAGCTTTGGTCATTATCCTAATGATTCTGGTGTATGGAAGTGTATTATTCACCAATATGACTTGTCACACAGCACCATCATCGAAGCACAAACGCCACTTCTCAGGTGCCCAAACATCCTATCACATTATCACATTTGTTTGCCAGATAAAATATTATAAAAGTTATAACCCTAACAAAATGAGTATGTGTCATCACTCGCTTAAAAAGAAGCTGTGGTTCGATGGACAGTTGTGCATAAAAGCCAAATAACCATATATCCACATATGACATTGTATTTTTGAGGTGTTATATGTGTGTATACGTGATTCAGGTTGTGTTGTAAATTAGAATCAGAATCAAAATACTTTT
Source organism: Microchirus variegatus (assembly GCF_963457635.1). Classification (NCBI taxonomy): domain Eukaryota; kingdom Metazoa; phylum Chordata; class Actinopteri; order Pleuronectiformes; family Soleidae; genus Microchirus; species Microchirus variegatus. The sequence goes on from NC_139808.1 coordinate 13,681,915, forward strand.
ATTATCCTGGAGGAAATTGTTTTGTTACAATTGCTCCATATCAGATAATACATGTTATTATCTGATATGGAGCAATTGTAACAAAACATAATACATAAACTCATGTCCGGATACAAAATGGCACAGAAAGATACTGTTACATCCAACACAGATGATGATGATTTTTGTTCGCTGAGGCATCAGTGATGAAAACTTTAAAACCATGACAGTGCTTAGCTGAACTTTTTCACTCACTCTGTCTTCACTGAAAAAAAAACAAAAAAAACGACTTGGTATTGTTTATGCTCTAAGGGAAACTTCCTGGTTTTGTAAATAAAATATCTTGTGACTGTACACGAACTTCAGAAAGTGTGCATTCCTTTATCGTAGTCAGCAACTTTCCCCAGCAGCTTCTATATGTCACGTTCAAGTGATGATGATCTGACATGTTTTACAGATGGCACATGTAATATAAAGATGTACATTGCAAAGTCAGACATTTTCTTGTTGGGTGTGGTGGGGGTTGCTGAGATTGCTGTTAGTTCATGTCTTTAAAAAAAAGATGACTGGGCAATACAGTGACCAGAAGGGTAAATGAAACAGGAGCTATACTTGGAGTCAGGGGACCTTATAAACAAATGAAGCGCAAGACAATATACAACATTAAAAAATACCACCACATTTACAATAAAGTGCAGTATAAAGATATGTATTTAGCCCATAATTAACATTTCAGTATCCTATTTTGTGGTCACAGAAGGATGCACCACATTAGATGGATAATATCAGAAAGGGCACACTGAATTTGGATGTGTCAGAAATGGCTGTGAGGCACCGCCCGCTTCCATTCAGCACCCATGTTCACCAGTCAAAGCTTGCAAGAATATATATACTCAAATATAAGTCTTAAAAATGTAAATTCTATGTGATATAAATGCTCAGATACTTATGAATGATAAGCAACCACCCCCCTCTCCCCGTTGACATGTGGTCTATCTAATGTGACCAGGCATGTGATGTCACCCTTTGGAATCTGACCTCCCGTTTTTGAAGCCGCAAGATTTACAATTTGAACGGTGCCATGTTGAAGTTTTATAAACCTGCAACAAGGAACCTTTTGGACTATATACTTTATTGTGTACTTTACTCTAAATGGGAATAGAAGTAGTGATTGAAACTTTTAACTCCTCAGGAAAACCTTTACTCACATTATAAATCAAGTGGGAAGGGGACACATTTTCCGATAGACTTCCATTCCAATTCTTTTTGCAACCAGCGGAATTGCCCCCTTGTGATCATTTGATATATTTTTATGTTCACGTTGGCTTCAGGAGAGCAAGAAGGCTTTGTTATCTTATATACAGTATGTCCATACCTCTCATTCCTGGACCTTGTCACCTTCACCTTTAGTCGACACACAAACAGTGCTCAGGTTCTCCTTAACATAGTTTTTCTCGGTAGAAAATAAATCACTGCGTTTCAACATTTTCTTGATTCCCGATTATGAGGTCTCAAGGGAACATCGGTAATACTGAAGAAAGTAATGTGGCAAATAATTCCCGTATTAGTGTGGACCTTGAATTAGTTTTCCAGTATGTGCTGTTAATCTTCCCACTTGCCCAAGGAAGTATAGGAAGAGACTGACATGTTAATTACTGGTAATGAGTGTGTGAATATGATGAAAAGAATGCCCTTGTTTTGACTTTGCAGCCTCAGCACATCCCCCTCCCTACACCTGCTTCCCCCTGTGGGGAATCACTTTTCAGATGACTTATAATTGTTTCCTCACAATCTGATCTCTGCAGTGTATAGGACACTGAGGAATGGATGGATAAATGAGCGGATGCAGACCAATCAGATCGTCCCTCTAACCCCAGAAAATGTGACCACATCACTTTATTTCCGACAAATAAGAGTGGCAGCCACTCCATTAGCTTTAGCGGCAGTATAATTAAATGCTTGGTGACAGCCATTAAACAGCGGTGACCCAAGGTCTTAATGCCTTAAGTGGTGGAGCAGAGAGGTGCGGCACATTCTCACAGTGGTTCCAGTATAGGTCGTAGCTGGTATTGGTTTGCTGCTAATTGGGGTGCCATAGGAGTGGGCAAATAAGGCAAAGCTTACTGGTGATTAGGGACACTGTTCAAGGACACCTCAAACAGAGGCATCTGCCACACCTCCGAGCAACTACACACACACACACACATGCACACAAACAGCGTGCGCAGAGTCCGTGGACAAACAGTGGCATCTGTGCTTCTCTGTGGCAGTCTGATGCTGAGCTGAATGCCTGCTATTTTTCTGCAGTGAGCTTCATCAGTCCCTCCCGAAGAGAACCCACTTACGCTGCAACTTTGCTGAGACTGGTGACTTCGCATGAGTGCGTGGGTCAACGAGTGTTTTAACCCAGTTGCCAGATTCACTTGGATTCACTGAGACAATGCACAGCAGTTATGACGAGTGTTAGTTAAATTGGAGTACAAAAGAAAATAGCCATGTTGTTTGCATTACTCCAGTCCTGCTTGCTGCGGATAAGTCATTATTGTCGGAAAAGAAGAAAAATTCAGCAGGAAGAGTAAACTCAGCAAGCCTGGAACCCGGCATGATAGAAAAAACACAAAGGCCTCCATCTCCTCCAGACTGCTAAAAGCAGGATTAAGACCTTCTTGCCAATAAACAGTGGGCAGACTGTTGAGCTGATAACATAATGTTAATCAGTAGGGCTTTTTCTACCTTTCATCTCTTGGCTCGGGCTTCGTGGTTGTTTGAGAAACAGGCAATGATTATGCTGTTCACCCTTGATGTGATATAATGACAGATGGTGAGGCTCCACCGTGAGATCCGTTATTTTATTTCTTCAATGAAATAATCATTTCCTTGGTCTCTTTTCTTTCCTGAAATGAATGTGTTATTAATGTGACTTTGATACTCTACTGACAGTATTACTGCAAGTCTGTTTCATGCCATGTAATTAAATTACATAGTCACCAGGTCCAGAAAGTGAAGCCAATGTGGAAGTGCCTGAAACCTGTATCATATTTAATGGCCATGACACACTTGATTTATAATAATCAGTAAAACATTATAGGATTAAAAGGGCACATATTATGCAAAATCAACGTTTTAATCATTTAAATCCTTATATGTGGGAATCTGGAGGCCCTATCAGTCGTCAAAGTGTGAAAACATTTTTACATGATCACTTTTACAAATGCTAACTGCTGTTAGCTCCTAGTAGCCTCTGTGGCTGATGTTATTTCCTGTCCCTTAAGTTTTGTTTTACTTTTTTTTTTAAGGTGGACCTGAAGAAATACTACTAAACGGAGCGTTCTGCAGGGCTATTTTGGCGCAGTGATTGAACTGCTGTGGTGCTTCATCCTCATGGTATTTTGACCAAATCATGTCACAGACATGTTCATTAGGACACCAGAGAACTAGGTTCACTTGGAGAAATAGGGTATAATATGACTCCTTTAAGACAGTAACCATGAGCCAAAAGTCAAACGGATGATAAAGCACTGCATGTATTGGGTACCTGGTTGTCTGTTAGAAACCTGGTTGCACTTACTGCTCTTCTTAATATAGTTACTTCTGGTTTAAAAAGCAAACAAACACAGTTATAACCGAAATATATAAATAATGTGGCTTATATTCCCATTTGGCGGAGTTTACAAATGGGTATGTGACATCACAGGGGGTTGCCACTTGACTGCGGGAAGTGATTCAGCTACACCAGCACTAGACAACATACATCATTGGGGGAAACAATGTTTTAGTTGTAGTTACCTACAAACAGAGCCTTGGGTCAGGGTGGGACATTTTTTCGAGTGACATTTTGATTTTTCCTGTACAATTCTTTTATTTTCCTTTTGCAAAAGTCTTGTGTTCCCTCAAAGAACGTTTGTGTTCCCTTGTAATAACTTTTATGTTTCTTCCCTCCCCTGAACTCCTGGCTCCCCAAGTCAACCTCTCATTCTCATTCAATCACTCATGCGGCCCAGTCTATCTATTGCTAGGGAACTGGGCTCCGTATATTGTAGCCGTTTATTTGTTCCTCCATTTGTTGGAGAGCCGCAGAGGAGTGTGGAGCTGGCCATGTGGCTATGGCGCTCCGGCTGGAATATGAGTGCTGGCCTGGGGCAACGGGGGGGTCTACGGCGCTCCAGGGAGGTCTCGCAAGGAGAAAGTGCCGTGCATGCCCGGGCAGGGCTGCCTGAGGCACAAGGAGAGCCGAGGGGAACAAACACAAAAGATATTGTGAAGGAACGCAAAAGTTATTGTGAAGGAACACCAAAGTTTGCTTTAAAACTTCCCCACTCTGGCTCTGAGGCTCTAAGGGTGCTCTGTACCGGCGTTTACAGTTTATACATTTAATTTTCTGAGTGAACAGCAATTGGAACGTTTGCCTTTCTTAGCTAACAAAGTAATAATAATATCTTGTGAACTGTGAGGAAAAGCTTACTTTTTGTGTTTAGTTTTTTATTTGATTTCAATCTTTTTTTAAAAAAAAGAAGAAATTAAAAAAAAGTACAAGGTAAAATGGAAAAATCCAGCACTACTGATTTACTGATGGGAAGTTGGTGAGAGATCACAGCATTCTGAGTCTCAGCTTGAGGGGGGAACCTTACTCACCAAAGGGCAACAGTTCTCAAATGGGCACTGTAATTTTTCATTATCATTATTATTATTACTTTTAAATGCATATCATTTTGAATCGCCTTGCAAAATGATGGAATCAGGAGAATGTGACTGTCATAATTTCAACTTCACCATTGTGAGCAGAAAGAGTTGGATTCCACTGTAAAGCACTGTCAGCATCTGCTTCGACTTCAACTCTACTTCAACTCTGGTTAGAGTTTCTGAGATGCGCTAGACTATGAATGGAGCTCTACTTTATCCTGTTTATATGTATATAAAATATAAATATATATATATATATATTTATCCATCCCTCAGCCCATCATATATGGTTCATCCTTTAAGGGACACAGGGGGAAATACACTGCCGCCAAATATATAAGTATGTATTTATATATATATTACTCATGGTCCATGCACATCAGTGTTGTAACACTTGAATTTGTACTCTGCGTGTTAGTTGTAGGTCAGAGGTCTCGCAGTGCTGTGTGTCTAAATAGGCCCATTGCATGACTGTTATGATTTTTCTGTCTGAAAGACTTTGTGTGTGTGTCTGTGTGTTTGCGTGTGCTCACCAACTGGTCAGCTTACTCCAGTCTCCTCTCTCTGACTGCACGCCTCACTGGGCTAACACTGTCTGGAGCTCCTCCTATGTGTGTGTGAGCGTGTGTGTCTGTGTGTGTGTGTGTGTGTGTGTGTGTGTGTGTGTGTGTGTGTGTGTGTGTGTGTTATAGAGAGACAGAGAGAAAGACAGCCAGCCCCTGGGAAGTAGGATGGTGTGATAACACTCAGAAATGATAGTTTAGCCCTGGAGAGCACTTGACACGCAATATCTCCTTCCTCAGATTGACACACACGCGCACACGCAACCGCACAGATACACACACAGCTGTCACAGTGAAGGGTAAACAAGCAGTGCCAAGGGCTTTTAGAACTGGGAGGGAAAGGAGACTCGGCCTCATCTGTATGTGTGAGTGTCTGCATCGGCGCGTGGGAGTGGCGTCTGTGTGTATGTCTGTGTGAAACATAAGTAAAGTGGACCAAATTGAGCATATTGCCACTCAAACAATAGACAGTGTCAGACCAAAGAGAGAAAGGCATGCGGCTGACGTGGACATGCAGCTTCTAGGTCTCATCTCAACTTTTGTCTGAGTTTTCCCCAATTCCCCTCCCACCTTTCACCAGCAGACAGTGTGTGATGGAACACAAAAGTCAAACGTATACAGCCTTTATTTGAGATGTGTGCAATACAAAACTCCAAACTTTTATTGTGAATTCCCTGAACTGTCAATATTAAATATATCCCCCCCGAAATAAAGGCACAAGGATTATCCTTTTAGTAATGAACTACTGAATTAATCAACTATTTTGAAAATTGATCAGTCTATTTGAGTTTAATTAAAGGATGTTCAGAGTTCACATAAATGTGCCATATGTAAGAATGTGGCCAAAAACGGTTACTACATTCAATTTCAAAACACAGAGGTCTTTTAGGTTTCGTTTTTTGGCAACCCGTGGTTGCTCGGCAGCTGAGACTCTACTGACTGCAATGATTGGTAGACAGAAGTAGGTGGCGCCACATGCCAAAACATGATTTCAAAACATAAACATGAGTTGCAGTCTGCAAAATATTTTTTTTAATGCAAATATTCTGGCTGTACTGTTGTTGTTGGTGAGTTCAGTTTGTTATATGAACATTATTCCTGAGTCTCTGTGACATATTAGGAGGATTTTATGGCCAGTTGCTTTAGATTTATATACATAATGCACCTTTAACTGAGTGTGAACATATTTGAGAGCATTGTCACTGAGGTTTGGGAAACATTATTGACCAAAGCATGTCACAGACATGTTCATTAGGACACCAGGGAAAACACTATTTTCTGACATTTTCTGCACCAAACAACTCAATCATGTAATCAAGAAAATAACAGAGGGATTACTTGATAATAATGTCATTTGCAGCCCAGTAGTGAATATAAATAACAGATGGTAGAAGAGAAGTCGGTATCAGTGTGTTGCAGGTAATGGTTTGATAAGTCTGCAGGAAAACATGGGACAAATAAAAAAAATCCCAGTGACAAATCTTACAATCTCTCTACCCCCCCTCCCCCCCCCCCCTCTGTCCCTATATGTATATATAGGGACAGACCTGAAATTTGAATTCATCATGAAAAAGAGGAGACATAGGGATTCAATATCTGGACCTGAAAATATGGTTCATATAATCCTGTTTCCATCAATTTCCTTTAAAAAAGTTATTTCCAAAATACATAGATATTCTTCATAGCTGCGTAAATCACAACAGCATGGTCCCACCTGAAAATTGGTATCACGGCAGGATGCACATGAGTGAAATATTTAGGGCATATGGAATATACACAAATTGTACTATACATTCATTGCATATCATGTTTGCCAAATTATGTGAAACCTGTGAAACCTTTAACCTCGGGGGTCAACACGGCTGATTTGTATGTAAGTTTATGACAAAGTGGGACTATTTTTCATTTCATTTATAACATCAATAAACATTTTACTGGAGAGTTCAAAATCTCAATCTCCACTTTCAGTTCATCTTCAAAATGACATGATGTCTCACTAATATATGATGGTCCAATTGTGAGTCAAATGGAACATAAATGGCATGTATTGGGACATGTTGGGGTACATGAATGGAGGTTTAGGTGAATGTGTAGTAGATAAGCACACACACACACACACACACACACACACACACACACACACACACACACACACACACACACACACACACACACACACACACACACACACACACAAACACACACACACACACACACATATATCTTTTCAAAATATGGTTACTCCTGATTTTAAAGAAACCAACATGGTGGCCAAAATTCTACATTTGAGGTTTCAATGGCAGTTCAAGCATCAATGCCTGACATCACAGAGTTGCAACTTCACTTACCATTCATTTATGAAATGTTTTAAGTGTTTACTAATTAGCCCATGTGAGAATAAAATAGGTATAATTCTGAATAATTCATAGACAGCAAGTGTGCAAACATCCTTCCACCTCAAATATTGTGAATGCATTTGACTTCATATCTGAAAACCAGCAGCTATACACAAGAGAGAGAACCTCCTTTTCATTAACTTGGTCACAAAGTCTCTGGGCATTAATGCAGTTTTCATGCAGCTCTTACGAGTTCACTTCAACATCAGCACATGACCCAAAAGAGCTCTTCACACTCCGCCACGGTGAGATAATTTATGTCGCCTCTCTTTCATATAGGGCCCAGTGTGAGTGGCTGCTGTAGTGTGAACATTATGAACTTTTCCCGGGCCACAATATGACAGCGCTGTCTGCTGAGTCTGCAGGTCTCTGATCACAGCAGGGGGGTTTTAAAAAAAAAGAACTCCTTTGGTGTTAGTGCACAGCAGCTCACCATTGCCCCACAGCTAATGTCACACAACTGCTACAAGAGAGGGAGGATTCCTCATCGCTGCACTCTCTCTGGTGCCCTGTCAAAAACACTGTCCCAAGGCTGAAGACGAAGTGGTCTTCATAACGTCAGCAAATATCATCATCAACAACAACAACAACGACGAAAACACACAGGTCTGAATGCACTCCAACAATCGCCTGCTGCTGCTGCTGCCATCATCCTCGCACAACTGTTCTTGAGGGGTGATCACAGTGAATTTGCATATTCTTAAATGTAAGCGCTGAACTCTGTAATTATGTGTAGCCCTGAGTGTGTGCGATAGACTGCGCCCAAAATATTGTTTGTGTGCGGGGGAAAGACAGGCCATGTTTTCAGCAGCAACAAAAGGGGAGGTGCCTCGGCTGAATGCAGCCCCTCGAGCAGCTGTCTAACACAGCTGTGGCAATTCATAAAAGATACACTCGCACACGCACATTACCATAAACAAACACACACACACACACACACAGATACTGTGTTAAATCTATGAAAGCCTCCTGGGGACGACACCTTCCTCCTCATGTTTCCGTGACACAGGCAATGATAATTAGACTAATTCAAAGTCTCCTCTCAGCGAGGTACAGAGATGAGGCAAAGGCAGGCAGACACCTGAAAGAACCACAGCAAAGTCAACACACACACACACACACACACACACACACACACACACATATATATATAGGGTTGATAGGGAGTTCATCCAGCTAACTTTCATGTTGTACCATGACATTACCGCGCAAACACATCCGTATTCCATGCGCAACACTGGGGAGGAACCTGAGGAAGAGGTCAAAGGGTGAGAGAATGAACCTCACTGAAGTCTAATGAGAGTTTCTGAATCACCATTTCATCACAACACCGAGGCAAAGTTGTTGTTTTTTTTTCCCCCATCAGCATTTTCCCTGCATGCATGATCTGATGTGAATTTCCTTATATCATAACACATATAGCTTTCAAAAGTTAATATTAATGGATGTTATGACAGTGTAACAGTTACCCATAACACAAAAAAACTAATTATCCCTCCAAGCAAACGTGTGTCCTCTAAGAAAGCGAGAGGAACACATTCTCTTGGATGTTATGTCATGTGTGGCTTATTCTCTTTGTTTTACTAACTGAAAGTGTAGCCTACACTCAAAATAGAAATAAAGGTTCCAAAAGGGTCCTTCTACAAGGGCTGAGGTTCTACCTGGAACCATTTGCTTCTGAAAAACCCTTTTCCCAAAGAAAAGGTCATTTCAAGGGTTCTTGGTAACACTAATGGTTCCAGTAAGACCCATTTTGATCCAGAGAACCCTTTAAAACCCCTTTCCTGAATAAAGTGTTTTAAAAGGGTTCTCCAAAAAGGTTCTACCTGGAGCCAAAAGGGGTTATCCTATGAGGACAAGCCAAAGAACCTTAAATGGTTCGACTTAGCACTTTTATTTCTAAGAGTGTATACCATGTCATTCATGACAGTAAGGTCGAGAGTAAGGATAACCATCATTATTATGAGTATTGTTTTGGGAGCCTTCAGCAGATTTGATAACTGAGCAGCAGCAGCTGGCAAAGACATTTGTTCTGGACCAAAGTGACCAACTGTCATCACATCTCTGTGCATGTATTGATTGACAGGAAACAGAATTTTTTTGACAATTAAAATGGAAGATGTGTTGTGAAGGTCAGTGTTGTCTCAGTGTTTGTAAAGAGACAGCGCTTATACACAGTAAAATAGGTTTGGTAAATAAGACCCGGTGTGTGTCGTTACTTCGGAGTAATAACATAACCTAACACCCTTTAATGGCACATCACGCTTGTCTAAATGGCTCCGCTGAGATTCATATAACTGAATACTTTACCTGTCGGCCACACAGCTAAAGAAATGCAGTGTTGCTGCTGCATTTAGACAAATAATTGATGAAGAATTGTGTCTTTTTTTCTCCTTTTTCAAACCCTAACATTTATTGCTTTTGAATTTTAAACCGGCTAAGAACATAGGCGCCCATTGACACTGTTTTGTGATTGTTTTTTTCTATCACCTTCTACTGTATGGCATTTTAACTTTATCTGTATCACCACCACTGACATTATTTATTATTTCCAATACTATAACCAATATTATACTATTATAACCTAATATTGTTTTGATCAATCTATATCTCCCTTCCCTACTGACATCACACACCTACACACGTGACCCAAATGACACCATCTCCAACAAAATACCCTCTTACTTATTTATTTTTTGTATCCACTTTCTTTCCATTTGTTTGAAACATGATTACAAAAAGTAAAAAAAAAAAAACCTCCTCAGCATGCGATACCTCAATCAGATGACATCAGATGATACCGTTGACAATATATGAATTTCAGTATCATTAGCAAGTGCAGGGTTAATCTGAATTCAAGGACTCACATCTAATAAAAGCTCTCAGTTTCACCTGTATTCCATAACTGAGGAACGTACAATTAATGTATGTCAACTGTCATTAAAGCAGACGAGCTCAAGCTGTGATAGCACACTGTGTAATCACAGAGATATGCAAATGTTCAGAAACGTACTTTTTTTTCATCATATAATCATGTTATTGTTCTACTGCATAAAAGGAGAAAGGTTGTTAAATGAGAACCATGTTATTTGAACAACTAACAGACAACCAAGTATTGCACCAAGTACAGGTCTGGATGCTCCCAATCCATCACGCAAATCACGTTTGAATGTGGTTTGAGGACACATTTTTCCTCAAGACTTATTAGAGCTCACCTCCTCAGCTGATGTCCTCTGACCCACAGTTGTTGTTTGTGTGGTTTTTGGATGCCAAGCTTGAACAGTCATACTTAGAGCTACTGTATCTACATGTGTTCGGATCACTGAGGATATGTTAAAGCTCCCATAGAACGGAAGTACCAATTAACGCTGTTTGTTTATGAAACCCCGAAGGTTCGAAACAAACAGCTCAGCCACTGCTGAGAACGGTGTGTTTTATTGTAATCTCGGGCTCAGCGAGATCTCTGAAAAAACCTGTTTTGGTTACATAAACAGCATTTCTCCTGAACAGCAGATCCTCCTGCTCCGGACACTATTTCGGGCACATCCCGTTGCGTACATTGAACCGCAGAAGACTGACTGACTCTGGGTCTGACTCCGGGTCAAAATCATAAAAGGGACTGCGACGGGGAGTCGTGACGAAGCCCATTTTTAAACATTGTTAAAACAATGTTTTGATAATGAGTAGCAGTGCATCCACCGTTCCGGAGGGGGGAGCTGAGAGCTGATGTCCTAATTACGTCACTTCCAAGTATTGGCCAATCACAAGACAGATGAAAAGGCTCTACGCTGGCTGGCCAATCACAACCACAGTCTGTCTTCTGGGGCCTTCAGTGAGGAGGCTCATTTACAGCTCGTTTACAGCAACTAGGAAGTTTTTGACCATAAAAACAAGTTGATGTATGTAAGTAAGTAGACCTCCATAACTCACATACAGTATGTGTGCGATAAGACCACTCTATGGGAGCTTTAATACCATGTCTGAACAGGGCCTCCAAGTTAAGATCAGAGTTGATCAAGAGGGTGGGAACCCAAAAGAGTTGTCTTGTTTATTCACTGTCTTGTTTTACTTGAATATGAAGTTAAAGGAGGAGCCTCTCTCTCTAAACTGCCCTACAGTTGGTCAGTTTCGTCTAGGGCCAGATATCCTTATTTTGAGGTGTTTTAGTAATCTAGTTCTGTCTCAGATCACTTGATCTACATTATGTTGAAAGCTTATTATGGAGTTACCGGTCAGTAATACCAAAAAAATACTCTCAATAAAAACAAACGACTGTGTGGAATAATTGAAATTAACTTAATTTAAGCTTTCTCCAATATTTATTCCTGAATGTTAGCCCTTTGTCATTCACCTTGGCTGGAGTCTGAGTTTAGGCTACCAATTGCCATAATCATACCAATCCACACTAAACCCCACTCTGCCCATGCAGGCTCATAGAAGCCAAGGGCACGGATTGCCACAAAAAATAAAAACAATTTGGAGAGACCGGGGTGTGCTGCATCCACGAGAGCCACAGCGGATATGAGAAACAGGGTCTTTGTTCTCTCTGAAATGTATCTGTCCAAGGCCAAGCAGTGAAAGAAATGTCACTCCAAAGATAGGTCTCCAAGGTCAGTGGCCTGGTATTAAGCTGATCTATGCATGTATCCCAAGGAGATAACATAACACATCAGAGATAGCTCACAAGAACAGTCTCAGGGAAAATGGCACCCAGATTCATATGAAAGCAGTGAGGAGATTTTGAGTGGGATTGTTGCCAAATGCATCACTTAATCAGGGTTGTAGCCAAGGAAAAATCCATCGAAATTGTGTTTTGTTTTCTCGAGATTGCATAATGCTTTGTTATGAAAAATTAAAAAGTAAAATAAGTAAATACATTATTATAACTTGTTCTTTACTTGTTTTCATTTTGTTTTGTTTGAAATTTGAATTCTGATAAGCCTGGTCTCCCAGAATTGTTACATTTTTTTGTTCAGAAGAAAATACTTCACTGTTACATTTTGGCATATAAGTCTTATCAGTTCTCAGGTATTTCAGGCAAGAGTCACAGTTGTTGAGTGAGAGGCTAGTGAGTAGCGGACCACAGTTCTGTCTTTTCAAGTTGCAAATTGTATGGCATTCCATGCTGTTGTTTAATGGTAAATTCAATTTCTTTGTCTCAGAGCTACAACTGCCCATCACCCTATACCTGCCCAACACAGAATACCAGGGCCTTTGGTGTATTGTATATTGTGTAATTAGGATGTCTAGACTGAACTTGCGCCTTCCTACGACATCCGCAGTGATTTGGCTCCCCGATACCTGCAATAGACAAATGGGTGTTAAAACACGGCCTGGAAAGGGAGACTCCTTTTTCTATTGCAGGAATGTGAAAGGGCAGTTGCGCAGGTATAAATGTGGAGGGCCCACTATGCTCTGGGTCTTTCTCCAGCTAGGATCACTCGTGTGCAGATTGACCTTTTGTTTGCAAAGAAAATAAAACCTTGTTGGCCAGGCAGAAGTTTCTATTTCATTCTTCACCAGCAGCAGAGAATTTCCACAACAGTTGCTGCTCCACTTTTTTTCTTATGGAGGATCTTGATCCCGATTTTTATTCTAGCCCTAAACAGGTGCTATTTGTGCCTAAACCCATCATCATCCTCAATTACGCATCTCAGCCAAAAGTGCCAGAAGTGGTTCAAATTAAATATGCACCTAATTAAATATGTAAATACTGTAAGTCATGTAATTTCAGTTCAGACTTCTATGGTTTGCAGAAACATACGTACAATGGCAACATGTGATTCTGGCGACTGTGTTGTGAAACAGTTTTAATTGAACTCTTTTTATTCCAATATCACTCATAAACGAGTTATGACGGCTACATTTTCATTGTCCCAGAAAACTGTGAAACATATTTCCTCCGAGGCTTCTTGCACAGATGAAATGCAAGCCCCAGCTACCTTTCACTTTCTGTGACGAAGTCTCCCGCACTAACTGAACTTAAAAAGAAATCATTTTAAACGTTTGTTTGATGTGAGTGTATGAAAGTGTACACTGTATCCCACCTTGTGTGTGAAGTAGATTACACTTCTATTCTGGACGGACTACAGAGTTCCAGCCTCAATGGCTCCGACGCATTTCGGCAGCAAGCTGACAAAGTCGCAATACCATAAAAGAGAGCAAGTCAGTGTGAGGAGCTCCTTGTCGCTCCCATTCTCTACCTCCTTCTCTGCGTTAAACCGGCTAGATCAATCCACAGCTGTGAAGTAGGGAGGGCACCTTGAAAATGTTATTTATTTGTTTGAAATGTTCTTTTCCTTTCCACTTCTCTTAAAGCTGGGGAATGCAGGCATTTATTTCCACTTCAATTACTTGACCTCTGAACCCTGAAAGGGACGTGACGTCCCTTGGCTGGTTACACACAGCCAGGTGTGCTGAGGGAAATCTCTGAGTCTCTAATGTATGATATGATTTCAGTTAAATGATTTAAACTAAATAAAGGGGTTTTCACGTAGGTTAATTGCAGTCTCTATTGAGTGTGCAATACGGTGCAATGGGCAGTTAGAGAACTCGTCAGCTGTGAACTCAGAGGAAATTGGAACGCAAACATGCATCATGTAGACAGAGATAATCTTTCAACAGTTACACGTTTTCCTAATTTGGAATTGTCTCATCCGAACTCACGTTCCATGTGCAAGTGCCATGTGCAAGTGTTATCTGAAGAGACTATTTGTGCTATTTTGCAGATGGACTCGCCATCTGTAATGAAGTCAGGACCAAAGCTGTCAGCCAAGGCAGAGACATCCTCAGCCTTCTCCCTGCTCCACAGCTGGGCGAATGGCTTTGAAACCTGTGATGCAGCATATGCATCTGAACATCACAACAGATGACAGAAATAGAAAGGTATAACATATCGATCGACCTAATTAGGCAGGAAAGCTGCATCTGTGTTTGCCAAGAGATCCCACACTGGCTGGAAAAAGAAATCCAATTGCACAAGCTATTGTGCTGCAACAGAATATTTTAATAATCACTCAGTGATTACTTCATCATTTCTTTTCTTTTTTTTCTTTTTGCCTCACAGTGAATACACAAGACATTTTCGAGACTTCCGTTGTGCAAATATGCACATGATTGACAAAATCCCATGAAAATACAACAAATACAACAAATGCAAAATGTTTATTTGTGCATTTGTATCCCTGACTACATACTGAATTTATGACTACATCTAAACAGATAAATGACAAACTTTGTACATGGTAAAATGTATACAAATCACATGTAATACATACAGACACACTGTGTCAATGTTAAAGGACATTGCTTAACAGAAAAAAAAATAACATATTGATATATTTGCATAATTAAAACTCCATGCATTCTGCATCTTTTATTAATCAACCATGTGGTAGACCAACTCAAACTGTGACAGATGGATGCAACCCAGGAGTCAACGATAACCAACTGCAACTGGGCTACAGCTCACTGTTGTGTGTCTTTACACCTCTAGACAAATGTAAACACAGCACAATTAGAGGGAGATGACTTCTAGAGCTAAATTACAGAGCCCCAAAATGGCAGCGGCCCTCACAAAATGTGGAATCAAACTGTTATTCACAATGTTAATAGTTGATGATACTGTGGTAATAACTTTATAAAAGAGAAGCAATACCATGGGAATCAGTGTTGGTCAGTATCAATATTGGTCAAAATCCAAAAATCATACATATCACATGCTTCACTATGCACCAGCTGTAAAAATGTAAATTGGTTTACCCTATATTACCTATATTACTTTTTTATTTCTTACTCATTTGGATAATTACATCTTTGAAATGACATCTGTACATCTTGAAGCATCATGACTCAAGGCACAGGAATAGTAATGACAACGTATTATAGGACTTGCATATAAATCACCATGATTGTTTTGTTTAGTTACCATTCCTGTAATGTTGTCATTCAGTTGGGTTTTGGAGAAAAGTCTCAAGTCTGTATGGATTTCAAGAAGGAATTGGACAGATGTGATCTGCTGACTGAAAAGTGGCAGCTGCAGGTCAGTTCTCTTTTCTCAAATGGCTGCTTTTGAACATTTTGAACAGTCATTCATGGAACACAAATCCTAATAGATTTCTCCTGATTAGCTGTACGCTAAATGTCAACTATGGCCAACATTGCGTCCTGACAGACAACTCAGAACTTGGAAATGTTCATCCTCCTACTATAAGAAAAAAAAGATTCACCCAAATCACCCAAGAAAATTCAATGGAATGGCATCCCAGGTCAGAGTTCCTACTTGCAAACTCGGGGCAAATCTACCTTCATATAATCCATGTATTATTCATGTAAAGTAAGGAGCAAATATGTCACCATATATTTTCTGTACAAAAGTTCCAAATATCAGTAATTAAAAAAGAAAGTGTGTAATGTTAATCACACGAGCATTATAGCCTACGCATCATGTTCCCACTTTACAAAGATTTACCATCTTTTAACGAGGCCTTCACTTATTTGCATATGATGCAAAACCGTTGCGGAACAGTTTGAGGTTGGAACTCAGGTCAATTATATTCAAGTTATGAGTTGTCTGGCAGGAGGCAATGCTAACATCGTCCCTTGGGGACGATGTTAGCATTGTCCCAGGGGACAATGTCAGCAAAAAGTCCAGAAATATCCACAGAGACAATGTCATTTTATCTGCACAGTGTTATATCCACAAAAAGCTTGGCCGCTACAAGAAAACCCTCCTCCCTTCATTGCTAATTGTCAGAAGACAAAGCAGTCCACCAAAATAGGATGTAAGAATGAGCAAGAAGGATTGTAGTCTGTTATTTCAGCACGCATTCATACAGTAGACACCTGCTTTTTCTCTGCAGGATACACTGGCTCTCTTCCAACTGCCTTCAGACTGCAACTGCGTAACTGAGCAGGAAAAATGTTTAAATAAATAAATAAAGTAAAATAAAAATAAAATAAAAAAATCCCATGTTCTCTGGGCCTCGCCTACCCCCCTGTCGCACCACAGCTCATCTCGTACCAGAATGTTCTTCTCCGTCTCGGACTAGCCTGACCTAGATCCACTGTGGAAGCTACAGCCATATTTCATTCCTCATCACCCTGTGTTGTCAGGTAATAACCTGCAACCTGGGAGGAAGCATTTCTCCACAGCAAATAGATAGCACCGAATCACCGTCATGTAAACTCAAAACAGCACTGGGGATCATTATTTCTGATTGGAACTTTGAAGTGTTTTACCAGCCAGGAGAAAAAAATGCCCAGGGAGACTCTGCTTTCCCCCAGAGTGATCCATGTCCTGAATGTGAAACATTTACTTGGACACAAAATCATTTTTACATTAGCCGAGGCATCGGGGTGGGGAATAGATGACACATCTGCACTTTGGGGCTGATGCAACAGATAGCAGAGCACGATGCAGGGATGATATTCAAGCGGATGCTCAAGATGATGAGTCGGAGATGATCCACAGAGAGAAATGGGACCTCCGTAATCATGTCTGCGGCGCAGCAGGGGGTAGACATGCAACTGGTTCATGGAGTAGACAGTTAAATCACCCAAGTAAAAATGCCTCTTTTAAAAGGATTTGTGAAAGAGTGAAATAACCTGGCACTTAATTGTGTCGACCACACCCTTAATCCCCGCTTCATCCACCGGCAGTCAAACCACTTGAGTGCCATCTGCTTGCTGGCTTGCTGAAGAGAGGTCAGAGCCAGGGCACTTCAGAACCTCTCCAAGTATCTAAGCACACACACTTATAATCATGCACAAACACACACTGGCAGTCTAACAGAAAAACTGCTAATCACCGTTGCAGGGTGCTCACTTTGAGAGCCTGGCAGAGGATGTCTGTCAGTTTGAGGGCCGATCAAGAGCTGGGTCATGAAGAACATGCCACGATGAGATGCCATGCCCAACCCCTCTGTTTTTCCCCCCCCATCAGTCCCTGCTATAATTGGTTAGGTCTAAAGAATGAATCAACCATCATTCAATTGTATTTCAGTTGAGCCTCTTCGCTTACATTTTGCTGTGTTGTGATGTTTGAAAACACTGAAAGTTCTGAGCACATCAAAGTCTTTGCTGTCTTCCTCGCTCTCCCTTTCTACCCCCCCCCCCCCCCCCCCCCCCTTCTAACTCTCTCATCATCACACTCTCTGTGATGGGTGCATGAATGGGCGTGTGACTGTTGGTTTTGTGTGTCTGTGTGCGTGCGTGGGAGCGTGCATGTGTGTACACAGACAACAGAGTGTTTGCCCTGGGGGCTTGGACTTGATCAAAGCAGTCTCTCAGTTTGCAGGTACACAAACACACTGCACAGAGCAGAGTGGGAAAGAGAGAGAGATTTGGGGTGTGCTGCAGAGATCAGAGAGCATCATTCTGTTGTCTTAAAGTCGGGTTATGTGGAGGTCAAAGCTTCAGCAAGTACTGCTCCTCACTCACCTCTGTATGAAGGAGTAAGTAAGTCTGAGAAGAGACCCAGTTAGAGGTTGTTGACAGCAACCTGCTGCTTTATTATAAAACTAGAAAAGCACTCGGAGAGCGCAGACCTCTGCCAAGGCAGCTCAGTGCCTACAAAAAAACCCTACCGGCATGCGTGCAGTCTACGGATCATGCCCAAAATTCAATCACTTGGTCCATGGTCCACATTTACTGAAAGTTTCATCCACATCCGTCCGTGACTTTTCGAGCTCCGGCGAGAACATATACCTCCTTCGCGGAGGTCAACAACATGACTCTTTTGTATCATCCTGCAGAAATACATTAAAGGGTTACTCTACTCATTACAGTCCTGGACGGCTATCAGAGGGATATGAATGTTCTCGCAGGTACAATGTTGAAAATAAGAAACCCCATCAGTGTGTATAACAGGCGCCAACACACTCCTGTAACTCCTGTTCTGAAGTATTGTGTTTTAAATTTGTCTGCACCAGCTTGGGTTTTCCAGGAGCCGGAACAATAGTTGAGTTGAGATTGGAACAAAATCACATTCATTTTACATTCACTTATGCACATTTTTCAGATGATGTGATTGTACACAGTTAATGCAAAGACATGGGGAGACATGAATTTTGCATGATTTGGAACAAGTTACATGAACAGCGCAAATGCTGCAACACAAAAACCCACAAATACATTATTAAATTTGCATCGTGTTTTGAAAGACGGTCGGCACTGGGAAGTTTGGAAAGAATCAAATGCCCACACAGCACTCTCCCACACAAAAACACTCAATACCCTGAGAAGGCTTTTTTGATAGATACAAACTTTAAATCAAGTCTGACTTTATTTTACCTTGTGTACAAACATGTCATAAGAGAGGCAGCTGCACTCGCTGAGGGAACAGGTGCATTTGCACCAAACTCCGCTCTGAGCTCCAAAACAACACACACAAATAAATTTAATCGAAATAAAACCTTGGTTGACAACAGAGATATTCCACAGAAAAGTATTTTCTATTTGATGTCTGTGTTCTCACATAAATGTAATGCGCAAGAATGAACAGGAAGGAAAGAGAAAAACATTTGCCGCTGACTGAAGTTCAGAATTGGCAATATATATATATATATATATATATAAAACTACAGTTTGTCCAGACATTTTCCGAAACAACCCACAGCTCCAATGTCACTGCAGATGAGGCTGGCACATCAATGCTCCCAAAACAACGCATGCACGACTTTCCTTAAAACATTGCATTCTATTCAGAGCTGGGCTAAAAGGTTGTTTGGATGAATTAAAGCATCAAGCATTCGCAACACGTATTTGGCAGCTGTGTATCTCTTGGAGAGAAAAAAAGAGAAAAGGACAAGGAGGGCGGGGGGGAAAGAGTAAGGAACATTAAATTGTCGTGAAAATAAGAAAGTTTATGCCTGCTACTGTCAGACTGAATGATTAAGATATCTAATATGATGTTTAAAGCTGTGGGGCAGGTGAACTGATAACGGCTCAATAAGGCCTCTCTCCTTACTCATCTTAGCATGGTAATTAGCTTCAAGCCTCTTTTGCAGGAGGGAGAGTTATCTATTTAAAGGGCTTTGAAGGAAAATAGAGGCACCTGCATCGATCATAATTATTTTACTCATACTAAAATTAGCTAAAGAGAGAACACAGTCTCCTTCAGAAAGGCACACCGGAAAGAATGAAGGGAGACCGGTGTGAAGGAGAGAAAGTCAATGTGTGTGTGTGTGGAAGGGACAGAGAGAAAGAGGGATGAGGTGAATCGATAAATATCACTCCTTCTGATTGGACCTAATTAGAGACACAGAGAGGCATTACGGACGAGACAGGCTGGAATTGGATTGGCTACGTTGTCAGAGACAATTAGGCCATGGTATTATTGCAGCGAGCGGAGAGAAAACACAGATTAGATGTTACGCCTGTATGTGTGTGTGCGGGTGTGTGTGTGTGTGTATGTGTGTGTGTGTGTAGAAAGATGATGCTAACACAGATAACACGGCCAGGTGAGTGTAACTGTTCTCCTGTAGTGTGATAAACTGAGATACAACAGCAACGATAATCGCACGCAGCTTATCATTGCACGCGATGACCAGAGCTCTCCATCACAGCGACATCGCAGCTGTCAGCTGCTGGCCATGCAGCTGCAGAGGTCTCCCAAACACACTTTTAACTGAATCTCTGACTTATTGTGGGTTCAACTGGGTTTTTTTTTTTTTTTTTTAGTAACTCTTGCATTATGCATGTGTGCACATGCATCTGTGCATGAACACGAGCCAACGTTCTGATTCCGGTGATTGCGTTTGGGAGCAATCACTTGTGTGGAGTTGATATAATGACGACGTTGTCAGAGTGTGTGTCACTGCAGACCTGAAGGAGGAAAGAAAAAGCAGCAGTGACTTACGCTAACTTCACTGTGGAAGCGTCACTCAGTTTTGCTGCAAGCAGTAGAGCTTTTTAAACTTTAAAGCGGACCTAGACCGGAAGTTCCCATTAACACTGTTTTTTAGTGTGTATCGGCGTCATTACCTTGTTTACAAAGCCCTGAAGGTTCAAAACAAACAGTTCAGCCACTGCTGAGAACGCTGTGTTTTATTGTAATCTCGGGCTCAGCGAGATCTCTGAAAAAACCCGGTCCGGTTACGTAAACAGCAGTTCTCCGGAAACGGCAGATCGTCCTGCTCCGGGCACTAGTCCGGGCACATCCGATTGCGTACATTGAACCACAGAAGAAGAATAACGTCCGTTGTGGAGGTGTTTTAGGAGCAACAGTGTCTTCTGACTCTGGGTCTGACTCCGGGTCAAAGTCATAAAAGGGACTGCGGCGGGGAGTCGTGACAAAACTATTTTGAAACACTGTTAAAACAATGTTTTGATAATGAGTAGCAGTGCATCCACTGTTCCAGAGGGGGGAGCTGCGCTTCTGAGAGCGGATGTGCTGGAAATTTCACTTCCGGGTACTGGCCAATCACAAGACAGTTGGGAAGCCAGGGTGAGAGTTGAGTCTGAAATATCGCGGCCGGGGAACAGTGTCAGAAAAGAGGATTTCTATCGGCTCGTTTCCAGCAACTAGGAGGTTTTTGACCATAAAAACAAGTTAATGTATGTAAGTAGACCTCCATAACTAACATATATGTGCAACCACTCTATGTGAGCTTAAATAATTACTCAGAAATCCTTTTGACTCTTTTGGACTGTGTATGTGCAGTGAACAACCTGGTCTCACGAAGAAAAAGTTTTGCTATTTTACTTTCCCTGCAAATGTGACATCTGTACATTCTGTGCTGAACTCAAAGCGAGTGAGACATTATGAGAAAGCAACAAAGATCAAAGAAGATTTGGTGCAGACACATGCTACACAGTTCAAATATACTTGCTACCTTTTTGTGCCTGAACTGGAAATCACCCTCATTTCTTTATTCCAGCCATATTGCTGACAGTTGAAACGCCTTCACTGATACACACCGTAAAATAATTTTCCGAAACATGAACTCGCACATATCTGTGATTTGCAGAAACATGCAGTGGCTGCGTATCCTGGCAGCTGCGTTGGCAGTACAGCACTGCAGCAACAGCCCCAGCCTTCAGCCTCCGTGTTAGGAGGAGTGATGAATAAGATCTCAGACAAAATCTCAAAGCAGAGGCATACAGAGGGGAAGAAAAAGTCTTGCGTGGATTTTCGGTGCTGTTGGCCCTCAAAAGAAAGACTTACAAGATCAGCAAGACAGTAGAACAGATGCAGTGATGGCTTTATTTGTGATTCCGCCCAAGGCAACACAGTCACACGCATCAGCACTGACACATCACCATTGGAATTGTAAAAGTTTGAAGGACTCCACTTTATTCTCCTCTGAATCCTCTAATTGTTTGTCTCTTGGTGGCTGATGGGAGAAGAGGCAGTAAAAGCTGTTTTATTTTCCAGGTTTCTCAAGACAGAGTTGCAGTTTATCTATACAAAACCTTGATGTTTCATTTTTGGTGTTGTTTTTTGGTTTGTTTTCTGCTTCTACTGAACAACACTTTGTTAATGGAGGATGGCATGTGTCTGTCAGTTACATTATACAGTGTATCTGATGTAGAGAATTGCAATTTAATTGCAACTGAAATACATTCTTGTAAGTTGATATGTCAGCTGCATACTAAATGATTACTATTAATAATAATATTAATGGTAATAATGTCCAACAGGCTGTACACTGAGTGCAACAGACACTAAACACATTCATCCTTCCTCAGATAAACATTTATATCTATCGTGCCCCCGGTCAGTGCTTCGCTAGCCAGTTAATCAGACATTTAATTTCCTTCAACTGTCCAGAGACGCACACAAAATATTATATAAATATTATAACCCTGGACAGGCAACATAAGATTTCAACAAGCAGGTCAGGCCAGGCCCTTGATTTCCCATCCCCTTATGAGCAGCAGTTGTGCTGTGCTAAACGAAGCTCCTTTGAACTGTGAAAAGCTCATCTATTCTTCTAAGATAAACTGATTGGATGGTGTATATCTGCATGTCAGGGTCGGGGAAACAAACTCACTGTGCAGCTTAAAGTAACTGTACAAAAATGGAGTTGTTCCTGCTCCACATTCTAATGCATGCTCATGTGTTTGCTTTGACTGGAGCACTGAGAGAAAAGGATTATTTTTGGTTGTTACTTTCAAAATCTATCTACTTGTTAAGTGTTTTTTTCCAGTAATACCGTTGTAGTGTGGCAGTAACACACAACATCAGAGGCAGTAATATCATTTTAACAGTCACATAAAAAGAAACGGCTAACTTAACCCATGATAAGCAACTTCAACCATACCCAGAAGCAGATACAATTCAGTACTGATAGGAACAAGGTGTATTTTATTACCTAGCGCCTCCTTTTAAAGTCACTGTGAAACAATTTGTAGAATTGCTGCCATGCTGCACTTTTGGTGTTACTTGGAGCCAGGGTCGGCATAGTATTTATTGCACAGTGGGTCCACTCTGTCCAATACCGTGCCGATACTAGCAAAAAAATAAATTTTTTGCATTTCAACCCATTTTATAGCATCAAATAACTTCATTCATCCATCCATCTTCTACCACTTTATCCTCCACATGAGGGTCGCAGAGAGAGCTGGGGAGAGCATGCAAACATAAAGTTATCAGAAACACAAATACATATGTGCATCAATTAAATAAGATTTTTTTATGCTGCAATAAAGGGTGATCCATATATTTTAGGTTCACTTTTGGGAGCTGTCATGCCATCCAGCTTTATATTTAGTCTGTCACCTGTAACAGTAATTAAATCAGTGTTTGTTGTTTCCACTGGTGCTCGAATAAAAAAAACCACAGAGTGCATCCATGGGACAATCTCCATGTGCAGCCTTGTGCCAGCAGACATATGGGCTGAGGAGCTCCAGACTGTGCACACCACTGACAGCGACTGTGGAAACTTTCTCTGAGCAAGTCTCTGATCGAAGGGGATCGATTCCTCTGACCTTGTTCAAATCAAAGGCGGGGAGGGGAGGGGAGTGGGTTGGATGGTACTTTGCTGCTCAGCCACAGCCTCCCATTCAGATTAGGCCCCGATAGACAAAGCAAACCACGGTAATGATGATGAGGAATCAATAAGTTATTATGAGGTTTAAAGCTATAGTGTTAGGAGTAGCGGGGGGGGGGGGGGGGGGGGGCGATGGAAATGGAGGGAGATGCATAACTTTTCACGCACGACACACTTATGGATGGAAACAACTAACACCAGGTCATGCATACATGCCTGCAAGTACCATACACACACACACACACACACAAAGAGAGAAGGTACACTGAAATTACTACACACACACACATACTGGTTTATATGTTTCCTGGGGACCGACATTTTAACCATCACCTGTGGGGACCACTCTTTCTAGTGGTCTTAGAGGTGTGGAAAAAAAATCAGCACACACACACACACACACACACACACACGCTGATGCAAAAATTGTGCACACTAGAGTTGCACAAATCATATATATAAATGGCCAACTTGACACTTTAAGTCTCTGTGTCCAACTCCATTACTAATGACCGGCCCAGCAGAAACTCTTGCAACCAAATCCTTCATTTTCTTTCTGGAAGAACATTTATTTTTATGACCCGAACTAATCTTTGTGAATTCTTTTTTTTTTTTTTTTTTTTTTTTTTTCACATCTTATTATTGTGAAACTAATTAATACTCCACATTAATATGCAGAGAGCTTTTGGGATTCAGTATACATCACTGAAAGTAATTACGGAAGAGCATTTTGGTCTGTCTTTTGCTCTAACGTTTGCCGTCGAGGTGTCGCTGCAGTGCGAAGACAAACACTGCCCTCTTCAGTCTGTCACCTGCAGCATGGAGGCACCGTGACCACCACAGTGATATCCGTCTGAAAACCTCAGTGTGCCTCTGTCTGTCTCTTTTGTCTCTCACATTGACTCAATTTGTCCTCTTTATATTGATGTCTAATGTCTGCAGCACATCAGAGCAGTTTTAGAACATAATGGCAATGAAATGTTTTTCTCATGTTTGAGGGAAGAAAGTTATTTCTCGAGTGGAGCCATTTTAAGTATTAGTCCTTGAATGAAGTTTTTTCTAAGTTTCTTTTGTTTGTTTTACCGTCATGACAAGGACCAGTTCACTAAGATGCTTTTACTTGAGATATTTTCTTTTAAAAAGGCTTGTTGCATCAGAATAGAAATTTAACCCATCTTAGGAATTATAAAACTTTACAAATGTAAGACATTTTTCATATTTACCAACCCAAAGACATTTCAATTAAATTAATGATAACACCACTTACATACATTGACGCATGGCACCCTTTTATATAAATTGCATTTGCACTCATCGAGACAGAATTCTTTTTTTAAAGTAATTAATGGGACTGGACTTGGACTTTACGCCAATACACTTATTGCTCCTTATTCAAAAAATTGACAGAAAACTCTGAAGAAATCATATTATAAGTCATAAGTTTTCCAGAACACGCTATAGTAATTAAGTTAAGGAGATGGATGAGGCGTCTAACCACTGGACTGTTGGACTGCTTCAAGGTCTTTTGACACAGTAAATAGTTTATCATTCAAGATTCAAGATGTTAACCGTCACATCTGTTATATAAATACAAGTTGGTGGAAGAACTTTTTGCAAGGATGCTGCAGTAGCAAAATACTGTAAATAATTAAAGATGAATTGTTAGACAGCAGACAATTAGAAGTTAAATAGATTATAACAAATGTGTAGTCCAGTAATCGCAATAGACCACAGCGGTCTTGTTAGATTTCATATAAAAATGGTCCGTTTGGGTCAGTATGAGTGATCCATGAAAGTGTAAATGCTGCTATTGTTGAATGATGTGCAACTGGATTTTAACAAGGTAGCAAATCAAAAATCTACACATTAGACCGGTTGTCTTAAAAAACAATGTGAAAACATAAATATTTCAGAAATCTTTCAAAAAGATTGAAAGACCTTGAGTGTCTTGAAAGGCGCCTTAAATATAATTTATTATTATTATTATTATTATTATTAAAAACTTTTTTCAAAGTAAAAATTTTATTGTTATTCATTTGGCAAATAACAAGCCGAATTCATCTTTTTACACCTAAATTTGAGCCAGCTCACTGGATTTCTCAGAGAAGTCAGAAATTATTCGATAAAATATATTCAATATTTATTGAGGAATATAAGTAAATAACTATAATTTTACATCTTAATCAAGAAATATTAATGTGCTAAACTATTATTTCTGTTTTTATTTTTGTTGTAAAACAGTACATTTCATTCACGATAACAATAATAATTCTATTTTAGCATTAAATGTATAATTTCCATTAAAGGGCTTCTACATACTGGTGTATTAACCATTACAAAAACATAAAGAAACTATTTGTATAATTACCAATGCTGTTAATTAGGGCAGCTGTGGCTTTGGGTGGTGGTTTAATAAATGTGTTAAGCACTGAATCTGCACTAACCATAGCTGTTACATTAATATTTGCTTCTGAAAAGTAACACACCTGGGTTACTAACCTCACCTGGAAGTATTGCAGAACTATTCGACATTCTGTATTTCACAAAATAATATCTTAGTTTGGATAAAACTAGCAAAAACAAAACAGAAAACTGACATTCACAGAAAGTATCCCCATATTTAATCAGTTAACATAACATCACACATTTATGCCAACAATAAAAATATCACAGTGAATAAAAACATCCTTTCTACTTTGACACTGATTCCTCTAGAAAAACTCATGTTTAAAATGATTTCATCATGAAGTCTGTAGTCCTGTTCATCTGAACAAAGATTATACATTAATGTGCAGCCACTGGAGATACACAACTTTTTTTTATAGATATGTTTTTCTTATCGTCCCCTCTCACAACCCTGATCTTTACAATGTCACATCAGGACAGGCTGTTGCAGGTCTCTGGCGCCCCCTATCTGGGTAAACGTCGGCATTGCTGCTCATTACTCTCTGCAACAGCTTATGAAGACAGTAGCTGTTTGGTCTGTGGTTTTTGTCTCGAGTGGCTGACCTCTTCAGAGTCATATAAGTCTCTCACACAAACACTTTGCCAGCCATGCGATTAGTTTTTCCTTGTAATTTTTAATTTACATCTGAACTGTTGAAATTTTTCTGGCTCACACGTCATCTCTGGGGCATGTTGTGGTGATGGGATGAGCATGAGATACAAACAGGAAGATGCATTCATTATCCAACTGAGTAACACTGATATAATAATTATTAGCTTTTTTTTTTTTAGCATAGTTTTCCTTAGTGTCTCTATACTCATGCTATGGCTGAGTGTCCCTAATAATCCAGTGTTTCAGCACTGTGGATAATACCTGAGTTTAATACTGATAGCAGTACGAGAACAAACATTTGATTAAAAATTGAAAATGTTTATTCTACATTTAATTTTCACACACAATGCACACACACAGAAAGACACAAACGTGTCTATCATATTATAGTGAAGCTATAATAAATGTTTTCCCCACATTTCATTTTAATAAGCATAACAGAGTGAAGAAGGGAAGATAACAGCATCACATTCCTGTAAATCAAATAAGAAATGATGATTCTGAGGACGAGAGCTGTGACACCATTAGACACCAATAGAGCAGTATCATAGTCTATGACTTTCATTTAAAGTTTCGCAGAAACAGAATCTGCAGTGTAATCGTAAATGTAACAGTCCCTAAAATTGGTTACTCTACTGTTCAACACTATGAATGATGCACTGACGACATGTTTTATAGTTGTAATGATGTTTACAGTTTAGCAGCCTCACATTCCTAAATGACCACAGTGGGCAAGTTCCAGTCAAACTGCATGTGTAACACATCATTCATCATTCCCGAAGCTAAACGTGGGAAAGCACATTCTCTGTTTGCGATGATTTGATTTGGTTTAAGCTGCAAGCATTGATTTATTGGGTTTATTATGTGAATACATCTCAGCGTCGACACAGTCATTTAAATAGGTTTCAGGTAGTTTGGTATGGACGCCAAATTTTTCTGTAAATATAACATAATTTGCCAAAATTGCTAGTTTTTCCTTAATTTTAAATTATCAATAATAATAATACAATTATAATAAAGTAGTTGAATCACCCTCTAAGTTATTAGAAAAGCCCATAAATACTGAGCAGCAATAGTGCATGGAATTAATTATATGTATTTTGTTTTTACATGAGACAGCAACACATCATGTTCAAAGAAATAAGGCTTGTGTAAAATAATACATGTTTATTTTTGTTATTATGCTATTAAAGAGTTGATGTGAACGTAGGGAGCTGTTTTACCATTTTCATTAGAGAGATTTATTCTCTCGCTAATTGCACAGGCTATGATTTTGGTGTTATTGTGGTGGCTGTGTTGTGTATTGTGAGTCTCATGATGAGTATGGATGTGTATTGAAGTAGCGTCTGTTATTGAAGTATTGTCTGGAACATTGTGGGGGACCCCCATGGAGTTTTTTTTTTTTCACACACACCCTCTCTCTCTTGTTTTTTGCAAATGTATTATTATTGCGTGTAAACAGTTGAACTTTGCCAACTGTCTTGTGGATTCCTGA
Organism: Microchirus variegatus; assembly: GCF_963457635.1. Classification (NCBI taxonomy): domain Eukaryota; kingdom Metazoa; phylum Chordata; class Actinopteri; order Pleuronectiformes; family Soleidae; genus Microchirus; species Microchirus variegatus. The sequence goes on from NC_139808.1 coordinate 13,710,081, forward strand.
GTGGTGAGTTGCAGAATGTCTGACTGGGGTTTCATTCATTGTAGAAAAAAAACACTCACACAGCCGGGGACCAAACCGATGCCAATTCAGATGTGAATTTTATGACCGTGCTATAGAGTTGTGCATACAGTTGAAAACACATTTCCACACGGTTGTCTTTCCTGCATGACAGTCTAAGTGTATACACTATAAAGTATTATGGAACAGACCATGCAGTCTTGTTGTGTAGGTTCATCTGTGCATGTCAGGTGTGTGTGAGATTTCACGTCCTCGCTCGGCTTCCATTCCTTCTATGTGCTTTTTTTTTGTTTGTTTTCAAACTGCCCTAATTCTAACTGTGTATAGAAACTCATTGACAGCTTGTCTCCCTGTTACTAACACCATAAATAACAGCAGCTTCTTTACATACCCATGTTCAACATCTTTGAATACTGTATTCTTAAAGAATGGGCAATGGGAAAATGAATCTGTTAAGTCTTAATGCATGTGTTTCCTTTAAGAAAAAAAGTAATCTAATCTGTTAAATGCATGTGTGGTTTCCTTAAAGAAAAGGTAAATAAATTAAATTCTCCATAAAGTATCAACATGTCAATATGTACACCATCCTCTGTGGTTCTGGTTCTGGTCGTGTCTTCTCTCTTTGCTGGTTGTGATGAGTTCATTTTCTGTGACTACAATATAAAGCCTGTTTACACATATGGACTCTGAATGGATGCCATGACAGCTCTCTGAAGTGGCTCCAGAACATTTAGATTTCTACCCTGGCTGCAGTACAGTCCATTAACCCTGCATTTGTAAGTGGGGGGGGTGGACATGAGCCAACATAAAACGTCAAGGAATGTACACGTTAAATCATTTTCTCCAAATGCCATTTTTTCTGTATAGTTCTTCAATCCACAATCACAACTATGCAGACGCTTAGTTGACGATGACTCTACAAGTGCAGGATAAGATGAAAGAAAGTGGAGATGTGTCATCCAGTCAGTATATAATGCAGAATTTATTCAGAAAATATGTTTTCTGGTGTTTGTTCCAGTGTTGATGTTCCTGTTAAGTTTGGTTTGAGTTACTTGATACTATAAAAAAAAAGGGGGTGGCAACAGGTAATAATTGAAAGACTTTGAAATCCCATTTTTTGGCCTTGAGTTTGGCCACTGCCCAGCGCCGTGTTGAGGTTTTGCAACCAGATGTTCACAAATGTCACCTGCAACTGTGTGTGCTATTGACAAAGGCCTGAAACTAGCCAGTGGGACCATTAACTCCTCAGGAAAATATTTATTGACTGAAGTGAGAAGTAGACTCACTTCCTCATCGACTTCAATTAAATTACTTATTTTGGCAACAATTGGATTGGTGCAAACCATTGGAACCATTGGACTGTGCACTATTCACAGTCTGTGTGTGATATGGACACACACTTGGTCAGGTGTATCTGATGGACCTTCATGCTGCAAATCCATTCCCTGCTCACTAATGCGCAGAGTCCAATTCATGTCAAGTTGATTTAATTGTAGTGTGTGTTCCATGGAAAAGAGCCCAGGGAAAGAGATTTACAGAGCAGATCTGGATATTATGCCAGAAATGCAAAAATGGTCTGGACTTTAGGTTAAACAGAACCTTTCCTTCACTAATCTTAATGGGATTAAATGTAAAGTTAGATCTGTACTCGTTGTCGGTTGTCGCACTTGCACGAGTTAACTTTGTGAGTCCACTCTTGAGAATGTGCCACAGTCCAGTGGAGCAGAAGTGGAATTCAGCATCTGCAATTATTGAACAACAGGGTGCAAACAAAGTATTTGAACTGGAAGGGAGGAACGAGTGGATGGAGAGCTGAAAAAGTGAAACGTTACAAGTCACAGCCAAATGCTTTTATTTTTATGTTGCTGTTCTTTATTCTAAGAGAAACAGACAGGGGTATACTGTAAATGAGATGATACACAACATGGATGGGATATATATTAGAGACAGGAATGGCATGGTAAATAAATGCAGGTATAAGAAGGGTGTTTGAACACTCAGCAAACTGGTGCTCCTTAGTACAGAAAACAGCACACAGTACAGTATATTCTTAAGAGTCAAAAATACAACGACTCCACCATTCACACAAAATCATGTTGGCACTTAACAGAAAAAAAAAAATGAATGTGCTGGGTATATATCCTCAATCTAGGCTACTTAGAAACAGACACACAGCAACAACAGTGCATAAGGCCTTATACTTGAAGATCTAGCATTTATATGTCTTTGTACTTTCATAAGTGGTACTGTATAGTAGCTTCACATTCATTTTCAGATATCTGTCAACAGAAAAACAGATATACAGATGTGGACAACCACATCCCTCAGATGGGATGTGAAACTATGACGAAATCCATGTAGTCAAAATCATACATGTACACAAACGTGTTATAAGGCATTGTAGTAAAACATTATATATGTAGTAAAAAAAAAAAAAGATGACTAGAGTAGGTGGTATATACACCTGGGCATTTAAAATATTATAGAAAACATACCCTGAATGAATGTCTCTCCCGAAGTCAGCAAAACAGACAATACTTGGATATTGGCTAATCCTTTTAATTAAATTCTTCATTTAAACCTTTTAAAGCAATTTCATTTTTACTTCAACATAACTTATGTTCATATATTCTGTGTTTAGTGTCTGTTTTGAATTCCTCAGTGAGAGGGTTTGGTCTGTTGGCACAATCTAAACCATGGTAAGGCCTGAAGACTCTCCCAAACTACAAGTACTGCTCCCTTTTCTCTGGTGGGGTACTTTTAACATTTGGTCTGAAATTCAAAAAAGGGAAAAAAAAGAAATGTTTCAGTCAAAGTACAGTCACAGACAGAACAAATTAAACCCAAAGACATTTTAAAACAACACCCAGAGGTCATAGGATATGAGTCAAATCATCAAACATTGCAACAGTTCCACAGAGGGTTTCAAATCATGGTTAACTTACAGCTGGAAATGGGACACAGGGGTGTGAGGGGTGTTTACAGGCTGAAATGAGTGAGGCCACGTCATTTCTTAAAGAAAAGATCTGATCAGGTGTCCTTGAGTCCATATGTACAGAAAAAAGGCTCAGAAGGTAAGGGAATAACGAGGAGATGCAGATATGGTACAAAGGAAAAGGAAACGTTCTAAGACAACAGGTCCAAATTTGGGTCTAAGACACAACAGGGGGAAAAGGGGAGACAGTGGTTTTGACAGTTGGACAGTCCTCGATAAAAAGGCAGGGGCTGATCAGTCAGGGAAACTAGTTTCACTCAACAACTCTGCCCTGAATTAGAGAAGAGAAGAAGACAGTTGAAGAAGAACAGGATTAGAGGACAGAAAGGGAAATAATAGACACATCAAGATCGCCCAGATTTTCACAACAACGTTGGAGTGTTAGAAAGACAGTGAGGTGGTTAATGACTGTAAACGCGGAGAAAAATGAGTGGAAATCAATGAAAAGAAACATGGCTGATGCATGATGGGTAACAGCTACAAACGGTGTATTAGAAATGATGGAGTGATTATGGCAAAAAGCTGCTGGATTATCTAGTGTTTGAAATGTTCTCTTGCTGAGTCAACTTAAAGTTGAGTTAAGCAGGGTGAAAAAGCTTGTCCATTTTCCATCTTCTTTCATCTTATTTGTTAGCTTTCCATTGTTGCTTCACCAAGTTACCAAATGGTTTGTCCCAGTAATGGCCAAAAATCTGGCAGGCCAGATGAAATAAACTGGTTGTATGTAAGTATGACTCCCATTGCTGGTTTGAATGACTCCAACGATCAATCCAAGGGCACTGACCAACATTTGAATACCTGCATTGACAAAACCGGGCTGCATTTACGCCCCGAAAAACAATCTAACACTGCCTTAATTGGGCCATAATCATCCCAGAAAATGTGCCCACAAATAAAAATATACTATATGCATTACATTACATTTTGATGTAAATGTTTTGTATCACAATTTGTGTTACCCTAAAAGCAAGAACCCAATACACTGTTTCTCCCTCTTTCCAGTATACAAATGCCAGGCGTACAGTTAGAGTATCGATGTACTCATCTAACTGCCAGCAAGTGAGCAATTCACCAAAGTTTATATAGTACGTAGCTTATATTTTGTTCTCTTTGGCCATAACATAACAGGTAGTTCTCTCAGACTTGTTGTTGAGCACTGGTGATTGAAAACACAGCTGCGACTGACAGAGCAGTGACGCCTGACATCCCCCTTTATTTGAAGGGCACAAGGAATTTTCTTCAGATCCCCCCCCACCACCACCCCGCCATTTCTCCTAATCTCACCATAATAGAGCACTCTCAACAAACAAGTGTCTACCAAGAAGAGGGGGCAGTATGACCAGGAAACGAGGGGACTGGGACCTTTTCTAAGAAAAGTCAATGGCTTTATTATCTGGAACAGTGATGGAGCAGCTCTTTTAGAAACACAAATGAGGGCAAAGTGATGTGGGAGCACGGAGGGGGAACTCAAGTGCCAATTTAGACCTGCTGTTGTGTTGTATGGGCTGTTATGTGGGGTGGATTTTAAGACTAATACAGATATGTATTGTAATTTACTCCCATGAGCAGTCAACGGTTTGCGAAACACATGCAATAAAGGTAAAAATGACATTAACTGCTATTTACTGTGTGCCACGGTAGCTTATGTACTGCTGTAAAAATAATGCTTAATACTGTGCTGGTGTATTAGCTTATGATTCCCAATAAAATTATAATTGTGTGAGATCACATCAGCTTGGTTTCACAAGAGATTATAAAATGAAAGTGTGTACATGGATTTGGAATAACAACGTTAGTACATGGAGTGGGAGGACAAGTCAAAGGGAGCCTCCACTTTCACTTAGTGTTGAGTAAAATTAAGTGACATTACAATAGCACAGCATTCATCCTCAGTACCATCCAAGCAGACACTTCTTATTAACAATTCAACTCCACTGCTGCAGTTCAGATTGTGTCTAATTTAGCGCTCAATTCTTTATTGTCTGATCATTTTGGTAGGCTATCTTTACCAGGGACTTAAAGGTACCGAGATCATGTCTTCTGTATTTATTCTAAGAAAGTAGTTGGTGTCGTATTTGATCACTTCTTTCTAACTGTGTTGTTTCCTGAGTGAGATTGCACAAGGCAAACACTGCGTAGCTCCACAGAGCTGCTCAGCAAAAAATGTCATGTTTTTTGAACATGGGGTTCGGCGTTCGTCTCACAATCTACGTGCACCAGTGGAGTGTGAATACAAAACGCTGTACAGAGGCAAAACACAGATGCAGCTCCAACCAGGAAGCATAGGACATGCTCATTAAAGATCAGTGTATTTGACAGAACTATAGTATTTCTTTGTCCATGTCCATTCTCACTGTGTATCTGCCATAATGCCCCCACTTCTAAGCCTTAGGAATCACTTTAAAGGTCCCATATTGTACAAAATGAGATTCCCATGGCTTTATGTGATACGGTTGGTATGTAAACACTGAAAGTATGCTCATATAGATACGCAGAGAGATCAGAAAAGAGAGTCTTGAAAGTTGACACGAGATATAACACATCTATTCCAATAATCTATCTTCTTATGGATGCCAAAGGTTGAAATAAATAGTTGTCAAAGGGGAATATATGGGACCTTTAAATGCTCTTTTATTGTTGTGTTGGAGTCAGATTTCTACTCTAAATTAGATTGAATAATGACATTAAAGCACATGAGAGGTTTCCATTCATAGTTACTTCACTTGTTATCTGGATAATGGGCGTGAAATGTTGTAAGTAAGTGATTTGTGATTTGAAGTCAGTTACTTTTTAGACTCAACCACACAGTACAAATTACATATAGTGTGCTTGTGTGTGGTAAGTAAATGAATCCCAGTGTGTGAGTGATGTTCGATTACATGCACGTGTGCAAGGTAGTCGTTTTCTATTGTTTTAGCAGGCATAAGCTAGTAGTAAAGGGGGGGGTGGTGCCAAGTGTGTCCTCTGCTCTCTGTTTGGGTTGCTGCTGGAAGGGGTTGGATTTTACACGTACTCCCTGGCTGTGGAAGGCTGTGATTGGCGGTAGTATTGCTGCCCTCGCATGTCTTCTTTGGAGCAGGAGCAGCACAGCAAGGCGCCGCCCAGTGCTGTCAGACTGGCTGCTGCCCAGCCCACAAACAGCGCAGAGCCAAACTCATACCTGTATATGAAACAAGGAGCAGGGATGTGAGGGATGTGTCACATAGGTTATACTATTTGTTACCTCATCAATAAACAACTGTTATAAGCTCCAGCAACTGGAAATTGTGCAAATATTTGATGCAGTTTTGTAAATGAAAATATTTGTTTCAATACTATGACATTTCAAAGTGACCTGAACTGCTAGAGTGGTTTGAAACTAGTGGTTGTGTTTGTGACAAATTGCCGACATTTTAGACATTAAAACTGTGACAAGGGATCTTTTACACTGTGTGTTTTGTGAAGCTTTCATGGTTCAAATTGGATAAATTAGACAAGAGTTCTATTCTCAAGAAGAGTAGCACATGCTTATTAAATTGTGACTGCTCTAATCTGATAACATGGGTGCCCAAATGAAAAGCAAGATATTTTGCCATGCTGCTCTTGGGCTGCCCCAGATAAATGATGCCCAGCAATTGATTTTTTTTCCCAAAAAGGTTTTTTCGTAAATCGTACCATGGTTCAAAGATGGTTGTTCAGATAGCCTCCACTCAAAGGCTGCATTTACACACAGAATTCCAATATGTTCCAATATGTTGCCCTTTTTTTGTCTTTGTCTTTCAAAAGTGATCTCTGCATTTACTCTGGTAAACACTTGGGGAGACGACCTGTGGGGTGGGCTTGGCAATGGATCAGGAAATAGTTATACGTAGCTGATGAATTGCATTGTAGGCAACAGATGTCAGCATCGTAGTTTGCATGCATCATACTTGATGTCTTAGTCTAGATTCATGTCACACAGTGTGATTTATAATGATCTTCTAAGATTGCTGAGATCTCCCAGCATGTAGGAGGCATTACACAGGCAGCTTTTGACTGCAGATGTCAAATTGATGATATGATATGTAAATTGACACGAACTGAGAGGAGACGAAAGCAGTGGAGTAACTAATTATTTATGTCCACTCTAACAGCATCAGAATTTTGATGACAGGCGCTCTCCTGTCAGCATTGGTTTTCCCACAAATCTTCTGTCAGTAATTTGGAGATTTGGAAACTCAAACAAAGCTGTTCTATGTTAAAGTGTCTGGTTTTCATAACACTGCGTAATCTATCTAACAGTTGGTGCTCCTTTAAGATGCATTTATGAAGAGCATACTCTCATACACTCTGAATCCCATTTTGTCTCAGACTAGATAAATACACAATGGAATGTATTGAAGAAATAGCAACGTACACAACAATATTTCTGACGTAATTTGAGAAATATGCTTAACCTGCTTAGAGATGAACTCTTTCTGGCTTCTTTCCTAAATTCTACTGCCACCTTCTGAGTCAAAAGTCTAAATAATGTCAGAATGGAAGAGACAAATCTCCAGGTAATTCACAACAAGCAAGTGGGTGAGAGTCTGGCCGCTTTCATGCTCAAGCCAGGCTAAACTAACTCGCCTGGATAATTTGAAGAGTCCACAGCTTTTGAAAATGCATCGTACCCAAACAATCTCTCACTGTATTTCTTATATGTGTGAACATGAAACTCCAGGGAATGATTAAATTGACTGATTTCCCTTTAGATTTAGCTATAGATTTAGGTCACACCCACTGCTGTATTGAGGCTACACTCTTAGAAATAAGGGTTCCAAAAGTGTTCCTCTACAAGGGCTGGGGTTCTACCTGGAACCATTTGTTTTTCAAGGGTTCTTGGTTACACTAATGGTTCCAGTAAGAACCATTTTGAGCCAGAGAACTCTTTAAAACCCCTTTCCTGAATAAAGGGTTTTAAAGGGTTCTCGGTAACACTAAGGGTTCCATGTGGAACCTTTATAAAAGGTTCTACCTGTGTGATGGCCACAGCCACACAGGGTAATGTCTGCCTACACCCACCCACAATCATTTAATCATTTTTAAGTTGATTTGGTTAGTTAAACAAATAATTTGCAGCATTGATTTGTGTAATTTATTTTGTTTACTATTACATTGTTTGAGTGTAAACTGTGTTAATTATTGTTTCTTTTTTTTGAGTGACCTGCTTGGTGGGGGTTGACTCTCTGGGGACAAAAGGTGTGGCCAAGGGCAGCAAGCACCACCTGTAAACTATCAGCTTCATTGGACCAAACCATCGGATGTGATGTCACAGGGGAATTTTGGATTTTGTTTTGGTGTTTTGTATTAGTTTAATGTATTGCCTATTTAGTTCATCCCTGTGTCTTTCATGTGGTCTGTCCAAGCCCGTATTTAAGTTCCCCTTTGCCTCTCATTCAGGAGGTCTTTTGATTTAGTGGCACTTTCTTGTTTATGTGGTTTTTTCCAGCTATGTTAAGTTGACCTCTTTTATGGCCAATAAATGCTATTTTTCTTTGGAAATTTGACCGTGTCCTGTTCCTTCCTACTTGGTCCCTGACAACCTGTAACCAAAAAGGGTTCTCCTATGAGCTGAAGAACCTTATATGGGTCTACTTAGCGCATTTATTTCTACATACCTGGCATTGGGCGGTGTATTTGGGTTGAAGAACTGATAAGACACCTGAGTGGCATACCAAGACACAGACACCAGTGTACATAGACCTGCGGAGGGAGAGAAGATTAAAACAAGTCACCTATGAAATGTTCAGTGTTGCACACACTAACCACACAAATGAACTGGGGAATCCTTGTTTAGTTAGTATTCTCCCCAAGACTTATGGTTTATGTCTGGGCTCATCTGCTAATGCCTCTAAAATGACCACTTCCTGTTTACAGCAGTGAGACTAATTAGACAACAAGTAGTGATAGATTAGGCCAGAAAAAATGTAAAACCACTGCAGCTAAATGCATTTAATTGCAGGACATACTGGCGCATATTTTCAGCTATTTTCAGCTGTAAACCAAACAAAACATGGAAAGCACACAGGACAAATCCCACCTGCAAGCAAGAAGAGAGCACCTCCAGTCACGGCGATCCGAGTCTTGGTGGCTGGGTTGTTATCGCCCACCTTGGTGCACTTCATGCCCACCACGCTGACAATGAGGCCAATAAAGCCTAGCAGCACTGACACCACCATGAGGGCCCTGCATGTCTGGATGTGGACTAGATAAAGAAAAGGAACGGAAGATAGGGACAGAACAAAAAGAAAGCCAGAGCAAAAAAGAAAAAAGGAAGGAAAGTGTTGAGGAGATGAGGAAACAAACAGTCTTTCAGCCCTTCCCTTGGAATAAACATGGACTTAAAAGTGATCATTATAAGGAGATGAGGCTAAACATGCAATGTAGGACTGAAGGGAAACCACATGCATTTTTGACAGAACGCTCATTAGTGGGAGTCCACCACTGTCCTGTTTTTCAAGAGCAGGATGTTTCAAACGTTACATTGTCCAGCGATAACTTAAATGACCTTAAATGATCGTACAAATCATCTCCAGATCATTCCACTGTGGCTTAGCACTCTCAAAAATCTAACACGCTGCCCACACTGGCCTCGGCAACACATAACATGGTGGGAAGAACATACTTACAAATAATTACGCACACATAAATGTATGTTCGAGTGCACAATATCCGCACGCACACACTATGACCGTAGGTGGGACAGACACAGATGAAAACACACAGCTCTCTGTGTGACACGCAGCTGCTGTAGGAGGGCCTGCTTTACATGTTTCACACAGTGGGATTAGTGTGGCTGTTTTGTCACAAAGCAAGATTGTTTTCACGGGGCTGTCGCCACAGCGATCAGACACTACTGCCTCTAACACGGCCACACACAAAATGGAACGACGCAAAAGCAACACTTTCACGTCAATTTAGTGATGTAAAAATACTGATAGAGTGAGGGAATTGTTCAAATCCCAGCAGCGGGAAGGAAACATGCAAATTCCAATCACCTGATTGTTATATGTGATAGAGCCAACGTATACAGTAATTACAGTAACGATAATAAGCGCTTCCACTTTTTTATTCAAGGTTGTAGCCATTATAAAAAGGACTTAAGTGTAACTTAGGGATTTCACATAACATCAATAAATAAACTAGAGCAGATAAACAATGAAACAAATAAAGAATAGAGCATGAGTAAAAAATCTGAAATCTATACCCAGGGTCCACTTTCTATCTTTTTTATCTACTTTCAACCATCTCTTATGATAAAGTATTATGGAGAAGACAATGGAGACTGGTAGCTTTATGAACTCAGTGTGGCCTTTTACTACATTTCTGCAGCTTTCAACTGCATCTCATTTCAGCTGTGTGTGAGTTTCGTCAAACTATATGAAATGACTTATATTTACTCAAGATTCTATAGAAAAAATAACAGAGCAGATTTGTTTTGCTTTTCCCTGGAGCCTTTTGATCACACCTTGCCTTCAGCTACACAAGAATAAGTAAAGTTGACCTTGTTGACCTTCAGTTTTTGTTTCTTTGTTTTTCATTATTTTAGCTCTGGAAACAAGACTTCAAAATATGGAATTAGAATTTATTAATTAACAAAATATAAACCATTGAATGGCAGGCCGAGGAAAAAATAATAAACAGGAACCTAACACCATCATTGTGACAAATATACACAAACCCATCTTTCAAAGGACAGCACTGTAGTAGCATTTCAGAGGCTGACCTGAGGGGACTTATGATGGGGGAGGAGTCTTTGAAGAAGGATTTATGGCTCCTTTTGATGAAGCATCTGAATGATCTTCAGTATAGTTGAGTATAGTTTGATTTTTTTCTCTCTCTCTTTGTCTTTTATTCACTCTCGGCATTCATCCTCTCAAGTTCTCTGTGGGTGTTCAGGGGTTTTGGCCTTTGTTAGTGACATTACTCTGACCAGTTTAAGCCACAAACATACAAGAAGGAGTGATGGAGACATTAAAAGGAAGAATGAAAGATCGTTGGGTTGGCTCAGCCACAAGGCCCTCTCTTTCCACTCTCCAGGGTGGCAGTACCAGCCACAAGCTTCCATTGAGTGAGTGTTTGCTGGTGTGTGTGTGTGTGTGTATGTGTGTTTGCGCGCGTGGTTGTGTCCCATGTAGAGCTCACTTGTGACTCTTTTTTGCACATTTATTTTATGTTTGCCCACTCACTACTCAACTCTAAAACTACATCTTTATTGAACATCTCCAGCCTTGTTCAAAAACAACATGATGCCACAATTCATTTAGCTAAAATTTAATTTTCCCCCATTAATTTCCCTTTGGGTAGATCATTTAGTGCTCAGACAGAGACTTCGCTCCAGGCTCCAAGAGATGTCGTGCTGCTCACTCTTTGTGGACATGGAATCCCGTCATTGTCTTTTTATAAGGACTGTACTCATCATAACAGAACCAAAGCTCCACAGAATCATGTCTATTTTTCCAGTCTCACATCAACCAACCCAATGTAAACATCAACAGATCAACAATAAATGTACTGGTTAGAGATCATATTACAACACATTAACTAATATGGCCAACTGTTTATTTTGAATCAATCCCATATTATCCTGGTGCCACAAATACAACAACCAAATGTGTATCCATCTATGGCTGTGACAGTGCACCTTTTACCCAATAAACCATTAAAAAAACCACTTGGAATTAACAGTGACAGTGTCACTTTCTCAGGAAGAAAGCTATCTGTACCAGGACCTTTCGGTACAGAGCTTACATGTTCTCCCTGTGTGCAGGATTATTACTTTTTCTGGGTACACTGGCTTCCACCAACAGACAAAATAAACATGCAGATTGGGGTTAGGTTATTTTAAAGACTCTAAATTGATTGTAGGTGTAAATGTGAGTGTGAGGGGCTGTTTGTCTCTAAAAAAAAATGTTCTGGGTCGCAGTGCCCTGATGGCTGGCTGACAGCAAAGAAGACAGAAAACAATCGTGATGCTGCAAAAACAACTGCTGCCAATAAGCAACCGGCACGTACATTCCGTGCCTGCGCTGGAACAGCCAATCACAGCAATCGCTCATCAACAGAGGACGACACTGATTCAACATGCTGAATCAGCCATAAAGCCTTCAATTGATGCCGACAAAGGCCACAGTGACATCAACAGTAACTTTCATCAAAGGCAAGTTTCCCCTGTCTCTCACCCAATGCATGGCTGGGAGTGGCTCAAGCTTCCCCTACGGCCCTATAACGGATAAGCTGCACCAATAATGGATGCATGTGCTATATAAATAAATTTGACTTGATTATAATCTATTAATATCACATTAAAGTCCAAACGTATTGTATAATGTGGCAGAACAGATTGTCAGGGCCCGGTCGTTGTGTGTTCAATATCATGCTGATCCATGATCACGAGCCGATGATGAGAGTTCCTCCACAACTCCAATCTGAGATACATCAAGATCAGAATAACACTAACGTGGTTTTTAATCATTCAGTGCTGCCCTGTCTGGTCAGACCTTGCAGACACATGACTGGATGCTGTTCTGCTCCATTGCATAATCTGTCTGCCCTTAGGAGATGCTTGAATAAACCTGTGAGTGGTCCCAACTTTGCTAGTTCTTTTGGAAGGGTTTTCTTTGGTGTGTGTCTGTGCACTCACAATCTTGAACTCACTGGGCGTGTTAATGGATAAATGAAACAATGTGCACGTGTGGGGAAGACGGCGCACATTCTGGGAATATCTCTGGTGTTTCGCTTAACACTGCCCTTTTCTTCTCCTAACAGTCCCTATTCATCCGCCAGGACAATACGCTGTTCTTATTGCATCCAGTGAACCAAAGGAGATGGGAGATCAGCTCGGGCCACTCAGAACGCCACAAAAAAATGTTTTGATTTAATGACTCACCACGACACCAAAATGTTTACAAAGTGCCTCATTTGTTTTCAGAAGGAACGTGTGCCACAGCGAGGATCCTATACACACACAATGGCCCCCAAAACCGCCGCGGGAAAACTCGACGTGTTCAGTTGTTTGGTGAAAATGGCTTCTGACTGAACCCACCTCCCTGTAGCCTTTCATTAGAATCTCTAATGAGTGAATAAAAGGATGATTTAAGCAGCCAATAGATGGATTCATTTAATCTGGGTGCCATTATTTATGCGTCACTGGCTCCTACATACAGATTGAAGATGACAAGAGGCTCATATTCTGAGCTAATTTATGTCAGAATCCCACATTCCTGCCCTCCTCCCACTCTTTGCACATTATGCTTCACGACGTTCTGGAGTTTTGAGATGAGCGCCACCATCAAGTTTTGAACAGCAGTGTTTTTAAGTGAGATTTACAGCTTGTGAATTCAACACATCCCAGATAAAGGAAGCCTGGGGAGTTGTTGAGCCTTCTGTTTTGACTGCTGATTAATATGTGTGGCCAAACGAATGGGCCAGTTACATTAACTGCAGTGATTTGTAACACAGCATCACTGCGACACTTCATGGGAAAACTTGGGAGGAAAAGGGAAGGCAAATGTTTTCATAGAACAATCATTTGCGAATAAATGATTGTTTAAAAAAAAAATGAAGGGATCTGATTGAAGAAAGCTTTTTGAGAATGACAGAATATTGTGTGGGAAAAAAAGAGTGTGATTAAAGGAACCTTTCTCTGTAATGCATTAGGAGAGGATTATTGGCTTACATGAGCTTTAATTTGGTCTTTTCATCATCTGACAAATTACTCACTAAACATCACTTAATCACTGTTACAGTTACTGTGATGTTTCCCCATTTGGTATTAAGGTTTTTTTTATATATTATATCATGTTCAAAATATGACAATCATGAATCAAAGATATTCCAATGAGCACATACTGTAATTCTTTAAAAAGTAGTCATACCAAGTAGTGTGCTGAAGAGAAAGAAAAGGGAACTACAAGTTCAAACTCAATCATTGTACTCACTGTCCAGCGAGAGCATGGAGTCAAAGATCTTGCACTGCACCTGTCCTGTACTCTGTGAGGCACAGCTCATCCACAGCCCCTCGTACAGACCCACAGCTGTGATGATGGCATCGCCTGCGTACGACGACTGCTTCCACTGTGGTAAGGCGGTGGTGGAGATGACGCCGATCCAGCCGCCCAGCGCCAGAAAGTAACCCAACAACTGGAGACCTGAGTTGGCCATCCTTATCTGGTTCTGTCTCTCTGTCTCTGTCTGATCTTACTTTTTTCTGTCTCTCTCTATCCCTCCCACGCTCTAGTTTTTCTTGCAACAACTGTTGTTCAGGTGACTCTGGTGTGGCGCCCTTTCTTTGTGGACACACCTGCGGCAATCCTGTTACTTCATTCACACTTCTCTTCACTGTCCTGTCCCTTTGAGCATCTCCTTCTGCCCCTCTGTCTTTGCTCTCATCTGGAGAAGTCCCCCTTTTTTCTCCTTGCCTCTAACTGTCTTTCTTTGTCTCTCCACGTCCTGGACTTGTTTGGTCCGTCTCTGCTGGGATGATGACTTCTTGTCTCTCCTTAAGGCTGTCCTATATTGTGTCCTGGGCTGTCTTGGGCTCAGTCAAAGTGTAAGAAGAAAAAAAGCTCTCTGGTAGTCAGTGTTTCAGTCCATCAAGCATCGTGGCTGGGCTGCCTCAATCTCTGCATAGCCACTTCCAATTCTCTCTTTCTTTCACTGTGCTGCTTGCTTACTTCCCCCCTCTACAATCTTTCCATCTGCTCCAAGCTTAAGTGGCTCAATGAGGGGTAGCGAGGAAAAAAGTAAAAACAAAAAAAAGAGAACACAAAAAGTCCTTAACAGGCTGACCACAAAGAGATGGGGAAATGGGCTCAACTGTGATTGGACTTCTCTGTGTTGTAGGAACGCCCACTGGGAGGGAAAAGGGATGGCCTGGTTGGGAAAAAGAACAGTGTTTCCATCAGGGAATGAAACAAAAAGCAAAAGATGTGGCTCTGTAGGGGAAAAAATAGGAAAATATGAGAAGCTTGTTACTAAAAAATAATCAAGTGATTCTTGATTTTGGCTCTGCACCTAATTTAAAAAGTCAATCCCGGTGTGAAAGACTGCAGCATGCTTTTGATCCTTTAAAAGTTGGCTGCCCTGCTGGTGGTGAGGATGATGTGGTGGTAAAGTGCAACAAAAAAAACAAGTAAATCAGGCTCCTAACAAAGTCCGTCTGAAAAGGAAGTGTCACATCCAGACAGGCTCTCCAGAAGTTATGGGCCTCTGAGGCAAGCCTCTTCCATCGCCATGACAACGCCTGGACAATTGAAGAGGGGAAAATGGGGCAAGCCAGTGAGAGTTTGCCTGAACTGTACATCCTTAGGAGCTGTAAACGAAGACACACTCCGGACTTTTGTGTCTGCGAAGGAGGCAGAAACCTGCTTTCCCACAGTTGTGCTTTCCCATCAGCTCTCCTTCAACTCAACTCATTAAATTAGCTTCAATTCACTTCAGACAAACCCAGTAATTCTATTCTGACAATTACTCTGTTGACAACGTGCACACTCACACAGACGCTGCCATTTTCTCACGTCTGTAAGAGACATGTCTCACCCCCAGCTCACACACACACACATTCTGTCTACTTAGCGAGCATGTTTTTGCTTTTACTCTCACAGTTTTCTCCAACAGACTTTGGGTGTCAAAAAAAAGAGACTCTTGTACATATGTAATGGAATACATATGGAGAAGCCAGAGGTTATTGCTGGTTTTCTGAGCTCTTCTGTTGTACTTTCCCCCTCCGGGATTTTAGTCTGTCTTATGTTCTCTTCGCCTTTTTGTTTCCTTTCATGTCTAACCTACCAATTCAACCTTGAACCTGAACCTCAACTTGATCTCCTGTAATCTCACAAAAACACCATGTGACCTCACTTATCCACTACTTCGCCACACACACAAACACACACACATATTGTGGTCTAACCACAGTTGAAACCATCTGATTCATCAGCCACACTATTCCCATCAGTTTGAATATTTGGCGTGTGTGTGTGTGTGTGTGTGTGTGTGTGTGTGTGTGTGTGTGTGTGTGTGTGTGTGTGTGTGTGTGTGTGTGTGTGTGTGTGTGTGTGTGTGTGTGTGTGTGTGTGTGTGTGTGTGTGTGTGTGTGTGTGTGTGTGTGTGTATGCCTGACCATAGCTATTATGCATTGTGTGATTTGCAGAGAGTGTGAGTACATGTGTGTGTGTGTGTTCATTGGGGTTTGCAGTGAAAGCAGAGGTCAGCTGAGCCCAGGAGGCGAGAAGAGATGAAAGAGGTGCAAAACAAGTGCTCAGGTCAAGTGTAGTGGGTGGAGGGGCGGGGTCGTCTTTTCTGATTTTAAATCATAACAACAAACTACCATTGGTGGGTTTAAAGCAGGAAAAGTTCAAGTTGTAAAAACCCAACTGAGCAGCTTTGTGTAAACATTCACTGACCATAGACTTACGACCAACACATGCTCATACGCCACTGACAAATGAGGTTGGTCTTTATGTGCTGCTGATCATCAGACTAATAGATAACTCCACAACTGAGTCTAGGTTACTGAAACAATAGGTAAATGAATGGGAAGGTCTTAGTCATATTTAATGACGCACAATACAAACCACAGTGCCTCATATATGAAGGTCACACACTTTAAGATGCTATAGTTCAGTCACGTACTACGTCTTCCCTTTGCTTCCCAAAGATCTGCATGGTCACACCAGGATCTTAAAGTTCCTTTGAAAATGAATCACTGCAACTGGATGAATTTGTTCACATGGTTGAGTGAACCTGTGCAAATGTTACATGTCTGGTTTGAAATGGGCTTATGCCCTACAGTAAGCCATTTGAACATTGCTGATCATGTGATGTCAAACTCTTTTGGCGTGCAGCCTGAAAAGTGTCTGCCATGTTTCCGCAGGATTCCTTTTTTTAGACCTCCTAATGTTATATGAATCTGTACTTTAAGGGGACAGATCAGCAGAGGAAACATACAGGCGTTGTTGTTTCAGTCAGGTTGCACACAATAAAGAAACAGAAGTTTATGGCACAGGTGTCTTTGTATAAACTTTGAACTTATAGCTAAAATAAACTTATTATATTTAAGAAAACAGAGCGGGACAGAATAGGAACTGATTCATTTTATTAAGCTCAATTACAATCATTCGTTGTGAAAAAACACCAAAACTGTTTGGCTGTTTGGATTAAGTGGATTATGTTGTGGTTTGAGTTAAGATAACTTGATACTCAATACATGGTTGTTTTTCATTCATCTTATCTCACCTCATCTCTATCTCTATAAAAAATTGTTTATTGAACTGCTTAATCCATCCATCCATCCATCCATTTTCTACCACTTTATCTTCCGCCAATCCTAGCTGAAATTGTTATGTCACGTCAAGTTTGTTAAGTTTAGTCACTTATGTCTAGTCTTATTGTACACTTCCTGTTTTATTTTGTATTCACCTTTCCCTCTCGTTTCAGACTCTGACTTCCTCCCTTTGTGTGATTTCCCGCCTTTGAGATTGTTTGCCCCGCCCCTGATTGGTTTCACCTGTTTTCACTTACCTCATGTATAAATAGTCCTCCCCTTGTCTTGTTGCCAGTTCGTCTTGTTCAGTCCATGTGTTAATGTTGAGAAGAATTCCTAGCCAGATCTCCATGTTTCCAAGTTTGGTTCATTGATTTTGTGTTTTTGTTTGTTTTGTCCTCATGAGCGCCTTTTGTTGAGTCCACCAGTGTCGTGTCTAAAGTCGTAAAAGACAGAGGGCAAAAGGCAGGGGTATGGACAGGTCACGAGTCCATCACAGGGCCACAGAGTCAAACTACCATCCACTAGGAACAATTTATCTTCTTCAAAATTCAAAATAACTGAATAAAAGTGAATTGACATGGATCTTAGTGAACATGTTGTAAATCAATTAGTCCATAATTTTGTCAGACTCAATACTTACACACTGTCCATGGGCCCCACCAGAATTATTGATGTGGATACACCCTTCCATAACGTTCAGCTCTTATCTCTTTGATATATACTCTCCTGACAGGAAACCAGCGAGTTTGATTTGCACAGCCTCTTGCACGCACTATTACAGCATCAGGGGTCGATCAGATTAGCTGGAGTTGTCAGGGTTACTGTGAAACACATGTGGACATGTAAACAGTATTGGAAGGATTATGTAACACAACAGGCAGGTTGTGGATTAGTCTTTTTGAAGAAACACAGGGATTACCCATTATTCATTGAAGCAGCTTCAATTCAATGTCACATGAAACACATTTATACAGAGGCATACGTGTGGAAAACACTGCATTTTCAATATGACTTGAAATTCTTTCTTATTCATGTTAGCAGTCTTCATCACAGTACCAAAACTGCTTTAATACAAGTAACTAATGTTATCCTGAGAGGGGTTATCAAGTTCTCCTTGATTAACAGCAGCTTTCGACACTACTGATTACACCATTTCTCATCTTATTTACTGATTTTTTTAGATTGTCGTTGAAAATCTGCCTTATTACGTGGCCCTATAGCACCTGGAGTTCCACAGGGCTCAATTCTGGGCCCAATTCTCTTCTCATTGTATATCAATTTCATTTACAAGACACCGTTCGCCAAAACCCAAACTTTGAGCAGCTGGCATTGTGACATGTACTAACTCAAGACGTGTTGCCTAGTAACAAGAGTAGCAGCAGCATCAGACAGTACCATGTTGATGAATGTTAGTTATGGGGTGCTCATGACATGGGCTGACATACCAAAACCCCTGTTTTTTCTGCAACTTTAAAGGTACAATATGTAGTATTTATGGGTTTATATAACCCAAAATCCACTTTTTTCATAGTTTTAGTTTCATTTTCGTAGTGTTTCAAAAAGTCATGTTAAATAACATGACCGCGGACCGCGGTTGCATAGCCACTGTTAGCAGCGAGACGCCATGTTTCTACCGGAGCCTGTAAGGACAAAACGCGAGAGAACAAAACAAGCGTCTCTTTACTTGTAGCGGAAGTCCCGCCTCCTCTCTCTCCGCTTCGTCTTCTACGGCCGCGGTAGCTCGCCCTCTCCCTCGCCTCACGAACCTCATCTGCTGACACGGAGAAAGACGACTAGGACGACATTTGACCAGCTGCGGATACCGTAGCGCTCAGGGAAGGGAGGGGGTGAGCAGAGCAGCAGGTCTTTGTTGTAAATTTCAGCCTCTCCTCTAGATGGCACTATAAACTACTTATTTCCCCTTTAAGAGTGACATTTTGGGTTCCCCGTGGCTTCTTTGAGTGTGAGCTCCAATCTGCAGTGAGTGTATTTATTTCAATTTACCTAATGTGATATTTGTAAATGTCGCATTGTATTGTTTTTGTTTCCATATATAATGTATATATACTGTGCACATTTTATAACCATGTAGTGCTCTCTGGCAAACTATAAAAACAGAATGTTAAGCCTTTCCGGTTGTGCAGCCACAGAGCACAGACAAGAATGCGGTTCCTGAATGAATGCTAACTAAGCAGAAAAATGAATAATGTATGGGTTCGTCCTGAGGAGAGCTCCTCTGGTCCACCTCAAGTGCCCCTGAAGAGACTGTTGGCTCTGCCCATTATGGAGTTGAACAAGGTGTATTTTCCCCAAAGTAGACAGCAGCTATGAGTGCTGTGACACACAAAAACACCACTGAGAGTTCCCGGGTGAAAAAGTGACAGTTTGGATTCCTCCATCCGAAAGCTACTGTGAGAAATTGATGGGAGCAATTTCCACAACACAGAAAGACAAGGCAAGACAAGACACAAGTCTTGAACACACACACACACATAGTGTTCCCTTTATCCACTGTTGACTAAATTCACGGTGCTCACCCTCACTTTCATGCCTGGCTTTCAGTTCAGCTGTAGGGTCAGCACTTTCTGGTCATACTGGTTGTAAAGCTGTTGCTACTGCTTGGGGAGAAATGGGAGGAGGTCCTTCCTTTCTCCCTCCTCTCCAACCCAGTAACCCTGCAAACCAGTTTATCCCCTACCACCTTTCCGTCTTTTCTCCCTCACCTTCTGTCCAGTTCCTAACTAGGTAGATACATGGTTCATTGGATGCCATCGGTTGCGCCCTCTCTCCGTTGTCTCTCCCTCTCCCCTAGATTTTCCAGACCCCTGCTGCACTAAGCAGAGCTTAAGAGTCAGCTGAGCTGATCAAAGACCATACCCATGTAGTGCCTAACAAGAGGAGAGAGTTCTCAACGACACAGGACCTCCCAGTGGTTTCCATCACCGTAGGCCTACTGTAACAAGAATTGGCATCGAAGGACAGAATCAGATTAAACACAGTGTCTATGTTTATTCTTGTGGAGGCGGTTTTCAAGTCCATGGGATATCTTGTCACTTTTAAACCTCCAGACTCTGTTACCCCAGCATGCCCCCCAGTGTGGGGACAGTTCAGGTATTTTTCCCACCACTTTTTTTCCTTCTCACAAACACCATCCCCTCCGTTTTTTTGTTTTTTTTTCATCTCCTCGTCACGTCAAATTCCAGTTTCCTCTCCATGCTCTTGAACTATATTATCACTCTAATGAGCCATAGCAGACTTTCCCTCCTCTTCCGTTTGTTCTCTAATTCTTCTTCTGATCTCTGTGACCTTTTTCCTGTTTCCCTCTATATGTCTTTCACAGTGTAGTCCTGCTGCAGCCCACTGGGTAACCCCAGGAGAAATTAAACCACACATTTCAGCTATTTCAATCTGTTATCTGCGGAGGATACAATCTAAATCACAATCACAGAATTTGACATGAAAAAATAACAAAGCTGGTGGTGCAGTCAAGCAACAGGGCAACAAAGGAGTAATTATGAAGATGCAAATTGTCCAGCTATCTTCATTTCACCACGGCAATACTACACAACTGAGTCTTAACAAGTCACATTTTGTCATCTGTCTCTGTGACAATTAATGGGTTTTTAATCTGCAATCACGTGTACACTAAGATAGCCTGCTCTGTCAACTAGCCAGAGAGGATAAACAGAAATCCTAGTTTTTAAGAAATGCTCTTGGAAGTTGGATTATACACTTCTAACTCTCCATAAAAATACACTGTAACACAACAATCTACAGCAAATCTTCCAATGAATTTGGCTGAAATATTGAATGTATATGTGACGCATGTTGATATGACATATTCTGTTTTTGAAGGAAAGGAAAAACAGCAGTCTTTTTTGCAAGATGGAGTTTGCATAATTAGTAAGTAGAAGACTATGTTTTTATTTCCAATCTATGGTTCTTCCAGTAAGGACAATAGTGTGATGTACTTGAGGAAAAAGAATAGTGAGTGGACCAATAGTTTTTCATGTATACAAAAATGTATACAGATTACTGCATTACTACATGAATTAGTCTTATGTTTACTGTCAAGAACATTTATGTTCAAAACTTGCACAAACTGTTTTTTCAGAAAATATCCAATGATTGTCCTCCATGTGCGAAATGTGGCAAAATAATGGTGGTCAATCGGGTTTGTGTCTCAACGATAATGTTAGTTTTTTTCATTATTTATCCCGTCTTTGTCGTTCCCTACTTCTCTTTATTCCCAGTACAAATCTAAGCTTACTCAAGTCTTTGTCTTCTTCCGTCATTCGCTTCCTGCCCTCCGCCTCCTGGCACCCTGTTAACCGCCTCCTCCTGTACCATACAGTTGCTGGAACTAAATCTCCTGCACCTGCATAACTAGACTTGTTCTGCTTCCCTGAATTCCTCAAAGGACTGTGCTGCGCTCGCCCTTAAAGAAACTCAGCAAGACAGGGGGACAGGGGGGCGGGCGGAGAGAGCACGAACCCTTTTAGTGGTACTACAGAGCTGGTGGCAGTGTAGAGGACTCCTCTTATATGTGTGCATTTATCTGGAGACGGAAAGACCTTTATTGTGACCTAAGGTTCAGCAAGGGCTCTGGAAAATAATTGTTTTTAAACAGGGGCCCTCAGAAAAAGGCTCTCTGGTCAGGAGTGGGGCCTCCTCATGACCCTGTTTCTCTGAAGTACCACAAAATAGCTCCACCTGGACACAAAAGTTTGGGTGATTTGGGAGCATATGTTGGATTTTAATGCTGATCGTGATTGATGTATTAAACCAGTAAAAACTATTTAAATGACTGCTATCTTACAGCAGGATTTCACTTAGATAAAGAAACTAAGCTGAAATGGTTTGACAAACAATGTTTCATGTTTCATTAAGTTGGATTTTATTATGTATTTTATTTTAGTTTTGTTGTTTCAGCTGTCTGTCTTAACATACAGTACAGTAAATCTTCCTGTGTGCAGCACGGGAATGTGTGCAACATGAGAGCTTAACAACTCTGTACTGAGAAAAACCAGAGAACCATTCATACTACACAATTTACTACATAACTGTGGCATTTTTTTAAGCTACATTACTTTTTATTCAGCGTACTTAAATATGCAATAACATAAGGGAATTTTAGCTTTTATGGATATTAAAAGGAGGACAAATCTGCTTGTAAAGATGACCTACAGTCACAAACACATAACTCAGCCATAACTATGAGTTATGTTTTAAATACTGATGGAGGTGTGTGTGTGTGTGTGTGTGTGTGTGTGTGTGTGTGTGTGTGTGTGTGTGTGTGTGTGTGTGTGTTCCAGGTATTACTCTTGTTATTACTCATGTTGTGGGGAAATAAATCTGTTTACACGGTCGCATTATGGGGACAAAAAGCAAGTCGCCATAATGTAAAGTATTACATGTTAAGGTGGATGTTGTAGAACTGGAAATTAGAATGAGGTGACGGTTAGACCAGTAATAGTTATGGTTAAAGGTGCATTATGTAATAAATCTAAATCAACTGGCCATAAAATCCTCCTAATATGATACTCCAGATACTCAGGAATAATGTTCATATAACAAACTGAACTCACCAACAACAACATTACAGCCAAAATATTTGAATAAAAAAAAATATTTTGCAGACTGCAAATCATGTTTGTGTTCTGAAATCATGTTTTGGCATTGTGGCGCTACCTACCGCCGTCTACCAACCATTGCAGTCAGTAGAGTCTCAGCTGCCGAGTAACCACGGGTTGCCAGGTACGTTAAAAAAACGAAACCTAAAATACCTCAGTATTTTGAATTTGAATGTAGTAACCGTTTTTGGCCACATTCTTACATATGGCACCTTTAAGGATAGAGTAAGCCTCCGTGTGTGTGTGTGTGTGTATGTGTATGTCTGTGTGTCGTTGCCATATGCCAGGCCAGCATCCACAGACAGTAGGAGGTAGAGGAGTGGAGGCCTGAGACTAAACAGCTGACGGTGAATATACAGAGACTAATAGGGAATATGGGACTTAATTCACCATGTGCTCCGTGGGCTCTACTCACTGAGAGAGAGTAAAGAAAAAAAGTGAGCATTTCTCTCAGCTCTAGCTGCACTGCACATGAACCAGGGGCTACAGACTCCATTCTTCTGCCATCTGGCCTTAACCCAAACACAGAACAGCCCCTCAACTCCAGTTCCATCCAGCTTCTCCACCCCTTTAACCTCTTCTACTGACACACACTCTCTCCACCTTCACCGTCTTTACTCTTCGCTGCCTCGTCTTCAGCACACACTCCTCAGCAATGCAACAAGTACAGTATTATTACTACTCTTACTGATAATTAATGTGTAGTGCTCATCTTTAATTCATGTCCTTTGCAGGTAGCAATCAAACAAACAGCAAAAGTCTTAATAATTAGTACGGCGTATAAATATTGACATAGATTATGAAAAGGATACAATTGTGTTTGACAGGTGGTTGAGTGTTAATGCATGCATCCAATAATAATAAGAGGTTATTGTCATAATGATTCAGTTATAAAGTGTATTACAATCATGAATTTTCTGTTTTTATGTGAACAAATGTTACATCAAAGCAACAAGTTTATGTTCTAAGTCTAACCTTTACAAACACGTCGTCCTCCACCAATGAAGTTTAGCCCGTTTTTCACAGAAATGACCTCTATTGTGACATAAATTGTTGTAGAATCAAATCATTGCCATAAAATTTTGGCTTAAATCAGAATATCAATTTTTCAACTACATCATTGACACTACTACTAACATTATATTATAATGCACAATAAGAGATCGTTTAACACTGTAGCCTATGAAAGTGAGGTTTATTTTCACATAATATAGAATTTTCTCTAATTTAATCAGTTTATATCATTTTATAGAATGACCCAATCATATTATAATCATATAATATATCTTCACATAAAGTAGTGTGATGCAGTATATAATGGAGGTGGTGCAAATGGTTGTATATGTCATTAGGTAAATGTTCTAAGCTCATACATGTCCGTCATGAATTTCTAAATTCTTCTCTATTGACCGCCACTGGCCTTCTTTATAAGGTTGAGGAGAAGTCGGTCAAATCCCTCACTGCTCAAATTCAGATATGTGCCACCTGCATGAGACCAGCACATTTTTTCTCCTTGTTCTGCAAATCCTTGGTCAGGGGCTTTTTATGTTATGTGATGGATGTTGGACGTCAGTGTTTTGACACAGTGCAAATACAGACAGGAGCAGAGAGGTGTTTTGGGAGATTTAAGGTGTAAAACTTACAACAAACACTGCCTTGTTTCCAATCTATGTTAGAAATGTGAATAATAACAAGAGGAGGGAATTAATGACTGACATTGAGTCCAAATGGGGTTTAAACAAGTGAATTTGATCTGAAATTAATTAACTCGTATAATATTTTATTTATCTAACGCCCTGAGTAAGCGTAAATAGACAAAATAAAAATGGTGGAGTCTAAAGTGTATTAAAGCAGCAAAACATTTCACCAAAGAGGGAAAAAACATCTGCTCAAAAGTTGATAGAGAATCCACTGAAAAAATGTTACAAATGTCTGGGAGCAGTTTGACCAACATTTAGCTACTTGTGTCTAAAAAACCTTTCTCACACTCTTTACCACCTTGTTTTATTGGTTGCTATTCCAAAAATGTGTCATGTACCTGCTGTCTCGTGAAGATGAATCTCCGCCTCTGTCTCTGACACGTTCCCCCCAATGCTGTCTTTCCCACCAACTCCTGCACATTTTGTCACATGTAAATGAAAATAAAACAAACACCTCATTATCTTCATGTTGCATTCTGTCTTTTTCACTCTGTCCCCCCATGTTTTTCCCTGCATGACTTCTGCCTCTCCAGATCCTCTCTGCTCCTTTCACTCCGATGTTTATTCTCCCATCTGTCTCTCTGTAAGAAGGCGGCACTGAGCCAAACATTGGTGGACCTGCACTCACCATAACAACCAGCAGACAGGTCTTCATTTGATGGGACAAAAAGGCCCCTGAAAATCATTGCCATTCCCCAGGGGGGCATATGGGTGCCTGCCAGCTGCATACAGGATCAGTGCTGGAGATTTGGAGAAAGGGTTATATAGGAAGGAAAGAAAGGTGGAGTTTCCTGGAGTAGTTGCAATATGTCATGTGTGGCATTTAACTCCCGAAATACCCTCTAACTTCATGAATAAGGTGCATCAAATCACAAAATAGCACTGGGGTGCTGAGCATACTGGGTCTGCTCTTTCAGCCGCCATGTAACTGAGTTGATCTAATGTGGAGGGCATGGAATTCATGAAGAATCGTTATTTCTAAATGCTGCTTAATGAGGCCCAATAAAAACATCAATGGGCTCCACCACACAAAAGCTACAAGACAAACATTCAGAGCTTTAGTTTCAGCAAAGCTGTACAATTCATGCTTACAGAGGCTTGATGGGCAATTCAGTGGTAAGTCGAATGAAGAGTCTGCTGCCTCTGAAAAAAGAAACAGGATTGGGACATGGTGGCGTTACCATGGAGTGACAGGCCAAATCTACATCGGTCGATCATAAACACCAGAATGACTGTCTGGTATGTTTGATATAGTACGTCTTTTTTTAGTACAACTGTAAATATTATGTTACAAAAATACTATTACATATTAATATATAACATATTCCTCTATTTATAACCAGGAACACACAGACATGTAAGTAAGATAAAGTAAAACACTAACAACTTTGATTGTCTTGAGTTTTGCTTTTGGATAATGCTCTTGATATATCATTGTGAGAGCACAGAACAACCAATTGGCAATATTTAAATTCTTTGCTATCTACTATAAATAGTTGTGCAGGGACTGAAATATTCTTGAAATGGCTTATCAAAACAAGGTTGTTTTTTTTTGTTAATCTTTATTACATTTCATTTACGTATTTGTGCCATTGTCAATAACTGTGAGGTAATAGGTTATTGCATAAGGGAAGTAAACATATAAGTCAAGTCAATAATATATCGATAACTAGTTTGCCTTGTGAAGCTTCTTGGTGTTTTTGTTAAAAGCGTTGGCATGTTTTTGTTCATGTAATATGTTCACTCAGAACAGGCTGCTCTGAGTATTACAGAAACTGCTGATCCACCGGGATTTTCAAGATGTTCAACCATCTCCACGATTTACAGAGAAAATAAGCATGCCGCCAGAGGTCAGAGAATTGCTTTGACTGGTTAAATATAATAAAAAGGCAACAGTGAGTCAAATAACCACTTGATCCAACCAAGGTATGCAGAGGATCATCTCATATAACACATTGCACTTTGAAGCAAAAGTGGTGCAGCTGCTGAAGACTACACCATTTCCCACTCCATTAAGTGGCCGGTCAGTAAATGGCCACTTAGAAATGGGAAATTGAAACTCTAAACATATATATAGTATACACTGTAGATCTGTCTTCCTCCATAGCAGCTATAAATGCCCAGCATCTCACTTGGACCATTGCTTCCCTCTCAGCTGTGGTCCCATGCCCAGACCGGCACGGCTGTGATCCCAGTCCTACAGCAGGAGAATAAGGAGACAGTTCATAGCGGGGCTGAAGTCATCAGCCAGGCATTTGTCAGAACAGCCACCAAAACAATAAACCCCTCTGTCCTGCTGCCACAAGGTTGGTTTTGGACAAGAGGCCCGGAGAGCACTGAGATGGACTGGCAGCAGCTATGAAAATGGCAACTACAGTCTAACCTTGCCTTCTACTGTAAAAACACCACAGGTGCCCAGAGAAAGGGGAACCAAGGGTTTACACAGATAAATGATAGCAGTCACAGAGTTGGGACAATAAGAATATATGTTTTTGTACGAGTAGGCAGAGGAGCATAGCGAGTGAGGTCATGTCAGTCTTTGATCGCCTGCTGCTTCATTCCCATCTCTTCAAAATCACTGCTGCATTTAATCTCAGATCTGCACCTCGCTGTGCCCGACCCCAACCTGCCACCTCTGTCTCCATGCTCACCACATTACCATGGCGACAATTAAGAAAACCAGTCGTGTGGCACACATAATACAAACACACACACACACAGAACACTTAAAAAAAAGGGAAGAAAATCCTGACTTCTACATCCCGACTTGCAGTGAAACTGTTTTGTGTCTGTAGGCAGAACAGTGAGAGACGGCTGTACCAATCACCGACTAGACCTCCGTTGTCTACTGTACTCTCATACTCTGGCATACACCCCTCCTCCTTTTCTCTCCCACTGTCTTTTGGAGAAACAATGGTCAAATCCATAGGCCACAAATACACAGAAAAACAAAGTGGCCAGTGTGCGTTTCTCTCCCTCCTTCAGTCGAACAAAGAAGACACAAAGAAAGCACTGACAGCACACTCACACACACACACACACAGTTCACTTAGTCCAACTCACATGTCCTGTGCTGGGTTGGGTTTTGGTTAATGCATGAAGATCACTTTTACATTAACCACAAGAGCTCAGTCACTAATAAAATACAAGTATTTGTATATATTTACATATAAAATAAGTATGTGTGTGCGCGCGCGCGATGGCGGACGGGTGGGTGTATAGTGTAGATTTTCACTAACAATAATGTCACTGTGTTTGAACAGAGTTCAGGGAATGTTTGACTTAAATTTGACTCGGTCAAATGTTAAGTGATGTTTAGTGAAACACACGCATGCACGCCATCATTCGCTCTCTCTCTCGTCACGAAGCGTGTTTTGGGGTTTTGTTGCTCACTGTTGTTCTGTCTCTCACACACAGTGTGTGTAGGCAACTATGACTCTGGGATATGTGGTGTGATGTCTGGGTGGGTTTAGCATGTGGATGAAGTCATGGCCGCACAGAAGAACAGAGAGGCCAGAGAGAAGTAAGAGTATACACAATAAGTACATTGACATACATTTTATGACATGATATCATACTATATAGTAACCATGTCAGCAGCTATGTCCAAACAGGAGGGAGATATCTCCACAAAGCCAGATTTCCTGCAGATTTATAAATGTGCTCAGATTCAACCGAGTTGACATGATGCGAGAGACAATGAGAAGTCTGGCTCAGAGTGTGTCCACTCCAGTTTAAAATAGATCACAGTAAGACAGCGGGCAGGATTTCCTAAATCCTCAAAGTCCACGCTCTGGTGATTTCAATCAGGAGTGTCTGTGCTTTTGGTTTGTTCAACGAGCAGTGACTTTGTGACGAGTCTGGTGTTTTTTGCTGCCACCCAGTGTCAGCTCCACGCATCGCACCATGTGTTGCTTTGGCACGAAAACTCTGCAGGATTTAGAAACGTCAACTTTTTTATTTCATTCATTCAACAAAGTTGATTTAAGACTTTCTCAACAGAACATATAACCCCCCCCCCTCTTCCCACCACCCCCCTTTGGTTTCATGACATCACATATCTCAGAAAACAAAGATAGTTCAGGCTGAAAACTGAGATGAAAAGTCGATAGAGACACATTTTTGAGGCCGAATGACGTCAGTTAAAGTAATGTAGGCACCATTGCAGATTGTCAGCAAGAGAATTAATGTATATAAAAATACTGATCTGTTCTGAGGGACATCTGCAGTAAAACATCTTATCACCCATCCCAACCAATGACTTTAAAAAGACATAAAAAAAAAAACATTTCAGTTGCACTGACAGATAAGAACTCAGAGACAATGGCATATCAAGAGTCAAAGGTGCTGTTACATCACAGCTCTACCTTGTTATTCTGAGAGTCTGATGTAGCTTTTTTGGAGTCCTTTTTGGCGACTTTTACTGTCTTTTTCACAGCTGCTTTTGTCTCCTTTTTGTCTGCCTGCTTGGGTTGAGTTTTAACCTTCTGTTTTGCGTCTTTTTTCACAGCAGCTTTACCTTTGTCTGCTTTCTTGTCCTTTGTCTGCTCTCCAGCTTTGGCCTTTGCTTTCGGAGCAGTTTTGGCTTTAGTGCCTGTTGCTGTCTTTTTGACTGGTTTCTCCGCTGTCGTGTCCTTTGGTGTGTCAGCTGGTTTGTCGGCCTGCACGTCCTCCTTCGTCTCTGCAGGTTTCTCTTCTGGTTTGTCGGCCTGCACGTCCACCTTTATCTCTGCAGGTTTCTCCTCTGGTTTGTCGGCCTGCACATCCTCTTTCGTCTCTGCAGGTTTCTCCTCTGGTTTGACGGTCTGTGCGTCCTCCTTCGGATCTGCAGGTTTCTCCTCTGTTGTGTCCTTCGGTGTGTCAGCTGGTTTGTCGGCCTGCACGTCCACCTTTGTCTCTGCAGGTTTGTCCTCTTGTTTTGCGTCCGTTGTCTCCTGGGCAGCCTGCGCAGGAGCCTCTGGTGCGTCTGGTTGGGGCTCGGAGCTGACGGTCACCTCCTTCTTGTTAAACTCGGCATTCACGGGTGTAGAGAACATATTCAGCATGTCCTGAGCTTGGATCCTCTCCTACAGAACCAGAGGCAGCATTGAAGGGGAAACAGTGAATGCACAATAATCCAGTTAGGAATCAAAACACCAGAACCAGAGCCAAACACAAAAGGTCTATTCACACACGATTAGTACCACAGTGGGAGGAAGGTCCTGTAATCAGATTTGTTTTCCATTGAAGGTGTGTATTTGCTGAAAAATTCTTAGGCAGGACAAATTTCCTTCAAATTGCTGCTACAGCTATATTTATTTTGCAATTACACACTTCTAGTTTTCTGTGCTGCAACAATGATCCAACGTATATTAAGTTAGATTTTAGAATATAAGTGCCTTTATTGGTCCAGTGTGTACACTTTTGGGGAAATGATTTCCATTGTGCAGAAACTGAAAACAAAATCATAATAATTATTTTATAATGTAATTATTATTTTATGGTATAATGATTTTGTATGAATTGTTGTTGTTTTTTAAAACCCTAGAATAAGGTGTTTATATGTATGTCAGCAGCAAGGTCAGCCATTTAGGGCAAACTATTTTTATTTTTTTTGAAGTGATGCGTCAGTTGAGGGATATTCAACTGCAACAAGGACTGAGTTATTTTATTTATGTTGGCTTTGATCTGAAACACTGATGTGATAATTGAACAAAACTTTGAATTACTTTTAATGATGGTTTGTAAACACTGATATTTTGTTTTTGTTGCAGGGTTACCAGGTCTGAAAGGTGTCTTAGAAACTTTTAGGATAGTAGAGGATCAGACAAGTAGAGGGAACTGTACGTGTAAAATTATTTTTTTTAATTATTAATTTTGCATGCAAAGGGCAGCTACACAATATGATTATGGTCAGGTATCTATTTGTTTGGTTTCTTGGAAAAGGGTATTTTTTGCATTTACCTCGTAGTTATTCACAAATAAACAAATAGTATCTTGTTTGTTGAGATGTTCAAAGTTACTTTCTTAACTTTTCTCTTATAGGTGTGACACACCACTACCTCCCATGTAGATCAAAGCAATACGTTACTGCATTCCAGTTTTCTTTACACCTATGGTAGAAAGTATGGTTGTAGAGAGATCCTTTGTAAGCATGGTGTTACCCTGGAAAGATCATCTGTACCTTATCCTCGTGAGCAGGGTCCAGTGTGAACCACAGTGCCAAAGCACACCTCTGACCCTTAGTGACAGCTCTGACACCATGAGGGTTCTCTTTCCCTGCACCAAATCCGACCACGCGGCCACACTGCGGATGAACCTCAGCCTGGAAAAGCAAAAAAAAACATACATACATCATACAACATTGAACAACAGAATAGAAGTAAAGCTGCTTTTTGCCACACAGAGTGTGGCGATAAAAGGGGGACATTTACCGTGACTGTTTTTGCATCCAACTCAGTGAAAATGAAATCACCTCCTTCAAAGTCACCATTTAAGTAAAGAACGGCACTGCGGATAGAGGAGGACATACGGATGTTATGTGGTTGCTCATGATGCGTGCTGTCACTGTGTATTTCTGAGCATGCATTCACCTGTAGTCTCTGTGTGTGTATGCAGGAGGTTCCTTTATGCACTCATTGAGCTCAGAGACCAGCAGGCAGTTGTCCGCATGGACAGCGTGGCTCAGGTCCTCGCGGTCCACCTGCTTGTCTGTATAACAACAGTCCAGAGACAAGTTGAAACAAAACCTAACACAAGTACTGTTATCAGCAAGAGGCACGACACCTGGATCAAAGGAGGTTGTTGCCTGGAGCCCCAAACTGAGATGGGGCCAGCACGAACAGCTGATTACATGTTTTACTGTACATTCATTTGGCAAATTAACCTTATCATGTTGAGGAATAGTCAAAAGAAAATGTAAACAATGTTCCTTGGCTGATGCTGATACCGATCATTTCGAAATAAGCCAATGGCAGATTTTAGTTTTTTTTCCCTCCATCTGATACATGATGTCCATTTATTAAACAACACTTATTTCTCTCCAGTCTGCATGCACATATATAGTTTAAATAAAAATGTATATAACTAAATACAAACTATACTAAATATTAGATACATAAAACAGGTAAATAATAAAAAAAATACTCTATTTTAGTGAGTGTGAAAGCATTTGTCAAGTTGCTGAGAACAAAAACGTGTAAACTTCAATTCAAATTTCAATCAACTAACTACTACAAAAACATATTTATTATGTTGTAAGGATCAATCTAATTGTTTTGTTTGATATTAAGTAAACCAACAGACTTTTTTATAATTTTATAATAATGATTAGAACTTTAAGTTGTTGGGTTTTTTCAAACAAATCAGTCTAATTTCTGTAACAACTGCACAACTCTGTCTGTACAACTGTATATTTGACCTAAACCAAACCACTCTCAGGATTAATAAAGGTGTATTGAAATGAAAACTGAGGTGGTCTCTTCCAAAACACACACACATGTAATAGCGTACAGTACAATCGTACTAGATCAGTCGCTGACTCACCATCAATGGCAGAGCGACAGACCAGGTGGGAATAGGCGAAGTAGAGCGCAGTGTCCAGGGCAAAGTATGACTCCAACACCTTCTTCACTCTCTCACTCAGGTCAAAGAAGAGCTGAGCGCTTTTTAGAGGAACTGTCCCTTCTTGACCGAGCTGCAAGAAGTGGGAGGAAAAAAAAAAGCTTCTTTATTTACAATAAATAAACTTAAGTGTAGAAAATTGACCTGGGTTTGACCAAACATAACATTTTTGTTTACTGCTTCCACCATGGCAGAGCTACAGACCTTGACAGCTTTCAGGATGGTGATTCCCTGGAACGTCTCGCTGGGAGAGTGTGGGGAAGGGCGCCCCCTGTAGCCATCACCTTTCAGTGCAGCTGCCTGGAAAATTATTCACAACACTCATGTCAAGATGGGCTCACACAAGCACACAATGTCATTGCATTTTGCAACAGTGAATCTATATTTTAATGGGACATACAGTACGTCATAATTAAAGGTGCCATATGTAAGAATGTGGCCAAAACCAGTTACTACATACAAATTCAAAATACAGAGGTCTTTTAGGTTTCGTTTTCTGACGTAACTGGTTGCCCGGCAGCTGAGACTTTACTGACTTAACATAATGAACATAAACACAAATTGCAGTCTGCAAAATATTTTTTTTATATTTTGGCTGTACTGTTGTTGTTGGTGAGTTCAGTTTGTTATATGAACATTATTCCTGAGTCTCTGTGACATATTAGGAGGATTTTTACGGCCAGTTGCTTTTATTTATTGATTTATTACATAATGCATCCTTAAATAGTCAGTTTAAAGAGCATTATGCTCAATTCCCATTCAGGTTTCACATTATTCACAGACTCACAAGAAAACTACAGATGAGGAAGACATGATTAGATGTTGGTTTTGATCTGACTGCAGAAAATACGCAGACTTAGTGTAGGTTCACAATCTAATCCTGTGTGAACATTACTTCACTTTGATGATAACTTACATTGGAGAGGTTATGCAGCTCCCTGCACTCATCATCACTGATCACTCCATCCAGCAGCACCCGCTGAGAGCCGTTCAGCTGCTTGGACGTCATGGTCACCTTGATATTATCATGCAGCACGACGTCACCTAGAGGAGGTAGGGTTTACACAGGTTACCAGGCTACACTTGGTTTAGCTGCATGAGCGCAAGTTCTGATTGACAGATTCAAGTAACACTCGGTGTCTGACCTTCCTGTGGCACGATGACCTTTGTCATATCTGAAGAATCCTTCTTCTTCTCCTCAACTAGAGTCTCAATCTCCTTCATTAGGTTTCCTATTTCCTCCGTGATCCTCGCCGCGGTCTCTTTGTCAGCCCTGTGACACAGAGGAGTTACAGGATATCCATCACGTGAAGTGTAAAATCACATCTGCCCTGCCACAAACGCATTTGTTTCTTTTATATCTTACTTCTGCTTCTCTCTCAGTTTCTTGGGCATGACGTCTTCAGGTGTCCATGTGTCCTAATGATCAAAGAAAAACAGCAATGTGTCCATCATCACACTTTTAACACAGCATGAAATTACCACAAAGTGGTTGGAGGTTAAATGATTTATCGACTCACTGGATCTACAAAGGTGATGCCAAATGCTTCATATGCAAAATAGAGCAGCTCTTTCTCCAGTATGGACTTCTGAATGTACTGTTTCACCACCTAAAGTCAAGAAAAAGCAGTTGTTGACAATATCTGTTGAAAATTACCACAAAAACAGTACACACACATGAATGAGAAACCCTGTTGTATGCAGAGGCTACAAACTCAGCACATTACAAAAAATCCCTAAGTCATTTGTATTGACGAGGAGTCCTATTAAGCCAATATAAATACAGCATAATATGGACATTTAGTGCCTGTGGTTTGTAAAAAGCCTTAGTTATTGCTTCTTTAAAAAGAAGCAGAACACATTTATGTTGTTAGGATTCACATCAGTGCTTTTACTGTTTCTGTTGAGCACTTGAGTATGTTTAAGAGCTAATGGAGGATATTATTCTCTCAGCATTTGCTGTGCCGGGCTGATGTGCTGCTGATTGTTATGTATTAAAGGGCTCATATTATACCCTATTTCTCCAAGTTAACCTAGTTCCCTGGTGTCATAATGAACATGTCTGTGACATGCTTTGGTCAAAGGATGAAGCACCACAGCAGTTCAATCACCCCAACAGCTCTGGTCAGAACGCTCTGTTTAGTAGTATCTTTTTAGGTCCACCTTACAAATAGTAAAACGAAACTTAAGGGACAGGAAATGACATCAGCCACAGAGGCTACTGGGAGCTAACAGCAGTTAGCATTTGGAAAAGTGATCATTTGCAGGCTCTAGCAGGCACATTGCTGTCATATATAACATGTATCCACTGGACAGATAAATCCTCTGAGGCTGGAAGTTTTTGTAGAACTCTGTGCTGCACTGTGGAGCCAAGAATAGAACTTTGCGCGGACTTCCGGTTTTTCGGATACCGTTGCCCTCAGGCAGCACTCTCGTGTGTTTTACGGACAAGGCAGAGCTCCGCGAGACAACAATGCCAGGAATTTAGCGCATTGTGACGTCCCAATTAGTGCGGAAGTCAACATTGCGTGTTTTATCTCCTGTTATTAGACT
The DNA here is from genome assembly GCF_963457635.1 of Microchirus variegatus. Taxonomy (NCBI): domain Eukaryota; kingdom Metazoa; phylum Chordata; class Actinopteri; order Pleuronectiformes; family Soleidae; genus Microchirus; species Microchirus variegatus. Next base: position 13,744,848 of record NC_139808.1, read on the forward strand.
GAGGAGGACCACAAAAACATGAGTGAGTCATCTTTTTTCACACAAAAATGATTAAAAAGTAAATTTTAATAATAACACAGTTCCATAAAATGCGATGTTAATTTAGAACTACTGTACCTGTCTGGCTGATATGGTTTGTGCTTTGTCCTCGCCCAGCACAGCAGAATAATATGCCACATTCTGTTTCATCACCTCATCATTAGGGTGGAACAACAGGAAGGTTTTGCCACATTCTATGGCCTGCTCGTATTTCTCACCTTGAGACAGAGGACAGAAGTACGATCAGGAGATCACAGATTAGCAGGTAGAAGGTCTGATAATTATTCAACAGAAACACAAAATGTTTTGTTAGTCAGGGGGAAAGAAGCGATCAAATGTGCATCTATTTAAAAAATTTAATTTGTATTGTGGCAAATCAAAACCGAGACATTATCTCATGGAACTTTTTGTACAAAAAGGTTGACATTTTATATTTAATGAAAAGATGAGCCTGATGATGGTTTGATGATTTGAAAGGAGTTCATCAAACTGTGACAAACCACCAAAAAAATTTTTTTTATTAATATAATGAATTGTTTCATCTAAGTGAATCAAACCTCTCGTCTTTTATTGTTTTTTTTGCTCATGTTTTTCCTCAGATTGAACTCCCTGTTATGTTTATGTACGTCTTTAGTCTGTTGGCTATATTTTTTTTACATTTCACACTGCACAACTGCATCAAACCTCAGCACTATGTGCTAGATTTTTTGACACAATACTTGTGACTTTTTTGAATCTTACACCTGGTAAATACTCCAGGTATCTGCCAATAAACTAAAACTAAGAAAAACTTAACTAAATCTAAGCATTTACAAAAAAAAACTACTTTTAGAGACAAAAGGTCAAAACGAAATAAAAACTAAAACTAAAGGAAAAATCCAAAACTATTATAACCTTGATTTCCACTTCCTGTTACCGTTAAGAGCAGCATAGATGCACAGGCTGATAAAGAGAGTGATGTGAGACTCACTGTTGTAGTAGGAGAACTGCAGGTAGTTGAAGTGTGAGGGGAGGAAATCCTCAAAGGGCTTGTCTTTGCCAGCCGTAGATGCCAGCTCCACAGAGCAGTGCTGCTTACAGCTCAGCACCTGCATGTAGTGGTCTGACACAAACACACGCCCACAATGTCACCAAAGGTTCAGCTTGCACGTTCTTAATCTTCTGTATTAAAAAAAAATGTACAGTGTCTCTACCTGTCATGGTCTGGAACAGGTCAGCGCTGTATTCCATGTAATTGTATCCGTCATAGTTGTAGGCTCCCTCGCACAGAGCTCTGCACTCGTCATCGGCTGTGAAGTACCCATCTACGGCCATTTCAAACTGTTCAGCCGACAGACCGAAGGAGTCGTGGCTGTAGTAAGACTTCCCTTGCAGGAAGTTGGCCTGAGGAGAAACAAAAGAGATAACTAAAACGAGATAGATTTTGTAGCATTGGTGCAAATTCGCCCAAAAACGCATCCATTTTCGCGTTCAATCCAAAAGGGCAGCCTTCCTGTAGGAGTCACAGGACAGCTGTCATCAACTTTTATTTACGGCCCAATCTAATGAAAGTGTGTACAGAGTTTTGTTCATGTACGTTAAACCCGACAGGAGATGGCCTACTAGCACTATTTTGCGTCAGTTTTTAGCCCCTCCCACTTTTCCCAATTTTCCACGCTTTTCCCCTGAACGACTTTCACACACAATCGTTCACCAGTTGTGATGCGGTTTTGGGGCATGGGAAAGGCCTCGAAAACGAGGAATAATTCCACGAAATAATAATAATAATAATAAGAAGAAGAAAGAATTCCTTCAATTTCAATAGGGTTCTTGCACATTTGTGCTCGAACACTAATAAATACACAATCATCAGATATGTTACCATGGGTCGTCTTAAACTTGCCAAGGAGAAACATAATCAACTTAATAATTCTGATGTTAAAAGTGCCTCTAGTCTATGGAACATCTTACCTTCTCACATAAAACATGCTCTTTACATTCATTCAAAACCAATGCATTGGTTTAAGCATTCTCTCAGTAATGAGATCAAAATAATAATGATATATTATTATAATAATAATAATAATAATAATAAAAATAATGATATATAATAATAATGATATATAATAATAACCAACCTGTGGTTTAATGACTAGTTGATATTGTGGTAGTAAATTTGTAAATTGTATTCATATTTTATGTCGACCCCAGGAAGATTAGCAACCAACATTGCTATTGGGATCTAAATAAACAATAAACCCCAATCCTAATACAAAAATAAACCATGTTCCTCTATTTAGGTAACAATCACTTTGATGTACCCTTTACTCTAACAACAGCAATAACACAGAAGGTACTTCTTATAAAAGAGAGACAAAGCTGTACAAAGCACTTTTCACCAGGCTGAGATTTCTGTCAACCTGCCTTCCTGTGCTGTCCATTATGATAACGTTTAATGTTTTCTTACAGGTGAGTCAAACACGATCTAGTCAGTATCAACAAAACTCTCCTCCACTAGGCTTCAGTGTGTGTTTTTGAGAGCACAAAGTACGTGTTGAGCTGTATGATTTGCACTGCTGCAGTGTATTGCAACACTTTGCAGAGTCTTTATTGGTGGCTATGTGGATGTGGAGAGTGCTACAACAGGCAACAATAAAATAGATTTAAAATGCCAAAAATGTTGTATGATTCATAAGAATCGGAGTTTGCTCTCACCATATGTAGCCTGGCCTCCAAATCTTGGAAGTCCTCCTCCTTCACTCCCTCCATCATCTTGTAGTATTCCAAGTTCTGTCTCATCTCCATGTGCTCGGGGTTGGCCTGGAAGAACGTGTGGGCTGCTGCCACTGCCTTGTCCAGCTTATTGATCTGAAAAAGAACACATGGTTCATCCCATGAGGTACTTGTGATCGTCTATACATCCATCAAGACTAAATAGACAGTCTTCGAAGTTGGTTATAATTTCCTTAAGGTCCATTACCAAATTTCACTAGTGCAGCTTTAATTAACAAGTGGATGGTAAAGATGTCGTGTCTCAGCAAAATCTAAACTAGACTAGACTAAACCAAGTCTTCCTCAGTTCAGTATGAAATACATTGTTGTGAATTTAGAAGTAAAATGTCTTTGGTCCTAGAGAGTCAATGCTAAAGTCAGATGGAGCATATTGTGCCTTTGATTGACATCTTACAATAATGACCTGACCTTAGTGTTTCTGGCTGCTGCTTTGATCCAGTCCACTTGATCAACGGGAGTTGATTGTTTTTAGAAATATGTTCAGCTGATCAACAGCTTTAACTTTAATTAAGCTTTAATGTGTTAAGTTTCTTTTGTTGTTGTTTTGCGATAAATCAAATTAAAACAGGAATTAATGGATGGACAATTAAACAAATAATAATAATAATATGAATGTTTATCAGAATAACTGTCAGATAAATATTTCCCTCATATATAATATATAGTTTATTTGTCTCCTGAGTAAAACTGAATGATTCATACACACTAAGAAATCAAAGTACGAGACTGTAGGTACAAATGCTTTTTCGCTCCAGTTGTACCCTATCAGGGTACAAGCACTGTACCTTTAAAATTTGTACCTGCTTGTTTGTACCTCTAAAGAAACATTTCTGCAGCCCTAGTGACAAAAATGTACCTTTATGTCCTGGTACAAACATGCACTGATTGGTACACACTGAGAAAAGTACAGTGCTTGTACCCTGATAGGGTACAACTGGAGAGACAGCATTTGTACCTTTTCAGGTACAGTCCCGTACTTTGATTTCTTAGTGGGTAGGCAGAACAAGTAAAAATGCAGTATGTAGGGTTAACATGAAATTTGAAGTCTAATATTGATAGAGTTATTTTTGATGATGTTGCTGCTTTCAAGGTATGTCAGCAAGTCCTGTATTTTCAATTGTAAATAACAATAATACATATATATATATATTTATTTATTTTTAAACTGTGAATATAAAAGCTCCTCAGTGGTCAAAGTGAACAGCTTTCCATCCCAAATGATTACTGTGGTTTGAGAAGTATGAGTTGATCATAAGCACTTGAAAGCAGCAGTTTGGGCCTTTAAAAACCACTGGATCCCAGAAATCTACGTCCTCACGTCAGACTCTGCAGACTCCACCTTAAGACGTGGCATGACTGTGCTGGTGCTGTTGCTGCTGAGGGGGTTGGGGTATTTACAGTTTTACAGCTCTGATCTTAAGTTTGAATGAGATCAAAACTAAAATGTCATTTTAGTTTCACTGGTAAAGCTCGGGCCTGCATCATCATTTAACCTTTATGTTTTGAGTATGATAATGCCTTTTACAAGACCAATTTACATTCGTTGCTTACAGCATTGAGTATCAAGTTGTGTACCTTGAAATAGGCGACTTGCAAGTAATTATATGGGCTCCTCTTCTTAAACTCCAGCTCCACGTCTTCAGTGACTTTGTGCATAGTGGGAGAACCCAGTTTCTCGGTCTCGCAGGAGTTCACACAATCCGCCCGTTTCAGGATTTTCTGGAAGAAGCCCAGGTCATCCACAGACCCGGCCCCTGGAACTGGAACTCCTAAGCCGGCCAAAGGGTCACCGAAAGCGGTGTGGTTGGCGCAGCTGATCCGACACTGAGCCTTCACATTGCGGACTGTAGCTTTGTTCCTGAGCGCTTTCTCCATGTTCAGGATGACCGTGAGCCAGTCTCCCTTATAGTACGCTTCCACTGCCGTGTCGAAAAGAAAATCGAACGGCTCCAAAACAAAGTGGTTGTTCAGATTATTGTCCGATGTGCATAGTGGTAAAAGAAGAGACAGAGATACGAGCGCAAAATGGAGCTCCATGATGCTGAACCGTCACAGCTCTGCAACGGGACAGAGAGACGGATCAGAGAGGCTGGGAGCCAGATATCTGGTGCCGGTTCAGAGGAAAGGGAAAACTTTACTTCTTCCTCAGACAGTAACTTGTCTGGAGGTGGGGTTTCAGCCCCCAGCAACACCCCCTCTGCCCCCCACAGAAATCAGAGCCACTGTGTGGGTAAAATCAAAGAAAACAAAACTTCACAATAAAATAACAACTTCATGTAATACATTTGCTTTTCATCCGTTTTTGTTTACAGAGGCCGAATACAAAGAAATACACACGCGCGCACACACACGCACGAACACATCATACATTACACATTTGTTACAACAATCTGTATATAACAAATTAGATTTTTTTTATTGTCATTGTCATTCCGTGACAGTCACAATTATAACAATATAATATTATTACAAATACATTTTTAACGATTATTATAGAAACAAATGTTATATGAAAAATGACACACATTTTACTTTAAAAAAAAAAAACACCTAACCCTAACAATTTCGGAGCACACGTAGCTTTAAATGTAAATTCCCATATATTGTTCATGTATTAACGGAAAATCTATGTTTTTGGAAATCGTGGAGTTACAACTTTACAGAAACACAACATCAAATGTAGCGGAGCTGGGCAGTTGGAGGTGTGCCTGATGAAAGATACTTATTTTTATCAAATAATACGCAATAAATATTTTTAATATCAGTCATGATGAAAAACAAAAGTTCAAAACATAAATCCGTTGACAAAATAAAAACTAGTGTCTGTGTGTGTGTTTCGCACATGGTTTCCCCACAAATAGTTTTACACAGGCAAACGTACGACTGCTATTCAAGGCAAATTAGGACCTCGCGAAGCCTCCGGTATTTTTAACCAAGATAGCTGGTGGTGGTGGTTAGTTGTTACAAAAGCAGTAAATCAGCATGTGAGGTGGTCGACATTACTTTATAACTTACTGCAAAATAGATTTTCGTAACAACTGTTAAGACGAGACCATGGACAGGACAGTCAGCCTCCCCAGTCAGCCCAATAAAACAACCACAGGTAATGTTAAGTCATTTAAACCGTGACAATATTTAAATTAGCAACTAGCATTAATAGTAGGAATTTTACTGCTTTAACAGCTGTGGCGTGGTGAAATTGGAAATGATGCATGTATTTGGAATTGGTTAATCGTTGGTGGTTGTAGTGACAATTTCCACGTGAGTGACTAGACTTGTGTTTGTGTTGTAAATAAACTCAGTGCATCGCTCTATTACACTTACAAATTATTTGAGCAGTTGTAGCTTTTGTCATAGTACGGTAGGTACAATGACTGTTGTGGCTGTGATAATTAAAATTGTATTAGTAGTAACGACTCAGCCTTACATGTTACATGTGTATGTGTGACGTAACTGTCCCTGTGTGTTTGTGCAGTGACTCTGGTTGAGAACAGCGGTGCCCCCGGCGGCCTGGAACTGGTCAGCTCCTACCAGACCAACAGAGTGGGAGACCCTACGGACCTGGTGGCTCTGGCATCACAAGTTCAGAAGGTGCAGTCATCTTAATGTATTTTTATTCATTTACTATTTTATTATTTTATCTTAGTTTTTTTTTTTTTGCTTAATAATTTTATTGCAGTGTTTTGCACGTTTAACCATTACCTGCTCATGTGAATCAATATGAGTAATCAAAAAAGTATTAACTGTCTTTATTAGGGAGATGATTTCATTAAAGCCAACGCTTGCAACAAACTGACAGTCATCGCTGACCAGATAAGATACCTACAGGAACAGGCGAGAAAGGTAAGAAGCTCAACTAAAACTACCGTTTTCATACACAGAATGACATAAATGTTGCCATTGTTCTGTTTGGGGTATACACAAAAATTGTTCAAAACAATCATCTGTTCATCATCTTTACACCCTACGATTTAGATAGATAGATGAGATAGATAGATAGATAGATAGATAGATAGATAGATAGATAGATAGATAGATAGATACTTTATTCATCTCACATTTGAGAGGCTTGGGGAGAACTGGAAACAATCCTTGCTGGGAGAGAGGCAGTGCACTATCTTTACACAAGGACAACATACAGAGACAAATGACCACTCACTCACCCTCATGCTTATAGTTGCTAATTTATCTAAATCATATCTCCATGTTTTGAATTGTGTTAGAGTATATAGAGAATACAAATTTCACACCCATCATGCCCACATAATCTTATGTTGGCAAAGAACTCGCTAAAGAATGTTATTCAGATCTGTGTGGTGATTCATAAAAGTATTATAAAAAGTAGTAAAAGTAGGGACGGAAGGAAAAATGTTGGTATTCAAGTATAATATATATATATTAGAGCTGCAACTAACGATTATTTTGGTAATCGATTAATCTGTCGATCCTTTTCTCGATGAATCGTTTAGTTCATAAAATGTCATAAAATGTTAAAAAACGTTGATCAATGATTGTCAAACCTGGAAATGACGATGTTCTCGAATGTCTTGTTTTGTCCACAAACCAAAATGATTCAGTTTTAAGGATTTCTTTGTTATGTGGAGCAAAGAAGCAAAGAAAATATTCACATTTAAGAAGCAAAAACAATCAGGAATCTGGTTTTAATCATGAAAAAAGCCTCAAACCGATTATCGATTATCAAAATAGTTGACGATTAATTTAGTAATCGATTAATCGTTTCAGCTCTAATATATATATATATATATGTTTTATTCTCTTCCAGGTTTTAGAAGAGGCTAAAAGAGATGCTGACCTCCACCATGCTGCCTGTAACATAGTCAAGAAACCAGGCAACATGTACTATCTATATGAGCGACCCTCTGGACAGAAATACTTCTCCATCATTTCCCCAAAGGTTGGTATTACTCTGACATGTCCACCTGTGTGGATATGAGTTGCAAAATACCAATACAGAGCCTGTTACTTAATACACATGAATGCCTCACGTGGTACATGGCACGTGACAAAACTGGATAACATTGGGGGGGTCAAAGGTTGTTAAACCAAGGAGGGAGTTGATAGAGCAGGTGGCCAAAACAGAGGCAGCTTAGGTTGGATATGACTGGCTATCGAGCAGCTACCACACTAGTGATATGTAGGAATACACAGGTTATGAATCGGCTGATTTATCTTGTGTGAAATTATTCCTGGCATAACCTTTGTCTGCTCCTCTGTAGGAATGGGGCACAAGCTGCCCTCACAAGTATGTTGGTGGATTCAAACTGCAGCATGACATGTCCTGGACCCCGGTAGATGAGGTGGAGAAGAGGGATGCAGAGATCGCCATTATGGACAAACTTCTAAGTCAGCAGACTGCCTTACCTCCATTCACAGAACCAAACTTCAATGGCCTTTGTAACTAAAGGACGGGGTGGACACACGGTGAAGACTAATCATGGTCTTAATGGACATAAATTTAAACTGTGAAAAATCCATACATGAATTGAATGAAGTCACAATGTGACTCAGACTGCCTCACTACAGGATTTTGTTTGGAAGCAGGTACAACATTAAGAATGTGTGTTCTTAAAGGATGTTGATTTTCAGCTGTCATCTTACTGGCATGTTGCTACCATCAGCTGCTGATCAGTGGAATAGCCTGGTAACTGCAGAAGAATGTAAAACAGCTTATTTCGAAAATAAATGATAATGATGGATAACACCTCTCTAGCTAGCAGTTTAGTTTAATGGATTCTTAGTTATTTTTTTAGAGCTTTATCTTTTATCGGGGGCTGTAAAACTTACCTTGAGTCACTGGTCAACTCATGTTTAAGTTTTGTGTTTTTTATTTGTAGGTGTAATCAATTAGAATAGTTATGATCATATTTTACAAAGAAACAACAACATATTTAATTTCACACACACAATTTCAGGTCAAGAATATTAAAGTGCAATAACTTTATTTTAAATCAACTGTCTGCATTCCTTTATTTTAAGCACAATTTAAGTTAAAGTGTTGACAAAATGAAATGATTTTGATAAAAGCCAGCTGTTCTTTGATTTAAAAATGGGGCCAGTAAGTTGTATCACAGTCAGCTGTGAGCATCTCCCTGTGAGGACGTGATTGTCAGTAGATACGAATTAATGTGTGGCAAAAGCTGCCAGTTATCCGTAGCGATGTTGAAGTGTGCCGCATCTTCCTCTGACCTGATTCTCAGCAGCACATGAGACTGTGGAGGGAGGAAGAAGAGCACTTTCTGTTCTTCTTTGTGGGACAAATCTGAAATAAGATAAGGGAGGAAGTGTTTCTCCGACAAGGAGGAAAGGGCAGCCTCCTTCAGCTGGCAGCAGAATAGGCTGGTAGCAAAGTCCTCATTCTCTGAGCAAATTTCATCCCATAATCTCTCAAACAGAATGAGTTTGCTGCTTCTTCCCCAGGCAGAGGGAGCGGGCAGGGGTGCAAAGACCTGTTGGAAAGCCACATGGATGGCAGGCAGGACTGAGTGCCAGGAGTGCCCATCCTGGGTGGTAAAGATGGCGCTGGCTTGGAGGGTAGTGGGGAAGGGCTGTCTCGGCTTCAGTCTCAGCTTCACCACTGGCAGCGGTCTTTCTCTGAAAAGGCACGGGATGCTGAGGTTGCTTAATTCTTCATAGTGGTCATCTGTTAGGCTGAAATGCAGGCGAATGCTGAAGAGTTGATCAAAGCAGTGGTCATTATCCTGAGTGTGAACCAGTTGGTAGCTCAGAGTAATTTCCGAGGCAAAGTCGGGGTCGTTGAACTGACCTCTGTAGGCTTCTAGCGTTGCGTTAGCCTCATCTGGGCATTTGTCTGCATCATTCTGGTGTAGGTCACTTTCTGGCATTGTATGTGTCTGTTGACATGTCTCAGAATTCACCTCAACCACACTAAAAACAGCTTTCTCTGTCTGGTGGATGGTCAGCGCTCTCGTCAGCCCCTCACTCTCAGCTACGATGCACGACAGAGATCGTGTCGTAACTTGCCTGCCTCTCTCAGTCACACCCCGTGCCAACACCCCGGTCAGCTTCTCCTGGGACAGTGTGGTGAGGAGGGTGTAGTAGAGGCGTGCGTGGTCCTGGATGTCTGTGTCTCCGTGGTGGCAGGTAAGATGCTGCAAGATGTCGGCCAGAGGGACAAGCACCGAGTCCAGGCTGGGGTGGACAAGCAGGCGGCGGCAAACTGCCAGCACACTGTTCCCCAGATGCCAGTTACCTCTCATGCACAGCGTGGAGGATGATGGAGTGATGATGCTGTACAGAAAACGGAGAGTGCTTTGCTGGGGGATTTTTCCTTCCTCTGCTACTCGTGCCAGCATCTTGAGGTGTGACTTGAGGGCTGGTAAGGTGAGTTGGGTGAGTGACACCTCAGTGATGGCTCTCTGCAGAGCTTGTAGAAGCCTCTCAGCCCAGTTAGACTCAGAGAGCCTGTCCTGAATGTAGTCAGCCAAGCTGATGAGGTGTGGTGCTAGATGGGTGTGGTGGAGGTAGAGCTCACACAGCTTCTCTACCAGGCTACTGGAGTAGCTCTCCATGTGACAGAAATGCATAAGGAAAAGGAAGGTGGCCCTGAAGAAGGTGACTATATTCTCCCTACTGCCTCTGCTCTCCACTATGTGTAGCAGAGCAGCGAGGTGTTGGTAGAGGTAGGCTAGGCCTTTACCTTCTCCATCCTCTCCTTCCTCAAGGTAGACCAGAGACAGCAGGTTGAGTCTGGTTAGCAATGTAGGACTATCATTGAACACAGTGGGCATGAGCACTGAGGCCAGCTGGGGAGTCAGCAGCACAGGTAATGCCTCATCACCGTCACTGCAACTGATGGGCCGGTTCTCTGGAAAGTGCAGGATGCAGTCAATGTAGAAAAGCTTGTCAGCTGTAGTCAGCAGGGGATGCTGGGCGAACACAACTAGTCGTTTGAGCATGAACAGTTCGTCCTCTGCGCTAAACAGGCTGTCTGTGAATGCACACTTCATCAGAAGAGTGGTGTGGAAGAGACACACCTGAAAAGATGAAGACAAACATTAACTCTGGTTCAGGAAATCTTTGTACATCACAACGGCATGAATATCACACAAAGCTGCTACACGTACACTCTTAATTTATTCAGAAAAGATGTTTGACTGCTGATAAAACTGCTGCACAGTCTGTGAGCTACTGTCTCCTGTGGTATACGAGTTGTGAATGCTAAACTAAACTAAATCAGTAGGAAATAATATTGATAAAAAGCTCTTTTTCTCCTCCATTTGACACAAACCTTGCTCGTCCCCAGCAGTCGCAACAGCTGAGCTCTGAATATGGCAGGAGGGATACCAGGCACCATAGCAACCACCTCTGTCAGTCTGTGTAGCAGTGCAGCCTGGCACAAAGGAGTGAGGAGGTAGGACTCCTCCAGGAGGGAGGACAGGATGGAACGCAGCTCCTTGCAATTTGGCCCTGTCTGCAGGGTTGGCACTGAACCCATAGGCCCCAGGATGAGAGATGACAGTACACCAGAGTCCTTCGAAAGGACAGAGTCCCGGTCTGCTTCCCATGCAACTAGAGTATTCCCTCCAAGAAGAGATTTAAGCTGCTCAGCACCAGCACCTGTTTCCTGGGTTAGCTGGTGCACAGCATTTCTTAAAACCAGAGTGTACAGTCCTGCATAAGCCTGGTGGAACTGGGAGGTTTCACTGTGCCTTAGTCCATCCAAGAGCTCGACATGCTGGGAGAGAAGGCCAGGAGAGCAGGATTCCAGCTCTCGCAAACAGTCACAAGCTGTGATCCGGAGAGAATGAGACAAACCATCACTATGGAGGTCAACAGTGTTCTGGGATATCTCTAGTAGCACATCCAGGAAATCTTGAGATGCAGGGGAGCGGCTGCTCATACAAGAAGTGCATACGAGCACAGAGGTGAGAGCCAGGAGGAGGTGACATCGAAACTGTACAAACTTTGGAGGGCACTGGGCAAACACTGACATGAGCTCAAGGGCTGTTTCCTCACCCACAGAGTCTGAGGGACACAGCAGGTGTGGGTACTCGCATAACGGGGACAACAGGAGGACCTAAGAAGGGGGTAAGCAACACTAGTTAGATTGAACACTAATGGGAAACACTAAAACATAAAAACACAACATGATAACTATTTTTGGCATGTTTTATAATTACCTTAATTTACAGTAATTACAGAAAATAGCTAAATGCATACATACATATTATGTCAAAGGTCAAAGTAAATGCCCTTACTCTGACCTTTGACATAATGACATCTCAATTTCTCAAAGACCAAATTGTTGTCAACAGACCAAACCTCACATAAGAAACAACAACAACAATCAAACATTAATTTCTAAAAAGCTTTTGAAAATGATTCATCGCTCTTGTGTTTATTTTAGTCCACATAATCCACACATTTAAATACAAGACTTTCCTCGTTTGTGTTCAACGAAAACTGTCAGTTTAGTGTTGGCAGCTGTACACACAACGCAGAATACAGTAGCTAATATTATCCTACTTAAGTTGATATAGAACTGATACAGTAGTTTATCCATTCAGTCAATGTGTTGATTTGTGTTTACCTTAACAGCGTAGCTGGCTCTGTCATCTCGGATCTCCCTCAGCAGCTCTGCCAGGAAAGCGTCCACAGTTGTCCCCGACAGAAAGTCAGTGGGGCTGCGGGAGAAAGCAGAGAGCCTGTCTGTCCAGTTCACTGCCATTATCACTTATTACTGTCTCCTACACACATTATTTGTTTACTTTAAAGTGAAACGCAACGTTCTTAACACAGACGTCCAGTCCAGTTTACAGGGAGGGGACTTCCGTGTTGTGAGTCACATGAACGTTCATCGTTATTAGCGCTGGTGGTGTCACATTAGCGCCCCCTGCTGCTCCGGAGTTTTAAATGTTTTTTTTTTGTATTTATTTGTTTTATTTCTACCACCTTTATCCCCCACACGAGGGCACAGTCTTAAGTGGTGGTCATTCATTGGACTGTAAGGGCTGCTGTACACTCAAGAGCTGCAATATTTACTGAATGAAATAATGCCTTTATGAGCCACTGATCCCTGGAGTCTACTGAGGCAGCCTTCCACTATGAAACACTTTGCTGTGGCTTTGAAAAGACGTGATATAACTATGTATGTTGGATGTGTGGGTATTAGTACATGGGTCTTGGTACGTGGTTATAATCAGAATTGTATGTAAGGCCATTTCCACCACATGGAAAACAGTCATAATTCATAATTATGAGATATCTCTTCATTATGACTTAGTATGTTATTATCGTTATGACTTAGTATGTTATTATTACAACATATCATATCATAATTATGACTTAGTATCTCATTATTGTGAGATAGTATCTAATTATCACATAGTGCAGACATGTATTTTTATTTTTCAAGTGGAAAATTGTGAGTACTGTATAATTATATATTTGTAAAATAAATAAATAAAAATAGCTCTTCCCTTGTGTGTTGTCTTGCACTACAAGAGGAGACACACAGAGGGCGCTGTTGAATAAATGTACCGTCTCTCTCACAACAGAAGAAGAAGAATCACAAACTGACCAATCAGACGCGCCGTTTATGAATCGAAGAGGAAGTATTTGCAAGGCGCCAATTTTGTGTTTGTGAAAATCGGCGACGTTTTGCTGTGTGTGTGTGTCCTTATTGAGTTCCCAATAACATCGCGACGATGACTGAGAACACGTTCCCCGTGTACACTGCGGATGCTATCGTGAACTTTTACCGAACAGAAGTGCTCACTGTTCAAGAAGCCAAACACTTAACGAAGGGCGACCTAACTCCTGCCCCGAAGGTAACGTCCGTTTATCGACTCACTGCTGTGACTGTATCCGCCGCTGCTAACAACACTGAATGCAACACAACCGTTTGTGTACAAATGTTTTAATAAAAACGAACGTCTGAATTTGCGGATTATGACAAACAACTGTGGCTTCGAGCCTTCAAAGTAACCATTTATTTAAAACTCGAACATATTATTTTATGATAAAGAGGCACACCCTCCGTTTTGCTGTAACAATCAGAGTTACAACGTAAAATACAGTACTAGTCAATGACACATGGCTGTTTGTTAGACATTATTTTGTGGTCGCGTTGTGCAGTGTGTCATTAGATTTATAATCATTATTTTAATAGACAATGCTATAGCTATAGCTATGAATAACTCATCACTCACTACTTTTATAATTACATCATAACTTTGTATTTAAAAAGTGAATGAAAGAGAATCCAATATACATATATATACATTAACACATTTATTATGCCACCACCCTAAGCGAAAATCTGCCCTAATTTAACAGCATTAGTAATCTATACAAATGTATTGTGTTGTTTGTTGTTGTTGTTTTTACTGTGTGATTTTTGCATCTTTCTTTTTCATTACTATGCTAAAATATAATAATTCTTGTTATCCATGCATTTTCAAATTTTAGTGGTTGGGTGTTATGCAATTTATGTTATTTGCCAAATAAATAACAATACCATTTTTAGTTTTAAAGAAGTTTTTGAAAGATTTCTAAAATATTTATGTTTTCTCAAATTTATGACAAGCGGTATAATTAATTTGTTAACCACTGTATAATAAGTTATAAGTTAAATAAGCTTAGTTTCCTGGTTTCAATGCACATTCTTTCGATTTACTGACTCTCCAGAAAAAATTATAGAAATCCATCCTTTGCCTATTGAGTCATGCTCACAAAGAAAAAACTATAACTTTAATACAGAGTTTATAAATATTAACCTGATAATTCTCTCTTCCAGCCAGAGACAGTTCAAACACTGTACATGAGAGTGCTGCATCTTCTGTATCGTTTCAGACCCGAGTGTCACTCCATGGTGAGAACTGTGTTTATTCATCAACCTCCACATCAAGGAAATCAGTTCATCTTCTGTCACCTTCAGCAGCTAATATTTACATGAGATATAATCAAGTGGTAAATGTCACAGAGTCTGGATGTTGTACTCAAGCTTGATATGCTTGTTGTTTTCCAACAGGTTCCACTTCTGGAGAACATTCAGTATCCAGTGTATCACGAGGGTGCGACGTCTATCATAAGTGTCTACATACGAATGTGAGTTCTGTGCGTGTCAATGAGTAGCAAGATCCAGACCAAACTACACATAGACGTTTATGAGACACTAACATTTTTAAAGTCATGTTGACATTTTTAGCAGTTATTAATGAACATAGCAAAACTTACCCTTTCTCTCATGGTTGATTAAAATTAAAAAAAAAAAACTTTCATCAAAATCCTTCCTTTAGTTTTTGAGAGATGCTTCTCAACAAGCAGATGGGGCTTACTGTAAATCATATTTATTAACCCAACTGATTCACCATTGGGACATTTTACATTATGCACTTGTGATAAAAATGTTGATGGCAACTTAACATCATTAGATACCTCAGCTATTGTTGTAATACACGCATGGATTGTGCTGGAATTGGATTTCAATGTCATTTTATGGTTGATATGTACATTTAACCATTTGTATTTATGTAATAATAACTTTTTTATTATCTTTTTAGGCGGCAGTTTCTGCCTATGTGCTTGGTGTCTGATTTCTCACTCAATGACCTTCTAGCCCCAAGTAAGTAAAGGTCTATTACTAGTTAAAATACTAATTAACATTGATAATCACTGTCTTCTGTTCTCTTCCAGAGAAACAGAAGACACTCACTGTTCTCAGTGCAATCATGAACTTTCTTCACTTCAGGAAGCAGAGAACAGCCATGGTCTTGGAGAGGCAGACCAAATTTGTATGTAACATTAGCCCACTTCTAACCCCCCACACGCATGCACAAACATACTTGGTTTTAGCAATGCGCACTTCTGTCAGTAATCTCAAGCTATGAATTTGAAATTACTTGTCAAGATACAATAAAATGTCTCGCTATGAATTAATACCTTTCTGGTGGCAATGGTCTAAACCGTTGATTTTAAAATGCAGAAAAATCCTTTGACTTTGTATTTAAGTTTTGGACATTTTTCTAAAAATAACACACACTGTTGGCCACCCGGTATCTTGCTGCATGTTTTTCTAAACGCTGACATGTTGGGAAAAACTCCTACCTGCTGTGTGTTTGGAGTTTCACACAATGTAACAGTGAGTCTCTCTGTTGTCAGAGGGCAGACATGGACAGGCTGCAGACCTACACCAGAGGCAACCGAGAAGCAGAAAAAAAGATCGAGGCGCTGACGTAGGTCTTGGGTCGAACACGTGACATAGACGTTTCTTCTTTGTGTGGTTAGAACATGAAACTAGATGCGTATAGATTTTTCGTGTCCTTCCTTGTTCAGTACCATCCCGCCGGAGCAGCAGGCTGAGGCAGAGGAGCTGGCAGCCGCATTGTCTGAGCTGCAGGCCACCACCATGCACGAGTACCAGGAAGTGGTAAGTGATGACAAAAAAAAAATATGGTCAGAATAACAAACCATGCTGCCAAGTCAAAGTTAAATAAACTTGTCTTTTTTTCAGAATGTGAGCAATGACTGCATCGCTGAGTGGAAAACCAAAATTGCAGAGACGTCTCAGAAGCTGGTACGTGACTGTGATTTATATGTTTATTAAATAACCATGATGTGTGTTTGTATTATGAAGTTGTTTTTTAGTGTTATGTTATGTCTTATGTGTGTGTATCAGGCCCAGGTGAAAGTGGACTTGAGCAACATGAAGGAGGACATCGGCAGACTCAAGTCTCAGATCGTGGAGTCTCCAGAGGAACTGAAGAGTCAGATGGAGAAGATGAGGGAGAACCTCAAGAATGTGAAGAACTCAATCGTAAGTACCAGGGCAGGGTGTCCGCGGAGTCTTAAAAAGCATTAAAAGTTGATCAATCAATTTTGGGAAAATTAAGGCCCTTAAAATGTATTAAAAAGTCTTAATCACGATTTCATGAGGTATTACATTTTGTCAATAGAGTTTAATTAAATATGCACGAATGTATTTATTTTCCTTCCCCTCGTTTGTTAAAAACAACAATGCTCAGGCATGCTCTTCCTGCTAGATCGGCTCGGGGGCCGCGTGCACTCATGCCGTTACACATCTTGGGACAGTGAACACCTCCTGGCCTGAAATAATATCCAAAATGACATGAAATAAACTCCAAAATTGTGAATTCTTGAGTCAAAATGTTGCATGCCTTTGGTTTAATTAATTCTTTCGAGCTTTGTTCCTTTCCAGCTTTTGAGTTCCTTTCTATGGTTGTGCTCTATAGATTTAATTGCAAACTAACACTGCGCACATTGGCAGCCACGCTTCCGTCAGTCTGCTCCACTGCTACACGTAGCTTACCACCACCAGTGAGAATGTGTTTATTAATAATGGGTAATTTGTAAAGTGCTTTGGGTGTCTAGAAAAGCGCTCTAGAAATATAATGATGAATAATAATAATAATAATAATATGTTAAAATAATCGGCTAACTAATTCTTTCAAGCTTTTCAGGAAACACAAAAAACTTTACTGCTTAAATCACACACTTGACATAGGTCATTATATTAAAGGGGTAAAATCATATTATCTGATCAACTGAGGATGTAGGCGATTTTACATAGGTGGCCGGCGTCATGGATGATGATTTAGGCAACAAAGAAACCATTTTGACAAAGAACTTTGACATAGGCCATTATTTTTAACAGTGTGACAATATGTGTTGCTGATTACAGCTTGAAGTGGCGATAAAATATTTTGAGAAAGTCTTAAAAAGGTATTGAAATTAACTTCAGGATTCCTGCATATACCCTGCAGACAGAAACAGACGAGCGTGTGGTGGAGCTGCAGAACATGGTGCAGGGTGTCACTCACACCGAGGCTGAGATCCAGCAGATGTACAACTTGATGCAGGACCTGGAGAGCAGCATGAACAACACCAAGCAGAAACACGAGATGGTGAGTGTTCATGTCCTCTGTATTTTATATTTCACATCAGCTTCTGCAAATCCCCACTCCTGTGTTAACAGCTTGTCAATGTGTGTGTATGTGTGTGTATGTAGCACCAAGACTTGACTGCTCAGTATGAGAAGAAGCAGAAGGAGCTGAAAAACCTGTGTGTGGAGGAAGCTCAGATGAAGCGCGCTCAAGCAATGAAGCTGGACAAAGAGTCCAAGCAAAACATCCGGAGAAGGATGAGGAAAGAGACGAAGGAGCAGCATGTTCAGGATGTTATGGGGTATTTAGTAGTTTTGATAACATTATGGAATTAAACAAGTTGTTTTCAAACATGAAATCTGGAAAACTTAGTCTAACCAGACAATGATAACAGCTATAAAGTAGTAGTTGGTTGATCATCTGTAAAATAAATGTATTAAAAAGTTAAACTTACCTACTCACCAGGCAGTGTAACCAAATCCATCAGAAGCGTGAAGAAATGGCTGAAAAAATCCAAGAGATCTCCAAAGAGACACAGCAGCTGAAGGCCAAGATCCAGAACCTGAGAGACGTCTGCAGCAAAGAGACGGAGAAGGCTCAGGTACAATCGCTCACAACTGTCTGCTTTTCACTGTGTCCAGTGTGTTCATTCATGTGTTGACACTCACCTGTGTCGTTCCTCCGTGTTCAGGCTCTGTACGATACTCTGTCCAATTCAATGGTTGATTTACACGGAAGAATCGAGACGCACATCGTGGACCTGAAGCAGGATGTCGTCAAGATGTCTGCAAACTTTTAAATAGATCCTTTTTTTCATTTTCATCCTTTCTATACTTGTGTTACTGTGTTTTACTGTTCTGACCTTTTTGATGTTTGCATTACAAATAAAATCTATTGTTATATTATTACTATTTAAATTGTATTTTATTAATCCTTGTCATCGTTTCATTAGTTCATAATTTCCACGATTAAACCTTACATGTCTTATTTTCAACATTTGTAAGACCTACTACACTTTGTAGTTTGAGCACTCATAACCATACTTTACTGTGTAACATTTAAATGTTTATTTTTAATGAACCGTTTCAAAAAAGTTACCTTTACAAACAATAAACACCCCAAATGTAAGCCCACTGTTTCTTTGATTTTTACTGTCAATTAGAAAATATCAACACGGTTGAATTTTGTGAAAAACTATTGTTAGGTGGTGTGGCACAAGCGGTCGTGGTCGAATGGATTAGGTACATTTGAGAGTTCTGCTCAAGCTGCATTGTGCTATTCTGAAAAAGAAAACTTTAAAACTGTCTGCGGGGTCTTAAAACGTATTAAAGATTGATTTATACATTTTGGGAAAATTAAGGAACTTCTTAGTCTTAATCACAATTTAATGACGGATTACGTTTTGTCCATAGAGTTTGACTGCAACAAGTATGCATGAATGTATTTATTTTCTTCCCCGCATTTAAAAACGATGCACAGGCATTTGATTGCTGTCCTGCAGCAATGAAAGAGGATCAGGATAACATTTAAAATGAATGAGCCACAACACACCTTAACCCATACAGCAGATGACCCCTTTATTTAATCTACATTACACTGAATTGTAGAAATATAATACTTTTTTTTTTTTTTTTTTAAATCATCCCCAAAATACTCAGGATTTGTCCCAGTGCTGCTCCTGTAGTTCGACAACGGTCTTTTAACTGACGTTTTCATGTTCAGGTTCTTTTTTTGGTCCTTCCTCTGAGTTTGGACGTGACTTGTTGGATCTCTTGAACGTGAGCAGCTGAGCTTTGTACTCTTTAACCTGACTCCTCACTAAACGCAGCTCCTTGCGCAGTTCGTTGATTTCAGTGATCAGAGTTACGTTCTCCTGTAGGGACGACAGTCGCTGTTAGAATACCACTTGCCTTAATGGCCACCCACAGGAACTGTGTGAGCAGTGAAGAGTTTATTCACCTTCATGATCCTGGCATAGACTCTCTCATGGTCCTCGGTGGATTTGGTCAGCCTCATTTTCAGACTGTTAACCGTCTTCTCCAGGTGATCACGATGGCGATAGAAGGCCTTCTGGACATCTTCGTCTACATTGCTTTTGTCCACCTTGGAAAAAGCAGGCACAGATTTTGCATATGGACTGCATGTGAGACTGCAGAACAGACCAAAAGTATTAAAGACGTGCTAAATGAACCACTCACTCCATCAGCCTGTGGCACGTAGCGGGCATAGATCATCTGCACACTGTCCTTAAGTTTCCTTGGCTCTTGGATGAAGCCAACACAGTTATGAAGGTCTGACTTGAACCGCTTAAGATGTGTCTCCAAATCTTTCACCTGGCCACAGACACACAACACCAATGTTCATATCTGCTCCATGGGTGGAGCCTGAAAAGTACACGTGAACTGGAAAGTTAGCATGTTGTTTAGTATGTGTGCTGACCTTCTGCATCTCCTTGTGCATCTCCTTGTCTCTGGTCGTCAGTTTGAGCCTCAGGTCGGACACAGTGAGCTTCAGCTGAGTGTTGCTCTTCTGGCTTTGCACCAGCTCCTCCTGCAGCTGTCAGAGACCACAAACAACATGGACCATTTACTATTGGGAACATGTTACTTGCTAGTGTGTTATCTTTTATGAAATAAAAAGGATTATATCTCGAGAAAACCTGATGGATCCTCTCCTTCTTCTCGATGATCTCGTCTTGTTGTGGCTCAGTCTGCTTCTTAAGCTCGCTGCACTGGAAATCCAGAACAAACTTCAGCTTCTCCAGCTCCTGGTTCTTCTTCTTCAAGCCAGAGATGGTCTTATCCTGCATCAGCACAATCGTATGGTGGGATTTCAGAGGAGGAAGCTATGTAAGTATGACTGTGAGTCATAAGATCAGACATTTTTTAGGAGAGCATGTTCAGGACCATAGGGTCCATAATTTAATCTAATTTGTTTATAGCTTTTGCATCCTGATAGGCATCAATAAATTAAGTTGTCTGTCAAAAATATGTAATATACAAAATATCTAAACTATCACTATTTTAAAGTTACACACTACGGTTGTACAATCGTATTCAAGGCAGTGCAGTGTGAAGCTCTGATTACAGACACCTTGTCCTGGTTGGTCTTTTCATGTCCAGCGATCTGTCTCTTCAGGTCCTCGATGTCACTCTCCAGGGAGCGGATCAGTCTCAGCAGCCGCTGCCGCTCCTGCTTCAGTTTGTCTATGTCTGTGCCCTTGTCTACAATCTGCCTCTGCAGACTGTGGACCTGAATGAGAAGCACACGAGGCGAAAGATGAGTATCATTTATGTTCTGACTCAAATCTCGAAGCCAAACTCTTTTACCTTTTGGACAATGATACGGCTTTCTCCCTTCAGATTTGTGTTGGTATCTTTTTCAGTGCGTAGCTGCTTCTCGTATTTGATTTGGATGTTGTGGATCATTTTCTCCTCATCCTCCTCTACTTGCTTTATGATTTCTTTAAATTCCCGGATCTCCTGCTGTGCATCCTCCTGGCACTGCATTTAAAAGAAATTACAAAAATCAGTGGCCACACCTCACTAAAGCGCTGCCATCCTCTTGCTTGCTGACTGACCTGAGCCAGGAGCTGAGTCTTCTCCTGCAGCTTGGCTTCATAGCTCTGTGTCAGTTCCTCCAGGTCCTGGACTCTGTGATCCTCTGCAGACTTGAGTTGCTTCTCAAAGTCATCCTGCATCCTCTCACACTTAGCTTGAAGATCCTGGAACCTCGTATGCTCCACAATCAGCTTCTGGCTGTAGGATGTCTCTTCATATCACAGATAAACACAATGATCATTGTAGGAAGAACAATTAATACTTTATGGACAGTGATGACACCAATTCACCAAGTCTTCTTCTCACCAAAATCTTCAAGTTCTTTGGATTGTTTCACAGTGAGCTCTGCAGTGCTCTGCTGGTGTTCGCAGTCCTGCTTTTCCATCTCTGTCCTCGTGGCCTATAGAGACAGTATCGAGAACAAACAATGATAATTCAACATTCTTTGCAGCCAAGAACCAAAAAATGGAAATCTCTTATGTATTCTCCTTGGAAAATATATTAGATTACAAAATAAACTGTCGTTTCTAGTCGTTAGTTACTAGCAGACCTGCTGTGCATTTTGCAGAGATTCGATTTGCAGTGTAAACTTGTCCGAAATCTCCTTCAACCTCTCGTTGTGGCTCATGTCCTTCAGGCGGAGCTGGTACTCGTTCTCCATCTGCATCTCCTCCAGCTGCATCTTTAGCTCCAGCATGTTCTCCGTCTGCAACACAAATACACACATACACACACAGACAAGTTGGTCATATCTATGTATACGCGTAAACAATTGTACCCTGACGATGTGGTCTACAGCTGGAGAATGAAAGTAAAATGGCCTAACGCCAACATACACTGACCTTTTCCTCCAGGTCTGACTTGGTGACAAGAATCTCTTCGGTGTGGATGATTTGCCTGTTGCTCTTCAATCCTCTGCCTTCTTTGTCCACGATCTTCCATATCAAGAGACAGCCATCGTCAGACGCTGTCAGCAGGAACTGATCATCGAACGTGATCTCCATCTGAGGACGTACGTACAGTATAGGGTTAGTGGATTTCTATCTCAGTTAAATAGCAGTTCACTTGACCCACCTTGGAAACTGGGCCACAGTGAGCCTGGTACATGATCCAGTCCTTCTGAATGGATAATGGGTATTTAACGGCCCTGATGGTTCCACTGGAGGTCCCAGTGAAGATAACCCTTCCAGAGTGTGACACGGCGACGGCAGTTTGAGCTATCTCATCACCAGGAACCTCCCTCAGGACCTGTACAACGACAAATCCTACATGTCCTCAACAAGAACATCCCTGTCTGTGTTGAATGTATATATAAACCAATGGACTTACCTGAAATGATAATATAATACATTTCTTGCTCTTTCTTGCTTTATAATAATAGATAAACCCGCATTGCATGTGACGTTTGCAACATTATTGGCAAATTAACACTTTGTTCTTTGTCAGCAGTTTGGTTATTAGTGCTCATTTGCATGCTGTACGGCTACCTACTACATCAGTTGATTATAATTCAGATCAGTAGCACAAAATAAGATTCAACCATTTGGAAAAAGAAATCATGTGGCAATCAGTGTTGTGGCGGCAGTGGCCATAGTACTTTTAGTTTATTGTGAAACTGCAGTGGGTCAGAGGACATCAGCTGAAGAGACAGTCCTGTGTCCAGTACTGTGGCCCAGACTTACTCCCAATGTGATCAGATCATAAAACGTATTCCACAACATTCGCACCTGAACTTCTGACTGGACCAGGTTTATAGCTTAAGAACATATAGTCAGAGAGTAGAGAGTACAACTTATACAGTAGAGTTTTGCTCCTACTGACTTGACAGTCTTGGATCTCCTTCAGTGTGAGGTCGGTTCCCACAGCCAGGATGGTCGCACAGTCTGAGGAGAAGGCCACGCCTGTGTAGCCACAAGACTTGAGGACGCTCTCTGACTCACGCTTGCCAGTCTGTGTGTTCCACTCATACACCGCACCATCCATCCCACATGACACAAGCCGTCTGTCATCCAGGCTCCATTTAACACCACGGATCTGCCCAAAAACAAAGATGTCCCGTTGTTGTCGAATTCGACTGTGAGTCTGCTGTAGAACGTACAGTATTGTCGTCATGGCTGTCTCACCTTTCCATTGTGCCCCTTCAGCGTGAGGATATTTTCAAAAGAGGTGACAGAGTAAATGTGAATGATATTTCCATTGACAGCTGCAAACATGTGGCCACCATTGCTGAACGCACACTGAAGAGGGAGGAAAGGTGAAAGAGTTTATGAGGTCATCATGGATAAAAATTATAGACAGGCAGTGCGAACACACACACACAAAATGCAAACATACATCCCACCTCTCTGCAGCCACGAACATTAAACTCCTTGAAGGTGCGGATGTCATCGATAATCAGATTCATGAGTCTGAGTTTGTCTGAAAAGCCGACCAGGATGAAAAGGCCCGTGGGATGCAGAGCTACGCTGTGTGCCTCTTCCTGGAATTCCTTATATAGCTCCAACACTCTGTGAGACAAATGACAGAGAGCAGCAATGAGGCACATCTTCAATGTTTAAGACTTGAACCTCAGCTTCATCATCCGTCCATCCATCATCTACCACGGGGGGTGCCAGTCCATCGCAGGCAAAACATCACACAAACATCTCACACTTATGGTCAATTTACGGTGACAAATTAATGTCGTCCAAAATTTGACAAAAACGACATACTATACTGTCGTCCAGAATCTGACAATTTTTTTGAAATCAGTTTTTTGGTCCAAAACTTGACAAAAACGTCATACTATACTATGTAGTACGTCATACTATACTATGTCGTCCAAAATGTGACAATTTTTTGAAAAAAAAAACATTGGTCCAAAATTTGACAATTTTTTTTAAATCAGTTTTTTGGTCCAAAACTTGACAAAAACGTCATACTCTACTATGTAGTACGTCATACTATACTATGTCGTCCAAAATGTGACCATTTTTTGAAAAAAAGAAATTGGTCCAAAATTTGACAAAAACGACATACTATACTATGTCGTCCAAAATCTGACAATTTTTTTGAAATCAGTTTTTTGGTCCAAAACTTGACAAAAACGTTATACTATACTATGTAGTACGTCATACTATACTATGTCGTCCAAAATGTGACCATTTTTTCAAAAAAAAAATTGGTCCAAAATTTGACAAAAACGACATACTATATTATGTCGTGCAAAATCTGACTTTTTTTTTTTGAAATCAGTTTTTTGGTCCAAAACTTGACAAAAACGTCATACTATACTATGTAGTACGTCATACTATACGATGTCGTCCAAAATGTGACCATTTTTAGAAAAAAGAAATTGGTCCAAAATTTGACAAAAACGACATACTATACTATGTAGTACGTCATACTATACTATGTCGTCCAAAATGTGACAATTTTTAGAAAAAAAAAATTGGTCCAAAATTTGACAAAAACGACATACTATACTATGTAGTACGTCATACTATACTATGTTGTCCAAAATGTGACCATTTTTAGAAAAAAAAAATTGGTCCAAAACTTGACAAAAACGTCATACTATACTATGTAGTACGTCATACTATACTATGTCGTCCAGAATCTGACAATTTTTTTGAAATCAGTTTTTTGGTCCAAAACTTGACAAAAACGTCATACTCTACTATGTAGTACGTCATACTATACTATGTCATCCAAAATGTGACCATTTTTTGAAAAAAAAAATTGGTCCAAAATTTGACAAAAACGACATACTATACTATGTGGTCCAAAATCTGACAACTTTTTTTGAAATCAGTTTTTTGGTCCAAAACTTGACAAAAACGTTATACTATACTATGTAGTACGTCATACTATACTATGTCGTCCAAAATCTGACAATTTTTGTGAAATCAGTTTTTTGGTCCAAAACTTGACAAAAACGTTATACTATACTATGTAGTACGTCATACTATACTATGTCGTCCAAAATGTGACCATTTTTAGAAAAAAAAAATTGGTCAAAAATTTGACAAAAACGACATACTATACTATGTAGTACGTCATACTATACTATGTCGTCCAAAATGTGACCATTTTTAGAAAAAAAAAATTGGTCCAAAACTTGACAAAAACGTCATACTATACTATGTAGTACGTCATACTATACTATGTCGTCCAGAATCTGACAATTTTTTTTAAATCAGTTTTTTGGTCCAAAACTTGACAAAAACGTCATACTATACCATACTATACTATGTCGTCCAAAATGTGACCATTTTTAGAAAAAAAGAAAATTGGTCCAAAATTTGACAAAAACGACATACTATACTATGTCGTCCAAAATCTGACAATTTTTTTGAAATCAGTTTTTTGGTCCAAAACTTGACAAAAACGTTATACTATACTATGTAGTACGTCATACTATACTATGTCGTCCAAAATGTGACCATTTTTTCAAAAAAAAAATTGGTCCAAAATTTGACAAAAACGACATACTATATTATGTCGTGCAAAATCTGACTTTTTTTTTTTGAAATCAGTTTTTTGGTCCAAAACTTGACAAAAACGTCATACTATACTATGTAGTACGTCATACTATACTATGTCTCCAAAATGTGACCATTTTTAGAAAAAAAAAATTGGTCCAAAATTTGACAAAAACGACATACTATACTATGTAGTACGTCATACTATACTATGTCGTCCAAAATGTGACCATTTTTAGAAAAAAAAAATTGGTCCAAAATTTGACAAAAACGACATACTATACTATGTAGTACGTCATACTATACTACAGGGGTCACCAACCTTTTTGAGTCAGAGAGCTACCTTAAGGGTAAAAAATAATATGGAGGGCTACCATATAAAATTTTTTTGTTTGTTTACCATTTAAATGATTAATATTATGCATTCAACTGCATACACATTCATTCCAGTGCTTACTCCTAACGATTACCAGTTTTTATAAACAATATCAAAGATATTTTACGGACAGATCATACGGATACATGCAAGTGAGGTGAAGTGAAGTGAGCCCGCGGGCACCGTATTGGCTGCCTGCGGGCTACCAGGTGCCCGCGGGCACCACGTTGGTGACCCCTGCTATACTATGTTGTCCAAAATGTGACCATTTTTAGAAAAAAAAAATTGGTCCAAAACTTGACAAAAACGTCATACTATACTATGTAGTACGTCATACTATACTATGTCGTCCAGAATCTGACAATTTTTTTGAAATCAGTTTTTTGGTCCAAAACTTGACAAAAACGTCATACTCTACTATGTAGTACGTCATACTATACTATGTCATCCAAAATGTGACCATTTTTTGAAAAAAAGAAATTGGTCCAAAATTTGACAAAAACGACATACTATACTATGTGGTCCAAAATCTGACAACTTTTTTTGAAATCAGTTTTTTGGTCCAAAACTTGACAAAACGTCATACTATACCAGGGGTCACCAACGTGGTGCCCGCGGGCACCTGGTAGCCCGCAGGCAGCCAATACGGTGCCCGCGGGCTACCAGGTGCCCGCGGGCACCACGTTGGTGACCCCTGCTATACTATGTTGTCCAAAATGTGACCATTTTTAGAAAAAAAAAATTGGTCCAAAACTTGACAAAAACGTCATACTATACTATGTAGTACGTCATACTATACTATGTCGTCCAGAATCTGACAATTTTTTTGAAATCAGTTTTTTGGTCCAAAACTTGACAAAAACGTCATACTCTACTATGTAGTACGTCATACTATACTATGTCATCCAAAATGTGACCATTTTTTGAAAAAAAGAAATTGGTCCAAAATTTGACAAAAACGACATACTATACTATGTGGTCCAAAATCTGACAACTTTTTTTGAAATCAGTTTTTTGGTCCAAAACTTGACAAAAACGTTATACTATACTATGTAGTACGTCATACTATACTATGTCGTCCAAAATGTGACCATTTTTAGAAAAAAAAAATTGGTCCAAAATTTGACAAAAACGACATACTATACTATGTAGTACGTCATACTATACTACAGGGGTCACCAACCTTTTTGAGTCAGAGAGCTACCTTAAGGGTAAAAAATAATATTGAGGGCTACCATATAAAATTTTTTTGTTTGTTTACCATTTAAATGATTAATATTATGCATTCAACTGCATACACATTCATTCCAGTGCTTACTCCTAACGATTACCAGTTTTTATAAACAATATCAAAGATATTTTACGGACAGATCATACGGATACATGCAAGTGAGGTGAAGTGAAGTGAGCCCGCGGGCACCGTATTGGCTGCCTGCGGGCTACCAGGTGCCCGCGGGCACCACGTTGGTGACCCCTGCTATACTATGTTGTCCAAAATGTGACCATTTTTAGAAAAAAAAAATTGGTCCAAAACTTGACAAAAACGTCATACTATACTATGTAGTACGTCATACTATACTATGTCGTCCAAAATGTGACCATTTTTAGAAAAAAAAAATTGGTCCAAAACTTGACAAAAACGTCATACTATACTATGTAGTACGTCATACTATACTATGTCGTCCAAAATGTGACCATTTTTTGAAAAAAAAAATTGGTCCAAAATTTGACAAAAACGACATACTATACTATGTTGTCCAGAATCTGACAATTTTTTTGAAATCAGTTTTTTGGTCCAAAACTTGACAAAAACGTCATACTATACTATGTAGTACGTCATACTATACTATGTCGTCCAAAATGTGACCATTTTTTCAAAAAAAGAAATTGGTCCAAAATTTGACAAAAACGACATACTATACTATGTCGTCCAGAATCTGACAATTTTTTTGAAATCAGTTTTTTGGTCCAAAACTTGACAAAAACGTCATACTATACTATGTAGTACGTCATACTATACTATGTCGTCCAAAATGTGACCATTTTTTGAAAAAAAGAAATTGGTCCAAAACTTGACAAAAACGACATACTATACTATGTAGTACGTCATACTATACTATGTCGTCCAAAATGTGACCATTTTTAGAAAAAAAAATTGGTCCAAAACTTGACAAAAACGTCATACTATACTATGTAGTACGTCATACTATACTATGTCGTCCAAAATGTGACCATTTTTTGAAAAAAAGAAATTGGTCCAAAATTTGACAAAAACGACATACTATACTATGTCGTCCAAAATCTGACAATTTTTTTGAAATCAGTTTTTTGGTCCAAAACTTGACAAAAAAGTTATACTATACTATGTAGTACGTCATACTATACTATGTCGTCCAAAATGTGACCATTTTTAGAAAAAAAAAATTGGTCCAAAATTTGACAAAAACGACATACTATACTATGTCGTCCAGAATCTGACAATTTTTTTGAAATCAGTTTTTTGGTCCAAAACTTGACAAAAACGTCATACTCTACTATGTAGTACGTCATACTATACTATGTCATCCAAAATGTGACCATTTTTTGAACAAAAAAATTGGTCCAAAATTTGACAAAAACGACATACTATACTATGTCGTCCAAAATCAGACAATTTTTTTGAAATCAGTTTTTTGGTCCAAAACTTGACAAAACGTCATACTATACTATGTAGTACGTCATACTATACTATGTCATCCAAAATGTGGCCATTTTTTGGCAAAAAAAATTGGTCCAAAATTTGACAAACACGACATACTATACTATGTCGTCCAAAATCTGACAATTTTTTTGAAATCAGTTTTTTGGTCCAAAACTTGACAAAACGTCATACTATACTATGTAGTACGTCATACTATACTATGTCGTCCAAAATGTGACCTTTTTTAGAACAAAAAAATTGGTCCAAAATTTGACAAAAACGACATACTATTTTATGTCGTCCAGAATCTGACAATTTTTTTGAAATCAGTTTTTTGGTCCAAAACTTGACAAAAACGTCATACTCTACTATGTAGTACGTCATACTATACTATGTCATCCAAAATGTGACCATTTTTTGGAAAAAAAAATTGGTCCAAAATTTGACAAAAACGACATACTATACTATGTCGTCCAAAATCTGACAATTTTTTTGAAATCAGTTTTTTGGTCCAAAACTTGACAAAACGTCATACTATACTATGTAGTACGTCATACTATACTATGTCATCCAAAATGTGACCATTTTTTGGAAAAAAAAATTGGTCCAAAATTTGACAAAAACGACATACTATACTATGTCGTCCAAAATCTGACAATTTTTTTGAAATCAGTTTTTTGGTCCAAAACTTGACAAAAACGTTACACTATACTATGTAGTAAGTCATACTATACTATGTCGTCCAAAATGTGACCATTTTTTGAAAAAGAAAATTGGTCCAAAATTTGACAAAAACGACATACTATATACTATGTCGTCCAAAATCTGACAATTTTTTTGAAATCAGTTTTTTGGTCCAAAACTTGACAAAAACGTTATACTATACTATGTAGTACGTCAAACTATACGATGTCGTCCAAAATGTGACCAATTTTAGAAAAAAAAATTGGTCCAAAATTTGACAAAAACGACATACTATATACTATGTCGTCCAAAATCTGACAATTTTTGTGAAATCAGTTTTTTGGTCCAAAACTTGACAAAAACGTCATACTATACTATGTAGTACGTCATACTATACTATGTCGTCCAGAATCTGACAATTTTTTTGAAATCAGTTTTTTGGTCCAAAACTTGACAAAAACGTCATACTCTACTATGTAGTACGTCATACTATACTATGTCATCCAAAATGTGACCATTTTTTGAAAAAAAGAAATTGGTCCAAAATTTGACAAAAACGACATACTATACTATGTGGTCCAAAATCTGACAATTTTTTTGAAATCAGTTTTTTGGTCCAAAACTTGACAAAAACGTTACACTATACTATGTAGTACGTCATACTATACTATGTCGTCCAAAATGTGACCATTTTTTGAAAAAGAAAATTGGTCCAAAATTTGACAAAAACGACATAATATATACTATGTTGTCCAAAATCTGACAATTTTTTTGAAATCAGTTTTTTGGTCCAAAACTTGACAAAAACGTCATACTATACTATGTAGTACGTAATACTATACTATGTCGTCCAAAATGTGACCATTTTTTGAAAAAAAAAATTGGTCCAAAATTTGACAAAAACGACATACTATTTTATGTCGTGCAAAATCGGACTTTTTTTTTTTGAAATCAGTTTTTTGGTCCAAAACTTGACAAAAACGTCATACTATACTATGTAGTACGTCATACTATACGATGTCGTCCAAAATGTGACCATTTTTAGAAAAAAAAAATTGGTCCAAAATTTGACAAAAACGACATACTATACTATGTCGTCCAAAATCTGACAATTTTTGTGAAATCAGTTGTTTGGTCCAAAACTTGACAAAAACGTTATACTATACTATGTAGTACGTCATACTATACTATGTCGTCCAAAATGTGACCATTTTTAGAAAAAAAAAATTGGTCCAAAATTTGACAAAAACGACATACTATACTATGTCGTCCAAAATCTGACAATTTTTTTGAAATCAGTTTTTTGGTCCAAAACTTGACAAAAACGTCATACTATACTATGTAGTACGTCATACTATACTATGTCGTCCAAAATGTGACCATTTTTAGAAAAAAAAAATTGGTCCAAAATTTGACAAAAACGACATACTATATACTATGTCGTCCAGAATCTGACAATTTTGTTTGAAATCAGTTTTTTGGTCCAAAACTTGACAAAAACGTCATACTCTACTATGTAGTACGTCATACTATACTATGTCATCCAAAATGTGACCATTTTTTGAAAAAAAGAAATTGGTCCAAAATTTGACAAAAACGACATACTATACTATGTGGTCCAAAATCTGACAATTTTTTTTAAATCAGTTTTTTGGTCCAAAACTTGACAAAACGTCATACTATACCAGGGGTCA
Organism: Microchirus variegatus; assembly: GCF_963457635.1. Lineage (NCBI taxonomy): Eukaryota > Metazoa > Chordata > Actinopteri > Pleuronectiformes > Soleidae > Microchirus > Microchirus variegatus. Next base: position 13,776,001 of record NC_139808.1, read on the forward strand.
CCAACGTGGTGCCCGCGGGCACCTGGTAGCCCGCAGGCAGCCAATACGGTGCCCGCGGGCTCACTTCACTTCACCTCACTTGCATGTATCCATATGATCGCTCAGTAAAATATCTTTGATATTGTTTTTAAAAACTGGTAATCGTTAGGAGTAAGCACTGGAATGAATGTGTATGCAGTTGAATGCATACTATGAATCATTTAAATGGTAAGCAAAAAAAAAATGTTAATGTGGTAGCCCTCAATATTATTCTTTAGCCTTCAGGTAGCTCTCATCTCAAAAAGGTTGGTGACCCCTGTACTATACTATGTAGTACGTCATACTATACTATGTCGTCCAAAATGTGACCTTTTTTAAAACAAAAAAATTGGTCCAAAATTTGACAAAAACGACATACTATTTTATGTCGTCCAGAATCTGACAATTTTTTTGAAATCAGTTTTTTGGTCCAAAACTTGACAAAAACGTCATACTCTACTATGTAGTACGTCATACTATACTATGTCATCCAAAATGTGACCATTTTTTGGAAAAAAAAATTGGTCCAAAATTTGACAAAAACGACATACTATACTATGTCGTCCAAAATCTGACAATTTTTTTGAAATCAGTTTTTTGGTCCAAAACTTGACAAAACGTCATACTATACTATGTAGTACGTCATACTATACTATGTCATCCAAAATGTGACCATTTTTTGGAAAAAAAAATTGGTCCAAAATTTGACAAAAACGACATACTATTCTATGTCGTCCAAAATCTGACAATTTTTTTGAAATCAGTTTTTTGGTCCAAAACTTGACAAAACGTCATACTATACTATGTAGTACGTCATACTATACTATGTCGTCCAAAATGTGACCATTTTTAGAAAAAAAAATTGGTCCAAAATTTGACAAAAACGACATACTATACTATGTCGTCCAAAATCTGACAATTTTTGTGAAATCATTTTTTTGGTCCAAAACTTGACAAAAACGTCATACTATACTATGTAGTACGTCATACTATACTATGTCGTCCAGAATCTGACAATTTTTTTGAAATCAGTTTTTTGGTCCAAAACTTGACAAAAACGTCATACTCTACTATGTAGTACGTCATACTATACTATGTCATCCAAAATGTGACCATTTTTTGAAAAAAAGAAATTGGTCCAAAATTTGACAAAAACGACATACTATACTATGTGGTCCAAAATCTGACAATTTTTTTGAAATCAGTTTTTTGGTCCAAAACTTGACAAAAACGTTACACTATACTATGTAGTAAGTCATACTATACTATGTCGTCCAAAATGTGACCATTTTTTGAAAAAGAAAATTGGTCCAAAATTTGACAAAAACGACATACTATATACTATGTCGTCCAAAATCTGACAATTTTTTTGAAATCAGTTTTTTGGTCCAAAACTTGACAAAAAAGTTATACTATACTATGTAGTACGTCATACTATACTATGTCGTCCAAAATGTGACCATTTTTAGAACAAAAAAATTGGTCCAAAATTTGACAAAAACGACATACTATACTATGTCGTCCAAAATCTGACAATTTTTTTGAAATCAGTTTTTTGGTCCAAAACTTGACAAAACGTCATACTATACTATGTAGTACGTAATACTATACTATGTCGTCCAAAATGTGACCATTTTTTGAAAAAAAAAATTGGTCCAAAATTTGACAAAAACGACATACTATTTTATGTCGTGCAAAATCGGACTTTTTTTTTTTTTAAATCAGTTTTTTGGTCCAAAACTTGACAAAAACGTCATACTATACTATGTAGTACGTCATACTATGCGATGTCGTCCAAAATGTGACCATTTTTAGAAAAAAAAAATTGGTCCAAAATTTGACAAAAACGACATACTATACTATGTCGTCCAAAATCTGACAATTTTTGTGAAATCAGTTTTTTGGTCCAAAACTTGACAAAAACGTTATACTATACTATGTAGTACGTCATACTATACTATGTCGTCCAAAATGTGACCATTTTTAGAAAAAAAAAATTGGTCCAAAATTTGACAAAAACGACATACTATACTATGTCGTCCAAAATCTGACAATTTTTTTTAAATCAGTTTTTTGGTCCAAAACTTGACAAAAACGTCATACTATACTATGTAGTACGTAATACTATACTATGTCGTCCAAAATGTGACCATTTTTTGAAAAAAAAAATTGGTCCAAAATTTGACAAAAACGACATACTATTTTATGTCGTGCAAAATCGGACTTTTTTTTTTTGAAATCAGTTTTTTGGTCCAAAACTTGACAAAAACGTCATACTATACTATGTAGTACGTCATACTATACGATGTCGTCCAAAATGTGACCATTTTTAGAAAAAAAAAATTGGTCCAAAATTTGACAAAAACGACATACTATACTATGTCGTCCAAAATCTGACAATTTTTGTGAAATCAGTTTTTTGGTCCAAAACTTGACAAAAATTGTATACTATACTATGTAGTACGTCATACTATACTATGTCGTCCAAAATGTGACCATTTTTAGAAAAAAAAAATTGGTCCAAAATTTGACAAAAACGACATACTATACTATGTCGTCCAAAATCTGACAATTTTTTTGAAATCAGTTTTTTGGTCCAAAACTTGACAAAAACGTCATACTATACTATGTAGTACGTCATACTATACTATGTCGTCCAAAATGTGACCTTTTTTTTTTTGATATATTTTTTGGGCCTTTTTGCCTTTGATGATAGTATAATGGAGAGAGACAGGAAACAGGAGGAAGAGAGGTGGGGAATGACACGCAAGAACACCGCTTGATGCAGGATTCGAACCAGAGTCACCTGCAGCAAGATACAGCCTCAGCATATGGGGTAGGTGCTCTACCAACTTAGCCACCGCTTCCCCCCAAATGTATCCATTTTTTGTAAATAAATGTGGTCCAAAATTTGACAAAAACGACATACTATACTATGTAGTACGTCATACTATACTATGTCGTCCAAAATGTGACCATTTTTAGAAAAAAAGAAATTGGTCCAAAATTTGACAAAAACGACATACGTCGTCCAGAATCTGACAATTTTTTTGAAATCAGTTTTTTGGTCCAAAACTTGACAAAAACGTCATACTATACTATGTAGTACGTCATACTATACTATGTCGTCCAAAATGTGACCATTTTTTGAAAAAAAAAATTGGTCCAAAATTTGACAAAAACGACATACTATACTATGTCGTCCAGAATCTGACAATTTTTTTGAAATCAGTTTTTTGGTCCAAAACTTGACAAAAACGTCATACTATACTATGTAGTACGTCATACTATACTATGTCGTCCAAAATGTGACCATTTTTAGAAAAAAAAAATTGGTCCAAAATTTGACAAAAACGACATACTATACTATGTAGTACGTCATACTATACTATGTCGTCCAAAATGTGACCATTTTTAGAAAAAAAAAAATTGGTCCAAAATTTGACAAAAACGACATACTATACTATGTAGTACGTCATACTATACTATGTCGTCCAAAATGTGACCATTTTTAGAAAAAAAAAATTGGTCCAAAACTTGACAAAAACGTCATACTATACTATGTAGTACGTCATACTATACTATGTTGTCCAAAATGTGACCATTTTTTGAAAAAAAGAAATTGGTCCAAAATTTGACAAAAACGACAAACTATACTATGTCGTCCAAAATCTGACAATTTTTTTGAAATCAGTTTTTTGGTCCAAAACTTGACAAAAACGTTATACTATACTATGTAGTACGTCATACTATACTATGTCGTCCAAAATGTGACCATTTTTAGAAAAAAAAAATTGGTCCAAAATTTGACAAAAACGACATACTATACTATGTCGTCCAGAATCTGACAATTTTTTTGAAATCAGTTTTTTGGTCCAAAACTTGACAAAAACGTCATACTCTACTATGTAATACGTCATACTATACTATGTCATCCAAAATGTGACCATTTTTTGAAAAAAAAAATTGGTCCAAAATTTGACAAAAACGACATACTATACTATGTCGTCCAAAATCTGAAATTTTTTTTGAAATCAGTTTTTTGGTCCAAAACTTGACAAAAACGTTAAACTATACTATGTAGTACGTCATACTATACTATGTCGTCCAAAATGTGACCATTTTTAGAAAAAAAAAATTGGTCCAAAATTTGACAAAAACGACATACTATACTATGTCGTCCAGAATCTGACAATTTTGTTTGAAATCAGTTTTTTGGTCCAAAACTTGACAAAAACGTCATACTCTACTATGTAGTACGTCATACTATACTATGTCATCCAAAATGTGACCATTTTTTGGAAAAAAAAATTGGTCCAAAATTTGACAAAAACGACATACTATACTATGTCGTCCAAAATCTGACAATTTTTTTTAAATCAGTTTTTTGGTCCAAAACTTGACAAAAACGTCATACTCTACTATGTAGTACGTCATACTATACTATGTCGTCCAAAATGTGACCTTTTTTAGAACAAAAAAATTAATCCAAAATTTGACAAAAACAACATACTATACTATGTCGTCCAAAATCTGACAATTTTTTTGAAATCAGTTTTTTGGTCCAAAACTTGACAAAAACGTCATACTATACTATGTAGTACGTCATACTATACTATGTCGTCCAAAATGTGACCATTTTTAGAAAAAAAAAATTGGTCCAAAATTTGACAAAAACGACATACTATACTATGTCGTCCAAAATCTGACAATTTTTTTGAAATCAGCTTTTTGGTCCAAAACTTGACAAAACGTCATACTATACTATGTAGTACGTCATACTATACTATGTCGTCCAAAATGTGACCTTTTTTAGAAAAAAACAATTGGTCCAAAATTTGACAAAAACAACATACTATACTATGTCGTCCAAAATCTGACAATTTTTTTGAAATCAGTTTTTTGGTCCAAAACTTGACAAAAACGTCATACTATACTATGTAGTACGTCATACTATACTATGTCGTCCAAAATGTGACCTTTTTTTTTTTGATATATTTTTTGGGCCTTTTTGCCTTTGATGATAGTATAATGGAGAGAGACAGGAAACAGGAGGAAGAGAGGTGGGGAATGACACGCAAGAACACCGCTTGATGCAGGATTCGAACCAGAGTCACCTGCAGCAAGATACAGCCTCAGCATAGGGGGCAGGTGCTCTACCAACTTAGCCACCGCTTCCCCCAAGTGTAACCATTTTTTGTAAATAAATGTGGTCCAAAATTTGACAAAAACGACATACTATACTATGTCGTCCAAAATCTGACAATTTTTTTGAAATCAGTTTTTTGGTCCAAAACTTGACAAAAACGTCATACTCTACTATGTAGTACGTCATACTATACGATGTCGTCCAAAATGTGACCATTTTTAGAAAAAAAAAATTGGTCCAAAATTTGACAAAAACGACATACTATACTATGTCGTCCAAAATCTGACAATTTTTGTGAAATCAGTTTTTTGGTCCAAAACTTGACAAAACGTCATACTATACTATGTAGTACGTCATACTATACTATGTCGTCCAAAATGTGACCATTTTTTGAAAAAAAGAAATTGGTCCAAAATTTGACAAAAACGTCATACTATACTATGTAGTACGTCATACTATACTATGTCGTCCAAAATGTGACCATTTTTAGAAAAAAAAATTGGTCCAAAATTTGACAAAAACGACATACTATACTATGTCGTCCAAAATCTGACAATTTTTTTGAAATCAGTTTTTTGGTCCAAAACTTGACAAAACGTCATACTATACTATGTAGTACGTCATACTATACTATGTCGTCCAAAATGTGACCTTTTTTAGAAAAAAACAATTGGTCCAAAATTTGACAAAAACAACATACTATACTATGTCGTCCAAAATCTGACAATTTTTTTGAAATCAGTTTTTTGGTCCAAAACTTGACAAAAACGTCATACTATACTATGTAGTACGTCATACTATACTATGTCGTCCAAAATGTGACCTTTTTTTTTTTGATATATTTTTTGGGCCTTTTTGCCTTTGATGATAGTATAATGGAGAGAGACAGGAAACAGGAGGAAGAGAGGTGGGGAATGACACGCAAGAACACCGCTTGATGCAGGATTCGAACCAGAGTCACCTGCAGCAAGATACAGCCTCAGCATATGGGGCAGGTGCTCTACCAACTTAGCCACCGCTTCCCCCAAGTGTAACCATTTTTTGTAAATAAATGTGGTCCAAAATTTGACAAAAACGACATACTATACTATGTCGTCCAAAATCTGACAATTTTTTTGAAATCAGTTTTTTGGTCCAAAACTTGACAAAAACGTCATACTCTACTATGTAGTACGTCATACTATACGATGTCGTCCAAAATGTGACCATTTTTAGAAAAAAAAAATTGGTCCAAAATTTGACAAAAACGACATACTATACTATGTCGTCCAAAATCTGACAATTTTTGTGAAATCAGTTTTTTGGTCCAAAACTTGACAAAACGTCATACTATACTATGTAGTACGTCATACTATACTATGTCGTCCAAAATGTGACCATTTTTTGAAAAAAAGAAATTGGTCCAAAATTTGACAAAAACGTCATACTATACTATGTAGTACGTCATACTATACTATGTCGTCCAAAATGTGACCATTTTTAGAAAAAAAAATTGGTCCAAAATTTGACAAAAACGACATACTATACTATGTCGTCCAAAATCTGACAATTTTTTTGAAATCAGTTTTTTGGTCCAAAACTTGACAAAACGTCATACTATACTATGTAGTACGTCATACTATACTATGTCGTCCAAAATGTGACCTTTTTTAGAAAAAAACAATTGGTCCAAAATTTGACAAAAACAACATACTATACTATGTCGTCCAAAATCTGACAATTTTTTTGAAATCAGTTTTTTGGTCCAAAACTTGACAAAAACGTCATACTATACTATGTAGTACGTCATACTATACTATGTCGTCCAAAATGTGACCTTTTTTTTTTTGATATATTTTTTGGGCCTTTTTGCCTTTGATGATAGTATAATGGAGAGAGACAGGAAACAGGAGGAAGAGAGGTGGGGAATGACACGCAAGAACACCGCTTGATGCAGGATTCGAACCAGAGTCACCTGCAGCAAGATACAGCCTCAGCATATGGGGCAGGTGCTCTACCAACTTAGCCACCGCTTCCCCCAAGTGTAACCATTTTTTGTAAATAAATGTGGTCCAAAATTTGACAAAAACGACATACTATACTATGTCGTCCAAAATCTGACAATTTTTTTTAAATCAGTTTTTTGGTCCAAAACTTGACAAAAACGTCATACTCTACTATGTAGTACGTCATACTATACGATGTCGTCCAAAATGTGACCATTTTTAGAAAAAAAAAATTGGTCCAAAATTTGACAAAAACGACATACTATACTATGTCGTCCAAAATCTGACAATTTTTGTGAAATCAGTTTTTTGGTCCAAAACTTGACAGAAACGTTATACTATACTATGTAGTACGTCATACTATACTATGTCGTCCAATATGTGACCATTTTTAGAAAAAAAAAATTGGTCCAAAATTTGACAAAAACGACATACTATACTATGTCGTCCAAAATCTGACAATTTTTTTTAAATCAGTTTTTTGGTCCAAAACTTGACAAAAACGTTACACTATACTATGTAGTAAGTCATACTATACTATGTCGTCCAAAATGTGACCATTTTTTAAAAAAGAAAATTGGTCCAAAATTTGACAAAAACGACATACTATATACTATGTCGTCCAAAATCTGACAATTTTTTTGAAATCAGTTTTTTGGTCCAAAACTTGACAAAAACGTTATACTATACTATGTAGTACGTCATACTATACTATGTCTTCCAAAATGTGACCATTTTTAGAACAAAAAAATTGGTCCAAAATTTGACAAAAACGACATACTATACTATGTCGTCCAAAATCTGACAATTTTTTTGAAATCAGTTTTTTGGTCCAAAACTTGACAAAACGTCATACTATACTATGTAGTACGTCATACTATACTATGTCGTCCAAAATGTGACCTTTTTTAGAACAAAAAAATTGGTCCAAAATTTGACAAAAACAACAAACTATACTATGTCGTCCAAAATCTGACAATTTTTTTGAAATCAGTTTTTTGGTCCAAAACTTGACAAAAACGTCATACTATACTATGTAATACGTCATACTATACTATGTCGTCCAAAATGTGACCATTTTTTGAAAAAAAGAAATTGGTCCAAAATTTGACAAAAACGACATATGTCGTCCAAAATCTGACAATTTTTTTGAAATCAGTTTTTTGGTCCAAAACTTGACAAAAACGTCATACTATACTATGTAGTACGTCATACTATACTATGTCGTCCAAAATGTGACCATTTTTAGAAAAAAAGAATTGGTCCAAAACTTGACAAAAACGTCATACTATACTATGTAGTACGTCATACTATACTATGTCGTCCAGAATCTGACAATTTTTTTTAAATCAGTTTTTTGGTCCAAAACTTGACAAAAACGTCATACTATACTATGTAGTACGTCATACTATACTGTCGTCCAAAATGTGACCATTTTTTGAAAAAAAAAATTGGTCCAAAATTTGACAAAAACGACATACTATACTATGTCGTCCAGAATCTGACAATTTTTTTGAAATCAGTTTTTTGGTCCAAAACTTGACAAAACGTTACACTATACTATGTAGTACGTCATACTATACTATGTCGTCCAAAATGTGACCATTTTTTGAAAAAAAAAATTGGTTCAAAATTTGACAAAAACGACATACTATACTATGTAGTACGTCATACTATACGATGTCGTTCAAAATGTGACCATTTTTTGAAAAAAAGAATTGGTCCAAAATTTGACAAAAACGACATACTATACAATGTCGTCCAGAATCTGACAATTTTTTTGAAATCAGTTTTTTGGTCCAAAACTTGACAAAAACGTTATACTATACTATGTAGTACGTCATACTATACTATGTCGTCCAAAATGTGACCATTTTTTGAAAAAAAGAAATTGGTCCAAAATTTGACAAAAACGACATACTATACTATGTAGTACGTCATACTATACTATGTCGTCCAAAATGTGACAATTTTTTGAAATCAGTTTTTTGGTCCAAAACTTGACAAAACGTCATACTATACTATGTAGTACGTCATACTATACTATGTCGTCCAAAATGTGACAATTTTTTTGAAATCAGTTTTTTGGTCCAAAACTTGACAAAACGTCATACTATACTATGTAGTACGTCATACTATACTATGTCGTCCAAAATGTGACCTTTTTTAGAACAAAAAAATTGGTCCAAAATTTGACAAAAACAACAAACTATACTATGTCGTCCAAAATCTGACAATTTTTTTGAAATCAGTTTTTTGGTCCAAAACTTGACAAAAACGTCATACTATACTATGTAATACGTCATACTATACTATGTCGTCCAAAATGTGACCATTTTTTGAAAAAAAGAAATTGGTCCAAAATTTGACAAAAACGACATATGTCGTCCAAAATCTGACAATTTTTTTGAAATCAGTTTTTTGGTCCAAAACTTGACAAAAACGTCATACTATACTATGTAGTACGTCATACTATACTATGTCGTCCAAAATGTGACCATTTTTAGAAAAAAAGAATTGGTCCAAAACTTGACAAAAACGTCATACTATACTATGTAGTACGTCATACTATACTATGTCGTCCAGAATCTGACAATTTTTTTTAAATCAGTTTTTTGGTCCAAAACTTGACAAAAACGTCATACTATACTATGTAGTACGTCATACTATACTGTAGTCCAAAATGTGACCATTTTTTGAAAAAAAAAATTGGTCCAAAATTTGACAAAAACGACATACTATACTATGTAGTACGTCATACTATACGATGTCGTTCAAAATGTGACCATTTTTTGAAAAAAAGAATTGGTCCAAAATTTGACAAAAACGACATACTATACAATGTCGTCCAGAATCTGACAATTTTTTTGAAATCAGTTTTTTGGTCCAAAACTTGACAAAAACGTTATACTATACTATGTAGTACGTCATACTATACTATGTCGTCCAAAATGTGACCATTTTTTGAAAAAAAGAAATTGGTCCAAAATTTGACAAAAACGACATACTATACTATGTAGTACGTCATACTATACTATGTCGTCCAAAATGTGACAATTTTTTGAAAAAAAAAATTGGTCCAAAATTTGACAAAAACGACATACTATACTATGTCGCCCAGAATCTGACAATTTTTTTGAAATCAGTTTTTTGGTCCAAAACTTGACAAAAACGTCATACTCTACTATGTAGTACGTCATACTATACTATGTCGTCCAAAATGTGACCATTTTTAGAAAAAAAAAATTGGTCCAAAATTTGACAAAAAGACATACTATACTATGTTGTCCAAAATCTGACAATTTTTTTGAAATCAGTTTTTTGGTCCAAAACTTGACAAAAACGTCATACTATACTATGTAGTACGTCATACTATACTATGTCGTCCAAAATGTGACCATTTTTTTTTAATATATTTTTTGGGCCTTTTTGCCTTTGATGATAGTATAATGGAGAGAGACAGGAAACAGGAGGAAGAGAGGTGGGGAATGAGACGCAAAAAGACCGCTTGATGCAGGATTTGAACCAGAGTCACCTGCAGCAAGATACAGCCTCAGCATATGGGGCAGGTGCTCTACCAACTTAGCCACCACTTCCCCCCAAGTGTAACCATTTTTTGTAAATAAATGTGGTCCAAAATCTGACAATTTTTTTGAAATCAGTTTTTTGGTCCAAAACTTGACAAAAACGTCATACTATACTATGTAGTACGTCATACTATACTATGTTGTCCAAAATGTGACCATTTTTTGAAAAAAAAAATTGGTCCAAAATTTGACAAAAACGACATATGTCGTGCAAAATCTGACAATTTTTTTGAAATCAGTTTTTTGGTCCAAAACTTGAGAAAAACGTCATACTCTACTATGTAGTACGCCATACTATACTATGTCGTCCAAAATGTGACAATTTTTTGAATAAAAAAGTTTTGGTCCAAAATTTGACAAGAACGTCATACTATACTATGGTTTCCAAAATCTGTCAATTTTTTTGAAAAACATATTTTTGGTCCAAAACTTGACAAAAACGTCATACTATACTATGTAGTACGTCATACTATACTATGTCGTCCAAAATTTGACCAATTTCTAAAAAAAAAAATTTGGTCCAAAATTGACAAAAACTTCATACTATACTATGTTGTCCAAAATCTGACAATTTTTTTGAAAAACTTTTTTTGGTCCAAAACTTCACAAAAACGTCATACTATACTATGTAGTACGTCATACTATACCATGTTTTCCAAAATGTGACAATTTTTTGAAAAAAAAAATGTTTGTCCTAAATTTGACAAAAAACAACATTCTATACTATGTCGTCCAAAGTTTTGGTCCAAAATTTGACATTCAAACATTCTTGAACATTTTTTTTTGGTCCATAATTTGACAAAAACATTGTACCATATTCAATGCTGCTTTTGTCCACAGCAACTTACATTGATCAATGCACACTAAGTATTAACTGAACTGCCTTGTACAGGAATTGAACCCCAGTCCTCCACAACAAAGTCTGTGGACAATACTGCTGAGCTGTACCAGCTGCTGCGATCTCAAGCATGTTGTCCCATTTTTGACCAAAAAGTCATACCATGTCATCCAAAATTTAACTATACTATGTAGTACGTCATACTATACTATGTCGTCCAAAATGTGACCATTTTTTTAATAAAAAAGTTTTGGTCCAAAATTTGACAAAAACGTCATACTATACTATGTCGTCCAAAATCTGACAATTTTTTTTAAAACAGTTTTTTGGTCCAAAACTTGACAAAAACGTCATACAATACTATGTAGTACGTCATACTATACTATGTTTTCCAAAATGTGAACATTTTTTGAAAAAAAACGTTGGTCCTTACTTTGACAAAAAACAACACACTATACTATGTCGTCCAAAATTTTGGTCCAAAATTTGACAAAAACGTCATACTATATACTATGTCGTCCAAAATATGACTAATTTTTTTGAAAAACATTTCTTTTGGTCCAAAATTTGACAAAAACGACATACTATACTATGTCATCCAAAATTTGAAAAACATTTAACTATACTATGTTGTCCATAATTTGAAAACATTTTTGAAAAAAAAATGTTGGTCCAAAATTTGACAAAAATGTCATACTATACTGTCGTCCAAAATTTGACCAAAAAGTTAAAGTATAGTATGTCGTTCAAAATTTGACCAAAAAGTCATAGTTTTGTTTTGGTTTTTTGAGAAAGTAACACATAAAAACACTGTATTTTCGTGAAATGTATTAATTCACAAAGATTTACAGTATATTTATCATTTTTACAGATTGTTTTGGACTCCGCCTCGAAGCGCTTTGCTCAATCAGACGAGATATAAATGTAAATGTGCAGCTCAAACATAGTACATCTGAAATAAATAGTTTTGTTCACTACAACATTGCAATTACATTTATCTCACATTCAGATATCATCTTAAACCAGTGCAGTGGTAATCCAGCGGCTCAGAGATTAAGACAGAATTACGATCGACTGTTCAGCCACTATTACGTGAACTGTAGTTGTGAAGCTTTAAATTTAGTTGTCTGAAACAGGAAGTAACCATATTTGGGAGAGCGGGGGTGGAGCGTAACTAAGACCTCCACCTGCAAACATGCACCTTTTTTACAACCAGTGTTCTCCAAACTTTCCACATGGGGGCCCACTTTTTAAAGATGGCAAACCAACGTGACACAAAATCAATCGTTCAATCTCACAAAAACGTGTGCGTTAAATGTTTGGTATTTTGGATAAAACTTCATTTTTATAACTTAATGAGACAAAAAACTTTTAGTTTCGTAAGCTGTCCAAAATGAGACAAAGAAAAGTCCAAAAGGACGACATAAGGACACAGTGGACTTACAATCCTAATTGTAAATTGTAAAAGTGAAAAGACAATAACCGATTACTGTCCATGTCAATTTGTGAGTGTGCTCTTGAATGTGCATGGATTATGGTTTGCCCGATGTTTGCTATTATTTGGGTTCAAAACACTTCAGTCTGCGCGCCTTAAAATGTCAAAAAAATGTTTTTTTGAACAACACAATTTCCTAGATTCATTTTTAATGTTGGCATCCCAGAACTGTAAGAACTCTAAAATGATTCCCTTTCTTTCTTTCTTTCTTTCTTTCTTTCTTTCTTTCTTTCTTTCTTTCTTTCTTTCTTTCTTTCTTTCTTTCTTTCTTTCTTTCTTTCTTTCTTTCCAAAGAGAAGGATGATATAAAATAGAGTAACCCACAGGACTTGGGGGTAATCTTATCTCCTTACTTTGTCTCGTAGTTCCAGATGCGAACGGAGCGATCCAGAGAGCTGGTGGCTGCGAGGGGCTTCCAAAGGCAGATGGACAAACCAGTGATGGACTTGCAGTGGAAGGACTGGGACAGAAACTCAAAGTGTGGCTGTTCTTCCTAAAAAAACAACACACTTACATGATGAGTCACATGTCAAGGTCACTACAATGATCTAGAAAATATCAGCCGCTGAAAGCCAGTGTAGGGGAAGTAATGTATGTGTGTGTAAGAAATGTAAGTGGATGAAGGAACACAATGAATGCATTTTTTGCTGAACATATGAAGCTGCATGTAAATACAATGGCATGGCCTTGCAAATGGCATGCAAAGAGCTGCACTGGCAGGAGCCTCATGCTTCAGTTGATGAAATATGAGATTTGAGGTTTGTCAGCCACCAAACTACAAACTTCTTATTTTACAAAACTATAAGAAGCTTTTCAAAAGTGAAAACGCTAAAGCAGGATTTATACCACACTTCATCCAACCCCTACAGTGGTGATTCCAGTGGAGGTAACCGTACTACCTTGCTGATGTCCACAGAAGACAGGCTGATGCTGTACAACTGTCCTTGGTCTGTGCTGATGGCTAGGGTCTCCTCTGCTGGACTGATGCACATGGTGTCAACCTCCGGTCTCTCAGCTGTGGTCACCTCATCGCTGTGTGGGTCTGGAGGAATCTGTTGGAGAAGTATTTCACTATGTGTCCTCTCTGATACGTCTACATCTGTACATCTATACTGTGTGCGTAATTTGGGAGTGAGTGATTCCTAGACAGTGTCACAGCAAAAACTTTTACCGTAATCTCCCTGCTCCTCCTGTAACTGTCCTCCTCTGTCTTTTCAAAAAGACACACAGCGCCCAGACCCACTGAGCACACAAAGCCCTTTGAATACGACAGAATGGCTGTAATGCGAGAGGCAGTGAGTGATTTATCCATGTCAGGGTCTTTGATCATCCTTGTCCCAATTTGCCTGCACAGTTAAAAAAAAAAGAAATGCGTTAGACACAGCAAAACTTTTACTGCTTTGTGTTGTTTTTTTCTCCACCATTTGTCACTAGGTCAAAAACAAGGGGGATTATCATCACTGTGAAGAATAGAATTTCTTCAGTTTTGATAAATTGCTACTTTATTTCATGTATCAATGTATCATCCTTTATCCCTGAAAACTGGGTTCTCAAACTCCCGGCCTCATCGGCCCTTCCTGACCACACTCAGTGGCCCCCAGGGCATTTGAGTTTGAGACCCCTGCCTTACAGGATGTCTGGCATATGTACGCTGCAGCAGTGTCAGTATAGGACTGGAGCATAATGTTCTCCTTATTATATAATTATATTTTTGAAATATTTATTTTGGTCCAAAATTTGACAAAAACATCATAGTATACTATGTCATCCAAAATTTGACTTTAAAAAAAATGTTTTGGCTGCAAATATTGACAAAAACATCATACTATACTATGTTGTCCAAAATTGGACAATTAAAAGAAAGAAATAAAATAAATTTTGTCCAAAATTTGACAAAAACGTCATACTATACTTTGTCATCCAAAATTTGACTTTTTAAAAAAAAGAAAATTTTGGTTGCAAAATTTGACAAAAACGCCATACTGTACTGTCGTCCAAAATTTGCAATGGTTTTTCTAAACATTTTTGGTCCAAAATTTGACAAAACGTCATACTATACTATGTTGTCCAAAATGTGACTTTTTTTAAACATTTATTTTAGTCCAAAATTTGACAAAAACGTCATACCATACTATGTTGTCCAAAATTGGACAATGTTTTTTAAAAAAACATTTTAGGTGCAAAATTTTACAAAAACGTCATACTATACGATGTTTTTGGAAAAAAAAATTGGTCCAAAATTTGACAAACGTCATACTATAGTATGTCATCCAACATTTTTGTATATTTTTGAAATATTTATTTTGGTCCAAAATTTGACAAAAACATCATACTATACTACGTCATCCAAAATTTGACTTAAAAAAAAAATGTTGTCCAAAATGTGACAATTTTTTTTCGAAAAAGTTTTTGGTCCAAAATTTGACAAAAAAAGTCATACCAATCTATGTCAACCAAAATTTGACAAATAAAAAAATCCTCTTTTGACTCGGACAAACAAAGGTGTTACAACCAGAAACACTTGACACAGCCAGGTTGTAACATATTTATATATAATGGCTGCCCTAAAATAGGACCTGTCTGGCTGCTCGTGCAAAGCCTTAGAAGATGTGTTGATCTCTCTCCGCAGGTCTCCAGACTCAAACACCAGCAGCCTGCCAGTGTCCGTCCCTGCCACCACCCGCTCTGCCGTCATCCATGTATGACACAGGAAGCTGATTGACTCCACCTTTGGGAAGCTGCTCTGTTTCAGGGCTCCCTCTGTGTAGCGGAACAGCTTGAACACGCCAGTTCCGCTCACACACAGCTGCATGTTGTTGTATGGGTTGAAGCTGACCTGATGAAAACATACAACATGCTGTTAAATTACAGGATTGTGACAGTGAAGTTATTTGTTATTTGTCGGACCCTTATTGTTAAGTGTAAACATGTATTCCTTCGGGAACTTTTTTTTAAAATTTCCTCATTCAGGAAAAACTTTCCTAAAAAACATTTCGGAAAAAAATAAGCAAAATATTTTTTTTTTTTTTTTGGTAAGTTTGGTAACTATGCTCCCAGCTAATAACTGAACATAACACGCATGAGGTACATGTAACAGTATGCTCCACTGCATTAAGGTCTTACCTGGGTGACAGGGTTGTTTGAGTTACTGGTTTTCACTGATGCCAGGACTTTCTGCTTTTCCCATAGCCACAAGACCAATGTCCACTCTGGGTCTCCTGATTGGCCGATTAGATACTTGGAATCCGGGGAGAAAGCCATGCATACAAACTCTCCAACAGGGATATCTCCTGCGGTCACAACTTTCCTCTTCCTGCCCTGCTCGTGCTGCAGGTCAAACACTGTTATGGTGGCCTTCTCACCACGCTCCGACACTGCCAAGTAACGTCGGTTAGCACTGATGGCCAAAGCTTGCATGTCCTTGCTTTTCTCTGAGCCTGCAGAGCAAAACAGATACACCAACAGGAGTGAAATCGACATGATTTCAAGCGAGAAAATATCTAGAGAAAAGGGCTGTTAGTATGTGCCAATCTTTTAAAAAAATTTTGAAGTTCCTTTTTTTTGGTGTCGTCCAAAATTCGAAAACATTAAAAACAAACCAAAAAAAATTGGTCCAAAATTTGACAAAAATGTCATACTATAGCAGATCGTCCAAAATTAGAACATTTTTGGGAAAAAACATTGTTGGTCCAAAATTTTAGAAAAAAGTCATATTATAGTATGTTGTCCAAAATTTGACAATTTGTTTGAAAAAATTATTTTTGTTCCAAAATTTGACAAAAACATCACATGTTGTCCAAAATGTGAAACAAAATGTTAACAATGTTTTTATTGGTCCAAAATGTCATACTAAAAAAATCATAAAATTTGACAATTTTTTGGGGAAAAAAATTACTACTGATCATTTTCATAAGAGATAAATCTATCAGTACTTTTTTTGGTTAATCATGTAATCAAATGGTCCATAAACTGTAGTTGTTCTCAAATCACAAACCAAATGATTCAGTTTTAATGATTTGGTTATGATGTTGAAAACAAAAATATTCACTGAAAATGTGTTAATTCTTTCAAAAAATAATCATATAATTAATAATTGATTAACCAAGTAATTGTTTCAGCTCTAAACCATAAATATACACCTGGGAAAATGAGTCAAATACCTCAGGAAAAGAGGAAAATACATGTGAAAATTCACCACTATATTAAAGATAGAACAAAGTGATTCTCAATCAAAACTGGAAGCTCAGTTTGAATGTATAGGAAGGTTAATATGATGTCATTTCATTCACCATAACTACTCACAACAAACCCAGTTATTGGAGGTAATGTGGGGGGAAAACTACAGGTCAAACTACAGATCATTATTTAATACAGTAAAAGGTATATCTGAGAAAGCAAAACAGTGGCCAAAGACAGTGAAAGACATATATTAGATGATTTACAAGATCAACAAGAATGAAAAGTTGCTGAGATAAAAAGATGTAAAAGACTGGCCTCGTTTAAACGTAAATCATTTAATCCAGAATATTTCAATGAAATATCACAGCATACATTTTATTTATTTATTTATTTATTTGTCTTGTTGTTTGATTTGTTTACTACTCATTCATTCACTCGTTTGTTCGGTTTAGGATGACTTTTCTTACCTGGAATGAACCTCTGACATCTTTGCACCGTGTTGTAACACACGACGTTGTTTCCACACGGAAACACCACGGTTTGCTCGTCGAAGAAACACAAATTATTCGTCACACCTGTTCGTAGACCAAAGCTGAAATGGGACTGAGCGACGACAGTCGTCATTTTCCACTCTAGTTACTATTATTCAAAGCCGTGAAAAAAATTTCTAAGTAACTTTAAACTTTAAAAAAAACTATATTGAAAGCCAGAGAGGCGCACAAGGGACGTAGCAAACTCACTGCTACAGGCTGAGCGAGGTTAGCGTCACGTCGCCAGGCAACCCCACGAAATCTCGCGAGAACCCTTGAACTCCCCTTGAAGTTCCCCCCAAAAAATGCTGTTTACCGCTTCCTGCATTTACACCACACACTTCCAGATGCGTACGGGGGTAGTACATGTAGTATTTTTGCCAGCCAATTTATCATATCTATATAACTTACGTCTGGAGGCGCTTAATCTCGCGGGATTTCAAAGGTTGCCTAGCAACTCGATTCTATCATCTGCCAATCAACGCACACGTCATTAGATTTATTTGATAGTAAAACGAGTTATTCTGCACATTAAGATTTCACAACAACATTGTTTTAAAAAATATAACACAAACTTGATTACTTGATAAATACTTTTTTGACTAGTTCACCTTTGATAATGCACATTGTGCTGATTATACACTGTCTTTGCAGAATGTCTTCAGTATGAGATTTGAATCCTCCATGGATCCAGAGACAAATACAGGCCCTGAAAAGTCCTGAAAATATAAGTTAATGGGGCTGTATCATGTTTAGGTCAAGAGAAAGACATACA
This sequence comes from Microchirus variegatus, assembly GCF_963457635.1. Classification (NCBI taxonomy): domain Eukaryota; kingdom Metazoa; phylum Chordata; class Actinopteri; order Pleuronectiformes; family Soleidae; genus Microchirus; species Microchirus variegatus. The sequence continues at coordinate 13,794,557 of NC_139808.1, forward strand.
CACAGGGCTGAACTACAAAGACAAACTACGACATTTGCAGGACATAACAAGGACAGAGATTCAGTGTCATCTTCCGAGAAGTAGAAATAAAAACAAAAACAAGAGAATGTGAAATGTATTGGGTAATAAAGATTGACAGTCTATGTTTACAAACCCGAATAAATCACACAATCACAATACTGCATAACTGAAAGTCTTTAATGACACGACTCAGTGAGTGGTTTCGTATCCAGGCAAAGGTAGCAATGACACTGCAGCTGATTCGACTCAGATGAATTCATTTTTCATTTCAGCATTCAGTCATTTCAGGTGAAACCGCTGTATTATACTGAGGAAACAGCCGAGGAGGCAGTGGCCATAGCACACTTAAATGCTTACATTTACTAATGTCATAGAAATGGTGCAGTTGTGTGGACCCAAGAGTCACATTTTTTTGTTTTATATTTACATACATTGCAGGGGAAGTGACCTAATCATGACATGAGGTGCATACATGATGACAGAAGATAATCCAGTCATACTGTACTGAAGTGTCTCAGGATGGATGTTAACACCAGCAGATATTGGTATACAGTCTCTTTCCCAACCTTTAAGTTCTATCTGTCATGTTAGAATTCCAAGTGAAGGTCAATGCTTTTCACAGACTAATTTGCCCCCCGTTTAAAGTTTAGCTTATTTCAGCATTTTCACATTCAGAATTCTGTTATGAAAAAGAAAAAAAATCCTTGTGGATTATGAAATGTATGTGCAATAATAGCTGTTGAAGCACGGATTTACTTTATGTATAGTAAAGCATTTCACTAAAGACGTTAACTCTCTAGTTGAGACTAATAATCCTGTATAGATGACAGGGTCTAAGGAGTATAGAAGCTACAATATAATACATCAATGATACACTATATACAACAAACTGTTTCTAAATCACAAGTTTCTGGTGTCCTGGAGAAAGGCTGCTGGAACAACACTGGTCCAGCAGGAGGCAGTGTTGTTTAGCAGGAGATGATGAGAGCGTTGAGAGACTGCTGACTCTGTGTTCGCTCCAGAGGTCCACCACTGGACAGAATCTCACAGGCCGCCAGTTCATGATAGAGAGCGTTGAGCACCTCCAGTATGTGAGCTTTCCCTGAGCAAGTAAAGGAACAGATGTGAGCGATGTGGAAATCACGTTACACACGACACACGACCTGACGAGAGCTTAATTTGATTCCCGGGGCACCGAGTGGCTGTAAGTTTTCATTATCACATTTCACAGGGTCCTGTATTCATTTTTATTGGACACGTGAGCCCCACTAACCGTGTTGTGGATCGCTGCAGGACTCCAAAGTGCTGAGTAAGATTTTCCCAAGAGACCTCCGGGAGACATTCTGAAACGAGAGAGACAGAGATTCTCAAATGGCTGTCGGGCAGTTAACAGGCACTTAAAGAGAAAGTCTGACTTGTTCAACAAGTGTGGGTTAGAGTCACACAAACCCAAGTTGATCCTATGACAGATTTTTTAAACGTCTTCCTTTTTAATTAATTTTAATTTCAGAGTATCGTCCATGTCCATGTCTTCGTGAAGGTTTGTCCATTCATTTTTTGAATCTGTTTTTCATTCTGCCCGACCACATAAATCACTCCAGTGCAGCGCGAGTGAATTCATCTCAGCTGGAAACGCTGCACAATGATTTTGATTACTCTAAGTTTTAGTTTGTCTGATGTCGTAAATGTGTGTTTACCAGACTTAATGGTGCTAACAATCAAAACAATGTGTCTGGGTTGCAACATGGCACAAATATGACGAATATGAGACAAACCCCCTATCTTCAGTTCAAAACCCTCTCTTTCAGGGTGCAGTTACAGTGACTCACCAGGTCTCTGAGCTGCTGGAGGAGCTGGAGGATGTCTACAAGTTTCTCCTCCACCAGAGACAGGCGAACTCTCTCTGTCTCCAACATCTGCAGCTCCATGTGAAGCAGCTCCGTCTCCTCTGCCTTCTGCTGCAGCTCCTGCACCAAAGAATCCTTCATCTGAAACACACAACACAGGTAAGTCTCTGCCTGGAATGAGACTATAGGTCTATAGGGCTAAAGGAGAAAATAGTTTTTCGGACATTAACTCATTATCCAGAGTTTCTCCTGCTGTGTTCTCACATAGGCTCACTCAGACATTATCCAGGGATTAGACTAAGGAGCTGGTGAGACAGGACCAGGACCAGTAGTCTTCATGCAGACAAAAACCTGCTCCTAATAAGGCAGAACCTCACTTCTCATTGATGGGTTTGGTTAAGTTTAGGGATAAAGCTTTGGTCAGGCTGACCAAATGAGCAGAATTCAACGTATAGCTGCAAGAACCGCTGTGCATGAGTTGTCCAGACCTTTGCACCCCACTAAACACAAATATACACATACATACACTTCACCAGGTACAGATTAAATAGATGTTTGGGGTTAGTGTGTGGCTAAAACATTGCTGGACACCTGGTTTTCTGATGGCCTACCCAAAGCCTACATCAGGCTTTGGGTACTGAAACACGACAATAACAAATAGCTGCTTGACATCTTGATGCGATATAAATGCATCTAGTGTAAATGTTGGAAAATCCCTGCAGTGCACCTTTGTACGTCAGCGCAAATTGAAGGACAAATGTCTCACCCACACATCCTGCACATAAACAAAGCCGCATAGTCAGGACTGTGTTTACTTTGAACTTTTCCTCCTTTGAGTAGTGAGATGTCCTGGGAACACATTACATCACCGGTCCCCTTCTGCTTGTCTTCCTGTGTTGTGAAAATACTACTCAGCTGTAACAGGAGACCATTAATTTATGATTCCTCAGTGTCATGGAGGACAAGGAGGGAGAGGGGGTGTGTTCCTGTGGTCAGCTCCAGTGAGATACAGCTGCTCACACACACACACCGACACACAGACAGACAGAGGGAGGCTTTGTAGCCACTGCTGGTGGTTTGGTTAGGTGGAAGCTGCACACTCAAGCCACTCGCTGTGGTTTAGCTTTTGAAGCTGTCGACTTTCATAACAACCTTCCCCAGTCCTCTATAATCTACTTTAACACCGTACACACAGCCGCAGAATGGTTTGTAATGTAAAGCAAGGCGAAAAGCCACACGGAGGGAGCGGCTTTGTGTAGCCTTGTAGCCCACCCTGGTGTGATGGTGGTCAGCGGAGGTGTGTACCTGGTCTATGTCTATCCCAGCCTGGCTCTCCTTCAGCTCCAGCTGCTTGTGCAGCTTAGTCACCCTCTCCAGGAGCTCCACCACAGCGCTGCAGCTCTCCTCGCTCCTGGAACTTCCAAAATTGGACAGCAGCTTCTTGAACGTCTTGTCGTCGCACCTGGTTGAGAACGTGTGTGAGAAGATATAGAGTAAATCAGGTCCAGAGACACAGAAACTGGATGTTCTACTTCAGTATGAGTCATAACTGAGCAACAAAACACTGGGAAAGGGTTTGTGGTGGATTTAGTTCTTATTCAAATTCTGTTTCAGAGGTTTTCCTTTTCTGTCTTTTGGATTAGATGCAAACATCAGTTAATCCTTTATAAAACATAAACAGAATTTATACTTTATTTTATGGGTTGAGTGTAAATGACTGTGAATGTGGTTGTTTGACTATTTATGTAAGCCCCTGTCATACAAATGGGCTTCAACACCCTCACGACTCAACAAATGCAGGAGCAGATATAGAAATTACTTTGATAATTTGGTAAAAAAAAGAAACTGTAGCTTTTGTAAAACCTTTGTATTTGTCATTGTTTTCCATGATTGGTGACAGCAGCTGCACATATCATTTGCCTACAGGAGCCTAACGAGAAAACTTAATGTTCCTTTATCATTACTCTCATACTAACAATACAATTAAAAAGCATTATTGCTAGAGAAATATGGGGAAACCCACAGCCAAGCTGAAAGTGAACTTAGCTTGTAACTGAAAGGTTGCCAGTTTGAGTCCCTGCCAAGGTTCCCCTAATCAAGGTACCTATTGCTCATTGTTAACTGGACTCTCTAAATTGACCCCAGCCACAGGGCAGGCCATGTCTGTACTCCTTGTGTCCCAAGCCCAAGTGTCGGGAAATCCAACCCTAATTTATGTATAGTCTAACATTTTTTAAATAGTTTAGCCCTCTCCTACCATATATTACATTCCATTAGAGCATTGGTTCTCAAAGTGTGGCCCGGGGGCCAATGGTTGCCCGCAGAAACATTTCTGGCGGCCCGCAATGAATCACAGTTGATAGTTATAATCCAGGAGGTACTAAGCTTGTGAAATGTTTATTGGACATTACTGGATACAGACCAATATGTTTAAACTGTACACCTGCAATCTGGTCATTAAAATGATTACAAATGGGATTTCTTTTTGTTTTTTTTGGCGGCCCTCAGGCCAACGTTGTGTTCCTAAATTGGCTCTCAGGTATCAAAAGTTTGAGAACCCCTGCATTAGAGCCTCTAGAATACAGGCTGAGCACTTGCATAGCATAGCCTTTTCTTAAATGTTTTGAAGGTTGTGTCTTTTATTTAATTGGTAAAATATGAAGATTGACTATCTCTATCCCCTTTGGAATTTTGTATAATTTTCTGTATAGCTGCTTCACAACTAGAAAAGCACTCGGAGAGGGCAGACCTCCACCAAGGCAGCTCAGCGCCCCCCCCCATGGATCACGCCCAAAATCACTTGTTCCTGGTCCCATTGCAGACATTTCCTGAAAATTTCAAATCCAAATCCGTCTATGACTTTTCAAGTTATGTTGCTAAAGACAAACTCTGGCGCAAACATATACCCACTTGGTGGAGGTCAATAGAAAGAGAACCTCCAGAATATCTCCTTTACTGGATTGTTCTATACTGATTCCCTGCACTACATTTGGGAAGTCAGTTTCTTCCTGTAGCTGCTGCAAGTGAAAAACACTGTGAGGAACTGGTGCTTTTTAAGTTCTTTTGAAAATAACTAAAAAAGTCTGTTAAACGCTGCTCATTCTAAAACATAATAGTCCTAATGCCCTAATCTTATTCCTGTCAAGCATACATCTACGATGTGCCTTATATGTTTATTAAACAACATGCTCAGTGTGATTACGTGTGTCAACGTTGTATGTTGCACTCCTGTATACATTTGGCAATGGACTATGTTTGGATGTGCAAAGGCACCGCAGATGTGTATTGGCTCTGAGCTATAATCTGGTGCAGGGCATCAAATGGTAACATTTATCCTCGAACTGTAAGATGTCCCTTTTGAATAAATAAATGAATGATCATTTCAAAGCGATTCTTCAGAGGGAAAAGCAGAACAGAATTATCGACCAGGGCTGCAACGCTGTGGAGCTTTTAAGACGTTTGTAGCACACTGCTTTGGTTTTATGGCACATTTACTCTGCGGTGCGCTTTCATCAGCCTTGTTCCCAGCTGCAGAGATGAACTGTTCTCAAAAACAAGGTCTGGTGTCGCCACTGTAAGCTGTTCAAAAAGTATAGGGAGGAGAGTCTACACTTGCTCTGTGTAATGTAAATAAGTTGGATTACACAGAAACAGAGAAAGCAACTGTGTTAAAGTGGATGAAGTGTCAGGTTGCAAACACCTGGGTGATTTCTTTAAGGGATGGAAAAGACCAAAGTAGAGTGAATAATTTACATTTGGCAGGTGAAAGTTTATGAATACTAATGTTGCGTATTAGTGCATACCTGCGACGTGGCTAATCCAGAGGCAAAAAAATGGTTTCAGTTTCTTCTTTCCACATCATTTTTTCCCTTGAACTCAACGAAAAACATTAAGAGGTCAAGCATCCAGCTGCAGATGTGAAGAGCAGCCGTGACGGTTTAGGTTATTTAGGGTTAGGATAAGACTGCTACATTTCAGAGGTGGGGTTAGTGGGTGAGGTTTTAAAGGAACGTGGTCTGTATGGGTCTGCAAGGCAGCAGCTGGATCATTTTCTAATTATGCAGTACTTAGCAGATGTTACTGACAGTGTGTGGGACATCATTTCAATGTTTTTAGTTCTCTTATCGCGACTGCTAAACACTTCTGGTTAATTTCATTTGCCGAGGAGCCTTTCCGAAGGCGAAAAAAGGAAAATGCAGCACTGGACTGCAGCTGATTGGTCAGGCACATGAGTAAGACTGATGCGGTCACAGAGCTAATGAGAGACGACAGCAAAAGCTCAAATTGGAGTGCAGAGCTCACAACATTATGCAGACATCTTCAATCATCTGGAGAAGGTTCCTTAACTTATTAGAGTTATTATTCAGTGTATTATTCATGTCCTTCTCTGCAATACTTTCACTCTTACATGTATTGATGTTGTTGACGAAAAAAGCCAGAACGTGTTTGTGAAGTTCTCTTACGATCCATCCATCCATCCGTTATCTACCGCTTTATCCTCCACAGTAGTGATGGGATCGGCAGTTCATTTGAGTGCACTGAATCACTAGAATCCGTTCATTAAAATGATTCGTTCACCGAATCGCTCAGTGCTTAGCGGGAGCCCAGTGCCCTGCTACGTGGCTCACGTCCTCTGTGAGTGCGAACGAGATTCATGTCCTCAGCCAGCCACAGTTCACCAGTTCTCTGTGTGTCACTTCATTTGCGATGCGAACGAGATTCATGTCCACAGCCACAGTTCTCTCTGTCTCAGTTCGTTCGCGAATCATGAGTGAGTCAGTGACTAACACCGCAAACCAATCACAGCAGCCTAGCAGACACAGTTTTTATTACTAGTCACTCCCTCCCCGCTCGGCGCACGTTGGCTGGCGTTGTTTGCTAAGATAAGATTCACGAGTGAGTGACGGCAATCGGCGAACGACTTCATGAGCGATTCACAGAACGCGGCAGTTCCACTCCCGGCCGCCACGATCGCTGCTGAGCTCAACTGAACTAGGAAAAGGAACGAATCAGTTCATAAAGTGATCCCAGTCAGTTCGTTCACTCAAATGATTCGTTCTTTCGAACTAATTATTCATGACCAACACAACACTACTCCACAGGAGGGTCGCGGGGGGTGCTGTGCCTATCTCAGCTGACATAGGGTGATAGGCGGGGTGTTCTCTTACATTATGTGAACATTGCAATCTTAAAATTACACTGTGTTAGTGATCCTAACATGACTGTGACTTTCTGTGAGCTGTTGCCTTACTATGAGATATTGTAATTATACAGATGTGCTGTACCTTTCTCCGCAGCAGGACAGCCTGGTCAGGATCCTCTTCACCTCGTCCACCTGCTTCTGTTGATCTCTGGTCCACTTGTCGTCCTCCTCATCAGAGGCGGCCTGGCCCTCCACCGAGCGAAACAGCTGCTCCTCCACTAGAGCATCATCAACAACATACTGTTACTATCACCTCTATCGCCGTTATTGTTGCAATGGCACACTAAAATGTAAGATGTAAGTGACCATAAGTTTCTATTCAGTCCTACATTAGCAAATGCATTTTTTTTTTTTTTTAGAAATTAAAAGTCATCTCACTTTTGTCTGGCGTTGTCACAGCGCGCCCTGTTGGAGAACAGCGGTCATGTTGGGAATCCTGGCAGCATCTCGGGCCCGTTCTGCTGCTGCCGCTCAGCTGCTGCTCCGCACCGGTGCTGCTTGGGAGTTGCAGTTTCGACGCCTCGGACCTGAAAGGCATAGCACCGTCTGTTCAGTGAGTCTGTTTGACAGCGGGTTCCCTGTACATACATGATCCTTTCTGTGCCGTCGCGAATCCTCCTCGTCACTATGTGCTCTTCAAAATTGCACGGATGAGAAAAAGTTCAGTCCAATCCAATTTTCCACATCAAAGAGAACATATCGAGTAACACAAGGCAGTGTATGTATTAAGCCACATCTACAAGCAGCACGATCATTTTATAGAGGCGTCTGATGTTGTGTGCCAAATCTGGGTGGGGTAATTGAAGCCAGACATTGTATCTAAGAGGCATTTTACAGTAAAGTGGGTCAGTGGTAGAACGGCTGTCTGAGTGCAGGAGTAAGCTTGTAAGCTGTGAGGTAAAAGCACTGTATTGAACAGAACTGTAGCAAAAACGTCTTTTACAATGCTTTTAAGAGTTTTCTTACCTCTGCTGCAACTATTTTATCAGCAGATGAGCATATATATATGTGTTGTTGTGTGTGTTGGACACGTTCACATTTGTGCCTGAAGCAAGTCTGAGACTGCAGTTTGTGCCGATCGATCGCTCTGCAGCGGTTTGAATTTTCTAGGTTTCTCCTGCCGTCTGCGCCTTTGTGTTGGGGGGAAATCCGATAGGGGGCCTTCGTAAATCACAGTATAAGTGTTTCCAGATGATGATGACTTACTGAGGGGGAAAAAAAGAGAAAGTCTCAAAAAGGTTTTCAGCAGGCTAACTCTCTGAATAAAAATGTAGAAAAGAAAAAAGCTCAGCAGCACCCTGATGTTTATATCCTGTTGGCACGAGGCAGATGCTGTTAGACAACATTATATTCCGCATACATCTGTGTATGGCTTTCGATTTCTTTGTTCAAACACTGGAGAGAATCAACTGATTGTCAATAATTACGGCAGGATTTCAGGCAATCAATCAGAGAGTCATATTTTAATCAGTGGTGGAGTAAAGTCAGGGTTTGTTCATGAGGGTGAGCAGCTGCACTTGGACCAACATGGAACATGGTGCATGAACACATTCAAACCTTTGCTGGTTGCTGTAGAAACGCCCAGACTCTGGAATGAACTGTTGGAGGGCTTTTTCAAATGGAGCCCTTCGGTGTGACTAATTGCACTTTAATTGAAAGTTGCAGCCTGTGTCCGGTGAATACTGTAGCAAGGCTGCAGCTTCTCTCTCAGGCTTTTGACATGCAAAATTACTTTTGAGGCTTAGAGGGGGGAAAAAGACCAACAAAGGCAAGTCAAAAGAATGACCTGTTCACTAACACACAAATGTTTGGCTCTAATTTGTCTTTAAATGGGAGTAGGATTTAAACTGTTTAAAGTGGGGCTTCTCATTACATGGTTTGATGGGTGGTGGTGCTGAGTATGAGCATTCTCTCCGAATGGGCAGAGACACCTGAAAGTAGTCCAGACAGACATCTTGGATGGTGGTCGGGTTGTGGAGCTCAGCAGACACCAAAAATATTTGATCAGTGTTCCATTAGACGGGGCCTTTAAGTTCTCGCCAGTGGAGCAAATGCAAAAGCAGCATGTGATGAGTTTGACCTGCCAAAATGCTGAGACAGAGAGGACGTTAACGACGCTGCAGACTTTTGCAGTGGGATTATATGTGCGTGAGCGTGGTTGTTTTGTTTTGCATTTCGTTGAGGAATAATTTAGAACTTTATTAGAAACAGTGAGCAAACAGTAATGGTTGACATTTTTAACGACGGTCGTCTGCAAGAAAACAAGTTAAAACTAAGGTTAACAATGTTAACCAATAATGTGATATTAAAGTTTGATCCCATTATAAGATGAATGGTTTCACTCATCATGACAAACAGTTCGACTGCGATCGGCCAAGTGTTTTTCGCGTGTTTCAGCTATTTCTGTCATGGAAAGTTCTGTTTTTAAATCTCACTAACTGTGCTCCTGGTAACATCAGTGGCGAGAGCTCAGATAAAACAATGTAATATTGGAGAAAAGCTAGTGTCACACATATTTAGCAGAAAAGTATAAAGTATAGTAAAGTAAGAAAGAAGAAAGAAGAAAGAAGAAAGAAAGAAAGAAAATCACACATACAGTACTGCAGTAGGCGGACAGATACAAGGGCCTGCTGCAAACCAGCGAACAGTCGCTTTCGAGGAAGCACTAAACACGTGGAGCAGAGACAGTTCATCAATTTAACATTTCCTGAACAGTATATATGATTGTTCCCCCACTTAAACTTATTTCCTTTTTCATTCTTTCTTCCCTATCCCTACGCCAAGGTACCTCTTGACTTATCTCTGGCCAAAATAATACTGAAACATGGAAAGAACGACAAGTTACAAAGAACACAGAAACCCTCTCTACAGTAAACTCCACCATATAGTTGTACGTATTTTGCGATGTGGTGCTATACAAATAAAATTTAACTTAAAAAATCCCAGCGCAGCATGCGTGCCACATCTCTTTGACTGTATATTACACTATTATATACTGGAACAATAGAATAGAATATAAGCAGCTTGAGATTTAAGACCTTGGCAAAGAAAGTGCACAAGTGGCATAGTTAAATACACAGTGTATGGCTGCATTTTTGTAGCCTATTTAATGGAGGCCTAATTTTTACAACCCCCCTGAAGGTACACAGTAGGAGTAGAGGTAAACACGAAGGGCTCTATTGTGCTTTGTCAGGGCATTGCTAATTAATAAGATCCTAATAGCAAAAGCATAAAGATGTTCATATATGGTCTGTGGGGGAGGGGGGCGGTATATACTACAGATGTTTGTTGTTACATCCAGAATCATCCTCCCTGTGTTTAGCAAAGCGCTGCAATGAGGTGAACTTTCCATCAACATAAACCCCGTCATGCCCCCCCCCCCCCTCTACTTCCCAGAGGAGCTGTTTCCTCTTTCAGGTGTCATCGGTCAATGCTAGTGTTCTTTCTCTTGAGAGATTTGGAAACAAAGGGCATGCTGTGAACTTGAGCTTGACCTTTAGTCAGGGGCATGTCGGTGCCCTGCAGCAGCACAGAGACGGGTGAGGGGTTGTGTTTACATAGCTGCTGGTGATTATTAATCATGTCTTGGGATAGAAATGCTTGTTATCAGGGGTAGACATAATCCAAAAATCCAATGTTTGTAGAGAGAGAGCTTTCCTTTTGCAAGCAAAAAGCTTAGAAACCCCCCCAACGTCAGTGGAGTACAGGAAAAGAAGTCCAACCAGAGTGGGTGGCATGAGTTTATAAGATATTTTGCGTGTGTGATGTATTTCTGCTGATGTAAGCGTATACCTGCAAACCAGAAAGAGAGAGTGGGGGCAGTGGCCCAATGTGGAAATGAGTCCACTTGGCAGTGTGAGTTACTGAAGTCTGTTCAAGAACAACAACAAGGCAGCAGCAGCAGCAGCAGCGGAATGCCACGGGTCCCACACATCCCCAAGAGTGTGTCCTTTCCACATTATTTAATGGGGAGGAATGCCAAGGCAGCACCTGCTCCACACAATGCTGCAGCTCTTGTGTGGGGGCAGATAAATGGTCCACTGGACCCTCCTCTCGCCTTCACTTTCAGGCGCCACGCAGAGTGCATGAAAAGGCTGGAAGATTATGCCTCCCCTGGGGGAACTGCCTGTAGAGGGCCAGGGGCGAGAGGCAAACAGAGAAGAAGAATGCAGTGGTGATACTGAGCTTTAAAATTGCACACTTACTACACATGTGCTGATAGGGGCGCTCTATGAATCCCTGGAATATATAAACAGAGACACCTGGAATCAAGATGATCAATAAATCGAAGTTGATCTGGATGAAAGACGATGCAAACTACATCTCAGCGAGCGATTCTGTATGTCAGATCTGTATGTGTTTTATTTGGGGCTTAAAAAAGATGACAGAACGCTGAATGAAGCCATTCAGCTCTTGCGGTCGATGCGAAACATGGTTGTCGTTTCACGAACAAACAGTTGAGTGTTTGCGTCTTCGTCCAGATGGTATGCTTTTCCTCCCCCGCTTTTCTTTCATTCGCTCTTCGCGGCGCTTCCTATTGTCTAATCCCGCCGGTCATTACAGAGCTCTAAAGGTTACACGGAATGATTTAGACTGCCATTTTCTCACTGACTCTTCAACAATCACAGCCGAGTCCCACTTCTTCTGTGTTAATCAACTCCTCTGAAAGCTGCAGCTCTACCTCTGCTCCGCTCTGTCCTCGCACACAATCCTGAAAATCACAGACGTTATGCAACAACACCCACACATCTTAAGTTTCACTTGAAGACCAAATTTTCTTTTTCTTTTTTTTTTTTTTTTTTGTAAAAAACGTCTGCTGGGATGTTGATAGAAAATTTGTGAGGGGATTTTTCTAGATGAGAAAATGTACGTCCAAAAAAATAAAAGAGGAAGCACAAATTCAAATCACATGTTGCATGGAACCGTTCCACATTAGTAGAAAATACTGTGACTCAATGTAAGCTGTAGCTAAATCTAGACTAAGAACCAAACAGTTCCTTATATCAGCTAACTTAATACAATAAAAGTAACAATAAATTGCATAACTAATGAATTCATTTAGAAAAAGGTGCCTCCAATACATGAAACAAGTCTAAATTAAATGTCCTGCTTATGATCTAGGAAAAAAAAAGTGAAATTTGTTATTGATGGGCAGAATTCATGTAAACTGCCAACCAATGATTTGGAATGTCATTCAAACATTTTGGTACACGGTGTTGCCATGTCATTCACACAGTCACGATGCAAGAGAGCGTTTTAATGTGAACCTGTGAAACGTTAACATGCAACTGAGCTTTCCTTCTTTTCTCTTCATTGTTCTGCAAATAGAAAGTGGTGATACGGTGTTCTTTAAGTTTTAAGCACTAACACATTTTGTTTAGAGCGTTCAAGTTTTTTTTTTTTTTTTTTTTCACTCTGCAACTTCAAAGCGCACGAACACAGTGGAGTTGGAGCAGTGACTTCACAACTCAGAAAATGGGATTTATCGCAATCAAAAAAATGCAAAAAATAAATAAAGAGCGAGTGAGTGAGAATAAACGTTGCACGTAATGCTTATGAAGACCTGATAACTGTCCATGTTGCTTCTTTCATCCATGACATTCCATTATATTGACACTGTAACCATGACGACCAAACCTAACTTTAAGGTTATTATTATTTCAGATCCTTCCCAAAGCCTCGTAAAAATCGTTTTTGCGCTGAAACCTAACCAAACAAATCCTAACCATTTGTATTTGATAAGCGGAATCACCTTTTTTTCATTATTGTTACCCAGGAGACGATGCTCCAGCCTGGCACCGCTGGTACACAAGCACTAGTTTACTCTGTACAGCTATTACTGTAACCATGGCAAAGAAATGCTGGCACACTTGACCCTGTATGGGCAACACTACATTAGGAGACGTTCCTGCTATAGTTGGATCAGATGGCAGGGATAAACAAGGGCTGAATCATAACTAACTAACTTGTCTAATCTATTGATTAAAAATGCCAATTTCCATTGGCAATAGTCCAGCCCTACTGTACATATATGTTTATTTAGGTTTGAAGACTTGTTGTGCTTTGAACATCTGACTGTCTCCACCGTTATTATCACAGAGCTTAAGTCAAATCCACAGAAGCAGTGCCAGACCCAAACCCTAACCCCCGCGCCGGCCCGGCCCTGTAACTCTTTCCTCTGAGACCTAATCTCATTACTTGTCACAGCAGTTTAGAAATAAGCCACAGGGATAACGTTACGGTCAATCTTTTCAACAGACCTCCAGACACATAGCAGCATCTTCCAAAAAAAAAACCTACCACACATGATCAGAGTCATCTGACAGTGAGGTGAGAGAGTAATGACTTGATGCAAAGGCAGCTCTAAGTCAGCGAGAAGTAATAGATAAAAATAACAACATCTTAAAAGACGGTGCCTAACCTGGAATGTGTCACAGTGTCTTGCCCGTGCTTTGAGATGAGAAGTGCCTGAGTAAGCATTGATGTCTTCAGTGGGAATATATACATGGAGCTCAGTTGCTAAGACCCATAGGAGGGGGGGGGGGGGTGCCTCTGTGGTATTGTCCATGTGGGCACAGAGTGAAAGAAGTGAGCAGAGATTGATGAGAACGGCCAGTCTGTTGAGCTCCTCACTCAATGGAGCTCTCTCCTGACAAGTCAGAGCCTTTGTGGTGTTGAATTATTTACCATTGGGCATCAATGGAAGGGCAGTGAAAAGATTTCTGGAACACAGTCTGCATAGATTAGTGGAGTTTAGGGTAAAAGGAAGGGTTTTGTGGCTGTTAAATGTGTTATTTAGAACCACCTAAATACAGGTAGTGGTGGGGGGGGGGGACTTTAATCGTATGCGTCTAAGTTGTGTACAATTATATGTCAATGTTTCAACCACTCACAACCTCACATCTGCTATCTTGGAAAGCCAGACCTGCAGACACTGATTATACGTTTGGAGCGGGGACAACAGACACGGAGATAAACATTAAACATTTCAAAGTCCAATTACACCCCGACTTCCACCAAAAATGAACAGTTCCCAACAGTAGCCAAGCTCGAGCAGAACCCACCTGCCACACACGATGCCTGTTGAATAAACTCAAACACAACAAGACCGAAAATTGGAATAGTGAGCCACATCAAGGCTTCTTAAATAGCATAGCAGAGTTTTCCAGGCTTGAAGCCAGAGGTAAACAGAGTCATTTTATTCAGGGAGAAACTATAATTCACGACGGTTCCTCTAACCACAAAGACCTGCCTCACTCAGTGACATACCAAAACAAGCCTGTCTTCCCGGTGACATAATGAGCAGCCATTGTTTTTGCTCAGGGTTTTGACAGCTGACTGAAACTGATGAAGGAGAAGGAACTCTCTGTGACCTTAGAGCATGTCTGTCTTTCTTCTGCTTCTTCTAAAATAACACTAATAATCATCATAATTAGTTTCTTGCTGTAGTTTGTTTACCTGTTTGAATACGTTGCATGTACTGTCTGTAAAATGTATTTCTTGTCATTCCCAGCTAAAATGAGGAGGACATGGTTTGACTGTCCTTAAAGACCCGGTCAACCAGTCAATACCTCAGTCAATAAAAACTTAGATTCAAGTGTCCAGGACCCCGTCTAAATGCAAACGCATATATACTGGTGTGACACCCATAGTCAGAACCTTCTGTCAGACCTTCTGCTTCTGCCATCACTCTTCTGGAATTCCCTTTGTTGTCCTGAAGTGAATGTTTGCACAAATGAAAAAGCGGAGCAGATGTTTGGACTGTGTCTCCTCAAAGAAACTTGCGCTGTTGAGTTTAATTTAGCTGAACATATACACGCTAAAGTTGATGGAAGTGGCCGTGTGAAAAAAAATCAAACCCTTGGCTTGAATACATACCATGAACCCCATTCACATCTGATGTGAACATTTTCTGGTTTCTTTGGTCCTCTAAGGCAGTTTTCTATGCCTTGAGAACATCATCATTTTGAGTGTCGGGAAATAACGATTGACACTTTTCACTATTTTATGACGTTTTATGGACTACCTTAAATGACAAAATAATTGACAGAGTAAAGAATAATTAAAATAATCTTGATGGTGCTCCAAAATGGCAGCCTCTGTAGAGCTGACCTGGCCCCTGATATATATATGGAAGGCTTATAAAAAGCAATAATTTATGCAATCATGTGATTGTCCACTTGCAAAGTTAAAGGTGCATTATGTAACCAATCTAAAGCAACTGGCCATAAAATCCATAAAAAAGTCACAGAGACTTAGGAATAATGTTCATATAACATACTGAACTCAACAACAACAGTACAGCCAAAATATTTGCATTAAAAAATATATTTTGCAGACTGCAAATCATGTTTATGTTTTGAAATTATGATTTGGCATGTGGCGCCACCTACCGCCATCTTTTGATTATTGCAGTCAGTAGGGTCTCAGCTGCCGAGCAACCACGGGTTGCCAGTTATGTCAGAAAACGAAACCTAAAAGACCTCGGTATTTTGAATTTGAATGTAGTAACGTTTTTGGCCACATTCTTACATATGGCACCTTTAAGTATTTCTGTCAAATTAAAATAATTTCTCTGGATCTTTAAGTATTCTAACCACAGCATTTACCTGGTTATCTACATCGCTACTCTACAGAAGTGTAGATCTGTTATTGTGAACCAGTTACCAGTTTTAATGTTGGATAATCATTGAAATGTTTTGTTGATGCTGATGTATTTTACCTGTAGTAGAGGAGCTCTGATTCCAGCTGCAGGATGTGTCTCTGCAGCACTGGCACGTGATTGGCCTTGGCCTCCAGTTCCTTCACTTTACTCAGTCCGCTGAGCAAAGCCTGTCTGGCCTCCTCCACCTTCCTCCTCATGCCCACCTGCTCCTTCTTCAGAGCGCGGTTACATTCCTCCAGAGTGGCGACAGTCTCTTTAGAGCTCCACAGCTCCTGCTCCAGTCTGTGGTTACACAGCATGGCTTCCTCGACCTGTCGGTCTCTGGAGTTCTGCAGCAGTTCTATCTCTTGGATGATGTTCTGCAGGCTCTTCAGGTTGCCGTGGGTGCTGCTCTTCAGGTTGCTGTTGCTCATGGTTTTAAGGGCAGTTTGTTTCTGTTGGGCAACAAAACAGCCGTCCTCTGGTCTGTGATTGGAGTGGCTTTTCCACAGTCCTACCTGAGGAGAAATGGAACAGATTACCTAAGGGATCACGATATTCTCTAAAAGTCCAAATTGATCACACAGAGAAGCCATTAATAAGAAAAGGTTGCAGGTTGTGCTAAATATCTATTGTTGCTGAGTCACTAGCCAAGTCAATGTCATTCTTCTGAAGTCAGCAGTAGAATGTCATTATTCAGATATATTGGCTGTCACTGATCAGCATTTCTTCAGCTGTAAATGTTAAGAAAATGATTAACAAAGGCCTTTTTCTGCTGCTGCGTTATCCAGTTTGAGTAATGTCTTGTCATTTAATTTGACTCACTACTCCAACACTATACGAATGTTAGACGGCTTACATTAAAAGACCTCGGGGTGTCCACACTGAAATCCACTGGTCAGCAACATACTGACATGAACAAGGGCCGAACCAGTGGATTGTCACTAAATACTACCATTAGTTAGAGATAAGTATTTACAATGTCTATAGGTCTTGTTGGACATACTGAGTACCACCATCTGATACTAGAGTACTGAGAGTAAATCATTAACTAATGCCTATTACACTACATTTTCTCAGCCACCAGTTCTTCAGGTTGTTGGTGACAGTGGTTTTCTTAATGCCAGCACAAATAAGTGAGAGAGTGACACAGGGAATGTTGTTGTGCTGCTTAATGAGATGATTTTGTTTCCTGTTAACTCGTGTATATTCATGTATACACAATGTATTGACATTGAGCCTGATGGTTGTTTTGTCTCTATGTTGCTCTGTGATGGACTGGCGAACTGTCCAGGGTGTACCCCAACGCTTATGTCACCTGGGATTGGCACCAGCACCCCCCCAGCGAAGATAAAGCCCTAGAAGATGGATGGATGGATGCATGGATGGCCGGACACTGAGCCTATCGGGGGTTTCTACAGGTCTGGTGGTGCCTGATAATAATGGAGTTATCTATGTATTAGCCCTCTAGTGCATATAAGGCATCCAAGAACACCATGTCATCACATTGATTGATTGACTGATTGATTTAAAACAGTCAAACAGTCAATAAAAACCCAATAAGCAGAGTGCTAAATACTGATACTAATGTTCTGAACTTGTCAGAAGCAGTGGTGACTGGCACGTGGAACCGTGGACCTGGAGCGTCATTTCCTGTCTGTTGACTGTCCTTTCCACTGTGTTACCCTTTTGTCTGTGGATTAATACAATGGGGGGGGGGGGGGGTGTTAACTTGGAGCCAAAAGTGTTATTCTCGACAAGGTAAAGTTAAGAATCCACCAAGATGTGGCTCCACTGGTTGCAAAAAGAACAGGGGAATGCACATATTTCTCACTCAACACGTTTATGTTAATGGACTCAATGTTATGTCTTCTTCAATTGAGCAAGCTGTCAAATGTGTAAATGTTCTCAATAGTGGACACCAGAGTGAGTGACAGCTGGTAGGTAAAGTTGCAGGCCACATCTTAAGGTTCCACAAAGTGACATGGTGCAAACCTTGAGGATTCAAAATGGGAGTTGGGAGACTATGCCCATTTTCATGTAGTCTCTGTTTCAAACAGAAGGGGTTAGGAACACAAAGACCCCTTCAGCCCCCTTGTAACGCTCAAGAAATGGTCATTGCCTAGGTCTGACGTAATCAGCTTTTCTAGGGGCCCCCTCTCTGCTCGGGGGCCCCCAGAACATTCCCTGCTTTGCATACTACCACCTCTGTGACACATTTACAGGGGGGAAACTTTAAACGAGTTTTTGTGAGTCTGTTTCTCTTGGCACAGTTCACTCTCACTACACACATACTGACGCACCATCATCCAGTGCGCAGCGCTCTCACCTGCAGAGCCAAACAGCGAGCATCGCTGCTCTGAAGCGCGGCTCGCATGTCCTCGATCAGCTCCCTCAAACTCGCATTCTCGTCCTCCAGCTTGGTTATTCGGTCCTCCGCCTCCTCCAGCGACACGATCTCCTCGTAGCACTCTTTGGTGCAGGAGCCAAGTCTGCAGCCGGAGGCGTGCCGCCCCTCCGCGGTGGCAGAGGAGCGCACGCACAGCAGCTTCTCTCGCCGCTTCAGAGGGCTCCTGAGGCGGATCTGAGTCTCTATGTGCTCGCTGTCTTTCCCCACCAGCAGCCGGCCATTCTCGTAGTGACAGCCCGCCTTGGTGCTGAAGTATCCGCACAGTTTGGCGTGGAAGTGTCTGAAGGTGAGCTCGCTGGGTAAACTGTCCAAAACCCCGGCGCACTCCGAGTCCTCGGACTCTTTGTTCAGTCCCAGAACTTCACACAGGACGTTGAAGTCCTCCACGGCAATCCTGCCTCCACCCTGGTAGTCCATATGATGGAAAATCTCCTGCAGATACTGATCCAACCCGGTGGCCAAGACTATGATTTCGTTCTCCACTCCCCGGTCCAGTCCGTAATGGTAAGCCAAGGTGCTGACTATCCATTGCGTCCTGCGCGCTGGTCGGCCGTACGGATCATAGGACTCTGCTGCATCCATCATTTCTGCTGGGCAACATCATATTTACGCAAACTCTGAAAGAGTGGAGTGCGTTTGTTTCCACGGCATCTGGACGTGTGTCTCCTGTTGCTGGTCTCTCTGTGTGTGAGTGAGAAAGAAGAGTGCATGGAGAAGGAGGAGGAGGAGGAGGAGGAGGAGGCGTGTGCTCACTCACACCAGACACATTTGAATGTTGCACTGCCCCCAAATTCAAATCTTGGGGTCCCAGCACTGAGTCACTGACTTTTTTTTCTTTTTTCTTTTTAAATCTTTTTTCTCCCTTTGTTTCTTTGGCTCTCTGTCTTTGTTTTATCTTCACATATAATCACAGACAGATACGTCACTGACAAAATAAACAGAACAAGACATTATTAGTCTTTTCTTATGATTAGCAATATTTAGTTTTTCTTTAAATATGTCCGTATCATACCCCCATATATGTAATCCAGTGGTTCTCAAACATGTTTTACCACCTAAGAAAATGTTTCTCCACCATTGTAGCTTAGATGTACTGTAACTGGCAACCCGTGCTGTACTGTTGTTGTTTGTGAGTTCAGTATGTTATATTATTCCTGAGTCTCTGTGACATATTAGGAGGATTTTACGATCAGTTGCTTTAGATTTATTACATAATGCACCTTTAAAATAAAGTGGCGTAAAAAAGCCGAACAAAGTCAGCTATGGACTTATCACAGGAAGCAGATTTATTCCCAATAAGATAATTTGCTCTCTTGTCATCATCATCCCCTTCCTCACATGTACTTCAAACACTGGTATAATGTTTTTTTTTTATTGAGATGGAGTGAGAGATAAGGTGACTAGTTATAATTATTTAATTTATTATTATTGTTTATTTCTATGCACCTCCAAGTACCACTAGAGGAAGATTGCGTACCACGGGTGGTACATGTACCACAGTTTGAGCACCATGGATCTAATCTGAATGATTTTGTTGTACATACTGTATATTACGGTGTGTGAATGATATTTGTAAGTGTGTTTTTTTTATGTGAAGCACTGATATTAAACTCATCATAGCTTTAAGTGCTTTCATGTTTTGTATGAAGAAATTCAGGCCTGCTGCAAATATCCCACACACACACACGCACGCACACGCACACACACGCACACGCACACGCACACGCACACGCACACGCACAGCCTTTTTGCCTGATTGTAATTACCACCAGGTGTGTAAACTTTTGTCATTCACGTTGACCTTTTTAAGACGCCCAAGGGACTAATAGACTTTGTTTCCCCAGAATTTTACAGCAAAGGGTTGAAGGGGCTTCTCGTACATTTTGACATGTCTGCAGTAGGAAACTGCTTTTCACAATGGGTCAAGTGTCCCAGCAATGAAAAATGCCACTACCCTGCGTCTGAGGCGGCTAAAAGGTATAAAGCCATTAAATCCCCTTTTTATATATATATATATATATATATATTCTTTACATCTGTGTTTTACCGAAACTAAACATCTGTCCATGTTTGGTTTTTTTTAACAAACAATTCACTTGCATAATTAAAGGACATGTGAAGTGGAATGACTACATGTTTTACATGCCAGCACAACAGCCACAATAATCATTAATATTCATTATCATTAATTATAGTGACCTTTGCTTATCCAAAACAGTCAGTTGCTGCTTGTTTGTTTAGAGTGAATGTCTACTTTCTATTAACAACTGTTATTTTACTAACCACATGTCCATAAACTCCAAACCGTAGCCGTATCTAGAGGAAAATCCGTGTTTGACCAAATGAACAAATGTCAAAACCATAGTGTGTGTGTTTACAGTTTTAAACTTAATATAATACCAACAAGAAAAAATGTGGCAGGAGGCTGGCAAGAAAATTAAACAACAACATATAATGAATATAATAAACCTTCCAACTCTCCCTCTCTGCTAGAACCGGCAGCACATGAAGCCACCTTCACAATGACTTCCTGTACTGCAGTGGTTGCCATAGGGACGCACGTTGCACTCAGATCATATACAGGCAAGGTTTTCTGTGCGTGCTTGTGTGTGAGACAGCTGGCTGAGCCAGTTCAAAACTTTACTATCAAACTTGTCATTGTAAACGGATTTAGCGACTCACTGAGGTAAGTGGAGCTGCGACTAACGCCTATTTTCATCATTGAGTAAACGTGTGGTCCAGAAAATGTTGAAAATTATTGATCAGTGTTTTTCAACCATGGAAATGATGACCAGAATTAATCAGTTTTCATGATTTATTATTCATTTTTTACATTTAAGAAGCTGGAAAATTCTGAAAACGTTTAATCCTTTAGAAAACTCCCAAACCTTTTTGTTAATTTACTAAACGATTAATAATCAATGAATCAAGTAAAAGTTTCAGCCCTAAGGTAAAGTGACAAGAATCCAATAATTAAAACACGTTATTTGCTGTGTATTAAAACTCAGTTGTGTGTATAATTATATACTAAAAATGCTGAAGCCAAATACCTAATTATTATTATTGTACATAATTATTATTATCTTTTTATATAATGAGTGTGAATAAATACAAAACACTAATTGAAGTAGACTATGTGAAAATGAAGGGAACTACCTGCCAACTGGTATATTCTTATGTGTGTAAAATGAATTAAAACAACTAAATTCATTTAATGAATTTGTTGAGGTTTTCCTCGTTTTTTTTAAAGTTAGGCCCAAACCCGTAGAAAAAGAGAGGACAGATGCAAAAAGGAAAGAATAAAAATATTTTCATTACGTTTGCATTAAAACATCACAACTTTCTTATGAAGAACCATTTTATCCTTTGACAGATAGCATCTTTGTTTGTATTGTTGAGGACTGTGCTCAAGTCTCAAGAGTCAAATGTTGGCCAAATATAATTTAATTTTTGATTTTATAGGAATAATTTGAAGGTAAACAATTCCAACAGAAGTCTGGGATCAGACCTAATGACGAACGAGGAGGACGCCAGTTTTCTTGAGACCGATTTGTCGTTCATGGAGGATGGTTTGGAAAATAAGTCAGATACCACATCGCAAAAAGATGGCCGCTCCTACGAGGTCACAATGACAGTTGACATTGCCATTGCTATTCCAAAAGGTAGGTTGTGTCATACAGAGCAGATAAAGTGCTGTACAGTTTGTGCAAGTCACCACTGCAGTCTATGCAGTCTACTGTAAGTGACTTCTATCTCAGATGTATTTGATCCTGTGCCTTGTTTTTTTTAAACAATTATCATTGTTTAGGGGATGACACTGATGTTCCTGCAGCTCCTGAAAAGGCTAAGAAAACAAACACAGACTCATCTATTGTTTGGATGAAGGCCCACAAAGCTCAGAGCTGCTATCATGTTGAATACAAGCTGTTGCCAGGTGACACAGAGACAATCAAAGTGGATCTGCTAGTGTTTGGGCCAATCGCAAAACTGTACAAAGATGATGAGTTCAAGGTAAGTTTGACCTGGTGCGTGTCTGTGTGTGTGTGTGTGTGTGTGTGTGTGTGTGTGTGTGTGTGTGTGTGTGTGTGTGTGTGTGTGTGTGTGTGTGTGTGTGGGTGTGTCCCTAATGAATCATTCATGAACATCCTGAATGTACATCAATGATGCAGAAACATGGTCTAAAGTTACAGTAAATGCCCTGTCACTGCACAGGAATTCTGACTGAAATAATTGGGTGAAAGCTGCAGTGGGCAGGTTAGCGAGAAAACTACTTCATTGTTGACTCTCATTCCCAGTGAAAGACTAATGTTTTCCGATCGCAGGCCTCTGTCCTGAGCTCCTGTCAGCACAGACAAACACATGCTCTGTGACCGATGACACAAAGTAATATCTCCATCTCTAAGATGCTCGACTGTTCTTATTATGTTGTGAAAGTCCATTATGTCTACTGGTTGAACTTAGTTTTTTGAGGAAGGCGGAAGATACAATCCACTGGTTAACAAGGTAAAGGAAAAATTACTGTTGTAAGATACTGTAAGATTTTTTTTATTGCATTTACTGTCCAAACCTGTTTTCAGGTTTCTTTGCAGCATATATAGTGGTGACTGGATCTAGAATAGCAACCTTTAGCAACACATGCACATATCAATTTAGCTCTGTAGTGTAGATGAGCGATGGCGCAAGGGATAAGGTTAATTATTATTATTAAACACATTTGTATTTGTGTAATTTTTCTATGCACCCCAAATTCAATTCCAATCACATACCCAGATATATAGAAGAATAGTATTTCTGATTTTCTATAATAGTAACACCAGTAGTAGTAGTATCACCAGAGGAATCTTGCGTACCACTGGTGGTACACATACCACAGTTTGAGAACCATGGGTGTAGTGGTTACCCTAGGTAGTTGAGTTTACAAATAGCTCACCTTTCTTTTGAAAAGAAAAGGCCCATAACATCACTTGAATGATGAGATTCACTCGCTCTGTAATCAAATGCTTATAATGAGACTAATCCATTGAATGAGTACAGAGGGGAAGGCTATTCTTACAATTGGTTAATTTTCTTTCAGCATGGGTCAGATTTATCCAAGAAACTAGAGTGTAGAGGAGGTGCAGAAGTCTATTTGTCTCTCAGATGACGTCATTTCATTATTTGCTAAAACAACTGACGATCAATCAATTTGCTGTTGACCAGATCCTGAGAACATGGCATGAAGGAGAGCACATCTGGATTGGTTGGACCCACAGTGTCAACGTCAGAGTCAACAGGGACATGTTGATCGGTCTACTTCCCCATAAGATGGAGCTGCAGATATGGAACAGTAAGGACAAACTGTCCAGCCAGGCTCGTCATGAGAGACTGAAAGCTTGTAGACTGTCACAAGATCGGCCTGAGGATGCAACGCACACATGTGGTGGGCATCAACTTCAACTCACCAAACATTAAATACATGTGGTATTTTTTAACATGAAGTATACATTCTCTTTTTTTTTTTACCTTAAGATGACACCAAGACCATGGTGAACAAGCTGAGGGCCCTCTGTGAGAAGACGTCAAACACATCTATGAAACACAAATTCCATATGTCATTTAAGTCGAATTCAGATGTGGGCTCAGAAACTGGTAAATAAACCCTTATTCCCCTTAAGTTGAGCTTCAAGTGCAACCGCCACAGTTGAAAATGTATGCTCAGAGGAGTGTGACCATACTATGCTTTATACAAACAAAATCTCCATGTCAAATGTGATAAGTTTGTTTGTGACTTTTGTGTACAGAAAAGCACTTGGCAAAACCCAAAACTGATGCCCGTGACCCTGGGAACACAAAAGAGAACAACGTCACATCACTTGAAATCAGTCCCATGTGTTTTCTGGCAGGTGAGTCTTTCACATGAATGACCATTAAGTCAGACTTCTTCCCACTGATTTGTCACTGATGTGTTTTGAACAAACCAACGGTGTTGAAACCCATCATTTTCATTTTCATGTCTCCTTGTTACGGCCAGTCCAATCACAGAGTCTGCTTTTATTTATTTGTTTTTACTCTGTTGTTAATTAATACCAAGCGACTGGGGAGTAAAATAATGCAATTATAGTCATATGATGGCCAGAAAACGTGGAGTGTGTTAAGTATAATAATCATTCGACCAGCTGGATAGTCAAGACAGACGGTACCTGGCTCCATGGGTAATATCACACACAGCTGACATGGATGATGACGTGGCTACAGGTTGCAGCTGTTCTTGAAGACGCAGTGAGATGATTTGATGAATGAAGGCAAAAGAGCAAATACTCAAGCAAATTATTTAGTTTTTATGATTTCAATGAGCCTGAATAACTCCCCAACCCCCTTTTAAAAAAAAGAAATAAATACATTTGGGCATTCTGATAGGTATACAGTTTTAACATCTCAAGGTCATTCATAAATGTCTTACTGTGTTAGGTTTACCATAATAAAAAAAAAAAAAAAAAAAAAAAAAAAATATTTCTGTGGTTGCCAGGTGAAACCTCAGTGACTGCGTGTTTCCCAGTCTACTCATCGAGTCTATTTGAGGTCATGTGCAACGTCTCTCTGGACAGCCCTCTAGTATCTGACCAACTGAAATCAGACCTCAATCCTATGGTGATCATGATTTTGTCTGCCTCGTCAATGCCTTCATCCCCGGTCCCTTTCCATGTCTTACAGGTGTGAGTTCCTCCATATTTTCAGCTGTAGAATTACAAATACGTACATTGTCTGATGAGACACAATTTTACTTTACACGACTCATTCTGTGGTTTATTCCTTTCCTTAGGAGATGTGCATGCCTGTCTATTGCCAGTACAAGTTCTATAACTTGAGCATGCACAGAACAAACTATCACGAGCACGGCAGCAAGATCTGCTTCAGGGATGTAAATGTGATCCTTACTGGCTTGATGAGTCCTCAAGAGCTCCAACACTTTCTCGCCAGTTCACCTCTGCAGATAGAAGTCCATGATCGTGACAGGATGTTGGAGGAAATGCCAGAAACGCCAGTGATGGGTACAGTGGGGTCAGATGAAGACATGCAGAGCAATGCAGCACAACATAAAACAATGGGCTTTAACTCCTATGGCCTTGCAAGCCTAAACCTGTCTGAGATGCTACTCGGTAAGAAGAGTCTAACGGTGAACTTGCCAATCAAATGTGGCCCTCCGCCTCCAAAGCTGGACAGGGAGAGGACTGCATTGAAGAGGACAGATGCAGCCGCTCGAAGAGACCCCATGCCACAGGCCCATTACTATGTTGCCAATTCCCAACTCAAAGTCAGAGTTGAGATAGCTTGCCCACTGAATTCTGAGGAGAACGGCAGTGAATCCTACGATGGTTCGTTTGGTCGCATCGTCTTCCTCTTTCATCGCAACAACATCTCTGTTGTGACCAAGCTGAGATCAGAGATCCTCAGAATCAATGCATTGGCCTTCAATCTCCACTTGCTCCCACACAAATATATAGAGAGAGCTCTATCAAACAACAAAGCCCTAATGAATTTAAAGTGTAATGAGAGCGAGGATCTGGATTTTGTTACAGGATTCCATGTGCGAGATAAGAGCACACACATCTTTGTTCTTGAAGGGCTGAAACATAAAGCAGTGAGGAGACTCTGGGAGGCTGTTCCGATGAAGTAAGCCCCGAGAACACCGCCTTGCTCTTCCAGTCTGTGTTAACAGTTTTCAGCTGTGCTGTCAGTTTGGACAGAGTGTTTGAATTCCATTCAGAACCCTGTGCTGTTTTGTAGGATGAGAGGGAGTGAGGAGGAGCAGGTGATCGTCCTCTACAACTCAGATCTGGGTTTCTTTAAGCGCCTCTATGACTCATTAGACATGAGTCTGAGTCCCATTTATCTAGATGAGTCACTACAGACCATCGTTCAACAGCCCCTGGTCTACATTAGAGACAAGGTACCTCAACGCTGCTGCCATGCTTTGTCAAGGTACTCAAACAGTTATATATGTACACTGTATATAACACATTACACAACAGAGTTTTCATTTTATTTTTGCTTTACCTTAAGGTTGAGCCAGTTGTGTCAAGCGAGGCAACTCAAAGATGTGGTGCGGTACAATCTCTTCCCCTCAGCTGACATGATTGTCAGCATGAGTGAGGAATGTGGCACATCTGCTGAGCAGTGGGAGGAAAAAGCCAGAGCACACACTGAGATGGACTTACTCACTCCGTCTGTCAGGATGAAAAGACATGCGCCTGTCGACACACACAGCAGAGAATATGTCCGATGGAAACACAACAGCCAGCAGATGCCATTCGAACCCTTCAGGGACTTCATTCAGGTCTGGAGGCCTCGGTAGAGTTAACAGAGTAGAATGTCATCCATTAGCAGAGCAACTCACTTCTTTCAACTCATTTGTTTCATAGGAAAATATTCAAAAGGTGCAAGAGCAAAGTGAGAAGCTGCAGAAGCCAAAGGCTGCTGCATTAATGGTGGACCGGGCTACAACCAGGCCAACACACAACTACAGCATCCAGACGTTCAACTTAAATGAGCAAGGCAGGGAGCTGCTACACAAAGAGATGGCTAAGGTTTGAGACATATACAGTACAGTGCTGTTTTATAGATGCACATTATACAGTTTATTAGGGTATAGCTTTGTAGTTCATGTTAAAACAAAAAAACATGTTTCACCTTTAGTTTGCGAGATATGTCCTTCAAACATCAGCCTGGTCTACCCTGTATATCCCTGTGTTGCTTGCATACACTCACAGAAATAAAATTGCTAATTAGAACCATATAATGTTCTTCAGCTTGTCCTCTTGGGGGGACCCTTTTTGGCTTCAGGCGGAAACTTTTTATAAAGGTTCCACCTAGAACCCCTTTGGGCTGTTCCACCAAGAACCCCTTCAAAACCCCTTATTCAGGAAAGGGGTTTTAAAGGGTTCTCTGGATCAAAATGGTTCTCACTGGAACCATTAGTGTTACCCTTGG
Organism: Microchirus variegatus; assembly: GCF_963457635.1. Classification (NCBI taxonomy): domain Eukaryota; kingdom Metazoa; phylum Chordata; class Actinopteri; order Pleuronectiformes; family Soleidae; genus Microchirus; species Microchirus variegatus. The sequence continues at coordinate 13,821,649 of NC_139808.1, forward strand.
AAAACCCTTTCTTTGGGAAGCAAATATTTCCAGGTAGAACCTCAGCCCTTGTAGAAGGACCCTTTTGGAACCCTTATTTCTAAGAGTGTAGTTTGAAGACTCCAAGATCTTATGTTTCCGTTTCATGTTCCTGCAATGTGAACTCAAGTTTCACAACCAAAATGTTGGTTGCATATTTACATGTCTAAATGCAGCTATCACACTATTGCATGCTTCTGACACCGCTGCCTGTAAAATTCCCTGGCATGTAGACTAGCGTAGCCAGGTAAGAAACCCTTAAAAGAATCAAACCCTTGGAAGACCACCCGCTCTGAACCACAGAACCACTGAAACCACTGAACCACAGCCACCTCTTTGTCTGTAGACGTACGCATATCAACTTGATAGTTTCAACCAAATGTGGAGCCAAAAATAAACATTAATTAATAACCATTTCAACCATTTAACAATTCAACCATGTCTATTTATTTGGGTTATGAGTGCAATTAGGGATAGTCACAGTGAGTAATTGTTTTTTTGTCACAAGCTCCCCATGGAACCCACTGGGTTGAATCAAACTGGGCTCATAACACCAAAATATTCTGCTTTAAACTGTGGTTCTGGCGGGAATTAAGGCTGAAATAGTTTAGAAACACAGGAATCATACAATTTGCCAAAACAAAACAAAAATTGATGTAGAGAATGTATACAATTTAGATTCACAATGATAGGAAGAGTCGACATCTACGGTCTGCCACTAGTCAGTTATTCTTGTGGTAACTTTTTGCTTACACCCAAAAAGTCAAAATCAATGTCACATTTCACGTGGTTTGCAACAAACAGAGATTACCTGCCCAACTGAAAGATGGATGCATGCAATAATCGCAACCTGTAGAAATAGAACTTTTATATGAAATGGAAATCAATGTAAGGACACAGATGGCATTATCATCCTTTTTTTGTGTCCTGAAAGAATGTAAGAAATCAAGTGTGCTGTTTTTCTCTGGTGATAACTTCAGGTACCTGGACGGAGGTTCACCTACAGTCAAGAGTACCTCAGCGCCACAGTAGAGCCTGGAGACGCGACTCCTAAAAATGACTTCAGGGCTGCTTCTGCCTCCAGTGTTTGGGTCACAGGTTTTATCAGTGGCAGGTCCAGAGTGCACCCAAGACACCCAGACGAGGCTCGTGTGGAAGACCTAAGAAAGGTGATGTCACTCTCTGTGTTTAGTTAATTGACGTTCCCACGAAACTCGGCTCAGGGATTCAATTTCATTGCCGTTTAGGTTAGGATAGAATAGCATGTAACATGACATGACTAACTCCGTTAGCCCTGCTTGTCCGGACCACACAGTAATTTATTGCCCCAGTGGTAAAATAATATTTTTAAAACATTTTAAGCATCTAATTAATCTCCAGAGGCATCCAGTAATAGTATGCGTTTGTACCCAGGGTTAAAGCTGGAGTAGGCAGGACATATTTTTGTAATATTGTACAATTATTTTCACAATATTTTTCAATATAATGTAAATGTAGAGATATGAGAAAGAACTAGACCGCCACATCTTATTTGGACTCTGTTCAGACACGGAGAAATCTGGCCGTTTAATGGAGAAAGTGACCAATCACAGGGCAATTCAGAAATAATTGAATCTGCAAAACTAAAAAAGTCAGAGTTGAGATCGCGCACGATGCGTTTCCATGACGACTGACAGGAAAAAGACGTGCGTGTCTTCATGTTTACGTGACTCCGGATTGTTAAGATGAGTCTCTAAAGTAACGCTAAACTTTAAAAACAGAGGCACACATTACGCAATACACAGGCACGCTGGTTATTTGTAGCGATGCTCTTTACGTTTAATGCGCTAATGGCGCTAAAGGACCTAATGCAGCTAACGGAGCTAACTGGTAAACAGTGCCTGGACTTGCACGTAAACATGACGTCGCGCGTCACTTCCTGGTCAGTCGTCTTGGAAACGTCACGCGTTAACGTGCTAAAAAACAACAACAAAGAGTTAGACAATAAATGATCTGTTGCACATATAGACTGTATATAAAATGGACACAACCTATTTTTCCAAAACAAACTCCTGCTGCAAAGCCTCAAGATTCGCAATTTGACAGAGAAACCAGAAGTTCACGTTGTCACCTGCAACCAGGTCCCTATTGGTCGATACCAGCTGTCAATCACACTGGTGTCCATTCTAACTGGGAACAATTAGAGGTGCTGGTGCTAATCCCTGCTGGCAAAGGGCAAAATGTGGCAGGGAAAACTCTGGAAATGTCGCCAGTCAACCCAAATCTGCATGTTTTTGGACTGTGGCTTCCTCGGCTTCACATTTCAAAGAGGAAGACTACGTCCATTTTTATAAACAGCCTACGGTCACATATGAAACAAGTTAATCTCCGCATCTGTTGGAAGGGACTTAGGGCAGATAACAGATAATCGGGGAAATGTCAACAATAAGTTAGTTTTCCTGCCGGCTGCAGCTTTAACTTGCTAACACTGTTCACTGTGCATTCAGCCATGGAGGGAGAACATCCTTCATGCGAACACGCTGAAGCCCACGCTGTCACGGGACGTGTGGGTCTGTAGCGGACGCAGTGAGGACTTTCAGCTCTACAGCAAACCTCCCCCTGTCTTCAGCACATCTCCTCTCACCATTCAATTGGCTGGTATGGACGTATCATACATGTATGATTCTGGGTTTATTTTTTTTTTTACTTCCAGTGAGGTTAACAACATGTCATATTTAAATATTTCTATCCCCGTGGTCGAAGACATGAGTTGTAAATGTCAGGGTTTGGTGTCAGTCGGCGAGAATCAAAGTACGAGAGCTTTTTTTAATAAACATAATTTTCAGTCAGAGTTTACAATGCAAACAAGAAGAAAACCCCCCCCTTGAGAAACGTATACACTCACTGCTGCCTTAATATACCATAATGTCATGTAGGCCACATGGTGTTACTTACTGCAGGCCACATGATAGGCATGACATAGCTGCCAAAAACCAAAAGTACCCAGAAATTACACTTCAATAAAAGGTATTACATTACAATATGCTACTTAAATTAAACTGGCAAGTGACTAATTTACTTACACTTTATTTAGGTTTTTAGTCTTAAAGGTTTACTAGAGGTTTTTCTTGGTCTGGTCTGTGTGAGGTACTTGCTGGTAGTTACTTAGATGCTCTAGATGCAGTAGATGATAGAGTACTGTATATATACAGTATGCCATGGAGCCAGAAGGTTGTCAGTCAGATATAAAGAGCAGCAAACGGAGCCAAGTTAATGAAAACCACAACACAGCCCAAAAAAAGAAAGAGAGAAAGAAAGAAAAAGATTTAAACATTCACGACAGAGAGCAACATCTTTATCGCATTTTCAATACATGATTTTTCCTTCAGCCCTCACTGCGTAATGGAAATATTTTTCTTTGGTAATGTATTGCTTTAGGCTGAATGACTTAAATGATTTAAGTGCTATGATCAAAAGCATTGATTTACATAAGGATTGCTTAGAAGTGCACCATTTACAAAGTATGAGCTACAGTATGTCTGTGGCTATGTGTAATGAATTAAGTTTTAGAATTGTGCATATGTTGTTAGTGTTTGTTCAGTTTAAGGATCAAAATTATCAGGTAAGTTTTTAAAGTGTTCAGCTATAGGGTTAAAAATTTTCAACTATAGGGTTTCAATGTTCAATTTAAAGGTGCCACATGTAAGAATGTGGCCAAAAACTACACTCAAATTCAAAATACAGAGGTCTTTTATGTTTCGTTTACTCCGCCATTGTAGCTCAGACGTAACTGGTAACCCGTGGTTGCTCGGCAGCTGAGACTCTACTGACTGCAATGATTGGTAGACGGCGGTAGGTGGCGCCACATGCCAAAAACATAATTTCAAAATAAAAATAAATAAATAAATTTGCAGTCTGCAAAATATTTTTTTTAATGCAAATATTTTTGCCTGTACTGTTGTTGTTGTTGGTGAGTTGTTATATGAACATTATTCCTGAGTCTCTGTGACATATTAGGAGGATTTTACAGCCTGTCGCTTTGGATTTATTACAAAATGCACCATTAAGGCTGAAAGTGTTCAGTTAAAGGGTTTAATCCTACATTTATTGGTTGCACTACAGTATGTAGTGTATTAATTATTTCATTATTTTATCTTAAGTTTCTCCCAAATGAAAATAACTGGCTTAATTTCACACAGTGGACCTTTAAAGGGTTACCTGTAAGGGTTTGTCCAATTTTAAATAAAAATGGAAAGGGTTCATTATTAATATCATCATCACTATTTTATTAGACCTTGGTGCAGCGTAGACACCAAATATCAAATAAACACTGTATAAAATATCTTGTAATTCTGGACAAGATATTAACTTTCCGCCAGGTCAAGTGCAGCTGAGATGTTTAAAATGTGTCTGTGAACAGTTTATATTCAGCCATGCCAAGCTATGAGGAGCTCTTGGCAGTCACCGTGGCTTTGATTAAAGTTTTTCAAAGCAGAGGTTGGTTAGGGAGTTGCAAGGCATTTGTATTTCCATTAATCAAATGCAGTTTAAAAAAACAACTAGACAGTCTGTATTTCATCCCCACTTGTTACAGAAGATAACACCTATTTATTATTCTTATGTTCTTTGACCTGATGTGACCTCTGAGGTGATTATGAGGATTCACTAACAGCTTTAATATTTAAGATATTGTGGGTCCTGAATCTCTGTCACCATTATTTTTTTTGTACAAAATATTGTATACAAAAACTACGTTTAACTGGTTAACCTAAGACCCTCTGACACAAATACCTGAGGACCAAGTGAAGTGAATATGAGTTAAACTGTATCCAAGAGTGGATTTTTTCCTATGGCTGTCTCTGCTGTAAACATTTGAAAGCTCATATTGATATGTTTTGATTGAAGCTGCAGATGGTGGATATTTGAGCTCGTATCCGTCACACTCCCACACCGCACTGGAGAAAACATTTTGACAGGAAGAACTTCAGTATGATCGGCAGTAAACAGACGTACCTGTTGATATGTGTCCTGTTGTTGTTTGTCCAGCCTTTCAGTGCAGTCTGTGTCAGGTATGTGGAGTTCGTCACTTGTGTGACAGTGTTGTCGATCCTCAGGAGAGTCTCTGCAGCAGGAGCGGCTCGACGCAGACAGAGCTCGGTACAGGCGCTGGCTGAGGAAGCTGCTTCCTGGCAGCAGCAGCACAGAGCGACCAGACAACGGCTCCATCCCACAGTTCGAATGCCACATGAGAGGAAACTCGGAGACTCTTCAGAGTGTACTAAAAGACGAACCTAAGAAGTATTCACTGAGGAAACCAGGCCTGATGCTGAAGGTCGAGTATAACTGTGATCAACACACACACACACACACACGGTTAATGTGCAATCGTATCTATATAATGTGTATACAATACAGAATATGGGTTAACCAAAGCAGCCCCTATGGGAAAAGGAGCAGACAAAAAGGGATTTTACTCAGGTGATGTGTTTATACTTGGACATTAAACATTTTTACAGTGAGAAGGAACATTTCAGACTTTTCTGTGCATATGAAATGTCAAGCAGTATGTTTGCTTTAGGTAAGTTTATAAAATGTTCTCAATATCAGTGGTTTATCTTACTCAATATCAATACAAGTCATAACCAGGAAAAGCAATGGTGGTACGTCATGGCTTTAGAGATGATGCCTATAATATCTGGTGAGGCTTTAACATGGCAGCCACATGTGTTTGGGAATTATAATGTGCATTTAGCTCTTAGTTGCTAAAGCTCTTAGTTCTCTCGCTGTATCGCTCACTCGTCTCCCTGTCTGTCACTCGCTCCTCACTGCCTTCATCTGTCCGTATTCAGGGTCGCAATATTTAGCGGGATGCACAGATTTGATTGGCTTTTAGTGGCGTCACGTGGGATGTCTTAAGTCGAATGCAATTGGTCGGTAGGTTTCTGGATTCGCTCAACCAGTACCGTAAGGTCTAGAGAAGCTGCGCCAGTCAAAATAGAAGCACCTCGTCAACATTTAAAATACTTAAATAATGTATTCACTGTAGGTACAGGTCCGTACAGGATGGCGTCTGGGTCCGGACTCAGACCGCGGTCTGCCTGTTAGTGACCTCTTAACTAGACTGTTGCACTTGCACCTAAATCCTTCAGAGAAACCTTAAAAAAGGGCAATCCCCTTTTTCTGAAAACATCCTACCTACTGCGGCTTTAATAAACATGGCAAACTTGTTATTTAACAGTTGCTTATGAAGCATTTAGGCAGGCGTTACTCAAATAATAATTGGGATTATGGGGATCTTTTAAATGTACCGTTAGTCAAATATTCATTTCAAGTCCAGTATTGACTCTTTTTTAACTCTACTTTTGGTCTCCACCAACAGCTGCGGGAAATATGTGTCTCTTTAGTGGCTAAATGTTCCACAATATCTAACAGCTGCCTTGTGTGACTGAAAATGACTGCGAGGGTGGTGAGAGTGAACAAAAAGCTGTGGGTTGTTCAGTTTTAACAATAAGCTATAAACTCTGTATAAAGCTACATAAATCCAAGGGGATTTGGGCGACAATTTGCTGTAGATTTATGTTATTTTCACATTGATTATTATCATTATTATAAAAACATGAATTATGGCATCTTTTTCTGCCTTCTTTCCTACGATGCTTGTTAACATGTTTTTTTGGTTCTGGTTGCAATTGAATGAAATAACGCGTACCTGGTGAGTCAACAACTGTTTTTCCCTTTCTTGTTTTGCAGCCTTTGCCTGAACTGTCTGTGATCAATGCTGTCGACAACAGAGAGGAGCGACTGGCTCTGGCTCCAGGCCCCTGTGTGCGCCGCAGCCTCGGCAGCAAAAACAACTCCATCTCCAGACACACCCCTCTTCACAGCAAGGACCCCCACATGTCGGTACCTCACATAAAAGAGACAATTAAAAGCACAACTTTTGTCTTAATGTGGTCAACTCTGCTGCTTCTTTTGGTAGATTCAGTAAGCGGCGTTCTTTCCAGTACAAGCGGACGGTCCTGCCTCTGACAGACGAGGAGAAGAGTTTCTTCACTTTCCAGAACATGGACACACATCACCCCTCCAGCCTTTCAAGAGACACCCTAGAATTAAGATCTCACAAAAAGTGAAAGGCTCACAAGGACTGTATGTTCACATTACCAGGCCGAAGGAACTTGAATCCAATTCCGATTTTCAAATCAGATTTGTGTTACTTCAGTATTGAATCGGAACTGAAAAATAATGTGACTGTGAGGAAACAAATACTACCCATGTTAATATAAAGTCATATACTGTACTAAGTACATTTGCTGCTTTCATGAACCAATTTGAAAATGCTTCTAACCTTGCCCTGTCATAATCACGACCTGTAATTTCCAAGTTTAGGATGTCCTATTCACGACTTCCCACAGCAATAGAGTACATGTGGGACCATGCAGATTTACCTGCAAAGAAACCTCTGCTCTTGGGCTAAAAGGATAGGCTAGACCAACATGACTCTGAACGTTGATGTAGCGATACACGTGACACCAGTTTAACCCTTTAAGTGGGCTCTGAAAGTAAATCAAGTAGAAATATATTCAGTATCCCTAAAAAAAGGATTAAATTAGGAGCCAGAACTTCACAAGGATGCTTCCCCTCTCTGCTCTCTAAATGCCCACCCCAACAAGGGTGTCCATAATGTAAGAAGGAGAGAGGGGAATGCCAAAAGAACAACGTGTCTTGACGGTAGCTTCAAAGAGTACTTCAAATAGGACTAAATGAAAAACCATGAGAGTAGATTTAAAGTTTTATATTTGCGGCCATGGTTAATAAGAAACTATGAACACAAATCTCTTAATTTAATGTTGAAATAACTTCAGTAAAAAAATAGGGACGAAAAACAGTTCATGTACAGTAATTCCCGAGGACTGTGGATGGACTTGCCCTTGTCGTCAAAACAAGAGACACAGTGGTGGTGGTGTGGTCACGGGAGAGCGCTCAGAATGTTCTGTCAAGAGGATGAGAGCAGATGTAGGATCTATTTTGAAACACCGCCGCTGCGATCTTCTTGATGTTGGCTTCGTCGTTCTCGGGAGTGTCTAGAACAGATTGAGATGGGAATTACAAGGCAATTTTTCCCCCCATTCATTTAATACAAAATACAATATTCCCATCTGTCATCATACAGATTATTAAAAAAGACAACACAGTGTGACAGTAAAAAGCAGCAGGGGTTTGAGTGTTGGTATGCTGGGTTTGGGGAAAATCCGCAACACATGCAAGTTAGTTCTACTGACATGCTGTAAAAAACAAAAAAAAACAAAACAAAACGAAAACATGGAGCTGTTCCTAATTAATGTGTAGCGCTGGACTTACGTTTCTGCAGCTGAACAAGCGTGTAATTGTTCCTGAAGGAAGCCTCGTCGCAGAACGTGTTTGTGAGCAATATCTAGAAAAATCATCAACACAAGCATTCATTAGAACCTTCACACAAACAATATGTGACTGAGAGATGAAAACTAAATAGGAGACTCTTAAAAGAGGTCAGTGAATTCAATTGTGAAGACAGACGACTGTAAACATTCACTTAAATCTGTCAGTGTTTGAAAAACAAAAAAAATCACATTAGCAACATTTCTGGTTGAACATGGGATAAAGTAACATTCAATGGTAAAGACGACAAAGTTTTTGAATCACAGTGGAACTACACCATATGACTGAAACTGTTTTATGATCACTGTTTGGATCTTGTGTGACTTCGGCAAATCATCTCAGTCCCACTAAAAGAAGTGACCGGCTATCTTTGGAATGGAAAATAATTAGAATAGGATCCCACTGTCTGCTTTACACAAAAAAACATGGGTGGACCACTGATGCCTGAGGACAGAGCTGCACATCTGAGACACAGAAGACGACGAGACAAAGCATCCAGTGCCTTCTTTAATGTCTCACTCTTGAGGATTTGTTTTGCTCTAAATTACTGGTTCTGATTACACACACATGCACGCATATGTAGTTCCTATTGTTGTGAGGACACTTGTAGTCAAATTGAATTCCCTGGCCCCTTTCTCTTTCTATAGCCATCTCAAATACATATGCCTAACCACAAAGCCGTATAGCATTTCTAACCTAAACATAATTTTAACCCCATCCTGACCATCAAAAAGAAACAAAAACTCTCATTAACTCTGACGTCTCAAAGCATCATGTCCAACATCTATTTTCAAGCAAAACTGTCTGAACAAAGACAATAACATTTCACAAAATTAACAGTCAGGGCTGCATTTCAAACAGAGTGACGATCTGCCAGTGCCTGCAAATGCAGCTCACAATGTGTGGCAACAATATTTAGGGTGACAGCATTTATTTGTACAGTAAACTCATTCGTTCAGCCTCTCCTCATCACTACATCTCTAAAACATAGGCACATGTTTTTTCTAGCTCAGTCTCATGTCAGTCAAGAAAGCATCTGAATATTTCTTCATCCCATCAGGTGTAAAGTCAGATAACACATACAATTTATAATTCATTGCTAAATATTGTGTGGACCCCCAATCAATTGAATGGGTCACAGAGCCTCAATAGTCCCTAAAACCCACTTTGAAAAAAACTGCTTCACACCTCATCAAGCCTCTATTTAAAATGTATAAGCTTCATATAAACTATCGATTTATTGTTTGTAATGGAACATAATGTTGCTATAGATACACACAGATAAAAATATTTTTATCAACTCCTCCACCATTTATCAACTAAACAATAGAGTTAAATTAAAAACTCTATTTAAGTGTGTTCTTCACCATTTATATATTGTTGACCAATTCTACATCGAGACCAATTATGAGATAACTAACAAATTATGTAATTATCTGGCTATTTACAAAATTCATCAAGATTAACAAATGGAATTGCAGGGGTTATGTGTGTGTGTGTGTGTGTGTACTGTACAAACCTCATGTTCATGCTTCTTGAGGCCTAAGCTGATGGAGCGGCTGGTTCTGGACAGGACAGCTGTCATGGCGTAGAGGTTGATCAGCACATCTGCTACTCTCTTAAGGGCGATCTGTTCGTCCACTATCGTCTGATGACGTCAATGTGTGAGAAAAAAAAATGCAATCAAACATCCATGACTTATGACTTCAAAGATTAAAGTTGCGTCCACTTCAGCATGCCTTTTATAAATCTGTTTTGTGTTTTTATATAAAAAAAAAAAAAGAAACCAAGGAAAAGCAATGTGAAAGTAAATTTGTCCTTGGTTGATCTGCATTTGCTGCATATTGATTAATGGTCGTTACCAAAGAGAAGCGGGACTACGGGAAACACACACTTCATTTGTGCTTAGGAGACTGTTTAGATTTGGCTCTTGAGTTGTGATCATATCACTTCCTGTGTGTGGTGTTTTTTTTCCTGAAAGAAACCACAGTAGTGCCACCAGGATTAAACCTCGGTCAATGAGAGAAGGTCTGGTTGAAACGGAAACATTGTAGAGAAGAGTCAGAGCAGATTATTTTTTTAAACAGAAGTCGGTAATGCAAAGATGGCTGTGTATGATATAATGTGGTCATGACATAAACTACAATGTCCCAGTTACACTGTTGCAAGACAAAACCATTATGTGATGAGTTTTATCCTCTACTTTCCACTTTATATAATATATAATTTACACATTTGGCATCATGTTCTGTTGAAGTAGTGCTGAAACTAGGACTGCACGCAGTCATGAAAGGGCCCTCGCTCCGTGTGACCTCAGTGGTCCAACAAATCTAATTTGTTGGACCACTGAGGTCACACCTTTTGAGGTAGAGAAAATCTTTTGATAACTTCTGGGTGGTCAGAGCTAATGGAAGTACATTAGAAATTTGTTTGGAATCATTAAAGCAACAACTGTATCGAGTGTGGTTCAAATTGGAACAACTATGTGCAACACAAAAGATAAAAGAAAACAACTAGCCTACGCTGTTGGGGGCAGACAGCAGGGGTATATCTGCAAACTTGTCCAATCCTCAACTTTCCAATATACCCAAAGTATACGCACTCACACCTGCCACCAACTGTTTTAATTAATTATTAATAAATTCAACAAAATAACTGTTAAATATTATGATATAATGCTGACTACACTTTATACATGTTCAAAGTATCCATATAAACTCGATATTGAACACAGAATATCTGAACTCATACATTTCTCTCTAGTTTTTAATAAAACTAGTTAACCTATTATACCTTGTTAAATATTATGAATATTAAAATGCTAACCACACCTGCCATATCTTCAAAGTGTCCAAATGTCATGAAAAAGCATACACTATGTTTATTACATTTCATGAAAAAGCATACAATATGTTCAAACTTTCCATTCAATGCATTAATAAAGAAATGGAGGCTTAACTATTTATATGATAATTAATAAATTTATATTATAATGTAATAAATATTATGAATAAGTGCTAAATAAACCCGATATCCTCAATGTGTCCAAATGAGCTCAATAATAAAGAAAAAATGACTTAACTATTTTGTAACTATTACCAATCATAGCCAAAGTAATAATGATTGTACTTGTAGATAGTTGCTACATGAATCATTGTACAACATTTGAAGGCAATATCTCCATCAGTCTGGAAGATAAAGCCGAAAATGTGTTTTGAGCATAATAAATTAATTAATTTGCTAATGAATAATAAAGCTACAAAGATAGGGATAATTCTCAGGTGGTATGTGATGCCCATGCAAAATTTGAAGCCAATACCTGCAATACTTTAGAAGATACAGGCGAAAATATGGTTTTTATATCATTAATTAATTAATTAACTAATTAATAATAATGGTAGACAGCTCAAAGTGAATAGGGATCATCTACAGGGGGTATGTGACCCATAAAAAAAATAAGAACATTTAATCTCAAACGGCTTTCCAGTTATCGCGTTAACGGCTAAAATCTCCGGACACGGACGACAACGCGGGCGCGCAAGAGCGATTCCATAATATCTGTGCGTGTTTCTCGCGGATATAATTAGCATTTTATGCAAATTTGACCACTTGTCTTGTCAACAATTCCCCGAAAATTCCTCAAGAAAATTTGGACAAAGCCTACCGCACTCGCCAAATTTCGTCGCAATCGGACTACTTTTGACTACCATAGCACAACTTCTGGGGGAGCTATAGAGCCCTGGGGCTATAAACGGGTTAGAGTTGGCCCTGGCACATTTCGTGCTTGGGCCCTAACTAGTGATTAAGACCATTAACTCATCACCATAATGTTTACCGATGTTAAAATTCAAGTGAGAATTAGACTGGAAGACTATGTCAAATTTACAGTCGGTGATCGAAAAATGAAAAGCAATTTTCTCCCTCATGCTCCTCAGCAGCATCTCTAAGACTTCAACATGTGAACAGGAAGAACTGGAACCACCAGTGTGACACATTCCACCCCAAAACCTCCAGAGGTACTGCTGTCTGTAGCTTGTCTATGTCTCCATCTTTTCTCAAAATATCTTATTGCCTCTTGTCTAAAACAACAACAGCAACAACAACAGGCGTGACAGTAAAAAACAACATTTACACATGCCCATTAAACTTAATAAGGCATATGTGATCCACTTCCTCTAATAATGAAGACACCACTGAGATTAAAAGCCCACCAAGAACAATATGTTGGGAAAAAACTAGAGTCAAGTGATATACAGGAAGTGGGAATATGGGGAAAAAAAGACCTGATTCCAAAGGGTTTATAGCTTCTTTGGGAAAGCAGTGATTGCAAAAGTGCAGTCACATACAGGGGCTTTCTCACAGAGTGGAGCAGCTGTCTAACAGATGAACGTCCTACAAATTCTGATTGGAAGTCATGAACAGCTCTCTAGTGGTGTTGCAAAACAATACATGCATAATGGGAATTTTATCCAAAAGGTATTCCAAACATTTGAGCAAAAAAAAAAAAAAGGTTCCACGGCTCTATTTTTTATTTATTTTGAGAACATAAAAATATGAGTCCAATGTTACCTTTCCAAATCTGTACAACAGGGTCTCCACAGTCCATCCAAAATGAGTGACATTCAGCTCCAACTTCTTTGCACTTTCCTACAAACAGAACAATGTTGAGCCTCTGCTGAGTAACTAAACAAGTCTGAAAGAAGAAAATAGGCTGATTCCTTACTTTCAAGCTGGGATGTACCACGCCATCTTTTCCTGTCAGACCAAGGTCCACTGAACCTGGAGCCCTGTTCATCGCTTTCTTGGCTATCATGCTGATGGCCAGACCTATGTTTCCTTTCTTCATTTCCCTGGATGCAAAGCAGAAACAAAACTTAGGGATGAAGCCAAAGTATTTTCTTTATGACGATGGAGAATATAAATATTACTGCCATACAAAATTAGATCATTTTATTTTTGCTTAAAAATAACCTTAGCGTCTTCTCTTTTACCCAAGATGTTGTTTTTAATGAGGACAAATGTAAAAGGTAAGAATAACAACTAAAGACTTTAAAGATGACATCAATATTTTCTTATCACCAGAATTCAGCAAAAACAGGGTCATATGTGATGATACAAAATAATGAATATACTCTTCAGAATGTTATGGTGGTTCAAACTTTGTAATACTTTGTGAAAAGCAGAAAACACAATAACTAATGTTCTCTTAAATGTGTTATGATAAGGTTGAAATCCCAAGGGGGAAACAAGGACGAACACTGTAACATAACGGTTGGTGAATTTTGGTGAACTGTCCATCCATTATATTCTTACTTGATTTTCGATGTGGCAATTTTGCCAGCATACTGCATTCCAGTGAGAGCGATGTACATCCTCAGGACTTCATTGGTGCCCTGAAAACACGCACAAGAGAATCAGTAAGTCACACATTAACAATCTTACTGCTATTATATCATTATGTGTATGGTGAAGATGAACACCACACTATGTTTTCACACGTAGGTGTTCAACATCTTAATGTAAAGTGTAAAAAGCTTTTTTTTTTAAATGTTAACATTTCATTCTGATCAGATTTTCAGTGATTATGACACAGCTAATCAGATATGTGCTGCATTTTTATTCAAATTCTGAACAAACCTTTATCCTTTAACAACAACAAAATAGTCATCTGTAAATTTAATCCATGTGATTTGATGCCAAAGTCAACTGTGACACCTAGTGGCTAAAGCTTAAATAACACACTGATTTCCACAAGTCTAAATTCCCACACACCAAATTCATTTTCCGACCAGAGGGTTAAAATTTTCTTATGTAAATAAACAAAAATGTTCATCACTAAACAAGTCCACAATTACTTTACTATACTTTAAACGTAGCACAATGTAGGATTTCAACCTTCAAATAATGTCCCCAGGATTATAAAACAAGGTAATCTTATTTGTATAAAATCATATTTGTATGAAATGCTACAGCCTGGCATGTCTACAGACCAGGCTGTTTACCAACTGTGGCAAATTCTACATTGTGTTACTTTAAACCAATGGAAAAAATGTTTCAGTGGATCTTCTTAACAAATAGTAGCAACACAGGCAGTAGGAAAAGGGAGAAGGAACAAAGGAAGAGGAAGATGGAGGAAGAAGACAAAAAAAAGACCCTCTTTCTGTCTCATAGTCGTAGAAGAAATGGAAGAAGGAAGAGAAATTATTTTAATGGCGAAAATATCACAGTACCTCAAAGATGGGCAGAATGCGACAGTCCCTGAGATAGCGCTCATACGGGTAATTCTTGGTATAACCCAGACCTCCGAGGACCTGGAGAGCTTCACTGACACAGATCCACGCCCGCTCTGAGCTGAACACCTAAACACAAAACAGGGAATACACATCATTACACGGTTTTTCTTTACATGGAATTATTTCAGTGACAAAGTTGTCGAACCTTGACCATTGCGGCCTCTAGAGAGCAGTCTGGAAGCCCAGGCCTGTCCATCATCCCCGCTGTCAGGTACGCCATGCTCTCCATCGCAAAGGCGTTCAGGGCCATGTCAGCAAACTTCTCCTACAGTGACAGATTATTTACACATTATTTACTGAGCAGAAAGAGATGTAAAGATAATTCACCATGTTCCTCTGAGGGGAGAGTCGTCTCTACCTGAATCATACCAAATTCACTCAGGCTTTTGTTAAACTGCTTCCTGGTTGCTGCGTACTCAGACGTCATTGCTACAGAAAGTTTAACAAAGATGATTTTAGATTTTTATAAACAATACACAAGCTCTTGCTCAGTTATCTCCAGCTGTGGTACTGGACTTTTTACATACTTATGAGTTTTTTTATCATCCCAGCTGAAGAACTGCCCATACTGAACCTCCCCGAGTTCAGGATGTTCATAGCAATCTGTCCAACACAAAGCAAACATTCCCATAACCATACAGGTGCAGATACAGGTATGTAAAAAAATGTTGCACTGAGGACTGTAAAAAAAATCTCACCTTGAATCCACCACCAACTTCTCCAATCACATTCTCCACTGGCACGGGAACATTGTCAAAGGACACTTCACAGGCTGAAAAGGACAGAAAGTTTCCATGTTAATTACATTAAAAAGCACAGACTCTTCCAAGAGCATTGCAAGCACCCATTATTTTTCTCAGCCTTACTGTTTGAGCCCCTGATGCCCAGTTTGTCCTCTGGCTTGCCACTGGTGATGCCTCCAAAAGCTCTCTCCACAATAAAAGCTGAGATCTTATCTTTCTTAACGCCATCTACGTCCACCTCCGTCCTGGCAAACACAGTCATTATATCTGCCATCCCTCCATTTGAAATCCAAATCTGGCAACACAGATCAAAAATAGGAAAGATTAAGGCCACTAGAACAGTGAGGGTGGATATTACTTTGTCAATAAAAAGCTCAGATCTATGGTTTGCACAGCGTGATTCCTCTCACCTTGGAGCCATTGAGCAGGTAATGTTTGCCGTCTTCAGACAGGGTGGCGCGGGTCTGAATGGAAGCTGCATCGCTTCCACTAAAACGATCAAAGTGTAAATGAATGCATCTGTAGACTGAGACACAATCTACTCATGCAATCACACAGTGCTCAGTCATAGATTGTGAAGTACATTAATATGTTACAATTGGACTCTACAAATATTAGGTGGTAACAGTATAGTCTACATTTAACTTGAGCTCAAAATCTAGATCGTCTTAAACTGGGCCTGGAGAAAGTTTTCATCACCCTTGTGAGTTTTTGATTTATTGGCTTTTACATCATTAAAAACAATTTCTCTAACATCTACTGTGCCTCAAAAGAAAAACATATGATGGTACCTTTTCTGTTAGTTGTGCATGTCATCATATTGTGCATACATGACCGTTCAAATGACTTGAATGTGTTTACCTTCCAGGCTCTGTCAAACAAAAGGCTGCTATGTGTTCTCCAGAGGCCAGTTTGGGCAGATACTTCTGCTTCTGAGCTTCAGTCCCTGCGATCAGAATCCCCTGAAACACACACGACGACATCAGTGTCACTGGTACGGTAATCACAGACTTAAACTTTTCAGTTTCATTACTTTTACCTTCAGTCCAATGGCTTGATGTGCAGCCAGTGTCACAGCGATAGAGCCGTCCAATGAGGTGATCTCTGCCAGCCGTGCATACATGGTGTTGGACAATCCAAGACCGCCTGAGTTGGATAGACAGAGACAGGGTCACAGCAGGATATAGCAAATTTAACATTTATTAATATTAATGACATGGCTGTGATGGATATAAGTTAGCATTAAGCCACAATGTGAGGGGAACAACTGGTCCTGCCAACCTTGTGTGCACCAGGTGTGCAAAAGTGTTTTTCCCCCCCTCAAGCCTCTGTAACTGTGCTGTTACTTGATCTCTACTGCAATGTACAAATCTCACACCGTCAGAGCTCAGTACATACATTAGTGTTTGGGTGACCCTGCTAACAACCAAACAAAGAGCACATGTAACATAAACTCCTTCATTTAGGTCATTGTTTCGTCGTTGAGAAATTTCCTCAGATTTCAATTTAATCAAATACTGGTCATTGTGATCTTAAGAGATAAACTTCCAAGATAAATGGGTGCAAGTGATTTCCTGTTACTGTGATTTTTACCATACTCCTCAGGAACCATAAGTCCAAACAGCCCGAGCTCCTTCAGTCCCTTCAAAGTTTCCTCAGGGATTTTGGCTTCACGGTCAATCTTCGCGGAGTCAACTGAAAGCACAAAATAAAGTCCGTCACAGAAGAAACAGATGCCAGGACCATGACTGCTGCATGTTAGTGGCGTACACATCCACCAGTTTCCATTTCTCTCACCTTCCTCACTGAAGAATTTTTCCACTGGAGCAACAAGCTGATTGATCTCATCCTGTTCTTCTTTTCCAATCTCTGGATAAGGGAAGACCTCATCCTGGACGAGAAACAGGATAATTCATGTACCATTTTCTTAGAGCAGATGAAGCCTATCTCAGGTCGAACTCTTACACCAAGGTAACTAAGAAAACATTTTCAACATCAAAATTTGATCCAAAAATATACTTTAAAAATACTTTCTGGTTTATTTGTACAGCCACACGTTCAAACATACGGTGCAATTTGATTTGAGGCGTTGGTTACACATGGGAAGAACATTTTGGTTACACATGGGAACAACATTTTAGTTACACATGGGAAGAACATTTTGGTTACACATGGGAACAACATATTGGTTACACATGGGAACAACATATTGGTTTCACATGGGAATAACATTTTGGTTACACATGGGAACAACATTTTAGTTACACATATCAAAACGGAACGAACTGAAGGTTCACTTTGAGTCCAAACGTGTTTACGAAATCAGGGGGAAAACCTCTAGAGACCCTCCTTACCTTGTTCAACAAACCGAGGAACAAATCCTTAGCATAGGCCAGTTGTCTGCAGTGAGTTCTGAACAACCTCTGCTGTTGGACCTGCTGCAATTTTTTCTCAGCATGTCTGACGTTACAGGCGAGCAGCCGCTGACCGGACTGAACACATTTGGACAAAACGATAAGTCTGTTTACGTTCATCATCATCATCGTTCTTCTGAGTTCTCCCTTACGTCCTCTACTCCATCGATAAACCACTGGCACACACTAATAACACAGCCGGCTACCTTTCACCCAGTTCTGTCGCACACTGATGACGTAGCTGCAGGGTTAGAAAACAAATGCAAAGTTCCTCGCACTGTCACGTTCACGGGGACTTCTCACTAACGGAAAAATGATGATGAATAGTGATTTTCGACTAGATGAACACTGCGGCAGTTCGAAGTTTTCTGCGTGGATACCTTTTTTCTTGAACGCTGTGAGGAACTCCCACCGTCGCAGTTCCTCGACAGTTGTCAACACAAATTACTGTTTGTGAGCAAAAAACAGCTGATGGCCAGTACGGGGATCGAACCCGCGACCTTGGCGTTATTAGCACCACGCTCTAACCAACTGAGCTAACCGGCCCATGTGTCGAACAGAAAATACACCCTTTATATACTATACACAACAGACCACCAAAACCATTAAAATTTTACACTGAACGCGATAATGTACAAAAGATTAAGTAATTATATCACATGTTATTTACTGATAGATTACCTGTGACTTTGACCACAACAATTTGCAAACAGTCTCTTGTGGCCAAGTCCCATTTTCAGCTGCTATTGATTGCTTTTTGGTCATTTGTTCAGACGCGTAACTAGGAGAAACTACGACGTTACTTCCAATAAGTTTTCCATACAAAGTCTTGAAATCATATAATCCCATACAAGTCTCCCGAGCCCAGTCAAAAACGTTTTGCTTCCACAAAAATATCAACACCTGTGATCAGTGACATGAACTAAATATGTTCTGGTCAGCCTCGTCCTTTACCATTACGCCCCCAGGTGGTCAGGAGGAATAAACCCAGAGAATATTAATTATTATATGTCTGCACGGAGTGTCTTTTCATGCCCAAAAGTCAGGACTTTGACAACTTCTCTGCATTTTGTTCTATGTCGGAGAACTGTGGCGGTGAGTTTCGAACAGAGTTGAAGAAAAGAAAACTTCGAACTGTAGAGAAAAGCAAAAATTATTATAATATTATTATTATTATTATTATTATTATATTACAACCAGTTGAAAAGCATTGTTCATCATAATTATCCGTTAGTGATAAGTCCCCGTGAACATGACACTTCGAAGAAATTCGCATTTGTTTTCTAACCCTGCAGCTACGTCATCAGTGTGCGACAGAACGAGGTGAAAGGTAGCCGGCTGTGTTAGTCTGTCAGTGGTTTATCAATGGAGTAGAGGACGTAAGGGAGAACTCAGAAGAACGAGGATGATGATGATGAACGTAAACAGACTTATCGTTTTGTCCAAATGTGTTCAGTCCGGTCAGCGGCTGCTCGCCTGTAACGTCAGACATGCTGGGAAACAAGTGCAGCAGGTCCAACAGCAGAGGTTGTTCAGAACTCACTACAGACAACTGGCCTATGCTAAGGATTTGTTTTTGGGATCGTTGAACAAGGTAAGGAGGGTCTGGAGGATTTTTCCCCCTGATTTCTTAACACATTTGGACAAAAAGTCAACGTTCAGTTCGTGTAATGTGTAACCAAAATGTTGTTCCCATGTGTAACCAAAATCACAAATCAAATTGCAGTGTGGCAACAGTTACTGAAACAGTTACTGAATTAATATATTGTTAATCGGTGACTAAATTAATGGTCAACTATTTGGATCAAAAGTTTTCTGATTTTTCAGCTTAAATATGAATATTTTCTGGTTTCTTTGCTCCATGCATAAAAAGAAATAATTCATTTCCATTAATAGAGAAAATAATGGACAGATTATTCGATCTAAGAAGCTGGTAAAAGAATTATCCTTTTTCTCCTCCAGGATGAGGTCTTCCCTTATCCAGAAATTGGAAATGAAGAACTGGATGAGATCAACCAGCTTGTTGCTCCAGTGGAAAAATTCTTCAGTGAGGAAGGTGAGAGAGATGGAGACTGGTGGATATGTACGCCATCACAATGCAGCAGTCATGGTCCTGACATCTGTTTCTTCTGTGACTGACTTTATTGTGTGATTTAAAGTTGACTCGGCGAAGATTGACCGGGAAGCCAAAATCCCTGAGGAGACTTTGAAGGGACTGAAGGAGCTTGGGCTGTTTGGACTCATGATTCCTGAGGAGTATGGTAAAAAAAAAAATCACAGTAACATGAATTCCTTTGCATCCATTACTACTGAACAATTACCTAAAAGAAGGAGTTATCTGTGCTCCTTTTTGATTGTTAGCAGGGTCACCCAAACACTAATGTACTGAACTCTGACAATGTGATATTTGTACATATTGCAGTAGAGATCCAGCACAGTACAGAGGCTTGAGAAAAACTTGCATCTCTTCACTTTTGCACACTTTATGGATTTATTTGAGAAAGATTCAGTTCATATGCGCCCATTAATCTACCCTCGGATTGCACATTAACCTAAAAATTAAAATATTAAAGGGATAGTTGTGATTTTTTTTTTTGTTGGGGGGTTTGCGTTACTTTTTGAACTAGTCTCTCTCTGCACCTGACTCTATTGAGTGAGTTCAACTATGTTATTTATTTGCTGATTATTCTGAAGAAATAAGCAGCCATAGTCAGTGTTATTGCTTTTTACTGAAGGGATACGTCGTCGTCATCATCCTAGAAATTACCCCTGAACTTTCTTGTAAGAAGTTAGATGAGAAGATTGATGACAGAGCAGTTGTTCCCCTTATATCCTGGCTTGATGCTAATTGTATCCATCACAGCCATGTCGTCAATATTAATAAATGTTAAATTTGCTATATCCTGCTGTGACCATGCCTCTGTCTATCCAACTCAGGCGGTCTTGGATTGTCCAACACCATGTATGCACGGCTGGCAGAGATCACCTCATTGGACGGCTCTATCGCTGTGACACTGGCTGCACATCAAGCCATTGGACTGAAGGTAAAAGTAATGAACCTCAAAGGTTTTAGTCTGTGATTACCGTACCAGTGACACTGATGCTATCCTGTGTGTTTCAGGGGATTCTGATCGCAGGGACTGAAGCTCAGAAGCAGAAGTATCTGCCCAAACTGGCCTCTGGAGAACACATAGCAGCCTTTTGTTTGACAGAGCCTGGAAGGTAAACACCTCAAGTCATTTGAACAGTCATGTATGCAAAACATGCTGATATGCACAGCGAACAGAAAAAGGTACCATCATATGAAAATATGTTTTTCTTTTGAGGCACAGTAGATGTTAGAGAAATTGTTTTAATGATGTAAAAGCCAATAAATGAAAAACTCACAAGGGTGATGAAAACTTTCTCCAGGCCCAGTTAAAGACAATTTAGATTTTGAGCTCAAGTTAAATGTAGACTATACTGTTACTACCTAATCTTTGAAGTCTTATTATAAGATATTAAGATACATTACAATCTATGACTGAGCACTGTGTGGTTGCATGTGTAGATTGTGTCTCAGTCTACAGAAGCATTCATTTACACTTTGATCATTTTAGTGGAAGCGATGCAGCTTCCATTCAGACCCGCGCCACCCTGTCTGAAGACGGCAAACATTACCTGCTCAATGGCTCCAAGGTGAGAGGAATCACGCTGTGCAAACCATAGATCTGAGCTTTTTATTGACAAGGTAATATCCACCCTCACTGTTCTAGTGGTCTTAATCTTTCCTGTCTTTTGATCTGTGTTGCCAGATTTGGATTTCAAATGGAGGGATGGCAGATATAATGACTGTGTTTGCCAGGACGGAGGTGGACGTAGATGGTGTTAAGAAAGATAAGATTTCAGCTTTTATTGTGGAGAGAGCTTTTGGAGGCATCACCAGTGGCAAGCCAGAGGACAAACTGGGCATCAGGGGCTCAAACAGTAAGGCTGAGTCAAATAATGGATGCCTGTAATGCTCATGAAAGAGTCTGTACTTTTTAATGTAATTAACATGGAAACGTTCTCCCTTTTCAGCCTGTGAAGTGTCCTTTGACAATGTTCCCGTTCCAGTGGAGAATGTGATTGGAGAAGTTGGTGGTGGATTCAAGGTGAGCATTTTTTTTACAGTCCTCAGTGCAACATTACAGTGATACATACCTGTATCTGCACCTGTATGGTTATGGGAATGTTTGCTTTGTGTTGGACAGATTGCTATGAACATCCTGAACTCGGGGAGGTTCAGTATGGGCAGTTCATCAGCTGGGATGATAAAAAAACTCATAAGTATGTAAAAAGTCCAGTACCACAGCTGGAGATAACTGAGCAAGAGCTTGTGTATCGTTTATAAAAATCTAAAATCACCTTTGTTCAACTTTCTGTAGCAATGACGTCCGAGTACGCAGCAACCAGGAAGCAGTTTAACAAAAGCCTGAGTGAATTTGGTATGATTCAGGTAGAGACGACTCTCCCCTCAGAGGAACATAGTGAATTATCTTTATATCTCTTTCTGCTCAGTAAATAATGTGTAAATAATCTGTCACTAGGAGAAGTTTGCCGTCATGTCCATGAGCGCGTTTATTATGGAGAGCATGGCGTACCTGACAGCGGGGATGATGGACAGGCCCGGGCTTCCAGACTGCTCTCTAGAGGCCGCAATGGTCAAGGTTCGACAACTTTGTCACTGAAATAATTCCATGTAAAGCAATACAGTGTAATGATGTGTATTCCCTGTTTTGTGTTTAGGTGTTCAGCTCAGAGCAGGCGTGGATCTGTGTCAGTGAAGCTCTCCAGGTCCTCGGAGGTCTGGGTTATACCAAGAATTACCCGTATGAGCGCTATCTCAGGGACTGTCGCATTCTGCCCATCTTTGAGGTACTGTGATATTTTTCGGCCATTAAAATAATTTCTCTTCCTTCTTCCATTTCTTCTACAACGGTTTGATTATTTTGTTGTTGTTAATGGATAAAGGTTTGTTCAGTATTTGAATAAAAATATTGCACATGTCTGCAGCTCATGAAACATTTGAATAGCTGTGTCATAATCACTGAAAATCAGATAATTCAGAATGAAATGTTTTTTATTTAAAAAAAAAATACATTTTTTTTTACTTTTCTAGATGTTGAACACCTTCATCTTTATCATATGCATTATGGTATAATAAGTGTAAGATTGTTAGTGTGCAGCTTACTGATTCTCTTGTGTGTGTTTTCAGGGCACCAATGAAGTCCTGAGGATGTACATCGCTCTCACTGGAATGCAGTATGCTGGCAAAATTACCACATGGAAAATCAAGTAGGAATATGATGGATGGAGAGTTTAAAACTGTGCAATATAATCATTTCATATTAATATTATAAAGACAGAACTGTTCACACACTTAAAATGAATCAAAGGATCTTTCACAGTTTTCTAGTTGTGTATCAGGGTCTCATGAACTTAACACTTTCAAAAGTCACATTTAGCTTTGTGTTGCTCATTGCTCGACTAAGTTCACCAGCTAATTTCTAACTTTGTCTTCCATTTGGTGCTGGACTGGTTGTTTGTATACCGATGATTTTAACAGCTGAAAACAATGGACCTCATTCACCAACTGTTCTTCTCTTAAAACCAACCTTTCTGTTACAGTGTTTGTCCTTGTTTTCCCCCTCTGGGATTTGAACCTTAGAGTTAGAGAACATTAGTTATTGTGTTTTCAGATTTTCACAAAGTATTACAACGTTTAAATCATCATTCTGTAGTGTAGAATCATTATTTTCATCATTATTTAATCATATATGACACAGTTTTCGCTGAATTGTAGTGATGTGAAAATATTGATGTCATCTTCAACGTTTTTTCTCAGACATTTTTTCTCCTTAAAAACTACATTTCTTAGGCTAAATAGAAGATGCCAAGGTTATTTCTAAGCAAAATAAAATGATCTAATTTGTCCTGCAGTAATATT
The DNA here is from genome assembly GCF_963457635.1 of Microchirus variegatus. Lineage (NCBI taxonomy): Eukaryota > Metazoa > Chordata > Actinopteri > Pleuronectiformes > Soleidae > Microchirus > Microchirus variegatus. The sequence goes on from NC_139808.1 coordinate 13,845,479, forward strand.
TATATTCTCCATCTTCCTATTTATCATCACATGGTTGTGTAATTAATTAAAGAAAATACTTTGGCTTCATCCCTAAGTCTTGTTTCTGCTTTGCCTTCAGTGAAATGAAGAAAGGAAACATAGGTCTGGCTATCAGCATGATGGCCAAGAAAATTGTGAACAAGTTTTCAAATTCCGTGGACCTTGGTCTGACGGGAAAAGATGGCGTGGTACATCCCAGCATGATAGTAAGGAATCTGTCTGATTTCTTCTTTAAGACTTGTTTAGTTATTCAGCAGAGGCTCAACATTGTTCTGTTTGTAGGAAAGTGCAAAGAAGTTGGAGCTGAATGTCACTCATTTTGGATGGACTGTGGAGACCCTGTTGTACAGATTTAGAAAGGTAACATTGGATTGATATTTTTATGTTCTAAAAATAAATAAAAAATAGAGCTGTGGGATTTTTTTTTGCTCAAATGTTTTGAATACCTTTACCTTTTGAACAGGTTTAAAAGGCATGCTGTAACCGCAGATTAAAGTAACTTTAATTGTTAAAGTCATAAGTGATGGATGTTTGATTACATATTTTTTTCTCACACATTGACGTCATCAGACGATAGTGGACGAACAGCTCACCCTTAAGAGAGTAGCAGATGTGCTGATCAACCTCTACGCTATGACAGCTGTCCTGTCCAGGGCCAGCCGCTCCATCACCATCGGCCTCAGGAATCATGACCACGAGGTGTGTACAGTGCACACACCTAGACACACACATAATCCTAACTCATTTATTTTCCACTTCCACATAATTTGTTAGTCATCTCATAATTGGTCTCTCAATTTAGAATTAGTCATCAGTATTTAAATGATTAAGAACACACTTAAATAGAGTTTTTTAATCAACGTGTGGGTTCAGTTTCAAATGCAGCCCTGACCGTTAATTTTGTGAAATGTTATTGTCTTTGTTCAGACAGTTTTGCTTGAAAATAGATGTTGGACATGATGCTTTGAGATGTCAGAGTTAATGAGAGTTTTTGTTTCTTTTTGATGGTCAGGATGGGGTTAAAATTATGTTTAGTTTAGAAATGCTATACGGCTTTGTGGTTAGGCATATGTATTTGAGATGGCTATAGAAAGAGAAAGGGACCAGGGAATTCAATTTGACTACAAGTGTCCTCACAACAATAGGAACTACTTATGTGTGCATGTGTGTGTAATCAGAACCAGTAATTTAGAGCAAAACAAATCCTCAACAAATCCTCAAGAGTGAGACATTAAAGAAGGCACTGGATGCTTTGTCTCGTCGTCTTCTGTGTTTCAGATGTGCAGCTCTGTCCTCAGGCATCAGTGGTCCACCCATGTTTTTTTGTGTAAAGCAGACAGTGGGATACTATTCTAATTATTTTCCATTCCAAAGCTAGTCAGTCACTTCTTTTGGTGGGACTGAGATGATTTGCCTAAGTTACACAAGATCCAAGCGAATGTTTACATTTGTCTGTCATCACATTTGAATTCACTGAACTCTTTGAAGTGGCTGCATCTTATTTTAGTTTTCATCTCTCAGTCACATATTGTTTGCGTAAAGGTTCTAATGAATGCTTGTGTTGATTATTTTTCTAGATATTGCTCGCAAACACGTTCTGCAGTGAGGCTTTCTTCAGGAACAACTACTTGCTACATCAGTTGCAGAAACGTAAGTCCAGCACTACACATTTGTACTGTATTATAAATTATTTTGGGGAATAAAATAATAATTGTGCAATTCCCATCCCAAACTGTTCCAGACACTCCCGGGGACAGCGACGAGAACATCAAGAAGATCGCAGCAGAGGTGTTTCAGGACAGATCCTACATCTGCTCTCATCCTCTTGAAAGAACAGACTGAGCTCTCTCCCGTGACCACACCACCACCACTGTGTCTCTTGTTTTAACGACAAGGACAAGTCCATCCACAGTCCTCGGGAATTACTGTACATGAACTGTTTTAGTCCCTTTTTTTTTCTGAAGTTATTTCAACATTAAATTAAGAGATTTGTGTTCATATTTTCCTATAAACAATGGCCGTAAATATACAACTTTAAATCTAATCTCATGGTTTTTCATTTAGTCCTATTTGAAGTACTCTTTGAAGCAAGCTACTGTCAGACACCTCGTTCTTTTGGCATTCCCTTCTCTCCTTACATTACTGTATGGACACCCTTGTTGAGGAGGCATTTATTCATTGACAAACAGCCAAACTTCACAAGCAGAGAGGGAAGCATCGTTCTGAAGTTCTGGCTCCTAAATGAATAATAATATTGGAAACGTTTCTACTTGGATTTACTTTCAGAGCACTGAGACAGAGCCCTTTCATGCCTTTCAAACCGAAAAACAATTGGTATGGCACCTGAAAAGTTAGTTTTGAACTGGAACTAAAAAAAATAGTGACTCTTTCTTGCGGACATCATCGGTGGGTGCGCCATATTCTGTGTTTGTGAAGATGAGTGAAAGTAAAGGAAGTAAGGAGATTTTACCGGTGTTGTGTTTAACGCAAAGTAATGTCCTCCCTGTGTATCGCAGATGGCAAGTTTACGCAAGTGCACTCTGCATTACTGTAATAGTTTGTGCTATTGGAAAAATTAACAGTTTCTGAAAGTTGTTTCAGAAAAAAGTTTCTGAAAGTTTCTGAAAGCGAGTCAAATCCAAAACACCTGGAAATAAATTTCCATTTTTTGGACATTGAGACAAAAACTCAAACAAATATTACTTTAAATATGTTTTATATTGTTTAAATTTATCGCAAAAAATCTGATGTGCATACACAACTACAAACATTTTTTTTTTGTTTCTTTGTTTTTTTTTATAAAATGTTTTGTCTAAATTTTTAATTGTAAATACACCCTTTTAACATGCAATAAACTGTAAATAACTGCCAGATATTTAAGTCATTCTGGATGGGCAAAAGCACTTGCTTAAAATAAGCAAATGAGTCCACATGGACTTTTTGAGGCTTAGTTGTTGGTGCTGGTTTGCCAGAAAGCACCAAGGTTCTGTGGCCAGGGTCACGTGCTGTACGTCACCCTTTAAAGAGCAAGTCAGCAGTGCAGCTGCAGTTCCAACAGGACATGTGTGCAGGTTCTGTCACCACCCTGTAAAGCAGGAGCCCAACAGCCCTCATATTCATGCCAGAATGTTTCCCTGATGTGTCAGGGAATTCTAGCTACTGCCCTGCAAAAGTGTTTTCTCTGTACAAGACACGGCTTAGTCAGGGAGATGACACATCAGATAGAAATAAGATCACACTGTACACTAGTTCAAACAATAATGTTTAGACTTTATATTTGCAGTAGTATTTACTATATGAATATAATTAGTTATGGTATATTGTATTTACTGTATTTCTACTTTTTCTTTTGACGTGGTGTCTGTTTTTATATTTGTAATTTAGTTTTGTTTTCAAATGACATGGCCGTATTTACTTGAGAGGGTTTATTATAACAATAATAATAATAATAATAATAATAATAACAATAATAATAAACAATCAAATGTTTTCATATCCACGTTAATAAGCTTAATGTGCCTTAATATAGGCCCATTAAAGTCGAACTGTAGCATAATATTTGGATATTAGTATTTCATTTGCATAGTGAACTATGTGAGCCTTTTTTCTTGATTACCGGCTTAAGACATTGTGTTCATGAAATATGCTACAGATATAAGTTTATCATTGTTGTTGGTTCAGTACAATCTTGCCAAAACAATCATGCAAAGGCAGTATTATTAATTTACAGCACTGATTCACTTAAATGCTAGCTGTAATCCCCTTTAAGTATAAGCACAGTGCAAGCATTTTAGCAAAGTATTATGAACAAAATTGTACTTTTTGGTGAAGTGGGATTCCAAATCACGACACTGGAGCTTTGGCATTATTAGCACCCTCTAACCAACTGTGATAATTGCCCTATGTGTTGGACAGAAAATGGTATTACGTAAGGTACAATGTGAGGTCATTTCAAAAGGTTAAATAATTTCAAATTCTACACTGATTGCAACAATCTACACAAATAAAGCCAGTATGTCATATTTCATCTACTGATAGATTTTCTGTGACTTTTATTTAACCAAGCAAACACAAGTACCATGAAAGAGGCAGAATACTTTTAGCTGAAACCAAAGTAAATATTGAGGTGGGTAACATTTCCAACACCACCTGAACACACCACAACAATGTCGCCAAAGCACCAGGTGGTGGCGCAATGCTCAAATAAACTGGATCAGGGAGAGTAACAAATAAATAATAAATTAAAAATAGTTCAAATGAGGGAGAAGGTTTATAACTTTGAGCCCATTTGAACAAATCAGAATTTTTAAAGGCCACATTTACATAGTAACTGTTTTTACATTTTTGCAATGTCTTGCAATGCTGTTTGTTATGTGTTGACAGGGTATGTGACCATGAACTCACACTGCCTGGAAACTCTCCAGTAAGGATATCTCTGTTTTTTTTCTGGACTGGATATCTCAAGAACACAACAACAACAACAACTACTACTACTACTACTACTACTACTACTACTACTAATTAGTTATAGGCATTTAGATCATGTGGATATTTTGTTACTGTGGATATACTGATCAGATTTCTGTGTTGCTATTTGACATCACTGGTTTGAGGTTGATATTTAAAATAAAGTGCATGTGTTATGCATTACAGTACATGTGGACTGTGTGCATGTATTTTTTACAACAGAACCAGTACATGAAATGCAGTGTTCTGTGAGGAGGCCCACCTTAGGAACAGAGGAAGTGAAGTCCTGCGTTGGCCCATCCCAGCTGCATGATTTATGATTTATTTTTAGCTCCAGCCTCAAGGGCCAGATAGACAAACAGGGCAAACCGTCTGTCACTCAGACCACCTGCCACAGTCAGACGGGCATTCAGCCAGGCGTGCTGTGCAAGTCTGAGGGAATTAAGACATGTACTGCTGTTTTAAGCCTCATCAGCAGTGATTTTTCTGCAGTTGCAGAAGACTTCAGTACAGCCGTAGAGAAAAGGGGAGATTATCGTGTCACTTTAGAGGCAGGATCGTATACTGTAGCTACTACGACATGTCACGTCATGGATTTAAGTGGAAATCTGCCTATATTGGACAGAGAGGTCAAATGACTTGTCATGGAGGGTATGTTTCTACAATCGGAGAGGAGCTTTGTCAAACCCAGTGATTGGTTATCTTGGCTTGAGTTGTGAGATTGCGACTTCAAGCCACACTGTGCACATTTTGGTGATTTATGTTGTTATTATTCTGCCTCTGTTCTGGGCTTCGTAAACAGAAATTATGTATTTTTTTTATGCTTCTTCTTTTATCTGAAAACAAGCTCTGTCAAGTCAGACCTGACTCGGGGAGCATCTGTGTGTATACAGTGAAGGGGGGAGAAGCATTTATCCTATCAAACTGCAGGACGACTAGGCTTTTTGAGTTGAAGCTTATATTTCTGAAACTTTTTTGTGGGTGCTTCTGTGTGTGCAGTTGTCCTGCTTTATAGTCTAATGCTACTGCTGCCTCTGTAAGGTTTGATGCAAAACATTATATCGTCTCCATAGCACTGGAATGTTGCCAGACGTGGGATATGGGAACACCTCATATACTGAGAGACACGTGGAGCTAAATTAACATGACTATACTTTGAAAAAAAATGTAAATTTACATTTCACGATTAACATATATAGCAGTTACAAAACATACAGAATCACAGCACGAACAGGAAAATGATTAAATACTCTAGCTTATAGAGAGATACAGCGCCACCTATGGAGGCAAACTAAGACGTACATGGACAATGAATCAATTTTCTCCTTGTTGTCCGATTGCCTGTCTTAATCGGACTAAGTTCTTAGCTCAATGTGCATGTTTAAACGTACTGAATGAATAACTTAATGATAGTCAAGGACTCAAACTGCTTGAATCGCACTGTGCAAGTTCAAGTCTCACACAAAGCAGGGGTCAGTTAAAAACATGTCAGTCATCAAACATCCGCTTTGACCATGAGGTAATTGTTGTAGTGTAGTGCCACCATATCCAGCAAAGGTTAAGCAGTGTTGCTTTAAGCACCAGTTAAAGTGAGTTAATAGTTAATGTATCGCCTTATTAGCCATTGCAACTGAAAGCGATCATTTGGCAGGAATCATCAAAAATGCTTAAAATGTTTGTTTTGATGGAAACTCACCATTTTAAAAAACAGCAACACCCACATATGTATGCTGACGTGTAATCCAAACTTTTGTATTAGAGATTGAATGCCCACAAAGTCAACTATTTTTGTCAGCGCGTTGGCTTGCTTACTGCAGAGTATAAAATCTTCCGGTTTTCAAAATAAAACGTGGGTATAGAATGTATGAACATATTTTTATTTTTTTTTTATAAGAAAGAAATAATGTGTCTCATGAAGCAAGTGTGATCCTGCACATATTTTGGGCCAGTAGCTGAAATAACCTGGAAGCTATTGAGCTAAAATATAATATATTTACATAAAAAAATATGGGCCATATTAAAATTGAAAAAAAAAAAAAGCTAATAGGTAATAACAATGTCGGCCATATAATGTTCTGAATCGCACAGTAGATTATTAAAAGATAGCATCTAGCATGAAAACTGTGTGACTTCGAATTAACACGTTAATGAAAACTCACCCCTTTAGAAGTAACTCTAGAGGTAACTACTGTATTCCTCAAAGCGTCCAATTATTCTCATGCAAAGAATATATCCGTTTGTTGTTCATCAACTCTGGAGAAAGTTTGCAGCTACATGTTGCGGCTAGCTGCTTCTTCCGGTAGCATTTCCGTAGCATAGCAGAAGTGAGCTTGGTGTCGTCGGCATCACCAGAAGCCTCTGTCTTCGTGAAGGAGTACAACCAAATATTGGCGCTGTATCAGCCACACTTCTTCTGTAGTACGTTTTTCCTCGTCCATCTTCATTCAACGGTGAAAACGCACGCAGCTTCTCGAGGTTGCAGTAACCAGCCTACAGGAGCAAGGCAGCTGCATATTAAGTAGCCACGCGTTTCTTCTGAAGACCCCCAATACTGTCTTGTCTAATTTGAAGTATGGAGTGGCTTCTTCGTGATTTAAACTTGCATATTCGGTAAAAAAAAATAAAATAATAATAATAATAATAATAATAATAATTAAAAAAAAAATCTCGGGGGGTTTTGTAAAAAAAAAACAGTTTTTTCTTCGTTTACTCGACTTGGGGCTGGTTTTCTTGTGGCTGGTCACACATGCTATAAATAAGGGTCATTCAGACACAGCACAGGTTTGACAGTATATCATTTTATTTTGCGTTCTCAACATCGTCACAGTACTAGTTTTACATCAATAGGGTTTTTGCCTACTTAGAAACAGAATGCATATTAAAATAAGTTCCATTTTAACCTCAAAAGTGGGGCTGTGAGCATGAGAGAACAGGAGCATCTCGGGGAAATAAGTCCGAAACAGTGTTTTTACTGTGTAACATTTGGTTATGATACTTCAGTCCTGTTGGAGGCAGAGAGAAGCAGTTTAATGATTATGTAAATACCAGAGCGGAGCAGGAATGCACCTTCAATGTAACTGCAGACTTTGAGAAGTAATCATAATAATAGTAATAATAATAATTTATAGACCATTCACATATGTTTTCTCATTCTTTATTTCCCACCCACACATTAAGCATTTCCTCCCTTTCAAACCCTCTTTACTTCATCGAGTAACATTAGATTATCCAAGATGGACTTTGCTATTTACACTCAGCAGCAGCAGCAGCAGCACACTGCCACGTCTTCATACTGTACACTACAGTGAAAAATAGAGGTGAGATGCATGCCAGAGTAGAGTGAGTGACACAGCGGTAAACGAAAAGACACCCAAGCAGGCCAGAACTCATCGAAATGTAAACGAGCATCAGTCGAGAGAAATCCAAACTACGCTGAACGTTTAGTGTCTAGTCGAGCCTGCTGCTCAAAAGAACAAGAATTTAAAAAAAGGAAAGAAAAAAAGAAATTGTAGGCATCAATGGCATGCAACAAAGCACCTCACACAGAATCTGGACAGGCTTTACAATAGGTCTGTTATACTTCCAAAGGAATTGGAGGGTTGTCTCAAAAATCTTAAAACATAATTTGGACAACAAAAGGCTATCGGCATCGAAATAAAGCAAGTTTTATTTTCTAATTCCAGAAATACTAATAATCAGATGTTGGTCTGATGACAGAAATAATTAGTGATTCGTCAAATGTAGCACTCTGTTTGCTTGATTCAATTTGGTATACCCAACATTTTTTGTTTGGTAAGAAACTGATTGAAAATGTAATGAGTTTGCACATAACATGGCACATAACTAAGTGCTGCGAATGGAAATATTTGACAGATTTGACACATCCTATACATGTTGGAGAGTGATGTTTTCGAGAACAGTAACACTTGGAAATAATTTGTATATTGTCAGCAAGTTCCATATTTGTCAATGCTTCATTACCAGGTTGTGCAAAAAAATCTCTTGGGCAAGTGTTTATCCTTCTTTCCCCCTGAGTTGCTTTGCAGAGCGTTAGGATGTTGAAATGATTGTTGTTAAAACTGACGCCCTAAACCACAGCCAGTGTTGCTAAGTATATTATGGCACTTACTGTGGAAGATGAAAGGAAACCCTGGCCAGCACGACAGATGCTTTCCCCACTATCTCTTTATCTCATCATCAACTCCCTGAACCACTTACTGCTTTTCTTGTGAATAAATACAAGTTATGTTTGTATTCAGTCAGTGTAGTTTCTACATGGTGCAATATTTACATCAATGCTCACTAGTTTTCTGCTATATGCTTTCTCCGCCGCTGATCGATGGAACAACGAGGAAGCAGGAAAACATGGACACGGTCGTACAAACACTGCTTTGCCATGCTGCTGCTGCTAAGGGTCAAAACTCCACAGTGCAGCGGACAATTATTTATTTGATGGTTAATGGAAATATTGACCGAGTTAAACTTTTAACTGTGGATGACTGAATAAAAAAAAAGCAGGATAAACACAAGCTTGGGGGATTTTCTTGTTTGAACTGCTAACGTATAGAACAGTGGTAAAGATTTGATTAAAAAAAAATATTATGTAAAGTAGCTTATTTTAAAGGTCCAGTGTGTAAGCATTACTAGCACCTAATGGTGACACTGCAGATTTAAACAAACTCCTCCACTCACTACGCCGTATACCAAGAGCTTCAAGACATTGTTCTTCTTTGTTTGCCTGTAATGTAATGCATGTAACATGGCAGTGCAAGATGTCAGCTTGCCTAAATGACCTAAAAAAAAAAAACCAAGCTGTTCTATTTTTAAGGGTTTATACACTCATTTTGGGCCAATAACCCCTCCTAAATGTTACACAATGGACCTTTTAAAGTAACAAATTCAAAACTCATTATAAAGTGTTATTGGAAGGTGGAATCTTGGAAACTTAAAAGAATTTATGAGCTCCGGGACAGCACTTGATAACAGTAATGTGTGATTCATATACTCATAACTTGTCTGTCTGACTTCCAAATGGTGGGGAACATCTGTCATCACGCCGACTGTAAAGATTACAAAGATTTATGTTGGCGTAGAACTTTCTTCTTCTGTCCAACAACTGTGTTAATGTCCGCCTTTTTCCTGAATGCTACGATCCATGAAACTACTCTCTGTGGATCGGTGAGAGAAACAGATTGGTTTATCATCTGGAGTGACACAAATACATATTTGACTCCAGGTAGCCGTAATCATAGAAGTTGAAACTATTCTACCGTTAAAAACTGTCATCAGAAACTCTGATATAGTTTGGGAATACACAACAGATAGAAATAGCCTTGGAATACATTGTTGCATGCAGTCATTATGTTTGACATTCTTTGTCCTCTTGAAAGGTCCTGTCCTTTCAAATCAATGTAGATACTTCACACATATAATAAAGGAAGAAATGACAAAGGACTCTGACAGGTTGAAAAGACAAAACTAACAGAATGGAACAACCATCCGTTTGAAATTGCTCATACACAAACAACGTAAATATATATTGCACAACTTAAAAAAAAACAAAAACAAAACAAAAGCAAAGCCACCACATAGCCTTTAAGCAAATACAGACAAACTCCTGCCATTGATATCAACCAAGTAAAACAAGTGCTTTGTGTGTCGACTTTCAACTGAAAATATGCTCCAGCACTCCAGCCTCTAATCTGCACACACTACAGATACTGTGCACGGGAAGGCTGGAAACTACATACAATCAGCCATCCCGTAATATGTCAAAAAAGGTGATTGATATAAAACTGACATTTGTGGAGAGAGAGGGTGAAGGATTGCTGCCACCACCACAGAATGATAATTATTTATTTGTGCACTGCGTCATCACCAGTGAGGCTCTGAGGAAAAGTCCAATCAGGGGAATAAACAGTACTGCGGGAGTGCACTCGTTGCTCAGGAGTCGCACGGTGGAACTACAGAGAGGGAAAGGGGACACTCAGCCAGCTGAGAGCTTCCACATCAGGCGAGACACTTGGACACTCCCTGCCAGTCTGCACAGACTCCCTCGGTTTCCACGAAAAAAACATTAAAAACCTCCTCCTCCTCCTCCTTCTCCTCCTCCTCCTCCTGCAGAACAGACTTCGAGAGTCTGACCAGGTACAATATAGAGCGTTCTGTATTGTTTATTAAACTCTTAAAAAATAGCGTAAAAAAATAAAATGAGGGCGGATGAGCAGCAAGTACTGGAGGGCGGACATTCAGATGAATCTGTTTGCTCAGCAGCTTCTTCTCTCCAGAGCAGGAGAGGTGACTCTGAACAGGTGAAGTGCGATGGGAGACACTGTATGCAGGGCTGCTGTGCCACCAGCCTTCAACAACACAGCTCTAACTCAAAGGCAACCGTTTACACTTGTGTTCCAGATGTGTTCCTGAACTACCCGACTAACAGAAGCTGTGACTGATTTCTGAACAGTGAAACTACGCCACCTACTGTATGTATAGTATAATACTGAGAGTTTTAATTGATGCCGTGTGTTTCCGTCATAATACGATTTATAATAAGAGCTAATATTATTTTACAAAATACTATGCACATTATACATGAAGCAAGTTTTGTGACTAAATTAGTAAATGCTTCAATAATTGGCACATTTATCACTGCTAACAGAGATATCACAGTGAGCTACCACTACGTTAAATACTCATACAGCTACTGCTGAGGCTGACCCTCTGTCTGTCTGTCTGTGTTCAGCCAAACCACCCCGACACTAGATAAAATCACTTTGTAGACATAAACATCAAGATTACTATTTTCTTCCTGTGTAAAATATTAGTAAGACATTTGATCATGTTACTTTTTTTTCATTAACTGAGGAAGAACAGTAGTTGTGGTCTTTGTGCATGCTCTTGCATTGTTGTCTGTTTTGCCCGCCGAGGAAAGCAGACATGAGTTATGACCTGAAAAGAAACTGAAGGAACAACAGAAAATAAATGTGCTTGGGTTGAATTAACTGTCTCACTGATAAGTGTGACAAAAAATGCTGGAGGAGACACAGAAATCTGGCTGGCTTCACGTCCACAGACAAGTGATGCACAGTGCAACCGTTCTCATCAGCCGAGAGCCTCGAAGGAAGAGAAAATGAAAGATCAGTCACAGAGCCCCGGAGCAGGGCCCCCCCTTGTGCACCTCACACCACTGTACTGATGCCGCTGTGCTTGGGCTTGGTGCTGCTGGAGGCCTGGGAGGGCGCTGGTGGCGGCCCGTGGTGATGGGAGCCATGAGCAGGATGGGAGGAGTGGCTCCCGTGGCCATGCTGTGTGTGTGGCGGGTATGGCTGCTGCTGGCCGTGAGTTGGAGGAGGGTGGAACTGGTGCGGTGGGTGCTGCAAGTGGGCTGGTGGATGGTAGTGGTGGTGGTGATGGTAAGGCGGGGGGTTCTGGGTCATTTGGCAGAACTGGGCATGGTGCATGGGGGCCGCCGTGTCTGTCTCGACTCGGGCCGTGTGGTGCAAGTTGGCGGGATGCGGGGTGTGGGAGATGAGGGTGGGGTGCAGGGCCTGCGGGGTGGGACTGGGGGACTTGACACGCCTGGTGCCGAACAGAGATCCAAGCAGGGAGGAGGAGTTGGGCAGGGACTGGCCGCTGTGGCGGGACGGGCAGTCTCGGCTGGAGGGCGCTCTCCGCCGCATGTGGGGACTGCTAATGATGGACCCCTAAAAGAGAGAGGACAGTCAGAACGACAGACGATGCGAGAACAGAGTCTACATTTGCTATTCAGAAGGAAAACGACACCACGAGTCACAACTAATTGGACATTTTCCACTTTTTCACAGGGCAAAAATAACTACACGACCAGCTACAGCTGATCTAAAATCCCATGTGATTGCTTGTTTTGCCTTGCGGGAAAGTCTCCATTTCCTTTTTCTGGTTCACTGCCTTTGTTTGTCCGTCTATGTTAACATCTCGCAGTAGATTCTGTCTAAATGGTTGGGAGGCTCAGCATGCTTGAGATTGTGAGAATTCACACTGTCAGTCTGTCATGAAGAGACAAACAGCTTATAAGCCTTCACACACACACACTCTCTCTCTCTGTGTCTGCTGATACCCCTGTTACTATTACATCTGGGTTCCAGGTTTGTCATTTCCTATTTATTGTAAACTACAGTAACATGCTTTTATATCATTACCATTTACAGATGAAGGTTCAGCGAGTGAGTTACAGAGAGTACACAGTGTTCATGGTTTGCCTGACTATGACTCCTACTTAAAACAATCTGAACCATCCCTTTTATTAAGTATAGTTTGATGTGTCTAGATCCCTACTCAACAAGACCACATAAACATGAGATTTGTTTCCCCAGTGTGGGATTAAGTCTAAGCTAATGTAATCTAATACAAAAACAACAGCAACAACAACAACAACATTACATGTCTTTTTAAGAGGACTCAATAAAAAACAAAACAAAACAAAGGCACATATATCAGAGCCATGCATCACATGCAAATTAAACCTAAAATGATATTAGTAGTTATTATTAGTTTATAATGTGCTCTTATTTACACTGCACTGATAGAGCATCAAGGTGTTTGCTGTAATTCATACACAAAGTTCCCAAGAATACTCCGTGGAGACTCAAACTAATTCACGCTATTAATCTCTGATATCTACAACAGTCCTTACTAACCGTAATGTTTCCAACAGAAATAAAAATCTACACATGGGTGCAGGTGCACACATTTTGTTTGAATGTTATGCAACGGAGCTGTAGTGACAGATATACAGACAAAGCATGACAAAGAAGTGAGTGACACAACTTTGAGGTTTGACTGAAATAATGGGATGGATGGTTGAGGCAAACAGCTGTATAACGATAGTTAATAATCTCTTATTTTATTATGAGTATTACTTTGGTTGTAATGTCTAAATAGCTAATAATAATTACACTCAAGAATATTCTTTTTTTAAATTTGCCTTTTTCTTTTAGCAGAAAGTAAATTACTTCAGGCAGAGAAGCAGAGTGGAAAGTACCGAGAGATGTACTTCCACATTGTTTTGGGAGTTTTTTTGGGGGGTGGAATTTGTTGACAGTAAGAAAAATAAAGAACAACCTTTAAGTTCCTGGTCTGACAACAGCTTCGTATTCAAACTCGTGCAGGTGAAGTGGAAATTATTCTAATTTCTTCTTCGTCTGCTCTATTTTCTCATTCCTAGTGCAACACTACTATGTACGTATAACTTCTGGCCGTTACCTTAGACATTACTATAAACCTATTTATCAATCGGATCATCTAGACTATTGATTTAAAGTCATTTAAAGTAAAAGATGTAACCACCGTAACATTTTCACTTGGCTCCATAGACAGTGCAGTCAAACATTATTACGAAATCTCAACCTTAGATCTGTTCACTGTTTAATGCTGGTAAGGACGTGTGCCAATATGAGAGGACGTTCTTCAGAGGTCAGGGATCAGTAAAAAAAAAAGAAAGAAAAAGAAGCAGTGTGAGTCAGTCACGCCAAACTGAGAGCATGCAGATGCTGGAAGGGACAATGCACAGGTGGGTGTACTTAACTGTGTGAACAGAAAAAAACCCAACAACTTTATATGTAGCCCACTGAACATAAGAGGGATGACTCAAAGGTGAGCATTGACGACATCAACTCTGAGCTGCCCTACTGTTGTGAATCTGGACCAGTATTACTCAAGCCATGCTGTGAACGTGAAGGGTTAACGTGTCGGTCACAGCAAATCATTCCCGTTCAGCCCAGCGCATGCATAGTGTGTTCACGGTGCTCACAAACAAAAACACCATTAAAGCAGAAAAAAAAAAAAACTCAGCAATAAAAAGAAACAATCATACACAGACTTGTGTGTCTAGAATATACAACATTAAGTCAGAGGACAACTCGACATCAGTTGCATCCAACTTACTTCCATATTGCTGTCTAGTGATCCTGCACTGCTGCGTCTCCCACGCTTGCCTGCCCAGAACATGTAACATGACACATTAGACACAGAGGTTCACAAATCCCTTTGTCTAGTAGCGGAAGCTGCTATAAACTAACACCCTAAGGTGACAGAAGTGGCACAGGGCTTACTAGAGGCAGACTGTCATGGTGACAGAGGGAGGTGAAAAAGGACTGAAGGAAAGGAAAGAAGAAAATCACTTCTACAGCTCCACTACAAGGTCAGCCGTAGCTCTAGTCTACTCTTTTCTTTAGGTATCTACACAGCAAATGAAGCCACAGTTTGACAGCAGACCTTGAAGAGATACCAGCATTAATTATTCAACACCCATTAAAGCTTGTAATGTAGAAAGGGGATCCCAATAGAGGGCCATGCAATCGTCAGAACTACAAAACACGGGAAGTTGACCAATGGCTATAATTTCTCTAAAGACTCTGGTCACGCACTGTAAGAGGACAGGCAGGAGGCCAGGTTGGTTAGAGACAGGAACATAGCCAATCGTTCCTTGGAGTCCAAATGAAATGACTGGTCATGTTTAATGGACAATCGCAAGGACGACAGATACCGGCTTGTTCCGCAGACAACTTAATTCATTGGCGGCTCTTGAAACTCAAACATAATTTCGACAAATAAGATTAGTATTTCAGAAACTTTAAGAGGGAAGCTTCAAAAGAGACACATGGTATCCTGAATGATTGTTCCAAATATGGGTCTTCATCCACAAATTCTACATTTACCATAATGCAACAACAGCATTTTATCTGGTGCTGAAATGACCAAATCTTTCAAACTCAATGTTTCCCGTTTCTAAAAGGAGCTTTCTGTTAAAAAAAGACATGTTGAATTAGGTGAAAGTGTTCTGATTACATCACTATGACATCGATACTGTTGCCTTCAACTTCACATAATTAATCCAGAGCCACAGAAGACATTGTTTTCACAAGATGAGCAGTAAAACAGGGGTTCTCAAAGTTTTGATACCTAAGGGCCAATTTAGGAGCCCAACATTGGACTGAGGGCCGCCAAAGGAAAAAAAAAAGGAAAGAAAACAAAAAGAAATCCCATTTGTCATAATTTTAATGACCAGATTGCAGTTCTACAGTTTAGCGTTAAGTAATATAAGCGTTGATATAATGTCATTTAATTTTAACGCTTTATATTTTACTGGGTAATGACCCAGTATTTTGGCCATTGTTCTTACCTTCTAATTACAGGTTAATACCAAGTAACACATTTTTGTTACCATATATTTACTGGGTAAATAGCTAGTAATTGGGGGCTGTAGCTACCTGCTTATTACCAGCTTATAACACAATAATACACTAAAATTCACCATATAGAAACCAGGTAAATACCCAGTATTTTTGTTTACACTTATTGGTCTGTATCCAGTAATGTCCAATAAACATTTAACAAGCTTAGTACCTCCTGGATTAAAACTATCAACTGTAATTCACTGCGGGACGCCAGAAATGTTTCTGCGGGCCGCCATTGGCCCCCGGGCCGCACTTTGAGAACCAACGCCTTAAAGGGCACTATTAATTCAACTTCATATAAATAAAATTTCAGGGATGCAGTGCAATCCTTGAACTCTAAAAATACTGATGATAAAAAAATCTGAAAGTGAAAAGGCTCTAGTATAAAGGCCACTGCTACTATTTTGTCTTATTCAAGAAGCACTCATGGACCAAAAGCTGCTCAATTCATTATTTTGCATTTCTTCACTATTCCAAACCCAGTGTTGAGGTCGCTCCTGCGTGTTCATGCACAGCTGCTCTGCAGTGTAACTGGCCACACTCTCGCTGAATCAACCGCACAGCATTAATTCCTCTTACGGCTAAGATGCTCAAATTGATCACGGTGACCTACATAGCGCTGCTTCCCCTACCACTGTTGACACAGGATTATTAGCTGAAAGCCTCTAGTAAATAACACCTTAGTCCATGAGCAAATACACACATCTTTATCTTCTTGCTTCACTGGCCTCATGACTCAGAGATTCTCAACACAGCAGGTCAGTTCAGGTGACCGCTGACAAATCAAAACTGAAAATGAACCCAGTCTGTTCCAATTTTCCAAACCCTTATGGTCCAAAAGGAGTAAATGATGTTATAATAATAATATGGCAGCCTTCATTCAGCAGCTCAGGTAAACACTAGCTAAAGAATGAGACGTGTGACAGTGTGTTACCATGGTAATCTTTGATTTTACCTGCATCCGAGAGGTCTCGCAAGGAGCTGCTGAGGGCGCTCCTCTTCAAACCCTCACCAGTAGCGTAGCTGTCATCGAGGCTCGCTCGATTCAGGTTGCCATTTCCTGTTTCCTTCTTTAACCCTGAACTCTGGGACATGCTGGGCCTCACCACTCCCTTCTGCTTTTCCAGTTCAGCTGTGCAAAAGGAAACACGCCAAGAAGTTGACACTCATCCAAGTGTCCATTTACAATACAATACAATACAATAAAACGCATCAAGGTGATAAACCCCCCCCCCCAAAAAAAGGAAACTCTCGCTCACATTCTATCCGATACTTCTCCATCTCTTGAACTTCAGCAATTGATTCCCGCAAATCATCGGTAAATTTTTTGCGGTCCTGAGGATTGGGTGCGTTGAAGTTGATGAGGACTTTGATGTCGGCTCCGGGAATGGCTGAGGTCAGGCGGACACCATTGGGATAATCTAATGAGAAACAACATCAGCACTTACACACCTGTACACACACATAGACACACCACACACAATGGGAGTCTATAGACATAAAGGTTGTTGAAGTTTGGCTGAAAATGCCAAACCAATTTGAGTTTGTCTCTTCATTTTTTTTTATTTCCAAAGGGTATTATTATGGTTTGCTGAACAAAATGCTTCTGGATGCACCAAGATAGATCTACAACCAGTTGATAAAACATGTTATGTACCACAGCATATCGGAAAAGTCTCTGGAAGCATCTTAAGTGCAGCTGTTCGATTTTCTGTTAGAGAAAATACACCATCCAATTACACAGATTAATACTGATGGTTTTGCAGATTGCACGGGCCTCGACACATCATCAGCAGCCATCTCTGTTATTAACAAAATGCTGCAATGTCATTCCTTCCCTAATTTAGACATATATTGTGATCAAACTGTTTGGTCTCAGGACAGTCACACAGACTTCACAGACTAATGTGTTTGAAGCCTACAGAAGTTTACATAAACAATCTCCAGGGCACTTACACTGATTCTCAAAGAGCAGCACTTGCATGCCATAAAGTGAGAAGGACTGCCTAAAGCTGTATGTCACCGAGTTCTTCTTCTTCTGGAAAATTTTAGTCACCTGTGGAAAAAGAAGCACAGCAATTAATGTGGTGCAGACTCTCTCAGTGGGATGTCTTAATGTGTTTCCCAATGTGCAGGAAGAATAATGTGTGCCATACCACGAGCAGGTCATTAAAGAGAAAGATCTCCCTTTGGTGAACCCCCAACTTTTGTGGTTTGTTGGGGTCGGGAACTTCAAAAAGTCTGCAGTAACAGACGAGTCGTCGGTGGGGTAGGGACAGGACCTGCACACAAAGTTTATCATCATTTCTGACTTGGAAAATAACCTTATACAAACACACAAAGCTAGCACCTTTTTCATAATGCATCTGTATTTTACAAAGGTTAATCTCAATCCAGAAGCTCCTAAACGTTTCAGCTCCTGACCCGTGAAATAATGGTGTCACAGACTAAGGACCATTATCCCCCACTATCTTATCGTAACCACAGATGTAGGTGAACAAAATAAATACTTACACATCCGAGACCATGGTGTAAAGTGCCAATCTAAAGAGTAAGATAAATAAAGACATTCATTTACATGGATTAGTAGACATATATATAGAGATTCTGAATCAATGATATTAACAATCCAGTTAATGTTAGGGGACAAATTTAAAATACAGAAAAACAAGATTTATGAGAAAACGCTGGAGATACATGTCACGGTCCCTTGGACTTTTTGCTGATTTGTCTCACTAAATTGAAGTTGATATGATGAACAGGGTGTCAGATCTAAGTGAACACCTTTGAGCTCGTTGGCTGTGAGGATATTAATCATATTCATCATTACGGAGCTCTTCAGAAAGCCCTTTTCATTTGCTGGCTGCAGGGTAAAAGACATATTGCAGTCACAGAGCATTAAGCGCCCCAGGCCTGAAGAGTTAATGTGCTCCACGGAGAGGAAAGACGTTTCAGGTAGTGAACACTCTTTCTTTTCTCTTCTGTTTTGCAGGAAGTTGACACGTAGAGAATGGGGAAGCCTGTACTCTATGTAACATTTAGTTTGCAGTTTGGCAATGTATGGTCCTAGATTCAGGTCTTAAAGAAGCGCATAGCAATGTGGTTCCAGAAGTAAAAAGGAACTCATCTCTGAATTTACTCATATAATGCAGTGCTACACATATTTCTCTTAGATTTGAATCATCAGCCATAATACTGTAAAAACCTAAGGTAGACTCATCAATAGCTAAAATATTGTAAAATAATATGTGTTTCTGTGAGAGCCATACGTCCTTATGATATCAACTCCACATTAAGAAGAAAACTTTTTGTTTATGATCTCAAGGAGAAAAATATTACGCTATCTACAATCCTCAGGTGTAATAGCAGCATCTCTGTTCAGTGGAGCTCGCTGTTACCTTGAGCACAACCTTGAAAATCATGTTGGTTCGTGTCGTTCATGGTTTAATCATTATGTAATACATTACATTTACCACAGAGCAGCCATGCCTTTCCTTTCTAATATGCTGTAAATGCTACATGCACATACATTTCAATACATAACAACATTATTTTGGGTCATGTAAAGAAAAGGGGCACCGGAAGCGATCGTTTTCGCAAGATTTATGAGATGTATAGTTCCTTTATTTGTAGAATGATCGCATACACGCTCCTGTACTTTGAAAATCAAATGTGTAAATGGTTACAATTTATCTTGTAGCTACTCGGCCTGGGTCCAGATTCAAAAACGATTTTCTGAAACATCAATGGAGAAAATGAACGGGAACGGGACTTCCTGAACCAGAGCCATTCTAAAAGTACGCAGAGAGAATCTGTCATATCAATGGCAACAATGTGACAACAATCCAAGGCCAAACTCAAACTTACCGGCTTTTTTCCAACAATGAGTTTTTCCACTTTTTGAACCTGAGACACATGGTCTTCATTCGTCTTGAGCTCCCGCTTGCGAATGCGCTCGTATATCCCGACCAACATCTCTCGAGGGATGTCCTCCCCATCATCCACCCCTGAGGACGAAAGAAAAAGAGAGGAGAGGCAAAAAATAACGGCATTAATGATTAACTAAGAGATTTATGAAAGTTGAGGAACTCCTGAATTGACACATTTCTCACAGTGTTCACAGAAATGTCCTTCACAACTCATTGAGGATGAGTAGTTCTTCTCCACTCAATACTGTACTTTAATTGCTGACATTCCAATGGGCAGAGAAAAAGTTAGCCATGCCTCAAAGCCCCTCTTAATACCCACAAAATCTGCTCAGGGCAATTACAGAGTGCTTCACCTGAATAGACCTGAAACTCTTCACTATGATGCAAACATTCCCCCCTCTCCCAAATCCCATAAGATCCCTTATTTACAGTGATATTAATGAAGGCAAAAGGGAGAATATTCGGTTTTGTGTATTGTGTAAGGAGTGCAGTTACCTCGAAGGTTCTTAACAAAGTCCTCCAGCTTCATCTTCCTCTCGGGTTTGACATTGGGGCTGTACATGTCTGTGTTGAGAAGGATGATGGCAAAGGCCAGGATGAAGATGGTGTCAGGGTTCCTGAACTGTCGCACCACACCAGGGTTGCAGATGCAGTAGCGTTGGCTGCAAACAGGATATTAGACAAAGTCAAACTGAGTTTATGTCTGATAAGAAATCACAGATTCATTGAAATATCAAGAGCGTAGCTGTTGACTTTGTTAGAATAATTTGGCAAGCCGCAACACAAATCTGACTGAACACGAACGACGAAAAGTTACTCAGGGCACAAGAATGCATCGTAGAATGCATCGCTATATCTGTTTTTAAAATGTTCACTTAAGTCTGGACATGTTCATGAAATGGTCCAACACAAATTCCAACGAAAGGCACATTTGTTCGAATGAACCCATGTGAACCCAACACAGCAAGAACAATTATTCCGAAAAAGCAAGTGTCCTGCCTCCTACAGTGCATGCTCAAGCCTGGTGCCACACCCTGAGTGGACGCTGCGCACATTCTCCTACTGAAAAATCTCATGCTGTGTTCATCATAAATTATGTGCACAGCATTTTTCATTTTCAGAAATTCATGCCTGCAAAAAAGGCTATGAAGACTTTTCTTTGGGACATAATAAATCAGTATAAGCTTCCTGTATGGTGATTAGTTCCACTTCAGGCGCATCTGTTGCTTATATTGAAAGTGAAATTTCCATTGTCGGTGCTGTGGTCATTTAGTCACATTATACTTCATTAATGCTTAAGTCAAAGGAATAATGAGCCAGTACTGGTGAGAGTCAATAGAGCCTTAAGCTATCAAATAATTGCTTTATTAACTTTTTCTGTCAACATAAGTGAGTTCCTCATGGTATCTGTACTGGGGCTGCAGGTGCGAGGTAGATGATCCGTTTATGTCGTCTCCCTCAAAGAACAGTGGACGTGGTGTTTAGTGTCCTTGCCCTGTGCTGATCTAAGCTGGTTCTGCTGCTTTTTTACCAGAGGACTGGAGAAAATATATGAGGAACAAAGAGCATCCCCTGTGGGCGAGTTTACCCTCAACTTTTTGGAATCACCTCTGCTTTCGAAGACAGTGGTGTTTCAGAAACAATGCATAGCCAGTCTGTGTTATTCATTAATTATATACACACCGTGTTAGCATAAACACTCGACATGGGAATCAACCCTGTAATGATCATCCCGTCACAAAATCAGTTGGTCCAAGATGACGTAAGCACAACACTGGCAAAAACATTACTTTATATCTCATTGCCTGTTTTCTTGTGGGAATTCTGCACAATGGAGCCACGTGACACGTTACACCCGCCGCTTTCTTACCTGTAAGCCTCAATCAGCCGCTCAACTTTCTGTGCTTCTCCCTGGACTCTGATGTGAGCCTGGAACTTCCGGAGTGCTTCGTCCAGTTCCATACTGGAGAAGTCCATTTCATCCACCACACAGCTGGTGGAAAACAGTCAGCAGAAAGTATGAGGGGCAGTTTGGATAGAGGAATATAAAGTGTAACAGAAAGAAATGTCCACAAATATGCAAAAGTGCATAGTATGGTTTATGGATGGTTGTATAAATTCACAGTTTGTGGAAATATGTGAATATTAAACTGAATACCTTCACAAAGCTGTGGGGAGCACTTGAGTTATTATTCGTGTGTAGCTTAAATACATATATCTGACTTGAGAGCATCTATGCTACGAACGACTTGTACTTCAATAAAGGAGCTGAACAGTTCTTATTTTTAACTGAAGAGGGGATTGTGCCTCTGCTCTCCAGAGGCCCGGTACCTTGATACCTTTGCGTGTCAGGATTTAGAGACATTTTCTCAAGGAAGGAGTTCTTTAGAAATGCCGGTCAAACTGACATTGACAGACCTCTCCTCCACTGAATCTCAATGGTCTCTGATAAAGCTGTTCTGCTGTCAGTGTGATTCAGATAAGTCTGTCCAGTGTAAAACATAAATTAGAGGCACTCTTTGAATGATGAAATGGATCAGTGCTGTAAAATATATCTTTCACTTCCCTTCTTTATAAAAAAAAAGGACTGCAGAGTATAAATGGAATCTGTTTGTGTAACTGAGCATCATGGCACATTCCTGAGTGGATCCTATTTCTGTTTACTTCCTGGATGGTAACATGAGTCATTATGTAGTGCTCAGAAACTCAAAAGACTGTTTGAATGATAGTAGATTGCAAATTGGCAACCCTACTTTTAACTAAATTATAGTTATGTTCCTGTGAGGCAGATAAAAAAAAAATTGCCGTGGCAATTTAATCCAAAACCCTGAATCTAAATGTTTTCAGGGTGATTCATCTGCATATAAATACACAGAATACAAAGGCATGAATTGCTACAAACTCACTCGAGGACATCTCGGTTGAACTGTTTCTGTCTGTTACCCAGGAACTCGCCAATCATCTGCCTACTCAAGCCCTTCCTCTGAAGCAGGAAGTGTGCCACACCCACTGGGGTGTCTGGAACAAAGTTTCGCTCTATCAGATACTGGATGCCTTTTTCGGGTTTCCTGGAAAAACAGGAAAGAGTAGAGACAGAAAAGGGAGAAAAAGAAGAAATAGTGAAGACACTGTCCAAATCTGTGATAATCCACACTACACTTAAGCCCCTGCCCAAAATGCGTGTCAGGATGAAGAAGAACATTTAGGGAGACAGGGATGGACTGAAAGTGGGGAGCGGGAGCTACTTTTCCCCATGGTGTTGATCGCAAATGATTTCAAGGAACTTAATTGCTGGCTATGAAAGAAACCAAATCCACAATCATCTGTGATTAAACATAATGACACAGGCTTTAGATGACGAGGAAGTGGGGCAGAACGAGTCCTGGGTTAATTTGCACCTTAAGTAGAAGGTGCAAATTAAGAACAGGCCGATAGCTGTAGCTGTGTTTCAATTAACGCCATGGCATATTTGTCATACACAAGAGTTTCATGTTGGTTGTTCAACAAAACATTATTCTCTGAACCACATGTAAAGGCCTGGATCTAATTTACATAACATCTTCTATCCCTGATTGCAAGCAATGATTGTGTCTGTCTCTGTGCGGACAGTTTGTTGGAACTTACTTGTTGAAGAGGTTTAGGCCAATGCGGTAGTGCCTCTTCCGGATGATATCGTTGCTGAAAGCCGGTGAGTCCCAGCTGTTGCGAGTCTCTTTGTGGTACGTCTGCTTGCTGAGTGTCTGCTCCCTCAGACTGTCTCTGGATGAAGACTCAGAGCTGCAGTTGATGGTGTCATTGGAGTTGGACGTGCTGTTGATGCTGTCATTGTCACCATCAGAGAAATCCGACTCAGACTTGCTCTGGCGGTTTGCGGTGCCGTTGATGGCCAGATGTGCCTCCAGTTGTCGCGGTCGATGGCGGGAGGAGTCATCTTCTCTCGAAGGCCCTCGGGGTGGCAAACCATGGCTGATGTGTTTGGGGCTGCCCTGCTGGTTGCTCAGGCTTCGCTCATACGCGTTCTGTCTCTTCAAGGAGCTGCGGTCAGAGCGGTCACTCAGTTCCACAGAGCTATCGCTGGGAGGCTCAATGGTCAGCAAGGGTAAGTGGTCAACACGCAAACGCTGCTCTTGACATTCCAAGGAAGGTGTACTGCGGCAGCTAGTGTCCGTGTCTCCTTTCTCATCCTTATGAGCCAGAGACCAGTAATCCTGGGAGGAGTTGAGGGAGCGGTGACGCAAATCTGATTCCGTACTGGAAGGTCGATCTACGGAGTGAGATAGCGGTAGGGGCGGTGAAAGTTCCTCCTCATCAATGTAAAGCGTTACATCACTATAAGATGCCGTCATCTCGTCCAGTTTTTGGCGATCTGAGGCACTGTGGGAGGGCTTCACCTGGCAGCTTACCACCCTGTCCATATCCTGGTGACCTCCCCCTGACTCCGAGTGGCCCTCATCACCATGCATACCGCGACAATTCAGAGCATCATCTATGGACTCCGCTAGAGATTTCACCTGTCTGGAAAAAGCATCTTCTAGTTCCGTGATAGCATCCGTAAAGTCACTTTGTGTTGTGGGGGCCTTTCCCTGCCCCCCCATATCCCCGCCATGTTCTGATTGCACCAGCGCACCCATTTTAGAGCTGTCATCTGTTAGTGAGACCTGTTTTCCCTCGAAGTAGGAGCTGTGGACTTTTTCAGGTCCTTCAAAGGAAAACTGCATTCTCATATTGGATAGGACGATTCGTCTGGACATACGGTTTTCAGACATAGAGCTTCTAAGACGCTCAAAGTTTTTGTTCATCTGATACTGGCGGAAGGCTGTCTGAATGGTACGGGCTGCATGCCGGGTTATGAAACGCCCGCCATATTTACGCTCTAGCATCTCCACCTGCAGGGGGAGAAAGACAGTTTGAGACATAAATCCTGAGAAACAACTGGTAAGAATCTAAATAGTCACTTGGCTTGGAAGGTTCTCTGCAATGAAAACGAGTGGTGAAAACAGTCATGATGAACACAATATTAAAAAACATGCTGTACTTTGAATTTCTTTTTAAGAATGAAATGTTCCTGTATGAAATTAACTAAGGTCCATTTACTATGAAGCACTTAATAGAGGTTTAAATATTTGTCTTAAATAAAGAATGGCCATATGACTCACTCTTTCATGTTAATTAAATGGCCACAGAGTCGCAGTCAATTGACCAAAAAAGCTCTGCAGAATTAGAAACACAATGGTGTCAGCCACTGACAGATGACGTTGCCTTATTTGATAGCTTTATTATATCTACTAATGAGGAACATGACAATGACAAGTTGACATTTTGATGGTCTGCAAGAGTTTTATCACTCAAGTAAATCACAAAAGAGCATGGATAACAGCGGACTGTGATCAATAATGATGACTTGTAAAGGCCTAATACTGTGTTACAGTATTGTAAGTCAGCCAGGCCTGTATTACATACAGTATGCTAAACTGATATTAAAATGCACTGTATTATCCGGGTAATTCATAGCTCTAATCCGACCCAGGTTTCCACATGTGAACTTGGTGAAAATGACACTGATTTTGCTGCTCCATGTGACAGGGAACATGGATCATGACTGAGTATCACTACATGAACAGTATCTCCCCCACATAGACACAGATGTGTTTGGGTCTCATTGGATTACTTTGTTGTAAGTTGTAAGTTCTGTGCGTCAGCAAGTGTAATACCCCTAAGTGGAACAAAGTGGACTCATTATCAGTTTTGACCAATTTTTTTTTTGCCTATTCCACGTAAACATTGCAAAAGTTACAGTACCTCTGTTGTATTACCACCTGAGCCAGAGATTATCCCTCATCCTTTAATTTCTGTCAGACTCAGCTACTGTAATTCCCTGGTCACCTGCCTCAGCAAATCATCTCCGAACACATCCATCCTTTATTCTTTACATCGACTTGCAATTACAGAGAAAACTTTCGTGTCAGAGAAAGCATTTCCTGTTTGATCACTTTTTATAAAGATGCAGCAGTAGCAAGATGCTGGTAAGGGCACAGCCGTAATGAGCACCCATGTGAAAAGCCTGAACAAAACAGGGTGGATGCCTTTGTCTTCATTTTTTTTGGATATGGAATATCATAATTCCTTTGCTTGCTAACCAGAGTCATCATTTTTACAGGAGAAAAAAACATTGAGAGCAAGGCTTTTAAGGGATCAGTATAAATGCAGATAGTGTCATTTTCCTATAATCTTTACAGATATTGTGTTACGGACATTGTGGTTGCGTTTTCTATGCAAAGATGTGTCTTATTCAGCTTACATGTCAGGATTCATTTTCCGGTTGTGGTGTTTAAACTTAGTGTAAAAAGTAGCGCATGGCTAGGCACATATCTGGCTGGTCCAAGCCCAAAGACACAAACAGGCTGCATACATTTTCCAACAAGTTGATTAAAAACTAAACACTTTTTTAACATTAAGTGATGTGAAAGCTAAAATAGTAAATTAATTACACTTATTACTAGTTTTTACTCATTATTAAGCAGTGCATCATGATATGTACATAACCTGAGCAGATGGAGACAGTGAACTGTGAAATGACATGCATTGCATCTGAGACCATTTTGTGCTGACCACACTGTGGATCAAATCATATTTTCCCCTTTCTGGATCCAGTCCAAAATACTGGGTCTGAATAGATCTCAGCAAAAACATATAAGTGGAAAAGAAAAGTCAAAATACATAAAGAAAAACCCAACAAGATTGTTGCACTTTATCTGCAGGCTAACCCTATCAAATGAATAAAGAAATTTGTGATGATAGCTGTCCAGGTATCTGGTATCATGACAACAAAAGCAGCTGATGTTATTAAACACAGAGGGATATGCCCCAATGGTTCATGTTACTTTGTAGTAAAGAAAACGGTGTATTTTGTGTGTCCCACCCCTCTCACCTGCTTGTCCTGTAGATCTGATGAGAGCTCATAGCTCTCCGACAGCGAACGAGAGCGTTTGATGGCCTCCTCCTCTGCCTGCTTGCGGAGGATGGACTGCGAGTGCTGGAGCTTGGGTCGGCGAGGTCGCAGGTGGCCAGGGAGCAAGATTTGCCCATAAAGCTGGCTGTCCAGGTGGTCAGAGCCGAGCCCGCTGCTGCGGGTTACTGGGACGCAACTATAGCCACCGCTGTGGTCCACAGAGGCTCCCACCTCGCTTCCTGGAGCATCACCTTCCACACTGCAGCACATGGAGAGAGACAAAGCACGATGGATTATTCTGCTGCTGAGTCACTTTCCTGACATCACCAACTGCTTTGTGTTTCAGCAAGAGACACGTGACAGATAGAGAGAGTGAACTTTGATACTGCTGGCCGGGTATAAATGTGGATGAGAGCATTTATAGCTGCAATCTGAGCACTGCGATTTGTCTTTACACATCCAAGCACTGCCATTTGTTTTTCCCACGTTCCTTTTACAATCAGGAATAACCTCAAATCCTCCTAAGCAGCAAGCAATGTATGTGGACGAGAAGGGATTAAATGAGTGTGGATGAATTATGAATAGCTAAAGATCAACTAACACTGATATCACTGCACCTCCACCACCATCTCATACTTTCTCTAAACACAAAGCAAAACAATATCAGGAGTGACTGAAGCGTGAAGCAGCTCCTTGAATATTAAGATAAACAAGGATCTTTTTGAAGTCACAGGAGCACCAGCCTGAGAAGATAATTGGATGAACCACGGCAGGCGGTGTTGAGCAGTGAACAGCCGCACCACCCGAGACAGCAGCACTTAAATGTCAACGGCAGATCTGATCACTTCCTGCACACTTCTTAGACGACTACTGTGATTAGCTGCGGGGCTAAAGTGCACTGGTCTGTGGTTTATGTGAAGGTTTGTCAGAAACTATAATTCTGAGGAAACTATTAGTCATTTTCAATGGGGGAAAAAAAAGGCAGAAACCTGGTCTGCCTGCTTTATCAAAGTGTGAAATAACATTATGTCCTCTCCAGTCACAGAAGTCTCAAGTTGTTAAGTCCATTTCTCGGTACAAATGTTAAAAACAAGAAGGATCAAATTTATAATACACAGAGATTTCAAACGTAAATGAGGAAGCCAGCTCAGCAAAGAGGAACTGCTGACATGAGAAAAAGGAAGGGTTCTGAATAGTGTGTAACATAATTCAAAGTCAATATACACCGTCCTCTCGAGATATACACAAAGGGATTAACTGTTAATTATGTATAAAGGTGTAGATTAGGTCTACTCACACACTCACACACACATGCACGTCTGCAGATGAGGAGAAAGAGATAATGGCACAATCACTGCTATCAATTATTATAGTTAGCGCTCTATGATGTATGATGATGGAGAAGTCAGGTGAGATTGAGACAGGTGAAACAGCAGACACCAAGGTGCTAATCGCTTGTTTATTCTTATAGACAAACAAAAGCCTGAGCCAAAATTACTTAATAACTTAAGCATAAAAGGACACTCCCAAACCCCAATCACAGAAGACATTATACAAGTGTTTTCATACAGGTCAACCTGTTTCCTAACAACTAAACTGAAGAGAGCATTTTCTGAACCAAATTTCCATAAATTATTTACAGTATATGTCTATAAATGGCTGGTTGTGGCATTTTTGGCTTAAATGAAGAAATGAGGGTTGTGATAATGTTTCCTGTGGTCAGGTTCAGGAATCAAAATCACATGGTTCGGGTTAAGAAAAGGTCATGGTTTTTACTCATTGGATCGTTATCATCTACACAGTACACTTACTGGCACTATGTATGTGTTCATATATTGAATGTGTGTATTGAATTTTACACTTTTATTGCCTTTTGCTTCTCTATTTAGAAATGTTGATGTGACACATATGAATCAATTTGCCAGATGTTAAATGTTTTCCTGTACATAATTCACAAATGTAATGTTTCCAAAAGTTTGCAAAAACAATAAAACAAAAACAAAAAAAGCAATGGCTTTCTGAGAGAGCAGGCTGCAAATGGTCTGCTGTATTGCTGTTGTGTGAAAGCAGTGAAGTGTATTTCATTACATGGACTGATAAAAAAAAAAATCCGATACTGCAACTAAGCAGTCCTGCTCCTTGATTTGCAGCATTGCCAACAATTGCACCATCAAGGTCAGGCTCTATAGTACCGCTAATATATTTATTTAAAAATAAGTTTGCCTTTTAATGTTGTGTCACAAATGCCCAAATATCAAAATAAACGACAAAAAAAAGCCAACAGTTATAAACATAAACCATACAGACAAACTTTACAATGCTCAAAAAGCAGATGACAAAGCGTTCTTTTTCCTGGCATCAAGGCACCTGACCTTGTAACAACAGCTCAGTCGATCAGTCGTTCTTTCTCGTATTTACAGATACCGTCTTTACAAATGAGACCTGATTTCCTGAACTTCATTTTCTGTAGTTGAGTGTCAACATTTCTACCTTCAAAAACCTTTTATTTTCAAAGCAAAGTACAATCAATATCATTTCATTCTGTTTGTCATGGGCTAATGGATGAGGCAGTAAGACTCGGAGCAAGGTCATCCATTCAAGCACATCAATTGCTACATCCTTGTCAAATACCTAGAGCTCAGCGGGAGAATGTGTCAACATTAGATAATAAAAGACTGAAATAAAACCTTCCAAAGGTTAATGTTAAGGTTTGACGTCCAGAAAATGGCATTTTATATTTTTAGTTGTATGAGAGGAATGTTGACAGCTATACCATCTGCTTTAAAGCTCCCATAAACAAGAAGTTCCAATTAACGCTGTTTTTTTGTTGTGTCTGTATCTCTTGACTCTGGTTCCGACTCCAGGTCAAAGGCATAAAAGGGACTGCCGTGGGGAGTCCCGACAAAGCCATTTTTAAACATTGTTAAAAAAAGGTTTTGACAATGAGTAGCAGTGCATCCACCGTTCCAGAGGGGGAGCTGCGCTTCTGAGAGCTGATGTGCTAATTATGTCACTTCCAGGTAACTGACAGTTGGGAAAGCTGTCGTTGGCTGGCCAATCACAACACAGTACGTCTTCTGGGGGTGAGATTTCGGTCTGAAATAGCGTGGCTGACGAGAGCTTCAGTGAGGAGAGATTTTGATCAGCTGGTTTGCAGCAACTCAGCAAATAAGTTAATGTATGTAAGTAGACCTCCATAACTCACATTATGTGCGATAGGACCACTCTGGGAGCTTTAAATGGTTGCAATAATAAATGTGACACAAACCGCATTTAAACTTCTTTTTGAGTGTTTTGTCATCTTGTCAATCTACTAGCACCTCATCCCTCGTTAGACTGTGTCAGTTTTTATACCGCAATACCAAGACGAATCACAGATAAGTTCAGACAAAGAGGTTGTTCTTATTGGCTGTTTTACTAAGTACACATTCCCTCATAGGTAAAGTCGATATTCCAGCATTGGCCACAGTTGCCAGTGTTACAAAACAACATAAAAACAAGAGTCAGACAGTAACAGTGGAGAGTCAGAATTGGAGAGATTGCCTTCCATTGCAGCACCTGTATATTCCTACAGTACAGAGCGGTGTATTTGTCTTTAACGACCCGGATGGGACTCAACAATCAACTATTTCTCCAGCAATCCTGCTTACTGCAACTTAAATTGAGGATATATTTTGATGTGTATTATCCAGACCATTGATTTCTAAGCTGGGATTCTAAGGCTCAGGGGATTCATGCGTTTCATTTGCTCACAGAATCAAATATGAACGTGCGGGAACTTTCTTGGCAACAGCAACAGCTTGTTGATGCTAAACGAATCCCTTCCTGACTCCGGCTCGGAACAAATCAGATTGATATTGATCTTTTTAGTAAAAGGGGACCAAGCGAATTCCCAAGCTGCTGACCAGGACCACAATGTCAACAAAGCGATCGAGGAGGCATACCGCAAAATCTTACTTTTCTGTGACCGCTATTTTTAAAAGATGTCATGAGATAAATGTGTATGTCCTCCTCTCCAAATCTAATCAGACATATAGAGTCCTCTAATTAGACCACAGGGTGGGAATGTCTAATTGGAAATATCCATTTGTTTAGAGTGGCTGAGCATGAATTTCAAAACAAGACATATGCATCTAGAGAGTGCTATTGTAGCACTCCAGGTATGTTTATGTCTTCACTTAGCTGGTTGTATTGCATTAGTGATGCTGAACATGAAGTACTGCACTTAGTTACACCTTAGAAGGGCATGCCATGCCTTTAAAAATTCAAACTATAAACACAAAAGCACACACTTTTAATATGTATGAACCCAACCTTTTTCTTCATTGATTCACCACAGAAACTTAAGTGTTACCGATCCGATTCTCTTATAATGCACGGGGCAAAAGAGCAAGAGAGAAAAGATATATAGAGAGAGATGACTTTGGTTTGACCCGTGGTCTAAATAAGGGCCTGTGCCAAGTATGCATACAGCCTCATTAAAATTAATATCATTCACCTCCCAAAAATCTATTTTTTTTAAATCAAGAGGCAAAATGGATAAGAGTACATGAGGAGGATGAATAAGAGAATCATGTCAAGAGAGAGAAAATCTTATTCTGAAACAGCTCACAGTCATCCTCACATTGGGAACAGCATTACTCTCCACTGGTGCCATGACATGGCATCATAGTAACAGACGTCATAGAGTTGTCTTTTACATGAAGACATATCAGCAGAAAAAAACACATAGTAGCATCTCATCTCTGGTGGTGACGTTTTCATGCTTGGATAATTGATGCAATAGTAGTGTAGTGTATCAACAAAAGTGGCATTTAATACAAGGTATGAACACCAGCCTCCTGTTACAAAGTTCTGTGGTTGTTGACTCGAATGTCCAGCACCACCTT
Source organism: Microchirus variegatus (assembly GCF_963457635.1). NCBI lineage: Eukaryota > Metazoa > Chordata > Actinopteri > Pleuronectiformes > Soleidae > Microchirus > Microchirus variegatus. The sequence goes on from NC_139808.1 coordinate 13,876,947, forward strand.
ACTTCTTATCTGAGCTTTGTTGCTCTTTACTATATGTCACCTTACTTCAACCTTGGCACCTTTTCATAATAGCTATACCTATAAAACCTAATCCTGGAGCTCACCAAACAATAAAAGCAAGTATTTTATGTGATGGCTGGGCCACATAGGGTGCAGCCCCTTTCAGTTAGGGCATGCATGTTAATCAAATAGTGCTGTTTTTTGGCAAAGTCAGATCTATCTTGCCAATATATTGCGTATGGTATTGTGTGTTCATGTGTTGCTCCTCTTACTACATTGTCCACCATAATCACTCTCCTCTCCCCATTAACTATTCACTTTGAATGTATAGCCACCTTTATCATATGAGGTGAGATGAGCAAGATAAGCCCCATCACCACAGAGAGAGAAGTTTTCCTTTACACACCTTCCTATTCATTGGCACGAGAGGCTTTTGTAGAGCTCGGGCTTCCATCAGTGTCCTTTTTTCTCAGTTACAGATCTAGGTACACGTTGGTTTCTTGTGTGGTTTCACTGCCGGATTTCAGGAATGATTAAAAAAAAAAAAAAAAAAAAAGCTACTTGGAGCATTAGAGTAGATTGTACCTGTTTGCCAGAATTACATTCTGGTGGCATTAATAGTCACTGGAATAATAATCCTATTATTCCAAAATGACATATTTTGGGGGACTATTTGGCAAGTTTTGAATGGCATGCACACAGGCTATTTTTGAACAAAACAAACAATTTCATCCAATAAAACGTTGAATGAAAACCAAGTGTCAGCAGACATATCCAGAATGAGAAGGGTCAAAACTAACCTCATTCTTCAATTACGCCTAGAGAGCCACAGGAGACATAAAATATATTTTAGCAATCTGAATACTTCCCAAGTTGCAAATTGACTTTGACCTGTAAGATCGAGCCCTTTAAAATTTTGCCCCCTTTCTATATATCTCAACACCGTTATCAGCAAATTAAGCAAAGATTACACTCACATAAAAGGGTGCTCACATTACTTTCCCTTATTTTAAAGTGTCAACTCAAAAGCCAACAAAGTACTGCAGTGTCCCATGACGGTGCATAAATTGCTGGTTGGTCGTGGATGGTGAAGTGACGGCTCCCGTGCGAGGGCCAGGTGATGTGAGGACAGCTCAGTTGTCAACACCTCCTCTCGTGACACCCTCGCCGTGCCGCTGAGTGGCTCTTCAAGATGAGCATCTTCACAGTGTGACACTCCACTGTGATGAATTAATTACATCAACGTACACAGCTCTGAGTTTATGCCAGTACAGGTCCAAAGGAGGTAATAAATAGAGATACGCACACTCAAGCAACCAGCTTGTTTTGCACTCATTTGGTGTAAGGTTATGTGATATAATGTGGATGTGACATAATTCTTTTTTTTGGGTGATTTCAGTTGTTGTTGATATGAATATTCTGCCTCTGTTTTTCTTTGTGAACAGAAACAATGTAATATTTCAGTCTACAATCAGACCTAAGGGAGTGTTTGTGTGTATACACCAGCAGCAGGGACTGGAGCATTTATACTGTCAAACTGAGGATTTTTTTTGCAGTAGAATTCACTTCTGAAACTTTTTTGTGGGCACTGCTTTGTATTTTCAGTCATACTCCACCTGGGTTTGAGTCATGTCGCCTTACTTAGTGCAACGTTGTTGTTTAACTCTGTCTGTCTTTACATAAAATGGATCACTTCCTGTATGCAGTGTGGGAATGTAGCGATGCAACACATGATCTAAACACTATTACGGAGTTGTCTTGTTTAGTGTTCTTGTTTCCATATTCATGCCTTTAAACTCCTGGGGAAAACTAAAACTACAATACAAGTTTAAATGGTAAATGCTATATCGCGCTTTTCTAGTCTTAATGACCACTCAAAGCTGCTTTACACTACAGTTTTTGCCATTCACCCATTGGGGAATTTGTCAAACTGGGAATCTAACCCACACCATTCGAGTTGAAAGACGACTCGCTCTACCACTGAGTTCCATTGCCACATAATATATATATATATGCCCATGTGCTTTAAAGCACTTCATCTTTCATGCACTGACATTTTATCATGTCATGGAATGACATAATAACTGAAACTGAAATAGATATGATCGCCACTACGTTCCTGTTCATAGCCACTTAATTATAATATCTGCCTTTTGAAATTCTGATATTGTAATGTATTTTTTTTTTTTTCTCTTTTTAGCTTTTTAATGTCTTATGAATGTTGCAATGTTGTTGTGCAATTTATTTGTACTGCTTTGGCTCTGTATAATGACAAAGAACTGAGTTGAATTGGATGCTCCAGTTTGCCATTAAATGTCAGTTTTGCCTCAAGAGCTTTTTTAATGATATGGGCGCAGAGATTGCCGCCATCACCAGGGAACATTTCCAAAACATGTATTGCAGTATGCGTAATAGTCCAACATTCAATATGGCAGTAAAATCAGAATCAGCGCCTGATACCACAATGGATTGCTCTCATCTCAAATCTCTAATTTGCATGTAAGTGTGTTTCTTGTGATTCTTATCAGCAGCTCTGTACCCTGTCACATAATCCACCGCATTTCTGGCAACTTATCGAGTAACAGCAATTTTGTTGGAAATGATTTGAGTCTGACAGCAGCGCCTGAATAAAGGAGCCAACATTAGTGAAATGTACAACCTGCATAATGCCACTAATCCTGAACCCAAATCACTAAGCGCATGTCAAGCAACTTATTAAAACTACAGCACACCACGCCAGCATGGAACCCCCCTCAAAGTTGAGCTTACCAGCCATCTGAGTCCAGCTCCAGTAAGGACTGAGTCCTGTCAGAAGCACACTGCAGACACCACATGTTGCCCTCTGAGGCCCTACATCAAACCCACCACCACCCTCATCTCCGTTACTCCATCCGCTTGTTAAACATAGCGTCTCGGCTCCGACCGCACTGCTTGGACACCTCTTCAGCTCTGGCCTTCTTTCGTTCTCACAAGGAGGGGCGTCCTCAGGAAGAGGGAGGGGATTCCTCCATAGGAAACTGGGTCTTATGGCAGCGGGAGAACTTCCACAGATCAAGAGGGTCTCAAACAGGAAGGGACAACACATAAGATGCAAAAGTGGGAGGGAGAGAGAGGGAGAGAGCAAGAGAGCAATCTCTAGTGGCTTTATTATTAGCATCAGACAGGGATAAAAGCCCCGGGGAAACCCCTGGATATACCATTTTAGCTGCTGTGACTGAGGAGTTATGGCCACAGTAATGTGAGCCTCACGCCGGGTACAACTGCCGTTGCGTGTAAACCCTCAGCTTCATTTAGAGGACATGCCCAGTGTTTGATAACGTCCTCCCATCACGACTGCTGATCAAGGCTTTAAACGATGAGAACAAGCAACAGCCGTCTGCCCAGTTTGCCCACTGAGCTCTCGTTTGAACAAACAATTCAAGTTAATAGGGAATGTTTGACTCACATCTCCTCCCATAATCTGCGCTATGATGTTGCGGGTGATTTCCCTTCCACTCCTATTCCCCTGTCTCGGCCCCAAAAGTGAAGCGATGAGGGGCCTATCTATTTCCGCAGAATGACATCATTATCCAAACAATGGGCGTGTATCAAGTGAACCAAAGATCTTATCGGCAGCCAAAGCTGTATGATAACAGAATGTTTTTTTTTTAGTTTGGGTAGAGATTTGTCATGACCGCAAGGTCTGATTCAGTACTGTAACCAGGTCAATACATGCCTCACGAAATAATAAAAAGAAAGGCTGTGGGCATTATCCTAATGTCAGGATATAATAAGTAACAGGGAATAGGGAGATGGTGCATAATGTGTCTCTCATGGGTCATTACAGGACTTAAAAAAACAAGAAGTAATTTCTGCATCCATGACCCAAAGCTAGAAAACCTGAAATGCTGCAAAGTCTGGATCATGTGTGGCCTGTTAAGTATGAGTTTACATCCAAGTTGACACTAATTCAAATATTGAATCAAGCCCTGAATACTATCTAAGACAGTTCTTCCCATTAGCCTCGGTCCTGACTGTGAAGCTTAATGCAAAGATGCAGCAGTTAACGCCCACTTAAAGTGCATCTGTTTGAAAGCAGAGAGGCAGCTGCTATTGAGCCCAACCTTTTTTTTTTGTCCTTCTTATGTTTGTCCTGACAGTGTGGAGCTATACGGTGCAGACGGGACTTGAATGATGCGATGAAAGTGAATATGTGGTACACGCACTGGACGGTGATAAAATTGGAGATGCAATGGGGCAGAGCCTCGCGCTCGTATCACCGACATGGCAGCGGCAATGACAGGCAAACAAACGAAAAAAACGGACAGGGATGAGAGTTTCTGTACATCATTCCTCTCACACCATTAATGTCAGTGTTAAAACAACACTGTGCAGTTATTTTACACCATAAAATAACAGCTTCAGAATAACATTGACGGATCACTGACATGTAATAGAGTAAGTATGTAAGCTGTAGGTTTGGTGAGTGGAAAACATGATGTGTAACTTAATGACAGTCAGGGACTCAAAGTGCCAGAATGCAATAAGTTGCGGTAGTATTACACAAGTGTACATTGAGTCGGTAGCAACTAGACTAGACATCAATGTGCTGATTCAGGAAGCCTCTTGGATGAGAGGTGAAACATCCTCAAGAGAAACTTAATGTCCAGTTGCTACCAAGTCAATGCGTTTTGGATAACGATAACCTGGATGAATGAGAATCAAATTCTTTGCAGCATATAGGCAGAATTGGTCAAAGTCTCACATCACTGGACAGATTTCATAGGTAATAAAGTTTTACAAAGTCTAGAGGAGGGGAATAAGTCTAGTTCTCTCTCATATGACTTAATTTACATTATGCTGGGAATATGGGATTATTGTACAACAAAGCAAAACAAACAACAAAGAAACCTGTTACTGCACCTTGCTTTTTCACAACTACCAAGTCAAAGAAAGTGCAGGAGTACCCCCTCAGGTTGTATGTTGATGGTCCAGAGATTATAAACATCATCTTCATTCCGCCCAGTGTTTGGCGTAAAGCCCGTCTATTGTGATTCTAAAATAGCACGTCTCATTATTCCACCACTGCTGACTGTGCTGCTGGTCTTCTAACACTCCACTTTGCATCAGGTTGCCCTCGTGACCTTTAACGTGCGTGCGTAGAATGAAAACACCTGAGGAAACCAGACCAGGCTGTGGACACGACAGGAATAACTAAGGTAACTGAGATATACATTCTGAGACTATGTGCTTAAAGCAAGTAAGTAAGAGTAAGAGTAAGAGTAAGTAACAGGGTTAAAAATGGTAGTGACAGTTTCTTAGCTTTTTTGCAGCGGGCAGCTCTTAAAAGGTCTTGTCTCGCAGACACACCCGTCACATTCAACCTCGACTCCAAAGTGGAAACAACAGGGTCCCTGATCCTTCTTTTAATCCCTGCCTCAGCTCCAGCTCCACAACTGGTCACACAGAGCGTGTCACACAACCACCATTAAAGCCATTCTTACTCCCGTTGCCTTCTATCTCCAGCGTCCAACTGTCTGCTTCTCCCTCAGCATTTAGGTTGATGACGTGCCACTCTCTCCCCCCCTCCGCCATCACAAACACTCCCGATAGCATGACGTTGGTTTCGCGCTCAGCATGGACAAAAATAGTGTCACAGAGAGACAATACATTTTCTGGTCTGCTTGGTCAGTAAATTGACCAGGTTGTGTGCGTTGCACCAGCTGGAGACAAAATGTGTCTGCACATCCGCCTCCCCAGAAGCTATATGGCCAGTCTGTGAACGAAAACAACAGCAGTGCTCATTAGGAACACAAAGAGCTTGACGAGATTCACCATGCAGAGAGAAACAGGGAGCTCTGAAAAATCTGACACAAAATAGTTTATGTTGTAAAACCCAATTGAGTTCAGTCGTAAGTTGGTAATTTAAAAAAAAATAAAAAAAACTCTATACAGTAACACATTAATCACTGCTTATTCCATGGCTACTAAAAAAAAAAAAAACTTAAAATAAAATGCAGTTTCCTTTAATGAAGAGGTAATTGTATTCCCTCAATGAAATAATCTGGAAGGTAATTTCCCTGCTCTCAGTGCCTTTAAAACACCCTTGATTCTTCTGTGTTCTTTTTGAAACAAGGAAAATGTCCAGCATTAACCTCACATTTAATTATCTCCAAATATACAGTATATGGTGAGAAAAATACATATATACACACATAACAAACCATAAAATGCCATAATGAGAGCCGTGAAAAATTAGGATTCAACCAAGATGTGTAATAAACCTTAACATTTCTGCTTATACCTGTTTTTACTGTTAACAACAAGACATATTGTCCACTGACGTCAGCCACAGAACTCTGTGGTGTGGAATATCCTCTGAATATACAATTCAAATATATAGGAAACAAGAATAAGATTCACATATTATATTTGTTGACATACTGCAGTAAAGTAAAAACACCTTAATCTTAATACCATCACACAATTTCAAAGGTATGACCAAATGACATAAAATACTTTATCTTAATACCATTTTCCATGAAATATAAGTGACATGGCACATATACTATGTCCCTTAAATCCATAAATATGCATTATACAAGACCAGCGCACTGCACAATCAGGAGCAGACAGATAAAATGCAGTGGATGTTTTGTTGATGAGCATATGGCATTGAATCTGTGCAATGTTCATGCTCAGCAGTGGTGGCTCCTCTGTCCAGGGCGCAGTATTTAGTATTTATCTCCACTAATCCTCGTACAGTAACTCAAGCTCCATCCTGTTTCTGAGCCACCAATGAGCTCTCGTGCTGAACCAACACTATTAACCCACAGCGTGAGTCGTAAATACTAAGCAGTCTCTCACAGAGGCTGTAGTAGAATGGTTACAGTTTATTACAACCTGGGTCTTATTTGATTGTACGTTTGGACATTATTTTTTAAACAGGTATGATGTGAATATACTTACTAAAGTCTACACCGATAATCAAATTAAGTCCAATTATCGAAAAAAAACACAAGGTGCAATTGAAAGTAAGTGTACCTGCTTATTCTACATAATAATCCCTGATTACACAATGATGCAAACAAATACAATAATTACACTGGCCATCCAGGAATCAAACTTTCATTCATCCATTGTCTACCTCCACACGAGGGTCAAAGTGAGCTGGAGCCAATCCCAGCTGACATAGGGCTACACCCCGAACAAGTCGCCTCTCCATCACAGAGACAAAGAACCATTCACTCTCACATTTACCAATTACCAATACAATTAACTACTGCATGGAAACCTGATAATAATATATATATATATATATATCCCCTCTGTGACATCCCATGCTTGTTTCAAATCTGTTATAATTAAACTAATTTGGTCAGATTCAATCTCAGCCAGTAACAGTAGGTATACCTCTGCCTGACTCACAAATCTACCGTTTTACTTCATGTTTTTGTTTCACTGAAGGCGTTAAGTTTGTATCACCAGTTCCTATCTCACCAGCGTTTGTTATTGCCACGAATGAATTCTTCGCAGACAAAGCATCCACATAGCATCGCGTCAGAATGAACTCAGAATGATGCTATGTGGTGATAAAAGACAGGAAGTCAGGTGAGTGCGTGTGTGTGTGTGTGTGAGAGAGCGAAAGAGAGAGACAGATGCAACAGGAAGTTCAACTGACCAAGATGTTGTTCATAGAAAATTCCCGAGCAAATCAGATTTGTAGCACACCATGCAATACGAGATAACACACATTCTCATCGCTGAGCCTAAACAAGTCTTTCCCTCGTACAGGAGGAGTCGCAGCAGATCCCGACATGTTGAGTTTGTAGGGAAAACAGACGAGAGCATCACAGTGACGCAGACATGAGGCCCTGCTGGACAAGATGCCGCTTCATTAGTATTCATAAACATTTTCCCTTTCCTGGAAGAACAGCTCAACAGGGGTGTGCTCAGACTGTGTCTTAAAAGGGCTGGACACTGGGATGGTGTGAGGGAGGAGGGGAAAAAAAAAAAACCAGGAACTGAAAAGATGAGGTAGGCTGAACAGGTGATGGCTGCAGTTTGAGGCCTGGTCACACTTCCTCATCTTGTCATATTTTCTGCATTATTTTAGCAAAAGCAGTTGATAGTATCAAGGATGTAATCACATTTTTGTGCCAGCCACAGTGGACATAGCAAAGTAATTTTCTCATATTTGACATGACAGCTCAGCAAGTTACAGATTTAAGTCGCATGGTCACAGCATCCCAGTAAAATGTTGCTATATTACCTTTCTGCACGATGTCACATTTGTACGGTGAAAAAGTGTTTGAATTTAATATTTTGCTGAATTGTGTCATGGACGTCATGCCAGCATCATTCTAATGAGTTTTAACTGTGCGAAGGTTTGTTTTTATTTTATTTTTTATGGAGAGGATGCTGACACCATGTGTTTTTGTGCCTAAACCTAACCACACTCACAGGAAAACATGAGCTCACACATATGCATGTGGTTCACAGAGATGTACAAGTCTAACATGTGATTCTGAAGACTAAGTTGCATATTCCACGGCATGGACAACTTATTAAAATTGACCTAATCATAACTATAACTACAATTCTCAATTTGAAATGTAATGTCACATGTGATTATATATATGGGATTATAACAAACAGTGGGAATAAGTTCATCCCCGAAAAATCTCCCTCCTGATAAAACATTACAATTCCAACAACAACTCTGAAGTATAGAAAAAAAAAAGGGAAAGTTAAGTCTTTACAGCTGGCTCATTCTGGTCATTTCGTGTCATTAGGTTTTGCCCATATGACCCACATTAAAGGAGAGAACACTCAAAAGGAAAATTGTTTTCGAGTTTGAGGGGAAAATATCAAAGAGGCCTTGTGTGGTTATAAGTTCTTGCAGACACAGTCAGTGAGAAGCTGAGGTGCAATCGTGGTTTGAGGTTTAATGTCTTTGTATTTCTTTCGATACAATCCGAAAAGGTTTTGCAGCTGCAACCGACAGCGACAACTACACAAAAAAACTTAGAATCTGACTCCATACATCAGTGGAGTCTTTGAATGTTGAATGGTGGTCTGTCGTCAGCCCTGCGAATTAAGTTGTTTGTTCCTGGCACCAGCTGCGTCAAACTATTTGGATGAAATGGCGTTTAATTCCAGGTGGAGTGGAGAAAATGAATGCAGCCAAGTGTTCAATCCCCTGAATGTTCCACACACGTCTGCAGAAACTCTCTTTCTGCTCCAGCTTTTTTTTTTTTTCTTCTTGCAGCTGCAACTGCACTCTGCACATTTACCCCATCTTGAGGTTAGAGTTGAGATTATACAATTTATAATATGTGAAACTACTGAACAACGAATTCGACATTCATGACGGGAGAGTGAGCGTGAGCTAACTTTGGCTGCAACTTTCTGTTTTGCTTCCATGTCCAAGAGAAAATGGCACAACCCAAAATTTAAAAAACAGAATGTATGGGCTGCAAATGAAGATTTAAACTGAAGGAATCTACCTAACTTCACCGTTACCAACAACATGAATGATAGATCAACAAGGACAGAGGTGAACAGGGAGAAATGGAGAGAGGTAGAGGAAGACTGAATTATCTGCATAACCCCACCTCTTCTTTTCTTCCACTCTGCAATTCTAGTTAAGTGGTCATGACAGGCCACAGACACGCCTGCTGCCCCTGCTGCTTCCAACGATGCTTTATCCAGAGCAAAGGAATCAGCAGCTCAGGAAAAAGCAGCTGCACCTTATCTCCTGCAAGGCACAGGACTGAAAACTGAGGAAGAGTCTATTATCTTCTATTATGCCGTCTATTATCTTCCACAGGACAAAGTAACCAAAACGCCAGGACAAGGTCATATCACAAATATCAAAGATAAGAACATGGTTGCACATGTACCAGCAATAAACAGCCTAAATGAAGGATGCCAGACATTATGAAAGAAATGAATGAAGCCACATAAAAGATCACAGTGAGGATGACAGAGATAAACCTACCGTGACTGTGCAGAAACTCACAGAAAGTACAGCTGACTCTAGGTATGTCTTGACAAAGTATAAACAGACCTGGAGCTGTAAAGGTAACGCTCAGGTAATAAAAAACAGGGCTCTTCTCCTCTGTTACACAGATGGATTTCCAGTGGAACACTGAGCTACTTCTGGTTGGTGAGGCTCATATAGGCACCACCCTGCCTGGCTCTCATCTGCCAGCTCCTGTCCCGGCCCCCTTTCTGTGGTGTGTGTAACTCACACTGAGGTTATTGAAGGACAGGCAGCACCTCTGTCTACACGCAGCCTCTGGGTGCTATTGATGTTGGCATCTGCAATAAAGGCTGTCTTTCTCTTATTCACAGGTCTCCCTGCCCTCCTGCTGGTGTTTTCACCTCTGCCAAGGAGAGATGTGAGGCTGAAATGGAGGAAAGTTTGTATGATGGCATTGTGTTGGCTGTGTGCCTGTGTGTGTCTGTGTGTGTTTGTCTGGGGAAGGGAGTGGCAGCCTGGTGTGACACACTTGATTACCCTCAATGATTGGGGATTATTTTAGGCTTCCACTGGCAACCATCCTAAAACTGAAACTCTACGCTGCGTTTTCTTCTATAATTATCTCCTGCAGTCGTCACTTCGCTTTTTCAGTCACTCATCCGACTTTTTTTATTTGGTGAAAAACATGCTATCACATAACCAGTGTGACACCCAGTGCTACTTCCTCTTCCTGGATCAATTTAAGCAAAATATGGAAATGGTTTAGTGTGAGACAGAGCAGAGAGCACCAAATATTCAGCAAGAGCAATGCCACAACAACAAAACATTTGCATAACTTAGTTTGTCATGTGTCAAATAACATTTCAAATATCTAAATCCTTCAATTAGAATGTTTTTCGTCTCTGATAAGCCTGAAAGTTACTTTCCCAGCAGTGCAAATTACCATGAAACACACACACACACATCTCTGCTTAATCTGTAATAAGCAGTTATTTGTGAGTGTGTCAGCTATAGAGGTGAAATAAGGAATCATAGCCTAACTTAAATGTGAGGCATAGGCTCATTCTGCTGCTATAAAATAATGAACACACAGAACAGCCTCCCCTCAAACAACAAGATAAAAGCGCTCCCTCAATCCACTTCACTTGCTTAATTTCACTCAGTTTATGGATGCCTATGGAGCCACAATTCTTATTGAACTTAAGAATAGCCCATCAATAATTGAGCAACACATTGCTGTTTCACATAACTTCTGTCATTAGATAGTTAAAAAGTTCTGTCCTTAGGCTTTTATTAGTTTTTACCACTGGCTCAACCAATATGCAATATCTTCCTTTTAAAATCATGAGTTGAGTTATTTTCTTATTCATTAACTGAGACTGCTCTGTAAATGTTTAAAGCTTCCCTGGAGAGACTTCCCATTTTGAGAGCCCCTGGTTTCAGTTAAGACCTTAGAAGACAAAATATGATTTACTACATAATTCCCATTCATGACCTCCACTGAGTGCGTTTCAAGAAGAGTTCTCCATCATATGTTAAAAGTCAATCTACATCAAGTACAAATAGCTGAAACTGTGCTGTCAGCCACACCAAATAGTTGCTATGGCAGTACCAGCTGCAACTGCATTTCTAAATGTAACGTACTAAGCATATTAAGTCCTATAGGTTAGTGCAGCATTTGTAATTAGACTAATTGTAAGTCCCACTGGGCAAAAACTGTCAATATGAGTCTTTCTCAGCAACACAAACATGTCCTATTATGCCTCATGCATACAAATATGCTGTATACACAGACAAGTGCTTTAGACAGCAAAGTTAATTATCTTTGACATTGTAATTACTATGTTTGTTGTGAAAGGAGTGGCTACTAAAATGCTTAATCTGTGCACTAGTATAGCAGTGTTCCTCTTTGACACTTCCTGTTCAGATATGACTAGTTGCAGCCTAAACTTCCTCTCCACACGTCCAAAGTAGCACTCCTGCTCCAGTCTATTGTGTGTAGACAACCCGTCTCTACACCAAATTTTGATTAATATGGAGCTGACCAGTGGGAGGGGGGTTTCAAACATGGAAGTCATGCTGACTGAGCCCAAACTAAAAATGACACTGGAAAAATTTGTAAATTGTCTGATGTTCAAGGGTGAGAGAAGTGCAATTGCTAATGCTTTTAAATGATGATCCTTTGCCAGACAATGACATTTAAACAAGGTAACTATCCACTATCCTGCAGCATCAGCATGGCTTTTACAGCAGGGTTAATTTCTTTCCTGTCTCTGAATAAAATTCAAATCTCAGCAAAATTACATTTCAGTGATTATATTTTTGGATGCTCAGCAGAAGTAAATTCTTGAAGCTCAACAAAATATGAATGTTGCAAATAGAAATGACTTCTAATCGTATTTAGGGATGAGAAGGTGAACCATGTTGAAGACTTGGTTTTATTCAATCCTGTTATTCCTTTTCAAAAAAAACTAACAAAAAAAACACTATGGGGACCTAAAATTTACATTATTTGTCACTAGTCTTGAAGGAAGAGTTGAAGTTGAAGGAAACTGACACCTGGGAAATACAGACAGCCACTATACCTCTGGCTGTTTTCTGTTTTTTTTTTTTAAAGTTGTCAGGTGGTGTCCCAGCCAGACAGTAATGTTTTTTCCATAGAGTAACTTCAGGAGTCTCTGTCTCCTGAGGGGATAAATATGTTGTCTGAATATCTGCCAACAGCGAGGCCTGACAGGACCTGTCATGCAGCATTAAAGTAAGCGTCAGGTTGAAGCACTCCTCCCCTGCACTCTGTTGCCATTCCCTTCCCAAAAATGATGTCTGCTTTCCATGTGAATATGACCACACCACAGTGTACCGGAAATGTGTTGGAGTCTTTTAAATTTGACATACACATATTGAACTGAGGAATGCATGAGGAGTTCTAGACAAACGCGGGTATTTGCTGTCCTGCCAGTAAATTATGACTTAAATTGAATTATGAAGTTAGATTTAGACACTGATTAGTCATAAACTAGTGCTTAGTAAGCATGTCAAGTGTGAAATCTGCAAAACTGTAATTAGTTACTCGGAAATATGAAGAGGCATCGTGCATTGCATTGTGTTTACTTCTTGGAAGCCGAGCAACTCAGAAATCGTTTGCTTTGGTGAATAATGGAAAAGCCAGCAGTCAAACCACAGTCACAATAGGACATTTGGCAACAAGAACATGGAAAAACACTCACTGCATTCTAATACGTTCTTTCTACTTCAGGCTGAAAACTTTCTGGAGTGAAAAACCATCTGGAGAGTTTCATAATGTTTTACTTCCAATAAGTTGTGGTAAAGGATAAACAAAATCCATGTTATTTAAAAAAAATGTATTTAACATCTTTGTTAGAGAGATGACATTTCTAAAGTACTTATAGGACAAGGGTTTGGTGGTGGCATGTCACACAGTGAGACCACATTTCAAGACTCAACGTCAGACTATTTGGAGGGGATTGTTGTGATGTTATGAGAACATTCTGGTGTTTTTATGGAGAGCTTGCAAAGCTATGAGAAAAACAAAATTGACCTAGCCCTAATCACCCTCAGTCCAAAGCACCACAAGCAGCTAAAACACTATTATGTTTGTATGCACGTCTGTGGACATGTAAATAAGAAACATGAGCTCACACATATCAGTGGTTTGCACATGTGATAGTGGCAGCCTGGTAGTGTTTGCACATTTTGACATGCGTAAATACATATCTTGTAGTATTTTTAGTATTCCTCTGAGTAGTAGCAGAAAACCACTTCCAGAAAGTGTCATGCTATATTGAGAGCTGCTATTGGCTAAGAGAAGCTTGGCGGTTGCTTCCGCTTACCCTGGATTTCCACTGGACGCGGAACGGCCGCGGAACGGCCGCGGAACGGCATCGGCGCGGTTCTGCTTCGTCCTCTCCCCAGCGTCAATCCCCACCGGGCGCGTTACGGCAGCGGCGCGGAGCCTTGGGAGCCGGCGGTATTCACGGAAGATCGCGCGATAATATCGAACGGACGCGAGTTCGCGAGATCCAGCGATAGACTGTGTGTATAAAGTAAACAACAACAACACAGCTTCTTTTCATTCTCCGACGTGGAAGAACTGTTGATCTGGTGTCATAAATGATTTTATGTTCCTCCACTTCAACAATCAGTCTCTCGTCGTACATTATGACTCTCAGAGACGCTCTGATTAATTGACTGTTTACCTGGCAGCAGCGGTGACGACGTAATGTTGATGTGAAGTTGTGACAGGCGATATTACCTGCGTATTGTGTTTTATTTTGAAATGGGGGCGGAAATGTTTTACTTTGATTCTGTGTCGCTTTTCCTGTCTGGTGCGATCTGCTTCGTTGAAATTTACGAGGTTCAGCAGCGGCAACGGAAAAAATAGAACTGATTCCTATCGATAGCGCTGCGGCGCGGCGAGCCGCTTCTGGGACGCTGCTGAGACGCTCCGCAGCGCGGCCGGTGGGAATACTCTCATTGATTAGAATGGAAGCGATTTGCAACGGCGACCGCGCCGCTGCCGTTCCGCGTCCAGTGGAAATCCAGGGTGAGGTCATAGTAATCCTCTTAGTAAGGAGATACAGAGGGCACTCTGCATCCTTCCAAATTTAAGGAAGTGATAATTTCTATTTGAATAGTTACAATAAAAGCCCAACTTCTTAGTAAAAGCACCAGTCCAATAATCTTGGTCCAATACTCTAAAACATCACGGCAGTCAAAGCCTGTACTAACATGTTGCCCTATTATCATGTACTCTCTTTGCTCGGACATGTCACAGCTGCATGACTAACTGCTGCCATATTGTATCAGTGAAATTATAACACTAACGACACACCATCGTTCACAGTGTTCAGCATATCCAGAACATTAAGTCTACTGACAGTAATTGTGGTAATAATTGGAAGAGACAATGTAAGCACCAGCAGAATAATCCCCTGCAGCTTTTCCCTGCCACATGTTACTGAGCCTTATGGCAAACTGTTATCACCAATCCCAGAGACCCGGCGGGCCAATCCTGGGCATGCATAAACATCTTGTAATCGACAATATGCATTGAATGAACCATGCACTCCTTTGATTGTGCAAACAAAAACTAGACAACTGTCCCTTACCTGTCACATATGCACATTTAGCAAGTTCACCTTTTGTACACTTTGTTGTGTTTACAAGATGCCTGAGAATGTCAAGCCCCTCAGCTGTTCAATTCAATTCAATTCAATTCAATTCAATTCGTAGAGTGACAAATCACAACATTATCTCAAGGCATTGTTAGACAACATCACCGAGAGCAGAGAAACCCAACAATTTCCACAATGAGCAAGCACTATTGGCTTCAGTGAAGAGAAAAAAACTCTGACAGAACCAGACTCAAAGATGTGCAGCCATCTGCCTCGACCGATTGGGGTGAAAGGAAAAAATGGGGGACAGACAGATGAAAGAGACCAAGAGCAGGAATACCACAGTTGTATCAAATTATAGGCTATAATTCAGTCTACAATATTTTTGTATCCCATAGAGGTTCACAGGGAGCTGGAAGCAAACCTAGCTGACATAACGAGAAAGGTAAGGTACACCCTGGACAGGTCGCCGGTCCATCGCAAGGACAAACGCATAGAGACAAACAACGATTCACAGCAGTTCACTCTCACGTTCACACTTACTGGCAGTTTAGAGTGTCTAATTAACTACAGTACATACTGTGCCTAAATGCATATTGTGTTGACATTGTGGAAGTCTGAAGCCGCTGCGACACAGCAATCATTCCGTTCTCACTACGAAGCCTGTGTGGACATTGTGTGACAGTCTAAAATTGGCTAAATAATTTAATCAACGGCGTCAGACAGCACAATTACCCATCTAAACAGACCATCAAAGTCAACATTCATGACTTGACGAAACCCAATACCACAGTCATGCCAGCCACTTGTATTGCACACACCCCCTACTTTCTCAAATGAGGAATAATACCATGAACAAACCTGACCGTGTTAACAATGGCAGCCACCACACAACCCACAAGTGGTCACTTGGTCACCAAGCTCCCAGCACCATCTTTGAATGAATATTTAAATAGATATTTGGGGATAAACAGTTGTTATTCTGCAGAATTTATAGGCATGACACAACTTTAGGGACGGAAGCCTTCAGGTGTCTGTTGTCCACAGGTTACTGATCCAAAATGCATTGGCTGGCAGCTTTTTCTTTGCACGGTTAACATTTTACAGTGAACACAAAATGGAAATATTGGCCTGAACATCTACTGACTAAATGGAAACCCCAAAATATTGGCTGTTGCCCCCAGACATTAATGCGTTGCTAGACAATAGCGGTTGGTTATCAAGATCGATCAGACACTAACAGTATTCACAATTGTGTTACTTTGTTCGAAATTAGATTTTTTCTAGTGCAGCTTTGATGTCTCAGTGTCTTCAATTCGGATTCTGTTCAAATTTGGCAGAATCCTATCACAATCATTATCCCGGAATGAAATTTCCTTAGTGGAATAATGAATGACAGGCCAGAAAAAGCAAGGCCCTATCCAGTCAGAAAGCCTCTACCACAACCCTTTGAATTGCAATGTAATATGACTCATCAGATACTTGTCACAGCTTCCTGGCTCCCTATCGTCTCCTCTGAATACTCCTGAATTTCTGTGATGGACCCATGATTTATTTAACACATGGTGATGTATTTTTCATTAAAACAGCATCAATGCTTCAGTGCACTTCTCCGGTGGAAAAAAAAAAAAACGGCTCCTACAGCAGCAATTTGGACGTCCTATTCTCTGCGTTAAAGTTTTGTTTTGCCAAGGATGGCCGATTTGCAGATTTAAAGCAGGCAGGAAACATTTTTTGCAAAATGTTGGACAAGAAAACACATTTCCTCTGACAGCTGTGATATACTGACTATGGAAGTTATGGGTAACTTCAGAGTAGCCTGCCCGGCACAGATCCTCGCGAGCATAAAACAACAACTCTCTCAGCCCATTTTAATTCATAACCACAAGAATGATATGATACCATGCAGCTTAATGGTGTATAATCTACCCAACCTGAAAATCCTACCCCCGAGGATATAAAGCAAGGAGTGGAAAAAAAACAGATCTGGCCTAAGAGATGGAATTGTATCCACCAAGATCACACAAATCTGTCATAATCCTGTGCTGTGGGCCACAGCCCCAGAATTATTATCGATGAATTAATGTGCGCTCTGCCAAAACCTATTAACTATATTAAGATATGCAGGTACTCTAGTTTCTTCCCACAGTTTCAAAAACCTGCAGAGTTAATTGGACACTCTAAATTGCACATAGGAGTGAATGATTGTTCGTCTCTGTATGTTGGCCCTGTGATGGACTGCCGACCTGTCCAGGGTGCACCCCGCCTTTTCGCCCTATGTCAGCTGGGATTGGCTCCAGCGACCCTGGAGGAGTTGCTGCGTGAGTGTGAGCCTCCATCTAATTTGCAGTAATGGGAAGTATGGCACAGGTGCCAATTCACTTTGTGAGTTGAAAGTTGTCTAGGTCAGCACAGAGCAGCCTGATGCAATGAACTATTCCTGGGGTTTGTTTATTTATGGGATCAATAGGGATTCATCGCACGGCTGCTACACGCTCAGCAAAAGACCATCAGCCAGCCTGTGGCAGGACAAAAAGGAAACAACAACAAAACAACAAACAACAGCCTCTGTCTCATCCCCAGTCTACACAGACACCACACATACATGACAGTATTAACAGTCAGACACTGTCTGAGAAGTTCAAATGTCCCTTCTGCCCTCAGTTTGCAGTGAACAGTGGGTTTAAACATCAGCTGCCATGACATCAAGCTACAGAGTTGGTAAGAAGGGGGTGGGTACGGGGGGCCCATACCAATGCAGCTGCTGCTGCTGCAGACACCTGCCTGGGCAGCAGATGTACACAGAGCATGTGCAGCCCCTGCAGCACTCCCCTCTCCTACATGCTCACTCACCTCACATGGAGGATGCGGTCATTGCAAGTGTTGCAAACAGGACATATTTACAGAGGTAGATGATGACAATGGACAAACAAAAAAAAACAGAATAATTGCAAGAAAGGTAAGCAGCAGCATTCCTACCGACAGAGAGAGACAGCAGGCAGCCCGCCACACACTCCACACTGGCAGCATGAAAGCAAAGGACCATCCTTGCACATTCACCTCCAGCTTGACAGAGAGACAGCTCGGGCCCTTCTCACCATCTGCCTCCCGTGCTCTGAGCCTCTCTCTTCTCCCCCTTCTGTCACTCTCTCCTCATGTGTCTCTCAGCCCCTCCCCTCTCATCACACACTCTCCATCTCTTTCTCTCTCCCTTTCTCTCAGCAGAGTTGTGTCCAGCCTGATGCAGCTTGGCGAGTCCTTGCCTCTCACTGGTGCTGCTGCAAGGTCAAAGTCTGTCTCTGCAACTCATCCCCTGCTGCCAGAGTCACAGCTCCATGCCCCCGAGAGGATGCTGGTGTTTAACGGAGCTATTTCACAGAATGGCTGTCTCTAAACTCCCAGAGTGAAGGCGCGGTAATTAATGAAATGGGTTTGATTGCGGGGAGAATGTTTGGCAGAGAGGTGGAAAAATAAAAAGGAGGGTAAAATATGGATGTGATAAACAAGCAGCAGACGAGAATCAGTCGTGCTGCCGAGATAAAGGTTTACATTCTGCTTTTCTCACACAGAGAGGTCACGTCAACAAATAGCATGTGACTAGAGTTACATGTCAGAGATGTTACTGTAACGCACACAAAAGTGGTTGAGAATACAAATGCTGAAATTTGGTACAAAATCAATAAAGCTCAGCTGTCAACAACAGGATTATAAAGATGTTTTACAAAGTCCCAAAATAGCCAGTCATCTGTGTTAAATGCTCTCTAAACAAATGTAGCCTAAGTGGCTGATGATTCCTTGACATTTAACAACACTGGCAACCTGGCACATTATTTGTTTTTTTGATAAAATACACTGGAACAACAGGAATAACTGACAACCCACAAAAAAATCACAACATAGATCCAGCAGGCTCTTAGCAACTAAACCAATCTGTGGAGCCTAAATGTATCCAAAGATCTAGTGAAAAAGTGAGTGAAAAAAAGAATAATAATATCATAAACATGAATAATAAGAAGTTACTATAATCAAATCCCAGTCTATTGGGTCAAACGTCCTGTGTGTCGACACTAACATCCAACATTTCTCCATCCTTAACATGTGGGCTGCATTCCTACCATGTTTGGTTCTGTGGTCACAGCTCTCTCCACTCTCTCCAGTTGTAATGCCTTTGATAATCCCCTTAAACTTTCACAGCACCACCATCTGGTCAACATTCATATTGGTCCAATAAAATAATTTGGTTTAAATTCCTGCAAATTCCTCACTTAACTGTTTGTAATAAAAAAAAAACAAAAAAAAACAATTGTTGGCCTGCTTAACATAGATGGCATACACATACATCATTCTACTTGCTGAATAATACTATAGCATGTTTGCATTACATTACTCATGCACAGAGCTTCTTGACTCTTCGCCATTTAACGCTAATTGTAAATTTTTGTACAGAAGCAGACGTACATCAGTAAAATGTGATCACACGTTCAACGGGATCTTTGGGTGCCGAGTCCACATTATATATTATATTGACTGACATCCTCACACAGGTCAGAGCGAAAAAAATATCATGCCACTTCTCTCATACTTTCACACAGCATAGCACACGGCCTTCTACCTGATGAAACAGGGCAGTCAAACCAAAAACTGTACAGAGAGAAAAGTAGTATCCTGGTGCAGGAAAAGCTCAGGAGATGAAACTTACTCTTGCAACTGTAAACTGCAGCTGGCATGAAGCGGCATTAATATTCCGAGGTGAGTCTCGTTCTATCCACCTGGTAGGAAGTTTGCCAGGGGTCGTGACCCCTTCTCGCCCTGGCACTTGCAGGCCTGCTGCCAAGACGACTAGTGTGGCAGCACAACTGTTGTGTGGTGCCAGGAGGTACAAAGAGAGAGCGAGAGACGGAGCGAGAGAGTCCAGACGAGTCGCTGTGCTCGTTCCGCTGGGCCTATAGGATTACTGGTAATGGGATTTCCAACTAATGGCTCCATCTGACAGGTGGTGTCCCCGTTTAGCTCAAGTTTAGCTTTGGCTCTAAAAACATTAGTGAGGTTTAAAGCTCTCCTTCCCAGTATTCCAACTATTCAGATTGTGATCTAAGTCCGGCAAAAAAAATATCCAGCTTAAAGCTGTTTATAGACACTGGGAATCCTATTTTCTCTACAGGGAGCACAGGAATAATAAACTTTCTACAGTTTACGGTGTTGTGTTAAGGTAATACCTTAATCCTTACTTAAAGTCTATATTGTAATAGCATTATTGTAAACCGATGTAAATATATTCTATTTTCTGTTTTTTAGTTTTCAGTTGGAAAAAATAAAATTGGAGTGTCAGGAACTCATTTTTGTTACATGTTTTTACAACATCACGGAAGTTAGAGATAAGACAGTCATTGCTGATACAGTCTCAGCACACAAATAACTTAGTGAATTCACAGGCTTTCAGCTACATCTCATGGCCTTCATGAGGAAGTGAAGTCAAAGTTATTGTTTAATTATTTGTATCATTGTACTCCCAAATGAACTTCAAGTAGATTAAAAAAACAACAACAAAAAACAAGGCAGCAGTGGCCAAAGTTTGAAGGGATATAGGAGTGAAAATAATAATAACTCTACCCATGTTTTGCATAATGCAAAGTTATGGCTCTCTTTGTTTTGCATGTTTACAGAGACAATAATGGGTGTTTTGTTGCTTAGTCTATAAGCCTGAGAGAAAATAACCTGAGTGATGCCAGTGGAGTTTTTTTTTTTTAATCAGACTGGACAAAACTCCTTTAGAACCACAGCAGACATTGTACACAATGTATTAAGCCTGAGCCTATATACATACCAGTATTTTGCATTGGTCGCTCACGCTATAACTAGTGAATTGACTTAATGCATAAACAACAAACAGGCAGAATAACTGCTGTTGGCGATAACCACCATTATCTGCCTCTTTCTGTTTTCACATAACTATTGCTTGAACCCCAGCACCACTGCATGCAAACGGTATTTTCTTTATGGTGAAACCACTTCCACTGGAGTAAAATATAGTCTCTGACATTTCCTTGTTCCTCTTCTTTCTCATGAAAATTTAACAACTTGGGCGTGGTTGAGTTTATTCCAAGACGAGGACCGACAAGAAAACAACTAAGAGGGAGAGAGAGCGCAGGAGACACAACAATAGTTGGAGGCGAGTCAAAATGTAATGATGCTAATGAGGATAAGGCAACTTGTTATCTTTTCTCCATAAGCCTCTGAAGGCAGGACAGCTTGTGACATCACGGGGATCAGGAGCACTCAGTCTCACACTCTGCAACACAAAGCAGCGTGCGAGGGTGTCCACGCTGTGCAGCTGGACACAAAAAATATTCACCGAGAAAGTTATGAGAAACTTTTCGTCATCCTCATCCATCTCCATTTCTTTGCTTATACTGGACTTTTAGAGTTTGCATGAGAACAAATAGTCCTCTGAGGTTTGTGCTTGTTTTTGTGGCAGTGGTTCACATTTCACCGGAAAGGCACTTATTTATAATATAATAAATATTTCCAATTTGTCCTTTTTGGATGAAAAAGCAATAAAAAAACTCATTGGTACTGACTAGTTTGCTGCTCCTAATCTGTGATATTGAGGCTGCACTCCTCACTGAACAATCATCCTCATGATTATAGCTGAAAACTCCTTCCCAGAGCTGTTTCACGCTAGCCTTTGATAAATTGCAAACCACACATCTAATAGAGGTTAGTACAAAACCACTAAACCATAAAAAGAAACTCTTAGTCACCTAATCTGTGCTGTTAGGAGTAGTAAAGCAACTTTGACTTGAGAAGGAAAGAGATTGGAGGTGAATGTGGAGGCAGGTTTCACTTTGATTTACTGTGTGAAATCTCTGTAAACAGTGTCCTCTTACTCTTCAAGTTTACAGAATTCAGATGAGAAAAGCACCAGCTTTATACACACTTCCTGAGCTAACCATGTGATGGCTGCAGCCTCAGAGGAACATCTGTTTTATTTTTTGAATTGACATAAAAAAAAATGATGAGCAGCTTTATGTAGATGTTAAAACAGCATGCTCTGCAGCTGATTAAATTATATATTGTTTTGTATTTCGTTTTAATGTCTTTTTGTATCTCCTCCCTGCATGGTTGTAGGTTATTTATTAAATTATTATTTTATTCTCTTTATTCTTTTTGACATGAAAATATAGAAATAAAGATTAACACCGTGCCATATTTGGTATTTTCTATATTGCTTGTTATATTTAGAGAAAGTTCAAATACCAGTAACAAATATATGTCAATGAAAAACATTCCCGTAGCTTACAATTGTGATATAATAAATATTATCTGATTGTGTGACATGTGAGCAACAGAATGAAGCAACCATAACCTCATCGTTCATCTTCTGTAATTCAATATGCAACAACTACACAAAAAAATAACACAACTATAGTTTGTATTTATACCTCAGTGTATTTGCTTGTTTAAAGTCCCTTTGGATATATTTTGTAAAAAAAAAAAATTGCCCAGTTTCCTTTCCTCTGATAAAATATATGTGCACTCCTGACCAATCAGCTCTCCGCTCCTCTGGCTTTGTTGTTAAATGGCCAGTAGAGGGAGACATTTTTCTAGTCTTTAGGTCCTTGTGAGTTAAGGAACATGCAAAGCACTTTGATATTTGGAGCCAACATCAAATTTAGGTAAAAGGAAACAGACATTTAGCAGCACATCTGATGCTTGACGTCTTCCACAAAAGAACACCTGACACCTTTCACTTCACGCATGCACTTTTCCCCTCGGCTTATTGGACACATTGTGGTGATCTCACCCTGCAGCAAAGCATGTACTAGAAAATTTAATGAGGGTGAAGGGGCTTTCATTGTGATTTTGCAGGAATTGTTTGGTTTTTTTCTTCTTCTTGTCTTTTGTCCAAAGTATTGTCTCATGCACTTCTGAAGTCTCCTCTTTCTTCTCCCACAAATTAGAGGCAAGTGTGCAGAGTGAGGGGGAGGAGAGAGGACAGGCCATCTCCATCAGCCTGCTAACCACTCAGGGGATCTCATTAGAGCGGCCCGCAGCCCAGGGGCTTGGTGTTGTGTTGGCACTACTTCTGACACCCCGTCAGAACCGTCGGCTTCAATGCCACCGAGAGGAAAAAGCTGAGATGAGGAGGCAAGGGGAGCTTTTAGCTGCATCTCCTGACAGCCCATCACAACACCGAGGTGTCCAGCTGTAGGACTACGCTTCTGAACAGTGACACCTCGTGAAACGGCTTTCTTCAAGCAGGCCACTCACCCAATCGTGGTTTTGTAAGTCTGAAGAAATACAGAGGCTAGTGTACATGACACTCACACACACACACACAAATTAGGTTGATGTAATCCCTCTGACAATAATAAAGAAAGTAGAAGAGCTTGCACAGGAGACCATACCTATGTGCCCCCTGTGCAGATGCAGGCAGCAGGGACAGTCTGTAGCCTGTGATGTCAGGAGAGAGAAACAGAGATAGAGAGACGCAGATTCTGCTACATGACGGCTTTCTAAAAACATGTGCATGTTAACCGTGTGCCATCTTTCATACATGGCCTGTAGCAGCAGGCTCTGTTCTGCATACACATCTCATCACCTATTACGTGGCAACACTCCTTCACTTCACAGCTTCAGAGAATGGTGTGTGTATGTGTGTGTGTGTGTGTGTGTGTGTGTGTGTGTGTGTGTGTGGGTTTGGTTTGGTAGCAGACGCACGCCAGGGTGGCACAAAGACCTGACATGCAGTGGTGCCTATTCTCTGAGAGAAACCCTCATGATTGAGTGCAGCAGGTAATGGATAAGGCTCACTGACTCATGACTGCCAAAAAGATGGCAGATGTGTGCGTGTGTCTCCATAAGGGAGACCAAAATCTGGTCCTGATGAGGCAGAACTTTTTTTTTTTTTTTTTTTTGCAGAACTGGATGTTCTTATATTTGAATTGTGGTTAGGTTAAGGTTAGGGTAAGGCATTGACTGGTTATGGTTAAGATTAGGGATGATGCATATAGGTTAGGCTGTCCAAATGAATGGAAGGCAATGCAGAAGGGCAGCTGCACATTGGTGTATTGATAAAAGGTAAATGTGAACATGTGAACAATATTCACTTAAAAGCAGTACATGCAAACGCACATAAGTGTGCATTTTCTTTGCCCCGTTTTGGAAGATTTGTTTTAAATCCATGACATGTTTTAATATAAACCTGGCTATTGTCACTGGCGAGCTTCCTGTCCTTTAGTGTTATTGGCATTCCCCTCCCCCATGAACGCTTTAAGGACATTTATTC
This sequence comes from Microchirus variegatus, assembly GCF_963457635.1. Lineage (NCBI taxonomy): Eukaryota > Metazoa > Chordata > Actinopteri > Pleuronectiformes > Soleidae > Microchirus > Microchirus variegatus. The sequence continues at coordinate 13,901,338 of NC_139808.1, forward strand.
AGCAACAAACAGCTGAACCTTTCAAACAGTCCTATAACCCGCTGGTCCCATCTGAAACTATACCACAAGCAATCGTAAAAAAAAATCTAGTAATAACAACTCATTTTACACCGCAACATCCTTCCAGGATCAATAGTATCACCTTTGACCACTGTCATTGTCCAGTCTGTCATCATATTCAAACACCATGAAAAATCCATGATATTAGTGAAAAAAACTGAGAAACTCCACAACTGAAAAATCACTAAGGAAAAGTTAAAAAACGATTTTGATATAGGGAGTTTTTTGGTTTTTGATAGAGAGTGAGTGCACATTGAAAACTGAGCAACTCTATGATATCTGACAGAGGGGAGGAACAGAACAATGCTAACAGCTCTTTGATGAATTGATGCTTTCAAGCCAGAAAGCACAAAAAGGATGAGTGGGGTATTCAATCACATTAAAATAACAAATATCATATAAACCTGTGGACACTGCCACTGATGAGACTTCATCTCAGTCATTCAATCATTTTACTTTTCTCTTTTGAGTCGTCAAACGCTCCAGACTCCTCAATGAGCTGCGATGGAGACAAGAACAAACAACGTGCAAACACATCCTTATAAAACAACCATAATGGACACGCAGCACAATTATCTACACCTGGATCACGGAGCTCCTCGATCAGAAAACCAATATTTATCTGCATATACTGCAGCCTCATATCCAAACCACACCCACGCCCACAGAGTGTCATTAAAAGCTAATCAGATGTTAAAAGGCTTTTCATTGAGGCCAGAGGAAGACAGATTGGTGTGCGGGGACCACTGACTGTGCAGCATCGCTGCCCAGTAATTACCAGTGGTCCACCACCTGCCCCACCAATCACACTGCCATCTCATCCTGCTGCTCATAAAACATGCTACTACACAGCTGTGCATATGCCCTGCTTACATCTGAGCACTCGCTTCATGAACCCTTCCTTCTCTCTCTCTCTCTCTCTCTCTCTCTCTCTCTCTCTCTCTCTCTCTCTCTCTCTCTCTCTCTCTCTCTCTCTCTCTCTCTCTCTCTCTCTCTCTCTCTCTCTCTCTCTCTCTCTCTCTCTCTCTCTCTCTCTCTGTGTGCCAACACAGAATTAATCTACTCTTTAATGAGGAGGGCAAGTCATCTGGTGTGGGGCAGTTACTGTACGTAAACCGTTGGTATGCATGGCTCAAGAATGTTGGTCACAACCAGCATTTATCGAGACACTGGGATAGGCTTTCACGAAATCATGCAGTCTCACTCATTTCAACTTAAATCTTGTATAGCAGTGGTTTAGATCTGGTCTTAGGCTGGCTTTACACGACAACGATCTGAACACAAACCGCAAAAGTGGCGTTGCGTTCCCACTTTTTATTTTTTCGCGTTTAGACGAGCGTCTTTGGGTGGAAATCTGCGTGCACACGGTGACGCAGAGGTGTGTAAAATTTGATGTATTATGCATGCCAGGTGGCTAGGTGGCGCTGTGAAGCACTGTCATTCAACAACACCAGGAGCGCGCGCATGCGCTGAAACGTCCTTCTACTTCTCTCTAGTAGCGCTGAGTAGCCCACAGTCGAAAACCAAAACAACTCGCCGTAATTGCTGAAATGACTCCTGGATAGGTATCAGAGCAGCTAAGGTGACTTGAATGTCGGACTGATGGATAATAATTCGACATGTTTGTTGTTGTTTGTCTGTACTGCACATGGATCTGACGTCAACGCGTACAGGAGGATAGCCAGCATGAGCAGCTCAGAGAACACTTTTGCGTTTTCAACCCTTTAGACGGGAACGCGACAGCGGAGAGTTTTTTAAGACTTCCACTCTGGAGGGTGGGTTCATTTTTTTGCGTTTTTAAGCCCCCGAAACGACGTCGCCGTCTAAACGAAAGGCACATCTGATAAAATATTTTGTCGGTTTCACCCGGGAGTGTTGCCGTGTAAAGTCAGCCTTAGATCTTGAACATTCCCAAACTACACAACTACTACAAATTTGAAGAATCGCCTCAAAAACAATGTGATGTATATTCACAAAAGACCTCTGTCAGGTCTGCTAACATTGCTTGACAGAGCCCATTGTCAGAAAAAGGATGCAGCTCATAAGTAATATCACATTTCCTCTGTTCAAGAAGACCAAACATCAGCAAAAATCACTGCAGCTTTAAATGACTGAAGGAATGACACAAATTCCAATTCTTTGCATGATTCCACCAGCATGAGAGAGGGCCATGGATACACACATGCATCTCCTATCCATTTCCATTCAATGCGAGGGACAAAATAAAACATACGCTTTATCCAACCAAATCCACAGTGTGTTTTTCATGTGTTTGTGCGGTTGATCCCAATTGGCTGTCATTGGCTTTTTTTTTAATCTTCAAAGTAAGCCAAGACGGTGGAGACCATGATGCCTGAACGTAACGATGCCAGATGTGAAAAATTATTAATTGCCCAACAAAAGTGAGTCAGGAGACCACCACTGAATGTGCATCAATAATGTCAGCCACAGCTTTATAGACAACGCTGGTTTCAGAGCGTCTCATCCTGCACGGTCAGCAACCGATATGCACACGTCTTCACCTCTGTACGCGATCATTGATTTTGCATTGATTTTGAATCCAATCTCATCGCATAACGTTTCTCAATATTGTTCTCGCTCCACCCGACATCAGCTGGGACCGGCTCAAGCTTCGACTAAGCAGTACGGATGGATGATAGATGGATTCTTTCATTAGACCGTCACTACTAACATGACTGCAAAGTCAGTATGACAATTCGCAGGTTCGTTCCTGCACTGTACAGATTCATGTGAGCAATGTAAATTACGCGGCACAGCCCACTCAACTTGATTAGTGATGCTGTGTAGTAGTTGTGTACTCTACTTGCACGCTTGTTACTGCCAGCTCCATCCTCCCTCTTCCCTCCTTCCCTCCATAATTTATGACATTGTTAATAAAAGAAAGTGTTTAACAGAGAGGAATTTCAAGCATGGAGGAGCTGATTGGGTCTTCTCTCGTACTAAATGACTGCAGATTGCGACCACAAAACATGGACAAAGACGTAAAGGAGGGAGACTGGGCAGCAGGAGAAGAACAGTGACAAGGTCAAAGCAGGTAATAACTTTTTTAGTGCATGTCGGGTCAATAAATAAAAGAACTAGAATTTCTGCATTGACCTAATCAATGTCTGATTTACCCAGGCTCACTAATCCATTCGACTTGCAAGGAGACCTGCAATGAAAGTGTTCAATATGATATTTAATTTAGTGTGTGAGCCACTGCTCTGAGATGATTCATCCTCACAGTCAAAAAAACCTCCCAAAAACATTGGGTGTGGGTGAGCAGCACGGCGTGTAGCACATTAGCCATAGACTGATTAGCTACAGGGCAGCAAATTACCCAAACATGTTGTGAAATCAGCTTGAGGCAAATAACTGCATAGCACACCTGCCTGTCTGCGTCAATCTCAAGTTTTGTAAAGTAAAACTACAAAATGTGGGGGATCTTTGTTTAATTGTGAAGTGACTGGAAGCATTTTCTTTTGGAAAGAGTGAGAAAGCCAGAGCCTAATCCAACATCTTGCGTAACCACACTTCACCCTTCACGTTGACTCGTGCCAGTGGATGACTTGAACAAATTAACAATAAAGTGTTTTTTTTTTTCAAGTTTTATGTAATATTTGACCAGCCAGATGTTGCAGCAGCGGTGCATGCTCTGCCCTGAGCTGCTGGGTTCATACTGAAAACCCTCAAACACTTGGGTCGGTTATGCATACACACAGCCACAGTCTGGCGAGTGCTACCTCCAGCTGTTACATGGAACACGGCAATCTGTTCTGAATTTGCAAAGGTGGAGGCGTAACTCTTCCCGATGAGAGAATAATGGACTTTCTGGTGCCATGCTATGAAAAGTGCTTTGGAAGTGAAAGGTCACTTAGAATATGGCCAGTAGCTTAGATTTTAAGAGGCTGCTGGATCCTGTGAGAGCACTGCCACTGCTGCTCTAATCCATCTGAGTGCCATTAACAGGTAACACATTGCTGTCATTAGATTCAGGATGAAGTCAGGCTATAGTGGGCATCCGGGGCCTGGCTGAAGTCACCCCCTGGACCACTGACAGCCTGGGTTAGAGCCTAGCTGGCCTGAGATAGAGTGATCCCTGTTCAGGGCCAATGTGGCCATAAATGTTGGATGAGCGCAGCCTCATTGAAATGCATAAAAGATGGAGGAGGGACTCAGGTGGCGGCAGCTTCCCCTGATCACCTCAGCCACTGTGAGCTCATTATTGACCGAGCCACGGGTCACAACTAGCGCAAGGTCCAGGCCAATTTTGAAGCCTGCCAGTAATTAAAAAAAGGACTAAGAGCACTGCAGTAGCCAGAGCTATAGTGACATCTAAGTTATTATCCTGACATTTCATCTTTATTACAGCAATTTTAAATTCATTTCATTTTCATCCAAGGCAAGGACTGGCAGCAATAAATGCAGATGATATTTATGTCTAAATTAAACATCAATCTGCAGATACTGTGAACCAGTAGAAATGTGGACTCCTAATTCAGCAGTGAACAGAGCCTCAAGTTTTCCCGAGTGCTGTATTTTTGAGTTTTTCTCTTTTGTACATATTGGACAACATTAAAGAGGGAAAACATTCACACTTTCACAATTCTTTTAAAGCGGACCTAGACCGGAATTTCCAATTAACGCTGTTTTTCAGTATGTATCTGCGTCATTACCTTGTTTAAGAAGCCCTGAAGGTTCTAAACAAACAGTTCAGCCATTGCTAAGAACGCTGTGTTGTGTTGTAATCTCGGGCTCAGCCAGATCTCTGAAAAAACCCGGTCCGGTTACGTAAACAGCGGTTCTCCGGAACAGCAGATCCTCCTGCTCCGGGCACTAGTCCAGGCACATCCGGTTGCGTACATTGAACCGCAGAAGACGAATAACGTCCGTTGTGGAGGTGTTTCACGAGCGACAGTGTCTTCTGACTCTGGGTCTGACTCCGGGTCAAAGTCATAAAAGGGACTGCGGTGGGGAGTCGTGACGAAGCTATTTTTAAACACTGTTAAAACAATATTTTGATAATGAGTAGCAGTGCATCCACCGTTCCAGAGGGGGGAGCTGCGCTTCTGAGAGCGGATGTGCTGAATATGTCAATGTTGGTACTGGCCAATCACAAGACAGTTGGGAAGCCTCTACGCTGGCTGGCCAATCCCAACACAGTCTGTCTTCTGGGTGTGAGAGTTGAGTATGAAATATCGCGGCTGGGGAACAGCGTCAGAAAAGAGGATTTCGGCTCGTTTACAGCAACTAGGAGGTTTTTGACCATAAAAACAAGTTAATGTATGTAAGTAATAATAATAATAATGCATTATATTTGAAGGCGCCTTTCAAGACACTCAAGGTCGCCTACCTCCATAACTAACATATGTGCAACAGGACCACTCTATGTGAGCTTTAAGTAAAGGACCAAAGTAATTCCTCCACCACTTTCCAGATTCCAGAGTGAGGTGTGAGACAGCACAGCAATTCTTTTTTTAAAAAAAAGGCTATAAACATGACTGAACTGCACTAAAGTAGAACTCAACAGATCTACTGTGAGTGAAGAGCACAAAGAATGAATCAAATTACCAGTGGAAATAAGACACTTCAACCCTGAAATATTCATAACAGCTCTCGGCATACAGTCAAACAACAAGCAACAATATTAAAGCCTCAGACTTAACAAGATTTTCTTGGCGTGCAAGTTCCTGAGAGAAATTCATTGACCTCAAGACAAAAACAAGAAGAAGCAGATACAACTTTTCACTGTGTGTAACGACACAGACACTCCTGCGTAACACAACCAACTCTAACAAGCCACATCAGGATGAAAAGAATTCCTGCCATGCTAAAGACACTAAGTGTGAAATTGCTGAGGAATGGCAGCGGAAATAAAGAGACCTTGAAATCAATTGTGCACAGGTGCCAGAGTCCCAGACTCACATCCCAGTGTATAGGAAAAAAAAAACAGAGCACAACAGGCAGTTTCCTCAGAGAACACAAAAACAACAAATCCGCACGATTGCAGAGCACGCCCTATCCTCACATAACCATCCCAGCTCACCAAAAGTGAAACACAGCCAAACTCACCATATGCCTTCAACCCTCCTAATGATAACACTCCCTCTGTGTCTCAGGTGTGTTACAGCAGAAAGAGGAGAGCAGGAAACTCTTCCCGAGACCCAGAGGGAGGTGTTGCTAACAGCTCACTGACTGCTTGCTTCTGTTTACAGAAGGCCCTCCAATTTTTTTTTTTCTGCCTGTACCTTTAAAGAGCAGGGTGGTGGAAGGACAAGTCAGCTTTACTCCACAACACAGAAGGTATACAGCGATGTAGGCAAACCACTGGCTCTGACCTGCACCGTTTTCTTGCTTGCCAGTAAATTACGTGGAGCTGGATCAGTTGTCAAGGCACAAGATGATCTTTAGGCATCACTGTATAGACAAAGTACTTCCTTGCCTAAAAGATGTCAGCTGTATGGGAGGCAGAAAAGACGGACACATACTGTACGCCATCGCAAACTGGCAGCTCCAACTCCAAAGTCTGAGTCCCTGGCTTAAATAAATAATCCTCTGTGCTTGCAGTTGAAATGGTCAGATCATGTTCCGTGGCCTCTACTGTTTCACTGGCAATCCTTTTTTTAAAGTGCCTGCATGTACACACCGCCTTGGATACAAATACAGTATGCTAAGAGTTCAACAACTCTTTACGGAGAATTTATTTTACAAAACTGCTCCTGCAATGCAAGTCAAACATTCCCTGCAGATACTGGGATTGGTATGTAGTCAGGCATTGGATGGGAGAAAAGACAGAGCAGCGAGGTCAGAGGAGAGTGAGACCTGCATGTGAGAGGAGGGGGGGAGTTGTTGACGTATGACTCCTATCTTCAGGAATGCTCTGCAGGAAGATGACACTGCTGCCTTCATTTGCTCAGACAAAGGTGTGATCAAAGGTCAGTCTTAAAATGTCTCGAAAATAATACCGCGAAAGGCTTTGTGTGTTGTTAAGATGCACAGCAAACAGTAGTCATTTTCCTGCAGGGTTGAACCTGAAAGTAAGTCTTAAAAGGTGACTTCTATAAAAAATTCTAAGCAATTTAAATATTTTGCCAAAAAAAAAACCCGCCAAAGACATTTACAATGAATTAATGTATCAAAACTCATTTTCAAAACTGCAGCATTCTTATAGTATCTAGGATTGTGAGATAATGTTCTAAAGTCGCTGTTGTCTCACTATTGTGGTATTTGGGCCTCAAGCTCTGTTCTCATCAATCTTGTTTGCAGCCAGAGCTAGAAAATTCAGGCTGTTTTGAGCTTAAACTCTCATAAATACTCAATATCCCATTTAACAGCTGAAGATACAACGTGTCAAAATAAGATTATACTGTGGTGCCATGAGATTTAATAGCAGACAGACTGTTGTCAATAAATGTGTAAATTGCTCCTTGTTGGCTGAATGTGTGGGCAACTTGTTAACCTCACTAACTGGAGTGGGCTACAAAGATGTTATATTTATGTATTACAACTGTCAGTGTTGGTGCCATAAAGTGAGACACAGTGAGTGAGATAATAAGAAGGACACTACAAATATAGACAAGGTTATTTAAAAATACCGTGCACGACTTAGGCCTGTAGGTCTCGATGTACACACATGAGTGACTGTCTGGTCATTTATAGCCGAGCACACTGAACGGAGTCCAAGCTAAGTGGAAAAACCATGTCACTGCAACATTCATGAGAAATAGAGACGGAAAATGTCTCGTGGCCAGATTACACAAAACCATGTGCTTGTGTTGTACCAGACACGATTTAGAAAATTCAATAAAACAAGCGTACACACTGAGGGGGCGGTTGTGGTGGTGGTGGTGGATTGGGGGGAAGATTCATTTCCGTATTAAAGCTTGAATTCCAAAATGTTGCTATCCGACCTGAGGCGACTGGAATTACAGACCATAGGAGTGTATGAATGGTGATTGGCTACTGCTGACTCAGGCTGCTTTAGCCACAATGGCCACTAATTTTAGCCTTGCAGTGGTGAAATCACTCTGTGGAACCATTAATGTTTTAACCCGTCCCCTACAGTAGCCCAGGGTTTTTAAAAAAAAACAAACAAAAAAACAACACTGTTGTAGGGACAGCAAATCTTTTACTGCATGAAGTTTACAAAAATCTTGTGTATCTATTGTGTAACTATTTTTATACAATCATAAATACAAATGGGCAAATCAAGCAGTCTCTATATAAACCTGAGCCTCAAGAAGTGTCAATGGACATTTTACATGGTTCTAATATTTTATGGACTATGCAGTTAACTTAAATATTATAGACAAAGTTGCAGTCAGAATACAACATTCAGAAAGTTATGAAAAGTCAATTAAAACTACATTTCCCCAGCACAGGGATCAGCATTAAACCTTCACAGAAGTTCACCACCATGCTTTGAGTCTCTGGAGTAACATGATTCACCTACCTTATAGTCCGCACTGAAATGCAGTACTTCCACATTAGATTCCACATGTCCCTGACATCGTCAGGACAGAAACTCGAGATTTGGAGTGGATTAAGTTCACTGAAGAAAGGGCAAAGAGGTAAAGGATACCCAGATGTTTTGAGGCAACTGAGGGCTGAAAACTGTCTGCATGAGAGAGGAGTATGTGAGAGTACCTCCTACCAGCATCCACCCATGCCACTCCTTCCTCTCTTCTCTCCAAACGTTGACCACATTAACATGTACCAGTCTTTCCTTGTTCCTGAGGGAAAATGACTAATGTCCTCTCTTTTGGTTTCTTCCGTCACTACTTCTTCTGAGTTCCTGTTTTCATTTATTTTAATCGACAAACCGTTCTCGTCCGAGGGGAGCAGACCACAGACTTTTCCAGCACTACCAAGTAAGGCCAGCTACTTCGTGGTCCAGACAAGGAGCAAAATCCCTCCTTGCTTCAGTGTGTAAAGCTAGCGCACGTTCACATTCCACCAGCCAGCTGCTGTCCCTTTCTTTAGCAGGCTGTCACTTACTGCTGCCACACATTTCCCCCCTTAATCATAATGAATGCTACAGTAGGTGTGAAAGGTTGGGCCAGTGTTTGATTTCATTCTACTTTTTTTATAATAGTGACAAACCTTTTTCACAAACTCTCTTTTGTGAAAGACATGACTGTTAAATGTAGCTTTTGGAGGCTGTTTGCCTTGTCATGTCGACTTCATGACAAGTGGAAGAGAATAATTTCATTTTGCAGAGTCATGCAAAGTAGCAGTTTGGTTTATTTGGGATACATGACAGACTGTGTGTGTGTGTGTGTGTGTGTGTGTGTGTCGGAAAAGACAAACAAATAACTGAAGTTCAAACCCTAGGACAGGTCAAGACAGGTCAGAGGTCAATTTCACTATCACTAATTGGTGTGTGTGGGAAAAAAAGCTAGTTCTTATTCTAGAATAGTCTTTATTGTGAGTCCCATGTTTTAATTTCCATCATTATTACTAAAATAACAACTGTAATGTCACTCTATGAACAAGCATACAATAAAAAATAACAGCCCACCCTTAGTGCAAAAACAAATTGATATAAATTAAAATAATAATAAAAGTTATGTAATGAAAATAAACCTGTATAAAACAGTGGTGCAATGTGAATTAAACCACTAAAACAGGCACAGCAAATAATAAAATGATGCACCATAAAGGAAGTAGGAGTCTGGTGAGGTGCTGAGGTGTTCACCTCTGACTGTGTCATAACTGCACAACAGTGGAACAAATCTTAATATAAACATTTATAAATACAAATTGTTTGATTGTTGTTGCCACTAATGTGATAACTTTCTGTTTTTTATGTAAACCTAGTGTTTAGATGTTATTAATGCGGAACTCAGATCCTAAGGGGCATCATGACGATATATCGTCTATAAATAATGGCTGTAGTCTCCAAGTCCAAAAAGTAAAGCCAATGCAGACGTGTGAGAAACCTGTATTCTTTGCGACGCCACTCGTTTGTATGTAAGTCTATGTTTATGGTTTTCAGGTGTTCTTAAATACCCTCTTAGAAATAAAAGTGCTAAGTAGAACCATATAAAGTTATTCGGCTTGTCCTCATGGGAGAACTCTTTTTGGCTCCAGGTAGAACCTTTTTATACACCTGGAACCCTTTTGGAGGGTTCAACCAAGAACCCTTTTAAAAACTTTTATTCAGGAAAGGGGTTTTAAAGGGTTCTTGGATCAAAATGGTTCTTACCGGAACCATTAGTGTTACCAAGAACCCTTGAAAAACCCATTCATGAAAGGGTTTTTCAGAAGCGAATGGTTCCAGATAGAACCTCAGCCCTTGTAAAAGGACCCTTTTGGAACCCTTATTTCTAAGAGTGTAGCACATGATGTCGATGTTAAGACATTATGGTCCTGTAGAGAGTCAAATACACACAACACTCAGAGTATACAGGCATATAATGTGACTGACAGTGGATGTCAACTGACAGTAGAAGTTCATTTTCATGGGAATCAGTGTGTTTCTGTTAGTTGTTTTTGCTGGACCACTAACTTTAATTTCATAATCAATGGTAAAACTTGGCCGGCTTTTTCCAAACAAACCTCAGTTGCATGTACAGGATATGCTGACACATAGTAATGCAAATCCTCACTTTGACCATGTGAGTTGTTTGCCTTTGTTATTTTAGATAGTTCAAGAATAGCCAAGTATGTTCGCTCCCCGTTGGCCTCTGTGGCCTTCCTCTGAGCAGCTGCCAAACCTCTATCTCTCTCTCTCACTCTCTGACCCTCACTTTCATGACAGGGTCATCTCCTGGCAGTCAGACAGACTGCAGTCCATCATGTGGTGAAAACCTCTCTTCAAACTCTCTGCTGTCCCAAACTACACTGAAGACGCAAGCTGATGAAACACAGGACACACATAATTCGTGTTCACAACAAACGTAAACAAGGGGGTGCTGTGCTCACTGCGACACAGATCTAATTTACAGCGACTGCAGCCGAGTATTGCATCACCATACCAGTACATATCCACGCCGCAGATCGATTTGACAAGGGGCCTCAGACTTTCATGTTTCCATTTAACGCCACGGAAAAAAAACAAAAATCACAGCGAGCGTGGCTGATAACAAACCGATTGTTTCGTGCCATGTCTGCCGCTCGGGTTGTGCCGACTGGGCTGGCAGGCTGCAGACAGCCCACAGCACATGGTGTGAAAGAGCTGCTGGCAAAATATGAAAGACCTCAGTGTCACTGTGGACTCTGTGGACCAGCACATTCATAAAATCACGCTTCATTTGGCCCAAAAATTGAAGGTAATTAGCACTCTTTTTAAGACGACACAGTGTACTTAACACAACATTAACTCAAAAAGGATATTGAATTATTTACTACACTGGGCTACTACATGCTGTGTTCATCCAACTGGTGTACAGTGGCCATCAGTGAGCATGGAAAAACAAATTAAGGCTATTCCCCTTATTTGAGTGAGCTGGTGTGAATCTGGAAAGCCTCTGGAGATCTCGCAGAAATTCATCTGCAATTGTAAAGACTCAGGTCGAGCTCCACTGGGATCAGTCCGAGACAAAGCAGGCCTGGAAAAAGGCTTTTGATGTCCTGAATTTGGTCCTCAGTGGAGACTGATCCCCCCAGGTCCACAATACGAGAAGAATATTAAAGGCCATGGCTCTGACTATTAACTTCAGATAAAAACTATAGTCAGACAAATCCTTATGGAAAAGGAGGCAACCCCTCTATCTTTGTGCAGGGGGGAATGGAATACATAAAAGAGAAAACTTTGATGTTTAATTATTCCGTCAAGATGGTGTCATGTCTGTCCTGTCTGAGTAAAGAGGATGGAGGGAAGTCAGTATGCATAAATGAATGGGGAGGAGTGTGTGGGGGAGTAGGCACTAATGGACTACAGTGTTTGGACAGTTTGATGTAGGTCAGTAACCCACAGCAGAAGTGAGGGCAGAGCTGTATCTGAAAGTTTTTGGTGTTGTAACTGCAGCTCTGCATACACCACAATCACAATCAGCTATTAGAGGAGGGTTTAATAACGATTTAATCATTCAAAAATAGTGTAATTGTTTTGTTTGAATATACACTTTTTGTTCGCAATTATCGGTAACCTTGGGCGGGCCTTTGGCGGCCTCCTGCTAATTGGCTACTGAGTTTCAGAGCTGTCCGTCTGGAACGACATCCGACAAAATAATTATAAAAATCGAACGTTTGTCAGATTATAAACGTTAGATACTTAGATACAATTATTGTAAGTCAGATGTCGACAGGGAACATTTGGGGAACGTGACTCCAAGCCTGTGACTACTTCCAGTCCATTGAGCTGTCGCTCCAAAACTCAGTAGCCAAACGTATTCTGATCATTGCAAACAAAAAGTGTATTTTCAAACAAAGAAAATACAATATTATTGAATGATTAAAACAATATTTTATTTGCAATTTGTGTACTTTGATTGTGTGGTTTATTGTTGTGTTGTTCGCATCTTAAAAAGTGTTCACACAAATCTAATTCCATAGAGGGAGATGATAGAACCAGAACATAATTTACTTGTATTTTTATTAATGTGAACAGGGACAGCAAAGAAAATGTTGTAACCCCATGAGAGTAGACTAATAGTACTCTATATTTCTATTTTCCATAGTTTACTCTGGTGTGAAACATAGATTTTAAAGTGTTACCTCCTCGGCTGATCTGCTACGGCGTAACAGCATAAGATCATTTGTTCCAAGCATCATTTGTTTGAAGATAATTGCTGTATGTTCTTCTTATGCAATATTAGGGAACTGGCCCTTTAAAAATGTCTGCATCAGATAAGAGAATAATGTTAACTTTTTAATTCCGTCCTAATTATCCTGCTCTCAGAACAAATCCGTGCTCCACAGCAACTTAACACTTTACAGTTGCACCGCACTCTAAAGCAATATGAGAGTTTGGCTCATCCTTGAGCTTAATGAAATGGGTCTCCACATCCAATCACTGACTAGTATTTAAATGGATACACGCGTGCATTAAGCTGTGTCATGGGGGGGATGTTTTTTGTCTTCACCCCCCAGAGACTCATCTCTGTGGAGGAGATGGTAGGGGGATGGGTGGACTCATGAATAAATATGGCCCAGAGGTGTGCTGCAACAATTCATGCTTGGAGATGGCTCCTCTTCACATGACATATTCTCCGTTTTGATTATAATTCTCTCAACCAGACCAAGAGTTCGCTCACTTCATCGTGACCCACGAGGGCTTTCTCATTATAGAGAAGACGAGACTGGCACCGAACGAGTACTCAAATTATCTTTCAAGATCAGCGTGTCACTTCTTTTTGAGTCTTACACTGCAATTTGAATGTTAAAAACAAAAAAAAAAATGTGTTTGTTTAAAGTTGATGTAATTGACCACTTTGCAGGTGTCTTGAGCAACAACTATCCAGCAGTCTTTCATGAGTTACATTTGAAATCATTCTGTAATTTCACATTCATTCGTCCAATTTGCGTTTAGTTATGTTAAAAATGTGGTAAATTAATCAATTAATTAATTACTTAATCATTCAAGACGGTTTTAAGAGACAAAGCAAAGAAAAGCCCACAAACTTAATCCAATTCCCTTTGCTCCATCATTTATAACTAGATTTCATAGATAAAACAGAGCAATAATCCAGATTATTTCTTCATCGCATTAGTATATTTGCAACAAGGTAGCCAGGCAACCACCTGAGGTCACGGCGACCAGGTAATCTGAGGCAGTGCATGTGTCGTTACAATATAATTTTACAATATTCAGTTTACAAACTCCTAGCCAGTTATGGATAATTGATACGTAATATAGCCTAGAAATAAATGTAATGAATTTGATTAATCACCAGTGCTTAACTCTAATATTGCACTTTCATAATTGCATGATGAATGCAGCCATCAACTGGCAATCATTGGTAGTCATTTGTCATTACACAAATACAATAAATGCCATTATGACATTTCCTCACATGTGTAGAAAACCCAAGCATTAACATGGAGCAGAAAACATCACAGCAAAACTTGAACACAGACACTGTTTGTGATGGTGGAGTAAGGGACATGTGTCGCCTCATGCTGTCGAAACCAATAAGCGTGAGTGTGGGACCACACACACAATGGAGTGAATACAATGCTGGAGCTTGTCAGGGTCAAACCACAACAATAGCACTTCCCTTTAGACAGATTGACCTCAGCGACACGTGGGCCCCCGTCTCCATTTCAGTCCCAACATACATGTATAAAAAAAGCATGGGGGGGGGGGGCTGTCCATCACTCCCAACTTGCTTAAATGTGACAATTTACACAGAGAGAGGAACGGACCTCTGTATCCTGGACAACCATAACTTGTGCTGGTTGAATTCAACCCCACAATATTACCATAAAGCACCAGCATGGTTCTTAGTGAGGCGGTTATTCCAGTTTTTAAAATCCTGCCTTTCTCACTTCTTGTTTCAAACATTTTGGAAAAGTTTTCACCTTTAGAATAAACAGACATTATACATACAGACAGAGCGCCTTACCTTTTATAAAAGACATGCAGGGGCTGCAGACAGAGGAACTGCCAGTAATCCAGACAAAAAGCTTTGAACTTCAACATTTTGTCACTCCCTTACAAAGCGTGGGGTACAAATGTCATTCTGCATGGAATCCATAGGAAAAAAAAAAAAAATCAAAACAAATAATAGCTCACAATTAGAGGAACAGAGTAAGCCCTGCACAGCTCAGGCTGAATGGCAACAACAGTGACATCCCACATGGTGCAGTCCCATCTCAGCATCTGCCTGTGTGCATCTAGGCCAAATGGAGGGGGCTGGACCTACATCCCCCTGCTCCCTTTGTTATCCCTGATTTGCCTTTGCTGTCCTTGACTCCCTGTATGTCCAGGTATAGTAGAAGGTAGAAGTGCCTTGACAGAGATATTAGCCCACAGACCCAGTGGCTTCTGATGGAGTTGCTGCTTGACAAAAGGTTTGTCCCACCATAACCCTCAATTGCACAAAACCTCCTCCTTGTCTCCACACTCAGCACTCACTTTTTTTTTTTTTCCAGGATCAGTCAATAATGGAGCAGGTTTCTGTCTCCATCATTGCAGCTCCTCACACTTGAGTTACAGCTGCTCCCATTGTCTGAGCAGCCACACTGACAAGGTGTGTTCCCCGCTGTGCCTCGCCAGGCCAACAAAGCACACAAAGGCCTCCCTCTGTGGCCGTATCAATTAAGCTTTATCAGATGCTGCACCGTCCTCTGCCAGCCTGGCCTGCTCTGAGACGAGCTAATCAGCAGCAGCACATGGTGTGCAGCGAGGGGGCGAGGCCGGCACCCAAGAGACACACACACACACACGCATGTAAACACACACATGCACGTAAAGCCTTGGTTGGTTGCCAGGACAACACCAAACAGCAATAGAGGGCACTGATGGATCCTCGATGAGATTAGTTCAAGAAGAGAGCTGACAGTCAGGATTTTGTTGAAAAAAAAAAACCTGTTAATGTCCCATTAATATTACAGTGGCCAGTACAATGAAAATAAATGATCAATCATCAGATATTTATTGATAAACCTGTAGAAACAATGCTGCATTAAATGAAAAAAAGACAGTTGCAAATGCCAGAAGGAATTAATCACGACTATATCACTAAAAGCTGTTAGTATTCAAGGCCCGACCTCGCTCTGATTCTTATCCTGGAAGAGATATTACACATGCAGAGTGGTTTATATATCGAACTGAACTTTTCATTCAGCTGCAAATAAGCGAATCAATCAACTATACATGTGGTAGACCTCGACACAAACCCATGAGAGTACCATGGTCACACTCTGTTTAGCACCGATATCACTGTTGGACGAGGTGTTGTTGCTCTCACGCATGATGATTCAGCTGTCAGTAACATCCTGGCAGAGACGGTGAAACGAAAGCTGGATGCAACACCAGTGCTGCTCCGTCAGCTCGCAACCCCGCGGACCGGGCTGGGTAGGGGAGCTACGGCAAATTATTCAGCCTGGCACGTCGCTTTGAAGTGAGAACAGACAGCATTTTGTAAAAGGCTGTGAGTCATGAAATGTGCAGAGGAAAGCTTACATCGCTGAATAGTGCACGGTGGGATGATGATGCAGCCCAACACACTCATTCTGCGTGTTTTATTGCAGAAGTATGTGCTCACAAATCAAACGCAAATCGTCACGGTTAACTATAGAACACTACAATTAGGGACAGCGAAAGATTTACAAGTGCCGCGATATTCAAAACAGCAGAGTCAGTGATATCCTGCCTTTTATTTTAAAGATAAATGCAGACTGCACGCAAAAGTGGCAGTGGCACCACATAAATCCATGCCAAGCACCGCCATGTTTGCAAGTGTCAAGAAATCTGTCCACAACATTTGGTTTTATATACGGAAAATATGGAAATCCGTTTCAATCAACAAACCGCACCGTCTTTAAAGCTTAACCTCGGCATTTGTTCTCGTTTCAAAGACGGCTCGATCTCCTCTAAAGTCGAGTCAACAAACTGCATCGGGGTCTGTGCTCAGAGCAGCTTGTAAGAGCAGCTTGCTGAGAAAGGACCAAACAGGGACTGCTACACAAGTGTACGTATGTATTTCTTCTAATCAAAATTGAGTTTGATGTCTCCTGCTGGGTTTCAGTCGTGATACTCCAAACAGCTCTTACACACATATGCTAATACAACCTTTAAAAGACCTGTGTCTTTCAGACGAGTGTTTTTCGAGACTGAATATATTCCACATTTACAGTATCTATCAAAGTCAGATGAAGGTGAATCTGTTTGTTGACCATAATCAATCCTCCAATGCCTCTCTGTACTTCACACTGCATTATGTTTGTGCCGCAGCTGCATGATGACATTTATGTCATTCCATCAAAAACACACCTGAGTGGACTTACAAGAAACTCTTGGAAACTATGAATTTGCCCTAACTTTATTGATTTGTTTGAAAAATGTGTTTATTTTACTCAAGTACTGGCGACAGTGAGAATACAACACGTACATAATAAACCAGAGAGAGTTACTTTTTCTCATAACAGTTTATGTAGGGTTAGCATTGCTAAATTTGACATTTTAACCCAACAGTCTATTCCTTTAAAAGCGGGCAATTAAATGATTTAGGTGTATAGGCTAACTAATTTATGTTAAGTAGTCAAGCTTTGTACAATAAAAGTCATTTCCTTTTCTTTCATTCAGCGCCCCAAGTAGACAGCTTCTTGACTGGGCCACACATGTTCCACGTGCCAGAATAAGGACCAGTGTAAACACTCTCCTTTGTCTCACTGACAGTGTAAGGGGGGCCCCAGTCATGGTGGGCCAGCAGCACATTATTGAGCAGACAGTGCGACCAAATGGTACAGATCATCCATCATGTGGTTTCCTAGAGCCTGAGGTCTACACGGTGGCAGAGTGAGACGTCGTCCGTGCTTGATCACCTTATTACCTCGGCCAAGACAAAAGAAATCCCGTGCCACGATCTAATAACTACCCCGTGCTTCATTCATATTGCATGACTACCGTTTTGGTATTCATGAGAAAACAGGACGAAGAAAACATTTCGGCGACAAATCTTGAGATGTTGCACTGGAACAACAAGCTGTTTCATTTCAACTATGAAACACATCATCTTGTTCTGTTGCCAGGTGCAGCTCTCCCTGAAGCTGTGGGCTCTAATGAGCTGGGGGAAAGCATCATGGTGAGAACTACAGAATATGTTTGGAAACTAATGATGGACAATGTGTAAACTTCACCTGGTGTGGGATTAAATATAAACTATGATGCCTCTAGTGCGCGAGTCAGAGTTTAAAAAAAAACAGCATTATAAACGTTTGATTAATTCTATACTTGACAACATGTAGTGACATTTTTGCACAATCAACATCAGCAAGTATTTATCTATGGAGCCCCTGAAATGACATGAAAAAAAAAAAAAAAAAGACGATTTTTTTTTTGAAATCTCGAGTTTCCAAAAAAAAAAAAAAAAATTGAAAACTTTTTTTTTTCATAATTTTTTGGAAACTCAAGATCTCGACTCGAAAGTTGTAACAAGTATCCTGTAAAACACTCTCACTACTGTCCACGGTGCTGAACCAAAGAAGCATTTTTTTTTTTTTTCTCATGTCACTTCGGGGGCTCCATATTTATCTGATTAAAAACTCCAAAATTTGTGAATTCAGGTCTCTTTCTCTGACTAAGTTTTTTCATGTCTGGCCATGTCTTCATTGAGTTTTTTGGCTGAGTTGCTGACCAGCTATTGGCAGCAACTGAAATGTGTCCAAAATTTTGTGATTAACATTTTATCGAATGTTTGAATGGACAGCATACACAAACACCGCAGCAGATTAAAGCAAACAACTTCAAACAAAGGGAAAAGAGGGGGAGAGGGGAGATGAATATGCAAAAAAAAGAGAGTAGGTGGATACTGCATAAAGTAATGAAGACATTTTCCCATTAAAAATAAATCACTCAATCCTGCCGAGCAAGGCAAAGTAAATATGTTCATATGCCGCCACCTTAGCAAAGCTTATTATGCCAGTCAGTAAGTGATAGTAAATAAGTGGAATTCCACAGACCAGGGGTTCTCAAAGTTTTGATACCTGAGGGCCAATTTAGGAACCCGACATTGGACTGAGGGCCGCCAAAGGAAAAAAAAAAGAAAAAAAATGTAACGAAATCCCATTTGTAATAACTATGTCGTCCAAAATTTGACCATTTAAAAAAATAATAATAATCATTTTTTGGGGAAGAATTTCAACGCCAAAATTTGACAAAAACGTTGTACTATACTATGTTGTCCAATAAATTGACAATTAAAAAAAAAATAATAATTTTGGTCCAAAATTTGACAAAAACGTACTATACTATGTCGTCCAAATACTGTGTCACTATATCATCCAAAATTGGATGACATAGTAAATACAGTTCTACAGTTTACACTCATTGGTCTGTATCCAGTAATGTCCAATAAACATTTAACAAGCTTAGTAGCTCCTGGATTAAAACTATCAACTGTAATTCATTGCGGGCTGCCAGAAATGTTTCTGCGGGCCGCCATTGGCCCCCGGGCCGCACTTTGAGAACCAATGCCATAGACCATCAGTCCAATTTATCTATGACTTTTACCAAAGCTATTCTAATTAACTTAATAATCTCTCTAAATGTGCACATTGGGGTATCAGAGTTAACAGCGTTGTAAAATGGGAAATTTTCCAATACTGACAATCAAAAAAAAATGAAGGCCCACTTGAGGCAGAATTTGGACAGATGACTGGAGCTGAGGAAGTGGGCTCTGAGCTCAGTTTTCATTCTTGGTGTTTGTGTTTTAAATGCCTTAATGTACAGGAGATCAACAATAAAAAGTGTGCTGCGAGTTGTTATCCTACTTGTTTTGGTAATGGAAAAGCCAGGACTATTGGTTCATCCCACTGCTGACGTCTTTCAACAAGTTAAATCATGTTTTGGAAGACAGTTTGCATTTAATGATCCTCTAAATGCTACAAACTGAGACTGGAGCTTGGATTTTATTCCAAGCTGCACACATGATACACACGTGTGTCTTCAGTTGAAATTGGCAGCCACACATAACCTCATGTGGTGTTTGAGTAACATTTTATTCCAATGGGATGGTTGTTAGGATGCTGCTGCTGCGGATGTTGATGAGCAATTGCAGGTATTTAGCACATTTGAGGACCGTCAGTTGCTCACATGAAGAAAAAGTATGAAAGAAACATTTGTTACAGTCATTATTTCTAACTTTTCCTCCCAATCTGATCCACAAATGGAAAAAGAAGAAACACAACCACCAGCGGAGTTTCGCCGCAAACATCATGCAATTGTCCATGTTAATGGAACGTGGAGCTTCTCGCTGCATATAGGAAAACAACACTACAGCGGTTTGCATTTCCTTGACAAAACCAGCTGAGGCAACAAAGCTCCTCCAGCAGCCACACTATCCTGATCTTTCACTTGGCAGAACAGATCCTATTAACTTGTTTTTCCTCATGGAAATGTTACAGTTTACCTCGTGCCCTGTTTCTTTTTTTCTTCTAGATTTAGGTCTCAGGCAGGGATCTGAAAAAATGACTTGCTGTTGATTTTAGAGGGAGTCAGAAATGTGCAGAAATCTCCACTGAATCTGAGGCTAAGCTTTGTAGGCAGGTGACATATCGGTGCCTTTATCTGAGGGCAGCACCTCGACCCCGGCCTGCTCTGCTCAGAGTTTATTAAGGGCTTTGCTCTGCTGAATCATATATAGTATCAACTGTCAGAGATTGCGTGCGTTTCCTGTTCACCTGCTGTGTCTGGATGCTGTGTTAATTCCCTTTTAAGAAAAAGGCCGCCTCCCTGCAGAGATGGCAGCGTGTGATGAACAGTCAGTGCACGTTTTATCATCACCTTTAGATTCCGACCTCAGGAAACCAATAAAGATGGCCCACGGCGTCTCTGCCTGGCCCTAACAGCTCCCATGAGCCCGCTGCCACCCAGGGGGAAACTGCCGTCCATGTAATTGCAGCTATTGTGAGGCCACGAGGAGCCAGCTGAGGCCTGATCGGGAGTGATGAGTTGGAAAAGGAGGAGGTCCTGTACTTCATGTCTTCACGTGCCTTGAATTAATCACTGATTGATGGCTATCTCAGGCTCTGCCCACATAGGACTGAGCTCCGCTCCTGAAGATCTCTTTGACTAAAGACGGGAGCTGACTATAAAGCTTGAGGGGAAACTCCTGACAGCTCTCTTAGGCCTGGGTGACACTCTGAGCTAAGAGTTATCACATACGAGCTGTCACATAAAGGTAGGCTTACCCATTACATGCTTCAGCATCAATGCCCTGCAACAAAACCATTGAATTTAAATACATACAACAGCTAATCTATACTTTACAACTAAATAGTTGGATTTACTTTCTTGATGAACAATTTGGATGATTTGCTTTGCTTAATTGTGTCAAAAACCAAGATGTCAAGCTGAGCTCTATATTGTACAAATCAGTTTCCTAAACAATTCCACATTAAAAATAGTAAAGTGATGTTTGTTCTGATCTTTGAGTAAAACAGAAAAGAAGTAGAAGCAGTTGATGTAACAGACAATGTGAGTTTTTTACTGTAAGTATATTTGTAAAGTATCATCTTTTAGTGACTCAATCATTCGTGCTAAGGTTTCATGGTTGTGGGTAGACTCTCACAGGAAACATCACAGTCTGGTTTATTATTGCAGAAAGAAAAGTTCACTTTCTCCTCAGACACAATGTGTTCCTTTTCAATTTCCCAAACCAATTTCACACTGATGTAAACGTTGGTCTTACACCTCATAAAGCTGCCATCCTCCACTCCAAGCACCGCAGAATCTGTGACCCCCAATAAATGAATTGCAATATTTAATAGGACATTCTTTAAAAAACAAAAAAAACTAACTAATCAAAACTCAAAATAACTGCAGATTATTAACATTTAAATGAACAAGTCATCAAGTAAGTCTAGATAGCTATAAAAACTAATTAAGCCATGTCGTTCCAATGATTGCAATGATTAACATGAATTGTCTGTGCTCGTGCCAGTTTGTGCCTAAACGTTTTTTCTTAAGATCCCATTAAACTCCGACAATCTCTGGTCACACCCACACCCGTACGATCACTTACCGCCAAACCAATAGAGGGTTAATTTGAGTGTATTAGACTGAGTGTATTAATCAGCCACTGGAGCTAAGTCAAACAGCCAGTTAGACTAAGATAATATTTACACTATATCAGCCACTGCAGCCTCCGAGTCAACTGAGGATTGTTCTGCTGTGGGGAGAACATTAGTAAAGGCTTAGAGCAGTGCTCCCTCTAGTGGATTTCTGCCCTAAAGACCTATGTTGGTGTGTAACACGGTAGCAGAGGTGTGGTCACACTTGTCAGTGTGCTTCAATCGAGGTGTAAGCTTGGTGCTAATGTGCTGCTGCTGTGGATGATGATGATGATGATATGATTAGTGCTGAGCTACAGATGCACTGTGTCTATAACCTCATTTTATGAATCTTTACTAAAATGTGTGTTTTGTAGAAAAAAAATTATGAACATTTTCATAATATTCATTTATTAACATAGCAAATGGTAACATAGCATTTTTTTTACTCTAGGCAGTTTGTCAGTAATTATTGCATAAATATAATAATAAATAAATAAATGAATGAATGAATGAATGAATGAATGAATACAAATGTTTGCTCCTGAGTGAGAGATTTTAAACATCTTCAGAATATAGAAAACAATGAAACCCGTTTAACCAGAACAAATATACTTCAAAATCGTCCACATAAATCCAATTATTTAACAATTCCACTGAACACATTTTTTTTTTCACATGCCTCATTTTAGTACTTGATAGAGTCTAATCAGAAAATGCATCAGTTAAAAGACTCACATTGCACTCGAGTGTCAGCGCCACAGTGTTTTGTCGTCTACTGAATTCCATATCACAGGCATGGAAACTGAAATGACATGTGACTGAAATAAAGACATCCAAATCTAAAGCTGGATGAAGATCCCTATTTTTTTTTTTCCAGAAGACAACAACACTTTTTTTTTTTTTAGAGTGTGGAAGCAGCAGCATCTAAGGCTCCATGCAAGGCGTTTTCCTGAGTGACAGCCAAGAGCCTTTGCTGTAAGGACACTGCCAAACTCTGTCCAACTGTGTGCAGACAACAATCTTTGATCCAAGGCTAATTTTACATCTATTTCAGTGAGCCCACATAAAAAACAAATTCAATCTTTACAGCTACTATTTGCTACATGCTACTTTGTAACGTCAGTTATGAGGACCCTGCTATGCCATTAAAGTTTATTTAATCAATAATTTCATAGTAACCTTTCAGCATCATGCAAATCAGGTGATCTGAGAGAGAAATAGTGTTACGCATCTCCTCTTCAGGCTCTGCTTCAGCTCTGGGAAAGCTAAGAAGACTGTCGCACAGAGAGAGAGCGCTCCTATTGGTTAATTTACCTCTGCCAAGGAGGTATACGTTTTCAACAGAGTTTGTTTGTCTGTCTGTCTGTTTGTTTGTCTAACTTTTAGCAACATGACTCTAAAAAGCCACAGACGGATTTGGATGAAATTGTCAGGAAATGTCCGCAATGGGACCAGAAACAAATGATTACATTTTGGGCATGATCCTTAGGGAGTGGGGGGCTGAGCTGCCTCGGAGGAGGTCTGCGCTCTCCGAGTGTTTTTCTAGTTTACTGTGTAGCCGCACATACTCACATACGCACATGTTCAGTTACAGGAAAGGTTGCTAATCCAGCAATATTAAAAAACAAAACAAACACTTTTACTTTGAAATTCTGTGAAATATCATCATGAATATCTTAATTGTGATATCATGATGGAATACTGCATTAGTATTTTAAGCTCATATAGCACACTCGTGAATGAACAGTTGTTGTTTTTTCCCCTCTTGACCAGACTAGACGCTTATTGGCCCCCAGGTCATTTGTCTTTGACACCCCTGATTTAGACGAATATTATGATGTGCTGTATGCTTCTACAACAATAACTAGATCAATTATTTAGGGTAATGTATTGCCATATTGTGAGTTGCCCTGTATATTTACCAGCCAGCACATTCGACTATCATTAAACTGCAGTTAAGGTTTGAGGTGAATTTTAAAGGACGGTGGGTTTGTTTAAAGCAGAGGCAAAGTTACCCCCTGGCATATTTCTGTGTGCTTTCGTTGCCCTCGGGCAGGTCGAACCTGAGTCCGGCCAGTCTCACCTTGTCTTTGAAGTAACTTCTGAGTGGCAAGCACTTTAGGTGAGCCTACAGACGAGATGAAAGGTGAAGCAAAATGTCAGCGGAGCCACGCTGTTCAACCTCTCATGTGCTGACTGTAGCTGACGCAGCCTTTTAATGGCATGCTTCAAAACAAATAGAGAACGTCGTCACATTGTGGCTGAGGATGCAGGAATGAAGAAGGTTAACACATGATTAATTAGGCTGGGTTTATCACACTGAGCCTCCTGCTGAAAATAGGCATATTTCCCTGACATGGAATCCTTTGAAATGGTGTAAATCAGAAGCTTGTTAAAAGAAACTGCGAGGTGCTGTGAATCTCTGCCACACTGCTGTTTAATCAGTTCTGTGTCTGGGTGCAATCCCACACAGAACGCGAATTAGTGAGGTCGGAGAAAAAGAGGCAGTTTTTCTCAGCACTCTGCCATTTTTCCTGTGACCCCCTTCACTTACTGTACTTCAAACTGTCGTCTCTGCTTTGGCAGGGTACGACTCTCTGGGTTGTTGTGAGATTAAAAGCAGCTTTGCACAAATTATTAATTAAATATACCAGTCCATCATTTGTACATTCTTTTCTCCATCATGTCTGTATTGGCTGCACTGGTGAATTAAATGGGGAAAAAAATTATGAAGAGTTTGTTATGGGATATACAGGGTTTATGCCGAAAAAGAAGTAACAAATACATTCATTTGGACAGCCTGAACAAACCTATCCCAAACCTCAACTATATCCAGTTAATAATCTACTAACTTTAAAGGTGCAATATGTAATAAATCTAAAGCAACTGGCCATAAAATAATAATGTCACTAATATGTCACAGAGACTCAGGAATA
The DNA here is from genome assembly GCF_963457635.1 of Microchirus variegatus. Classification (NCBI taxonomy): domain Eukaryota; kingdom Metazoa; phylum Chordata; class Actinopteri; order Pleuronectiformes; family Soleidae; genus Microchirus; species Microchirus variegatus. Next base: position 13,925,997 of record NC_139808.1, read on the forward strand.
ATGTTCATATAACAAACTGAACTCACCAACAACAACAGTACAGCCAAACTATTTGCATTAAAAAAAAAACTTTTGCAGACTGCAAATCAATGTTTATGTTTTGAAATCATGTTTTGGCATGTGGCGCCACCTACCGCCGTCTACCAATCATTGCAGTCAATAGAGTCTCAGCTGCCGAGCAACCACGGGTTGCAAGTTTGTCAGAAAACGAAACCTAAAAGACCTCAGTATTTTGAATTTGAATGTAGTAACCATCTATGGCCACATTCTTACACATGGCACCTTTAAGCTAATCACATTTCATGTCTTAACCACTTCCACCAGAGCCTCAGAGATGACATAACAGTTCTAACAAAACAATTCAAGGTTGTATCCTACTTTTCCTATGGATCCTGATACACATGCCAAATATAGTCATACACACACACACACACACTAGGTCTGTTTATAGTTTCTACATTTTTTTGCAATTCATACAACTCAGCAAAAATGTGTCCTACCAACCCCAAATACTTGATCATTCATGAAAATCCACACAGCTCAGTAAGAAATACACATTCTGTTTGAGTACTCTCAGCCGAGCGAGGACTCTGAGTGACGAGGAGGAGGAGACGTCACTTTTGTCACCTAAGCTCTGATGCTCCACAGACATTTAGAACTAATGTTGTGTATGCAGGGTTTTGTTTGCAGAGCAAGTTTATATGAGAGGCAAACAGAAAATGGCCCTCCAGCTACTGAAACGTTGTAAGAAACCTCTCTTTCGCTCTGCATTTTCAAAAATGAGATGGGAGTTGTTATGCCTTAATATGAGGTCCATGTAACTTGTGGACAAATTCAACAATAAACCAGTTTTCCAGGTGAAAACCAGCATTGGTATCTCGTATTATTTGCTGATCCAGGTACAAATCTTCACAGTTACGTGTAAAGTATTGAAATTATATCAGTGTAACTTCTGCCTCTCTGGTCAAACACCAGCGACTACGTTCAAACATTGCCATTTCTTAGTCCACTCTTGCTTCACTCTTTCATCAGCCTTGCGCTGATTCTCGTCCCAGACTCCTGCTTTTCAAATACATTCAGTAAAACCAACAAACAACCCCCTGATACCCAGTAGCAAAAGTTTGAGTTTACATAGCAGTGCCATCATTTCATAAATAATCAGGCTGGAATAAAAAATAATAGATAAATGAACCTTATTTAAATGTTAAACTAAAATACTTAATTCTCACACACATCACACGCTATGCATTTAATCTAAAAGAATATGTTTAAACATGATAAGCAACATTAAATAGTCATTAGCGTGAGCAGCTGCAGTTTGTCCAACTGAGTATTGTGATTCTGGTGGTGTTCAAGTGCGACGTGTGTGTGTGTGCGTGTGTGTGGGAGTTGACGTGACGTGAAATACACACACTGACAACACCATTAATCTTGCAGCACTGTCATGACTCTAAATACTGAGACATGTAGCCACCGTCAGTGTGCAGCTCACTGAAGCGTGACATGTTGGCTTGAGAACGTGTTCCTGCCTTCACGGCCCATAATACACCTGTTGTTAGCATATCATAACAAGTTTTGTTTTATGGGCATATTAATCTGCCATCACCAATGCTGAGGCAATATCTTTTACAACGATATAAAGTAGACAAAGGAGGTAAATCCGCTCTTTTGACAAGGGAAGACATGTGAAACCGTTTCTATCTTTTGTTAAGTTTCTTTGGCGCTGTAGGACCCAAACGCTTGCAGCAGGCAAAGAGAGTCTCTTCACTGAAGATAAATCCAAGGTCGATACATGGCAAAGCAGTCCAGACCATACAAAGTGCATAGGTGGCAAGCAAAAACACAGAGTGAAGATCAATCATTAGAAAAATAGGCAGTGGGGAAAAACACTGCTGGATACCTCACAGTTAAGATGAACTGGCAAAGGATGAACTGGAGAGGTGAGAATCAGGGTAATGGAAAACAGTGCACAGGTGAACAGGAAGTGTAGAATAAAAAGTGAAATAAAACTAAAAATAACCTCATTATATGACATAGAATATATATATAAATCCGAAAGCACAATGCAAGTCAAAACACTTAATGCAATTTTTTTTTTCGTAATTAATACATTTTCCCAAACGTATTGTCTCTGTATGTGAAAGCTGGTGTTTAGGTGATGATGAAATTGCTATGATTGCCAAGCAAACTACGTAATACAATCAAACATCTTTCTCCATGCACGAACACCAGTGAACAGCAAAGATCATTACGTCCGTTACACATCATGCACAGCCATCAGAGACAGGATGACTCCAGTGATGTGCTCACAAGATACAGCGGGGGTAATTTAGCACAGTGAACTAGCTGTGCCTCTGCCTCCGTGCAGATTTATAGAAGAGTGCGGCTGCTTTGATCTCCGATACTCTCAGCCTGTGCTCCGCAGCGCTGCCATGAAAGAGACTGCACAATTCACTTCAACACAAACAGTGGTGGCAGGACAGCGAGTGAAAAGCCTGATCTATTTATGGCCTCTTTGTGCACAGTGACAAAGCTTATAGGTTACTTTTAATTAGCGGGAGCATCTCTGGTCTTCTGTTCCATCTGACAATTTCCAGCTGTAATTACGACAGCTTGCTAAAACTGTCACACACACACGCTATGGAGCTCTTATATCACGGTGGCAAACAACAACAACAACAACAACAACAAATACACACAGAGACCTCCAACTAAAACACACTGAGGCTAAAACACCAGGGTTCATTTGAGCTGCATCGAGCTCCTTTAAGTGTGTTTGCTTATGTGTATTATATGTGCATTAAAACAACTGTTGCACAAGAGCAGAGTTTAGCTCATAATTCTCTTGGCAGTTTAAAGTACTGCATAAAGGCTGTTGAACAGCGCCGCTGTCAGCTTTCAAGATGTAACGGCATTAAACTTTAACCAGGAGTGCTCCCTAAATATTTAAAGGCGCCCATTCATTGGAGAGTGTAAGTAAGCCTGCCTCTATGGATAGGTTTACTTTTGTGTTGACACATAAACGTTCTGTGGTATTCTCTGTGGAAAAGTGCAGAACGAGGACGTTTTTTTTCTTTGAATATCAATCACATCAATCTTCGGCAACACTGTCATTTGATATTGCTTGTCATGAAGAGTGATATATGTGGCCTCATTACTGCAGCTCTATATGCACACTTGGTTAAGAGAGACTGTAAGATTAATGAGAAGGCCTCTATCAACTACAACCCCCAACATCCACTTTCTGACAGCATGGCTTCTCAATAATTAACAGCCATTTGTGTCTAATTGTGAAGCACTTCTCTGAAGAGAGCTTACACAATAATTACTTAATCGCTTTGTTAGGTAACGTGTCGTCACATTATTGAAGGCACACACACACACACACACACACACACACACACACACACACACACACACGCGCGCACACACGCACGCACACACACACCAGCCATGTTATTATGTACACCTGTTCAAGATAATATCTAATCAGCCAATCACATGGTAATAGAGTGAGCAGCTGTACTGTACTGAGTCCAGTAATGGTGGTGTGTCTCAAAGGAAATTAAAGGCCTGTTTTAAAAAAAAAAAAAAAAAAAAAAAAAAAAAAAACTCATAATGCCAACATCGAAGTCAGATGTATTTACAAAGTAAAATGCATTTTTATGAAATTTGAATTTAATACTCAAGTGCACTCACTGGCCACTTATTTAGGTACACCATGTTGTCTAATCAACCAAGTGCATGCCAGCAGTGAAACACACTGACGTGGTCAAGAAGACCTGCTGAAGTTCAAATCAATCATCTGAATGGGGGAAGAAAGATGATCCATGCGACTTTGAAACGTTGGTTTCTATGGTACATGGTTGAGTATTTTGGACTTGGAATTGTCAGTTTCCAAAAAAAAGAGAAACTATCCAGTGAGCAGCAGTTCTCTGGATGGAAATGCCTTGTTGGTGCCAAGGGTCAAAGGACAATGATCAGACTTGATAGAGAGGCAAAGGTAAATCAGCATGTCAATAGTTCCAAACAAAAACACATGTGTACAACACATATTTGTACATCAACAACAGATTGAATGACTGTGAGTAAATTGAAAACAATCACCCACTGTCACAAACCACAGCAGTAGTTTGTATATACGCTGCAGTACATACTGCAAAAATGGAAGCTGGTGCTGCTCCCTGTAGAGGAGAATTTATAATAAAAACCAAAGGTGTCTATAGTTTATTAACATATACAAACTGCAGACCAAGTAAAGCTGAAGCAATAGATCCTTGCCATTTGAGTTTCATTTGAAGGAGAGGAATTTGTTATTTCTTCTTTCAACAGCTATTCAATTTTGGACGAACACATTAGCTTAAAGTAGAGATGTCTACTTTTCCTGTAATGCGTTTCAGAGAGAAAACAATGTTCACACCTTGAGGAAGGTCCCTGTGCAAATTGAAAATGTTATCATAATCACCAGGTTTAATAGTAGTATTAGTCGTTCATTTTGCTTGTACCGAATATTTTCTTCCTTCCATCTATGTACATGTCCTTCAGAGTATTTTGACATAAAAGCAGTTGACAGAGTAATGGGAAAGCAACCAGAGACCAATAGGCACAAGGCGCGTTGTCCATCATGTGATGCTTTGAAGTGTTTGAAAGACAGCAAGTCATCACAGGCCCCTGAGTTTCCCACAGAGCTGGATGAAAACAAAACGCTTATAATGGACACCTATTGATCTCGTCAGAACAGAAGAGAAAACCCCAATATAATTGCTATACCTCCTTGTCTGCCTGAAGATTGGATAAGTGTCATATTGCTCATGCCTAACAAGAGCAAAATGGATGAGAAGCTGATTAATGTCAAAATAACTTTACTTTTTTATGCAAGAGTGAATGAGGGAGTGACTCGAAAACCAAAGCTGGAACCACTGCTGAAGTGATCAGTGGTTGAAAACCAAGTGTAAATACATCTTCATCACACGCTGATGTCAGCACTATTAAAAAAAGCCATCGACTCCAGCGACCTTAAGCCTGTGGAGGATCATAGGTTCTACCATTTGCAATCATGTGTCTGTCCTGACTGAGTGAAGGCAATGGCTGCTTGGCTATAATGGCAAAGGCTATAATGAAAACCCTGCTTAGAACAGACAAGCCTAAGGTGGAACAGATGGAAGCTCCTTCTTTGCTTACGCAATCCAGCATTAGTGAGGTAGAAAATACAGCTTTTATGAGACTCACTGTGTGTCCGATAAATAAAGAGTCTAATTAATTTAATGGGACAAAAAGAATCAGCTTCGCAATTAGATGGGCATTCGTATTAGCAAGAGGTCAACTTGCTGTCCACCCACCATGCCTCATACTGCTGAGGCTGATGTGACATATTCTACAGCACAGAGTCACTTTGTATGGTGTGCAAAATATTACATAAGCCTGGTGCATGACAGCACATTTTTAATCCTCCAGTATTGTCAGTATTAAATGTCAGTTCTGTCCTGATGCATGAATAATTGCAATTGTGAACCCTATCATATTTTGTTGTGCAATGTGAACGGCAGCCACTGTCTTCATGGATCAGGGTGATACTAGAAGTTGTGATCTTATTTTTTTTTTAAGTTAGAAGGACTCTTTTTTCGTTTTTGAATTAGAATTCGCTTCATTTGCACACACACCAATTAGTGACAGTGAATTTGACCTCTGATTTTAACCCATCATCATTACATACCAGTAGCGAAAACCCACAAACCGGACACAAGCAGCAATGGGCAGAACTTATCCGCACACAGGGGAGCAATGAAGTACCCTTGACCTCTTTGGAATTTGACCTGACCTCCAGCCAGCCAACAAATCTTGTTGTGTTTCCATCATGGTACACTTTGGTATGGTTTGGAATGGAGAACAGTACCTTTACTTAGGTAGGTAGTAGTTAGGTGGGGTGTGTGCTATGCACGATGGCCGTGTCAGCGAGACACGCAGGATGACGTTGTACCGGTGCATCACAACAACGAAACAAGACAACAACACAATCAAGCAGCTAATTTTCTGTGGCAGTTTGTCACAAGTAGATACCAAGCTTGTATGAGAATAGACTGCAGGCGTTGAAGATGCATTGGTCGCAAGATGTCACCCAATCAGCTGACTGTCGCGGGTCTAGCTCCACCCGTACCGTACCATTTCTCTGGTACACCAGGTTATTGAAAAATGGAACGGTTGGGGCAGGGTATTTTGGTACAATTCCAAATGGAAACTCAAAAAAAATATCTGCCGCACCATACCAAACCGAACTGTCCCACTCGGTAGAAACATGCCATTGTATCGTTGGATTCAGGGCTACCCAATACACCATGGTTTCTCATTACCTGTGTCGCCTGAGCTATTCAATTGAACTAAAGCCTGGTACTTGTGTTTTTCCAAAGTGCCGTCATTGTTGGCTGTCATTGTTTATGTTCACCTCTGGTTTGCAATGAATCCTGGGAAAGACTGGGCTGTGAGTGATCCACTTGTTGGATAATTTGTTGCTCTCTGATGGAAGAGCACATTTGTAGTAGGAATGTTGAGGGATTTTTGGACTGGGACAGTCAAATTGCATCATGCACTTAGCTGAATTGAGAACCTGAACTGAGACAAAGCTGTTTTAATAAATTGGATTCGCTCGAACAGCAAACATTTAGACTCCTATAATAGAATATAAATTAAGGTCAACATAGCGCTCCTAAATCTAAGTAAAACCAACAGTCATTGGTCATTTCAATTGTGTGCCATTATCTGTAAAGCATATTACACAAAATATACAGAGCTGCAATCTACATGAATATTTAAAATAGGATTGCGTCTTTATCTCTCATTGATGTCTGCCTTGGTCTGTAATTAAAACTACTAAACATGTGATTGCGTCTGAGTGTTGTGTGTGTAGTATCTCTGTATGCAACTAGCATCACATGTGCCATGAGGCGCTACAGCTGAAGGCTCCAGATTGACCCGAACAGAGGGATTAAACATGCTGAGAGAAAAGGATGTTCTGGTGAATGGCTTTGAATAATAATAACACTTGAGGAAAGGGTGAAAAAAAGGCAGCCTTCTTGAGACCCCTGCTTTCTAAAAATAACCCAGCTGGTGTGACGTCATCAGTGCAACGCAAACAGCGTCCCACCTTTGCTTCTGTCAGTGCAGCAGAAAAGACCGTGGAGGCTGAGGAGCTGTTTTAGCTTGTGGTTGCATTTGTGGTTGTTTGAGCTGACGTGATGTAAACACAGAAACGCATGCACACACAGAATATGACAAGCAATACATTTTGTTATTAATATTTTGCTTGTTTTCAGTTTCTTCCATTTGCAAATGGGGGACGAGCACATTAAACTAAATAGTCAAACATCAGATTCTTATTATCCCTACAGAATATAAAATCCCCATTGTCATTACATGCTTTCCACAACCACTAAAGTTTGCAGGCAAACTTTAACTTTCGGCAACCTCATTCCCACATCCCCCCAACATGCAACATTTACACTCACGAGTACTCACGAGTAATGATGGCGTCTGTGAGTCATGGCAGAGCTGGGAACCTCTGTGTCTGGTCTGGGGAAGCAGAAGAACACAAAGCTGAGGCACACACTGACTAGCATGTTAAAGCTCCATCCTGAGTCACCCATCAAAGTCTCTCTCTCTCACTCTCACTCTCTCTCTCTCTATCTCTCTCACACACACACACAGCATGCTTACAGTAGACCTTTACCCTTACCTTAACCATCGCAACTACATGCCTAAACCGAACCCTTAAACTAAACCTAATTCTAATCCCTAACGTTGCAAGGACCAGACAAAATATCCTTACTCTCTTTGGTATACGAGTTCCTCTCCTTCCCTTTGTCCTCACAAAGATACACATACAAGAATGCACACACGCCGTCTCTGCTTGCAGCTCATCCAAGCTTGGTCACAGTAGGGATGATGGCTCACATACATCAGTCACATGATGCAACTGGCACTGTACATCATTTGCATGCACACACCACACACACACACTTCCACATACACACAAACTCGACTGAATTTAACCTTCTTATTCTATATTAATGCACGTGGTCTTGTGCCATGTCCATTAAATCTACTTAAGCCTATCTGCATGGTCGAGATCTATTAGTGCTTAAGGCACTGTTTTGTTGTGCAACAAAAAAAAAAAAATTTCCACACAACAATTTCCCTGTTTATTACTTCCTGAATCTAAACACAAATGTATAGATTAAAATGGCTGATACATGAAGCTGAAATAAGTGACCTGGCAAGCTTTCATCAGTCAAATCTTTGAATCTTTACGGCTGTAAATATACCAAACAATACTTTAGTTTTTAGAGGCATCTCATGTCATCAGTGCTTCATGCCCCACACCATGAAAAGCATTTCTGCTCTCACACGTACAGTGAGAGTAACCAAGCAAGGATTACCTCAATGTAAAGGGACCTACGCAGACAGCACACACTGTACTACTGTGCTGAGATGGGGAAAGGGGATTGGCCTTCTGGTCTCTATGGAAACCATTGGGTAAGTTGAGGGCAGGTCTAGAGAGGGAAATGCATCAAGGAATAAAATCCTTTGTGCACTTCTCATCTCGAGCTGATGAATCGTCCACAGCTAAGAGACCACTGTAAAATAATGACCGGGCAGGTGCATCTTAATCACGTTCACATGTCATACGGCTACACAAGTTATTCTGGAAAAACACAGAGTTTTACTTGCGCAAAAGCATTCACTTAAAGCTCCCATAGAGTGGTCCTATCACGCATATGTGAGTTATGGAGGTCTACTTATACTGTACATTAACTTGTTTTAAACCTCCTAGTTGCTGCAAATGATCCGATAGAAATCTCTTCAGCCGCGTTGTTTCAGACCGAAACCTCACCCCCAGAAGACAGGACTGTGTTGTGATTGGCCAGCCAATGAGAGCTTTCCCAACTGTCTTAAAATTGGAAATATTAAAATGGCTTCGTCGCGATTCCCCGCCGAAGTGCCTTTTACGACTTTGACCCGGAATCGGACCCAGAGTCAGAAGACACTGACACAAGTGAAACACCTTCACAACGGACGTTCTTTTTCTTCGGTTCAATGTACGCAACCGGATGTGCCCTGACTAGTGCCCGGAGCAGGAGGATCTGCTGTTCAGGAGACGGGATCCTTACGTAACAATTCCAGGCTTTTTCAGACCGCTTGTTGAGCCCGAGAATACAATAAAACCCAGCTCTGTTTGTTTCAAAACTTTAGGGCTTCATAAACAATGTAATGGCGCTCATGGAGCTTTAATACTGTAATTTCCCATGTTTATGTTTTGCTCAGTGTTCTCTTCCCTATTGTCCAATTCTTTTTCCTCTGTTCTATTAACTGAACAAAGTCTGCGCTTATAGTTTGTTGTACCTCATCTATAACGTGTAGCTTGTTTTCCCTGTTTCCAGACACCTGCTGTGTTAATGACCATTAATACACACACACAGACAGATAACATATCATGTCAAAATACAGTACGTGTCCAAACCCAGCTGGACTCGTATAGGGTCAGCGCTTGAGTGTCCACGCTCCAGTGCACAGCCATGTGCTACCTCTGTCAGCAACAACAGATGGCTTTATGTGTAGGTTCATGATCTACTGATGTTGGTGACTAAGTGAGAATTAAATTGAGATTTACAATTGCTTCACGACTCATCGCTGGCGTGCGCGTAACTATTATAGTAATAGAGCAACTGTTGTATATACTTGGGAATGTACACCATAAATAGACTTACTGGCTATAATTCCACATCAGTATAAATCAATTTGAGAGTAATGCCCCATTTCGCCAGGTTCTCCAGTTTCCTCCCACAGTCCAAAAAGATGCAGATTTGGGAATTAGGCAAATTGGAACACTTAAATTGACTGTGTGAGTGGATAGTTGTTTGTCTCTAAGTGTGGCTCTGTGATCCTTTCGCTCACCAGCACAACCCCCCCGCCCCAAGTAACCCTGATGTCGACGATAAAGCGGTAGAAGATTGGGTGTGAGTGAGCAATGCCCCCATCATTATTATCATCATCTCTGTTTCTGTCCACACAGAGAGCAATGCAGCCCTAGAGTCCCAAACTAAAATGGAGCCAGCAGTGTTTCTAAACCTCTTTTTATGTGCTATTTCATTCTGGGGTAATGTGCATGGCAGACATAACTGCAGCACATAAATATAATACTGTGGAGTGAGGTCTTGTCTTGTATTTTTTTTCCCCCTCCTCTTTGTCTTAAGGCCTCCTGGAAGGTCGTGAACCCTTGGCTATAGAAACCACCGATGTAGACGGCACACATTGTCTGCTTGCACAACACTTTAAAAGCCAACCATCAGGGTTGTCACTGCAGTGACAAGGACGTGACTCTTCAGCAGCTCCCCACCAATGGACACTGTCAATGATGTTTGTTGGAAATGCAGCTAAGTCTGAGGTAAAGCTGCCGGGGCCTGTCGAAGCAGCAGCAGTTTCATTTTAGAGTAGCTCAAGTATCACATTCTATCAGTCGCTTACAAAGTTATTGTCAGCTCAAACAGCAACACACAGGCAAACAGCCCCATATTAAGTAGTGAAAGTGCCTAAGTATCTGTTAATGGACCTGTCTCAGGAGTAAGAGGCAGGTGGGATATCAGTTGTCACTCGTAATAAAAAGACTAGAGGAGGAGCAATTCACAGCACGTCAGGGAAACGGGGTCTTGTACTGTTTGGGGTAAAATTGCCTTTTCTCTCTTTACAAAAACATGTCAAAGCAGCAGATGAGGATTTATTTCGGATTTAATGATGGCATCTCAACCCTGCCTTCCATCTAACTGCAGCGCGGGACTGATTTGCAATTCTCTGGAAGATGCATTTTGTAAAGCAGAGACAAGGAACGGAGGGCGGAGTTGTTCACTATTGTGTGACCAAAAAGAAGGCTGTAAATAAGCAGCTCCGCTCAGCAGATAACATGACTGCTGAATGCGCTTTGCATGTATCACATTATTGTCGCACTCGGCTACCCATTTCTCACAGGAATACGCACCGTACAGACGTGGCTCTTGATTTTTGGCATGACAAAAGTGGGGACAGAAGGAAATGCAGAAACATCAATCACAGGCGAGGCCTTTAACTGTCATGATAATAGTGATGACTGAATGCAAAGATCCTCTATTTCTGCTCTCTGGAGAGTTGCTGACATTCAGCACCAGTCTACTTAGGCACAAACTGTCGTCATCACTGTCATGGCTGCAGGTCCATGAGCTCCCTCTCCCCTTTGCGCTCTGTTTAGTCTTAGAATGTGACTGATCCATATGGGAGATGTCTTCAGTCTGCTTACAAACAGGGAGAAGATGTAGGGCAGGGGTTGCCAGTTTGACAAGTAGTGCTGCAGTGGATGCTGCATGTGTTCGCTATATGGTGTATTTGATTTGTCAAACCCCTCCCTCAGCTGCAGGGAATGAGCAGAAACCCCCAGGGGCCATCGTCCTGTTTCTACAGCACCAAACAGCAGTCATCTGTAGAGACATCTCGACTGAAATGACACTGACAGCCACGACTCTGGTCTGATTCATTTGACAGACTTGGCAGTGCGTATTGAGCATCCAAAAGCTATCTGCCACCAACAAAACGGAGGCTGAGGTTGACGACGCTGAGAGGACATCACTGATAAAGTATGGTCTGGACTCACGGTAAAGGCCTTTCAAGAATGAGGTATGAGCCATTAGTACTACACAATCACAAAAAGAGGAAGCCTCCACAGAGCACATTCGTGTAGTGGATAGCAAGATGAAGAGATGTCAGAGAAAAAAAAAATGTCGGCTTCTTGGACAATCACAGCTGTTTCCATGTGTAAACTGTGTTGCTTATGACGTTTACGTTGTTTTCCACCCATGTCTGCTGAAGTGGACACAAATGCCAATGTTGACTCCAGGTAGAGACTCCAATCACAGAAAAAAAGCCCATAAGCTCTCTCTGTGTGTGTGTGTGTGTGTGTGTGTGTGTGTATAATTAGATAGAAAGTTATTAAGCCACTCTTATCTCTGCGTCTCCCTCCTCTTTCATATAAAAATATACATTTTTAAGTGCATATGTGACACCTAGTGAATGAAGAAAAGGTAACAATATGTGGCTCGCGTGTCCTTAGCATGAGAGCTGTAAAGGTTGGATGGTGCGGTATAAGAACCCTGGAACCAAGACATCTAAATAGCTTCTAGGCTGACCTGGTGCAGAGGCCAGAGAGGAGGCCAATACTGAATACACAACAAAATATTCAGAGTGTGGGATAATATGCACACACAGAGATTAAATATTTGGAAATGCAATGCATCAGTTTGTTTTGAGGCGATGGAATGAAACCCATGAGAAAAAAAAAACACCCTCCACTATGTTTAAAAGTAAACTGGAAATATGATGTGGAGTTACCGAGTTGCCTTAGGCACTGGGGCATTGGAATGTATCAAAGGAATGAGTGCTGCACGTTACAGTCTCTGTAAACTGGGCTTCAGGTGAGGGTCTCGAGTCTTTCAGCAGGACACTGACCACATAATATAAGATATCAAACAGCATAAAAGAAGGTGTGAAAGGGAGAGGATGGACTGATAGAAACTGGCTGGCAACTTACGCCCTACAGTATGTCCTACTGAAAACCTTTGCATAAATGGAAACTTTAGAGGTTTTCATGGTTGCAAAAGGTTCTGCAGGTTAATATTAGTGAAGGATGATATTTCATTATAGCAAAAATAATCTGGTTTGCTAAATTGGTTTCACTGACTCACTCACTCATTGTCTCACAAAGGTCACAGTTGAAGCCAATCCCAACTGACATAGGGTGAAAGGCGCGGTACACCCTGGTGACAAACAACCAGTCACTCTCATATTCACACCATCAATTTACAGTGTCCAATTAACCTCTGCATGTTTTGTAACTATGGAGGAAGCCAGAGTAATCAGAGAGAAAACCCTCACATACACAGGAAGAACATGCAAACTCCACACAGAAAGGCCCTTGGTATAAATGGGATTTGAACACTTGAACTTCTTGTTATGAGGCAAGCGAGATAGCCATTACACCCACTATATTGGCTGATTCTGATAATGTGAATTAAGAAGTGGGTATATGCTGTGGGTATTTAGGTAGGTACTGTACTAGAATTCCTTGTGATATCGAGTTAAAATGTTTGCTGCACCATGTTTGATTCACATGACATATTTGAAGCAATATTTCAAATTTTTTTTAGGGAGGTAATGCCACATTTTCAACACCGTCTGGTGTCAAACAGCCTGGGACACGGGACACTTGCCTCACTGATTGATTGTTCCCAGAAGAGACATAAGGTTAGTCACTAAACCTTATAAAACACATGTTTTTTTTAAGTTTCTGATATATTAAGACTATATATGCTGCTTTCTACTATCATTAGACAGCTTTTCCGTGACATGACACATGATATCCATACAGAAAATCTGTACTGCTGCCCCCATCAGTAAGTCCTAAGTAAGTTCCTCTTGACATTATGTGAACTAAGTAAATAATGCATGTATCAATAACTTGGTCTAGAAGTCCAGTCAGAAACAAATGTGTTACTACAGCATACACATTTTAAACAAGAGTCAATTTGTTTGTTGTCAGTTATGCAATTTCACTGAATGGCCTTGTGACTTTAATAATAGTAAGTGGATTGTAAGGTGAGGAACTTGCAGTTCGAGTCCTTATATAATGTGTGTGGCATTGTGTGGTCACAGTCTGGCATCAGTAAAAGTACCAACAGAGGGCAGTGTGTTTTCACTCAGTGTGGCTTGTCCCACATGTTCCACTGGACCTCATCCTCAGAAATAGGGCAGTGTCAACACATCATGGTTGATGCTGGGCCAAAGGCTCATGTGAATCGTTCATTTACAGTCTCTTTGTATGGAGACATCCTCGTCTCCAGCAAAGTGCTCTAAAACTACTGTACCGGCCTCTCACTTCAAACACTTTGTTGATGCTCCATTGAGTTTCTGCGTTTCGTCCACAGCTAAAATGTTCTCAGCGATGTTCTTCTGCCATACAGGTCGTTGTATGGTGTGGCAGTGTGTGATGTGTGAAGTGTAGCGTAGAGTTTCTTAGTGAACAGTAGAATCAAGCTCAGGAATGTATCCTTCCCCTCCCCACAGAAGCTTGCAGATTGACATACAGTGACACTGTGGAAAAATGTAATATTCAACTATGCACATTTCCTTCATGGGCTATTGATCTGTGCCACGTCATTTCAAATATGCACATGTTGGTAAGTATTGGTTGCAGTGCAAGTTAATTTCATTTATTAGACGGATAACTATCACATACTAGTGTGACAGTGAGTCTCAGTTCAGGAAAGTGGTGTACCCAGTCTGTTCCCCCTAGAAAAAGTATGTTATTTAACTGTTCTGTAAAAACTACCATAGGACATTCCGTCAGAAAAAAATGTTTCAAACGTAATGTACTTGAGGCAAAATTCTCACAAGGAATCGAAGAGTCCATATGGCGGCGTGAAGAATAGTGAGCTGGAGCAAAATGTCAACTAAGCTGCAAACCACAGTTCATGACCAGATCGAGGTTAACAGCTGGATTAAGGAACCAATCATCAGGAAAACCACTTATTTCCACATCAGACGAGTCCTCGGTTGTGCTTGGCTCGTCACATGAAGACGGCAAAGTTAAAAGTGTTGGTTGTTAATTACCAAGTCGATAATTACATCCCCTAATGTAAATGACTTCTTTAGAAGCACTTAATAATGTATGGCGAGAAACACCCCTTGCTGCCTAATTACATCATTGCTGCCAATAAGAACAATTACAAAAAGAGTTATGATTAGAAAAAGGAAAAAAAGCCCAGGACAGAACTCGTAGAGAGAACCACAATTTCAACACCATGTAATATGCCAAGAAAAGATCAGCGTCTCACTGAACGTTACAAGCCATAACTTTAAGTGTCATGGATTATAATTCTTCCTGCGAATACAATATTTTAAAAAAACCCTGCATACTTCACCAAAGGTCTTGAACTGAAAATTAATTAACGTTCAATTTTCAGCCACAAATCATGTAGGGTATTTACAAAGGTGCAAATGTGAGAGTGAAAAAAAATGTGTGTGCAACAAGCCCAGAATAAATTGTGGCCTGTGTCAGATTTATTTGTGACATTTACAGAAGCAGAAGCTCTGCCAAACACACGTACGCGTCCTATGCAGGGTACACAATTCTTCCAGGGAAGCAGAGCATGAGCCAGACTCTGTGACTCTGTGACTGAAAGACCACTGCACCACGATACATGGAGTTTCAACAAACACTGACAGTACTGTATACTAAAAATGGTATATATATTTAATGTGCTTATACGTTATCCTTTGAGGCCTTGCTGTGTGGAGTTTGCATGTTCTCCCTGTATTGTTGTTTTCTGTTTTTGCCCACAAGCAAACGTTTGAAACAATTTCTTTGACAAATTGTTCAAGTCCAAAAACAAGCGGAGGTCAATCGGACACTCCAAATTAATTTGGTTTTACATGTGGAGGATTAAGTGAATCTGCATTCAGTTTACTTAGATTGTCGCCGACAGTGGAGCATGTAGGCAGAAAAGTCTTACCCGATGTTCTTATATGTATACACATGGAATATGTATATTATCAGTGTGATCCAACATTTACACAGCCATTTTAAAGTTGAAATTGTAAACCTTATTCCAGCTGGAGCTTTAAGGTATCCCTCACCTGTGGTTCTCCCCAAGGTTTCTATCTCTTTCTTTTTCCCTGTTACAAGGTTTTTTTTCCCCCATGGTAGTTTTTCCTTTCCCTGGCCGAGGGTCTAAGGACAGAGGATGTTACCAACCCTGTGAAGCCCGTGAGACAAACTGTGCGTTGCAATTGTGGGCTATATACATAAACATTTATTTGATAGGAGAGGTTATTCTTGTTCTTCTTTTATGTTGATAGTAATATGTGTTTTTCTCTAAGGTTGATTATAGCAGGACGTCTAGGATTATGTTTGAGCCATGCTAAAGAGCACCTTTCCTCTCTTGTTAACTGTGTGTTAATTATGTGTTTTATTCTCTTGAGCTGCATGAATTTCATGGAAAAAAAATACAATCGTCACATTCATATAATCATGTATCATTCATACGGTACATCGTAAACAATCAAAGGTGACACAAAGGCAACCTAGCTGCATCTTTTGCATAAAGGGAGCTTGATTATGTGCTCGGTTTTGTTCTAGCTTCAGCTACACTCCACTAAAAGCTGCTCTTTGACAGTGATGAGCAGCATCAACAGTGTTCTCAAACACTCTTCCCTTGCCTCATCTCCAGCGGGCAGAACAGGAAGCTGCTTCTCTCAGGTCTGTCAAGCCACCACTACCACTAACCTCACTGTGTACACACACACTATCTCCTCGTCCTATTAAAGTCATGTCGCAGCCAGACAACGATGTAATGATGATTAAAATGATACTAATCGAAACAGCAAATGGTGACCATTATCATTACAGTTAATTATCTCACACTGCAGCACACAGGAAGTGTGACAGCGAGCTGTCATGGGCAGGCGAACAAAGAGAGGAGCAATAACCTGAATCAAAATAATGGAGAGTGAGACTTCACAAGCAGCATATCTGAATATTTCCCTCTGATTCTATCGGCAGAGGATTTATAGTGATACACAGTCGATCTGACACAAGCTCAGGCTCTTAGGGCTCCTTTAATGTTCAGGAATGATTTGAAGCACAGATGCTTGCAGCAGCAACGAGAGGTTGTTATTTAAGATTGTGCCTTATGAAAACAACTTCATCCGATTTTTTTTTCCAGGCATGTGTGTGTGTGTGTGTGTGTGTCCTGTCGACTGTTGTGACAAGAGGAAAACCGAGGGTGTGTTAAGAGTCGTCAGTCAGCAGATTGTATACGGCCTTCAAATCAAATCACAATTGAACAATTTTCAAGGTCAATGGCAAGAACAACTTCATCTTTAAAAGGATCTAATCCAATTTGGCCTTGACTCCTGCCCTCTAGCCCTCATGGAGTCTTTGTGAGGGATGGGGAAACCTCATTGTTGGACCAGTAACCCAGTCAAACGATCAATCTGGCCATGAACCTGGAAAAGCCTTCTGGGCCATTATGTCCTTTGATAGAGAAAGGAGCTGGGAGAACAAATAGTAGTACTGTCTTTCACTGCTGCTATCCACTGATGAATTTGATCCTGAAGCTGGTAAACAGGATGAGACATAACAATACGTTAAATATAACAGTTAATAGCAAACCCTGACTGAATCTCTAAGCATTTAAAAATACAGTAAGTTAGACTGATCTGATCCAACAACAAAAACACAACTGCTTTAATGCACATATTATCTGTGACCTAGTGTTGATTCAGGGATGACAAGTTTATTATTATCATTATAATATTTAATTGAATTAAAAGGCAAACACTACAGTGCAGAACTTCTGTCACCCTGGACTTAACTCCACGGTCTCTACATGACCTACTTTTCTCTCCCCACGCTCCTCCCCACTCGCACACATAAAAAGAGAAGAAAGAGAGAAGAAACGGTGCAGTCTTCTTTGTAAGATATTACATTTTAGTTTCTAGGGGTAATTTGGCAGCTGTGATTGACACATGCAGGCACAAGGTCAGATAAATGTTTAGGGGACCGCTTGGTTTGCTTTGCATTGAACTGATGGACAGACAATCACATTTGTGAGAAGCTAAAATCATGACTGTACATTTGCTCTCACACTGCCTGTTTTTAAATGTTGACTAAAACCTCACTTCTTCTCCTCGACGTTCCTTGACCATGTATAAGAGCTGTCAGTTTTAGTGTTTTATATATATTTGTTGAAATTTGGGGTGTTTATCACTATATTTTTAGCCTGTTGTGTAGTTTTTATTCCCTGTATTCTTTGTTATTTATTTATTCATTTCTAGTGCTTGGTACATTCTCTCCCACATGCCATACAGTGTTTCCACATGCACTCTGGATTTGAGTTTTTGTGTATGGTTGTGTTGTGGAGTGGTGAAACTGAGGAAACTGAATTGCCCTAAGGGGATAAACAAAGTTATCTGTATCTGTATAAACTCCAAGTATTGTTTAGCTGTTATTTTTATTCACTTTATGACTAATAAGGGTGGATTTAAGAAACAATATGAACATCTTAGAAAGGTCACGTCCAGTTAAATGGATGGGTTTACATTTACTATGATTTACTCCAATTACTCCATTTACTATGACAAAGTAAAGTATTCCAATAGACATTGTGGTTGCAGAGATATACTAATTTAATTATGAGTGTGCAATTTTCCAACAGAGACCTACAAAATAGGCTTAAACGCTTGAAGGGTTAAAGCTGCACTGTGTAACTTAAAGGGGAAGTAAGTAGTTTATAGTGACATCTAGAGGAGAGGCTGAAATTTACAACAAAGACCTGCTGCTCTGCTCACTCCCTCCCTTCCCTGAGCGCTACGGTATCCTCAGCTGGTCAAATGTCGTCCTCGTCGTCTTTCTCCGTGTCAGCAGATGAGGTTCGTGAGGTGAGGGAGAGGGCGAGCTACCGCGGCCGTAGCAGACGAAGCGGAGAGAGAGGAGGCGGGACTTCTGCTACAAGTAAAGAGACGCTTGATTTGTTCTCTCTGTCGTTTGTCCTTACAGGCTCCAGTAGAAACATGGCGTCTCGCTGCTAACAGTGGCTATGCGACCGCGGCCCGCGACCATGTTATTTTAAATGACTTTTTGAAACACTACGAAAATGAAACAAAGAATATTATACAGCGACTAGACAATGCAGGAGCACATAATATGTATACAAAAGTGGATTTTGGGTAATATAAACCCATAAATACTACATATTGTCCCTTTAATGTCAGTGTCAGTGTAAGACACATGACACTTGACCTCGCACCACCCGTACCCCTCTGTTACCCTGTTGCAAGAATCGTTTAGCCCTTCAAACTGCCTAACATCCATTCATTAACAAGATTCAAAATACTGCTACACTGATCAACACAGAGAGAGTTGCACGGAGCTGATGGGCTTAATCAGCATTATGTGTCCTATAGTGAACATGACTTAATTGCTTGAGTGAGTAAACAGTCATTTGAGATCTCGTTCAACTGAGGGGCAGTAAATTTAATCCACAAGTACTGGATCTGCTATGCATGGACACACATGCATTTAACATTTCTGGGCGCTTGTAGATATAAAATCCTAACGCAAATATTTTTCTGACGACTGGAAACATGCGCTTTCATCCTCATGGGCTGAATCTTTACTCAAACAAAAAGAGGTCACACTGTGTGCATAACATATCAGCTACAGTACATCAAAACATGCGATTTGGAAGTAGGCTAATGAATGCAGAGCGTTAGATGATGTCTCCTCTGTTCTTTTCACAGTGAGACGTCAAAACTCTGCTCAGATTGAACCGAAAACAACATCACTGTGGTTTCTTGTCCTCCGTTGAAACAGAAACACAAAAACTGAGTCATTTGCTCGAACTCGTTGTTTATTCAATACAGTGTTCGACACTGTTATACATTATATATTTGAGAACTTCTGCAGTCTTCTTGTGACGCTCAGAAGAGATAATGAATTCATAAATGGCAGATTTCTTACTATTTTGTAAAAAAAACATTTAGACTTGACGGATAGACTGACAAGCAGATGACTGTGTAAGTCAATAACTCGGGATATGCATAGAAGGCCCATAACATCAACATATTTCAAATATATTTCCATTAACGATTCATTCTATCTGTTAGCACAAGATGAAGCAAATCCCATAGTTAGGTGACGTATGTGCATCACAAGTGAACTACTTCATTAATTGACTATGAATTGTGGTTAAAAGCCTCAAACAATTATGGTCAGAAAACAGGGATCATGGATTCAGAAGTGTTACCTACTGATAATGACCTTTTCTTAAAAAACCAACTTGTTGTTAAAGGGGAACTCATCAAAGTTTGTTTACAAATGATGGGTATGAGGCTTTTGAGTCTGTCCTCAAGCGCTCCTTGGTTAAGTCACTCTCAGCTGGAGCAGAAGCTTAAAAAGAGAAAAACGTGCGCATGTGGAGTTAGATAGAACGTTACCAAACGTTCACAGCCTGCTCCTCATCTCAGCCTGACGCTTGAGTTTATGCTATTTCACTTCTAACGTAACATACCTGAACCTCGGGCAGTCAGCGTCTAGGGCACTGGGTTTTGACAGAAAGTAAGAAGAAAGTATGAGGAAAGGTTAATGTGTCTGTTTCTGCTGCGTTCATTTTTAATGTTGTTTTCAAAACTATACATCATGAGTCTGAAGTTCTGAAAACCCTTTCCCAAAGAAAGGGTTTTTCAAGGGTTCTTGGTAACACTTATGGTTCCAGTAAGAACCATTTTGAACCCCTTTCCTGAATAAATGACAGCAGACTCTGAAGCCAGTCGAAATATTCTCTCCTCAGCACTAACAAAGATGATGTCAGTTTATAGATTATATCATTTCTATCTTAATTTTTAATATGTGACAATCAAAATTCATAAAGAGACCAGGTACCTATCTAAATCAATGGGAAGAGTCCAAAAACATGCAATATGGCGATTAGGTAAATTGGACACTGTAAATTCACCGTTTGTGTGTGTGGAAGGTTGTTTGTCTCTATATGCGGCCCTGTGAAGATCTGTCCAGGGTGTAACTGTCGCTGAGAGGTTTGCTTGTTTCTTTGGTTTGGTGGTTTTGTATTTGGATATTTTTTAATTTATTTTGTGAAGAATGTGGATTGTAATCTGTATCTGAGTTGTGGTAATGACGACCCCTAGTGGTTGTATAGGTGGGCTGCACTGAATAGTAGGACGCAGTCATGTGATTAACGCAATGAGTACCTGGGAAATGTACATGCGTTCTGTCTTCGGAGCTACGGTGCTAATGGAGCAAGATGTGTACAGAGTTCGACCATAGCAGTTCCTGATTTCCGGTCAGAAGGCGCACACGGTATGAGAATGTGTTATTTTTGTGCATTTTATATTTATTTTATATGTGTAATTTAAGTTTAATGAGGGCCACAAGAACATTTACAGACTGTGATAAAACTGATGTTGGCAAAAGAAATACTTCGAAGGGAAACCATATTTATGTTAAAATGTAATATTTATTTTATTTCAGTTTTTCACGGTGTTTGGAGATGTCTAGTGTGGAAGAAAAATAAAACATCAAACATCTGTTGAATCGTGGTTTATCTGACCAGAAGAAAAGCTTTGGGAGCAGCTACAGTGAAAAACGTGTCCCACCTCGGAGCAGAAAGGTGTCCACTCGAGGTGATCGTGTTCATGCAGCGAAACCCGGAAGAAGGAGAAACGGCCCACGAAAGAAAACAACGTGGATAACCGCTAGCTGAAGACCAGCGCGAAACCGCGAGCTGAAGAGCAGCGCAACACCGCGAGCTGAAGACCAGCGCGACACCGCGAGCGGCGGGCCAGCGCGAGCAAGAAGAGGACGGTGCTGCAGATGCTGCAAGAGGACACAGGGTAGCAGCAGCGTCACATGAACAATTCAGCAAACGAATATTTTTGCTAAGGATAACAGGTCAGACTGTATATTTCCCACTGTGTTTTTAGTTGATTGAACTGAATATTTTTTGCACTGGAAGTTATAATTGCAAAGGAAAAAAAGACTAACATTTTGAAAAGGTAAATTGAACAGAAATGTAACTTTCTTTGCATTTTATATTGAGTGTTTTCATGACAGTTCTGTATTGGTGTCGGCTACTATCATACTATCATACTGTAACAAAATGGAAGAGTTCAGACCAGATATGTCTGTACTAGAGGGAGTACTAGAGGCGCTGGAAAAAGAGAAAGAAGAGTTAGAGGAAAAATTGGAAACTGAAATTGAAGAGTCAGAAAAACAGGCAATTGAAGAACGCATAGTTGAAATTATTACAGATCTTCAAATCCACAAAATAGGGCTCAAGGATCCAGCACCTCAGACTGAAGGAACAGTGAGGCGATCTGAAAGAAAGAAGCATCCCACAGAAAAAGGGCTTGAATACACAAAAGATGAGACTTCAAAGAAGGAAAAGAAGTTCATGTTTACATATGTCAACTTCAAGGCTGAGGTTCAGTATACTAGGACTAAATTAAAGGAAGAATGCTCCAAAGGAGAATTAGGTGACATGATTCTAGCTTTAAGTAAATATGAGCCAATACTAAAGCAAGAATATGAGAGCTTGCGCGCACTGACTGCACCATCTCAAGATATCAGGAGAAGAATGGATAGCTGCACTTCAGTGACAACAGAAATAATGGCACTCCTGAAAATACGCTACTCAGAAGCAGATAAAGAGTTTGATCCAAGGACTGCGAAAGAAGGACTCTTGAAGTTACTCCAAAGAGAAGATGCCAAGTCAATTTATGGCTCAACTGTGTCAAGAGCTGCAGGGAGTAGTCTGCAGGGTAGTCAGGTGTCATTAAAGAAGGCAGAGGTGGCAGCGCGATTGGCGTCAAAACGTGCTGAAGTTACCAGGGAAGAGGAAATATCTGCACAAAGGAAAGAAGTGTTGGCACAGCAAGAGAGGTTAAAAATGATGGAAGATCAAAGGGATCTTGAGGCTATGGAGGCTGAATACAAGGTGTATGCTGAAGAGGAATCAAAATTAAATGCTGAAATAGGAGATACTCGAGAAATATTCTCACTGCCTCCCCGTCAGCTTCCGCCACAGCATAACAACATTCCATGCATTCAGGCTTCCCAAGTTCTCGCAAGCCCGCTAAGCTCTGAAAGTAAAGTAGCACCATCATCGAATGAAGCCATGCTGGTTCAAGCCTTAAAAGAGTCCCTGGTAATGACTAGACTTCCAGCACCAGAGCCATTCACGTTTGCTGGAGACCCACTCAAATTCACTGAGTGGTGCACTAGCTTCAAAGCCTTAATTGAAACAATTTGCTCGAACCCAGCGCACAGGCTCTTCTATTTGAAAAAGTACATTAGTGGAGAAGCACTTAGTGTGCTGGAAGGGACATTCTATCGGAGTGATGAAGAAGCTTATACACAGGCTTGGGACGCCCTGAACAAACGTTATGGCCACCCCTTTGTTGTCCAAAGAGCATTCCGGGGGAAGCTGAGCAAATGGCCTAACATTGGACCAAAGGAATCTCTGAAATTGAGAGAATTTAGTGATTTCCTCATCTCATGCAAGAACGCAATGCCTCACATAGCTGGTCTAAGGGTGTTGGATGATTGTGAGGAAAATCAAAAACTGCTACAGAAACTTCCTGACTGGTTAACATCCCGCTGGAACCGGCATGTGACTAAAGCATTGGATGAAGGAAAATTGTATCCTGGCTTCGCGGAGTTTTCAGGTTTTGTGGCAGAAGAGGCACGTATTGCGTGCAACCCAGTCTCATCTCTTCATGCATTGAAACACATAGATGAGAAAATTGTTAAGGAACAGAAGCGTCCCAAGGCCAACTCTCTGGTGACAACAACAAAGGTACACCAGAAGGAAAACTTCACTGAGAAGGACTCAAGCCAAGCAGAGGGTTATACAGCCAACCCTACTGCCTCTCAAACCAAAAGGCTCATAGAATGTGTCTGCTGTCAAGAAAATCACTTTATCTACAAATGTGAAAAATTTGCAGCAATGCCTCTAGAAGAGAGGAAAAAATTTGTTATGAGTAATAATATGTGCTTTGCTTGCCTCAGAGTAGGTCATGTTGCCAAAAACTGTCGAAAGAGGGCTACTTGTAACATCTGCAGGCGGAATCACCCATCTCCACTCCATGAGGAACAGCCTCCAAGTGAATGGCAAGAAGTAACATCGCAAAAGGAAAGTTCTTCCACGAACTTATGCAGTGTGAGAAAGAACAGTGGTGACCGCACTTCAATGATTGTCCCAGTGTGGCTTTCTAGCACAGCTAGGAATAGCTCAGAAATCTTGGTATATGCATTACTAGATACACAGAGCAGTAATACTTTCATAGATCAAGATGTCTGCCAAAAAATTCAAGCGCACACAGAACCTGTCAAATTAAAGCTGTCAACAATGACAGACAAAGGTTCAATAGTGAATTGTCACAGAGTAGTTGGATTGAAGGTGAGAGGGTATTGTTCACAAGAGTGCATTGAGCTACCACCAGCCTACACACAGGAATACATCCCACTGGAGAAAAATAGTATTCCAACTCGTGAAACAGCATCAAGGTTGGTTCACCTTCGCAGTGTGGCCGAAGAGATGCCAGATTTGTTGGATTGTCCTGTAGGACTACTGATTGGCTATGACTGTGCGAGGGCTCTGAAACCAAAGGAAGTGGTGTCAGGGGAAGAACATGAACCCTACGCAGTCAAGACGGCGTTGGGCTGGAGTATAGTTGGAGCCACTATGCCTTGCACTAATATAAGAAAGGAGATTGGATTCTGCCATCGCATTTCTATGAAAGAACTACCACCCATCACACCCACCTCTGTGATTAAGGCATTAGAGATGGATTTTCTGGACTCAAACCCAAAAGACAAGACAATATCTCAAGAAGATGTGCAATTTCTACATATTTTGAATGAGAAAGTCAAGCACAATGAAGAGGGACATCTAGAAATGCCTCTACCATTTAGAGCACGCCCTCAGCTTCCAAGCAATAAGCAGCTTGCTACAGTGCGTCTAAAACATTTAAAAAGAAAGATGGAGAAGAATCCTAAATACAAGGAGGATTACATTAAATTCATGGACAATGTTTTTAGAGATGGTGATGCAGAGGAGACGAGTGTGGCCCCTAAAGAAGGCAACATATGGTACATTCCACACCACGGGGTGTATCATCCTAGGAAGCCTGAAAAAATAAGAGTCGTATTCGATTGCTCTGCCAAATTCGAGGGCACATCTCTGAATGACCACCTGCTCACAGGCCCAGACTTAACGAACACTTTGACTGGAGTCCTGTGTAGATTTCGACAACACAAGATTGCAATCAATTGTGATGTGGAAAAAATGTTTCATCGCTTTCATGTCAGCCCAGAAGATCGGGATTTCATGAGGTTCCTGTGGTGGGACAATGGAAACACAGAAAGTGAGCCCAAAGAATACCACATGCGAGTGCACATATTTGGTGCTGCATCATCACCTGGATGTGCTAATTATGGCATGAAACACCTTGCCAGAAAATATGAGAAGAGCTACGCACTGGCAGCGAGTTTCATTTGCAAGAATTTTTATGTGGACGACGGGCTGGTCAGTGTCAATTCTGTTGAAATAGCAAACCAGCTCGTTAGTGAAGCACGAGAACTCTGTAGTAAAGCACAGCTGCGTTTACACAAATTTGTCTCCAACAACAGAAATGTTTTGAATGCAATACCAGAGAGTGAACGTGCTAGTACTGTGGTAGATGTAGACCTGAACTACAGTGAGCTTCCAATGCAGAGTGTACTTGGAGTAAAGTGGAACATTGAGAGGGATGCATTTTCATTCAATGTTGTCCTCACGGAAAAGGCAGCTACACGGAGAGGAATCCTATCAACAGTCGCCAGTGTTTACGACCCACTGGGATTTCTTGCTCCCTACCTCTTGAATGGTAAAAGAGTGCTGCAAGAGATGTGCAAACAGGGTATGGGATGGGATGAACCTGTTCCCCCTGAACTAAAGCCAAAGTGGGAAGCATGGCTCCATGACTTAAAGAGTCTTCAAAAAATTGAAATCCCAAGGTGCTTCGTTCCTGAAACCTTTGGCAGGATCCAAAAAATTGAGCTGCATCATTTTTCAGATGCCAGCAACAATGGCTATGGGCAATGCTCATACATCAGGATCGTTGCAGACGAGCAAGTGCACTGTGCATTAGTAATGGCTAAGGCCAGAGTGGCACCTATAAGGGTTGTCAGCATACCCCGACTTGAGCTAACAGCAGCTACAGTGTCTGCTTCTGTGAGTAATACCCTCCGAGAAGAGCTGGAGCTGGAAATAGATCAAGAGTTTTTCTGGACAGATTCACAGGTGGTGCTCGGGTACATTAAAAATGAAGCCAGACGGTTTCATGTATTTGTAGCCAATCGCGTTCAGAAGATAAGAGACTCTACTGATCCTAGTCGATGGTTCTATGTTGAGACGGGTCAGAACCCAGCAGACCATGCATCTAGGGGTCTCAAGGTGGCAGATCTTCTAGAATCAAGTTGGCTGAAAGGGCCAGAGTTCTTATGGCAACCAGAAATTTTCACAGACCAAAGAGCACCAGAGCTTCTTGTGGGCGACCCAGAAGTAAAGGTCTTAAAAACTGATACTGCTGAACAGGACAGTTTCTTACAAAGGCTGTCAAGAATTTCTGATTGGAACACAGCCCTCAATGTCATTGCACGGATTCGAAGACTGGCACAAAAAGGCAAAACTGGACCCATCAGTGTTGAGGAACGAAGAGAAGCTACTCTTGTGCTCATCAGAGCAGCACAGAGAGAGGCTTTCGAAGTCGAACTCAAATGGTTTGGCCAAAAGTCCATGAAGTTGCCAAAAACTCACAGGATGCATCAACTTGATCCAATATTTGAGGATGGATTGCTCAGGGTAGGTGGCAGATTAAGAATGTCATCTGCACCCCTGGAATTTAAGCATCCAGTGATCTTACCTAAGGAAGGCGTTGTCATATACTTGACCATTGTCATAGGAAGACACAGCACCAAGGCCGAGGGCAAACGTTGAATGAGCTCAGAGCCAATGGTTTTTGGATATTAGGTGCTAGCAAGTTAGTGGCCAAGCATATTAAGAACTGTGTCATATGCAGAAAGGTTCGTGGGCCGACAGAACAACAACGTATGGCGGACCTGCCCAGTGACCGAGTCGAACCCTCTCCTCCGTTCTCATACACAGGGATTGATTGTTTTGGACCTTTCTACACCAAACAGGGTCGAAAGGAATGTAAGAGGTATGGTCTCTTGGTTACATGCCTCAGCTCTAGGGCCATCCATATAGAAATGTTGGAGGACCTCACCACTGATGCATTTTTAAATGCTTTGAGATGCTTCATAGCAATCAGAGGACCAGTAAGGCAGATTCGCTCTGACCAAGGGACAAATTTCCTTGGAGCAAAGAATGAGTTGAAGAAGGGTCTAATGGCTCTAGACAAGGACAGGATTGCGACCTACCCTGCAAGAAAACAGTGTGACTTCCTCATGAATGTTCCTGAAGCAAGCCACATGGGAGGCATATGGGAACGCCAGATACGGACAGTCAGGAGCGTCATGAGCACGGTTCTGGCACAAGCTAATGGAAGACTTGATGACACCTCATTGAGGACATTTTTCTATGAGGCTATGTCAATTGTGAATAGTCGTCCGCTCACCACGGACACGATCACAGATCCTAAGGGTGTTGAGCCTTTAACGCCTAATCATTTGCTCACAATGAAGTCTATTGTGCCCCTCCCACCACCAGGCAATTTTGTAAAAGAAGATTTGTATGCCAGGAAACGGTGGCGTAGAGTGCAATACTTATCGGAGCAATTTTGGAGCAGGTGGCGTAAAGAATACCTGGCCAACATAAGCCTGAGACAGCAATGGCATGTGCCCAGAAGGAATGTGAGGGTGGGAGACATAGTTATTGTCAAGGAAGACAATGTTCCCAGAAACGAATGGAGACTTGCCAGAGTGGTCGAAACAAGGAAGGAGGATGATGGTTTGGTGCGCAAGGTTAAAATTCAAATAGGCCACAGTAAATTAGGTAAGCAAGGTGAGCGCTTAACGCAACCAACCTTTCTTGACCGTCCAGTTCAAAAATTAGTAGTGCTAGTTGAACAGAATTCATAGACTAGTGTCAAAATAGCGTTTAGCACTGATACTAAGGGTTAAACTGCTATACAAAAATAGGTGCGATAGTTATTTTCTTATTTGTAGAAAATTACAAGATTTATTTCATAGGTTTAAAACAAAGGTAACAAATCTTTGTAATTTTGGTGGCAGTGTAACTGTCGCTGAGAGGTTTGCTTGTTTCTTTGGTTTGGTGGTTTTGTATTTGGATATTTTTTAATTTATTTTGTGAAGAATGTGGATTGTAATCTGTATCTGAGTTGTGGTAATGACGACCCCTAGTGGTTGTATAGGTGGGCTGCACTGAATAGTAGGACGCAGTCATGTGATTAACGCAATGAGTACCTGGGAAATGTACATGCGTTCTGTCTTCGGAGCTACGGTGCTAATGGAGCAAGATGTGTACAGAGTTCGACCATAGCAGTTCCTGATTTCCGGTCAGAAGGCGCACACGGTATGAGAATGTGTTATTTTTGTGCATTTTATATTTATTTTATATGTGTAATTTAAGTTTAATGAGGGCCACAAGAACATTTACAGACTGTGATAAAACTGATGTTGGCAAAAGAAATACTTCGAAGGGAAACCATATTTATGTTAAAATGTAATATTTATTTTATTTCAGTTTTTCACGGTGTTTGGAGATGTCTAGTGTGGAAGAAAAATAAAACATCAAACATCTGTTGAATCGTGGTTTATCTGACCAGAAGAAAAGCTTTGGGAGCAGCTACACAGGGTGAACCCCGCCCATCGCCCCAATGTCAGCTGAGATTGACGCAGCGCCCCCCACGACCCTCATGTGGAGGATAAAGCAGGAGAAGATGGATGGCTGGAAGTACACCTATACAAGCACATTTCTACATGCCTCATGCTTTACTTAATCTGCCACTGTCAAGCAAACAGCTTGTCAGCAGGTTACCGTGTCTTAATGTGTTTTCCCTTCAGATGATCTAAGGCTTGCATGTCACAAGCCTGCCTTTCTATTTACTGTTGCACAGGCTGACAACATCTTACAGTCACACGGACATTTTAACTCATTTTGAAATCCAAAGCAGGATTATACATGTGCTAATGAAATTTGAGCTACACTGCAGTCTAATTTTTTTGGTTGTAGCGAGTGGATCGGCTTCCTGCTGTCGCTGTATAAATGACTCTGTGCACTTTACACATCCATCACTACATTCCCTGCCTTCAGTCCTTTGAAGTAGAATTAAAGCTCAGTGTATGCACAGTTTCCGTTGTCCCACACTGCTTGCATTTTTTTTAAATATATATGGGGATGCAATGAAAATTAAGCATGAAAAACCATAGCGACCAAATTCACTGTATAAATGATGATATGCGTATACAACAATTTAGTTACAGACTATTTATACAACTGCTCCTGTAACATCCAATACTATTTTGAAGAGTTTGACAAGTCGCCTTTCAGATGTGCAGACTTTCATCATTATCTCACTGTTTTTTACTCAACTTTACTTTCACTCACCATCTTTGAGCTTTTAAAACGCCTTAAACACTCCTAGTCTGTAACCATGGCTACAGTTGATCAAGTATCCCATAAAGGGTGGTGATGGGAGTTTTGAATCACTCTTAGCACTACTGACTGAGGCATTCGGTACAGTCTTTGTATGGATTTGGGAAAAAAAGTTGATGCAATTTCACATTATTGCCCAAATGAATGGTTTGAGTGAACTTGATTGTGTCAGTCAAGGTTGCATTTAAAGACTTGCTAACATGACGCTTTGTCAAAACATTTCGCTGTTAAAATGCTACTACTGTTTTTTTGTTTTTTTCATTTTGCTGCAGATGTTCTTCAGCAGATTAGGCTCTTTCATAAATGAGTGAAACACAGACAAACATAGTAGAACAATATGTAACCATATGGGAATTAAAGTACAGGTGCAGCCGGATGTAGCCGATGGTGCTATTGTCTTTTCCAACAATACCGTATCAGAGCTAGTGTGTGGTCCTATTCTCCAGGAAAAAAAGCACTGGTGGTTTAACAGCTGAGATCAACCTCTGCAAGGACCTCTCGCTGCAGAGTAAATTAGGATATTTATCTCTCGGACACAAATGTGGGAATTGCGACATTGTTGTAACACTGCAGAGCTGCTTCTTTAAAGCCCGTGCACTGATTTACAGCCTTTAAACATTTTCAGACACTGTCGCAATGTAAAATTGACAGAGCGCAACCAGAGACGTATATATGTTTTTATGCCACCTTCTCTTACTTACATCAACTTTGGCATTTTCATTACCACCATGCAACACACCAACCCACAGGTAACTGAAATACTTGAATGCGTGGTGCTTGTAGCAGCTTCGAGCAGCACAGTAGTAAAGAGAATATACCATATACCATAGTGAGAGCAAAGGCTTATGGGGAATCAATAATGGATGCTGTCATTTTTTCTATCACCACTATGCGATCACTTTTAATTTGAGCCAAAAGGCCGTCTATTTCAGCTTTTAAGGTCATGAACATATGCATTAATATCCTCCAGGTCACCTGGACGTTTGTTGTAGGTGTTTGCCCACAGACTTAAGTACAGTTAGACACTGGATATAAGACTTTAATTTTCTATAGTGTACTCAAGTATATCCCATGTTGGCAATATGGTCAAAAGCATTATCACAACACAAAGTCTCACTTCAAATGAATTAGCAATAAACAAAATGTGATGAAGAAGAGTTTTGCTCCTGAGTGAACGTAGAATACACATTTAATTATGCGTTTCATCTTGAACTGTGTTTGCACAATGCATAAATATTATATCAAAATATATGAAATACTTTGTTGCATTGATAGTGAAGAACAAATTGTATTACAATGTTTATTTCTATTAAATTATTACCCAGCCCTACCCATACTTTGTTTACAGTTGAACAAGCAATGTAAGACAAAGTGTCACATCTGAATCTGTTTGTTTTCTAAGTGTCTAATCTCTATTAACAGGCATGAATTACCAAGCTGATGCAGTCAACACATTTCTCTCCACTCAGATTGTTGACCTGCACACAAAAAAAACCAGCCTGCTCAAACATGATTGGTAAAACGAAGTCAGAGGGCTCATGGCCCCCAGATCTTACTCCTTAGAAATAAGGTGAAAAACAACAGAATCAATGAAAGTAGACAGCAGACCAAACAATGGAGTACAACCACCACCAAAAACAAATTGTTCAGACTTAAAGAGCCAAGGATTCATGCTCCCCATCAAGTAAAGTGCCTTTGTAAGAAATAAGTCATACTAGATTTTTATAACACTACAAAAACCTTTTCAAAAAGAAGCTGAATAATATAATGCCATAACTTGCTTGGATATTTTTTTCCTTCAAAGAATAACCATGGGCAGCAAATGTAGCCTGTGAGTTTCTGAACACGTCATCCCAAATGAAGAGGGATGAGAATGGATCGGCCTTCACTCTGAATGACGCGGAATCAAGTTTATGTGGATATTGCTTTCACCGGACCATGTGTCAGCTTGTGGAACAATTATTTGACTTTTGAGAAATCCCCAAATGGAGGCAATTATCAAATAGCAACAGTCACTTTAAAACCATTATGCCAGCTTCAAAATCAAGTTTGTTTTGCCTTGCTGGGCCAGTGAAATATGAAATTTGCATTTGAGTCAAAAGAACACATCCTTACATCATCAAATGAGAGAAAATAAGCTAAATAGAGGTCAGACCTTGGCTCCAAAGCACAAGAGGCATCCAGTGCCTGCTTTATTTACCGTGACCTTGCTGTGGCCTGTAGCCTCATTACTATGCTGCCCTCCACACACAAGCAATGCCTACATATTGATAAAGAGGGAATGAAAAGCTGTCCATTGCATATTGTATACGGCAGTTAGATTTGCCCCCGATACTGCACAACAAAGTCTGCCGCTGGCTGGAAGAGAAAATGAAAATGTTTATGCAGCAACTTCCACACTGACAGTTTGATTAGGAAGAATACACCATCTTCACCCTTAGTCGAGCGGCCGTTTATCAGCATTGTTCACAGGACGGATGGTTAGCATTATCGCTATCTGATGGCAGCATCTTCAAATTATTTGCCTCAAACACATGCATAAAAATGGGCATTGGCCACCTGAAGTGTGCCTGATGACTACAATTATGGATATGTGCTTGACGGCAGTGTGTGCAGTGTGCGCCACTGTGCACTGACAGGAAGAAATACAATTGTTCATTCAAATATATTTCAAGTCCAATTTGAAAGGATTTCCTGATGGATGTCTTGACATATCACATCTGCAATGCTTAAAATGTAAGCCTGTAATGATATACATATTGAAACTGAAATCGTGACTCTCTAACCCTGTGGCATGGTAGGAAAAGGCAGATTCACGACATGCACGTTCCAACTCCCAGAGTTTGTCCTTCCAATCCAGATACAGCCCTATTGAGCTATCGGCGCTTGCAAACATTTCAAACAACAAGTTTGGCGACCGCTAGTTCAACAATTTGTGCAGAGTAGGAAACGAGGCTAATTACACTGAAATTACTATGGACTCCGCTTTATTTAAGTCAGCAGTATGGGAGCATTTTGGCTACCTGGTAGAAAATAGATATGGCAATCTTGTTGTCGACAAAACCGACACCCTTTTGCTGTAAGTGTCTCTCCAAGTGTCGGGCAACATGTCGATGCACGTTCAACGACACCATCCTGCGTAGTTAAGTGGGACACGGAAGAAACTCAAACCGCCGCAGTCTACGTTTGCAGCGGTCGAGAAAGGGAGGTTCAAGTATTTGCTCAGTGTGTTCGAGCCCTTGTAGCTACATCTGTTCCCAGTGAGAGGTTTTTCCTACAGAGGACACTCGGGACACTGGGGAGAGTGAGAACAGAGAGCAAGCCTCTCACCAGACAATGTGGACATGATGGTGTTTCTGAAGAAGAAGTTTCATTTGTGGTTTATGGCACAGACAGAAAGTTTGCCTCCTATGCGTAAATCATCTCCACGATGGAGTTTAGTTGTGTTTATTTCTCTTTTGTTAAAGCTCACATAGAGTGGTCCTGTTGCACATGTTAGTTATGGAGGTCTACTTACAAACATTAACTTGTTTTTATGGTCAAAAACCTCCTAGTTACTGTAAACGAGCCGATAGAAATCCTCTTTTCTGACGCTGTTCCCCAGCCGCGATATTTCAGACTCAACTCTCACACCCAGAAGACAGACTGTGTTGTGATTGGCCAGCCAGCGAAGAGGCTTCCCAAACTGTCTTGTGATTGGCCAGTACCTGGAAGTGACATATTCAGCACACCTGCTCTCAGAAGCGCAGCTCCTCCCTCTGGAATAGTGTATGCATTGCTACTCATTATCAAAACATTGTTTTAACAATGTTTAAAAATAGCTTCTTCACGACTCCCCGCCGCAGTCCCTTTTATGACTTTGACCCGGAGTCTGACCCAGAGTCAGAAGACACTGTCGCTCGTGAAACACCTCCACAACGGACGTTATTCTTCTTCTGCGGTTCAATGTACGCAACCGGATGTGCCCGGACTAGTGCCCGGAGCAGGACGATCGGCTGTTCTGGAGAACCGCTGTTAACCGGACCGGGTTTTTTCATAGATATCGCTGAGCCCGAGATTACAATACAACACAGCGTTCTCAGTAGTGGCTGTTTGTTTCGAACATTCAGGGCTTCTTATACAAGGTAATGACGCAGATACACACTAAAAAAAGCGTTAATTTGAACTTCCGGTCTAGGTCCGCTTTAAAGAAATAGCGCGTGTAACTGTAAGTCTGTTAACTCAGTGTGGAGGAGATTATTTTTTTTTAACAATAATCGTGGGTCGAAAATCATGATACAAACCAAATTGTGACTTTGGTGTATGGTTACAGGCCGTCACAGTGATGAAAACATTTGACCACCAAAATATAATCACCTCCAAATGAATATGAGAGCCAACTTTGGAGTCAGTGACCAATAATGCAAACCGCTGGAAGGTAAAGCATGACTACAGTGAGAGGCCTGTGGTCAGTGAGCGCAGCGTACAACATGTGATGCAACACATTAGCTGATTAACGCTGCATCGGATAATCTGACTGATGCCGTGCCAGGCCACTAGCCCCTCTGGCATGAACTAACCTCCAGAGTGGTTGCAGTGGCACTGATCAATGTGCACATGCACACACAACTACAATGATAACAGGGGGACAAAAAAAACAACTAAATCAACCAAACAATATGGAACACAGTGACTTAACTGAAGTCAAACTACAATACACCAAGTCAGCATCTCACTGTCTGTATATATATGGCTGTGTATGCGTACTACGTGTGCGTGTGGTGGGGTAATGGTGGTTTCCCCGCGGCTCCAGAGGTTTTGAATCATCAATCTATCAATTACAGCTCAGCGCGGCCCCTTCTCTCCTCCCCCCAAGGCACTGGGAGACACATTTGAGTTAGAGCGACACTATATAACACAGATATGGGGTAGAGACACCACACTGGGATGTTGCTTTAAAACGCCTCCTGTGATTGGGTGGTGGGTGGACTGCCGACTGCTGCAGCAACAGCATATCAGTATGTAAAGCCCAAGCAGCTGCTTAACACCAATTATAAAGATATTAGCCCTGTGGCCAAAACATAAAACACACTTGTTCACTCCATCCTTCCTGTGAAATGCCCACTTCTTTCGATGGGGGTAACAAAGTGTTGTTTTAATAAGCACTGTTTAGTGGCTCCATAAAGAATAATGTAATTCAGATAGAGCCTCATTAATTTAAGCATGTGTAAAGGCCATCACAAGAAAACAACAGAGTGGTAACTCTTGCAGGAACATTATCCGATGGTACCAGACAGTGATGTCCTCTGTCTTCA
This sequence comes from Microchirus variegatus, assembly GCF_963457635.1. NCBI lineage: Eukaryota > Metazoa > Chordata > Actinopteri > Pleuronectiformes > Soleidae > Microchirus > Microchirus variegatus. The sequence goes on from NC_139808.1 coordinate 13,960,558, forward strand.
GGGCTAAACAGGAAAAAAAAAAGGCTCCACCTGACTGGTACTGACTGATGTGCTGGCTTCCTCCTCCCAGTCACTTTTCAGCAGTCTGACATCTGCTATCTTTCACTAATACGCATAGCCAAAAAGGAACACACTGTCTCTTCACCCTCTGACTCTTATAAAAGGCTGGGTCACACCCAGCCATCATGTTGATCTGCTGTGACTGTACATTACTTGTGCTTGTTTGTTTTCAATTACACAACTTTCAACCGTACAAACCCTTAGAGGACTTGGAGACAAAGAAGGAATAAAACGAAACAGCTGCAGCTGCACAGAAACATTATAAGAAAAAAAAAGAGCCAATACAATATTCCGTATCGATCCGATACTGGTCAAATCCCTGCACTGGGTATTGGTAAAATTAAAATGTGAAATCCAAATACCATCCCCAAAATCCTAAATCTGATGGAAACCACACATTAAATATGTTTGAGGGAAGCTGGCACAAGGCATCGGCGTTTAAAACAGAGCAAATAATGTTCAATGTAAGAAATAACTTACTTTTGTTGTTTCCAGAGAGACAAGGGGGATATCATTTAATAAAACCAAAGAGGGAAACTGAATTTAAAAATGTAGGGTGCCAGGACAACTTTAAAAAGTATGCATGTTTCAATCTCATTTATAAAGTCTATAAATTGAGTTGGGTTTAATAGGAATGGGGTAGGTACATATAAGTTGATACTTCTGCCTACTTCTTTTCAAACATGAGATGAGACGTAAATGTAAATGTGTCGTCATTGAATATGTTGAACATGTTTGAAATAAACTATCTATCTATCTATCTATCTATCTATCTAAACGTCAAATAAATGGTTCATTGAGCACAGATTGTTGAGTGAAACATCAGCCACCAACATCTTGTGACCAGAATGTGAGTGATACTCAAAGGGGGTGATATCAGTATCTGTATCAGTCATGAAAAAGAGATGTCAAGCTACTTTGGGAAAAAAAAAAGACGAAAAGAAGAATAAAATATTGTAAGAATAGAAATAATAACAAAAGCTACTTGTCTGGCTTAACCTTGTCATTGTGCTATTAAAGCTATGCACGACCATTGCAAAATGTAATTACATTGCTTGGATATTGATCCTTAAAAGTCTTTGCCACCAGAACATGGGTTTCACAGAAAAATGACACCTTGATTTACAGCACAAAGAGATTATGGAGTTTATAGAGTTAGAGAGATTTAGAGTTTTTCCACAGTGACCAAACTACGAGACTACGAGACACACATTCATTTTGGGACAGGGTTTGGAGTAAATCCATTCACGCTCAGTTCTTTTTCACATTGTGAGATACAGTAGGGGACGGTGAAGAAACCAGAGTGCTGAAAGGAAAGTGACAGCCAAAAAGTACAGAAAGGACAGAGTACAGATTTGTATAATCAAAAAGTACTATTTCAAAACCCAGAAGGCAACATTATGCACAATGACAGAGGTGGATCAAGTCATTTCGACTTGTGGAAAAGGTCATTTTGGCAGTGTGTGGGTCTAATGTCACATTTCCTATGCAGAGTCTTGTTCAGAGAAAGAAAGAGAAATTGGCTGCCTCACTTTAATTCACAATGTGCCGTGATGTGTTAAATTGCTCCCCTGTCAGAAAATAACAGTCCTTCACACTGCAACACAAGCCTTTGTCATTAGAGGGAAGCTCGCACTGAACCCCAGAGTTTTCCCATCAGCAGGACGTGTGTATGTGTGCATGCTATATCTATATGGGCGCGTGGTCGGGAGGCTGTATCAGCAAAATACTTCTCTCCCTCTGAAACATCCATCATTAATTATTTCAACACTGTAATGGAAACACTTATTCCTTATAGTGCTTGTTTCACCATATAGGCTTGTGTTGCTTAGTTACAACATATGACTAAACACTTGTTACCCTTTGACTCTAAACATTTGTTCAGCTTTAACCTAATACATGCACAGTTTAGCTCACTCTTAGGTTAAACATTCACACCAAACTAATTAATTCCCACAATAAAATGATTTACTCCATATTTGAGAATCTTCCTGTTGCTTCAAGGCCCAAGGCTACATTTCTCCTTCTGCAGGCTTCTCTTTGTATGCTGCACAGATAAGCTAATGACGTGACAACTGGCTATAAAAACTGTGTAACTTTTCTCTGTGCCTCAGAGCCATTTTGACCTGCCTGTGAGGCGTTGCTCAGCTTGACTCTCTCTTTGCAAAGCAATAAACTGCACTTCAACAATCCATTTGATACTCAAGCTTTTACATCCTGATCAGATTAATAGAATACAAATGTTTCCACAACAAACACAATGCAGACAACAACAGCACCCGCATGGATATGATCAAGCTCTATGACGCCGAAATACAAGTGTCACATAGAGAGGAGCTTTGTGTTGATGTGGCCTCAGTACAGCGCTGCATGGCACACCGCTGCAGCCAGACGAGCACATAAGTAAGTGTTTTAATGGGAGGAGGCTGACCTTTTGTTTAAAAGGGCAGACAGAGGAGCATCATCCATAATGCCATTAACCCTGAATTATCAGATGCACATATCCATATTGATCTATCTTCATGTCTGCTGTTTGCTTTGGCTGCTCCAAAGGCAGTAATCAAAGTTGTATTTGGGAAAAAACACAACAACTCTGATACCTGAACAAAAAGATGACTAATTTAGAAGTAGGGATGGGTATCGGTCCAATACTGGTGAAAATCCCTGGATCGGATAGTGGACAGATGGTTAGGGTTATGTAAGGGTATGTAAAATCCAATACTAGCATGGTTTATTATGCACACTATGACTAAAATGCAAAAAAGTATCAATCAATAATCATCATCATCATCATCATCAATAATAATAATAATATCGAACACAAGTTCGTATCGGACACAAAAAAGTTTGTCCCAATCCCACTTTAGAAGCAGGTAAGGTTTCTGTTATTTTATTTTAAACACTTCTCTACAGTGGTTTAATTTAAAACTGGGTGTTTGCTACAACTATACGTCTTTTAAAGGCCTACAACTAGGCCTTCATTTGAGACATGCTGACTTTATTAGATAGAATGTGCAAAAATATCCCAGGTTGCTGCAATGGGCCCGGCTGAACCAACTGAGCTATCCTTATTAGTCGACAATGCTTCCATACTAACATCCAGTATTCCATTGATGGACAGAAACAAACACACACAGCGTAGCACTACAGTTCTTTACAGGTCACTGCACTGACTTCCATTCATTTGGACAGTCTAATTCAAGTCTTAGCCTGATTACTTTTAACAAATCTATCTGCCTATCGTCTCCCTATAGGTCGGCTCTTTGCAGACTGGAGGTGAACATTTCTTAGGATGACATGACACCTAGCAGAGCCTTCAAGCAGCTGTGTCAATAGAAAGGGTAACAATGCTTTTCCCTGAGGACTTCCTGTTTAGTAAACCAAACTTCCCTCATACCAACAATTGTGGAGCATTGGAAATGTGTCACTAGAAGATTAGACTTCCCTGCATTTAATGGACACTTGTGGGCTCTGTGTACACAATACTATGATGTCTAACAGAAATGCAATATTTAGCACATGTGTGTAATTTGAGGTAACATGGTGATCTGCATAGAACCCTATGGGTAATTGAAATTGCAGTCTAATGTCATTACTTCTGTTCTCTTCAAGGCTTTGATGGCTCAACTGCTAACTCTGTGGGTTGGTGTGTGTGTGTGTGTGTGTAGCAAAGCAGTAATATGTATTTCAAGATACTCAATCTGATCCCAAAGACCACAGGGCAGTATGCACCCAGAATACACATTATCTGATTGAGAAAGTTCCTTAGTATTTGTCTTGTGTGTAATCTGGGTCCTTGCACCGTGGAGGCTGCAGGCCATGAGGAATACAGCTTTATGCTTTCACCTTTGATTCATACTGTTTACATAGTGCCTATATTCTTCACTTTTGCTATGAATATGTCCTTAATTTTGCCTTCAGAAGAGCTACATATCAAGTACAAATGCCTCAGGACGCAGTTGAACATAGTTTTTAAGCTTTGCCCGGGTTCGAAAATGTCTGAGAGCCTGAGTTAGGGATTAGCAATTTCCCTATACATTAATCATTGCCTTTAGCCAGAAGCAGTAGAGTTCTTCCACAGCCTTTTAACTCAACAACAGTAGCAACAGTGGCTTTCCACATCATGGAAATAGTACATTCATTCATACACAATTAAACTATAGAATATTTAAACTATTAAAGGGGACATATTATGCAAAATCAACTTTTTAATCATTTAAATCCTTATATTTGGGACTCTGGAGGTCCTATCAGTCAGCAAATTGTGAAAAATATCACTCACTCGTGTTTTTTTGGTCCTCCTCAGTCTAAGTACAGGAGATAAAACATGCGATGTTGCCTTCTGCGCTCATTGGGACGTCACAATGTGCTAAATTCCTGGAATTGTTGTCTTGCGGAGCTCCGCTTTGTCCATAAAACACGCCAAATGCTAATTGCTGTTAGCTCCCAGTAGCCTCTGTGGCTGATGTCATTTCTTCTCCCTTAAGTTTTGTTTTTTTTAAGAGATACTACTAACGCTTGGCCCTGCATTGCCTGATTGAACTGCTGTGGTGCTTCATCCTTATGGTATTTTGGCCAAAGCATGTCACAGACATGTTCATTAGGACACCAGGGAACTAGTTTAACTTGGAGAAATAGGGTATAATATGACTCCTTTAACAGTTTTTGCCTAGATGAATACCAACAGCACAGACTTCAGTGTAATCTAACCATAAAAATGATATACCTGCTGTATAAACACTAATTATAGGTCAACTAGCAAGTGCTTGTGTGAGAGAGAGAGAGTGTAATATCCTAATAAACTATGTTAATGTATGTTTTTATTTATCTGTGCAGCTTAAATGCACCACTGTCTACTGTGACCTGTCTGACTAGTGTTAGTTGTTTGTCACTGTGCATGGGCAAAATAAATTAGTTTCCCCTCTGGCCATTAACAGATATTTCATCTCATGATCTCATTACAAACAGCAAAGGATTCACTAACAGGAAGTGGAATCTATTCAGTGGAGAAAAAAAAGAGGTTGATGAGTGTCTGTGAAAATAAAATAAAAAATATAAAAAGTATCCAGCAAATAAAACTCATCCCAGTGGCACAAAAGCATGTATTGGAGGCAATAGTCTTGTTTGTTTACAGTAATTAAACTAATGATCGCAAATTAACATGTTAATGATTTATTGATGTAGAAACACAACATGTCGTGCCTTAATGAATGTCTCAAATTCATCCTGCTGATGCCGGCACCTGTGATGCCACAGTGGAAACAATTACAAAAATAGGGTCAGTCTTATGCGTGAAATAGCATTCATTTACTTTACAAATGTGCAAGATAGTTTAGTTTCATTTGATATTCAGCTAATTCAACCTCACGGGATGTTTATGGGAAGGGAGACATTAGGTGGAGTAAGAGATCCAATGTAATCCAATGGATACTCACCAGACACTTTATTAAATGCAAATGGACTGCTTGTCAACATAATTATCTAATTGGTCAACCACAGCGGTTCAGTGCTTTTAGGCATTTAGACATGTTGAAAAACAATGAAATTCAAATCAAGCATCAGAATAAAGAATTAGGAGAAAAGAAAAAAAACTGGAAATGGTGACTGTATATAACATTGGATGAAGTCTCCTGGTTCAGAGATTGAAGGCAATGCAGAAGTGTTTGAAACCTGTATTTTATTGAATGGCCATCGGGTTGCGAATCCTCTAGTTGCAAAAATAACTCGTCTTCAGTTTGACATCCTTGAGTAAAGTTGAAGATGTTTCACCTCATCTAAGAGGCTCTTTCAGGCACGTCAGATCCAGAAGTGAAGAAGCTTTTTGTATGAGATGGAACGCGAGTGAGAACTTGTGATCTGTGCATCCACGTCTATACCTACACCTGTGCACCTCGGACAATTTGTGGCTTTCAAATTAACAAAACAACACACTTTGCCTGCAGAAAAATCCACTTTGTTGTTGTTTTCTGGAAACTGTGCTGACACTGTGTAAGTGAATAGCCTGGGATTACATATCATCCTCAGACATCCCAGATGGCCCCTGATCTCCCATTACAAACTGCTTCCAGACAGCTAAAGAAATTAAAAGTTGCAGTCCTTGGAATGCTGCTGAGGGCAGCTCTATAAACCAACTTGGAAAATAATGATTGCAAAGAAAAACATAGGATATTAATTACTATGTATACACACACACACACACACACACACACACACACACACACATATATATATGTGGTAGAATGGATCCTCTTAGTTGCTCTTATTGTCAGGGAGAAAAGTTTTAACTTTTTTTCAGCCTCCAGGTCATCACTTTGTTAGAAAAGAGTTTATGGGATGAATTACCATCTTTTTCTTTTCACGGCATATCAATGCAAGGCTGCATTCATAATAGTGGTGAAATCGGGCTTCTGCAGTTACAGAAAGGACTGTGAATGAATTGAAGTTTCAAAGGGCAAAAAGAAAATTGCTTTTTCTATTATACTCAAGTACAAAAAGAAATGAGAGCAGGACACAGACCAGAACACATGTTCGCCAAATAATACCCACAGTTAGTGATCACTTCCTTGGTCAGTTTTAGAGATGAAAACCTAACGTGTGCAAATTTCAATATTAAGTTGGGAAAGCAGTTGCTTTAGTCATTTCGTGTGAGCACAAGAAAATGGGCTGCAACAAATTCAATGTGGGTGGTGAGCATATTGTATCAGTTACACCAGCTGGGCACTTGTTAAAAGTCTAGGAAGCAACACATTGCAGAGTTTGATTTCATATGGCTATTTTGATATGAAACAGATTCTGTGTCATCTGGTTTAGGGAAAATGTCGGGATGGATGTTGTCCACTTCAATGCTGAAAACTAAACCAAACTAGACCAAGAGGATCACAGTATTGTGCTGAGGTCTTAGGCCACCATTAGATTTGTTGTTTTAGCAATGCTATAACGGCAATAGAGGATAATTAGGGTTCGAGCACGACTGTGCAAGAACCCTATTGAAACTGTAGGGATTATTATTTCTATTTCACTTTACTGGAACACATCCAGAAAATATGTATGCAATTTTTTGTTGTTGTTGTTGTTGTTGTATTTAGTGTGATCTACCCTTACACCTGAACAATAACACAGCTCTGTTAATACTGGAGTGGAACCTTAATTAATGTTACTGGTAAATCCTGTGTTTGTCCTACTATTTCATTTAAAGAAATATCTGCTGTAAAAAAAGCATCAATTATGCCAGGTTTATTCAAGACATAATGCTTGAGCATTACATACACATGTTGCATGAGTTAAACTCATTGACAGCTCACTAATATATAAGACCAGCTTTAAGTCGCATCACTTCATTCCCAAATTCCAATGATCACAGAATTTGACAGACAGAAAAAACAACAGAGCTGTTGGTGCCTGGAACTTTTCCACAGTACTGTTTATCACAAATGAAGTGGAAAATACTGATTATTTAAGAGACTGTTTAAACATGTATATTTGCTCTAGCTCTTTATTTTCTTTTACTGTGACACATCTGACCTAATGTGACTGCTTTTGTGTCCAGCTTCCTGCCTTTGTCGTGTGGTTGTCTTACGTTTGTCCAAGTTGCTGTGTAATCCACTATATAGTTATTCGTTTGCCTGACTTTTCAACAGTAAATGCTAAATGCTATTAACTATAATATAGTTATATATTATACAGCACTACAATATCACAAGGCAAGTATAAATGCTGAGGATGCACAAGGGCATAATGACAGAGGGTAAGAATGAGACCTATATGATGAGTATTTCAACACTTTCCTTAGACATATACAATTTAAAAGAAAACCTACGATATACAGTGTATGATTAAAAGTATCTGTTTTGTCCCTTGTCTTGAATATACTGAACTCACTACATCGTGTGCAGTCATGAGAGCCACTGCAAAGGAGGAAAAACACTCATAACCTCATCTCACCAACCACTTTCATCTCACTGAGGACTATCAAAAAAGCTATTCACTGTAAAGCAGACATGATGCATATATGGGAATAAGATTTAAACTGGGACTTTGTCACAATACTACACTATGCAGGGTGAGTGTACAAAACACGACAACAGGGGCTCAGTAATTATCTAGAATCCAAGATTAAGAAAATATGCAACTTGATATATCAAACAAGCTTTAAATATGTTTACAGACTTAACAAACGTTATCAGTATTATACTACAAGGTGCTCTAACCCATGCAGGATCTGCACAGCAAGTTACGTGGACTCAAAAGAGCTTTGCTGTGTTTCCTCAAAAGTCTGATTGAAAAGGTGGCGACGTCCACTCGCAACAATGCATTATAAACGGTTTCTATTCAGTCTCGTGCACCAATTTGAGAAACAGCAAGTGTACCACATTTTAAACAATTATATGCCAGGTAAAGGTGACCTGCAAGTGATTTGTAATTTTTAATAGGAGCAGTTACAAACTGCACAGCAATACTGTGCAGTAGTATCAGGAAAGCCACTTAAAAGTCGATGTCAAATTCTGTCAAAACAATAATTTTCAACAATTGAGGCTTAACAGTTCTCTTATTTTCTCTCTGTGATCTTGTAAAAACTGTATAAAAGCTATCAAAATACAGAGTTAACCCCAAAAAAAAAAGCCCTGTGGATTATGACCTTTTCATCTTTGAACCATATTTCTGCATTATTGTTTGATAGTTTGGAGGTAGGTTTTTCGATTTCCACTGCCATGGTTACTTAAATGTCCAAAGTATACAAGTTTGGTAATAAAAAGAAGACATAAAGATAAGGCCAGATAAAATAATTAGACTTAAATATTCTATTGTATTATTTAGTTTCACTTAAGATGCAATCACCTGACTTTATAAATTGTTGTTTTTCATTAACCCAGAATGAGCTTCGTCAGCGCTGGAGAGGCTGCCATTTTGGACCATGTTTTTACAAAAGCCCACAATGGACAAACTAAGCATCTTTTTTTTTTAGTTTTGATACTAACTGAAGTGGTTATAGATTATCGGAATGATTAGTCGACTAATCGGATAATAAAATCACAAGTTCTTCATCCAGAGTGAAACCATACCTATCATACCTTTGATATTTTTGGGCAAGAAAGTGTTAGAATGGCAGCAGCCATGTCTCTCTGAGGTGTACCTGCCACCATATTTTTAATACTTTTCTGATAGCAGGGGAGCCCCTTTGGAGGGGGAACTTGGCTTGTGACTTAATGGTTTCAGTGCCCAATCCCCATTGCTCTTTGTTAATTGGACACTCTAAATTGACCCCTAGCCACTGAGGGCCACATCCAGTGTACTCCTTGTAGCGGTTCCAAGTCCAGATAAATGGGAGGTTTATGTCAGGAAGGGCATCCGGTGTATAAATCTCTGGCAAATCAAATATGCAGATTATCCACCGTGGCGACCCCCAAAGAGGGAGCAGCCAAAAGTGTCATAATTGTCAGTGATAATGGCGTTTTCAGGACCTTGTAGTGGAATGAGGCTGATCTGAATGAAGCACTTAATGTTTTATTCCTTTGAAAACGTCTATTTCAGATATTGTATTACCTCCAGAACAAGTGCTCAACAAAGTTTATTGATAAGTAAAACATATTTGACTGGATGGAACAGATGAACCACCTTTTTTATTATTTTTATGATGTAATTTGGCAAATCAGAACAGGCATCAACTGACTAATTCTTTGTTGGTTAGTAAATGTTGATTCAAACCACTGTGTAAATGTGATAAAAGTTTGATTGTGGATGTCTAAGTGCATTCTGATTTTATCTAGTAACAGGTAAGTATGAAGAAGAGCTTGCATTAGTAGCCATCAGAACTGATCTGGAAAATACATTTACATTTAAATGTGGAAAAATGAACGCATTAACAAAGAAAGGGCTGGTGCTTGAGTAAAAACACACTGCTCAGGTTGGCTTACCATGCGTAGTCAAAACCTGAGTGGCTGGTTTGTCGTGTAGTTTGGTTGCAACTCAAAGAGGATGACAGTACTTTAATTCTCAACAAAACTTTAATATTTCAGAGCCCCCAAAGCATGCACAGAGGGAAGCTGAACGATCCATTATGCAAATAATCTTGGCATTTATCTGTGTGGATCCAGCTCTGCAGTGAAAAAGTGACAGTATGTCCTCCAGAAACCCTCAGTGTGGTTCCTGCCAGTAAGCTTCGTCTCCTTCCCAGCAGGGCAGACGACTGGACCTCACATATCCATGCTCTGTAGGCTGAGCTCACACATACTCATGCATTCACTCGCAGCTGATGGAAAGTTAATTAACTGCCTTTTGGAGGCAGCAGGTCTGTGATAGCCCGGCCACTCGCGTGGCCCTATTACCCCAGCCGTTAACAGTGATGAATTAGCACTCCTCTCCTGTCTGCCTCCAATCATGGACAACTTTAGCCCAAGGGAAGGAGCACTAGTCCACTTGGTCTCTGGTACTCATTCATCAACAAGCCCCGACGCAAACAAGGGACTAGAGGTTTGGGAGAGGTGGAAGAAATTAACAGACAAGGACCTGAGACTAAAATAACAATAAGTAGAAATGAAGGATGATAATTTGGTTTTCTTATAAAGCAATAATCTAGTTCAGCTACTTATTTTGTTTTATTCTAAATGACACTAAGCAATAATTAAAGCGGGTTATTACAGGTAATATAATAAGATATAGACATGTATTGGTTCTAGATACATATAAAGTGCATGTGTAACTTGAAGTCCTAGAGAACACAAATAGTACACAACACAGTCCATCAGTCAGTGACAAGTCAAGGTCTAGTGATCCACAATCACAGCAGACTAAAAGCAGGACTACATCTTTGGCCGGCTCAAACCTGACTGCTTTAAGCCATCACAAACATTTATAATCTCTGCAGAGGGAGATTAATCCTGTCATTACTCAACAGAGAAAACTGTTTTGATGAACTTGGGGATGCAAAATCTGTTGTCTTTTACTTTATCTCTGCATTTGCAATTTGATATTAAACTGGTACAAGGATGGTGTGATTTATATCACTCTTTAGCAGTGTCAGTAAAGCTATGATTGTATTATACTATGAAGTAGAAATGGGCTTATGATATTTTTAAGAGTTGTTTATTTCCTAACAACTTGTGCTCTGTGGAATCAACACAACCTCCAGCTCTGAGCAAATCAAGGTGACTGTGAACACAGTCCTGCTCTTCACAACCTAGTTAAGAAGATTAATGTGCTCAAATGCCCAAACCCCAACCCTAACCAGTGGGCGTCCACTGAACACACAGTGGCCAAAATTATATCTGACCTCTGTCAAACTCTATAGGTAAAAAAAAAAAAAAAAAAAAAAATACGGAATCTCAAAAGAGTATAGGTGTATTAACTGGTTTTATAAGCAGGCTTAAAGGTGCCATATGTAAGAATGTGGCCAAAAACGATTACTACATTCAAATTCAAAATACCGAGGTCTTTTAGGTTTCGTTTTCTGACGTAACTGGCAACCCGTGGTTGCTCGGCAGCTGAGACTCTACTGACTGCAATGATTGGTAGACAGCGGTAGGTGGCGCCACATGCCAAAACATGATTTCAAAACATAAACATGATTTGCAGTCTGCAAAATATATTTTTTTAATGCAAATATTTTGGCTGCACTGTTGTTGTTGGTGAGTTCAGTTTGTTATATGAACATTATTCCTGAGTCTCTGTGACATAAGGAGGATTTTATGGCCAGTTGCTTTAGATTTATTACATAATGCACCTTTAAGTATAGTTTTCATATCTTTGCTCAGTAAACTGTTCCTTCAAAGTACCTCCATTGTCATTTCCCCACTGTGCAGAATAATAAACGTGATTTTATCTCATCCACATGAGCAGTGTATGAAGTAAATAACAAAGTAACTGCGGGAAACAAAACACACATTAGATAATCAGCATTCATTGCAGTAAAGATGCATTCAATAAAGTCCACCCACTCTGCTGAAGGACAAAGTATTTTCCGCCTGCTTGTGTGCAAATGAATGTAAGTTGAGCAGAGCATTCACGGAAATCTAAAAATATTCCCACAGCTCCAATGTCAGGCATTGTTGGCATTTATCAATCCCATACAGTGCTGCGTCACAATCGCAATCACTCAGACACAAGGAAACAATATGCAGCTTTTTTTTTCTTTTTCTCCCACAGCCTTTTTCAGCCACAGCCTTATGCAGCGAATTGAACATGATTTTGATTACAGGAAACAAACTGACTTAATTTCCATGTCGTACCGTTAATTGTGAAAAGTTTCACGAGATTGTCAGGACATGTTTTCTTGTTAACTTCTTTATTACCGAGATGAGGGTTGCTGTTGTACAAATATGGTAAAACTCAGTCTCGAGGATCACATGATGCCATGATACAGTTACACAAATACCAGATAAATGTGAGGAAACATTTCTTATTATTTTGTGGTAATGTTGATCACTTCCTGGCTATTAATGCGTTTCAGTTTAGGCACAGAGAGTAACCTGTGGTTACATTTAGGCACATAAAGCACCTGGTTAGGGCTACAGAAACACCACAGATTCAACTTCAATCTATCCAGGTTGCCTCAGATAATTATCAATCACTTCAGCAATGCAGATATTGTATGAAACCATTTGCACACAAATGAGCAAATGGAACATTTCCCATTAATTGTGCAAGAGCAATATGTTCCAGGAGATACAGCTGATGGAACATAATAAGCCACTGACATGTTTTACATTATTAGGTCATCACTGGCGGAGGAACGGATACAGCACTCAGCCAGACACTATCAGATGAAATGAAGGCACAATTAACTGTGTGGTGTGAAGCTAACTTGGCCCTAACACAGCCTGCATGCTAATCTCACACACACACACACACACTGACATCCATAACTTCTGACTTACATTAATTTCCTGGAGACTTAGTTTAACCTTAACCAAAAGTTCTACTGGCCTAATCCTAACCCTGACATTAACCTAAACCTAACCTGGGCTTAAAGGTGCATTATGTAATAAATCTAAAGCAACTGGCCATAAAACCCTCCTAATATGTCACAGAGACTCAGGAATAATGTTCATATAACAAACTGAACTCACCAACAACAACAGTACAGCCAAAATATTTTAATTATTAAAAAAAATATTTTGCAGACTGCAAATCATGTTTATGTTTTGAAATCATGTTTTGGCATGTGGCGCCACCTACCGCCGTCTACCAATCATTGCAGTCAGTAGAGTCTCAGCTGCCGAGCAACTAAAGGTTGCCAGTTACGTCAGAAAACGAAACCTAAAAGACCTCGGTATTTTGAATTTGAATGTAGTAACCGTTTTTGGCCACATTCTTATATATGGCACCTTTAACTTTAAAACATATCTTCACCTTAAATATGTAGTAATTTACATTATGGGGACTTCTTTTTCTTTCCCCATAAGGAAGTGACTGTGTAAACAGATTTTGTTCCCCACAACATGACACATATTTGCAGAGAGCTACACTTCCTTCCGGATCCATGGTATATGTTTATCAGCCACTCACTATGCATCTCAGCACAAAATAACACCAACGTCAGCGGGGAGAATTAATATTTTGTTGCATCAGGCGGTCAGGCGGTGGACTGAATGCAAATTTCATTTCTACAAACAGAGAAAAGCGTTGCTTTCTTCATCCTGCTAAAGTCCAAAACCAACAGCACACTTAAAGATTGTATAGCCTCTGTTGTCCTTTAGGCTTAAACAGATAAAAGGTCATAGAAAACAGATCATATTAATCCAAAGGGTTGCTCAGCCAACACCCAAACCAAACCCTTTATGTGTATTTAACGATCTCATAAATGACACCCGGTTTCATAATATGCAGATATGTTGGGCTGCAACTAACAATTATTTTCATAAATCGCCAAAACTATTTTTTTTTCAAAATGAATAAATGAGTTGTTCGATCCATAAAATGTCAAAAAAAATGTTAATTGCTGTTTCCTAAACCTTGAAATGATGAGGTTCTCAAATTATTCAGTTTAAATTATTTATCTGTTATATGGAGCAACGGAAAGAAATCACATTCAAGAAAGTGAAACATCAGAGAACTCATGTTCAATCAACACAGTTGACAATTAATTTAGTAAGTGATTATTAATTGATTAATCCATTAGTGTTGCAGCCCCAGCAGTTATAAGGACATAATAACAGAGGGCCACACCACAGCAAAAATAAATATGCACAAATTCAAGCAACGTTGACTTAACTGTAACAATAAAAACCTAATTACTATTCACACACACATTCAAAACAAACACCCAATTTAATTTCTCCACTAATGTCATGACTGAAACAACAATATTATTACTTTGAGGATGGTGTGTTGGCAACACCAGAGGAGGTCACACTGCATTAAACAAGCTGAGCTTTCAAGAGCAAAGAGAGACACAAGTACACATGAACACCTCTTGTTTTCTAAACTAAGAAGACCGAGACTCAGCGACAGAAATGTTCAGATGCATCTGCTTAACAAAAACACATGGAAAGCAAATCTGCAGGACAAGAAGAGCAGTGTCCAAATCACGCCTTGAGGACACAGTCCAACGGTCCTGTTCAGACCTGGGCCTCCTGGGCTATACCGTCACAATTATAAGACAGTGTTAAGTAAAAAATAGTCGATAAAAGCTGAGTGAATCAATGCACGCTGCTGTAACATCAAATAAGATTTTAACAATGAGAAAAAAATTAATTGTGTATTCATCAGTGACACAACCCTTTCTTATTGATTCAGCAACCTTCTAAATGGCTTTTTACTGAATGTGCATGTCATATTTTCTATTTCTTTAAAGGACATTGACATATTCCCATATGCCCAATTCTACCCTCTTTGACACACAATCTACTGCGAGTAACAAATTGTTCAATTACAATTAGGTATTTACAACACATCAAGTACAAAATCTATAAAAACCGGTCGTGCAAAAGGAGGCTCATCAGGACAGAAGAGAGTGACTTTTATGTTGTTATGGGCACCGATGTGTTGTTATCCTTAATGCTATGACACAGTGTGATGCTATGAGGAAAATTCCTGATCTTTTTCTTGCCCTAACTAGACACCTAAACCTAACTCGAGATTTTGTGAAATACACCAGAAATTAGAACCAGGAAATGGTTCTCATCACCCTAATTTCCTTACGTCTGTCTAAAGCACCCCAAGCCATTAAAACATGATATGCTCCTCTATAGACATAAATAATAATGTAATTTTGGGTCAGAAAATGTGGTCCATACAAAACAAAATTGAGGATGCATTTAAAGGTAGGGTTCATTTTCTGGAACATTTTTTTACTGTATTGCCTAAAATCCTCTTCATTCCATTAATTAATACATTGTCACACAAATGACAATTGTCAGTCACGTGTGGAACGGTCAGGCCTGTAAAAGCACATGAAGCATCAATCAAACTGCCATCTGACCTCTCCTCCCCACATGCACGTACCCCTCTTTGTGTACTCATTGTGCATGCTCAGAAGACCATGTCAGAGCTTATGCTAGGCTTGCTAAAAAAAATAAAATAAACGGGACAGTTGCAGCAACGTTGTGGCAGAAAAGGTGCCAACAACAGGTGTTGGTAGCAAACAAAAGATTGTTTTTGAAAAAGATACGTCCAAGAAAATGGCTGATGCAGAGTTATCCACGACCAGAGTGAACATCAGTTCTGCATTTGAACAGTGGCGACAACCAAAAGTGCAGAAAGGGCTGCAAAGTGATGACATGGTTGCTCTGTTTCTACTAGACTAGTAGGTTAACTTTATGTCGTTGAAAATAATTGTTAGCATCACCGGAAAGTACCGAAAGTACCGAAAGTTACCGACAAAGTGCTCATGAATCCGTGTGAAACCAACGCTCTTCATGAACAAGAATTGTGCGTTCCTGTGATCTGGAGGCGTAGATTTGGAGGGAAGTCTGCAGAAAGGAGCTTGGAATTTTGAATTCTAAATGTAGCCTGTGGAACAGTTTTTCCAGGATCTCCAACCCAACGCTGTGCACCATTGTAGATAGGGTATCAATTAAACCACAGAGATACAGCTAATCACATTGGTTTCATCATCAACAACAACAACAAAACACTTATGGAGAGTGCAGTCAGGAGAAGAGAAGATGAACCTGATGTTGTGGTTTAGAGAAAAGCCATTTACACAGATCACTAGCTGTTTTTGTGAATCACATCCACACATCCAATGAAGCACAGACTGGAAGTAACCTGCACCTCAGAACACTGGGCAGAGATTATATCAACAAATAGAAAGGATGAAGACATCCACAATATCATTGTATGCTGGAAGACTTTTAATGCCTCACTGTGGTTTTATTAAAAAAATATACAAATTAAACAACACCAGATTAAACAGAAAAGCAGATAACACTGTCTTCTCCATATGCAGTTGGAATTTCTGCAGAGTTATGGAGGTTTTTCTTTTTCCTCCAAACACAAATGACTCTTCTTTTCCAGCCGGGCAATATGCTCTCCAACAGAGCCTGGTTTATCTGAGGGACCGCTCTGGCAAACATTACTGAGGAGAGGCACACCTGTGCAAATAACAAGCTATCCAGACACTTTACACTCACATACAGACTCCATCACATTCCATATAGAGATGGGTGATCTGCAAGACACGGTTTCTAAACACGACCAGACGTTGTTCATATTCGAGATTCAAATTTAATTCTTGACCTGGAAAAAAACCCACTAATGAACACAGTCAGCAGCATTAAGTCTGTGAAGTAGCTATTCCATAGCTTTTTCACACACAATCTTTATCAACCTTGATGTATTTTATTGTCCTTGTTATCTTCATATTCTTTTAATTATTCATTTTTACACTAAAACAACCCATCATCTACTGTATGTTTGGCTTCTAATTTGAGTCCTTGTACAGCAGCAATTAGTGGCTCACTAACTACTTGCACCATGGTGTCACTTCCTCTCTGCCTCTCAGGGCTTTAACAATCAGTCTACACACCTACCTCGTCCTATTGTAAGTGCTTGAACCACATGTCACTCAGAACACAACTCCCTGGACAATTGTAACTGATTTGCAAACAGTTTTTCCATGTTTGGTAGCAAACACCACCTAATTTAGCTCAAGACCTTACCATAATCACATGGGTTTAGATTTGATTCTTAACACTCTCTTTATCTCCATCCCCATCTGGTGAGCACACACACAACTAATTAGGACCTTCACTATCTGCATCCCTCTCAGGTAAAAGTCCTATAGAATGAGTTGTTTGTAGTGCATCTGTTTTGCTCCCCACAAACTTGCCTTTAAAATCTTATCTGAATGAAGCGCTGCACTGGATACTCAATAGATACAGCATCAAGAATAAAAACCCTTTGAAATTGCTACAAAGCTTTTGAAGCTTATGTCCCACTGCTCAACACTCTCAGGGTTTGCATCCCTTCCCATCTCTCCTCATTTGCAGAGCAGCTTTCAGGGCCTCACTGAGAAGCTGTAATGAACTCCAAGGAAAAGCATCCTCGTCGAGAGGGACCACAAGGATAGCCGAGCAGACAGACCATTACTGTGCTGCACTGTGTGTGCTGCTGAGAGATGCTTTGTACAAATATGCTACTTGCAATATAATCTACAAAGTTGTAGCGGTCCAGAACATTTTGTCACTCACTTCCAAGGATATCCTTCATCTATTCCATCACTTGCAAAGTAATGCTGAATGATGGAGGAAGTGGAGGAAAGAGAAGTGACATCACAGGGGTCTGTTACGCCTGCTATATTCCAGAAATCAGTTGGTTCCCCTACTGTGCCTCTGCCTTTGCTTCTGTGGCTGTAATGGGTTGGGTTGTTCATTTTCCATCTAATTGGATTTGGAAGAGGAGGAGGCCACCTACCAGCTGGTGCGCAGTAGAGGGTGGAAGTCATCATGAGCAAGAGGAAAGGACTGACAAAAAAAAAAAAAACACTCAACAGCACCAGCATGAGGAATGAAAAGACCAAACACAGGACTGATAAATAGAATAAAGTGGCAGCAGGAAAGATAATTGTCAGGAAACGATGGATGATAACTGTGATCCAATGGAGAAAAGGTGAATGCAATAAGAACAAGAAAAACCCTTTGATTTACCCAGAAGATGCTGACTTCCATTTGCGACAGGGGTAACTTCTTCTACATGGAGGGGCAATTAGGTTTAGAGGGATCTCTGAGACTTCAATAGGCAATGAGGTATGTCGCCTGCAACATAAAAAGAGAGAGGGACATTGGAGTAAGTCATAATGCACATTTCATTAAATTCAAGAAGATATAGTTATGCATTTTCATCCAGAATCAAGGGGGTCTTTTAGAATGCTAACCCCGACTGAGCTTAATGTTGGATTTGTACACCTCTGTTCACTGCCTGCAGCATTATAATGCATCCAAACCAGAGCCTGCAACTCCCATACATGCTCTATGACAATAGGCTGAATCAGCAACAGGTTGAGAGCAGTGAGAGGAGGAGAAGGGAGGAGGGGAAGAGCAAGCAGAAGATGACACATCTCCAGAATGTACCACAGTGTGTGAGTAAGGCGAGGTGAAAGGAGAGGTTGTGAAGATAAGAAATAAACAGGAAGAAAGCACAAGACAACAGGAAGTAGATTAGAATTACACTCCGTTATCCAAGTTGTTGGCATCAATGACTTTCCCATTTCCTATATCTGAAGAGCCTGTAACATCCAACAATACAATTCATGTTTCAACAGAAAAATCACAAGTGAAAGCTGCTCAAATATTACAAACTGTGTCTTATAAATGGTTGCCACTGTGTAGTATTCATGGGTTTATATAACCCAAAATCCACTTTTTTATACATATTATGTGCTCCTGCATTGTCTAGTCACTGTATAATAGTTTTTGTTTAATTTTCGTAGTGTTTCAAAAAGTCATGTAAAATAACATGGTCACGGGCCGCGGTTGCATCGCCACTGTTAGCAGCGAGACGCCATGTTTCTACCGGAGCCTGTAAGGACAAACGCGAGAGAACAAGTCAAGCGTCGCTTTACTTGTAGCGAAAGTCCCGCCTCCACTCTCTCCGCTTCGTTTGCTACGGCCGCGGTAGCTCGCCCTCTACCTCGCCGGCTTCTGACAGCTCTACCGCGGCCACGAAGAGCTGTCCCTTGTCCTCGTCCTCATCCTCGCCATCTCCCCCTCCCTCTCGTTGTCTGAATAAATACTAGAACCTCATCTGCTGACACGGAGAAACACGACAAGGACGACATTTGACCGGCTGAGGATACCGTAGCGCTCAGGGAAAGGAGGGGGTGAGCAGAGGAGCAGTTTGTTGTTGTAAATTTCAGCCTCTCCTCTAGATGTTACTATAAACAAACTACTTACTTCACCTTAAAGTCTAAAAAGCAGCGATGGAAAGTTTGTCCTATACACATCCTCATTTGGGGTGTACTTTTATTTCGTAAGTCTCTAAGATCTTTTTTGCCATTAACACAGACATTGCCAGGATTTGTATTCCTCATCGACACCAAAACCTGGTCCTCATGAGGTAGAGGCTAATTTCTCCGGAACTGGTTACGTTTTTGCTCTAACTGAATTGTGGTCAGATTATGGTTATGGTTATAGGCATTAGCAGGTTATGGTTAAAGTTAGGGACAACACTTAGTTCAGGCCGTCCAAATAAAGTACACTAGCTGCACAAACCAGTGTGTGTGTGTGTTTGTCTGCAAAGGGATGACATTATGGCCAACTAAACTAAACAGTTACAGTACACTAATAAAGTGTCCACCTCTTTGGCAAACTGGCAAACTCAGCACCTGAGCTAAGAGGAAACTTTTTCTGATGTTAACAAAGCACTTACTAATAGTTGTTCATGGCAATATGAGAGGTTTGAAGGTTTATTTCGAGTACAAATAGACAAACGGCAAACTATGCCATTTGTCACTGTCAGCCAAAGCAAATCACAAGTGTTTTTTTTTTTTTTTTAATCTGGCTCTCCTAGCACCACAGTCACCACATGTAAGAGGCTGCCCAGAAAATGTTCATCAGAAAAATGTTTAGCGAAGTGTTTTCTATGGTGCTTATAAACCCACACAAATAAAGACCAGACATCTGCAAATAATATGTTCTCAGAAAACAAAATATCCCATATACTTTCTCTTCTTACAACAATAAATCATTAATCTGAACTTTGGTAAATGGTTCAATGACACTGTTAAGTTATATATATATTTTTATTTAATTTTTACTTATTTTTTTGTGACCAGGGAGATGTGCAAAGTAAGAATTTCATTGTGCAGTGTGACGTCTGTCTTAACTGAACAATAAACCTCTTGAATCTTGAATCGTGAAACGGTCAATTTATGTAGTGCTTTTATAGTCTTGATGATAAAAGTGCTTTATACTGTAGTTGTACATATTTAGCACAGCTTGATACAGGGCTTTTTCTATCAAATGTCATTCATCCAATTGGGGTTTAAGTGTCTTAAGTGTCGAGAAATACATTAGCATATAGGCTTGAGGAGATGGGGATCAAACTCCCTACCTTCTGTTTGGAAGACAACCCATTCTCAATTTGAAAACAGTAACAGATGTCTCTGCTTAACTGATTAGTCACTTTGAATATTGACCTTTGATTCGCAAAAGTCTTAAGCATGCATCCTTTCAAGCAAACCACAACAAAAACAAAAAGTCTTTCGAACATTCAACTTTTTTGGTCGAGCACAAATTATCTCTGTTTTTTGGAGTTTCTGCTGTCGAAAAGTGGTCGGCTGAAGACTGTGGGTCCCGTGTGATCAATCATCAGTCGTAGTCCCCGTCTCCAAAGTCTTAAAAATCAGTTGTGAGCATGAAGGGGAGGCTGAGCTCACAGATACCCCTCAGTGCTCTGATATGATTGATATTGTGGGGCAAAAAAGTTTGGAAACTTTAGTTTGGTTTAAGCATTTCAAAATAACTATGTTTTTTTCTAACAAAGACATTCTCACCTTTTGGTCAACTTTTCTTCAGATGTTATTCACTTTGTATTATCCCCATGAGCAGAGAGGAACGTCCAGACAAAGCTTGGCTGAACACAAGTCACCAAGAGCCCAGGGTGGCACATGGCTGCCGCGGTGAATCGACGACTGGCCATAAAACAAAACAGCCATACGTCCTTTGCTCTGTAATTGCTGCAGTGGGCTGAGTAATTGAAGAAGCATTTGTCACTGAACTATCTCCATAAGGTCTAATGAGGACCAGTATGTGAGACAATTTGCGGCAGGGGGCTTTGGTCTGCTCGTCTCCCACACCCAGAACAAACACACTGCCCAGGAAAGTTATCTCACAAAAATGTTTTTCTTGAGTTTCCTAGTTTTAAAATAAAACATGTTTTGCTCTCTCCTTTGGGAAAAAAAAAAGTGTAAAGTCAATTTCTGTGAATTGATTTTTCCCCAATCCTGACAGCAGCAACAACAGCAGCACCTGTGTCTGACAGGCACACTGGCATACAAAAAAAAAATCCCACACACTTACAGACATAACATTTTCTGCTATTATCAGAAGGGCTCTGCAAAACCTGATACACAGAGTCCCACTTCTGTGTGGGACTTTCCACCAGTTTGAGGTGATTTTGATGATCTCAGAAACCTTCATAGTGGACAACTGTGGTAGAATTAACTTGTATGTGTGCATGTGAAGAATAACAACTATTGTTTTGCCTTGAAGAAATTTTGGGCGGGATTGGACAACCTTTCCAACAGGCTCCAGTTGCTATATTCCCAAGACAGCTTATAGATATTGATTCCATTAGCTATATGAGTTTTAAATAGATATAATTTGTGCAAAATGAATCTGGGTAAGTACCATAAGGAAGTATGCCACCCCTGTAGTAGTGTCTCCACATAAAAAACATACAATTTCCTACTTTAACCCATTTTTGCTCAGTAATACTTTTTTTTGCAAAAAGGTCTAGAAAGTCTCGAGGAACCTCTGCTGTTATCGTCTGCTACAGAGCAGCGATAACAGTCAAGTTACTAAAAAAATACACAAGCCTTTACTTCACAAAGACTGTACAAGTTACACAGGTTACCTGGGCTGATCTATAATGTTGATTTCAACTATTGGCCATGTCTTCATTCCAACTTTCTCAGCTGCTGTCACTGTTAGCAGGCAATAAGTCGCACCTGCTGTCAGCATGTTTATACTTAGACACACCCCATAATCACAATACGACTAATGACTTCATTATAGTATCATAGGAAATGATTCAGTTTTGTAAGACACCATCAACCATCATTGTACATAGTTAACAATGTCACAAATTTCCTGAATGGAACCGGCATTTTAGCCAAAACAACTAAACCTTAAGCTGTCCAGCTAAATTACAGCATATTCCAATTACAGCACACTTTTATATGAATGCAATAATTGAAAAATCATTTGGCACCGAATGACAAAAGCTGGAACAGACCATGACGGGGGAGCTGTGATTATTTTTGATTTGACATTTTGTTGACATTAGTGTGCAACATCAACCAGTGTTTAATCTGTAGGTGCAACTGACCTCATTATATATGTGTCATCTGGACTGAAAGATAAAAACAAATACAGCAACATCATCATTGAAGTGTGAACTTCAAGACCCAATGTAGTGCAGCTTGTGATGACAAAACGTATCAACCAGCAACATGTCATATGGATAAACCTGCCCCAAGGACAAATGGGCTGTGCTCCTCAGTGACCCCACGCTTCCAGTGATAATCTCTCCATATGAGGTGATGTCCTGGATGGAGATTTTGCACTGCCTGCCACATAAGCTCCCCGTTATCACTAGAGTGCAGGTCCTCTGCTTACATAATGGTTGTCTCTAAACACACTGGTCCAAAAAACTTTGTATGTGTCAGAAGGCTGGCAAAGTGGTTTCAAGGACTAACGGAGCTAATGGTTTTCGACAATACATTGAGGTTCATAGTCAATGCGGAGTCTGCCGGCGTGTTGAGAATTGCTCACTGCTACAGTTAACATGCGTCACCACAGAAAAAAAGTTTAGTTCTTTTAAAATTGCCGTATATTTCCCCAATGTGGGACTAATAAAATATTACTTAATAGTCTCTCATCTTGAGTGAAGCAGAGGTGTTGTTACAGTTAAGTAGTGGACACAGAATGGACCTCAGCTCATTGAGTAGCATTTACCTCTTATTAACATTAGTTTAGTTACATATGATCATCAGTGGGATTGGGAGCCAATATTCAGTGGGATCCAGGGACATGAACCCTTGTAGAAATATTTTGGGCATCGACTTCTACATTCTATTGCCCCTAATCCATCATATACACTGATTGCTATTATTTGTATTATTTATATTATTTTGTAGTGGATCATTCTCACACACACCTTGTGTCCACTTTGCTTAATCCCCACATTTGTATGTTTTGGACAGTGGGAGGAAACTGCAGAACCTGGAACATAAACCACACACACACACTGGGAATGCAAACTCTTTGCAGAAAAGCCTTTTTTCTGACCAGGTTGTGAACCCAGGTCAGTGCTACCCACTACATCAACCATGTGGCCCTAAGGTGAATCAATAATAGGAAAATAAAGAATCAAGATGTTTGAGATAAACTAAGAAAAACTAGGATCCAAAAGTATGATGAGGAGAAACATATTGACCAATGCTCCATGAATCCTGTACATGATACTTTAATGTCCCATCTGGATGAGTAATTTTCACTCAAAACTGTGTCAGTGGAAACTGACATGTCAGATAAACAAGCACTGTGCACACCAGACAGTGATCAGAGACTACACTTGGCAAATTAGTCTACATAATTAATGGAAAACACTGTTTGGATAATCCAACAACTCCCTGCATCTGGATGCAGATAAATTAAAGACTGAGACCAAAGCATTTTGTGTGCCACTTATTTTGCCCTCACACAAACTGTTTGCACAAGTAACCAAGGTCAAAGTGGGGGGCACAAATTTTCCTCTCCAAGTATCAAAAGGGAAACCCCAATTTTTATGGATGCTGTCTGCATTAAGCTTTTCCCTTTACATAGGTCCTCATTACAGAGAAAGAACGTAGATTATGTCCAAGTCTGTGAGATCGACAGATACTTAACATAGACAGCATCCATTATATTGGGGTTTCAGCTTTGATTTTGGGAGAGGTGAAAGTGGACAAAACTAGACATGTCCATGAGATAGTTGTTAGGCGTTTAACAATGTCCCGTCAATCGACTGACATCAGTATGTGTAGAAGTTCAAGGAAGTGATGGTGATAAGTCAATATGGTACATTCCCCTCCCTTAATCAGCACAACACCAAGGTCAGCTGTGAAAACAAAGTCATGTGCTGCTGCTGCTGCACCGTCACCACTCCAGCTCAATCCATCAGGGCTCAGTGCACAAAACAGTGAGCTTTGACAATGAAGAGATAAACAGAAATGCATGTGGAGTGTCTGAACCTGTCTTACAATACAAATCGCTAAACTAAACTAAGTGCATGTGAGACCTTTTTTCCCCTGCTGACACAAATCCCAGCAACAGAACATTTTATTTCCTCCCGATGGGTGAGAAGTGAGTACTTCTGTCGGTTACATCACACAGAGAAGGGTTAAGCGACTTTGCTTCGCGTAATACGAAAATCTTAATCTGTGTATATAAGTATGTTTCTCTGTGGTATTACTGAAGAAAAGAGAGCTATGTAACTGTCATTCACTTCTATTTTTCCGAGAAAGTCATCCAACAACAAGTCCTTTCTGTTGCACTCTTGCACACTTGTAGGCCTGATTATGACGAGATCAAACCATTTTCTCCAAAGAATCACAGGGTGATCTGAGAGAATTTAACATCATGCAACAATATCACTTCAACAAAATCTGAAAATCAACTTTGTCGTGAACCTCCTTCTATCTCCTCTCTTCATCTAAATTCTCTCGATGTCAATAAAATCTAGTGGGAAAGATATTTATAAGCTTCAGTTCTAAAATCAAAAATGTAATAATTGGTGCCCACTGCAGAGCTCACACCAAGTAATGAGGTCTGGCTTAAAAAAACAAAAAACAGAGCCTACCTCACTATTAATTATTGCAGTTAAATCACATCTTTGAGAACTGGGATCTGCATTACATGAAGCCTTTGTGCTCAACTGGGCCATTTCACTGTACTGTGCAGTGCCACCACCACCACCACAGGCATTGTGCTGATATGCTGAAGGAGCCACTTCACAGAACATGCATGGCCTACATCATCTTATTTCCCAGGAGCAGATTAAGGAATGGAAAAACAAACACAGGCCCGATAATGCATTAGTATAATCAGGAACATGGGCCCATCTGGCTGTATAGTAGTTAGGCTCACCATGGTGGACTTCATAGATTGTGGCAAGAACATGAGCTATTTTCAATACTCTCTGCACAGCAGAACAAATTGAGACCAAATTAATTAAGATGGCATTAACAACCTGCTTTACCTTGTAAACTATCGTCACCAATGAATTGTCTTTTGGAGGAAACCTTAATTTTGTTCCATAATATATTAATATCCATCCATCCATCTTCTACCACTTTATCCACCACAGGAGGTACACCCTGGACAGTTCGCCAGTCCATCGCAGGGCCATATATAGAGACAAACAACCATTCAAACATTCACTCACTCTCACTCGCACACCTACGGTCACTTAAGTATGTCCAATTTACCTAACCCCCATATTGCATGTTTTTGGACTGTGCGAGGAAACCGGAGAAGCCGGAGAAAACCCACACTCACACACGGGAAGAACATGCAAACTCCATGCAAAAAAGGCCCTTGTTCCAACCGGGGCTGAAAGCCGACTCTTCAATCAATGCTTTTTGCTGGAGGGCACAGCTGAAGTTGCAATATGCACTACTTCACCAGCAGCTCCCTGATGCCAGTTACTTAAAATGAAAGGGGTGTACATTATACACTCAGAGATAACCAAAGCCTGTTAGCCAACCATTAACTTTTAGTCATCGAGATTTTAATGTTCTATTCATGGATGAGCAGAGTAATGATATACCATACCCTAACCAAGTCTCATGAGACCTAATTAACTTTAACTGTAAACAATATTACCCATATTCTTTATGTGGAATGGCAAGCAGGTTGGAGGCTGGAACACGGGGGAGCAGTGGGGAGTGAGGTGGATAAAGCACAAGGATAGATTCTTTTTGCTCTTCACTGTTGACCTCATGTTTCTTTGATCTCTATATTTGCACAATATATCTGTGCTGTCTTGTAAAGTGGAAGTTGAGAGGTGGAGTGGGCATGGTTTTCTGCCCCTTTCTTCTTCTTTTTGTTTTCTGTGTTTGTGTATTCATGAGTTATATCCTATGGTCACAAAAAAAAGATTTGTAGTGTGTGACACAATAAAAAGATATGAATACAATATTTTTGATAACAAGGTATTCATTTTTCATTGGGTGAATAATAGAACACAGGGATTCACAACATCAGACATTCAAAACTGAATACAACAAACCAATAGGCCAGTGTTTACCATTAATCAAATGGGCCTGAAGTTTAGACACCAATATTTGTCCTATACACCACAATAATCCAAAATGTTTTACACCTCACAATAACATAAAAGATCTCCGACTCAGTATTTTGTGCTGTGTGCAGCTTTTCCGCACTGCCGTTATCTGCCTCACAAACACATTGACACATCTGTCAGTGTTGGACTGGACAGCAATAGGATCCAGCATGTCTGTGGTCCTGTGGACTGTCAAAACATCCATAAACCCTTTGGCAGAGTAGACCTCGGCACAAAACCTGCTATCATTGTCACTGGGGTGTGTGAGATTGTACTGTGTGCATGTACAGTTGGCAATCATCATGCTCAACCCTGACAAACAAGCCAGACCTAACTTTGTATTGAGGACAGCTTTTGTACGTTGTTGTTGCTATTGTGTTTTTCCAGATTGGCAACATGTTCCTGTGGAATTCTGGTGGCAATCAGTTGACTGTGAGAGTCGCAGTGGAGCATACCTGCTCAGATGTTAATGACATCCAAAAGATTAGTTACTTCAGTGGCAAGCCTCAGGAAGTACATCTAGTTTACTTTGTCTAATTTGTCTAATATGATACAGAAGACAGGTCTCTAAAATAAAAATAAAATAATATGTTATATGCAACAGTCTGATACTTCAATGGATATTGAAAACCTTCTACCTTCTGTAGCTGAAGTCAAAGTTTAGTGCACCAAGCTTGACAGCAAAATCTATTTTCTATGTAATTACTGGTGGGTTTTGGGGAGGCAAATAAATAATGTTGCCAAAAGATTCTTGCAAAGTGTTGCATCATGCTCAGGGTTGGGCCATGTCCTTCCCAGTCAAAGTGCTAAGTCACTCTATTTTGGATGTTATCTTTATCAAATCAACTAAGGAGCTTTAAGTAGCTTTCAGTCTTCAAAATGACTTCAAAACTGTACTTCAATACCTTCCACCACTGCAGAGAGACATTGAAAAGTAGGTTGCTGGTTGTGTGGTCATAGAAACACCAATATTTATATTATATATTTAATGGTAACTTCCTTTACTGTGTGTTTCATATGCTTCATTCATCATGATTAACATAGACAGCAATATTGACTGCCCCTAATTATGATAATTATTTAACAGCACTCCTGTTCACATGAGACGTTCTCCTTTGCATATCACATACATTTTAAAAATAACTTTCTCTGAAATCATTCAGGAGTTATTGCAAAAACCACAAAAATGTATTTGTTTTTCCTCATTGCAATGCAAATGCTTGGAGCACAGGAATCTAATAAGGTTGTAGCCTTTATGGTAGGAGCCTTTACGTTTCTTCGCCCTGATTAGATAGAGCAGTGCTGCAGTAAATGTAGAGATTTCTTTACACAGGTGTGCTGGTGCATACCACGTGCCGGCATACAACTACAGGCCTTTACAGCCTTGTTAACCTTGGCTTGCTTCTTTTTGCAGAATGCCATGTCAGCAAGAACAGTGCATTTCTCTCAGTGACGCAACATAAATCATTTTAAATCCATCATTCAATGAGTTGGTAACCCAGCCACTGGGGTGGGGGGCAGATGCAGTGTACTCCTAGTGCCAGTCCCAAGCCCGAATAAATGAGTTGGGTTGTGTCGGTGGGGGGTATCCAATGTAAAATCTATGCCAAATCAAACATGCAATGAAAACAATACACAGGACTCCAGACTAACTGTTTTGCATTGGTTGGACTGGTGTGCTAAACTTTTACATTTAGGTGTACCAGCACAAATGGTTGTTGAGGACGCACCCAGAACACCGAGGCATCGGGAATTGGACACAAGCTGACAGAACTGGGATGGGGGACAGCTGGTGACAGCATCACAGAACAGACAGTGCTCGAGGGAAATTGTCAATGGCTTATGGTCCAGGAGGAGCAAGGAGTTCTAGTACCAGCACAAAAGTTAGCATTGATTCTGTTGACAAAATGTAGGGGAAATATGGGGGAAATTATGGTGCACTAGTCAGGCAAAGAAAAAGCTTCGAAAAATCTACGGTCACATATGCAACCAAATAGGTCTAGAGGTCTAGAGCCCTGATACTGCCATACCAGAATGGTTAATTCCCGGGTTAACACCTGTGGTATTAACCAACAAGAGAGTAGAGTGAAGAGTAGAGGGGTAGGGCATGTTAGGAGGCAGCAAGACAGAATGAAGTGCAAAAGTCTGGGAATGAGAGTCGGGAATTTAAAAAACCATTACATTTGATGGAGAGAAGACGGGGAGATATATTGCATGCACGAGTGACCAAGTGTAAGGGAAGCAAGGCCAGGAGCATTGGAGGTGGATTTAAACTGTTCTACCATAGTTTAGATAGAAAGCAAAATGGGGATTCCTGAGGAAAGAGTTTGGGAAGAGTGATCTGGAGGTGACGAGAGTCAGACAGAATCATCAGTTCGAAGCTAGAAATTGAAGGTGTGATGCTGGATGTTGTCAGTGCTTATGCGCTACAAGTTGGTTGTCAGTTGGACGAGAAGGAAAAGTTCTGGAGTAAGTTGGACAAAGTGGTAGAGAGTTCTTTCAGAGGAGAGCGAGCGATGATTGGAGAAGACTTTAATGTTGGTATGTTGGTGAAGGGAACAGAGGTGATGAGAAGGGGAACAAGACAGTAGTGAGAACTGTTCTGATGTATGGCATGGAGACAGTGGCACTGTCCAAAAAGACAGGTGGAGGTTGAGCTGGAGCTGGCAGAGCTGAAGATGTGTTTTTTTTTTTGTTGGGAGTCACCAGGATGGACAGTTTTAGAAATGAGCATATTCAAGGGAAGGCTCAGGTTGAACTGGGGATAAAGTAAGTACCATGGACAAAGGCTTTTGAAGATGGAGCTGCCAGGCAGGATGAAAAGAGAAGGACCACAGAGAAGGTTCATAGATGTTATGAAGGAGGAAATGAGGACAGTTGGCATAATAGGGACACAAGGGAGAGGGCAAGATAGAGGCAGATGACCTGCTGTGGCGACCCCTAAAGTGGAAACCCAAAACAAAAAGATTCAACACGGGTTAATGCGCTACAGCTGCCAACAGACCTGGTTCACCTCACTCCCATGAGACGAGGAGATAGCAGGAAGTGAGAAGGGTGAAGGGAAGGTTAGCAGTGACAACACTGCTTGTCTGCAAAATGACAAACCTAGAACGCCAGAGAGTCCTGTGGGACAACAGAATATAAGACCGTGGAGCAAACAGTATATTCATCAAGTACGACACAATAGGCCTCTGCACTCTACTTACCCACACAAACACGCAATATGTGTCCTTGTCTAAGGTTAGACTGATATTCTTGCTCGGTGATTTTATCACTTGTGATATGAGAGAATCATTGGTCGCTTGCATAAAGTCACTGATACTATCAAAGTTATCAGAATGGCTGACTTTAAAGTGCTAAACGCTTGTTCCAAAAACAGTTGTTCGCAGTAACATGAGGCTTTAAGTGAACTGCAGACTCATCACCATGCTTTTTTTTTTCCAGATATGTAAATTAAAGGTGCCATATGTACGCATGTGGCCAAAAACAGTTACTACATTCAAATTCAAAAAAACATTTTAGGTTTTGTTTTCTGACGTAACTGGCAACCCGTGGTTGCTCGGCAGCTGAGACTCTACTGACTGCAATGATTGGTAGACAGCAGTAGGTGGCGCCACATGCCAAAATGTGATTTCAAAATGTAAACATGATTTGCAGTTTGCAATATTTTGTCTGTACTGTTGTTGTTGGTGAGTTCAGTTAATTATATGAACATTATTCCTGAGTCTCTGTGACATATTAGGAATTTTATGACCAGTTGCTTTAGATTTATTACATAATGCACCTTTAAATGATTGTATTGTTTTCCTTTATCAGGTTGTCTTTGAGTATTCACCTTTCTATAATTATTATTTTGTTGTTGCTTATTTCATTTATATGACATTTATATTACATATGTATACATGTTTGAAATAAACTACGACTTATTTCTTTACAAATTCAAACTGCGGATGTCACTCGCACATTCAAGGTAGAGAGTCAAACTTATAGAGAGTACCTTTACTTTTGCGGATGTTAATGTTGTAAACAAAAGACAAAGTTGCCTCCCTCCCTGCAAGGTAACTTTGAATAAATCCATTTCCAAACCTCAGCAAATGAAGTTTTCTGAATACAAAGCCATTTGACTCTAGGTCATATTCACATACATTATTTGTGTGCGTTGCTATTTTACCTACCCGACAAAGGCAACACACAAAATTAGAGTTTGTTACTCGAGGGCTCTCATTAAATTGCCATGAAGAGACAGTGGGAGTTTGGGGGGAGCCTTATGTGAAAAGCGAAATGAGAAGGAGAGCTCAATGTCAACAGTAAAATGAAAAAAAAGGGAGCAGCCTCATTCCCATACATTACATTAAACAATGTTTCTTGTACAGTAATATCATACAATTCTGGTGCATATACCAGAGACTAATATGATGCACTATCAACTGTGTATCATCAAATAGAGCAATGTGTGTATGTGTTGCAGATGGTCCAAGAGTAATCCACGAGTGTTATTAAATCCCCTTAAAGGGATACTTCACTGATTAGCATGTGGCTTTGTATTGCTAGAAAAGCATTATTATTTTTTAGAAGTTTTGCTGTCCTCCCTCATTTTTCCCCTCATTTTACAATAAAAGCGTTTGTGTAATCCTCCTCTGACGCGTTATGACGCGTAACGCGTCATATCGCGTCAGAGGAGGATTGCGCAACGTCGAGATTAGAACTACAATATTAGGTTCTGCACTTTTTTGACTCACCCACAGGGGGACGAGACTTCCCAGAATAGACGAGACTTCATTCCCAGAATGAAAACACAGTGTCCGCCATCTTTGCTAAAAGCTACCACCGGCTCTCGCTCTCTTTAATTTGGCCTTGTAAACTCAGAAGACAATGACAGAATGTAGTTTTCAAACTGATATGGCTGCGAGGGAAAGGACCTGCTTTTTGGCGTTGCCCGCGGCCGGAACCGGGTACCTGGAGAACTTTTTCTGGGCACTTGAATGTGCCGCCGCGGGCTCTGGCTGCCGCAGCGGAGCGAAGCTGCACACACTTCGGCCTGGCACTGGCCGGACCTGGAGCAATTCGCTCCAACTCGGCCGGGCGGGCAACGGGGGTAGCGGGCGCCGGTCCGGTGGATGAAGGAAACGGGATAAACGGCCGCCTCAATATAAAGTGAGTATTTTTTTTTTTACCACCGCATTTATCCATGTTTACATGTGACGCCAGCTGAACTAACGTTAGCATATTTACAGTTCATTCACATGTAAGAACAGATACTTCGATTCGCTAACGCTATAATCATTGTTTTACAGACAGTCATATCACCTAACACCTTACCATCACTGGAGTGGATCCACAGACTGGGGAAAGACGATCGTCTTGTTTTACCTGACTGTGTTGTTGAGAAGAACATACGCAGCTCCTGAAAACAGTACTGTCTATGAAGACTGTTGATAATAAGTCTGATTTTTCTTTTTATGACTATTAATATTAAAAATCTAAATTCATATATGTTGTGGTTTATTTTCTAGCCCTTAGTGTTCCTCTATTACAGTATTATTAGATGAAAAGTGATTTAATTTGGAGAAAAGGGTTGATAAACATTTCAGAATTAATAAAATCAGTAACTATTCAGCCTCCTTCCTCAAGTCTTTACTTTACAAAAATGTACAAATGCATGCAGGGTGTGAAGGTGAAAAAAATAACTTTATTATTCACAAAGGAAAATGTTTTACCATCATATTCAAGAGTACACATTAAAAATAATCAAGGAGCCATATCTAAAATCATGTCTAACACAATATGCAAACAAAAAATAAATAATGAAACATGTAGAGCGGTGTCAGAATCTGATGTGGGACAGCTGGAGGAGTCACAGTGGTGAAGAGGAGCAGAGCTGGATGCTGTGAAGAGTTTCTCCAAGACTTGATTAAACCAGGCTTCAGCTGTAAAGGACAAGGAATATAATTACACATAAAATATGAACGAAGATTTTACTTCTTTTCAGGAAAACAAACATTTCAGCTAAATATACCAACTGGGTGAGCTGTGAGCATTATACTGTTGTCTATATAGGCGTCTTGAACAAACATGAACAACAATAAAACATTTGAATAACACTGACATTATTCTCCAGCGAAAACAAGGTGACTTTACTTTGCTAACAGAATACGTGTATATAACGTGTGTGTAATTGTCAATCAAACGTTACGTTTACAAAGTTGTTGCTTCACTGCCGACAACTATATCACATCGAATACTATGATCAGAAATAGAATGGCATATTATCGCCAGTCTTACCTCTCAGTTACGTCTTCCTGCTGGAACTGTAGACTGTGAACCCCGCTAGCTTCCAGGTTTTTTTCTTTCGATTTCTTCACTCCAAACAAGCTTAGCATAGCTTAGCTTTCAAGCTTCAGCACCGCTCTGAATCTCTGACCGGCAAATAATGGGAACTTACTGCTTGTCCTTTCCTTGTTTTTACTGCACGTCCCGATATAATTTAGCACAGTAGAGAACAATCCTGTGTAACCTGCAGGTCCGTTATGTATCCGGAATGTATATGTAGCTTTTCCCCTCGGGGATTTGTGTCCGTGTATCACGCTGTCTGCTAATGGACGCGTCTGTGTCTCTCGGGAGCAACAATGGCGGCGTGTGAACTCTCGCTGGAAACGAGCGCTGTGCATTCTGGGAGTTGGTGTCTTTCGTGTACATGAGCGATAAATACATTTTTCTGCTTTTCTCAGCCAAGAAGGCACTTGCTTCAAATATTATTTCACATTTATACTACATAGATGACCTAGTTTTAATAGACATCCATCTTCTCAACGGTGAAATATCCCTTTAACACTGCAAAGACATAAAATGATCATAAATAATAATCATTTTTGACAGGTCTTTTTTTCTAAATTCAATTCAGGTACTCTGTGGTGTCAGGTACTGCGACACCACAGTGGTCACCATGAAAAAATAATTTGAATGTGCAGTCGCATGTAGCTCAGGCAGCACTCTGTAGTGTTGGCATTAGCTGATTGGTGGTTGAGCTTTGTTTCAGAGCCTTGACTTTGTTCCGAAAGCTTTACTTTGTTCACTTAGTACAATTAGTCTGGTATTGTATTCACTGACTGCCGATATCCGCTGCTGTGCAGAAGGCCACCAACACCCAGGGACCTGAAGGTTAGTCATAGTAAGGCACCATTCAGATGTAGTTTTCGAAAAAAAAAAAAAAAGGCATGAAATATGTTTTCTGACATCTTTATTTAAGGCACTTGGAGGCTGAACTCCTGTCGCGTCTGTTAATCAGCAATCAAAATGTGCATGCTGAGCAGACAATGAAAGCAGTTTACTCACCTCTTCTCACTCGGCTAAGACAAAAAAAAAACACTGTGTGGAAATGTGAAAATATGTGGAAAATATTACACCTTACTACCCTCAATTGGTTCTCTAAAATCTATAATAGAAATACTAAATAGGAATACTTGTGCAGCTGTCATCACCAGGCCAAAGCAATGCCATTTTGGCAGGAAATGGTGCTGTTCACATCCGTAGACTTGTATAACCAGCATCATGTACACCTGAATATAATGTGTCAGGTAAACTCATCTCTGCACTGGCTGGAAACACAAGGAAAACCTATATTGGGAAACACTTTTGGGAAACACTATGAAATCAATAAATACTTGCAAGTGACATTGAGAGTGATGTCACTTGCAATAAACTCATAGGCTGAACTGTTTATTTTCTAGATCAGGCAACATGAATGAAAAACATGCATAAAAAAATCACTCTGATTATCAAGATATACAATCACTCCCACAGTCATTCACATTATGTCTACCAGCTGAGTGGTAAAATCCAGCTGTTTGCTGTTGTTGTTTTTTTTTATCATCCTACTTGTCTTATTTCTTCTATTATTGAAAACCACAGCAATCACTGACAGCAGCTTTAACCCATTAAGGCCTGAAGCGCCTGGAAAAAATGCCTCTAAAACCTGAGCTTCAATGGCTACTAAATAACTGATTTCTCAGCCTCTGTATTGTGTTCCTATATGTGACCCGCCACGGACCAAAAGGCAACAAGTCGGCCAGCGCAAAACGAGAAAAACAGGAAAACGTTTTTTTTGCCAAAATTAGGGATTTTCGTTACACAAGTTGAAGTTTTGAAGAAGCCACTACATGCTTCAAATCACAGTATTGTGGGTCTTAAAACCATAAACTTTGTGTTTGAATTAAGGTTGTTTTATCGCTGTGAATCGCTCCTAGTTTGGGTGTGGTGATCTCACATTCCAGAGCCTTTGTTGTTTTTTCAGCCAATCAGCTGACGATCACGGAGAATACACATGGCTAATTATACGGAGAGAGAGTGTGTCCAGCGTATGTGTGCAGTGCGAAATTAAAGCGTGATTATCATCAAAGCTTTGTTTGACAAAGGAAGACAAAGAGAACAGGACAATAAGTCAGCTGTGGCTGAGCAGCTTTTTCACGGACAGGGACAGCGAAAGCACAGAGACGGTGTGTGTGGACTGTTAGCATTTTAAGCTAGCGATCTTTATGCTAACGTGTTAGCAGACTTCATCGTCACAAAAACAACAAACAGATGATTATTCAGCGGCTGAAAAAGAGCAGGACACACACGGTAGTTGTCTGAGATGATGACATGACGCCAGCACCGCGCATACTCCTATCAAATTGGACTTTTGGAGGCGAACAGACGTAAAACTGCAACGAAAAGGAAGCAAGCCCGGACCTCTTATGATCGGAGGCACTGAAGTTCTTATGGGGTGAGTTTTCATTAACGTTGTTAATCGATGTTATATTAGTGTTCATTCAAAGTCACATACAGACGCACATAGGGACGCTGTCTTTTAATAATCCACTGTGCGTTTCATAATGCCGTTTGGCTACATTGTTATTAGCTGTGCTCGCTTAGCTTGCTAGCTCGGTACTGTATTATTACAATGAGAATGATGCGCACATCGAAACATTTGTTCGGTCAGATGAGCGTATTATAATCCGTAAGAGGAGCATGTCACGGCCCTCTTTGAGATTTTGTACACCCGCAGGTTCAGTTTGATAATTCAAATGCTTTGAGACGAAACTCCCGTGTTCGAAACCTAACATTGCATTGAATGATGTGTGAATGCCACACCTTTGCATGCATGAATCACACATGATTAACACAATGTGTGATGAACGTGTTAATTACACGTGCAATTCATGCACATAAAGGTGTGGCATTCACACATAATTCAAGCAATACTACTGATCAATCTATACTGATTCAGTGATTAAATGCCTTTTAACATGAACCATGATCTGAAACAAGTATTTTTTTTCTTTTTTTTCAGAATCCTGGGCATAAGGATTGGCATGTGAAGTTGCTGCCAACCCATGTGTCCAAGGCCTCAGTGTGGCGTCAATACATGAGGTCGGCTAAGGCTCTTGGTATGTGAATAAATTGATTTCTATACAATAGCCAAATGCTTATATAGACTGCAATATGTAATGTGTAAAATGTGATTTTTTTGGAAAAGTAAAATAATTATTTTCATTGTGGTTCTTGCTGTCAACAGGTAGTGGAACACAGCTCTCCTGAAAGTCGCCTCAATATTCCGCAGCTTGTTGGAACTGCAGATGGCAGAGTGATAGTAAAGACCATCGACTGGCAGACACATCTGAGTCCCTACTTTCGAAAGCTCCCACAGATCGAGAGTTATCAGCACTTTAGGTATTTATATTCAAAATTCTGCATTTTATGAATAAAAAATCATAATAGTGTTCCATGTGAACAGTGAGCCATGTTTTAAATATCCTGTTGTGTGCTTCTATTCTGTCACAGCTTTGATGCCAACAGACCAGGTGTGGTGCTTGCTCAAACTCACAGTGATGCAGAGCCTATCGAGTTTCAGCTACTGCGCAACCCAGGAGTTCTGCCCCCTGTTGACAGTCTTCCCGTCCTGCCCCCACCTGGACTGACCATGGACAGGCAGACGTATCTTTTTGAAAAAATCCGGCCTTTCTGTTCTGATGAGGCAAAATACTTCACATGCCCAGCACCAAAGGTTACAGCACAGAAGAGTAAGCAGAAGAGGGTGCGTTTGTGATGTCATCATTTAGTCCGCATATTAACTGTGATGGACAGAGTGGGTACAGCCACATTGTGGGGGAGGAACTGGTATTGAAGATGATAATATAGTCCATGGTCTGGAAAATATTCCTTCACACACTTAGATATATTTTATTTCTTTATTTTAGTTCTATGCACCATATATCTGGAACAAACTCCCAGAAAACTGTAGGTCTGCTGAAACTCTCACCTCTTTTAAATCAAGAGTGAAGACTTTTCTGTTTGCCGCTGCATTTCAGTAATTTCCAATACTGCACTGTAACCTCTATTCCTTATATATACTCTTGATTTTATTTTTTATCTTTTTATTTTATTTGTATCTATTTTATTTTTTAATCTTAATCTTTAAATTTTACCTGCTTGTTTTTATTTTGATGTTATATCTGATTTTATAAATGTCTCTTTTCTATGCTTTTTAATGCTTTATGTAAAGCACTTTGAATTACCTTGTTGTTGAAATGTGCTATACAAATAAACTTGCCTTGCCTTACATTGACATGAACTACATTCATTCCTTTTTTTTTTCCAAACTGCTACACTGTTACTGACCTGTGGGCTAACAGACATCAGATGTCACTGACAGCTAGACTGGGTGGGGGGTTGTGACCATGTTAATGTCATGCAAATGAGCAGCTATTGGCCTGGCTCCTCAAGAAGGTCGAAATCTTTCAGGCTGAATTTCTCCCTAAAGCAGTTTGAGGAGTGCCTACATTCAAATGACCACATCTTCCTCAAAAATTATCAGATGGACATGGGTTTGACATTGTTGGAAAGCTTAGATATCACACTTTCGGAATCTGTAAATAACTCCAAATGTCCCGAAGTAGACATGTGAACCCTTTTGCCATGGCTGGACACATATTATAGGAACACAATTCAAAAAGCATTTGAGAGCTCACACCTGTGGCTTTCCTGTGACATTTAGTTTATTTAGATGCAAAAATCTAAAATTAAAGTGAATAACTATTTTCAATATCAACTTGTGTCAGTGCCTTGATTTAGTCCTGATGGAGTGTGAAGAACAAGAACAACATGTAATGACTGTAACAGTCTGCTTCATATGTGACGGTGATGGTAAACCCACTGTCACCCCTGGTGCGCGGTTGTAAACACTCCGTCGATTACGGTGGTAGTTATCGTCATTATCGCCGACCTTGTCGTCTTAATTATGTCGTAACCATAAATCCCGGTTGATTTGTTCAGCGCGTTCGAAGTTATCAGCGATGACGTCATCGAAGACGAGAGAAACTCCTCACAAATCTCTCCGCTGTCAAAGTCCTCCATGTTCGCGGGAAGTAATTTCAAAACAATGTCGCGAGGAACCCTTATACCCCCTGAAAATTGATGTATCCCGCTTTACCGGCGTCTATGGTAGAATAAAACGCGCAGCCACTCTCCCAGCGTCAATGGGTTAATGCTCACGTATGCATTTGTTAAGAGTATTGTTGTATTGTTCTTGTTGCTTGGATTCTTCAACACTTTCCTAATGGAGCAGAAAGGTTTCTGTGAAATTTATGTGCTTAAACACGTTTTTGATAGTGGTGAATTATTCACTTTCCACCTGCTCGGCTAACGGATAAACAGTCAACAACCACGGTGGGACAGGAATTACAAACATCTGCCTCCTGGTACATATGTGAACGCAGCTTGTACAGTACATTCGTGCTTTGGCAGGACACATCACATGTGTCTGTTGACTGTACAATACAAATCTTCAGTTTAAGACACTGTCAAAGTGACAAATGTGTTTTTAATTATACAGCAACAGCAACTCATTTCACAGTTTATTTGGTTGATGGAAGGAAAGGATTATTTTCTTTTCAGCGGAGTGAATCTGAAGCTCCACTCTTGGGTCATCAGTATGCTGTCCTGTCGTCTCATTCAAAACACCATGTATGCAGGAGCTTTATGAGACATGACACAAAATTAAATCTGAATTTCTTACAGCAGTGGAGACATGTCAAATAATATATTACACCTATCAGGCAGTCATCTCTCAAGAGCTGGAGGTTATTACCATAAACCACTGCACAGCCCACCCCCCAAACACCCTCCATATCCACAGTCCACTGCTAAGATGAGGCTACAAACAAGAAGAGCTGAACTAATTCCATGTCTCCATCTATGGGAAGTTTTGAAGTTCAGGTTGTTACACGGCTTCAATATCCTTCCAAAAAACCTGCTCATTAGAGTTTATCCTTGACCCCATCAACAATTCAGTTCTGTGATTCTTTGCTGCTTCTAAAGCCCAATTTATACTTCTGCGTAAAGTGCTCTGCGTAGGTTACGCAGAGTCCTCTGCGTCAGCGTAGAGCCTGTCGAAGAGCCTCTGCGTCGTCTCCGACTGCACTAAATATTTTTTAAGTGTCCGTCACGCCGTCAAGGGACAACGGAGAAGGAAAGAGCTGCGATTGGTCCTCAGGACAGGCCGAGCGAAGCTGCTCTGTGCCGGCTCACAGTGAGCACCCGAGCGTCCACAGACGCGGAGCTGATCCCCGCCGATAACGCCGCTGCCGAACTATAAATACGTCATATCTTAACACACACAGCACATGTTTAGACTCTAAATGGCCAATTTCTCACCTCAAATTATCTTAAAACTGCGTTCCGTCACACAGAAAAGGGAGAAACGGCCACTGTTTCAACAACAACAGTCTTTCTCTCTCTTTCTCTCTCGGACGCTATTGCTCACTGTAGCCTGAAGCACAACAACCTTGCGCAGCGACCCCTACTGATCGGGCGGGAAATTGCAGCGTGTGTCCGTCACCACGACGCAGAAGTATAAAGGCTCGAGTCGTCTCCGTGGTGACGCAGTCGGATAACGCATTACTCAGTCGGAGAAGTATAATGTGGCCTTTAGGCAGAAGGAAACTTCTTTCACCGTGGCTTCACAGTGGCAATGTCTTCATTTAATTCAATTACCAGCAGAAAGTCTTTTATATGTACTGGGTGAAAATAAAGGATGACCACTAACATATGTATCTCATCAAGCCAATATCATATAGATCTCCACAAAAGGTTCAGAATTCAGTTGGGGCATGATTTTGTACTACTGGTTACTTGGATCACTCCTTTGCACACATACACACACACACAGTATATATACATTATATATACATATATATATTCTACACCTCGATGTGCTGGTAGCAGCCATAGCCATAGGCATGCATTATATTTTCAGTCCATGAGCACAGAGGTTCACTCTGACTCGAGGATAAACTGAAAGTAGTTTGATGGTCAAATGTCGAAGGACAATGTCACTGTGATCGAACATTTGAAAAGCCTAAAACTATATCATCACTAAAAGTTGCATTTGTTATTTTATTATTAGCAGGTTAATAGTATTGTTTTATTTGTATTTATTAAGGACACAAGACAGCCTATGCTGGCTTTTCAAACATTTGTGTTTTTCTACAATAAAAATACTTGGACTGGCCAAGTATTCTCACAGATGCATACAATTTTAAAGACTACATTTTGACAACATAATTAACTAGAAAAGCACTCTGAGAGCACAGACGTCCGCCAAGGCAGCTCAGCTCCCCACAAAATAGCAATAAAAATAGTGATAGTGTCTACGAATCGCGCCCAAAATGTAATCACTTGTTCCTGGTCCCATTGCTATTTCAGCCAAATCCATCCGCAACTTTTCGAGTTATGTTGCTAACAGACAGGCAAAAAAAACTCAGGCGTAAACATATACCTTCTTGGTGGAGGTCAATGAACTGATTGTTGATAAAATGTTTTATAAAATAAAGCAACTTTACAATACTGCAGCATGTATTCAAACAGCTATAACTTCCATACTAAATATAACACATTGCACTTCAGCCTGGGTTATATGTTGCCAAACTAGTAAAAACTCCAGTTTTCAGTGCTATCAGCCACATGCTGTTTCAGTCCCATCAAACTGGAGCATCTATCACTGTGATGAAAGGGTCGTGCTGCACGGTGATTGACTTGGAAAGAACAAGGTTTTCTACAGTCTCAAACTCCAGTGTCTCTGGGGGGGGGGGGGGGGCAATTCATCTCTTCATGCGTCTCACTTTTTCATGGGACGCCATGCAATGTGGCTGACGCACAGGGTGGTCAGGAAAAATCAAAGCCATCAGCACAGCCATCTGTAAGCTAAAACACAGCTTGTCTGAAGATCCTACACGTGTTAAGTGATGGCGCATGCCATGTAGGACCTTACTAATACTGTTAATAAAACAAAGTCAATTCCTGCAGTCAGGAAAGCCTTTCCAGCCTCTTCCAGCATCACATTAGTATTAATGGTTTTGGAGTTGCTCAATTATACAATGTCTGTAGGTGTGCTATTAATTTGACTCTCAATTAACAGTTGGTCAAAATGACTTTGACCTTCAACATCAAAAGTAAGATTTTGTTAAATTCATTTTCTCTCCACCTTGTCAACTTGGCATATGTTCAGTACACATCTGAAGAAAAAGAGAACATTCAAAATTTAAAAAATTCAACCACAATATTACATCCTAATATAATATAATATAATATAAGGCACCTGAAGATATGGTGGCTGCTACCAAAAAAGATAACACAGTTGAAGAGCAATGTTCTATTTCCCTGAAGTTATTGGTTTGGAGACCTTGGTTCCCCAAGAGTGTGGTTAAAAGAAGAGTCACTACTAGACAAAAGGGTTCCTTAATACCACACATTAGGATAGGTAAGCCACACCCAGTGAGAAGTCAGCAATGTGATCCATCTGCTATACTGTGACATGAAACAAGATATTAAAATGCATTAGTCCTTCTAGATTTGTTGAAGTTGCAGAAATTCAGTTGACTAATTAATAATGATGAATAATAGTAATGAATAATAATGATCACAATTCTAATTCTTTTAACCATAACCACAAAGAAGCTCGAAAAATAACGTGCGACAACACGGTTTTACCCCAATGTGTGACATTCACAGACAATGTAATCAACTTTTAAATTAGTCGAGTGTGGCATCAGACTCAGAATTGATAAGAAACCAATTTTAAGACTTGGATTGGGGCTAGAAGAACTTGATTAATTTGAGCTTGAAGAACTTAAAGGTCATATCTTGTATTTTTAAATAATCTATATATGTAAAAAAAAAACTGTTGGGACATTATAGCTTTTTCTTTCCGTCATGGACTGGGAGAATCACATAATCAAGAGTGCATCAGGTTTGTTCATGCTGCTTCATCTTGTCAGGTTTAGAGTAAATAAATTACAATTAGTATAATGAAGAACTTGAAGAAGAATTAAATAAACCCAGATAATGTTGCATAGCTAATATCATATCTACTGCACAAAGTGTGAGTAAAAGAACTATATAGTCAGGACTGAGCAGAGTCAGTGTACTGTGACTACAAAAGATGACAGAACTCCTTGCAGACCTGGAGGAAGAATCGACCAAAGAAAAGATGAGAATCTGAGAAAATAGCAAAAAACAATCTTATCTGGTGCTGAAAAGTGAGCATACACAGCACCTCGAGTCCAGGAGGATTAAGAATTTGATGAGGCCGTGTTTGATGACATGTGACTGTCAGTGGTGTGGAGAGAAAAGCATGTTCACAGGCAGAAATAATGAGAATGTCTGTGGAGAAACATGGGCTTAACATGAGGCACATGCTGAACCTGAGACACCAAAGTTTTTCGCTTTAAATGTGACTAAGGCGAAGACATCAATCAGGAGAGGAGGGAATTAAATAGAAGCAACTTACTTATATAAAAAAAGCTTTTATATTAAAGGAGTTAGCATGGATAGAATAACATTAAGTCCAGTTATACAAGTGAAAATCATGATGCTGCACTACCGAGTCAAAAAAATGGAGACCGGAAACTGCACTGACAGCACAACTTTACAGTTGGTTAAATAAGAAGATCCTCATACATAACTGAAGGAAGCGCTAAGCTAAGCCACCAATTAAACCAGTGATCTGCCTTCATTGCTTTTCCAGACCAGCAGGTCTTAGACAGTTATATCCCAGTGGCCAGTCAGACTGAATATCCAGCGTTTAGAGGAGAGAGTATCAAAAATCCAGCACATGAATTCCTGCAAACATAACTCAGCAAAACTCAGATGTTTTCTGTGCAAAAAAAGTTTCATTCAGCTCCACCTTATCACCGTGAAATTATCCTTCTGATACCTCGAAGCTGCATACATCAAAACAAAACGCTGCGCGCAACTTCCTCTAATCCTAATCAACCTGAGAGGATATTTCTGAAATGAAATTGACATGAGTTTGCAGCAGGGATGCAGGATATCACATAAATATCAGTATAAGAATATAGTGCCTTTAAAATGTATTGTCGGATATTGGCAAACAGCTAAATAGGCCGTGACCTTCTTGACTTCTACGCTTGTGCCCTCTCACTACTATTATGTTGTATGTTTATTCATTTTGATGAAGTACATTTAAATCTACTGTATATCTGCTGTAGCATGAGTAAGCAAAATATTATGTTAATTTCACTACAGGCCTATATGTATATATATGCATATATACGTTTTCCCTGCACCCAACTGCAGAGGTCTCTTCTGTAGTGAAATTATATATATGTATCGTATCGCTTATCAGCCTGAGAACTCACGATATATCGCCATATTGGCAAGAAGTCCAATATCGTGCATCCCTAGTTTTTAGATGCCTGCCGTGTTCTGCATTTTTTTGTCCCGTGCCGAGCAGATGGTTTAGTGGAAGACTGGCATGTAAAGCTCATACTAAAACACAGAAAATTACAAGCTGAATCGAGCAAAATTTGGATCTTTAACCTTGAGCAGCACGGCTGGATGTAGGCGCGTGGGTGTAATGGCGAATGCCAGCATGACTGTGGGTCACCGCAGCGTCCAAGGAATGTCCTGTCAGAGCCCAGCGGTCACACAAGCAGACAAACTCACGAGAAAAAAACGGAGGCAAAAAAGGTCCCGTCCTTTACGGGGCATGACTGAAATTGTGTATGATCAACTTCACTCAGAAAGTGAGAAGGACTTTCAATTTAGCTTGTGCTTGACCAAGTGAGACTCTGTAACGTCAACCCTAATAGGTTTGACAGACTCCTTCATTAAGCCCAGGTTGTCTCTCACACTCCGCCACATCCAGCTAATAGGACTCTTGTCTTTGCTCACTCTCCCTTCAGAAGAAAAGTGTCAGGTTTTTGGCTCCCAGTGTTCAATACTCAACTAATGAGAGTGATCTATCAGCTGTATTGAATTCTACTTCATAGATGTGGGTGAAACAAATGCAAGCTGAGATAGTGTTTTGACACCTTCATCCACTCTGTGTTTTTTTTTCCAGAAAAAAGGGACTGAAGCACAGCAAATCCTTTACTAATGGCATAATAGTAGCCTGCCTGTACAAAAAGCTGCTTTCCTGACACAGTCCTAAGCTTCACATGTTCTACTTTGTCACCGCTGTCACTACAAACCAAGCAAAGTAAGAAAAATGTCCGAGGTGGTGAGGGGCTGAGGGGGGGAGGGGGGGGTTAAGGTAGGCAAGAGCCAATTGCCCTGAGGAAATCATAAACTGTCAGTGTGTGAAACCAACAAAATGATTAACCTGTCTTTTGTCAAGAGCAAAATCAATGAAGGATCATAAACAACAAGACTGCAGGGGCAAGTCAGCAGTAAAACATTGGGGGGGGGGGGGGGCAAAGACAACCGTCAAAGATTAGATAGTCACGAGCGCAGCAACAAAGATAGCGATCACTGGTCTGAAAAAAACAAGTTAATTATATTGATACGATTGCCAAGATTTGTCTTCAGCTACAGAACAGACCACAGTAGGACTGGAGCACTGAGC
Source organism: Microchirus variegatus (assembly GCF_963457635.1). Classification (NCBI taxonomy): domain Eukaryota; kingdom Metazoa; phylum Chordata; class Actinopteri; order Pleuronectiformes; family Soleidae; genus Microchirus; species Microchirus variegatus. The sequence goes on from NC_139808.1 coordinate 14,005,004, forward strand.
CTGGGTATTTATCAAAGCCTGCGACAGCAACTTTGGTCTCCTAAAAATCATGTTCTAACACAACTAAACTGCAACTGCATGTTTTGTGAGCGTCATAATTTCAATTTCTGTAACAAAATGACCTCTTTTCACACAACTGCACATATTAATGTGATAGTGTTTTAAACGCTTCTGGTGCATTTTTGGCATTTTTAAGGAAATGAAAGTGATGATAAATAAAATATCTCCTGGTTATAAATGTATCTCAGTTTAGGCACAGTGAGGAACACAAACAGTATGTGGTTGGGGCGAAGTTTTTTTTCCACACAGCTTCAACATCTTTTCGATAAAGACGCTGTGTGTGTGCATGGTCTCAAACTGTGCGGTGGACCTCTTAGAGACCAGAACAACAACTGTGCAGCAGTTCTTCCAACCTTTTTTTTTTTTTTTTGTCAAATTAGTTCCCATGTGGTCTGTTGCTTGGTGAACGCTTAGTGGATCTTTTGCTTTGTTACACACCACCACCACCACCACCACTGTCCCCTCCATCTCTTTGAGGCAATTTTGTCGCAAATCCTCAGAGATATATATAATCTGTGAGAATATATGTTTCTTTGTAATGTTCAATGTAACTGTGGTAGTGTAATAGTTGCCAGGAAGAGACGGGCACTGATGATAGCAGCAGCAGATGTACTGTAACTTACTGAAGCAGTCTCTTGTATAATGTATCCACATACTGTATACACAGTATGTCCCATAATGTTACTATGTTGGGCTTATTACAAGTATTGATATTTCCTGATTTAACAGAATGTATTAAAATTAGTAGCATAATGATTTATTGAAATTTCACTTTATGCTGAGAAAAACCACTAAGCTTTGACAGCAACCTTTCCAGGGTTTAGTCACACTGGCAACAAAAACACAGAGTTATCCAGTCATGCAGTCAGTTGAGGATTTGAGATGTAATACTGTATATGAGCTTTCAACCTCAACTCTAGGACAGTGAAGGCAATGGGAAACAAAACAGTTAACCACCCAAGGGCAGATGTATATGCTTGGCCAAGAGGAAAGGAGTTGTGCTTGTAACCGGAAGGGTTGCCAGATCAAATCCCGGGACCCAATCCCCCATTGCTCCCTGAGCACACACAGATCAGTGCTGCCTACTGCTCGTGTGTCGGGCTTGTGTGTGTTCACTACTGGTGTAATAAGGACAGGTTAAATGCAGAGGTCAAGTTCATTAGCACCTGTTGGTGTGTGTGCAAAAAAGTTTATTTAAAAAATTATTTGTGGCCAATGGTGAAACAATACAATGGAGTGAGTCTTCCCTTATCACACTACCTGGATTATGAGCTATATGGACTATACCTGCTTATGAGATGCAGAACAGACATGGGATTTTATCCTGAGTTTACATTCAAATAAAAACACAACTCCCACCTTCTGGTGAATGCATATCTATAAGGGAAAGTGCTGTTTGTTAAAAAATGTAGTGTACTATCTATTTAGACATACCCCTGACATGTTTTTGACCACGCAAACTGACTCCAAACCATTCATCTTTTTGTCGAGCACCTCATCGTCCAGCAGAGGGAGAATCCATAAAAGTGGATTTATGAATAAGCTTCCTCATTTCTCTGTGGTTGTGTATTTTCTCTGTAGCGTGTGTGTCATTGAGAAATGTTGCTCTCGTGTCAAACACTCAAATAACTGTGTCAAAGAAGATCAAAGTTCACCCTCTGCAAATAAAACCACATGACCACCAGGCCCATATTTCACCCAAATCTACTGTAATGATGTGGAGGCCTAAACTAAATACAGATCACATTTCAAACCCTGGACATAAAAAACTATATACACAAATGATGATAATTAAAGTGAATAAGGGATAATGTGCAGTGAGCTGGTCATTACTGTGAATAAAAACCTCAACGGGGTGATAAAGGAACTCAACACAAAACAGAGGGGTGCTGCATTGCTGAGAGGGGACGTTATGCTTCTTACAAAGCTAGTAAGAAATAATAAAGGCTTTAACAAGAAAACGTGGTCCGCTACACAGAAATATCCAGCCCTAAAATATCATAATCCACCAATCAGAATCAAGTACAAAAATCATTTTCTGTTTTGAGGGGGAGGCAAAACATCTAAAGTACAAAGATTGAAGGCCTTGGATAAGATTATTCTTTAATCAACCTTTGCTAAATCCTTGGGGAACCATAACGGTTTATTATGTTATGTGAACAGGAAATAAGCCCTGGAGGCTGGCATATCCATGTGCAATGATCAGCGGTGTGTCACCGGCAACATTCCTGCTGTATCCTCCCTCCTGATGGATGGGTACGCATCACACGACCCTTCTTTGTTCAATCTAGGAGACTAGAGAATGTGCAACGGACAACAGCAGAAGAGCTTGAAAGTACAGGATGTGACAAGCAACGCCCACAATGACTGACTAATTGAAGGGAAAAATGAAGGATCAAGCTGGGTTGCCAGAGCAGATGCTTTTTAATGGGAACAAATGAAGTACCGCGGCGTTGTTTGATATAATGTATTAACTTAATGGTATGTTTTAGCCACTAATAAATCAGTTGTCCACTTATGTCTCTGTATTTCTGGCTACAAGATGAATGTTACTGAAATATTCACTCTGACTGATGACTGCTAAATGCTACAGTCAGGTCCATAAATATTGGGACATCGACACAATTCTCTTCTTTATGTCTCTATACACCACTACAATGGATTTGAAATGAAAGATTCCTAATGCAAATGTCACTCCTGGAATCAACTTTTACCTGCGTAATTGAACATGACATAATGAAGGAATAGCCCACACCTGTCCGTGAAATAGTTTTTCAGTCAATTGCCCCATTACTTTTGGTCCTCTAAAAAGTGGCACATATAGAAAGTGTTGAAATTCCTACACCATTCACTCGATTTTGGACGTAAATGCCATTTAAGTTTCATTTAAAATCCATTGTAGTGGTGTATAGAGCCAAAAAGAAGAGAATTGTGTCGACGTACCAATATGTATGACCCTGACTGTGCACTCATTTTCAAGGGTTTATTTCATAAGAAAAGCTAATTTCCCCTTTAGGGTAACTTGTAACATTCAGTATTATCGATCACATTGTCCTTCATGGTATGTTATAATGACACAGCTACACATTAAGGTGGTGACCAGAGAAGTAATACAGATTCTCCATCAATTGAAGAGGTTTTTAACAGGCTAACGTGTTATTCGACCAGCAAATTTCATTTTATCTAGCAAATATTGACATATTTTATTTGCCCAATCATTCTTTCTTATCTGGTCTGTATGCTCTGTAATTTGAATGGTGACAAATTGCAATGTTACCAATAGGCAAAACTACTAAAGTTAAATTATAGCTGTAATAATCCTTCTCGGTCTGTTTATCAGCTCTTCGGTGTAACTTCCTGAGGATACAAAATGTGTGTAACCACAAGACAACATTGTTTCCATTTCCGTTTCCATTTCCCAGTTCAGCTCGCAAATCTTTTCATTCAGTCCTAATGAGGTTGAAAGGTTGAGGCTGTACTGAGAAATGAAATGATCGTTGTGTTATGTTCTATTATGGCAAAAGCGCTTCCCTCACAATCAAGTGGGCTGCAGCAGTTGTCAGGCCAGTCATAGCATGGATTAGGACAGTTAACATAATCTAGACCCACAGTTTGTTTTCCAATCAATTAGAAAAGTTGTAATAATCACAGATGAATGTCAGTCATTATGCAGTGCATTTGTTACAGCACCCTAACCTTCCATCTAGAAACACATTTCATCAAAAAAAAAAAAAAAATACATCCAGTGTATATTCTGTGCCAATTTCAAGCAAGAATCAAATCCAAGTCAAACTAAAAACTAATGAAAGATAGTTTAAAATATAACACTGCCCCAACCCTGCAAAGCAGCCATATGGAGCTGCGCAGGGAAAGGCAGGAATCCTGGGCAGCAATGCGGGCAAATGCAATCCAGGCATGCTGTTATGAACTGGCAGGGGGCTACAGCCAAGCCAATTAAATGATATGAGCTTGAACATAAGTGGTTTTCATTACATGACCTCGAGAAACCCACCGCAACTAAATGTAATCATCTCAGCATACACTAAGAAACAGTCATGCCATGACACTTTCTTAAAAAAAAGATTACAATTCCCTTGACGAGTTTTAACTTTCAATTTTCCTTTTTTTTTTTTACGTGGGCTGAGGTGCAAGAACTAAAGCTCCTTTCATAGTTTAACTGGCCTCCTCAGTTTCATTTGCACACAAAGAAGAGACGAGGAGGATACTGTTTCAAAGGGTATGTGTAAATGTGATTTCTCTTATAATTCTGGTTTCGTTATGGTTAAGTGCTGTTTTCCGTCTCCTGTGTCCCTCTGTATACAGAAAAGAAGCTTCCTTTGACTCCTGCATAATAGGCCATCTTGAGCCAAGTTTCCATTTTCTTCTCGGGGTCATGCGTCAATTACATCTGTAGCTGTTTAAATAAACAGTGTAATGAAATTAACCTTTTCACATGCTGGGCAATATATCACAGCCAAAGAGGACAAGCACAGTGAGCAGACTCTCTGCTGCATCACTGGATGCCCATAGGGGAACACATCAGAGAGAGCCTGACCACAGTGTTACTGGAGCATTTAAAGGGAATACAGAGCAGAAAATCCAAGTTGTAGTTGGACTACTGAAAAGTGAAGTTATAAAGGGAATCTGCGTGACTGTTCTTTACTATGTTAATTGGACAGCGTAGTGGTGAATCTGAATCTGAAAAGAAACACACTAAAAACTAAACATGCCTGAATTAGGAATTTTATGAAAAGACCAACATTCCTTGTTTGATTTGAAAGAACACCAATAATCCAAACATTAGGCAAGTTACTAAAATGTTTTGCCTTGAAAATCACTTCACCGATTTCTAAAGAAATTACCAACAGCGACTAGATTTCAAAAGGCACAAAGCCTCAGATAGTGATGTCAGTAAAAGTCAGATGAAAGTCCCTGAACAGTCAACAGCTATTTCCTTAGGAACCGTTATAAACAGTATACACTGGTGATACACTCTAGGAGCATTTTATGAACAAACCATGTGGGAATATCACCTGTTTACATCTCAAATGAGATAATGTAATTATTCCTCTGTCTTCCACTATCTAAGGAGGAAGTTACCACAAATGATGTATTGTGTGTGCATATGTGAAGCTTCTGAAGGAGCAACAGTCATTCCTAAACATTGTTAATCTCACTTTTAACACACTAATGTGCTGTGTGTACAAGTGTTCAACTTTTGAAGCAATAAAGACCGGGCAAGACATCATGAAATTTGACTGGTGAAGCAGGGTAGATTGGTGGAACCTTGAGTTTACAGCAGCTCCACTCCCTGAGCAGAATTCAAATGACATCATAACTGCAAGGTGGCTATTTATTTTTGGCTTCATTGTTATACAGTAGGAGGGGGGGGCAACAATCTGTTGTCCTTCTTGGAACACAGCTATTACACAATCTGCAGTCCCTTCTTTCTCACAGTGACAGTCGGAGGATGATTAAACGGTGCTAAAGTATAACCCGACCATCAGCCATTAGTAAGTTGTCATCCAGCGACAAAGATGTCATCCCTCACTGACTTCCCAGTCAAAAACAGCGGCTAATTGTTCTCGATAGAGCACTGAGCTAAGTTGGAAGAACATGCAAATAGGGTTTCACTGATGCCAGAAGTACTGGCATTATGCTGATATGGTATATCCCACGGGAAATTCACTTACTATACTATTTAGTTAGTGAATGATGGTTTTGGCTAATCCTCACAATGAGTCTGAGAGCTTGTCTTGAAACATTTTGGAATGCAACACCATACAAGTCTTCAAATGTATGTTTCTGGACCGTGCAAAAGTAACCATCAGGTCTTACAGGAATACAGGAAACAGCTGTTCGTTCATGTTACTTTACAGAGGAGGGTTATGTCGAATAATGACGATTGTGTACACACGGAACACACAAACATTCTTTCCTTGAAGACATACATATAAACCAAAATAACTAAATCTTTCCAAAGGGAACGGCCACTAATGTGTACTTAACTTTGTAAATAGTTAATATGTCTGTATGTGTATATGTTAATAAAGTCATACATTTAACACTCTGTATACTATATATATATATATGTGTATGCATGCATGTGTATTGATAATAATATATGTGCATATGCATATATCTGCATGTGCTACATTATAATCCATACATTTATTTTATAATTAATACTCTATATCAAGTCCTCCTTGATTCCCTCTGTTTTCAGACAACAATATTTACTCCAGAGGGAATTAACACACCAAATCTTCACCGCAAAAAAACGGATTCGTTCTTCTGTTTATCTCTAAAATGACTGTGAAATGAAATGAAATTAAACCTAAAATCAAATTACCTGTGAAAGAAACAATGACTGGTACAGAGCAGAGGTAAATAACACACAGATAATGTGGAATATTAGCCCGAAACCAGACTCGAAATGCCATCTGAGCGACGGTATAAAAAAGGAACCGTCATTCTTATTGGAGGATACGATCATCCCCCTGCGAGTAAAGTACAAAACAGCAATTTGGGCACTCTGCCAGCAGTGGTAGTTTATGTATGCGTATATGTGAGTGAGTGAATGAGTGGAGTTGGAGGAGCAGAGTTGTGGAGAACGCTACCTGGAGAGGCTGCACTCAGGCTGAACTGTGTGGGTCAGTCAGAGCCAGACAAATATATGCACAGACACAGACTGATGCAGTCTGAGACAAGTGCTGACAGGCCTGCTCAGGCTGAATAGCCATATGTCTCCTTGCAGGGTCTTTATAGCTAGGGCTTGAATCCTCTAACAAGTATAATTGTCACAATGGTAGAAGCCAGGAATAATATCTATTAACAACAAGGTCAAATGAAAATGGAAAGAAAATTACATTTGAATCTACTTTGCTTTTGCAAATCAAAGGGTATAGGTTTTAAAATTGGCCTCTTGTTAGATAGGATTGACTGGTTGGGCCAAGTGAGATTGTTAAATGTTTAATTTTGGGTTAAATTTTACAACATGTTCTAGGTTGACTCAATCAGACTTTGAGTCTCTGAATTTGTCTGAAACACCCGGAATAGAATTGCTCACAGTATTTCGAAACAGGAACAGAAATTTGAACAGAAATGAAAGTGTGTCTTATCACAAACAGTCCAAATTACAAATCACCACAACTTTCTTCAGTTGTACAATGTTGTATTAACTGTACAAACCAAAAGAGAGAAAGACGGACGAACGGACAGATGGATTCAACATTTTAAATATTTTTATTTAAAATGTTAAAGTTTAGCTGTGTCTCCATCCAGGGCCATTAGTTTTTCTGACATGTCTACCATTCGCTATTAGCAACTGAGCTGAATCCCAGCAGTTGTCTTGTGCCTAAAAGCATGTTCTTGGGACATTGTGTCATTGTTGGCTGCTACTATCTCCTTTCAAAATATCTGCCTCTGCTGTGCAACGAATCCCGGGACAGGTTTAGCCAGGACATCGGATCCCTCACTGGTTGGAGATTGAAGGACACATTTGTCGACTGCATTAGGAGAAGCCTTTGAAATGTGTCAGCCAACTTTCAAATACAACCTCCACAGAAAGCCACTCCTTAATTGAGACACAGCTTCATCAGCGTGTCTGTCTAACTGTAATTTTTAACAGCCAAAACACTGACTTTGCTGGGAGGCAGAAGTCTCCCCGGACAATCTGTTAACTCGACTCACATAGAGCGATGAACACATTTACACCTCTAGGTTACATCCAGTTCACCTGCCCAGCGAGTATGAAAGGGTGGAAGAAAAACTAACACCTGAGGCAGATAAAAGTGAGAACATATAACGTCACCAAAGAAAGGCCTGCTGTTGTGTGTTCATTAGTCTAATGGAAGATACAGTGTCATCACAGTCATGCTAATATTTGGATAATAGCTGCATAATCGCTACACACTGTTCTCGCTGTGCTCATTTATCATATAAACTAACTTTAAAGAAAGTGTAAACACACTCACACAATCACTCAGGAAACATTAAATTTGCTTTAGTAATAAACCACCTCGACAATACTTGGCCTCTTCTTACTCCAATATCTCGCTCTATATATATCTATATATAGATATATATATATATTTCTCCATCTCACACAAGCACATTGATGACACCTTCAATCTGAGTTGAACTGGCTGAAAAAAAAAAAAAATTAAATATAAGAGCATTCTCTGCGTGCTCATGGCACAACCACAATATCCAACCCTCTCCTGCATCAAACTTCAGATTATTATTATTATTATTTTTTAAATGATATCTGTCAAGAGAACGGAAACACAGCTTCAGTGTATGCTAGTGTCGCTTGAAGGTAAACGTGAATATGTCAACAGTTAAGTGTTTGCTCATACATTTGCCTGAATAGAATGTTTAACTGGTTTGTTGCTGGTGGTTAAATACTGTACATTCAAATATAATATTCAATGTACCAAAACAGGCTGATTTTAACTTGAATTTTCAATCACAGAAACCTCAATAAATGTTTAAAAAGAATGTTGGATTGCTTTGTATTACTTGAGATGGAGCTGTACATAAACTGCCTTGAGTGATGTCATTTGGGAGACCCTACCAGGCAACACGTAATGCTACGGTGAATAAAAGCCCCCATCGCCAATGTCTTTGTGAGGTAATGTAGGAAGGCAGGAGGGGAATGCTAACACCAGGAAGTAAATTAAAAGTTAGTCAAAAGATGATTGCTGACAGCAGCTTTAATTTGGCATTCAATACTAAATCATTCTCCAACAATGCTTCTTCAACACTATATAATAATCAAGATTGTATATCGAACAAAATAATGACAACTGTGTCATTTGTGTTCAATGTAAAACACTTTTTTTTTTTTTTTATGGAGCACTGGAGCCCATCTTGGAACGCAACTCAGTTGCAACCTTGGTCACTTGGACTCAGGTAATGGGGATTTAACCGACTACTCAGACTCTTGAAGTTGCCATATTGTATGGCTCCTCTTTGCTTTTCGACGCAGGGGAAGAAGTCGTCTTTAACAAGAGGAAAACAGACGAAAGCAGAGGAGACAGCAGTGCAGTTTTGTCACCGCTACCACGTTAGCTGTGCTCAGAGCACACCAACATATTTGCGCTCACGCTTCATTTACACATCTGTTAAAATTATACTCACAATGCGTCTCCGATCACCTCCTGAAGTGGTTTGGCAGATCAGATAACAATCCATCCTCAGTTGTATCCGATCACAGAAAACGCATTTTAATGCCTGGTATAAAGGGGGACTGAGACTACATGCATGATATATGCTGCTATAATGTTGCACTGTGAGCACAGCGGTGATAGTTACCTAATAACCACTGTTAATGGCCATAGCATTTAAAATTTCTATGGTATAATAAAGGCCTGTGGCAGAATTTCTACAGCATATTGTGATCATTATTTGATGTGTGAGCACTAATGCCTTCAAACCCTTAGGAGAGCACTTAATATGTGCCAGCATGTATTGCACAGATATTCCTAATTACATCTGTGACCACGGGGAAGTCAGAACCACATGAAAGAAATGATATGCACCGCTCACGCTCGCTACATTAAAGAACATGGAATACAGAGAGAGAAAAGCGCTGATCTAAATCTATCATCAGTGTAGCTCACAGCTGACAGCATCAAACATATCAATGTCTGTCTGCCAGCGCAACGGCAGCAGCTTCACACAGAGGAACATGCACACGTGAGACATAAATTATCTACTAGATCTTTTTTAAGGCACTTTGTTTATTTAAAAAAAAGGGTGATGATGTCAGAGAGCTGTAATGTTCTCATACAGGCTAAAATGTTTGTCTGTTTCACATGCTTCCCCTTCTGAATCGACCACTGCTTGTGTCAGTGGCATGTATTCACTGCAGACACATTCATCAGAGACACAATATATGAGGAAATGTTCACTAGCAATTATACACACGTCAGTCTACATTTCTAGGATGACTAAACTCATATCTTCAAATGGCTCTTATACACCGCACAGAGTTAATTGAATCTGTGCATTTCCATTTTTTTTCAAGCAGAAATAAAGAATGAAGTCAATGCACTATCCCTATGCATTTGGTTATGCTTCATTAACTCATTAGACCACCAGATATTGCATTATAGCAAACTTCTGTGTGACATGGAACATGGAAAATCCCACTTCAGTATGTAGTCAATCCAATCTCTTTAAGACGAACGGAACAAAAGTTTACACAAACTATTTAAAAGGAGCAATGTGGAGCATTCTCACATCAATAAATCATTTGGAGAAATTAGTATAATTAGCAGAAACAAATGAGACCACCACTGAGAGCAGGCCTGGCAGCCTTCTCAGCCGTGCACTGCATTTTTACTTTTGTGTGCCACCACATTTGATTTGGCTGCAGATCTATGGGTTCACTTTACAGCGTAAAAACAGGACGAGGGTCTTCTGGTGTGCCAGTGCAGATGGAGATGAAGCTGTCAGAGCTTCTGCCAATGGCAGATGGTGGAAGGAATGAAAAGGCAATTGAATGAAGGAACGACTTCCAAACATGCTTATCCTCTTCAGTAGCGCCACTTTAAAGGGAAATGAGTTTAATTCTGAGACACACTGACACCAACCAGACCCCTTATTTTCATAGAGACTATGAAAATAGAGAATTCAAATGCTCCATGTGACATAGTGTGATAGTCAACTGTCTGTGTTGCATCTGCTTCTGAACCTGGTGCAGCTGGTCTACATGTCAAACAGAACACTAATAATCTAAGTCAAAGAGTATTCAGTGTTTTACTTAAAAATCAAGTGTGTAACATTAGGGCATTCAACTACTGATTAGTATGAATGTAGGTGTAACACCCAAAATACACTGGTTGCAGAATTGTTGGGCTGCGTCTCACATTCTGGTGCTTGTAAGGATTATTTCTATGATGTTGTTAAGTGAAATGGTGTCAACACAGGATGTTTTATTCTGAAATGTTTTATTTTCCTACTTCCTCTCCTGCCCTTGGTGCATTCAGTTGAATTTATGCAGCTCTGCTGCAGCATCCGCCAGAAATAGAAGTGCCGCGTATCCACTCAGACCTTCCGCAACTGAGCGGACTTGACACGCAGATTTCACGCAGACGTTCACAACCGTGTACTTTTACAAATCAAGTGAAATGGATGCGTATCGGATCGTAGATGCAATGCAAACTTTTTGGGCGTAAACGTATGATCAAATTCAAATAAAAAGTCTCGTCTGAGGCCGCAAGCTTGTGCTGCCATGTTTCTTGCAGCCCACAAGGACAAACCAAACCGCAGCATGCTTTCCACATTTTGAAGTGGAAGCCGAACAATTGCTGTAAGTGTCTTGGTTTGTGGCCCAGATAGAAGAGAAGCAAGCTGGAGTGACTTGTGTGTGGATTGATATGGAGCTGTGAACAGCTGCTAAGGTGTGATAAAGAAAAGTATTATACCTAACGACCAATTCAATGGCTGAATTTCTTTTTCATAAAACATACCATATATTCTCTTTAGACCCAGCCAAAAATAAGATTCAATAAAACCTTATATTGATCAACAATGACTTTTGACTTTTTACAGTACAAAGAGTCAGCGATGGCAGTTACAAGAATGTGAGCTGATGTAAGCCAACATTAGCTACTGATCATACCATCCAAAGGCAAAAGCAATAACTGTGGCTGTACACTACTACAAAAAAGCAAGAGCAAGAGTTTGTCAATTCTGACAAGTTTGGGACTAACTTAAGCATCTGTCAGTGCAACAGCAAGGACGATCAATCTATCAATCAAATACTGAAGTGAAAAACACAATGACCTGACATTTTCAGGCCACGGTGATGATACATTATATGAATGTTTGGAGACAGGATGAAGTAAATTATGTGGAATTATTCATCCCTTATAAATACTGGACACCCTGTGATGATGATGAGAGTTGCATTTTCATTGGACAGTATTGTTTTTTATGAGGCACCTATACAATTAAAGATGTACATTGTCGATTATATTCATGGGATCCAAGTAGAAGTTCACATCTCTGCTCGGGGCACAGAACACATATTTCGTTATGTTTCATACCTGCCTGTTTGAATAATATTTTCAAATTATTAATCTTATTCTTATTAATTAACATACAGATGCACACAAAACATGCTTTTGGAAAAAGAGGTGTAGCATTGATACTTTTTAATTACACCCTTCAATGGCGATTGGTTGACAAACGGAGGAACTGGGAAGCGGCAGAGCAGAACAAACCACATGTGAAATATGTTTCTGGTGGACGTGTAACTTCCTTTTCCTTTGGCGCTGCCCATATAAAGCAAAGCTTCTCCAGGAGCTAATTTCTTTGGGCATTTGGGAGCTAATATAAGAACAAAGAAATGTTGATATCTGACAGATAAAATACAAATGATCCACCATCTTCTGTTTACTGCGCTCAGCAATGTGATTATGCAAATTTGGTTGGTGGGAAGTGAGACTGTGAAAACCTGCACTATAGTCCAAAGAGGAGTGACACCTCCATCTCCTTTAATCACATGTCATGTGGCTTTATCTCTATTTTCAATCGAGCTGTGCCGTCCTCTGTTCAAATAAAGCTGGTTATTAAAAGCCAGCGGATGGCTGCGCCGCGTACGACAAGAAGAATTCAATAACATGACTAACAGCTGTGTTTTTAGCTGAATTCTACTTTGAGGGGATAATATTCGACATGACATAAACTGTAGATTTGCAGGTATGAATTGTTTTGCATATTGAAAAATTCCATAATGAAATGAAAGCAACTGGCCATAAAATCCTTCTAATATGTCACAGAGACTCAGGAATAATATTCATATAACAAACTGAACTCACCAACAACAGCAGTACAGACAAAATATTTGCATTAAAAAAAATATTTGCATTAAAAAAAATATTTTGCAGACTGCAAATCATGTTTATATTTTGAAATCATGTCTTTGCATGTGGCGCCACCTACCGCCGTCTACCAATCATTGCAGTCAGTAGAGTCTCAGCTGCCGAGCAACCACGGGTTTGCCAGTTACGTCAGAAAACGAAACCTAAAAGACCTCGGTATTTTGAATTTGAATGTAGTAACTGTTTTTGGCCACATTCTTACATATGGCACCTTTAAATGTGAATATTTTCCGCTTTCTTTGCTCCATATAACAAAGAAATCATTAAAAGGGAATATTTTGGGCTTGTGGATAAAAAAAGGACATTTGAGAAAGCCATCATTTCCACATTTTCTGAAATTTTATGAACGATTAATCGAGAAAAGAATCAACAGATTAATCGATTAGGAAAAATATTGTCAGTTACAGACCTGGAACCCCTCACAATGACACACACTTCCAGAAAAAATGAATACATTCACATTTTGCAGTACACTGTGAATGTGTCCCACAGCCTGGTACTGTGGGAGGCCTCATACAGTCGTCCGTTTCCTTGTAGAAACCAGAGGACTGTTAAATAATAAATAAAGGGTCTGATTCCTTTGGAGAATGTCACTCAGCAGCCCTCATCTCACTTTCTCTCTCATGCCTTCTCTCTTTCTCTCCTTGCCTCTCTGTCAACCCCCACCTCACCAAGACAAGTCAAAGTTGAGGCGAGATTTTCAAAGCAGGCTCTTCCTGTTGAATTATCTCCACACCCCCCTTTGTTCCTGTCATTCAGACCCCCTTCCAGGGCCACGTTGCAGCTCTGACCTCACCTCCTCAGCCTTTTCCTGCCCTCTGCTCAATCCCTCCCCTACTCTACCACCGCACAGGTGATGCACTTGTACTACACCATGGAGCAAAAACTCAACTTAGCTCAGTCAATGTTTTTTTTTTGGTTTTTTTTAAGGCTCAGAAAATATGTCAGCAACACCAGAGAGATGAGAAAATGTGCTCTTCTCTTTGCAGGAGAGAAATTTGCTCAATGGCTGGAGCAGATTCTGATTTTCAAAACAAACGCCTCCACATTTCACAGGTAGTCTGTCCCTGCCTCTGTCGAGTGACATTGATTTATCCTGGAAAGCTATTAATGAAGCGCTTCTCTCCATGTCATAGTAACAATGAGACTTTGGTTGGACAAAGCATATCAGCCAATTGATCGACCAGGCCAAGAGACCCCAGCCGTGGTGGAATCCATCAATATTTTTGGTCAATTTGGACAAAAACTAAAAATGCCTGAAAATCTGAAAAAAGAAACTAAATTGTTGCAACAAAGATTTTCTCACTCGCCTGAGGCGGAAATGTCATTGTATCAAAATGACACAAAGTGGTGGGTGAGAGTAAAAGTTTAGTGATTTGCCCAAAGTCACTTTTGCATATAACAAAGAAGAGGTATGTGTGTGTGGGTAATGAATTGGAGTGTTTACATGTCATTTTCCTGGCCCAGGTGAAGCTCCCTGGTACTCAGGCTGCTGTGGACCATCATTAGCAGGTAGTCCAAGCAGACAGACGGTCCCAGCTTGAAACTTGCCTCAAATGAAATGGCATAAATCATGAGGCACATTATCAATCACAGGCAGGGGGGCAGCTCATTCTCATTCAGTGTATATGTGCCACACAAAGACATGTTCTCTAACACACACTCACAAACTGCGGTGGAGAAAGTGGGGCAGAGGAAAAGCAAAGCATAGTCTCACAGTGGCGTCCAGAGATCATAACCCAGGCAGCACTTTTTATTCAGCTCCAGCACTGTCTCCATACACCCCGGATTAGATAAACGTAAATACAGGAGAGGAGTCCCACCATCACAATTAAGGTGCAAAGTGAGGTCAAAATGTCGTGGTCGACTCGACAAAAGGTTACATTTATTTTTTTTGCATGTGGTGAAAATATGTCCCATATTGGAAGAATAATGACTTCTAATTTAAGAAATATTTCTCCATACCCTGCTATTCCATTTGAAAAATACTAGTATTGAAATGCAACAGCACCTCTGAGTGGCAGTTGTTCCCAGCCAGTCACTGAAAGTGAAGCTGACAGAGGAGGAACATGGAGGGCAGATTTTTTTAACGATTGGCTCTTCTTCATCTCCACAGTAGCTCCAGGAGCATGTACATGTCCAGAAACAGCCCCAAGACAGACAATTATAGTCTTACTCTTATCTCGGTGTCTACATCAGACTGTCTTTGCTGTCTCAATATTAGAACAGTTGGTTGAAGATTTTCTTCTACCAAAGTTATATATATATATATATATTATATATATCCTGCCACAGATCTGTCAACCAAAGCTAGAATGGCACAAAGTTGTCATTTTATGATGACAGATGACTGACAGGCGCCTCCTACAACCACCAAAAACACTGGCTGCACCTGAAATGGACAAACGCTTTCAATCATGCCAGAACAATATGGCAGCTCATTCGGAATCTTTCCCTTTTGTGACAAAATGGTTCACTGAACTTTGTTTTATAATAGATTTCTGAAGTGAAGGAAGCCATGCAGTCATTGCTGTTGCCTATTTAAGAAAAAAGAAAAAAAAATCAATGTAGTTTCATGAGGCAGTGAGTTGAGCCGACACCTCTGATTTGCATAAAGTAGCCTGGGCTTCAACTCCATGCAAATGAGCAGCAGCCTGCACATAACATCATGTCTCTCGAAATGCAAAACTTCACTACCAGAATGCGCTGCGCAGCTGCGGAGATAGACAATGAATGGGAAGTGTGGAAATCAGTAGACGAGTGGACACGATTAATACAAGCCTCCTCCGCTCACCTTCACACACCAGACAGGATTGTAAACACTCTTTTTACAATTCTCCAAACTTCCACTCTCTCTGCAGTTTCCTCTTTCTTCTTCAGTGGTTTATGGACTGAGTTTATGAAGGCAGCGCTGGTCTTTTTCATTTGCATTGTGAGCTTCCTCTTCATTAAGCAAAATACACACCCACATGGGCTGTTGTAGAAACATGGCAGCACAGCCTCTTGAAAGAAAGGCCCTTGCTGCCTGTTACTACATATTAAAGCGTTAAAGGTGGATTTCCACTGGGCGCGTTACAGCCGCGCCGCTGATGTGCCGGGTTTCTGCTTCGACCTCTGCCCAGCGGCAATCCCCACCGAGATCCCGCGATAGACTGTGTGTATAAAGGAAACAACAACAACAAAACAGCTTCTTTCATGCTCCGATGTGGAAGAACTGCTGATCTGGTGTCATAAATGATTGTATGTTTCTCCATTTCAACAATCAGTCTCTCGTCGTACATTATGACTCTCCGAGACCCTCTGATCAATTGACTGTTGACCTGGTAGCACCGGTTGTGATGTAATGTTGATGTGAAGTTGTGATAGGCTATATGACCTGCATATTGTGTTTTATTTTGAAAGGGAGGCAGAAGTGTTGTACTTTGATTCTGTGTCAGACTTCCTGTCTGGTGCGATCTGGTCTGTTGAAATGTACGCGGTTCAGCAGCGGCAACGGCAAAAATAGAACTGCTACCTATCAAAAGCGATTGGGCGCGGTGAGCCACTTCTGGGACGCTGCCGAGACGTTCAGCATCGCTGACGTGCCGCGGCTGTAACACGCCCAGTGGAAATCCGCCTTAAGGCTGTGGAAAAACAGCCTTATTTCAATTAAATACTTCTAAACACATACTTATGGGTAAAATGTTCAATTGCTGTCAATGAACCCTCCTAAATCTTACACACCATGTCTTAAAAACTTTATTTGTGCAGTCTCAGTTTTGGCTTATGCCCGATCAATGTTTGATATGACTGGAGGGGTCGTGATGTCAATCTGATTTAACACTATTCATTAATTAAAATCTAAAAAAAACAAGCAGCACTGAAGTATAAAATGTACGAATAATGTGAAAGCACAATGTCTTCTCTGAGCTGGCCTTGGCACTATAACAAAGAGACAGTATTATGTAACTGTAGCTGTAGGTGCTGCCATAATCCCCTCCCTCTCACAACAGATGCCTAAATCTAGGGCAGTGGCCTTGACTTATAAGTTCATTGCAGTTCAGCCTGGCCAAAGCAGCCTGGCCTGTGGTGTGGTGCAGCATGGGAACCTGTGAGATTAAATCCACAGAGACCACAGTGTGGCCACACTGGCCTGGGCTGCACATCTGTGACCAGATAAACAGTAAAGACCAGGGATCGTGTAACATGCCTCCTCGTCCTGACGTCAGGACATGACAAGAGATCACAGGAAGTGCCTTAGTGTTCTTTCATTTCCTCTGCAGCATCAGGCACACAGATATCATTCCGCAGTCTGGCTGTGGCTGTAATTTGAAAGATATGTGGGCCCCGCACAGAGACATAAGAAGTGATTTACCACAGTTAGAAAGTAAAACTGAAAAGCTGACATCTACAGAGATTGATTCATTCCGTTGCACAAACCTCCCTGACACATCATCATCATCATCAAAGATCATTTACAATCCTAAGAACTGGTGGAAATTATGGTGAATTAGAGTTGAATTTACATAGAGCACACACTCTGGCACTGGTTTACAGTTTACCTTATTCAGACCCGAGGCTTCCTCGAAGAAAAAGCCTGGTAAATCCTCAGCACTGAGGGTTAAATGATGGTTTTTTTTGTTTCACAGTGTCTGTCAGATGTAAACATGATATAAAACTCATGAAAGTCGTGCTTTCATTGATACATTGGAAATTTACATGTATATACTCTTGAGATTTAGTTGCATATGATCTGTTGAGGGCTTCGGACTCTCTGTACTGATCATGTGACTGCCACGCTGGTCACGTGACTAGTTGTTCTACTTGGCCTTAGTAGCTGAAATGCAATGGCATGTGTACAATGGAGTAACTTCAAATGCATCACATCACTAGTACACCAAGCTAACAAATACAACATCTGAAAAAATCTGAAAAAAGATTGTCATCTTGACTTTAATCATTATCGACCACACTTCCTCTGTAGACTTTCATTTACATTTCATTACAATTTATGTCACAATACTTTTTTTTTTAAATTTCATATCATTACAAATCGATATCATGTCCATCCTTTGTGAGATAATATGTCATTTCTTGGAATGATTTGCCTTAGATTTGCAAAATGTTTCTTTGTTGAACCTTTCTTTTTTACTTACTTTGTTTGGTAACACCTACTACAGTACTACTAAAGGAAGCAAGCTGTCTTGTTTGAATTAAGTTAATTTACTAATTTCATCCTATTAAAGTCATTTTGTAAAGAATGTATTTTTCTCAGTCAAGTTTAAAACCAAACTTATTGTTATTTCAACATTCCTTCAGGAGCAAAACTCAAAATTTAACAATCTAACATTTCATCACATTATTTTTCAATATCCACTCATTTGAAGCCTTTAAATCATAATAACGCTTCGCCTGTATCCAACCCCAGAGCCCGGACACAGCGATGCTGTTCAACCAGGATTACCAGTTCTCAGTTTTTGGCATCAGAAACCCACTCTCCCGCTCAGACTCATTCTCTCATGCTGACAAATATAATCTCACGCCAAATAAGTAAAAGCCTCAAAACCACTCTTTTGAAAAAAAAAACAAAAAAAAAAAAAACATAGCCTAGTTAGAAATAGACTTTTTCTGCAAACAGGGCAAAGTCTGAACATCTGGTTTTTATCACATTTCAACTTCACTGTTGGTCAATCGATGTTTCAGAGAGCACAGAAACACACAGGCAAACTTACGAGGGACGCTGTGTACTTTTCTAAACTTCAGGCATTTCACCCGTCACACAGATTTACAGTTTAAGAGCTGCAGTCAAATCATTATAGCACCCTGCAAACCTCAGCCAGAGTCAAAGCTGTTGGCAGATGTTAAGTTTGCAACAAGTAGAACTTGGGATGGGTGAGAGGGGAACACTTACTTATAACACAACTTATTGAAGGTTTAAAGATATAAATGATGTTGGTGATACTTTGATGTCTCATCAACTTTACTAGACTACTATCTTCGGTTGGCCGACATAAAAATCTGTGGACTTGAGCTATTTTATTTTCATTGTAGTGAAGAGGTCTTCGCTTTCCACCTTCCAGCCTTTAACACCCACTTAAATCTGCCAAGTGGAATAAACATCATCTGCATTCACTCTCGGGTCAAATGACTCAATAGACTGAGGGTTTTTTATCAGCTCCGGCTCCAATAGGCATTGATGTAAACATGGCACCTTGGCCAAAGCAAAGGTCATTTTTCATTTGCCACTTTGTTCTGGCATTTGGTGGTGGAGTCTGCACTCATCTGCACATTTTACAGTGTGACAACATGATGCACATCATTCAAGCAGGGATTTACAATTCTGTAGTTACTCCTGAGTTTGAGAGAGAGAGAGAGAGAGAGACAATCAAAACAAAGTCAGTGCTCACCATGGGGCTTTCTCCAGATGTCTGTGAGTGTTTTTTTTTTTTTACACCAAACACCTACTTCAGTAACAAAAAGAGTCGTCCTTTGTTTAAAACCCAAAATATACCCATTCAACTTGTTGTAGAAGACTTCTTCTGTATTCTTCTTGTCTACGGCATGTAGCACATGTTACTTATTAGTGATTTCTGGTTCAGCAATGGCTGGCTGCCGTTTGTGATCGAAATCTTCTTATACTTTTTCCTTGTTTTATGTGGAAGACAGCTATTTAAAACTGCCCCAACTTCCATTGGATATGTACACATGTTGCAAAGGAGTAATGCGATCAGTTGACTGACGTGGGTGGAGCCGGTCTGGCTCACACCTTACCTTACCATACCATTGTAATCTGGTATCTGAAGGGAAGGGTGCCAAAAATTGGAACAGTATGGGGCTGGCTATTTTGGTACTATTCCTTATGGAAATGTATACACATGTGTATATCTATATAGTACTGTACCAAATTCAGCCCCAGATCTGGAAATTGAAGCTATAGCGGAAGTGCTTGAAACCTGTATTCTAAATGACGGTCCCATTAAGTGTACAATAAAGCACAATTAGCGAGGTTATTCAGTCCCACCCACTCCCTGCTGATCTCTGCTACAGACAGACCACAACAAAATCATCAGGGGAGGCGTAGGTGGAAAACAAGTACACCGAACACAAGACTGAATTAACATTAGCAATGGGCCATTAGCAGCTGACTTTGAACACAATTGGTGGTCATTGATCAAGGTCATTGATCCATAGTCAGTGGTTGGCAGAGAAAAATTGATCTGGGTATTCACTACAAACATCAAGGAGGAACAGGGGTTAATCCCACCTGGACTGCTCATTATGTCACCACATGGTGACACCACATCCACTCTAATAGATCTAGAATCACTGGATCGGATATCAGAAGGATTAAAATGTAAAATCAGGTACAATCCAAAAATCCTATGCATAGCGTTCTTCACTATGCACGGACTGTAAAAATGTAAATACAAATCAGCAAAAGGCATTTTAGATGAGTCACGTTGTGGGTGGCTTATTTCTTCTTTGTGGGAGAAGAATATTTGCTACACAGCTGGAGAATTGTGTCTTTGAAACTGCTTCAAATGACTGTAGGCGGTAAACGCATCAGCACAAATCTGTTGTCAACAGCTTCGTTGTTTAAAAGGAATCGGAATGTATCTGTATGTATCTGGCCTATGTCACTGTTGGTACAAAACTATCCTCAAACATTCAAACATGACTTGCTTAAAAGTATGAATCCATAGTTAAATGTGCCTATTATAGGTTTAAGCACTAACCACAGCTTTTCGTCACTGGGATTTAATTGGGAGTGAGGCAGACTAACAGCAAAGAGAGCATGAGTCACAGCAATATTAAAGCCAATGAAAGAAACTCAACTGTTCTTCTGTTATAGAAAATTGTAAGGAGCTTATTGTCACTACGCTAAAAAGCTCACCACCTACAAAAAGGTTGGGAAAGAAATCTGGGTTCTTCATACTCTGGGAGGTGGGTGCAGCTGGTTAAGACAGAATGGCGGAAGTGAGCTGATGGGTGGAGTTTAAGCTGCAGATGTTTGCTTTAATAAAGTCGTCATCACCGAGTGCATCGCCAATTATATCTCTTCAGAGAATGAAAACATGCATCCAAATGACTGGTCCAATTTAGCATTTGACAGAAGAACGTTATGAAGGGGCTATAAATGTTTCCTTTGTTCAGGGGGAAAAAAGTGTGCTTGATCTGTTTCGGATAATTCTACGGTGATGTTCATTGTTAAGAGGCAGCTTGGACAGTCTGGAGAGAGAAAAAGATCTTTAATCAATAAGAGAGACCTTGGACTTGCAGGGAGTATGTGAAATAGCTGCCTGCATGTTTCAGCAGCATGGACGACTATTATCTTCATACACAGCAAGAGCAGCTAATTAGTTTGCAGAAAGCTTTTGCAATTAGCCCAACTGCCACAAATGCTACATCATGACTCATAATGGATGTGCTGCTGAGGAATATAATGTCTGGATGACCCGCACATTTGGAGCACGCATTCTTACAAAGGCATGTTAATTGGTATAGGACAGGTTGTGTCACAGCAAGTAAAGCGATAGAAGCAACCCAATAAATGAGGAAATGGTCTAATTTATGAAGAAGTTGATTTTAAATATGCAATGGGGACTTTTTACAACACAACATTCTGGTACAATGGAGTTCAGACCAACAAAAATAGCAAACACAAGTAGTGAGACGCAACATTTAAATACTGAATATGTTTTAAATTAAAGGGATCCCTGTACAACTGTAGTGAACACACACAAACTAGACACAGGAGCAGTTGCAGCACTTATCTGCACCCAGGGAGCAATGGGGTCAGGTCCCTTTGCTCAGGGGCAAACAAGCCCTTGGCCTGTGTCAGCATTTGAACCAGCAATGCTCCGGTTACAAGCCCAATTCCCTTCCACTGGGCCATGGGCTACCAAGGGTTATGCAGCCCTCACATACTGTATACCTGTAGCTATTGAACTACATGATTCACACATGAAAATTGATCTTCCTGCCAGGTCAGAGGGAAGATAATGCATAATGCATCTTCTGCACAGACCAACCAATCTATTGGCTATTATAACTCAGTTAAAGCAAAGTATTTGAGCTTTCAACTTAACAGCAAAACTCAAGATTCAGTGTGAAGTGTGAGCAGATGCAGTATTTTCTCTGGCTTTGATTTTACAAGGCTATAGCCAAGTATTTGCTCTTGTAATTCATAATTTCACTATATCTTGGAAAAAATAGAAATATATAACATCCCAAACCCCTGACGCATTTTAATGTAACTTGCGGGGCAGTGTTGACTCATCTTGTTGCTGCATTCTTGTATCATAAGATGCATTGTTTCTCTGGTTGTATTTTTGGAACTTTTGCTGTTGCAACACTGAGATTTTCCAAATCACCCAGGCCACAGTAAGCAAAACCATTAAATCAGGGGCTCAACATTTGTGCACCTATGCTCAATGTCAGCAAGTGACCACAGTATTGTGGCAGCATGACTGCAAAGAGAAGCCTCAGCTTCACATCCATATCAACAGTCATCAACAAGCTTCTTCTGGGTCTTCATCTGTAACAGTGAAGCTTGAGGTTTGTTCGGGTTTGCTGTCATCATTTTCATATCATCATGAAATGAGTTCTATCGAAGTTATATCAAGTGCATATAGTTTTTCATATTGAGGAAATGTTCCATCGTTATCGTTTTATCGCCCCAGTTTAACTGCAGCAGTCAGTGAGGACTTCATTATTGAGCCATGTCTAACAGACACATTCATTTGGAAAATGCAAAGAAGCCAGTATTAGCGCTTGCTGACCACAACCTTTACTCTTCCGTGGCAGTGACACACTATTTCTACACTCTTGCTTTAAATAGTTTTATAAATGTTCTTGATTACGAAAAGCCCAAAAGACGAATACATTAAAGATGTTATTGATCTGCCAGATGGTCAGTCCAGCCTTAGGAGGGACCTTTTCTCAGCAGGCTGTAACTGTCAAAATGGATGGATGGCTTGATGAAGGTCGGGAACTGTTTTGAAATCTCAAGTTATCTGTAATCTGTCATAACTGATGCATTGTTTGATGATAATATTGCTGGTTCGCAGTCATACCTTTCGGTATGTCATTTAGTCCAGACTGAAATATCTTCAAATACAAAGCATCACCCTTAAAAGAGATGTGAATGTGAACCTGAGATGGTAAATAACAGGTAAATCACATCGCAGATTCCCCTGTCTCTCCAGAATGAATTCTCACAATGTGCCAGTTACATCAAATAAATCAAAAATAAATGTGTTGTGCTCTCTGTGACGCTTTTCTCCGTCTGTGTTCCATCATACATTTAACTTACAATGTTTTCAACTTTTCAGTGTGAGGCACTTGACCGAGGCCGCCAATCAAATCAAGCAAAAGGTAGGTTTTACAAATGCAAAACCTCAAATATTAAAGCACAGGCTCGAGCTCAGCATCTGCTTGAATACATTTTTGTTCCTTTGTCTGCACCATGAATGGGCACAAAAAGGTGCAATACACCTTTTTATTCCTGCCTTTTCCAAGTTATTTTTTAAGCAGCTATTGTGATGTTGCCTTTGGATGACCGGCCCCTAACCTGAGTGATCTGATCAATTTTCCTTTAGCTATATGAACAGGTCAAGCATGCTTATTATCACCGGCTTGTATATTGTTCCAAGAAACTTCAACACGAGTGCCAGCAAACATCTGACTTCCTGCTCTGGAAACCAGTATATGTCTAATAAAACATTCTTGTAAAAGGACCTAGAAACCTAGTTTGGGATTACGTGTCTTGACCATCGGTACTTAAAGGAACTGCACATTATCCTGCACCAAACAGTATCAACAGGAGCCAGAACCAAGTATGATGATGATGAGCATATAATTAGAGAAAATTCTATATGAGCCTCTCTATAGCGTCTCTATAATAAATGTATGACAGGAATCTGTTTATGTTTGACATCAATCAACTTAAAGTAGCTCATGTCATATCACTCAGCCCTTAACATTAACCCAACCTCTGACAGAGCCTAAGGAAATCCCACAAGAACCTAAGAGGAACATGAAATTAAATAACTTTGAACTATTGTGGTATCCATTTGGGCTTCATGAACGCAAGGATGGTTTTGGCCCAAAGCACAAACTGTGCTCATATCCCAAATGTAAATTTGCAGAACTTGCTTTTTCATAAGCAGGTAATGGGTCACATAAACATTAAAATACAACGTCTGCAGGGTCAGTGATTTACTTTGGAGAAAAAGGCTAGAGAATTTTTCTCAATTTCTTTCTGTAAATCCATCCATATGGATTTAGAAGATCACAGTTCTCCTAGGGTTCTGGGTTCCACAAAAAGATGCGCTTGGTCTCAACACTAAACTTCACCCGAGAGAAATGATGGTGGGATTTGTGGACGACAGACAAGTCAAACAGACTGACGGACATTGAATATGAGACACGCCATTTATAAGTCACAAAGATCTTGATATTTGGTGACATTTATCAAGACTTGAAAAAAAAAAACGTAACTGATGCTGATTGAAAATCATGAGACCAGACCTCCAAAACAGAAAATCTCTAGATAAAAACGTATGTGACGATCATTTATCTTTTGACACTTTTTGACCCAAAAAGGGATGGGGCATTTTTAAATATTGCCTAAGATAAGTTGCCTTTTATTTCCTGGGCAAATGTAAAAAATTAGGAACAAGTTCTTGTTTGAGTCTGTCCTGATTTTGTTTTGGCTCGATTGCTCTGTAGATACATCTTCTGCATGCATTCACTTCGTGAGTTCCACCTTGTATCCCCATGTGATTTGTGCCTGGAGATATTATCACATGACCCATCATAAGAGGCCTTCCAGAGTCTCCTTTACAGGCTGTTTCCTTTACATTCTGCAGAGCATTTACTCTTGATATCTAAACTTGGATCAAAATAACAACATATGGAAGAGGGATGAAAACTTGAAACAACACAGATAGTGCATTTCAAGTGGGATTTGACTTATTTCCCTCATCTAGAGACAGAGTTATTCATAATTCATTCTCTTCTCAGTGTGATTAATCCTGCAAAGCTGTTAAATGTCCTAACCATATCGCTCTCCTGTCTGTCTCTGTTTGTCACATGGTTATGTTTGAAATTTGTTGACAGAACTATGAAAGAGATTATATTATATTGGCACAGCTTTCCTGCTGAAAGAAAAGTGGCAAAATTATGGATGTATTTCAAGTAATCATGTCGTTCTACAGTGAAGGCAGAATTAAAGCCTCTACCTGCTTTCATCACCACACAGGGTTGAAGTTCCTGATGTGTGGTTTTTAACATGTCCTCCATAAAAGAATCCCCTGCAGCAATTGTCATGCTCGTGACTGAGCAGATGATTCAGGTGACTGTGAATCCCTGTTGCCCCTTTCCACTTTCATTGATCCCACTGGAATATCAATGCAAACTGTGAGAACCAACATGTACAACTGGCACACGCACCTTCCTCCCTGATAACTGACAAGTTGCCAGACAAAACTGCAATTCCAGCTTGTTCAACAATGAGCCTTTGGGTCCACTTTGATATAATGGATGAGCAGTGGGTCAAGCCAGACTAAAAGACAGGTCTTGGAGCTGGCAAAGAAATGACTTCAGCTCAGTGATAAATGGCTTCCATTTACACATCCGATAAAATCCCAGAGAAAAAATGTTATCATCAGCTCTCAAATAGATGGGGCCAAGAGAGGCTCACCTGTGTCAACTGGATAAATACCAGTCCACTTATACAAGTAGTGTACAGTGTTTGCCATTTGCAAGCAACAAATGCTTAAATAAGTAACAAATGATGCTTGAACTATAAAAAGGTTTTTAAAGTGCAAATTGTGTACAGTACAGTACATTCTACTCATAATGGACTAATCTGTAAATTATTTTCACACTTACTTGATTCATTGTTTGGGTAATTTTATGTCAGAAAATGTTGATCGGTGTTTCCCAAACCTTTTGTCAACAACAAAAACCATACAGTTTGAATCATTCCTTGGAGCAAAGTATCTGTAAAATACTTGCATTAAAGAAGCTAAAAAAAAAAAACTTACATTTTTTAGTCTGAGACGGATCCTGCATGTTGTCTCTTAAGCCAACCTGGTTGATTCTCCAAAACTGGCATGTTGCTTGCAGACTTGCAAAACTGTCATAGGTAGCATATGTTTGCAGTCGCCAGCAAGCTTCATTTAAATGTGGCTATATCTGTCAGTTCATCATTGTCTTTCTTTGAATAATACTGTATCTGTAATTGGCAGACTGAAAAAAATCTAAAACAACAGTAAACAGTAAAATAAGCTCACTGCAGATTAGAAGAGATCATTTGACCACAGTCATGCGAGCAAACACTCCCACAAAGATTTCTTGACTTACCAGAAATCCAATGGTTTATAATTCATGTCATTGCTGAGACACCACTGCCACTCTCAAACTGAATGTCAAACCATCCATTGTGGCAGAAACTATACATTAGCCGAGTACAAAGTGAAGTACCATTCACTGGACTTCTTTCTGCCAATTGCCAAGAGGTCCACCATATGATCAGTGCAACCTCCCCATGGTCTATTCTGCTGTACTAAAATAACAGAGTGTAGGGTTCAATAAAACTTTGTGACTGACAGGTCATTATGGACAAAACAGAACTTTTTTGAAGGAAATGCAATACTTGATGCTTACTTTGGATGGACACTCCATCAAACTCTATCTAAATCTATATACCTCTAAAGATGGCTCAGAAAAGTGTGCATTTCTGCACCGACCACAGCAGCTGTGGTCCTCTTACAGTTATATAGTTATGATTTTGTGGTAGATATTACGGCTAACTATCTTGGGTCCTGTCCTGAACATAAAATAAAAGTGAGTAACTATATAAGCATGTTCTCTGTATTCTGTGCAGTTCTAATTCTAATAAGAATAAAATATCCAACCATTACTGGGAGGTTTTCAGGGATTCAGGGATGTACATAATACACATAATGGCTTTAAGGCAATTGTCTTAATGTACTAGAAAAGTACCCTTTTCCCTTAGCAAGAACTAAACGTGTATATAATGTGTACTGATCTTCTCCAGGACACAGTATTGCATGCTCCCGCTCTAACACAAGGTTATCAATGAGCACAATTTAGCAAAGAGCTGGTGGTCTATTCCTGGAGGAATAAGATATAAGATTTCAAGGGGAAGGTCACGACTAAGGTTGCAAATTCCATGTATTTTCCTTCCTCCTGTGATGGAGTCAGGCTCCAGAGAAGACTCTCTCTAATCATATGGATGTCGCTGGGATAAATAAATGTTGCCTGGCCAATCTGGGGTACCATGGACTGTTCAATTTGCACGTCTACATAATTTACATCCAGAGGTGAGGAAATTCCAGTGCACTTAAGTGGTGGATGTAGCCACACTGTTCTCTGCCCAAGTCCCAGTTGTAATGGTGCTATGCCTCAGCAAAGATGCAGCTCAGAGAGGTTGCTTCATCTTCCCTAACATTTGTTTCCATGTACTTTACGACTACTTCTTCTGCTAAATAAAGCATTATCTTGCTTGATGTACACCCTCCGCTGATGCAAAACTTAAAACTCTGGAGAAATAACTTGCAAATGAAATGAAATGGACATTGTGAGCCGATTTATTAAAATGTCTGCTAATGCATAATCTGCCAAGCAGCAGACAGTACAAGGCCAGTTCAAGAGCAAGTTGTGTTACGAGGACATTCTAACAAATACACTCATGGAGAGCATAAGGTTTATCATCACACTTATTTCCTCATTATTGCCAATAAATGTCATAAGTGCATAAAACACAGATATGTTCCTTACTACATGTAATAAGAGTTAAAATGTATTTGTACAGGAGCCTAATTTTCAGATGACAAAGTTAATATTTAACAGACACGTCTAAATGGTACTACAGTTTGACTTTATTCCACAACCAACCATCTACATGACATTGTTGACAAAGATTGTTAAAGCTCACATGGTCACGTGGTTCTGTTGCACATATATGTTAGTTATGGAGGTCTACTTACATACATTAACTTGTTTTTATGGTCAAAAACCTCGTAGTTGCTGTAAACGAGCCGATAGAAATCCTTCTTTTCTGACGCTGTGCTGAGCCGCGATATTTCAGATATAAATCTCAAACCCAGACAGACTGTGTTGTGATTGGCCAGCCAGCGTAGAGCCTTTCCAACTGTCTTGTGATTGGCCAATGCCCGGAAGTGACATAATCAGCACACCCGCTCTCAGAAGCGCAGCTCCCCCCTCTGGAACGGTGGCTGCACTGCTACTCATTATCAAAACATTGTTTTAACAGTGTTTAAAAATAGCTTCTTCACGACTCCCCACCGCAGTCCCTTTTATGATTTACCCCGAGTCAAAAGACACTGACGCGCGTGAAACACCTCCACAACGGACGTTATTCGTCTTCTGCGGTTCAATGTACGCAACCGGATGTGCCCGGACTAGTGCCCGGAGCAGGAGGATCTGCTGTTCAGGAGAACCGCTGTTTACGTAACCAGACAGGGTTCTTTCAGAGATCTCGCTGAGCCCGAGATTACAATAAAACACAGCGTTCTCAGCAGTGGCTGAACTGTTTGTTTTGAGCCTTCAGGGCTTCTTAAACAAGGTAATGACGCAGATACACACTGAAAAACAGCGTTAATTGGAACTTCCGGTCTAGGTCCGCTTTAAAAAATACTTGTTAATGAGGTAAAACAGTCACAACAAAACAGTGACAGTACTCAATATTCATAATGGAAACTGTGGTTTTATTGTAAATCATATCAGACCGACATTGAGACCGTTACTGAAGCCATTATAAGTGACAAATGTCTCCTGTTGATTTGGAGATTAATTAGGTTTTCCGTCATACATCATGATCTCACACCTGGGGGCAAACTCAAAGCAATCTCATAAGAAACGGTTGCATTTTGAAAAAACATACTGAAAAAAACCCCCAAAACATTCATAATTTATAGGAGATCATACACCGGATCAGTGTAAGTCAGCTTTCATTTATTATAGCAGTGGATTGTTGGGGATGTTGTGTGTAACCACTGTGTAATGATTTATTTCTCCACATAGGGATTGGCAATGCATCAATTTCCCATTAATGTCTACCTTTCGACGTATTCTCGATAAATCTCCAGCCTCTGATGTGCAATCTGTATCAAGTCTCCAGCTGGTTTACCTGCATAACACCATACAGCCTTTTCAACACAAAGTTACACGTGGAGTACAAACACCGACAGAATCATATGCAGTAAAGTAGCACATCTCTTTTACTTGCAACAGCAGACATGAATATTTCATTCTTAAACACATCCTCCTTTTGAAATCTTATTCATTCTTCTCATCTTCTATATTCAAAAGGCAGCCTGTCGAGATCATCCCCAGGCTTCAAACTCTATACTGTTCTCTGTGTGAAATCGTTTTCTGCCTGGGCTTTAAATGCATCCCAAACAGTGTATATTTCATTGCTTGCCCACAGCAGCTGTGGCATACTGTCTGCTTACTCATGAAGTTGAAACTTTGTTACATTCATAACCAATTTTTCATATGTCCTTGGGCAGCACTCACTTTTTTTACTTCTGATTTGCTGCACTTTCTTAACTCTGCTGACCAGTGAGCTGTTAATGTGTCTCCTTCTGCACAGCACACAAACATGGAGACCCAAATGTAAGAAATATACAGAAAAGCAGCTCTGTTAATACCTGAAATACTTTGCAATTCAGGAGTTCGTCCATTCTCTGCTTCAATTAGTGGATCTAAAGTGATGAAGAGCATCAGGACCAAGGTTTTAGCAATCCAAACACTAGACTGGAGTATATCAGATTGTACCATTCAATTAGTCCCATGTAAGTGAGTGGACAATCCTTGAGTAGACAATGAAACTTAATGTGATTGAGTGATTGAGAGAGAGAGAGAGAGTAGCAACTCCAATGCATTTGGTAACAGAAAAGAAACCTTAAGATGGTTTGCTAAATGCTCATAAACACATGCCATTAAAGGGATACCTCACCGATTTGAATGTGGCTTTGTATTGCTAGAATAGCAGTCGTATTTTTTAGAAAATGTGCTTCCCTCCCTCAGTTTTTCACTGAGTTGTAAAAAAATCTGTTTTCCATTTTCAAAATGTGCCCTACTGTGAGTCAAACGACACGTTTTGCATCACAGTAGGGCACATTTGGATAAGGGAAAACAGATTTTTTTACAAATCAGGGAAAAACTGAGGGAGGGAAGCACATTTTCTAAAAAATACTACTGCTAATCTAGCAATACAAAGCAACATTCAAATCGGTGAAGATCCCTTTAAGGAGAGGAGAGACAAAGCAAATGTAAGCTCAAATGTAGGACTAGAGCAGTGAAAACAGAAATACAGTCAACTCTTTCCTGAACAACAGGTGCAAGGTTTGTTTTTAATTTCCAAGAAATTAGCCTTTTATATTCATATCAAGTGATGCTAACTGTAGGATGCATAGTTCATCACACTTTGAATTAAAAGGGTCAGGTGAGGGTCACTGCAACATTCAACTTCAACAATAAATTGCACTCCGTGCCTTAAATGCTTCACCACACATACTGCACCATAAGCTCCAACGGAAAAAAAACATGTATGAGGAACACTGTAGATGGGTAAATTAAGACTTTATCCATACCAATAGTGATATTAATACTGATACTTTTCAATTACGTGGTTCTGAGGACTGGTGGAGAACTCAGAGGAACAGGGCCAAAAGCCAGATTAAAGGTTCAGTGTGTAAGAATTAGTGACATCTAATGGTCAGACTGACCATTAGACATTCACTCATACATGTCCCATTTGTCCTCCTTTTTCTTCATCGTTTTACACATCATGTTTAATTGGCCTGAGTGGTTCTTCTTCACCTATGAAGCTGTATAAGCAGCCTTGGATAAACAATGATCCAAGATGGTCTTTGTAAATCAAGGCCCTAACCTTGAGTACATATAAAAGGCTATTAAAACCAGATGATTTTTGTTTTCAATTGCACACTTTTACTAGTATGTTTAATTTCTGCCAATAAACCCTCATGTTCCCTCTGGGATTATTCAGCACATACAATAAGTTCTTAATCATAGCGAGCGTTACCTTCCATCAGCGTCCGAGCTTTGC
This sequence comes from Microchirus variegatus, assembly GCF_963457635.1. NCBI lineage: Eukaryota > Metazoa > Chordata > Actinopteri > Pleuronectiformes > Soleidae > Microchirus > Microchirus variegatus. The sequence goes on from NC_139808.1 coordinate 14,036,066, forward strand.
TACAGCAGCCAAACCTGCTGCGGCCCCTCATATTTAAATGAGATAGTCCACCATGATGACTGGAAGGTAAACCAACGCTGCAAAATGTCTAACATAATTGCCTGAAGTCGGCAGGTTCATCATCATTAGAGAACATTTGGGAAGCGGATAATGCCAGCACACTTCATCCCTATGTGACACCCTTTATAATGCAATCTCTTTGGACCAATGAACTACAATATCATGATGTGGGCTCCGTGTGATTATAATAATTACGACAATAGTGCTGTGGCCCTGTGATAAAACGCAGTCATAATATGTTTTCGTGCTGTGCTCATGCGGGAAAAAAGTTTTAATCAGTTACCAAAACCTTGATGACACAGAAACCCTGAGGTCAGGTAGATTTGTCCTTGGTTTCTGAAGCTGCCACATACGGTGGTCTGCTGTGGGCCCTGTAATTAAAGGGAAACTGGAGACAAGAAGGCACACACGTGTGGGTAAACGGGTATCTAACTGCCCTTGGCCACCTCACATGATATGTTCAACCAGCAGTTTCTACCCACAAATTGGTGTGATTTGATGTCACCGGCTCACATTTTGTTCAGTCCGCGTAGATGTTGTCAGTTTTACAAAGGAAACCTGTGCTTTATTTAGCTGTTATTCTGCACTTATCAAATCTGTCTGTACATGTGCCCAAAACAAGGCATTACACCAAAGTACACAGAGAACAGCGGCACACAGTCTGCTCTTTCATCTGCTGGTGGGAACAACATGCTCTCATTAAAGGAACAGTTGACTTGGTCCAACTGACCACAGACTCCAACTCAGCTATGTTTTTGTGTTTATGTGCAAAGCCAAGTGATTTTAACAAAGAAAAATATGCCCTTGTTTTTTTTAAAAGGATGTAAAAATAGGTTTCACCACTCAGGTATTAAAGGACAAGTGATCCTGAAACACGAGCACCCGTCCTCTGCCCCCGCCACTGATAACTATTTATAGCCCCATACAAATGATGAGTGAGCAAATATGGTAATGATGTCATAGGTTAAAAAGGCCAGGCAGCTTTGCACTCAGCAAAAATAAACACAAGTAGGTTTTTGCTTGCTGCAGGTGTATCTGTCCTGAGGAGAGGCTCTTTTTTTATGAAGGTATATTCAGCAAAGGCAGCAGCGTAACTGGCAGCATGAGAATGTGTGCTGGGATCATCAAAATATCTGGATGACTATGAGCATTGTTCAAGTCGACAGTATGAATTTATCAAATGTGACTGTTTATTCCTCCTCCCTGTTTTTTTTCAAGGTTATTTAAGAATCCAGTTCAGCTGACTCAACCAGTCATAATACAAACTTGTGTAATGTTGAGATGATGTCATAATGCGATGTCAGCTTTAGGTCACAGTGACACATGGTGAAACCACCTTAGAGTCACTTACATTTTGTGTGAACAATGTGCACAAATCAAATCCACTTACTGAGGCAAAGCAAATGGACAGTGTGGCTTTTGCTTTGAGGTCAACTTAAGTAGACTTTAAACAGCTCTAAGTCACAGCCTTAACCACAGTGGTTGTGGATGTCACTTGGCTGTTTTCAAAGTGAGCCCGAGGAGAACCCGATATTATCTGTGTTGAACTAGCCAGTACTTATTATTATTAACAATATTCCCAGGATATAGTATTAACTACAACAACCACAGGCCCCCCCTTAAGCCCAATTTATACTCCTGCGTAAAGTGCTCTGCGTAGGCTACGCAGAGTCCTCTGCGTCAACGCAGAACCTGTTGTAGAGCCTCTGCGTCGTCTCCGGCTGCACGGAATAAGTGTCCGTCACTCCGTCAAGGGACAACGGAGACGGCAAGAGCTGCGATTGGTCCTCAGGACAGGCCGAGCGAAGCTGCTATGTGCCGGCTCACAGTGCGCACCGAGCGTCCACAGAGGGCGGAGCTGAACACCGCCGACTTCGTCACTGCCGAACTATAAATACGTCATATGTTAACACACACAGCACATGTTTAGACTCTAAATGGCCAATTTCTCGCCTCAAATTATCTTAAAACTGCGTTCCGGGACACAGAAAAGTGACAAACGGCGGCTGTTTCAACAAAAACAACAGTCTTTCTCCCTCGGACGCCATTGCTCACTGTAGCCAAAAGCACAACAACCTTGCGCAGCGACCCCTACTGATCGGGCGGGAAATTGTAGCGCCTATCCGTCACCACGACGCAGAAGTATAAAGGCTCGAGTGGTCTACGTGGTGACGCAGACGGATAACGCATTACGCAGTCGGAGAAGTATAATGTGGCCTTAAGACCACACCACTGACCTGGAGCATGCACATTTGCATTCAATCTGTGGCACCAGAAATTTTGGGCTGCATGTGAAAGTCCACACAGGGAGCCACAGCAGTTGGCAACATTTAGTGATGCAGAAACTATGAATTGGCCTTATGCAAAGAAACCAAGATGCAACTGTACATGGAGCTCGAAAAAAAAAAAATGTGTTAAAGTTATTTTCTGAGAATCAATTTAGAGCACTTTCACACCAGAGCCGTTTGGTCTGCTTTAAACGGACCAGAGTTTGTTTCCTCGGATAGGCGACGTGTAAGAGCTCATCCACACTCACATCCACTCCACACTGATGTGGACAAAACAAGACAATTCTGGTCCGCCTGAGAACACATGTCTCGGTTCACTTTCAGGAGAACCCTGGTGTGGTTTGCTTACAGAAGGAAATGCAAACAGACAATCCAGCAAGCCAAAGAGAGGAAGTAAACCAAAGAGAGGAAGTGAGGATAGCTCGCTGCCTCGCCTGCTGCTCATACTGGTCAGCTTCTTGTGAAAACCCATTAAGTTTTAAACGCCAAAGTAAAAACAGAAACCCCCAAGACTGCATAAATTTGGTGCTGCGCCATTGTTTGTTTGTGTGATGAACAATACGACTGAAGGGGATGGATTCATGGCTAATCGATGAGCTGGGTTTCCTCCTACCTCATGCATCTTTTCTTCCTGGTCAGTGATTGTTTTGAGCAAATACAGCCCCAAGCAAGCGTTACGTTGTCCACACGGTTTGGTCAGCTCACAAAAGTGCAGTGTGAAAGTGAAACAAACCAAATGAATGTGTGGAATTTGTTCCCGGCTTTCCCCCTTCCCCATTTGAGTCGGATCCCCTGGACTATCCTGGTGTGAAAGTGCCATTAACGTACAGGAAGATGCAGCAGTTGATTGTGCTTATATCACAAAATTACAATATGAAACCAAAACTATGACTGGGTTAAAGATGTGCAGTGCAATGAAAACATGAACCTTGGTTCAGACTTAACTGTAAACACACAAAGATGCCGTCCACTTGTCTACACTGTAGTGACCTAAAGGCAGCATTTCTCAGTGTCTGCTGCGCTTCATTTTTCAATCTTCATTCCATCTCCTCCGCTATGACTGAGTCACTGGAGTGCAGCATTATTAAAAGCATTTAATTCACTGTGAACATAGTCTACATTCAGACCGTTTCCTCATTTGAGTTTCAGCTACTCTATCAAAATTAGAGCTGGAACAGTTGACTGACAGGAAATTAATTGCCAGCCATTTTGATAGCAGATTAATTGTTAATGTCATTTATCAAACTAAATGCTTTTCTGGTTCCCTGGTCCCATTCCTTAGTTTCTATGAAATTCGATTGGGTAGCCTCTATGACAGACTAAACAATTATTAATAGTCATCATAACAATTATAATGATGACGAAACAATAAGCAGATTGCTGAGTGCAGCACACTCCCTTTAAGTGTCACACTGATCCTGTACTGTATCCTGTGTATCACAGATATTTCATGAGACTTTTCAGTTTAACGTCCATTGATAAAATGCACCATTTGAAAATGTTCTCAGAAGGAAAAAGAAAAAGGATTTATACCAAAAGAGAGGGAATTTTTTTCCATAAGAGTAAAATAGAAACCATGCAAGATCACCCAGGATGTTGTCTTCACAGACTGACTGCTCAGAAGCAGGACACTGGCTGCCATTCTTTTGATTTCACATGGCTTCTATTGACTTTAATGGAAAATACATTTTTCTGTGTAAATATACCTCTTACAGCTGACTGACATCCTCTCTCTACAGCAATATTTCCTTCCATCCATTGAGTCTGTGTTTTCAACACTTTTTGCACACATTATATAAACATATCAGACCCTGAAATGTCTGATTTCTGGACAGGAACCATGGAAGATTGTGATTAGTCATGACTTGGTGCTATTTAATATTTTAGGATTAGTGCTGCTACAAAGGTCTATGAAATGACTAAAAATACTGATAAAAAATATATATTTTAGATGTTATATAAATAAATCTGACTCATTTGCATCAATCTCAGCAGAGAAAATCTGAAAATTGAAATATCTGCTAATCGATATCTTATTGAATGTAAATGAATGTGTCATTTGTTCAGACACTACACTTCCTGGACACCCATGCTGTGCAGTGGTGACCTAATAAAGTGCAAAGCCTCTTTAAAGCAAACCTGGAATTGTGCCCAAATAATGACAAAAAAATACCACATAGTGCCGTCAAACTCCATAAATGAATCCACTCTGCACTTAGCTAACAATAATGACCCAACAGTGTGTGGAGAAACATGTCTTGGTCTCTGATTAACTCTCGTGGCAGTGTTGATGAGCTGATTCTGCGCCTTTTTTTTTTTTTTTCAATTTAAAATCACAGCCACCGCGTTGGCGGGGGGGGGAATAAGTGAAACGCTGTCGTGCACACGCGCCGACTCCACATCCCATCATCACTCACTGGCAACATCTTGCAAACACAGATGGTGGAAAAGGGGGGGAAAAGAACTCAAGCAGAGCGCCAAAGACGCGTGAACTGACAGCCATGTCCACGCCTAGCATACAAAACACAGTCACACCCACTGAGCCGGACCGACTCTGCTCTGATACCGCTTCAAATCTGCTTTCTATCAACACCCATGCTGCTGTACAGTAGAAGAAACTGTGCGCCTTTTTTTAATCTGATCCATATTGCGCAATACGCGTATAATGTGCGTAGTCTGTGTACGCGCGACTGATCCTGAAATAATCTCCGGACAATGCACAAATGACACGGACCATTAAACAACAGGAGCATGAACAGTGAAGTGGACATTTGGTTCCACCTGACGCAGACGCGTGTCTCTTCAGGCCCTGGAGCAAACAATCTGGTGACACAGTAAACTTTGGCTAGCGCTAAAACACACACACACACACACTGACACTGACGGACACGCAACTTACTTTTCCTGCATGACATTCTCCTTGATGGCTCCCAGGCTGGAGTAGCTCCCCTGCTGCTGCTGCTGTTGCTGTTGCTGCTGCTGCTGCAGCTGGAGTCTGCAGGTGGCCAGGTGCCGCTGGTGTTGATCTTTCAGACACACGTTTTCAGCGCACAGATCCGTCACCTGGACCTCCAGCTCCTCGATGCGGACCCGCTGCTTCTCCAGCAGCTCCTGTTGGGTCTCAATGATCTTGTTTAGCTCCTGTAGGTACTCCGCTGCCTTGCTGGGGTTCTCCGCCGGGTTCTCCATCTCGTGAAAGCCCCGCTGTCCGTCCATGAAGAAGATATCCTCACGCGCGCGAGGGGGAAGCAAACAGCCCTCTTTCGCTCTCTCTCTCCCTCTTTCTATCCTTCGCTCTCCCACTCGCACAAACAAACAAACAAATAAATAAATAAATAAATAAATAAACAAACAAACGCTGAATCAGTAGTAGAAACAGTGTGCGCTGTCAAATCCACGCATCCTCCTTCGCTCCGACATGGCTCTTGTGTAAGTGTAGTGGCAGCAAGCTTTGCTTTGAACTTGTCGCGCAGCTCTGCGCACGCCTCTGCCGCCGCTGCCGCCGCGTCCACAAGCTCCGCAACGCCAACAACCAAAGTATAAGCTCCAGCCGCTCGATCCTCACACTGGAGCAACAGCAGCAGCGGTTAACCCCTTCGTGACTGGAGTGGTCGAGTCCACGCTCCACTCACTGTGGCTCTCCTGGGTAACGCGGCGCGCGCGCGCGCGCGCGGCCATACTCACAGGTGTGTGCGTGTGTCCGTGCGTGCATGTGCCATTACGCATCTGCTCAACAGGTTTTTTTTTTTGGTGTTGTTCTTAATTGTTTGTTTTTATTGCCCAATTGTTCAAACACTATACACATAGGTGGAGACCGGGGATGGTTTAAACTAAGGGATAGTTGTAACATAAGAGTCATGTGATCAATCCCATGTGTAACCACGCCCTCCCGGACCTTGCATGTGGATTTAATTTGCATTTTGCATGGCTGTGTAAAGTAGCATAAAAACAACAACAATCTTCAGGTAAGACATTTTTGATAATTCTGATATTTGTTGACACTGTTGAAGTTTGAATGATGTAACTCATGTTAGAATAAATACAAGGTTCTTAGTTTAAATGTGAGTCATTTCATCAATGCTAATGCTAAGCCATGTGTGCTGCTGGTACAGCTAGTCAAACAATGGCTGACTGGTGGGTTTCAACCATCCCCTGTAATTACAACTTCCATATTTTCTCTTACCCTACTTCTTTTTTTCCCCACTATGCCAAGATGGTGTGTGTGTCTGCACATGCACTTAAAGCTGCATCAGATGAAGTGAGGCAGGGAAAAATCAGCGAGGTTCAGTCACTAAAAGGTACTTCACACTGCCATGTAACACTGAGCAGATACTGCAAGAAATTACAAAACCTTCAAGAACAAGAGAGCTGCTCACTGTGGCATATATCTGTCATCACTGCGACTGTGATCACTCTGATTAGATAGATAGATAGATAGATAGATAGATAGATAGATAGATAGATAGATAGATAGATAGATAGATAGACACATTTATGTTTTATGACTTGAGGCAAACACTGTGTCCATGTGTGTTGTCTTTGTAAGTGGCAAACATCTTACTTGAATCATGTTGATTAAGAGCTGCTTCTGTCCTCCTGCTGAAGTTTTCCAATCAATATGTTCTATAAAAGTAATCTAGCCTTAGGATCCACACCACTGTTCATCTAGTTGTTGTTGTTTGAAAGTGCTTTAGTGTTGGCACATGCACACAATAAGCTTGCATTGATGCATATTGTGTTATGTGGACTCAATTTGTTGTTCTTCAAATCTTAACGTGACAGTTTACCCCAGATTGTGTTAGGAAATAAAGTGTTAACAAGTAAAAGGTGTAAAAAGGTCCAGGGTGTAAGATCTAATGGTGAGACTGCAGATTGAAACAAAGACTGAGAATTCCTCCACTCACCTCTCCCTGTCTTATGCACGTTAGTTTCCTAACACAGGATGTTGTTCTTTGTTTGTGTGGGAAGCTTCCTCTTCAAAACACACATTTTTGGTTTGTCCATTCAAGCTGCTGTAGGAACAAAGATTCACAAGATGAGGTTTCAAAAACAATCAACATGTGTAGCAAGTTTTGTTCATGTACGTGAAACACGACAAAAAGTCACCCGATGAAAGCTGTTTTTCATTTTCGTTTTTCATCTTAAGCCCCTTCCACTTCCATTTCTCACGCATTTTCCCAGCATTGCTGTCAGATGTAAGTTTAGATTCTTTCTGATGTGGTCGCAGAAATCCATGAGTTTTGGGGAATGTTCAGGGCTTGAAATAAGTGATTTACTTTGAGGAAAAATAATAATAATAAGAAGAAGAATAACTCTTTCAGTTTCAATAGGGTTCTTGCACAGTCATGCTCGAACCCTAAAAGTACTCATAGGTAGTATATTCCATCCATCCATCCATTATCTACTGCTTTAGCCTCCACCGGAGGGTCACGGGGGGTGCTGTGCCTATCTCAGCTGACATTGGGCGATAGGCGAGGTACACCCTGGAAGGTTCGCCACATATAGAGACAAACAACCATTCACTCACACTCTCACTCCTACGGTCAATTTAGAGTGACCAATTCACCTAATGGTAGTATATTCAATTTCTGATAATAAACCACACGGGACCTGTAAGGCTGCAAGCAGTGTTGCATGGGCTCGGGAATATAGATACAGGAGGATCACAGTGTTACCGCTGAAAATTAATAGTTAAATATTTCAGAAATTATAAAAAAAACTCTGAAAATCAGATATTGTCATACACACTGGGTGTCTTCGATAGGATGGTTTTAGAGGTTGTTCATCAGGGGACTCATTTAGAAAAGTTACGTCGTGTATAAAAGCATTTACCATCAAGGATAATAAAAATCCGTCAAGGGGAAAAAAAATGGACTTTATATAATTGAGTTTGCAGACACAAACTGTGCGACAGGTAGTTTAAGTCTGTGGTGCTTGGTGATGAAGGTTCACACCCGTCGTGTCAGCTGTGTTTGTTCATGCGTGAGGTGAACAACCTTCTCCACATTCCTCTCCACCAGCTCCATAATGTAAACACCAAGTCAGCTTCACGGGCCGCTCGGAAAGCAGCTTGCTCAGTCAAGGCGCGAGAGTGTTGAAGTGTGTGAATTGATAATTAAAATATAGTTCAAATATAATCTCCCTTTTAAAGGCATTCTGCATCATGTGATTCTGTCATTTAGAAAATGTTGGACAGAGAACTAAACTGCCACAGAAACTGTTGCACTGAGCCACATCTCCTCCGGGCTTTCATCTCATGCTGATTTATTACACATGGCGTTGTTGCTGCACGGTTAAACACGCATCGCTTTGGGAACATGAAAGCACGATGCCCGTCTTGGCCCCTTGGAGGCAGCAAAACCCCTAAAGATTCAGCAAAATCTTCAAAGCCCAAACTATATCAGATGTGTGTATTGCCTGGAAGTTAGCACAGCGCTGAAGTAGACCTGTGGCAGTGCAATTTTAATATTTATCCCTTTTACAAATGTAGTAAATATCAATAAAGATGAGCCCAATATTGATCAAAATGAGTGTGGCTACCAATTCGATCATGACATAGAGGCCCTTTATGTTGTTGACATGTTAAATATGATATATGTCATATTTTATTATACTTTTTTATATATTTAACATGTAGTGCCCTCTATAGGGACTTCTGTGACACTACAACATAAACTCAGCAACCCAGCTGTTGTATCACTAATGTTAACTAGCTGTTAAATGAATGGGGGTTGCATGTATAGTAGTTTATTTAACTTTAAATGTGCACATTATATCATGTTCCAGCAGGAGTATGGGTATTATTGTTAAATGAATGAGTCTGGACGCTATAAAATAAATTAATTGTGATGTTTTTCATATGACTGAACCACTGAATGGATGGAGGGAGCTTGCCGCTCATCCTATGGAGAACATGTGTAATCATGGTGTAACTGATGTGCCATATTAATCACAGCCGTAGCCTTTGTCACATACATAAACGCCTTGCTCCTCCCAGAGGATCAGTGGATCTGCAGCCCAGCTGTCTTTGCGATTATAATTTTTTTCCTCCAACCCCCCCCCCCCCCCCGTAACCATCTCTGTGCTGATGCCCTTCCCACCTGACCTTCATAATTCCTTAGTAATTGCTTGTGTGAATGCTGTTGCATACCCTGCATCAGTGTGGACCACTCAGTGGGTGTTGCCGACTCAACATTACCATTTAAAGAACATTAAATTCGCACGAGAGTCGAAGCCTGCTCTGCTTTTATTGGCAGCTGCTTACGCTCACTAAAAAACACACCGTTTAGACGACAGCATATTTTCTGTGTAATCACACTTTGATTTATTAGTCTATTGACAGAGAAAGCTTCCTTTAATTGTATGGCTTTTATGGACTAAATGAAGAATTAAAAAACAATAGATTAATCAGAGATTGCAGCTTTTTGTTAAATGTGGCCATTTAAAAGAATAAATGTAAATGCATAATATATGTGTGTATATATATATATATATATAGTTCTTGTTCCCATTCAATAAATATGTATTGATACCTTGTACGTGTAATCATCTTAGACATGCGTAAGACAAGTGTACAAACATAATGGAAGGTTTTACTGGCTGAAATTGAACATATCCATAAGTGTGTGTTTTTTTTGGTGTGTATTGTATGGTTTTCATTGCCATAAAATAGGCTTATATATATATATCTGTGTGTGTGTACTTAAATTAGTATTTAGGGGCTCTGCTTTGACAGCAGCCTAAATGGATATCTGTTTATGGTTTTCAATTGAAGGTGAATGGCTTTTCCCACATAAATACTACTAGACATAAAGGAAAATACAATTGCCAAAGACTGAAACGGTGGAAGATTGTGGTTTTGTAGTTTTTATTTCCTTCCGTATGCCGCTGTAGTTCTCTGGCCTATTTGGGATCCAGGTTCTTGTTGTCTGCAGTTTCATCATCACCAGAGGTCAGGTCTAAGCAGCCAATTGAATCATTTTTTAGAAAAGGAGTGACAGAGAAAACTGAAGGTTACAGTCAACTACTATCAGTGATGTTATCATGATGTACTGACCACGGCCTGCGTTGTTCTTCTACATGACTACCACTTTTGCAGCAAGAGCTCAGTTACATTTGTTTTTGTTTTTTTGAGTCATAGATGAGAGAAGCCCATCTGGGTACTTTGCTCTTCTGTGATGTCTCCACCTGTGAAAACATACTCTCTTACTAGACTGGCTGCCTGCAAATACATATTCTGAGGTCTCATATTATAGCACATACAACTACCGTATTCTGATAGCTCCCTTTTATAAAAGAACATCTCTGCATTACTATTTCAGTGCATCTGTATGTACTATTCTGAACACTTTTTTAGAAATCATTATTATATTTATTATATTATATTTATTATTGGTTGATATTTCTCTGGGTTCTCCGGTTTCTTTACAGTTACACTGGACACTCTAAATTGACCATAGGAGTGTGAGAGTGGACGTTTTTTTTGTCTCCCTGTGGCCCTGTGATGGACTGGTGACCTGTCTAGGGTTGTGACCCTGCCTATGTCAACTGGGATTGGCACCAGCAACCGTCAAGCCGAGGATAAAGTGGTAGACAATGGATGGATTATTGGTTGATGAATCAAATTCTACACAAAATGTTTTAGTCGCACTGCGAGTGTTTTCAGTTGGTCGCTGGTACTTTTACAGTGTTTGTTTTCGCCCATATGGGGTTGTGGTCCTTCTGATAAGTTACGTGTGTGTTCTCGTCTAAAATGCATGCACACACAGGGAAACATAAAATTCAATCTTTACTTGCTTTAACTTTAAAGTCCATAAAAGTAATGCAACATGACTACATTAACAATTGAGTCCGTCTGCTGTCTGGTTTTTCTAACTGTAAAATTATCTTAGAGTGAAAGACCAGCTATTTTCCCCCAGTTTTTCGTAACAATGCAAAGGAAGATCAGTGTAGGATTCTATGCATCATCACAACAACATGGTCATTGAGTTCCTTGGACCAGCAGGAGATAACGCACACGTCTTCTGTTCCATATCATCCCTTCATACGTCTTGAGTGAACGTATGGCACATTCATGTTCTGCTCTCCCTGTGTGAAAGAGTTTCTTCACAGCAAATAAAACACTACACGGCCTCTTGTCCATGGAGAAAATGTAATTTTTTTGGAAATGTGCAGGGTTATTCTGTCTGTCACGTTATAATTACAGATGTGTGTGTGTGTGTGTGTGTGTCACAAACTGTACCACAGTCTTTTGATTTGGGCCATCCATCCCTTCCTCCTTCCATCTTAAATTGATTTTAGGATAAAGACAATAGTTAATAAAACAAGACTACCTGCAGAGAACAAGGGCATCACTAATTCCCTCCTTCACTGTGAAGAATCCTCCTCACGTAGAGCCTCTTTCTATAAAGTAATTACAAACTAAATGCCAGACTTTCTAAAATGGATCCCTGTAAAAATGCATTATATAATTGGCAAATGCTTTGGCAGCAACATAATTGTTTTAAAGCCAATAAAGCTACTTGCATTTAAATTGAATTAAATCTAAATTATGAAATTTGCTTTTCACACAGTGTTGAAGTTGGTTAGAAATTACTTTTTGTCCAGTTTAGTTAAGTAAAGTTTATATTCTATAGCACTTTCAAATATATAAAATACATTAACACATATTGAAATAACAATTTAAAAAAGGATTAAACAATCGACAGGGAATAAAAATGTCAATAAATAGTTAAAACCAACATTTTAAAATGAATGTGGATGAACTTGAGATCATAAAAAGTCTAGCCTTGTCTCTAAAAACTCATGTGCTACTGGATCATTCTTTTACACAATGCATGCCCTCTGGTGGTTCACTGCATTCAGGGCAGAGGCAGCCAACACTGTTGGGTGTGAAGATGTTAGCTGTCCAACCAATAAACTGTGTAATGTGATGAATCCAGAGCATAAATGCTAGCCTCCAACTGCTAAATAAAAGGGTGGGTGTTCATTCACATCGTGTCTCCTGACGAACACGATGCAGCTGGCTAAAATACTCTCAACCATCACCCGCCAAAACCTTTGATGCGTTGAAGCACATCACTGAGGGGAAACTAGGAAATGATAATGTGCATAATTCACAAAAAGAGTCTCTGATCCTTTTCTTTAAAGGAAAAAAAAAAACATGGCAGATTACAGTACGACGACCCACCGATCTTTTACTGAGGAATGCAGTGTGTTCCGCTAGCTGCATCTCTCAGCAGTGCTGTAACACATTCACTTTTTCATCCGTGTGCCACTTCCACTGGATCCTCGGAGTATATATTTTTGTCAGCGCGTTGGCTTGCCTCAAATCTTCAGTGAGAAACACAAGTGTCATCTCACAAAAGGCCAACATATAAAAGGTTGCTACAGAAACGGTGACAGCAGCAGCTGTAATGCCACATCCCATATGTCCCCCAAGATGAAAGAGCGACAGGCTGAAGTGGCTGAAGTGTGAGCGGCAGACACGGATAAAGCAAAGCTGGGGCCAAACGGTGAATTGGAGAGCACACGTGGGATTGTGTGTTACACCTGCAAGCTCACAGTTTGTGATTCAGTTGGACTGCACTCGGATTAGATTTATGTTCATGGTTAAGAAGGAAACCTCTCCCTTTTTTACAAAATAAAGTCAGTGTAAGAGAGAGGACACTCCTGAGTGCCCCTAATGGTGGAGTTCAGTTCAGTTCAGCTGAACTTCGTTCGGAACTTTAGAGCTGATATTTGAGCCACTGTTCCTGAAAATAAATAAAAAGAATAGCATGGATTTAAAGCGGCCCTTGCCCCATGTTCGCGTCGGTGCACCCGCCAATCTCAGCTGACAGGAAAAAAGGCCTACTGTCAATTTATAGTGTCCAATCCCCATGTTGCATCTTTTTGGACAGTGGGAGGAAAACGGAGAACCCAGAGAACACGGGGAGAACATGCAAACTCCATGCAGAAAGGCCTTCTTGTCCCAAAGGTAAGACTGCTAACCACTATGTGGAGGATAAAGCACTAGAAAATGGATTTATAGATATGCAACATTTTTTTAGGTAGTCAATGTTATATTTTATTCAACAGTGTACTTATTATTTAAAACATTCCCAACACAATGAATCTCTATTTCTATTGAATAAAGGTTTTATGGAGTCTGCTAGAACTTCCTGTGCAAACCATGATAAGATGAGGAAATGTTAGTTAATGGGTGTGTTTTACCCCGTTTCATTGTAAGTCTTTGTCACTAACGGATCATGACTGCTCATTGCTGTTTGCTGCATATTCAGTCACCCCGAAGCTCAAAACACACAGGGGAACCAAACAAGACAACAAATCCCATGATCTCATGCTGCTTCCCAACTATATCAAACTAGGGCTTTTGATGTTGTTTACTGTGTATTAAAGGACTATTAGGGGGAGGGATTCAGAAGGTTTCAAGACTATTTACTAACAGCATAGAACAGGCCCCTGCCCCCTAACACGAGTGACCACATTGGCCATTGTGTGGTGCTAGCAAGAAGCCGTCGATAATGTGTTTAGTTGGAGTATAGCAAATGAAGATGAAAGCTTTACGTGTATAAAAAAAAAAAAAGGTTTGTCACTGTCGTACTTTTTGTTGCCAGTCAGTCGGTGGCGCCGTGAGTGAATCTGTCCTTGGAGCACCACCGTTGATTATTAAAAGCACCATTTCTCTTCAGATTTCATAAGCAAAGTGGCATTCATTTACATTCTCAGCTCGCAGCACAAAAAAAAACAAAACATCAAATGATGCTGCTCAGTGATATCAGGGATACTTTTTCCTCCATTTCCAGAATGCCAATCCAGTGCTGCATGTGGATATTGATTTTTCAGCCACTATTAGTCATCATTAGCAATGACATGGATAATAGCAGGCTTTGGATAATTGTCTGCTTCTTTGTCTGCCTGACATATAGGTCTGTGTTTCCTCAGCCTTTCTCAGAGCTCAGTGCTGAAATCCATCAACTGCCACATTACAGAGTTTTATTTTCCCATGTCCGATACGATATCAGTGTCAGCCTCTGACTCGGGTTAGTCCACCTTTTCTGTTGATTTCTTGTCCCGAAAGAAATCTATATTTAACCATTTCAAATATTTACATGGTCACTGGGCAAAGGATGACTGGAGTTCTACAATCTGAATCCAAACTGCGCCTGTATGTCACAGCCAAACGGCTGCTACTTCCTTTGCACAGCTCCGTGTCCTTCCACAGCACCATGGACAGCGCCAAGACTCAGTCGCTGTCCTCTCCACAAGCCAACACGCTGTACCATTACATCTGACAATTTATCATGATTCATCAAATGATTAATTTATTAATAACACAGGTTATGAGGCTGGGTTGGCTACAGGGAGGCAGCAGGCTTGAGTTAAGTCTCCAAGCTTGTCTGTTGCATAGCAACTGCAATACACTATGTGCATGCTGATTGGAGGAACTGATTCCTTGTAAACCAGTGCTTTATGAAAACTTTTGTCTGTTGCAAAATTGCCATTTGTATTTATTTGTATTTATTTTTTTTACAGCAGTTCTTATTGGGTGTTTCATGGCATTCATTGGGTTTCATTACTGCCTCCACCTCCTCTGTTCCTTTGCTCATACCAAAGAAATAGCTAATTTCAAGGTGTGATATGTTGTGATTATATCACCGCTTAGGGTGTGAACATTGATGTTTCATGCTAATATGTAATTATAATACTTATGCTGTGTACAGTATAGTCTACTATACTTTCATAAAAGCAGAACTCCAGGGTTTATCCCTGGTTTATTCAGAGCACCTGAAACACTACAGAGGAAAACTCCTCTCTTCAATTCTTTTGTTAGCCAGTGCTAACTAGTGAATTCCCTCTGATCCATAGAGAGAGGCTGAGCTGTTTTATGATGGAGTGCCATTTATTATTGAACAGAAGCTCATTGGTTGTGACTACAGTGAGAATAGGTGCATGGAGTTAATCTAGCTCTTTCAGCACCTCCTGCCGATTGAGACAGTTGACAACTTTGATTGTTTTGATTACTTTTAAGACCTTTAATGAGTGTGACAAATCCACGCGGGGGTTGAGTGTTGAATCTTGCATTTTCATTGTATTTGAAGGTTCGGTGTGTAAGAGTTAGTGACATCTAATTATGAGACTGCTGAGTGCAACCAAACCTCTCACCTCTCCTTTTCTCTCCATTCTTCCACATTCATGCTTCTACTTCAAAGCAGGAAACACACATTGATTCATGGTGGCACATTGAGGCGACACTGGGACAGTCCAAATTGTCAAAAATGTTAGTTAAATGATTTATGGTTAAATGATCCCTCACAAAGAAAATAGCCAAGGGAAAATAAGATGGGTGAGTGGGGAAGATGTAAAAAAAAAAACAGGGGATGTAAAATTACAAAATTGCATAATACTAAACTTGACCATGAGAGATGATGTAAAAATGCAATGTAAGAACTGAGAATTAAAGCTAAAACAGAATAACGGGCAAACTAAAAGACTAACTGTCCCTCAGAGGCAGACAAACATGCTTGATGTTTGTAATAAATGTTTTATATTAAGACATAAAAGGACCATCATATACCATCAAATTAAGGAAACATGTTGAATTGATACACTGACTTCAATAATAACGATGGTGCAGCCAGTATATTCATTTGTGGGAGACTAACTCCATTTATGTTTTGTTCCGTTGCTCCTCCCCCCCTGCCTGCACCAAATAATGTAGCTTTTAGTACTTCATCACATGGGATGCCAGCAGAGTGAGCAGAAATACTGAACAATACTGGACCTAAAAAGCCTTAAATGGTCCTCTCGCAGAGAATAAAGACAAAGGTTTGCAGTGGACATGGGTTAAAATATAGACTGCTGAAAACTACAGAGGAAGCTGACAATGATATTATGAAAATAAAACAGATGGGTGGAACAATTATGATTGTGTAAGTGTTTCTGTACGAACACTGTGTAATGCCAGGAATCAGTGCAGCATTTTATTATTGTATTGTTCTGAGAATCTGGCAACCACGCCCCTGCAATGTTTTCAAACGGGATTGTAGTGCTATGGATCACTGTTGTTAACATTTTACATATATCACCCTTAAAGTCTCATTGAAACTGCGTCATTTCAGTTTGTGTTAAAATGTGAGCAGCTAAGAAAAGTGACAATACTGTCAGTAGTTACCTCTTTTAGGGATATGTTGCTACTACTGCTACTGTAAAGGTGTTCACTTTAATAGGGTGGCTTTGAAAAAGTATTATTATTTTCCTGCCAAATGTGTCTTTAAAATGTGATCACACCACACACTCTAAGTGAAGTACAGAACTTTGCTGTGAAGAGCCAAATAATGTTCATCTGTCAGTGACACACTTGCATGATACATGAGTATACATTATATTAGACCTCCAGTGTGCATAGTGTAACAGTTTAATGTATTCGTCTAGTGACTGTAGATAAGCCTAATGCCAGTGCAATTTGATTATCTTGCTTCTTTCATCTCGTGCAAAAAAGATGAATGTCTTTAACATCACAATATGGGGGTAATGTGAAACAAAAAGAGACTTTGCTGAGTGATTTTCCTCCTGTTATCAGATGCATGATAATAAAACTTGGGCTGAAGTCTCTAACAATACCAACGCAACCGCCACTGATGCAGTTCTTTTTGTTTATTTAAATGCTTCATTATCTGCAGTTAAATATATCTGTGGTGCCTTTAAACCACACTTCTGAGACCCACGTAATGAGAGGGAGGAGAGATAAATGTGACACTTCAAAGCGTTAAGACGCATTTTGGTGAAATAGCTCTTTGCAGTTTTGTAAACATCTTTTCGCTGTGAAATATGTAAATGAATCAAAGCAAGTGGCTCTTTCATCAAAATGACACTGAAATAGCAGATAGCGGGGTTAGGGGGTACAGCCAGATGTTGCATACTAAACCATTGCATTTACTCGCAAAATGTAGATGTCTTACAAAGCAATAGATAACTGCAGCTCACTCTGAGTGGATTTACCGACGATATCTGGGTGTTCGGTTCTTTTATTCCCAGAGGGGGATTTTGATTGTGTGATGCTGAGCCACGAGCTACGTTTATCTGATTTAATCAAAGACATTGACTGCTGGTCATGCAGCGCTCATACATTCTCATTATTCAGAGTTTTCAAAAAGAGGCACTGCCACAAAACTGCTGCTGCTCCATCATAGCTGCCAGGTATTTGAGCCATGGCTAACGGCAGCGGTATGAAAGGTGCAGAGTTGTAGAGGCGAGTCCAACTTGCAGTAAATAACAAACTCTGACTGAAAACACCACATAAATAAAAGATCACGCGCTCCTGTTATGTCTATTATTACATTTACTCCACACATCACAGCTTAGACTATTTCCAATGGCCCCTGGGGATAATATCTTCTCCAATCACATTTCTCTGCGCTGTGAACTGGTTCAGCTTTACATCAGGGTTTGTGATGCTCTATTCTCCACCGTTCCAGAAAGGTTGCCGTCACGAATGGAAGCAGAAAATTACATTTACTATCGATATTGTTGATAAAAACGCCAAAGGTCATTTAGTTCCTGGCATTCTAGGTCAAAATCAAAAGCATCTTTGATGTGGTTTAAGTGCACATGCAAAAGCGCAGCCGAGCAAGAAAAGGTGTGAAGACGACATAAGTCCCTGAAAATTGAAATTCAATTGTATGACCAAAATCTGTTGTGTGGTTTGGTCAGTGATTCGGTTTCTACTTGATGTGCAGCCTTGTGAATGTGAATTTTATGTGTCTTTGTCTTGTAAAACAAAACATTCTAATTTGGTAGGTATCACTATTGTGGCACTTAACCAGGTAGGTTTTCTTGTGCAGTTCACAGAGTTGGCACAGTTATGTACTGGTAGTGAAAGTAAGATAGCAGAAAGTCGTTCAGAGCCTCCAGCTTAAGGCTCTGGATTTACTTCCACAAAAGTTTGTTCTTCAGATAAAAAGGCTTCAGACAAGGAGAGCGATAACACAAGGTCAGATATTGGTCTGGGATTCAGTCATATGTAACTCGAGGCATTTATTATGTTCCGTATCTGTGTTCATTGGTGCCAAGAATAAGAATGATAGCCCAGTGCTATCAGTTGCCACAGTCACAATCTAGTGCCACTCAAGTATTGCAATATGGACCTTTTAATATTATGATCAACTATGTACAGGACACTGCAATGACACCATGGTTGGGAACCCCCTTAACTAAGCCCAACACCACCATCAGGTTTGCGTCAGGTCTCGAGGTTGACCAAGTTAGGTTAAACATCATTTTGCTCTGCAACTATTTGTAGATCTATGACTCATTTGCATCAAGGACACTCAGCTTCTATGTTAAGTGACATCCTTTTTGCACACCAAGGACAAACCAAATTTGCCTGTGACCAAACCAAATTTGGTTATTTCGGGGCCACATCCAAGAATGGCAGTTGTGTTCCAACAGACTGGTGAGGAAAACATCATATTGATTTAGAACAAACAATGCAAGGTTTGGGAACACTTCAGTGAGTCTGTTGCTTATTTTCTTTTAGTCTCGTGCTCAAATCTATTCAGAAAATGCACCTGTGGATGTAGTTGCTTCACTTTTTGTTCAATATGCATAGGCAGTGGGAAAAACGTGCAGCACCACAGTCTGTGTCGACACCTCATGTTAATCCTCCCTCTCTCTCTGTAATGTGCTGATTTGTTTAATCCCCAATAAGCATCATTCGATGCTTGCGATGCGCGACTCGTCTGTGATCGGATCCATTCAGGTGAATTGACTAAAGTCACGACAATCAAGGTGTGTGCTCAGAGATGAAGGTGTTTACTTGCAGTCACATGCTTATTCTTTCACTATTCTGTCTCTTGTGTGACTTAAACACTCACCATTGGGAAGTTAGCCAAGTAATGTAATGGAAGGCAAACGTTTACAAATGAAATCCCAAACAGCCCGAAGGCTCACCGATTCCTCTGTTATGTGTGGAACGTGGTAATGTACGTCCATTCTAAATTCTGTAATCGTCACTGCCCACACAGATGTGTCCGTTACATCGTTTGTTCTGCAGCACGCCCACTAGATAGCAGCACAGAGTCCAGTATTTCTAACAACAAACGCAGCAAGAGTAATAAAATGTATCTTCAGATCTCCTTCACCAGTATGTAGATATATGAAAATATATGCCATAACAGTTGATATGAATTTGAATAACTGGGATAAAATGTGGATGAATGCAAGCACGCTTCCTGTTTGTATCCCATGGTCGTCATAGAACCTGCTGAAGGGACATATTTTCTGGCCTGGAGAAGCCTTAGAATCCACCAGGAGGCGCTGGAATGTGTGCCAGGACAGAGAGATATTGTCAGAAAGACAGAACTGTGATAAAACTACAGAGGGTCAGGTCAAAGTGAGAGAACCCTGGAAGCCACTCCGAACCTCATTCTTCTGCATTATCTGCTGATGCTAAAAACCTCAAGCTGGGATGTGTGTGTGATTTTTCCTGCTGAGAGTGAGGCTGTTAAAGTAGCACCGAGATCAATAATTTAACAGCTGAGCAAGTGTGACTTATCCATTAGGAGGAATGTGGGTGAGAGCAGGTGATGTGTTAATCGGCGCATTTGTGAATGCGCTGTTATTGAACAGTCAAACCACATGGAGTAGACATTTGTGTGATACATGTATCGATTTAAAAAAAAAAAAATGCTGGTCACGGTAAATGCTGATATCACAGGGCTAAAAGGCCAAGTGAGCTACACTCCTGACCACATTCAACACCTAACATTCACCATTTTGTGTAGTTGCGAAACATAACTGAGCTGAGGAGGATGGAAATTACAATGATTTGTCTGCTATTAAAACATAAAACACATAATTAGACAAACTGAAGGAGGGATTATATTGAATATGACTGTTTTCACAATTAATTTATACAGAAGCAACTAAGGCAAGATGCAGCCACAGTGTTCAAAATAAAGTTCAACATTTCAGATAATGAAACATTTTTACTCAAAGTTGTGAGGTGTGAATATTTCAAATGTCTGTGCATCAAGTTAATGGAACCAGTTTTTTTTTTCAGAAATATATTTATTTTATGTGAAATGTATGTTTTTATTCCTGCCTGGCAGCACTCAGCCCACAGTGAAGTCAAGAGTCAGATGGTTCACTTCTGCATTAAGCCACTTATATTGCAAACATTGCTGAAATGAGGCAAACATGCTGATGTAGTGGACCCCACTGACCACTGCTGAATGTATGGGCGACGGAGCCCGATGGAGAACTGTTACCTGGGAATATAGAGAGTGTAATATGACATAACATTAGCAGCGACTGCCTCACGTAATGAGGGCGCTGTGCACTTAATGAGTAAAAGCAAACAAAAAAATAACAAAAGGCAAAAACAGCAGCAGTTACAGTCCTCAGTCTGTGCTTTGATGACTGCTGTATAATTGTTTTCACTTCTTCCACAACATTAAAGTTTGATGATGTTTTAACTTGCTGTGCATTTCCAAGTAAAATTTATTCAAATGGGAAAAACAATAGTGATTGTTAAACCTTCTAATTTCATGATGCAGAGGTAATGAAAGTTGTTAAGTTTCTCATTAACTGTAGACGGCAATAGACGGCAGTATATTAAATATAGATGTTTTCTTTCTTTCATGAACCATTAATTAAGTATTCATTTTTTGGGAAAAGAAATTGTATTGCCAAGAAAAACGTAGAAATGTCGAGACTGTGTTCTTTGTTTAAGGCTGTTAGGAGAGTGTATTTCCATGTATGAATAAAATATAGGCCACACATAACCTAAAGCGTAACAGTAATGTTGATGACCAAAAGAAAAAAAAACAAACCAGAGTGCTGTAGTATCTTGTATCTAGACAGCACAGTGTCTTAAAGGAACATGTCACAATTTCAATTTGATACACCATGTCGAATGAATTTAATGTGTTTCCATGCTTATATTTAATTAGCATATTAGCAATAAACCCACATTACAGCCGAGGCCGATGGAAATGCTATTAATTCTGCAAATCATAATATGCATATTGAGAGAAAATGAGAGTGATTGCTGCTGTTGTAATTATCGTGCTGCTGATCAGTGTGTCATTAAAAAAACGAAAGCCATGAACCCGTGGATGAGCGCTGACAGCATCAGGACACTAATTGACACTACAAGCCGTTGCTCGTGAAGATAAATGGTTGTCTTTTATTGCAAGGCTGCCGTTTAATATACAAAAGTAAAAAATGTAGTAACTGCAACATTTTTACATCAGACCACTCGTGTTCTCTAGCCTCTCAGCAGGAAATCTGCTTCACTCGAGCAGGCTTTGTTTTTCCAGTTTCACTCTGGCCGCTCACCAAACTCAGGAGTCTGTCCTGATTGACAGCTGTATACAGAATGCTGCTGTATTACCACATGCAGCAGTTCTACTCAACGTGCACTAACGGGAGCAGTGGTAGAACATGCCCAGATCCCTGACATCTGTGCAATTGCTGCACTTCTGTATCTAAATCTATTTAACCACTTCCAGAGCTTTGTCCTCTGGGTTCTAGGGACCAAGACCATACTTTCCACATTTCCCAGCTCCTAATACAGGCTTTGGTCATCTCCCGCCTCGACTACTGCAACGCCCTGCTAATAGGCCTCCCGACCTGTGCTGTGAATCCACAACAGATGGTCCAGAACGTGACGCCGCGTCTGGTCTTCAATCAGCCTAAAAGGGCATATGTCACTCCTCTGTTCATTGAGCTCTGGCTACTCTGAGCCGTCCGCATCAAATTCAAATCACTGATGCTACCCTACAGTGCTCCATGGGTCTGCTCCCTCCTAAATAAATGCTCTCATAAAGGCTTATGTTACCCCTCGACTACTCCATTCATCAAAGTATTGTCGTCTGGCTGTGCCAACACCCCACACAGGACAATCCAGACTCTTTTCATCTGTCATTCCACGCTGGTGAGCACTACCAGAACAGGGGTGTGTCCCTGTCTATCTTCAAGAAGCTCTTCCAAGAGAATCTCCTGTCCTAGCGCTTACCTTACCCCCTCCCCTGCACGATCTCCTACTGCACTTAGATCCACTTATGCACTCTCACCCTCTGACATCCACTGTTCCTATCTAGTGATCTATCTGTTGCGTGTTCTTTCCAAGACTTCTTCTATGTAGCTTATGTGTTTGAAATTAAATTTCAAACACATAAGCTACACATTAGACAAATTTTGTCTAATTTCCATGCAAAAAAAAAATATCTCCCTCTTTTGTAAGTCGGATAAAAGCGTCTGCTAAATGCTTAAATGTAAATGTAAATTTCCACTTGCACATAATGACCCAGGTTCCATTCATTCTACAGTCTATGCACTTGATCTACTTTGCATTCCATTGGTTGTGATTTCTTGCCAGGAGTTTGACCCTATTTGAATGTCCTTGCATTCTTTAAAGAGATGGGGGGGGGGGGGGGGGGTGTACATGTTTCATTACCACTGGACCGGTGGTTGAGTGCATCAACAATTGGAATGGAAAGTGTTGTGCCACAGGGAGCAAGCCATAAGCATCATCATTAAAATTGTGTGGGGCGCTCACAAACAATGTGCATTTACTTAGAGGTCATGCATATGTGTCCCTGAGAGGCTACGTGCAAGTCTTGGTTCAACCAGGACATCTTTGTGTGGAATTTGTATGTTTTCCCTAGGGTCTGTGAAGGTTTTCTTCAGGTGCTCTCTCGCAGTCCAAAAACATGCAGATCGGGGTTGTTCATTTGTGATTCTAAATTGGCTGTGAATATGACTGAACATGAATGGATGGATTTATCTCTGTTTGAGATTGGTCCCTGTTGGCCATAAGATTTATATATAGTAGATTGGGACTGGATGGTTTATCATCTGATGAAGCTCCCCGCTGCTCAGTGAAAAACAGTAGATTATGGCTCCATGTGTCTCACAAGTGTCTTGACCTTTTACAAATCGTTAGGCAATTCAAAAGTGAATTAGCATTAAGCATGTCATGTTAATAAGTCATTCAATATTTTAAAATAGGAAATAGACCGACAAATACAACTAGAAAAGCAGTCGGAGAGCGCAGACCTCCGCCAAGGCAGCTCAGTGCCTATAAAATGGTCAGACAGCAAGTGTTGTAACCAGTAATAGTGTCCGTGGATCACGACCAAATTTAAATCACATGTTCCTGGTCCCAATGTGGATATTTCCTGAAAATTTCATCCAAATCCGTCCTTGACTTTTCGAGTTATGTTGCTAACAGACAGACAGACAAAGAAACTCTGGCGAAAAGGTAAACCTCCTTGGCAGAGGTCAACAAAGGTGGTGTACAGCACATCACATTCATTCAGTATTATTAAAGGTGCATTATGTAATAAATCTAAAGCAACTGGCCATAAAATCCTCCTAATATGTCACAGAGACTCAGGAATAATGTTCATATAACAAACTGAACTCACCAACAACAACAGTACAGCCAAAATATTTGCATTAAAAAAAATATTTTGCAGACTGCAAATCACGTTTATGTTTTGAAATCATGTTTTGGTATGTGGCGCCACCTACAGCCGTCTACCAATCATTGCAGCCAGTAGAGTCTCAGCTGCCGAGCAAACACGGGTTGCCAGATACGTCAGAAAACGAAACCTAAAAGACCTCTGTATTTTGAATTTGAATGTCTTAACCGTTATTGGCCACATTCTTACATATGGCACCTTTAAGTCTTGGGGCTAAGTAATGTCCTTTTCAAGATGTTTTGTTTGTTTTTTACATTGTTAGAGTACACAGGAAATTGTAGTGCTGCTTAGAAGCCCTCATAAACATTCACAGATTCATACTCTGTCAGCAAACCTAAGATGAGACAGGGAAGAGAAAATAAAGAGAGTACAATTTCTGTTTTGTTCATTGATGGGCTCCATTTAACCAAATTGACTGATTTCATGAGGCTGTTTGCAATTACAAAACCATTAGGCTTCTGTTTCCAGATTTAAAACAGCAGTCTATACCTTTATATGTTGGAATCACAGCCTCAGGGCAGAGACTTGTTGCATCTAATATGCATTGAAACTTGTGTTATAAGGTAGATGATGACAACGGCATGAGTAGTTATGTAGTACAGTATTCTCAGGAGAAAATCAGGAGTTTCTCCTCTGCACCAGTCTGTTATTCTGGGTGATGAGTGGTGATGTTGCATTACTGCCTTCTTCTGGATTCTTCCTTATTACCCTTGCTTATTCTGGTTATTTTAGATAAGTGTTCAAACTGAGGACGTTGGACTTATTTTTTCAAAATCTGAATACTTTTTCATCAAAAGAGAGAATAATGTACCAAAATATAAATATGTAAAAGGTAGAAAAAGACAGGCATTTTTGAAAATAGAGTGAATATCCGAAGGTTGTGCAGTTGGAATGCTGACATTCCAACTATGTTTTCTGCTTGTGGAAAAATGCTCATTTTCTAGTTTACACACCAGCTCTTCTGTCACGGATGTGATTGCAGTTCTATTTCTTTCCGTCAGCAGAATTAAGGTGATGACAGTTTGGGTGCAAAACTTTTTTTTGTGTGTGTGCCAAGCATCAACTTAATATTTTCATGTCTGATTGCAGTCAGTGATGACACTGCTTCTGGCAGAATCAATGTCTCACCCTCCTGACAAATCTCTTCTTAAGCTCTTTAGTGACACCCTCTGCCAATGAGTTGTACATCCAGAATGAGAACTGTCCATGAGAGTGAGCATTTCTAGTGTTTGCTCAAGCAGACGCTTTATTTGCATGTGTGTGTGTGTAAAGTGAACGTTGGTCAGGAATATGCCAAGCTTTTCATTATTATCATATTCTACCTACAGCTCAGGTTGATTGTTTTGGATAGTGATTATATTGGACAAAGGATGCTGAACATGGAGCTGCCAGATGGGAGGAAAAGCAGAAGACCACAGAGAAGGTTCATGGATATTGCGAAGGAGGACAAAAGGAATATTGTTATTTTCCTCCCCCCCCCAAAAAAATATAATGGGAAATTTAATCCAGAAGAAGATGGTTATATAACATGATGAATGCCAACTTATGTTAAACACCACTTCTAACTAATAGAGGTAGCCTGATTTATCGGCCAATTAGGACATTTTTTATAATTGGCACCAGTCAGCTATCGTATAATGCAGGGTTTCTCACTCCTGGTACTGGGGAGCCACTGTCCTGCATGTGTTAGAAGTTTCTCTGCTCCAACACACTTGATTCAAATAAATGGGTCATTATCAGGCTTCAGCAGAGCTTACTAACGAGCTGACCATTTAAAGCAGGTGTGTTTGAGCATGGAAACATCTGGGACAGTGCAGGACAGGAGTGAGAAACCCTGCTATAATGTACTGGCTGATTGTCACTTATTTCTAAGTTCAAACATTTTTGTTCTCAAAATCCTGATAAATGCCAAACTAAATATCTTGAGTTATGCTGCTCACAGACCGAGAGACAAAACAGACAAATGTAGCCAAATATATAAACCAGCAACTTTAAAGGCTATGCTCCTATTTAAAAAGAAAACAAAACTAAACAGCAACTGGAAATTTAATTTCTGTGTCAACAACGCCTTGGGCCCAATTTTCATTCAGAGTCTACAAAGAAATGTTTAAAGAAGTTGTTTGTGAGGTGTGTTGCTGGAAGAATAATTAATATTTTCAGAGACAGATTCAATAACACTGTTAGTTAGAGCTGGTGTAATCCAATAAAGGTCACAAGTCAGCAGTGGACCTCCATTTGCCTTCACGACCCCATCTGATAAAGGGCGCGCACACACACACACACACACACACACACACACACACACACACACACACACACACACACACACACACACACACACACACACACGTTTATTTCATTACTGGAGCCTCAACATAGAATATTGCTCACTTATAGCTGAGCGCTTAACATTTACTTGTTTCATTGTTTATATTCATCATGTTTATGGTTGGTGATCGCTGATTGTTTTTGTATCCATAGCATAGCGTCACCCTGTTAAAAGTTTTTCAGGAAACACAAACAACTTCACACACTTGACATAGGCCATTATCATAGGTCATTATCTTAAAGGGGTAAAATCGCATGAACTGATCAACTGATGATGTAGGCGATTTTACCATAAGTGGCCTGTGTCATTAGGAGATGATCGAGGCAAGAAATTTACAAAAAATTTACAAAAAATGACTTAGGTGATTATTTTAAAAGTGTGACGATAGTGTAGTTTCATTTACCACCAACTGAGTGATGGTGATCGTAAGTGTGGTATGTTTTGTTTGTTTTGTGTGTTTTTTTTTTTTAATGCTTACCACAGCTCTTCCCTCAAATGCTTTTAAAATTGTTGGTTACTAAACATTAAACAGCCTTCAACCACTTCAATTAACATCAGTTGTTCCTTCTCTTGTTCCTGCCATAGTTGAATTGTAATCCTGCCATGAATACAAATGCTGGTGGTAGCAGTTACATGAGCTACTATAGCTTCACGGGTTGGCTTGCAAATCATTGCAAATTGGAAACGAAATATTCAACATTTGAATATATTATATATATCGAACATAAACATTTAAAAAATAAAAAATCTAACACAAGCAATATCAAGCAAACCAAATTACAGGATTGTTTCTATGGTGTTTCATAATGATGCATGTGGGTTATTATCATCACGGCACTCTTTACATGTCTGCCAAACATCAAGATCAACACAGGAAGTCACTTGAAGCATGAAGTGACCAAATTAGAAGTGGCACCACTGCATGAGCAGAAAATGACTGTACATTCAATTTTACAAACGGCATTTCAAACTGTACAGCAGTTTTTAACTTTTGATATAAGGTGCATTTGAGATTAACCGGGATTAGCTGTCTTGATGACAGCTGCTGGAAGTAAGATGATACATAAAAACTCTTTATACAGTTTATACTTCTTGTCACTCATCACTGAGGCGACATGTTTTTTGTGTTATGGAAGAAATCGATCTGTTTAAATTAGTAGTGTTTTGTCTTTTTGTTGTTCTGCAAAGTGCATGAGGAAAATGAAATTATGTCTTGAAAATAGAAATACAACTTTATGAAGTGATCACTACACAAGCAGAACGTGTTGCCTGTGGGCTCCCATCACTCCGTCTTCTATGCTCTCTTTCGGTGCATTTTTCCTTTCCAACTCTACCGTCACTAAGGGTCTTCGGTAAAATGTGTGTTTGTCCTTGACTTGTCATCCTGGGGCTACTGGAAGTCTATGGGTCTGCAATGCATCATCAGTGCTGAGATATAATGAGCAGATAAAAGACCTGAACATAAACCATGTCATGCAGTCTTAAAGGGACACTGTGTAGTATTTATGGGTTTATATAACCCAAAATCCACTTTTTTTTATACATATTATGTGCTCCTGCATTGTCTAGTCGCTGTATAATAGTTTTTGTTTCATTTTCGTAGTGTTTCAAAAAGTCATGTAAAATAACATGGTCGCGGGCCGCGGTTGCCTAGCCACTGTTAGCATCGAGACGCCATGTTTCTACCGGAGCCTGTAAGGACAAACGCGAGAGAACAAATCAAGCGTCTCTTTACTTGTTACTCTCCCTCGCCTCACGAACCTCATCTGCCGACACGGAGAAAGAAGACGAGGACGACATTTGACCAGCTGCGGATACCGTAGCGCTTAGGGAAGGGAGGGGGTGAGCAGAGGAGCAGTTCTTTGTTGTAAATTTCAGCCTCTCCTCTAGATGGCACTGTAAACTACTTACTTCACCTTTAAGTCTATTTGAGCCAATCCCTGGCATCACAAAAAGGGTTCTAAGCTACTGCAGCCAGTGGAGAACAAGTGGATGAATTTAATGTAGCCGCCTTAATCCTGCAATATTTCTGCGACATTGTACATCACATGACAGGAATCATGTGCTATGTCAAATCCTGCATGCATCATGTCAAATCTGCACACACTCGTTATATATTGACAGAGCAAAAGATCCAGTGGTGAAATGTACTGTACTGTGTGAGGAGTAACACTACTCACCTGCTTCTGCAGAACGTGTTTATGACATGCTCCATTACATAAAACATCCGTAGGGCCCAGCTCAGTGATTTATTTCTCCTACACACGGCTTTTCTGCCATTAGATCCAGCTCCACAGTGTTCAGCAGATAGACTCACTGTTAGAATAACCAGTCGATGGATGGCTGTTGTGGTTATTTCATGGGAACACCAGTCACATACTGTGCTTCTGGCATTTAATGGCATTAAAAAGGATAATTCAGTCATCATTAAAATGGCACACAATAGGCTTTTTACTCCCAGTGAATGGCACCTGCTTCAACATTTGCTTTGATATAAGCAAAACAGAAAAACAGACGCATGTTTTTGTGACTTCTTGTCAGCAGTCGGGTAGCTTTTCACAGCAGGAAGGACACAAACTTTGAAAGATAACTTGGCTTCTACAAAAGCAGGTATCGGATGTTTTGTCAATGGTTGCTATCACAGCTGGTATGAGTGAATGTTTGATGAACATTTTAATCATCAGCCGGAAAACAATGCAGATGTGAAGCGCCGTGTGAACTTTTTCCTTCTGTGAAGAATGAGGCGGAAAGCCTTTAATTAAAACTAGTCACTGAAGCGTCCCTATGTCGCTCTGTTTCACTGTTGAAAATAAAGCCTTTCCGGACGGCTTGTCTATGAAATGCTGGTTAAACTTTCAAGGCAACGTCTTATGACAACATCAGACAAAGTATTGCTAGTGGTCTGTTTGTGTCCCAAGTAACAGTCGATATGCACTATATGGACAAAAGTATTCAGATGCCTGACCATTACACCAACAGGGACTGTAATGGCGTATTCGTATACATATACAGGACTTTAATATGCAGTTTCCACACTTTTTGGAAGACTTTGCTCAAGATGTTGAAGTGTTTGTGCAAGAAAATGCAGCAAACATAATTTGCTGCTATTCTGTGAGAATATTATTCTGACAAGTGTTGATAATTGTGTCAACGCGTCACTCAACCACACTTCAAAAAACCTGAATTAGTGAGGGGTTTGTTTTTCGAGGAGACAATGGGACAAGTGTGCTTAGTCTATTTCCACATGTCGTTGACATGCAGACAAAAGTGAGGAATCCTTCAATATTCTGACTGAACAGAGATTAGAAGAAATTAATTAATTAAGCTCCTCACTGGCTGCTCATTAGCATTTCACTAGACGCCATTTACATGCCACTAACTTCAAAGAGACCTTGAGTTGGATGCTCAGCCATTAAATACAGAGTAATCATGAAAAGCATCTAAAACCTCACAGGTGGAATTTAAACCCTTATTCTGCCTTTTTATCACTCATCTATTGCATGATTGTTAGAATATTGGGCACATTTCTTGTGTGGTGAACTTTTGCTTCCTGTCCTGTCTTCCTTGTTGATTGTCTGCCCCGCCCTAATGTGGGTCACCATGTGTCTCATTAATTTCACCTGTGTCTGATTGTCCTTGTCCTCGTGTGTTTAGTCTCTGTGCTGCTCAGTGTCCGTGTGCATTCATTTTGTTTGATACATGTCATGTTTCAGTTCTGTTGCTCTGGTTTGTATGTTGTTGTTTTTTTTTTTATCTGGTCTGCTCCCTGTGTTTCTGCTACATGTTGTTGTTTTTAAGTTTGAGTTTTTACCTTTTAGTTTGACTCCTTTTGTTCATTTTCGAAACTCTTTTACACTTCCTGACACTATCTTGTCACACACTCTTCATTCTAACAAAAATGCCATTAGGGGTAATTCAGCAGCCTCCATGAAGTCAACCATCAGAATTAATTTATCATTTGTGCGTACTTTATCTGTCATTTGCCACTCCCTTTTTTTTTTAGTATATGTCCTTTTCTTTGTTTCTCTGAAAGTTTAATACCATGTCACTTGTCTTGTTAGTCTTTTTTTTTTTTTGTCAGTCTTTGTTCCTACAATGGTCGTATCAATCTAAAGCTTTTAAGTGTAGCTTTGCTGTCTGGCCTAATGGCAACTGAACATCTGGTACTGGGATAAATAAAGTGTGGTGGAGTTGTACTTCATCAAGCCACATGGATCTCAGCCGACTCCCTCTAAATGTGACGATTCAGTGAGTGCCTTGTGATGTGGATGATGTGAATGGATGTAATGGAGAGGCACGTGTAGGCAGCAAGCAACAGATGGGGACTCTTCAGAAAATAAGTTACTTTTACTGTTTAAAGCCACTTTATTTACTTGTAATGTATTTTTTGGCAGGAGTATGAGTCCATAATGTGAACAGTTTTGCCTCATATTTCCCACAGTCGGATGAAACCGACATCTCCTTTACCTATACCAAGCCGCATGTTTGCTTGGTACATTTGACTATGTGATCTATGTGAAGAACATTAAATCAGGTAGGCTTACCATGCCCACCCTGATGTGTCTGGTGTCCTTTATTGCTAGAAAGGTGAGAGGAAAAGTAGAAAACCGTTGCATGCCATTTATAATATGTAATCTGAAAACCACCGACTGTGTTTCAAATCCACTCTAAGGTCCATGTGTTGGTGAAGTTGGCCTCAAATATACAGTTTTGATAAGTTGTAGGCTCTGTGCATGTGGCATGCATCTGTTCTGAATACCATCACATTTTTATGCATCATGTTTATTCTTAAATAATGAGTTGTTGCTCCCTGTGGCTGACTACGTAGGAAGATGCTCAGTTGGATGAATCAGCGGAATCAAAAGTAACTACTTTGTTGGTTTTTGGTGCAATTTAGGACAAGCAAACAATTTACATACACACACACACACACATACAGTCTGTGTGTGCAGTGCAGGGTGGCCACATGAGTAGAGGGAGCATAGAACAGTACATTCACATTTCATTCCATCAGTCACACAGCTGGCTCACCATAAACACAATCAATCACTGCACACAGTCCTGAGCATAATGGTCAGTGAGTGATGAATGGTGGAAGGGGGCTGTTGGCAGGGAGCTGAGCCACATTATGGATTATTTTGAACAACACCAACACTGCAGTGGAAAGCTTCAGCCGTGTCGATTACTGTTTTAGTGATTGATTTCCTTCACAATATTTCCCCCCCGAATTGTGTTGCACTGAGGCTTCACTGGTCTAATTCTCCATAGAAATATCTCAACCCAAATCCTCTCTGATTTGGCTCACATCAACCATGCCAAGTCACAAAAATCAAAAATCAAATACTAAATATCCAGCAGACTTTAGCGCCACTTCACACTGACTTGGCAGCATGACTCATGAACCACAGACTAGCTGATTTCAAAGTTTGTGCATTGCTCTACTCTACCTTGATGTTAGAATGATTGAAGTGGCTTAAAGGGCAGCATGACACACGTCTGTCTGTACACCTTAGGTTTGAGCCAAAGTCCTAAACATGCTACTCTCATGTACTCTACTCTCTCAGCAACAGATCCTATATGGGGCAAGACACTAATCTGAAATATATAATGAGAAAAATTGCATAAACCACCCTAAATTACACTTAGGGTCACACTGGAGGGTTTGCCGAGTCAGAAATAAATATACCTAAATGCTAGGACTTTGACTGCAACTAACATTTTTTTTAATTTATGGTTTTGTCCATAAAATGTCGATTGCTGTTTCCCGAACATTGACTCCATCCCCAAACGTTTAGTTCAGGGGTCTCAAAATCAAATGACCTGGGGGCCAATGCGCATCTATTGTGGTCAAGAAGGGGCCAGCCTAGAGAACAAAAGGGGGGAAAAAAAACAACTGTTCACAATATTGCATCATGATATAACATGTATACTTAATAACACTATTTATGATGCAAAATTAATATATTAATATCCAAAACAGACTTTTATTTTAAATTACATAAATAATAGTGTGGACAACTGTAATTAAAATTCGTACCAGGAGCCATTTCAGCTACTGCCATTTGTGGCTGAGGCCCTAACAAGCATATATATTGAATGTTGTATATGATACATTTAATAATGGGATAATTATGCCCAAATGTCTTATTATTACTGTTATAAAAAAAAAACATTGCTAGCAAACAAATTATATTCTATCACCTCACTGGCAGCTGAGCCTCAGCTCCACACTGGGTTTAAAAGACGGTGAGGTCGTGGGCCATGTTTTGATTATAAATGATATTAAGCGGGGGGGCCGTATGTAATCGTTTGGGGGGTCGCATGTGGCCCCCAGGCTGCCGGTTTGAGACCCCTGGTTTAGTTTGTCCAGACTGCAATGAAACAACTTAAAACAAATTGTGAAAATGCTCAAACAGATTAATTGGTTATCAGAATAATTGGATAATTTTACGACCATTTACTAATGGTAGAATAATCGTCACAGCCGTGGCCTTGACTCTATTCAGTATAAGGCTATTGTCTGATCACAGACAAAGGGCTCTGTCTAATAGGTGGTGCAAAGCAGTGCACAGTGCAATGCAATATCCTTGGAAGTTTACAAACAACACAGTTGTCATTTCACGTCCAGCTCCTACATTGTGAAAGTTACACCCTTCAGCGCATCCAAGGGTGTGTTGGTCTTAAAATGAATTGTGGTTGGGCACATTGTTTGCACATTGCTATCTTGAAAGCCACTGCATCTTTGACCAAAAACAAAAGCCTGGTCTAAATATACGACATAAGCAGTTTCACAATACACGTGCACTCTGGACCTGACTCATGTCCACAATAAGCTCCTGCTCCTCCCCTTCCTCGTCAGTTAAATGCAGGTTAGTAGATGGTGAGTTGATTAGTAGATGAACCACTCACGTACCTTCACCTCATGCATGAGCAGATCCGTCCATACATCAGAGAATCATTCACTTCTAAAGTTTCCTGCATTCACCATTCAAATAGCAACACAGCAGACACAGGCATACCTGGCTTTTTAACAGAATGGCAAGAAAATCTCTTTATGCACAAAAACACGCCTACAAATATATAATATGATCTGCACCCAAAATGTATGTGGCAATTACGTATATCTTATCATATGTGCTGCAAATATGCATTCACTTGGAAACATGTTCAAAAAGAGTTGCAAATCCATGATTGTGATATATTCATGTTAATACTTTAGTGAAAGAGCTTCATTCTGCTTATTTTATGAAAACAGTTCTCCCTTCTCAATTGTTAAAAGCCCTCCAAACGTTGTGCTGATGTTTAATTGATTCAACAATGAACCAACTGTTCCTTCTTTAGGAACCATGTGTATGTATCTTGCAATTGTATGCGTTCATCCTCACTCATCTGATTCAAACTGGAACACATGGAAAAACTGTTCATGTTTTATTCCCACACAAAAAAAACACGTGTCCGGTGTGACTGTGATATGAAACTCTCTGACCTATACCCTTCAAAGCAAAGTCTACAGAGTACCATCTCATTTTGTTGTACTCCACTTCCACTCTCTCCTGTCAAGAGTGTATGTGAGTGTTGAGAGCCTGAAGGTCATCCGATGTGTGACTGGATGAGAGGAGTTGGGTACATGCTGTGACAACCCATTGATGTCAAAGCTGTGGGGCTACTGCTCCCTCCCATGGCTCCATAGCATTATTCTCTGTTCTCTGTCAGGACCACTGTGCTCTGTGAGTGCCAGTGGTTAAAGCTCCCACAGGGGGCACAGTCCCGGAGTGAGCGCACAATTTAAACTCAAGGACGTTGACAGTGTTTGATACTGAACAGCATGTAGAGTCCAGCATTTATTTATTAATTTATTTATGTTGAAATTCCATGGCATGCAGAGGATTCTTAATAAATGTACAAAGCACATGTGGTGAACACAGAGTTCAAGTGCTGGAAGGAAAACTTGCTCCTAAATACTTTGTGTTTGATTTCCATGATGTTCTTTATTGTTATTTTTAAAATATTTGATGACAAAAGTATCTTAAACTCATTACTAAACACACATTAAATGTCTATATTACAAATATGAATATTATATTACAAATAAATCAAATCTTTTCTGGGGATTGCAAATACATTGCAAATAAGTGTCCAACTACTGTGGAGCTAGCTCCAGCCATCAGTGTTGTCACCATCAATCAATTTTTATATAAAGCCCATTTTCCAAATTTATGATCGCCTACATTTTAAGAGCAGTAGTATGTTCTGGTGCCTTAAAATAAACATAAACATTTTATAATAGTAATAAAAAACACATATGCCCAGAGTATCTTTATGCTCTCACTCCACTTTGCTCTGTGCATGAGGTGGTGCCCAGATCCCAATGATACATGATGAATTCCAGAGTCTCTTACCCTTAACCATAACCATCACAACTAAGTGCCTGACCCTAACCTAAACCCAGCTCTAACCTTAACCCTAAAATCAACCCTTAACCCTGTAAAAGACCTTTAAAGTTGTGGGGCCCAGACAAAATGTCCTCAAAAACGACAAAATGTCCTCACAAAGATAGGTAGGTTTCTTGGACCTCACAAAGTATAAATACGAGTACACACAGAAACACACAATAGCTGTGCAAGTGTTTCTTCTGAGGACACTTCAATGACTTCCATTAATTAGTTTACGCTTTGCCTCAGATCAACAAAGCATTATCCCTAACCTTAAACATCACCAGTTAATGCCTAACTCTAATCTTAACCTAAATATAATAATATAATATAATAAAAATAAACAGAAATAGTAATAGCCGGTTTCAGTGCTGCTGTTTCTAAAATTTAGATAATAATGTCTGCTTCTCATTTTCAGTTGATCATTTTGAAATGTCTATACTACTACTACTACTACTTTTTCCATTTTCAGTTAAGTAAACAGGGTCTGAGTCAGTGATTTGTGCAATATGGATGACTTTGGCACCTACAGGTAGCACAGAAGGAGGCTGGAATGATGGCACTGCAAGCAACCACAAAGAGAGCATTTCATGACATCACTGCCTGGCTGTGGAAATCAGATGATGTTAACATTGGCCTGGGCAGATGGGAAACTGAGAGGCACTGTTTGAGATGGGAATAAAAACTGGCTGCCTCTGTGGTCTGTTTTTCAGTGAGAAGAACAGCTTTGTTGTCAGTCAACATAACAGAAACACAGCAACCACTATATGCTTTACATTTTAAAATAGAACTGAGGCATTGTGCAGTTGTCCAATATGTTAGAGAAAAAGTTGATTTTCGTGACTTTAGGGTTACCTTATCACAAAATGCAAAGTTTTTCAATGAAAGGAGATGTGACGTGCAGTTAATTAATTAATTTTAATTTCCCTTTGAATTTAGGTTGACTGGAGAATATTTAACAAAATATCTACAACCCTGGTACAAGTGAAAGGGCAAAGTAAAAAAAAACGAACAAACATGAATGGGTGACTTCAGCACTGGACAGCAGTGTAGTGCACATGCAGCCACAATAAATAACAAAATAAAACTTACCCAAAGTCTAACAACAAATGCATTTATTCCATTTACAATTGATCATTCACTATCAAAATCTATAATTAAATAGTTCGAATTTGCCCTTATTCTTTTTCACGTCAAGCACCAGGTGGAAGGAAAGGTAGTGACATGTAACAGAGTAAGATGACCAAAGCAGAGTGTAATTTGAAACCAGTTTCCCATTTTTCTCCCTGTGTGTGCCTGGGTTTCCTCCCACATGGCCAAAAACTTGCAGAGGTTAATTGGACACTCTAAATTGCCTGTAGGTGTGAGAATGTGAGTGAATGGCTGTGCGACTCTATATGTTGGCCTTGCTATGAACTGGCGCCGTGTACAGGGTGGAGTACCCTGCCTTTCGGCGTATTATGTCAACTGGGATTGGCACCGGCAGCTCTGTGACCCTCATGGGAAGGATAAAGCAGTAGAAGATGAATCCATGTTATTTTATTTTTGCAGTGTTCTGAGGACATTGTGGTCCCTGATACATTTGCTACACCGTTCACGACCACACGTGATGTGTTTTCATGCCGGAAAGGATGTTAATTATCTCCCCCTCGTACTAACCAGGTGCCAGGTCCGTAAGATATTGTTATCAAAACAACAAATGCTTCTGTAGACATGAAAACAAGTAGCAGGATTTGGCTTCAGAAAGCATGTTCCAAAATGTAAGTGAAAAGGCAGTCATGGCTACAGATGAGCTCAAACGCAAACGGTAAATCTTGTCAAGACAAGCGGCGTCCTACCAGCAATGGAGAGCAGACCTAATTGATGATGCCCATCTAATTTATTGTAAGGACAATTTAAAGTCAGTTTGTTTATACATATATCTCTTGCATTTATTATCCGAACACGGGCCTTCGTAAATCACGTCCTAATTTTAAAGCCTGTCAAATAATCTGTTGGATTTTTAGAAAACATTTATAGATTTCACTATAGAAAGGATGTTATAACTTCTGTTGTGTGGCAATGAGTCGCACAACACCATATTGATTTTAAGGATTTAGGTAAAGCCAAACAATCAGAAATGAACATTACTACACGAGGCAGCCTTATCTAATGTCTACACTTAATATTGTGAAACTGAATCTTTTCTAAGCGGTCAATAAAACTATCACATCGTGCTGTAATCCCTATCTATCTAATCCTCCTCTAATAATGTAGACTGTGTTGTACAAAGCATTATTTCCCTGTGCGCCTGATTGCTTTCAACAAGCACCTTGGTCTGAGATATTATCCCCAACTATCAGTGTTGAGGAAATATCAAGTTGGTTCAAGAGATAATTGTTCCTTCTGGCTTCAGTGGTGCAAATGGAAAAAAAAGAGTGTACAGTACATCTTTCTCCAAATATGTCCCCGATGACTTCTGAGAGGAAGCTTTCATCTCTGTCTTCAAAAACAGCCAGGACAGATTAGTTTGTTCACCGCAGAAAATACCATGAAGGATTTATGAAATCAGGTAATAGATGTGCAGTATTACTTTGGAGCAGCTTCACTTATCGTCCATTTTTTATCTTCGGCATCTCTGCCTCAGCTGTCGTATCTTTGTGTTATTTGTTCCTCGCTGATATTAGTGAGAATGAGTGACTGTCGTGATTAGTTTTGATGGTCACTGCGGTAACGGATACTCAATATTGTTGGTGGGGTATTTATTTTCTCAAGTAGACCATCTAGTTCGTGTCAGATCTGGACCTTGCTGCCGTTTCACTAACTTCAGCTGAATCGGAGAAAGAACAATGCCAACTGGAAGACCTAAAGAAATAAGTATGGAGCGGAAAACTAGAATTAATGATCACACTATTGTGAGGAAATAAAACACTGACATTATAGATGTGTTTGCATGTCTGTAAAGTATGATTTGTCTCTGTCTCTGGTTTAGTGTTGCTCTAATTAGTGTAAGAGTTATTGTACAAGATGCATAGAAGGGGCAACGGGCATGTTACACAGCATAATAAATAAACCATCCATCCATCCATTTTCTACCGCTTTATCCTCCACATTTTCGCAGGAGGGGCTGTGTCAATCTCAGCTAATATAGGGCGATAGGCGGGGTACACCCTGGACAGTTCACCAGTCCATCACAGGGCCACATAGAGACAAACAACCATTCAGTATCACACTCACACCTACAGTCAATTTACCTCAAACCCCTAATAGCAAAAAAATGCTGAAGGGTATAAATATAGGTCCTTTTTAACTGGACCATACAAAGCTGACAAAGTACAATACTGCCCACATTTACTGTAAACATCTGTCCCACCAGGTTGGGCTGAAGCGTGCAAGGTTAGTTCAATGTGTGTCGTTTTTAGTCGGTGTCCACCCCCGAAGCTTGAATAATGTTCTCTGTCCATTAGTAAGCACAGCCACCCATGCGACACCGTCATCAACATACGTTTGTTTTCAGCACAGTTTAGGATGCGTATGATACATGACGTTTGGAGCAATTGTTTTTTAATGGAGGCTGTTAACATAATTATAAATTCTATGCGGATGAAGACAAAATGTTGAACATAAATCACGTCAATGCAGTATCCTTAAGACGGATAAAATGAGCTGAAACTACAGTATATCATAGGCCACAGTAAGGTGAAAGAAAACCCAGTGAAGGTCTACTAACAGCAATATAACAGTTATTTGGTAGTTCTTTCAGTCCAGCAGCAGTGGACAGATCGCACCTCAGCTGCTCAGAGGCAGACCATCTCTATTACCACACACACACACACACACACACACACACATATGCATTAACATACAGTATGATGCTATTTATAGATTCTGCCTCTTCTTTTGCCAAAAGCCAGGATTACAGAGTCATCACATTCTACAGATAACACTCTTGTCTGTCGGTGATTGCATTGCAGTGGTAAAAAGGCTGTGGAGTGTGAATCACTATCACTCTGCTGCAACGCACACACAAATCTCCAGCGTTCAGGGAGAGCTGCACATTATTGCGCACACTGAGATGAGTAAGGATGCAACTTTATTAATCCATGTGGGAATTGATAGTGTTGCTGAAGTAAAAGTTGTACTTTACTTTTCTATTCTACTGTAAAGTGCTATTATTGTTTATTTATTTTCCCCTTTTAGGTTCCTTTTTAAGATCCTTGCTGCACATTTTGACATGAGGTAAATATCTGAGATACAGAACTGATTAAGAAACCAGGTGTATGTTCAAAAATGTGTGCTGTATTACATTTAGCAAAATTATCAGTTGCATTCCTAATGATGCATTACTTCCTTCTTTTTCCCTTGCCTCTTTGTCTCCTTCTCCGCCTCAACAACCCCACGCATGATAATTAAACATATTGTTCGGCGTAAGCTTTAATTACATGAAATTAAGATAAATAAATGCATTTTAGCGATGCAATGAATAAGACTGTGAGGATTGATATGACTATAAATGACACTATTTCCCACATCGAGGTCATTTGGGTAATGAGGCATGTCATTACATTAATTAGTACATATTTGTATTCTTACATTTTGGGCCATGCATTTACAGATGTAATTTAATGATGATTCTTTATGTTGTGACACTTGGGCTACAGACCAGAATTTCAAAGTGGATTGGAATAAGTAGCTACTACTTAGTGATGAATTTGAAGTTTGACATGTGCAGCAGTAACAGACATCCTGGTGAGAATGTGATAGACTGGAACATGGTGGTGGATAGAATCAGTCTCATTTGGCTCTTCCTGCTACTCTAAATTTGAACACCTGTGTCAAATCGTACCCAGCCTGATGTAGGAGAAGCCAAACTTCCGAGACATGGTATCTTTTTGTTGGGTAAGGATTCATTCTGCAGCAGGATATTGACCACAAACACACTATAGCGCTTTGCAAGAACAAACTGAAGACCACAGACCAAGAAGTCACTTTAGTATGGTATAATATGGTACTATGAAATATAAGAGTTAACAGTTAATATAATACAGTACAGTGGAGCCCTGTGCAGGAATATATATACATATATTTTTTTTTTTAAATCCTGCTCCTACTGAATTTCACCATTTCCACCCACTCCCGCTGTCTGTCTCTGTCCCGCAATATTTGTGTCCAACGATTAAATACGATTAAATAAGTTTTATCTGCACTGAATGTTTTATTTCAGTCGAACAAGACCAGAATAAATAAAAACTAATTCGACAAAAATCTCTCAGCTTTGAATCACAAACTGGTAAACTGAGGCCAAAAAAACGAATCAGATGGGCAAATGTATGTGCACTTTTAAAAACAATTAACAAATCAATAGTCAAAAGTGCAAATATCACATTATTATGTACAAGAGCAACTCAAAAACAGATCAAAACCTTGAGACACATCAAAGAAATACATTCAGACTTGGTAGTTCCACTCTTTAGCACAACATTTTTGGAAATGTCCCCATTGTGGGACAATAAAGGTATATTGTATCGTATCATATCGTATCTTTGGGTATATAAAGGTATATTGTATCATATTGTATCGTATCCTCCATTGCACTCTCCATCCTGCCAACAATCTTGGGACACGATGTCTATTTTTAGCTGCACGATCCGACCCATGGCAACCTCAGAACCACCAGACCAGATTGGCGTTGGGTCCCATGAGATCCCAGTCCCAATGCAGAGCTCTACAGTACAGTACAGTACATCACATACAATAATGTGACTAGGTCGTGTGTGCACGACAGTACACGTCTAGTAAGTACAGTACAGATTAGTGTATAGTACCGTATAGTATAGAATGGTCAACAAAAGAGTCACAGATAAAATATGATGATTAAACATGCCAATCAAGCAGTTTCCTGCAACTACAGCTCAAGGTCCAGCAACATTTAAAAGGTTTTTAATGGCCATAAACTGTATATGTGAGCCATAAGTATGTATGTATAAGTGTGTAGTTGCTTTAATGTACTCTGATAGTTATAGCCTTGGAATAATTCATTTACATGTGCTTTAGGGCCTTGTTCTACCAAGACTGCCATCTTGTGCAAAAAAAACTATCCAGAACATACCTTTGTTTCAAAGCAGAAGCGTCATGAATGACTTCATCAACAAAGGAGGCAATGGCAGAGAATCTATGGAAACCCCATCCGCTATCTACAAGACAAATTGAAGCACTTGTTGACGACAACATGCTGTTTGGTATGTGACGGCTCTTGTTCTGTGACGTACTTGAGAAATGGAGGTTTGCTTTAATCTGCAGTCTCACTATTAAATATCAGTGATTCTTGCACACCGGACATTTAATATACACAGTAAAGAAGAATGACTTTGCATATTGCATCATTTATCCAACTATAAAAACAATTTAAATAAATAAATAATGCCTTTAAAATATATCACTGCTTCAAAAACAGTGACGATTGCCCTTTAAATATGTAGTTATCTTGTTCATACAAGCACACAGCAGTATAACCTGTTTTGAAACAATCAAATACAACATTTTTCCTCTTCTGCATCATAAACCAGGAAGTTATTGAGAGTAGGATAGTGAAAGGGTGAGGCGCCTTTTATCCGTGTACGCCACCAGCGTACCTGAGAATGACGCTCTCGCGCACACTGCGTACGCATTCTACGTAGCGGCGGAGCACAGGGCGAATGCTACCGTTGTTGAAACTGTCAGAGAAAGACGCTTCGAGCTGCTGAAAGACGCTTCGGCTCAGCGAGCTGCTGTCAAACAATAACCCGAGCTGAAGCCTGTCAGGACGGACGACACAGACACAGTCTCCGCTGACTAATTCACAGCAGTCGCTCGCTCGCTCGCTCGTTGACTCGGGCTTTTTCCCTCATACAGTTGCAGGTGAGTTGTAAATGGCTGTTGGTCGCTTCTGTGGCGTAAAGCTTTTTCAGGCCGTGTCATTTAACAGCTCTGGAAACACGTTTTTTCCGAATGTCAAAGAAAATGAGCTATTTTAAACATGAAAGACCTCCTCGCACAGACTCCACTGCTGAATGTGAGACATTTCCTGATGCCGTTGCGTCTTTGGAAATGAACACATGCTAACTGCGCATGCGCAAGCACACAGATTCATGCAGTGCATTATTCTCAGCCTTGCCTGTGATTATGTCTCCACATCACAAGTGACAAAACAGAAGAACCTTGGTTTGATCACAAACACTTGAATTAACTAAAAGAACAAATAAATGTACAAACATGCTTTCAATTAAAAGTAAAAGTACCAACTTGTATATTAAAACGTTTGTTCTTTTGTAGTGTATCCATGCAAAGGTTTCCTTAATCATTTACTGGATATTTTGTCAAATACAAGAAAAGTACAGAATGTTTCAAATGATTTCAAACATTTAAATTCAGTAAAATTGCAAATATATGGGCAAACATGCTTTCAAGAAAAGTATTACACGTGAAATACTTCCATGTAACAATTTTCTTTAACAGTTACTGGATATTTTGTTAAGTACAGAATGTTGCAGATGATTATACTGAAAAAAATATAGATGTATTGTCATTATTTGTTTTTTATTTGTTATTATTAGTACAAGTGCATTATTTATGTTTTAGAAAAATAACTGTAAAAAAGACTGTTATCTTCATCATTATTTATAATTGTTCTTTTTATTCCAAATAGGACTAGTAGTAGTAAGTATTCCAAAATCAAGTGGTGTTTGTTTAGGCACACTTTGCTCTCATTGAAGAAGGCTGCATCCACTTATTTATTAATTTTATTCTATAAATATAAATTATGGTACATGTTCATTGCATTGTAGAAATGATATATGAGATATTTGCAACTATTTGTCAAAATTACCCAAAAGTAACTCTACTTAAGTACATGAGAAATGTTCTTAATTACAGGAAGAACGCAAATGTACTTCATTACATCCCATCACTGTTTTTCTGTCATAATAATTGTTGATGTCCCTGGTGTGACTGTAAACATTAACATTATTTATGTCTTATTCATATAGATGATGACAGCAATGCCCGAAAAGCATGTCTCACAAAGAAGATAGTGAAGGGAAAAGGTGGTGAGCGGCACAAACAAACCTCCAGTGTTGTTTATTAAGCCACTGGGGAAATCACTCCATGTAAATCTAATGTAGCAGTGTTGATCTCCTTTTAGCTCTCATCCCACTGAGCTGTACACCAGCGTTTCCCGAACATGTCTGCCCATCGTGTACCACCCAGACTACAACATCACCTTCATGGGCCTTGAAAAGCTCCATCCATTTGATGCAGGGAAGTGGGGGAAAGTCATCCACTTCTTGAAAGGTAAGGGAGCATTAAACAGAGTGGCAGATGGGGGAAGGCATGTCCCCAAGCTGCTACTGTGTACGTGGATCAGAGAGGTGGAGAACAAAGAGGAGATAGTTGGAAGGTGAGGTGTAGTTGTAGAAGTGGAGAAGCAGCGCAACAAAACACAGACGATTAAAGAGAGGTGTCCCTGTGGGAGTCTGAGCACGTTCAGTGCATCAGGCCCAGTGTAGGTTTCAAGGCCAAGGGAAAACAGTTCCTGCATAACTGGCATGAAGATATCAAATCGCAACTTGGATAATTGTCACAATATAAAATGTCATAAACAGCTTAATGATTTCACCAAACTCTCAGAGGAGTGAAGATAAACAAGAGAGTGCATGTTTATGGAAGAAAACCTTGGCCTGTTTAATGTATTCTTGTGATAATTGGAGAAAATGTAGATGATGCATATTAATAGAAAATAACATGGAGCTGACAGTATTTTTGAAACACTTTACAATGTCCTCTGTGTTACATTCAAAGTCAGAGGCTGAACTTTTCAAAACACAAAAAACAAAGATAAAAGTCAAGAGTCAGTCAAAATGTGCTTTCATTCAGAGGCACCCCAGCCCTTGACCCGTCTCAGGATTTGAACTGGCAACCCTTCAGTTACAAGCCCAATCCCTTTACTCAGCAGATAAGCAGCTCTAATCTGATGTAGCTAATCATTCCAGAATGACTGCAGTGATTCTGATGGGGGAGTGTATCTGAATTTAAATAAACTGAAAGCAGAGTGTCCATCCTTTTTTGATACATAAGGGGGGAGCAGCAGAGCATTCACCTAGGTAAGCTTCATTATCGCATTAGAGAAATAACCCGGGTGACAAAAGGTATTGCTTAACAACTGTAACCTTGTAGGAACTTTTCCCCTGCTCCTCACTGGTTTGCTTTGTTGAAGTTGCGCTCCTTGTGAGAGTGAAACTGATGAAGAATGAAAGCGAGTGGTGGTTTTCTGTTCATGTATTTGCAGATGATATAGCAGCTTATATAGCTCAGTGGTATAGTCCACAGACCTTTGTGTGAAGGGCTGGGGGTCAAATCCCGGTCAGGGCAGGTCAGCTAATGCCCAGTGTGGGTCCTTAGGCAAGGCCCTTAATGCTACTTGCCTTTCTGAGATGTGAGAATTGGTCAATGTAAGTCGCTTTGGATAAAAGTGTCAGCTAAATGACATGTGAAGTAAAATTAATTTACATCAATCACATCAGCAAACTCATGTTACACAAAGAACCTTTAACAGAACATTGCAGGTGTGGTCGCTTTTTTCAAACATGTTTGCTAGCGAGTGAACGGCTTTACAACAGAAGCAAACATGGAGAAAATGCAAATACTCATAAATGAACAGAGAACAGAGTTTATCCCAAAAATGACTTACAAGTGCTGCAGCAAGAATGCCAGGTCAGCATCCGTTTTGCATGCTTCTGTGTTTTTTAGATGTCGCCATTCCAAAAAGCCTGTCAGAGGTTTCCTCGTGTGTGGCCACTCGCTCATTCAGACACTAGTTTCCTCTTCCTTGCTTCCTCAACGTTTTTCGCTGCTTCTTTTTGCCAGCTCTGCCATGATGAATGTCTAAAATAATGCTATCACAGACTTGATCTTATTGCTGATAACTTGCCAGGAGGTGTGTGTGTATGTCTGTGCATGTGTGTGTGTGTGTGCGCGCGCCATAAAGCAATTTGGGTTTCTTGCGAGACCCTGATTCTGAGGACTCTTGAGTCGCCGCCCCTGATCTCTGCTTTTCCGCAAACAGACGGTAAGGGGAGTGGAAACAGACCCCATTCTCACCCAACAAGAAATTTAACCATCAGAAAGA
This sequence comes from Microchirus variegatus, assembly GCF_963457635.1. Taxonomy (NCBI): domain Eukaryota; kingdom Metazoa; phylum Chordata; class Actinopteri; order Pleuronectiformes; family Soleidae; genus Microchirus; species Microchirus variegatus. The sequence continues at coordinate 14,080,810 of NC_139808.1, forward strand.
CTCCAAAGCTGTTAAATTAGGGTAAAAATACTACATAGTTCTACTTGCATCCATCTTCTTCCGCTTTATTCTGCACATGAGTGTTGAGGGGGGGCGCTGGTCCAATCTCAGTTGACATAGCAAAAGACGGGGTACACCCTGGACAGGTCTAGTTCTGCTTTAAATTATGTTAATTTGTGTTAATGTTGTTTGAATGAAGCAGCACAAATGTTGGAGCTGATCTAATCTATTGATTTGTTGTGTAGTTTGAATGTGGTCTAGTTGAGAAAATCCTGAGATCTTTTTTGTCCCAATCCAAACCTCATTAAAGTTGACCTGGTCTTTTCCATTAGGACTGTCTGTCACTCTTTGTAACAACCTCCCTAAACAGATCCAATTTTTGAGATCCATATCGTCTTTCAAAAACCTAATTTTGTTGAGCGTGCTTTCCTAAGGCTTGAGGGCGACTGTCTCCAAAACCAAAGTCTTTCTCCTGCCTCCTATCTTATTGATTGTGTAAATCCATTTGGGTTACTTTATCTTCTGTATTTCCACCTCAGTGGAGCATGATCTTCAAACTGCTATTATGTTTTATTATGCCATATAAATGCATGAAAGAGGCCATATAAATAAAGATAGTTTTAGATGTGTTGTGTGATGATTGTTTTTTTAATCATAACTTGTCTTAGAGGAGCAGTTCCTCACTGATGGAAGCATTGTAGAAGCCCGGGAGGCCACCGAGGAGGATCTGCTCGTTGTTCACACCAAACGCTACCTTAACCGATTAAAGGTAGATTTTTTTTCTGTCTAAACTCAAGTGCAGCTCAAAGTTTGACAACATGACATTTTCAGCACACTTCTTCATCTCCTTACTTCTTTTTTCTTCCATCTCTTCTCTCTGAATCGAACGCATCATTCAAAAGGCACTTAGGGATGAGCGAGCCATCAGGATTAAAATGATTTACTCTTATGTGTGCCTTTTATTGGATTAAAAGTATTTATGTGATTCAATCCAGTGAGTTTGTTTCCTGCTGCACTTTTGTCTTCTTCCACCTCTCACTGTAATGCAGGAGGTCACCAGGAGTTCTCATCAGAATGCAGTGGATTATCCCATAGGGGACTTAATCATCATTCAATTCAGTCATGTTAAGTGTATTTAGCAGAAATCACCTCGTTGTGATTCAGTGAGGTTTATATGCTCTCACATATTCAGCCCCAGGAGCTGATAAGGAGGATGTTTGATCTATGTGAACGTGGGATACTGCACTTCATCTGTTTATGACTATTTCCTCCAGTCAATGAAATTGAAATACCAACATGTGGTGTGGCTGTAAATCTCATAAAATATTGTCTGCAGCTGGAAAAAGTAAATCTGATAACAGTAATCCTATCATGTTTAAAGACCACATTTTCTGTCTTCGCATATTGGAGGGCTTGACAGAGGTACCTCAATACTTATAACCCCCTGGCAGTGTTATTGTGTGTTTCTGTAGTGAGTTTGTCTACAATCCCAAGTGAGCACATGTTGGAAAAACATTTTTTGTACCTGCTGTTTGACCTACTGTGATTTTAAGTTACACGGGGCTCATTTGTGGTTTTGTTTGCATAAAATCTGACAGTCAGAGCACAAAAGGTTATATTTATGTTGTGTTTAATTGTGTCTATTTTCCTCGCAGTGGTCTGTGGTGGTGGCGACGATCACAGAAATCCCACCGCTCATGTTTCTGCCTAACTTCTTGGTGCAGCGGAGGGTCTTGAGGCCTTTGCGGACACAGACGGGAGGGACAATAATGGTATGTGTCCCTTTTATTTGTCTCTAATTGGTAAATGGTTTGCATTTATATCGCACTTCTCTAGTCTTGATGACCACTCAATGGTGCATTATGCTATAGTTTTGCCATTCACTTATTCACACCCATTTACTCACACATTAGTAGAGAGCATCTATGGCCAGCACTTTTTTTCTCACATCTATCATACGTATTTACACACTGCCTTGCTCAGGGACACATGTTCATGTACAGTTCAATTCATTTATTGTATCACTAAGCAGCCATTGAAGAGTAGAGGTCCATCAGAATTATATATACTTACAATGGAGTATATGGCAGCTTGTGTCTCCTATTATGCTTATGAGAGTCCTCCAAAAAATTAATTCAATCATGAATAACAAGTAAGTGATATTTTTTGCTATGTGAGAAGGACATCCATCATTCTCTTTGTGTAAATTATTGTTGTTGCTTTCTTTGTCAGTGACTTACGTGTATATTTTCAGATACAGTATCACCCACTCACACATGTCCACAGAAATCTGTCTGAAAGAAAGTGGGATTGCTGTAAAAATATTTAAAAAGTATCCAAATATTGTACATCTTTTCCATTCACCAATACCAACAATGTTGTTTTTACTCCGTTCTGCTGACACTGTGTTTTTGTGTGAGAGAGAGCGAGAGAGAGAGAGAGCAAACAGAGTTGGGATGTGCTGACTGTCTGAACGAATACAAGAGCTTATTTGTACATGTTTTTATTGTTCTTGACAGGTTACCTCTAACCCTTTATTTACTATTATTACTTACCATTATACAAACAAAGATTACTAAAATTGCCATTGTACTCGTTTCAGCTGCAGCACTCACATTTTCATTGTATATCCTGTACAATGACAATAAAGGCTTTCTATTGTATTTCGTCTTCTTTCTTATGCTAACCTGCAACTCATTTCACAAATGTGTCCTTTCTTGGATATAAACTGTAATTTTGGTTGGAGCTTCACAGACGTGTATATTGTCTAGGAATGAGCTAACAGGAACAGGATCTTCTTTGACTCTTGTTGATTCTGAATAGTAACTCGTAAATCAACACCTATGATGATTAATGTGAAACAGTTGCTTTTGATAAATAGTGTAGGTAGTTGGTCACACGAGACTGATCTACATCCATTTATGGATAATTGTGGTAGTGAAAATGAAACAAATGAAAATGAAATGCATCTGGGACTAGGTCTACTCCCACATTGGTCTAACAGACCAAGTTTGATTGATTTTGTTCAACACAAATGACAAAGCGCAGAAAGGTCTATATTTTCGGGCCGAATGCAAGGACACAAATGTGCAACGACAACACCAGGATATTGTCCTGCTGTTGGGAACATGTTTGACACAGTAAATGGTTTGAGTTCAGTGTGAATGGCAAACTCTGAAGAATGTCCTGACCCCAGTTATCTGAACATTTTGCAGAGTTCATGTCTGAAAGCGACATTAGTTAGTGGAACATATTGAGGAATTAAGTTTGATGCTGGATGCTAGCAACATTTCTCTGACATCCCTTAGTAAACAGCTGTTCATGCTAAAGTTGGCTGAACCTACTAAAAAGCTTCCTAAAGTATTTGACAGTTTGCTCTCTCTCTCTAAATCTCTTAATTTGTGCATATGTTGTTGTCTGCAGTGGAGCATGTGGAGAAATATATCTCTGTTAGTCTTGTTATGCAAAAAGGAGGATTTAAAAAAATAAACAAATGGAAGACAATATATATATATATATATATATACACACACATATATATATATACAGTACATATATATATACACACAGTGTAGAGAGAAGCCCCCTTTGATCATGCCAGACACAAATCTTGGCCTGCCTCTGAAAGATTGATCTGCCACATACAACCCCATTCCCCTCAGTGGAATAAGACATACTTTAGTGAAACCTTTGTGGAGTTGTCTTGTGGCTGACATGTCTTAAGTATTCATGATCTACCCGGTTGTTGTATCAAAACTGTTAGCAGATAGTAGATCAGGTTTTTTGAAGTTTGGTTGTTAGAGGCGCATAGTCAGTGTTGGCTGTAACATGCCTCCTCCAGACACCCAATAATATAAACACTTGAAGTCTATTATATTATATAGGTCTAGAGTGTAAGGCCTGTTATACAGTGCATACATGTGCGCCACATTACAGCTCCAATAAGACTGCTCACATTGGCTGCTTGAGAGACGCTTCTGTTGAAAATGCTGACGTTTGTAAATTGTTCACTCTCCCGCACCAAAGTTCATAGAGAAAATCAGCATTATTAGAACAGGGACATGGGAACTGCTACCTGCTACTGCTTTATTTGATAATATCACTTGGGTTAATTTAAAAGAAGATTTTCAGACACCAGTGCTCTGAAGTCAGTGTTGACTGTCAGTTCCTCATACCTCAACACTTCAAAAAAAAAACTTGAACTATCCTGTATAAGATGATCAGTGTGTAATGTGAGCAGCCCTTAGTAACAGCTTCCTCATGCGTAGCCATGCACATCTGGGTTAAATTCATAAAAGCATGAGACAAAAACAGTCTGAATCTCATCTCTGGAAAAAAAAATGTGTCCTGGGGTACAGTATCTCCGGTATCAGTGCTATAATATAATTGAAATTTGATGATCATAGGTACATTTATAGTTAAATGAGAACATCTTATCTCTGTCTGTACTTTCATCGTGTCGGTACAAACAACAGGATGCCTCCTGGGCACCTACCATAGGAGCTTTTCCAGGCAACTCCAACTGGGAGGAAACCCTGAGGTATAGATCCATATGCTGGACTATCCCATGTGGCCAGGAAACGGCACAGTATGCCCCAAGAGGAGCTGGAACACTTTCTAGGGGAACGGAACATCTGGAATACCCTGCTTAGCATGCTCCAACACTTGTGACCTGACCATGATGGATGGATGGATGATGGATTTTACATGATAATGTCCATCTGCTGAAAGTCTGTGGAGGTTGACTGTTGCATCAGAACAACATCCATCCATCAAAGTAAATCTACCAAACAAAAAAAAAACTTGCATTTTTTGAAGTAACCCTGGCAAAGTAAAGACCGTACAGAGATGGTCGCCAATGAACTCAAGAGAGCCACTGACACCACCAGATAATCATAAAATAATTATGCATAAGCTGGAGTTGTGCCACATGGCACTGTGTTGGTTAGCATTGACACCTAGCAGCAAGAAGGTCACCTGTGTGTGTGTAGTTTTGTTTTGCATTCCCTTATGCATGGTCTCCCCGTGTGGGTTTTCTTCTGGTTCTTGAGCTTCCTATCACAGTCCAAAGACATGCAGATTGAAGTGTGGTTACTTGAATGTCAGCTTGGATTGGCTCATGCTCCCTCCATGACCCCCAGAGTGGTTGATAATTAAAGGCAATAAAATAAATGATACAGAAATCCCCTCAAACATAATGCAGGTCTGATAGCTCTACTGAAAGAGTTTAGGTGATGATATACCAAAAGGGTTGACTTACTTTGTCCACCAGCACTTTGAATGTTTAATGCGTGTGTTCAACAAAACACAAATAATCAAAATTGTCTATTGCTGTGACATGAAGAAAAAACTGTTCTTTTCAAATTGGAAATACAGATTAATTTTTTTGGTAAAAACAAAGTATTTTAAATGTTTTTGTTTCTGTGTGTAGACTGGAGCAATATTTTGGTGCATTTTGCCCTGGGACATATTGGGATAATTTATTGAAAAATAATAGTTTTTTTTGTCTGTTGCTTTATAAAGATTAATCGGTTTATGGTCAGAGAGAAAAACCCCACAGTGATTGTTTGCTGCATTTCTTTCGTAAAATGGCTTTCTGCATTACTCAGAAAAGGTCCTCTTGATACATCTCTCTGTGTTAATATTAAATGCTGAACCATATTGCTTTTTTCCCCCACAGGCAGGAAAGTTGGCTGTTGACCGAGGCTGGGCTATAAATGTAGGTAAGTCGGTTTCAACACATAAAATGATCTAAGCAGCTTATCAGTCTATCCCCTATTTGAATCACTTAATTGGATTGCTGCCAATCCCAATAGTTTATTATCAAATTTGTTGATTTTTTAGAATCAGCATTGAGTAGAACATATGTCTGGGACAGTCACACTGCCTGCATTTTTATCTTTATTTAACCGTAGACATATATTGCACAACTGTAAAAGGTCCAAAAGCACAATTACGTCTGATTTTCTTAACACTAGAGTGGAGATTAGCGCAAGTCTAGAAAACAATGTAAAATAGACTGATATGGAGCACAGACAAGTGGAAATGAATCGTCCACAAAATATGGTGAAGGATAAAAGTAGTCATAGCAAAAAATACCACTATGGATGATCAAGCAATATGAATAAAGATGGCATGTGTATAGCCTGAAGATAAGATGATACCCTGTTTCGCAGCTGGACAGGTAGACAGGTAGCAGCAGAACAAATAGAAGACAAAAGGGTACGAAGAAGGAAACAGCCTTCACCATATCTCAAACCAGAAAACACAGAATTAATTGGAATGTTCAATCACTAGTCCTACTTGCGATCTTAAGTACTACTGATCGTGAAATGTGAACACTAGAATATAAGTTAATATAAATGTAACATATGTCATACTTTTTGTGACTCAGAATTCAATGACCTGCATTGGTTGCATGTTTTTTGAGTATAAAGAAAATGAATACGCTTATGTACAGAATAAAGGAAGTGCCTGTCACTCATAGATTTTAGTCCCAATGCCAGGTGTAAAGTGATGTACTCTGAGGCTGTGTCTTTCAAATACAGGCAATTACTGTTGGGCAGACATCACCGGACATTACAATGAAAAGTCATCCTTCATGATGCCAAGTCCTCCCTCCCTGCTACACACAGGTTATAGCAGGGATAATTAAATTTGTGTCTAATATATATTATTTATTTCTCCTGTACTCTATTTCGGGACTAGGGAAAGCACAGGTACATAATTAATGTTGTTGCAGTCTACATCTTTAAAAAAAAACAAAAAAAAAACGGCAGATTTGATACTGTTGGCTCTTCTCAAAAATTGTTCTACTATTGATCAGCTACTTCACTTAGCCTTGCTGATGTCATTGTGTTTACGTAAGTTTCGTTGTGTGATGGGCAAAAGTGCAGATAAGTGCAATTTGCCAGGTTTGATTTACAGTTGATAATAGTGTCAGTTTTCACAAGTGTCATTTGGTTAATACTGTGAATTGGGGTAGTTTAACCTTTCATACATATAAACATTAAAATATTCATTTTTACAATAATATCATCTTATCATGTCTTTAGTGCTATGATGTTTTTTGCACTTCCTTTTTGACCTGCTGCCCCCAGTGGCAGAGCTGATCAAGTAGAAAGTCTTTGGCTGACACACCAGGGTGATCCTTTATTCTTCTCACTTACTTTGTGCCAAGAAGGGAGTAAAAAACGAATAAAAACCTTCATTACATTTTCACTTTGTACCTCTTGCTTTCTCAGCTACTTCACACCTGTTAATGAATCATGGGAAACATTCTTCTGCACACACACAAAAAAAAATCCAATTTATACATGATATTCATGTGTTTCAACACTGTGAGGATGTTAAGGCGTTATGGAAGCCAGGCAATAATTTCTAATCATATTCTTACTGGCCTTTATTAACATTCTACTCTACACAACACTATTTGCATCGCAGGACAAAGGGGATTTTTAACTTTTAACCTGAATAAAAGGTTATCATCCCAATTAAAGAGGAAAATCATTTTCTCTCCATCACAATGCCTTGCTGCTTTACGAGCTTCTGACCTCATTCTGGTGTCAATAAATCAATTATTGTATCACAGGGGAACAGCATCCATTCTCATGAGTTCAATAAGCTCCCATTTCAAATCACCAATGATGGTCACTTTGAATAACAGACATCTCAGATGTGCAGTGACCCGCTCAGCTCGTCTAATGGCCCTGACAAAGAAAGCAATGAATTATCTGGGTTTTTTTTTCAGGAGGAGGCTTCCACCACTGCTCCAGTGACAAGGGAGGTGGCTTCTGTGCCTACGCTGACATTACCCTCGCCATAAAGGTAAGATTGTTGTTGATTGTTTCAAACATTCATGCAGAAGAAGAAGAAGAAGGCTTTTTTTTTTCAGATTCAGTAAGATTGTCTTCTTGTCGTTAGATTATGTAACTGCATGTTTAAAGAAGTAACGCAATCTTCCTCTTGCATATGTGATCCACAGTCATCTCACTGCACTCGGACAAAAGATACATTAAATAACAAATTATAATATTTATCAAACAGATATCTCATACTGCTGTATATAATGTTTGCAAATTTAGGATTTTTTTTAAAGAGGTAATGTCTGTAGTACCTACCTAGACAGGTCAAAAATATTCATCAGGACTTTGGAAATGAATGTTGTACAGAATAAGAGCTGTAGATGTTGAGATCCATGGTCTTAAAAGCTACAGGGGTAAACAAAAGCACCATCTTCTTTATCTCTTGGTTGAGCAGTGGCAGAAGCACTTGGTCTGAGCTGGAAATTGAGCCCAGTGGCTGACAGAATAGCTTAGAGATAGCGAGGCTAATAGGAAAGTAATCTAAACTCTGATGGTGTCATTATTCATTAGCCGTTCCATTGTCCAATTGACATTTACTTCATGAGGATAAGCTAAAGCAACATCTCACCAATTGCTACATGGAGAGAATTTTACTTTTGAGTCAGTCTCATAATATCCTGCTGCCGCCAACACTAAATCAAACAACCCATTTGCTGCAATCCGCCAAGAAATAAGTCATGGTGAAGGTCTATACAGGTGCACTGTTTTACTATGAATTTACTCAGCTTAAAAAACAAAAAAAAATCTTTATAAAAGTAATGATTTTCCATTTCTACAATAAATGTGGCTTGGGAAGTCAGAAAGCATGATTCTCACCCATAGCTCACTATCAGAAAAACACTATTAATTTTGGTTTAATTGGACCCAATGGCTTAAATGACATTAGTCACGTCTTTGTGATGTTCAGGAAAAACTGTCATTGATTTGAAAACATTTGAACGACTTTAAACGAGCACAAGCTGAACAAGGTAACTATGGGGTGTTTTATGGCATCAGTTTACTTCTAAAAGTTTTACTTCTGGATCCCTTGGCGTAGAATCTAAACTGTGAATGTGTGATGAAATATTTTCCAATCCATGTTTCAGTTTCTGTTTGAGAGAGTGGAAGGCATCTCCAGGGCTACCATCATCGATCTGGATGCTCATCAGGTGAGCCGGTACCATTACTGTCTTTGTGTCAATGTATGGTGCTGCTCAGGTGCCGACATTGATGACAAGATAACCCTCTTTCACCATCCCTCCAATCATTGAGACTGCCTGTGAGCCAAATTGGCCCTTACTGTCATATTCAGTGGAATGTATCTAAAAAAAAACAGCTGAAAGCCTACAGGCTGTGATAATATTGAACTATCACTGGGATATCTGCAGCTACTGTACTGTATGCTGCATGGGCGACTGGACACTTCCTTTTTCATCATATTTGAAACAGCCATTAGTGGTTTACAGTAACAAATGACCTACAGATTCACCGTCATTTAAAAGTTAGATTTATTGAATGTGATTACATCAGCTGAGGCATCTACTGAATTAGTCAAGGTGCAGTGATATACAGTATAGTTGGACACAATATTAATGAGTATACAACAAAATTGTCACACTCAATTAAGATTACTAAACATCGAGCATGTTGACAAATTATAGTTTGGTGGTGCATTAATAATAAATAAACTCTTTATGTTGTCGAGCTAATGTGTGAAGTCATGGATGCCAATGTTCACCTAACTGTTGGTGTACAGAAGTGAAAAAGAGATCAGGCATATATCTTAATGTAAGATATAAAAAAGGGGACAATGACAAAGGAGGAAACGTGAATTCGACTTTCAGAACCTTCCATGTGTGAGATTGTGAAATAATAACAGAAAACATGATCCCTTTTATAGCGGGCCTAGACCGGAAGTTCCAATTAACGCTGTTGTTTAGTGTGTATACTAGAGCTGCAACTAACGATTATTTTTGTAATCGATTAATCTGTCGATTATTTTCTCTTATGAATCGATGAATCGTTTGGTTCATAAAATGTTAAAAAAAATGTTGATCAGTGTTTGTCAAACCTGGAAATTACATTGTTCTTGAATGTCTTGTTTTGTTCACAAACCAAAATTATTCATTTTTAATGATTTCTTTGTTATGTGGAGCAAAGAAAATTCACATTTAAGAAGCTGAAACAATCAGAAATCTTGTTTTAATCATGAAAAAAGCTTCAAACCGATTATCGATTATCAAAATAGTTGGCGATTAATTTAGTAATCGATTAATAATCGATTAATCGATTAATCGTTTCAGCTCTAGTGTATACCTTGTTTACGAAGCCCTGAAACAAACAGTTCAGCCATTCACAAGACAGTTGGGAAGGCTCTACCCTGGCTGGCTAATCACAACACACTCTGTCTTCTGGGTGTGAGAGTTCAGTCTGAAATATCGCGGCTGGGAAACAGCATCAGAAAAGAGAAAAAAAATGTCTATCGGCTTACCTTCAAAACAAGTTAATGTATGTAAGTAGACCTCCATAACTACATGTGCAACAGGGCCACTCTATGTGAGATTTAAGGACAGCAATACATTCATTCACATCCATTTTCATTTTGCACTGCTGTCCCGAGATTAATCCCAACAAAAATGCAGGTATATTTCGGTATGCTCACCGCTGTTCATCACCTCATCCAAACAGGTCATCATAATATTTGATATTAAAAGAAATTAGACCCACTGTGGCTCAACCTTTATGAACTAAGCTCACCGCAGCTTTAGATTACATTGACTCAACATTTTTTGAAAGTCTGATTATCATATTTTAGTCTTACTTTGTGTTTTTTCGATATAATGACTTTTCCAGCACCAATTAGTGCCTGAGAACTGTGTTAACATTGATGTCGTCTCGAGGTTCCCAAGGTCTGCGGCTGTATTCTGAGAAGTAGACCTGCAATTATTTTGAGCTATTGCTCGTTGATCATGATGTGCACCCCTATAGACAAGCAGGGGATCAATCGGTACGTAGAGTAAATAATTCATGAAGAAGAACAAAAGAGCAAGTCTGCGTGAGGGAATTGACGTTGCCCTGAAGTTCACCACTCAGCAGATAATTTTGTCAAGAACAAATATTGGTGATTCACAGTAAAATCCTAATTACGACCCTCAAACATGACATGCAGGGCTCGTTATCGCACGTAATTCGAGGTTACAGCTCAACCCACTCTGCTGCTCAGTCACCCAGTAAACAGCAAAACAGTTACTCTCATATGTATGCTCAATTTACTAGCGAGGCTGAAGCCCTGCTGTGGAGGCATATTCCTATTTGTCTATTAACTGAGATAAGGTACGTGATAAAAATGTGATTTTCTAGACTTTGTATACCGATATGTAACACTTTACCAAATAAAAGAAACAATGTAGTGCTGTGGCTCAGCTGCATTAGATCTGAAATTGTCACCAATCTGTTTTGTCCTTTGATAAACAATAATATGTAGGAAAAACTGAATAAATGAGTGGAGAAACAAACAATAAAGTCGCAGTAAAGAGTATTATTGCATGTGAATTGACTTGCTCACCGAGGCCCTGATCGGCAGGTTGACAAAGAGGCTCACAAATACTCAAAATGTGCAAAGAAAAACGTGAACTAAACAGAAGCAGGAAGCAAGACCAGGAATATAAACAGATGGACAAGTGAATGATAAACAAACAGACAAAGTGATAAAGAAAAACTTGAACAAGGGGCACAGGGATATTTAATGTAGACAGTTACAAAGGCAGGAAACTAGACAAAGTCTGAAAGTGTTGTAGACTGTGGGAACTTTACTACTGTGTAAGTGTTGGACTTTGAAGAAATCGTAGCGTGTTAAAAATCACTCACTAGTGTCATCTGGTAATAAAGCCTAAGAAAAAAAAAAGTCCTCTAGTCCTTTCAGGTGAAGAGAAAATGTTCTTTGTCATCCTGGCTTTTTGATCGTGTGCTGTTGATGGTGATTGATGAAACTGAGATGTCAAACAGATGTTGGAACTTGGTGAGGGAGACTTTTCTGTTCTCAAGAACGGAGTGAAAAGGGCCTGCTTCAAAGCTGCGGTGCTGATGCTTACAATTGGCAGTAAAACGGCTATCAGCTTTTATTGTATTCTAAAATATGTGGAGGGAGGATATACTAATAAGACTTCAGGCAGCAGGAGCTTAGAAACTCATATAGGCTGATTTATAGTGTCTGACAGTTAAAGGTGGACCATGGCATTCAATTACATGCGCTTAATCATTGTTTAATGTAAGCGTATGGTAAATGAGTCCCCAGTGTAACATGATATATACCTTTTATACACCCTTATATACACTACACAGAGTCATTGTCTTGAATCACTACCCAGGGCAAATTGCATATTAAAATTGTAATGCACGGTTACTTTTGAATTAATGAAAAACAGTGTGACATACAAAGAACTTTCCTTAGGCTGCTACCTTTTAATTGTCTTGTTATACACGTAGACAAAATAAGTCAACCACCTCTCCAGTAAGAATGTGACCGCTGACAATCATGTTTACATTTGTGTTTATAGCTGAAGATGTAATTAACACATAGTATTTGTAGGTGTGTGATTATTATTGTTAGTGTCACAGATGTCTTTATGTTAAACTAAGATAATCTCTTGGTTCCAGCACTATACTGAATACACAGACTTTCGATGAGTATCTATTATCTCATTTGAGGTAGGAAGTAAATCACAAAGGCTTTGAGCTATTCTTTTACAGTGCCTTTTCAGCTTCTGACAGGAGACAAACAGAGAAAACGGAAATTAAAAGTGTTATAGTAGCCGTGATGTCTTTGTGAAGTATTTTAATATGTGTTGCTTACAGAAAACAACAGCAATTGCTGATCTGATGCTGTCACTCAGAACAGTACATCTGTTGTTTGTATCCCTTGGCAGAGGCGACAATGTTTATATTTTTACTCATGGAAGGAAGCATTGTCAGTCATTTAAATCCAATTATTTAATTCAGTTTGTTAAGTGTCAGGTGAAGAAAAGCAGAAGCAGAAATCAAAGTAGTGAATGAAACGTTGTGTGTCTGCTTTGTTGAAGGGAAATGGACATGAACGAGACTTCATTGATGACAAGCGAGTGTTCATCATGGATATGTATAATCGCCACATCTATCCAGGTGATTCATATGCCAAAAGTGAGTGAAAGCACCATAACTTTTTCTTCTCAGACTTTATTTGTGTTCTGGCGTTTAAAGCTGCTGCCAGTGATGTACTTAAAATCTGTGTTTAATAACTCCATTATCTGACAGCTATGACTGATCCAGGGTGTTTGCTTCTCCTGTATCCCACAACAAATGATCCAATCAGGAGCCAGAACTCCTCAAAGAGGCGGTCCTGTCTACATGTGAGGTTAAGGTGTTTGTTGGAAAGTAAATGGCCCCTTTTCACCAAATGTGGTGATGTATTGGGAGAAGGAAGGACGATAATAACTACAGGAAATCTGCGGAAACTTTGCTAAAAGATGACATCACTGACGGCAGCTTTTATGTGACACATCTGGTTCTCCATTCATAACTGATGCCTTGTTTGCAGTTGAGGCTGAAACATGGGGGGGGGCTGAACCCTTTGAGGGCCAGCTCCTAGATGTCACTCACTCAGTGTCATTTCAATTATGCAGTGATTTCCCTCGGCTCTACTATATACTGTATGTTGAATTGTTGAAATGTCTTGCATGTTTTTCTCTCCACTTCTTTTGTCACGCCAAAGATTTGACGTGATTTTACTCACCGGAAATAGTTTCCCCTAGAGGCACAGTTACATTTCTAGAATCTGAAGTACACCATAACCATGGCTTTTACATTAATTAAACCATCATTACATCAAAGCTGATCTGACAGACATCTCATGTTAGTATTCAAAACATTTAATCACTTGTACCAATATTCAGATGAAACTTCTGAGTCCTGTCTTTAAAATGCCATCCTCCTCTATACGATTAATTGGATTCATGACATTTTAATATTAATTTATTCCCTTATTAATGTACATTCTGGCTTTTTTAAGATAAAAAAAACAACACAGTTTTATTCTGCTTCATATTTCTTCGTCCAAGACCTACACATATTTCCTTATACTTTCAAAGACCAAAGCTTCCAGTTCCTTTATGAAGAACCTGCAGGACTCTACTTCAAAAAGCCAAGATGCTCATGCATCGTTCTATTTGCGCTTTTGGAGCTTAATTCTGTCTTAAATTTAAAACATAAAGGTCTCCTAATAACCTTTTTCAACGTGTACATTAATTATTGGAAATGTACAGTACATGGCTGTTAATTGAGTTACTGCTCTGTGAAGCGTTCTATAGAAAAGAATTCCAATTACTTACCTGAACCCCACATAAGACCTCACTTGCTTTGCTCTAACATGCATTAAAGTCAATTCTGTTGCATGTAATACTTCACTAGTCAGTATATGAGCTCAGCATAACTGCTGCATTTTCATAATTTCTGGTTTATCGATGGCAGCTGTGTTCTCCGGACCTTGAATGCACTGTCCCGCTAACTGTTTTCCTGTATTTCAGAAGCTATAAAAAGAAAGATAGAGCTGGACTGGGGCACTGAAGACTCCGAGTACCTTCAGAAAGTAGAGATGCACTCAGAGGGAACTCTGAACGAAGTCCGACCTGACATCATCGTCTATAATGCAGGCACGGACATCTTAGATGGGGACCCCCTTGGAGGACTCTCCATATCGCCACAGGTAATAGAGTTGATGTGTGCCACATTTGAGGGTTACCGTATCTTATAAATATTCCAAAAAAAAAAACTCTCTAAAAGACAAACTGAGCATAACAACTAGAATTAAAGGGATTTGTTCTTGGATTAGACTGCGTTTGTTGGAATGGTTGCTCAACTTTGCCACCATGGAAGTCAAATATGCACTGTGCATTTCAATACACAGTTATTTGAGTAAAAGGTCGAAGCACCTGCAGATATGATTGTTTTGCCCTGTTAACCTAGTAGGAATCTAAAGTGAGAATCTACATTCTGAAACACTCTTTATCTTATTTGTTGAATTCCTTTTCGCATCCTGATTATACACAAATGAATACAGTAATAAACACAACTAATCATTTCCCCAGACCCCATGGACTGATTGGCTCGCATAATCAGGCATATTATGGTCACCTGAGCGGTGTACATGCTTAAGTGAAAGAGTGGTGAAAAAAAAATTGCAGCGAAAGACAATGACGAACTGTTTTAGGGGTAGAGCTTTGATGGTGGGGTTGAGGGAGAGGGTGGGGATGTACTGGTTGTGTTTTCCAAAGCTCAGCCGGCTTTTGCCAGCTTTCCCACATTTACTGACCTTAGCGTTGAAGGCAAGCTTTCACTATTTTCATCTCCTCAGCAAAAAAATGTGGCACATTCAGCTGCGTCAGGTCATGTCAGGAATTTGAAAGCACACTCAGAGGAGATCCAAATAGTCCAAATGTGAACTTATGACTCGCCGTGTGCAGAGATTCCTTGTGATCCTGCAACTCTCAGATAAATGCAAATGACGTGAATGAAGTATGTTGGATGTGGCACTGCTGTGTCGATTTGAAGCTCATTTTAAAATGAGGCTGGCTTGAAAAGAAAACTCTTGGTCACTTTATTTGTGCTCGTGATACAAATTTCCCAATAATATACAAGATTTATGACACAAGCTGGTCCTGCTTTCAGTGCCCAGACAAACGCGTTTGTGTTTCTTCTAAGTCATTTCCTTATGTGTCACCCTGTGAGGCTAAGTGCTCCAACATGGAGCAGTGAGATACGGGGAACTATCAGGGCTCTTGCAGGCGTCTGCTCCCTCCTCAGGGGAGGAAGGAAACACAGATAGAATTGTCTGCCAGCAGAATTCAAAGAAAATATGAGCGCTATCTGAAGATGGACAGACCGACGACTTCTTTTTCCCTCCTCTCGCCAGGGCATTGTGAAAAGAGATGAGATAGTGTTCAGGGCAGCGAGGCGCCGAGGCATCCCCGTACTGATGGTAACATCCGGTGGATACCAGAAAAAAACCGCCCGCATCATCGCCGACTCCATTCTCAACTTGCACCGGCAGGGCTTGATTGGAGCGGAGGCTCTGCAGGGGGAGGGGTCTTCATCACTGGTGACCAGTACGATGTGCCGCGCTGGACCTGCAGCAGCTAATGCTGTCTAATGCTCACAGGTGTGATATGAGACCATACTGAGAAGAACAGTGTGCGTTTGTACGTGTACAACCAAAATGATTCACTCACATTGTTAAATGTTTACATTTTTTAATGTATAAGATGGTAGCTACTGAAAAGGGACTAATTATTTTAAGGTGGAAATTTGGACTAAATCAATAGCACTGCAGATTTAGGACTACTGCAGATTTACTTAAGCTCTCACATGGCCCAAAAAGAAACTTACACATTTTAATCAGTTGGAGGACAGTGGGTTTATGTTTAATGTATGTTCAGGTGTGCCGGTAAGAGAGGCATTCTTTTATCTCAGGAAATGTAGTAATGCAATTTATGAAGGATATGATTAATTAATAGTCTATGAAAACTGTACAAAGGCAGAAACAGGGAAAGTCTATTAATCATCCTCCATCTCAGCGGTTATGGAGGTTAAATATATATATATATATATATGAATTAGCACTTGAGAAAAACACAACTACCAAATATAATTTAGTATTAATGTGTGACCTTAATTAGCTTTTAGTTTAATTATTTCTCGGATAATTATGTTATGTTTTTCTCCAGATTATATTAAATAAATAGTTATTGGTGTTGATGTTTTTTCTACGCGACGCTTTTAATACACTCTGATGTCGACTGTTGTGTGTGTGTTTCGTCGTGTGTACCTTTGTGTTTTTGCACAATATATAAAATACTGACATCAGATTATTCAGGCTAATGCAAATCTTTATAAGTGGCTGTTGGTTTTTAAGGGTGAGTGAGAAGGCAAACAGGGAGAAAGCGAGTTGGTATGACATATATGTGTGCACTGGACCTAATCCATTCTTTTCTCCATTTATTTTGCTATTAAAATGCTGGTGTAATTACCTTATGCCAGTAATGACACCGATTGTTTGACATTGATTCCACAGGGCAAGAAAAGTAAGTGGCCTCAAACAGACTCAGTACTCAGTGGCTGCAGTATAGTGGTCTTAAATCCCGCTCCCTCAACGTAAGTGGATGGGACATGGGCCAAACTAAAAAGTCAATACTAAGGTAGTTCCTATCATTGATGTGTGTCACAGGGGTCCTTTTTGTCTAAGATGTTTGTTTGTAGGTAGCTGATGCTATAAAAGAAAGGTGAGACTTAATCAGTGACAGCTGAAACTTTGAAATTAGATGGCAGCACCTGTAGTATATATTCGGGGTAGTCTATCGGTTTTCAGTGGAAGTCTGTTGTTGGGGCAATGTTTTTTTTCCAGACAAGGAAGAAAAGCACAGGAAAACCAATAATATAAAGCTGTTGCCCAATTGAGAGGACATGTTCAGAAAGCTAGAATCGTGGCCATGGTGTGGTTTTAATGCTAAAAACTAAATCCTTGTTGGATCAGATGTGTTTTTCTGTCTTACAGTTGAGTGGACCTGAAGTGGCAGGTGCTGCTCTAATGATTTTCTAATGTATTTTCTCATTCATTATCTTCTGCTTAAAAGAGCGTAAGGAGTATGGAGTGTAGCACAGGCCTCTGATCATTTTAATGTTTATAACCCCTATCTTTGAACAGGGTGAAGAGCAGTGCTTACAGTTTGGACGTTTATACAATGATTGTGTGAGAGGCAGGCAGCTACATTAACAATGTTAGGGCTAATTAGGAGGAGCCTTTGATCTGGTCTGCTGCTTTTGAACGTGGATGATGTGTTTAGCGAAGTCTGCCTTTAATTAAGACTCAGAGTACACTTACTGTGTGTATGCAGGCCTCCTTAATACCTGATGAGAACTTAAACTGTGGCTCAGTCGCTCAGCTATCGTTTTAACCATTTTGAGCGAATCGAATGACGCCGTGCCAAAATAATACTAATGTCTTAAAAGCTGTTGTTTTGTGGTTTGTGCTTACATTGAAAACAATGTATATTCATCGTGACACTGAATAAACTGCAATGACAAAAAGGACAATCTTACTTTTTGCCGTGATTGACTTGATTTTACTGTCCATACTAAGATTTTAGTATGTTTGGTAAACCCTGATTGTAGTGCTGCTGCAGTGTTTCTATTCATGTTGTGTTCAGTGCTTCCTTTACCCAATGACAGTTCAATTATACTGCAGTCAGTACACTTTCATGTATAGTTAAGTGGAACTGTGGTTGACTTTGAGGTTTAATTGGACTACTGTCCTTGTCCCGGTATACAAACATGAGTCAGTTTATTGAAAGAAGTGTGTTGAAGATTCAGTTTGTTAGTATTAGGCATAAATCCAACGTTTTCAGTCGGACTACTATGTTAACATTGCTTTTGACAGTTAATTTGGCCTAAGAGATTCATTTGTTGTTTATTATATTATGTAAAGGTCCTGTGTGACTCATTTAGAAGTCGTCTCTGAAAAGCTTTGAGCATTGAGCTTTACTCATGCATCATATTGCTGAAGTTTAAGTCATTCTTTAAGGGTCACGGTGCTTTATGTCATTCCACCTTGATGGCATGAAAGAACAAAACACGGTGCTCAAGGCCCATGGAGAACACAATAAAAAAATATAAGAAATAAATACAATATAAAAAATTAAGTTCAACAGCCTTAACAGCCTAAGGAAAAAAGCAGGACCTCAACCACCAGTTTCTGGCCAAACAGTCCTTGTGAAGGGTGGTTGGAGTCCTTCATGATCCCAGAGGCCCTGATGTAAATGTCCCTGATGGATGGGAAGTTGCATCCAGTGATCTTTTGTGCAGCTTTGACAACCCGCGGCAGTGCCTTTCTGTCCAGTGAAGTGCAACTGCCGTACAACACTGCAGTGTCCTGGGTCAGAACGCTCTCCACCCCACATCTGTAGAAGGAGATGAGGGCAGAGAGGCCAAGTCCAGCAGCCTTGAGTTTCCTCAAAAAGAAGAGGCGTTGGAAGGCCTTCTTCACAACACCGGCTGTATAGACCCAGGTACTTAAAGCTACACACCATTTGAACTGCTGTGCCTCCTTTGTCTTCACCACTTTTAATGCAGAGGTCGTTAGCTGTGCAGCAACAGTCCAGATGTTGTACCTCCTGTCTGTACGTTGACTCGTCATTGTGGGAGATTAGTCCCACCGCGGCCGTGTCATCCGCATACTTGACAATATGACAGCTCGGGTGAAAAGGCGAGCAGTCGTACGTCAGCAGCGCAGTACAAGAGAGGACTAAGGACATGTCCCTGAGGGGGTGCCGGTGTTGGGAATGATTGGTGAAGAGGTGCGATCATGGAAATTTACCACCGAAGACCAACCCCCTAGTTCCGCAGCGATGGTTTGAATCCCAACAGTGCCAGCTTGTCCACCAGGGTCTGCAGGATGATGGAGTTAAATACTGATTTTAATGGTGCCAGTATCTCAAAGCACTTCACAACAACGGATGTTTGGGCCGCAGGGCGATAGTCATTCATTCGTGCATGAGACAGTGTTCAGAGTTCTTTACTTGCAGCTGTGAAGCTTTTGACCTCCGGTCTTACTAAGGAGCTGTTTTTTTGCTCGCCAGAAGCATCATGTTATCTGATTGCCCATCAGTTCTTCTATCGCTTTCTCATCATGCCGATATCCAATGAACATCTTGACGGACTCTAATGTTCTCTTGGGCTCAATGATGAACTGAATAGATTTTGGCGGTAGAAGGTTAAACCCACTGTGCCTCGTTAATTTGACCTGGACTTTCTGTTTTCAGAGTGTGCTCATTTAATTTAACACAAAGACACGTGCATGTGACATCAGGGTGTCAAAACTTTTGCTGAGCAACAGCGGGGAAAAAGTAAAATTAAAAATAATAAATTGGACACAGGGATTAAACTGCAAATGTCGAAGAAAAAAAAACGCATTGCATCTTGGTGAGTAACACTGAATGTAAACATAATTAACTCCATGCGCAATTTTAAAAGTTTCTCCACACACGCACACACTAATTTGGTCTCATTTGAACCTGTGCTCGAAGCAGTGTGCTATGCCTGGACTTATGTCAACTCCCCAAAGTCACTGCACTAATGAGAATCACTGTCCTGTGCTGTATTACTAATGAGTCTCACTAAAGCTGCCATTATTCAACACTTAATAGGCCAGCAGTTCTATTAAACAGGTTTATTTCTCAGCAGGCAGCTGTCATAACTTAGTGTTTCCCCTTTCCTCTCCGTTGGCTTGTTTTCACCGCAGTCATTTTGACATGTTTTGGCAGGAGGGAAGGGAGAGAGAGAGAGAGAGAGAGGTGCAACAGAACAAGTACTCATTTACAACAACAAAACAATAGAATACAACAATAACAACAATTATAATAAAAAGGTTAGCGTTTTACACAAAGTGGACAGCATGCTGCTTGTTCGGAGAGAGAGAGAGAGAGAGAATGTTTTTCTCTGTGAATAAGCAGCACAAAAGTACTGTTCTGACAGAGTTCTGACACAGTTTCTCCTCTGTTCCACAGCAAAAAAGCAATACACTACGATCTGTTGCCAAATCGTCGTCTACTGTTTGAAACACCCACGTGACATTTTTGTCTGGTGTGTTGGTTCTGTACAGGTATTTCAAGAGGTAGAAAGGACTGTGGGCTATGATTCATCAAATACAATCCAAGAAAAAAAAGTTTATTAATTGTCTTTCCTCCTGTTGTCTCTTTCCTTTTCCACCTTTCCCCCCCCCTTGTTCTATGACTGTCTCTTTCGTTTCCCTGTCAGTGTGAGCAGGTGTGTTTGTGGGAGCGTCTGTTACCTCCAACTCACTCCACTGCCGCTGATATACTTGATTCCACTCCTTTCTGCTTAAAAGCCCAGATCATTTGACCTGTCTTGGCCAGAATGTTTTGGCACCTCAACCAATAACCCTGAGCTTTATCCTCTCGTCTTTGATGCCTTTTTTTCCCTCACATATTTTTGCCTGTGTTTTTCCCTGGATCACCAGCCCTCCTTTGCCAGCCGTCTTCATCCAGCTGCTTCCTCCGTCTTTAGCGATGCGCCTTTAGTTTCCCCAGCTTTCTTGCATCAGCCTTGCTGTCGTCTTTTTGTTTAACAGTTTTTAGTGGACTGTTCTTCCTGAGTTTATATGTTTTGATTCATCAGAAGGACCTTTTGTTTTTTAACTTGAATTGTGCCAGCGAGTCTGCTATTTGGGGTTCCAATCCTGCCTTGGTGTCAGCCTAAGAGGAAAAATAGCTGTAGATACATATTTGGATCTCATCACTGGGTCTGAAGGCTAATATTGAAGTGGTTGCAACCTGTGTTCTCGTTTTTGTCTTTAAAACACCTTAATGTCACTTTAATGTCATTTGAGGGATCATAAGGGATGAATTCCAATAAATTGTGGGCATTTGAGCATTTGCATTTTGTAGAATTTATTGACTCTGCTGAAGCATTTCGATGGTTAAAAGGGTCAAATATGAGCCTCCAACATGAAGTTATTTTGGGATAGAAACAAACATTCTGTTGCAAGGTCGGAGCTTTAATCAGTATTTTTGATGACCACTGATTGTACACTCTGGGTCTAATTTTCAGTCTTCTTACTAGAGGTTTTAATCACTGTCCCCACACGTTCACGCAGTAAAGAGTGGACTGTTGTGGGCACAGCTAACGAGAGCGCTGACCCACACCGAGTCAAATGAGGACTTCACAATCAGGCAAAAATACATTTAAAAACCCCAGCAACCTGTGTGGGAGGAAACAATGGGTGTGAAGGCTTTAACGCTGCTGCATATTTTATATTGTTGTCATTTCCCAACTGACAAACAAACTGTAGTTTTGTGGACAAAGAGGTGCAGTGGCAGATTTGAGCTTTTAATTGAAAAGGAATTAACAAGCAGCTGTACAGACAAACAAAATGTGGTCCCTATTGCTTTTAACAAGGGGAGGATTAGCGTAGTTTTTTTTTTTTTTTTTAATAATGCACACATATCAACATATGGTGCTGTCTGAGTAACTGTAACAAACTGCACTTTTTAGCCTCACGTGCCCCAATACTGCCCACGATCAATGGCTCAGAGCCAGTAATATTAATGAGCCCATTAATAGGGCTATAGTGAGTGCATTAATGAGTGCATGTGTAAGCAACAGCATATTTATCCTCATATGACACATGAGTGATATTGATATGGACCCTCCAGGGAGCTCTAAAATGTAGTCAGTCTGGGGTGTAAGTGCAGACTTCTCTTTTATTGTTGTAGATTACTTGTCTGTTCATAGACAGACAGACAGACAGAGAGAGAGAGGGAGTCCATCATAACAAAAGGGTGTTGGGGGGGGGGGGGGGAAAGAAGTCTTATAATGGGATTCAAGAAATGCGATTCCTTGGCCGTTCGCCTGGCCGCTGAGGTCTTACCTCAGATGAACTGCTCCAGGGATCCAGCTGCATCAATGGTGAGACTGCTGAGCGTTGGTCGTCTGTTGGCTGTTAATATATGTGATGATTGTATTTCTTACATCATTAAAACATGGTGTCCCATTTTATGAATTCTGCTCCCATTTAAAGTCAAATGTATGGAAAAAAAAAAAATAGCGCATGAGGGTGTGACTATATGCTGTGATTTGTAGCTAATGTCAAATACGGTGACTGGTTTTAAACAATTCACAAACCAATGGATGATGTCACAATGTGGTTTCTAAGATTGTAAATATACAGCAGGTGCTTTAGGGTTGCGTTAGGGCCATATTTGTTTGTGTTTTAAACAGTTTAAAGGGGACATATTAAGCTAAATCAACTTTTTTATCATTTAATATTTGGGACTTGGAGGCCCTATCAGTCGGCAAAGTGTGCAAAAAGATGTCTCACTCATGTTTTTGTGGTCCTCTTCAGTATAAGTGCAGGAGATAAAACACGCGATGTTGACTTCTACGCTCATTGGGACGTCACAAGACGCTAAATTCCGGAAATTGGTGTCTCGCGGAGCTCCACTTTGTCCGTAAAACACGCACGAGTGCTGGCGAGGGCAACGGTATCTGAAAACCGGAAGTCCGCGAAAAGTTCTATTCTTCCACAGTGCAGCACAGAGTCCTACACAAACTTCCAGCTTCAGAGGATTTATCTGTCCAGTGGATACATGTTATATAAGATGACAATGTGCCTGCTAGAGCCTGCAAATGATCACGTTTCCAAATGCTAACTGCTGTTAGCTCCCAGTAGCCTTTGTGGCTGATGTCAATTCCTGTCCCATAAGTTTCTTTTTACTTTTGTTTTTAAGGTGGACCTAAAGAGATACGACTAAACAGAGCGTTCTGAACAGGGCTGTTTTCAGTCCTTTAAACCAACTGCAGGGCCCACAAAATAACTGAAATCATTTGGGTGATATTCTGGTTTGTTGAGCAGATTTTGTCAAGATAGTTGTTGTGAAGATGAAAGTGTCGGAGTGATGTTGGAGGAGATTCAAAGTGGCTAAAGCTCACACAGACACTTTGAACAGGAATTAAATCAGCCACCTCACCTCTCCAAAAGCATTTGCTCCTGCCTCTGATAAGTGTGCTGCGCTGCGAATGGCTAAACTGTGCGTGAAACAGGAGGAGAGTGTGTTGAAAAAGTATGGAAAATCATCAGCATTAAAAGTGACTTATATTTTTTGGCTGTTGCCAATGGTTGTATATCATTAGCAACGGATTTGCAACCTTTTAATGATCACCTCTGCTTCCCGTAAACTTAATGTACTGTAGCTGTTTGCCTCATGTCTGTTAATACCGTGTGATTTCCATGTCTATGACCCTAGTAACGCTGAGATATCCGAGACAGACAAAACCCCCTGTGGTGACGAACAGGGACTTTGTTTCCTCATTAAATGCCTTCAATTCAGCGAAAGCCTCACAATGGAAGTTGTTTACAGCCTCCCGTATAAGAGATTGTGCAATCTCTCCCCTGCACTGCAGTGGGAATATTAAGCTGTCTCACTCACCTTTGTCACATTTGTGTTGTAGGGAAGGCTGCCTACACTCTGCTGGGTGTCGCTTTGTTTTCCTTCCCAGCGGGTTTGAATGTAATCAGGAGGACTTAGCAGCGACCTTTGAAGACGTTAAGTGGATCATTTCTTTGTATCAGACCACAGGGAGTCTAATAGTACATCAGTTAGTAAAGTAAATTACGTACATTTTTCTTGTGCACTATCAAAGACACAGTTTCTCCATCTCGCGTTGCCTCCTGGGTTTAGAAATATATTGAGTTTCAAATTGGGGAAACTTTTCTTGAAGAAACCAGGCTTGAGGAGAGTTCTACAAGATGTGGTCATTTAAAGGGACACTGTGTAGTATCTATGGGTTTATATAACCCAAAATCCACTCTTTTATACATATAATGTGCTCCTGCATTGTCTAGTCACTGTATAATAGTTTTTGTTTCATTTTCGTAGTGTTTCAAAAGGTCATGTAAAATAACATGGTCGCGGGCCGCGGTTGCATAGCCACTGTTTGGCAGCGAGACGCCATGTTTCTACCGGAGCCTGTAAAGACAAACGCGAGAGAACAAATCAAGCGTCTCTTTACTTGTAGCGGAAGTCCCGCCTCCTCTCTCTCCGCTTCGTCTGCTACGGCCGTGGTAGCTCGCCCTCTCCCTTACCTCACGAACCTCATCTGCTGACACGGAGAAAGATGACGAGGATGACATTTGACCAGCTGCAGATACCGTAGCGCTCAGGGAAGGGAGGGGGTGAGCAGAGGAGCAGTTCTTTGTTGTAAATTTCAGCCTCTCCTCTAGATGGCACTATAAACTACTTACTTCACCTTTAAGTATTGTCCTCCAAGGTTGAGTAAATATTTTTTCTGGTGAACAAAGGTGTTTTAGTACCCTCCAATAACCAGGGTTGCCGGGGATCATAATTTTGCAAAGGTACATTTTGTGCAAAATACAGTTAAGTGTGAGCTAACATTTCAGGAACAAAATTAAATATGTGTTTGGTACATGTCTACAGGGTGTTCCCAATTTTGGCAGAACGTAGGGTTATAAAATAATATCCTGGTTATGAGTGTGGAAAAGTGTGGGCATAAAAGCACCTGGTTAGGATTAGAAAAAGTCATTCTGTTCATAAAAATCCAAAATGTGCCTTGGAGCAGACTGTAGGTTACTGTATCTGCTGCTTCAGGTTGAAATTAACTCTAAGGTAATTAAAACTAAGAAACAGTTGCACATATGATCATGACTGTGGACATGTACATTTTTATATTATATCAAGATACAGTAAACATGTCAAACGGTTAATACTTAGCTGTGGATAAACAAAACACAGCTGCATCATTTGCGTTAATATTGACGGAACAATAGTTAGTAAAAAAAAGTTTTATTTTCCCTTTTAAAATCCCACATGGTGTTTGGGGGCGGTGCAGGACAAATCTGAGGTCATGACCTCCACAAAACACCACATCTTCTCCTTCTTTCATGTTCACACACAGCAGCACATGGCAGTGACGTGACAAAACACAAGCAATTCAAAGATGTGTTGGACATTCTACTTATCTCCCTTCAGTATAACTTTATCTTATCACACTATCTCTATTGTGATTTACAATGCTGAGCCCAGAGAACGAATCTGGCAGCTGTGTGAGATTTGTGGATGTTTTGAATGGCATAACTCAGGCTGTGTGTGTATGCTGATGTTTCCCCCTCCTTACAGATGGCAATGCATTATTCATTCCTTCATGTTGTAACCCTTGTTCCTAACCAGCAGGTGGCCCAATGAAGAGAGTAGATTCTGTATATGCACAGTTGCACTCTTGCTTGGATGGATCTGCTTCTGTGACAATGTCAAATAATGGACTCTTCTCTGTTTTCTTGAAAAAGAGACTCCCTAACTTTTAGACATGTTAGCTCTGGCCTACAGAAAACAACAATGACACGATGAGTGAGTATAAATAACGGATTCTATTCCCACACCGCAAACCCTAGACAGCAGTTACACCTCCAAAGCTCTCTTTACAGACCATAATTTGTTCACAGTGATCGTAAAAAACACCATTATATTTGTGGGGGGATGCAGCAGTGAGAAAGAAGAAGTGCAGCAGTTCAAAGTGAGCACAAAGGAAAACAAATGTCAAGATGGTTTTAGACTTATTTTTGAGGGTCTCTTGAAAGTGAAGGGTGGCTGACACTGGAATTTATGTTTATCTCCATAAGAGAAATATAAAATCAACACAAGATTATAGTTGTATTCACAGAAACAGCTTCCAAAAAAGGAGCCATCCAATTCTGCCATGTATTTGTACTTCTATACAGACTGTGCAGTATATAAAAATGCAGATTATTAAAGGAATGTTTTTTTTTAATCATTTTTTTGATTGACGGCCATAAATACTTCATCTCTCAATCCCATTGAATTGCATAAGTTTCACCTGCATGGTTTAAATTAAAGAGTGCTTATGTTTTATGTCTAATATTTGATTAAGCCTGGCCTCAAACCACTGGCCTGACTGCTGTAATGCTGCCTTGACAGTGTCCTTGTTTCATATCCTAAAGGGAGGTGGTTACTGTAGCCTGGATTAGTATTCAACACACGCACACCTCGTGGAAACTGCTCAAAAAAAAATAGTTGCGAGACAGAAAGTAGGTGAACGTACCAATGCATCTTTTGACTGCAACTTTGTTTGAAAAGACAAGGAAATTACTGCTGTCGGCTGACAAGCTCATTAGCTTGAAAAGCTTTTCACTTCTTTTCGAATTAAATAATATACACTTCTGAGAACAAAATGCCAAGGGGGCAATTAAAAGGCCAGTAAGTTCCGGGAGCTATTGTGACTGACTAGCACCAGTGCAGGTGGCTCACATATTGTCACCGAGAACAGAGGTCCGCAAACCTTTTACGACCTAGATGGGATTTCACACAATGGAGAGAGATTTCGATGGTCTCCCTAATAAACCTAATTGGGCATATGATACTGCCACTTGTACTCTTAGATAAACCATAGATATAATTGTTTCACACAGCACATTTCATTTTCTTCTCTTTTGGTGTTCTAAAGCAGTTTGCATCAAATCGCCTCCTTAGCCTCTGTCATTTACTCACCTCAGCTATGTGCCCATCAGATTAATGATAAGGTCCCTTAAATACTTGAAGTCACAGTCATTTAGTTTAAATCTCATTCGGCCTCATCTTGACAGCATTGACAGATGCAAATTTCCTCACCATGTTATGTCTGTTGGCAAACACAATTGGACAATCCATATCGATATCTTTACATAATGACTTTAGACATAAGCAGCACATGCACAGTGCAGTGCAGTATGGTGTGTTAAGACTACTGAACTAGAGTGAAGACACTTATGGGATGTTCACAGCTAGAGCTGAAGATTTCCTTAGGGCTCAGATAACTGCACTTCAAAAAAGTAGGCGTTTAAATCCAAACAGTACTTTATCACTGACTGTGATTACTTGCGCTAGTGCACACTGTGTCCTTTTCCAAAGCTTCACGTTAAGCATGAAACAGTGGGTCCCGTTCAAAAAGTGTTTTTTTAAATCGTCTTGCTGTTTTGATGAGGATTTTTGTAACAAATGTTTTAAGTCAAATTAATGAAACAGAAATGACTTTGGTTTCATGTAAAATTGGCAACTTCCTTTAAAGGGGACTTCTTATACCCTATTTCTCCAAGTTAAACTAGTTCCCTGGTGTCCTAATGAACATGTCTGTGACATGCTTTGGTCAAAATACCATAAGGATGAAGCACCACAGCAGTTCAATCACCCTGAGAAAAACAGCCCTGTTCAGAACGCTCTGTTTAGTAGTATCTCTTTAGGTCCACCTTAAAAAAACAAAACTTAAGGGATAGGAAATGACATCAGCCACAGAGGCTACTGGGAGCTAACAGCAGTTAGCATTTGGAAAAGTGATCATTTGCAGGCTCTAACAGGCACATTGCTGTCATATATGTATCCACTGGAGAGATAAATCCTCTTGAGGCTGGAAGTTTGTGTAGAACTCTGTGCTGCACTGTGGAGCCTTTTCCCGGAATTCTGGTTTTCAAATACCGTTGCCCTCGCCAGCACTCTTGCGTGTTTTACGGACAAAGCGGAGTTCCGCGAGACAACAGTTCCAGGAATTTAGTGCATTGTTGTGACGTCCCAATGAGTGCGGAAGTCAACATTGTGTATTTCATGTCCTGTACTTAGACTGAGGAGGACCACAAAAACATGAGTGAGTCATCTTCTTTCACACTTTGTTGACTGATAGGGCCTCCAGAGTCCCAAATATAAGGATTTAAATTATTAAAATTTGATTTTGTATAATATTTCCCCTTTAAATGATGCCACTGTACTGTAGAAAAAAGCTAACTACTTGTGGTCAAGCAGGTGTGTTTTCCTCTGAAGAAATGGGCATATTTTTCATCTACCCACATCTTTGGTATGAAATGATGATTTTATAGTATGAACTTGTAAAGATGTATAGCCTTAAGTGTGTTAAGGCAGTACGGGGAGGCTGCCAGTGCAGAGGCCTCTGGATCTGTGGGACCACACAAAGCTCCAGACCGAGCCTTCGTCCTTCACTCCCCCAATAGCCGCAGAGACATGGCTCTCAGCCTAGATGCAAACCAAAAGATAATCAATCAATCTCTTAACTCATTATGTCAAGACACAACGTAGACGTTCAGAAATTGACTCTGTGTTTATGTTGCATTGAGACATCATCGTCTGTAAATCTGTTTCGTCTGGGACATTCTCATTCATGTTTTCGGAAGATTTTTTTTTAACAGATTTCAATTTCCTTAAAAACAGATTCATGGTCGTTGGCATGCTCAGCTCTCAAAGATGAATGAGTCCAGTGTTTTGACAAACGGCGGCAAAGATCTGACCTTCAACACTCTGAAATCATGTAACGTGATGATTTTATACCAAAGCCATGAGACGCTGTCGAGTCCAGCTTTTCTTGGCTTGAGAGTCGACTGCTGTGCAGGAAGCATTTATATTTCACTCTCAGGAATGCATTTTGGGAAATTTGTCGATGAGCTGTGTTGGAGAGAGGTACAGTGGAGGAAAACCTAAATGTTAATAACATGTATGTGGGTTAAATAAAAATCCTTACATGCGATGCATGCTTCGCGGGAAGACGAGGGAAACGGCTGGCTGACATCAAAACTGAAAATGCAATATGACAGCCACCTTCTTGCACCTTTTTGCTGTAGGTACACAATTAGTGATAGTGTAAATTGTGATTTAGAAGTTTAGGTAACTAAACTAGATCCTAACTAACATTAGAATATATAGTTTTAGGAAAGGCCACACCCAAATGCATACCCTGCATATCATCAATCTGACTCCATCGTTTACAAAACAGACACAATGCTCTATTGAAAAAACCTTTACTGAGGACTGAGACCACAAAGTAAGAAATTGGCTAATTTCCCAGAGATATACAGTACAAAACAGTTTAAATGCTAAATAAATCAACGATGAAGGCTGCAAACTACTTTAAAATCTATCTTTAAAAAAAAAGAAAAAGTAGTAAAAAGTGAGACAGACTGTCATAAGGTGAAGACTGTGTTGTTCCTGTCAAGGAAATAAGCAGACAAGGGTCTTTGAACATGAGGTTTGACCCAGTAAAAGTGATTTCTGGAGTAAACTGACCGCTCTTACTGCGCAGACAGCAATGAAGTCAAATTCAAGCCCTCATTTGATTTGGGTCTTGAGATGGAAGCGAGAAAATTGAATTTAGTCGACCCAAACAAAGCCAAAGGTACGAAGATGAAGGTATCAGAAACTGCCATTAATAAGTGGAGAAACTGCTGTCCAAATCTGAGCTGCCACAGTCGGTTAGCAGCACAGAATCAGCAAAACAATGGGTCTTTTCAAAACAAGACAAACTTGACTACAACTTGAATTTTCCATGTGCTTTGAACACTGCAGTGCTACTGGCCTCCATGAATCTGTAAAAAAAATGTGATCGTGATTTGTGCTGTTCTACAGTTAAAGCTCCGGTGCCAAACCTCTGTCACCTTCTGTGGACCCCTGAGTTATGACCAAAACCCTGTGGTCCCTGATTTTATCTCGGTTTCCCTCGCTCCCCGAGGTCACCAGTCCATCACAGGGCCAACTTCGGTATAAGTTACGCGTATTGTGAATCTGTCTTTTACCATTGTTGTCCAGACTGCATTCAAGAATCTTGGAGCTGTGAGATGTAGAGGTGCAAAAATCGACATTTTGAGCTCCTACTGAAGGTCAAGGTCTATGTTTTTAGCAGTTTTACATCTAAAAAATTATCAAATTATCAAAAAATCTCCACTGTCTTCTCTGCGTGCATTCAGACTGCAACACTGTAGTTCTGTTGACTCACATACCGGCATAAAAGAAGTCAAATCCTTTATTTTTATTTTTACAGTTGCTGTTTCTAATTCAGTGATGGCACATCAAGGAATAAGCCAAGCACACCAGATGGTGCAGCCTGAAGTTTCATCCTCAGTCCTGCTGCTGCTGTTGCTGCTGCTGCTGCTGCTGCCCCACAGCTTCCATCCCAGGAGTTCTTGGCAGCTTGTATAAAAAATTTTTAAAAAAAACCTGCACAAGACAAACCTGAGATGAATTTAAGCTACACTACGTAAAGCCTTACAAATGAGCTGGAGCATGACTCTGGATTTAAAACGTAGTTTAACATTCACGGTTAAATTTGTGTGGGCTATCAGGGGGATTATTTAAATCTCTCAAGGATTTTAATCAAAGCAGGGCATGCATTCAACTACTTCAGAATCGTATTATGCTGACCAGAGTCTGATGATTAGGGGTCAAGGTTTGCCTGTGTTCCAAGTCTGCACTGCAAAAATATCTGTGTCGATCCAGTGAGAGGGGGAAAAGAGAATCAATGGATTGTGATTGCAAATCTTCGACTGAACTAACATCATTTTGACAGACTTTGCATAGAATGATCAAGGGTAAAGACTAAAAAACGACCTACAATAAACAAGAACTTATACGAACTTAACAAATATAAGTGTAGACCGTAGTCCATGTGATATTCAGCTGTAATCCAACTTAAAGGGGAATTCCACAATTTACCTACCTGGGCTATGTCTATAAAAGTGGGTGCGTAACCCGAGCTCTGGATTCTCCACCATCATTTCCAGGAACCGTTATTACTTATTTACCTGGGGGAAACAATTCCCCGGTAATCTGTGTGGTTTTGCGTTTCCACCGCACCTCGAAGTTCAGGAAAACGACACTCGAAGTCCTGCTGAACCTACTCCTCTGCAAATACACTCAAAGGAGCCTGGACCTCATCGTCCATCTACTTGTCGTACGTCCTTATCCTTATTGTTGAAATGACCGATAGCAGAATGAATAAGTTCTTCTTTCTTCGTCTTCTTTTAAAGGGTCTTGGGTTGCAGCAGCACTGGCTTAAGCAGTTGCAAAATGCGTTCCACCAATCAGTGTTTGGGGTAGAGGGAAAGATTTCCCCAGGTAATTTCAGTGGAAATGTGCCTAAAGGTCTTTTAAAATCCCAGCTAAATGGCAACCGTCCAGTTGAAAATGGGCTAGAGATGTGATAGTTGCTGCAGGAAGACGGAGAAAAATGCATTATGTGCATTTAAATTACTTTTGTCTTTGTTGTGATGTCTAGAACTTTGTGGCCATGTGTGGCCGCATGTGCTGCACGAAACCAGGGGTTAAAACTGCGAGAGCATTTGAATAGGTCATCGCATCAGTGGATCTCAACACTGGCAAAAACATCACGTAGCCCCATGATGTTTTTCTCAGACTGGAGCGTGGCACTTCGTCTTCTCCAATCGAACGTGTTCTACATTTTCCAACTTTCCAAAACTGAAAGTTCAATCTGGTAGAAACGTTTCCTAACTCCCCAAAAAGAAACCACCATTGAAAGCGTCCAGTTTTCCTTCTTTTTTTCCTTCAAATCTTAAAAGAAGAACTGAGGAAACCCTGCTCCTTTGTTAGACTTTGCTTTTTTGCTCGTCATTTGTTAAATCTATTTTCCCTTGTCGCCATGTGACTATGATCGCATCTGAGACAAGTGAGCCAGAACTTAATGAACCAAATACAATCAAAGTTGTAAAAAAAACTGTTAACATGCTGACCTTTTGTATATTCTGACAGACATATTCATCAAATGAAGTGTGGTAATGACAGCTGTGCTGCTGTTTGCAGACGCTTCCTTTGATAAATAATACTTTTCCTCCGCTATTTTTTACAAGAGATGAGTTTGAAAACTGAAACTAGGCAAAATAAACGCTGAGTGTAAAGACAGAGAGGCCAGGAGGTCTTCTATTTGTTTATTTTATTTTTTTTAGCACACCAATTACTGATAACTGTATCAGTGAGGTATTAATGAGGAAAAAGTGCTTGTGGTATTTATGAGGAGTGAAAATGATTTTCCTGTGGCTCACAGATATGTCTATACATAAATTCTCATTTGTAGACCTCTCATATAAGAGCGGTGGAGGGATTAAACAAAAGAAGTGGCGTGCTCCTGACTCAGCCGTCCCTGCAGAGAATCCATAAAAGCCGCACATGCAAACCGATGTTTCTGCCGTCTTTGTAAAATCCCTTATAAAGGCTGGAATAAAGGGACAGTCAGGGATTTAGCAAAGGTTATCAAAGTCAGTCCTGATGCCTCGATACCTTTTAAAGAAGAGATTATATGGGAACGGTATGTCCCTCTGTTCTGAAAACGAATACTTCAAGTGCTTCTATTATTCCATAGCACAATCTCCTGGGTGTGTGAACTTTCCTTTTCACCACAGGTCCCCCTTGATGCAATCCAAACCTCCCCCATCACAGATTTAAAAACGGAGTTTGAGTGCTATAAAAAGTTGCAGATGCCCTGTCTATTGTTACACTACAGTATGAGCTGAAGCAAATGTCATTCGGCGGGAAAAAAAACAAAACACATTTCTACAGAGACATTGGAGTAGCAAAGACTCAACAGACTTCCTGTACCTCTGCTTTCAACTAATCGGAGAAAGGAGGACACTCTGCAGAGGGCACTGGGAGAGTGAGACGCTGATTAGCTGCTGAAACAGATGGAGTTAACTGTGTTTCCAGTTAAAATCCTGCACACTGCTCATACAGTCTCAGATCCTCAGGGGCCTCAGTAAGGCTTTGGATCGCACAAGACTCACCCTGAGAACATACCACGCAAGTGGTTCCCCTCGCTTAGAAAACCAATTCCGTTTAGAAAAAGGCAAGATTTGCACATACTAAAGATGGACTCGGGCCAGTTGAAGGAATTCTTCAGTCCCTAAATCACCAGAGCTGCTCCAGTAATTATCAAACTATGTAGATATTTAAAGATACTAAATCAGAATTGTGCCGTTGGTTTCTGAACGGAGCCACAGAACAACGTTTGAAAATGTGACCGAGAAATGAGCAACAGCTGTATGTGTGCAGGACAGCTGAGCGGGATATGACATGCGCTAAACTGGCAGGCTGTGTTCACTGCATTCCCCCATTAACCCATTTCTTTTGTTTTCATTTTACTGGTAGAGCAAGTCGTCGCAGTACACCAGTCTTAAATCTTGCTTTGTATGTTGGAGATTAGAGAATTAGATTAGAGATTGTATGTTTTGTGATCTGTTCAGATTATTTTGCGGTGTAAGACGCAACCCTGATTTTGGTCAGGATTGAATTTGTGTGCACGATACTTATAGCAGTATACTGATTTGACCATCGCTCCCTCAAAGAGCACTTTCTGTAACTTTCATCACTCCACTCTCACTTTGCCATTTTGTTTGTTTATGCTTTTTAAAGAGCACTCTGTGATCTAAAATGCCAGACTTTCTGTTGCAGGGTTGGGAGGCGTCCCAGATCCGTCTTTGATTGTTGTTTGCTAAGACACACGGCATGGTATAAAACTATCCTGTTCTCTGTTAGTTTCTCCTCTGTATGACTTGTTATTGCCCCTCACTTGGGTGTATACTGTATATAGGCTGCAGCTCCTTTTGTATGTTGTCACATCATCCTGTTTTCTTGTGAGTCTATTGTGACCTATGCCCGCTACCCTACTTTTCTTACGATTGTTGCTGAACTCTGTTAACCGTTGTGCCTGCAGATTGTGCATTGTGAATTTTCTAAAAACGAATACTCCAGTGATGCTGCCTATTGCTGCTTTAATAGAAATTCTTTGTTTTCTAGAATAACTTGGTAGATGATGGATGGATGGGCTATTGCACAGTGCAGAAAAAAAACTGCCCTCAGAAACGTTTCAGATAGTATATAATAGGCTCAGCATGGAGTTTAGTTTTAACAATTGTTATCTGTATTTCCTTGTTTCGCCATAAGCTTTATAATTCTAAATTATTGGTCTTATTTAGTTTGACATCAGCATAATTTGTCTTGTGTCTTCATTGTTATGGTCAGTGCTGGTCAGTTCTCCTCTCTTTATCATTTAAAGGGCACATATTATGCAAAATCAACTTTTTAATCATTTAAATACTTATATTTGGGACTCTGAAGGCCCTTATCAGTCGGCAGAGTGAGAAAAAGATGACTCACTCATCTTTTTGTGGATCTCCTCAGTCTAAGTACAGTTAAGGCGCGAGAGTTAAGGCGCGTGCCTTAACGCTCTAACGCGTCCAGTGGAAATCCGGCTTTAAACACGCAATGTATGTTGTCTCGCAGAGCTCCACTTTGTCTGTAAAACATGAGAGAGTGCTGGCGAGGGCAGCGATATCCGGAAACATATCCGTATCCGGAAGTCTGCGAAATATACTATTCTTGGCTCCACAGTGCAGCACAGAGTTCTACACAAACTTCCAGCCCCAGAGGATTTATCTGTCCAGTGGATAAATGTTATATATGACAGCAATGTGCCTGCTAGAGCCTGCAAATTATCACTTTTCCAAATGCTAATTGCTGTTAACTTCCAGTAGCCTCTGTGGCTGATGTCAATTCCTGTCCCTTGTTTTGTTTTACTTTTTTTTGTTAAGGTGGACCTACAGAGATACTACTAAACAGAGCGTTCTGGACAGGGCTGTTTTGGCAGGGTGATTGAACTGCTGTGGTGCTTCATCCTTATGTTATTTTGACCAAAGCATGTCACAGACATGTTCATTAGGACACCGGGGAACTAGGATAACTTGGAGAAATAGAGTATAATATGTCCTCTTTAAGGTGTCTGTCTTACTTTGCAAAGTGCCTTGAGATAATCTAGGTTTTAATTTGGCACTAAATAAACATTGATTTGATTGTGTCATCCAAATATACTGATGTACATGTGAGTTACAGCCAGGTTTGTGTGTTTGAATAACGATAGTTGTCCTGGTGCTGTCACCGATGCTCTCGCTGTCAGAAGCAAAGCTCTGGCAAAGTCTGCTACATAAACTGGCGTTGAAACATTGAAGACAAGTCTGTTGATTTCATTCAGATCCGATTTTAAGACCTTTGCCTCCTTGTTACTTTTCAGTGTTATGGTGTGATTTTTGTGTGTGTAAATGTGCTCTGGCGTTTGAAAGCTTTCATAGCCAATCCATAATGTTTTAAAGTCTCAGTCTTTAAAGACACTTAGCCTGCCAAGAGAGGCCCACCAGGCTACAGTGACATAATGTGTAATGTATAAAGTTCCCCTCGTAATCCAATGACTGAGATGACACTCTGCCTCAGGCTAATGCCCCGAACTCAGCAGATAGTCATTCCATTCACAGGAAAATGGAACAAGGCCCAGACACAGCATTTAACACTACGTGTTTTCCCGTGAGCATGAGCGCCTTGGAAAAATACATCATAGGACTACTTTTTTTTTTTTTACCTTGACAGAGAAAGAAAATAGTCCCAGTGTGGATTATCAGTCATTTAAACACTGTTTCTGAAAAGACAAGGCTGACAAGGTAACACATCATGTTTTAAAGGCCACAAAAGCCTATTTTTTCTCAGACACCTGAGCGATGCAGTCTGAAGTAAACAGAAGCCCGTTGTGCCAGAAGGAAGTCCACATTCGAGTGTATGTTTCGGTTTTATTAAAAACGTATGCAGAGAAGCGTGTGTTTAAATATAGCCTTTAGTGCATTATATTATATTATATTATGAATAGATCATATCACCATTTTGCAACTTTGATGTCCTTTTTCTTTTTGTTTTACTTCGATAATTTTGAATATGGGGCATTTTTTATAGAACTTAAAAATATGTCTAAATTCCCTATATTCACAAAATGTCAGTCTGAGTTCGTTTCAAGATTGAGTAATAACAAAAACTGCCATCACTAAATAGTGGTGTGCAGCCCTAATACTGTATAATATCATGTACGTATGTAGAAATGTTAGTGAACATATACAAGACTGTGAGAACCTTGCAGTGGAAATCTCATTATAATATAGTGCATTAATATTCAATATTCAAATTTTACTCTTGTGCTAATAAACTGGTCATTGAAAAGTTAAATGAAGTATGTATAATGAGGACTGGAAAAAAAGAAACGAAACTAAAATTGAAAATGATATACATAAGGTGTGTATACTCTAATTTAAATAATTAGCATTTTCTTTAGCTTGTAAGCTAAATTGCCAATTTACATTACATGTAATGTCTTGTGTATCATTGTTATAATGAGCTATATATCTATAAGTCATTCATGTCTTGTGTCTTCCTGCTGACACATTTGAAGTATTTGCGTCGAAACACAAGCAGATGTTGTGCGTTTTTTACTGCCTGTCTCTCATTTGACCACCTGGGGCTGCATTATGTCATGAGAAAGCTCTTTTTTTATTTTATCATCACGTTTGAATGTCCCGCAGCAAAACACGCCACATCATCATCATCATGTTCGTAATTCACACTTACTAGCTACTAACAGCCCCTTTAATTCTGCGGGATTAGCACAGTGAGACAGATGTGTTTTTTGTTGTTGTTTTTTTTTATGAGCAGGTGTCTCTCGTCGCTATTTTTCCATCAGGATTTCACAGGGACATATAAAACGAGGATTTCGCAGCGACACATGCTGCTTTAATAACATGACTTATGTATGATGCCAGAAAACAGATATGTTATTGTTTCTCCCTGTAGATCGTGTCGGGGGGTGAGCTTATTTGAATCTGCCATCCATATGGATAAACAAATCCTTTCGTCTATTTTAAACACAATCTCTGCTTTTTTTAAAAAATGGCTTCATGGACTGGATAAAAAAAATAAAATAACAATGGTGCTCTGTCAACACTCAGAAAGACTGTGATTGGTTTGACATTTACAGAGTTCAATGGCTACTCATTTGAATAGCTG
The DNA here is from genome assembly GCF_963457635.1 of Microchirus variegatus. Lineage (NCBI taxonomy): Eukaryota > Metazoa > Chordata > Actinopteri > Pleuronectiformes > Soleidae > Microchirus > Microchirus variegatus. Next base: position 14,117,918 of record NC_139808.1, read on the forward strand.
ATACAATGACACCATGGAAGAAGAAACAAAGACCGAGAGAAAGAAAAACACATGGAACAAAATGGCACTGCTGCATATGTTTTACAGCGTAAATACCACGAAAACGAATCGATATCATGTGGATTAACATGAATAGATGGATGGAGGATTTTGCAAACTATGAGTAGAAGTTTTTCCAGAGCAAACAGGATGATGATATGTGACATTTACAGAGCACGTCCGACAGCAATAACGCACTGATCTCTGTGTTACGGTTCAACGCAAAGGTGGGAGTAATAATGGCACGACGAACGCTTCCACTGTGGCTCTTGTTTGTTCTGAAGCCAGACACCGTGCTGAGAGAAGGAACAGCTGACTCTACTCCAGGTGTTGGCTTGGTACCTCGTGTTTAAAAGTCTGCCTTTCTTCACTGGATTAGCACCGGCGTTCGACAACAACAAAGAGAAATGACAACACCTGACGGCGCATTGATCAGGAGACGAGTGAGGACAGGAATGTGTTTTGCTGCTGTCGCTGCAGCCAGTCTCTGAAACCACAAGGGTTCACGGGAACGTTTGAGGTAAAAAAAAAAAAAAAAATGTCTCTTGATGTCAGAGTTTCAAAGTCGGAAACTTCTGGGCTGTAATTCCATGACAGTGCTTTTGCTGCAGCGTGGAAGGGCTGGAGACACAGCGAGCCAATTTGGAGCGGTGCCTAATTTGGATGCCTCCTCCGTACAGAGCAACATCCTCTGGAAACCAAAGCTCCCTGCTGAGCGCTCGCTGGTAGCCCATGCATATTTCATGAAATCAGAGGCTGATTAACTGGATGGGAGCAAATAATTGCATTCAACCAAACAATCACTCACTATAAAGTAACAACATTTTTAGTTAAAACCTGGCTGAATAAAAATTATAGATAAGATTTGACCACACATGCTATAAACCCTCTTGTGTGCCAACATTTAGAACAAACTCTGCTGCTGCTGCTGCTGCTGTGTTAATTGCTGTTCCAGTGGAGAAACTGTGGACTCCATGGCACTGATTACATCATGTAGTAACAGGGTCAGCTGTGTACAGTGTGCCTTTAGTGCCAAAGCCTGAGACGCATGTTGAATCACATCTTAACTACAACTCCATTTGAGGGGGTAATGTTTTAGAAGCCAAAAGCTTTTAGCAAAAAAAAACTGACAGTGTAGTGGCAATGGAAAAACAACACCCTGTTTGCCTCTGTTGTGCAGTTTTCACAGAAAAATGATGCCCTGATTTGCTGTACATCAGCAACCTGTTTGTGTGCTTTTCTGATAAGGGTGCCTATTAATTCCCAAAAATGTAATCCTTTGTTTTAAATGTTTTTCTTTCCTTACCAAAATTGAATGTGTTAAATTGGCTCAAAGTACTCTGCAATGCATGGGGGTTTTAAGTTTCTACAGTCTGTCGAGTCAATTGAACCAGTTATTTTTGACAAGATTGTTTAATACCATGGTTCTCAAACTGGGGTACAATCTTCCTCTGTTGGTAACAATAATAACAATAAATAACAATTTAAACAATCTAATTTCACTATAGCAGTGTGTGAAGTATATGTGAGGAAGAGGAGGAGGATGAGAGAGCAAAATTTGCCCCCAATAAGATAATTTAATTATCTTATTGGGGGTAAATCTGCCTCCGAAGTTGACGCTGTCCGAAGTCTGAAGCTGACTTTGCTTGACTTATTTACACCACTATATTTTAACTTTGGCATTAATGGTGTTACTTACTTCAAGAGCTCAATATTTTCTCAGGTGGTACTTATAAAAAAGTTTGAAAACCACTGGTTTTCTACATGTCAAGTCAATATTCAAGTTTCCACATAAAGCTGTTCTAAAACAACTTGTGTGTAAATTAATACCGTGTATATGTTGCATACTGAAACACATTACATGCGTTACATTACATTTAATCTGACTTAATGGAGGATAATCAGGACAGTGCCGTCTTTAGCATCCTGTCAGTTCTTAAACTTGAACTTGAATGTCCAACAGTGTCCTGCTCTTTGCTAATGCTGCTCCAGGCTAAACATACTGGGGGGGAAAGTCAGACAATAACTACAAGCTGGCCCATTGGCAACCATCATGATGCTTATGAGCCTCATTTGGTAGTTTGGTTCTCCCAGAAGGTTCTGATTTTCTTTGGTGAATCAGGGCTTTTAATTTGTCCATGAGGACATTTTTATTTATTTATTTAAAAAAAAAAAAAAAGTTTATAAAGGCTTGAGCTGATGCATGTTGCAGTCTTGATTTAACCACAATGATTTTCGGGGCATGTGCAGCACATTCTCAGAGATTAAAGCATGTGTTTGGCAGCCACAAGGTTCACCTGAGTCTTTTACATTTTTGATTTCAGCACATAATGTTTTTTTTTTATAAAACCTGGTCCACAGACCAAATGCTTTACATTTGCCTTTTAACAGGCGCTCAGTTACCAGACCCAGCTTTCAGAAAATCTGTGATGTGGGGCAGAGCTACTCTGTCCCCTACAGCGTCAGGCTAATGTAGATTCCAGAGCACAGCACCACCCATTTCCTCTCCTCTCAGAGAACACACTTTTGTCCTGCAAATCACTGTATCGCTGTATCTCTCAGATAACCTTGCAGACTGAGGCCCATGTAAAGGTCACTTCTCCCCCCGTGCCCATGGAACAAAACAATAATGTAGACAGTGTAGACAACAATGCTTTGCAGAAGTCATGCTTCTGTGCTGCCGGCAAAATGAATCAGTGATGTGTAGCCTACTTTCTCAGTAAAAAATTTCTCTTTTTTATTTAATTTTTTTTAGCTCCAAACCATGGGAAATGTTACATTTGTACATTTTGTGCAGGTAAAAAAAACATGGAATGCTCTTTGCCCCTTTGCCAAATTGATTCATTCATGTAAGCATTTTTAAAGTGATGCACTTTTCAAGTATTTGAAGCAAAAGTTTCAACCAGAGGTTGGATGGTGTGTAAAGGCCGATTCACAAATTTGTGGTGGACACATCACCTAAAATGCCTCTATTTCAATTTGAATAGAGCAATGTCTGGTGCTGTCAAACTGCATTGTTGGTCCGTTACTTCGCTTTACTGGCATTGCATGCATCAGAATTTCGAGGTCAAACACAATGTGACTGAAACAGGGCTCTTGGTCAAGGTTGGTCTCCGTCACCCTGTTCATTTTTGTCAGAAAATGCATCACCACCACTAAAGAAATGAATTAGCAACTCTTGTTATGTCGTTAACCATGACACACGCTGCTCAACTAACCTTTTACCTGTGTGTTTGGTCTATAAACATTATGATATTACAATGTCTTTTACATGCAACATGCATATTCTGGAGTTTATGGGATTGTGAGGACAGTGGCAAGGTGTGTTTTCACCCTTCACCATAGTGTGCTGTTTATTATTAAGATAAGGGTATTGAAGCTTTCAGGCAAAACCTTTATCCTCTGTCCTTTTCCCTGCCCTGACCAGGTGTTGTTGTGCCTAAACCTAACCAAATTCATAACCAGGAAACTATTCTCATCACCCTCATTTCCTCAGAAGCTGTTAAAACACTTTCATGTGGATGATGCACATCCGTAGACATGTAAATAAGTGTAATTTTGCTGCAGAAACATGAGCTCACACATATGTGCGGTTGCATAAACGCATAACATATGATCCTGGCAGCTGGGTTGTGATGTGCGCTGATGCTTTGACCAGATATTCAGTCTCCTGTAAGTCATTAACTACAGAGGGATATACATTGTGTGGACCATCAGTTCTCTGCAGGAGAGAAGAATTTGCAGTTGAGCTGATTCCAGACATTAACTGCAACATGCTGAACATATCATAGCCGTTCACAGAGAGGAGGCAGTTATTTCCAAACCTTTTAGTCTCCCACTCAGTCAGTGAAGGGGGAAAACATATTCTTGTTGTGTTCTTTTAGTGCACATTACCATCTGAATAGTTTGTCTGGAAGTAATTTCAAGTGTTTATTAACCTAAATGTTTGAGCCAATGGGACATTTACTACATTGAGAACATTCCAGAAATTTACTTTCACTGTAGTTTGTTTCATTATGTAATTAAATATCATTAAATATAATTCATGGGCAGACCAAAATCAATCCTATAAAGTAGAGTATTGTGTTATGATATTACCACTGAACATGTGTAAAAGGCAGTATGTGCACACCATTTGCATGATAATCATTTCATCTGCACCCAGAAAGGATTTATGGTATATCATTAGGTGACTAATGTTCCCGTTTAGATCATTTATTTATTTATTTATTTGTGTGTTTGTGTGTCAAATTGCAAACCAAAGAATGCGCTGTGGCAAAGGAAGACAATAACCAATTCGTCTCCACTTCATAGGGCAAACATATTAGTTGACATCTGTTTTGCAACAGAGTTATTTGTGTGTTTCAACCAATGTCTGTGTGTGTCAGAGAGTAAAGCCAATGCAGAAGCATCAAAAACCACTTATATCTTGAAAGACCACCAGGGGGCAACTTTGTATGTAAGTCAATGAGAAAAACAAGTCTACTTCTCACCTGATTTATAACATCATTTAACATTTTCCTGAGCAAAAATATATCCGTTAGGTCCTCCATGCACCATTTGGTGTGTTTTCATCATGGTAAAGCCCTCGGTCAGGCTTGTGTTTCCACTGAGAACAAGACCTTTACTTGTCAGTTGGGGTGTGGGCTGTGCCCGATGGCCGCGAGATACCTTGCTTGACATTGTACCGGTGCGACGAAAACGAACGACATCAAACGCGACACAACAGACAACAACATAACGGACAACAAAAGGAGCAGCTTTCTTTTTCTGCTCGGCCAAGCTTTGTGTGAGAATAGACTGTGGCCGTTGATGAAACCCCGGCCGCAAGGGAGTGACTCTTTTTCCCCCCAATCAGCTGGTCTAGCTCCATCCATACCATTACTTTGGCACCCCAAGGGAAGGTTACTGAAAAATGAAACGGTTGGGGCCGATTATTTTAGTACTATTCCTAATGGAAACGCAAAAGAATACATACTGTACCGTACCAAACCGTTCCACTTAGTGGAAACACGGCTCATGATGTCCATTTAGTAAATTATGGTCCTATTTAGGGTTAAATAAATGGCATAAATTCAGCTGTCATCAATGAATCAAAGGATGATTTTAAGAGGGGAATAAAGGTGTGTGTTGTTATGCATATTCTAAAGATTCATCACTCTTCTTTTTTCAATTATATTTTGTCACTTCCATTAAACTTAAGAGAATCCGATGCACGTATCCTGTTTCCTGTTTATTCAGCTGAACTGTCACTGTGATAAATAAACTATACTAAAACTTTTTCTGGCCATTTTCTATCACTTACTCTTCAGCGCTATGTGCATTACTGTATTACTATTACTATGTGATGGTGTGCTAATTTGCATGAAACATGGGAAAAACATGATAAAGTTTTTTATTGCAATAAGGGGATGGTGTTTGGACCACAAACAAAAGAAATCCAGGGAAACGCTGTGATGATAAGGCTGACACTGGAGCTATTGGTAACTTTTTCCAGACTTACAGACGACTGCAAGTTTATGTTTATGTGTTTAACTTGTTTCCACTGCCCCCGCATGTCATTCTATTGTGCGTGTACTGTAAAGCCCTGTTTTCAATCCTAAGAATTAACTGTTGCACTCAACAGTGAACAACCAACCAACAAACAAACACACGAGCAAAAGAAAAGAAGAGAATCACCTGCACACTTGGTTCAGGCTCATGCTTCTGTACGTCAGTAAATCTGTAAATTCTCAGCAGACGTTCTGATGTCTGGGGTGCATTTTGAAACATGATCGATATATCTGTGTGATCGGTAAGACATGTTTGGCATGATGAAATAACCCTCTGGCAAATACCCTCCACTCTAACCCTCTCTGCCAGCTCTATGTCAGGCTCTTTTGAGGTCGATTCCAACACATTGCTTTTTTGTTGACTGTGATTATAGTCCAGACGGCTTAAGAACTTCCAGAACTTTATATTTAGGAAATATCATTCACCTCAGCTGCTCAAGTAAAAAAGAGGGGGATGATTATCTTCTAGTACATCTTTCACATATAACATTTTACTTTCTTCAAGGTCTTACTGGAGGATGATGATCGGTCTAAACCTAAGAGCCGCAGTGTGTGACTTTTGGTGATTTCTGCTTCTGCTTTTATCGTTGTGATCAGAAACAATGTAGTGTCATTTGTGTGCTGTGTCCAGCAATACTATCAGACATGACATATGACATATACAGCAGCAGTGAGGGGTTGGCAAGAAGTGTTTATCCTGCTGGACTGCTGAACAGTAGAATTCACATCTCAAACATTTTTTGGGCAAACTTTTTGACTTTTTTTTCAGTCATACTCCTCAACGTCTGCAGCCATCTTGCTTTACTAGTGCAATGTTGCTGTTGCCTCCATCCATCTCACTTTCACTCTACTGAGAAACAGAGAGAGAGCGATGTGTGGCGCTAATAGGCCGGATCGTCATTGTGTGTTCGCGTTTGGTTTTATTTGAAAGTTATGCTACAGTTTTAAGCCAAAGCAGAGAACAAAGGGTATTGTAATGCAGTTTTCCCTCTAATCCAGATATGTGACACTTACACGTGTAGCCATTTTCCAGTTGGAACCCAAGACATGGTCCCAAGTCCATTTTGGGAGACCATTGCTTCCACGCCTGTCTTCAATGAACCATACAAGACAGACAAACAGTGAGTCTATAGATGGATGCTCTCCTGCTGATCCCACACATGAAGCCTGACTCCCCGAGGCCTCTCCGGCTATTTCAAAGCCATTTTCTGCCTGTGATGGCTTTTCTCAAAGATCGCACTGGGATTCCACAAATCTCGCCCATGTGTTTGTTGAGTCCTACTCTGTGTTTTGTTTTGGGACTGATCCTGATCCTGTTATGCACATGGAGGACCCAAGTTTGTTCACTACACCATGGCAAACGCTCGCTGATCACATTACCCTTCACTGTGACATCAGGGCGACTTCAGACGAAAACTCCATGGAGCCAGCTGTCACAGCCTAAACTATTTATATAAATAAAGAAATATAAGGAATTTGGTCCTAAGTACAGCAGATTAAATAAAAAAACGTGGACCAACAAGCAAGTTTTGACATGTCCTTCCACTGACCTAGTCTGGAACACTCTGAAAGCGAGTCTTCACTATTGTTTTACCTCATCTCTCATCTCTGTTCTGAAAGCTGACCCATTCTTCTGGCTGGGATCTTATCTGCAATCAGGGCTGAAACGTTTATCACATCACAGACCACCGCTTCACCCCAGGCCCATACAGTTCCTAATTAGACCCTTCTTCTGGAGGCTGCTGGGTGGGGTCCAGACTGGTGATCAAGTCACTCCCACATGATGAGTGAGTCCATTTAAATATCCAGCATGCCACAGTTAATTCCAAACAACACTTACACTCCCTAAACTCTTTGAACTCAGAAATCCTCTGAAGAGGCTGCGTTGTGCCAGATTTACGATGTCCTCCAAACGGTCCACTTCAAAATAAAGGATGTTGTGAAAGTGAGACACAAGGTTGGTCTTGGAGTCGTAAAGTTACCCAGACCTTTGCCATTTGTTGTTACGGGTCAAGCTCCCTTCAAAAGGTGGACATATATTAAAATGGTTGAGGGTGAATCGTGTCTCTGATACATGCGAATGCGGAGACATGGTCACTTGACTGACGTGCATCTTCATCCCGCCAGAGAATAAAGGGCTCAGTGTGGGATCAAACAGGTAATTAAAAACAGGCTTGTATTTGGAGTGGCTTTAGTCTTTTGTTTTCAGTATAGATAGCCTATGGCCTTGAGTCATGCAACAGGCAGAGATAGACCACAGCATGAGAACCTGAAGTGAGCACAACACTCTTGTTCAGCCAAGGTTATGGCCTTCTGTTGAAGAGGTACATGCAAGATCCTGAAAACCACAGCAGTGCAAAGCGGCCCGATGTTTGCCCGGCGGGCTGAAAACATGGCTCTGAAGGAAATATAGGCGCAAGCTGCAGCAGCACAATTACTCTGGCTACATGATTGTGTACAACAGTAAGTGAAATGTGGGTGTTACTGCTCAGGCTGAGCCATGTGTGAGTTCAGAGTATGACAAAGTCTGTGTTTTTTGTCCAGCCTACATGTACAAACACAATACAGTCATATCCAATAGATAGATAGATAGATAGATAGATAGATAGATAGATAGATAGATAGATAGATAGATAGATAGATAGATAGATAGATAGATAGATAGATAGATAGATAGTGATTGATTTACATATTTTGAAATCCTGAGCATAAAAATTGTCTTTGGACCTACTGTTAATTCTGTCAAAGATTCGGCACGAAATGGTGAGCCACAAACCACATTGGCTTGCTAATTCCATGCCTTTGGTGTATGCTCTTTTTACACACATTTTTATAGTTAAACCTCAACAACAGCTGACCTTTTCAGTCTTGTAAGCCATCCCACATTGTTTGAGTGCGTTTCAACTTTTATATATATATATACATGTTTTCCAAATACGATGAGTTTTCTCAGAAACAATACTGAAAATATTTTCCTTGCACGTTAAAAGCATCCAAACGTTTCTGGAGATGGGGTTTGTGCTAGTAATGGTTCACTTTTTTTTAGAAAAGAAGCTAAACAGCTGAGTACTCGGGGGTTAGTGTGATATCTGAGACATGCCTTGTGCTGTTTTCTCCGGAAAACAATAGAAGCCATTGCCTTGTTTATCTGTTTCCCATGGCATTCATGAGAACGGCTGATGTCAGCTGATAGTGCTGGCCATTTTGCTGTATGTCGGGACGCCTCTTTTTCCCACGTTACATTGCGGGGATAACGTCACATTAGCCAACAAAGGTATCATAAGGTTTCGTAATGTACATACCACTATATATCATCTGAAATGTTGGAAATGTACTATTGGCTATACTGATAACAATAGCACATCCCATTCATTTATTAATTAATACAAATTATGTTGCTACACACATGAGGGTCATAGCTGGCAATGGGTGAACAGCGGGCAGGTCACCAGTGCCATACATGGAAAATAATTTTGCCACTGTGGTTACTTTTGGGGTTTTAGAAATAAATTCAATCTCTATGTCGTTTATTTGACCGGCACTGACCCTTACACTTTGACCTGTGTGTGGAAGTAATAAGGGTGACGGTAGCTCAGTGGTAAACTTAGTTGTCTTTCAACTTGAAAGTTGTGGGTTCGATTCCCAGCCCTGCTAGACTACGTGCCATTGTGTCTTTGGGCAAGACACTTAACCCCACGGTGCTCCTGACATGTGAATGGGGGAATGGCAAAACTAGTATAAAACAGCTTTGAGTGGTCATCAATACAGTGTTATATAATTATTCAACATACTTAAAAACATTTTCAATTTAATTATCATAATTTCTGATTTTAAAAATACCAGAGAAAAAGAACCGTTACAAAATGTACACCCTGTGTGTCCCACCCCTCGTCAGTAGGGGGTGCTGCAGCCCCTGGCCACACATTTGTGCGCCAATCCCTGTTAATGTATTGTTTTTATTTCCTGTCATTCAGACAACTCTGCTTGTGTTTGGATCATTGCACTTCTTTTTATATTAGAGTTGTGTTTTTCTAATCCGATTTATTTGAATCTAACTGAATAAATTGTACACATGTAAACAAGTAAACAAATAAAGTTTTCAAACTTTATGTCAACTCACGTACCAATACCTTGGTGGCTGCGCTGAGTGGGCCGGCTCCACTGACCTGCTTCATTATGAATCATGATTGGATCTCCTCCGGAGTCTCCAGCAGGGGAAACTTGTGGTTCCTCCCCTTTCCGAGTGCCTGCTGCTCCCTGCAGCGCTTCAATGGTCAGAAGGATCTCACTTGCTGCGCTCAGAGGACGACCAGCAGACAGACAGACAGGCAGACAGACAGACGGCTCTCCAGCACATCAGTGCGCGCATGACAAGGTAACTCGCACCGGTGTTTTCACAAACTTTCACCACAGGACCCGCAGAGTTTGTCTTCTTTTAAATTAAGACTGTGTTTGCTTGGTGAAACTCATGATCCATAGATGAGGTTGTAAGAAGTTTAGGAGCCACTCAGTGTGGATGAATGCTTTAGTTCCCCTGCTGAAATAATAAGCAGTGTTTTTTTTTTTTTGTTCTCTGCAGCCAGCAGACGTTTTCTAGTCACGTTTTCCACTTAGATGACAGGTTGCAGGAGATTAATTTAGTTTTTTTTACAGGACTGCTGTTTGCTTGACAAAAACAAAACTATCCAGAGTTGTTGTTGAAGCTGGTCAACTTAACTTAACTTATATTTACATTCAACATCTCATCAATGATAATGAATGCAAGTGCATGTGAATTACAGTACGGTGTGTACTGCAGCAAAGAGAAAGTTGCTCTGCCTCAGTTTGTTTTCATTAAAACAATCCTCTCCACTTTGTGCATGTTGGCAGAGCTGCCTTTACATCAGGGACTGCTTAGACATCAGCTGTATGTGTGCGTGTGTGTGAAAGGAAAGAGGAATCCCCCCCCCCCCCATCCCTCAGTGCTCTGGGAAACACCAGACTACTAAAACACTAATTTATTTGCATTCTTTCACAGCCACACCTTGCCAGCTTGAGTAACGACGCTTGTCACTTCCCGTGAGTGAACTGCAGTGATGTTCATTTCTCAGACTGGGAGGCAGAAAAAAAAAGAAGCTGCACAATCTTTGGAAAATATGCACCTCTTGCTATTGCAATATCAGTATTTTTGAGTCACGGTTCAGCCCAATATTCACAGTGTAATAGATTTAACGGAGTATTACCACGTCGCCATCAAAACATTAACTCGACTATGGCAATGATTGGAAATCAAAGATATGAACTAGAATCTAAATTGAAGAGTCAAAAATATAGAAACAATAAATTGCAGGCTTTGCAAAAAAAAAAAAGTGGATAAGGTCATGAAGGCCGTCACGGGCAGAGGCCGCTGGTTATCCCCCCCCCCCCCGCAAAGTTCCTCCCAGGAACTCCAACTCTAAGAATTCAAGGTTTTGAGCTGAGAAATGTTCAGGTAATCAAGTCCTTGTTTCATAGATTTTATTTTGTGGTAAAGACTCCTTGACTCTGACAAATTACAAAGACGTGCTGGTTCCACAACAAAAATGACTATCGTCAAGCTTCAAGTGAATGTTTTTGAAACCAAAGACATGTTTTTTTTGCCGTTCTCTCTTTTCTCAGCCAGTAAGCCTAAGGAAATATGTTGTGTACATTAATCTTGCAAGGGAGAAGTGTTTAAGCCTGTAGAAATATTGTTATTAGCTGTTTTCCAGTATTTTTCAAAGAAATCCTTGTCCATTTTTATTTCTTTTGATGGTTTTTCTATCACAAAACCTATGGTAAATAAGTAGTTTGCATTAGAAATACATTCATGAGTAAGTTTCCTCGTCCGATCAAATTGACAGTGTGATAAAAATGAAGAGGTGATGATGAGAGTAACTGAGCTCATTCAGAGCAGGATATCTAACAGCAGTGTTCATAACAACTGGCTGTAAAATCCAGCACTTCTTAGATACTTCATGAATATCAGCTGAGTCAGAGTTTGATGTGGGGGTGTGTGTTTACCTGCACAAGTGACCTGCGGCCATGCCAGCATGTTCTAGACTGGGAAAATATGTTTGGCTTCATTGATATCACATAAAATCTGTCTGAGTACAGTTCACGTTGTAAAAAAAATTGCATTTTCTCAACCTCATAAACGAGCAGCAGCGTGAGTTTTACATCAAATGTGAGGTTTTTAATTTCATTTGAATCATCTTTTAGTTCTCTTCTCTGGTGGTAATTGGGGCTGCACAATTGATAACAAAAGTAACAAACAAAAATGCCATATCTAATAGTGCATCCAAACTGAAATACAATTATTTGTGAATGTGAGACAAAACAGCATTGTGATCGAATTGGAACAGCCCAGAAAATACTGCTATAAATAAAGCTTTTTGATTTTGATTTAAAAAACAAAAAAAAAACACAAATGACAAATCATATTGCAATATCTGTCAAAAATAAACACAAAGGTTTTTATTGTGCAGCTGTCGTGCTGAATTCAACTAATTAACTGAATCCTGAGCTGAATGCAGAATGGAGCTATGTGAGTCCTGTTATTTTAAGTGATTAGTCAGGAGTCAAAGACTAACTCCATTTTTTGCTTCCTTAAAGTGCAATCATTTTCCAAAAGCTCAACTGTTCCAACTTTGTGAAGCAACAACATTGGGACATAAAATTGTTATTGCGGTTTTGAAAGCTTTCAATACTTTCTGCTTTGTGTTTTCGCACACGTTCTGTATGTACCCAGCTAAAATGATGATCTAGATCAGTCTTGATCAGGATCATGTCCATGAACCTGATCCTCCCTTTCATTCCATTCCAATATACTGTCCTACCTGGAGCATCTGCTGTCAAACGTATGGTTCATATAGACATACATTTTTGGGCTGCACATGGACACCCATAAGGATCTGTGTGTATCATCGTGGACATTGGTGACATTTACATCACACACAGGCCTCAGGGGACTTACAGATGCAGAAAATACCAATTAGCTTTTTATGGATAAAATCATTTACTTGAAATTTAGAACTTGGCCACCAGGTATGAAGTGTCACTAAGGCAGTTTCCATAATACTGCAAAACAGTGTACTACAGCTGATGATGTAAGTACAAGTATGTGGTCTCCTTGTGAAATATCGACTCTTGTGAGTTCAACTATGGAGACAGATGTTGTGGTCTGCTCTCATTTGGACAAAGAACCTCTGACTGCATGTTGGTCTGTCTCTCTGAATCTCTTATTTCTTGCAGGGCAGAGGTGATTCCAATGGACAGAATCTGGCAGAGTTCTTGAAGATAAACTGAAGGCCTTGGATGATACCTGTTCTTCGATTGTAGTGCGTACTCTGCACTGTACACCATGGCTTGTCTTCAAAGAGCTGAAGTAGCACTGCTGGGGTGTTTGTTGATTTTCCTGTGCGCGAGTGTCTGCTTCTGCCAGCGTGACTGCACTGGTGTGGACTGTCCTGTGCTGGACAAATGCATAGAAGAAGTGCTGGAGAGTGGCACCTGTTGTGCTTCGTGCTTACACAAAGGTTGCACGTGTGAGGGCTACCAATACTATGATTGCGTCAGTGCTGGATTCAAGAACGGCAAAGTGCCCGAGGGAGATTCTTACTTTGTCGACTACGGCAGCACAGAGTGCTCCTGTCCTGTAGGGGGAGGCCGGATCAGCTGCCACTTCATCAGCTGTCCCGACATGCCACCCAACTGCATCGAGATTTCTGAGCCTGCAGACAGCTGCATGCAGTGTGAGCGTATAGGGTGTGTCCATGATGGGCAAAAGTACGAGGCTGGACACTCCTTCCACATTGAAACCTGCCGGGTCTGCCACTGCCCGAATGAAGGCGGGGAGCTGATGTGCTACCCTGTACCTGACTGTGATTCTGAGAAAGCCCTTAAACCAATGTTAGCTGTGCCTACAGTGGAGGACACAGTCAGCAGCAACTACAGGTTTGACCGTCAAGGCCAAACAGATCAGTTCTCAACACCATACCACGTTCTACCAAATGGGAACCTTCCTCTTTTCAAACCATCATCATTTGATAAAGACGAATCCGAGGACTACGATTATGATCCAACAGACCTTCCAGAGAGCTACCCTCAAACTCTGGCCTTCCCCACTCAGTCCCCTCCTTTCAGCAAGGTCATATCAGTGTTTGGTGGCTCGGACACACCTGAAAGAAACCCTGCCACTCTGAGTTTTGAAAGACAAAGCAAGTTTGAGCTGAGAGAGAGATATGGAGTTCATGACCATCCTGCAGACAAAGAGGATGTGACAGAGCCTTCCCTAACAGAACAACAAAGTACTGTCAGGTCACATATGCATGAGGACACCACGACTTCTTGGCAGGCCTCTCAGGGTCTCACAACTGCACAAAGAGTCTCAGTCAGTGATGAAAGTCCACAGACAGATTTAGAGAATCCAATGCATGCACAAAGGAGTTTGGATAGTGTCATATTTCCATTAAATCAAGGTTTAGGGAGTGAAGAACACCCACATGAGAGTTCAGAGACTCCAGTGCATGTTCAGAGAAGCTCACAGACTAAGACACATGACAAACATGCACTGGATAGTGTTATACCCAGAGGTTCAAACGGTCATACCAATGTTAGTCATTCAGTCAGAAGTACAGAGAGTCAAACAAATCAGCAGAGACAATCAGATAGAGTGTCACTCTCTCTGCACACACTGGAAAGTCCAGAGACCCCAGTTCCTTCCAGGTCAAGTTCAAATGATCAAAGAGAATTACAGGGGACAGTCCAACCAGACAGCGAGGGAGGGGTGGACGCAGAGGAGGAGAAAGAATTAGTAACTTTTCTGAGTGTCACGGAGCAGAAAAGCTACATGGAGCCCGAGAGCATTGACCCCACCAGCAGCAACACAGAGACCACACCTGAGTTCAGCACCATCTCCTTCCCTAGGAGTCCCGAGGAGAACACAACACCCATGGTCCATTTTCGTACGACCACCACCACCACCCAGATTCCAGTAAAGGTCGTTCTGGATGAGGCTGAGCCCAGCAGAGAGCCAGATCTGTTTAACCTCCGCAGTGAAGACAGAGAAGAGGCGAAGGATGAAGTGATGGACAAGGAGGAGGAGGAGAAGACGACATACCAGTCTGTTTCACCCAACCAACCTAATGAAGGTAAGTCAAGAGATGCTTTCACAACACAGACACTGTTTATTTCATTTATTCATTTTAAATCAAGGGCAGGGGGTTCTGATTGTGTAAGGCAATCTATAATTTACAGAAGCAGACTAATTTATTAATCGTCAAATTTTGTGCTTGAAAAAAATGTGGCATCGTCAGGAAATTTCCCAAACTTGTTTTCAAGGTTTGATGAGTGGGACAAAAAAATCTAAATAATAATAAAAAGAAACCATACATAAAGCCAAGGAAAGCATTTTTATATATAGATATATCTTTATCTATAACAATTGATTGATAAGTTTGCCACTAGGTGGCAGTCAAAACAGTTGTAATGTTGACAACACCGGTTTGCAAACACTTTGTTTTTCAATTAAGCACAAAGTTGCCCCCGTCTGTGTTGACAACATAAAATTAATCAATTAATTCCATTCAGTTTTGTGTGAACTCATTTGCTTTGAATGCCACTGACATAGTTATGGCACTACAGTTTTTAAAACTGTTGAGATTTATTGTTCACAGAACAGCGTTCCCTTTAACGCCAGCTTTTTACACCATATGTCATAGCGTATGGAAGCCGCAGCGACTCTCACCACTCACTGGGTATCTGAACAGGAACATAAATAGTGACCCTATGGTCCTGTCTGGAGCTGGGACTCAAACATTCCTCCAGTTGTGAACATCACCACCATCACTCACCGAGCGAATAAGGCCCTGCCACTATTTATTGCAAGTGGCCTCAGCTCTCCCAGGAGGAGACAGAAAGACAGGCTTGTGTTTGGATTTAGCAGTAAATTGTCCCTGGCCTCCAACCTTCACTGGGTTTTATTTTTTAGCATGTATCTCGGATTCATAATGTGTCATTTTAATTTAAAGATTTAGAATCTATATTCTCCCAGTGTCAAACTGTGGGAGTGTTGCTGTGATAACTGCTTCTTGGTGTTCCAGAGCTGGCTCTTTAAAGAGCACGTGGGTGGCTGCAGCTCCATGTCATATACTCGTTCCTTGTATTTACTTTAAAGAAAGTAGAAAAGAACATGATGTGTGCAGCATGAGAATGTAAGACGACCACAGATTTGTCTCCTGCATGTACAGTAACAGTGTGTTGTGACACTCACTAAACTGTATTGGTGCTCCTACTGTCCCGAATACCAGTTTTGAGGCTTTTAATTAGAGTGGGAGTTAACGCGACATAATCTCTCTTCCTTAGTAGTACAAGAAATGTTTATTCTTATTCTGTATTTAAATTTAAACAAAGGACTCCCTTGTTACCTATTACTTTAAATGTTGTTATAAATAGTGAGACGTAATTATGAGATATAATGTATAACTGTTTGTAGTCAAACAGTTTATCATCAAATTAAGGGAGTACTGTAGGGCACTGGTACCAGTGTCAACGCAAATGTGAATGGTACACAACCACAAAAGCCTAGTATGAGTGTGTGTTTTTTGTTGCTTGATTAAGAAAATGTTTCAAACATCTGTCTTAATGGTATTAACTTTGATGTTAAACCAAAAAGCCAATGAATATGTTAGAATGACATTAAATAGTCAAATATAAAGAGGTTTTTTTTTTTGTTCTGAATGACTTTGGTCACAGAGTTTTATCAACTCTTACTACACATGAAAGTACTTTTTTTGTGTGTGTGTGTGTGTGATACTGGACCTTTTCAAAACAAGGCTCCAATGTGCCACTGTTGTACACTCTTAGAAATAAGGGTTCCAAAAGTGTTCTTCTACAAGGGTTTTTCAAGGGTTCTTGGTAACACTAATGGTTCCAGGTGGAACCTTCATAAAAGGTTCTACCTTGAACCAAAAAGGGTTCCCCTATGAGGACAAGCCGAAGAACCTTATATGGTTCTACTTTTATCTCTAAGAGTGTTTGCACTGAATCAGAGGCAGGTGTTGCTTCCCTGTGTTTGAAAAGCCCTCCATTATACTCATCTGTGACACACTCACACTAAGCCACTCATTTCATCAAATTGCTCTTTGAACGAAGCATGTGGATGATAAAATTGATTTATTAAAAGTCCTTTAATCTATTAGGAAGCCTGTCCTAATCAATTAATCTTTAGATGAGATAATGTAATTACATAATCGCTCTGCGCCACGTCTGATTTATTCTACAGCCATGGATTTGCATATTGATTCATGGAAATGAGGGGGGGGAACCTTTGTGCAGTGGCAGGCGAATAAAGACTTGATCCAAATAGCTTCTTGCCGATATACAGGAGGAAGAGTCAGGCTCTGAACAAGGAAACACTGCAGGAAAACACACAAAAACACAGGAAGGTGCTGCTCCCAGTTTCACCATTAAAAAAATGGACTGTGCTTCTCTCCAGGCTGCTGTTAATGAAGTTGATCAGTGGTCTCTCAGTAGTACTGGCAAAGCATGCAGCGTTTGGCAACTCTCTTCCATCTCGATACAAATAGCCTCGTCATCTTATTTTTTAATTTGAGCTGACTTTGGGCTGATCTTGTAGAAGGCGATAGGAAAATACTTACTCAAAAATGGTCGGCTCGCAATGATACCTTCTAATGTTTTGGCACCGGTGATGTTTTCTGAAGTTTTTCTATGATAATATTACATATCTATTAGATGTGAATTATTGTTGACATTATTATTATAATAGACATTTTGGGACTTATTATTGTAGACATTTTGGCAGAGCGCCTTAAGCATTTTCACTGGCATTCACCTGCATTTAACACAGCAGTTGTGTCAATAATGAAGATGAAGATACGCCCTCCATTTACTTCTGCTTTGAATTATCACTTTGTAGTGAGTGTCACATTAAGGAGACATGTCTTAAGGAATCATGCACAGTAAAATGTCACAGGCAGCTTGGAAAACAGATGTGATTATGATGTCCTGTTGTATGCGTTGCCCAAAAAGGGACATTTCAAGAATCTTCTGTTTCATTTCAGAGTGAGGAGAGATTAGCAAACTGTTGCACCACCTGTGTGTAGGTTGCAGCTCAATTTCAGCACAGCAGGGAACAGGAGCAGACACATCGGTCTCCACAGTTACTATAAAACGTGTATTTATCTGTGACATTACCAAACACCTGCACACAAGCTGTGGAATTCTGACTTCCTTGATTTTTTCTTGACCTTTTGAAGTGCAGTTTTTGACAAAGTGGCTTTCTTAGCGGCTCAAACTGCCTGATAGACATTTGTTTTTTTTTTTTTTGTTTTTTTTTTTGTTTTTTTTTTTTTTTGTTTTTTTAACCTGTCCTGTCCAGTACCTTGGGCATGCACTATGGTTGACTGCATGTCTGTTGGTGTTGAACAGATTTTGCTGTTTGCAGGGCGAGTGATTACAGCGCTGTAATGCCCGTCCTGCTATTTATGTTTTTATTTATTAGGTTGTGTGGGAGGACCGGGCCAGACAGGGGGGGTGGGGGTGAGGGTGGGTAGACAGACAAGGGAGGTGTGAGAGAGATGGGGAGAAAGAGGGAGAGATAAGAGAGGGGGAGGGAGGGAGGGAGGGAGAGAGGGAGGGAAAGAGAGACACTAGATAGAAATTAGTAGCATAACACACTAAGGCAGTAATGACAACATTACAACATTAATAACACTGATATGCATTTGTATTACAGTACCATTAGAATTTGTTAACAACCACATATAGATAAGGTGATCTTGTCTATAACGGTTGTATCAGTTTATATTGGTTCTATCATGAACCAGAGTTTGTCTGTGTGTGTATCTGTATGTCTGTGTATTCGCGCATCCATATATATGTATGTGCGGAGGTTGTCACTTGGTGTGGTCGGGAATCGGTGGTGAAACCGTGTCGCCGCCCCCCAGCCCCCCGGTAGGAGACCGGCGGTAACCCAGGCACATGGGGCGTCCACCAGCCCCCCGGGCCCGGAGATACCCGCCACCGCCCGACCCAGGGCCAGCCGCGAGTCCACCCCGCACAGGACCAGGGCAGGGCGCCGCAGATCCGGCGCCCCCCACGCGCAGAGCACGCCCCGAGGGGGCAGGAGACGACGGCACCACAAGCACAGACCAGCCCACCACACGCCGAGGCAGGTCCTGAGGCCCCAGGTCCCCACACCCGGGACCCACCCAGGCCCCCAGGGCAGCCCAGCCCATCACCAGGGACAGTAGAGCCTCCCCCAGAACGTCCCCCCAGGAGGCAGGCCGGAGCCCGCCACAGCTATCCCCGACGCCTACCCCGGAGCCAACCACATGACTTCCCCCCCAGAGGGGAGCCGGCAGAGGCTCATGTAGGGATCCCAGCCGGGGGCCCCCAAGGAACAGGAGGCAGCAGGGTCCCAGATCCGCCCCGGGCAAGCCCCCTCACGCAGGTATGGGTCAGAGGCCGTAAGACCTGTCACAGCGGACCCCACGCCCACCCGGCACAGGGACCCACCGTCCACCCAGGGCAGGGCGCCCAAAGTCAGCCCCCGCCGAGCGACCAGCCCGCCGCCCACCATCACCCTTCCCAGGAGTCATGGAGAGCCACGGCCAGGTCCCCCGGGGCTCCCCCCGACAGACCGACAGCCGACCCAACTACCCGCCGCGGCCGCCAGCGCCCCGGAGCTCCACAACCGCCCCCCAGCCCAAACCACCGACCCCAGCCCAGCCGGGAGGCGGGCGGGACACAGGTACCCGGGAGGCCCCCCCCACCCATCCCCCACCCCCCCCCCCACCAGGATGTGGTGTGGTGTGTATGTATGTGTGCTGTGGGATGTGTGTATGGCGGATGTTGGTATCTAGTATGCATTAAAAATGTGGGGGGGAGGATGAGGTGACAACACCCCGCTGCTTGCTGACAGCGGGGTAGTCGATATGCCCCACCCCACCCCCAGGCCCTAGTGTCTAATATGCCATAAAATATTGGGGGAGAGCGGAGACCCCTGGAGGGGAAGATGGGGGATAGGCCCACTACTTGGTGGGCCCGCCCCCCAACCCCCCCAATGGTCTTCCTGTATCTCCCCCAATACCCTAGTTGTGTGTGTGAGAGTGATATACCAGATCTGGTGGGGGAGCACGGAGGGCAGGCAAGGTTGGCCACCCGGGCCGGCTGCTAGCTTCCTGACTAGCAGACCGTGTATCCCCGCCGATAGACATTTGTGATTCAACCTAAAAAGGTGTAAGGTAGATATATTTTCAGCATGTGCTCGAAACTGCGACAATAACCATTACACGGTTGGCTCTGACGCAGCCTACTGTAGATCTATCAAGCCAAGACAAAGTTTGTGACTGGCACTTCAATCAATAGATTTATATTATATATGGCTGTATATATTATATATATATATATTAAATATGGCTGTAGCTGACACTATGTCAAGTGGTTTATTTCTGTGTTGACAATCTTTAGAGTCACCTTCAAAAAAGGACAATCTGAAGCAAACGCCCCAGGGCAACTATTTTAGATGAGATGACTCTGAATGATTGTAGAGAAAGTTATAACGACTCGCTCTGAATGGTTGGTTGGACATAAAATTGACACGTATATCAGGACTCAAATCAAGGTTTCTCGACACTGACCTCTATTATGTCTCAATTCAGGACGATAAATGTCTTCCACTCTGGTTCTCCTCTGTTGATCAGTTCTGGCTCCTCTTACCACAGCAGCATATGGGATCATGCTATGTCTCTTACGTCATGTTTCCATTACGTTACAGTTCAGTTTGCTATGGTACAGTTTGGATTGCTAAAGCCCTTGATCAGGCTTGCGTTTGTGTACCAAGTAGTTTGAGTCCGACGGCTGCGTCAGCAGCATATGTAAGCGTGACGTTGTACTGGTACCAACAGCGGCATTGAATGTGACACAGCAGACGGCAACAGAGGACATCCACCAGGTTGTTTTTTACCTGCTTGGTGTGTTGCTCTTTGTCTCAACAAGACGTCAAGCTTTGAATGACAATATACTCTGGGCTCCACCCATACCATACCATTAGTCTGATACCCCATGTATAGGGAACTGAAAAATTTAACATTTGGGGTCAGTTAAGTTGGTGCTATTCCTAATGGAAATGCAAAAAAATACATACTGTACCGTACCGAACCTCGGTAGAAACACACCATTTGCTTGATATCTTCCTCTTATTTCTTGTCTCAAATCAGCTTTGGTGAACCTCGACTGAGCGAACACTAGTGCAGCAACATGATTAGTAGATATAGTTTTTGGATTGTTCAGCTGTAATAAAAGAGAAAGATTGGCCTCTTGATTTATTTTTTTGACAGAATTATGGACTTTCTCCTGGAGCTAAGAGTCAATTACAGCTATGATCCAATGGAAATATGCATCAGAAATGCATTATATCACATTAATACATTTTTTGATAGTATTATTGTTGTTTTGGTTTGAGACAGGATGTCCCCCGTCTTCTTCTCTGAAATGTTTTGCATCATTAGTGGCTCATGTTATGACACTGTAATGGCCGGGGATTGTTGAGTGCAGCCTGGAAATTGTGCCGGAAAACCTGAAATTTCAGTTCCCAGTGAAGTAATTGATGAGTCACTGGCATCAATCAACAAACTAGTCAGTCAGCAGATTTATTATGGTCATCTGCTGGAGCGCAGTAAACATAATTTATTACACTTTGAAAAAAAAAAAATGGCAAAAAACATTTTTTTTCCCCCCCATAAGACAAACCCTCACTGTGCCTCTAAAACCACTGTGATCCAGATTCAAGGTCCTACGTTGTCTCCTGAGGAAAACTGCAATCAAAATGCCAGTTATACTCCCAGTACCAGACAGATGGGATGGTCATGGAATGTGCATTATACAATATGGACCGCCAGCAAATTCTCACCACAAAGGGGGAAAAAAAGAAAAGAATTTTACGTCATCATTTCCATCTATTTCAACTCCATCAACAGAGCTCATCAAGCTTTAAGACTTATAAAGTAGTGTGCTCAGTGAATGCACAGCAATAAACAATAGTTTATATACACAAACAACACTTAAGGCCATGCACTGCAATTTCCCGCCCAATCAGTAGGGGTCGCTACGCAAGGTTGTTGTGCTTCTGGCTACAGTGAGCAATGGCGTCCGAGAAAGAAAGACTGTTGTTGTTGTTGTTGCAGTGGAATAACATTGAAACAGTGGCCGTTTCTCACCTGAAATAAATATTTTTCTGTCTCAGAACGCAGTTTTAAGATCATTTGAGGCGAGAAAATAGCCATTTAGAGTCTAAACATGTGGTGTGTGTTTTTATAGTTTGGCAGCGGTGATCAGCTCCGCCTCTGTGGGCGCTCGGTGCGCAATGTGGCTGGCACAGAGCAGCGGTATCTCGGCCTATCCTGAGGACCAATTACAGCCCTTGCCGTCTCCGTTGTCCCTTGAGGGAGTGACAAACACTTTTTGTATAATATTTCATGCAGCCAGCAACGTAGAGGGGTTTCCGTAAGCTACGTAGAGCACTTTATGCAGGAGTATAAATTGGGCTTCATAAATGTGTGCTTGTCTGTCTGGTTTAGTGACAGAATGAATTGCTACTTCAAAGGAATAATCATACAAACAAGTGAGGTGTACAACAGTCCTCATCTGAGTCATGGTGGATAAAGTCATCAGACAAACAGCTTGGACAAAGAGCTATAAACCTGAAGCAGGTGCACAACTGTCACTGGATAACTGGATAATTGCTTCAACAGGGTTTCAAATCTATTGGATAATGAGTCCAAGGTTTGGAGTTGCCACAGACACATTCCTAACACCATGTAGAAACAAAGAACACATCACTTCCGTAGGAGTTACTAAAAGGACAAATGGTACCAGTGCAGATGTTTACCAGGTGTGATAACTTGGAGAAAACATCGCAAATTAAGTAGTTTAGTCCCATTAGTAGTCAATAAGCTGACATCATGTCAATAACAAAACCGCAAACCTCTCTTAAAGTTATCTGGAATAAGTAGAAAAGGAGTAGTATTTTATTTGTGTTTTCACCCCAAACCAGTATGAAAACATTTAGTTCTGTTGGCGATTTTCTACAGTTCGGTATTTGAACAATATACAGAGTTTAATAGTTTATGTCCTCTGGCAGAAAGATGTAAATCTGGTTAGGCAACAAACCTAAGGTTGTGGTGCAGGGTTGATGTCACAAATGAGAAACCAGAGCTGAGAGAGCTTAATGGGTTTTCCACCAGTACGTTAGGGAGCACAGAGAGTGGCAGAGCAGATGAAAAACTTGTGCTACAAATGTTTTTCAAGAAACCAGTAGGTTCCCCTCTGTGCTGATAAACACGGTGGTATATACTGAACTATGAGGTTTCTTTTTGATCTCCCATTATGCATATTCTAAAATAGATTAACAATGCTTTGTACACCACATTTAATTTTAATTTACCTTAGATTAATGACTTGGCATTTGCAAAAACGTTTCCCTTTTTTTTTTAATCTGTATTTATCCTTGTTCGTGATATATATCACCCTATCAACTTCTGGATGTTTTGGCTTCAGGAAGCTCTCATTTGTTTTCAGGTTTTAAAAGTGTGTCCAAAGTTGCTAGTATATAGTTTTTGCAAAGTGACTTTTGTGAGGTAGTCAACAGGCTTTATGTTGTGTTTACAAAATATGGGTTCCAAAAGGGTCCTTCTACAAGGGCTGAGGTTCTACCTGGAACCATTTGCTTCTGAAAAACCCTTTCCCTGAAGAAAGGGTTTTTCAAGGGTTCTTGGTAATACTAATGGTTCCAGTAAGAACCATTTTGATCCAGAGAACCCTTTAAAACCCCTTTCCTGAATAAAGGGTTTTAAAAGGGTTCTTGGTGTGTTCACGTGTGATGTGTGTATTCACACATCCGAATGCATATACATGAATGCATATGTATGAGCAGGAAAAGAGCACTAGTTTCCAGGTGCATATTGCAATGGCTCCCATAGACCGAAAGTTCCAATTAACGCTGTTCTTTGGTGTGTATCTGCGCCATTCCCTCGTTTATGAAGCCCTAAAGTTTCAAAACAGACAGTTCAGCCACCGCTGAGAACGCTGGGTTTTATTGTATTCTCGGGCTCAGCAAGCCTGGAATCGTGACGCAAGGATCACTTCTCCTGAACAGCAGATCCTCCTGGTCCTGGCAATAGTCCGGGCACATCCGGTTTCGTACATTGAAACGCGTCTGTTGTGTAGGTGTTTCGCTTGCGACAGTGTCTTCTGACTCTGGGTCCGACTCCAGGTCAAAGGCGTAAAAAAGGGACTGTGGTGGGGAGTCGCTACAAAGCCATTTTTAAACATTGTTAAAACAGTGTTTTGATAATGAGTAGCAGTGCATCCAACGTTCCAGAGGGGGAGCTGCACCTCTGAGAGCTGACGTGCTGATTACGTCACTTCCAGGTACCTGGCCAATCATTAGACAGTTGGGAAAGCTCTCGTTGGCTGGCCAATCACAACACAGTCAGTCTTCTGAGGGTGAGATTTCGGTCTGAAACGGCGCGGTTGACGAGAGCTTCAGTGAGGAGAGATTTATCTATCGGCTCGTATGGAGGACCATAAAAACAAGTTAATGTATGCAAGTAGACCTCTATAACTCACATATATGTGCGAAAGGACCACTCTATAGGAGCTTTAATGTCTGAAGTGTGTGCAACCATGTTAGTGCGTCTGCCCCAAAGAAAGGTTAGGTACCACAGGACAAAGGTTATACATTTAGAGTCTCAATTATTCTCATTTCTTTAGACGCTAAACTTGTTTTTGCTTTATTTTCCAAGTTGCTGCTTCTTGCTTACTACTCACTGTTCAGTGTCCTTCAGAGGATTACGTATCGGCACATGAGAAGGATCCACTTTGATAGATTTTCACTTTCACTTTTCACAGATACAACTATGGAAATAGGTCAATAGATCAAGCGGAAAACCTTTAAAAAGAAGTCAACCAGACTCAGTTGCAAGCCCAAACTACCAAGCTGTGTAATTATGCTGCCAGTATCAGTAACGGTATCGATATGACCAAGGCAGGATCCTAGTTGTTTGAGAGGAACATCCGTCTGATTATCACCTCCAAGATGGATGACCCTGAGGTGTACTGAGCCTGCACCTTCTCTGGTCTCTTGATTAGATCTTTAAAAGCCCTGAGGGCTTTTTTTCCTTTCTTTCTTTTTCATTTGAACTGAAATCAACATTGCATGTGAGAGATAGCAGGGTAAGGTTATTGCCTGGGACCCAAAGGTGAGTCAGAATGACCCCCTTGAGGCACAACCCTATAGGTGCTGTCCCTGGATAATACTGTCTTATCAAAGGATGCATCCTCTGAAACAGGAGCTGAGCTCACAAATGCACAGACGAGGACCCACGACCAAACGATGCACGAGACAGAAGCATACACCAATGTTAACATAGTGGTTTAGAAAAAAAAACACTGATTTCTAACTTGGACTGATCCCATTTGTGTCATTGTTTTGTTCTGCTGGATTAGAATTTGGCACATAATAGAACATATACTTTTTTTTTTCCACTGCCACTGGCACGTTTCCTTGTTCCCTGAATGGAATGGAACTCACTCACTGTCTGGACTGAAAAATCCGATTTTTCAGATTTTCTTCATTAGTATTATTATTTTCAACAATGAAAAGCCCGTCTTTTAAGATGTAGGTGCTGTATAATGATGGATTATTGATTCCCATCCTTTATATTTCATGCATTTAACCCTGCTTGATGGTTTTCTTTTACATTTCTTCAGTGGATCTGTGGAAGATTTTACCTGTCAGGTGTGCTTTGTTCTTTGCCGATGTCAGAGCTCTTGTGGTTGCAGGAAGTGAATCCTAAGTTGATCATGATTTAAAGCTGGCCCCTCATCTGTCACTGAGGTCATGCTTTTCCGAATGTGCAGATACCTCATAAGTGTCGAAGACTGGCAGTTTTGTTTTGTTTTATTTTGAACTCAGTCGTGCTTCTGTCAGTGGCGCCTACCAGTAGTAAAGTATCTAATCATGCAAGAACTGCATTTGTGTCTGTGTTTGTAGTATTTAAGCAGCAGAAAAAGCCAACACATGTTTAAATATGCTTTTGTTGTTTTTGTTGAGGAGTGGAAGTTATTAGAGAAACCAAAGAATGTTATTCTTACATCTTATCAAGGCAATAAGGCTGCTTGTAATAACAGTTTTACGAGGACGGCATGTGAAAGAGTTGGACATTAAGACTTAAGACCAAGAATGCGAGGTTCCGCCGCCAACGAAATTGGAACGAACGTGAAGACAGCATGAGCCATTTTAAGACTACAAGAAAAAATATTTGTATACCATATGGAGCTTTCTGTCAGTTCACAAAACAAATTGATATATTCTTTCTCAATGACCTCTCAGGTGATTTGATTTACATTAAGTTTTGAATGAAAGGAAATGGATATTGATCAATAATGCCAACCCTTTAACTTTAGACTTTCATTTAGTACAGATTTTTATTTTCCCTTGGCAAATGAGGGAATACTGAGAGGACTTGGGCTTTGATATCATTTCCTCCATTGCTTAATTGATCATCCAACCTTGTGTGTAGCGTGATCTCCTCTCTTTACCAGTAGACAACCCATTTGAGTATGTGTTATAAGGAGCTGAAGAGTGTGGCAGGATGTATGTTCATTGCCTGATGATGAGTTTCCTTTTCTATTGAGGGGGAAAAAAGCATTCAAAATGGATTTATTTCACAATTTCAACTCGGAGACCTAAAGTCTCCCCAGTGGGGCTGCTGTGACTGGTAGACGAGAGATGTTGATTTGAAAGAGAGTCTTGGATTTTGTTGCCAATAGTGCAGCTCTTTTCAATTCAGCTTTCATGGCCGCGTCTGGTCCACAGCTCAGATCTCATCCAGACTGGCTTCTGCCGCCGCCGCTGTTTCTGCTGCTTCTGCTAGTTGACTCTCTCTGAGCAGAATGATCTTTCATGATGCTGGCAGCATTAAACATGATGAGGTATGATGGAGATAATGTGTCCATGAAGAAAAAGGAAATTACCCTTTTTTTTCTTCTTTTTTTTTTCAATAATCAGAGTTGAACCAACACATTTATGAACTGCATTAGCATGGAAGCCTTTAATGACATTTGGACTCAGAAACCTAAAACAGATAGAGACCTTATTAACCTAAATGCTTTTAAAACAAATCTCAGAGTGCAAATTTGGACTATTGACAGGATTTTGTAATTGTTATGCACAAATGTTTTATTCTATTTTTTTTTTTTTTTTTGAGTGGGAAACAGCAGCAAACACGTCTCATGAGGCAGCAGTAGCTGAGCCCAGGGCTGCAGCTGTGGACAGGCTGCTGTTGAGAAGTGTCAGGGGCTGATAGATTGCCTCATATGAAAAGAGTTGACTGGCGTTGGGAGGCAAAATGTATATGCTAGGCTCACAGGAGACATAAACATTACAAGACAAGGAAACATAATGGTTAAGCGCAACAACAAAGCTGGTAGTGCTTGTGTCAGAAAGAAAAAGTGAGCACGTGACATGTGTTTCTGGAAGACTCTGAAAGACGATATTGTATAGGGCTTTTCTTTTTCTGTTTTGGTGATTCAGTGCTGGACCGTCATTCTCTGTAGTCTTCTTATATTCCCATCTGTTTTACAGTCTAATCTTCATATGGATCTTGGAAATTCAACAAATCTACAAACAGGGCTGTTCACCAGATGACATTAATGAGATAAAGCAAATACAACCTCAGACTATAATGCACACTGAATCATCTTTACACTGCATACTATTTGTAGAGCAGCAAAAAGAGCTTCAAATGTTTTATGTTAAAAACACACCTGTCTTTTCTGGCCAATTTAAAAAGAGGCCTGTCAACAAAAATGATAACGTGGTGTGATCTGCATCTGGATTTTCTTTTTCTACCAAAAGGAAACTGCTAATTAAAACGTTTTTTTTTGTGTGTGAACTCACAGACACAGCTGCAACCGCATGTTGATGTATTGTAATTCAATGCATCACATTGTTGACGGAACTCCAACACATGGTTATTGGTTTAGTTACCTACTAATAGTAAATCACCAACAGAACACGGCCGTACTTGTGTGTGTGTGTAGTGTAGTGTGTTGTGCTTTTGAAGAGACAACAAATGCTCCTAATGTGAATGTTAATAAGCGACTAGTTGATGTTGAATTGAACTTTAAAGCGGAATTTTGAAACTTTTAACATGAACAAATGTCTAAAGTCAAATCTTCGCCACATTAGTTCAACAAATGCTGACTAAGCATATTTACATCAAATAACTCATCTCTCTGTTTCTCAGTATAGCAGACTTACTAACACCAGCTTACATGAGTTTGCAGTATGGACTCAGAGGTCACATTATTATTATTATTATTATTATTATTGTTATATCAATGGAAAAAAACCAAAAACATTATTATTATTGTTATATTACTAAATTATTACTAGATATGACTGAAATGACTTGTTACTTTGTTACACAGTTATGTAAGAAAATAAATTTGATCTACCAAATGTAATTTCACATCAAAATGTTCTCATAGTTCACCCGCCCTGTGTTTAAAGTAGAAGGTTTTTGAGTTTACATTCGCTCTGCACATTCATTCAAGATTAAATTACCAAATATTAATTAAAATGTTAATTGTCCAATATGGTCTCCAACAATTTGCAAGAAGATCTCATCACAGTGATTATTGTATTCTGTGTATAAATATATATTTTTGTGAAATAACAATATGTCCTGATGTGAAATGATACATTGCCCAAGAGAAAATGACAAGTCACTATTTTATTCTTACAACATAATTACTGCGTTGCCAGATTTGACTGACCAAAATTCATCCAATCGTCATCTCTTTTTTTAAGAAACACATTTTTACAAACCTTTCATGTCAAAGCTTTGACAGGGCAACAAACACAACAATTAAACTATAATCTAAATGAAAATGATTTCTTCTTGATTGCCATAATTATTCTTAATCACACTGACTGGCTGATGACAGGAGAGACTGGTTTATTGGAATAAAATGGGTGGAAATTGAATGGAAATCATCCAAATTGAACAAACTAAATAAATTGTGTGCAGAAAATCTTTCAGGCTGGTAACATTCGCTGCTTCTCTCAACATCTGTAATGAGCTTAACAAAAGGATTACATTGTCATTTCACTGAACACTTAACTTTCCATTTGAACCACTACATTCTAGGTCTAAATAGCAGCACTGATTTCCTGAAACAATTTGAATTCACTATCATTTTCTTCGAGATGAAAGTTAGATCAAAAGCTTTTGTTCAATTCTTTCATTGTCTTCATACTTTTAAAATGAACCAGATATCAGGAGAATAAAATGTCATGGTATCAACTTCATTATTCTCTCACATGGCCAGATCTTGCAAGACTAATAAGGTTATTCTTGAGAAAAGAAGAGATCAATCTTGCAGGGAATATTTTAGGAAACTCACTACTTAAAATAATGAAACTGGGAACAAAGATCACACACAATGTGCACAACAGCTTTGCTGACTATGTTTGGACTTGAGCTGGCTGCAACCTGGATGTCAGTTTGCATGTTAAAAGTCAGATTTTGAAATGGAGCTAGTCTGGACTAACATACCTGGATAATACGATTCATAGTCTGATTCCTCCTGCATGTATGCGCTTAATCGGACTGGAGTCGGACTTGGCGTTCTGCGCATGCACCAAAAT
Organism: Microchirus variegatus; assembly: GCF_963457635.1. Taxonomy (NCBI): domain Eukaryota; kingdom Metazoa; phylum Chordata; class Actinopteri; order Pleuronectiformes; family Soleidae; genus Microchirus; species Microchirus variegatus. The sequence continues at coordinate 14,147,246 of NC_139808.1, forward strand.
TCCTTCCTGGTTTTTGACCCGGAAATAGAAGGGGGGCGACGTATAAACTACACTACTGTTGTGCTGGATATCGTATGGTGGCATCTTTCTCAGCAATCACAAACGTCACACTTGCTCTAATTTGTATCACAATTAACATGTACAACAGGTACGAAACATACAGCACCAAAGCATGATCCATATCACCAATCCATCTCGTCATTTGCCGTTTGTGTTTCTGTGAGGTAAAGGTCAATGGGAAACTGATTCAATACTTACTAGATTATAGAGCGATACAGCGTATCACGGCCAATAAATAGACATTCTGCATACACTCTGGCACAGCAAGTTGTCTTAGTCGGACTATGGCCTTAGCTTGATTAAACTGTGCATGTAAACGTATCGAGAACAGTGCAAACATAACATACCTAATGTAGAGAACATGAAGTAATGTGTAAGTTGGGTTTGATACAATTATTATACTAATTATTACTTCTATTTTGCTATGATTTGTTACATTGCAGCTAAACTGCAGTGACAGGGCAAATCGCCTTACACACAAACCATTTGTCATCTTTCACTTCTGCATCTGCATGTTGAACGATATTCCTGCCAATCTGCCGGAGAGTGAGTCAGTCAGTTCCGTTCTCCCCTGCTTTATCTTCGTAAGAGGCATGTTGATGAATGACTGTCACAGTGTGTTTTCAGGGTGAGAAAAGCTTGTGACTGTTTCAGAGCAGTGGGAGTTGAGAAATTTAGCATCCTCGTATTGTTCTAAACCATTACCCACTCTGGCCTGCTTATATTATTTCCTGAAAGCCCCGAGTGCCTCATCAGTCCATTCATACTCGCTGCACAAATAAACACATTGAAACAGAAAACATTCACGGACAAGAGAGGCTTAATCTATCATGTTCATTTTGTGAATTGTGAACAGGAACCTGGGGATTTTTCTTCTTCTGGAGACAAAGTTGTTATGTCTTTGTCTGGCTTCCGTCCTTGGAATTATTACCTCTGTTTCCCAATAGTTACTCCATTCCATGCTTTTTACTCACTAAATGGTTTTAATGGCCAATGAATAAATGTAGCTAAATGGACTGAAACTGCCGTTCTAATGAAAGTTTTTAATTTCCCTGAAAGTTTTGTATTAAATACAAAACTTTAGTCAACATGATTCTTTTTTCCACTGTGTAGTAAACTTGGCATGGATAAGATTAGATATGGATCTTTAAAGCTGCTCTCATCAATATAGCTATCTTCAAAATGTGTTGGTGTCAAAAATGTTTTGGGCACAATGATGTCTACCGTTTTGGTTCTCTCAGCTTGTAGCGACTGTAGTGAACCAGTGTTGTTTTCGTCAACGATGACGATGACGAAATCTTTTCGTTGACGCCACTTTTTTTCATGACGATAACGAGACGGTGACGAGATAAACATGACTCTTTGATGACGAAAACATGACGAGACTTGTGTGAGTTTTCGTTGACGAGACGACAATGGACGAAAATGTCAGTGGGTGGTCTGTCAGACGTTTAAAACGCACGACATTTCGTTTTTTCGGCCAATCCCCTGACGGTCACGGAGAAAGCACATGGCTACTTAATATGCACGTCCCCCGCTACTGCTTCTGCAGAGTGTGTGTGTGTGTGTGTGTGTGTGTGTGTGTGTGTGTGTGTGTTCACCGTTGAATGAGGATGGATAAGGAATCCCACAGAGGGACTTCTTCTAACCTGACACTTATGTAAGTGGAGTCGTTAGCATTTTAAGCTAGCGATCTTTATGCTAACGTGTTAGCAAACAACAGACAGATGGATTATTTAGGGACATGACAATAACTGGACACAGTTGTTAGGAGTAGTGGCTAAAGTTAGCTTTTGTTACGCTAACGTCAATTCATTATGTGTGTGTTTCTTTAGCAGCATGTTTAGCCATGTTTACATTCAGTGACAGTGTGGTGATCTCTTTGTGTGTAATAATAGCCAATCTGCAAGCTCACAGTGTGTTGAACTTATAGATCTGCTGCTATTTTCACAACTTATGTGCGACACTGCCCAACAACAATCTCCAATACTTATTGACCTAAATACATTTGTTAAAAGACTATACTTCTTTTTTCGACTAAAACTAGACTAAATCCTTTTTGAGTTTTCGTCAACTAAAACTAGACTGAAACCCTTTTGAGTTTTCGTCGACTAAAACTCGACTAAAACTATCACATATAGAAGTGACTAAAATGTGACTAAAACTAATAAGCATTTTCGTCCAAAAGACTAAGACTAAGACTAAATCTAAGATGGTTGTCAAAAACAACACTGTAGTGAACAAGATATTTTTTCTCAATTGGTGGAAACAAAATCAGTTGAAATAAAAATTACGTTTGGACCATGGAACTGAATGCTCCCTATCTCGCTATCTATCCTCTCAAAAATATAACCACTTTCTTGTTCTTCTGCCACCAAAAAACAAAATAAGTGAATTTTTATAAAGTTTGTTGAAATACTGTGGTATAATGATTAGGGCCGTAATCAACCAAAGAAACTCTTGGTCGACTAAAGCCCTGAAATTTCGACCAAAAATCGACTAATCGACGGGGGGGAACTTTGCGGGTGCGGCTCTTTTATTTTGAAAAGACCCGCACCCGCAAAGTACCTGTGCGGCTGCGGCTCTTAATTTGAAAAGACCCGCAGCCGCGGCTGGAGTTCAACAGAGTCTGACGGTTCTAACAGTGTTTTGCATTACGTTCATCTGTGCAATATCATAGCCCGTGATATCCGAAAATAACTAGTAATATCAGCACAATAACCGTTGAGGAGTACAGAGCGAGACTGAACAGCGCAGCTGCCACACTGCTGATGTCTTTGACATAGATGCGACAGGAGGACTGACTGTAGCCTCAAATGAAAAGCTCAAAATTCACGTCTAATTAATGGCAACGCTAATGTGTCTGTCGCTCATGAGCCACGGAGCGACAACAACAACTCACTGGGCTAGATTGTATGTATTGTATGTTGGTCATGTGATAGTCTGGTAAGCCCCTCACTGTCAACTGGGATTGAAGCCAGATTATTAAAGCTTTTCTTCTGGAAACATTTGCCTATGGCTCTAAAAAAAAAAAGTGCAAGCTTGTCTGGAGCTACTTTGAAATCACCGCCTGTCATTCGGTCTATAGTTAATGTAAAAAGATAGACACTCACCATTAAGTGTTGACTTTTAATCATTTCAAACCAGTATGGTAATTCTTCTTCAGTCTTGAATAAAGTGCCTATAAGGGACACTTGAGTATCTCACTGGAAAATGATTTTGGTAGAAGTTGAAGTCCCTTTTTTTGTAATATTGCTTAAGTCTAAAGTCTTTAAAGTATATGACATTAACTGTACTTAAGTATCCAATGTATTTTTCTGATATAAAATGCACATATTATGCAAAATAAACTTTTTAATCATTTAAATCCTTATATTTGGGACTCTGGAGGTCCTATCAGTCAGCAAAATGTGTGAAAAAACGATGACCCACTCATGTTTTTGTGGTCCTCCTCAGTCTAAATACAGGAGATAAAACACGCGATGTTGACTTCCGTGCTCATTGGGACGTCACAATGCGCGAAATTCCTGGAATTGTTGTCTCGCGGAGCTCCGCTTTGTCCATAAAACACGCGAAAGTGCTGTTGAGGGCAACGGTATCCGACAACTGGAAGGGCGAGTTGTCTTTCAACTGTAAGGCTGTGGGTTCAATTCCTGACTCTGCTCGTCTATATGGGTCCAAGACACTAAACCCCATGTTGCAGGGTGTGAATGCGTGAATGGCAAAACTGTAGTGTAAAGCAGCTCAAGACGAGAAAAGCTCTTTCTAAATACAGCCCTTTACCAACACTTCTTCTTCTGATTTTATCTGGTCGTAACGAGTAACAAAGACAGTTACAGGAAATGTAGTAGAGTAAAAGTTGCTAGAAATACAAAGTACAGATACATGCATTTTGCACTCAAGCCCAGTAACAACGTATTTGCAGTTTGTTACATTACAACACTGTTCTTCTTTAACTTACACTCTTAGAAATAAAAGTGCTAAGTAGAACCATATAAGGTTCTTCGGCTTGTCCTCATAGGAGAACCCTTTTTGGCTCCAGGTAGAACCTTTTTTTTTTTATAAAGGTTCCACCTGAAACCCTTTTGGAGGGTTCCACCAGGAACCCCTTTAAAACTCTTTATTCAGGGAAGGGGTTTTAAAGGGTTCTTCAAAATGGTTGTTACCGGAACCATTAAGAACCCTTGGTTCCAGGTAGAACCTCAGCCCTTGTTGAAGGACCCTTTTGGAACCCTTATTTCTAAGAGTGTATCAGCAAGCATACTCACCCTGAGAACTGCTTCACTCTGGATCTTTTTTTCTATAAACTCTAGATGAGTGTGCATGGAAATCAAAATATTGATCAGCAGTTTCTGACGTACTATTTGGCACCAAAAGCCACGTCATGTTCAAAGTAATGAAATATTTGCAAATGCTGTCCAATTATAGCAATCTGTTGTGTCTCACTAAGAGAAGGACATCCATCATGTATTAGTAGTGGTCAAAACTAATTAGATCATATTTTTGGACAGCTATATTGTATCAACACGGTAAATCAGCAAATCCGTTTATTGTCACCTAATTTGTTACCAGAGCCTCCGTATCACACACAATACGAGCTACAAGCATGGATTACACTGCCGTGTTGTAGTAGGTGCTGTGGATGTTGTCATGAACTCCCCTCGGAGCAGATGTGTCCGCCATGTGCCCGAGTGTGTTGTGAGACAGATCTGTGTTTGGCCAGACAGCGTAATGATGGGAACGCAGAGTGAAGCCCAGCTAATCGGTCCAGACAAACCCCATGGGATTCCCTTATGTGGGAGGTTGTCTCTTGTTCTGGGTCTGTCTGCTCGGTAACAGCCTAATTTAGAGGAGAGGCAGCGCTGCCATCCAGGAAACTGTGTTGACTCTTTCCACAATAGGTATCGACAAATGTGTGGTTCGAGGAATATAAATGTATGTGCGTGTTTCCATTGTTTCGTTGGGTAATTAGCCGACGTCTTCTCAGTCTTAGGCTCCACCTGACCTTATGTTTGGCCTTTGCTGAGCATTCCAGGAACACGCTTGTCATAACACTGTAAAATACATTGCCTCTAACTTTTTTTCACTCAGGATCAGTGTGACTTCAAACGAAAGCCCCTTAGTTTGAAAATCAGACAAGGATGATGGCTCTGCTTCTCGTTAGATCTGTGAGAAGCAAACCAGTACAGGTGTTGTAAGAGTAGTTGTTTCCTCCTGCTCTGTCAAAGCTACTTTAATTACAAATAAATCAAATAAATGAATAAACCATACCTCAAAGGGCATATATGTTAAAGGTCCCCTATTGTGCAAAATAAACTTTTTAATCTTTTAGTACTTATATTTGGGACTCAGGGGGCCATACCAGTCCCCAAAATGTGAAAAAACAAGACTCAGTCATGTTTTTGTGGTTCCACTTTGTGTAAGTATAGGCGATAAAACACGCAATGTTTACACCTCCCGACCAAGTGACGACAGTGCGTACATTTCACCGTGAATGTTGGCACCCCGCCAGGCAGAGTACTTCACAGCTCCACCGTAGCTCCCCCTTGTCCCTGTGAAATACGAGACTGCAGGCGAGGGAGGAAGAGTGGCTGCACAGTAGAGCACAGTGTTTTACACAAACTTCTAGCCTCAGAGGACTTGTGTGTCCAGTGGATATATTTCATTTATGAAAAAAATGTTCACAAGCCCCTGTTGTTGATCGTGTGTGTAAATTCCTATGCTGGAGGGACACCTTGAACGCACCAGTTACGTGCCTGCAGTTAGCGACTGACGTGTGTGGATCGGTGATATGAGGAGCACGCGTTTGAAAGCACTGCAGAAAGATGTAGATGTTGTCCTACATTTCTTCTCAACCAAAGGCTGCCTTTCTGTTGTGTTTCCACGTTCTCTCCTCGTGTTGTTGACCCACACACGTCACTTTCATCCGCAGTAACACTGGTGCGTTCAGGGTCTTTTTCTAGCATGGGAATTTACATACACGCCGCGCCGCGCGGCGCATCGTGGTCACTCACTATGCATTACGGTGAAACGCAGTAACAACAGGTAAACGGACATTACTATGGGGTATATGGAGCGGGGGTTGGGACGACGGTGCATGACAATATGTGATAAGTGGCGACAGTATGGCTGTGGATAGTAAGTTAGAACGACACTCCCCTGGAAGCAGTGGATGTGTGTTTACCTGGGTCTCATTCACATGTAAATGACCAGGCACAAAACCGAGCGTTTTGAAAAAGGCTGTTTTGGCAGGGTTATTGAACTGCTATTGTGCTTCATCCTTATGATATTTTGACTAAAGCATGACACAGACATGTTCATTAGGGCACCAGGACCTAGTTTAACTTGGGTTAACAGGGTATAATATGGGACCTTTAAATATGTACAGCTACATTTAGCATGGAAACCAGGGGTGGGAATCACAGGGTACTTTATGATAAGATACATGGTCCACAATACCAATAATATTACAATACAATGATTCTGTGATAATCAATATATTGCTAGATAATCGTTCAGCGATACATCATGATATCTGTTTAACTGAAGAAAACAAAATGTCTGTGAAAAGTGCTGGATTTCTCCATTTATTTACAACATAAAGAACACGGTGCATACAGTCTATGTATTGAACGTGAATGGGCATCGCTCAAGCTTCCCTCATTAATTTGTGCAGCTCCACTACAGCAAGATATCAAGTAGCGATGCAATATATCATACATTATTTATGTAAATATCATCTTCCTCTCCACTTCCAGCTGTCTATTTTAACACTTCTCCACTGCAGACACTCATATATCTTCTCCTCTATTCTAGACGTTTTGTAGAGGGATAGATTGGCTTTTTAGGTTTGGTAAATTTCACCATTTCCAGTGTATAGCTGCAGCCTGGTGTGTTTGACTAACTCTGGAAGTGTTACGGAAGATGAGTGGCACAACAGACCAAAACAAAACACCAAACCAATAGTATAAACAGTTTGTGGCTTGCAGATAAAATTTTGAATCATGAATATAGTGGCTGGCAGCGTTTGATAAAGCCTGTATTTAAATTTAGTTTAATGTTTCCATTAAAATGTTTTCCATGGTCTCTGATAATGATCATTTTTATGATCAACTCATCCATCGGCTGGCTGTATTCATAAAACGTGAAGGTGGTCGACAGCTGTTGTGGCCCGGGACAGTCCATTCAAAATTCACAACGATGGCTGTTCTTTTTATATCTTGAGGGACAATCAACAAAAATCAAACACAAATTAAACCTTTTAAAGATATCGTTGTGTAAAAAAAAATGTCTACATTTGGATGCCTTCCCTTTCTTTCTTTTCCTCATCGACTTACCCTAAAAGGGCTCAAACAGTCTGGCATGCAGACTGATAATAGAATAAGTCACTTTGAGCATGTTCTCTCAATTTGACGCGATGAATGAAAAGAATGAAAAGAATTTTTTGGAAAGCGTGTGTTTACGAAATCACTGTGAGATGCGGTCAGCCTCTTAGGAGTCGCAGATGAGACTGAGAGCAGCCAAGCTCAGAGTATCGCTATTTAAAGCATTCCTGGCTGAATGAAGTGGATCTGAATGTACACTGTGCAGTATGGGATTAGCATAGTTTAGACATGCTGCACGTAGAGGTGATCACAATACACTACACAACATCTCGACCATGGCTTATTTTTATTTACAAGTAATTGATTTAGTAACAGTAATTTTGCACAGTGACGTGAAATGGCTGCACCAGAACATGATGACACTCGTGGAAATGTTTTCATATTGTAGGAAGTCCATGCCTTCAAAGAAATGAAACAAAGCAGTGGGAATATATGAAGAATATGCTAATGTTCTGTACTGTATATAAGCCAGGGAAGGGTTATTGAGAGGAAAGACAAAAGCTCTTTGTCAGTGGCTTTTCTTCAAAGGGCTCAGAGTCGAGTTGGACGCGTGTGCTATGGGTGTGGTGTGTGGAGGCGACGAGGAAACCGGGCTCTTCATAGTGCCAAGCAGCAGCAGCAGCAGCAGCAGCAGTCTGCCTCACAGTGTGCTCATCCTCCATGTGATCTCCATGCAAAACAGCCAGGGGGGGGAGGCGGGTATTTCAGTTTCTGTGGGACCCGCAGAGAGGAGAAGAATGTCAGTGATTACTCTGACAGCTGCCACATCAGCATGCTCTTGACGTAGGCAAGGTTTGCTTGAAATTGCATAATTGAAAGCGACAAAGATTTTTTTTTTTTTTTTTTTTTTCAAGAATCAGCATAAAAGTGAGCTATAGAAATAGGAAATGCATTCATTCAAGTATGGGGATTTAATGGGTTCCTGCTTTAACATGTTAAATGCTCTTTTCTCTCGGTTGATGATATTTAAATGACGCCATTTTTTTTCCCTCCGACTTCATGGATGACAGAATGGAGGCGTTTTTTTTGGGAGAGAAGGCGTAACTGGAATTGCATTTTTGGTGTTCGTTCACTTAATGACTGCACTGACCATTTAATGCTGACAAACAATTGGATTCACTGAGCCTTTCATAAAACCCTCATATGCAGCGTCATCGTCTGTTCGCTCTTACTTTCAAAGTGAAGCATTATCAACTTTGTGTGAATGAATGAAGTTGCATTTTTTAAGACTCACTATATCTGTTTTCAGCATTGTTTATGAAAAATCCGTTACAGTAACTCAATAGATTGATGGGTAGAGGCTTAGAAGTTGTTCATGTTACAGCAGTGCATCATAACACCACTTTTATTGAAGTAGACTTATAGAATTATGTTAAAAAAGTTGAATAAATAGCTTAGGTGTTGGACTGAAAATGTAACCATACATCTGTTTGAATAATGTTAATCAGCAGAGAGCTATAAAATAGCTTCTGTCTGTCTGTCTGTCTGTCTGTGTGTCACAGCAATCAGTCATAACAGTTTTAATCCAGTCTTAATTAAACTTGGCATCAAATGTCAAGTCACAGCATGGAATCAATGTTTTACCAATGCATGAAAAAAAGGGAAAGTATAATATACAAACCTTTTAAAAGCACACAGTGGTTTACAAAATTAAAATGAACACAGTTTCATAAACTGTCTGTGAAGATTCTCAGTCGTCCAGGTCGTCATCTTCAGAAGTTTTGTTGTTGGCATCTGGACTTCTGGAATCACTGAAGAATAAAGCAAGTCCAGTTGCATATGACTATATATATATATCATGTAAAACTGCTCTAATGAGGAAAAAATATCAAACCAACAGTTCACACTACAGCCTCAGATCTCACTACAGAAAGATTGTTAGTGACAATAACTTGCTGGTCTGTGTCCCTCATAGTGATCAAGTCAAAAGATTCACTCTTGCTTAGAAATTAAAACTTTTAACAGTGCAGCAAATTTATGCAGAATATTTAAGAGTGCATGATGTCGCACAGATGACGCATCTATATCGTTTATTCTGATTATTCGTCTCGTCAATTCCGCAAGATTTTCATGTCCGTCCAAACCTTGGAAGTCCTCCATCTGCTCGCCACCTGATATTCCATAAAAACACTTACTCTGTCTCATTTCACGCTCACAGCTAAAAGACTGTCGTTCTACTCATGAACCCTATATATAGAATAAATTGTTGCTTGGGTAAAAAAAAAAGAAAAAAGTTTCCAATCATAAAATGTGCTACTGTATTCTGGTGACAGACCTACGGGGTTCAGCTGTAGAAAATGTTACGGCGCCTTTGAAACCTGGTGCAGTCTACCATCTGTTTCTGTCTGACTGCCTTCTGCAGTCTGTTCTACACAGTACGGCTGAGCAGACAAAGAGAATTTATTGTACAACCTTGTTTTTTTTCTTATTATTATTCCATCATTGTTATGTGTACGTTGATGTGTGCATACCTGCATGTCTCTGGGCTGCAGGTCCAGGAGCCTCTGTTGAAGACCTGCTGCAGAGCTGCTGTGCTGCTGGCCAGAAATGGTTCAATGAAAACAACCAATGCAACCACATGCCTCTGCTGACCAGTGACAGGAGCTCCGTGTGCAGGTGAGTACTGCCACAGTAAGCCACACTTTTGGAAACTGCTTTAGAGAAAGAAATAGTATTGTCACTGTTAACTCAAGCACTGTACAACATGGGTGTCATATTTTCAATGACGCATTCCTTAAAGGGATTTTTAGGAGATGGAGTTGTAGGTGGCACTTTTACCCGTGCTGAGAAACAACCATGGGGATGTGGGTGTGAGCTCATTGAAAACATGGCAGTGAGTGTGGACTTCAGAAAAAAAAGTATCAGCTAAAAGCTCTTCTAACTAGAAAAGTACTCGAAGAGCGCAGACCTCCGCCAAGGCAGCTCAGTGCCTACAAAATAGCAATAAAAATAGTGATAGTCTATGGATCATGCCCAAAATGTAATCACTTGTTCCTGGTCCCATTTCCTGAAAATTTCATCCAAATCCGTCTGTGACTTTTTGAGTTATTTTGCTAACGGACAGACAGATGAAAACATATTGTAATGATTAGTGGCGTGGACCCGAAAGCAGACGGAGACGGAGGTGGCTATTTCAAAACAATATAAATTTATTTACAAAAAGTATAACAAAAAACGACTTCCCAAAAGTGGGAAGCGATAGGGGATAGATGGAGGGATAGGAGGAAAATTGTCCTTGCAGCTACTGCGGGGGTGACTCGGCAGGTCGGCGGAAATCCAGAGTGGAAACAACTCACGAACGTGGCACAGGAGATCCCAGGAGAATAGGGAGACCGGAACAGCCAAGGAGTTGAAGACCAGCAGGAGACGTGACGACCTGGAGCGGAGACGAACGGGTAAGTATCTTTGTGAGGTAAGTACAGCGAGAGAGCTAGCAGCATGTCTTTACCCATGTAAGTTCGAAAACGATCTGACACCGGTGAGGAGAAATGGCTCCGCCTTTAAGCCCCGCTGATTATACATCTGATGCAGGTGAGGAGGAGCCGCGCAGGTGCAAGTGATCACCGGTGTCTGGGAACTGGATCAGCCACGCCCCCTGCAGAGTCAGAGGAGAGGGGAAAGAGCAGCAGCCACAAAAAACAACACTAATAATAAAATTGAGGAGAAGGTGCAGGTGGAATCGTGACAGTACCTCCCCCTCAAAGAGCGCCTCCTGGCGCTAGGCCAGGCTTATCCGGGTGGGTCCGATGGAAGTCCCTCAGCAAGTCTTTGTCCAGGATGAAATGGCGTGGAACCCAAGATCTCTCCTCCGGGCCGTACCCCTTCCAGTCGACGAGGTACTGGTGACCCCGGCCCCTGCGTCGGCTGTCCAGGATACGCCTGGCTGTGTAGGCCTCCCCCCCGTCGATAAACCTGGGTGGAGGAGGAGGGTTGGAGGGTGGGACCAGGTCCGACTCCTCCACTGGTTTAAGGAGTGAGACGTGGAAGGTCGGGTGGACTCGTAGAGCTCTAGGAAGCTTCAGGCGGGCGGCGGACTTGTTGACCATCCGCTCGATGACGAACGGCCCAATGAACCGAGGCGCCAACTTCCGGGACTCGACCTGTAGGGGAAGGTCTTTAGATGACAGCCATACCTTTTGTCCCGGGCGATAGTCTGAAGACGTGTTCGACTAGGAGGTCCCCCGTCTCGATGGCATTTGGGAGCATGGTGAGCGGTATATAGTGGACGGATTTCGAAAACCGGTCCACCACCGTCAGGACCGTGGTGTTTAGGCGAGACGGTGGTAGACCGGTAACGAAGTCCACCGCAATGTGGGACCAGGGACGACGTGGGATGGAGAGCGGCTGCAGGAGACCAGCTGGAGGGCGGTTCGAGGTCTTCCCTCGGGCACAGACGGGACAGGCTCGGACGAACTCGGCAGTGTCCTGAGGCATGGAGGACCACCAAAATCGCTGGCGGAGGAACCGGAGAGTGCGATTGAGGCCGGGATGACATGTGAGCTTAGAGCCATGTGCCCACTGTAACACCTCCGATCGTGCCGCGCCCGGGACGAAGAGCCGATTGGGAGGGCCGTCTCCTGGGTCTGGTTCCTCTCCTTGGGCCAGACGAACCCTCTCCTCCACCGGCCAGGAAGCGGCTCCCACGATGCAAGCTGGGGGAATGATCGGCTCGGGAGACAGAGAAGGTGGATCAGGTGAGAATAGTCGAGATAGTGCGTCCGGTTTAACGTTCCTTGACCCAGGTCGGAAGGTAAGGGTAAACACAAATCTCCCCAGGAACAGGGCCCAACGTGCCTGTCTGGAGTTGAGACGTTTAGCGTCTCGTAAATAAGATAAGTTTTTATGGTCTGTCCAAACGATAAATGGAAAAGACGCACCTTCCAACCAATGCCGCCACTCTTGGAGTGCCAGCACGACCGCCAACAGCTCCCTGTTCCCCACGTCATAGTTCGCCTCGGCAGGGGAAAGGCGTCGGCTGAAGAAAGCGCATGGGTGCAGTTTTTGGTCGGCAGGCGAGCGTTGCGAGAGAACGGCTCCAACTCCAGTGTCGGAGGCGTCGACCTCGACAACAAACTGTAGGGAAGAGTCAGGGTGGGAGAGGATAGGTGCAGATGTGAACAGTACCTTGAGTCTCTGGAAGGAATTCTCGGCGTCATCGGACCAGCAGAATGGTTGCAGCGGAGAGGTGAGTCGAGTGAGGGGTCCAGCCACCTTGCTGTAGTCCCGGATGAATCGCCGGTAGAAGTTCGCGAAACCAAGGAATCGCTGCAGCTGCTTCCGGTTGGAGGGGGTCGGCCAGTCCCTCACCGCGCTGATCTTGGCCGGATCTGGAGACAGCTTACCCTGGTCGATAATGAAACCAAGGAAAGGAACTGATGAAGCGTGGAAGACGCACTTCTCTGCCTTGGCATACAGTTTGTTCTCCAGCAGTCTTTGCAGCACCATGCGGTCATGCTGGACGTGTTCCTGCTCGGACTCCGAGAAGATGAGGATGTCATCTAAATACAGGAATTTGTCCAGCATGTCACGCAGAATGTCGTTGACTAGGTGCTGAAAGACTGCTGGAGCGTTCGTTAATCCAAAAGGCATGACAAGGTATTCAAAATGTCCCATTGGCGTGTTGAAGGCGGTCTTCCATTCGTCGCCCTCTCTGATGCGAACCAGATGGTACGCGTTGCGAAGGTCGAGTTTGGAGAATACTTTAGCCTTGCACAGAGGGCTGAAGGCAGCGTCCATAAGCGGCAGCGCGTATTTGTTGTGGACCGTGATCTCATTGAGACCACGATAGTCGATACAAGGGCGCAGGGTACCATCCTTCTTCTGGACAAAGAAGAAACCGGCTCCGACAGGGGATGAAGAGGGACGAATGAGACCAGCGGCCAGAGACTGGTTGACGTATTCCTCCATGCATGAGCGTTCGGTCTGGGAGAGATTATACAGCCGTCGGGAAGGTAATGTGGACCCCAGAAGCAGGTCAATGCCGCAGTCGTATGGTCGATGGGGAGGAAGAGAGAGAGCCAAGTCCTTGGAGAACACCTCCCCGAGGTCGTGGTACGCCGCCGGAATCGTGGAAAGATCTGGTGGCTTGGGAACCGGAACCGGAGTGGTCGAAGGAGCGGGCAGTGCTGAGCGGAGGCAGCGGGAGTGGCATGGAACGCTCCAGCTGGAGAGTTGCCCAGACGACCAGTCGAACCGGGGATTGTGGAGCGCCAACCAGGGCAGGCCCAGCACCATCGGGGAGGAAGACGATGGAATCAGGAACAATTGAAGCAGCTCGTGGTGGTTGCCGGACAGGACCAGGGCGATGGGTCTGGTGCGATGAGTGACTGTGGCCAGGATCTTGCCGTCGAGGTCGTGGATCTCCTTCGGAGTCTCGAGCGGGATCGTGGGGATCCCGGCCTGGAGGGCAGTGTCCAAGTCCAGGAAACAGTCGTCCGCGCCCGAATCGACCAGACAGGGAAGCGTGACCGACTTCTGGTCCCACCGGAGTTGACCAGGGAGGATCACGTGCTTCTTTGCGGCACAGGAAACGGCACCGCCCGCCAACACTCCTGCGTGTGTTGGCGGACTTAGTCTTTTGGCCGTACTGGACAGTTTGCCCGTTGATGGCCCAGTTCGCCGCAGTAGAGGCAGGCCCCGCTTCTCACCCTCACCGTCCGCTCCGCGGAGGTGAGTCGAGTACGCCCCAGCTGCATCGGTTCAGGTGAACCAGGAAAGGTAGAAAAAGGAGGCAGAGGAATGGGGGCCGGATTGTGGGGACGTGAGTGGCTAGTGACGCGCCGGCTACTCGCCGTTCTCTCTCGATCCCTCTCCTGGATGCGATTATCAAGCATGATACATAAGGCAATGAGTGAATCTAAATCGTGGGCGTCGTTCCGTGTTGCTAGTTCATCGCGTATCTCTCTTTTCAGATTTCTAACGAACATAGCGCGCAGCGCCGCGTCGTTCCACGAACTCTCCGCAGCGTGAATGCGGAACTGAATAGAAAAATCGGCCACCGACGAATTGCCCTGTTCGGTGTTGATTAATTTGGTGGAAATGTCGGACTCCTGAGGAGAGTGATCGAAAACCTTGCACAACTGGGTGGTGAACGACGAGTAGCTAACGGAAGCGGGGGCTGCGTGAGATAGCGTGGCCGTTGCCCACTGAGCGGCTCGCCCCGACAACAAATTTACCACGAAGGCTATCTTGGCGTTGTCATCGGGGTAGGTGCGTGGTTGAAGGCTAAAGACTAGCGAGCATTGAAAAAGGAAGCTTGTGCATTTACCAATCTCCCCGGAGAATCGTTCGGGGATGGGGACAAAAGGTTCCCGCGGCGAACTAGCGGAAGTGGCTAAGTCAGCGCTACCAGCCGCAACTACCCGCTCCGCGCTAGCGGAAACGGACGTGGCGGAGACTACGGGAGGGTTAGCCGACCTAGCAGCATTCGCCGAAAGTTCGCGGAGTGAAAGGGAGATTTCAGAAAGCATCTGACTATGGCGCCCGATGAGTGCGCCCTGGGCGGAAATAGCCTGTTTTAATGCGTCAAAGTCCGCCGGGTCCATGTTGGTCAGATCGTTATGTAATGATTAGTGGCGTGGACCCGAAAGCAGACGGAGACGGAGGTGGCTATTTCAAAACAATATAAATTTATTTACAAAAAGTATAACAAAAAACGACTTCCCAAAAGTGGGAAGCGATAGGGGATAGATGGAGGGATAGGAGGAAAATTGTCCTTGCAGCTACTGCGGGGGTGACTCGGCAGGTCGGCGGAAATCCAGAGTGGAAACAACTCACGAACGTGGCACAGGAGATCCCAGGAGAATAGGGAGACCGGAACAGCCAAGGAGTTGAAGACCAGCAGGAGACGTGACGACCTGGAGCGGAGACGAACGGGTAAGTATCTTTGTGAGGTAAGTACAGCGAGAGAGCTAGCAGCATGTCTTTACCCATGTAAGTTCGAAAACGATCTGACACCGGTGAGGAGAAATGGCTCCGCCTTTAAGCCCCGCTGATTATACATCTGATGCAGGTGAGGAGGAGCCGCGCAGGTGCAAGTGATCACCGGTGTCTGGGAACTGGATCAGCCACGCCCCCTGCAGAGTCAGAGGAGAGGGGAAAGAGCAGCAGCCACAAAAAACAACACTAATAATAAAATTGAGGAGAAGGTGCAGGTGGAATCGTGACACATATACCTCCTTGGCGGAGGTCAATAAAATCTATTCTACTGTAATTCGACACTCCTTAAAAAACATGTCCCCATGTGCTTCATAGCTTTTCCCAACAGGAAGTTTGTGGTACTTTGTAAAACCCACTCACTTCCCCAGCACCAGAGTCAATTAAGAAAAACAGCCATTTTATCCAGCAGAACACAAACTTTCCAAAAATGTCTACAACAAAATCCTAAAATTACACAAATGATCATACTGGTGGAGGAAGCTGCACCAACATCCCCTGTGTTCTGTGAGGTAAAATCATTGGTGATGTCAGGGGATTTTGGTGCGGGGAATGAGTGGATTACAAAGTGACACCAAACTTAAGCTTCCTGTTAAAAAAGACCATCTAACACTTGACACACTAGAAGTGGATATACAGTATATACAGCGCAAGCAGTGATGGCTTGGTGCTAAATAAATAAAGTTGATTTTGATGTATCTGTGTGTTTGTGTGTGACAGTGTTGCACAGCACCAGTGCTGCCTCAGCTCGCTGAAGGAGAGCCAGTGTGAATCAGGAATGACTTCAGCCAGAAGAGGAGACGCATGTGAGGTGAATCCGGAGGACGAGTGCACACGGGACTCCTACCAGGTACATCACTGTCACACCAGCATGAGGTCTCCTAAACGCCAGTGAACATTTGCTTAATGAAACAGCACATCACGGGTGGATGATGCACTCCTCCTCTACCTCACTCTCCTAACAAACACCGACTTGATGAAAGGTTGTTACATTTATGTCTCTTGAATAGAAAATTAGCTGTTTTTGTGAGTCAGGCTGAGTGTGACTCACCGTTTCGAATGCTTCAAGACCACAAGAAGTGCAAAGCAATTCCACCCATCGGCAGTGGTCTGGTACTGCGGAACAGCCACAATAACATGGTTTCTGAAGTCTGTGTACATCAGACTTTAAACACATTAAATATCTCCTGGAATGTATCAATGTTTTGGCCACAGACAGATTTCAGTTTCAGATTCCTGTGCCAGCAGAAGGGCTTTCTTGAAGGTTGGGCAGTGTATTTGTGTTCATTGGCAAGCAAACTATTTGTAAAGAACTGCCAAAAAATCTCCCATTTCTCTTCACATCCTTCAGACCTGTGAACACTTTCATGTGGAAATTGGAGCCGCCCCTTTTGCTAGGAGTCAGCCCAGACTGTAGTCATTGTTTCACCAGGAGAAAACCTGGGTTTTTCAACCCTTTAGCCAACTGCTCATGTGTTAAAACAGCCGAGCCAAACGTCTGTGCCAGGTCCTTTTTAAGGAAAGTGAAAAAAAAAGTGGTCCACCTTGAGGCTGCAGCTGAAACCCTTCGGCAGTGGGTTCATGGGGATGACTTTGCCCATTTCCTTTCTTTCAACTGTTTACTAAACAGGATTAAAAGTGGAGGGTCATAAAGAGAGTTGGTAATAAGAGTCTTTAAAGGGGAGCCCAGTGATTCACTCCTAATTGCTGCTGTGCCTGGATGGACAGGTGTGCTGCAGCTGCTGTGCCCTTGGCTTATGGATGCGCAGTGAAGGATTGGGCTGCGATGCTCACCAGTACCTCGTCTACCCGTGCAGTCACGTCGCACTCACCTGCTGCGAGGAAGGCGAGGGTCCAAGCCAGGTGACGCTGAAGAAAAAGCATCAACCCAGACCATCTCCAATGCCTAGAAAAGGTATCTGTTCTGTATACAGTCCCATCATATGACACAGCACAGGAAAATTTAAATATTGAGGGCGATACAGCCCTTAAACTCGCCCCTCAACTTAATTTTTCTGAGAATCGGGATAGCACACATTTTTGAGATTGAGGGTTAAGCAAGGAATTGGAATTCAGGTCAAATTAAAAAGAAAGTAACACAAATATTTTCAAGAATGAGAACAAGGAAAAGAATGGACACTTTGCGGGTCCATTATCTTCATTGAGCTGTTTTACCACAACTGGTAAATCCTGCAAATGGTTTGCAGCTGTGAAAAAAAAGCTCATTTTGCATTGCATTGTCGAATTATTACACTACATGTTTGGTTTTAATTTCTCTAGTTTGTTGTTTGTCTCTAATTTAGTTTGAGATCTGGGTATATAAAGATTTGATCTAGACACGCAGACATGAGGAGCAGGATTCAGATATGTGGTAGAATTTTTTCTCTCTTTTATAATGTTCTAACTTGTAACACCCAAGTAGCATTACCTGAGGAAATGTATCAGATTTCACATAAATCCCTCTGGAGACACATAATGCATATGTCCACATATAAAACATGTAAAAAAATAAGGCATGAAATAGGAGTTTAGTATGTGGATCCAAAGTTTTAAGGCAGTCGCAAGTCTCTGACAGCTGTATTTTCTTAAATGGCCATCAGGGGGATAATCAACTGGTTGTAAGAAGTCAGTCTGTATGTAAATCTGTGAGGAAATTAGCCTTCTTCTCACTCGACTTAACATCAGGAAGCATTTACCTGATGAGTTTCAGGTCAATTTCAGGTGAATTACGGCCCTCAGTGCTTGTTTGAAAGCAGCTTTATTTAATTTAAACACAAAAACCCTATTAATTCTGCCTCCTCAGCATTTCCGCCGTCTACCTACTGCACATTTGTGGCTGCTGTCACATGGTTTGAACCGACAAAGAACCGCGCTGATGAATGGAACGGACCTGGTTTTGAGCCATCTCTGTTATGTCCTTGTTGAAAATGTAATGTCAGAGGTGGAGCCCGAGCTAAGTCTGCTCTTTTCGAAAAGACAGACGCTCTCAGTTGATGGGTCAGGAGTCACGTTACCGTTCACAGTAATGGGGAAAGATGTATGCAAGCTGTGATGAATCAGGAACAGATGGCCGCTCAGGCTGTCGTCTCTTTACTTGTGCCAGCAAAGTTTTCCTCTGTCTCTGATCTATCACGTACATATCGCCTCTGACATTTGCATCCAGGATTTGCCAAACAACTGAGACTGAATGTAAACATGGCTCATGCAAATTTATTCCAAGACTCATTTGTTTGTACATGTACAGAAAAATGGTTAGAGTAGCTCCGTTTCTGTTCAGTACACTAGCATCTGAATTTTAACTTCATACTGTATTTATTGTTTGCTGTAACTGCACATAATATGAGGCTGCAGTGCAATTCTGCCCTTTTGAACTTAATCCATACTTTTCTCTGTGTTTTATGTTGCACCTTCGTCCTGATGAAACTGTGTACTGTGTCTGTGTACTTATGTACATGGCTGAACTGACTATAAACGTACTACTTCTCTTACTTCTACTGCGAACTTAACCGCTGCTCATTCACTGTGAATCGGAAAGTTGAGCAAAGCAAAGCTCAAGCAAATCCAATCAAATCATTTTATGCAAATATTCCAGCACAGACGCGAGACAATCAAATGATGTTTATGCGATCATGCTCGAACAGTAGACTCTCCAAGCAGAGCTCTTGGACAAGGCTGTTCTTCCCACTGCTGGCATTTTGTGTTGGAGAGTGCACCCAACAACACCAAAACACTACGTCATCGTTCTGCTAGCAATAATAGCAACCTTTCTACAAAGTTGGCTATTTCAGACACTGCTCTGGTCACTTCAGAAAGTCGACGCCAGCACCACGCTGGTATGATTGAGTGGTTCACCGTGAAAACAGATTCCTATATTTGGATGTCTCTGCACCAGCTGTAGCCATGGTATGTTTTTGGGGTTGCCAGGACACACTCGCATCTTTAAAGGTCACATAGAGTGGTCCTGTTGCACATATATGTTAGTTATGGAGGTCTACTTACATACATTAACTTGTTTTTATGGTCAAAAACCTCCTAGTTGCTGTAAACGAGCCGATAGAAATTTGTCTTTTGATGCACTGCTACTCATTATCAAAACATTGTTTTAACAATCTTTAAAAATAGCTTCGCAGTCCCTTTTATGACTTTGACCCGGAGTCAGACCCAGAGTCAGAAGAGACTGTCGCTCGTGAAACACCTCCACAACGGACGTTATTCTTCTTCTGCGGTTCAATGTACGCAACCGGATGTGCCCGGACTAGTGCCCGGAGCAGGAGGATCTGCCGTTCAGGAGAATTGCTTTCTACGTAACCAGACTGGGTTTATTCAGAGGTTTTTTTATCTGAGCCCGAGATTACAATAAAACACAGCGTTCTCAGCTGTGGCTGAACTGTTTGTTTTGAACCATCAGGGCTTCGTAAACAAGGTAATGACGCAGATATACATTAAAAAACAGAGTTAATTGGAACTTCCAGTCTAGGTACGCTTTAACAATATGTGAAAGATGACGACAAGATGTCACAGTCTCTATTTGTTGAGGTACTACGTTCAAATTTGCGACGGACATTCACGTTGTCTGAAGAATGAAATGATCAGATTTTGGAAGTTATAGGAAATATTCATCCTAAAATCACTGATATGGTCCTGGATACACTGTTGCTCATATTTGCACCTCTGACATTCACACAAAGACTGCACTGGCACTTCAGTGTTAGCTTTTGTGTTTGTGCTTTAATGGAAGTGATTGTTTGCGTGTGTGATGATGAGACAAAGTCAGTCCCCTGCTGTTATTTCATTCACAACATCAGAGGAAATTCCTCTAATCCCACTCTGTAATAGACTCCGCTCTAACCATCAACAGCAGCTCATTTCCTCCCGCTTTCAAACGGCAAATGTGAGTGATGTCATTCTGAAGTGGGAATCATTTAACCTGCTGAAATCTGCAAAGGTTTTAGGAGCTGTAAAAAAAAAAAAACATTTGAAGCTCTTCGTCAACACGCGTTCAAGATGCGTGAAGGATGCCTTTACTTTGTGAATGTTTTGAGGAAGAAAAAAAAGGATGAGGATGCACAGTAATTATTTCCTTGGGGGGCATGTTTTCAGTCTTATGACTCACTGCCTTTTAATTAAAACAGAAAACATTCACTTTTAACTCAGAACCCTCAGAAGAGCAATTTCTTACAATAAAGCACACTTTTCAGCCCTAACTCCTTGGCTTACAGTACAATGGTCAAGCACTTACTTGCTTATCTGGTGCATTTTTGCCTTATGTTATTTTTCTAGGCAAATATCATACATGTATGGTTTATTCCATATATGAAGATCAGTTTTTTTTTGTCACTAATCCCTACAGTGTTCTTTTTGTGTCACAGCAGGGAGCCACATTTGTAACAGAAACTCTCAAAGCAAGAATGTCAGGCTTAAAAGATATATGTGAATACCAGCCAAGTGTAAAAGCGTATTGATTTGCGTTATGGGAATTGTTGGACCCAGTATTTTTGTGGCTTGAATCGCTCTCCTGATTCATCATGAGAGCAGCCAGTCAGCAGCCAAGATGTGAAGAAGCATGGAAATAACAAAATAACCAAATGACGAGGACTAATTTCTCACTGAAAATCTGAGGCAGTGTTGCGATGTTTGTAGTTCTTTGCTATCGGCTCTACAGCAGTGTTTCCCAGTCCTAAAGACAGATCTGGTTCCACTTCAGATTAAAACCACAAAGACAGAAGAGTAGAACAAAAGCTTTTAGTTCTCTGAGAATCTCAAGCAAAATGGTATTTTCACTCAAATATCACAAACTAAATTCCCACAGAATTGAATTTAAAAAAATTATATATATATATTGGCCTGTGCGTGGTAATAAGTAATACGTTTCCAATTCCAGTTCACATTAAAAGTTTGTTTTACAAGTAAGATTTCAACTGTGAACAGGTGTAATATTGCAGTCAGTTGACCTGCCAGGACATTTCCTCTCTGTTCATTCTAGTTTTCCAAAAAAAACACTTCATTTTGAATATTTTCCCCACTACTTCACTCGCACATTGTTGTTCTGTGATCACAAATGCGTCAGGGATTGACCTCAGCACTCGTTTGTGGTGGTCCTGTAATGATGCACATTTGCATATTAAAAGTGGATAAAAGTATCACCTAAAACACTCTGTAAAATTAAAAAAGAGGAGCAGATGTTGTTTTGTAACTTCGAGTCAATTTCATGAGGTATGTGTGTGGGATAAACTCTCTGGGCAATCTGGTGCTGTCTCTAATTTTGAGACCCTGCCAATCCCCTTCTCTCATTCCTTCTAGTCTCAGACAGCAAGTATCCCAAAGAGGCCTTCTCCATCAGTGCCACAGATGAAGCTGCCAACGTGGTGGAGGAGCAGGAGGATATGGATGAGTGTCAGCTGTATGCAGGCCAGCTGTGCCAGCACAAATGCATCAACATCTTGGGTTCATACCGCTGTGAATGCCACCAGGGCTACATCCTGCAGCAAGATCGACACTCCTGTGCACCAGGTACTGTTGAGTGTTTAGACTCGTTCTCCACCGAGTGGTACAGTTCGGATCTGTTTGGATTGTTTGAAGACCTCCCAGCACAGTGGTCTGGCATCTAAAGGGTGGAGTTAGACGCACAGCAGCTCATTGATTGGTGGACAGAGAATAAATAATCCTAGGTAACGTTTAGTGTCCATTACAAGTACAGTACATCTTTTTTTTAATGAATAATGTCAGCATGCAGCAGTACTGTTGCATTGGTAGTATGTGACACTTTCGTGCCATCCTGCCTACACACCCTTCAGTGGAAACACAAGCCAAATCAGGGTTTAATTTACAAAACTATACCATGGCAAGCTGAACTGCAACCGTGCCACGATGCAGCTTTACTCTCCTTTGAAGGTGAATTCACACCTCGAGCTGCAAAAGCACCTGGTTCCTGCAGTAAATTCAACAGATTGGTTGAAAATAAGTGAACTGCTTTATTAGTCAAGATGTTTGTCATCCATAAACGGTTTCCTTCTTCAAATTTTCCTCAAAATCTCCAACAGAAACATGACAGTGAGCAGTACTATTGGGATTACACCATTCTGCTTTCCCAGCAAATGATAGTGTGGTATTTAAAGATGGATTATGCAAGATTTTTTGGCACACATTTATTCAGCTATTCCACCATTGGTAACAACACTCTTAGAAATAAAAGTGCCAAGTAGAACCATAAGGTGATAACCTAAGAGAACCCTTTTTGGTTTCTTAGTGTTACCAAGAAACCTCTTAAAACCCCTTATTCAGCAAAGGGGTTCCAAAGGGTTCTCTGGATCAAAATGCGTCTTACTGGAACCACCAATGTTGCAAAGAACCCTTGAAAAACAAATGGTTCCAGGTAGAACCTCGGCCCTTGTAGAATAACACTTTTGGAACCCTTATTTCTAACAGTGAACTGCCTAAGATGCAAAGGAACCTTTAGGAACAATAAAGGTTATGTGGTAGAAATGTTTCTGTGTGTATCGGCTTGGTAGAACAGCAATTTTTGCAATATTTACCCTCAGCTAGATGCAGAGCCTAGAGGAGGTGCAGCATTCTTAATTCTCTGTCAAATTCCTTGATTTGCATTGTTCACAAAGATTATCTTCTGTATTTATTGATAAATAAATGTAAACACAAAGAGTGATGGGTGCCCCTTTTGGAATCTGAAAATTCTCTGGGGGTCAAAACCCAAACCTTAAATCACCATCAACACAGGAGTCTAGAATCAATTATTCCCATATGTATTATTGTTTTCATGTGAACATGGGGATAAAAAAAAGTCAGTCAGATTAATAATCAGTTCACTTTATTTCTGAACTTTCTTTTAACTCATACATGTGGTTATTACAGCTGTATTAAGTGTGTATAATTATCCATCAACATAAATAACAATTTACAAATTAAAATTAACGAATGAACATTGAGTGGAAATACTAAAATGTTAGGCCTATATGGCTGACACTAGATAACCCAAACATTAACATGAAGAAGCCTTTAACGGGGGCACAAAGTTTCTCCACTTTTACCTTGTGCTCCTTCAGTCATGCTAAAAACACAGATGTGTGATTGGAATTAGCTCATGAAGGAATTTCTGAACAATAAAACTAAAAAGTATTTTACTTCCATTAACAGTTTAACTACAAGAGGCTTAATTTTATTGGATGTACATATATGGTCATTTTTTTTGTATGATTATGCTGTGGTTAAACGAGTCACATATTTCATCATCATACTCTTGGTGAATTAACAAGCTCATAAAAAATCCCCTCTTACCCTTAAAATGGAAGATAATTTATTCGTAGACCTCTATGCTTTATAAAAGAGGATAATGACAAAGCACCCAGCAGTGGTCGAATCATGTCTGGCTATTCGGGAACGGATATTGCGTGTAATTTTGCTTTTTAATCTTGTGAACTGCTTTCATATCAGAAACATTAAATAGTAATTTCTTGTAATTATAGTTTAACCTCACTGAGCTGTTTCTCATAGCTGTGTCTGTTGTGGTGTGTCTCAATGTGCAGTGAGTCCAGATGAGGACAACAGAGTCAGAGAGGAAGGTCCGGCTGTGATCCCAACACAAACCACCACCACTACCACCACCACACACCCAATCCGCCTGAACCCTTGTGCAGGTAATACAAGCATTATACTTCAAACTTTAATGACCTGTACATATGAGAATCACACACACAGTCAGTTTTTTTAATGAATTATTGGCATTTAAGAATATTCAGAACATTAGTTTTTTTAAAGATTGGAAGAACATGTTCTAATGCAGCAATATGTTAAATGTACTTTTTAAAGCCATCCATTTTTTGTCGGTAAATGTGTCATGGAGCTGTCTCGATTTGACTCTTATATACCCGAACTGTCCTTATATGACTAAAGTTATTGTAGTTTTGATTTAACCTTATGTAAATACACCATTAGGCTTTTTTGGATAACAATATCTATCGAAGGTTGAATATATGTAGATGTAATGTTTAAGCATTGGGCAAACAACATGTAGCTATGAATGTTTTCCCTCAGATGTGTGAAAGAGTTGTTAAAAACCACAATTAACTGGCTTCACTTACAGGAGCAAAACCTTGTTGTCGAACATTTATTGTCATAATTATCACCATAGACATGATTATGTTTTTGTCATATTGTTTGGCCCAAATTTTCAGTCATTATTAAACACATGGAAGAAAGAATATAAATCCCAGGTAAACTAATCCAATTGCAATGTAATGTACAAATGACTGAATCTGCAAATAAAATGCATTGTAGTGGTTAAAATATTATTTAATCTATCAAACAATTTAGTGAAAACTAAACTTGGACTAACTCATCCAGATTGGGGACCTACTGTTGCATGTATGTGTTCAGCTGGACCCAAACTGCCCTGGGTGCTCGTGCACATGAGCCACAGCTCTCATCCCCTCTGCCGTTGACCCAAAAATAATAGCAGAAGCTGATGCACAGAAAAAAGAAGACTACAGAAAGAAAATCATGGCTGTACCAACCCAGTGCATTTCGGGGCCTAACTTGGAGACTCAATGTATGCTCTGTCAGCTTAAATTGAAGTTGATGGATGGTAGAAAGACACAAAATGGCAGGCGACATGGCACCAACCAACCACCAGCTCAAGTTGCTTGAATCTCTGGTGCAACAGGTCAACCGCAAAATGCCTAATACTAAAAAGCTGAAAGGCGGCATTTCAGTTAGTGCAGTGGAGGCAGAATCGCTGACTGTCTCGGACTCTTATTTATAAGAATATACAATAACTATGTAGTGGTCCTTTGACACTTGACTGCTTAAAAGCTTTTTTAAGGGACGTGTGAAAAATTTTGGGGAAACATTTCCTGCTCTGCGCCTCTTTGGGA
Organism: Microchirus variegatus; assembly: GCF_963457635.1. NCBI lineage: Eukaryota > Metazoa > Chordata > Actinopteri > Pleuronectiformes > Soleidae > Microchirus > Microchirus variegatus. The sequence goes on from NC_139808.1 coordinate 14,172,510, forward strand.
TAACGACAATGGAGTCACTGATTTTGTGTGATGACTCATGAAAGCGATGATCAGTGTGAAGCTGGGGTCCATGGGAGAGCAAAACAAGAGACAGCAGGACAGCACAGAAACACCACGAGGATTAAAAAGTGAAGACATCTCGAGTGAATGAGAGTGCTGAAGGTGTAGCTGCATGCAATCCAGAGATGATTGTGATCATGCTGCTCATATTTTTTTTTTTTTTTTTTTTTTTTTATTTCATCTTATAGCAAATGGTCCTTGCACTCAGCAGTGTACAACAGTGGCAGGCCAGGCTCACTGCTCCTGCTTCCCTGGCTTCTCATTGATGACAGATGGTCGCATGTGTGAAGGTAAGGGCTTTCACTCCTTCCCGTCATGTTACCGTTGGCAGTAATTGGAGCAATTTACCATGCCTGTGTGTGCGTGTGTGTTTGTGTGTCCCTTAAGCCGCCTCTCTGTAGCCGGGCTTGTACTTGGCACCAAACAACCTCAACAACAGTGCCGCACAAGTGAACAGCAACAAACACATACACCACACACAACAAACATGCAGTGGAGCGGTTTGTCCGGAGGTTGGAACATTTTTCTAATTGGATGCATTCACTCATGAAAAAGGGAAATGCAGGTCTTGTGAAACTAAACAACGCATCGACTGATCACTTCGTGGAGACTGTTGCCAGGAACATGAGTTAGCCATAGCTAATTGCTCTTTGGCAGTGATAGCTTCAAAACACCCCGCATTATACGGTAGCATCTGTGTAGTTAGGCACCTTCTTTCAAAACCTGGAAGACCTGTTGCACCTTTAATTTGATAAAAAAAATTATTCCTGGTGCTTCTCAGTTTTAGCAAGGGTATTCTGCTCATTATGAAATTATAAAAACGTAATTTCCGTGGTGGACGGTATCTGATTTGTTCCTCAGACACATTTTATCTAACTTTTTAAAATCATCTTTCTGAGTAAAGTAGCCCTCACAGTATCGTGTAAACATGACCAATCATTTCATTCAGAATGCATAGAATGATGAGCAGGTGTATCAGCCAGAGAGATGCACTCCAGTGAGAAGTTAATGGCAGGGAATGTTCTCTGTTGCACTACAGATAATGATTTTCAGTGTTTTTTGGGGGGCGGAGATGTTACCATAGGACCAACAGGATTTGTTTTAGTTTTTTTCAAAGTTTAACTGCTATTGCTACAGGTTTAAAAATGAGTTTACACAATGCTGCGAAAGGCTATCAACTCCAAATGGCTCCGTCCTTGTTTCTCAGTAAAGTGGTATTTTAGGTGACGTTACCTTGCTGCACACAACACAAGAAGTGATTAGACGGATGGAGGCAACAGCAACAGTTTGCTTGTAAAACAAGACGGAGTTTGACTGACAACACAAAGGAAGTGCCCACAAAAGTATAAGTTTCAGAAGTGGATTGTACTGCTCCAAAAACCCAGTTGTTCAGCAGTTTGATTGGATAAATCAAACCGCCGTGCTGCAAGTGTATACACGCAAACACTCCCTCAGTCAGGTCTGATAGTTTTGCTTGATAGAGCCAGTTTCCTTTGTTTCTGCTAACACATGGAGTAACCTAGAAACGCCCTTGGCCATAAATGCAAGCGTTTAAGTCAATTATTCAGATTGTTTGCCAACATGTTGACCTTTGTAGCTTCATACCATGACATGACACTCAGCTAAGGTCCTGGATCTGATCCCAGTTTGACTAAGGATGAGCCTTTCTTGTGTGTACATGGGTTTTCTCCGGTTGCAGAGTGGGAAATAGGTAAATAGACTCTAGGTGTGTATGTGATAATGAATGGTTTTTCATCTCTAGCAACTGGTCCAGGGTGTACAACCCCTGGCTTCAGCCCTCCCACAACCCTCATGTGGAGGATAAAGCAGTAGAAAATGAATGAACAGCATCCTGTGATAAATCCTTCCTTCTCTGAGTTGTTTTTTGGGAAGTGCTACTTCATGATCGTGTTGTAGGCTGTGCTGCTGTTGAATTTTATTGCAATAACTTCACAATTAAAGATCGATCCTCAGTACATTAGAGGTGCTCGTTGGTTCAAAGTCAGCAATTTGCTGCAGAGGAAATTCAATCAAATAGACGGACCACCCACACATGTACGCCCTCCCCAGATGGGAGTGTAATTGTTACCATGCCAAAGACCATTTTCCATGAATGGGCCTACAGTAATACATTTCTTACAGCAGTTAGTAAATTGATCCATGAATTTGTAAATAGGTTGAAAACTTTGGCAGCGCGTTTGCTCTGTGGAAGAAAAAAAAAACCCAGTGAAACAGATGGTTCACGTCCAGATTTCACTACACAGCAGCTTACACCGCCCATGTGTGCTGGTGGGGTGGACAGGTAGAGAGGGAATCACAGTGCTGCATGTAGCTGTGACACACTGAAAGTACAGCGCTGCTGGCTCAATTTGACTTAAAGTCTCAGTCAGCAGACGGTGTAATACCTTTAAATGTGAACCTATTACATAAGAGTTAGTGTTTCTCCTCCCTACTATTTCATTCAGGGCTCAGAGTGAACACTTTCCCTCCTAAGTCTTTCCACATGTGAACATGTGGGTGGGCAACATTATGCTTTCAAGAGGACAGAGGGACTGAAACGGGGAAAACAGCTCTACAAGATGTGAGTGTGTGTGTGAGGGTGTCGGAGACTTTGACGGAGGTGTAAGTCGACTGTGGAAGACGTCACGCACACTGTGGAACTATAAACACCTGAGAAGCTCGGTGTAGACTAACCTGAAAGTTGTTAACGTGCGCTGATACTTGGATACTGATGGGATTGATTCAATGTGATGGTTGAGTGAGATAAACACAACGGTTGCTCTCCTCTCCCCGTCGAACTCGCAGCTGTTCCCATGGAAACGTGTGTCCTGTGACGAGTGCATCCGAAATACGTAATGTGTGCGAGCTAGACAATTAGTCAGCTTTTGATGTCGCTTCTGCTCGTCGTCGCTCTCGTGTGAATGGCTTCTCTCGGTGCGCGCGCTCTCGCACGCACATTCTTGTACGGCGTTCTTTGTGAGCACAATAGCAGACAAACATGTTTAAATTTTGGACAAAGGAACTGAGGCTTCAATACAAAAAAAAAAAATCACAAACAAGGAGGAGAACATACTGTATTCTCCTGTGCTGCTTGTGTGTCTGTTGGCAGTCCCCTCCTTTAATGAAATGCCGTACTTGCCTTTCAGAGGGTTTTTTTTGCCACAGGGAATCTGAATGAAATATGTGCTTTAAAACAAATTTGAATGGGGAGCAGGAGGAGGGGATATCACTGATCTGAGGTTCTCACCGTGTATCCCTAACACCCTGCAGCTCTTTCCCATAAGGTTATTTTCCTCAGAAAACGATGTCAGCATCACTTGTCACAGTACAGCTTACTATATTACATAAAACCCTCTGTGGATCTGCAGAAAAAACACATTTATCTTGCGTATTTAATTCAACCACTTCTCTTTCTTGACATAATGGTATTTCTATACGCCGATGATGTAAAGACACTCAGTGTTTTTAGAAGATCCTGTTCTAAACTCAACCCTAAAAATAAAGTCCTAACCCTCAAAAAGCCTTTTGACAGACATGTATACTCTTAGATATAAAAGTGCCAAGAAGAACCATATAAGGTTCTTCGGCTTGTCCTCATAGGAGAACCCTTTTTGGCTCCAGGTAGAACCTTTTTATAAAGGTTCCACCTGGAACCTTTCTGGAGGGTTCCACCAAGAACCCTTTTAAAACCCTTTATTCCAGAAAGGGCTTTTAAAGGTTTCTCTGGATCAAAATGGTTCTTACTGGAACCAATAGTGCTACCAAGAACCCTTTCTTCAGGAAAGGGTTTTTCCAGAAGGAAGTGGTTCCAGGTAGAACCTCAGCCCTTGTAGAAGGACCCTTTTGGAACCCTTATTTCTAAGAGTGTAGACGCACACTTAGACACACTTCATTTTCACTCCATCCATTGTGATATTTACTCCAAGGAACAAGCAAGGTAACATCTAAGGTATTGCAGGCAGGGTTTAATTTATTTTGCATTTCCTCAAAGTCCTGTATGGAGACCAGCTTTTAGAGTTGTATTTCTTATGACTATGGATGAGACTTTTGCAGTAAATATCTGCATTATCCTCTCTGTGGTCGCATTGCTATCACAATCTTTTCAGTTACATGGCCAGGGTTTTGTTGGAGGTTTATTGACACTGTGGTAATTTTTTTTTATATTTTTCATGTATATTTTTTTGCCGTGAAACATGTACAGCATAAGAAGAAAATAAGCGAGCGCTCCGTTCTGAAGAAAAGCAGCTCAGCGAGGCACACGTGTGAGGCGCAGGTAATGAGCTCTCTGCAGATGTGCTGTACCATAGGGAAACAATGGTTTTACTGGTGAAGTGTTACCTGTAACACCTCTCGGAGAACCGACACAGAGCAGATTACTGATATGAGACGAGGTATTGGAAATCAGCGAGCAGCGGTGTGGGTTCATGCCAAGAAAAAATACCGATGCTTTTTTTTTTTTTTTGCTTTGAGAGATTATGGTGAAGTTTAGAGGAGGCCAGACGGAGCTGCACTGTGGCTTTATATCTGTCATTTTTTGGACCCATTTTAAAGTAATAGCCGCTTAGTGTTCCCTTTTAATGAATCCCTTTAGTTTAATTATTTAAGGTAGTATTCAGGAAATCTTATGTAAAACATAACAGCAGACACACAGCACACATGCTCACTGTGTGAACAACAACAGGGGGACACATCCAGTGAGGCCCCAGACTTTGTCTTTGTCTCCGTTGACAATATTTGTCCTTGTAACTATTTGACTTTGTAGATTCGTGTTCCCAGCTGTAAAAATAATGAGAAGTCTTTCTCATCACTGGAAGCATGTGCTCCTCCAACAAAGCTACACTGCTTTTACTTTTAGCAATAAAATATTGTGTGTTTCTCTTCATGGCAGTTGCCACGGTGCTGGTCAGTGACAACACCTTCAGCCTGACTGTGACCTGACAGACATGCAGTCAGGGGGAAACCTCCCCGTAGAACGTGTTACTCTACTTTAATACTTTACTTTAAGTTATGTGATCACAGAAACATTTAATAGCCGTCCTGAGAATTTAGTTGTATTTCCGCGTCGTAAATTTACAGGCTGTATGTGACCCTGAGGCCAGATGTTCCTCTCTCTATTATAGCCCACAGCTATATGACCTACACTGACAGTTATTGAGTGTGCTGCAAAATGATATTGTGCACTATATTGACACAGCTGTTTAAAAGTGGTCGGAGGGACGGGCAGAGAAGCGTAGCAATTCATTGCCAGGCTTTCTGGTTTGCGTTTTACTTCACCTGATGTCTTCATTGCGTCAAAAAAGTGTATACTGTGGACTGTATGTGTATGACTATTGCCTTTTAAAGCATTACATGTATGCCTTTTTTCCACACTACCAGAGAATCTTAGAGCTCCCAAAACAAAGCATAGTGTGCAAACGCTGCTGGCTCCTATTTAGTGAGTTTGAATTGAAAAATTATGATGAGGTTACTCAGTCAACCCCCTGATTGGCTTTCACCTGACTGCAGTCACAGCGTTGTTGCTTCCTTTTAGCACATGTAAGTTCAGTGTTTTGTGGTTTGTGATCTGTGTGTTTTGTTGAAATATAAATGCTGCTAAAGATCTGCCCATAGATCTTTTTCAGTATAAACAACCATTTTAAAAATGAAAACGTAGTTGTGAGGATGGTAAGGAGCCCCTCAAGGTACATGAGGGGCCCAAAAAAAGTGTCTTTTTGATGCTCCCGATACTTTTCCCGATGATCGATGCTTGCTCATGACTGATTTAAAGGCAGAGAAAAACATTGATGAAATTTAAATGTCTGCTTTCTGTACACATTACTGACTAACTTCATATAAGGAAACCTTAAACAACCAAAGACATGACCCTGATTAAGGCAAGATAGGTGAAAATGGTTGGTGAATAAAACCTGCATGATCGGGCACTAGTGTTTTGCATCTGATTTACAGTTATCCATCACCTCTTGGATCTAGTTGTTTTAGAATTAAACAGAAGTCTTCTTTCCTGGTGTGTAATCCATTCTCCTTACATTTTGGGCATCAACCTACAGTATATCCATGGAGTTTGTAAAAGTGTATATCCGATGTGGAGAAACAGACTACAGCGACAGTCTACGGAGACAATATGACGGTGATGACTTGCAAACAGAACAGTAATGTCCTTATAATAAAGTCCTTCAAATAAAATAAACTAGAAACTACACCAGAAACTGTACATCATGAGCACGAGAAACTGAAATATATAGATTTCTTTGCTCATGTCCCTTTAGGGGCTCCGCATGATGAAGCTTTAATGTATGGGTTATAAATGCAGCAGTAGATCTTTTTATTTTTTTAAGCAGAGAAAAACCTGATACCCCTGATAAAATCCACATCATCTGGATCTCTGATCCAAACATCTTTCTGACTTCATGATGGAGAAATCACACACACACACACTCACACACACAATCTACGTATCTGCGTAACCCTAACCCTCCTGTCACAAACCAAATCTGCAAATGAGCCAAGTCTGACTTCATCTACCTCGGCTTGAACTTCTCAAAGAATCTCATCGTCTGCTCAATCAAGTGTGAAAAAACAACATGGTATGTGTTTCCTCGAGTGCCTGATGGTTGCTGCCTCTCAGACACATCCCTGTGCTCCAGTCTCTTGATAGCCTTCTCCCTCCTACGTTCAGCCACGCATTTATATTCCTCTTTGCTCCCTTGTTTTCCATTGGATCTGTTCACTCCTCACAGCTGTATAATGTGGCTGTCCCCAGGCACCAGTCAAGGGAGGTAGGGAGCTTAAAGCAATAGGCACTTTTTCCCCCTTAACTTTCTCTTTTTTCTTTCCTTAAATGACGCACTGGAAATAATGCCAGACGCTGGAGCCCTGTGGTGGAAGGCAAAGGCAACTTTCTGCCCCACTGGCAATATGCAAACACTGAAAGCAGTACCTTCCATCCCAAGTCTTGACAGAGAGCAGGGCCCTGAGGACATGGCAGACTCGGTGTGACTCGCCCCTGAAAATATCCACCCTATAACGGAGACAATAGATGTGTCTCTGGGACATTTACAAAGACAGTCCCCCCGAAACGAGTGTATGCAGCATCACAGAATACAAATACATACAACTCGAATTGACTTATTGACTAATTGAAAATAAAGAGAAACTGTTCATTTGGTTTCAAAAAGCTGTGTTGTGTACTGTGACAGGTGGAGAATAACCTTATGGAAAAGAGCTCCAGGGTCTTACTCACACATGGGGTTCACGTAAGAGCCTCAGATCAGTGCTTTTCCTCTTCCTACTCCCCATTCATAAACATTGTAGTTCATTCAGATTCCCTGTGGCAAAAGCCCTGAAAGTCATGGAAGGCATTTCAGCAAGCGAGGGACTGCCAACAGACACACAAGCAGCACAGGAGAATACAGTGTGTCCTCTCGTTTCTGATTTAATGTGGAAGCCCTGGCTCCTTTGTGTATGTTTCTACAAGACATTTTTGTCTGCTTCCCTATGGAATGGATCACTTTTACTAGATGCAAAAGTGCTATTGTTTTGTGTGTTTGTGTGTGTGTGTGTGTGTGTGTGCTGGATGTCTGCCACACGGACACACATGTACAGATAGGGTAACACACAATAATCCCAGGCCGGCCCTATCAGTCCATTCCGCTAATCAGCCGTGCAGCGTGATGCATGATAACGGAATGCAGTAGTGTGATAAAGAGTTGAGCAGCCACTGTCTCAGCACGAGCTTCCCAAAGTCATAAATCAACAGTGACTGTTTACCAACTCTGCTGCTGTTTGACTGATAACGATTTAAAAAATTGCAACTGCGTATTTTATTTCACTGAAACGAGGCGATGGTGCTCAAACATCACTCATCTACTGCCAAGACCTGATATTCTGATCTCAAGTTGGGATTTAAAGTAACACAATTTTTAGGTATTTGTATGTCAGTGAGAGTAGTGGACTCTGAAGCAGGAATTCTAATGTGCAAACAACCATGTTTTCACACCAGGTTTTTTCAAGATATTAGAAAATAGAACTAACCCTGATTGTTTGAATCACTCCATTTATGAGCACAAGTGCAGTGCCCGTAGGAAGTATTGCTTTGTATTCCTATAGTGGGAGCTGAAGAAGATTTTTGCTGATAGTCACAAAACAACTAGCTACCCTAATGGTAATTGAAAATTTAAAAAATTGCGTTGTGCCTAATGAGTTTGCACAGTGTTTGTATTATGATAGCCCTACGCTATGGCTAATTGTAGCCTTGCTAGCTTACCTTTGGAAACGGGTTCCTCAAGTTCGGCAAATAAATAGTAGCATGCTAATGCTAAATAAGTATGTGCTCACGTATTGGTGAAAGGACACCGACTTTGTCGTTTCAGTATAACTCCATGTTCTGCCTTGAACCTTGTGAAAACTTCCCTGCTCCAGACAGCGCAGCTGCTGCTGATGAGGCGCTGCCTGCCTGGTGTAATGTGATAAATCAGCGAAAATTAAAATTCTTCCAAAAAACTTTAAAATCAAAGATGCACGCCATCGGGCCATGCTCAACCCATATCCAAAATCTTAGGGCAATCTGACTTAGGGTCAGCGAGATATACACTCACACAACATGCTTTATAGATAGATAAATAGAGACAATATAACTTCAAAAACACAACCTGACACACAGAAAGCTCAATTGCACTCGATGTAGATGGTAAACAAACAATTTACGAGTACTCACTCAGGTATCCCTCTGCTTCTTGCTGCCGAGTGAAAGCTGGACCAATATACATCCTCGTCCAGTCTCTATTTCTGTTTTGTGTTGTTTTCTATCATGTGTTATTTGTGTTTTTACTTAACTTTCCTCCCAAAGGATACGGCTACATTGAGCCTCAGAAAAATGTCCTCAAGGGCTATTTAAAGAATATTAATGTGTCATTATAGAAAAATGTCTGTTTTTTCTGGCACCGTCTGTTCCAGCTCTTACAAAGTGCCCTATATTCTTTCCTGGAGGAAAAGAGCAAGACATACAGTACACTATACATGTGCATAGTCTTTGTATCGTGCTATGTTTCTGTGAATATGTTTATAGCGGACGAACACAGTGCAACCCATAAACAACGTAAAGTCTTGAATATTAACCATAACTGCCAGCATGTGTAGAAAGGGAGTTGGATTATGTACAGGCTCTGTCCATCGCACGTTATTTGTTTCCACTCACAGCCACCATTTGTCTTTTCCTCTGCAGATGTGGACGAGTGCGTGACCAACACCCACAGCTGTCGGCCCGGCGAGCGCTGCGTGAACACTGTGGGATCATTTGTATGCGAGCTGCAGGTCACTTGTCCTACGGGCTTCCAGCTGAGTAATAGTGTTTGTGAGGGTGAGTTCATTGTACCTGACGTATTTCATTAAGGCGATTTACCCAGCAGTCATTTTCAGAGCCACTAACGCAGTCAGTGGAAATACTGATGATGTCTTTTTTTAAGAGGCAGTACAGGCACTGAATTCTAACTTTATTTTTAGCTGCAAACAACCAGAAATCAGATGGAATGGGGAATAATGAGGATTATTTTTTTTGCTTTTTTAATTGCTCATTGAAAAAAATAAAATTATTAAGGTATTCCTAAATTATAGTTATTAACATTTCAGTACTGGTTCATTTGACAGCACACATTGTTACCGTGGTAACAGCATGAGTGAGTTATAAAGCCCTCTGCAGGTCCTGGGATTCTTGAGCAGCTTCACAACAAAGCGGAGTGGTTTTGTTTGGAAATTGCAGTGCTGTAATTTCCAAACAAAGATGGATACTACAAGCGTACTCACATCCTTAAAGTGAGAGTCTAAACATTACTTTTGGTTACATTTGGTCTTGTTTTTTTGTTACTTTTACTTTACACCATCACTTATCCAGAGCTTATGTCAGCGTCACTGAGTCCTGCTCGATCTCCTGCCAAACAGAACATAATCACTGAGGCAGTGTTTAACAGATGCTAATGTATGTACGCACACACAGGCTGTTCTGCTCCTAATGTTTGTCATCATGTCCCCTCTGTCACTTTTTTCTAATTGTATCACTGAGAACCCAAAATAATTTTCTCCTTAAAGGGCCCTTTGATGACTCATCGACCGCCGAGGACTGCTGTGTCGTACATTAGGAATAGCCATGGCATCATTGATGGCAGAGAGTTGCTCTCAAAGAGGCTCATTGTTACCCCGCAGACCATATTCAGATGAATATGATGAATATTAAGTGTGTAAAAAATCAACACAAATCTTAAAAAGGAAATCAAAGTAAATGGACCATTATGCTGATTTACTTTTTAAATTCATTCTGGGGTTGTTGCCATACAAAGTGTTCGTTAAAGATATAACAGTTTGTCTTGACACCTGTCACCATTCACGGAAACATGACGACTTAATTTATGGCACAAAAATTCATTTGGTTGTCGGAATCAGTGAAGTTGTGACAGTAACTGCGAGGTGCCAGGTGCGTTATTTTGCAATGGGCGTTAATTGACAGTTTGTGATAAATATGAAGAGATTTGACGTAGCATGTTTACACAGTGACGAGGCAGCAAGGTATTTTAAATCTTGACTTGATGCGAATTTTGTCCTCGGCACTCGCTCCCAGGGAGGATTACTCATTATAGCTGGATAATGAATAATTATTTGGCCATCCAGCAGACAAAACAAAATTAGTAATAGCTTCATGAAAGAAGATAGCACTCACGTCCCTCTGCCGATGATTGGTAGAGGAAACACTAAATTAATGTTGTTCTGCCTGTGCACCCCAGGACAAATCTCATAGGACCAAATATTACATGAACTCCAGAGAAACGAGCTCATGGCGAAAAGCAAAAATCTTCCATTATAAACTCCACCCATCGCTCACAAGATTCAATAACTGTCATTTAACAAGTTTGGTTCGGCTTCTGTTATTTGCAGAGTTGGAACGAGTGATATTTTTTGACGGGGTGGGGGAATTTTTCCTGGAGTTAAACTCTGACAGAGTGAGAGTTTATTATATCTAGGGTGCTGCATATGCTTACTCTGTGCTTGAGCCACAGTGCCACCTACTGTACTGTGAGCATGCTGAACCTGGGAGAGCTGACAGCAGATGACAACGGTGGAGTGTGGATCTGTTTAAAGTGGCTCATCGCGTTGATGCTCATGTCTCCCTTTCTCTCTTCAGATGTTGACGAGTGTGCGCTGCAGACCCATAAGTGTGGTGTGGGCTCTGTGTGTGAGAACACCATGGGCTCTTTCCTGTGTAATCCCAAACAGAAGTGCATCAGCGGCTTCGCACAGGACTCTCATGGAAACTGCATTGGTAAGAGAATGTCAGGGCAGCTCTCTGCTGCCAACATTAATACATGTCACTGATAATTACATAATAGAGCTAGAGAAATACTGTGCTTCTTGTCTTTCAAAACAATCACTCCTCACATTGTGTCTCTGGGTGAACACTTAAAGTAATAGTTCAGGGTTTTGAAAGTGTGGTTGACTGAGGTGTTGATGTCAGCTGCCTGGATTAAAGGTCCCATATTATGCAAAATCAATTTTTTTTAATAATTTAAAACCTTATATTTGGGACTCTGAAGGTCTTACCAGTTGCCAAAGTGTGAAAAAAGATGACTGACTTATGTTTTTGTGGTCCTCCACAGTCTAAGTACAGGAGATAAAGCACGCTATGTTGACTCTCGCGCTCTCTGGGACTTCACAACGTGCTAAATTCCTGGAATTGTTGTCTCTCAGAACAGTGCTTTGTCCATAAAATACTGCTGGCGAGGGCGACGGCATCTGAAAACCAGAAGGTCGCGAAGTTCGCGAAAAGTTCTATTCTTGGCTCCACAGTGCAGCACAGAGTTCTACACAACCTTCCAGCCTCAGAGGATTTATCTGTCCAATGTTATATATGACGGCAATGTGCCTGCTAGAGCCTGCAAATGATCACTTTTCCAAATGCCAAGCTCCCAGTAGCCTCTATGGCTGACAAAAATTCCTTTTTTTTTTTTTTTTTTAAGGTGGACCTAAAGAGATACTACTAAACAGAGCGTTCTGAACAGGGCTGTTTTGACAGGGTGATTGAACTGCTGTGGTGCTTCATCCTTATGATATTTTGACCAAAGCATGTCACAGACATGTTCATTAGGACACCAGGGAACTAGGTTAACTTGGAGAAATAGGGTATAATATGACTCCTTTAAAGTAATAGTTCAGGGTTTTGAAAGTGTGGTTGACTGTGGTGTCGATGCACAGTCAGCTGCCTGGGTTACGTTTCTTGCATCACATCACATTTCCATCAGCTTGTGTACATACTCGGAGTTAAACAACGGTCCGTGTCAGTTTAGCATTCCACGCGTGGGTACTCGCATTCCATTCCAATAGCAGCAATTATCCTTGTGTTCTTGGAGCGCCGAGTTATACAAGACATGTATACACGCTGTACAAGTTTCTGTTTTCTTTGGCGTGTTCGGTCCGCACGGATGAAACAAACTGAAATGTATCCCACACGGTTCCCCAGTGAAACTCTGTGCACATGCAGATTTGCCGGAAAGTGTGGAACCAAAAAAACAGGCTGGCCTGGCCTGCACCCAGTGAAAACATGACCAGCAGGGACACCATGTAAACGGGTTTAAGCGATGAGCTAGGGCTGAGCAATGATTTGTTTTCAAATTGAAATAGCAAGTTTATAAAAGAGAATTAGGAAATGAAAAACTTCACACTCTGTCCAACCTGCATTAACAAATGTTTCTGGTACTAGACCTGTATCAGGTGTGTGCATATGTGCATATATCTATTTATTGAAATAGAGAATATGACATATACAGGTGATATAACAAAAAAAAATTAGTTTTTGAAGATGATGGACTTTTTATGATAAGGTTAAATGTCAGGTTGTGTTTTTATTGAGGATCATATGATCTGGCTTGTGAGAGGTTCTCCACTTGTTGCCTTGGTAACTTCATGGTCACCAGACTCCGAGACATTTCTGCATCTGGTAAAATAAAATATAACCCCATCCCCTAATAAAACTACAAATACTTGCAGATGTTATGCTTTGAGTTTAATACAGATGAAACAAACAAAAAAAAACATCCAACTGCTCTTAAAAAAAGTATATAGACTTTTTAGAAAATAAGAAGTAGCTATAACATTTATGTCATGATACTGTAGATATGTCTCATATTCCTTAGCTGACTTACAGAAACAGAGCAAAGTTTGATATCTCCTAGCAGATAATCACCCATAATTGCCTCAGATATTGCACATAATCCCACTGAGCTGTCTTGTAAGTCAAATTAAAACTGTCTTTTGTGTTTTAAAAAGAAAACCTGCTAAATTCTGCTTCACATGCCCAAAAAAGGGGGGAATCAGACAATTAACACAAATTACCCCCGCTCGCCACATGTGCAAATTCTGCAGTTTGAGCAGTCCTTGATGTTCCTGTTCTTTTCAAATCAGTGATCTCAGTTCTATCAATATCCCTGTCTATATGGCTCTCATTTTATCTTGGTGAAACCCAGAAAAAACAAATTGGCGTAGACATGAATATTGATTGGCATTCTCAGTGGCCAGCAGTGCAGAAAGTGCATCCCCCCAGGTGACGGGGGTTGACAACAATTCAGCAGCTCAGCGTGGAAAGTCGTGATGACAGCCTGCCTTCTGTTGCTGAGCAATTATCACCACCACCTTCACCTTAATGAATCCGACGGCACGTGACTCTGTGCAGCGTCAATAACAGGCAGAATCTGCAGTAACAGAGGAGCGGGTTCAAAATTCACAAGCACATTCTGAGTGGATGCAAAATGAGCAAAAACCATACAGTGTACATTAAAAATGGACTTAACATTTGAAAAGTAGAGCGGTCAATCCAACCATAAACTGTATATAATGGGCAAAATTTGACTATTTCTCACTTGTATTTGTAATGTGACATTTTCCTGAGGAGTTAATGCTTCAATCACTAGTTTCTTCAGTCTTAGGTCAGTTTTGTAGATTATGTTCCATGCAGAGGAAAATAGAATTGTTCAAAGGGTGCCTGGGTGGGAGGTTCTTTGCAATAAAAATACTACATAAATGTCTTATACAGTCTACAGTTGAAAACCCTGAGTTTAGGATGATGAATGTAGATGCATGTTATTGTATGTATGAATGTATCCACAGCAGAAACAGACATCAGGCATCAAATAACTACTGTGCTGAAGGGTAAACTATATGAGAGTATAATAGAATAGAACACAAATTAAATACAAAATTACTATCTACACACATGAAGGTATAAAGTCTGAATATAAATAAATCAAAAACTGAATGCCAGTAAAAATTTTAAAACAAGCAGTTCAAACCACTTATATATAGATGTATAGATATGTACTCGATTATACGACAAATGATACATGTTAAAATTAATACTTATTATTTAAACGTAGTATTTTTTTGTTTAATGAAGCCTTTACAGGAATACTTGGAACATTTAGCTTGTTTGTCCGTCAGCCACATGACTGCAATCGCACATACTGATTAGTTAGAATAGAATAGAATAGAAATATTTTCTTCATCCCAGAAGCAAAATACGATACAAAAAATTATTCAACATAAAATAAGTGTATTCTAATGTGTTTTGGGAGTACTACACACTGGCACAATTAACACCAACAAATGAACACACAACTCCATAATTTTCCCGTTGAAATGACTGTGAGCATATAGATATATGTACTGTCGACCTATCAGTCAATGCCCCCTCCTGTGGAACGATAATTCTTTACCTCTCTTTCTTTTTGTTTCCTCTGCAGACATAAACGAGTGCAGCAGCCGGGCTGAGCCGTGCAGCTCGGGCTTTAACTGCATCAACACGGTGGGCTCCTTCACCTGCCAGAGGAAGATCATCATGTGCAGCCACGGATACCACGCCAGCCCTGATGGAGCCAAGTGTGTTGGTGAGATTTCACCTCTCGGACATGGACACACACGACTGACAGCTGTGGAATAATGCACTGATGTCATCAAAGTGTTGAAGTTACATGATTACAAAAGGCCTCAAGAGGGATGAGCACAAATATTATCCACTTAGGGTCGGTTATGACATGAATTAATATAGTGTCATTTTTAAAAATGTTATTCCAGCAGTTTCTATCTCGCAAGTTTCTAACAGCAATTTTTCAGCTATTTTCTATGTATAAAAAAAAACACTTTTCCTCTTAGACTCTGTCAGTTACATTATTGGCTGTTGCTTTCACCTGAACGTGCTGACCGTCAATCACACGACCAGTGAGGCAAAACAGTTTGAAAAGGAGAAAGTGAAATAATGAAAGGAACACTGCACAGATTCAGCAAAAATGTAATCCCTTCATGAATGGAACCTGTTGTTAATTGATAATTGAATTAAAATAAATCAATAAACCATGATTGGAATTGGAAATCTTATACTAAACATTTAGCATACATTTTGATTTGATTTGATTTGACAAGAATTATTGAGGATGAGACTACAGTATCTTGTTTTCCCATACACTGTCTTCTATCACCTATAGTAATATAGGTCCATATTAAGTATAAAAAGTCAGATAAAATAAGATATAACATTAAATTGTCAGTATTTTCTGGTTGTTTCTCTTGTTGTCCACCTGCAGTACCTTCACATCCCACCAGGAGGCTGCAGCCCACAGAAGTTTTGCTTAACAAATGACAAATAATATATATAAAAATCTAAATTATTCCAAAAGTAGTTTATATGGAACATACAGTGGTTTGTAGACTGTAGTCTTCCATGTTCTAGGAGTTTTAAAGTGAATTATTGATGCACATTTTTTATTAATTCATTAATTAATTAATTAATTAATTAAATATTTTATGTATATGTAAATTAAAAATTAAATGAGTATTTTTAATTATTTGAGATTTCTATCTCTCACAGTGTAAAAAGTGGAGTTAGGTTTGTTTTTTTGAAACTAGACAGCTGTGTAGCAGGTCATTGCTGATATGCTTTATCTGTCTTTCTCCCCCGTCCAGACACTGATGAGTGTCAGATGGGGACACACCGCTGTGGAACGGGCCAGATCTGTCACAACCTCCCTGGCAGCTACCGCTGTGACTGTCAGACGGGCTACCAGTATGATGCCCTCCACAAAGTCTGCACTGGTACGTATATTGCAATGTCAAGTCTGTGAAATGATGAAAAGCAGATTGGCAGTTTGAGTTGTCCAAACAGTTTTTGAAGCCAGATGTTCTCTAGAGGCAAAGGCTGCTCAGTTAAACTTCACTACACAGAGCCAGAGCGATGTCAAATTCCACTAAATGATATAATGCAATGTGCGATTTTATTTGTGATAGTTTGACATAAAAGTAAAAAGCTTAATGAATATGTTTGTGTTTGTGTCTGTCATATTGTTATTGTTGTTGTTAGTCTTCATCAATAGCTGTAATTAACTAGAGAACCAGTGAGATATGTTCAAACTCTAAAAGGAAAAGGTCCACATCCGAAGATGTACATTTTATAATAAAGATAATAAAACTTTATCTACATAGCACTTTACAAGTAGACAAGGCAAATATAATGAGGAAGTACGAAGAATTGGAAGACACTTATACTCATAATGTGGGCACTCAATCTGTGACCTGAGGGTAAACAGCATGGCTCCATCCATGCATCTCAGTGTACAAGAAGGGCAGAACCAGGTCACTAAATTCATTAATTCATTGTCTACTACTTTATCCTCTAAATAACAAGCCAAATAACACTGGTTATGTTCTGTGATATATGTTAATAGTGCCCTTCAATCATATAACACGGATTATATTATTCACCCATGATCCCTCAGCCCTCAGTCCCTATGACATATGATGTCTTTATAGGGCCCCTTATGCCACTTTTCCACTATATGCATAACTCGACTTTTTTTTTTTTTTTTTGCTTTTCCATTAGCAATAATGCCTGGTCCTTTTTTTTAGTACCTGCTCTGACCAGGTTCAAAGCGACCTGAGCCGATACTATGGGCAATGTCATTTGACTGCTGTCAAACTTGAAAATCCTGAAAACTTGCGTTAATCTCCAACATTTAGCAAAGGAAATGTCTAAAATCCCATAATTTAACAGAGGAGTCTGGTATATTTAGTGACAGCTCTGTTGAAAGTATGCAATCATGAGAGGTGAGCGGCGTACTGAACTCATCTTTTTAATGAACTGATTCTAATGATTCAGTACACTGAAAACAACTAATCGGCCACTAATTTGTGCGTGTCACGTGTAAAACAAAGTCGCGGCAGTTTCATGCAGCCGTGTTGTGATGACAGCCGTGTTGTGATGACAGCCGTGTTGTGATGACCCCTCAACATGGACTCTGCCCATGTTGAGGGGGTACTACCTGTATATTGTAATGGAAAACCAACCAAGTCGAGTCATGCCGGGACCATGTAGTGGAAAAGCGGCAGAGTGGTGCTCTCTTTACGTATTTACTATATTTGGGTGCATGCATTGCAAGTTCATGGCATGTGGGGGCGCCCTTTACCCGTCTGTGCCCACTGGGTCATAATCTGTCCCTGGGTGTATAAGTATAGTGTAATATTATATACTTAGTTATAAAATAATATTAGAGTTATATCACTTATGTGGACAGAAACATGATTGATGCTAAATATATTTCTTTCTTTCATAAAGTAGTGCTGGTCTGTACATTTAAACATGAAATTGAATGTGGACATGATATGACTGTCAGTGATGAGGTTATGGGTGGAATAGAGGAGTCCATCAAGATAGTACAGGGTGGGAAGAACAAACTGGAACGATGGCGAGATCATATCTTTAATCAACGGAAAATGTTCCACAAACTTCACGAATGACAAAAGTAGTGTGGAAAAAAATCATCATTACCCTTTACTGGAAACCTCCCCGTTACAGCATTAGCATTTAGTTTGTTTGATTGGATCATTTCAATAGGGTTTTGGATCATTTTACACGGATTCAGATTAGAAGGGAACATTCATTTCCAGGGTTCTTATTGAAGTTATTAGTCTTGAAACAAGGACTTGATCTATTAATATTGAAATAGATATTAAAATGTCTTCAATCACTCTTTAAACGTCTTTAAAATTGTTAAGGTGACGCAATTGAAAATCTCAAAATAATTGGTAACATTTTCCTTGTGCATAATTTACTGAAGGACTCTCGCAGTAAAACCATGCAGCTCAGGATAAAGGGAACCAACACTTGGACAACATGCGTAAAAAACCTTTTCTTTTTTACTGTTTGATGACAACCTCAGACAAACCTCAAAATCCCAACATTTTTGGTACATTGAGAAATTGGTGGTACATTTAACTTGCCTTACGTAAACATGATTTCAAAGTCAGCTGGCAGAGAAGTCAGTGGAAGAAGCTGTTGGCAGACAAATGCATCCATCCATCCATCCATCCATCAAACTTTTTCGGAGTTGTTGTCAATTATGTGCCAGCTCCTGCCTATAAAAATTCCGGCAGAAATCTCAAAAAAAAAAAAAAAAGTCCCTCCACTCATCATAGTGTTTGTGTATGAATGAGATGTGGCACTGAGTCCTTGGTGGCCTGAAGGCATCTGCCTGCTGTCTAACAGCGCTTACTCCTGCTCTGACAGACATAAATGAGTGCTGGCGTTACCCTGGCAGGCTGTGTGCCCAGACCTGTGAAAACACCCCAGGCTCCTACCACTGCTCGTGCACAGCTGGCTTCTCCCTTTCATATGATGGCAAGAATTGTGAAGGTAAGCTAGTGTTTCCCCCCTTTTTTTTAATATATATATATAACCGTTTAAATGGCATGTTTTTAGACGGACTGTCGTATTTTCCTTGAATGTAAGCGGAGAGGTTTTGCCTTCGGGGGAAGGCTTTGCACAGCGCGTATTGATAGATAGAAAAGTGTTTGTAAGTATTTCTTATCGGCGCAAAATGCTTTCTGGTGGAACGTAATTTCCCAGTCTTCGTTTCTGGGAATGCGGAGGTGTCATTTCTAAGTTCAGGTGCTGTCAGTCATCAAGTGTGTTGAAGACACAGTCGTGCTTCGGAGAGCAATTCTGACGAAGGAGCGTGATCCACGTTACATCCAGCTTGTCACAGATATTGTCCAGGGAACGGAACCAAGTGGTGTTCGTCTGTTCGCCATTTATCAGACTTTACTATGAAAGTTTGTCTGAGCAGTGTGATTCCATTCGGGTTTTTCACATTCATTTGCTTCAGACTCTTGAAGCAGTTTCATAAAAAAAAAGGCACCAGGCTGCTCCTTTATTTATTTTTATATTTATTTTTTTACTTTACCTCAATCTTTCTTTTTCCATTTCACAGCCCCAGAAATCACCAGTCAGTTATAAGACTTATGTTCTTGTTTTGATGTTTCTGTCTGTAGAACTCATTTCTCTGTCAAAGGTTGACAGTCAGAAAATGAAATTGTGTATCCAAGGCCTTATCGCTCTTATTTATTTGTGCAATAGAGCTCCATTGTTGTACTAGGCCTGTTAAAAACACACTTACATAAGGTAATATAATATCATTCTTTACTAAGTGCCACAATCCACAGAGGACATATTCTATTTAAACAAATAGAATTTAAACAATTCAATCACATTGAATTTGGGACCTTAACAGCACAAAAGCGTTTTCACACTATTGTATGGATATATTGTATGTACTGTATTCGTGATAGAAAGTCTTCTGAATGCGAATTCTTAACTGAAAAAATGCAGAACAAGACTTACCATGTGTAACATGATCATCTTTTCCGTGCTTAGATGTGAACGAATGTGACAAACATCCCTGTAGCCAGGAGTGCGCCAACATCTACGGCTCTTATCAGTGCTACTGTCGTCTAGGTTACCACCTGAAGGAGGATGGACACACCTGTGAAGGTTAGAATTCATTATGAATATGGGATCTACCATGTCAGGTGTTACACACATTAAACATTGTGTCCAGATGTACACACAAGTGCGCACCTCATTGGTCACATATGTCAAATCTAACACGGTCAATAGAACAGTTCAGGAAGTCCCTCTGTCCCAAAAATGGATTGGTTGATCGATTGACTTGGATGTATTATATCAAGAGATGTGTCAGTGTCTTTTTGTCCTTCTCGTTCTCAAACACGAGAACAGAATATAAGGAGTACAAACATAGTTACGTTCATAGTTGATAAATTAAAGCCGGTTTATCCTCATTGTCGCAGTAACTCACCGCTGACGCTCCCCCCTCTCCTGGACTTGTGCATTTGTTTTCATCAGAGCCGGCGAAACACAATCTGTAGAGTTCATAAAAATGAGAGCGAACAGAGAGTTTTATGTTTTTTTCACTTGTCGCCATTAGGAAAAAGCTACTCTGAGGTTTACTCGTGTTTGGCCCCGTCTAAAATAACACTCGCTGCCTTGATCTTATAGCCGGTACCTGCCTGGAAGGCATTTTAATAGTTCTATAAAGCAGTTCGTGTTTCTTTCTGATTCTGCGGAATCCGGGTCGGCATCCATGGTCCTGCAAGGCTGATTTCCCGCTAAAAGACAGTTGGGGGGAGGTGGAGACAGCCCACAATCTCCCCGGAAACAAGCCATTTAACCATCACAATGACTCCGAAGCTGTTAAATTAGTTAAAATAGTTCCGCTTTAACACATCACAGAGTTTTACCAAAACAAGCAAAGAAACCTTATAGAGATACTGTATGTAACAAAAGCTATTCTTGGGGATTAGATTGTACCTTTATGGTCTTGGAGTGTGCGGCATGTGTTCTTTACAACCTTTGTGATCTTTTAAACTTTAAAATGAGTATGTTTTAGTATGTTTAGATTTTCCATCAGTACTTATGTCTATGAGTATAATGTCAACAGCGGTCAACTGTTGAAAATAAAGCGGGAAGGAGGGAAGTTGTAAAGTTGAACGTTGTGATACAATCACCACACACCTTCTTGACATGCACATGGGCCTGAACAGCACATATACACCTAGATTTGCATCAGTGCCCAATATCTACAGATGTATAAACTTGGAGGAGGAGAACAAGAATAGAATATTTAGATATTAATAGGTACATAAAGAAAGGAATACGATTTTAGAGTAAACGTGCACTGCACAGGATATTTAATACAATATTAGGATTCAATTGAATAAACCTGGGTAAATAATGGCATTAATTTTTATAATGATTTTTTTTCTTTTGTTCATCTCAGACATTGATGAGTGCTCTCAGAGCATCGGAAGCATCTGTTCCTTCAAGTGTGTAAATGTTGAAGGCAGCTATCAGTGCTCCTGTCCTCCTCATGGATACACCATGTCAGCCAATGGACGCACCTGCAGAGGTGAGAGGTCGGTGTATTTACTTCCAGCATTCCTTATTTATTTTTGTAGTAACCCCTTTTACTTATCTTTGTCTTTTGCAGATATTGATGAATGCACAACTGGTACCCACAACTGTTCATATTCACAGACCTGCTATAACCTGCAGGGAGGCTTCAAATGTCTCTCCTTTGACTGTCCTCACAACTACAAGAAGGTGTCAGACACGTGAGTCGTACTCCTCTCTCATCATCTCCACAGTCCTGAATGTGGCTTTGTTATTTATTAGAGACCCATCTGTCATAAAAATGAGAAAACTTATATTTTACTTAAAATTTTCAAAAGCTTGTTTAAAAAAAAATGTATTGGCAAATTCACTGGGCTGCTTCTCTGAGACGTCAGGAATGAATCAACCATAACAGTCAACCACTAAAACCAGCTATATTTTGAAATCTTAATCAAGAAATAATAATGTGCTTTAATTTCATTTTTAAAGAAATGTTCAGTTTTTTTGAATATGAAACATAAAAAACATTTTGATAATGACAAATGCTATTCATTTAAGACAACTGTGGCTTTGGATGATGGTCTTATTAATTTGTTAATCAGTATCTCACATACTGCATGTATGTATTTACTAATACTAATATTTATATACCATGACTACGTGAAATATATATTTTACATAAACATACATATTTATAGTGAATGTCCTCATGAGATACCATGGAGAGAGAGAGAGTGAGGGGAATGCTAATGGTGAACAAGTGAAACTGATGCACTGCCACTTTAATCTCCAGTGTGCATGTGTGGGTTTATTGTCAGAGTTTGCCTTTGAGTTCCTGTAATGAGAAATAGTGCACAGTCCACCCCTGGTCTTACGGTGCAGCACACGGCACAGAAAGGGTCTGCTGAGGTGTGAACCTGTGGCAGCTGTAGAGGCTGGTAAATGAACATGACTCCCATCGAGGGCTGCGAGGAAGTCGGGCGGCTTTGATCAACCCGCTGATTCCTTAGCCTGTCTTTGCGGCGCTGCTCCCATGGAGAGGAACAGCATGTGCACACACACACACACACACACACACACACACACACACACACACACTGAGGCAGTGGTTTATCAGAGTTATCAGGAGACACGTTTTTTCACCACAGCGTGATCATGTGGCCTGACTGAGCACAGACAGACTTCTAACATTTATGTAAGGGAGTCCACTTCTCTGCCCTCACTTGCCACTGGTGCAGAATCTCAGACTTTATTGTGTCTCCTTGGCACTGCATCAAAACTGCACCTGTAAATTCTGATTTGTGATGGATAAGCATCATAAGAGGCAATCGGCCACTGGTCAGTGATGTATAATGATGGACAAGGCGTCTCCACCACCTTCTGATAATGAAAAGGAGGTTGAATAATTCCAGATACTGGCTCTGACATCTTGCCCATCATCAACAGAAGTGATTGGGTAAAAGTTGATTGAATTGAAGCCTTGCCAATAGCGCAAGGCTTCAATACTGCAGTCGTGCTGCTCTCAGCTGTCAATCATGACATCACGCGCAACTTTTATAATGGGTTAGACAAACTAATTGAAACCAAACTTTATTAAATCATTTGCCCTTAGGGCAACGCTAGAGGACAATGTCTTGTAATCAAACAAAAAAAAGAGACGGGTAGAACCATCCGTCATCTGCTGGCACAGGATACACAACACATCAAGTAGTGTAAAGAAAAATAATAAAACATTGTAATATGAACACAAATATGACATTTTCTCCCAGGTAACTGCACAACAAGTAGAGGTTATATGATATCATTTGAAGATTCTATGTAAAATCCTATATAATTAATAAATGTGAGAGTGAATGTGTGACCCTGCGATGGACTGGCGACCCTATGTCAGCTGGGACCCTCATGTGGAGGTTAAAGCGGTAGACAATGAATGAAAAAGTAACATAAAAAATCTAACTTATTCGACAAGAAAGGCATGAATTGACAAAATAGAAAAAAGGTTCATGACCTATACCACAGCCAGCCACCAGAGGGCAATCCAGACACATATGTAACAGTATTTTCTTCAATTTCCTTCAGTTTATTCCATAGACACTTTTTCACTTGTAGGATGTGGGTCTGGAAGAAGAAGCTACAATGTACCTCGCAAAAAAATAATACTAAACATTGTTTTGCTCATCTTTCTCTTCTTCTATTTCGTTGACGTCATTTCCAGCCGCTGTGAGCGAACCGGCTGTCCCAGCAGCTCCTTGGACTGCCAGAAGTCCCCTGTTCGGATCACGTACTACCAGCTCAGCTTCCAGACCAACATCATCATCCCAGCCCAGATCTTCCGAATCGGACCGTCGCCCGCTTACTCCGGGGACCATATCGTCATCAGCGTCACCAAGGGCAACGAGGAGGGCTACTTCAGCACCAGGAAGCTGAACAGCTTCATGGGTGCCGTATACCTGCAGAGACAAGTGCGCGAGCCCAGAGACTTCCTCATAGAGGTGGAGATGAAGCTGCTCAGGCAGGGAACGGTCACCTCATTCCTCGCCAGGATATACGTCTTCATCACAAGCAGCACCATGTAACGGCAACATAAAAAGGAGACTATTTTCGTATGGTGCCAACTTTTTTTTTAATATATGTACAAACTCTTTGTGTAATGGCGACTCATATTCAAACGTTTTCAAGTATCTCGTAAAACTGCTCAAGACGAATCATATTTACTGATAAACCATGAGTGACTAAGTTGACTCTTTGCTCGCGTCATTTAGTTTCTATGCAACAGCGTTGTCGGCGTCTGCTTATGCTCCACGTTCATACGGACGGTGGAAAGGTGCTGCACTGATTCATCTGACTGATTGATCACTTAGTTGTTTGATCCGTAACATGTCATAAATTGGTGGTGAGAAATTTCCCCAAACCTCAAAATGACGATGTCCTGAAAATGATTTGTTTTGACCACATAACAAAGATATTCAGTTCCGTGTCACAGAGGAGCAATGAAAAACCAGCACATGAAAGTGACAACACTCAAAACTGACTATTCCATGATCAAAGTAGTTGGTGACGACTTTATTCCGTGACTAAGTCATTATTCGATTCTGCTCCGCTGTGGTTGAAACTCCATGAAGGTTATTCCATGAAGTCTGAAGATATATTAGTAAACAGTACAAGCAGTACTACAAGTTAAGGCCTTAAACTGACAAAATGTATTGAACTTTTATTTCAGAAATATTTCCAGTTAAAAAAAAAATAGAATGTAAAAAACACATTTTTATATTTACTAAATGTTAATGATCGGTTATGTTTATTTTAACTAAATGTTGTTGTTTTTCTTTTATTTTGTGCTTGGTTTGTTTCAGTCTTTTGTTTGTTTGTTTATTTGCCACAAATGTATCTGACTTCCCCTGAATATAAAAAAATATAATGTTTATAAGATAATGAAAGAAATATTGTTTATGTCCAAGCTATGAATAGCAACGGTATCATTTTTGGATTAAGTTCCACTTTAAATTAAATAAAAACTGTCACACTTTGCTTCACCAAATAATCAGAGGTTAAAAGAACAGTATAAAGTATAAAACTCCATTTTTACATTCCATTTAAACGTATTTAAATTACCAAAAGTATTCGTTATTGATTTGTCATTGTCGGTCTTGAGCCTCAGTGGTCTCCATTTGTAGTGTGGTTACAGAAATAATCCTTTGGACAGAATATTTGATGTATATTATTATTATTATTGTTGTTATTATCACTAAGATTATTTTGGTTTTATGATGTAAGCTGATAAAATAGAAGTGCTGAATGGTCGGTCCACAACACACCATAGAGGACATTCATGTATGCTATTTACAGCACTGAGAACATCAATGTAGTGATACTGATAATCTTTTTTTTTAATTGTCATATTCTTTCCTTTATTACTGGACATCCTGTGTCTCTTTGTGTGTTACTGTGTTGTAATTCTCTCAGGGTAAAGATCGTGCATCTTGTGTTTTTTTTTTCCAGACCAATTCCTGTGTTGTATGTAGGAATAAACTCTGTTATAACTTCTGACTGGTCTCACGCAACATATCATAAGACTTTTACATTATAAAGCAATCAATAAATAACGATCAAACTATTGTAATGGACTATATTATGGGTGATCAGTGAGCCAACAGCTCCATCTACTGGTCAAATCAGGCCTCACCACCCTTAAAAGTGAATGCTTATCACTGCTGCAACGTTTTAATTAACAAGTCATGTTTGAATATAGACTGCATTGCAAAAAAGGCTAAGCTTTTCTTATCTTAATTGTTTTATCAACTATTCCACTGCTCAACAAGGACCGTTGTGTGTGTTAACACCCTCTGACATTCCCACCCGGAAAGTGTGTGTGCTTCACCACCTCGGACTATTAATACATGCCAGCAGATAGCATGTCTGATGGAAAATTAGGCCTGGTGAATCCCTCCCAGGTCACCAAATAAATAAACCCCACAGTTGGACTGATAGGAGGTTTTAGAAGACACTTTTAGCTCTGATATCTTTGGACTGAAGCTGACAGTAATGGTAATAATAATAAAGTAATACTCTCTGTGTTGGAGGCATAAACAAGAAAGGGGCTTTATTGTTAGTATTTTCAAATGAAAAACATAAATTACAATTAAAAGAAGAAACAAAATAGAGGGAGAAACAAATATAAAAACACAAATACATACATGAGACTTAGAAGCAATTCAACCAGTGCACCCTTAGTCTGGATGAGTATGTAGACTAAAGTTTGGTCACATTGGTTTTGGTTTGGTTTCTAATTTGTCAGATATATAGTGTTCAGTATCAAATATTTGCACCACTGATGTATCTTAACTTTAAATGAACGCTAAATCCTCCATTCCCAAATTTAAGAGTGCCAGGGCCCGCTTTGAAATCTGAAAATCCTCTGAGGCCCAAACCCAAACCTTAAATCACAAATCTATTTAACACACACGACTAGGATCAATCATGTGGTCATTACGGCTGGGCTCCATGTCATATTTGAAAGGTTTAACTTCACAACAAAGTTAATCGTCAACATAAATAACAATCTACGAATTAAAATTACCAAATAAACAATCGATCGCCTGACATTGGACATTTACACACAAAATATCACAATACTGATATGTACACGCACACATGTATACAGTATTGTATTACCTGTACCTGTATTTATTAAAATCTAAATTACATATATTAGGGCAATTTAATACCTTTATTTAATTAATTAATTATTTTTGACCTTTCATTGCCCACTTGCAGTACCGTCACGACCCACTAGGGGGCGGCTGCCCACACTATGGATATGCCGTGATACTTGTACGTATATTGTAAAGATGTTGAGGATTCTATTAAGAAACATGTCCATATCCAAAACATAATACACATATATTACCTTTATATATTTCCTATATATATATTTTTTTATAAACCAAAACACGTCATGTGATGTGCCACAGGAAAAGCAGTTCACGTGACCATGAAAAGTGCGCGAGAGGAAACTATTCTAATGGAGGGGAAAAAGCGAAGCACCTGTTTGACCAAACACGACGCGGTGACGCGGAAGAACGACACACTTCAGCACAAAGGTGAGTGAACGCAATGTGGTTTTGTGCTGCGTTTCGTAAAGATTACACACCAGTGCGTGAAAAATAGTTTGGTACTTTGTGTATACTTTGTTATTACATTATTTGTTTTCCTGTGTGTTGTTTATAAGAACCGAGGTTGTCTGTCACAGTATTTGTTGAATGCTGTGCTATTGTGGGTCTTGTGTGTCACTACAACATCTGCATTTTGCTTCTTTGTTTTTTCATGACTGTGCTTTCACCCTTGATGCATATAGTTTTTTAGAATATACATTATCATGTACAGTCCCTTATATGAACATGTCAAAATCATACTTTTTTTGAAGTACACAGGGGCTTGCTCTCACTGAAAACATGGCTGTCAGCAGCTAGCATGGATTACTGAACGGGCCTACCAGGTCCAGGCCTAAGGGCCCTACGGCTCAGAGCCTCGGTGCTACTGTCCTGATATCTGCTATTTCATTACAATATTTCAATGGGGCCTTAAACACTGGTTATGCTATGTGATATAGAGCCCCTAAATCATATACCACATCTTATATTATTCACCACTGATATTTTAAAGAGGCCCCTCAGCCAAATAAGCTATAAGTTATGTTATATGTTTAATAGGCCCCCTCAATCATATTATTATTATTATCATTATTAGTATTATTAGCCAGGTGTTGCCTGATAAAGTGCTAGTGGGAGGCCTGTCTGTGTCCTGAGGCCCACTGGCTCATAATCCGTAATCCAGGCCAGCAGAGACAAAAAAAATAACAAAACAAAATACAGTAGCTACTCAACGAAAGGTTGTCTAAATAAAACCCTAATCCGAAGAATATACTGTATGTGCCCCTTTATATTTGTTTGTGATGCTTTTAACAACATACAGATTAACAACATACTGTGCACAAACTCATAGCTGGTTCAGCTCCAGTCCAGCCCGCTCTCTTCTCAGAAATACATGAACAGTTCTTCATTACCTCATATGTAGTTATATTAAGTGGCAGAGTTTTTCTGTGTTGTTATTTTTTTTTTTGCCATCCAAGGAAGACATAATTATGTTACAAAGTAGTGTAGGCAAAGGCAGTAGAGTTGGAAAAGGTCATGTGTGAACTGCAGATAAAATAAACTCTGCACAAAGTGGAGATTCATTGTTTTTTCACATGATCTCTCTGACTGTTTTGTAGCATATACAATGTGTGAAGAGAATAATCTCTGCATTTGCTTTTCACCCACTTTACAACAACACGACTGTAGACGTTTTTATCTCTGCTGAGGAGATTATGTTTTTGGCCTCATTTGTTCGTCTATCTTTCTGAGCGCAGCAAACTCGATGAAATGTTATGGAGATGTAGGTTACAGCCTGAGGAAGATATAATTCAATTTTGGTGGTGATTCGAAATCTGTTTGTAAAACAGAGATGGGGAAGTGTTATGACACTGTGGGAAACTGAACAACCTTGGCAGAGGTTTACACTCTCTGAGTGCTTTCTCTTGTCAAGGTTTGGGTTATTACCATTTTTGACCACTGCACAGTAAATAAAGTGCCTCCTCCATGTCACTGATTATTTTCCACTCATGTCCTTGTAAACCACAGCAGAAGAAGCACTGGCAGACGATGTTACCGAAAGAGCAAAAGTCAATGAAACAGTTGTGGCAAATGAAGTGGAAACATTGTTAGTGGTGACATTGGCGTTTCATCCAGCTGTTTTATGAAGTTGAATAGAAGTAATTATTGAGGAGAATAATCTCTCTAATGACAGACAGAATGACATCAGGTTTTAAAGAAAAGCATCTCTTCTCATCAGTGACAAAAAGGGGAACACTTAGCAGATTTTGAGGCCTTTAAGATTGTAAACAAATTCTAAAACTGTACATATTTAACTTGCACCTTTTCCATTTCATCTCATCAAATGAGAAAGACAAGTGCATGTAAATGTAAAAACAACATTGTGAATGATATTTATCACAATAGTCAGTGGTCCACATGGCCTGTTGTGTATAATGCGCAGCCCGTGAAGTGGTGACATGAAGTGGGTGGCGTCTTCCCTCTCTGCTCAAGCCCAAACATCCGGTCATTGAGGTGGCGTCCCACACATGAAGGGGTGTGGTCTCTGATTAGGTGTCTCCACTTCAAAGGCTTATCAAGAATGAGATTAAGCAGACATCCAGTCACATTATTCCACCGACGCCCTTAATGACAACAGTTTCACTGGAGGGTTTTACTGTAGAATTGCAAGGTGGCTATAAATGTATAGACATAGAGTTGTTGATTGTGGGAGTTTGATCACACTTGAGAGTAAATTCAGAGCAGAGAACAACAGATGCTTTGTGGGATCTTGGCAGCTCCTTTACAAAAGGAGATGGGCTTCAGATGTCACATCAGTAAATTAAAGGCACCATATGTCAGAATGTGGCCAAAAATGGTCACTACACTCAAATTCAAAATACGGAGGTCTTTTAGGTTTAATTTTCTCCGCCATTGTAACTCAGATGTAACTGGCAACCCGTGGTTGCCCGGCAGCTGAGACTCTACTGACTGCAGTGATTGGTAGACGGCGGTAGGTGGCGCCACATGCCAAAACATGATTTCAAAACATAAACATGATTTGCGGTCCACAAAATATTTTTTTTAATGCAAATATTTTGGCTGTACTGTTGTTGGTGAGTTCAGTATGTTGTATGAATATTATTCCTGGGTCTCTGTGACATATTAGGAAGATTTTATTTTATGGCCAGTTGCTTTAGATTTATTACATAATGCACCTTTAAATAAAGAAACATCAGGTATTAGGCAGTGAAATAAAAGCAATATGTTCAAGTGATTAGTGACCTTGAATTGGCCAGCCCTTTCATCTTAAATCGAGATGTGAGGAAAGCGGAGGACAACTCTGCTGCTAGATGGTGAGTAAACTTGGAGCGGAATCCACAAGATTTGGGGTGAATTCCAATTCCTTGCTTTACCCTCAATCTCAAAAATGCGTGCTCCCGCTAGTGCAAGTGCTGTCCCGATTCTCAGAAAAATTAAGTTGAGGGGCGAGTTTAAGGGCTGTATCGCCCTCAATATTGAGATTTTCCGAGACCACCTTTGGGAGCAAGGGCTACCCAGAATGCATTGCGTGTTTTCACATAAGAAAGATGGCGTCGAAAGCAGCGAAGCGAGTGCGATACAAATTAAGTATTTTCTTTGTTAATAGAGATATAAACATTATGAAAACCATTGTATTATCTTAGTTTAGGCCCATAATATGGATTACTGACGTCATTGTTGCGTAATATTTATTTTTATTTTACGATCTTTTGTCAATAGCCGACCGGTGCGGACAAGCGATCGTTTGCTATCGTTTACTTTTCAATAAGCCGTGGTGTGTGGTAACTGTCAGCTGAATATGTCCGTGGTTGTGGTATTTGTATGAGTATCATATTATAACTAACTGACAACCTAATAACTTGACTGAAATAAAATAATAAATAAATAACCGCTACGTTAATGTGTTCTTCTTTTTTGGAGTTGACAGACTAGACGCAGCTTTCGCGTTATTCTACGGTCTGAAGACATATCTGCATTTAAGGGGTGTCCCATTTCTAAGTGACAAAATAACCCTCAACACTTGGTTTTGAGGGCCAGTTAAGATTAAGGGTTGAGCTTGAGGGTTAAGATAGGAATTGGAATTGGCCCTTGATTTAAAATTAAAGGTTGATAAAGCAGCTGTTGTACTAAATTGTGTGAAGGAAATGTCATTATGTTGCCTCTGTATCACGATACGTACAGTTCTGATGTTCGTGTTTATTTTGTTTCTTACTGGAAATCCAGCAGACACAAACGGACACAAACGTGCAAAATGACAGCAAAAGAACTCCAAAAAAATTATTCCCAAAGATTAACATGAAGGAAAAAAAGACTCGGGGATAAAATAAATCAAGTGTAAACAAGGTATGCAAGATCAGAATCTGTTTTATTAGCAATTAGGTTTCAACACACAAGGAATTTGCTTCGTTGTTTTTGTACTGTTGTATTTGTTTCTATGACATTGTGCACGCTGAGGTTAGCAGTGTTCCCAGGCTTTTTCCTGTGGTAACCTCAGTGAGCTATGGCTTGACAACAGAGGGCAGCAGACTGCACTGATGCACCAGCAGAAGACGCACGGTGTGCTGCTGAAAGAATGTTCACTTGCTCAATATACACTTGCGTAACAATGTCTGAGCGTCACAGCACATCAAATACATGCCTACTTTTTCCATTCCAGCACGTGAGCAAAAGCACATTTCCATTCTTCTCACCAGCGCTTCCTCTCACTACACGGCCACGCCACTGATTCCATTTCACTGCCCGCTCTAATCGCATGCCCACTGCAGTATAAATGTCAGTCTGAGTTATTAGGAGATGGGAGACTCTGTGTGAAATCATGAGTCATCTTTTCCATGAATAGATGAGATGTGTTTCTTCTACGCAGAGAACTCCCTCCGTGACACTGACACGAGGTCTTGTGTCGGGTTCTGGTTAAATGATGCCTCAAACGTCTGTGTCTGTGTGAAAGTCTGTTTATGCCTCGCAAAAGTAATCAACCAGTAACCAAGTAAGAAATTCATACAGCTTCTGTTTGCGCAAGATCCCCATTATTGTTTTGTCAGCACACTCATGATTAGTCATACTTAAGAGTTTTCCCAGGTTTAATGGGTTTGGATTTTTTCTTGATATGACAAAACAGCGCCTCGTTTTGATTAATATTTCTCTATCGTAATTGCAATCACAAACAAATGCCATTTCTAGTGAGAGAGCAGTATATCTCTTGGATAGGACTGCTGTAGAGAACTCCTTGTTTTTATCTGGTGTTATTTTACTTTTTAATTATCCAGTGCAGTGTATGTGAAAAGGTGTGTTGTGTTGGTATCTGAAAGGAGTAGATCATTAATAATTGTTCCTCCCATTATTGATTAATGTGTTGATTTTGTCTCCCACAAGCCAAAGATATCAGTTTACTGTGACGGAGTGTACAGTTTGCGTTTCTACTCAGGATGTATTTCATGCATATTACAACTTTGGAAACAAAGTCTGTGACTCTTCTGTTGTATCACAGAGTCCTGCAGTTCACCACAAGGCCACACTGTATGCAGCGCTATAGTTTGCAGAGGTGCAGATATTCCAGATCTCTCCACTTTATAACACTATTGTTCGCTTTTGTTTTGGAACCATTAAGTGTTCTGTACAAACCAAAATATTGTTTTAGATATTAAAAAAACAGCTTGATATCATTAATTTATAATAATTTGTACATTCATTGCATAAAGTAGTGATTATATTGCGGATACAGGAGTGATCACAATCAGGAACACTTGCAAAATCAGCAGGAATTAATAAAATATTACTGCGAGGACCTCCACCTATGAAATATTTTGAGGGCTTTGTGCCTTAATCCAAACGGCATCAAACATGTGGCTCTTTGTCTGACTTCCTTGGTAACTCGGAGGAATGAGTGCAAACACGTCAGAAACATGGATGCATGACCAGAGGAAAGGAGAGACTTTCTCTACACAGCAAGCACCCAACTTCCCTTGCGGCGCTGACAGTTAAAAACAGGGCGAGAGACTTGAAATCATGAAATCTATCATTCCTTAACATGCTTGTTTCCGGCCTTCAGGGAACTGGCTGACATGTAGCTCATCATTGTTAACTTCAGTTTCATGTTTTGTACATGAACAGGACTGTTAAGATGAACTGTCACCCCAAAAACATTCCATGTGCATCAATACGGCACTGTAAAGGAGAAGGTGATGCATCTGTGAGGAAGTAATACAAAGACATAGACGTTATTCCCCTGCATTCCACTGACTTTAATAATAATGGTTATCTTGGATTTTATTAACTTTGACAGGCCATTTCCAAATCCCTATTCTGCTGCCCACAGATCAGTACTGCTCTCCTCGCTAAGTGAGAGAAATTACCTCCCCCTAAATATGAAATGTTTTGCTTCCCGTGTTCACTGAAGACTAACTGCTTTGTAAGAGGTGGCTACTGCAGGTACATTAGGAAGTGAGTTCCTCCATTATAGCCAGAGTAATGAGGACATTAGCTTTGTCAGATGGCTTTCTAAGATCATTAAAGGAGTCATTTCAGTGTTGTGCTGCAAGAAATGCAATCATCTACAAAACCAACAACTATTTTGATAGTTGAGTAATCCTCTTGTATGAAGTCATTTCAGCTTTATATGTGATTTTTTTTTTTTTTCAGAATGTCATAATTTTCACCACTTTTCTGTTTTTATAGTTCTAACAATTGAATCAGTCCGAGAAAATATTTTGCAGATTAATTGAGATTAAATGTGTGTTTTTTTTGTAAGTGTTAAAACTATACTCCAGTTGCATGACATTAATAGGCTTGATCATCATTGTGTAAAGTCAATCACTTATATCCAGCCTATAGATGCAACAGACAGTTTGAAGTATTCATTGAGTTGTCCAGCAGAGGGCACTGTGAGCACATTTTGGCCTGCATCAACACTCATTAGAAGAAAACACACTTATGTTGTTTTGTGCAGTGACAATGGAGGACACGAACTAACTGATACTAACTTTATGTATTGATAAATGTCCTTTAACTGTGGATTGATGTGAACTGAACTTTTTAGATTCAGCCCTTTGCATTGCAGGGTTAATTGCAGGCCGTTTTCACAATTACGTCATTTCTTGACTTGTTTGATAGTCTCTCTTGGATCTTTTTGGAATGATGTCGCATTGCACATGTATGTTACATATACTGTATGAGTGTGATAGTCCTGAGTCTGATTGTCTCCAATCAAACCTCCTCTGTGTCCTTCCAGTTCAGTGCTTTCTATCAGACAGAATGTCTGGACCAGTAGCAGGTTGAATCTTTCATGTGAGTTAATGAAGTTTAGAGCCGAGTGTTGTGTTTGAAGTTGTCCAACAGTGTGTGTTTGTTGAGGCTAGGGGGTTTCTCGTCTGAGTCTTTTCGGATGCCTTAGGTCAGCTACACAGAGGGTCAGGCTGACAGCACGGCCCTTTGTACTCAACAAGTGATGCTCACACAGGTACGTTGAGCTGCTTTGATCCTCAGGTCAGATGAATCAGCCACAGGTCACTCCAGAGCTATGATTATAGAGCTCAAAGCTGCACTTAGGATCATCTGTTTCAGTCTTCAGGAACAAACTGCCTTCACCTGCCATGTAGTTGTATTATTTTCATTCCTTGTATATTGAGATTTTTGCGTATCTTTGCCTACACATGCTGGTATTAAACAGTCATGGAAAGTCGCACATGACCTGTTAAATTCTCCAAGGATGGCCTTGTCAGTTCATAATATCTTAGTCTATTTTCAGATAACAATTTCATATTTTGTGTTGGTATCACAATCATGTTAATCAGTTAATGGAAGAGCTAAAACGACATAGCATTGCATCGAGACAAATCGCTATTTTTCAAATGACTGTGAGGCTCAAAACATTTCACTTCTGTGGTCTTGAGGAGAGGGTCCCTGCAGACAAACCAAACTGATTGGGATCTAATTGCGATCATTTTGGAATTGGAATTGAGATTGCAAGATGATTTGCGGGAATGGTAATTTTTATATCAATGGTCTCAATTTCATTCGAAAAACGCGTAACAAAACATATTTTAAATGAAACGGTGTTCTCTTCTGTAGAATATCAAGACAATTTTGGCTTAAACAAATATTGCGCCTCTTGCAATATGAAAATTGCAATAGACCGTATTGTGAAATTTCGATTATAGCCCCACTATATATTGATAACCTCGTGAGTTGACCCAATCCGCCTTGGTCTTGCACCTTGATGCTTCATGTGAAAATGGTCAGTTGAGGTGTAGCCCAGGCAGCGTTTACTCGTTTAAATCGGTGTGGACCTGCATTCTATGTCGGCTACATATTTAGCCTGTATTTGACAACATTCGTCATAGCGCAGCGCCTAGGACGATCCTATTTCAGTTTAAGACGTAGGCTCCTTCAAATGCGATTATTGAATATGGCCAACTTGGCATCCCAGCTGTGCACTGACTTTTCCAGTATTTATTATTCCTGTACTTAGTATTAAGATAGATGCTGTACAACGTTATGGCCTCCACGTGTACAGTAGACATTTATGGGCCGTAATAGATCCATTGTCTGACAAAGCGTCTTGTTTTCTATTATCATAGGGAGTCGTAAATCTTCAAATCACTCATATGGGATTTAAAGCTGCACTTGATTGATTGTTGATGGAAACTTGGGCACTGAAGATTTCAACAAGCTGAGACACACAAGCACCACAGACATGTTATTACATTAAAAAAAATGTTGGCAATTGGTTGCCTATTTACACATCCAGCAGACACAGCAATGATGGTATCATTTGGAGTCATGTTCGTCTTTACCTGTCTGATATCCAAGTCTTATTTGTGCACTCTTCTTTTATCTTTCCTTCCCGACTATCATAGGGAAATGTGGCTCTTTACCTGCTTAATGCTCCCTCTATGTTAACCAGCTAATAATTCATCATGTTTGGGTAAATGTAAATGTAAATGTACTTTATTTATACAGCCCTTTACAACAATCCTTTCGGTGATCCAAAGTGCTTTACACGAAATAAATAAATAAAGAGGAAACACATAAAAGTAATTAAAAACAATAAAAACAATAAAATAGTGCAAAATAAAATAAGATAGAATCAGATAAAAGATAAGAAGACAAAAGATAAAAAGTGTCACCATACTACTCGGTATTAAAAGCCATCCTAAATAAATAGGTTTTTAGCCTTGATTTGAAGAGGCCCAGGTCAGAGATAAGACGCATCTCAACAGGGAGTTTGTTCCAGAGCCTGGGAGCAGCAACAGCAAAGGCTCGATCACCCCAGTGTTTATATTTTGACCTGGGCACTTCCAGCAACATTTGGTTGTTTGACCTGGGCAGGATGGTCCACAATAGTTTCTTGAGATTGCAGCTGAAAGGTTTAGGTTTTAAAACAGGACAAGGTAAACGGAAATGCACAACAATAAGTTACATAAAAGTAAAAAAAAAAGAAGCTTAGACTGTATATAAATAATGGACATTTTTCTCTTGAATGGGCATCGGGAGGCAACTATGGTGGTTTCTATGCAGGTTTATAAGAAATTAGCCTTTCCTCCCTTAATTTGTGTATAGTCAATGAAGAGTTTATGCTTCTTAATCACAAGTTTAAGGTTTTCTTCTAAACAGCTTGATGTCCATGATCAGCAAGTCACGGTCTCGCTGTTGCTGAGGAAGGTTACATTAAATATGGCATTAAATGGCAGTTGACTTACCAACAGTAAGTCTGTCACATCCTTGAAATGTGTTTTTGCTACTGTAAGCAACCACTTTCACCTCACACTTTGTCATTTCATGAACTGTTGAGGTTAGTGCAGAGATTCTGGTTTGCCATCTATGAAAAACAATTGGGATTTTATTTATTATTCTTTCATGTAGACAAAACAAGGCAGGTCCTCGCAATGACCGTCATTGGTTCATACTTTTGTGAGGCAGCAAGAAACTACAGGTAGCTTTTTAATTACTCACGACATGCCACGATGAGTGCAGTGCAGCTATTATCAGCTCCATCTTAGCCCCCGGGGCACTGTTGTAATTCTTTTGCTCT
Organism: Microchirus variegatus; assembly: GCF_963457635.1. Lineage (NCBI taxonomy): Eukaryota > Metazoa > Chordata > Actinopteri > Pleuronectiformes > Soleidae > Microchirus > Microchirus variegatus. The sequence goes on from NC_139808.1 coordinate 14,209,039, forward strand.
TCTTCCAAAAGCTTAGTTTACAGGACATACGATTGATGAGTTCAAGGATTGTATTTCTCTGCACACCTCCAGTCTGCTCACAATTGATTTTATCTAAAATGTGCATTTTGTGAGTCCTTTCACAAATGTTTGAAGATATTATTGCCACTTATGATTACTTTGGTAGCCGACCAATCAGCCAATAAATGTTTTGATTTGTCATGAAGTCACGATTTCTACACTCTAGTAATTTTAACACCACGGCCAAGTAAAAATGTAACTGGGCTTGTGAGCAGAGACTTGCTGGTTCAAATCCCTACCAGGTCAGGGTAATGGAGCAAAGTTACCCAACACCTATTGCTCCCCGGGCGCTGCTCTGTGGCTGCCCACTGCTCCTAATTCTAGGAAGGTTCCTGGAAGAGGATGGGTTCAATGCTGAGAGATATTTCCCTACGGGGATTACGAAAAACAAGAAACAAACAAAACACGAACACAAAATAGGGGAGACAGCTACTCCTGTCATTCACTGCAATTGAAATGTTAGCAAACATGACTTGTTACATTACTTGGTTGAATACTTCATAGGAATTGGTCAATAGCGACATTCAGCGGTCTTTTATTTCTGTATTACAGAAATTGATGACGCATCAACAATTAAGTTTCACATGGACCAATTTTAATAATTGACCAACTTTAATCATCGACGTTGTCAACCGTCATGATTTTTGCTGCCACAAATTCTGCATTATGTAAATGCAAATGCAGACAATAGTCTGTGCAGATGTGTCTTTTGGCGAAGAAGAAACGCAGCACTCATGTGATTAACAGTCTGATCATGTGACCCAGTTCTTCCAGCCCCAGTGATGAATGACCCCGTTCTCATTCTCCCCCGACTAAGAAACTCATTAAGTCCATGCCCTCTTCAGGTGAAAATATCAATCACTGTCCATCAGTGACAGATCAGCAGTATGCACAAGTGTGCTTTATGCCTAAGGCTGTATGAACACTTTAAAATGATAGACCATGCTAACGCTACTTAGGGTAGACACTGTGTACTGGTCAGTGCTTTCAGTACCCAGTGAGCATACTATGGTATGTTATTTTATTTAATCAATTCACCAGATGAATCATTGAGTTTCAGTGGTTCCTTGTACTGACGCTCCATCAACAACAATAAAATGGGAAAGGTGAATGTTGTGGGAGTAGTTGTGTTATAGTGCATAAAATGTGTTTATACAATTTAAGGGGTGGTAAAAAAAAGCACTTGACAAAAATTAAAAACACAAAACAAACCAGCCAAAACTGATAAAATAGAAAGCAGTTATGGCACTAGAGCTGCAACTAACGATTATTTTGATAATTGATCATCTGTTGATTATTTTCTCGATTAATCGAGAAACTGTTTGGTCCATAAAATGTCGTTAAAACGTTAAAAAATGTTCATCAGTGTTTGTCAAACCTGGTCAAAACTTTTACTGATTTCTTTGTTATTTGGAGCAAAGAAACAAAGAAAATATTCACATTCAAGAAGCTGAAGCAATCCGAAATGTTTGTTTTAATCATGGAAAAAGCTTCAAACCAATTATTTATCAAAAGTTGACAATTAATTTAGCAATCAATTAAACGAGTAACCGTTTCAGCTCTAAACGGCAGTAACGTCAAATAGTTACTGTCCCTGGCCATCAATATGAATTACTTGAAAAAATGCAAAGAGTGATTTTATTTTGACCAAATGGATGACTTTGCTGGCTTACCTGTCACCTGCCCGTTTGTGCAATTCATTTTTGTGAATCTGTCATTTAAGAATTATGTAGTGAATTATTAATAAGCTGTTCTTCAGCTGCTCATCTCATTTTTGTCCACTTGTCTTTGAAGTATGATTTACATTTTCAGAAGCATGTGGTTGAAACAGTACAACAGATTTTTTTTTTTTTTTTACACATAAAAGGCTGAAACTTGTTTTTGTCTTACATTGTTGTCATCAGACCTACTTAACTAAAAACAGTAGTCTGTTGCTGGTGAAAGCTGTTGTGGGTTTGTTGGCCAGAAAATACTGAATACAGGATGATTGTCTGTGGGTTTGTTACCACAAGCTGACTTTGATGCACGATGAATCCTAATAATTTAACCACTTATAAGAATCATGGTTTTCTGTTGCCAAAGGTATAGAGGAAATGCATTTTACATTCAGGTATTGGAGCATATGCCATTTGTTGTGTGCAACACTATTTCACTACAGTAAAGCTGTGCGTCAGACTTTCATATGAAAATCTCCCATAGTTGTGCCAAAGACTGTGAAAGCCCTTTTCTACATTTGCTCTGTCTGAAGTGAAGTTGCATTGGTGACAACGAACATCTTAATGTTAGTCTTTTGCTGTTCATTACACGTAGAAGTCAAGAAGAGCGAGATGCAAGAATTCTTTTTTCCCTGAAATACTAGGTAATTCATCAAGTCTGAGTGATTTGTTATCATTCTGCATTCTTAAGTGGTTGTGAAATAATGCACATACAAAGCGTATGCTTGAGTTGCTGCTTGACACAGAGGTAGGGGTCCCATCAGGAAAGTAACTGTGCTGCGTGATGAGGGATAAACAGGTAGTGAGGTACAGACCGTATACAAACATAGCCTCATATTGAGTCTCCCTGTGTGACGCTACGTTGGAGAGAGTCGTGGCATTCCCGGGGCTCATGGTTGCGTTAATGCGGAGCAGTACAGGGCACAGATCATTATCTCCACACACAGAACAGATGAAAGGTTGATTCATGTGAGCCTGTGCTCCTGCATGTGCTTGCTGGTGTTAGAATGCCAATATTACCTCTTCAGGATTTGGAACTACTTATATCAAAGCATCTGCTTCTGGAATATAATAGTATTTGTTTGTAAATTGTTTTACTTTGTTCATTATTCAGTCCAGTTTCACCGTGAACTCAAGTGTTTATGATGAAACAAATTCAGTTTTTATTGCAGTGAGTGCAACACTTTAGTCTTTGCTGCATATGAAAGAGGGAGGTGAGGTCAAGACAGATATATGACCGTTACATTAAGTTATGTGTTTAGACAGAACTGAATCAGTGATGACACGTTTATAGCACTACAATGTCGTTTATACACACAGGAGCATAGAGTGTTTGAAAAATTATACTCAATGTCAATTTTAATCATCGCATAATAATGATGACAATGCTACCGCTGCTAATGATGATAATAATAATAGCTTTGCTACTCGATTGGGCTCCTGCAAGATGAGGACAGACAGACAGACAGACAGAGAGAGAGAGAGAGAGAGAGAGGACAGGGAGGAAAGGCACAAACTCGGGAGAGAAAAACAAGGTTAATGACCTGTAATAAAGCCATATTCATACCCTGAGTGTGAGTGCACCACAGGAGTTCCTCCAGCAGGTCTATAGCAGCATGACTAAGAGATGATTCAGGTTTCCCTGAGGAAAGCTCTAACTATAAGCTTCGTCAAAATGTCTAACTTTTAATACAGAGGGGAAACCCTGACTCTGGGAACCACAAGTAAGCCTGCCTAAATCTGGTCATTCATTGTCATGATCAAAAAAGACAATCAATGCAAGAATAATCTTACACATAACCACTTCAAGGCAAAGCTTAAAAACAGGTGTGTGTGTGTGTGGGTGGTGGTCATGAGGTGTGTTAAGGTGTGTGCTGTCTGAAAGCTTAAATGAGGGTCAGAGGAGAGGCGACACCTGACCGGCCAACAAAGCGCAGCTCTGTTTCCGTTCCATCAGTTGTCTTTCGACACACGACTTTGTGTTTCCTGTTAATTCCTCTCCCAGACTGGCCAGACTTTTTTCCCTCTCCTCTGATGTGGCAGATATTTTACCAAGCTCTCTGTTTGATAAACAAAAAGTGTTCAAGGATCTGTTTCATCCCTTCAACATGTACAAATCAGAGGTGATAATGAATTTAGGGTGTTGGCACGTACACTGACAGTTCAAACACTCTAGGATTGGGAAATGTCACAGATGACTGTTTTGGAACTCGAGATATTTCTTTGTTTTAAAGGTAAACCAACATGCTTGTCTTGTCAAGGGCTAAACAGACACTTTTTTTTGTAAATCTAAAAAAACTCGTCAAATAAGTACATTTAATAGTTAGCTGAACAAAGATTGCATCTCTGGAGTTAAAATTCACCACAGTATATAAATATATAGATATTGACAGATAACTTATTCGGACAGAAAAGTCTGGAACTTTTAAAGGTCCCATATTATGCAAAATCAACTTTTTAATCATTTAAATCCCTATTTTTGGGACTCTGGAGTCCCTATCAGTCGGAAAAGTGTGAAAAAAGATGACTCGCTCATGTTTTTCAGGAGATAAAACACGAAATGTTGATTGCACACTCCTTGGGACGTCAGAAGACACTAAATTCCTGGAATTGTTGTCTAGTGGAGCTCCGTTTTGTCCTTAAAACACACGAGAGTGCTGGCGAGGGCAACGACATCCGAAAACCAGAAGTCTGTGAAAAGTTCTGTTCTGGCTCCACAGTGCAGCACAGAGTCCTATATGGTATTTTGACCAAAGCATGTCACAGACATGTTCATTAGGACACCAGGGAACTAGTTTAACTTGGACAAATAGGATATAGTATTGGACATTTAAGTAAACACTTTTGAATACATTTAACCACACAACGTTACAGTCATACATTACAATCAGTGGACAAAAGTTGTTGATCTTCATTTAACATTTTCATGAAGTTTCAGGATGAATTGAGTCTTTCAGTAGCGTCCTATTAAATTGCAGTGCCGTGTTTCTGTGGTTTGATGGTAATCATTCATAGACACGGTTTAGAACTTGATTAGGTTGTGAAGAGGGCAAACTTCCATCTTTCATCTAACCCTTTATGTGGGGGAACAGTTGGGTTTTTAGAGTTGTGGGCAGACTCTTGATGTTACAAAAAAGTGGATGAAATCCATTCTCTGCTCAGTCCTTTTGCAAATGAGTACTTTATGATGTTTCTCAGGCAATAGTGTGATTTGTTTATTTTTTTTTACCTGTGGCTCTGACAAGCCCACAGCGTTAGGACTTTGTAACCTGTAGTTGGGGTGTGGCAGATTTTAAAGAGGAAATGTTGACCAACTGCCTAGCGCACTCTTGCAGTATTTGCAGTGTAAACTAGGAGGCTGGCAGAGGAGCGTGTTCTTATTTATCTTGGCTTTGGGCTTATCAGTTGAGATTGGAGCTGTTATGAGAAACATTTTTGTGGGTGGCCTCTTCAGTGTTTGTGGTTTAGCTGTGAAGGAATTATCTGAAGCCTCTTGTGAATCTGTAGACCCCGTTGTTTGTGCTCTTGAACAATATCCTAGCTTTTTTGTGCTGTGTAAATGTGAAGCTAGCAGGCAGAGTGAACCGTAACACAACAGATTAAAGACGTATTACTGTACGGCATCATTAATTCAATTAAGTCTTACATCTAAAGCAAAGTCTGAGGATTTTCCACAATATTAGAATCACCTGAAGCAAATACAATAAATAATACAAAAAGAACAATGTAGGAATGGAATGGCTGGCAGGGAATACAGAGCCATCACAATCTAGCGCAGCTTATTGGCTGGATTTTACCATCTACTTTTATTCAGCTTCACATCGCATGGAGGCGCAATATTTCTTCAAGCCAAAATGTGCGTTAAATTACCATTACCAATATTATTCTGACCTATACATATCATTATGGAGGCCCGTTTCTGCCAGGAGAAAATAAAACATTTATAAGATTAAAAAAAGGGTCATAATAATAAGATTGAAAAGGTGAAATTATGAGATAAAAAAAAGTAATAATGAGATTAAAATTGTTGTTATTATTTATTTTCTATATCTGGCAGAAACAAGCTTCCATACATCATATTCTACAGGCTGAAGAAAACATCTTTGTTTCTCACATGTTATTAAAATGAAAAGAAGAAGAATTATGTAAAAATTACCTTTCCCTCTCAAATCGCAAATCAAGTTGCAATGGCAAATTCAGTCAAAATAATTGCAAATTAGACATTTATATGAAATTGTTCAGCCCTATGCTTGAACCATTTTTGACCATCTTTACTTTTAATAAAATACAGATTGAAAGTAAACATAAAGCTAGTTTTCCAGATGCAGTTTTACCTTGGAAAGTGCATCCCAGGATCCGAGAGAACAACATAATGAAAATGAGGCTTGTAGGTGATCAATATACAGTATGTCATGGACAGTGTCATTGTTCTATTGTCATTTCTATTGTCATTGTTTTAATGGCATGGTTAAATTGTTAATGCAATGTAGCATTGGGTCTTGGTTAAACCTGGGATAATAGACCGTTTCGGACATTAAATAGTAGAACAAACACAGGCTTTACCACTAACATTAATTATGGTTCCACTCCATGCTGGGGTAGTGCTATTATTCATGTTTAAGGGTAGGTATTGAGCTGCACTGAGATCAGTCTCAGGCTGTTGCACACCAGTTTCGGACCATCAAACCATGAAGCCATGGACAATAACAAAACCTTCAAAATAGGTTTTAAATAACTAACGGATGAGACGGGGCACAGACATTCACTTCTCTGCCACATTACATCCAGTTATCTGTTTTATTGTTGTTGCTGAAGCAGCAAACGTGGAAATAAACCTGCACTTTTATGTAATTATTAAAAAAAAAAAAAAGAAAAAAGCTGTTTGTTAAGGTCCATGAGTCACACAGTCCTTGCGGATCGTCCAATTAAACCTCATCGCCATGGAGATTTGAGAAAGCAGTGAGCTTTTCTCCTTAGAGTGCACTTTAACCTGAACTTTCATCGCCTGATGTAGGTGGGTCTGGCTACAACAAAGGATAATGGTTCTGATGACTGATCCCAATGCTGTCTCACTGTGTGGCATGCAGTCTGCTTCTGTTCTGCTGCTGCTTTGACACCACACACACACACACACACACACACACACACACACACACACACACACACACACACACACACACACACACACACACACGCACACACAGACTCCGACATTACTTTTAGGGCTCAATTAAACACTACTTGTTTGGCTCTGACAAGATCGGCTCACTTTCAAGGTGATTTATTTAGGCTGTGAAAAGACACACCAGTCAGACTCCAATGGATACAAGTGAATCACACTAACAGGGTTTTACCCAAGTGCATTCACGCACTAGCAAACCCAGCAAGCAATGGCAGGCAGGGTTACTCATTGTCCCAGAATTCATCTTGAATTCTTTAGAATCATAATACAGACATTTTAGTGTGATTTGTCAAGGTTTCCAGGTCGAGTACAGATGCTCCTCTGTAATGTGTTAAAGAAGTATACTTTACCAAAGATGACAAAGAAATGTTTTTGTTTGAGGTAATCTTCATAAAGCTTCTACAGATGGTAGAAATGCTGAGTCAGCTTTTGTGGCTTAGTAGAGGGTAGGTGTGTTTAAAAATGTGTTTTATTCCTGAAGCTGTATTTTTTATATTAGTAGAAAAAAAAATTGGTTTGTGGACAAAACAAGACATTTGAGTACATCATCATCATTTCGAGGTTTGGGAAACACCAATCAACAGTTTTTTTTTTTTGTTTTTTTTTACATTTTCTGACATTGTATGGAGCAAACAAGTACTCGATTAATCTAGAAAATAATCAACAGATTCATCGATTATGAAAATAATAATCTCTAATTGCCATAAATTGTAATGGTTTAATGATTTCTTCTTTATATGGAGCAAAGAAACAAGGAAATGTATCTGACAAATCAGAGAGTTTATTTTAAAACCCCAAAACTTATCAATCAATAATCAAAATAAGAACATATTTAAGAATTGATTAATGATCGATTTGTTGACTTTATTGAAATTTGACACTCTTTTGGCCCATCGATTTGTACAGTATCACCACATTCCCAGATTTCTGCGTTTGCATTGCATACATTAGTGAGACAATGTTATTCTTTACTGTAGACATCCAGAATGACCCGAATTATCCTTCTTGTCTGTAATCATAAGTTAGTATTGGCCCATGAATTCTATAGTTGTATCATGAGCATCATACGCTCGCCTCCCCCTTCCTGTATGTCTAACTCTCTTCTTCTGGTCATAATGAATTTTTACCCTTCAGTAACATATCAGCTCTGGAATGCATATTATCTTTGACAGATTAATTTAGGGCCGTTAAATTTCCCATGCCAAGTATTGGACAGACCTTTGCAATGATGACAAATTGGGCCTTGTCTTGAGAGACGCACAGTTTTGAATTTTACCTATTTACTGTGGTGTTTGAGGCTGTAGTGTGAGTTTCATCTCCTCAACCCGCTCTCCGCCACTGTGTGGCAGACAGAACCCTCTAAATGAACAGGTACTGTTGACTAAATATAGCCGGACCCAGCGCCAAGTGGTGTGGTCTCCGACTGCAAATGACCACATCTACCAATGCCACATGATCCGTGCTTCTGCTTTTCAGGCTGGAAATGGCTCCCATCCACAGCTAATGAACATCCTTTTTACTGGATGACAAATTGAGCAGACAGAATGTGCGTCTGGCCATCATAAAGTATTCTCTCTCAGAGCAGTGCCGAGTGCTGCGTGTGGATGTGGGGAATGTGAGTTTGCTCTGTTGTGCAGCAGTCATACAGACAAAGGGCCGGGCCGCGGCCGTCAGCAACTGTGGGGCACGCTAAGCATCTGGTGACAGATCAGTCGGGATGCATGACCACTTTACACTAGGCAGAGTGTGTGTGGGAGTCCTGGATAGATACATGGAGTGTTTTTACTGCCTACTTAGTGCACACCTCAGGAATTCCACTGTGGTCCTGTCCTCACTAGTAAAACCTGCTTGTGTGCTCTGCTCCAAACAGCCATGAATTAAATTGTAGATCCCTGCAAAGCGCAGGTATTTTCTTTTTCACCACCTGTCTTATGTACTAGATTTTCTTCTTCTGACTGTTTAAATCTGGACAAATGGCAATGGCTAAGTGCTATAGTTTACATTTGGAGGCTTTGTGGACTCACTCACTGCAGATGATTCAGCAGAATGATATTGAAATGTTTCTCTAACAGGTTTGTAGGACCATATATATATATATATATATATATATATATATATATATATATATATATTGTATGGTCTCGAGTAACAAATAATACTTCCACTTCCTGTTGTTTATAAAAACCGCAGTAGATATTGTTGTCTTTATGAACAGCCGTACACAGCTGATACTTTAGATCATTTTCAGGATTGATATAAAAACACGAGGTTAAAAAAAACATTACTTGCCCTTGTTCTTGTTTCACAGTTTTGCCACTGTGTCTGAGAGAATATAATGGGTCCTGTCATTGTGTGTGGCACGCAGAGTAACAGTGTCACATCTGTAACCCTACGCTTTATTGTCCCGGCCAGTTCTGAGCAATTTAAACCCGCACAGCGTGTAGTGTGTGTAACAATGGATCCATGTGAAAGACTTGCTTTTGATGATGACAAGAGTGTTGCTTTAAACTCTGTGCACGGAGTTGTGCACTGTTTCCATTTGGCATTTGGGGTCATTTGTGTGTCTATGTCACTTGTATACTATTTCTTTGAACAGAAAACACACACACATATAACCTAAAAACTGTAGTGTGCAACTTTTTAAACAAATGACTGTTGCGTTCAAAGCATTGTCAAATGTCTTGCTCAGCAACTCCACAGAACTCTGTTTCTCAGTATAGTGTTTTGTTTGCGTGTTACATGGCGACAACAGTAAAATGTTGTGTGAATGATTGTTTGTATGTTTCCCATGTGATAATCTGATGCCAGTTGACTGTAAGAATTGACATAGTTCTCCAGTTTATTGCCTGTGTCTGAGGTCAGAAGTGTGGGAACATTTGCCCAAATTTCTGCAGAAGTCACATCAGTCATACCTCTGCCAGCTTCTTTGTATAAAATCTGGCGAATATCTGAAAATTTGAGATGATTGAATAGAGTGGGATAATCCATTGTGAGTGAATGGGTGAGTGTCCTCTTTCCTGCTTGTTCAAGCCAGGCTCTGGCCCTCTGCTCAGATCGACCAAAGATTCTCCGGCTTGTGGTTCTTTTGACTAAATACGGGTGACGATAACAATCCCCTAGTTATTAATGTGGCCACAATGAGGAACCTGTGGTTAGGTTTGGGTATAAAAAAAAAGGCGCATGGTTTGGGACGAACTGTGGTCCTGAACCTCTTGATATGTCCTCATAACACCACAGAAATTAGCAAGTGATCTTTCCACACTTGGTGGCAAGCTGGTCTTGAGCTGTGGTCTGTTTCTTGGCAGATTGCCATGTCAGACTTTTACCTGAATACTTTGTCTATGGGACTTGGTGATATGTCAAAAACAAACATTATCTGGGAGAGAATGTGTTCCTTACTGCAGTTAAGAATTAGTAATGTACATGAATATTTGTTGTTTTGCATTATTTGTTTGATTACAAATTCAATCTCTTTGTCAGGTCGTCGTCATGTCTGTTGCTAAGAACAAAATACTATGGATACACCAATTATACCAGGGATAGACCGGTCATCGTCTGGTCGGCATTTCGGCATTTTGACGCATATCTGACGGTATCTGCCTTTTCTTTAATCTGACGGCCGAAATCACTGTATTTATTTAAAATTTCAGTTAACTTTATTAGCGATGCTGCTGACGTTGGGAATTCCCTGCACTTTTTGTTTTTGTTGAACTTGAAACAAAGATGCATGTAAGATAATATTACATTTCAGTTATATTGAAATTTTGGAAAACTTTATTTAATGTAGAAAACTTTAGGGAATTACTTATTTGTTTATGTTTTCATTTAACTTTATAAGACATGCTGCTGAGCCTGTGAACTTCCTGCACTTTTAGTTTAACATGTTGCAAATCTGAAAAGCTGTTTAATAAAAATGCTTAAAGGAATTTAAACGTTAAAGCCAAATTATCCAAAAATGTTGACACCAATATTTTCACTTTTACTGCAGATGAAAATGGGCTCCAAATATCGGTTATCGGCCTCCTTGACTACTAATAATCGGTATCGGCCCTGAAAAAAAACATATCAGTCTATCTCTACAAAATACTGTGCAGATGTGTCTGATGTTTGTGTGTCTGTGCGAGCTCTAGAGACAGATTGACAAAGAGTAGGAGGAGTGCTATTCAAGCCACTATTGCATGAAGTCAGACCTTAACCTTTAGAAAAAGAAATGGTGAACATCAGTGTTAATGTTATGGTTAGTAAGTTAATATATGAGTGCTGAGAAGCGGGTCAGAGAGTGTCTCTTTGGACAGTTACGGTTGTCTTAAATATGTCCCGAGGATGCCACTTTCACTCGTAGCTGTGAGAGTGCAGGTGCTCCCTCATCCACCTCTTCCTCACACATGCTTCAGATGTGTGAGCATAAATGGAGTGAGACGGAGCGAGAGATTAGGTGAAGCTCATGTTATTGTTTCATAAGCTGCTCCGCACTCTGGCCAAAATTCCCCTGCCTGACTGTACTCCTATATCCTGGTGTATGGCAAATATTTCTGATATTCCTCCCAAGTACCACTAGGTGAAGCTACCACCAGTGGTGTGCATACCAGAGTTTGAGAGCTAAAGAATTTTGTTGTCGTACCTGAAGGGGTGGGTGAGGTGTGGGTGGGGGGTTGGTTCAATGCAATAGCGGGATGAGTTGATCTGTTATCTGTGCACATTATTCACCTTAAGGGCTATTATGAAAAGAATACAAGTGGGAAAAACAAATGTGAGAACCTGTGTTCAAAACAGGAGATGAATGGGTTTAATCAACAACTTTACCCTTCAAAGTCAAATAATGTATTTATCATTCTCATGAGGAAGAAAAACAACCCATCAGTGGAGTGATCCTTCTCTCGATTATGAGCTGCAGCACAGTGGCAAACCTATGTCACTATTAGAAGCATCATGTAAAAACATATTAGGTGTATGTGTAGTGGAAATATGACAGCCTCAGGACATGAACCTGGAATTTGCCGTTTGTTTAGTGGATAAGAGAGCACTGCCGGTGCTGCTGGCTACAACAGGAGGTGATGCAGAGTTCAGCTGCAGGTAAAACTTACCTGACAGACTGTCCTGGAGCTGTCTGAGTGCTGGGAAACCCAAACGGCAGCGGTGGTAGGGGGAGGGGAAGCTGACAGATGATCACAGGAGGGGACACATAAAGGGAACATTGTTCAAAAATTTTGCCTCTCAGAATCGGCCGCTGTTTATGAATGTACACGTGACAATAGGAAGACTGCTCCTTTGAGCTTCAATAGAAGGTACAGTGAAACGGCAGAGATATTGTTTATCTCTGAAACATGCTGCAGAAATTCTCCAGTATCCATTATGGATGTTGTACAAACAGGGTGTGTATTCTTTAAGCCATGGTAATGCCAAGGGCTTCAAATTCCTCACTTAATGACCCATCAGAGCTCTAAAAGACACACACATAAAAGTTGTACTCAAAGACATTTGTTCCTTCCAGCACAGCACCGCACGGGTTTGCTGATGTGTGTAATCACACAAATGGAAGCGCCGGTGAAGAAATGAACAAACATTTCTCCTCACTGTGACATCTTCGGCTGTTGACATGAAGGTATCGTCCTGATCTGGAGGACTGGTGCTTATCCATCCTCTGGAAAGTCGGGAACTCACTTCAAAGAGAGGCTCAGTGCTTCCTATCATTACTGGTGAATTATAAACCTGTAATTACCTCCAAATTATGTCTATTAATAACCTGCATGGGATAGGTTAAGAACTAAATGACTTAATGTGGAGGTAAGTAGGATCAGTGAGGTGATGTCTAAGACATGTCAATTTAGGGAGGTCGCCTACTTGCACTCACGGTTGCAATGAACATCACAGACCAGGTGTTGAACTTCCTGAATAGAGACGCTCTGCATGCTTGTTAAACAGCCATCACCCTCCCTCTCATTACTCACAAATACCTCCTCCAGGTTACATCCATCCAGCAGAGCTGTGACTGAACCTGCACCTACTGTACATCTCTGTTGGCCACAACACCAAACTGACAGCAGGCTTGGCTTTCCCAGGGTATTCAAATCAGAGGAGTGCAGAAACACCCTCACTAATGTGCAACTCCCTTATGATTGAGTATTACACAACATGATGCACTTTTGTCTGTGCTTTACATGAGCAAAGAAATTAGGCATTTTAAGAGATCAAAATGTTGGTGGTGACATAACATTTAAAATAATCAGACTGAGGTGAAAGTAGTTTTTTACTAAAAATTGTTAGTACTACCGCAACCTTTATAGCTTCATATCCTTCGCCTCTTATTGGCTTCTATTTTTCCAGTTACGCTGTGTTTTTCTGGCCCTAATTAAATACTTTTGTTAAAATTTTTCTTGCTTAGGCCTTGTTACTTCACTCCCACGCATTGATTTGGCGGCTGTGTGTTTTTGTTTGTTTGTCTGTTTCCGCACTTGCCACTATGACCAGCAAAGGGCGCCAATCAAAATTTTTGTTTGCGTGAATGGGGTGATGTCTGCCGTCTCTGATTGCCTTGTTTGTTCTTGTCTAGGACATTCCAGTAGTAAAAGATATAGGGCTGAACAATTAATCTAAATCTTATCGAGTCGCAGTAGCAATATTTTTTAAAGCCAAAATGTGTGTCAAAATATCATTTTAGATGAATTATCATCTTGACCTTTACACATCTCATTATACAGACTGAAGATCTGCACATAATATCTAGGGATGCACTGATCCACTTCTGATCCGATACATGAATTTGTATATTTGCCGATACCTCTACTATTCTAATATGGATGCTCTGTTTGCTTTAATATTATCATTATTATTGTTGATTTTATATAAGGCTTTACTAATCTTGTTTATAAAAGCAAGTATGATATGTACGACTTTACAGACCCCTGGCGATTTTTAAAAATTATTATTTTTAAAAACCGTGACAAATCTAGCGATTTTATGTCATAAACCTAAATACTACGAGAACGCTCAATTCTGCCGCACGAGTGAGATCCATCAAACTTTATTTACTGTGGGCGGAGAGTCACTCTCTCACACGCACGCACACACACAAAAAGAGCAGCGCTCACACAAAGTCACAGACACACACGCATAAACCGAGTCACAGACGAGCTGTGGATGTTAAATCTCCAAACACAACGCAAGGCCGCCGTTTTGAAAATTTCCCACTCTGGGAGGCGTTTAAAAAAAAAATGTATTGATTGATTCATCGATTTGATTATTTGGCATTTTTTCCACCTCAGTGAGCAGGCGTTTTAATACGGCTGGGATTATGTCGGCTGTAGAGGAGGTTGTGGAGCTTATTTTCCTGGTTAGCTCCTGGTCAATAATGCTCATTACACGCCCCCGTTCAGGAAAAACATTTAACTTTTTGCGGGTTAGGGTAAGGGTGAATAATGTGAAATTTGAATAATTATGTAAAAACGATCTTTCCTCTCTGATATGGTGATTCATATCGCAATAGCAATTATTCAAAATCGTTTCAGCTCTAATATAAACCACAGTTTAACGTGAGTAGTTGATATTCATGTTTGAATTATTCACCACTTTTCTTCCTTTTCATCTGAAATTTAGCAGAGTCACCTTCAGAGTACAGGTTTTTAAAAACCCTGGTTTTTAAATCTGGTTGCATCACATGCTAGAGGAGAAACTTGGTTTATCTCATCTTAAACATGCATACCTCATAAGTTTTAAAAGTAAGTGCACATTGCACACTACAGGATTATCATGACCCACCACCTCATTTCAGACAATGCAAACAAAACAAACACTACATGGAGCAAGAGAGAGAGAGAGATAACATGGCCTGTTTTTCAGAAACAACTGCCACAGGCATAACCTCCTGTAGGTGTTCCTGGATGTAAACCTCTTTTATGCAAAACTGTTACGCGTCTGCCAGCCTCCAATCAGTCAGTCGTTCCATACACAAAACTCCCTGTTGACATGTGGTGAACCGCAGCTTGATATTTGCCCCACTTAATTATCACTCATCTCCATCTTCTTTAAAGTAACTCTGTTTTCACAGTGCGCCTTGCCCTGCCTCTAAATGTGTGATGATTGAGATCATCTCGTGGCCTTCATCTCCTCTCTCTCTGTGTGAACTGCAACGGAGCTCCGATGTGATAACTGGCCTTATCGTGCCTGCGTTATCACCGATCTCTCAGCCGCTGTGTGAACAGAAGCTCAAGAAAAGTGACGGTCCTTTCATCAGCTGAGGGGAACCCGTGCGTCACATCAGTCTCCCTCTGCTGTAACTCAACCTTAACATCCATCGGAGGCTGCGCATAAAAAGACATAATAAACATAATTGATTTCAGATGACGGCAAACCTTGGTCTTAGACCGCAGCGCTCACCACAAATGTGTTGCCTTTAAACTTGTCTTTGAAAAACAGGTGTGGAGGAGAGGCACACATCGTTGTTGGAGATGAGATGGTTTGAAGCACACTGTTTGGTGCGTCAATCCTTTTTAAGTGTTCACCTGCAGGGTTCCTTCTCTCAGCACATGCGATAATAAAGACTAAAACACTTTACCCTCCAAGGTGCAGCTATGCACAAGTGATGACAGAATAGATACAAGGCCTGCTCTTTAATTCAAATCATTTGTCATTAAGGCCACAGGTGCTTGATCTCATAACCATCCCTGTGTTTGTGTTATTCCTTAATATCTGCTTTTGGATTGAAGTTGACACCAAAATGTTCCTCATCTTCACAACAAATCCAAAACAATTTTGACTAAGTTTTCAAAATAACAGATTCTTAACCGCCTATAATTGTGACTGCAGGCTGTGTGCTGTTTTAAGTAATAACACAATCAGGGCCAGCAAATTGAAAACATCATCAAACTGTAGATTAATTGGTTTTAGCAAGTGGTTTGTGGAATATGCGGTTTGTGGAGAGTGACTGGTGTTGAGAATGCCTCATCTTCTCGCCGTTCGACCCACACTTCTCATGAATTGTACGTAGGATTTTCATAGCTAATGTATAGGCCTAGAGTGAGATCTAGTAACTTATAAATAAAGTAAACACAGCTGTGCTGGTTTCATAGTGAACATGTTTTTTTAACTTGTCTGTTGATAATTATGGCAACAAATCCAAGTTAATTAAAGACAGATTCTGCTCCTGGACGAAGCGTTGAAGAAACGACGAGGTTCGTTTGGGATTTAAATTTCCTGATGGACAGATAATGAGAAACGGGGAAAACATTTTCACCAATCTGAGAAAGATGGTTAAAAAAAAAAAAAAGACAGTCAGGACTGTGAGAACTGTACCAGCAACTCAAGAGCTTGAAAGAGGAATGATTTAAAAACTAAAAACCAATAGTATGAAATACAATTCCTTTCATTTTTCACTGCAACATCCATTTAATCTGTCTATATTTTGGAAGAGCAATATCGCACAGAGTTAATTCTCATTATGCACTAACGAATGAAAGTTCTTAGTGTGATCTGATTTTGTGCAAACACTATTAACACACTATTCAGAGAGTCCTAATTGAATCCGTCCTTCAGTGTGAGCCTGCAGATGGTGCTGCAGTTCCTGAGCTCTTCTGACAAGCAACCCACTTGCTGAGGAGCTTGTGTATGTTATCGTAGACTGCTGTCATATCCACATGGTCAATTAATAATCCTAAAATCATTAATCAAGTTTTTGTGGCGTACATATTGTGGTTAATCGTTACTTAAAATATCTATTAAGGTGTTCTGCATTCACAGTCAGAAAATGATTTCATGCCTCAGGTGAATATTTTGATTAAATAGTAATAAATGAATGGTAATTAAAAGGATACACAAATAGAATCATGATCATGTGGTGATGTGAACCTCCGACTATGGCGTGTAAATACAACTGTGTTTGCTTGTTTTCAAAAAGAAGCATCTTGGATCTTGCAGCAGATTAAGCCAATGTCAACAGAGCTAAGCTTTAAACAAACTGTGCTTTAGGGACAGTCAAATGTTTCTAATCTGGGACCAGCCGCTGAACAGTCTACATCTATTCAGAGACCAATGCTGAAGTGCACCATAGTTTACTATTTTCTTTGTCTCTGTCTCATTTATATAAAAGAGTCTAAATAGATTTGTTTTACTAGTAATGGATTTGCATTGTAATGAAGGATCGTCTTATCAGACATGGTGATAACGTGTGTTCTGTATTTCTGATAAATGGACAGAAATTTCACTGAATCTTCACAAGAGCTTCATGTATGACTTTTGTTTTATACCTTTTTCAGATAGTTGATACTGCAAATACATTTACATAACAACAGGAGCCTCAGATGTCTTGTAGATTAACATAATGTTTGACAGGTGCAGCCACATCAGTAGTTACTTGTTTTTAATACAGATTTAAGGCCAATCAAAATGAAATAATATCACTGGCAAAGTATTTTCTCAAAATCAAGCCTCAAATAAGTGCAGTCAGACCATAGACCAATGGAAGGCTTTCACCCTGGCACTGGGAGGAGATTGTGCTGAATGACTAACCTTGTCTGTGGGCCACTAACCATGGCTGGCGAGCTGCCACTGAGAACACTGGAAGTGTGAAAGGGATAGCAATGTGCCTCAATTGGCTTCCAAAGCCAAGCTTAGCGATGCCTCTTTTCTTCGGCAGTGTGACGAGCCGACGAGGCAGGATCTCCAAGAAGCCTGTCACTTTGACCTAATCCGCTTTCTGGCCAGCTGTGAGGGAAGTCACCTCTCAGTTTTATCACATTTGAATGCAAACAAGGCCGGAAGGCTGCTTGTGTGTCACGTCGGTGTGCCTGTGAGCTCCTCTGAAAGGAGACCCCTGTAGTCAAGGAGAAAAATGTGACAGGCAGCTCTATCATTGCTTACCAGCCAGACGATTTGAAAAATATCGCCTCTTTCAAGGCGGGCTCTTTTCGGTGGCCTAACCCAACACAGCAGGCTGTTTAGCATCTCCACAGCCATGAGACTGCTCCTGATATCCCCATTATGGAGCCTCATTGTCTGTGTTTGACATTTTGTTGGAGCTAAGAGGATTAACTTGAACAATCCAGCGGTCAACAGCCGCATGCATGCATTCATAGAACCCCTTAACCGAACATCACTGAGAAGACTTTGTGAAATAACCTGTTTGCTGTGATGCAAATATGCTTGATTTGCTGCACATTTTGAAACTTTGTGTAAAAATCACAGCATGTGCTTGTTACCCGAACTTCAGTGTATGAGCATCACAACAGCCTTTGCTGACTTCAAAATAAAAAGCAGTAGTTTATTAAGACAGTGGCCACATGTGACCATGTGATGTAGTTTATAATGGAATGTGTGTGTGATTCCTGTGATTAAGAGATTAAGAAGAAACTGGATCCCAAAGGATTTACAGTGTCTCTCCTGGGTCATACTTTCAGTGTTGTGTGTCCACGAAGAGCTGCTTTGCATTTCCACAATGTGTGCACATGGCTGTGGTTCTGTTCATAGTAAACAAGAGTCTGTGTCAGTCTAGCATTACGTGCATGGGTACTCCACGTCACATTCCACTGCTGGAACAGCAAATTTTTGCTATGAGTTTGCCCTCGTTTTTTTCTATTCTTGTATTCTTCAAGTGTTGAGAGTCGTGTGTTTGCACCAATGGAGCTCCTCACATAATCTCAAGTGATGATGGTTACCGTCTTCTCTGATGTGTCTGTGTCAGTCCTGATGTTGTCGTCCGCCGGGGGTCTGTGGGTGCCTCCATGGAAATGGGCGTATGATGAAATTTACATCATGCAGACCTCTGCTGGGACAGGTGGGAATGGAAAATATGACCCAGGCCCCAAAGCTGCACTATACAGGATCACTATACTAAGTGTGTCTCATCTGGACGTCATGAAATGGACATTTTGGGATTGTGCTGGTCCCACCAGCCCATCACAAAAGTCTGATAACAAACATTTTATAAGGATGCAGTCAAATAAAACATGAGAAATCATGAAACACATTTCATGATAATCCTTTGGATAGTTTTTTCCATTTAAACAGTGCATAGTTCTTACGGTTAGTGATAAACATCATGGGTTTGGTAGGTGTGAGGTAGTTTTTGACCTTCATTGATGAATATGATGACCTAATGTAGTCTCTATATCTCTCAAATGCACCTGACACATTCCACTGTCTGACACTATTTCTCCCTATTTGAGGTTGCTTTGCAGCATAGACAGTTGTTACCAGTGTTGGAACAGGGACCTTTCCACTGTCGGGATGTGTATGTACAGCTGCTCAGTGTAACAGTCCGTAAGAGCTTCCTCCCACTCTCAAAGTCAAAGTCTCCCATTATACACTAGATTTCCATAAGGCTGTCAACAAAGACCAGGGGAGGTGCAGAACTCTAGAAATCCCATTTTATTGTGTACATTTCAGCACATTTAATGTATACCACATTAATCAGTTAGCAAGATGAGGAGGAAGATCAACCCTGGACTGGTCACTTTCACATTCACAGCTACATTCAATCCAGGGTACCTGGACAAAAAAATCATAACTATTCACAATGTCCTCCAGCTACCATGCTAATGTAACACACCACACTGGGTGAATTGATGAATGGCTTTAATAAGGCATTAGCACACGGTTACACCACTGGCAGACGTGACAAACCGAACATGTGTTTTTTAAGAGTGTGGAGAAAACACACATGTACAGACTGGCTTTATGGCTCTCAGGCTCGGGTCTTCTTAGTCTATACCCGTTGGATCCCAGGCCTGTGCATTCTAAGGAGGCTTCAGTCAAGCTTATTAGGTGAACTGTTGTCACTATGGTTACTTTATTAGTTAATTAATTAATTACAGTTAATACAAATATTCACATTATACACAAATCAAGTACTGAGAGGAACAAAGTTGCTATCGATGCAGTTTAAATGCAAGCTTCCCTAAAGGTGCTTTCATATTTTACACAACAGCAGTAGCCCCACCTTAGCAGTCACTGGTTGTTTTAACTCATGCGAGTAAGTTAGGGATGGGGCTGATCCGATCCAGTATCTGTATTTGGTTCCAATACACACATCGGATATTTCCGATTCAACTGTAGAGTTTTCTGATCCGTCTGTGCTTTAATATTGTCTGCTGAAATGTCTCCACAGGTGATTCCCTGACTGCTCCATTCAAGAAATCCATTCCACAGTTTACAGCCAGCTAGCAGGTGAGCATTATTGACCAGGAGTTAAGAAAATCAGCTCCACAACCACCTGCAGCCGACGTAATCCCAGCTGTCACCTCTTTAAAATGCCTGCTTGCTGAGAAGAACAGTAACACTAACAGCGGCATAAAAAACTATTGGCTTTTGGCCGGCTTTTTAATGATAATAATATTAAACCTAACAGACCATCCATATAGGAATTATATCGGTATCAGCTAGGGCTGCAACAACAAATCGATAAAATCGATAAAAATTGATTACTAAAAGCGTTGGCAACGAATTTAATTATCGATTCGTTGAGTCGTGCGATTAATACGTCATTCCTAGGCACGGAACTGTTTACAGATGCCGACTGTTTCATGCCGGTTCATGCATGCCCACAGCGAGCCTTGTGTGCGCGTGAATAGTCGAGCGAATAAGCGGTGCGTGAAAGTTTTAAAGTGAGCGACAACTTATATTTTAGACTTGAAACATGGCGGAGGCGGAGAAAACCGTTCGGCCGAAATCTTCTAAAATGTGGGAACACTTTACCATTCATGAACCTAAAAAGTGTGTTAGCTGCAATCTTTGCAAGAGCGAAATGGCGTAGCACGGGAGTACCACGGTGATTAACCAGCACCTAAAAAGAAAACACATCCGAGTCCTCCGTGACAAGGAAGGGAGTAAGGAAGTAAGGACATGTAGCATTAGTCTCTCATGTTTCTCGTTTAGTGGGTTAATTTATTCATTATTCAGCTTTACAAACATGAACAGTTTATTAAACTAACGAAAGCATTAGTGTGTGTGTGTCTGTGTGTGCGCGCGCATGTCTTATTTTCTTCTATTTTTAAAGCACTTACAGCTGTAAGTTATTAAAAACGAGTTTACATACTACTATGATGTAATAATGTAATGAGTAAGTTTACATTTTCTGTAGTAAGCAGGTGAGATTCAAGTGAGGTAGCACATGTCGTCAGACAGGGTCAAAATCAACATATTAAATATACTTAAATTAGTATAAAAATACATGTGTACTTTAACCTATGTGAGTATAAATTAATTAATTAATATTATAAAAAATGTGTCTCTTCTGTAAATGTATGTATATCATACCTTGTATGTTTTTTTGTGTTATTCCAGTAAGTTTTGATTTTTTTTATCATTTAATATTACCTTTTGATAGCTCAGAGACGTTGGAGCAATAACCAGTTGTTTTTACACTTTAGTCTGCACTGTGAATTTGAAATGTTCCGTTTTTGAATAAAGATATGTCAATTACAAATGTTTCTTTTTTTATCCGATTCATCAATTAATCGAAAAAATAATCGACCGATTAATCGATTATTAAAATAATCGTTAGTTGCAGCCCTAGTATCAGCAGATATCCAAATTCAGGTATAGGGATCGGATCAGAAGTGAAAAAAGTGGATGGTTGCATCCCTAGAGAATTAAATTACTTATTATATAATTACTTTGAGCATAAGAATATACAATCTTCTGCTTTGCTGTTGAGGAACTCTGGAAGAATCATTGTTCTAGACTGCTGCAACAGAATTTGTGGAAGACCAATATTTTTTTCACTACTTTTGTAATGTCAATTTCTTCTATTGTTTCTGGGTTAAAGCGAGGGCAGGTGTTGGAACTGTGGCCCCTAATCACATTATCTGGATGTGTAGTCCAACTCTAAGCAATTGGATTTCCGTTGAACTAACATTAACATGTATTTTAAGGGTGCTTTCACACCAGCCTTGTGTTAAGATCTCTGATGCAAACCAAGGAACCAGACTCTGGTCCACTTGAAGGAAGTCATCACAGATCACTTGCTTGGCTTCAACTCTATTTTCACCTTTCACTGAAGTGTAGTATTTATGGCTAAATCCTTTGTCTGCCATTATCCTTATAACTCCCTCTTATCTGGCTGAGGTAACCAAGTTTCATTTCATTCAGCGATGCCCGGTAAGTGAAACTGGCAGGGACTGTTAACTTTAAATAGCCTTCATTTATTCATTAAAATATCGATGTTTGCTTTTCGATTATCATATTTAATGAGGATGTATCACCAAATTGATATTTTGACCCACTGCTCGACTGATCCTTGTCACCTTAATTGCTGCTTTTTGTTTTGTTTAGTTGTCAAAGAGAATAGTAGCTTGAAAAGAAGTCACATTTTTGTCCTGTTTCTCTGTGTAATTGTTCTTCTTGAGGCACATTAATGATTCTGTCTAGGCCTTTGTTGTACCTGCACCTGCAACCAGAGAGTCAGTGGACTTCGGGAAGGGCAATTTATTGAGGTTGTGATCGCACAAGTATCGTCTGACAGTGCCCTTGCCGCATTTTGTTTCAATGAAGTACTGTAGTCGTGTCGGTGGCTACTGGTAATAATAGTATAGCTTACCCCTCTGGGAGCAAAAAACGAGTGCAATCTTGCCACACCATCTCTGTGCTTTTAAGCTTTGCACACACTGCTGACATAAAACACAAATGCTTCTTTTATTACCTGGCAGTGATTGTTTGCTGAATGGGGAATGGCCTCCAGGAACCTACTAAGCATTCCAGAGGAGTGCTACAGTAATCCAGGGGGAGGACTGGTCATTGTATCTCTGATGGGTCAGCCTATTGTATGGCCCTGAAATTAAGGATGAGTTTGTAAATGGCTGGATTTTATCAGATTTTTCTCTTTCATGTTGGGGGGCAGACTGGGCATACATTCTTTCAGGTGTGTAGGTTTGTAGTTTTCAATCTCACAAAGCCTTTATTGGATGTTTGTTTACAGTACAACCTTTGATTAGATGGCCTTGTCTACAGGAGATTTGATATGTAGAAATATAGCATGCCATCATATATTCAGTTTTCTTCTCATGGTATATCAACAAAACACTTGACTGTAATAAGATTTTACTGCACCTACTTTGTTCTTTCCTGAGAACATGTTGGCGATGAGGTTTGCAGACTTATACTCTCCTGTAGACAGCCGTCTTGGTATTACGTATTCAAATGAATGGAGAGAAGGATCAGTGACTTTGTCCCATAATAAGCTTTTAAATTGTTTTTTTTTTTTTTAAATCAATTCAAATCAGAGGCAGTGATTGGGTTTAATGGGAATTAAAAGGTCACAAACATAGGCGGGAGCCAGACCCTTTAAAGTATTAAAGACAAGTAGGGTTAGCGTTAACCCTAGTATAGTTATTGCTAAATGGTCCGTATTTTTATAGCCCCTTTTCTAGTGGTTTATATTACAGTTTTGCCATTCGCCATTCACAACTCATTCACTAATCTTTTATACCCCACACATACAAACATTCACAGAGGGTTAAGTGTCTCACCTTGCCCGGACTAGCAGAGTCGGCAATCGCACCCTCAACCTTCATTACTTCTGTGTCAATCAGGCTGCTGGCATCAGTTATTTAATTATCATTCTTGCTCTGACATCACTGCTCTGGACAGCTGTGTTTTTCTGAGTGGAGGATGACACCGTCAGACATCTCTGACCTCATGCTGAACCAGTCTCTCGGCCTATCAGGCAGCAGCAGAGGTCTGCTCCTGCCGTTAGCTATCGCCCGAGCTCACTCAATGGGCCAAACTCCAGATGGAACATCTTTCCAGATCAATCGGAAAAAGAGGAGCATCCAAAGGAGCTCCTTGGAAAATATGTGTTTGTGGAGCACTCACCGACGCAGCCTGCCAGCGCTTGTGGGCCTCAAATGGCCTCACCTGGTAAATGTGAGCGACAATATCTGATCCTGTCTGTTTGCTCTTGAAGAGCTACAAAGCGAAGTCTGTATCAGTGGCAGGCTGCCGGGCTTCTGGCAAAAGCTTCTCCTGCTAATGGTCATTCTGAAAGTCTCAACATAAATATCCACTTTCCCTTCTTGAGGAGGCCGCAAGCTGTCCAAACAATGACTGAGGGGGGACAGCAACAAGCAACATGAGGCAGCCATGGGAAAGCAGCACGAACATCTTGGGGAGTAAGAAGAAGACGCTTGCCTTTATTTGTCTTCTCCTGATAAATATGAACTTAGATCCCACATGTCTTTGCTCAACTTTTCACTGTCACCAGGTGCAGAGCATCTCTGACTCACAACATCGTGTTATTTACATGTACACAGCTGTCATGAGCCACATTAAAATGTAGACACTGCGATGTTGGCAGCTCTCAGGTTAGAGGGCAACAGTTTGTTCATTTGAAAAGTCTTTGCATATATTTAGATGCAATTCAGTCAGCACTGAAGGTGAGTCAACACCTGACTTTGATGTGTCACGGGTCTTATTTATCTGCAAACAGCAGAGTTCTTTAACGCCCATCAGCAGTGCTGAGTGGATGACAGATCTGTCAGCCTCTACCATTAAACTGTCCCTCCTCTTTACAAATCACAAGTCTGTTGCAATACTGTTAGATCAAATTATTCTGCAAATCCACATTAAAGCTACAATAGGCTGAATCACTAGGAAAACATCGCAGCTAATGACCAGAAGCAATCTCTTCAACGAAAGACATGTTTCATTGCGTGTAGTATCTTTATTTTCTGGTGCTTGAATAGCAATTATCCCACTTGATGTCGAGTATTTGTTGTGGAACAGTCAACAGAGCTCTGGTAGCTGACGTCACACCACCGAGGTATCGCCAGGGACTATTCGCATCACTTTGTGTCACTTGTGCCAGGATTTATGAGGGAATTTTCATGCACAAAATGCAGCTGAAAGTGCTGACATGGAAAAGAAAATGCTTGGGGAAAATGAATGGAAAATTATAAAAAATCAAACCTAAACTTGGAAATAACAATTGTAAACAGTAATACATTGAGGTGGAGTTAGTGAATTTGACATATACATGATTAGATGAATAGATGCTAATGTTGTGTTATTCATTAAAGCTTTGCAGATGTTAAGATGAAAATGCCACAAAGATTCTAAATGAGGAAATGTATGGACTTCTCAAGATACAGAGCAGCTGCTTGGTTGAATAGAGTCAGTGTCTTTGGGTCCATCTCTTAAGAGATTTGCGTATTTGCTCGGAGGATCTACACCACCAGCACGAGCGGCAGGTTCGGAAACACAGAGGCTCATACAGAAAACAAAGGAACCTCTTTCAGCTGAAAAGAGAATTCGCCGAGTGTAACTGCTTTATAGATCCTCAGAGGGTTTTGATCTCTACTGTCTCTTCTTCTGCCTCTGCCAGACTTTGTCTACACATAAGAGGCTGCAGCGAGATGAAAGGTCAACACGGGTACAGTGATGTTGTTGTCACTATTGTTTTCTCTACGGTATCATTACCCTGACGGATGACATGCGATCTGGCTTTTAATTTGTCACATAGACCTTACCACCTGGAATGGGATCTGCATAATTCCTGTCAACTAGTAGTCTGGCTGATATGGCTTCCAAGGCATGACATCTGGCACAGACGTGAACTGAGATCTCTACCCCCCCCCCCTTTAGAATTCATGTCTTGTCACTTGTTGAAACTTGCTGTTTTAAAGCAACACAGCAGTGAGAGAGAGAGAGAGCGAGAGAGCTCACCAATCCAGTCCTGGGCTAATGTTGCCAGCACAGACTAAGCCCAGCATTCACCATTATCATTACTAATCCTTTGCTTTCCATAGTTTATAGAGCTATGCCATTGGAGTGACCTCACAGTGAACTTTTTTCTTTTGCAAAACAGTCCACATTCAGCACTCGCCAAAAAAGACACTTCTTTCAACAGTGATTAGGAGCTCGAGCACTGAGGCTGTTGAATCATGCCATTTTGGTGCAAACTCTGGAGTCATGCACGTTTACAATATGAGCGTGTGTCTTATCTCAGTAATTCCTCATGAAGCTCATAAAGATATGAGCTCGATGAATGTGGGAAGAATAGTTTCCTCACTGAAGCAATGCGTGCCATACCTGAAAGGAAACTGACTGTCTGGACGTAAAGATAACAATGCCGCAAGGTCTTGCACAGGTAGAGTAAGCACACCCAGAGTTCAGAGAGGAAAACAGAGTTCAGACTTCCTGTCTGCTGCCGAGTCTCAATCTCGAGGAGCGATGAGTCTACTGAGGACCTGCAGGTTTTGACAAATTTAACTGTCACTCATTGTTCTGAATGAGGTTATATTTACCCATGTAAATAAAACATCCCACATGTCAGGAGACATATTATAGAGACAACCTTAAGGCTGAATAACTGAGCAAGATAAGCATAGAACAGGGAAGAGAGAGTACCAGTGGTCATTTGAAAAGAGCTTCTGAAGTCCTCTGCAGAGAGAGGAGAACTCAATTGATGACTATCTTGAATGGTTGTCCACTATTCAGGCCTTAAGCCTGGTATACAGTACACCGTACAATTTTGGACTGTCCTAGACCAAAGATGCCAAATCACAGCAATTCCTTTGGTCATGGCTCCTAAAAAGTGGTCCTATATCGTACCATGTGAGGGGTTCCAAACAGTCTTACAACCAAAGCGAGCACTCAGACATTTAGGATGCCCATCTCAGTGTGTGCTGACATTAGTACAGAGACCTGACGATTGTATACTTTATAGATGATTCACATTTAGTCTGATGTGTGAGTTTGAGGGACACTGTAACTTTGATTTTATGGAGACATGGTTTATATTATGAATATTTAACACCAAGATCTTCACAAAAAAAATCTTAAAACTAACTCCAAACCATGGACTTAGTTACTCCATCGCATTCTCAGACGCCTTAGAGACTCATTGCGGTCACACTTCTGTTCAATGTGATCACAATGAGCCTCAGACTACCTCCCAAAGCGGTTTGACAGATCAGATAACGGTCTGTTCTCAATTTCGGGTGTATTTACGTCTTTCTTTACAAGTGGTCAGGAGCCATCCAATTACTGTCAACACATTTAATTCCAGGTGTAGTTTTTCAGCTACATCCTCAATTTCTCTCGGCCTGTATTCACACTGGAAAGTAGAATCAGAAGTGGAGAACAAGATTATGTAAGCTCAACGATTGTGATTTAGACTTGGTAGACATGCTTCCCATTGGCAGCATTTGAACAGGGCACAGTTGCTTTTGGATATGATGCTGATACAGTGTTGGTCTGTCACCAGGCTGTTCATTTCTCAAACTCATTTTAACTCGACTGTCACAACTGTTTTTGCGTTCCTCCAGCTGCTTCTCTTTGCTGTGGGATGAACCGCCTCCATTCCCCTGCTTAAATCAACTGTGAAAGGTGTGAGGTGATGAAACCATCAAGAATGAGCAAATTCTACACAGGATGCGTCACTTAAAGCGTACCTTCCCTTGCTCCATAAAGAACCATCTCTGCCCTTATATTCACTGATGGTGAACTGTAATAGGATGTAGGACGTGCACTTGCTGTTGATTCAACCTTTCTGCCACACTCTGCGTAGGCCTTCAGGCATGAAGGTTTTCCTCATCATTTAATTGCTCAATATGCTTTAGGAACATTTTGCATCCTTTTTTTTGGGGGGGGGGAGAGAAATTATAGCTTGCTGGGTGTAAGGCAGGAAGTCGTTTGTGTAGCTGATGCTTGCTTTGGTTTTCATGTCAGCATGGCCACAGGGACATACCTCTCATGTCCTCTCAGTTCAGCAGTTCATACGGTACACGGCGTGTGTCATTACTGCATTCTTCACACAGTTAAAGCAGCAGAGGGTGTGATGGAGTGTCTGATATAAACCTTTGTAGGGACAACTCATAATTTACTTTGCCCTGTGCCGTAAGCTCTAATAACACAAGCACAAGAAACACTTCTCATTTTTTTTCATACATGAAGTGTTGTTTCAAATGCATGCCACACATGTGGAAAAAAGGCCTGAAGAATAAAATAAAAAGAGTAATTAACTGCATCTTGATGCTATTTCCTTTGGCTGCTGGAGGATTAATCATACTGTCAATCACAGCCAGAAACCGAGGGGAAGCAGGACCTCCAACATGGCTTCGTGTCTCACTGCGTAACCACAGGAGATGATTCAGTGCTGATGGCAGGAAATTTCTGCCTGCACCACACACCGATCCGTGTTAGGACTGAGATGGTAAAAACAGGTAGTTGACATGAATGCAATATTAGAAACCAATATAATATTTATAGTATTTATTGTGACAGCCTCACTCAGTTAGGCTTGGCAGTGCAGTGAAATTATAATGTGTGGATCTCAGGAGATGGGGTTAACATCCCATACCTCTCATTTCTTTCCTCCTCTACAATAACGTGATTCAATATAAGCTCGGTTCCTCTGTGAAAGATGGACAGAATCCACCATGCAAAATGCATTCCACATATCAGCCTTAAATGACTTAAATATCTAAACAACCGTTGGCTTGATTTTGCTTGTTGAGTCTCGAGCAGGGGTGTCAAACTAATTTTCACTGAGGGCCACATCAGCATAACGGTTACCCTCAAAGGGCCAGATGTAACTATCATACAGAATAAATCTAACTAAATGTAACCAAATATAATGTAAACTAAAGGTAACAACTCCGTAACATTCATAACTTTCTGTATTTATGACTTATTCAATTTACAAATATGATGATACAAATAGCAGAATAGACCTATTTTAACACAGGTTTTTAAGACCAATTAATCACTCGCGGGCCACATAAAATGACGCGGTGGGCCACATCTGGCTCCCGGGCCTTGAGTTTGACACGCGGTCTCGAGGATTCAATCTTATTGTCTCTGGAGAACCAGACTTTAATCTACTGTGACCCTGAGATCAACATGTTTTGAGTTTCCCTTAATTTGAATTAT
Organism: Microchirus variegatus; assembly: GCF_963457635.1. Classification (NCBI taxonomy): domain Eukaryota; kingdom Metazoa; phylum Chordata; class Actinopteri; order Pleuronectiformes; family Soleidae; genus Microchirus; species Microchirus variegatus. The sequence goes on from NC_139808.1 coordinate 14,237,854, forward strand.
AATGGCTTTGGGTGATCCGTAGACCTATGAAACCTGTCTCGTAGACCATTTTGATTAAAAACTTGCAGAAAGTAATGGCATTCCCGTTAGCTCCAGCTTATATAGTACGTTCAGTGTTAATATGTGAATGTTGGTATGAATGCTTAACTGAGATTGTTGATATGGTAAACATTGTAAAGCACATCAACGATGTTAGTGTAGTATATTGTGGGGGTTTTTGTGTGTGTCTTTTGCTCTTTCAATAACTTTTTGACCCACATTTCACTAAAATTACAAGGTGAAGAGGTTTGCTAAACTGAGTATGGACAAACATGACCAATGCAGCAGCCCATGATAAATTTGATTGCAAGTCGGTATTGAAATTGCAGTCCATAAAACAATGAAAGTACTTCCTGTGAAAAACAGTTGTGTGAAGTACTGGGAAACGGTTTCACACAGTTCAGTTTTAAATGTAGTTTTTTTTCTTTTTTTTCTTTTTTTAAATCTTGTAGCCTTCCAAGAACATTCCAATTTCAAATGTATTTGGATGGTACCTGAACTCTCAGGGATGATATCTCAAAACCTGATCAAACAAAAACAAAACTATCTTGGCTTGATACCACAAGACGAGACTACCAACATAAATCAAAAAGATCAAGCCGTATGGCCAGAATTACTAAAATCTCATAAACCGTGCAGACAAAACACCTTCACACACATTGTTATTGCATCTGCTTTACAGTATATCCTTAAGACCGTTTCGGCACTAAAAGCACTTTACTGCCAGACAGCAAAAGTTTAGCTCAGGGCTACGGGTTTATCATTACCTGGCGTGTTCCAACCTTGGCCTATTTTGAACAACAAATAACACATCATTCTTTCAATCACTGCTGAGCCAAATCGTAATTTATTGTAGATTTTGGTGTCTAAAGTACCTGATATGAAATGTTTGATTTATGAATCCCTCAATTAAAATCCTCACAACACCCACTATTTTTCCACAGCATGCGTACCTTTTCTCTGGCTCATTCCTCAGCTATGATGTCACTTTTGGCACAATTTGGACCCTGCTTAGCCTTTGCTTTCAAGGCACTGCCATAATTGTAGTTATTAAGCAGCCCCTGTCTGACAAAAAGATTCTCTCTTGCACAAGCCAGGCACGATGCCCTCCGGCACTATTCGCATTGAAGAACCAACTTCTTTTCTTTCTTCTTCATTGTTGAAAGAAATACAACAGCACACAAAGTTCTGTACTTAAGTATTAGGCAGTGTGTAAATTAAGTATCTTGTTTGGATCACAGCTCGGAGCGTGTGGGAGAAAGCTCACACGTGGAGATGAAAGTCTGCTCAAGCAGCGAGCACCGCGGTCTTAAATCTAGGAATGCCGCCTCAGTGCAGGTGTTCACAGGTGCGCTGCACACAGGCCGACCCAGAGGCTGCTGCCACCAGCGCGTCCAAGCGCTCTGAGCAAATGGAAGTATCAAGCACCAGGGAGCTTAGCAGTGACACATTTGTGTTTTCAGCGGAAAAAACTCCATGAAGCTGTTCATTAGTGCTTCAGTGATCTGCTCTGCATGGCTGCTCGCTTATTTTGACGTAGATGAGTCTGTGTGTTCTTTGACTTAAAACTGTATTTTCCTTCATTTAATGTATCGATAAAAGCATCAATGCTTCGTATTGGTAGTTATAATTATGTTGAGTAGTTTTACGCTAAATTATTTAATTAAATAAATGAAATAGAAATGCAACAGAATTATAATTGTTCACAAATTGGAAACATATGCTGGGTTTTCATGGTCGTTTTTCTTCAGGATTAAATCATAAGTTATTATTAAAGTAATCTCCATGTAATGTGTACATTTTACAATTGGAATTAGCAGCTATCGTGTAATTGTTGTTATTATTATTATTATAAGTGATATTATTTTGCCCTGTTGTAATGGAGGTGTAAATGTTCAACGGTCTGCTTTTCAGACTTCACATCCAGTTTGGATTGACAGCTGAAATGGATGATAACAAACGGCAGCTTAGTAACTCCATCTGTATTTCCTGTTGACAGAAGTGCTTTGAGGCCACATCATTAGAGATGCAAATCGAGAAGTGAAGCATGTTTAGACGTTGGTGCTGCCGGAGACGCTGGCATAATGTCGTAGAGTTCTCAGTGACAGAGCCTCAGCGTTACTCTGACCAAAGCTGTTTGGCCAGCTGCCTTTTCTGAGAGCGTCATTCTATTGAGGCAAAGTGCGGGTGCAGAATGTTTTGTTGCTGATTATTCCGGGAGTTAAGACCTTTTCTGTTGCTTGGACTGAGATCCTTCTTGACATCATCCCCAATTGTAAAGCACCCCCCACACCCCACATCCCCCCCCTTTACCCACCGCTTTCTCCTCATTTGCCATTTTCACAAAATAAACAGCATCCAAATGTTATCTGGCTTTTGCATGGTTACCATTTTGTTAATGGGCAGCCAGGCCTCTTGATGAGACTGCGAGCATTTTTGGGGGGCACAGAGTGGTCGTTGTGGCAACGTCGTTGTGGAGTGAATGAAGCAGATGTCACGGTAATCCATCAGGGAGCAGCGCCACACACCCGCTTGCTCGCTGACTAGTACACATTGCTGCGATCACCGCTGTTACACCTACTTCACTTGATTCTGACATTACAAAACCTCTGAAAAGTGTTTTTCAAACACATGGTGACGTCCTGCTTTTCAATCCGAATCATTTATTAAACAAAATCAAATGCAAAGGCAGCATGGGTCAGCATGGGTCTTTGTGAAAAACACCAACTATAACTTATGATGTAAAAACACTGCAGCCTCTTGACTCATATGATTTTATTAGATCAGCTCCATACAGGAAAACCAGACAATAAAGACTGAGTTGAGATTGATCTGCACTTTACTTGAAATCCTCGTTGTCAGTCAAACCGTGAATACACTGCATAGTTTCTACAGTCATGTCGTGAAGCCTTGCTGTGATGAAGGCTTCTTACAGTTCTATCTAAACCCACCTGACTGCTCTCTAGAGACCCCACCTCAGATTATTTGAAGGTGATTTGACCGTTAGGACAGGGCTGGTTATCAAATACTTACTGGAAGTTATGAAACTGTGTTTCTTAAACCTGAAATTTTTCTGAAGTTTTTATGTCAATAAAAAACCTGTTTAGTAGGTTACCAAATTAATTTCTGATTAATTTAGTAGTTGATTAATAATCTATTTATAATAGATTATTAATGAATATTTGTGTTTCCTTCTTTCATTTTTTCTATTTAATTCCAAGCAAATGTGTTATTTCATTTAATGGTCATTATAACTATCAGCAAGGAGTTTTTATTGTCCACTTTTTTTATTGAAAGGCATAAGAGGCCACATCATTGATACCCAGTTGAAGTCATCAAAGTGACCAATCACAGGGCAGTTCAGGGAGAAGGCGCTCCTCGTGGCTGTTCGACTTAACAGCTGCTACGCTATTCCAGCATTGGTAACAACTGCCTAATCTGCAATGAAATCTAAAGAAATGCAATATGTGCGTCAACATCAGCAGATAATTTAAAAGAAAGTTCCTTAGGTCGTCTCTCACATGTGGACCGTGTTGGTCTGTCCGTTCTCATCTGGTTGAAGGGGTTTAGGACAGAAACCTGTTATTTAATCATATTACTTATCTGGCAATCCTGCAAACTGCAGCTGAAACACAGATCAGGAAGAAACCATGAACTACACTGGGTTTAAAAAGCTGATTATTAAATTGTTGTTTGACAAATACTTTTGACAAAACTCCAAAAACATTAAACATACAATGAGGGACTCATAGAAAGGCATGTTCATGTAACATGGGGGTTACATTAGTACTGAAGCTCTCTGTAGGTAGTAAGAAGAGGTGTGACGCTCCATGAAATGGTAAATGCATCACAATACTGCACGTCAGTGTGACATGATTATATTTTTCTTCTGAGGAAATGTTTTTAGAACAGTGTTTCAGTAAAAGATAAAGAAAGGCTGAGGGGAAACATTTTACACAGGGAGAGAAAATAAATAAAACAATAATTATATAAAAATAATCTCTTACAAAATATATTCTATCATCAACATTGGGGAAATGTAACATCTGGAAGCTCATGTTAGCTCCTAGTGGTGTCAACTTAGCGTGAGAAGTCAAAATTGCTGCTCGGTCACAAACTTTCCAGACAATTAGCAGCAAACTGGAGGGAAAGAAACAAATGTAGAACAATATTATTAAACTGAGTCCACAATCAGTAGTGTAGTGTTCCTCTGCTTGACAAAAAGCCACAGGTTCCCAGATCTGTCGGTCACATTCAGCTGTGAAAACTCCAGTGTTTACGTTATTGTGTTAAGAAAAAAAACATATCTCTTTGCTCTTAAGTGCACGTGAATATACTTTGAAATAAAATGTCAGGAATCTATACAACAAGTGTCAACCCCACCTGACAATGAAATGTCAAAATGATCAGTAGTTTTCTCACTGAATAAATAATTAGTTTAGAAAAAAAAAAAAAAGAATATCCTCAGCGTCTGAGCTGAGCAGTGTTGGCTGCAGAGAATTTATGAAACGGTATCGTAAGAAACAGACGTAACATTTATGAGCTCATCGGTTGAGTCCAATACAGCGGCAAATTTGCACTGGCATTCTGAAATATGCGCACAGTCCCAGTGGAGCTTTCAGTAAATACTTCTATTTACAGGTGTACACCTCTGTCCGCTCGCTGCATGTGTTGCATCTGACGTAGCAGCACCACAGGAACTTGCAGTTGCACTGCCAAACGCGCGAGTATTGATGCGTGTTGTGTCCGCGGCCGCAGCACATCAGATCGCAGCTGTTGGGTTGCTGGGCCGTTTTGTTGCACAGACGACCCTGCGTCCCCATGCTGCCGGTCAGATGGTCGGCCTCGCAGTAGTTGGGCGACCTCTCAATGTAGACCAGCTCTGTGTCCAAGGGCTTGCGGTAGGAATGTGGTTTTTTGATCTTCAGGAACGTTGGTCGCTTGTTGCGGCTGGCTCGCACCGGCTCCACATGTGAAGCGTGGTTGTACTTCTCCTTGAGAAAGTATCCCAGCTGACGGAACTTTGGGAGCGTCGTCCAGCATGTTTTGGTGGTGCAAGACCCTGACACACCATGACACTTGCACTCCAGGCGCATGGTCTTCTCTAGAACCTAGAACAGAGGAGAAATTCAGATGAAGCAGATTTTCATACTGGAAATTAAAATGCAGTTAAAAGTACTCAAACCTTGTTAAATTGAAGTTGAGCTTCAAACCTTTGAAATTTGGCCCAAACATTTGCTTTGACTTGAGGATAAACTGATTAAATCTTGGTAGTTACAGGTCAAAATTTGAGATCACAGTGATGTCACTATCTTTTTTTAAAAATTATTTTGTGAATGCTTTGACTCGAGAGAATCCTTGAATCTTCAAGTTGTTCTTCAAATGTTCACTTAAATGGATTAGCTGATTAGATGTGGTTTTTGAAAGGCTAATGTCGCATGACGTGTTTTTGAAGTCTTTTAATTCACCGTTCACATTTAAGGCCACATTATACTTCTCCGACTGCATAATGCGTTATCCGACTTTATACTTCTGCGTCGTGGTGATGGACACGCGCTGCAATTTCCCGCCCGATCAGTAGGGGTTGCTGCGCAAGGTTGTTGTGCTTCTGGCTACAGTGAGCAATGGTGTTCGAGAGAGAAAGAGAGAGAAAGACTGTTGTTGTTGAAACAGTGGCCGTTTCTCACTTTTCTGTGTGACGGAACGCAGTTTTAAGATAATTTGAGGCGAGAAATTGGCCATTTAGAGTCTAAACATGTGCCGTGTGTGTTAAGATATGACGTATTTATAGTTTGGCAGCTGCGTTTTCGGCGTGGATCAGCTCCGCCTCTGTGAACGCTCGGGTGAGCACTGTGAGCCGGCACAGAGCAGCTTCGCTCGGCCTGTCCTGAGGACCAATCGCAGCTCTTGCCGTCTCCGTTGTCCCTTGGCGGAGTGACGGACACTTAAAAAATATTTCGTGCAGTCGGAGACGACGCAGAGGCTCTTCGACAGGCTCTGCGTCGACGCAGAGGACTCTGCGTAACCTACGGAGAGCACTTTACGCAGAAGTATAAATTGGGCTTTAGGGGTCACCGCAGCAGATCGGCCTCCATCTTGTCCTCTTCTGTTACACCAACTGTCCTCTGCGTCCTTTTGGACAGGCAAGAGGAAAAGAGGCAGGAGCTACCTCTACTCTAATATTCACCGTATCACCTGTCTCACTGTCATTCACACACAGGTATTTTGTCTTGCTCCTACCAACCTTCATTCCTCTTCTCTGCATTGCATACCTCCACCTCTACAGACTCTCTTCCACCTGTCCCCTGCTCTCACTGCAGATTACAATATCATCTGCAAACAACATAGTCCGCAGAGACTCCTTTCTGACCTCGTCTGTCAACCTGTCCATCACCGTTGCAAACAAGAAGGGGCTCAGAGCTGATCCCTGATGTAATCCCACCTCCACCTTGAACCCATCTGTCACTCCAACTGCTCACCTCACCACTGTCTCAATGTCCTATGTCCTGCACCACCCTCACATACTTCTCTGCCACTCTCCTGACTTCCTCATGCAATATCACAGTTCCTCTCTTGACATCCGATCATACTCTCTGGGTGGTAATTCAAGTGTATTTTTAACTTCTACACCGAGTAAACAACGTTTTTTGAGTTTTGCTTGAATAAAATACACATCACTTTAAAGGAGAAACATTTAGTAATTGCAACATTACACACAATCTCTTACAGATTGTTTGTTAGTGTCTTTCCATCATGAGGAACTAGGAAACATCAGTTTGGTGAAATACTGATGGATATTGCATGAATAGTTCCAACAGGTTGAGACAACAGTTTTCTAGCATTCCAAATGAATGTAGGCATTCCTGAGATCTCAGGGCTGCTTCAAGATGTCTCTCTATGGCCAGTAGCAATGCAGGTTTGATTCTTTCACAAGAAACATTCAAAGCTTTACCACATGCACATGAAACAACCACTCGCACAAAAGCGGACCAATCTTTTCAACTTTGTGCACGTTGTGTAATTAAAAAAAAAAAATCCCTTATTAGTTTAATAGTCATGGAATACAATGTAGCTCTTGTGATCTCATCAGAATTACCTCGAGCACCCAGGAATATTTTCGCATGGTGGCCATATATGATATTGCAGCTTCAGCATTGATCACGATCACAGGCCCAAAGAACAATTTTACCTTTTTTTTTAAGTGGCATGTGTGTTTGATTCTGCGAAATATCTTCAACTAGAAGCGCTGTTTGAGAGCACTAGGGTTGGGTCAAGTGACCGATTTAGTGATATCGTTGTCCCTTCATGTGCAATTCAATAATCAGTACGCCACGGCAAATATCAATATTTTAATTAATAAATGAAGGTGCTGTAATGTAAACGGTCCCGGTAAATCACCTAATTTGTGCTTCTAATAAATTAAATATAAACCAACCAAAAAAAGTGGGCAATGATGTGATATCTGTCAGAAAATAGCAATTAGATATTTCCCCGCAATTCTTTCAGCCCTAACAGTAAGCCATGACAACCACAAATCGTTGATTTGTTTATGGTAGCTGAAAATCAGTCTGTCCAAACAGATGCATTCAGACACGCAGTATACTGCAATTACTTATGAGTAGTTGTTGTGACTGAAGTGACAGTATAATCGGTCACTTCATTGAGATGTTTATGGTGACTGCACTGGCAGCAGTGAAAGGCCTTTTCATGGTAAGAGTGGAACCTTTTGGCGGGTTTGGCAAAAGCAGCTGGGGTATTCACTGTGTGCCTCGGGCTGAATGACATCAGCTTACCCTCCTTCCTCCTCCTCACCCTCGCTGGTATTAAAAAGCCTCACCCTGCTTTTTAATTATTCCACTCTGATATACCCTCAGACTCTCTGGAGTCTCGTGGGGTAATTGTCAAAAGCCTTGGATGCACACAGCTTAGCGTGGTCATGCTCCCGAGATCTGACAAACATATAATTCACGAAGTTCAGTGAAGTGAGATACCGGCGAAGCTGCCATTGTTTGTCTAACAGAGCCCCTGTAAGCCTCCCGTGGCACCTTTTACACTATTGTTTATTCTTCTCATGACATTTGAAGGTCGACACTCTGACATCATCTCCATTTAAACATGAAAGCCTCACAACGCTAATTACAGAGCTATCACTTTTGTAAGTGCATATTAAGAGATCCACACACTATCACAGTGTGACTGATGCCAGCCCTCAAGTACAGTGTGAAGCCGTCTCCCACTAAATCCTGACCGTCGCACGTTAAACAACCCTGTCGCCAAGACAAGACCACATATTGCCTCTGTGACACTGAAAACGCACTCGGATCCTCAAAAGTAGTCTGATGGGAAAGCTGTGGGGCACAAAGAGCCCATCAGCTCTACATGACTCTGTGTTTGTCAGTACAGTTGTGTATTGTTTCCATGTTATCTGGCCCTGCGAAAAGTTTCCTCCTAATTCTCATAGCTGTGGATCTAGACCAATGACAGTCCGCTGACTGGGCGACAAAATCGTCGCTCCCTTGCGACCGGTGTTTCTTCTACGCCCGTCTATTTTCAAATGAAGTGAATGGCTTTTGAGCACGTTCCCACTTCCATGCGCTGTTCTCAGTCGAAAGGCAAGCCTGACCAAGGGCCTTACCATTCCAAACCAGGCCGTACTGTACCATGACGAAAACATGGCTAAAGCTGTCTTCCTCACAGCAGAGTCACTCGCTGCAGACGCTCAGTGTATGTCTGTTTTTTTTCCAGCTTGTTTTTGAGCTTTACATCATAGCCAACGATGTTGAGAAACGATCACAAAAATGTCTTCCGTGTCTTTGATTTGATTTGATTGCACAGCTCATTCGGTGAGTTCCACATTGGGGTGGGTTGGCAATGCTAGCAGTGTTTTGGCGTCAGAAGTTTCACAGTTGAGCTTAAGCTTTGCCAAGCATGACTTTCTCCTGACCTGTATTTTAAGTCTCATCTCATCGATCACTGTAGTGGTATCACTTTAACTTGATATAGTGACTTATATGAAGTTCTGCACAGATGTCTATGTGGTTTTGTTATGATCCAGATCAGTGGGGTGGTAGCCACTGGTCTCCCTCTTTCTCCTTCTCTTGATTGTGTCGTCTACCTCATGCCGTAGGGTGAAAAACATGGGGCCAACAGAATCACATCACACTTGACAAAGATATTTGAATGATCAGTGAAGTACCTTATACATTCTATGTGCATCATCATCATCATCATCATGTGGTCATCAATGGCACATAATCACATGCGATTGTGTTGCTTTCCCACTTAAGTTTCCAGACCTACTGGAGCCTCGGCCCCAACCCATTTGCCAATATAAGTTTCACTTCTCCAAACTGTAGCTTTGCATAGGTACATGGAGTCGGTTATAATATAAATGAGAACGTGTTTTGTGTCTTCCACTGCCACTTTAAAAATCATAGAATTTTGTTTGGAACACTTAAACCAGATTTTGTTCCTATGGTTAAACCACTACACAACCTGATTCCATGTTAGTGCCTTCATTTGTTATTGCATGGATGCTCTCCAGTCCATTTGTGGGTTACTTTCTGGGATTTAGTTTAACATAAGATGTTATGATCATAATTTTCCTTCTTTTTTGGGGTTTGTTTTCTAATCCAGCCATTAAATTACTTCTGAAAGGTGTTTCTAAGGTTTCAGCCTGTGTTCTGGCTGTAGACTCCATATCATTCCTTCCATTTTGCAAGGAATGCTAACTTTACTCACAGGTGACATTTCCTCTGTGTTACAGTTAAGTAAAGTTGAGCTGGAGTGGGAGCATTATTTAACTTGACTACTGTCCTTGTCCCAGCTTACAAGCACATTCTGTGTCTTTCTAACTTTAAAATATACATTTCTGTAAGCTGACAGATCATTGATTTGGTCTCCACCTCAGTCCAAAAATGAACTGCTCTGGATTCAGCCATGTTGTTTCTGTCTTTAATTCTGGGTGAAATAATCCCTTAGTCAACTGGGTCTTATTTATAAGTTCTTACTTGAAAAATAGATTTTTAATGTGACTCTCAGTCTCAATGTGACTTCCTATTAAAATAAATGTTTGAGACATCTCTCAGTATGACTGCTGCTTCAAATGAGACGTCAAAAGAAGGCTGAATCGCCACAGACTCCTCACGAATTCTGTTGTGCATACAAAATCAAATAGCAGCTCTGTCTCTCTGGACAGATATGTTACAGCTAAAGTGGCCATAAACGCAGCAGCATCTTAGAGCACACACAGTTTACCCTCAGACTTCCACTGATGTAGTATTATGTGTCTTCTTCCAACAAACTGCTCTCTCGTGGGGTCACTTTGTGGATGACCATGCAATTTGTAGTGATTTATGTTTTGGCTCCCTATTTCTGTACAGTGGGTAACAAAATCAGAGTCTGGCTCATACGCTCTTGTATCGTCCTGGGGCCTCATTTATAAAACTTTTTTGCGCAGGATTCACCTCAGAAATTGGCATATGTATGAAACACAGACATAATTAATGTTCATTCTTCTGGCGTGATGAGAAAGATGCGGTAAAAGCAGAGAGAAGACAGAAGAAGGGGGGGTTGTCACACAATGTGAAACTGAGGTACTTCCACGAGCAGCGGGACAGTGCGTGGAAGCGGAAAGCGGCTCACGTTCATCACTATTCGTTTCTAAAGTGCTTCCAAGCCTCTGTGGCCATGTCCATCACAGTCGCATGACAGTTTCTCATAGAATACCACCTGAGGGCTCAACGTTCACACAACGTCAGCAGGGGTTTTCATGCACCAAGATTTCCCTCGACTCCCTGAATCCTTTTTTACGACATTATAAACTGTAGATGATTAAAGACCCAACTTCTTTGCAATCTTGCACTGAGAAACTTTGTCTTTGAACTGACTGTCAATTCTCTCACAGGGTTTGACACAAAATGGTAAACAACCACTTAACACCGATTGGTAGATGCTCTGTTTGTACCAGTCATGGTACCCTCACCTACCCCAAAGATCAGAGGCGATTGCTTTATGACAGCAAGAGAAGCTCTGCTTTCTTTAGAACATCATAAAATAAATGGTCAAATATGTATCGTTTTATTTACATTTCTTTACTAAAAGGTTGCTTGAACCAGATCAACTATATGGCTAGTTTGTTCAGAATCAGCTGTTTATTCTTCTCGTACGTTCCCACAGCAGCACGTCCCATTAAAACCAGTAGAGGTTTAGCTTCAATTGATCTCTATGAGAGAGCACAGCTTTGTTTCACTGCGGTGAGCGAGACAGTGATAAGATAAATGCGGCTAAATCGCCACTTTCTGGGAAGCTCAGCATCTCTGGGTGTCAATGAAACAGTGGACGTGGACGATTGGCATCAGCGTGGTGCTTGGAGGAACTGTCTGTCAGAATTTATGTATAAATAACTGTGCCTGAAATGTTTCACAGACCAGCAACTGCCACAGCACGACATATATTCGTACGACAAAAACAATACCGTTTACCAACTATGAAGGGACTCCGAGAGGAAATCCTACATTGTGTAGCTTCAAGTAAAAGTTCAAGTCATTCAACAAATTAGAAATTTAAATGTTGTTCATGTCTCAGTGTTAGAAGACGGTTTCGCTTAACCTCAATAAATATAACGATAATCATAACGTGAACAAACAAAATCTTAATCTCAGACTTGCTAGATTATTATGCCATTGCTAGACACTATATGGAGAAGAACCATCCATCAGCCGAACCCATTGATTTATTGGTATAGGGGGCTCTCTCTTTTTTTTTAAAAAGAAAAGAAAACAATAATCATATTCTACACATAAGGACGTTTCTGTTTTATATCAGCTTAACGCTGATCTGTTTGACTTGGTTAACCACAATATAGCTAGTTAAAGTTTAAGTTACTGTGTGTTTTTAAAGTCATCTTTCCCAAATCTGTCAGTTAGTTTGTCCGAACTCACCGATCCCCTGACTGTTCCAGACTACTGGTTTTTTTTATGAATTACTAAAATGTAATAACGAGATTCAAGTCGAGCAAATTTGTCCTGAATAGGAAAGTTAATGATTAACCTTGAGACCAATTAAAGATGTGTTATTAAATTATCTAACGATTTCGGTTTCATTTGTACCAGCAGAGGGCACACATCTACCACAGTGATGAAGAAGTTAGCCGAGGTGAGGTGAGATGAAGTGGCCTCTGAGCTACACCTTCATTAATAAGAATACATTTCCTGAATCAACTGGTCATTGTTGTTTATTTTACACGTTAATCAACAAGAACAATTTTGTTTGCTTTGGTGCTCTAGATCAGTGGTTCTCTGAGAAAATATTGAGCTTCCCAACTATCTTGGACACTGGTATAGTGAAATTAGATTAAGATGGAGCGAGAGATGAGGTGACGCTAACTATTATTATTTAATTTCTGTTTGTTTGTTTGGTTTCATTTTCTACGCACTGTGGTCAAAATTCCTCAGCTCCACTCCAATCAGACAACCTGGTATATGCAGTAGAACAGTGTTTCTGATTTTCCTCCAAGTACCACCAGCTGAAACTTGCGTACCACTAGTGGTACACATACAACAGTTTGAGAACCATGGCTCTAGACCATGCAGTCCATGTGTGTGATTTTGAGTTTGTGGTAAAGCCTGAACATGTCTATCCGTGCATCGCTGATGCATTTTTAATTGTTTTTTAAAACCTTAGAGCTGGTCTCACATGGTGAGAATCTGGTCTTGGCTTATTACTGGTGATGATGATGATGATGATGTGGAACATGCTAAAATAAATAAACGCAAATATACCAGTGTTCCAAACATACCTTGCGTCCCACTTCATTGTTATGTAAATTCATGAGAGTCCTGGCGTTCTGCTTAATTTCCCGCGCGTCCACAAACACCTTGGAGAATTCCAGGCCGTAGTTGACGTCTGCAGAGCAGCCTCCCCACTTCCAGCCTTCCTCCTGGTTGTAGAAACCCTGCTTGTCCTTGTCACAGCCGCAGCCGCTCAGACTACCCTGGGTGCAGGCTGCGGTGACCGCGTGGGCGACCCCGGCAGCGATGATGGCATAGGTGAACGCGGCCTCCTTACTGCCTGCGATGAAGAGGAAAAATAACATTTTTCAATCACAAATGCTGACAATCACTACCTCAGATTCTGCCGAGCCTCCTCGCATACCTGACATAGCTCCCTGAAACCAAATCAAAAATACACGAGTCAGGCCAAGTCTAATTCATTAATCACGCCCTCTTTATAAACAGATACCGAGTTGTGAATCGTGTAGAAAATATAATAAAGCCTGAAAGAGGAAAAAGGAAGCCGTTTACCAGGTAGCAGGTAGTAGTTTTTGCAACCGTCAGGATTTGTATGATTTAATAACTTCTCCAATTAACACTCTTTCTATATATCACATATGATGGATAAAGAGACCATTCAGTGGAAGACAACATATTTAATGTTTAGGCCTTATTTTGGCTCTGGTCCCAGCTGCCATCACACTAGAATCCGCCCTGAGGAGGTGAATCTGAGAGGCATGCACAGCCTCCCTACATAGATGGATTTCCACTCCATAAATCTGACTCCTGCAGGTCAAGTGTGTTTTCTTTCTTTTTAATTAAAATGGAGCATGCGTGGAAACCCTCCAAAAAGGTTGTGAAAATGCTCCAATGAAGTCGTAATCTTTAACGGTTAAACCAGCGCAGAAGCTCTTATGGTCACTTTTTTATTTTTATTTATTATTTTTTTTTTAGCTCAAGCTGAAATCAAATTTAGTCGAAACAAACTGATGTGAATCTATGCTGATGTCTCACAGCGGTGCACGACCTCAGAAGGGTATAATTTAAAGGCAAAGCAGACCTGATCATCAAGCGCAGCAGCCACCCTAGCATTACATTTGTAAACCAAATATATTAACGGTTACATCACTTGCAATAAACTCTGTGATCTGTGTGTTTTCAGTCCATGTACAAGCAGCCAGTGCCCACACTTCAGTAGCCAGCTTTGGTGGACGGGAAGGATACGCTGACCTAAAGCCAAAATGCTGCCATGCGGCCAACAACAGTCCCGAATTTATGTATTCTGTCAGGTATCAGTGTTCCAGTCTGCTGAAACAAAACAATAGATCGAGGCAGGCTCGATGCAAGGCAGCAAGATCCGAGCAGCGCAAGCCGACCTGGAAATCAGCCTCGTCCTCTAACTTGAACAGGTTTTTTTTTTTGTTTTTTTTTTTTTTTTGGCAATGCCTCAATAATTTGCAATTATCTCCTCTCACTGAGATTTGTGTAAATCCATCGCATCGCTGTGCCTTTAGTAGTTGCTCTACTGAAACACGCAGTAAAACACCCCCCTGCCAAAGCTGCAGAACCTGGAGGGAGATTTTGTAAACCTGGGAGAAAGTGCTTGTCTGAACTTGAAGCTCCTGAAGGGATGGGATGGGGGGGGGGGGTTATTTTATGAACACATACATGATGATCATTCAGCTGAGAGCAGATAAAGAGCATGTCAGTCTGCATGTTTTGTGCAAGCAGAATACACTCAATCACAACAGTCAGTCGTTGGTTTACCCGTTTACCCTGTTTTTACCCCATTATTGTTATTATTATTATGATGCACATGTTTGCTCTCATAATGAGCAGCAGACATAAGGTCCCAGTGCTTCATCTTAACACAACTGTCAGTGCAGAAGTCACTTGCACATCAAACTATTCATCGTGCAGCTGTTATTTTGCTGCAAACCTTCAGTGCGCTTGACGATTCATACACTATATTAATGTGCAAAGTAGCAATCATTATAAGATTATGTGAACCATAATCCCTAATGACACTAAGGAGTGAAAGATGACTGTGTGTGTGTGTGTGTGTGTGCGTGTACACGTGTGTGTTCTTGTATTTCTTACCTCCCCGCTTCAGCTTCGGGGCTTTTTCTGGCATTAACCCTGACCTTGTCAAGAACAGTAGTCTAGTTTAGGGTTTAGGGCTCAGGTTTGAGTTGTGTTTAGGTTTGGGTTAAGATAAAGATGAGGCATTAACTGGAATAAGGCTTTGTTTTTGTCTGAATGGAGAGCGAGAGAGAGATGACGGGATGAACTTACAGGACAAGACAGTGGAAGTGAAATACCAGTGTGTTTAAAACTGACTTTCCACTTATTTCCACTGTGGTGTCTTTGGAGTATCGCCTCCGGACTTATTCCACATGTACGCTCAAATCTTGGGGGTTTATTTTCCCACCGAGAGCAGATGCTCTTAGAGTCGGAGCTCTCGGGGCTTTCAGACATTTGTCAGGGTCAGCGATTGTGTATCTTGGAGGAAACTCTCTCAGGGACTAATTGTGGACATTTTAAGAGCAGTTTTCTAGCTTTTTTCGAGCCCTTTTTAGTGTAAAAGCTTCATGCAGTGATAAATAGCCCATGATATAAAAGGTGTAAGTACAAGCATGTTCTGTTTGTGACCTGTAGCTGCTGATAAAACATCACAATAATTAGTGAGCACAATTTAATTTTCTTCAACAAAAGGAAATATTTTATAAATTAACCACTAGTAGAATATCTTTAGTTGTGGACAAAACAAGACATCTGTTGTCATTTTTGACATTCTGACGTTTTATGGACAAAGCAGCAATTAATTGATCGAGAGAACACCCTAATCAATATATTATAATGAATAATACACAATATATCTATGTCTAAATTACATGGATGTTTATGCAAACACTCATTCTTTATTTCCATAAACATGTTTTAAATCCCCAATTAACCAGTTTCTTCAACTTCTATTAAATTTTCTGTCATTTATCGCCATAATTATCAATATCACCTGATTTGAAACGTTTAATTCTGATAACCTTTTTGTGCGCAGCGTACAGTTATCGACCTGCTGGTGTGACATAGAGTAGCTATTAAAAAGAATTAATAAATAACATGACTCAGCCCCCTTAGGCATCCCAAAATGATTTTATTACATACAATATCTTTAGTTTTTAGATGCATAAAGCAGTGTATGTTACTAAACTAAAAAAGGGCCACTCTTGATGGGTCTGATGGGAGTACTGTTCATTGATTAATCTGTCAATCATTTCGCTGGTTAATTGAGTTTGGTTTGTAAAATGTTGACAAATTTTGATCTGTGTTTTTCATATCTGGAAATGATGAGGTTCTCAAATGTCTTGTTTTGTCCACAAACTAAAATGACACAGTTTTAAAGATTTCTTTGTCACGTGGAGCAAATAAACTAGGACATATTTACATTTAAGAAGCTGAAAACTTGATTTTTTTTTTTTTTTTTTTTTTAACCAACAACACAAACCAGTTAATCATTCTCAAAGTATACTGATGATTCATTTAACAATGATTCATGGTTTATGTGTCAACAAAGCTGCGCTGTACACGTGCAAAGCCCTAATTAAATACATTTGAGACTATAGCTTTGAGGGGTCATCAAAACTAGTAAAGTGATATATAATTAGAATATTTTACCATAAAACATAATACAATCTCCAGAAAAGCTCCATCTCGAGACCTCACAGAATAAGTCTCTGCTGCATGGCCTACAGCCTGCTTGTTTTTGTGTGTGCGTGTGTGTGTGTGTTATTTTTTTCATTTATTAAAATCACATCAGAGTGCGACGTACCCACTTTGAGCTCTTTTCCGAACACGGTCCTCTCTCCCAGGGCCGAGCAGTTCCAGCGTCCGTGTCGGAACTGGAACTGACACTCGTTGATGGCCATCTGAACCCCCTCTCCGATCACGATGATGGCGTCGGGCCGGCTCTGACAGATCGTCCTCTGACGAGGAGCCAGGCCCGGGATTTTGTTGCAGATGATGCTCGCTCCCAGCGCAACCACCGTGGACAGACCTCTGCGACACAAGGTGACACGTTACAAAAGTGGCGCGTGCTTTTGGCCACATTTGTCAGTGTAAATCAAGTAAATGGCGTTTTGATGGATGTGTGTGTGTGTGTGTGTGTGTGTGTGTGTGTGTGTGTGTGTGTGTGTGTGTGTGTGTGTGTGTGTGTGTGTGTGTAGTAAAACACTAAGTGCTTTCTCTAATTATTATATCTATGTACTTTTATTAAAAAGTACCTTAGGGAAATTCCTTCTCATCCTCTACTAGAAACCCACCTAGAATTAGGAGCTGCGCGCCCGGGGCGCAATGTGGGTTAGGTACCTTGCTCAGGGGTACTCTAGCCCTTTAACCTGGTTAGGGACTTGCACCCGCAACCCTCCGGTTACAAGCCAAGTTCCCTTTCCATGTGAGCACGGGCTGCCCCGCATTGTGTGTGAACAAGCACGGCGTATGACAACTGCATGTGGTCCAGCGACATCCCTGACTTTTACATTCTCACCCCGGGAACACTGTGCGTAAAGACAACCTGTGGAACATCCCTCACTCTCTCACTCTCTCACTCACTCACCCGATCTTTAGGTAAACTACTCCAAGGCACAGGAAAAAGTGTAAAATCCAGCGCCGCGTCTTCCTGCTCATGGTGCTCGGGCCACTTCACTTCTCTGCTCTTTTATTTCTCGGCGGAGTCCCGCGGGATCTCCAGGTGATCCGAGCAACAGGCGCGGATAAAGCAGCTCCCGGGCGCAAAGCGACGTCTGTGGAAATAAACTCGTGTCGATCTCATTTGGTAGGTGTCCGGTGGAGCTGCGGGCCCGCGGCGGTGCATTGGAGCTGAGCTGGTGCTCAGGTGCGCAGCTCCGCCTCTGTGTGTTCCGCGGTGATCGGGGGCCCCGAGAGCGCGCGTCCACCTTTTCTCCGTCAGGGCGTGTTCTGCCTCCCTCCTCAGCAGCGGCCCGCTCCAGCTTCCAGCAGCCTGCAGGTACACGCTCAGCTCATCTGCCCTGACACACACACACACACCTGCTTGCTTCAGCTCACACACACACACACAGTCCTCTGGATGATCCGTGAACGTCAGGCCTCCATCCCTGCGCTGAACAGCAGCGCTGCCTTACAGTGGGACACTTTTTATTCATTTTCTAACGATAAACGCTCCTCCCATTTATCCTCATCCACCCAAACCCAACTTAACCACCACCTTCACTTCATATGTGTGTGTAACGTTACACCGCCATAGATACAAAAGGGAAAAACACACATTTACAGTTAGAAGTGTAATACTTTTTTGAATGCAGACACTGAAACATGTTCTTTTCAGTTTAATTGTCTTTCATCCAACTGTCTCAGTAGTTTATGTGTGTATATATATTTCTATATTATTATTATTATTACAAGGACTACTTAAAATAAATACAAAAAAAAAAAGATGAACTCTTTCACCAGATCAGCATTTGGGAGTAGTGAAAATAAGGTTTCCTCAAGTTAGTGTTTAAAGTGAACAGCAGTACAGGTCTGACCTTGAATGAAGAGTAAAAAAAAAAAAGAATGAATGATTCAGGAGTGCTGTGTGAAGAACACAGTTAGTTCTTGAAGGGATTATTGCACCATCTGCTGTCACAGCTGAGGAACTGCGGCCATCATCTTCAAGTAACAAACCAGCCACAGCCTGGGGTTAATGGGTGGACATCTATAGAGTTAAATAACTGTGGGATTATACGTTAGAGATTAAGTTTTGACTCGTGGTTACTATAGTAGACAATAACTCTTTATTCAGGAAGTTTTATTTCATCTGCTGTACATGATATTGTACATTTGCCTAAAGCAGGTTTCAAACTTGCAGCCCGCGGTCCACATGAGGCCATCTACTCAATTTAATGTGGCCCACCACTTCATATCAAGTGACATCCCCTCTACCTTTTAAAGTAGGGGTTCTTAAAGCGGAACTAGACCGGAAGTTCCAATTAACGATGTTTTTTTGGTGTGCCTCTGCGTCATTACCTTGTTTACGAAGCCCTGACGGTTCGAAACAAACAGTTCAGCCATTGCTGAGAACGTTGTGTTTTATTGTAATCTCGGGGCTCAACGAGATCACTGAAAATCCCGTAATATTTACGTAAGCAGCGGTTCTCCTGAACAACCGATCGTCCTGCTCCGGGCGGTAGTCCGGGCACATCCGGTTACGTACATTGAACCGCAGAAGAAGAATACGTCCGTTGTGGAGGTGTTTCACGAGCAACAGTGTCTTCTGACTCTGGGTCTGACTCCGGTTTAAAGTCATAAAAGGGACTGCGGCGGGGAGTCGTGACGAAGCTATTTTTAAACACTGTTAAAACAATGTTTTGATAATGAGGAGCAGTGCATCCACTGTTCCAGAGGGGGGAGCTGCGCTTCTGAGAACGGATATGCTGGATAGTACTGGCCAATCACAAGACTCTGTCTTAGTTCACTCTGAAATCTCGCAGCAGAAAATCAGAAAAGAGGATTTTTATCGGCTCGTTTACAGCAACTAGGAGGTATTTGACCATAAAAACAAGTTAATATATGTAAGTAGACCTCCATAACTAATATATAATTTATGTTTAGTATGCTTTAAAGGCACAACTGTCAGAACATAGATCCTGAATATGCTCCTTAGCTATTGTCGTCAACTGTGACCAATATTTTACTAAGAAGAATTTAATGTAAATAAATATATATAATATTTCTTGATAAAGATGTCAAGTTGTAGTTTACTTGCAATCCTGAACATCCTGAACTTTTTAGTGGTTGAATGATATGCTTGATTCATTTCTGACTTTGGAGTTCAATTTATTTGCCAAATGTGTGTGTGTGTGTATATACAGTATATACACATTAATTCTCAAATGTCTTGTCCACAAACCGAAATGATTCAGTTTTGATTATTTCTTTGTTACCTGGAGCAAAGAAAACAGAAAATATTTGCATTGAAACATCAGAGAACTTTCCTTTTCTTTCCAGACTGGAATTACAGATTGCAAACTCACACAAGGAAAAACTTAATGAAAAGCTCATCATGAAATATTCACCTGCTAAATTCTACATTTATCACAGTATGATGCCGTTACACTGGGTTTTTTTTGACTGTAAAGTTTGTGATTTTTCCCCCTCCCCTGTAGTAACATCAAAGTCCATTAACAAAATAATTTTTTTCATTGCAACTACTGGTCTATTGCCACCTTCTTTAGTGAGTGTGTACTGTATGTAAATCCTGATGTAGAATTTCAAACAGTCACATAATATCACATTTAATCTCATAGGTGGACAGAGCAGAGGATACACAACTGTGCCACAATGAAGAATCACTGATTTTCTGCTGGGAATCTTGTTTGCATCGAGGATCCGACTCCATCCATATTTCTAATTTATTTATTAAATACTTGATTAAGTATTCTGATTTTGATGATTATTAGCGCTGAATGTGTGAATACATCATACAACCACACTTCAAAAATACCTGGGCTTTTACTTTAATAAAGTAGCAAATCACAATCACAAAGCAGAACATATGTGAAAAATAAATTCATTTATTATTTAATTTATGGAGACATGGAGTACAAGCTAAGACAATACCTTTTCCCAGAATCAATGTTCTGAGGGAGAAATCATACCAGGTAACACAGCCATGATTAATGAGGAAAACATTTTATTTTTTTTAGAAGTTATTTCATAACAGTAGAGATGCCACTCCATGGGGAAGGCAATAGATTGTATAGTTATCTCCAAACAGGGCAAAATCACTACCCTAAAACTATACAATCTACTACCTCACACCATGTGAGCAGCTGGGAGAAACGTGCTCATCAGAGCCACATGACAGCACAGCTCTCAGAAAGCCGACCATCATACTCTGCACAGCGGCGATTGAGGTGCGAGTTTGGCACTTTGAGAAAGACAGTAGGTTGAATAGTTATCTCCCAGTGCGGGTGTGACCCTAAAACTATACAACCTACTACCTCAACCCACAGTGTAAACAGAGGTGTAAGATGCAGTCAGAGTGAAGATGAGGAGCAGTGATGTGGTGAATCCAGACGTCCACGGCTAAAACCCTGTACAGTGAACAGAGACATAGAGAGGGGAAGAAGTTAACTTCTACATTTGTACAATATTCAACTGGAAGAAAAAAACAGAGCACTAATTACAAATGACTAAGTCACACACATTAAATTGTTTCGCCGGTTACATCAACAGGAAAAAAACGTGACTGTTTTGTAAATTTTTGTTTATATTATATGGTGAATGGTATGAAACAACTATAGTATATAATGAGTACTACTATACTATACTGTGGTGAGTGCACTTCACTGGTTGGATAATAAACAGGGAGGGAGATTATGTTGATACCGTGCCATGTCTGGGTTTATCAATAGAGAAGGGTGCAAACCGAGACGCTGGTAAAATCAGCTGTTAGTGAGGTCTCTGTCTGACAGAGAGGGACAGTGAGCGACAGAGCAGGCAGATGAATGATTGTATTTAAATCGCAGTGGGGTTCATAAAAAAAAAAAAAGACTGAATCAATTTGACACGGTCATTGTTGATTCTGTCGCCACGCACTGATCAATGTATGGGAAACTCTTTTTGGTCCCATGTGACTACATTTGTCGCACTCTAAAGCCATGATGGTAAGAGAACAATCAAATCATTTATAGTTCAGTACCATGGACAGCAGCTGGCTAAGTAGCGCCTTGACCTCAGCTGTTTGCACTGGTTGTGACAAATTAAAATATGCAGGTTTGATTTCTGATTTGATTTAGACTATCTGATTTGATTTAGACTACACTGCACACCTGAGTTTGTGCCAGCAGAATACTGGTGGTGCCAAAACACCCCTAAGACAAATCGTCAACAATCTGTTAACGTTAGAATGAGGGTCTAAGCATTTATCAAAGATCAGGAAGACCTATTCATTGTGAAGGTTCTGAGTTATCGGGAAAAAGATTCTCAGCGATGTTTATTCAAGCCAAGTTACAGGCCTCTTATTCAGTTCTTCTCAAATATGGGTGGGAAACTGTCCCGCTTACACTAATAACTATAACTAGACAATAAATGTCAGACTGATCACAATGCCATAAAACAAAAACCAGGCTGTGTTTAAATTATATTACTAGATTTTCAATGGTTAATTATCCTCCTGTTTCGCTGCTTCTCCAGTCAATTAAATTTTATTTGTACATTATCTCAAGGCACTATACATAGTAAGGCAGAATATTATAGAGAGAAGAGAAAACCAAACAGTTCACACGGTGACCATGCACTAGGCACCAGTGGAGAGAAAAAAACTCCCTTTTAACAGGAAGAAATCTCTGACAGAACCAGACTCAAAGATGTGCAGCCATCTGCCTCAACAGGTTGGGGTAAAAGGAGAAATGGGGCACAAAGACGTGGGGAACAGAAACGACTACAATGTCATTTACAGTGCTGCTACAATCTTGACTGTAAAGGCCACATTATACTTCTCCGGCTGCATATGCGTTATCCGACTGCGTCACCACAGAGACGCCTCAAGCCTTTGTACTTCTGCGTCGTGGTGACGGACACGCGCTGCAATTTCCCGCCCGATCAGTAGGGGTCGCTGCGCAAGGTTGTTGTGCTTCTGGCTACAGTGAGCAATGGTGTCCGAGAGAGAAAGAGAGAGAAAGACTGTTGTTGAAACAGTGGACGTTTCTCACTTTTCTGTGTGACGGAACGCAGTTTTAAGATAATTTGAGGCGAGAAATTGGCCATTTAGAGTCTAAACATGTGCTGTGTGTGTTAAGATATGACGTATTTATAGTTTGGCAGTGGCGTTATCGGTGGATATCAGCTCCGCGTCTGTGGACGCTCGGTGCTCACTGTGAGCCGGCACAGAGCAACTTCGCTCGGCCTGTCCTGAGGACCAATCGCAGCTCTTGCCGTCTCCGTTGTCCCTTGACGGAGTGACGGACACGTAAAAAATATTTCGTGCAGTCGGAGACGACGCAGAGGCTCTCTGACAGGCTCTACGTCGACGCAGAGGACTGTGCGTAACCTACGCAGAGCACTTTACGCAGAAGTATAATTTGGGCTTAAATTGAACATCGATCGAAACGTCGCCTCAATCGCAACTTCTGAAAGCAAAGGTGGAATCGAGGATTTAACCCAGCCCCCCAGTGTGACGTCCTGCAGGCGTGCCAGAGGGGGAAATAAGTGTTGTGGTTGTAACCATTGTAGCACAACTACAAGTCACCTTCTCCCACTAACCCCGAAGCTAACTACAAAACAACCCACTTTAACACAGGCAACTGTTCCGTCCATATTTCCTTCTTAAAATTCAACTAGTGCTAAAGCGATAACTAGCGATATAGGCGTGTTTGTAGTATCAGACAAGCATTTCCTGGTTATTGATAAATTCATAGTGTTGATACATTTTCCTTTAATTTTGACAGAGTGTCAGAGTGGTTCATTGGAAACAAATTATGGACATTATATCATTAATGAAACCATGTAGATAATGATGAAAATGATCCTACACTAAACTAACAAGTCTAAAAGAGGGGAAAAAAAAAAAGATCGAGAATAGAATTGTGACCTTAAAATCGAAAATCAAATGATCCAGAATCGTGACACCCCTAATGATAAAAATGGTCATCTTACCCACAGCACGAACTCAAATTATGTACAGTAATGTCCAATAAAGAGGAACACTTCATGTTTGTATTACAGAGGTTAACGGTTGGTTTACTAAAAAAAAAAAAAATGATGCAAGCTACTGTCTGGCCAGGACAGAGCCATGAAAATACATATTTTAGAGCGAGGCCATTCCTTCAAAAACGATATCATGTGTTATTTTAGATAGTTTGTGTAAAATAAAGTGACTCCTGACATTAAATAGAAACACAGACCGTTAAACTGTCTCATAACGACAGGAGAAGCGAGGAAGCTAGCTAGTTCCAATAACTGGCCAACGTGACTGGGCATTTGAGACGTGCAACATCTTATAGGCACAGTTTCGCTGTTCGCGCAGTCATTTTCCTTCCACATGGAGCAAGTCCACGCATGACTCCGGTGTCAAAGCCGCAGCAGCAGCTCTCTTTCTCTGCCTCAGTTCACACGTCGTTAGCGTTAGTTAGCAACAACTTGCTAGCTAACGCTAACGAGGTGGCAGCTAGCTAGCAGCACGTTCCAGCATGGTGGAACAGAAAAGCAAAGGTCGGGTAAAAGTGGAGCTGACTAGCGCCTCCGTTATTAAATGGTAACATACTCTAGTACAAAGTGTTTAAACACGTACCCAAGCATCAACATACAGTGATTACAAAAAATAAGATTAATAAAAATCGAACCTCTCTGCCATGTCAGAAAGCCTCTCCCTCTGGCTGCTTCTTCTTCTACGGTCGTTAGCGCAGCTTCGATAGTTAGAGCCCCCTTCTGTTTGGGAGTGTGGACTACACGACACCTCCAATCATGTCAGGGATAAAGGGGTGATTATGGCTAATTTTCATAATCGAATAATCTGTCAATTATTTTCTCGATTATTCAAATACTTGTTTGGTTCAGAAAGTGTTGATTGGTGTCTCCCAAACACTGAAATGGTCGTTGTTGGAATGCATCAAAGTACTTTGTTCAAAATTCACGTATCTGTATTTATATTTTTTAGCAACTTTTACTCAGTTGCTAAATTATGCTAAATAATACAATCAGAAGAAGAAGAGTTGGTAATGGTCTGTATTTATATCGAGCTTCTCTAGTCTTGATGAGCTACTTTACAGTACAGTTTTTGCCATCTCATTAAATGAAAGTGACATGGGCAGATGCTAACAAAATGACACGTGAATAAGGCAAACATGTTGGCATATTTGTAAATGCATTGTTCTGTTTTGACAGCATTAATATATTAATTCGATAGCGTGCGAGTATACTCTAAAGACATGCATACAGAAATACAAAATGCACATGGAGGTGAATAAGATACTATTTTTGTTATGTTTATTGTAAAATGTGAGTTGTGAACATCAATATTTTTTAAATTCTCAGGCAAACAAGCTTTTTTCAGTTTGTTTGGTTTGAAATAAGCTATAATTTTGTCAAAGTAGCTCTCAGAAGAAACAAAGTCGGAGACCATACAGTATACAGTATGTGCCCATATAAAACAAATTAGATTGGTTTCAACTTTTTTATTTTAATTATTATTATGAAGGTATACCAGTGCAGTTCTTGAAGTGTTCAAAGGTCGATATGGAGGATTGTGTTAAAGTGTTGAGTATCAAAGACACTCATACACACAATGATTTGAAACAATATAATAATTCTTGCAAGTATATACAGTGTTTTTCCTTACCATCTTAAGAAGTAGATAGTCAAAGTTGTTGTTTTTTTTTACTGCTGTGTGTGTGTGAAATTTCCCCAGAATCATATAAAGAAATCATCAAAATCTCCACAGCCGCTTTGTTTAACTTGCTTGTACCACCAGGGGGCGCCTGATTCACACATATTCACTAATTCTTGCAAGTATATACAGTGTTTTTCCTTACCATCTTAAGAAGTAGATAGTCAAAGTTTTTTTTCTTTTTTCTGCTGTGTGTGTGTGCGAAATTTCCCCAGAATCATATAAATAAATCATCAAAATCTCCACAGCCGCTTTGTTTAACTTGCTTGTACCACCAGGGGGCGCCTGATTCACACATATTCCCAATGCAGCAGCTCATGCCAGAGTATGGGTGAGTGAGAATAATACTGCACACTCTTCTTTCTAAGATGAACTATTGATAGATTTAGTTCACACAGACTCACGTAGCTTGCGGTCAGTTGTGTTTAATTGTGTAAGAAGTAGGCCACTGTAACTGTGAAAAAATAGTGCTTGTTGAAAATTCTGCACAGTAACTTCACACCCTTCATGTTATTATTATCATTACTGTTCCACATTCAGCAAGTGTCAGCAGATCAGAAGTTACATTAGTGTCATGAATAAGATGAGAGGCAGCCCTCAAAACACACACACATTCTTGAACAGCATTCTCAGTGAGGACACTCGCCAATAGATGTAATGCCTTTGTGAGCCCTTTACCCTAACCTTAACCATCACAACTAAATGACTCACCCTTAACTTAAACCTAATAGTATCCCTCAAACCAAAATATCCCCTTTGAGGTGTGTCAGAACATGTGGAGCAGGAAACTGTCCTTATTTTAACTGCATGTCCTCACTTCCTGTGGTTTTTTGGTCCTCACAAAGATATATGTACAAGTAACATACACATATATATATAGAGAGAGAGAGCAGCAGAATCCAGGCATAGGTCAGTTCAGCTGAGGCAGACAGTTTTGCTAACATGTAACAGTGGAGGCAGCTTGATGTTTGACATATGCCTGTACAACAGAAGAAGACTTCAGCGAGAGTTTTTTCTCCCGTTGCACAGTATTAAAGACATAATTGATTGGGATTGGGAGAGAAAATGCAGTGTGGCCAGTTGTCTGCAGTGCTAAAACAATAACCACAGCTTAGTACTTCTACAAGAACAAAGCAACCTCACAGCCTGTCATCAAAGCAGCTTGAACTTGCTTTGAAGCTAGTTTAACCTGCCTGAGTAACAAGCTGAGTGACATTTTTAAATAACATGATCATCATTGGAACATTCCTCAGTCAATTTCTAAATACTAACACATACTGTACACAAATATTACAGTAGGACGCATGACAAACTGAACACAGTGGCACATTAACACAGAATGGCAGTGCTTGACTCCGTTAAGTGCTTCAAACAACAACACAATCCTAAACCTAGTACACATTTTCAATCCTGAAAGACAAAAGATTGGCAGATCTCTGCAGAGTCTGATGCAAAGATTGGATATTAAAAAAATACAATAATGCCCAAAAGTCAGTCATACGTTCTCTTGTTAGACTAATGATGTTAAGGCTTGATCAGATGTCTTCATTCAGTTCCACAGCTTTGTCACGCAGCTCGTGAAGAATGGGAGTCAGGATTGCTTTCAGTGTTGTGTATAAACATGCATTCTTCTCTGAAGCAGGGTCAAGCTGGTGATGAAATTTAAGAGAACTCATTAATACAAAACAATTGCTGCAACATAACTTTCAAATACAACATTTAAAGGTTGTCATAGCCTTACAGTTAGCATTTAATCTGTACTATAGGCCTTGCTTTACAGAGGCTGCCATCTTGGACAAACCAGGCAGGATGTGCATTTCCCACTTTGAAGCAGAAGTTTAATATGTAAACGGAAAATAATAACATACTTTCTGGTATGTAAAGGCTACCATAAGCCATGTTTTATCATGGTACAGTTTGGGTTGGTACAGTTTGGAACAGTAAAGCCCTCAGTTCGGCTCATTTGAGCTGAGAACACTACCTTTACTTGGTAGGCGTGGTGCGTGACGTTGTACTTTTGCTCCGACAATGAACAACAACATTAAATGTGGCACAACAGACAACACAACAGAGCAGCTCAATGTTCCTGCTCAGTTTGTAGCTGTTTCAACAAGATGTCAAGCTTTGTATGAAAATAGACTACCGCCAGTGAAGAAACACCAGTCGCAATGGAGTGTCGCTTTTCTGTCGCCCAGTCAGTGAACTGACATGGGTCTAGCTCCACCTGTACCCTACCCATTGTTTTGGTACCCCAAGGGAAGGGTAGTGAGAAATGGAATGGTTGGTTATTTTGGTACTATTCCTAATGTGAACGCAAAAGAAAACTACGTACCACACCATTAACTGAAGGCTCAGCATCTCATGTTTATCCTCACCTTTGTAAACACTGTTATTGTACGGTTGAGAAAACAAGTTTCCACGTCTTCGGGCATTGGTAGTAGATGAGCAGCACAATCGAGAATACAGAGCAGAGTGAGTCGGTGACCCTGGCAGCAGGAAGGAGAGGGACATAATGTCAGAACACTTGGCAACAATTTCAGCTTTACGTATACGTTTTCATGGTCCTTTACAAGACATTATAATATCATGTTTACTTTTTTATAAATAATCTTTTTTAATGACATGATGATGATGACATCCGTTTTCTGAAACAATGAAAACAGAAACAGGAGGTGCAGAGACACACTGATTTGTACAGCTGTGAGTGTTGTAAGTGACGGGAATCTGTACCTTCTCCAGTGAATCGAGGGCATTCTGTGGGTTTACATCCTTCCCACTCAGAGCATTTATATCCTCACTGCTTATGACTGGATCCCTGAGCTGCTCCAGCCACGACCACATCAGACTGGAGAGGACCAGAGGGTCTCTCTCCATACACAGCCTCTCCCATGCTCCCTCTCTGGAGTTCAGCTCCATCTATCAGCAAAAAGCAAACGCAGAAGTTTCAAATATAGTGTCTGCAGATGTAAAAAAGAAAAAGAAAAGATGCATCGATTGCTTTTTAATACTTTCTACTTAAACTGTACATTAGTGGTTTATTGCTCTTAATACTGCATGTTACTGTCGGCTATACTTGCTGACATGTTACGGAGGAACCTACCTGCCACTGTAACACCTTAGAGGTAAGATCTTTGTCTGTCACATCCTTGGCCAAAACTTTGGCCACCAGCAGGCGTCTGTTCTCTGGAGGGAGCTCAGCCTGGGGGGTGATGAGTGGACCTGTGACACCCCCTCTCTCTGATCCACCCACTGTCACAACCACGTCTGGCTGCTCATCACTGGATGCAAGTCTGCTGTTGGTTAAGGCTGGTAGTGCAGTGTCATAGTGGGATTTTTTCCCCTGCTCTGACAGATCTAAAGACAAACTCTGAATCATTTTATGTGGCTGTTTTTTTAAAAGGGTAGACCAAGTGTCTTGCTGTGCTTCTATATTTGGATCCTGGAAAGCTCCAGGAGAAAGGTCACATGGTCTGTTGGGGTTTGAGGCTGCAAGGCTGGTATGAGACAAGGACTGTTTGATCAGGTAGTTAAATGGATTGATGTTCCCCAGATTTCCTGAATAGTGCTGCTGTGGTGTAAGTTTATGAAGGACAGGGTCGCTGTAGCTAAGTCTCCTACTGTTGAAGAGACATTTTTGAGGGCTTTTTATGTACTGTTTCCTCCACAGAGGGTCCAGGTCATTATCACTGGTCACAGACTGATCATGAGAGGTTGGGGTCTGCAGCGCTGCTGAGATTAGTGGGTTAGATAAACAAGGAGGAACAGGAATCCCCTTCCCTCTCATCTCCTTCCCTAGCTGCTGAAGGGCCTGTTGGGACACTGTCTTTTCCACCTCTGCTGTGAGGTCTGGGATCTCTGGCCATTCCAGCTCAATCACCACTTGTCTGTTGGCTGCAATGTCGAGGAGGAGCCTGCACACCAGCTGTACAATTTTTGGGACGTTCTTCATCTGCCGAGCCTCGTAGCCGTGCAGCAGGTGGCGCTGTCGAGCGAGGTACTGAGACAGGGTGACCGCATTCGCTCTGGGCTCTGCGCAGGAGAAGACGCTTCGAAGAGGAGTAAGGAACTGGGCAAACTCCCTGACACAGAGCAGTTGGCCTCTAGTCTGGATGGAATTGGGTCTCTTGGCTCGTATAAACAGGATTGCCTGGTCAGCACTCATCCTGGATGTGAAGACCAAGTAACAGGCCAACAACACGCCTACAGAAAGACAAATAACAGATTTATAGCAGCATTGTTTGCCTTTACCAACAATTAGATTGCAGTGTACATCCATGTCTGTTTAAACATATATAAAGTGAAGACCTTGGAGGATTTTATTGAAAGAAGTTTATTGAGCAGGGATGCAGTCTCCATTTCTGATTGGCCATATGAGAGCTATCTAGGGGTGTTAAATGGTATGTGCTGGTCAGGTGTCAGAGTTTTAAATCCTCTCCTAGACCAGATTATGCAGCTTTAACCTTTGACCAATTACCAAATTATGATTTCATGTTAACATTTTTCCGCATTTGAATTTGGCTGTTGATACAGACCTGTTCTTCCAAGACCTGCATGGCAGTGGACGGCCATTTTTCCTTCTTGGACTGCAAATGACATGACTTTCACCATGTCAAGGATCGTAGTCAGAGATGCCACACCATAGTCCTTCCAGCCAAAATTGTAGTAATAGACTGAAATAAACAAAATCAAGATAATTATTTTTTAGAGCTGTTCAATATCTTCCTGATAATATTTCAGGCAAAGAATACAAAGCATTGCTGGCTTCATCCATCTATCAAAGTAAAGTCTTTTGGTCTTCCAGATAAAGTTTTAAGTTAGTACTCAACTTAATATTGCACACCTTTAATGATGCAATGGTGTCAGGCTCATGATGGACAGTTACGTAAACAAGATTACACTAGATTACACCAGAAACAGAGATAGTATTTTTGTTCCAATATTTCTTCTTCGCTGTCAAGAGGCAGATGCTAAATCTCCCACTGTTTACCCTAACAAAATGGTAAAATAATCATATTTTAGTATTGGCTCAGCTCACTTGGAACCTTGCCAGAGCAGGTGGTAAAAAAAATCACTAATGGAAAAAAAAAAAAAGAAGGAAAAAGTTGAGCCGAGCTGTGCAAAATCCACAAATATATGGATAAATAATTCAGACTAATGTGCTAAATTTCCATCACATTGGCATAAAGAGCAAATGTAAAGGTAATGAAGGCAATGTTCATTCTCTTCCTTTCATGTCCAAATGAAGTCAACACTATTCAAGATGCATGGGACGCTTTGATAATCTGACTAAAAACCTCAAGAGAGCTTGTTAAGCAGAGAAATGAAGAGTGCAGCCTTCTGCACACATCACGTGTTTGAAATCCCACAGTAATTACATGGCCACAACAAGGGACAACATTATGTTCCAGGTGTAAGCAAAACACTATTGATGGTAGAGGTAATGAAGCAAGTGTTGGTGTAAGGCTTAGTAGTAGTTAGACATTGTGTTAGGCATTTGTTAGGTGTAAAGCTGAACCTCTTTCATTGATTGTAATTTCTCTGATGATATCAAGGGTCACATGCTGAGTCACTTGGATGTGTGTTGCATATGCATGTGGGTTTGTATCCCGTTACATGTTAGAGTCCACAGTCTGCTAGTGACACTCACTGCCTGCCTCCATGAAGGTTTCTGGTCGATAGGTGAAACCGCTCTCCTGCTCAAGTGGGTTACCACAGCTGGCGTGTTCCCCAGGCCGCTGCAGGTTAATAACCGTCTTCAAGCCACACCTGAGCAAAGCAACAAGTTTGAACACACAACAAACCACCACAGGTCAACACATTCATAGCAATATTACTATCTCACAGCACTGCATGTGAGCACAAGCCAGCTGGAGCAAAAAGCAATCTACAAAACAAACACTCTACATGTCATTGGTAATCTACAGCATAAGCATGAACACCAAAACTAACAGAAATTAAACTAAACTTTTCAATTGTTTGAAAGACAAAGTGAAGTAACTGTACCTTTGAAACTGTTCAATTATATTATATTTCTCTACGATTTCAGTAGAAGGCCTTGCCATAGCTAGCAAGTTGTCAGTTATCCTGCACAAAGAATATAACAAGTTAGTGGATTTGAGGAATAAACAACAAATATCAATATTATGAATTCATTGCAAAACAACCAACACCACACCAAAAAAAGCTATCAAAAGAGTTTTCCAACTAACTGGTAGAACAATTGTTTTTATTCCAAACCACTTTGACAAATCATTTTGACATTACTTAAATGTATGTGCTTGGTTATTCCAGATTGACAAAATCACACTACAAAGTAAAAAACGGGACAACTTAATTGACTTTTTATGGACTTATTGATGTTGACTCATTAACCCTATGCAAAAAGCAACATGACCACTGTGTAAAAGGTAGTGTTGAGACTGGACAACGTACCAGGATGAGTAGAGTCCTTTGATTGCCTGATCCTCATTACTCCATCGAGAGGGATTTTCATATTTGCAGGCCTTCCCTCCACAGGCCATGGAGCACTGCATGTGACCAGGGATGACATGCCTCAAGGTCTCCCCCATCTTGGTGTATTTCGCCGTGGGGACCCTTGCATTGGCTGAAAGAAAAATTAAAAGAAAGATATGTATCATTCATAATTTGAACTTTCCTCGCCGGGTTTATGCATTATACCCCTAAATGAATCTTTATTGTGTTTACATCTCTTGCTTTTACATTCAGTAGGAGGCTGAGACCGCCACCATGACTCTGTGGGAAGAGGAGGAGAGAACCTCTAAGGCTGAACTGCATATGCACAGCAAGACCTTCATCAAAACATCTGGTTCCACATGTACACCGTCATCTCTCCAGTTAAAGAGTGCTGTCCTCTGAGCTGCTGCATTTCACAGTGACGTCTGTGCTGTAACCAGCACTGGGAGCAGCTATGGACTAACAAAGGCTCATGACTCAACACAGCAGTGCTGTGCTTGTAGTGAATCACCGCACAATCATCACCCAATGGCAAAGAAATGCAAATTCAACAATTTGGTTCATCAGTAGCATCTGATGGGTCTCTATGACAACCATCTCCAAAGTCTATAATAATGGGAGATGTGTATTTGAGACGTAACATTCACACAGATTTAAGGCAGACGACTTGTAACTTAAATGGTAAAATCAACATCGCGTGTTTTATCTCCTGTACTTAGACTGAAGTGGACCACAAAAACATGACAGTCATCTTTTGTCACGCTTTGCCTACTCATAAGGCCTCCAGAGTCTCAAATATAAGTTTTAAAATTATTAAAAAGTTGATTTTGCATAATATGTCCCCTTTAATGCTTGTCTACTGCACAGCAGTCAAACATAACACCAACAGCTGTTGACAAGCACACAAACACCTGTGTTTACATAAAACATGTTGGACTATCTTTTGTGGTTAGCTGTAGGTGACTGGACTTGCTTGTGTTAAGTTGAAGACGTTTCACCTCTCATTCAAGAGGCTTCTTGAGTTCTGACTAACTGGTGGAAAAAACAGGTATCCTATATCCTGTATCCTGCAGCCTCAGAGGCTAAATACAGAGGTATTTATCTGACGTATTTAGCCTCTGAGGCTGAAACCTGTCTAGAGAGTTGTGAACTTGAACCATCCATATTGTTCATCCCTCTCATCCAGTTTCAACCAGTTGGTCAGAACTGAAAAAGCCCCTTGGTTGTCCAGTTGACAAAAGATGAAGATGACCTGGATCACTGAGAATCTTCACAGACAAGTTGGGTTGTGAAGTTTGAATGAAAAACATTGTCAATTCTATTATTATGAAACGTATTTTGTTATTACAGAGCAACATTTGTTGATTATTTGTTGGTCTACAAAAATACAGACATTTAAGGACATTTAAGTGGCAGCAGACCCATTTTAGTGTCCCTATCATTTGTATCATCACTTTAATTAAGCTGCAGGAACAGTGCCAATGTGCTATGAGGGGGCACCAGAAAAAAGCACATCAAACAATTATCATATATATAACTATAAAAATAACTTATACTATAAACGACTTTAAATGGTAGTATTTCCCAGTACAGGCAAAACAAGACGTACATATTTCTTCTTAGGTATGAACTGTGGAGGGTGCCCATTACCCCAATCTCCCTGGACCTTCTCAGTGGCATCGTTTAAGAGGCAACAAGAGTCAAGGAGCCTCACTTTCCCCTGTGAGGTTAGCCTGTGTTTTTAAATGTTAATTCTTAGAATTCTGGGAGATGTGCTTCAACAGCAATTTAAATTTACTGAAACAGTTAGCAGCTAAGCATAGTCTTGAACCAGGTCACATTAGCTAATGTTAGCATCTTGCTAGAGAGATTCTGGTCAGACTCTTTCATCATAGCATCTGTTTATCTTTACACATAATATTGCTTCTAGGGACTTGTGTAGCCTGATTCCTTGCACCAAGTTTTTTTTCTCTGATCAGGTGAAAGGGGAAGTGGATCTGACAGTGGGACTTCCTTTGCCAGTTGATGGTGTGCAGATGATTCTAGGTAATAAATCAGCTCATGACAGTGTCAGGAGCGACACCACCTTCCCAGTAGTTTGCTCTCCATCTCCAGTTGAAGTTGAAAAATTGGAACTCCCGCAGCAATGAGACAAAGGTTATAAAAAATGCTCCAAATGTTCAATTTCATCTCCCTGAATTGGCTTTCTCTGTGTCTCATGCAGGTGTGTCCTGCAGAGGAGATGGAAAGTGCAGCACATGGATATTTCTTTGACGAGGGCAAGTTGGTGAGAAAATGGCTGCCACAGGGTGATGCATGTAAGAGATGGCTACCAACGTGGTGGCTGGACAGGGTTAAAACAGAACTATGACAGGGTGTTGCGACACATTTACTGTCCCACGTTGACAGTAGCCGTTACACATTTCATTAAAACCTGTCGCATTGTCAACTCAATCCATTACACCTGCTCCCTTGCATCCCATGCATGCCGTTAGTCAACCGTTTGAACACTTGGTGATTGACTGATTGACCACCCAAACCCAAGTCTGAAAATGTGAAGAAAAATGTCAATAGAGGAGTGGCCAACCACAAGAGAGTAGGTTCTCTGGGGTGTAGTTTAGCTCCAAAAACCACTCAGCTGACCGAGGCAGACAGAGAGAGGAGTATACTGGCTCATTCTGCAGAAACCAATGGGTTTTTCATAGGGTCCTATATAAAGCAGTACTGTAACTCTACCACAGGCATTGTGCTCAAAGTCCACTCATTACTTTAGTAGCCAGTCCAACTGAAGCCCCCAAAAATCTTTGCGGTTATAGTCAGCTCAGAACACTGACTTGTGAGGTTCACACCAAAGCAACTGAAACCTTGTCCTTATTTCAGATATACATTCATATCATAGGACACCTGTCATTAGCAATTTTACCCCAGACAATACATATTAAACCACTGTTCTTATGCAATAGAAAAGATGACACTTCCTTATTTATAACCAGTATACTACCTACTGAAAAAAAGTGAGTGTAGCAGCAATCAAACAAAAAATAGCCAGTAAAGAAAATCTGAAAGCCTATGCAAAGCGTGCAGGTGCAAAAAAGAGGAGATAAGCTATTGAGTATTGTGCACTGAACTTTATTGTTATTATTACTTTGATTAAAAGGCAATTCAAAATCCACCAGCACAAAAAGGTTAACACAAATCAACTGACATAACAAAACTGCATCCTCAAATGCACACATGTAAGGTTGAAAAACTGTGTGCTTTCTCCTTCCTGTTTGCAGTTCCTAATCACCTGTGACAACTGCTATACCCTATCCTACTGTAATTAACCACCTGTGCCCTGTGGTGCACCAAGACATCCGCAGTGCACACACAAGCAATGACGCACAAAACAGTCCACACCAAAATGTACTCCAATAGTGAGTGTGTGTTTGTATAAATAAGTTCTATGAATTCCACTTCATAAAAGAGAACATGTTCTGGGTTGGAACAAAATATTTTTGGCTTGTTGACAAAATGAGACATTTACATCATAGTCACTTTTAGATTGGGGAAACTGATCAACATTTTTCACAATTTTCTGATTTTTTTATGGACCAAACAAAACAAGACATTTAACTGAGAAAGTAGTTGGCAGTCGGGCTGAACAAATTTGAATAAATATCTAGTTGTGATTATTTCGACAGGAATTGCAATTGGGATATGATTCGCGATATCAGAGGGAATGGTAATTTTTACTTGATGAATAATTTTTTGTTTACAGACCTGGTTCTGTCTCCTTACTAAAAGCTGGCCAGCAAAGGTTCAGCACAAAAAAACCCAGCTGGTCTGTCTTCATTATTAGAAATGTATTATTTAAAATGCCAATTGAGAAGCAAAGCATTTTAAGTCTACAGTCACCAGCATAATCATCACATTTTGTTTGTGTGTTGTATATAGCTCTCCTACCTGTCTCCATATCTGTGTTGATCTCTCCACCTCGGACTCCAGTTATGGGTAAGTCACTCAGGACGCTGACTCCAACTGCCATGGCAGGTGGGCTGAAAGGAGTGAATAAACATTGTTTAGAGGCAAAATAAAAGGTGTGAAAAAAAAATTTGCCTCACAAGTACAAGCTTGGCTGTGCCGATGATGCAAACAGTCAAGAGATGCACACAAATGAGATACGGAGGAGCATGAGATGTGTTGCCTGGCAGGATCACCCAAGGGGGAGCGAGAGAGAAATGTGCAAACCGAGCCACCAAATCAGCAACTCATGTATTAGTCTGACCACTGCACCTCTGGGAGCAGGTGGGTGTGCGCTGGAGACCACAGTGGGAGCTGGGAACACTTGAGATCCTAGGTGCTGTGTTACAAACCACACTAGAGATGAGCACAGACAAAACAACCTCTGAGTTACAAGGCAAATTCATCCTGTTTCGCAAAGCAATAGTCACTTATCAATTATTCAAACCCACACATCCACCTACGATTTTGTGGTGTCAGAGCAATACATCTACAGTGCATGGGATTTCTGTAGCCTGATCTCACCCCTGTGCCACACAGTGTGTCAGTTTAACTCCAAAGACCAAAGGTTTCTCAAGTTACATTCGGAACTACAATGGCCCACACCACTTGTGCTAACTGAAGTTGCAAGAGTGAAACAGTGCACCTCGCTGCTCTCTGCCTCACTGTGGTCCATTAACAATTGAGCAGGGTTGGTACAGTTCACCTGATAACTTTTTGATGGGCAAACAACTCCATGATCTTTGCTTTTTTTTTCTTCTTCCTCTTTGATCAATTTGGTCATTTCAATCAAAGTAAGATATCTAAATCAGACTAATTTACTATGAACCTGCTTTTTAAACTGAAAGCATTATAAGGATGATTTTTAGATAATGCACAAATATCCAGTCTCTGCAAATTGATCAGGAAAAACTGAAATGTCATGATAAATTCTTTGTTTAGTAGTTTTTATTGCCCAGGTTTTTACAACAAGTTTCTTTTATGAAGAAACACTCAAACCTATTGTGTATCAAATTAGTTAGGAATTGAATTTGATATTTGATTACTAGTCTTTTACTAGTTAATCAAATATTTGAAAGTTATTTACTTTCTACTTCAGCTTAGTGTGTTCCACTGTTAAAACAGTTTTTGTCATTGTGTGACCCACCATTGTAATTCCAAAAAGTTTGGTAATAAAGCAATATGGCAGACGAGATGTTGCTATTCGAGTTGTTGAATGTAAGTGTGATGTGACTACACATCTTCAGTACAGTAAGTGGTTTTAAGCAAATAAAGCTCAAAATATTGCAGCAACAGACCACAATCTACAGATTTCTGACAGCAATGTATAAAATCACCCACTCATTAGACACTTACCAATGTATTGTCATTGTTAATTTAATATATTAAGGTGCATTGATGAAAAGTATACATTTTTCTATAGCACACATATTTGAATGTAAATGACAGTACTTTAATACTTTAACTGTCTGAATTTTAATTGAGTTACTATGCAATAGACTGCAGACAATTAAGTATATATCTCACTATCAGACTTCTAAATTGTCACAGCAAGAAAAGGCAAGAAACATGTGCTATAATATAATATAATAATAATATTTATTAATAATAAATTGAATTCAGTGCAGTGTTTGATTGTGATGTCGGACAAGTAACATGGCTCACACAGAACATTGCATTCATGAGCAGAAGTGTTGATAAATGCTGGATACAGTTCCATATTCTCACATTGATGATGATGGTGAAACACACCGGTGCATGAACAACTCAAATCACCTTTAAGTCTTTATTATCATTATTATTATTTGGGGGTGGGAAATCACAGATCTTCAGCTTTCTAAGTGTTCTAAATGTGAATATGTTCTAATTTATTTGCTCATTAATGACTGAGCTATACTATTGTTATAGAAACTAACCGACAGATTAGTTGATTAAGAAAATAAGAGTTGGTTGCAGTCCTAGCACAGTTTTAATCATTATGGGTCACAACATTGCACGAATATCCCTCTTTTCAGAGACCACTTCCACTTGAAAACAGCTTTAGTTGTCTTTGTCAAGTGTGAAACAGTATCATCTCTGACTGATATGTGCCAGAGGAGAAATCAAAGTTAAGCCAACCAGCATCTCTGTGAGATGAATAAAGTATCTATCTAATGACAGCACTCAGTCTCGCCAACTCTGTCACTACAGATACTTGATGCTGATTCATGTTCACCTCATGCCGTTAACTGTTGTTCTACCATGCTACTATAAAGGCTTTTTCAAGCTGACAAACATCATAACCTCTGTGTGACGCTAAGCATCCGAGATGCTGCTGTTGCAAGCTAATGATTAGCTCAATACCGGATGCTGTACTGCGTTAGCTGAAGCTAGCACTGAAGCTACGGAAAACCCAACTTACAGTTTCCTGTCGTCTGTCTCCGGGTATGCCTTAAGTATTTCCAGCATAGTTGATTAACCTATCTAAAGCCACAGTCGTTTTGTCGCTGGCATACACCAAACCGGGGTTTTCTACTTGCCACATCATTTGGTTAGCTAAGTGAAGCCAGCTTGCTAGCAAACCGGGCAACCTGACATGTTGTTGTTGTTTTTTTTTTTTTTTGTTACAATAAAACTTTATTAGAACAAGTATACAATACAATGCATACAATTGACACGAATTGACGAACAGAGGCAGGGGGGCTAAGATAAATTGTAAATAAATAAAAAATAAATAAATAAAAAAAGCTGATACAAAAGGAAAAAAAAATCATAGAAAGACTTGTCAAGCTTACATAGGGTATATGTTTTTTAATTATTATTGGGGCACTCAAAATTTAAGTAAAAGAAAAGCCAGAAAAATGTGTTTATCGAATTTAGATTAAAGGCAAGTTAATTAAATATAAATGATTACTCATGCTATTAACATGATCGGTAAAACCAAACATGTGAGGACAGTGTTGAGGACAGGACCAGAATAAATTAACTAGAGTTGTGTGTTGTTCACAAAAGGTGCAGCTAACATTACTACCCTTGTTTATTATTTGTACGTGTAAGAGTTGAACAAATCTTTTTAATGAACTGATTCTAATGATTTACCTCGCCCTCAAGTGTGTGTGTGTGTTGCTTATAAAACAACATCATGGTAGTTTTAGAAGATGTTGAGTTAGATGTTGGGCAAGATGGTGTGTCGAGAATGCAGGTCTCCTGATATAAAGGCTTAAACAATCAGCCTGGTAAATGTACAATTATCAAGAAATATTTTTTTGTCTACCAAATAAAACTAATTTCAAGTAAATTTTACACACTGGACCTTTAAATGTGAGAAAACAAACAAAGGAGATGATTTTGACCTTAGGAAAAGTTGATCATTTGCATAATCAACCACCGCTATGGAGAGGGTCAGCAGCTCAAAGTTCCTGAGGGGCAAATCATACAGGTTATACCTGAACTGGTCCTGCAACACAATAGCTCTTACAAAGAATGTTCATAGGCAGGAAAAATGAACTCACCTGTTTCAGGATGACAACAACGACACTGGAAATACTGAAGCATCGCGACACACTGCATTAATGTGTGGTTTGAGAACTGTGCAGTGGCTCAGCAGAAACCCCCGGAGAAAATTTGGAGAGGAGCAGAACAGTTCATAGATGCTTCTTCTCCCACAGTAAGTGACATTTCAACTGACGCTTAACATGCTTTAATATGTATACACTGTATAAAACAATCTATCGGTGTCTGATAATTACTTTTTTAAAAGAACATTTACAGTAAATGACTGTGTCTTTAAGTATTTTATTTACATTTTTTTAAAACTACACATACATACATCAGTGACATTGAGCACTCTGTAATCATATATTTTCCTTATTTTTATATTTATACATTCATGTATTTTATTGTGATGAATTGCTATGCTGAAGAAGGTGCTGGTCTTGTGCATGCCTGAAAAAGAGGAGAGGCGGATTGAGGCTACTCCCGATAATCTTATTTGCCGGGTCAAGTAGTCCACTACAGGTGATTGATCAGAACCACATTAACAACTTGTATAGGCTGAGCTCTATGCTGATAATGAAATGTGTATTTTCAAAATCACCACATGGTTGCTCCCTAAATCCACAATGTGTCAAATAATATACACCATTTGTATATTATAATAACATAACATTTAATGTTAAAGTCACACCAATATGCTCCTAACATTTAATGTCAATTTGTCACCTCCATAGCTTGCCTTTTCGGATCAGGGAAGGATAAAGCCTGTTTTGGGAGTCATGGGTCTGCTGTTTGGATGGAGAATGTCAAAAATCGCTCTGTTCAGCTTCACTCTGGCAATGACCATTTTTTTTATCATGGGTTCATATATTTTATTATGGAACAAGACGGAACTTCTTATCACTTCTGCACCCACTCAGCCCAGTGCTGCGTCTGTCACGGCTGCAGTTGTCGCCACAGCAGGAAATCTTCCAGTTCCACTTGAAAGCAGCAGTTTAATAGATGTGGAATTTCTGGTGAAACTGGTCAGCACCAAACTGGAGTATGCACCCAGGAAGCTACCAGAGGATAAGGAAATAATCGAAGCGGAGCCCAGAGTAGGTTTATTGAAAAATCATCTTACAAACTGTTGCATGTTAGTTCAACTATGATAAAAGTAATGTTTGATATTTAGTTCTACAATGGATTGTGTTTTTTTTTAAATGCATATGGCTGTCATGTAGTGAAAAGTGTTGATCTACAGTAACAATATGGTGGTCCAGGTCCAAATAGGTGATTGTAAAGCACATAGACTGAAAGGAAAGAATGTATCAATGAATGAAATATATATATAAAATCAAAAGTGAGTAGGCTGAGGATAAAGCTTATTAACACCTACTCCACTTGCCTACAGAATTAAATTAACACAATATATGATATATGGTTATTTTAGCAGTATGGTAATTTAAGCCATTTCCAGAGGGAATTGTTATCAATGGCCAATTCCAGACTGTGTTTGATGCCCATTCCAATCTTAAACTGACATTTTCTCCAAAATAAATCAGGCCTGTGGATTTTATGGTCTCACTCATAGTTTCAGATCTTTTTCAGCATGATTTCTTTTTTTTTAATGAATAAAGACGATTGAGCCTCAGTAGACTGACAAAAGTAATCTCAGATAGTTTCAAGCAAAACTCATGACTTCCCAAAGACCTACACTAACCCTCTACTGGTTTACCGACAAACAACCCATTGTTAGAATTGAATTATCGCTTGCAAATAAAAACCTTGGTATAACTACTTTATTCAACTTAACATAATCTATCTCTAAAATAATTGACTACCTGATTTGCCTTCACTTTGGCAACATCCATGTTGAGCAGTCTATTATTGACTATGTTTTGCTAACTGTGTCATGTGTTTCTCTGCAGTTGTTCGCTGTAGTTCCTCGTCAGTTCCTTCCAAACCTCTTGAACCCTTGTTGGTATGAGGAGGTATTTGGAAAGTTTTATTCAAAACAGTACCACCAGCAAGGTGACAAACAGTTTCGTCTGCGTTGCTTGCCATACGTTTACATCATCGGCCAACCAAAGTGTGGCACAACAGATCTGTTTAACAGATTGGTCATGCATCCAGAGGGCAATTACAACCACATAAAGGAGCCAAAATGGTGGACCAAGACAGGATATGGTAAGTCATCAGCAGATGGATGCATGTTATTTTATAATAATGCATATTTTATATATAATATTTGGTGGGTGGGGTTGAAGAGGCTATGGTTAACTTATTTTTCAGATATATTAGGATGCATGAAATCCTGAAGTGATACCACTTTACAAAAAATTGTTCTCAATGTAACTTTCAGAGTTGGACATTTAAATGGTTATGTAAAAACTAAAAATGTTTGGGGATACTTCTGAAGCCAGGACTTGAAGATGTTTGATATCTGATAATTATCGTCCAGGTGTGACTAAACTTGTACCTTGCCTCATGGGATGGGGTAAATTACAGTAAACCTAAAGCCTTAAAACGGTAACTTAAGTATGCCACCTCTGAGTATTCCAGAGACCACTTTCAAAACCATAGACAAAATGTTTAACCGATTTATCTGGGCTGAGAAAAAGGCAAGATTTCATGCAGAGAAGCATTTATTGGGGCTCAGATTACATCCATACTTTGAAATAGAAAGGACAGACCTTTGTGAGCTGAGCTAGAGGAAGAATTAAATAATCCGTTTAAGGCAGAAGATTATCTAAATCTTCAGATTTAAGTAATCTCCCACACAAGGGACATTTGGGGTGGTTTCTTCAATATCAGGTGCTAGCACACATATTTCTAACTCTTATCATTTCCCACTGTGTTGTCATTTTACTTTATATTTACATAGATGAGATTTAGTTTGAAAGAGAAGAGAAAATAACTGTTTACTGGACAACTAGATGTTCACTACACAGGGCATTTTGGATGTGCTTTTAGGGAGGCCGCCAAGCAGCAGAACAGCACAGTTGGGCAAATTATGACTCTATCCTAGCGGAGCCAGGTCCTATTCAAAATTGTGTTCTCCACGTCTGATAATATGTAAATAAACAACATAATTTAATTTAGAGAAGGTACGTTCCTCACAAAAGTTAATTGTGAATTCAGTTTGAGAAGTTTAATGTTAAGGTTGTTGTGTTGAGCAGATGTGCAAAAACATATCTGGTGTAACTATTACACATGCATGTTGCATTGTTTCTCTCATTATACAGTATATAGCTGTAAGTAAATGATGTGTTTGTTATTTATGTTTGTCTTTGCTACCTTTTTATGTTTTACAAATGTAGAATTTGCTTAGATTTTCGTACTTTGTGGATTTCAAATCTTAAAACCATCTATAAAATGACTAATATGTTGAAGTCAATATGGTGTTTCTCCAGTTATAAACGACGTTGTTAACATGGTGAAGAACACACGTGTGGAAGACTACCTGGATCTGTATCATTGGGCAGGCACCAAAATTCAAGCAGGACTCAATGGAGAAATTATAACAGACTTCAATCCACACAAGGGAATATCAGGTGAATACATGTGAATGTGAAAGTGGTTTAATGTGTGTCTGTCTGTTTTTCAACATTGATTGTGCACGATATGGAAGCTGTTTCTTTTTTGTTGTCATTTGCTATTTCCAGAGGACTTTGAATGACTGAGAATATTACCAGGCGAACACATTATACAGGATTACTGTGTTGAAGTTGCCAGAGGGAAACACCATTCACATTATTTCCAATAATTTGTTGACTTGTGGTCTACCTCTGGTTGCTGTTGATTGTAGATGATTGAAACATTTGCTCACCTGGGTATGGCTCTGACAAACAGAAGAAAATGACTACAAAAAGATCCCATCCACAAAGTGTAATAATGATGTTGAAAGGCAAACTTTTACTTTAGCTCTTTGAAGAGCAATTAAAAAAACCCATAGAGACTCTATCTGTCCCCCAACCTACTAAATTGAGTAACTTGATAAAAAAAACAGAGGAGGAGTTAGACATTCTAATTTAATAAAAATCAATG
This sequence comes from Microchirus variegatus, assembly GCF_963457635.1. Classification (NCBI taxonomy): domain Eukaryota; kingdom Metazoa; phylum Chordata; class Actinopteri; order Pleuronectiformes; family Soleidae; genus Microchirus; species Microchirus variegatus. The sequence continues at coordinate 14,281,048 of NC_139808.1, forward strand.
CCAACAATAAAATAATAATCAAATAATACCACTTTTAAATGTGGACTATTCAATATAAGATCACTCTCCTCAAAATCTAAGATCTTTGACCACATGGTCACTTTAGATGACATCACCATGGCTTCCAGTTCCACTGTGAGGAACCTTGAAGTTATTTTTGACCAGGACATGTCATTTGATTTACATAAATTACCAGAACAGCCTTCTTCTACCTGCGGAACATTATGAAAATTAGAAACATCCTGTCCTTAAAGGACGCTGAAAAACTAGGTCATGCCTTTGTCACATCTAGACTAGATTACAGTAATGCCTTATTATCAGGATGTTCCAACAAGTCTGTTCAAAACCTTAAGTTAAAGTTAATTCAAATGCAGCACGAGTTCTGACAGGAACTGGTAAAAGGGAGACCATATAACTCCAGTGCTAGCTTCTCTACACTGGCTCCCCGTACAGTTTAGAATTCAATTTAAAATCCTTCTCCTCACATACAAAACACTTAATGATGAGGCTCCTTCATACCTGAAATACCTAGTTGTACATTATCACCCTAACAGATCACTTAGGTCCCAACATTTCCAGGCTACTACTATTATTATTATTATCATACATGTCATCACCATGGCCCTGTGTCAGCTGAGATAGGCACAGAACCCCCTACGATGAGGTGTCTCTGCTCTGCATGATGTTGTCTATGTACAGTGCCTTGAGAAGATAAAATAAAATTGAATTGAAGTCGTGCAGTAAGGAATGCTGTTCAACTTGCCACATGTGCCCTGTAGTTACACAACCCAGTCTCCATCATTATACTGTATAGTGCCATTGTATGTTTCTGCAAACCACAGATACATATTACATTGATTGATTGATACAGATTGGAAGGGCACACTAAGACTTTTGATGTATTGACAGTTGATGCCAGTCCATCACTTATGTGGGACAACAGAGCCAGGCACGTGGACAGAATGAAGGATGGTTTAGAACCCACGGTCCTAATCGAGGACTTAATTCAGAAAGTTCAGCCGGGTGCAAAAATCATAGCCATCATCAGAGATCCAACAGAGAGGTATGACAACGATTTCCATCTACACACCTGCCTTTACAGATGTGTTTAATTCATCACAATACAAAGTATTTGTTTTAAATGTTCCTGGTGTACATTCAGCAATGTCTTTTTATCGTTCCAACTCGTTTACATCTGTGTTTTACTCTCTTCACAGGCTTTATTCCAGCTACCTGTACACCCAGGAATCCTATCTGTCAAGAGAACATTTTCATACTTTAGTTGAAAAATTGGTCCACTTGTTTCAGTCTTGCCTTTCTGAGAATTCACTTCGTTTTTGTGCATACAACCCGGACATGATGGCTAGTTTGGTAGGTTGAATTAGATGGCAGGGAACATAAGAAAAAAATAATACTCTTGATTACTAAATGTTTGTACTGTATAAGGTAGTATTCTCTATGCACTTTGAGCATTTTTAAATGTCTGCCAAGAGGATGTAACCGCACACTAACTGTAAAACCTGTAAAACATTTACAGAATTTTGTTCTGGTAATACATTGTCTATGGAATAACAATAAGAGATTGCCATTCATTTTATGACAATGTAATTTTTAGGTGACAACGTTATTAAACTGTACTTAAGGTCTACCTGACCTGTAGGAAAAATAAACAACAAAACAAACACCAACACATTTTCCTTGGACTAAAAGAGATTTAGGGCTTCTATAGTAAAAGATAAAACACGTTCATGATTGCATCTCCTAAAGGGCTGGTGTCTTACAGAGTAAATCCTTACAAAAACTCAGAAAAATGAGGCTTACAGATGAGTGGCCAAAAGGTGCAGAAATAATGAAGAGCTTGGATGTTTGGTAACAAAGACCCTTCAGCTTGTATCAGTCACTTTTCGCACTGCGAGTTGAAGTCAGTCGGTCGGTCAACGCTATTTGCATAATGTAGGTGACAGACAGCATAGATATCCTATGAGATGTATGTCAATAAAAGCAGCAATCAGCTCAGCCTGAAACTAGAACAAAATGTACATTTCTGTTTGGGATGAGCTGAGGTAAAAAGGTTTGTGACTCTACTTGAGAAGTGTCTCAGCTTGGTCTGCCTTGCTGCCCTCATGAGGAGTTGTAGTGTCTTGATTACATTTTAAACGGTCTTTTTTGTTTTTGTTTGTTTGTTTGTTTAACTATTCGAGCAAACAATTAAAATATTAATTTCATCCAGGACTCCTATTGTTCCAATAGAAAAAAATAGAAATAACAATTATGCCACTGTCTTTCCATCAGAGGCTGAGTTGGACAAACAAATCAGGCTGAATGTGTCTCTATTTTCCCCACAGATCAAGATACCTTTGGGGATGTATTATGTCTTCTTGCAGGACTGGCTGACTGTTTTCCCCAGAGAGCAGATTTTAATACTGCGATACGAAGACTACGCAACCAATCTTGAAGTGGAACTGAAGAAAGTTTTTGATTTTCTGAGACTAGGTATGTATGCGAAAATCTACAGAACCATCTCTTGGAGTGACCCGCTCATCATTATTCTGTATATAACGTTTAAGTAAGACTAAGTTGGAGTTGCTCTCTGGGTCCCCCTACAGTTAAGTAAATGGGGTTTGTCTATTACACCTGTTGTAAAAGGTATATGTCACTCCAGCTCCCTCCAGTAATAAGTATGAGGCCCATGGTGATGTTTTAAAATGAACAGGCAACAGGAAAAACTAATGTATGTATGCATGTCCCAAATGACACAGCTACAGCTACATCTACATGGCAACTCTTTACGCACATTACCTATTCTGGCTTCGACTTGAAACTCACAGCATATCAGGCATAGGATCAGGCATGCACTGCGATAAAGAGAGCCGCTGTTCAGGCAGGCCGACTGAGCAGCAGTCTTCAGCTGCAGCAGGCTAAATCACAAGAGCTTCTATTCCGATATTTAAGGGATTTTCAAAACATAAAATCCCACAAAAACACATAGTGATAGGCCTTAACTGAGAGAATGATTCCTTACATGACAACTAAAATATATGAACGTTTTATCATACTTTTCTCTTTTGCAAAAATATGCTCTTGTCATAGGTTAGTGTGTTAGCTTTCTCAAGGTGCAGTTAGAAAACTGTACTAGAAAACCCTTGACAGGCAGGTGCTGCAGGTCACTCCCAAGTAATGACAAGATCCTCAAGATTAAGTCAAAACGTTTGCAGCCATGCAAAAGTTAGAAAAGATAGAAATTGAGAGAAGTAGATATATTTATTCAAGTTTCAGTTAACCTTTGCCAGTTTTATGCACATTGTTTGAATAACTTGATTTACGAACAAGATGGCTTCAGTAACGGGTTGCACAGTTGGTGTCGTGGTTAGCACTCCTGCATTTACGGCAAGAAGACCTGGGTTTGTGACCTGGTCGGAAACCAGGGCCTTTCTGCATGGAGTTAGTATGTTCTCCGGGTTCTCTGGCTTCCTCCCGCAGTCCAAAACCATGCAATATGGGGATTAGGTAAATTGGACACACTAAAATTGGTTGCCCATTAGCACCGATCTCGGGAGGAAACTCTATGTGCTGCCTCTGCCATGACATCCACTCAATGGTAGTTTCATCTGTTAAACTTTTTTTGCTTCATCGTTCAAGTGTGCATGAGGGCCTCTGCATCCTTTGCAAGGTCTCACATGTTGCATATGAACTATATGTACCACTTTTCTTACAGATCCTCTGACACCGAAACGGGAAAAAGAGGTGTTCACACAGGAGGCTTATAACACTCAGGTTGATCAATACCAGAAGATAGGTCCTATGCTTCCAGCCACCAAATACCTCCTCAAGGAATTTTACAAGCCCTTCAACACTAAACTTGCCAGTTTACTAGAAGATGAGGCCTTTCTCTGGAATGAAAAAAGTGGAAAGAGGAAATAACTCTAGGTGCATCACAAACAATTCTGGGGACTAATGCGTATTGAATATAGGTATTTGGACAACCAGGGTCAACGCCAAAGTACATCGAAAGGACTAGAAATCAGCTTTGAGAGGGGGGCTCTTTGTATGATTCATGGTTTGTGTTCCACTAAAGAAATGATAGAGATAGGATGTACATAATGTTATATCATTCATGTGTAAAATAAATGTCATATGTAGTGTGCAACACTCATTTGTCCTTTTTTATGCAGTTTCCAGTGATCTGCAACTCATTTAAACCCTTGGTCAGAGGTGGATGGTAACGCTACTTAAAGGTGCATTATGTAATAAATCTAAAGCAACTGGCCATAAAATCCTCCTAATATGTCACAGAGACTCAGGAATAATGTTCATACAACATACTGAACTCACCAACAACAACATTACAGCCAAAATATTAGCATTAAAAAAATATATTATGCAGACTGGAAATCATGTTTTGGCATGTGGCGCCACCAGTTTTTTTTTTTTTTTAAATCAGAACTTTTACTTTTACTATACTTCATTCTAAAGAAATGTTTTTACTTAGTTACTTTGACATTGCCACCATGTTACTCGTTAAAAATCAAAATGGAAATATAATTAATCATCAAAGGATTATCTGGAATGGGCTTTTCCGAGAGGACGAGAAGAACGACATATGGTACTTTCACGAAGATTAGAGGTAAGGGCGGGATGCGTGGGGTGGCGGAGATCAACATGGCTACTTCCGCACTTAACGTTGATGAGGAAGACATGGAAGACGTTACCACACTGACAGCATCTCCTTCAGTAGAAGACGACAGTCACCCGTGGTAATACCTGGCAACAATGTACTCTGTAGTCTGCAGTGATGGTGCTGTGTGTAGTGAGAATGTATTTTTAAGTTGTATTTTTAACCACGCACAAGGCAGCTTATTTAATCAGGAGACACTTTTTTGTGTTCTCATAAAACTCTTGATTCACTCACTCTACATGTTTGCTCGGGTGTTTTATTGTTTTTGTTTGATCATACAACATCTATTTCATTCACCTGAAAGTGAAATAAAGAGAACAAGGGGAGAACCATTTTTTGTTGTTTTGCTTCTTTTTATGCATACTATAAAAATACTTTGTACTTGTACTTTTCATACTTGAGTATATTTTTTCACAAGATACTTTTGATTCTGAAGTACATTTAAAGGTGCCATATGTAAGAATGTGGCCAAAAACAGTTACTACATTCAATTTCAAAATACCAAGGTCTTTTAGGTTTCGTTTTCTGACGTAACTGGCAACCCGTGGTTGCTCTGCAGCTGAGACTCTACTGACTGCAGTGATTGGTAGACTGCGGTAGGTGGCGCCACATGCCAAAACATGATTTCAAAACATAAACATGATTTGCAGTCTGCAAAATGTTTTTTTTAATGCAAATATTTTGTGTACTGTTGTTGTTGGTGAGTTCAGTTTGTTATATGAACATTATTCCTGAGTCTCTGTGACATATTAGGAGGATTTTATGGCCAGTTGCTTTAGGTTTATTACATAATTCACCTTTAATGTGAGCTACTTTAAGACTTACTCAAGTGAAGTCATTTTCAGTTATAGTACTTGTACTTTTAGTTATTTTCTTCAAGTATTTTATACACCTCTGCCCTTGGTGTTTGTGTTTTATTGTTGATTATTGTTTCCGGCATATTAACTATGGTAATCTGTCTTCACATTTCTTGTTTTTGAGTTAACACACAGCATCCCCCGCCACCTTCCGGTGGAGGATAAAGCGGTAGATGATGGATGGATTATTACTAAGTTTATTAACATGTTCATTAAAACCAAACAATACATTTCCCCAATGTAGAGTGAAATTATGGTGGATATCTTCAGAAATGTCATGCATTAATTCACTCTATAATTCACTATAATTGTACGGTGTGAGGACAGGACCAGAATAAATGAACTAGGTGCAGCTAACATTAGTATCCTTTTTTTATTCTTTGTATGTGTAACAGTTTGTTGGCTATAATGAACCAGTGAAGAAACCTCTCTAACTGTTGGTGACAGAACATAATGTGGAAGCAATTAAACTTTTTTTCCAACATATGAAGACCAGTATTACCATAAAAATTCCAAAAACATGCGTTACTCTCCAACATTTAGCAAGGAATCTTAATATTTAACATAGGAGTCTGGGGTATTAGCAATGTCAAAAGCTGCCAATTGTGAGCCGAATCACAACCCATGTGTACAGTACACATGGAGACGGAGTCTCGGTCATGGAGGATCTTTTTACTGAACTGATTCTAATGCTTTAGTACACCGAAAAGAACTACTTTGCCCTCAGGTTTGTGTGTGTTGTCTATCAACAACATCATGGTAGTTTTAGAAGATTTTGTGTTAGATGTTGGGCTACCATGAGAACATGGTGGTGCAGAATGCCGGTCTCCTGATACAAAGGCTTATACTGGAGACAACAGTTCACACAATCAGCCTGGTAAATGTACAGTTATTAAGAAATAATACTTTTAAATATGAAAAAACAAACAAAGGAGGTGATTTTGGACTTAAGAAAATTTGCATAATCAACCACAGCTGCAGAGAGGGTCAGCAGCTCAAAGCTCCTGGGGGGCAAATCATACAGGTTATACCTGAACTGGTCCTGCAACACAATAGCTCTTACAAAGAATGTTCATAGGTCGGAAAAGTGAACTCACCTGTTTCAGCATGACAACATTCTACACTGAAAATACTGAAGAATCCTGACACACAGCATTAATGTGTGGTTTGAGAACTGTGCAGTGGCTCAGAAGAAACCCCTGGAGAAAATTTGGAGAGCAGCAGAACAGTTCATAGACGCTTCTTCTCCCACAGTAAGTGACATTTCAACTGACGCGTAACATGTTTTTCTATATACTTTTTAAAAGAACATTTAAATTACTGTCTTGATGTATTTTATTTAAAATGGTCACATACATACATCAGTGACACTGAGCACTCCAAAATCTTTTTCCTTCCTTCTTTTTTTATCTTTATACATTCATGTATTTTATTGTGATGAATGAAATGTGATGATCCTTGCATAGGCTGAGCTCTATGTTGATAATGAAATGTGTATTTTCAAAAGCACCACAGGGTTGCTCTCTAATACCACAATGTATCAAATAATAAACAAAAGTTAAAGTCACACCAATATGCTCCTGACCTTCACCTCCATAGCTTGCCTTTCGGATCAGGGAAGGATAAAGCCTGTTTTGGGAGTCATGGGTCTGCTGTTTGGATGGAGAATCTCAAAAATCAGACTGTTCAGCTTCACTCTAGGTCTGACACTTTTCATCATGGGTTCATATATTTTACCATGGAACAAGACGGAACTTTTTATCACTTCTGCACCCGCTCAGCCCAGTGCTTTGGATGTCACGGCTGCAGTTGTCACCACAGCAGGAAATCTTCAAGTTCCAGTTGAAAGCGGTTTAATAGATGTGGAATTTCTGGTGAAACTGGTCAGCACCAAACTGGAGTATGCACCCAGGAAGCTACCAGAGGATCAGGAAATAATCGAAGCGGAGCCCAGAGTAGGTTTATTGAAAAATCATCTTTCAAACTGTTGAATGTTAGTTCAACTATGATAAAAGTAATGTTTGATATTTAGTTCTACAATGGATTGTGTTTTTGTATGCGTATGGCATAGGTGATTAAATAGGTGATTGTAAAGCACATAGACTGAAAGGAAAGAATGTATCAAGGAATTAATGAAATATTTATTTTGATTATATGTAGTAAATCAAAAGGGAGTAGGATGAAGATAAACCAATCCCACTTACGTACAAAATTACATTATCGCAAAATATGAAATATGGTTATTTTAGCAGTATGGTAATTTAAGCCATTTCCACAGAGAATCTTTATCAATGACCAATTCCAGACTGTATTTGATGCCCATTCCAATCTTAAACAGACATCTTCTCCGAAATAAATCAGTGAGAAATGTCTATGTCTGTGAAAATGTCTATACTCCTCAGGCCTGTGGATTTTATGGTCTCACTCATAGTTTCAGATCTTTTTCAAAACAGCATGATTTCTTTTTTTTTTATGTTTGTAGACAATTAAGCCTAAGTAGACTGACAAAAGTCAACTCAAACATACTCTGTCCCAGCACAGTCTCATTTTAAAATGATTACAAAATTGTGACATTTTGTAATAAAGTTAGTGGTGTCGGGCTTTCTTTTACCAAAGAAAACATACAGAAAAAAATCTGCGGTCTAAAATAATCGACTACCTGATTTGCCTTCACTTTGGCAACATCCCTGTTGAGCAGTCTATTATTGTTATTGTTATTATTTACCGACAAACAACCCATTGTTAGAATTGAATTATCGCTTGCAAATAAAAACCTTGGTATAACTACTTCATTCAACTTAACATAATCTATCTCTAAAATAATTGACTACCTGATTTGCCTTCACTTTGACAACATCCATGTTGAGCAGTCTATTATTGACTATGTTTTGCTAACTGTGTCATGTGTTTCTCTGCAGTTGTTCGCTGTAGTTCCTCGTCAGTTCCTTCCAAACCTCTTGAACCCTTGTTGGTATGAGGAATTCTTTGAAAGTGTTAATTCACAACAAAGCATTAAGTACTACCAGCAAGATGACAAACTGTTTCGTATGCGTTGCTTGCCATATCTTTACATCATCGGCCAACCAAAGTGTGGCACAACAGATCTGTTTAACAGATTGGTCATGCATCCAGAGGCCAATTACAACCACATAAAGGAGCCAAAATGGTGGACCAAGACAGGATATGGTAAGTCATCAGCAGATGGATGCATTTTATTTTTTAATAATATATATTTTATATTGTATATATTTTATATTTGGTGGGGGGGTTGAAGAGACCAGCTGATGATCATTTAAGTTATACACGCAAAGACAGTTTAGAAGTGAGCATAATGATCCACAAAGGTCAGTATCCACCCTCTGTTAGATATGGTTAACTTATTTTCAGATATATTAGGATGATAAATCCAGAAGTGATGCCACTTTCCAAAAATTGTTCTCAGTGTAACTTTCAGAGTTGGACATTTGAACGGTCACGTAAAAACTGAAAATATTTTGGGATACTTCTGAAGCCAGGACTTGAAGATATTGATATCTGATCATCATGGTCCTGGTGTGACTAAACTTTTACCTTGCCTCATGGGATGCAGACTTAAAGTATTAAGTATGCTTCCTCTGAGTATTCCAGAGAGAACTTTCAAAACCACAGACAAAATGTTTAATTGATTTATCTGAGCTGAGACAAAGGCAAGGATGAAGCTACTAAAAGACCATGCTAAAGTGGAATGTGGCGGTTTAAGACTTCCTAATAATAATAATATTTCATATTATGAGACTTCGTCAGGAAGCTTTTATTGGGGCTCAGATTACATCCATACTTAAATAAATAGAAAGGACAGACCTTTGTGAGTTGATCCAGAGCACGTGTCAAACTCGAGGCCCGGGGGCCAGATGTGGCCCACCACGTCATTTTATGTGGCCCGCAAGTGATTAATTGGTCTTAAAAATCTTTAAAAAAAAATAGGTCTATGCTGCTTTAAGGCGTGCGTTGACCATAAACTACATTTCCCACAATGCATGGCGATCGTGTTACCCACAAAGTGACAGCACCGCCACTAGATCGCAGTGTGTCATCGTATATGCGTCATGCGACGAGTGAAACAAGTAATAAATACAGAAAGTTATTTAGCAATATGTTACGGAGTAGTTACCTTTTTACATTACATTTAGTTAGTTACATTTATTCTGTATGACAGTTACATCTGGCCCTTTGAGGGTAACCATTATGCTGATGTGGCCCTCAGTGAAAATGAGACACCCCTGATCTAGAGGAAGAATTAAATAATCAGTTTAAGGCAGCAAATTATCTAAGTCTTCAGAATCAAGTAATCTCCCACACAAGGGACATTTGGGGTGGTTTCTTCAATATCAGGTGCTAGCACACATATTTCTAACTCTTATTATTTCCCACTTTTCATTTTACTTTTTATTTACATAGATGAGATTTAGTTTGAAGAAACAAATAAACACTTGTGAAAATAACTGTTTACTGGAGAACAAGATGTTTACCGGAGAACAAGACGAGACTAGCTGACCCACGTCCTATTCGACAATGTGTTATGTTCTCCACGTCTGATAATATGTAAATAAACAACGTAATTTAGATTAGGAAGGTACGTTCCTCACAAAATGTAATTGTGAATTCGGTTTGAGAAGTTCAATGTTAAGATTGTTGTGTTGGCTTATTTTCTTCACCACACTTAGAATTTAAAAAACAAACAAAAAAGTGTGAATAGATGTACAAAAACATCTCTGCTGTAACTATTACACATGCATTTTGCATTGTTTGTCTCATTATACAGTACATAGCTGTAAGTAAATGCTCTGTTTGTTATTTTTGTTTGTCTTTGCTACCTTTTTATGTTTTACAAATGAAGAATTGCTTAGGATTTCAAATCTTAAAACTATCTTTAAAGTGACTAATTTACTAATTTAAAAGTCCATGAATTAAGTCATTATGCTGTTTCTCCAGTTATAAACGACGTTGTTAACATGGTGAAGAACACACGTGTGGAAGACTACCTGGATCTGTATAATTGGGCAGGCACCAAAATACAAGGAGGACTCAATGGAGAAATTATAAAAGACTACAATCCACACAAGGGAATAATAGGTGAATACATGTCAAATTGGTTTAATGTGTGTCGTCTGTGTTAAACGCTTTTTAACATTGATTGTACAAGAGATGGAAGATGTTTCTTTTTGTTGTCATTTGCTATTTCCAGGACTTTGAATGACTGAGAATATTAACAGGCGAACACATTATACAGGATTATTCTGTTGAAGTTGCCAGAGGGAAACACCATCCACATCTTATCCGATAATTTGTTGCCTATGGTCTCACATACCTCTGGTTGCTGCTGTTTATCCGTGATTGCAGATTGTTGAAAGATTTGCTCACCTGGGTATGGCTCTGACAAACAGAAGAAAATGACTAGGGACAAAAAGATCCTATCCACGAAGTGTAATATTGATCTTTAAAGGCAAACTTAAATATTTCAATTGGTCGATTTTGCTTTTGCTCTTTGAAGTTGTGCAGTCAGGAATGCTGTTCAACTTGCCACATTTGTCCTGTAGTTGCACAACCCAGTCTCCAGGATTATACTGCATAGTGCCATAGTGCCAAACTTGTATGTTTCTACAAACTAAGACTTTTGTTGTCTTGACAGTTGATGCCAGTCCATCACTTATGTGGGACAACAGAGCCAGGCACGTGGACAGAATGAAGGATGGTTTAGAACCCACGGTCCTAATCGAGGACTTAATTCAGAAAGTTCAGCCTGGTGCAAAAATCATAGCCATCATTAGAGATCCAACAGAGAGGTATGACAACGATATCCATCTACACACCTGACAGATGTGTGTGACTTTGTATGAACACTTTGTGATCAGTAATTTATCATTGTTCAAAATATAAAGTATTTGTTTTAAATGTTCCTGGTGTACATTCAACATCTGTGTTTTACTCTCTTCACAGGCTTTATTCCAGCTACCTGTACACTAGGGAATCCTATCTGTCAACAGCACATTTCCATTCTTTAGTTGAAAAAATGGTCCACTTGTTTCAGTCTTGCCTTTCTGAGAAGTCACTTCGTTTTTGTGCATACAACCCGGACATGATGGATAATTTGGTAGGTTGAAATAATGTTCTCTCTTTTAGATGGCACGTAACAAGAAAAAAAATAACGCTCTTGATTACTAAATGTTTGTATGAGGTAGTATTCTCTATGTACTTTGAGCATTTTTAACTGTCTTCCAAGAGGTTGTAACTGCACAGGTGATGCTTTCAGGAACTGTAAACATGTAAAACATTTACAGAATTTTGTTCTGGTAATACATCGTCTATGGAAAAGTAATTGAGATTGCAATTCATTTTATGACAATTTAATTTTTAGGTGACAAAGTACTTAAGGGCTACCTGACCTGGAAAAAAATCAAAATAAACACCATAGGGCTTCTATAGTTGTGCTGAGTAAAGCTGGCAATACTACAGTGTGTGTGACTCCAGTAAGAGAATCACAGAGGCTCAGCCTCAGTTTAAGCAGGTTTAATTAGTAAAAATGTGGTAATACACATAATCATATAAAACACCAAAAGAAACTAACTAAATTGCACAAACACAATACAGAGTTTGAGTTATTTGGACAGGTAATGATTTTGCACAACTCTGCAAAAGACATATGCATGAAAGAAAATGCTGAACAATAAAATAAACACTTACCAATATACTGTAAGTCATCGAGATTAGGCTGCAAAGGCAAACAAAAGTTATCTTACTTATATTTGGCATGAACACAGACCTTCCCCGGAGAAGAGAGACAATCTGCAACTTGCCAGCCTTCAGCCTGAGAGAAGACATGTTCATGATTGCATCTCCTAAAGGGCCGGCGTCTTACCAAGTAAATCCTTACAAAAAAATAAGGCTTACACATGTGGTAATGTATGGCCCAAAAGTAAAAAATAACAACAGTTAAAAGTGCAGAAATAATGGAGAGCTTGGATGTTTGGTAACAAAGACCCTTCAGCTTGTATCGGTCACTTTTCGCACTGCGAGTTGACAGAGTTATGATCTCTGTCAGTCGGTCAACTCTATTGGTATAGGTGACAGACAGCATAGATATCCTATGAGATGTACGTCAATGAAAGCAGTAATCAGCTCAGCCTGAAACTAGAACAAAATTTCTATTTGGGATGAGCTGAGGTAAAAAGGTCTGTGACTCTACTTGAGAAGTGTCTCGGCTTGGTGTGCCTTGCTGACCTCATGAGGAGTTATAGTGTCTGTGCATCTGGATTAAATTTAATAAAACGTTTTTTTTTTTTTTACTATTTCAGCAAACAATTTAAATAGTTTCTTCATCCAGGACTATTTTGTCTCTGTGTTCCAAACGAAAATGTACAAATTATGCCACTGTCTTTCCATCAGAGGCTGAGTTGGACAAACAAATCACAATGTGTCTCTATTTTCCCCACAGATCAAGATACCTTTGGGGATGTATTATGTCTTCTTGCAGGACTGGCTGACTGTTTTCCCCAGAGAGCAGATTTTAGTACTGCGATACGAAGACTACGCAACCAATCTCGAAGTGGAACTGAAGAAAGTTTTTGATTTTCTGAGACTAGGTATGTATGCAAAAATCTACAGAACCATCTCTTGGAGTGACCCGCTCATCATTATTCTGTATATAACATTTAAGTAAGACTAAGTTGGATTTGCTCTCTGGGTCCCCCTACAGTTAAGTAAATAGTTTTGTCTATAACACCTGTTGTAAAAGGTATAAATCACCCAAGCTCCCTCCAGTAATAACTATGAAGCCCATGGTCTTGTTTAAAAATGAACAGGCAACAGGCAAAACTAATGTATGTATGCATGTCCCAAATGACACAGCTACATGGCAACTCTTTTCGTACATTACCTGTTCTGACTTCGAATTGAAACTCACAGCACCAAATAGGATCAGGCATGCACTGCGATAAAGTGAGCCGCTGTTCAGGCAGGCCGACTGAGCAGCAGTCTCGTGGGCTAAATCGTAAGAGCTTCTATTTGGATGTTTAAGGGATTTAAATAATGTCAACAAATCACACAAAAACACATAGTGATAGGCCTTAACTGAGAGAATCTGTGAAATTCCTTGCATTACAACCAAAATGTATCAACTTACTTTTCTGCAAAAATCATATGCTCTTGTCATTGAAGAGACAAGCTTAGTGATCTTGCCAGCTAGTTGGTGCTTTAGGTTAGTGTGTTAGCTTTCTGAAGGTTCAGTTAGAAAACTGTACTAGAAAACTCTTGACAGGCAGGTGCTGCAGGTGACTCCCAAGTAATGACAAGGTCCTTAAGATTAAGTCAAAACGTTTGCAGCCATGCAAAAGTTAGAAAAGATAGAAATTGAGAGAAGTAGATATATTTATTCAAGTTTCAGTTAACCTTTGCCAGTTTTATGCACATTGTTTGAATCATTTGATTTACAAGATGGCTTCAGTAAAGGGTCGCACAGTTGGTGTCGTGGTTAGCACTCCTGCCTTTACAGCAAGAAGACCCGTTTTGTGAACTGGTCAGAACCAGGGCCTTTCTGCATGGAGTTAGCATGTTCTCTGGGTTTGCCGGCTTCCTCCCGCAGTCCAAAACCATGCAATATGGGGATTAGGTAAATTTGACACACTGAAATTGGTCTCAGCCCGGTTGATTTGTGCCAGAACGGCATGCGGTTTCTGTGTTCACACAAGCCCATTAGCACCAATCTAGGGAGTAAATGCTTCTGTGCTGCCTCTGCCATGACAGTCACTCAGTGGTAGTTTACAACTTTTTGTGCTTCATCGTTCGAGTGTGCAGGAGGGCCTCTGGGACATCTGCATCCTTTGCAAGGTCTCACATGCTGCATATAATCCCATGTACCACTTTTCTTACAGATCCTCTCACACCAGAACGGGAAAAAGAGGTGTTCACACAGAAGGCTTACAACACTCAGGATGATCAGTACCAGAAGATAGGTCCTATGCTTCCATCCACCAAATACCTCCTCAATGAATTTTACAAGCCCTTCAACACTAAACTCGCCCGTTTACTAGAAGATGAGGCCTTTCTCTGGAATGAAACCTAATTAGGTATGAAGATACAAAAAGTGGAAAGAGGAAATAACTTTAGGTCCAGTGTTGTGGGTTAGCTTACATGAGCGTCATTAATCACAACATCATCATTACTCAAGATATTGTACATCACTAACAATTCTGGGGACTAATGGGTATTGAATATAGTTATTTGGACGACCAGGGTCACTGCCAATGTACATAGAAAGGACTAGAAATCAGCTTAGAGAGGTTTGTATTGTAAATTGTAGGATTATAAACCTATGATTCATGGTTGGTGTTCCACTAAAGAAATGATAGAGATAGGATGTATATAATGTTATATCATTCATGTGTAAAGAAAATGTCACATGTAGTGTGCAACACTCATTTGTCCTTTTTTATGCAGTTTCCAGTGATCTGCAACTAATTGAGATCCTTGGCGTTTGTGTTTTATTGTAGATTATTGTTTGTGAACTTTCTTCACATTGAGTTAAAATACGAGTTCCATTTATGGTAAATAAAATTACTGGTTGGACGTGTGTGCAGTTTTTGTTATTTAAAAATCAATGATGTAGTTTTTGGAACATTTAAATTGAGATTGAGCCCCATTCCAAAAACAATAAAGCAATATGGGGATTAGGTAAATTGGACACTCTGCTGACTTTATGAGAGAGAGTCAATGGTTAAATGGTTGTTTGGCTCCATATGTGGCCCTGTGATCGACTGGCGAACTGTCTAGGGTGTACCCCACCTATTGCCCTATGTCAGCTGAGATTGGCACAGCACCCCCCATGACCCTCCTGTGGACGATAAAGCGGTAGAAATGGATGGGATGGATGAAGAAAAATAATATTCATGCTTGGTTTTGTCACCCACTTTTCTGCCCTGTGTTCTTTGAAAACATAGAATATCTGGTGCTGACTGAGTAGAGGGCAGAGCAGGATTTATAATCTTTCAACCATGAGGAGCTAAAACACAGGGGTGTAGCCAAAAAGCCTCCACACCAAACTGTTTAATTCCCCCAACAAAACTGAATCACTCCTTGTTTGAGAATATTCCTGTTCTTCAAGGCCCAAGGCCACATTTCTACAGGCTTCTCTTTGTATACTGCACAGATAAGCCCATGACTTACTCTGTCACCCTGCCTCTGAGGTGTTGCTCATCTTTACTCTGTCTTTGCAAAGAAATAAACAGCACTTCCACGATCCATTCTGATAATCAAGCTTTTATATCCTCGTCAGACATCGTAAGACACATTTTCCCCCAACAATATATTAGGCTCAAAGAAGAAGCAGTATTCCTTAAAATTGAAATGATGCACAGTAAATATTAACAGTACCAGTATGTATCTCACACACATTTATCTTCGTAACAACATCCAAATTATTGTTAGTTTCAGGCAGCAAACATTGGTTTTTGTTTGTGACTGACGACGTGTGTAGGCACTTTGTCTGATCAAGATATGATGTTTTGGACCAATATTCAATCGCTTATAAGACACAGTGCAGTCTTTACAAGAGGCCACAGTGATTGCTCCTTGTTTAGTTCCAGCATAGAATTGATTAACATTCACCTCAGACAACAACAAAAGCTAAATTGACAGCCCATCCTTCCTTCCTCCACTCTTTTCCTCCATCTCCCGACTGGTACTACACTTCCAGCACCCTGTCAATATTTCACAGAGGAAATGTCCTTGTGATCAGCCTTTAATATTGTGTCCAGTCAGTGTTTATTGATGAAAGTATGTGATAAACACAGTTGTAAATAAACACCTCTGCCAAAGAGATGCAGCGATTCTTGTTTTTGTTAAGTCACTGCAGGACAGTTATGTTAAACTGCATTAGTTCTAACTGATTATCGAGTGGAAAAGAGGTTAAAAAATTAGTTTTCGATGCTGCAGTGTGGCCGGTTCTATGGAATACCACTAGAGGGAGACATGTTCCAACAAAGTCAAGTAGTATACAGACAACGCCAGTAAATGTGTCTTTGTTATTGGTACACATGGTCTTCTCTGAGTCAGCTTTGACTCTGTGAGCATGGATGACTCATATTACTGTTTAAGAGACTGTTGGACTAAATATAAGTTGATCTGCGATGATTACTCAATCATTAATTGATTACTTAATTAATCATCAACTATTTTAAAAACAAGCTCTGTGAATCAAACTAATGAAATGTAAATTCTGGTTTCTTTGCTCCATAACAAGAAATCATTAAAGATTATTAACTTTGGTTTGTGGACAAAGTATGACACGATTTCAAGGTTAAACACTTGTTGACATTTTCTAGCATTCTGTGGACCAAACAAGCACTTGATTAATCAGGAAAATGATCAACATACTGATCAATTTATTAGCCATAGTGTTACTTTTTGTTCGTTTTGCTTTTCTGTTTTCTGCACACTGGTGTACGACACAAATTTTCTTAAGGGACTTAAGAAGGGACTTACCTTGAATGCACATTGTATATGTCTTCAATGTTGTTGTTTGTTCTTACACAACAATCATGAAGAGTGGCTCCTTTTTAAAGTATTGCTACATTCTTCTCTGTTTTTAATGAATTCTTTCTAAATGTAACTATACGTTAGGCTTATTTAGATTTAAACATAATCATAAGTGTACTGTTTAAATAAAGACCAAGTCAGGTACGTTGAAATGGTCAGGTTTGTTAATTGGGGCTTCATGCTAGTTTAAATTGTGTTATTTTGTTGGAAATATTTGTCACATCAGCCATATTACACTGTCACTTTATTTTAGAAGTGCTTGAGAGTGGATTTCTTTTAACCTTAAGATTTATTTCTCATTGAGCTTGTGATGACTGAGCAACAATGGTACAACATATTTCTTTCCTCATGTGCTGTTCAGCGTTGTTCTCCACCTAAATTATATTTATGTGGGACCAAACAATAAAAACCTAAAAATCAAATTTATTACAGAATAAATTTGTTTTAGATATCTATATGCCATTTGCATGAAGGGTGTGATGTATATAACATACATATGACACTTTTATCTCAAACAAGTTAATGTTAAAGTCCATTTTCACATTTAGTTTATTTCTGTTATAATAATAAGTGAAGTAAGTTTTGTTGCCAGCCAATAAAAATAAAAATTGACCTGTTTTCATCTTGTATTTGAAGTTGAGAAACATAGACACTGTCCCTATAAAGAAATGAAATTGATAAATATGAAGTGTGTGCATATGAAAGACATTTTACTGTCCCTTACCCTCAGATACTGATTTCCTTTTCTTTTTGCATATAAATCCATGCAGGGCAGATGGGAGCGGCTTTGCATGTAACTACACACACACACACACACACACACACACACACACACACACACACACACACACACACACACACACACACACACACACACACACACACACACACACACACACACACACGTCTGTGTGGTTATCCTTATAAGGACATTGCATTGACTTCCATTCAATTGACAGCATACTTAAACTTAACCATAACCAGTTAATGTCTTAACCACCGTTTCAGCTTTCAGCCCTAAAGTTGACCTGTTCCTCAGAAAGGAGGTTCTGCCTCAGTGGGACCAGGTTTTGGCAGGTCTTTGTCTCCATGGGGAGTACTGGTCCTGACAACGTCTGTGTTTATGCCACCTTACAGCAGCATTCATTATGAGGACCATCATAAACAAGTTCTTTACCGTCGCTTTCTCCATCACAACTATATTCCTAACACTAAATTTTACCCAAATCCTAACCTATACCCAATTCTAACCCTAACCCTAAATCCAGGTCTTAACCTCCTAAAAAACCCTTTAACAATGAGAGGACTAGACAAAAAGTCCTCACTTGCTTGTACGTTGTGTTTGGTCCCCACAAAGCGACACATACAAAAACACACAAACACAGGCACACGGAGAGAGGGAGAGAGGGAGAGGAGGTGGAGTCTTGAGGAAAAGGCTTTTGGACTCATAAAGCCCAAAAACCTTTTCCTCTACTCACTGTCAAGGTGACGCGCTCTGCGGCTGAAAGGTGAACTCTTTTTAGTGTCTTTCTCTTTTCCTCACACACACACACAGACACACACAGACACACGCACACACACCAGCGGACATGAGCGCAGCGGCGTTGGCGGGAGTTTTTGGTCACAGGCTCGTTGGTGACTGCAGACTTACTCTCCAATAAGAACCAATAAGAAGTCGCGCGTAAAAGAACTTGCAAAAGGACGCGCGGAGGGAAAAACACAGGCCAAACACCTGTAGGACGTCTGTTGCCTTTTTTTTTTTTTTTTTTCATTTTAAAATCCAAAACCTGGGGATAACTTCGATCTCCGGACTACATTGCAGAGGGAATATGTCAGCTGGCCTGCGGGGCCACTGACTGAAGGAGCGAGCATCGGCTTTCGTCTTGTTGAGGCGACCAAGCGCGCAGCGAGATGATGCAGCATCATTTGGACATGGGAGCGCAATTCTATGCTCCGGACTTTAGCGCCGACCACAGGACCCATCGCTACAGGAGTTTCATGATAGAGGAAATCCTCACCGATCACCCGGAGCACAAAGTGTCAGCTCCGGCCGGAGAACTCCTCAAATTCGGCGTACACGCTCTGCTGTCCGCCCGGCCTTTCCACAGCCATCTGGGTAAGAGCGAATCATGTGACACGCGAACTCGGAAGAACGGCACATAATATGTACTTATATATAAACACCATGTTATAAATAACAATAATAATGCTAAGTTGGTCATAATAAATTCCCGTGGAGTGGTTTGCAGTAAACTGTACGCATGCAGTGGACCTGTGTTTGAGAGACGATTAACAGCCACAGACATAAAATAAAATAAAATAAAATAAAAACTTAAATGTTTTGCTAAAAAAAAATGAGAAGAAAATTCTCATTATGTTTTGCAAGGAAAAATAATCAGCGCAAACCAACTGAAGAAAAGTCGTCGTAAGTGGTGTATGTGTGGGTTTTTGTTGCAACTGAATCGCTATTTGGGACAAATAAAATAGTCTGAACGAAACTTTTTAGATAGAAAGAATCTATCTAAAAATAGATAGACAGATCAATAGATCCAATGAGTTTTTAAATTGTATACGTGCATAAAATCCGGATCCTCTTGGATATTCTGCACTCCGCTGATCAAGAGGAAGAAAAATAACAAGGTTTTTTAAAATAATGATGTTCATAATATGTAAAAGAAAAAAATGTGTGACAAAACGCCACTGAGATGAGCTTTTTATTATCAGCTCCAGTTTAGACGACTTTTGACACTGACTCGTGTCAAACACGCCTGATCAGAGTGGACTGATCCTGACCAAGATCACGTGACACCTCAGTCCATTTGGGTCAAAGACGCAGAGCAGATTAGTTTTTTGTTTTTGTTGTTTTTAATCATAAATCATGATGATGATTATGATCATTGCAACGAAAAAAAAAAAGGAATAAGATATAATGTTGTTATATATATATAACATATTATTATAGAATCATTTTCTATTTTGTATAGGTCTATAGAGGAGTTACTGATCCGTGAACTTTCTAATAAATATATAATTCTAATCCTAATTCCAAACCTGCTCTCATGTCCTGCAGCGCTTAAAGCCGAGCAGACCAGCCTCCTTAAGTTCCCCATGTCCCCGCTGTCCTGTTCGCTGGGCTCCCCGCTCGGGCCGCCGTTGCTGTCCGCGGCTGCGGGCCTGCAGATCGGCGCCGCGTCGCACCACCTGCCGCTGGATCTGCACCTCCGCGGGAAGCTGGAGCACGGAATCGACGGAGGCAGCAAAGTGAAGAAGGGCCGCCGGAGCCGCACCGTCTTCACCGAGCTGCAGCTCATGGGCCTGGAGAAGCGCTTCGAGAAGCAGAAGTATCTGTCCACGCCGGATAGGTGCGTGGATTTGACAGTTTTCACTCATATATTCATTTTGGACGCAGTGGCGCGTGCAGACATTTCAGAGGGCAAGGGCTCACGTGAAAAAATGCACCACCTCTAATTATAAAAACAACACACACACACACACACTCACCTTTATACAAAATTACAATGTTACTATGGTCACATTACAACTCAAATGCGATTTCTGGGCACTATTGCATCCTTTTAATTGAGAATTTATGTCATGGGTGATGTAAAAAAAAAATTTAATTATAAAAATAAATTACTTTAAACTATATATTTTTAATTATTTAAATGTATAATTATTGCAATGCAATGTCATCTAAATAAAGATAAATGTTGCTTGTGAGTGAATGTTGAAGAGCCGGTTTAAAATTCTCTATGAGCAGAAAACAACAATGACTAATCCCTTATATTTCACATATCCCAGGCAAAAGCAATTATTACGTGTTGTGTCTCAAAGCATTATAGCAATGTATATGTCACCATTTTTATATTGATATTGAAAAAAATTACACTGTGATATATATAGAGAGATATGTATATCTCTCTATATATAATGTTATTATTGCATTATTGCTCAGGCCTACCATGAACAGCAGGAGAGGCCAGAAAACACACTTTTGTTAAGAATTAATCAATTCATTTTGAATTAATTTGAATTAAGTTAATTTTAATCTTGGATCTCACGGTCTACATCTAAATGACTCTTTGTAGCTTCTTGTGGAGGATTAATTAAATCTATATGTCTATTAAAAATAATAACAATAGGCTATACACAAAGAGGCAAATGTAAAAACCATAGGTCTCACTTGTAAAAGAGATTTTAAAATAAAAGTTTTGTCAAATAAGATTAAAAAAAAACAGGACATCACCTCATTGTATTCAGTTTTACCTTTAGCCATTGATGCTCCTTTTACTTTTACAATGAGTCCAAATGAAAATAACATAATCTGCATAAGATGACAAAAACACATTCAAATAATTTGACAATAAAATCAAAATAAACCAAAAGAAAAGCTCAAAGCCAGAGCTCAGTTTCACACAGCATCACGGTATAATACAGAAATATTATGTGTTATAATGATGGCAACAATGCCAGGTTCTACAGATTTCAATTGGGGTTCACAAATTTGCTAAGTTGCTGTTTTTTGTTTTGTTTTGGTTTTTTTAAATGCAGCAAACGTGAGAAGTGTTAGAAGAATCTGACAAACTCTTTAGAAGCTGAGTGTGACTGTCTGAAAGGTGTGATCTTGTTCCTTTACAGAATAGACCTCGCTGAGTCTCTGGGCCTCAGTCAACTGCAGGTGAAGACGTGGTACCAGAACAGACGGATGAAGTGGAAGAAAATTGTGAGTCATTTCTGCATCTTTGTGTGAATGGATGACGTTGATGATGATGATGATGATGATGATGGCAACAGTCATCAACACACACTTAGATTCATATGTAGAAGTGAAATGAAAATGTTTGTGCACGGAGTCAGATTGAGAGATGTGTGCGTGAAGCAGATTCATTCAATGTTACTCATTCATACTATTGTTATTTTGCACTGATCAAATTAGTGGTTCTCAAACTTTTTTTTTACCACTTGAGATAATATTGAGCCCTCAAAGTAACACTATTATCACCAACGTTAAATTACAGTGGTATAAGTAGGAGGCAGATTTATTCCCAATAAGATCATTTGCTTTCTCATCATCATCCTCTTCCTCACATAATACGTCATACACTGGTAAAGTGAAATTAGATCACGATTGAGGTGAGAGATAAGGTGACTCTAATTATTATTATTATTCAAGCCCGGTGGGAACAAGGGCCTTTCTATGTGTGTGGGTTTTCTCCGGGTTCTCCGGCTGCCTCCCACAGTCCAAAAACATGCAATATGGGGATTAGCTAAACTGGAAACTCTAAATTGACCGTAGGTGTGAGTGTGAATATTTGTTTGTCTCTATGTGGCCCTGTGATGGACTGGCGATCTGTCCAGGGTGTACCCCGCCTATCGCCCTATGTCAGCTGAGATTGGCACAACACCCCCCATGACCCTCATGTGGAGGATAAAGCAGTAGAAAATGGATGGATGTATGATTTATGATCTTTTTTTTTAAATTATTTGTTTCATTTTTCAAAATCCCTCAGCTCCACTCCGATCACATACCCTGGCATATACAGTAGAAAAGTGATTCTGATTTTCCACCGATGGAAGCTCGCGTACCACTGGTGGTACACGCACCACAATTTGAGAACCATAAATAAACTAAAAATTAACAAAAAGTATATAAAGAAAACTCACCACACAAACATTTAAATGTATCTTTAGTAGCATGGTATTAATAAAACAAACTGTGTCATATATACAGTTTTATTAATACACAAGTCGTATTATAGCAGTCCCATCTCATTTATGATACAATTTCTCAGCTTGGCAGTAACAGCAGTAACAGTATGGTGTACTACACTGAATGACTTCATGCTATTATCAGTGGCTGTGTTGTGAATGTTCTCAGTTCATAGTATTATTTTTTCTATATAATATATTATTATTTTATTTCCATATATGACCTTCTTTATTCACACAAATTGACAAACCCCCCCCCCATTAGACTCTTTTAGAAATCAGAATCAATAATTACCATATTATAAAGTTATAATTCATCCACACTTAAGTAATTACTTTTTGAATGCTAACAAAAGAAACATGTATAATATCAGTTAGCAATTACAAATTGTTACCACACTGTAATTTTTTAAATATTCCTGGTCAGATTGTAGATTTGTGCATAAACCATAAGTTTCCTGCTCTGGTTCAGGTGCTTCAGGGAGGAGGTCTGGAGTCGCCGACTAAACCAAAAGGCCGTCCAAAGAAGAACTCCATCCCCAGCAGTGAGCAGCTCTCTGAGCAGGAGCGGTCAGCGGCTGATGTTGAGCATCACTCTGAAGGCTCCGACTCCCACTTAGATGTCACGCAGGAGGAATGAGCTGCTGTAGCCGTGTGCCCTGTTCAGACACTCTAGACTCTTATTATGTGCAGACTCTGTGGGACCCAGGCTCCATCATCCTGATCATGGCGTGGCCGACGCTATCTTACCCCTGATAGCTCCCCCTCTCTCCCCAACCCCCTCCCCCAAAAAAGACTTGCAGGTTCCACTGAACGTGTGCACGCACACCACTTTTCCAACAGCCGTGTGTTTTTGTCAAAGCCAACCTGCCAGTGTGTGTTCCCTCACGGTGAACGTGCTGCTGTTGAGGAGGGAGCTCAAAGCGCTGCAGTAGGTCCACACTTTTTTATTTTTTTATTTTTAAGGATTCACACTCACTCTGAATCTGTTCTGCTTTTCCTTCTGTGTAACTGTGCGATGTTTAATTATTATTAAATGTATTTTCACTAATGCTCTCTTCTCTCTTTCTTATCATGGCTGTGAGACAAGTTTGGTTTATAATGATTATGATGATAGTGTAGGCTAATATGGCTACAGTATACTCACAAAAAAATGCAAACACATTGTTGATTTCATGGCGTTTAACAGAAAAGAGAGAAACATAGGTCAAGTTCAACACACTTTGACTTTGCTCTTTTATGAGAATAATCAGGCGAGCTGTGAGACAAAAGTTTGTAGGTGGTTTTTCTAGTTTAATGTCGTCATTATTTGATTTAACAGGAGCCACGCGTCTCTTGTTAGGATGTGGATTCACACATGCGCTGGCATCACTGCTCATTGTGTTCTTGTGTAAAAGAGAGGAAGTGATGCTGGTTCCCCTGAGGACCTAATGGAAAACAGAGCAGAGTAGGAGGGAAAAAAACCAACCTCTACTGCTTCTCATTTTCATTTTTCTTCATCTATCTCTTCTCAGGCCAACTTTCTGTTGCAGGTGACGAAAACAAGAACGCTGACTATTATTTACACGAGATGTGCTGATAGCTGTTTCTTTTTTTGACTCCATTTTTAGAAATGGAGCAAAAAAACCCAAAAACAACAGGAAATGTTTGACAGTGAGAGTGAAGATGGTTAAACGTGAAGTTCACAGCGTCACTTTATTCTAACCTGAGTAGATTTCTTCATCTTATTATATTTTACTTCATTTATTTATTTATTTTAGATAATGTGTCAATAAGCTTACAACATATTCAAGTGACTATTCAATATCCAAGTTAATCCCTATTTTTATAGTCGTTTAAAAAGTTGAGTATTAAGATCATTTAAGTCAAAAGAGACTTATCTTATAGATTTTAAGCATAACATTTCACCTTTTTTAATGTATACATTGTTGTTATGTATTCAGGTGTGTTCAGTTCAACTGCAGCAGGTCTGCTCACGCAGTTTTGTCGTTTAACTGAGAGAAAAATTAAGTTTCACACATTTTATTTTAAAATATAATAATATGACGCTCATCTCGACTTCCGGCTCCATTTTTGGCGCAAACAACGAGATGTTTAATTGCACTTTTTCCGTCTCTATGTGTGACCGCAGTGTCATTATTGTATGTGTGTCAGTCGAGAATAGCGACACTTTGCTCTGGGAGGGAACACTCATATACCGATGATTCGGTTTCTGACTCATATCGAGAGATTTTTTCCCCCACACTGCATAAGCATTGATTGGATATCTAATTAAAAAAAACAAAAAAAACAATAATCAATTCAATTTCAATAAAAATGTTATTTGTGTAGCGCCAAATCCCATCATGCACAACAGCTCACCCAAGGAACTGCGTCAGTGGAGAGAAAAAATAAATCAGACAAAATAAAACAAAACAATACAACAACAAAACCAGACAAAAATGATGTCCAAACATTGTAGATCATTGTTACCGTAAATACAAATGTAGTTCAACTCTTCTCTCATGTAAATACATGTAAATAATGCAAAGGAGCGTCGCCAGTGCAGTTGATTAACATGTTCAGGTGAACTATCCACACACACACACACACACACACACACACACACACACACACACACACACACACACACACACACACACGTCGGATTTTTTGGGTTTCACGGTTATGACATGGAAATAATATTCCGTTTGTGTGTGTTGAACCTTCTGTGAAATATATAATATTGGAATATTTATCAAACGAACAATTTGTGACCTGCTTTCAAACACACTGATTTTATATTTTATGGTTATGCGTTTATTGTCGTATATGTATTATATGTAAAATAATTAATAGTGATATTCTGTTCTATTCTAGTGACGCAGAGCGGCAGAATAGGACAATAAATAAGTAAAATAATAAAGAATAAAAGGTAAGGTAAGGAATTAAATAAGTAAATCCTATTTAGTAAAGCTAAAAACCGAACTTGTTCTTTTTTTTACTATTGTTTTTAAATAATTTGTGTCTATATTTTATCACGAGCACTTAATTAATAACTCAAAAATAGACCAAAAACATCGAAGCGTTTAATTTGAAACGTAAGCTTATATATATATATATATATATATATTTACTATGTATTGTTGTTGTTCTTCCTCTTCGCTGATTTCAAGCTTCAGGATTATTTCTCTTCTCTGCTTCATTAGAATAGAATAAAATATCACTATTAATCCTCCAAGGGGAGAATTATTTGTCACCAAACGTAACTTTTTTTATATATATGTGTATATATATAAAAAAAATATAGCTTTTAAATAATAGTAAACATTATATAGAATTTGTATGTTACCATAAAATAATGATATATATGCACATTAAAGTCAAGTCACGGGAAGGAGATGGCTGAAGTGGAAAATATATTTAATTAAATTATTTTGCATGAAAAAAAAACATCTCATACGCTGAAGACCAAACGAAATTTGAACGGTGAAGCATCAAAGAGTCATATGTTGTGTGTTTAACAGCTTTTATTCTCCTCCACCTCAAGGTGAAGGTGTTTAATTGTCTGAAAAGCTGCGTTCAATCGTGGCGGTGACGCAACTTGACGCTCGTGTCCGCGTGGATTACGCGCTGTAAACAAAGCAGCAGAGCGTGGGGCGGAGGGACACGGCGCCTCTTCAAAGGGAACGTGTGTTACATTTGGAAAATTAGAGGCTTGATTTTCCCTCTGAAGGCAGAGATTGGTGTTGGTGTCGCACATTGTCCTCTTCTCTCGCTGCGTATTTGTGTTTTCTCCAGTTGCTTGTGCAGCGCTATCCTCTGTGTTTCTCCCGTTACGTGCGACGAGCGGCCGTTAAATGGTTTTCAGACCTGCTTTCATCCACACCGGCCTCTGTAATCTGAGCGTAATTACGAGAAATCTGGGATTTTCATTATACAATATAGAAACGCTTTGAATGTTGCATGTATGAAATGACCACATCGTGCAAATGATGATTAAACTTTAAAATATATATATATATCCAGTAAAGTGGAGTGTAGTAGTGCTTTTGAGGCTTTTTTAAACTCATATTCATGTGCAGCGGTTTGTCTTTGTAAATTGTGACATCTAGATTCTTACAATTCCTTCGAATTATCTTCTTTTTTTATAATTTTTTTAACTCCCCCACATTTTTTCTCTTTTCCATGGTGGTCTCAGTTTCACCTAAAGATCCACATGGACATCTGCAAGTCAAGCCCAACACACGCACACACACACACACACACACACACACACACACACACACACACACACACACACACACACACACACACACACACACCCTGTTGCCATCATCATCATCATCATCATCCAAGCAAAATGGCTAATCAGTCCATGCTCAAGATGTCAAATTGATGTCACGGCTTAATTGTATGCAGATAAATGGCAGGTTAATATAAACAGCAGAGATGAGGCTGCATGGTCTGGTCAGAGACAGCACAGTGTGGAGCAGGAAAAGAACAGGAGCACATTTAAGAAACGCATGTATGATTTGTGTCTATTGTCAGCTTGTGAGCGTGCAGTTTTGCTTCAGAGCGCATGCAGACGAAAGATGCAGCAGGCCTCGTGGTGCAGCCCTCACCCACGTGCTCCTCTCACTTCTCCCCCTGTGTCTCTCTGCCTCGGCCTGAGTGTCGGACTGCAATGGCTTCCGACATAAATTACAATCAGGAGGAAGAGTCAGCGGGCCAGGAATCTGCAGATTCTGTGTATCCATACTTGGCGCAATTTAATCATTATGTGGTGGCATGATAGTGCCGCGCTGCGAGCAATGAGAAGGTCTGACCCCCGATTTCTGAGAGCACGTGTTTATGGAGTCAAAAGGGCTGTGCTTAGACAGAGCCCAGGATTGGGGGTCCGGTGGTGGAGGAGGTGGAAGGGCAGGCACATGCGGCGTCCGCCCGCAGGAGAGTTTCTCCACGATTAAGGAGCCACTGATTAATCCAGCGTATGCGCCAAAACTGCACATGCGGCGTATGATCCCAATTAGACTGAAACCCAACTCTGTGCAGGCCCAGCTCCACATTGGCTCTGCCATTCTCCTCTTTGTTTTCACTGGACCTTCGCTGACAACACACCTCCTCCATTCTTCTGTCAGACTCTTTGTGAAGTGTGTTTGGAGGGAGACAGGAGTCATAACTGAATGATGTTAACGCTGTGGGTATGTTGTCATTGTTCAATGTGTTTTTGATGGAAACACAGGCATGAGCGAGGGGAAACTCTCTATTAAAAGACTGATGAGATGAGAAGTAACATGCCATTATTGCAGCTGTATCTCCCAGTTGTTTTTTACTAGAATATGTATTTTGTGTTTGGTTTGATGTCCCTCTCAATCTGACTGTAAAGTAAAGTGATGTGAGCAGTTAATTTTGGCTCTGCTTGATGATGGAACACACAAATCAGTCAGAAGAAAGAGTGACAGTTTCAAAATCACTCTGACTATATAATGGATCTAACAGGAAGCGGGAGCCTAATGACAATGTTAACATTCTCTTATCCTTGGGTCACCTGACAAACCTGACAGATCCTATATTATATGTTACTGAATCAATTAAATTGGACTACTTAACTGTTGTGGAATCACAACTTGCAAAGAGGGCAGTTAGCCCTGGTGGTGGTAATTTTGGATAATGCAGCAGAAAGTGCAGAGTCCAATGAAATAAGGGTCATTCTGTTATAGTCCATGCATCATAGCACAGTTTAAAAACTGCTTGATTTTCTTTATTTATTCATTTAATATTTGTTTTTTGGTGATCCAAGTGAGTGAGAAGTGAATCAAGGCTCTACTCATGCTACTGTAACATGCATATGTCGCCTCCCTGTATCAAGAGTTACTGATGGAGTCAAGCAATGAACAAGAAAACTCACTCATCTGTTGATTAATGCAGAGCAACTTCTGTTTCTTCACCATAAGAGCAAAACATGCAACAATGGGCTGAGCCATTTCTCCCGGCTATCGTTTTACACGCATGTATGTTTTGTTTGCGTTTACCCACAATGCTCTGCGTTGTAATCCGCTTCCTGCAGGATTTGAGAGTCCATTTTCTTATGTATAGTAGTGAATGACAGACAGGTGGTCAAATAAATTGCACAATCTTCAATAGTGGGCTAATCTGTGATTTCTCTGTCATGGTTTTGCATATTCAAAAATACAGAACACGTCTTTTACCTTTCAAATATGGAACAAATCCTTATTACAGTTATAACAGTTGGCAACCCCAATCACTACCAAACCAAACTTCCCACACTTTTCTTCATAACAGTCACAGTGTAAATGTGTAACTGTACATTAAAAAAAAAATGATTTGATGATTAACTGGCCAAGTAATTCTCCATTTTGCATGAAACCCCATTAGGATAATGGATTATTATCATGTCAGTCACCAGCAGGTACATTAACACATGGTGCGTTCACAGACTCCGCGCTTTATAAACAGCTCAGAGTGACTCCCATTCATTATGGCGCCGATCCCTCACCACATGAAGTGAACCCGAGTGCAACACTTGTTGTCTGAAGTGACGGAGAATAAAGTCCTCTCTGTTTCCCTCGCTACAACATTGAGTGTCACCATGTTGGCTCTTGCCCAGCAGTCGTAGATTAAATAAATACAGTTTTCAGGGTGGACTCAGACTTCAGAATAACCAGAGTGAAAATTCTGGCTGCCATTTCCTTCCAAGAGAAAATGATTTTCCATAGAGTATCATTCATGGCCATTATTTATTTACCCCTAGGTAAATTGGCCAATAACAAACCATTGACTGACAAGTCATATTTAAACCAGTTAATATTGCCAATGTTGTGATCGCCACAGTCAGTGAGATTGCTGCTTTTTAAACGTTTTGTACCTCTTTCAGAGAAAGCTCATCTCAAATGAATTTCATATCAAAGTTCCCTGAGAACTTTTGTCTTTAAAAAGCTCTCTTTGCAGATCCATGTCTCAAAGTATTTGGGAAATTCCTTTGCATTTATTCACACATTGTTAAGTGGGTGCTCACACATCTCCATGCTTGGATTAGGTTACATCAGTGTGTGGAGTTTTGAGAGTCTGAACTCTCTAGTCTTTGACCAACAAATGCATGTAATGCTCGAGCGCTGTTTCTGTCCACCTTTTCAAAGGCGTTTCCCCATAAATAATTGTAAATAATAAACAATTCGGGGCAGGAGTTTGATTCCAGTCGTCAAATAAAACCACCAGAGCACTCATTTTGTAGGCTAAAGTTAGATACAGTAGATTTATACACAGACAGAATATGAACATTGAACCTTTTAAATCATTATTTTTAATCATGATTTCTATTAGTTTGTATACTGTTGTTCTTTGTAAAGAGCACAGTTTTGGGTCGAGGATGACACTTTTGCAAGTTCAAGAAAATCACAGCAATTTGCTGAACAGACTTTGCTGCATCTGTGGTGGGAGTGTCTGTTTGTTTCAGTGAGAATCAGTTAAATATTTATTAAAAGCATCACAGCACAGGTTAGGGCTGCTCGATTATGGAAGAAAAAAATCGTAATCTCGATTATTTGGGTCAAAATGGAAATCAAGATTATTTCAAACGATTATTCGCTGTCCTAAAAGTAATCTCCTAATTTGCATAATTGTCCATGTGTATGTGATTAGATCAGTTAAAAATACTTAAAATATATAGATGTCATAGATGTCCCGAACACAACCCTACTAGTCTTGTTCAGAACTTGTGGAAAGGAAATGGTTTTATTCAAGAATTTATAGAAGTTGGGATTTTTTTCAATTTAAATGTCAATGTTGAAATGTGTCAAAAGTGTACAGTCAAAATGTCTGATTATTAGTCCTAGATGTCCTGAACACAACCCGTCTAGTCTTTTCCAGACTTTCCAAATTGAGCTTTTACTTCTATTTTAATTTGATAAAAAAAAAACCCTGAGAAACGAGTGTCCGATAGCTGGACCGCAGTCCTGTGCATGGGGCTCTCGTATCGAAGAGGTCAGCCGAGGAGTTGAATTGTGGATTATTATGGCAGAAACTGTGACTGTGGTGGAAAAAGTACATCCTTCCTCCTTGTGCCACTGAGGTTAACTGCAGATATAACTCGAGCATATGGCTGGAAAAAGTTCTGCAAAAAAAAAAGTCAATGTTAATTAGAAATTTCTAAACACTCAGTTAAAGTCTGTAAATGTTTTTATACACTTGCTAAAAATACAGTTAGAAAGTCTCTGAAACTCATAGCTGTATATTCATTATTTTTCACATTCAAATGTGCACTCAGACACAGATAGAGTGGGCTCACTGGTTTTATTTTGAAAAGCGGATGCTGATTTCCTTTCAAATCAGCTTGATTCAGGGCATCAGATAACCTCACCACTGAGAAACGAGTGTCCGATAGCTGGACCGCAGTCCTGTGCATGGGGCTCTCGTATCGAAGAGGTCAGCCGAGTAGCTGAATTGTGGATTATTATGGCAGAAACTGTGACTGTGGTGGAAAAAGAACATCCTTCCTCCCTGTGCCACTGAGGTTAACTGCAGATATAACTCGAGCATATGGCTGGAAAAATTTCTGCAAATTAAGGTCGAGACCCAGACTCAGGGAAACGACTGTTCGACATCATCAGTAACAGTTTAAAAATGCTGGAGTCGTGACAAGTGGAAATAGTGCTGCAAGGTCAGGTACACTCACAGAAAACACATCCTTTGTCTGTGAACATTTTACCGATATAGTATTTTCTTGCCAAATCTGTACATTAACAACACATGTGTCTGTATGATGTCCAGCCGCAATTACACTTAATGTGAAACACAGACAGGCTTTAATTTTTCAGGGTAGATCATTAACAGCATGTTTTCATGGCTAAACCTTTTAAAGAAAAGCACCAAAGAGCAGCTCCAGTACCTGCTCCTGATGTGACTGGGTTTAGTTCTATGCTATAGACCTTATATTTGAATGTGGAAGTAACTTGGAGTCCACTTCTGGTATTTGTTTCCTTTACGTATCTGTGAACGGTAAAAGAGTAAACAAAGATGTCGCTCATTACTTTTGACACCAAATCAAATCACTTATAACGAGGGTGTCAGTCTGTGCTCATTTGTCGAGTGGAGTTCACAACAGAGAGCTGTATTTAATATTTAATATTTA
The DNA here is from genome assembly GCF_963457635.1 of Microchirus variegatus. NCBI lineage: Eukaryota > Metazoa > Chordata > Actinopteri > Pleuronectiformes > Soleidae > Microchirus > Microchirus variegatus. The sequence continues at coordinate 14,312,987 of NC_139808.1, forward strand.
TCTATTACTGAACAACCTGGAGATGAACACTTATCAATACTTATTCTAGCCATCTTGCCTACTGCAGTGTTATACTTCTGGAGGTGGTGAACTTTCCATGCCCATACTAACTATCCTCAATCTAGATCTATATCAGATTTCAAACTTTGAAGGATTTTCAAATCTACACACAGTGGCCATGATTTGAGTCTATTGTAGTCCAATATAAATGTCCTGACACTTTTTTTTTTTTTATGTTTAAATTAATTTATATGATTTAACACTCACAGAGATGGAATGTGTTTTTTCTTCACCCTTGAGGTCTATGGACTCAGCAAAGTATTGATACATATTAGGGCAAATTGTGGTTTACAATCATTGGCTATTTAAATAAAATCTGATTGATTAAGTAATTAATTAATTAATTATCTTTCTCACAACATAAACTAACATTTTTTTTTTTAAGTTTTTACTCTAGTGTTATTCCTGCCTTCTATTGTAAATTCTATTAGAAGCAAACTGTTAAGGTCATTTCCACATTCAAAAATGGAGTTGTGTTGGAGCAAAGTTTTCTCCTGCAGGCTTCATGTGATTTCCTGTGGCTCAGATCACAGCTCTTAGTCATGCAGCTAATGGGGGAAGGCATTAGAGGACATAAACAAGAGTACATCAGCCCATCGGCTCCTCTTCTGTGACGATGCTCCCCTCTCCCCTCGCTCGTCGACCCCGCGAGCACAGTTTGCAGGAAATGTCAGCGGGCGTGATTGATTTGAGATGGGCGATTCCCTGACTTCATGCTTGTATAAAGCAAGGCAGCTGTTGGGAGAAATCAAAATTCCTGCCAACATATTTTTCCCATCTGTTTAACTGAGTCGTTGCCTTCAATATAAGAGTTAATACAAAAAATGTGGCCATGATGTGGCAGGGCTCCAGAGAAGCGCTTATTTTCTAACTACTCAAACCCCAAACTCCAGCTTGAAAGTCAATCCCACTTTCTCTGGTTATTCAGAGGTAAGATATGACAAGGCATCAGTAACAGCTTCAAGACATATATCACCCATAATGCACTGCAAAAGGATATATCCAATTGCTCACTTGTTGTTTTTTTGAGAGAGATCCTCTGTAGGTCATTCCTCTTACCCTTTATTTTCTTTCCCCATCAACAGCCAGTCAGATGCTTACTCACTTTAGTCTATCCCCAACGTTTTCCACCGCAGCACTTAAAATAAGATACAAATGTCTCGACAGTTCGCCATGCCCTCCTCGCATCACTTTCCAAGAGCTGTTTGGACAGATCTATCACTACACCTCATCATGACACGAGTCGGCGGAAACGAGCCTCTCTTCTCATAACTGAACATGGAGTTTCTTTGTGGTCATATTTTTTAGATGTAGCTGATAATACTAAACGCTTCTGTACCAGCTCAAGCAGCACTCTTGTGTCTAAGTGATACAGATTATGAAAACAGGCGAAACCCAAGAGGCTGAACTCATGAACAGCAAAGAAACATTTGAGTTTTTAGCATGGCTGCACTTCCCTGATTAAACCCTAGTTAATATTCAGCAGAAGACTTCTGGGGATTCACAAAGATAAACAGAACACATTTAGTGCAGAAATTATTAGGTGAAGTTATGTTATTATCTTGAGTAGTAGTTGAGACTGGTGGGCTTAGTACAAACAGGAGGATGTGCCGAGTGTTCTTTAGAGAAGCAGCTTTAAAGCACCACTTGATCCTCTTGCAGTTTTTTTTTGCAAGCTGAGAAACTGGTCCCACACTCATCAAAATTTGACATAAAAGTCCAATTGTCCAATTTTATTTAAAGTCAGTTTTGTTTGTCGCCCAAAAGTTTTTATTCTGAAAGTTTTTTTATTGAAACTTTTTGTTTTTAAATCCCAAAATGTTTTCTTTTACCCCATCATTTTTTCTCTCCAAAAAAGGTTTTATTTTCCAGACATACTTTAGTATGTCTTCCAAAATTTGACAAAAAGTCATACTTTAATATGTCGTTCAGAATTTGACAAAAACTTCATACCTATGTAGTATGTCATACTATGATATGTCCTCCAAAATGTGACAGTTTTTTGGAAAAAACATGTTGGTCCAAAATTTGACAAAAACGTCATACTATACTATGTCGTCCAAAATCGGACAAATTTTTTGAAAAACATTTTTTTGGTCCAAAACTAGACAAAAACGTCATGCTATACTATGTCGTCCAAAATGTGACCATTTTTTGAAAAAAAAAATTTGGTCCAAAATTTGACAAAAACATCATACTATACTATGTCGTCCAAAATCTGACAATTTTTTTGAAAGATTTTTTTTGGTCCTAAACTTGACAAAAACGTAAAACTATACTATGTAGTACGTCATACTATATTATGTCATCCAAAATCAGACAATTTTTTTGAAAAAAAATTTTTGGTCCAAAAAAAAAGACAAAAACGTCCTACTATACTATGTAGTACGTCATACTATACTATGTCGTCCAAAATGTGGCCATTTTTTGAAACAAAAGTTTTGGTCCATAATTTGACCAAAACGTCATATTATACTATGTCTAAATGCCTACATATATTATATACATATATTATGACGTACTACATAGTATAGTATGACATTTAATGTCATACTATACTATGTAGTACGTCATACTATACTATGTCGTCCAAAATCGGACAGTTTTTTTGAAAAACATTTTTTTGGTCCAAAACTTGACAACAACGTCATACTATACTATGTAGTACATCCTAATATACTATGTCGTCCAAAATGTGACCTTTTTTGAAAAAGAAAATGTGGTCCAAAATTTGACAAAAACGTCATACTATACTATGTCTTCCAAAATCGGACAATTTTTTTGAAAAGCATTTTTTTGGTCCAAAACTTGACAAAAACGTCATGCTATACTATGTAGTACGTCATACTATACTATGTAGTCCAAAATGTGAAAATTCTTTGAAAAAAAGATTTTGGTCCAAATTTGACAAAAACGTCATACTATACTATGTCGTCCAAAATCTGACAATTTTTTGAAACATTTTTTTGGTAGAAAACTTTACAAAAACGTCATACTATACTATGTAGTACGTCATAATATACTATGTCGTCCAAAACCTGACAACTTTTTTGAAAAACATTTTTTTGGTCCAAATGAGACAAAACGTCATACTATACTATGTCTAAATGTCTACATCTCCGTTAATGGGAGGCAGAGAGGGGGAGAATGACATACCGGATCGGCCACTCGACGGGGGATTCAAACCAGGGCCACCTGTAGAGGGGACAGAACTTTCAACACATGGTGCATGTCAGGTGCTCTACCATCTGAGCTAAATAGCTTTTAATTGGAAGACTTCTCTGGTAGGATTTTTGGAGTCAAATATTCGACAAAAACATCATACTTTACTATGTCGTCCAAAGTGGGACCATTTTTTGAAAAACGTTTTTTTGGTTCAAAACTTGACAAAAAACGTCATACTATACTATGTAGTACGTCATACTATACTATGTCGTCCAAAATGTTACCTTTTTTGGCAAAAAAGAAATTGGTCCAAAATTTGACCAAAACGTCATACTATACTATGTCGTCCAAAATCTGACCATTTTTTTGAAAAACGTTTTTTTGGTCCAAAACTTGACAAAGACGTCATACTATACTATGTAGTACGTCATATTATACTATGTCGTCCAAAATGTGACCTTTTTTGAAAAAAAAAATGTGGTCCAAAATTTGACAGAAACGTCATACGATACTATGTCGTCCAAAATCGGACAATTTTTTTGAAAAACATTTTTTTGGTCCAAAACTTGACAACAACGTCATACTACACTATGTAGTACGTCATAATATACGATGTCGTCCAAAATGTGACCTTTTTTGAAAAAAAAAATGTGGTCCAAAATTTGACAAAAACGTCATACTATACTATTTCGTCCAACATCTGACAATTTTTTTGAAAAACGTTTTTTTGGTCCAAAACTTGACAAAAACGTCATACTATACTATGTAGTACGTCATACTATACTATATCTCCAAAATGTGGCCATTTTTGGAGAAAAAAAACTTTGGTCCAAAATTTGACAAAAACGACATACTATACTATGTCGTCCAACATCTGACAATTTTTTTGAAAAACGTTTTTTTGGTCCAAAACTTGACATAAACGTCATACTATACCATGTAGTACGTCATACTATACTATATCTCCTAAATGTGGCAATTTTTGGAGAAAAAAAAATTTGGTCCAAAATTTGACAAAAACGACATACTATACTATGTCGTCCAACATCTGACAATTTTTTTGAAAAACGTTTTTTTGGTCCAAAACTTGACAAAAACTTCACACTATACTATGTAATATGTCATACTATACTATATCTCCAAAATGTGGCCATTTTTGGAGAACGACATACTGATAACATAAAAATTTGGTCCAAAATTTGACAAAAACGACATACTATACTATGTAGTACGTCATACTATACTATATCTCCAAAATGTGGCCATTTTTGGAGAAAAAAAATTTGGTCCAAAATTTGACAAAAACGACATACTATACTATGTCGTCCAACATCTGACAATTTTTTTGAAAAACGTTGTTTTGGTCCAAAACTTGACAAAAACGTCATACTATACTATGTAGTACGTCATACTATACTATGTCTCCAAAATGTGACCATTTTTGGAGAAAAACAATTTGGTCCAAAATTTGACAAAAACGACATACGTCGTCCAACATCTGACAATTTTTTTGAAAAACGTTTTTTTGGTCCAAAACTTGACAAAAACGTCATACTATACTATGTAGTACGTCATACTATACTATATCTCCAAAATGTGGCCATTTTTGGAGAAAAAAAATTTGGTCCAAAATTTGACAAAAACGACATACTATACTATGTCGTCCAACATCTGACAATTTTTTTGAAAAACGTTGTTTTGGTCCAAAACTTGACAAAAACGTCATACTATACTATGTAGTACGTCATACTATACTATGTCTCCAAAATGTGACCATTTTTGGAGAAAAACGATTTGGTCCAAAATTTGACAAAAACGACATACGTCGTCCAACATCTGACAATTTTTTTGAAAAACGTTTTTTTGGTCCAAAACTTGACAAAAACGTCATACTATACTATGTAGTACGTCATACTATACTATATCTCCTAAATATGGCCATTTTTGGAGAAAAAAAATTTGGTCCAAAATTTGACAAAAACGACATACTATACTATGTCGTCCAACATCTGACAATTTTTTTGAAAAAAGGTTTTTTTGGTCCAAAACTTGACAAAAACGTCTATTTTTCTATACTATACTATGTAGTACGTCATACTATACTATATATCCAAAATGTGGCCATTTTTGGAGAAAAAAAAATTGGTCCAAAATTTGACAAAGACGACATACGTTGTCCAACATCTGACAATTTTTTTGAAAAACGTTTTTTTGGTCCAAAACTTGACAAAAACGTCATACTATACTATGTAGTACGTCATACTATACTATATCTCCTAAATGTGGCCATTTTTGGAGAAAAAAGAATTTGGTCCAAAATTTGACAAAAACGACATACTATACTATGCAGTACGTCATACTATACTATATCTCCAAAATGTGGCCATTTTTGGAGAAAAAAAGAATTGGTCCAAAATTTGACAAAAACGACATACTATACTATGTCGTCCAACATCTGACAATTTTTTTGAAAAACGTTTTTTTGGTCCACAACAGTGACAAAAACGTCATACTATACTATGTAGTACGTCATAGTATACTATATCTCCTAAATGTGGCCATTTTTGGAGAAAAAAAATTTGGTCCAAAATTTGACAAAAACGACATACTATACTATGCCGTCCAACATCTGACAATTTTTTTGAAAAACGTTTTTTTGGTCCAAAACTTGACAAAAACGTCATACTATACTATGCAGTACGTCATACTATACTATATCTCCAAAATGTGGCCATTTTTGGAGAAAAAAAATTTGGTCCAAAATTTGACAAAAACGACATACTATACTATGCAGTACGTCATACTATACTATATCTCCAAAATGTGGCCATTTTTGGAGAAAAAAAATTTGGTCCAAAATTTGACAAAAACGACATACTATACTATGTCGTCCAACATCTGACAATTTTTTTGAAAAACGTTTTTTTGGTCCACAACAGTGACAAAAACGTCATACTATACTATGTAGTACGTCATAGTATACTATATCTCCTAAATGTGGCCATTTTTGGAGAAAAAAAATTTGGTCCAAAATTTGACAAAAACGACATACTATACTATGCCGTCCAACATCTGACAATTTTTTTGAAAAACGTTTTTTTGGTCCAAAACTTGACAAAAACGTCATACTATACTATGCAGTACGTCATACTATACTATATCTCCAAAATGTGGCCATTTTTGGAGGAAAAAAATTTGGTCCAAAATTTGACAAAAACGACATACTATACTATGTCGTCCAACATCTGACAATTTTTTTGAAAAACTTTTTTTGGTCCAAAACTTGACAAAAACGTCACACTATACTATGTAGTACGTCATACTATACTATATCTCCAAAATGTGGCCATTTTTGGAGAAAAAAAATTTGGTCCAAAATTTGACCAAAACGACATACTATACTATGCAGTACGTCATACTATACTATATCTCCAAAATGTGGCCATTTTTGGAGAAAAAAAATTTGGTCCAAAATTTGACAAAAACAACATACTATACTATGCCGTCCAACATCTGACAATTTTTTTGAAAAACTTTTTTTGGTCCAAAACTTGACAAAAACGTCACACTATACTATGTAGTACGTCATACTATACTGTATCTCCAAAATGTGGCCATTTTTGGAGAAAAAAAGATTTGGTCCAAAATTTGACAAAAACGTCATACGTCGTCCAACATCTGACAATTTTTTTGAAAAACGTTTTTTTGGTCCAAAACTTGACAAAAACGTCATACTATACTATGTAGTACGTCATACTATACTATGTCCCCAAAATGTGGCCATTTTTGGAGAAAAAAAATTTGGTCCAAAATTTGACAAAAACGACATACTATACTATGTCGTCCAACATCTGACAATTTTTTTGAAAAACGTTATTTTGGTCCAAAACTTGACAAAAACTTCACACTATACTATGTAGTACGTCATACTATACTATATCTCCATAATGTGGCCATTTTTGGAGAAAAAAAATTTGGTCCAAAATTTGACAAAAACAACATACTATACTATGTCGTCCAACATCTGACAATTTTTTTGAAAAACGTTTTTTTGGTCCAAAACCTGACAAAATCGTCATACTATACTATGCAGTACGTCATACTATACTATATCTCCAAAATGTGGCCATTTTTGGAGAAAAAAAAATTGGTCCAAAATTTGACAAAAACGACATACGTCGTCCAACATCTGACAATTTCTTTGAAAAACGTTTTTTTGGTCCAAAACTTGACAAAAACTTCACACTATGCTATGAAGTACGTCATACTATACTATGTCTCCAAAATGTGGCCATTTTTGGAGAAAAAAAAATTGGTCCAAAATTTGACAAAAACGACATACGTCGTCCAACATCTGACAATTTCTTTGAAAAACGTTTTTTTGGTCCAAAACTTGACAAAAACTTCACACTATGCTATGTAGTACGTCATGCTATACTATATCTCCAAAATGTGGCCATTTTTGGAGAAAAAAAGAATTGGTCCAAAATTTGACAAAAACGACATACTATACTATGTCGTCCAACATCTGATAATTTTTTTGAAAAACGTTTTTTTGGTCCAAAACTTGACAAAAACGTCATACTATACTATGTAGTACGTCATACTATACTATATCTCCTAAATGTGGCCATTTTTGGAGAAAAAAAAATTTGGTCCAAAATTTGACAAAAACGACATACTATACTATGTCGTCCAACATCTGACAATTTTTTTGAAAAACGTTTTTTTGGTCCAAAACTTGACAAAAACGTCATACTATACTATGTAGTACGTCATACTATACTATGTCTCCAAAATGTGGCCATTTTTGGAGAAAAAAAATTTGGTCCAAAATTTGACAAAAACGACATACTATACTATGTCGTCCAACATCTGACAATTTTTTTGAAAAACGTTTTTTTGGTCCAAAACTTGACAAAAACGTCATACTATACTATGCAGTACGTCATACTGTACTATATCTCCAAACTGTGGCCATTTTTGGAGAAAAAAGATTTGGTCCAAAATTTGACAAAAACGACATACTATACTATGTCGTCCAACATCTGACAATTTTTTTGAAAAACGTTTTTTTGGTCCAAAACTTGACAAAAACTTCACACTATACTATGTAGTACGTCATACTATACTATATCTCCAAAATGTGGCCATTTTTGGAGAAAAAAAATTTGGTCCAAAATTTGACAAAAACGACATACTATACTATGTCGTCCAACATCTGACAATTTTTTTGAAAAACGTTTTTTTGGTCCAAAACTTGACAAAAACTTCACACTATACTATGTAGTACGTCATACTATACTATATCTCCAAAATGTGGCTATTTTTGGAGAAAAAAAATTTGGTCCAAAATTTGACAAAAACGACATACGTCGTCCAACATCTGACAATTTTTTTGAAAAACGTTTTTTTGGTCCAAAACTTGACAAAAACGTTATACTATACTATGTAGTACGTCATACTATACTATATCTCCAAAATGTGGCCATTTTTGGAGAAAAAAAATTTGGTCCAAAATTTGACAAAAACGACATACTATACTATGTCGTCCAACATCTGACAATTTTTTTGAAAAACGTTTTTTTGGTCCAAAACTTGACGAAAACGTCATACTATACTATGTAGTACGTCATACTATACTATATCTCCAAAATGTGGCCATTTTTGGAGAAAAAAGAATTTGGTCCAAAATTTGACAAAAACGACATACTATACTATGTCGTCCAACATCTGACAATTTTTTTGAAAAAATTTTTTGGTCCAAAACTTGACAAAAACGTCACACTATACTATGTAGTACGACATACTATACTATATCTCCAAAATGTGGCCATTTTTGGAGAAAAAAAATTTGGTCCAAAATTTGACAAAAACGACATACTATACTATGTCGTCCAACATCTGACAATTTTTTTGAAAAACGTTATTTTGGTCCAAAACTTGACAAAAACTTCACACTATACTATGTAGTACGTCATACTATACTGTATCTCCATAATGTGGCCATTTTTGGAGAAAAAAAATTTGGTCCAAAATTTGACAAAAACAACATACTATACTATGTCGTCCAACATCTGACAATTTTTTTGAAAAACGTTTTTTTTGGTCCAAAACCTGACAAAATCGTCATACTATACTATGCAGTACGTCATACTATACTATATCTCCAAAATGTGGCCATTTTTGGAGAAAAAAAAATTGGTCCAAAATTTGACAAAAACGACATACTATACTATGCCGTCCAACATCTGACAATTTTTTTGAAAAACGTTTTTTTGGTCCAAAACTTGACAAAAACGTCATACTATACTATGCAGTACGTCATACTATACTATATCTCCAAAATGTGGCCATTTTTGGAGAAAAAAAATTTGGTCCAAAATTTGACAAAAACGACATACTATACTATGTCGTCCAACATCTGACAATTTTTTTGAAAAACTTTTTTTGGTCCAAAACTTGACAAAAACGTCACACTATACTATGTAGTACGTCATACTATACTATATCTCCAAAATGTGGCCATTTTTGGAGAAAAAAAATTTGGTCCAAAATTTGACCAAAACGACATACTATACTATGCAGTACGTCATACTATACTATATCTCCAAAATGTGGCCATTTTTGGAGAAAAAAAATTTGGTCCAAAATTTGACAAAAACAACATACTATACTATGCCGTCCAACATCTGACAATTTTTTTGAAAAACTTTTTTTGGTCCAAAACTTGACAAAAACGTCACACTATACTATGTAGTACGTCATACTATACTGTATCTCCAAAATGTGGCCATTTTTGGAGAAAAAAAGATTTGGTCCAAAATTTGACAAAAACGTCATACGTCGTCCAACATCTGACAATTTTTTTGAAAAACGTTTTTTTGGTCCAAAACTTGACAAAAACGTCATACTATACTATGTAGTACGTCATACTATACTATGTCCCCAAAATGTGGCCATTTTTGGAGAAAAAAAATTTGGTCCAAAATTTGACAAAAACGACATACTATACTATGTCGTCCAACATCTGACAATTTTTTTGAAAAACGTTATTTTGGTCCAAAACTTGACAAAAACTTCACACTATACTATGTAGTACGTCATACTATACTATATCTCCATAATGTGGCCATTTTTGGAGAAAAAAAATTTGGTCCAAAATTTGACAAAAACAACATACTATACTATGTCGTCCAACATCTGACAATTTTTTTGAAAAACGTTTTTTTGGTCCAAAACCTGACAAAATCGTCATACTATACTATGCAGTACGTCATACTATACTATATCTCCAAAATGTGGCCATTTTTGGAGAAAAAAAAATTGGTCCAAAATTTGACAAAAACGACATACGTCGTCCAACATCTGACAATTTCTTTGAAAAACGTTTTTTTGGTCCAAAACTTGACAAAAACTTCACACTATGCTATGAAGTACGTCATACTATACTATGTCTCCAAAATGTGGCCATTTTTGGAGAAAAAAAAATTGGTCCAAAATTTGACAAAAACGACATACGTCGTCCAACATCTGACAATTTCTTTGAAAAACGTTTTTTTGGTCCAAAACTTGACAAAAACTTCACACTATGCTATGTAGTACGTCATGCTATACTATATCTCCAAAATGTGGCCATTTTTGGAGAAAAAAAGAATTGGTCCAAAATTTGACAAAAACGACATACTATACTATGTCGTCCAACATCTGATAATTTTTTTGAAAAACGTTTTTTTGGTCCAAAACTTGACAAAAACGTCATACTATACTATGTAGTACGTCATACTATACTATATCTCCTAAATGTGGCCATTTTTGGAGAAAAAAAAATTTGGTCCAAAATTTGACAAAAACGACATACTATACTATGTCGTCCAACATCTGACAATTTTTTTGAAAAACGTTTTTTTGGTCCAAAACTTGACAAAAACGTCATACTATACTATGTAGTACGTCATACTATACTATGTCTCCAAAATGTGGCCATTTTTGGAGAAAAAAAATTTGGTCCAAAATTTGACAAAAACGACATACTATACTATGTCGTCCAACATCTGACAATTTTTTTGAAAAACGTTTTTTTGGTCCAAAACTTGACAAAAACGTCATACTATACTATGCAGTACGTCATACTGTACTATATCTCCAAACTGTGGCCATTTTTGGAGAAAAAAGATTTGGTCCAAAATTTGACAAAAACGACATACTATACTATGTCGTCCAACATCTGACAATTTTTTTGAAAAACGTTTTTTTGGTCCAAAACTTGACAAAAACTTCACACTATACTATGTAGTACGTCATACTATACTATATCTCCAAAATGTGGCCATTTTTGGAGAAAAAAAATTTGGTCCAAAATTTGACAAAAACGACATACTATACTATGTCGTCCAACATCTGACAATTTTTTTGAAAAACGTTTTTTTGGTCCAAAACTTGACAAAAACTTCACACTATACTATGTAGTACGTCATACTATACTATATCTCCAAAATGTGGCTATTTTTGGAGAAAAAAAATTTGGTCCAAAATTTGACAAAAACGACATACTATACTATGTCGTCCAACATCTGACAATTTTTTTGAAAAACGTTTTTTTGGTCCAAAACTTGACGAAAACGTCATACTATACTATGTAGTACGTCATACTATACTATATCTCCAAAATGTGGCCATTTTTGGAGAAAAAAGAATTTGGTCCAAAATTTGACAAAAACGACATACTATACTATGTCGTCCAACATCTGACAATTTTTTTGAAAAACTTTTTTGGTCCAAAACTTGACAAAAACGTCATACTATACTATGTGGTACGTCATACTATACTATATCTCCAAAATGTGGCCATTTTTGGAGAAAAAAAAATTGGTCCAAAATTTGACAAAAACGACATACGTCGTCCAACATCTGACAATTTTTTTGAAAAACGTTTTTTTGGTCCAAAACTTGACAAAAACGTTATACTATACTATGTAGTACGTCATACTATACTATATCTCCAAAATGTGGCCATTTTTGGAGAAAAAAAATTTGGTCCAAAATTTGACAAAAACGACATACTATACTATGTCGTCCAACATCTGACAATTTTTTTGAAAAACGTTTTTTTGGTCCAAAACTTGACGAAAACGTCATACTATACTATGTAGTACGTCATACTATACTATATCTCCAAAATGTGGCCATTTTTGGAGAAAAAAGAATTTGGTCCAAAATTTGACAAAAACGACATACTATACTATGTCGTCCAACATCTGACAATTTTTTGAAAAAATTTTTTGGTCCAAAACTTGACAAAAACGTCACACTATACTATGTAGTACGACATACTATACTATATCTCCAAAATGTGGCCATTTTTGGAGAAAAAAAATTTGGTCCAAAATTTGACAAAAACGACATACTATACTATGTCGTCCAACATCTGACAATTTTTTTGAAAAACGTTATTTTGGTCCAAAACTTGACAAAAACTTCACACTATACTATGTAGTACGTCATACTATACTGTATCTCCATAATGTGGCCATTTTTGGAGAAAAAAAATTTGGTCCAAAATTTGACAAAAACAACATACTATACTATGTCGTCCAACATCTGACAATTTTTTTGAAAAACGTTTTTTTGGTCCAAAACCTGACAAAATCGTCATACTATACTATGCAGTACGTCATACTATACTATATCTCCAAAATGTGGCCATTTTTGGAGAAAAAAAAATTGGTCCAAAATTTGACAAAAACGACATACTATACTATGCCGTCCAACATCTGACAATTTTTTTGAAAAACGTTTTTTTGGTCCAAAACTTGACAAAAACGTCATACTATACTATGCAGTACGTCATACTATACTATATCTCCAAAATGTGGCCATTTTTGGAGGAAAAAAATTTGGTCCAAAATTTGACAAAAACGACATACTATACTATGTCGTCCAACATCTGACAATTTTTTTGAAAAACTTTTTTTGGTCCAAAACTTGACAAAAACGTCACACTATACTATGTAGTACGTCATACTATACTATATCTCCAAAATGTGGCCATTTTTGGAGAAAAAAAATTTGGTCCAAAATTTGACCAAAACGACATACTATACTATGCAGTACGTCATACTATACTATATCTCCAAAATGTGGCCATTTTTGGAGAAAAAAAATTTGGTCCAAAATTTGACAAAAACAACATACTATACTATGCCGTCCAACATCTGACAATTTTTTTGAAAAACTTTTTTTGGTCCAAAACTTGACAAAAACGTCACACTATACTATGTAGTACGTCATACTATACTGTATCTCCAAAATGTGGCCATTTTTGGAGAAAAAAAGATTTGGTCCAAAATTTGACAAAAACGTCATACGTCGTCCAACATCTGACAATTTTTTTGAAAAACGTTTTTTTGGTCCAAAACTTGACAAAAACGTCATACTATACTATGTAGTACGTCATACTATACTATGTCCCCAAAATGTGGCCATTTTTGGAGAAAAAAAATTTGGTCCAAAATTTGACAAAAACGACATACTATACTATGTCGTCCAACATCTGACAATTTTTTTGAAAAACGTTATTTTGGTCCAAAACTTGACAAAAACTTCACACTATACTATGTAGTACGTCATACTATACTATATCTCCATAATGTGGCCATTTTTGGAGAAAAAAAATTTGGTCCAAAATTTGACAAAAACAACATACTATACTATGTCGTCCAACATCTGACAATTTTTTTGAAAAACGTTTTTTTGGTCCAAAACCTGACAAAATCGTCATACTATACTATGCAGTACGTCATACTATACTATATCTCCAAAATGTGGCCATTTTTGGAGAAAAAAAAATTGGTCCAAAATTTGACAAAAACGACATACGTCGTCCAACATCTGACAATTTCTTTGAAAAACGTTTTTTTGGTCCAAAACTTGACAAAAACTTCACACTATGCTATGAAGTACGTCATACTATACTATGTCTCCAAAATGTGGCCATTTTTGGAGAAAAAAAAATTGGTCCAAAATTTGACAAAAACGACATACGTCGTCCAACATCTGACAATTTCTTTGAAAAACGTTTTTTTGGTCCAAAACTTGACAAAAACTTCACACTATGCTATGTAGTACGTCATGCTATACTATATCTCCAAAATGTGGCCATTTTTGGAGAAAAAAAGAATTGGTCCAAAATTTGACAAAAACGACATACTATACTATGTCGTCCAACATCTGATAATTTTTTTGAAAAACGTTTTTTTGGTCCAAAACTTGACAAAAACGTCATACTATACTATGTAGTACGTCATACTATACTATATCTCCTAAATGTGGCCATTTTTGGAGAAAAAAAAATTTGGTCCAAAATTTGACAAAAACGACATACTATACTATGTCGTCCAACATCTGACAATTTTTTTGAAAAACGTTTTTTTGGTCCAAAACTTGACAAAAACGTCATACTATACTATGTAGTACGTCATACTATACTATGTCTCCAAAATGTGGCCATTTTTGGAGAAAAAAAATTTGGTCCAAAATTTGACAAAAACGACATACTATACTATGTCGTCCAACATCTGACAATTTTTTTGAAAAACGTTTTTTTGGTCCAAAACTTGACAAAAACGTCATACTATACTATGCAGTACGTCATACTGTACTATATCTCCAAACTGTGGCCATTTTTGGAGAAAAAAGATTTGGTCCAAAATTTGACAAAAACGACATACTATACTATGTCGTCCAACATCTGACAATTTTTTTGAAAAACGTTTTTTTGGTCCAAAACTTGACAAAAACTTCACACTATACTATGTAGTACGTCATACTATACTATATCTCCAAAATGTGGCCATTTTTGGAGAAAAAAAATTTGGTCCAAAATTTGACAAAAACGACATACTATACTATGTCGTCCAACATCTGACAATTTTTTTGAAAAACGTTTTTTTGGTCCAAAACTTGACAAAAACTTCACACTATACTATGTAGTACGTCATACTATACTATATCTCCAAAATGTGGCTATTTTTGGAGAAAAAAAATTTGGTCCAAAATTTGACAAAAACGACATACTATACTATGTCGTCCAACATCTGACAATTTTTTTGAAAAACGTTTTTTTGGTCCAAAACTTGACGAAAACGTCATACTATACTATGTAGTACGTCATACTATACTATATCTCCAAAATGTGGCCATTTTTGGAGAAAAAAGAATTTGGTCCAAAATTTGACAAAAACGACATACTATACTATGTCGTCCAACATCTGACAATTTTTTTGAAAAACTTTTTTGGTCCAAAACTTGACAAAAACGTCATACTATACTATGTGGTACGTCATACTATACTATATCTCCAAAATGTGGCCATTTTTGGAGAAAAAAAAATTGGTCCAAAATTTGACAAAAACGACATACGTCGTCCAACATCTGACAATTTTTTTGAAAAACGTTTTTTTGGTCCAAAACTTGACAAAAACGTTATACTATACTATGTAGTACGTCATACTATACTATATCTCCAAAATGTGGCCATTTTTGGAGAAAAAAAATTTGGTCCAAAATTTGACAAAAACGACATACTATACTATGTCGTCCAACATCTGACAATTTTTTTGAAAAACGTTTTTTTGGTCCAAAACTTGACGAAAACGTCATACTATACTATGTAGTACGTCATACTATACTATATCTCCAAAATGTGGCCATTTTTGGAGAAAAAAGAATTTGGTCCAAAATTTGACAAAAACGACATACTATACTATGTCGTCCAACATCTGACAATTTTTTTGAAAAAAATTTTTGGTCCAAAACTTGACAAAAACGTCACACTATACTATGTAGTACGACATACTATACTATATCTCCAAAATGTGGCCATTTTTGGAGAAAAAAAATTTGGTCCAAAATTTGACAAAAACGACATACTATACTATGTCGTCCAACATCTGACAATTTTTTTGAAAAACGTTATTTTGGTCCAAAACTTGACAAAAACTTCACACTATACTATGTAGTACGTCATACTATACTGTATCTCCATAATGTGGCCATTTTTGGAGAAAAAAAATTTGGTCCAAAATTTGACAAAAACAACATACTATACTATGTCGTCCAACATCTGACAATTTTTTTGAAAAACGTTTTTTTGGTCCAAAACCTGACAAAATCGTCATACTATACTATGCAGTACGTCATACTATACTATATCTCCAAAATGTGGCCATTTTTGGAGAAAAAAAAATTGGTCCAAAATTTGACAAAAACGACATACGTCGTCCAACATCTGACAATTTCTTTGAAAAACGTTTTTTTGGTCCAAAACTTGACAAAAACTTCACACTATGCTATGTAGTACGTCATGCTATACTATATCTCCTAAATGTGGCCATTTTTGGAGAAAAAAAGAATTGGTCCAAAATTTGACAAAAACGACATACTATACTATGTCGTCCAACATCTGACAATTTTTTTGAAAAACGTTTTTTTGGTCCAAAACTTGACAAAAACGTCATACTATACTATGTAGAACGTCATACTATACTATGTCTCCAAAATGTGGCCATTTTTGGAGAAAAAAAATTTGGTCCAAAATTTGACAAAAACGACATACTATACTATGTCGTCCAACATCTGACAATTTTTTTGAAAAACGTTTTTTTGGTCCAAAACTTGACGAAAACGTCATACTATACTATGTAGTACGTCATACTATACTATATCTCCAAAATGTGGCCATTTTTGGAGAAAAAAGAATTTGGTCCAAAATTTGACAAAAACGACATACTATACTATGTCGTCCAACATCTGACAATTTTTTTGAAAAACGTTTTTTTGGTCCAAAACTTGACGAAAACGTCATACTATACTATGTAGTACGTCATACTATACTATATCTCCAAAATGTGGCCATTTTTGGAGAAAAAAGAATTTGGTCCAAAATTTGACAAAAACGACATACTATACTATGTCGTCCAACATCTGACAATTTTTTTGAAAAACTTTTTTGGTCCAAAACTTGACAAAAACGTCATACTATACTATGTAGTACGTCATACTATACTATATCTCCAAAATGTGGCCATTTTTGGAGAAAAAAAAATTGGTCCAAAATTTGACAAAAACGACATACGTCGTCCAACATCTGACAATTTTTTTGAAAAACGTTTTTTTGGTCCAAAACTTGACAAAAACGTTATACCATACTATGTAGTACGTCATACTATACTATATCTCCAAAATGTGGCCATTTTTGGAGAAAAAAAATTTGGTCCAAAATTTGACAAAAACGACATACTATACTATGTCGTCCAACATCTGACAATTTTTTTGAAAAACGTTTTTTTGGTCCAAAACTTGACGAAAACGTCATACTATACTATGTAGTACGTCATACTATACTATATCTCCAAAATGTGGCCATTTTTGGAGAAAAAAGAATTTGGTCCAAAATTTGACAAAAACGACATACTATACTATGTCGTCCAACATCTGACAATTTTTTTGAAAAACTTTTTTTGGTCCAAAACTTGACAAAAACGTCACACTATACTATGTAGTACGACATACTATACTATATCTCCATAATGTGGCCATTTTTGGAGAAAAAAAATTTGGTCCAAAATTTGACAAAAACGACATACTATACTATGTCGTCCAACATCTGACAATTTTTTTGAAAAACGTTTTTTTGGTCCAAAACCTGACAAAATCGTCATACTATACTATGCAGTACGTCATACTATACTATATCTCCAAAATGTGGCCATTTTTGGAGAAAAAAAAATTGGTCCAAAATTTGACAAAAACGACATACGTCGTCCAACATCTGACAATTTCTTTGAAAAACGTTTTTTTGGTCCAAAACTTGACAAAAACTTCACACTATGCTATGTAGTACGTCATGCTATACTATATCTCCTAAATGTGGCCATTTTTGGAGAAAAAAAGAATTGGTCCAAAATTTGACAAAAACGACATACTATACTATGTCGTCCAACATCTGACAATTTTTTTGAAAAACGTTTTTTTGGTCCAAAACTTGACAAAAACGTCATACTATACTATGTAGTACGTCATACTATACTATGTCTCCAAAATGTGGCAATTTTTGGAGAAAAAAAATTTGGTCCAAAATTTGACAAAAACGACATACTATACTATGTCGTCCAACATCTGACAATTTTTTTGAAAAACGTTTTTTTGGTCCAAAACTTGACAAAAACTTCACACTATACTATGTAGTACGTCATACTATACTATATCTCCAAAATGTGGCCATTTTTGGAGAAAAAAAATTTTGGTCCAAAATTTGACAAAAACGACATACTATACTATGTCGTCCAACATCTGACAATTTTTTTGAAAAAGTTTTTTTGGTCCAAAACTTGACAAAAACGTTATACTATACTATGTAGTACGTCATACTATACTATATCTCCAAAATGTGGCCATTTTTGGAGAAAAAAAGAATTGGTCCAAAATTTGACAAAAACGACAAACTATACCATGTCGTCCAACATCTGACAATTTTTTTGAAAAACGTTTTTTTGGTCCAAAACTTGACAAAATTGTCATACTATACTATGCAGTACGTCATACTATACTATATCTCCAAAATGTGGCCATTTTTGGAGAAAAAAAAATTGGTCCAAAATTTGACAAAAACGACATACGTCGTCCAACATCTGACAATTTCTTTGAAAAACGTTTTTTTGGTCCAAAACTTGACAAAAACTTCACACTATGCTATGTAGTACGTCATACTATACTATATCTCCAAAATGTCGCCATTTTTGGAGAAAAAAAGAATTGGTCCAAAATTTGACAAAAACGACATACTATACTATGTCGTCCAACATCTGATAATTTTTTTGAAAAACGTTTTTTTGGTCCAAAACTTGACAAAAACGTCATACTATACTATGTAGTACGTCATACTATACTATATCTCCTAAATGTGGCCATTTTTGGAGAAAAAAAATATTTGGTCCAAAATTTGACAAAAACGACATACTATACTATGTCGTCCAACATCTGACAATTTTTTTGAAAAACTTTTTTGGTCCAAAACTTGACAAAAACGTCATACTATACTATGTAGTACGTCATACTATACTATATCTCCAAAATGTGGCCATTTTTGGAGAAAAAAAAATTGGTCCAAAATTTGACAAAAACGACATACGTCGTCCAACATCTGACAATTTTTTTGAAAAACGTTTTTTTGGTCCAAAACTTGACAAAAACGTCATACTATACTATGTAGTACGTCATACTATACTATATCTCCAAAATGTGGCCATTTTTGGAGAAAAAAAAATTGGTCCAAAATTTGACAAAAACGACATACGTCGTCCAACATCTGACAATTTTTTTGAAAAACGTTTTTTTGGTCCAAAACTTGACAAAAACGTCATACTATACTATGCAGTACGTCATACTATACTATATCTCCAAAATGCAGCCATTTTTGGAGAAAAAAAATTTGGTCCAAAATTTGACAAGAACGACATACTATACTATGCAGTACGTCATACTATACTATGTCTCCAAAATGTGGCCATTTTTGGAGAAAAAAAAACTTTGGTCCAAAATTTGACAAGAACGACATACTATACTATGTTGTCCAACATCTGACAATTTTTTTGAAAAACGTTTTTTTGGTCCAAAACTTGACAAAAACGTCATACTATACCATGCAGTACGTCATACTATACTATATCTCCAAAATGTGGCCATTTTTGGAGAAAAAAAAATTGGTCCAAAATTTGACAAAAACGACATACTATACCATGTCGTCCAACATCTGACAATTTTTTTGAAAAACGTTTTTTTGGTCCAAAACTTGACAAAATTGTCATACTATACTATGCAGTACGTCATACTATACTATATCTCCAAAATGTGGCCATTTTTGGAGAAAAAAAAATTGGTCCAAAATTTGACAAAAACGACAAACGTCGTCCAACATCTGACAATTTCTTTGAAAAACGTTTTTTTGGTCCAAAACTTGACAAAAACTTCACACTATGCTATGTAGTACGTCATACTATACTATATCTCCAAAATGTGGCCATTTTTGGAGAAAAAAAGAATTGGTCCAAAATTTGACAAAAACGACATACTATACTATGTCGTCCAACATCTGATAATTTTTTTGAAAAACGTTTTTTTGGTCCAAAACTTGACAAAAACGTCATGCTATACTATGTAGTACGTCATACTATACTATATCTCCTAAATGTGGCCATTTTTGGAGAAAAAAAATATTTGGTCCAAAATTTGACAAAAACGACATACTATACTATGTCGTCCAACATCTGACAATTTTTTTGAAAAACTTTTTTGGTCCAAAACTTGACAAAAACGTCATACTATTCTATGTAGTACGTCATACTATACTATATCTCCAAAATGTGGCCATTTTTGGAGAAAAAAAAATTGGTCCAAAATTTGACAAAAACGACATACGTCGTCCAACATCTGACAATTTTTTTGAAAAACGTTTTTTTGGTCCAAAACTTGACAAAAACGTCATACTATACTATGTAGTACGTCATACTATACTATATCTCCAAAATGTGGCCATTTTTGGAGAAAAAAAATTTGGTCCAAAATTTGAACAAAACGACATACTATACTATGTCGTCCAACATCTGACAATTTTTTTGAAAAACGTTTTTTTGGTCCAAAACTTGACAAAAACGTCATACTATACTATGCAGTACGTCATACTATACTATATCTCCAAAATGCAGCCATTTTTGGAGAAAAAAAATTTGGTCCAAAATTTGACAAGAACGACATACTATACTATGCAGTACGTCATACTATACTATGTCTCCAAAATGTGGCCATTTTTGGAGAAAAAAAAACTTTGGTCCAAAATTTGACAAGAACGACATACTATACTATGTTTTCCAACATCTGACAATTTTTTTGAAAAACGTTTTTTTGGTCCAAAACTTGACAAAAACGTCATACTATACTATGTAGTACGTCATACTATACTATGTCTCCAAAATGTGGCCATTTTTGGAGAAAAAAAAACTTTGGTCCAAAATTTGACAAGAACGACATACTATACTATGCAGTACGTCATACTATACTATATCTCCAAAATGCGGCCATTTTTGGAGAAAAAAAAATTGGTCCAAAATTTTACAAAAACGACATACTATACTATGTCGTCCAACATCTGACAATTTTTTTGAAAAACGTTTTTTTGGTCCAAAACTTGACAAAATCGTCATACTCTACTATGCAGTACGTCATACTATACTATATCTCCAAAATGTGGCCATTTTTGGAGAAAAAAAAATTGGTCCAAAATTTGACAAAAACGACATACGTCCTCCAACATCTGACAATTTCTTTGAAAAACGTTTTTTTGGTCCAAAACTTGACAAAAACTTCACACTATGCTATGTAGTACGTCATACTATACTATATCTCCAAAATGTGGCCATTTTTGGAGAAAAAAAATTTGGTCCAAAATTTGACAAAAACGACATCCTATACTATGTCGTCCAACATCTGACAATTTTTTTGAAAAACGTTTTTTTGGTCCAAAACTTGACAAAAACGTCACACTATACTATGTAGTACGTCATACTATACTGTATCTCCAAAATGTGGCCATTTTTGGTGAAAAAAAATTTGGTCCAAAATTTGACAAAAACGACATACTATACTATGTCGTCCAACATCTGACAATTTTTTTGAAAAGCGTTTTTTTGGTCCAAAACTTGACAAAAACGTCATACTATACTATGTAGTACGTCATACTATACTATGTCTCCAAAATGTGGCCATTTTTGGAGAAAAAAAATTTGGTCCAAAATTTGACAAAAACGACATACTATACTATGTCGTCCAACATCTGACAATTTTTTTGAAAAACGTTTTTTTGGTCCAAAACTTGACAAAAACGTCATACTATACTATGTAGTACATCAAACTATACTATGTCTCCAAAATGTGGCCATTTTTGGGGAAAAAAAAACTTTGGTCCAAAATTTGACAAGAACGACATACTATACTTTGTCGTCCAACAGCTGACAATTTTTTTGAAAAACGTTTTTTTGGTCCAAAACTTGACAGAAACGTCATACTATACTATGTAGTACGTCATACTATACTATATCTCCAAAATGTGGCAATTTTTGGAGAAAAAAAATTTGGTCCAAAATTTGACAAAAACGACATACTATACTATGTCTTCAAAATTTGACAAAAACGTCATACTATACTGTCGTCCAAAATTTGACAAAAACGTCATACTATACTATGTAGTACGTCATACTATACTATATCTCCAAAATGTGGCCATTTTTGTAGAAAAAAAAGATTGGTCCAAAATTTGACAAAAACGACATACTATACTATGTCGTCCAACATCTGACAATTTTTTTGAAAAACGTTTTTTTGGTCCAAAACTTGACAAAAACTTCACACTATACTATGTAGTACGTCATACTATACTATATCTCCAAAATGTGGCCATTTTTGGAGAAAAAAAATTTGGTCCAAAATTTGACAAAAACGACATACGTCGTCCAACATCTGACAATTTTTTTGAAAAACGTTTTTTTGGTCCAAAACTTGACAAAAACTTCACACTATACTATGTAGTACGTCATACTATACTATATCTCCAAAATGTGGCCATTTTTGGGGAAAAAAAATGTGGTCCAAAATTTGACAAAAACGACATACTATACTATGTCGTCCAAAATCGGACAGTTTTTTTGAAAAGCATTCTTTTGGTCCAAAACTTGACAAAAACGTCATACTATACTATGTAGTTCGTCATAATATACTATGTCGTCCAAAATGTGACCTTTTTTGACAAAAAAAAATGTGGTCCAAAATTTGACAGAAACGACATACTATACTATGTCGTCCAAAATCGGCCAATTTTTTTGAAAAACATTTTTTTGGTCCAAAACTTGACAACAACGTCATACTATACTATGTAGTACGTCCTAATATACTATGTCGTCCAAAATGTGACATTTTTTGAAAAAAAAAATGTGGTCCAAAATTTGACAAAAACGTCATACTATACTATGTCGTCCAAAATCGGCCAATTTTTTTGAAAAGCATTTTTTTGGTCCAAAACTTGACAAAAACGTCATACTATACTATGTAGTACGTCATACTATACGATGTAGTCCAAAATGTGACAATTTTTTGGAAAAAAATTTTTGGTCCAAATGAGACAAAACGTCATACTATACTATGTAGTCCAAAATGTGACAATTTTTTGAAAAACATTTTTTTGGTCCAAATGAGACAAAACGTCATAATATACTATGTCTCAATGTCTACATCTCCGTTTATGGGAGGCAGAGAGGGGGAGAATGACATACCGGATCGGCCACTCGACGCGGGATTCGAACCAGGGCCACCTGTAGAAGGGACAAAAGTTTCAACAGATGGTGGATGTCGGGTGCTCTACCATCTGAGCTAAACTGCTATTAAGTGAAAAACTCCCTGTTAGGAATTTTGGAATCAAATATTCGACAAAAACATCATACTTTACTGTGTCATCCACAGTGTGACAATTTTTTGAAACATTTTTTGGGTAGAAAACTTTACAAAAACGTCATACTATACTATGTAGTATGTCATAATATACTTTGTCGTCCAAAATGTGACCTTTTTTCAAAAAAAAAATGTGGTCCAAAATTTGACAAAAACGACATACTATACTATGTCGTCCAACATCTGACAATTTTTTTGAAAAACGTTTTTTTGGTCCAAAACTTGACAAAAACTTCACACTATACTATGTAGTACGTCATACTATACTATATCTCCAAAATGTGGCCATTTTTGGAGAAAAAAAATTTGGTCCAAAATTTGACAAAAACGACATACGTCGTCCAACATCTGACAATTTTTTTGAAAAACGTTTTTTTGGTCCAAAACTTGACAAAAACTTCACACTATACTATGTAGTACGTCATACTATACTATATCTCCAAAATGTGGCCATTTTTGGGGAAAAAAAATGTGGTCCAAAATTTGACAAAAACGACATACTATACTATGTCGTCCAAAATCGGACAGTTTTTTTGAAAAGCATTCTTTTGGTCCAAAACTTGACAAAAACGTCATACTATACTATGTAGTTCGTCATAATATACTATGTCGTCCAAAATGTGACCTTTTTTGACAAAAAAAAATGTGGTCCAAAATTTGACAGAAACGACATACTATACTATGTCGTCCAAAATCGGCCAATTTTTTTGAAAAACATTTTTTTGGTCCAAAACTTGACAACAACGTCATACTATACTATGTAGTACGTCCTAATATACTATGTCGTCCAAAATGTGACATTTTTTGAAAAAAAAAATGTGGTCCAAAATTTGACAAAAACGTCATACTATACTATGTCGTCCAAAATCGGCCAATTTTTTTGAAAAGCATTTTTTTGGTCCAAAACTTGACAAAAACGTCATACTATACTATGTAGTACGTCATACTATACGATGTAGTCCAAAATGTGACAATTTTTTGGAAAAATTTTTTTGGTCCAAATGAGACAAAACGTCATACTATACTATGTAGTCCAAAATGTGACAATTTTTTGAAAAACATTTTTTTGGTCCAAATGAGACAAAACGTCATAATATACTATGTCTCAATGTCTACATCTCCGTTTATGGGAGGCAGAGAGGGGGAGAATGACATACCGGATCGGCCACTCGACGCGGGATTCGAACCAGGGCCACCTGTAGAAGGGACAAAAGTTTCAACAGATGGTGGATGTCGGGTGCTCTACCATCTGAGCTAAACTGCTATTAAGTGAAAAACTCCCTGTTAGGAATTTTGGAATCAAATATTCGACAAAAACATCATACTTTACTGTGTCATCCACAGTGTGACAATTTTTTGAAACATTTTTTGGGTAGAAAACTTTACAAAAACGTCATACTATACTATGTAGTATGTCATAATATACTTTGTCGTCCAAAATGTGACCTTTTTTCAAAAAAAAAATGTGGTCCAAAATTTGACAAAAACGTCATACTATACTATGTCTTCCAAAATCAGACAATTTTTTGAAAAGCATTTTTTTGGTCCAAAACTTGACAAAAACGTCATACTATACTATGTAGTACGTCATACTATACTATGTAGTCCAAAATGTGACAATTTTTGGAAAAAAAAATTTTGGTCCAAATGAGACAAAACGTCATAATATGCTATGTCTAAATGTCTACATCTCCGTTTATGGGAGGCAGAGAGGGGGAGAATGACATACCGGATCGGCCACTCGACGCGGGATTCGAACCACGGCCACCTGTAGAGGGGACAAAACTTTCAACACATGGTGCATGTCGGGTGCCCTACCATCTGAGCTAAATTGCTATTAAGTGAAAAATCTCTGTTAGGAATTTTGCAATCAAATATTCGACAAAAACATCATACTTTACTGTCATCCACAGTGTGACAATTTTTTGAAACGTTTTTTTGGTAGAAAACTTTACAAAAACGTCATACTCTACTATGTAGTACGTCATAATATACTTTGTCGTCCAAAATGTGACCTTTTTTGAAAAAAAAAATGTGGTCCAAAATTTGACAAAAACGACATACTATACTATGTCGTCCAAAATCGGACAATTTTTTTGAAAAGCATTTTTTTGGTCCAAAACTTGACAAAAACGTCATACTATACTATGTAGTACGTCATAATATACTATGTCGTCCAAAATGTGACCTTTTTTGAAAAAAAAAATGTCGTCCAAAATTTGACAAAAACGTCATACTATACTATGTCGTCCAAAATCGGAAAATTTTTTGAAAAGCATTTTTTTGGTCCAAAACTTGACAAAAACGTCATACTATACTATGTAGTACGTCATAATATACTTTGTCGTCCAAAATGTGACATTTTTGGAAAAAAAAATGTGGTCCAAAATTTGACAAAAACGTCATACTATACTATGTCTAAATGTCTACATCTCCGTTAATGGGAGGCAGAGAGGGGGAGAATGACATACCGGATCAGCCACTCGATGCGGGATTCAAACCAGGGCCACCTGTAGAGGGGACAAAAGTTTCAACACATGGTGCATGTCGGGTGCTCCACCATCTGAGCTAAATTGCTGTTAGGTGAAAGACTTCTCTGGTAGGATTTTTGCAGTCAAATATTCAACAAAAACACCAAACTATACCTTGTTGTCCAAAAAATCACAAAAAGTCATACTTTTCTATGTCGTTGACTATTTAAAAAAAAAAAAAATGTTTTGGTCCATAATTTGACAAAAACGTCATACTATACTATGTAGTCAAAATTTTGATAATTTATTTGAAATATATTTTTTGGTTAAAAATTTGACAAAAACGCGATACGATACTGTGTTGTTCAAAAGATGACAAAACGTCATACTATACTATGTTGTTCTGTGTTGTTGTGGGATTCGAACCAGCGTCCCATGATAGAGGTTGACATCTGCAAACAAGCGTCAAAGCTCACCGAGCCAACTTTAAGGTGAAGTCAGTAGTTTATAGTGCCATCTAGAGGAGAGGCTGAAATTTACAACAAAGAACTGCTGCTCTGCTCACCCCCTCCCTTCCCTGAGCCCTACGGTATCCGCAGCTGGTCAAATGTCGTCCTCGTCGTCTTTCTCCGTGTCAGCAGATGAGGTTCGTGAGGCGAGGGAGAGGGCGAGCTACTGCAGACGTAGCAGAGTGGAGACGGGACTTCCGCTACAAGTAAAGAGATTCTTGATTTGTTCTCTCGCGTTTGTTCTTACAGGCTCCGGTAGAAACATGGCGTCTCGCTGCTAACAGTGGCAATGCAACCGTTAGCAGCGAGCATACATGTTATTTTACATGACTTTTTGAAACACTACGAAAATTAAACAAAAACTATTATACAACGACTAGACAATGCAGGAGCACATAACATGTATAAAAAAGTGGATTTGGGGTTATATAAACCCATAAATACTACACATTGTCCCTTTAAAGCAGTAATTTCACCACCCATTGTGGTATACTCAGGTGTCCAAAATCACCCGAACAAGTCATAGGTTAGTATGTCGTCCAAAATTTGGCAAAAAAAGTCATACTTTAGTATTTTGTCCAAAGATTGACGAAAACATCATACTATACTATGTCGTCCAAAACTTGACAAAATACTCATTCAAAAAATATTTTCCTGAAAAAGAAAATGACAGGTACTTTTTTTTTTTCTTTTTCCTTGAAACTCTTTTGGAAAAAAGAAAACTCTGGAGAACAAAATTCCGGGAAACTTTTTCTGAAAAAAGATAACAGGAACGTTTTCTCGAAAAAAAAATAAAACATTAAAAAAAAAATGTTTTCTTCAAAAAAAAGTCTGAATTTTCAGAAATTTGACACAATGTTTCTTATAGCCATAGTTACTCAATTTGCAAAAAACAAACAAACAAAGAAAACCTGATGGTTATATGGTCTGTGCATATTTTTAGTATGAGCTTGCCTTACATTGCAAAGATAAAATAGAATAAAATGCAGAAATAAAAAATATAAAATGGTTACAATATAACATAATCATTATAAATTAGTTTGATAATTATCATCCGACACAAGAGCTCCCCCCCATCCCGTTTTCTTCCCCTTTTATGACAAAGGATGACAGTGTCGATCAATAAATTCTTTCTGTGAAAGAACAAATTATTCCCCCTACGCCTATTACAGTACAGAGAATGTTTTCCTTCTTTATGATATTACGGCAGCTTGACTGCAGCTGCATGACATTATTGCAATTATGAGTAATTCTGAATCGATTAACCCAATATCAAAGACTTTGGGACAAAAGCATAAAATTGGTGGGGCTATTTTGAAAATCCACAATCAAAGTTTTCCACAATTTTGTATTAGCTACAGCAGGATATTTATTTGAACAAGACATGCACAACACAATACCTCTCGCCAATTTCCGGTGAATGTTTTTCATTTTGCAACCTTCTGTTATATGTCCAGTCCTCTCTCGTTTGATTTGATTGCAGGCTGCTGGAATATTCAGCATGGATTAAAATAGCAGAAGGCCTTCAGTGCTTGTCGACGGGAAGACCCAGAGGTAGTAATCTCCCAGATGTGCCTCACATGGCTCTGGAATTGCTGGAGAAAGTTTTCTCGCTGGGCCTCCGTTGGATTTCAGTAAAAACAATCAGAAACGCCTGGCACAGAAACTGTGTGGTAATTCTATGATGGCCTTGGAGACGGTAACAAGAGGTGACAGTTATAATCACCACTGCACAGCCATGACTGGGGGCACGATATGTGGAAGAGATTCCTCTACTGGGACGTGAAAGATGTTCACGGAAAACATATTGGACATGACTTGGACTGAACTGGAGGATGTATCCTCCTCTCGAGGAGGTTCCAGCTTAATGATCTGTTCATCAGTGCCGCTAATTTAGTCTTACCAACAAAAAGCATCATCTGCCTGTGTGGAGGCCTCCTGTGCTTACGGGGAGTTATTGGCATGTGGCATAAAACAGAGAGAGGAGAATTGTTTTCAAGGTAAGCTCTCAGTTTATGATAATAGGAGCGATTAGAAGCAATCATAATGCTAAAGGGGGGGGGGAAGACTTTCGGACATGCTTGTCTGTTTAGTAAGGAGAAGACTGTCCGGCACACAAGAAGGCAGATTGTTTTAACAGCTTCTTGTGACAATGACAATCCTCTTATCGGAATCAGAAACATCTGTATTTCTTGTGGCTTTCTCCTTTTCAAGGAGTCACCTTTTTTGTTTTTGAATTCTTAGACCTTTTCTCTTTTTTTCGGAGGTCAAAGATGCTGTTATAATCTTTTTACTGCTTTACGATAAGACCCTTTAGAGCATGTGTCAAACTCAAGGCCCGGGGGCCAGATGTGGCCCACCACATCATTTTATGTGGCCCGCGAGGTCTATGCTGCTTTAAGGCGTGTGTTGACCATAAATTACATTTCTCACAATGCATGGCAATTTTGTTATCCGTGAAGTGACGGCATCCCGCCACTAGTTTGCAGTGTATCATTGTGCATCATGTGACAAATAAAATTGAGATTGACATTTCCACAAATGATGCCAAAATGTCCAGGAAGAGAAAGATTGATGCAGATGGAAGGCAATTTCAAGAAAGATGGGAAGGCGAATAAATGTAAAATAAATTTGTGCTTCAAGGAGAAAAACCGTTGTCAAAGAGTGCAATCTATGTCTTTGCATTTTGACACCAAACAAGGAGCCAAGTATGCCAAAGTTAGCATTCAAGATTTTGAACAAATTGTCAAAGAATTAAAAGGCAAACTGCGATCGCAGCAGAATGTGTTCACAAAAGCCACAACCAAAAACGATGCTGCAGTGAAAACTAGCTTTATTTTGGCTGAAGAAATCACCCGTGCTTCAAAGTCTTTTTCTGAGAGTGTGTTTACATTTAGTTACATTTATTCTGTCTTACAGTTACATCTGGCCCTTTGAGGGCAACCATTATGCTGATGTGGCCCTCAGTGAAAATGAGTTTGACACCCCTGCTTTAGAAGGATTTATGAATGCTTCTTAATACAGTAATTAATTAAGTTAACACATAATTTATAAGATTTATTAGACATTGAATAAAGGGCAGATGTGATTTGCTGCTTGCCAAATAGTGCGCCCACATGTATCTGAAATATGAAACCTCAGAATGTATCACATACTGAATAAGTTGCAAAGATTGAACCGTCATCATCTTCAATTAACAGTCAAAGGGGGAAAAAGTCATACATTAATATATTTGCAACTCTGTTTACCTTGATATTCACAACACACCAGGAGCCTTCGCTCCCATTGATCATCTCTGAAGAGCAGCTCCTGTTATTCCTAGTATATACAGCAGTGTGTAGCAGCGGCTTTTCTCATTTTTGACAAACATAAGTTACTCAGGACATACAAGTGGTAAGCAGTAACAAGATCTTACCAAATACTGACACCATTGTTATGTTTGAAAACTGTTTTCTTGTTTCTATTATTGTAAATTAATTATTCATTAAGTTTGAGCAACCAAATTAGACATTAAAACTAAATCGCGCCAGTATGTCTAATATAACAAAGAGACATGAGTGGCTGCAAGTGGCAGCACGTTTGCCAACTGCTTCTTTTTTTTTACTACTACATAACCGTTGTTTTTTTTTGCTGCAGAATTGAATGAATGTTTTCTGCCAAACCGCATTTCAAGAGCTTTAAACTTAATCTCGAGTGGGGAAAGAAAATCAAGGCTCAAAGCCAAAAGGAAACATGTTCACATAATTCTGCTGTTACTTTGCTGCAGTCCAATCAGAGAGGGAGATATACAGCCAATAATGTCCCTGACCTCTCCTCTCTCTCTTTACCCACCACTGCCAACAAGTTTAACCAAATGACACCAACGCTACCAAAAATAGCTCACCAATTGAAAAAAAAAAGATTCATGACCTGTTCCCAGTGCAGTGTGCATTAAGGAGCTGGCTCTCTTAAACACGCTGATCAAAATATTAGTAGTAGGCTGTAAACACTGTGCCTTTATCCGACACTGATTTACTTTCCCAAAAACTTTAATCCAAAAATGTGCAGTGGCTCTGCTAATGAGCCATGGCCTCGCACTCACACTTTACAGAGCAGCGACACACAGGTGTATGCTGAGCCTGGAGTGACTATTGTGTTTATGTTATCTTTTCATAAGCTCCGTTTGACATTTGTCAAACTGCATCACTGTTTAACTATGTGCCCGTCAAAATCCACACTGCCAGATGGGTGCCTTTTCTGCTAACCTCGCCCAAGGCTGCTCGGCCACACGGCATTTCTCCCTCCCTATCTTTTTTTCTCCCCCCCCCCCCCTCAGTTCTTCTATGGTGTTAACTCTAACTTTTTTTTCCCTCTCTCCTGCATCTGCATCCAGCTCTGACAAAATCTGACTGCGTGGACTCTAATTTCTTTTTAAATGAAAGCGTATGCCCGAATCATGAATAAAAGTTCACGTTACTCGTGATATAACTGCAGACAAGCTGACAACATAACACCATAAAAAAGTTTAGTGGTTACAGGTGGCTGAGACATCCCACGATAGAAAACTAGTTGGGCAAGTGTTAATGTTTATGCAAACAATGAGGGAAAGCTTTGACAGAAAACAAGCCAGTAATTAGCTGCAATTTCGATTCAGCAACGAGACCTTCCACACACATGGAGAGAGAGAGAGAAGCAGTATGTGTGTATATATTATATACACACATATATACATCAGCAAGTTTTACTTGGAATCTGAGAGTGATATTTTTAGTATAAAGTACAACATAAGAAACTGCAGTGTGTCATAGACCTTCTATCGTCTAACAGAAGTCCCCTTGTAGTTGTTGTCTACAGCCAAACTTTGAGCAAACTGTGAAGGGAGCTGTTTGAACAGATGGAAGGTGGAGTGAGTCAAGAATCTGTCTCGAAACAATCACCCAAAGATTAAGGACGTTAAAAGCAATCGCGGGACTTTGTTTTGACAAGCTGAAATATTTCTCAAAGCTAATATTTACAGCAGACAAGCATCATCGCACTAGACACTAGACTGGTGGATGAGCTCCGTAAGTGCTTTGCATCAATTTAGCCAGCTAATGTCCAATTTGGATTGTGAGCTGCACTCTTGTCACCAAATGCCATAAATAAGGCAACAACTAATGTGTTTTCTGTGTTGCCTGCTCCTCTGTTATTGTTAGTGTCGTTGGATCTAATGATAGAAAGGCCCAGCTGGCCCTATCAGCCTTGGCTCCCAATCTAAACAGATTGACATAGTGCAGGTGTCCTCCGCCTCCTCTGGCACCTCCGTGGAGAACATTAGACTGGAGCAGGGCTTCCTTTATAGCTTTTAAATTGAGACATAGGTCAAGGGCTCCCATCCAAGGCCTTGATCAATACTGTGACCCCCTCCAGTCAGCCCACTTTGGCCTGGAACACAGAGAGAGAGAGGTGTAAACCAGACGCTGACCGATGACCCACCTGCCAAACTACCTGCGCCCACAAAGGAAACCTGTGATGGATGACAGCTGAAGATTGCTGGTGTTGCATGTTTGTATATACAGATTGTCATTTCCTGGCACATCTTGTCTTCTCAGTATACATCAGCTTTCCTTAGTGGGTTTTAGGGCTGTTAGTCTTCAAAAGAAAAAGAAAAGAAAGATTTAACAAAGTCAAACCAACTGTTTGTTTGAATTAATAAGAATACGACCTTAATAGCCCGACTCACTCCATTAAATCCATCATACTGGGCTTCATTTTTCCACTCTTCACATGTCAAGCTTTGTCAAGCCGGTTTCCCCTATGATCTGAGAAAATCTGCAACTTACACACAAAATATGACTAGATGGTGTGGATTTTAATCATACACTTACACTTTCACCAAACAAGTTTCCCGACCTGATACTATTTTGCAGGGACGACTGTGATTGGTTAAAGAAATAAAACAAGTCAGAACTTAAGGCAACTATAACCAGTTTGACAATACTCATCTGTCATCAACAGAGTTTCATTCGTGTCAAACTCAAAGTTTACATTTGTTTTATACCATTCCAATATTTGGAGGTCTAATGTCTGTGTCGTTAGATCTATTATTGCCATGCTCCAGTGATTTTTAATCACTACAGACAGATTTGTTCAGGTTTAGTTTCATGAAAAAAAAGGTTTGCTGACACAGTTTAAGTTCACATGTCTTGTGCTGCAATTGTAACAGATTGCATCTTATTAAGAAAAATAATGGAAACAAAAGTGAACCAGATAGGTTTCTTTTCTTTCTTTTTTTTTGTTCATTAAAAGCTGTTTCCACCAAAGAGACAAGACCATTCTTGTACTCTGTTGTTAATGTTCATTCAAGATGCCGAAGCAGTGTTTCTCATCTCATGAATGTTGTAAGGTTTGGCTCCACGTCATCGAGTTTCCCTGAGTGGATCATGGTGTAATTCATCAGAATTCCATACC
Organism: Microchirus variegatus; assembly: GCF_963457635.1. Classification (NCBI taxonomy): domain Eukaryota; kingdom Metazoa; phylum Chordata; class Actinopteri; order Pleuronectiformes; family Soleidae; genus Microchirus; species Microchirus variegatus. The sequence continues at coordinate 14,346,174 of NC_139808.1, forward strand.
TTTCAATAAGACATTTCGTCACCATCTGTCAAAGTCATGAGCACAAACATTTTCCACGTCCTCAGCTCAAACACCAGAGGGATTAACATAACAGTAAGTACACTTATATTTAAAAAAAGCATCCAAGAAAAAGTAATCAATTACAGCTATTTCCTGGAGATGAATTGTGTAGCTCTTTGTCCCTTTTAAACATTTATATAACTTTGTGTAGTAGTTACCGTTTTGATCAATGCACTGAATGGATTTAAAGCTGGAGGACAGCTGGAAAATTATCTCTCACCCCCCAATTTGTTAAAAACTCAAGATTTTGGATCATGGCTGTGTGTCCTGAGCCCCTCCCACCAGATGAGACATTCATGCTTTTTATAATACACATGATGCAGCATTACCTCATCCCTGAAACGTTGATTTTCATCATCTCACCCTCAGTGTTTTAAGGTTGCTTTAATAATGGTAATAATACATTAAAAATAAAATAAATAAATAGATAAAAAACATTTTATTTAAAAAGGACTCATTGGTGTATAAGTGATCTGTCTCCTGAAAGAACATATACACACACATACTTAGTATAATAGCCAATGACATGCCCTCTCTCTCCCACCTGCACTGAACTGTGATTGGTCAAATCTAACTCACAGTGCAGATTTCTATAAGGTTGGAAATAGAGCCTACAGAGGAGGTGCAAAGGTTGAGCTCTCCCACAGTTAACTTCATTTGCATTAAGTTGAAGTTTATGATGGAATGATTAATCAATAATTCCAAAAACATGGTTCCTTCGTGCACACCACAACATCAAGTTTGAAGTTGAAGTAATTTTCCAGCCACTGAATACATGTATTTATACACAGGTATTTTTTTAGTGAAGTGAGAAAAGAAAATCCACTGCCACCTGTAAAAAAAAAAATAAAAAAATTAGTCAACATCAGCCATTCTCTGCTGAAAAGTCACACTGTCATTTAGTAATAATGTAAATATTGCTGAATGGTACGGAACATAATCTACCGAAAGACCACACACAGAAGTGAAACATGCTCAGCGCCTGAAACAATATGTTTTCCCTTGCATAGTAATCACCTCCCGCTCCGATCCCTATATGTTACTGCACTTCTCTGCTTTGCAGTCATCAGGAACAAAATGTAATATTTCACCGTGATGTTATGATAGCCTAAGTCCTCTGGTCCACTCTCGGCCTGCGAAACGCAGCATAAACGGACATATAAGTGCAAACAGCAGAAAAAAAAAACCCCACAGGTGTTAAAACACTCTATTGAGCGCAGGGGTAATTCTGACATGTTTTTGTTTCATTAACGCTGCATTAATCCACCTAAGCGTCCGATACACCTGTACCATGAACACTGCAAGCATTCCTCAGTGACAGCTCGACTTGTCACGCCTCCCTTTCTCCATGTCCCCACCTGTGGTAGTCACAACAATTTACCCCCCCTCCCTCTCCTCTACTTCTCCATCCTAACATTCACCTCCGCCTGACTCAGCCATGTTGTTTTGACAGACATGGTGGAAAAAAACAGCTGCTGGAAGTGCACAGCAAAGCCTCAACCGTCGTGTAAAAGGTCGACCGAGTGTTGGCTGACACAATCAAAATACTATCCATTAAGAGCTTCGGGATGATAGCAGCAGCGGTTTGTAACTCATCGGCTTTGTTAATGGCCTGTCTTAATGTTCACTCGAGCTGATGTCATGGCATGCCAGTTGAGCCTGAATACATAAGCAGGAATCTGTTCTGCCGTGACACGCAGCAATTACAGCAAACAGGATCATTTTATTATCACGTCTCAGTGACTCACGCGCTTTTGCGCCTCGTATGAGGTTTGAAGTGAGAAGTGACAAGATGAAAAAGATTGGCACATCTAAGTGAATCGGTCTGAGTAACTGTAACAAGTTCTTCTTTTCCTCACAGGAAAATCGAAAAAACTGTGCTCGGCGGTGTGTTGCAATGAAAAGAGGCTTAGATAAAATGTTCTCCAAAAATAGAAAACAATAATGCTAATATATAATGCTAACAGATGTGGCCGGGGAACAGAAAACCACAGATTAAGTGGAAAATTTGATTTGTGGAAAAAATATTGTAATAATTTAAATTCAGTTGTTTCTTTTTACAGAAATCCAACAACAGATCATGTTTTATTTACTTTATACTGTATATATATATTAAAAACAAACTCCCATGTTACAATCAAACATGAGGTTAAAGGCTGCATGGATGTTACCAACATGTTTGCCGAGACTCAAACACAGTTGCACGCGTTCCTTCTGTCACAGCCGATCACAGTTCACAAAGACCCTTCATTCAGTCATGAAGTCAGAATTTACATCAGCTCTTTAACTCATCAACTGTTATGAAAATATGATTTTTGACATGGCAATGACAATGATAACAAATGAGCTATAGCTGCACCGCGGGCTAAAAACAAGTCTGTGCACCGTATCATCGTTAACGTGCCCCGTAAACTTTGTTGTTGTTTCTGACAATCAAAGAAAATATCTATATATATATATTTATTTTTTTAATTTTAGCTTTTAAATGCACAGTATGCAACCTCTGTTGGTAGCTCTCTAGCAATAAAAACCAAAGTAATAGACGTAGTTTTATGACATTGGGAAGCAGCGTTCGATCATGGGAATTGTTGTCTTGTTTGGTTCCTCTGTGTGTTTGTGCTTTACAGAAAGAGCAGAAGTTGAATCAGAGACTATATATATATATATATATATATATATATATATATTATACACACGTGTTGCCTAAATATTCAAATATTATCTATGAAACAACAAAATAAAACTTCCATTCCCTTCAAAATAAATGTCATTTCTGATATCAAAAACTTAACTCTACTGTATACATGGAACCTCAAATAAAATTATATTAAGAGCTAAAACAATATGCAGAGTAACAGCATTTTAACTCTGCAAAACAATAATTTTGATAAATGTGGCATTAAAGCTGCTACTATTTCTAACTACATTTTTGCTTTCTTGGAGGTTTTGTTCAACTTAACTCACATCAGTTTTACATACAAAGTCTCCCCTTTTAAGTTGAGCTCTGTGTCATTGTTGCCGACATGTTCGTGCACATGCAAGTAAAAGTTCTTACGCTTGTTTTAATTAAATGTGAAAATCACTTCATAGTTATATTAAGTGTGTACCTTTAATACTCTATGAGTGACGTGTGTAATGACCGAGGTTAATTAGATTTAATGAAAAGCTGGTGCACCGTGAGCCGTTCGGCAACAGTTACGTGAGTGAGCATAGCCTTCACTTTTTCTGCCACCACTGAAGGGGAAAAGACACGTTTAGTGAACCTCGCCTCGTGTCTGCCCTCCTCCCCTGTCATGTGTTATTGTGTCAGTATCATAGCAATGATGGCTGTATTTGGGTTTTGGAGGGTTCAGACGTGGCGGCTGAATGACATGAACCCTTGCTGGCCTCTCTTTGAGTGGACATGCTGATTAGGTAATCACCTGTGTACACAAAGCCCGCGCACTCCTCTCCCTCCACATCCTCCCTGACAGACACGATGGGGACGCCTCAGTTCTGCTTTCACACCACTTTTCAACACGCAGCGGATAACAGCTCTGCTGCAACCTGCTAGACGGTGAAATGTATTTACTGTTTCAACAGAGAGTCACCAGGTGAGGTCTGGCCCGGGCCTATTGTGCGACGAGCGGGGGGGAAAAAAGGAAATGATGAAAAGTTAATCTGTTAATGCAAGTCAGCGAGAGGCTTATTACGGGCTTAGCTCGGGAGTGAATTATGAGCTTTGCCATTTCAAGACAGGATTATTAAAACATTTGTTAAATAGTTTCATGAAACTATTTTTTTTTTCTTTTCTCCAATCATACACCAAATATGCAGTACATGCAGAAAAGTTTTTTGGGTTTTTTTTAACGTTCATTCTAGTTTACACTGAGACAAGAACAACTAAACTATTCAACAGGTTATTTGTCAGTGTTGCAACAAATTGCCGAACACAAATGTTATCTCAAGGGCCGCGCTGCCTGCATTTATCGTACTCTGTCCTAATTAGCTTAGTGCTGCAAACTAACAGATGAGTTGGCTTGGTAAGACGAGAGGGGCCCAGGTGGACCGGCTGGCCTCTGAGGCCTGACGTGGCTCAGACTTGTCACTGCTCAGCAAATTGATTCAGTGGCACGCTCCGCTCCAAATAAAAGAGCAGTGGGTGGGGTAGTGAGAGACTGGCGGTCCATTCATTAATCACTGAGGTAAACAGGCCATCCAGTGACACCTGGTCGGGTTAATGCCCGGGACCCCAGAGTAATTACCACTCCCCTCCCCTGCCAGACACAGCCAGCCACTCACATGAAAAGGTAGTGATTATAAAGGAAATGGGAATTAGCAGAAACATTTCAGAGAGGCGGTCTCCAGCTCGTTGGTAGCGGACAGGGCTTGCAAAAAAAAAAAAAAAGAAAAAAAAGTGCGTAGAGATGTGGGCTGATTGGAGTTTTCCCCACGGGACATGAGGGGAAGGAGGGAGGCAGGGGAGGAGTGGGGGCAGGGGTCAGGCCCACACCAAATTAGTAGTGTCTGTTATTTGAAACCAAAATAAAGCAGGAGCAGCAGTAAATGATTTCCCCAATGCTGGAGTGCCTTTCTGGGCTCTCTGTCGAAATTACTGAGAGGCCACGTCGCAATTAGTGGTTTGTTTCTTTTAGACTGAAATATGGCCATAATTCATAGCTTTCAACCCATTTCATTGGGAAGATGTATTGGCTGGCCAAACTGGGGAGGTAATTGTAACACATGATATGGCAATTTGTTACCCAAGCAGCAAGTACACAAGGTATTTGCATGCATGTACAATACTGCATTGGTATTGAAGGGAATAAAAGTCATTTATTTTAGATCAGATGTAATTGAAAACTTCCTGTCTGAATTGTTACACGTCGATTTATTAGAGAGGCTAATGGCTCCAGTTAGTGTCTTTAACGTCAAAGTGAGATAGGAAACGGATGCGACGGTTCTCACAGGCAAAGCGAAGGCCTTCACCTCCTCGTCACTGCTTTGTTTTCTATCATAAACAAGTATCAGTTTCGCTGCGTTTCTTCGAGGCATTATTGCATGATTCTGGATGTTTTCCTGCACGCTCTGGGTCCTCCAGGCCCTCTTGTTTCCTGGAGATTAACAGACTAATCTTCTTGCAATGACTCATTACACTGTGTATGTAATAATTACTGTGTGAAGTAATGATCATAATGCAAGTGTTTCCACTCATAATGGCTCTTTTCATTTTCCAGAATGTTGACCTGGCTCAGGAGTCCTCAGCTCCTTTGCCAAAGTGAACGCAGAACATTAAACCCCTTCTTCCTTCTTTTCTCCCCCACGCCGTCACAACATTTACAGTAAAACTTCATACTTCCCCCCCTGTGATCACAGAGAGGTCAGAGTTTTCACTCTGTTTGGAGCGCAGACCACAACAGAAGTGTGTGTGTGGCTTTAATGCGGCTTCATATTCAGATATTATGTTGTAAGTAACAACCTACAGATTAACAAGTAAAGTATAGCATGGCGTGATGTTTCCAGTGCAGGGCAAACTGCAGAAGATACCGAACCCGATTTCTCCCCCAGTCCTCCAACAGCACCAGAGGGGCTATTACACAAGTCCCTTAATGACACTTAATGATTTAATTGTGTAGAAATCATGGAAATAAAGTAATACACGACTTACTCATGTTGACATTTAACAGACCCAAATCCATGTGGTCTCTCACTTAAAGGGGGTACTAAATACCTCCCTTTATGTCTGTCCCTCTCACCTATCCCCTTCTATTTCATTAGGCCAGCCACACATATTTAAAGCTGCAGTAGGCGGGATTGTTAGACAAATAGGCGATTGTTGAGTTTTATCTGAAAATTGTGAAAATACTAACATTTTGGAATCATAATTCCTGCAGCTCCTCTTATTAGATGAGCACTGATTTCCTCTGGGATCAATGACGTCTTTAAATCTCTCCCAGGTGCAGAAGTGTTGTTCCCGCTCTCTGAGATCACTTGATTTACATAGTACCGAAAGGTTATTGAGGACTTATTGATCAGTGACAATCGAGAACTTTTTTTTGGTACTGTAGAATGAGCACTTTATGTAATAAGGTCCTGCTCCCTGGAGTCTGACATGTTTTGTATTCAGTCAGTTGCAATATAAAACCTCCCATTTGTTTAAGTTAAGCTAAGTTGTGACTTATTATTTAACCCTTTAACACCTAACCCTGAAAATATCCCTTGGACTTTGAATGTCCTCTGAGTGCTTTTGGCCATTTTTCCAGAATAACTTTCAATATATGGCAGTTATATACAATTTTCTGCATATTAAAATGCTGTTTCACACAATTTAAAAACGAAGAAAAACAAAAAAGTTTTGAAATTTAAACAGTATAAAACTTAAGTATACCAAAAATTTTAAAATATGTACAGGTGTTTTTCTCCTCTCTGGTGACAAAGACGCAGATTCTCTAAACTTCCTGACACAGCACAAGTGAAATTACCTTAATAACCACATATTAGCTTTGATGTGCAGCTTTCAGAAACCGTTGGAGTTTGTCCAATAGCACAAAACGCTGCGTAACTATGTTAATGCAAAGTGTGCTTGAGTCAGCGATATGCTCAGTTTTAAAAGGTTTAACCTTTTATGTTAATATGTGTTGTAAGTGATATCGCCTTATGCCCAGTTTTCTTTTTTCACATGTGTAAGTTTATTATTATTATTATTATTACTGTTGTATTTGAGGCAAAATCCTCACCTGGAGGATTATCAAGAACTCCACCAAGCAGCAAACCAACATTAAACGATATGTTATATGATATATGTGTTTTTAAGTTGCAAAACGGTGTGTTTTTTTTAATAATGTTGCAACAGTAAGACAAAAAAGTAAGTCAACAAACAAATATTTAACATACTTAGCACAATTTGTGGCTTGCAGAATACATGGGTGTGCAATAAAATACATCATTTCGTGATGTTTAATAACCAGGAAATGGTTCTAATGGCCCCCATTTCCTTAACGCCAATAGCATTAGAAGCGTTCAAAAACACTATCATGTCTGTGAAAATGTAGTCTACACAAGTCGCACATGAACTATGGATTTGTCGGACAAACCGCCTCAAAGCAGAAATGTTTAAACTTATACATGTAGACATTTCAAATTAATTGCAGAATGTAAAGCATGAGAACACTCTTAAAGTCTGGGTCTTGCAGGGTTTGCTCTCCACACATCTGCCCGACTGCTCCCCCACAGCCATTGATAAATGAAAAACTACACTTAACTTCCTCCGTCGATGCAGACTTTGTTCTTCTTCTTTTGGAAATGGGAAAGTTTACAAGTGCTTAGGAATAGATGAGGCCTCAAGTGCACTTAAAGTGACAGCGAGAGAGGATTTAAATGTCTGTGCTTCGTTGAGCCATGGGCTATAGCTGCTGAAGAACTACGCCCAGCACCTGTAGCATGTGCTCAGACTGAGCGTTAAGAGTGGAAGTAAATCCTTGTGGTCTGGACCAGTATCAACACATGCATTTTTTTTTTTATTACAACGTTACTGAAAAGCTGGTACGATAAATATGCTGCCAGGATAAGGCTGAATAGAACAGAACAATTACAGGACAGTGTATTATAGAAAGGCAATTTTCATGTTATTGTCAAAACATCCATGTATTGTTTTCTAAGCCCACACTCCCAGGTTGGGCTCATCTCTGAGACCAGTTTGTTGAGTGACAGAAAAAGTCACGAACATTAACCTAACCACCACGGGAGTCAAACTATCTGCTCTGTCTGTATCTTGTGTGTTTTCTGTGCAAATGACATGGTGACGCTGCTGCTGCAGGACACACTTCACAAGCAGAGGTCGAGATTGGCAGAAACAGCTGCAGGTGCACAGACAAGTGCAGAAAAAGTGCAAAATAAAACTGTCCTATGAACATGTGTAAAACATGTTCGATAAAAGTAAGAGCACACATTCATTTTGTGGGCTGTAGCAACCCAATAAGCAAAGTAAGTGAACGTAGGCAGAAGTAATAAAACAAAACCATGCGTTATACTTTAATCTGACATTACACGACAGGTGCCACCATATTCCTTGGACCCTCACATTCAATCACTATTTGGCGAAACACATTGCTGTGTTGAGAAAGACACAGGCCCTTTATCCTCCACATGAGGGTCATGGTGTGCTGGTGCCAGTCCCAGGTGATAAGCTGCCAGTCCAGTCATGTGTGACCCATCGCAGCCAGAGGCGATACTAGAGTCTGAAGGGGCCCTAAGCAAAAATTCCCAGGGGGCCCTTCCAATCAGTGTTCATCACCATTATGTTATAAATAATCTGACATCAACGGAAAATGTATGAGTTCAAAATATATATATTTTTTTTTTCGAAATGAATGAAATATCATGGAAATATCATGGAAATACCTTGTAATGAAAAAGTATGTGAAAATATAAATGTAATGAACAATAAAATACTGTAAATAGCTTTTAAAAAACTACATAAACATAGTAAAAAAAATACATTACACTGTAAAGAACCCACATTATAAAACAATATAAATATATAGAACAATAAAATACTGTAAATAACTAGAAAAAAAACATATTTACTCAGTTAACATATTAACTGAGTAAAAAAGATATGCATTACACTGTAAATAATCCTCTTCATTTTCCAACTTGCAGAACGATAACTTCACACAGGTTATCGTAACAATACATTATTTTAAACACAAAGACCTCGAGTATTTATTCATCAAAATGTGAATGTGCGGACACGAGCAGCACAAAAGGAACAAAGAGGGAACAGGTACCTTTTCACTTCTGTCATCGTTCAGTCAAAGCCAGTACTTTTCCGCTGGTATTTCTGTGATTAGCAAAAACGATTTCAGACGGTTAAAAGTGCAGTTTTTTTTGGCTTTGAACTGTAAAGCTGTTTTTTATTGTTTTCTATAAATGAGTCCTGCTTCAGATTTGACCTGAGTAGCAGTAGTAGATAGTATGGTTTACCAACTGTCGGGGGGACCTGAACAATTGAATCAGGTCTGTTGGAGCAGGGAAACATCAGTGAGGACCAGGATTGAGAAACCCTGCTTTAAAGCTTAACCTCACAGCTGCTGTTAGGAAGATCACAGTGATGCAATCATGGCCCGCAGTCTGACAGTCACTCACACGGATGAAGTACAAACTTGGAGAAAGACGTTTTCGGCTCATCGGAGGTGGAGCGCTGCCACAGCCACGAGTATCGTCTCAAAACATTGCACGAAGCAAATGTCTCCCTTGGTAATCCGAGGAAGGTCATCACCTCCATCTTGTCCCAGTAATGCACGTACAGAGCGTGTCTTTTCAGTGATGACCTCAGTGAGAAGAAATGAGGGACATCATCCTGATTGCGAGGAGAAGCAAACCTGTGTCACTTACAAATGTGAGTGCACAGGCATGTGCTGGAGATTCCCTGCAAACGGAATGATCTCGTCAGCCAGGTAAGAATCCCAAACAGACATTCAACCATGTCGTGAGCACAGTGTGGATTATTTTATCCTATAGTTTCTGTCAATTATGTATTTTTGGGGGGGGATTTATGGAAATGGCCACACCAGTTTAAGACGGTGTTGTCTTTGCTAAATTAAGAAGAACAAAACTGGGATCAGAGACACCTTGAGAATTTCATGTTCTACATTCTGTCTTTTTAGCTGGTCAACAACACCGTAAAAAGACACAAGAAAACAATCACTTAGGTTTGTTCAGTTGTGCATTGAGGTAAGTAGAGTAAAATAATCCAAATCTAATTGACTGAAAGTCCCTTAAATTTCCACAGGGGTTTATGATTAATTTTTATTAGAGTTGTAATATGCTTTTCAAACAGTACATGCAATAAACTACATCATACTGCAATACAGCACCATATTTATACTGTTGCCATATAAACCTGGCATAACAAGGGTTAGGCCAAAATGGAAAAAAAAGGACAGGACAATCAGTATATTAATGCTAAGAAAAATAAATACAAATGCTGGGCGGGATTTAATATCTAAATAGTCAGCTGCAAAGAAGTATTTATTTTTTATTGTGATAGCCTTCAACACTACAGTGAACGACTGAATCTATATTCTGTTTAAACTGCCTGTGGCATATGAGATGGGTGGGGATTGTGAGACATGCTGTATGTTAAAAGTTCTCAGTGGGTCAAATTTTTTATTTTTTTTATTTAATGATGGGTCTGGAACAACAGACTGACTGACTTTGCTTTGGTGAAGCCTCTGCCTTCAACATGTCCAACACATTAGTTGTTTGAAAAGGCTCTGACTTTTTTTGCAGGTCAGTAAGATTAGCACCAGTAATCTTTCAAAACAGCTCAACAATTTTTAAATTAAGACTAAACCAAAGAAGAAACCTGAGAGGACATTTTGGATATAAACACGAAAGCAGGTCAAATTTTGCAAAACAGTAATAGTTAAATAAAGGAATAATGAAATACAATATGATACTTGTGAGTTTGAGCTCATGACTCGAGTTCAGTATTTCCTAAAATGCACATACATGGTTGTACTGAAAATTAATATTTAAAAAAAGTCAAAGGCTTGTTATAGTTTTGAATTAAGAGACATCCTTAATAATCACTATGTCAACCCCTGATATCTTGATTAAAAAGGATTATTAACCTTGCAAACACCATGTGCTCCCAGGGTTTCTTTAGCAGCATAGTTGTTGTTGGCTGACTCCACCAGCAAAATAAACTTGGAGGAATTCCCCGGAGTAAAGTGAGCTGCTCTGAGTCGAGGCACGGAGGCAGGAGGGCAGGGGCACAACGACCGCAGAGCTGTCTACAGATTATAAACCCATCTTTCTGAACTTCTCAAGCTTCTAGTTGCATTAATAATGAAGAAAATGTAGTCGTTTTGTGTCATTTAAGTGCAACAGAGGCGGAGCTGAAGCTTAACTTTGAGGTTATTTTGGAAAATCCAAACGGAGTCTTGTTTACATTGTTTCCAAGATGAGTCAATTTGAACACATCCCCTTTATTTTATATTCACAGCATCATCGGTGAAAAGTTTGTTGAAAAACTGGCATGAAACTTTTTGTGGTGGATGTATTGTAATGTTACTCATCATTTGTCTATTAAAACATTTTCCTGCAGACAATTATTATTATTATCACTAATCTCTTCTTTGTTACTCACACGCTTGCTGCCATTGCCTTGAAACTGCGTTCTCATGTCTTTGCTATTTAATGTCAAGCACGTCGTGTTCACAGCTTCCCCGTGTCATAAACACGGGTTCACACCACCTCATTATGTTTTTTTATAGCCGCTTTAACATGCATCCTTCCATTACCACTTTATCCTCCACATGAGGGTTGCGGGGGCGAATGAGACAATTAACCCAGACACTCATAACTATGGGGCAATTTAGAGTCTCCAATTAACCACATTTGGACCGGGACATGAACCAGCAACCCTCTTGCTGTGAGGCAACAGCGTTAGCCACGTGCCCCACTGTGTGGCCGACATGCGTTGTCACTTCGGGGCAAAAGGATACAGTCTTTGCCTGTGACTGCACAGACAAAGCAGACACAGTTACTCCCACGTCCAACAGCCGTCACGCTCATCTGTTCACAGCTAAATTGAAGGCACGTCAGTTTCCTGTCCAGCAGAACAGTTCTCAGATCAAATTTAAGGACAAGTATTTAAGAGAGGTTAAGCACAAAAGCACAGTGTGTCTTGTGGTTTCTTGGTGTTGAGATTATCACACTTCGCTGGTCTTTTTCTATTTGAAGATTAATGAAATGGCTTTTAAAGAGTCAGCGTGAAGAAGTGCAGATACCTTGATGAACTGTGTCCTGTATACAAAAGACATATTATTACTTCATCGTTCAGACAAAGCCATCAGCGCAGTGCACTTTTCCACTGGATGCCTAATGTAAATTCCTGCACAGTGTTTATAATTTCCTCAGCAGGTGATTCACTCAATCAAACACGGGAGCTCCAGTTTCCAGACAGTAGACTAAATCTGGAATTACATCCAGCATCTGTGAGATACAAGTCCAATGCTGCATTTCTCGGAGCAAACAATCCTCACAACATTCACTATAAACTTTTATCCATGAAACAAACTTGATTTTTATAAGACTGAGCTCACAGATGAGGCTAAAACAGCTGCCCGGAGCATTGCAGAGAGCGCACAACCTTGTACGCCAAATTAACAAAGGTTTCTGCATCGATAATCGTCAATCCTCCGTGTCAGGAGAGGGACCTCGGTGCAGGTCACAGGCTGCCATGTGTAATCAGGAAGATCAGAACGTCTCCAGGGGAACCGGGGAGACACTTACCAATCCCAGATGGGATCATGCTTGCCCTCAGTGAGGCACGTGGATGTCAGGTATTACCTCAGCTTCTCACGGCAAACACACAGAAGAAAGAAGATACAGCAAAACTTCAAAACAAGGCAAAAACCTTCCACTATAAAATTCCACGAAACATTTGATGTCCGACCTCCAGAGAAAGATCATTGCATTTTTATTTAACGCATATTTAAATACATTAGTAACAGTAATTTATTTTCTTTTGGCTTCTCTTTTTTTGAGGGGTCAACACAGTGGATGATCTGCATATTTGATTTGGCAGAGGTTTTTATGCTTGCTGCCCTTCCTGAATTCAGAGTGTCCAATTAACAATATGCAATGCTGATTGTTTCTATGTTCAACCTTTGACCTGGTGAGGGTTCAAACTGGCAACTCCGCCATCAAAAGTAGCAGTACTGCAGTATCCTACAATAAATGCTGTTAAGTTAGAATTCACTCATTTTAATACGCATGTTCTTACAGAGCTTTTAGTTTAACATAATTGTTCATGGAGGTTTCTATTAAAATAATTTCATAAATAAATCTTTTTATACATTTATTATTGTTCTTTGTATATTCCCACTGCAACAGTCATTATAGATTCATCAAAATCCTTTTGATAAGCAGCCAGTGAACCACAGACGGAAGCCATCATCATTGTTACTGACAACTTTACTGCTAACAACATCACAAACAGAGGTTTCTAAAAAAAATAGACCAAGAGAAGCGACTGAAATGCACAGAAGAGCTTAAAGGATACAGAGCAACAACTAGTGTTCTTTCTAGAAGTCTAGAGGCATTTTCAATTTTCAAATAATTGAAGTTTAATTGAACCAAAACTATTATGATCTGAAAAATCAGTTGATTGACAGGCAATTGATTTACTGTGCGCAAAGGTAATGCGATTTCAGCGAGATTATGTAAGTGTTTTTGGGTAATGTTTGGATATTGGACTGATTAGAAAAATGACATTAACTAACACCTAAATAATTATTTTATTAACATTACTTATTTACAACGAAAATTAATATATTTATAAAAATGAAATTGAAATATATATATATATTATTATTATTATTATTATCACAATAATAATAATTATTATTATTATAACAGGGTTTCTGGGCTTTTTTGTCCACAATTGTAATGGTTAATGTCAACAATTTGCATATAAATGTATATAATTATGTATGTATATAATTGGTAAGTGTGTGTATTTGTTACTTATGCTTGGATTTAAGATTCAACATAAATATGGCATTGTTTAAGTGAAGGATACTCACTGTTGGACATAATATTCTCTCAACAGCAACTTAACTCACTCAATTATTTTCTCATTCGACCTTGTGGTAATTTCTACCCAGTTTTGTAAATAATGAGGGGGAAAAATGCATTTCCTCAGTTTGTCCTTAAACAGAAACCTTCAGCTGTTCTTTAAAAATGCAGATCAAAGTCTCTGGTTTCCGTTCAATGGGATGTTTATGTTTCACAACATTGTGTCTAAGATCGTTTCATTGTGAGTAAAGGAAATTACTTTTCACGTGAACACATTAATTCTCCCCCACTTGCCCTCTAAAGTGAGAACAAATGTACTCGTGCCAAACTGCACTGTGAAATATGAAGGTTCCACACTGCTGGCTGCTGGAACATGGACGTAAAGTCACACACACCAACGTTTAACACGAGCCGACGTTTAATTCAAATTCACAAATGCTAAAAGTTAATAATTATAAATAATTACCCACAGGTTCCTTTGACAGAATCAGTTTAGGTCCACACACACAGTACTGTATTATATGTTGAGATTGTAGTGGGTAATCCACTCACCAGAAGGTCAGTTGGAAATATGGAAAAGTGCATCAACTTCCTCTCAAGCCAAAAAAAAAAAAACACACATGTCCTTCAGACTGAACAATAAAATGTGTTGTTTTTTTTGTTGCCATTCCAAACTACACAGGTGACACACGTTTTGCGCCCCCCTAATAACACAATCAAAAATAGTTTTGAGTGCCTCACAAAACTGTAACAAATGGTGAACAAAAATGGTTTCCATGGCTTGTTCCATATCTGCCACCAAAGAGGGTGTTGAAGACGACATGGTCTTTGTCTTAACTATTAAACATGTCTGTAAAAGCACTTTAACCTTAAAGGTTTTCACTCGGGACGGGAATCAGTATCAGTCCAACACTGGTCAAAATCACTGGATCGGATATCGGACAAATAAAAGAGTCGTGTTTGGGCTGTTTATTTCTTCTTTTTGGGACAACAATATTGTTTACACTGTTGGAGAATGAGGTCTTTGAAATGACTCAGCACTTAATGTGTTGTTAACTGCTTCATGGTCTAAAATGACAAACGATGATCGGACTAATATCGGTATCGGTAGATACTGGAGTTTGTGATATTTGTATCGGTGATATCGTCTCATCCCAAGTTTTCACCCAAGTCAACCGCATCCTAACCATCGCATTGTCAAATCATTTACGAGTTTTTGAAGGAGCAGAAAAATTACTTACATCATGTAAAAAAGGTAACTCGATGATATTGTGTCTTTTTACTGTTTAAACGTGCAAAACAAAAGGCTGGTGCTGTGTGTACTGAGACGTCCGTGCTGGCAGTTAATAAGGTTCAGTTAAAGCTGGAATTTTTTTGCCTGCATGACTTTTCTTGCTGTCATCTCGCAATCACATAATAATTATCTTGTTAACTTGATGGGAAAATGTAATTTATTTGACAAGACCAAAGTTTTATTTTCAGTGCTGCTGCCTGTTTGAACATCAAGTGGAACAAGCCTGAAAATGGAGCCCAAGGCTGAACCAACTCAAGTGGAACTGATACTGACGATCAACCTTTGAACACAACAGGAAAATATTATAAAAGGTCTCAAGATGACAAGAATGCCGCTAATCATATACACAGCTTAACGCAATGATGTCGTCCCCGTCTCCACCGTTGCTGGTCACACGGCATATTAAGTGTTGAGCAGCTTTCTAATGACAATTGGGATTTTCCTACAGGAATAAAAGCACTAAAATGCACCTCGTGAATCAGAGCACGGTGAGCGAACAGTGCACTCGCTGCAGAAACTCCAGTCATGCTTCATTAACCAGCCTGACAATCACTACGGTGTATGTCTGACTTAAGAGAATCCACATGAGTTACAGTCCGCTCTCCGTCAGAGATGTAAAAAGGGCAGAACGATTGAAATTGATAAGTCAGCACATCAGATGGGCAGCAGCTTGTCTGAAACCATGGATCCAATACCTGAATTAATTGCATGTGAGGGATAGGTGAGCCGGAGCATTCCACGTTGCCAGGGCCTGATGAGATTTGCTTGACTCATACATATTTTCAAAGTAAAAGCTCTACGTAGATGCTCAGTTTTCTCTTTGAACTCCAGTTAAATTATGATGTCAAGTCATATAAGCTTTATTTAATTATTTTTATGAAATCATCATAGACCTGTCAGGCTGATAAGAAGTGAGCATCTGATTTCAGGGTACAGATGTTCAATAAATGTGTTCTGTTTTTCTTGCTGCATTTCTCCAAAGCAGTAAGGTTTATTAACTGCAGATACACAAAGCACAGGTGTAATTAAAACCACTTCAGATTCCACAAAGAACTCAGTTGGCTGACAGTGGGTTTTAACAGTAACAAAGACCTAAGCTTTAAAGTTTTGACACAGCTGGTGTCGTGATGGAGGATTTCAGAAAATGACTGTAAACAAAGATCCACTGTGAGCTCTGTTCTCTTTGTTCCGGCTCGTTAGAATCACCGCAGACTTTCTCTCATCTGCAGTGAAATGTTCTGTAACGTTCATCCATCCAGTAGTCTCATAATTAACCCTTCAGGCAATCTCACACTGTCCTCTGACATGGTTGTTTTCTGTAAACCAATGCCATAGCTGTAAGAAGAATTAGCGTTGCTGTCAACATCTAGTAAGCATAACATACATAGTTTTAAGTACTGTTTGTACAACTTCCTCCAGCAGGCTGTGTCAAGCTCACTGTCATAGAATCTTCTGGTAACATTTTTCCACCATACAGTTCTAGCATGACTCAAGGGCGGATTTCCACCGGGCGTGTTACGGCAGCAGAGCGTCAGCCTTTCACCGTTCTCTGTCCGGCGTCAATCCCCACCGGGCGCGTTACGGCAGCGCAGCGGTGCCTTGGGAGCCAGCGGTATTCACGGAAGATCGTGCGATAAATCCTAATGGACGCGAGATCCCGCAATAAACCGTGTGTATAAAGGAAACAACAACACAGCTTCTTTTGTTCTCTGACGTGGAAGAACTGTTGACCTGGTAGCACCGGTTACAACGTAATGTTGATGTGAATTTGTGATAGGCTATATGAACTTCATATTGTGTTTTATTTTTGAAAGGGGGGCGGAAGTGTTTTACTTTGACTCTGTGTCGGACTTGCTGTCTGCTGTGATCTGCTCTGGTGATCTTGACGCAATTTAGCGGTCGGCAGCGGCAAAAATAGAACTGCTGCCTATCGATAGCGTTGTGGCGGGCCGCTTCTGGGACGCTGCTAAGACGTGCAGCGCCCGGTGGAAATGCTTACATTCATGAGAATGGAAGTGATCAGCAACGGTGGCCGTGCCGCTGACGCTTCGCTGCCTTAATGCACCCGGTGGAAATCAGGCTTCAGTTTGGCTCAACTCTACTGATTTGTTTTTTTTTGCTTTTCCATCAGGGATAGTATCTGATACAGCTCTGAGCCGATTCTAAAATGTGACGTCGACAGACCGAAGGATACTGATTGGTCAGAGAGTGTCGGCACTGGAAGAAGCATGAGCGCGATGTGCGACACAGGAATCAAACCAAACAATGCAGAACATGCGTTCATTTCGCAATTTCTAACATCTCAATATTGAACAGAGAAGTCTGATGTTTTTAGCGACAGAAACGACAGGGGATCGTGAGCTGAATCACATCAAGTGATTGAGCTGAATCCAGCACGTTCAACCTTATTCCAGTTCAGTGACTGTGTCAGACGGAGTCTGTGCTCCGGTCATGCCGGAAGAACTGAACTAATCTTCACCAGTTTCGTGCAGCCGTGCTATAGTGATCCCGCCCAAGTTGAGGAGGCACTTTGAAGTAATGGAAAACAACGTGCCTGATACCAAACCAGATAGAACTGTAAAGTGGAAAAACGCCAATAGAAAAAAACTAAAACTTGTCACACATTGTCTTGTTCTTGTTCCCAAAACTGAGATCAGACAGTTGCTTGTTTTACCTTCTGACAGAACAGTGAGAAAGCCTTGGCCCTCGCTGAAATGAGTACTATACTATTATACTATTTACTATTCCGCACAGAAACGTAATCCACCCTGTCACGTGTTTTCCTGTGCTGTGATTTGTTTTTTTGATGTGGCAATGGAACATTTATGTATTTAAACTCCATCTCTGGAGATGAGTCCTCATGAATAACTGAAGTGTTAGGTGTTCAAAGTTCAAATATAGAACCATAAATTTAAAAGTCCAGTGGGTAGCATTTAGGAGGGTTTATTTATAAAAGGTGTATAATCACTGTAAAAAAAAAAAATGCCCAAACCCCCAAAAAAATTAAAAAGTTGGAAAGTCTCACCATTGGATGGCACTAATTCTGACACATTGACTGAACCTTTAAACTTGGTACTTAAAATCAATCCAATCACACGTCTCAAACCTGACAAAGCTCAGTACGACTTACATGCTGGGAATATTTTGACTACAGGGACTTTACCCTGGAGCAAGGAACAAATTTGCAGGAGCTCAGTGCATTGGACCACAGGGACCAGGGTCTAAATGAGGTTCCTTGGAGATCTTTATACCAACAAAAACAAAGAGTCCTTGCTGCTGGATAGTATTTTATATTATAGTAGTTGACAATCTCCAAAAAACCTTTGAGGCGGGGCTTGTTTCGCTGAACATGCCTGGCTCTAACAGGTACTGCTGGAACAGCTCATCACCACTGCCGTCTTCTGACCACAAATTCTTATTTTATTCCTATTTTTGCACACACACCAATTAGTGATAGTGAACTTGACACCAGAAGTGAACACACACAAGCCCGGCGCAGGAGCAGTGGGCAGCACTTATCTGCACCTGGGGAGCAATAGAGATTGGGTACCTTACCAGGGGCATCATGGGACGGGTCAAGGGCTCCCCAGCTTGAACCAGCGACCCTCTGGTTGCAAGCCCAGTTCCTCTTGGACATGGGCTGCCCCTATTTCCACTGACTGGTTCGGTTCAGCACTTCCATTGGGGTATAAACACTGCAGTCCATTGATTGTTCGACAGAGACTCGTCTGTGAGACAGTAAGAAAAATCACAAAAAACAGCTTGACTTTGTGTGATGAACAGCCACATTGCCAGTGAATGTCTTCCACTGTTACCCTTTGTTTTTTATGGTGTTGTGTTCTTCTTTTTTGTGGATTTTTTATTTCCGTACCGTTATGAAGCTGACGCAGCTATGACCATCCCATAAACTGCTCAGTGTGAATAAAAGTAAGATCAGATTGTACCATTTCACACCACACTGTTTCAAGCTGAACTGTACTGAAAAATAGAATCTGTGTAAAAAAAAAAAAAAAAAAAAAAAAGTAACAACAATATTTTGGGGGGTGACGAGCAATGCATTTAACTTTAATTTATTTTCTTTTTTTTAATAGTTTTAGTGGCAATATTAAGCAATTCAATAGTCTTCAGGAGGAAAAACCTCAATCGCTGTAACCTTTTTGTGACCCTGTTACTGAAACGTGATTGTAGCGTCATTCATCACCGATGTGAAAAGTTTAAACAAGGGGGAGGATACACCTTTTGAAAAAAGCCCTATTCACTGTATTTGAGCCAAAGAGAGATAACACACCATCAGTTCTGGAGTGATGGTGCTTGTGCGAGTCAAATGGCCCGTGGACTGCAGTTTAAACACAGACACGGGATTTAAGTTTGTAGATGTGTCATAAATCTCAGAGACACCATACGCGGTGACACTTCATCCACATCTCACTCTTGGGAATTCGCCGCCCGCTAAATAGCTGGTTACCACTCATGCTGTAAAGCAATTAACTCGTTATTGGCTATGTTTACAGAAGCTCTGGTGTGGAGGAATTCCACTGAAAATGGAGATGACTGCGTGATCTGGAAATCATTCCAAGAGGACACTTTATACACATTCCTCACATGTTGCCTTACAACAGTGTGCTCAATCTTGCCTCAGTTGCCCATTCTGCGATCACATAGAAGACTTCAGACTGTGTGGCATCCCACATTCAGAGCAGTACAAACACAGCAATTAGAACTGCTCTGGAGAATCAACATTACTGTACTCCCCACAACGTGAGCAGTGCCAGAGGTTATTATGTTCCCAGGCTTAATGACCCAAGCTGCCGCTAACCCAGATTTTACAATGTTTTGTCACACAGATTTAAACTTTAAAAAAAATAACCTACTTTGCCGTTGTGAAATATTAATTTCATTGTCGCCTCCGGATTGTTTTTTTATTTCTGCAAAGCGGTGTAGAATGCAAACAAACCTTCTCTCTGACGCTGCTTCATGGTTGCAAACAGACCCATTTTTTTGTAATTTCCCTACATCAAATGGTATAACCGCAGTTGGAAATGAAAGCTTTGTGCTGAGCCTTTTTTAAAGCATCTACTAATGTGTAGCTGTGAGTAACTGCATGCACAAATGATACAGCAGCAGTGCTTTTCTAAAAACTATTCTGTAATATGTATAAAAAAAAAAAAGCTGAGTGAAGCTGTGAATGCGAGTCACTTTTTTAGCATTAATGCATCCTGCATCTTGCTGCATGTTATTTTCGAGCTGGGTGGTCCACGCTCTGGTAGACGTGGAAACTGAATTAGCGCCTGACCAATTTTGCCTGCGATCTGGAAACATTCTTTACCTTCCAGAAATGACCTTAATATAGAGCTGTAATAAAACACCTCCTGCCTCTGGCGTGTTGTTTTACCAAATAACATCTAACTGCCCATTACTCCCCATTAAAGCTAATGGTCACACTAATTAGGATAATTCCGTAAAAAGGCTCTGTGTTTAGACCAAACTGTGGACGAGCATTAACTTAATGACAAGACTGACCACTCTCACACATTGCCGCACCTTTTTTTTTAAACCAGGCTATTAGTCTGCAGCCTTTTGAATATGACAGAGTTGAGAAGTGCTCTCTTCAGTGGTCCCGCTGAAGTTTAGCATGGTTATGAGGTCATGTTCCACTTCATTTCTCTTCATAATGTCAACAGTCATTTAAATTAGCTTCCGACAGTAATGTTTTCGTAAACAATGGGGATGGATCATGTCAGGACAGGATCTTATTGAAGCGCTAGATGCACAAGGACCGTTACTGTCAGATGTGCCTCAGAGAATTTACCGGCCACAGACAACTATATCATTCTTCAGCTGATGGTTTCAATTTTACAAACAAGGTTGTGTCTTTTTCCTTTCTTTCTTTGAACAATAAAGCACCAACAGACCTTACTGTAGACTATATGTGCCGCGCCCTGAACAGCAAAAAAAAACAACTGACAGCAGCTACTTCTCATTGTAATATTTGCCTTTTTCTTGTGATATTGTTGATATTCCCGGGTAAAATCATGGACTGTATGTTTTTGTTAGTGATTATGTAAGAGTGTATTGAGTTGCATATTCACACAATGTGCTGTTGACAAATGCTTTGTTTGTTGATGATGTATAACATGTGCGACTCAATTCAGTTGTTTTAGGATAACAGAAACATTTTTTCTTCATCTTGCTTGGCTGCTAACTGAAATAGTCTTTCACATTAAGCTCTGAGCCCTTCTGTTAAAAGAGACTAAGCTGTCATCTATATTTTTAATAAATGGCCACGTTCAGTCAAAGATGCCTCTATGATGTGCGATGTCGTTTGAAACTTTCCTCAGGAGATGCTTTGTTTGACTGAAACAGAAGAAAATAGTGTGACTGCAGTGATGCAGAGAATGCTTTTGAAACTCTTTTTTTTAATTTCCTTCCCTCTCGCATCCTGTTCCTATCCAAAATCTTTGAAATCCTTATAGTAATCAAAGCGTTTTTCTCTGGATGTTCCATACTGCCGCTCCCAAATGTTTAGAGCACTCTAACGCAGTAATTTTTTGTTTTCATAAGTGAGGCAGCGTTGCCGTATAGAGTGCCAGCACACCAAATTAATTGTATTCTTGTGGGTACTGCTGATTGCCAGTCTACACTGCCTCTGATTAACACCGGTTCTGGAACAGCCGCTGTTGTCCCAGGTGCTCCGTGTTTGGAGAGAGAAACCTTCCAACATTAAATACTTCACAGAGGAAGTCTCTCCGAGGGCCAAGGCTGCACAGCCAGACCACATTGAAACACTTTCTGTGTGCTTTTACTTCCTCCGCTTTGTGTAGTTAAATGTTAGGATTTATGTAACGGTGATCACAGCAAGCAGCGAGCACAGCTGAAGTCACAAAATGAAATTCGCAGGCTGACGAAGCTCTGAAGTCCACAGGCGAGTCAGAACAATTAGCACTGTTTTATTTACCGGAGCATCCAGGGCGATTTAAGGCAAAGTCTTCTCCAGACATTTGTTTGGATCCCTGCTGCACAGCTTTCAACGTTCAAGATTAACCTGAATTGTTTTCATCTGAGTTAATGTGAATTGGCGGATTAGTGCCATGTTGTTTAGACTGGAATTGTCATATACAATAGACACAACAGCTGCTGCAGAATAACAAATGCGGGAGAATAATGTGGCGTTCTCCCCCCGTCTCCTGCTGCATTATCGTGTTCTGCTCGGTTTCACCCTCGTTTTGCTACGCAACCAGAAATGAGGGGATGATTTGTCTCACTCTTTCCATACGTGCATTCATTCAACATGACTACGATTTTTAAACGTTTCTGGCTCCGTTCCAGCTGCAGCGCCGTTAAAAAATACGTATTATATCTGACTGGACTTTGAAATAATCATGTGTGTGTAGATTTGATTGAAACTTGTTTTACCTCGTTTTGGCTGGTGCTCACAGCTTTAGGAGGATGCAGACTTTAAGGATACTGCTGTTGTTTAGGCTG
The DNA here is from genome assembly GCF_963457635.1 of Microchirus variegatus. Taxonomy (NCBI): domain Eukaryota; kingdom Metazoa; phylum Chordata; class Actinopteri; order Pleuronectiformes; family Soleidae; genus Microchirus; species Microchirus variegatus. The sequence continues at coordinate 14,368,579 of NC_139808.1, forward strand.
CACAAATGAATGGAAGTCAACGCATGGTCCTAAAAAGAATAGCAGCACAAACCAGTGTGTGTGTGTGTGTGTGAGAGATCAGTAGGCCCTGTGCTGGCCCAGAAGCTGCTAAATGGAGTTGATTAGTGCAATTGGAGTATTCAAGAACAGAGCAGCTGCTTTGATTTGGCCTGATTGCTGTTTGAAGGAAATGGCCGAGAGAGGCACTGTTCTGTCAGGAACTGTTTGGCAGAGTCCAGAGGCCCCTCCCCTACACACACAAGGACACACACACTGCGAGCAGACCTCCCACTCGCACGTTTTCACCTCATACTCCTCGGCCTGCTCATTTCAACTGCTGCCATCGGAATATTAGCCGTGTGTCAAACTAACCATGAAATAATGAGAGTAATGCTGCTGACATTAACTGTGTGACTCATGCTGGCTCCGAGCACTCAGCACAACCAAAATGGCACCCAGAAAAGTTGAATACACAAAGCGGGGATTCTGAGGCCGAGGCGGACAGTGCTGTTAGGAATAAACCAAATTGTTTCCGTTTCAGATGGGAAAGGGGATACAAACATTCGAATGCTTGGCTCGGGGAGCTTGGCAGGGACCGCTCTTTTCTCAATGCGTCACTGACAGGCTTCGTGTTCTTCTTATACACTATAGATGCAACGGCGAGCGGCCACACAATCAGCCATCTACAGCCGCAGAAGCTGGAATGAACACAGCAAAAGGCTGTGACTGCATTTTCCACCTCAGGATCTGGACCTGATCCAGTGCCTGAGAGGTTGAGTGATATCAGTCAGATGCTTTTTTTTTATTAATAATGATAATAATCACCTTTACAGATCTACAGTAGTTTTTCCACATTGCTACTTCTTAATAGATGAATGCCATGTCCCTGATAAGCTCTTTTCAGACGAAATCATCCACGGAGAGAATGAACAGAGCGTTAGATTCTCCTGCTACATTCAGGTGTGGTTCCTTCACTTTCCCACAAACTGTTTGCTTAATCTTTGAAAAACACGGCATCAAAGACACACAAATTCATATCCTGTGATGAAACTGCGGCTCGGGTGTTTGCAGCCAATAGCTCCGGGCCTCCAGGATCAGCGGTGAACCTGCGAAAGCCCCAGTACTATACGAACTTTGTTCTGGCAGTCAGTCACTTAGCTGGAGCACATTTTTCTCTCCTCCCATGCCAAGTCTGCAGTAATGAATGTACATACATGCTGCTGTTTCCGCTGCCTCCCCCGCCGCCACTGTTGAAACATGAATGACTCAAACGCAGTTATTTCACAAAACCTTGTCCTCCCCTCAGAGTCACTCAATCAAAATGTCATTTTCACAGAAGGGTAAAATACAGAAAGGTAAATGCAGTGTTATTGTGTAATTTTGTCCAGTTTATTTGGAAGTGACTTTCCTGTCCTACACTGAAGCAAATGTTGGGGGGGGGATTTTAAATTGACACTAATATGCAGTTATAAGCAACATATCTATTATTTTTTTTTCTGTTTTCTTAGAAGGTCAAGTAAGTAAAGCCTCCATGTTCATATAAATTCTTTGTGAAATGAAAAATACACAAAGAAGTTTAAAGTGAAATGAACTTGCTGGACTCGTACCATTTCAGTAATAGGTCTTTCTACTTATTCACTTCTGCCAGGACCACTCTAAATATGAGCCCATTTCCAGCCCATTGCCAGCGACAGGCAGTATTGTGAGGTTATATATGCCTTCCTGTGCACTCATTACATTCATGTCAAGCACACAGAACCTGCCTCTAATTTACATTGGCCTGAAACTATTACTTCCCTCAGTCATGACGAGAACGTCAGTCTAACGGCAGAAAATAATGCAATTATCATGGCCGCAATGATTTCTAGTGGACAGTGTTGGGCCGCTCATGTCTTTTCATGGAGCGCTGACAGGATTGTCTAATTTCTCCGAATTGTAAAAGTACCTGGAACCAGATAAAATTAACATTATGTTTTCATTTTAAACCCATTGCGTCTGCGGCGGATACGCTTGCCATCCACGCCACTTTTTCTGAAACCTTGAAATAGAGAAGAGAGGCTTTTTAGCCTGGACTGATAAAAAATCAAAAGCGAAAAAAATGAATGTGAAGCCTCAATAATTGTGATTTGTCAGATTTTAAAACTGGGAATGTACAAATATCTCCTGCAACAAGGCACCTATTGGATGGTAGCAACTGTCAATCACAGTGCTGTCCACTCATACTTTAATTTCTAATTTCCTCTAAATGGGAACATCATTTACAAATGTGATGGAAGAAGAGCTGTAACTAGCAATAGTGACCACTAAGCCCTCAATAAAATGTTTGCTAATATTTTAAGTGGGAAGTAGACTCATTTTGCATGAGGTTGCAACTCCACAGGTTGCCCCCTGGTGGTTGACTGCCACCCTACTTTCAAACTGGAAGACTGCGTTCATTTTTATATCCAGTCTACTGGTTCTTGTTCTTATGAGCTGCGACCCCGCAATCAGTTGTGAATAAAAAACGTTTAACTTCATTGTCCGTCTACTGAAAGAAATGTCTGCTCTTACTTTCCCTCGTGGTTGGATGTGATGCAGATGTGGTGCGCTGCAAATGAATTGCCCTTTGGGGATCAATAAAGATGTCTGAATCTGAATAAGTAGTATTTTCTGGAACTAAGCAAACAACAACAACAACAACAACAATAATAAGAGAGGGGGAAATCTGCTTCCTGCTGCTGGTAGCCCTGAACATAGATTATCTCTAATACGAAGTTGAGATGATGATCTGGACTCAGACTGTTTTAGTTTGAAAAAAAAAAAAAATGGTTGTATGGATTTCTCCTAAATGACTGAAAGGGTGTGTGTGAAGACAGACTGATAAGTGCAGAGAGAGATAAAGGAGGGCCAGACCATTAAGGCTGGAGCAGTGTGGAAAAAAAATTGGTCAGTGGGTGGTTGTGAAGGAGTCGGGGGAGCATTGTGGGTGGGGGTTGGGGGGCGGTGGGGTGCATAGCATCTGAGAGCAATTGCACTTTGTGACAAAATGCAGACATAACAGTCTGCTCTGACACTTGTTGCGAGCACATAAACACTTGCCTCAGTGAGATAGAGGGCTGTACGGCAGCGGCCGGGGTGTGTGTGTGTGTGTGTGTGTGTGTGTGTGTGTTGATCTGACATTTATCAACCGCTAATTAACTGTTAATTTGCCAACCTTTGGGTTCAAGCACGCAGTCAATTCATCATGGCAGACAAACACCGTGTCCCGTCACTCCTGAGGGGTGGTCCTGCAGCCGGCACACACACACACACAACATCCATCTGACACCCCCCTGGCCAAGCCTCGCTCGGACCGCATGAATCATCTGCTTCCCTTTGTTCCTCTGCGATCCTTCCAAAGACGTGATGAGGTGACCCTTGTATCAGATGCTTGTCAGGCATGTTGTTTCGCGTGTTTGTTGATTGCTGCTTCTCATCACGTTTAGAGCCCTGACATTTCGCTTCAAAGCACGTACAAGTATATACACGGCGACAGGCTGACGTATCACTTTGCTGATATACAGCGAATGTAAGGCTTATACAGTTTATATAGAAAAGGTTATTCATGCTGCCTTTATTTAAGGTTGGCAAAAACAAAAAGGTCTTTCAATCCCACCTGTGGCCTAGAGACATATAATTTGCATGAAATAATTCATAGGGATGAGGCTATTGATTGGTATTAGTATTGATATCTGAAAGTCACTGTATCAGATTGGAAAAAGTAAACCTTAACATAAAATATGATTTAAAGGCCTAAATATCACATAAATACACATCACAGCAAATCAAACACAGACTGTAAAAATGTAAATAAAAAAAGCAGCAACAGCATTTTATGCGATTCGTGTCATGAACATACAAACTAATATGTTATGGGACGATCCTGATATGTGTATCAGACTTTTGAAAACAAAACAAGGACTTCAAATGACCTCATTCACTGAAAGCCAAACGCACCGTGCATGAGAGCAAAGACAACACGTTCTTTTGAAAATCTAAAAGTGATACGTGATGAAAAATGCCTCCGACTCCAGAGCCAAGTCTTTAAGTTATTCTGATGAAAAGCTGTCAGCAACTGGAATATTTCTAATCCAGGACATCCTGATCACTTTTCTTGGCATGGGTGAGTGTTGTGGATATCTGATAGTGGGTGTTAGCCTGTGTGTGTAAGAGGGTAAAAAAAAAAAAAAATTAAATAAAAAAGTCAAACAAACATGCATATGCCTGAGTGTGTGTGTGTGTGTGTGTGTGTGTGTGTGTGTGTGTGTGTGTGTGTGTGTGTGTGTGTGTGTGTGTGTGTGTGTGTGTGTGTGTGTGTTCTAACGTGGCTGTTAGCAGGCAGATGGAAGTGTCTACCACACTGAGGTGACAGCACATGTCAGAGCAACAGAGGAAATGCCCCCATAAAGCATTGCTGTTGACAGCTTGGACTTGGTCTGCCTGACACCTGAAGTGAGGCTCTGTGGCTGGCCGGGTCACATCTGCTAACACACACACACACACACACAATCACACACGGATCAAACCACTCCACTGACATTAGAGATTAAAGCCATACCAACACAATATAAAGTGCAAACACAAAGGCCCCGGCGTCCAGTTTGTGCAGTGCAGTGGGCGACATCTGCAGCGCATACATCATACTTGACAGGGGGCCAACGGTAACATCCTCATTTTCCCCCCACTGACAACAAGAAGAGGGAGATTACTCTCCCCCTGTTGTGCAAATAGCAAATAATTCCGATAATAAAACCCACTTTTCCAAGCCAATCTGTTGTCGTGCATGCTCCACTTGAGCACAATTGCTCTGAAACCGAATGCGTGGGGCTAATCCCTTTAAAATGAATCGCAAAAACTCGATGATAAATCTCCGACTGACGCAAAGAGCACAGCTCGATCTGGGGCTGTTTGAAATTCTAACTTCTCTGGCTAATCACCTCTCATGGAGCAGCTTTGATTTCACTCGCACTTGTTATTAGGGGAAGGTTTGTCCAGAGATAGCGACGCCCTCTCCCCCACCGCTTCACCAATTGTACTCACTCAAGCATACAAGTCCGATGCCAAATGATGTTGTATTGGAGCAATTTTACTTCCTTAAGGAAATCTCTGAGGCACATTTGAAATTGGACAGACTATACTGTCTCCGATTGCATGTGTAAGTGTATGAGGGAGAGAAGAGGAACACCTGTTTAGCTGTTCTCTCCCTCTCTCTCTCACACACACACACACACACACTGATCTAACACCTAACCCTCAAAATGTTTTTTTTTTTTTGCTTATTTTAACCATAAAAAGGCAAGAGAATGTCCTTTAACTAAGTGATTTTTTTCAGAATAAATTCAGGAAAAACAAAAAGGTTAGAAAAACACTGCAGTTGTACACGAGCAACATATTTCTTGTGTCAAATCTGACATATGAACAGTATAAAACATATTTACAATAACATTTTTTAAGTCTCTCAACAGTTTCTTTCTCTCTCAGTGTGCTAAAACAGGCCAAAAAAAAGTAAACTACGTACAGGTGTTCTTCCCACGCTCTCCTCTCTGGCGACAAAGACGCTGATTCTGAAATTACCGTAATAACCACGCGTTGGCTTTGACGTGCAACTTCTCAGCTTTCAGAAACCGTTTCCGAATTTTTCCGATAGCACAAAACATGACGTAACTACGGTCACGCGGAGTGCGCTTGTGCAAACGTGTCGTCAGCGAAGTGCTCGGTGTTTATCACGACTTCTACCCGTGTGACCGGAAATCACAAGCAGCTACAGGGAACTTGCACGTGAGCTCATAAATGGCCAACTTCATCTGCTCTGTCAGCTCCTGGATGAAGGCGCTCAGTCTTTCCGCACCTTGTTTTGCTCTGCCTCACATTACTTTATTTATAGTATGTTGCACATTACATCAAATATTTAATATCTTATTTGCCTGAGGACTAATTAATCCGCATAACGCACAATCTTTGTGAAATGGCTAAATGAGTCCTCTTTTTTTTCCGATTTGGCTAACATATTTATATTAGAGTTTAAGCGGCACCGTTTAGCAGCAGCTGAAATACTGCCCCAGTGTGTTCTGCCTGCAGCTGTGTGTGCCAGAGCTGGGGCCTGCTCAATCTAATGTGCTCTGATAGTCCCACCAGAGGATTTCCTTACACCAACTCCCGGCCACTGCTCGCTTGATCAGGCCCAGGCCTCAGTGCTCTCATTCATCCCGCACCCTCAACCCCCCTGTGTGTGTGTGTACGGGTCCGCGTGTGAGAGCTCACCTCGGCGGTAATGACAGCCCACTGAAAGGGGACCTGTGGTGCGCTGGAGCGAGCCAGATCTTTTCAAGATGCCTGCAATCAGGCGCTCAGGACCGTGTCATTGCACTGCTCTTTGCGGGGCTGAGTGAGGGTTCCCTTAGCTGTTGCACGGTGAATGTGCAGAAGAGTGTGTGGCCTCACTGATCAGGATTTAAAGTGAAAATGTCCTTATACTGCTCCTGGATGTGTTCTGGCCTCTTTGCAGAACTCCCACTTTGCACACCACATATCACATTCAGTTTGCTCACAACTGAGCGCTGCAGGATGTTGCCGCTTTTGAGGTTTTTCAGATGCTAACAGTGGTAAACATCAAACCCATTCAAGCTGCTTTACATTATCCAACGCAGCACAAACAGTGAGGCGTGTGCTCTCTGAAGTTCTCCCGCAGCACGTTATTTAGGAACAAGTCATTAAAGTCCCTATAAAAGGATAAAACTGCAAATGTTTGTGTTACAGGCAGGAAAAATAGCATTTAATCAAAGTACTTTAATTCTAATCACTCTTGTTTCCTTTGCAGTTTGGTGCCCACACTTTGAAACCAAAGAAACAAAAAATAAACACGGCACTCCTGGTAAGGAAAACATGGACAAATTTACCCCGCTTTATTTTAATGTCTGGTTCTGTCCCACTTTTTTCCCCTTGTAGAAACACACCCACACACGCACACACAGGTCCAGTACACAGAGAAAGCAACCTGTTTGTTATTTACTCGTGTTTTAACAAAATGTGATTATCTACAAAAGAGTAACAAAAAAATAATGTGAGGGGGAAAAAAACCCATTAAAAAACGAATTTTACATCTTGTAAAACATAAAATATGAGCACTATTTTCTCTTCACAGATGCCTCTGCCATGTGAGGTGTTTCTGTGAGACTCGGGCCATGTGTGGACACTGTGCAGAGCGGCCTGCAGCCCAGTCATTCTCTGTATTATTACAGCTGTAAGTGTGCCAGCCGGGGGGGAAATTTGTCTGTAATTCACCTGAATTAGAAGCGCTAACCCAGCTCTCCCGTGGCAAGCAGTAATGGTTTGTTTATTTTTTTTGAGGTTTTTGCTTTTAGAAAATTATTCCTTATCTGTCATTTATTTATTGTCGCATTGAGTAGCTTCAAAAAGAAGCTGTGGGGAGGAGGCCGTTGCCACAAGGTTCTGGAAAGTCCCACTTTTACACTCTTTTAGACTTTGTGCAGCAGGTAACACATCCATTCAAGAGCGTGCGGAATGTGTTCCGTTTCCTGCTCATTTGGGCCTCGTTTATTAATTTATTCCTGCAAAGAGACTTTAAATAAATGCCACAGCTAACGCTAAATGAAAAGATGTGACATGCCTAAAAATAGCCATCGATTATAAAGAGCTTCACTTTGCCCACACTGACGACAGCGCACATTGTTTCAGCAGCACAACTCGCTCTGTAATCAGCGAGGCGGGATCTCACTCTGCCACAAGAATGAGGCCATCGGATGAAAATGATCACAGTTGTTGACTCTATACATCGCGTCATGTGGTGAACAAACACCGTAATGCAGTTAACATCTTGAGTTGCCCCGGATTATACATTTTCCTCGCACCTCTGTGGAAAACACCCATGACTGCAGGTCATGCTCATCAATTTTCCATTACGTGTTTTATTATTGTTTTCATGTCAGTGAGAATTTGCTTATTCCTGTAAACAATGTCAGCTTTTGGAGGAATTCGGCAGAGATGAAGACGAAGCACTAAATTAAGGCTGACGAGGTCCAAAACCACCCAACGGGGGGAAAAGATAATGAAGAGACAAACAAACGGCCATTTGGAAGATGTTTAACAGCAGTGGCACAGGGGCCAAGTGCTCCTTGGTGTGCAGCTAAGTGTGTGTAATAGCCCCACAGATGTCTGTAGTGTTCTTCCTCATTGAGATGTGGTCAGTGTGAGACATGAAGTGGGCTTTGTTGTTGCTTGGTTTGAGGGTTTACATCGAGCTGAGCAGCCTTCGAGCTCTAAATCAGCCCGTCACACTCCACTGCCTCCCTGTCAGAGGCCTATCTGCTACCACTTACTCACAAATGCAACAAATTTACTTATAATTACTTTGAATTTTGTCGTGCTTGTAAATACTTGTGCCCTGACAGTTCATTTATTTTGTTTGATTGCTGCTGACTATTTATAGAGAGGGGCAGGCCTTCACACAGTTTCCATGTGTCATCTAGACGTTCTGCAATAATTCAAAAGTGGCTGCGATGATTATCGACTGGTTTAAGCGTGTTTATTTACTTGCTGAGGGCACGGAGAATGAGGCTGTAAGTGACAAGTGTTCAATCTTGACGTGACATTCTGCGGGATCTGCGTGGGAGTGTCTGACAGAAGCAAACAGCGCACATTATCTCTGGACTCTGTGTTCCGCACAGAGTAAACACTTCCCATTGTTCCGTGATGTAGTTTGATGTCTCTAGGTGCTGGTGCATGAACTCACACCGGTGGAACATGTCAGACACGAGTGCAGTCAAGACGTATGGGACAGAGTGGACCGTCCATTGTCCACCGCTTTATCCTCCACAAGAAGGTCGCGGGTCACTGGAGCCAATCCCAGCTGACAAAGGGCAAAAAGTGGGGTACGACCCACGAAGTCACCAGCCCATCACAGGGCCAACGCACAACCGTTCACTCTCACATTCACAATTTAGAGTGTTCAATTAACCTCTGCTCGTTGTTGGACTGTGGTCAGAAACTGGAGAACCAGGAGAAAACACGCACACATACAGGGAGAACATGCAAACTACATGTCCTTGTTTCAACTGGGTCATGAACCTGGGTATTTTTGCTTTAAGGCAACAGCGCTTCAGACTAAACCCTGAGAAATGTGATGTCTTTAAAATGTAAAGAAAATATTAATTAAAAAAAAACTAAAAAAAGTAGGGTAGTGCTTCTGTGGACATGAAACATGTATCGTGACAAACTTCATAAGAGAATAACCTTGAGTTACACCGTAATCAGCCAATCACAACACGTAAGGTATTTAAGACAGATTAGACGACGTGCTGAAACTGAGCATCAGAAATAAGAAGGAAAAGTGATTAAAGTAACCTGATGGACCGGCTGGTCTGAGTATTTCAGAAACTCTTGATTTACTGGAATGTATTCACAATCTTTAGAGTTTACAGAGAATGGTCTGAAAAAGAAAGAGCAGCAGTTCAAAAAGACAGAAAGGCATCACAACAACATACAAAGTACGAAAAAGACCATCGCAAAATACATCGGACCTTTAAATAGAAGAGCACTCTTGACACTATATCAGCTATCATGTGTACCTAATGAAGTGCCCAGTGAAGGTGTTTCCATGTTTGGCATTGTTTACACACAGAGAGTGAGGTAAAATAAACATCAGAGATGTGCTGTAGGAGCTACATCAGCTGTGGCTCTCCTCACCTTCTTCCTCTGCAATGTTGCCAAAATGTTTCATCTTCAGCAGGTTTCTCCGCGTCATCACTGTTCTGTCATTTCGCTGGGATGTCTCGTCTAAGTGGGACAGTGAAGAGCAGATTAACATCCACCTGCTGAGGAGTTTGAACTGTGTCAGACAAACTTCTTATTGAGCTTACGTTGCTGTTGAACTGTGTCAACTGGCTTTAATTTAGGAATAAGAATGGGAATCATTTATGTTTCATGATTAGTGACCTTAGGTTAAATTCCTGAAATCCTATGCCAGTTAAACAGCAGCTTAAATGTTTGATACAACTGTTGCCATTGTATTAGAATAAGTTCAGATATTTTCTTTCCCAGAAGATACAGAAGGAAAACTAAACTCCCACACTGTGGGTGAAAAGTCATTTATTATACTGTGTTCTACCACAATAATATCACTCTGTATTCTAAACAAGGCATGTGTTTTGTTGTATTACCGTGCATGCAGCGGTGTGGTCCAACTTCCTGGTTTAGACTAAGGGCGGAGCCTCTGGTTTAAAAACTGGAGCATACCAACAGCTGCGTAATCATGGGGGGGATTAGAGTTTCTTTATGTTGAGTTAAAGCTGTTGTGTGTGAAGTTTTCCACTGCTGTTTCACAATGGTTTGATCTGTCAGTATAAAATGTCCACTCTGATTGATTTCTATGTCAGTTTGTTGAGTTAAGATCATGTTTTGGTAAGGATTTTTTTTTTCAATAAATATATTTCATTGCAGTTGCAAATTTGACAGTTTTGGAATATAACAAAATAACTTTATTTATTTACTTCGCCACATAGTCTCTGCAGATCTTCCGCTGCACACGTCTGAGACTTTCACTCAGCAACAATACTATGAAAGTTCTGGATGTTTATAAAAGCAAAGATTGGTTTAAAATGCTTTTGCTACAAAAGAACTGTAGCGATAGTGCTGCATGAGTGAATACGGGTTTTTAAAGCCAGTAATATACATGCTGTTTAATCACACATTCACAGAGACAACCAGATGCACCACAAGCATAGTTTTTACCGTGCATTTTCCTTGTAGTACACGTGTAAATGGAATATTCCTTTCAGGGGCACACCACAGACCTCAGGGTGAAAACATACCAAATTTGTGTTCTGTAAATAAATATTCAAGGTGACAACAGCAGAAAAAGGATTGCTGCTCCATCAAAGATCATTACGTGATCATTGTCACACTGATGATGACGGCCTCCACTGTCAGTGCAAGTTTTGCATCTTGCAGATCAATTTTTAGATCACGTTCATTTTGTAGAACTTATCAGCAAATACACTGTATCTCAGGCCTTGTTTTGCCTTTTTGGATTGTTGAATAAAAACATTTTTAGGGTTAAAATTACTACACAATTTAAACTGAAATAAAAATGTTCAAGAAATGAGAAGTATGACTCAGAAAACTCAAGTAAATATGGGAAGAAATTTGGCACTTGCCTCATTGCATTCATTCCATTTAATCTAAAGTTTTGCAGGACAAATCTAAGACCTTGCACACATCGCAAAATAAACTAAAGCCCACCTGGCTTTTCTCTTTGTCTGCCCTCTAAGCAACTATTTGCCCACCGGTAATAGCAGCTGTGCCTTCATCCCTCACACCTCTGCTGCTCCAGCAACACGGACAATTTAGCACAAAGAGGTGACAATGTGGCTGCGGTCTAAATGTCCTGAGAGCAGCGTCCGTCCCATGCACCACGCTTCGTTTCAGCTCCACAAACACACACACACACACTGATGTTTTCCTGACTGAAGGAGCAACAGCTGTTTTACAGTTGAACACAGTCACTGATACTGTCGCAGTCATAACATTTGGAACAATTCTAAAGTAGGTCAACCGATATTTTATTTTATGGCTATCTTTAGAAATCAATCAGATTTTGTATTAACTTAATATTACACACATGAAATAAACAAGTGGGTTAGCAGCCACCTTTACAAATAATTCGCTTTAATTACAAATAATTGATCAATGCCAAAGATTGTCTGATTAATTGTTCTACGTCTGTTCTCTGTTTGAGATTTCATGCAGGAGAAAAGCCAGGGATGTCAAAGAGATTCAGTTCGCTGAATGTCCCGGCTCAAATTATTTCCAATCAAGGATCAAATCTATACAATGGTTGAAAAAGTTTAGGGGGTGATAGAATACACAAATCTGAAGAAAGACAAAATACCGCAGTCTAATCGTTTCCAGATTCAAGTCGGCGAGGGGAAACTTTAAAAAAATCATTTGAATATTTTATCACTGATGATTCAGATTAGCATCATGTGCAGAGGTTGTATTGTGAGTGTTTCTTTTACCTTGGCCTTTGAACTCCCCCGCGTCTTCTATATTAAAGCCCAGTGTCTTTAGGATGACTGCAAAACATTCATTTTCATAAAAGAGCCAAGATGGATTTGTCCAGCATAAGGAGCTGGGTTAAAGGAAAGCATTACAGCCAGCAGGCATGTGGCAACGTAATTTCAGCCAGAGAGGCCTACGCTTCCTCTGTTAGCTGTCATTATACCCTCAGTAAGCCACATAAAGGCCCAGCCATCCTGTGGAGATCACTGCACTCCTCGCCGCTTCGCCTGATTGGCTATTATCTAAATGAACCAATGTTCTATATCAGGGCTTTTGACTACATAACTACCCTGTTAATATTTGGAGGAAGTGCTGGAGGTCAGGGTGCTCTCAGCCGCTTGACCTCAGGGTCGCAGGAACCTGAGCTGCAGAGTGGCACATGGCAATGAATGAGCCCTAATGATTTAGATGGTATCTGTTACACAGCCCCGGAGAAAGCCAATCTCTCCGGGCAATCTGGCTGTGGAGAAAAAGCAGAGGTTCAAAAATAAACCCCACTTGTTTCAGAAAAAAAAAAAAAAAAAAAGCTGGGGTAAAGCTGCCTCACGAGCGCAGCACGTCATTGGAATTCCCATCTCGAATGATGCATAATTACACACACATGAGCAGGCTGCAGCTTCAGATGCGCTGCCCAGCCGCTGAGTTGTGCGTGGAGACTCGCTCGGAAGAACGGAGTCCAGGAAATGCAGCGAGTGATTTGAATTGTTTGTTTGTTTGCTCGGTGCTTAAGTGACTTCAGCACCTTGTTTAAGAGGCCCCACACAGGCTTTGATGGTGAGGGGCCCGCCACTGGGGCCTCTGTGGAGGATTAGGTGAGCATTTGCGTATTTGGGCTAAAAACAGGCCTTTTATGCATGCGTTTAAGGCGTTTGTTGATGCGTGGCACGGCTCAGGGTTTTCCCTTAAAATGCTCGGGTAAACATTGGGCTTATGCATGGCAGCAAAACCATGACATTAAAGAGCGCTTTCAAAAAGCAGTTTTCCTTCCCTTACTTCTGCATGTAAACAGTTTAATTGTACTTTGGAGACTCACAGTGCCATCTGAGGGCAATTTATTTCCATGTCATCTGTAATGAAATCTCAACCACTGTGACATAATATGAGCTGCAGAAATGAAACAACATCTCATTCATTCTATCTTCTACCTCTTTATCCTCCACATGAGGGTTTGCAGGGGACGAAACATCATCTCTAAATAATAATTACTTAAATAAGTAAGTAATAAGTAACAAATACTTACTTAATGTTGGGTTTGGAGCGTCATGAAGATCCTTTTCACAGGCAGGAAATATCACCTGAAAATAACTGAAATGTCATGGATATTTTACTGAAACTGAAAATCAAAATCATATTTATTTAAATTTAATGACCTTTCACTGTCCACATGCAATACTGTCACAGCCCAGTAGGGCGCTGTAAAAAAACCCATCAACAACAAAATAAACTTTCTACCGCTTTATCTTCCACAATCAATGTTAATAAACAAATTATAGCAAATTATTGATGGTTGTGTGCGTCCTCTTTAGTTTCACACATGTAACTTTTTTCCCCAATTAGTGAAAACCTGTTACGTAAAATAAGTTATTCAGTCATATCAGTCCTTCCACTAATTCTGACTATCTCTCTCTCTCCATTAATGATGTCCACAGCAGCAAGGTGAGATCTGAGTGGAGACACTGAGGAGACACACGCTAACATTTCTGTCCACTTGTGTTCAGATATCTTGGGATGAGAGTTAATAGGTCTGAACAGGACCAGAGATTCTGGTTCACATCAACTTAAGAAGAACAGGGTAGTGTTTTGGGGGGGTCTAACTCCATCAGAAATGACAGATAAGCGCTAAATATCTTTATTTAATAATAATAATAGTACACATTCAAAAAAATGACAAAAATGGTTTGTCATTAGCACTTGGAGATTAACAGTTAATGAGATGAGCTTTTAGAAACAAACAAACAAAAAAGCCCTGGAGATAAAAGAACAGAAACATTTATTTTTGTAATAAAGTAATTTAAAAAAAATACATTGTTTATTTGGCAGTTTAAATGTACTTTTTACCTTTTTGTGTGTGGAATGTTTATTTGTTGAAAATGTATTCATTTGGCAAGATGAATGAAATAAGGACGAAATCAGAGGCTGAAATTAAACCTGACAGTTTTGTGTTGTTGTTGTTGTTGTTGTTTTCCTTTTCTAATCATGTGTGTTTGTTGTTATTTACTTCTATAAAATGAATAATACTTTATGCTGCGCTGTAGATTCGCAGAACACAAGTGACTTACTGAACACTATTGCTAGACTCTGTAACTCAATATCTGCAGTGACAGGAAAACAGATTTATAACTTTATTTATAACTCATATGTGTTTTTAACGATACATTGATCTGACAAATTTGTATATTAGTTTTGATTAATTTAATCTTTCTGGTTTAATTGTCTGACTCTGATTACATTTTAGTATTATTATCTCAGTAAAGTCCTCTGTACGGCCCTCGAGTAGAGCTTCCATGTGATGCTCACAGATGTTTGCGTTTGTGTGGAGCAGAGTTAAATGTGTTGTTTGGCCCGCTCTGTTTATGACACAGCACAGATTATAGATGTTCATGTCAGAAGGCATTTGGTGCAATAACAATGTCGAATACTTGACTCGCTAAATAAAAAACAACCCCTCGAAAACCTTTGTTCGTGTCTGAAATGACTGAGTGCATTTATTTACCATGTGCAGCTGCACACGCACTAAACCCATGTCCTGTGGTTGGAGTTGGATACTATAAAACAATTGAAATGATAAAAGATACAGGAGGTCTGTTAATTATAAGGCAGCGGGGGGAAGGAAATGAAAGTCATTCATTCAAGAAATTTGTGGAAAAATGTTAATTATGCTGCAGCTATGAAAATATGTGTCACTAAACACATGCAGGAGAAACTGACTGCTTTTCTTACTTATACTGAGTATATATAGTATCAGTCTGTCTCTGATTTGTCGTAAAACGAATAATTATGGTGATATAGACACAAGAAATTATTATCTTATTAAATATAACATGTCGTGTGAAATATGAAAGGAAAATGAGAGCACAGCTGCTTGACTAAACCAGCAGGAGGTGCAGGGCTGTATATAGTGCATTATTATTTTAAGTTACGTGTGGCACTGGATGTAGTCATGAAATAATGTTACTGAAACACTACCAAAGAATATACATGTTTGCACATTAACACGTGATTAAATTCATCGTTATAATATTAAACTCTGGCACTGTGACTGTTTCAACTTTTAAAAATACACAACTAAACTTTGACACGCTGGAAAATAAAATAAAATAAAATAAAATAAACATAAAGTAAACATTTGCATGTCTGCCCTGCTGCTGTAACTGTCAGTGATTCAGCAGCAGGGCAGCGTGAAAGAAACAACCTTTCCAGGAGGCCTTGATCACGCTCACATTAATAATACTCTCATTTGGGTGGGCTCTCACTTCATTTGTGACAGTCGCTTCCTTGACGGGTGTCAAAAATTAACGGCCAAGTGTTGTCTTCCCGTTCCAAAAATCGAAGCCTGCCAAAGGTTAAGGAAACACGGCACCAAAAAAGCACAGCCTCCGTGTTTGTCTTGAACCTCGGCTGCGTTTGCGCTGCACACTTGAACTCTTGAGCTGTCGGACACTCGTTTTCATGCTGACGCAACGCTGTGTTTTGTCTCATGGATGTTACAGAAGAACATCTTTGCTACATGCTACCTGTTCACTGAAATACAAATTATACCTAAATAATAAAAAAACAGGAAAATGATTGAGAGGAATTACATTGACATGTTTTTTTTATGGAGACTTTTCTTACTCAGTATTATCATCGCCAAAGTGATAGAACCATAAACGCCACCAGGGGGCGACTCCGCTAGTTGTAAAATAACACTATTTAAAAATAAGATGGGAAAATGAGCGTATATAACACCAGAGAACATTTATCTGAGGATAAATCTCCTTTTCCCCCAACATTTGCAGTCTTTGCCTGGACCTCGTCGTCCGTCCACTTGTCGTGACGTCCTCTTCGTTTACTCCTTATGACTGATAGCGAAATTAATAAGTTCTTCTTTATTTCGTCTTCTTTTAAAGAAGTTTAAAGAAGGGCTGCAGCCTCACTGGCTTAAGCAGCTGCAGAAGGTGTTCCACCAATCAGTGTTCTTCAGCACACAGCCACGCCCCTCTAGAGTTCCTGGTAATTTCAAAAAGTCCATAGTAGCAAGTAGCTACTTATTTCGGTGAAAGTTTGGGGTCGAGGTGAAGTTTTTCCCCCACCCGCGTAATTTTGGTGGAAACGCGCCCGGTTGTGGGTGAATTTCTGGATTTTCAAAAACTGTCACGACGCCAGTCAAAACACGAATATTACGGTTTTGCTCGACTTCGTTTGGCAACCGGGAGACGGGAGATTTGTTGAAACACCAACACATCTGCAGACACAAAAAAGGAATTGACTTGTATTTTAGAAAATACGCTCTTTGAGAAACATAATAGAGCGCTGCTGTGTGAGAATATCTCTTTTATGCAGTGTGTGTGTGTGTGTGTGTGTGATTTTTTTTCTGGCATAAACTACTGACCCTGTCAGGACCTGTAGTCCTCATGGATGGAGACCAAAACCTGATCCTAATGAGGCAGCGCCTCATTTGTAAGGGAACTGGTTAAGCTTAGGGCAAAGATTTAGAATTGTGGTTCGATGAAGGTTATGGTTAGACATTAACTGGTTGTGAGTACGGTTAGGGGATGATACTTTCTTTAGAAAGTGTTGAAATGAATAGAAGACATTGCAGTGTCCTGGTTCGAAAAGCTGTGTGTGTTTTTGTGTGTGTGTGTGTGTGTTGGCTGAGGCCAAAATGTCACTCCACACTCCTGAGTTTCCATGAAGCTCCAGCGGAGGAGTTCCTGTCGGCTGACAGAGCAGTTAATCCAGACCCGGTCGGGAACAACAGCAAACTGCAGAGAAGCACAAACTCCACCTCTGTCCACTTTTCATCGCCGACACTCGACGAGTCACCTCAGACACTTTTGTGCGAGGAGTTTGCCCCACGGCGACAGGCGGTTGCACCTCACAATGGTTTTTCGCCAATCTGTTGGCAAAGACGTGGCCGTGTGATTACAAACGACAGCCATGAACTCAGAGGAAAAGGGAAGAATAAAAGACAACAGTAACAGAGAGGAGGGGGCAGGACTTTTTTTTGCACCGTGTGGAGGCACAAAGGCAAAGCTTAACCTGACATTCCTGCGTAATTAAGACATCCCTCACACGGCACGTTTCTCCTGACCACTTGGGGCTCCAACTACAGAACTGGAGGCTTTTTCAAAGCGGCCGAGAGCAGCACGTTCACATCTGTGATCACTAAGCATGTGCAGTGTGGCCATGAATGCAGTTAAACTGTAACACTCTGCAGGCGTTGTTTTTAATACACTGACATTTAAATTGTGATCCCACTTGCCCTCCTGTGGGGACCAACTGCGCTGGTGGAGCGGACAAAGAAGGAGGGAAAGGGTTTCAGTTAGTGATAAAACTTTCTTACATTTTCACAACAACACATAGTTTCTACTTCATTAAGGCAACTGCAAAGTAAAAGCCAACAAGAAAAACAAAATGCTAATAAACAAATATTTGAACGAGTCCACTGCCAGATCAACTTGGTTCAGATTTTTTCTGAAACATATTTTGTATTGACAGAAATTATTTATAGGAAATCACATGCACTTATTTATTTTCTCACTAACTTATTTCAACTTGTAAGTGTATTATTTAATCCTCATTTATCAATTGTTATATTTCACTCCATTTTCACCTCATCAGTGCACCATTTTTATTAGCGTAGATAAATCACTAAAACTATTAATATTAATATTAGTTGAATAACTTATTTTATGTAATTATTTTTCATTTATTATTATTTATGAGAGCTATGATTTCTTCTTTTTATTTCTTCTGCTACTACATTTATAATATAAATGATTACATGTTTGATGGATGATGGGTGGGTGTTCCTTGTTTTATTTTTATCCTGTTGATTTACGTTGCTTTTTATGAAGTCTGATTGATTGATATAAATAATGATAACATATTAAAAACTAAACAGTAAATAATAGTGTGCAGTAGGTCAATGGCACACATTTTGTTTGTATCAAATCAGCTTGAATGAAAAAAAAAAATGGATTCTAAATTTTGATTGTAGTGTAAACTGTGATTCCACTGAGAACAGTGCATCCATCCAAACGTTTCCCTCTCGTCTTCCCAGTGTGAACTTGCTTTGATGTCGGTGTGTGAAAATTATCCCGAGACGACAAATTATGCGATTGTTTTTTTCGTCCGGTCGATGTCAGTGCACCTCGCGGGTCTTGTGTTAACAATTAGCTAACAATAACAACTCACTCTGATGCTCACCAGGATGGAAACGGGGGGTCACGACCTCCAGCATCCAAGTGGGTTCAGCGCAAACTCCCTCAACCGTTCCCCCTTTCACCCCCACCACCACCACCACCACACCCCGGATCCCGTTCACACTCACAGATCTGATTGAGTAATTAAAATAAAACACAATTGAAAGGGAGATTCAGGTTCCCATGAAAATCACAGTGCATGTTTTATTTGGGGTGAAATCAATTGTGTCCAGATGTGTTATTAGGCCAGGACTAAAACAGTGGGAAACAAGCAGAATAAATGCATGAAGGCATGGCATAATTTAACAATTTATATTATCGGCCTTTAATCGCACAAAGAGTGACTTGTCGTTGTTGGAGACGCTGATTTTATTTAATGTCCTGAAACTAATCTTGTAAAGATCTCCTCATTGATGAGCCCATTCTGTCTTCAATTACTTTTTCCCCTGACTTTTCTGTGATTATATTGACAAATCTGGATGACATAGAGATAAGATAAACATGTATATAAAAATCAGACTCGCACCACAAGGCCTATATGGGTCTAAACTGCAGAAGTCCTGTGTTTGAACATCACTGCATTAAGTTTCACTAATCATACACTACCGTTCAAACGTTTGGGGTCACCTATACCATTTGTGTTTTCCATTAAAAGTCACACTTTTATTCATCAAAAGAGTTGCAAAATGAATAGAAAATATAGTCAAGACAAAATTTGCCCTTCAAACTGTGCTTTGGTCAAAGAACCAGCAAAACTGTTTTCAACTGTGTTAACATAATTGCACAATCATTTCTAATCATCCAATAGCCTTCTAATGCAATGTGTACCATTAGAACACTGGAGAGATGGTTGCTGGAAATGGGCCTCTATTAAAAACCAGACGTTTGCAACTAGAATAGTCATTTACCACATTAACAATGTAAAGACGTATTTCTGATTCATTTAATGTTATATTCATTGAAAAAAAGTGCTTTTCCTTCAAAAAATAAGGACATTAGTGACCCCAAACTTTTGAATGGTAGTGTACATTTTTTTTTAACTCCATCTAGTGGCGTAGACTAATAAACTCTACAATAATACTGATTGACCACAGATTTAAGAATAGAAATTAAGTGAAGCACGGGAGCGAAATGCAAATCTATGCGATTATGAGAATCAAACTTCTGTGAAAGAGCATCATCCTGTGCCTGCTGGAGAGCACTTCCACATTAACACACTTTTAATGGTGTTGAATTTGGCATGGTTTTCATTTCAGACTTGGCTGAAGTCGCTGCTGCAGCTCAAGGAGACGTAATCCCACACCGAGCTGGAGAGCCAGATTAGTGTGTGACCAGCGTGGTGCTGGGTTTGGTGCAATTTTAAAATATGACCATATGAAGCAGGAAAACACTTTTTTTTTTCTTTCTTTTTTTAGTCGACACCACAGAAGCCGTCACAATGCAAGTGGGAGAGGAACACATTACAAAGGAGGTTTTCCACAGTAACTGTATTGCAAAAGTAAACAAGGCGGACAATCATATAATTCAACAACAATATGTTTGCTCCTTGGAGTTTGCCATTTCTCAATGTCTTAAAAAAGTGAGCCATGATCTCAAACAGAATCGTGTAAATACAGAAAAATATAGATTCAGGTCAAAAAGGATTGTAAATACTTGTACTAGTACTGCAAATAACAGTAAGGGAAGACAGCTACAACAGGTATCATTCACTGTCCTGGCACAGTGGATGCATTTAATAGGTTGGACATACAAAAATAAACCACAACAAAGCAACACATATATTGTACAAATAAAAACGTGAAATATGTCCCACCGGCAGAGTTTTGATCGGAGCGCGTGGTTTTTAAAACGCGTGTGACTGAAACGCTGCTGCTGTGGAGCACAGCACGCAAAAACAAAAACAAAAAAAGACCACGGTGAAAACGAAATGGCGTGAGGGCGGCGAGGACACATCAGCTCAGTCCTATAATATTAACAATAATAACATGTCACATCGGAAATGTTTACCGTGAGGCCACGGTTACATTGACACTGAGTGAAGACGGGAGGGGGGAGGAGAGATGGGGATGTAGAGAAAAAAAGTCTGCTAAAGAAGATTCTAGTGTGTAAAATATCTGTGAATCCCCCAACACACACACACACACACTCATGCGCGCGCTCACACAAACACACACACACACACACACGTCCAAAAAAATAAAAACAAAAACTGTCTGCTGAGGGAAATCTCACAAGTCGATGAAATATTCAAAACAATAACTCTTAAGAATTGTACAAGTATAAAAAAGCTACAAACATTAATAAATTACATCACTGACACATAAACACTTCACAAGGTGCTAGTAAAATAATTCTGAAACCTTCAGGATACTAGAACTCGAACAAGAGGCTGGTCATAGAAACTTTAAGTCTTTTTTTTTTTTTTTTTTTTCAGTTTTGTTTTGTTTACATTTTATATAAGTTTTCCTCAAAGCTTCGTGTCTTGTTCGAACAGAATAACAATACAATTAGCTTTGTGTATGTAAGGCCATATGACAATAAAATGTATAATTCTTCAGTTGTTTTCCAGGCAACACCTTTAAAGATCCCGTGTGTAAAAAATATTTTTCAGTTTCAGCAGAAATGGAATATTTGACGTTTTTTACAGGCGCTCAATCACCTGACGGTTTTGAAATTGGTGATTTTTATTACCATGGCGTTAGTTTTTTGAGATGATTTTGAGGTTAAACGCTAACTGAATATAGTGTGTGTAGGTTCTCCGATACACTTTTAAGGGTGAGGTGAAGGCTATCCAGCTGCAACGTGCAACTTCACCAATACATTTTACACACTGTACCTTTAAATCTAAAGAGAGGAAAGAAACGTTAAAAAAAAAAATGAACCTCTGCTATTCAGAAACTAACACAATTTCAAATATGAGGACTATATTGGGTGTGTTTATGTATATATACATATATATAAATATGTATATATATATACGTTATTAGCAAAACTGGTAAAAAAAAAATATGTAGAATTAAGCCTTAAGGAAAAAAAGATAGAAAAAGTAGTAATTTAAAAGGCTATGTACAGGCTACATTCTATATACTGCACTGTGTGAAGCTTTAAAAATGCAGAGAGGAGACTCTTTAAGTTGTCGGTGCTGCCTGCGAAAGCAAAAGAAGAGAGAAAGTATCCCCATGCAACTGCAGACCTGACATGGATGAGGCTTATCATTCGCTACAGGTACCGCATTGGTGTCAGCGTTCATCCCGCTCCTCGCGTCCTAACGGTACGTAACACGTACGTACGTAAGCGCACGTCATCCTATAAGTACGCCAATTACCCGCGGTTCACTTTGTGCTTTACAATTGTTTGCGTGACCCTCTCGTTTTTTTCCTATCTTACGACACACAACACGAATAAATAAATACCAGTGCCGACGGTGCCCTGCAAATGTTCAGTATTAACATAATAAAGGGATAAATGCTCGAGTTGACTCCAATCACAACCATGCTAGACAACACACGGGGGGGGGGGGATCCTGGCCCTCGCCCGCCCGCCTTTCATCAGTGTCGCGATGATAAGCTGCATCCATGTAGTAGGAATTAATGTGTAAAAAAAATCCCCAAACCCTGGCCAAAGCACACATGCAAGTGAATACATGCAAGGGATACTTTCAGAAATCTTGGAATGACTGCAATGTACTTCTACTTCATGTTTTAGCAACCCCTGATAAACTGACAGCTGTAGTAAAATGACATGTTCTCTGAAAAAATATTTATAGTAGGTTCTGTACACTTTAATATCTGAAAGTTATAAAGTAAGTAGAGGCAAAAACCTATTTTGAGCGATGTTCTTCTTAGAAATTGAAAAAATGCATGATTTTCTTTCTTCTTCTCCCATCTTATTTCAGTTTTTTTGTGTGTTTTTTTTGTGTGTGTGTGTGTGTGTTTTTTTTTTCCATTGTTGGCTTTACTCAGTGAACGAGGGGGTGGTGGGGGATTGGGGGGTGGATGGGGTGAGGTTGGGATGGGACCCCAGCTCATGAATTCCCAGTCCTACAACAGTCTGCTGCATACTACAGGAGGAGCTTCCCATTTCGATGGATCTTTAAAATCTTTCCAAGTCTCTGTTTGGCTGTTGCCATGCCTTTCTTTAGCCGCTTCGCTGTAAGAGATCAAGATAAGAAAGAGAGAGAGAGGTAACAGAGTTAGTGCCACTGGTTTAGTACAACAACACAAGCCCTGATCCATGTTTGCTATTTCTTTTAAACATGAAAGAAAGTTGTGTCTAGTAAAAAGAATGCTCTAGGGCACCACTAGTGGTGCAAAGGCTGCATTTAAGCTGAAAAAAAATAAAAGTAAGCATCCATTAAGCCTTTCAAGTGCCTTCATTTCTGACAGTAATAGCTGTGGCTGAGTTGGTAGAGGGTCGTCTTCTGATGAATAATAATAATAAAAAATGAGGGTTTAAAGTCATTCATTAGAAGTTTCCAGTTACCAATTTTCCCACAGATTACTGAGGCTTAAAAGGTGCATTATGTAATAAATCTAAAGCAATTGGCCGTAAAATCCTAAAATATGTCACACTTACTCAGGAATAATGTTCATATAACATACCGAACTCGCCCACAGCAACAGTACAGCCAAAATATTGGCATTAAAAAAATATTTTGTGGACCGCAAATCATGTTTGTTTTGAACTCATGTTTTGGCATGTGGCGCCACCTGCCGCCGTCTACCAATCATTGCAGTCAGTAGAGTCTCAGCTACCGAGCAACCATGGGTTGCCAGTTACGTCTGAGTATTTTGAATTTGAGTGAAGTAACTGTTTTTGGCCACATTCTTACATATGGCGCCTTTAAAGACCTGTACATGAACTGCAGGTTTGGAAACTGTCTCATCACCAAACGCAGCAGTTATGTCGTCAGGATTATTCAGATTCAGACAGTTACAAGTGGCTCTGTGAGGCTGGGTTTAGATATAGTTGCCTCTTTGAGCCAAAATGTTAAATAACATATGAACAGATTCAGCGTCTCTGACAGAGCTCGAACCACAAATGTTACCACTTTAGTTTAGGTTGGTGTGAGGAATGGGGAGGAGGCCTAAGGAGAAGTACCTACAGTAAGTGGTCTGGAGGTAGACGTTTTATCTTCTGACTGTTTGAATAGAAGCTTCAGTGTCTTGCACTCCTAAATTCAAAATTCCACTATATCAACAAATCTACAAAATCGACCTCATAACAAATCAGGATATAAACTGAACACTGAAAGAGCTGACTGGAGAGTATTGATCGCATTTGTCTTACATCACCTGACATTTCTGGAGCCGTGCTGCTGAGTGCGATTAAGAATAAATATCTCCACAAGGAGATCTCTTTTAGGAGATAATCTGAGCGTAAAACAGCCTGATCGGCCCTGACACAGCTCACCTTTGGCATCTGCTGCCCCCACACGGTCTCCCTTCACCGCGCCGCTGCTGTTGGTGCTCGTGGAGTTGGTGCTGTTGTGGGGAGAGGACACGGACGGCCGCCTCTGGCTGAGAAACACTCCCGGCGCCATGGGCTGCGGCCCCCCCGGTGACTTGACCGTTCCAGTGTTGAACTCGTGGTCCGTCAGGCTGCCGTCTTGGGAGTCCAGATTGTGTTCCGGCGAGCTACTGTCCTGAGAGATTTTGGGGGGTTCCTCAATTACTATTGCCTTCTTTTTGGTGCTTTTCTTCTTCTTCTTGGTTTTCTGTTGCTCCTCCTGTCGACACATATTTTTTTTGTTGAGCAAATATTCGGTATTATATTGTATAGTATCGTGTATATTTATTGTTGTCTCTATGGCTTTACCATTCCAAACTGTATTAGAGCTGCAACTAACAATTATTAGTCGATTATTTTCTTTTTCAAACCTGGAAATAATGAGGTTCTCAAATGTCTTTTTTTGTCCACAAACCAAAATGATTCAATTTCTAATGATTTCTTTGTTATCTGGAGCAAATACATTAAAGAAAATATTCACATTTAAGAAGCTAAAACAATCGGAAATCTTGTTTTAATCATGAAAAAAGCTTCAACCCGATTATCAGAACAGTTGACGATTAATTTAGTAATCGATTAATTGTCTCTAAACTGTACCTCTACTCTAAACTGAACCGTACCATGATGCAAACACAGCATATTAGACCTGACTCAGGGAGTGTTTGTGTTTATACACAAGCTGCACAGGGGCGCATGGGTGGGGGCAAGAAGTGTTTATTCCACCAAACTGCTGTACAGCCAGGTTTTAATTGTTGTTTTCAGTCAAACTCCAACCTGTTTGCAGCGGCCTTGCTTTAGTAGCACAATGTCTCTGTTGCCTCCACCTGTCTCATCATAAAACTAATCAATTCCTGTGTGGGACATTAATAGTTACACACTGAATTCTTCTGCATCGACAAACCTGATGTGAAAGCTTGGCTGCGGCTGCGGCCAGTCCCGTCTCTATGGACGCCACACGAGCTCCATCTCTTGCCGGCCGCTCTTGTCGAGGGACTGAAGGTCCAACACGGGCTGTGATAAGATTCATATAAGGTTTAGATTGATCTAAATCCATTAAACACTACACACTGTCTTTGTTTAGTAGTAAAGCAGCTAGTTCTTACCTGTCGGGCTGTATGGAGTGTCATCACTGCTTTTCCGTTTTTTCGATCTCGACTTGAAAACAGGATTATCCTCTTCGGACTCCAGGGAGGGGTAAACTACAATCAGAGGTTTTAAAAGAGACGATAATCAGTAAACAGTCATTGGCACATTGAACATAGAAATTTGCACGTTTCTCTGCTTCCCATTTATCTAAAATGGTGGACATTGCTGGACAGCTGTGAGACAGCTGCCGAATACACCCCCCCCCCCCCTCCTCTCTGCTGACTCACGGCACAACCATTACAATCTGGACCTTTTAATATCTGATAATTGGATGATTAAGATAATAAATGACCTATTTACAAAAGGACGAGGTGAGCGCCAGTGTGCGAGGAAAGCTTCACGCGAGCCTGAGGTTTTGGTAGGGAAGAACGTTCCTGCTACAAACAACATGAGTGGGCCCTGATTGAAAGTTCAAAAAGAAAAACTAAAATAACACTTGAGAATGCGTGTTATTGGATAATTAAGGAGAGTTTGTTAGACTTTTTTCACAGCTTATCTTGGAGCTACAGGAAAGGGAGGGTTTGGAAAGACATTC
This sequence comes from Microchirus variegatus, assembly GCF_963457635.1. Taxonomy (NCBI): domain Eukaryota; kingdom Metazoa; phylum Chordata; class Actinopteri; order Pleuronectiformes; family Soleidae; genus Microchirus; species Microchirus variegatus. The sequence goes on from NC_139808.1 coordinate 14,394,268, forward strand.
AAGACTAATCAACAAAAAGCCTATCATCTACTAATTAAACACTGAAATAAAAGGGGCCAAATTTAGAGGTTAAGTCCCACATGTTAAACCACTAAGCTCAATCTGCTTCTAAGAGAACCTGTTCAGCAGCACTAAGAATCAGTGTGGATAATTATTTTCTAATATATTTGCTTCAAGAAATAAGTCAGGTGTGGGGTCAAATAACACTCAAATGGGTCGTAGTTCGGCGCTTACCGTAATCTGAGTCCTTGAAACATGCGTCCATGTGATCCTGCTCGTCGTCGTCGTAATCCAGACTCTCAATACTGCTGCTTTTCCTGGGTTTCTTCGGGAGCCGTTTGGTCGGCCGCTTGCTGCTGTTGCCGCCGCCGCCGCCGCCGGCCCCTCCTCCGCCGCCGCCCTTCTTGCTGACCTGCGAGCTGTACGAGTTGCTCTTCAAATCTCTATTGTTTTTGGACTGGCTGTTGCTCCACGGCTGCTGCAAGCTGTCTGAAGATGACAGGTTGGCCATGGACAGCATGCCCTGAATGGCCTCCTGTGTGCTGGGAGATGCAGGTGGCTGACTGTTAAGTACATCAACAAGAAATACACAACAATGCAGCCATTACACAGCGGTCAACATGCTGGCTCTGTATTTAACGTAAATGTCACCACTCGTGGTTTTAAACAAGATTATCATTTGATTTAAAAAAAAATTTAGTGAGCGAAGTCAAACTGTCAGATCTAAATATTCAATCACAGACTCTGAAAACAGCTTCCCACACCTATGAAGGTGATTAGCTGCTGAGCTGAAACTGTGAGCAAAGTGAGTGAAAAAGCGCAGGACTGGTTTGGAGGTGGGGCTTCGTTCTCTGCGATCATTAAGTTCCCTCTTCAAAGAACCAAAACAATTTGAGAGATTAACTAATTCAGCCAGTGTTAGGCTCATTTGTAGCTTTCAGTGTGGTGGAAACAGACCATCAAGAGCAGAACAAAACAGCAAACAGCAACCGGAAAAGGGAAAAAGCCTGGAGCCACGAAGTGCTTGATAGATTAACACGGGATGAAACAAACATTGACTTAACACAAACTGCAGACAGATTCCGCTGAGTTTTTTTTTTTGTTTTTTTTTTAAGCTCAGACCAAAAGTTATAAAATTCCACTTTTTCATCCATATCTGTGCAGAGTGAAAGTGGGTCCTTTGTCAGATCGTCACCCCCATTAGTAAGAACTAAATTGAATTTGCTGAGGGGAAAACTGGTCCACTGGGAGCCATTTTCAGAGCGTGTGCTATAAACCAAGTGTGTTTAGACGGCAACGTTCCTCTGGTGTTAAAAGAAATGGAGTGAAGGAGTAGAAAGTAAGGACATGAGGAGAACAGTCTACCTGTTGGTGCTGTAGTCAATCCCACCCACTTGCTTGCTCGCCTGCAGCAGGTCAAGAATCCCTGCAGCGCTGCTGCCCTTTTTCTTGACCTTAGAGTTGCGACCTTTGACCTCAGGCTTGGCTTCTGTGTCTATGTGCAGAGTCTCCTCATCTGAGGAGTCAGCGGGCTGATTGTGGAGGAAAAAGGACAGATTAGAAACAGACACGAGAGACATGGCAAGAGTTCAAAGTTTTGCTTTTTTGTTTTTGTTTCCTGTGTTTTAAAGGAGTCATGTTATAACCTATTTCTCCAAGTTAAACTAGTCCTAATGAACATGTCTGTGACATGCTTTGGTCAAAATACCATAAGGATGAAGCACTACAGCAGTTCAATCACCCTGCCAAAACAGCCCTGTTCAGAACACACTGTTAAGTAGTAGTTCTTTAGGTCCACCTTAAAGGTCCACCTTAATAAAAGTAAAACAAAACTTAAGGGACAGGAAATGACATCAGCCACAGAGGCTACTGGGAGCTAACAGCAGTTAGCATTTGTAAAAGTGCTCATTTGCAGGCGCTAACAGGCACATTGCTTCAGATATGTTGCCCTCGTCAGCACTCTCACGTATTCTACGGACAAAGCGGAGCTCCGAAAAACAATTCCAGGAATTTAGCACATTGTGACGTCCCAAGGAGTGCGGAAGTCAACATCGCAGGTTTTATCTCCTGTACTTAGACTGAGGAGGACCACAAAAACATATTTTGTCACACTTTGCCGACTGATAGGGCCACAAGAGTCCCAAATATAACTATTTAAATGATTAAAACATTGATTTTGGATAATATATCCCCTTTAAACTTTTATTTGGCAAGAATAATCAGGGGAGCTGCAAAAATGACCTCAGAGGTCCTGGACCAGTTTAGTCTGTAGACTGTATGTAAAAACCGACACAGTCTTCAGGTAAGGGCACCACTAGGCGGCGACTCTTCTGCAAAAAGAACTCTCTTTGAATAGAAAGGAAGTCTGTGGGCAAATGAGCTGACTTTTCACTTGATTTATAACATCAGTAAAAACTTTTTTCAGAGGATTATATGGTCTCAATCACTCGTTTTAGGTCTTTTGTGACATTGTAAATTATGTTGACAATAAAGCACGACACATAGAAGCGGACAGTGCCGTGACTGACAGCTTATAATCATCCAATAGGTGCCAGGTTGCAGGTCTGTGCCATGATAGAAACTGTTCTGTTAACTTCTGAAAGCCGTTGCATGTCCTGAGTGGGAAAATGACTGGTTGTTGTCATTATAATGATAGTACTTACACACAAAATAAACATGGACATGTGCGTGTTCAAGATGGAGCTGAGACCAATATGTCACTAATAATCAGTTACTGAATTCTGTAATGTAACAGAGGATAACTTTGACACCTACCTTAGACACCAAGGGTTGGAACTTTGTTTTTTTGGCTGCTTGTATGGGCTCTCTGAGATCTGACAGAACTGGAGGCAAAGAAATTCATGATTGAGCAACACAGCGAAGACGTTAAGGTTTATCTGAATCACTTGTTATTGTTAACTGCACGGTTGTGTATTGACCGCTAAACAAATCAGAGATGTAATTTAAAGGTTTGGAACGAGGCCCCTTTTCATATGCTAGAACATACCAAACAGATACATGCATTTGTATTACAAAAACCACCTTATCCAAATAAATAACACCTTAAAGCTAAATCATTTTCTTGACCCAGAAAAGAATAAGTAACCCTCAGTGATAAAATTACAGTTCTTTGCACTTTACAATGCTCAAAGCTGCATACACATTTGAAAGCAATACTCCAAGAGTGATGAGGTTTGATAGTTGATAGATTAAATGAGGTGAAACCCAACATGAAATAAGTCCAAAACACTCACAGGAAAGATCTCTCTTCGCCGTGTTCTTTTTTCGCCTGATGGGGAATTCGTCAATCTTCAGCTCCCCCTCATCTGAGACGTACTCATACTCATCTCTCACTGGCTTGCTTTTGTCCTCTTTTAGGTTTTGTAATGATCCAAAAACACTTGAGTTGGTCTGAGGTTTCAGCGTCTTGGAGCTGCAGGGGAAACCACAGGACAATGGGATGATGGGGGGGGGTGATAGAGGGTTCAGTCAGGCAGCTCCGAGTGAGGAGTCCTTGAATTAGCTCTAATGGATCTGGTGCTGATAGTTACATAGCTCTGTAATCACTGAAATGCGCCACACGAGAAGGTTAACATGCTCTTCCCTCGTAAAGGGCCTTTCATGAGACGTTTATGTCGCCGTTCCATACGTACCCGAGCATTTTCTTGTGAGATACAGTGAAGCTGAATTTGTCTTTATTGCTCGACAGAGGTGTTCTGTCAAATTTGCACTCCTCCTCCATTTTCAGCAGGGAGTCCGGTTTACTGTTCTGTAAGGTCAAAAAGGAAATAATGTCACACACACACACACACATGCCATGAGGGTAAAGTAAAGTAAAACGACCACGCTGATGTTACTGACTCACTTAACATTAGTTTATCACAAATACATTAGTGTTGGCATGTTGAGTGACAAGAATTTAAGATAAAAATAAAATAAATATTTGTAGCTCAGTTACATTTTCTCCACTGTGTAACATTTAGGGTGGGCTTATTGCTAGAACATAGCACCCATAAGTATGTTTGTTTAAGTGCATTATTGTTTTAAAATAAAACATTATTTGGTTTTCATAGCCTTACAATAAGCCTTTAATATGTACTTAAGACAAGGGCCTTTCTTTATGGAGGTCGCCATCTTGCTCCGCCATGTTTCTACAGTAGCCTGAATGGACAATATGAGCCAGTGTGGGTTTCGCAGAAGTTTAAGATGCAAATCGAAAATGAAAAAATCTGAGGGCCACCATAGTTTGTGTTTAAGAGACTTTGTTTGTTGCCATCTTCAGTCTCACCATTAGGTGTCACTAATTCTAACACACTGGCTCTTTGTGTGGTGAAATACAGTTTTTAAACTCTAAAGTCCCCTGTAAAGGCAGATTACAACATGCAGTATGTATAACCCTCAGTGAGTTACATTTAATCTTAATCATATTTTAAAATGACACCAAAGGCCCATTAATACTCCACGTGTGTTTTTACGTTTGCCTAAATGTTAACGCTATACCCTACCCTAGAGGGCAGTGTACCAAGTTGCAGACATAAGCAAACATGGCGACCATTGTGTTATTTAATTGCGCTTGAAAAAAATAGACTGAAACGCAAGCAGTATTTTTAAGATTTTCGTATGTCCAATGCAAGTTCTGACAACTTCGCCAGATCAAACCACAGCGTGCCAGCGAGTGAAGCCGATAAGTCAGCAAGCTCTGGCAGTGTGTCTTAAACTGGGCACTGCAACTGTAGTTTGCAACTTTAACATTTTCCTGGACCAGTGACTCTCTACTGCCTCCATGATTTCTGGTGGTATGGAGACGGCTCCTCTTTTGCGTATAGTATAAATGAGCCTTCACATGGCCTTAACCGCGTAATTTCCATGCTCACTCTACTCCGTGGAATCAGCTGTGATACGCAGTGAAGCTGAGGTCTACAGTGACCTTGGTAAATATCAAACAGGCTCTCGACTCTATCTGCAAGTGTTTGGCCTGATGTGACGGAGCAGTTGGATGCACATCCTTGCAGAGACTGCAAACATTCACCGTAACTCTGACCTTGAATTTTCCATGAAACTAAAAACCCTTTAATGTCTTCCACTCAACAAAATTACACTATCGCTCTGGTTAAACCGTCCCATGTAGTTCAGGAACAGTGATACAGAAAATGTTTTTGAAAAGATGAGGGCATGTGAACATACTTTGATGAAATGTGGTGGACATAAAGATGGTGTAATTTTATTCGGTAAACTGTGGAACAGCGGATGGTTTTGGAGCAGCTCTGAGGAGCTGCAGACCGATAACGTGCGGCTAAAGCCACATCATTATTTCTGATGACTTCTTTGAAGTGAAGTGTGCAAATCACTTTTGGGCGATCCTGCATTTTCTTCCTGTTTCGGGCTGCTTAGCCTTCGAAAGAGCTCGAGACTCTTTTTTTTCCTAAATGACAACAAACCTTCAGCCTGTGATACTATTTACTTTGGCCGGTAACGAGCAGCCATTAGTTTTACAGAAAGACAGAGCGTGCCAGCAGAAATGATCTTACCTTATACTTCCATTTTGCTTCAGTCTTGTTTTTATTCTGCTCTCGCATTTCAAACTTCTCCACATTATTCTGCTTGGATATTTCCTTCTCTGATGTACTCAGGACATTTTTAACAGCCTGAGACAGAAAATATTTAAACAAAGACACAATTATTAGAATAAAAAAAAGAATCTGCCAGATTAAAAGACAATATGGGTTGGTTTTTTGCATTAAGTAATTGTAATATGACTTTCTACTGGAAGGAAAACAAAATGGCTCAATTAAATCTTTTAATTTGTGCCAACATCCACATCTACTCACCTTCATCTTTTTTGGCTGGTCCATTTTACTCAAGATGTCCTTTGCATGGGACTCAAGAGCTGCGAAGCTGGAGGGTTTAGGAGGCGGCGACGACTCTTTCGCTTTTTTCGCCTTCTTCTTTCCTCCTTCCTTGACCTTCGGCACCTTCGGAGGCTTCGGGGCCTTAGGTATCTTTGGGGGTTTGGGAGGCTTGGGAGGTTTGGAGGTCTTCTTTCTTACTTTCTCTCTGCTGGGTGACGGAACGTGAGCCGGGGAAATGGGCTCCTCGGGCTCGGAGTGGGTGGATGGTGGCTCCTCCACGGGCACCTTGATGCTGGGTTCACTCTTAATGGCTTTTGTTGCATTCTGGATGTGGAGGCAGGGAATTGTCAAGTGAGCTAGAGTTGCTCAGGGAGCATTTAGTATCACTTTGATGAGGAAAAGGCGCATGAACTGAAATGAATGATTGAAAAGATCGCTGACAACTTTCATAATCAAATGCTTGAGAGATTTGACCCATCTGACACCTGTACCTCTGCACCTATTGGTACTAGGTACGGCACCAGGTGTCAACATACTATACACGTCTAAGCAAAATGTTACTAATGTCACAGATTAAGGGAAACAGGTTAATTCTCCCATAGACTTAAATAACATTTGTTTATATATATTTATACATTTAAACAGCACTTGTCATCATAAATGTGGTCATTGTTAGACTGGAAGACATAATATTTAAAATTAAATTAAAAAAAAAAATCAAGAAAATTTAAAAAGCAAACAAAAATCTGATTTTAAATAAAAATAAAAGTATGTCTTAATGGGCAACAAGTGGAGTCGCCCTCTAATGGCCATTCAAGAAATTACATGCATTGGACACTTTTGGCATCTTTGGATCTGAAGACTTGGTTCAATTTTATATGTTATCTATGCACTTATGTCAAATACTTATGAGTACAACATCAATGAAGCATCTGGAATCATTATATATTTCTGAAGCTGATAACAGCTTAGCCATCAGCTCAAATGTTACATAGAGTTTGAAGTAATGTCTCTATATTACATACTATTTCAATATTGCTTATGATAAATACTGTGTTATAAAGCTAGAGAAGGTTGCTCTCAAAAACGTATTGTTCAGGTTTGAAGGTAATGATAATGTTAGTGGCAAAAATAATTATGTCTCTTGCAGCAACTTGTGACATTTAATCCACCAGCAAACAAAAGAACTCCAACGGTTTCTTTTCAATACTGACAGTCAATAAAAATACCTCTGACAGTCTGATCTCTTTGGCAAGATCCTTAATGAGCTGTGATGGTTTCATGTTCTCTGGAAGCTCATCTTCATGTTCCAAGAGGGCCTGACGGAGAGAGAACAGACCAAACCGTCAAGAACGCCACCCAAAGACAACCGGCGCTGAATGTGCAGTTACGTCCTCTCAGGTTCATACCTGCTTTTTAGTCCAAGCTCTGAAGGCTCCATTAATGATTTTGGCACCATGTATCAGATATGGAGCTGGCTGCTTATTTGCTTTATGTAAACCTACAGATGAAGAAGACGAAATGCAAATGTTATAGCACTGAATCAACGCTGACCTTTCAACTTGGACGAGTCAAACTTAAATGTAACTCCCGTGCAGCTGAGATTTATAGGATCTAACAGAACAGATGAGGAGTGCATCCTGTGTCAACAAAGTAACTGTGTGTCTATACAAACTGTCCTGAAACAGCCGAGCGACGACTTGCGCAGTAAATCTCAGGGCAACATCAGCTTTGTTGTTTTTATACCTGTCAAATGTTTGTCTTGTCTATTAACAAACTGGCAATGAGTTTACATACAACATGTGTATGTAATGCCCAAGTATGAATAAACCTGGTGTAATAGACCTTTTCTAAACAGGTCAACATGAAATAGTAAGACAAACACAAGTGTTACCAATACTTGCTTCCAATTAGGGATCCACTTAGGGTTTTAAGAGAGCCAGAGTCATGGTATTGTTCATACACTTTAACCTGTAGAGGCTGTTTTTTTTTCTATAAAATGTTTTTTTTTTATATTTTCTGGATGTGTTCCAATAAGTTAATTGAGAAATAATGATAGACTATAATATATAATATGACTTAATGACATCAGCCTGTCACATGTTTCTGTGTAACATGGTTTGAATGTAGGTGATCGTTACTAAAAAAAAGCTAATGTGTTTCAGAACATTTACTACAAACAACACATACAGACGGCTCTCCGTCACAGAAAACAAATCTGCAAAGAATAACTTTTATATTCCTGGCTTCTGTTAGTTTCTGTTTATTTATTAGTCAAAAACTGCATTCCCTGTGTGCATGCGTCGTACCATGGTTTGTTGTCGAAGTCCTTTATAAGGTTTAATGCCCATAGTTGTTCCAGGTAATTGTAATATTTGTGTCAGTGTTGTAAAAGAAAGAACCCTGTTAAGGATACTGGTCATTTTCTTCAGGATAATAATAAGCATCACTGCCATTAATGCACTTTAAATGTGATACTGACAAAGCTATTGTCCACACAGTAATTACAGTTTCAGTAACATTACTGCATCACACGTAACGTAGGGTAGAGTTGAGGGCATTGTTTTGAGCAGAAGTGACCTAATAAAGGGGATTACACTGTGGAAACAGGGCTCATAATGGAACAATGGAAATATTGATGATTGCATGTTTAAATTCAATATTAAACTGGAAAATCAGATCATAATGACAAGCTCTGGACAATGCAGTTATTGACCACGAATTAAAATATACTGCAGATTTGATTCTATGTTATTTGTGGGGAGGGTTTTTGGAAAAATAAAATAGTAGTAGCAGTTATGCTGTAATGAAAGAGCTTATCTTAACATTGTGTCATGTTTGTGGTTATGCAAAAAGGCAAGTTACTCCTGATTTGCATTTATACAGATTTATACGCTCGGGTAAGGATGTTTGAGGGCTTCATCAATATTTGATTACTAAAAGAAAATCTGATCATTTCTAATTAGAGTGATCTCTGCTGCAGTGATCTTTCTGAGTGACCTCAAACATCTGGAATAAAAGCTAATAATGTGTTTATACTAATTCATCTCCGATAAAATAATGTGCCTAAAAAACTCATTTATCAATTTATCAAAGTGACCTACACACTGCATGTCTGGCAGGTTAGACTCAACAGTCTGGAATGAGATGCTTTAACTAAACACTTGATTGATTGCTTGACATGAAGCAAACCCAGTTTTAATGCTGGCTTCCTCTCTAATTTAATGGCAAATAAAAGCGGTCCAAATATGTAAGCAGCCATTTAAAAGGTTTACAACCAAAGCGGGAAATGATTAAGACGGAATAGCAGTGACAGAACTGAGTCTCTCTCGCTCTGTAAAACCTGACCATGAAGCAGAAATGAATAACAGCGTATTAATGGCACGGCCTTGCGGGTTAGAATTAGTGTGCGCCACACACAATAGCAACACACACATTCATAGAAAATGGTGGAAACATAAACAGTTGGCCCAGGCCAGCTGAGGAGAGTTTAAACACAGGCGTGTAATGGAGCAAATGATTCTAACTGGGCCAAATCTTTTGAAGCTAATCATCTGTGAACTCAGCGATTCATCGATTTAATGACTGAAATAATATTCGAGCATCCAGCTCCTCATCTGTGCAGCAGACATGCAACCCTACGCCTGCACGGGGGAAAAAGAGGAAAAGACATTTCTAACAGTGTTTGTGTTTTCTCTGCTTTGGCGCATTCTTCTTCGAAAACATGTCTCGTTGAAGGAGGATGCAAGTTCACATGCGAATACCACCGGTGTCGAGCGAACGCTAGATCCACGAGACTGATCGAGGGGGTTCACCTTTGAATCGCTCGAGGAGATGTCGTCCCACATACCAGCACGCCGTCTCAAAGTTGGGGAAGGGGGTGAGCGTTTTGACCTTGAGCCGCTTCTCGATTTCATACGCTCTGAGGAAAATAAACCAAGATCGTTTAGCTAAACACTGTCATGTATTACCAACAGGTTTATGGCAACAAGCTATGTAATTCACAATGTATTTCCAAATGTGGAGGCAGTCTATAAACACATGGGTGGAATTTGGAGCTAAAAACAAATCCCGAATGAGGAGCCAGTGGAAACTCTTGAGGAAGATCAGCCACTAAATCCCCCCCCAAAAAATCAAGACATGGCAGCGCGCAAGAGGCACGGCAACAACGACGATAACAGAACAATTGTGTATGTGTAATGATGAGACAGTCGTCCAAACCTCATTTGCATCTCCACGCTCAGGTTGTGGACAAAGTGTCCAGAGAAAGCCAGACAGTCGACTGGGGTCAGTATTGCATTGATCCAACCTGCAGAGATTCCACGGAGGAAGACACAATTATTATCAATAATTAAATATAATCATGAATTAAATTTTACACTATATTATGTAACATAGACCAGTGGTTCTCAAAGTTTTCATACCACCTGAGAAAATAGTAAGCGTTTAAGTAGCAGCGTTAAAATACAGTGGTGTAAAAAGGTCGAGCAAAGTTGGCTACAAAGAGGTAAGGTGACTCTAATTATTATTATTTAATTTACTATATATTTTTTCTTACTTGTTTCATTTTCTACGCACAAACAATATTTCTGATTTTCCTCCAAGTACCACCAGAGGAAGCTCACGTACCACTGGTGATACACGAACCAAAGTTTGAGAACCATGGATTTAGAGCAGGGGCCTCAAACTCACAATGACCTGGGGGCCAGTAAACATCTAGTCTGGTCTAGAGGGACCAGGTCAAGTGAAAAAAGTCCAACAATTTGGGAAAAATTAACGGTTTAGTGATTCGAAATTAAAATTATCTCTTGATAAACCATCATGATGTTGCAATTACAAATATTTAGACTGACATTGCACACCATTTCAAAGGAAAAGTGTTTGTTTTGATAAATAGTTCAAGACAAAAAAAACAAAACATTTATGACGTGAAATGAATCTGTAAATAACAAAACCAGACAGAAATAAAACAGAATTAAAACATTAACTCAAAATATACATGTAGACAATTGTAATTAAAACACTAGACAGGCTTATATATAAATTAAATGTGGAATTTTGTAATTTCAAAGTAAGTGTGGGGCCGCAGGACATCGACTGGCGAGCCGCATGTGGCCCCTGGGCCACGAGTTTGAGTACTTGTCAGTTATAAGGTATTAATTTGTTGAATAGTTAAAAAAATATTTTATTCACTGCTCAACTGATCCTTAAGAAAATGGATGATATTATTATAGTCACCAACCTTAGTTCAAATTCAAATACATCCCTTCAATTACTATCAGGAATACACAAGCATACATAATAAAACAAATCAAGTAAAAGCTGATTTCTCTTGTGCTTATTCCAGTGTAAAAACCAGTGATGAAAATAATCTGTTTGAAATTATTTAAAACTCAATTTAATTATTTTTTTCCCAAGCTAAAATCCAAAGACATTAAACTAGCCAAAAAAACACACATGAAAATGCACTTTACTTATTCAAATGGCGGCCCGTGGGCCACATGTGGCCCCGAAGTGACCTCTTAGTGGCACATGGGTTAAAATATGACAAACTAATTTACTTACATTTTTTTAAAGAGAAACAACTGTGACAGCTACTATAGTGTTTTGTTTTTATACATTTGTGCTGGTTTTAAATATTAAGTTCTGTTTGAAAATGTGGCCCAGCTGAGTAAGTGAACAGCCCTGCCTTACATCATTCGCTATATTTATGAGCCGACTGTAGTTCTGACCTGATGGGATGAACAGAGTCTGGCCTTGCTTCAGAGTGCATTTGTAACACTTGTCCACCTGGTCAGCGAAGAACATCTCGCTGTGATTGGACGATGACCTCCAGCGCTCGTACAGAGAGAGGTTGGCAGACGTGGGCTTGATGAGGAAGAAGATCTTCTCTCCCTGCAAACACAAGTGCAATCAGGTTTTCTGGCATCATCATCATCATCATCATCCTCCTCATCACCGTAATCATGTGAGAGATACTGTAAAATAATGTCTTCCACATTTCCTCTTGATGGCCAGAGAATCATTTCAGAATTGAAGGAAAATCAGTGAAGCATAAACAGTGTTCTCATCATATTAGAGGCAGATGACACTGACTCATGCACACTTTTTATGACACGGTCATTTCTGGACGGACATGCAGCTCAATCCGGGAGAGATACAGACCTTCAGGATGTGGTACCAGACTGAAGCACCCCCACATTCGATGTGGAAGTCTGTGTAGCTGTCTTTGACACAGATCAGACAGTATTTGGTGACTTTTGGCTTCCCGAGCAGCGCGTCGTCGGGCCAGTAATTTTCTACCCAAGACAACTGCCGCACAATCTGAGGACTCTCCACGATGCTGTTCATCCTGTCCCACGGGGAAAAAAAAAAAACAACAGAAAAAAACAACTCAGCACCCACCATGAGTTGTTCAGACAGGAATCATCACAAGTCAAAGCTCGTTTTTAGAACAACGGCGTCTACCTCGTGTCTGAGAACTCCAGGTTGATGACGTTCAACACCTTCTTCCTGTTTGTGCTGTAGTAAAAATCCACAAATTCTTTCAGCTTCATCGTGCCGTCGGTCTGTTTGGTGACGTCCACGACATCCACGCCGACGTCAGGACCTGCGAGGACAACAGGAGACGCAATGAAACAAGCTGAAGAAACAATAACCAGCCACAGGCCAAACATTTGCTTTAGCCTGCAAAGTGTTTATCTAATTAGGTTTGTTGCAGTGGACTGTTGATATCTAACAATGATCTCATCAGAGAGCACCAGCAGACGGGATATAAGAGGACTGAAGCGCCCTCTAGTGGCATGAAAAGAGTGGAAAAAACTCTCTTTTATTCATCTTTACTGAATTATTTGTGACTTTTCATAGTTCTCTCATGCACTCATCCATTTTAATTATTATTATAAGCATTAATAGCTGCAAATATAGTACAGTGGTGTACAGAAGTATTCAGATCTTTCACTTACCGGCCTACGACACTATAATTAATCATCAATTACAAGTGCATGAGAGTGAAAGGTATCTTCATGAACAGTATTATAAAATGTAAAAAAATGAAGTGTATTTAAGTGTAAGAACAACAATAAAAACCTCTCATAAGTATATTTGTGTCTGTGAAGCGTCTGAATTCAACTCAAGCAACTACTGATGACAATGAAGTGAATACTGGCTTTGATACATTTATTTATTTTCAATATACTATGTTTAACTGTGAGGTGATTCAGTGTGTGTGTGTGTTTTTTTTATTGTGCTTATTTGTGCACTAAATAGTGCTAAATAGTGCAACAGTCCAAAGTCTGGCACACGGGCCGTGATTTGATTCGGCCCGCAGCTTTATAATGTTTTATATGATAGAATGTTGGTGCCATGTACCTGTATATATTATATACCAACAGAAATTACATTTTTACAACCAACTTCCAGATTTGAAAGAAAGGCCATTTGTTCACTCCTGTATGGCTGAGATTTGGTTACATTGCCATTCAAAATGATAATTGTGACAATGAAAATAACATTTTTGTTTGTGTGCATTTGTGTGTAACTTTTACTGTTAAAAAGCCCCTGTGAATATTTATCAATGATCACATTATCAAAAACTTTTAGGGACATATTTATATATAAAAAAAAAGTTTGGACAACCCTGCTGTAGAAGGTGCAGGATAAGTCCAGCAATGTTAGTAGTTATAGTAGTAAAAGGTAAAGATATAGCTGCAGTAGCAGTGTTGTTCCTTACCAACATAGTTCTCCACATCACTGATGTAAAAGGTGGGAGCAGGCATGGACAAACCCAGGCCATCTTTCTTCTGAACCAGGACTGGGTCGTTGAAGCCGTTGTCCTCCAGGTAATGCATGTTGAGTTGACTGCCGCTCAGTTTGACCACCACATCCTCAGCACTGAAAACGACAACAACAACAACACACACACGGTGAAACACAGAAAAAGAAAGAGTCTGGATGTTCTGATCTTGTCGTTAACCGAGGAAGTGAAATGACATCCGATCACGACACTGGTAACATGTTAAACTATCTAAGAAGGGTGACTTTAAAAGTTGAAAGACAGTGCCCCCTACTGGGAGCAGTAGTACACTGATTAACCACACTGACGGGTTGATATTTAAATTTATTACATTTCAGGAGGCATAATCAATATGAAGAATCAGCTCATTTGTTATTATAATTAGATTAATTTAATGGCCAGTTAGACTGAGATTAGTCTGATTATTTTAATTAAATTAAATGTCATCACAGTAGCACACATTATTCCCCAGTATATTAAAAAATGTGGGTAAAAGGGTTTTTACCTTGGAAATGTGCGACTGCGAAGCTCCTTGATGAAAACCTGGCTGCCGTTTTGAACAGCCTTGATATCTGTGCTTTGCCCTGTGTCATGTTTGCTCCAATTCTTTTTCTTTTTCACTGAGAGAGCAGAAGAAAAAAGTACAAAATATTAACATAGATTACATACATCAACAAACAGAATAGAAGTATCACACAACAAGAAAATACATTAAATCAAACTCATTGCAGCATATTTGTACTAATCAGTGATCACAGATAAAGCAAGTGTCATATTTGAAATCACTATTAGCACCAAGTTTCCAACTGTTGCATGATTGACTGACTCTTTAGACATCACCTGGCTGTGCTTCTTCTGCTACTGTTTAATAACACAAGTTAAATCTGTTAAACAAAAGATAAATCACCTAAAGATTATCTTGATTACCTCTTCTCTGAGACTGACATGAGCATCACACATCAATGTCCTAACACCAATAAATTAGAGGAAGCCTGACTCACTGTTCCACCCAGTGTACCAAGTCCAGTTTAATGCCCAAAAAAAAAAAAAAAATTCTCATAGGTTGTTAATCATTGGTATTAGGGACGTTAATGATGCACCAGTATTTTGATGAACTGCCAAAAGTTATGCTGTTCTTATACAGAGGGAGAGGATTTAACAGACTAAGAATGAATCACTTAATTGACCCACAACTTCTGCTTCTTTTCATCTGTGTGTCATTTCTCTAGACCACTCACTCATTCATCTTCCACTTCACAGACACAGGGAGAACATGCAAACTGCCTGCAGAAAGGCCCTCGCTGAACCGGTTCTTCTTGCTGCAAGGGCAAGAGTGCTAACCACTACTTAATATGCTTTTAATCTAATAATTTCATATTTGTAATTAACTTTTAAATTGCCGTAAAATATGGACAGTAGATTGTACATAAAAGGGAATAAAACAAATCCATGGTGTTTAAATGATGTGTTATTTTTATGAGTAAGTGTCCAGTGTCAGCCGATCAGTGCGTACAGGCCTAACATGCACTCAGTGTTCATTTGTATAATAATAATTAGGATTTGTTGTGAAGCTAAGCCTTTCAAACATGACATGGAGCCCAGCTGTAATAATGATATGCAAGTTCAGAAATAAAGTGTTCCGAGTTTTTGTATCCCATCGTGAAAATAATATGTATATATATATATATATATATATATATATATATATACACACACACACATATATATACATATATATATACACACACATATATATATACATACATACATATATATACACACACATATATATATATACATACATACATATATATGTATGTATATATATATACACACATATATATACACATATATACATATATATATATATATGTGGGAATTATTGATCCTAGTCTTGTGTATTGATCAGACTCGTGATTTAAGAGAGGATTTTCAGGTTTCAAAGCCGTCCCCAGCACTGGGCTGTTTAAGACCTCACATACTGTGCAGTTACGATTGAACAACAGCAGGGAGCGCATACACATGAAACAGAGCACTGATGTCATTACCAGCAGAAGAAGAAATCAAAAACGCCTCAAGCAAATGTGAGGCAAGATGAGGCGGCCTCCGCCTCTAAGCTGCACCTTGGGCAGAAGACAGTGCAGCGACAACCATATGATGATTTTCCTGTCTGATTTTTTTTTATAGGTCACATATTCAGACTATTTTGTATTGTTGAGTCAAAGTTATGATTCATTTTCTTTTTTTTTTCTTTTTGTTCATACAAAAAATTTCCAAATTTAAAAAAAAATCAATTTTGAGTACTTTTTGCTCAGGTGTGTTGATAGAGTTGGTGAAATAATAATTTTTTTTATCCATCAGATTGCCTAGGTTATGCTGAAAAAAAAGGATAAACAGTCCATGTTGCACATTCTTACAACCTCTGTATATACTGTACATTTAAACAAAGTAATGTAAAAATCATCCAAAATGCTCTGTGTTCTGAGGGTTAACTAATTTGCTGCCATTGACGTCAATACGTTTTACCATCAAAAGCCCTTTCTGTGTGTTGAATACACACATGAACATACATACAAACATACATGCAGTTTTTATGTCAGATGTAAAACTTGTTGATATAAAGTACATTTGTAAATAAATGTTTTGCCATCAAAAGCCCTTTATGAGTGTTGTATTTGTAGTTTTATAGAAGGAAAACACTGTTCAGATGTTTGAGGTGTCACTAAAGCAACAAATATTAGGCCCAAAGCCACTGATCTGCTTGAACTGCCTCTTTTCACAAAAAGCTTGTTTCCTCCTTTTGTTGGTCAAAAACTATGTTTTTGGTGAAATCAGCCTATTTTCTAATGAAGATTACTAAAGAATGGAAAAAGGTAGAAACACATTCTTTTCCAGATGAAAGAAGAAAGTATATTCTTTCTCTTGGTAGTTTCACTGTTTAAAAAGTCATAGAACACAAGATGGGTCAAAAGTGTGTTGGAGAACCTCTGGAGCCTCCAGTTAGCATCAACACTACAATAGATTTATTGTTTTGTCCACTGTGGGCTATTGTCAAAACATGATGTGACAAAATATAACATAAATGATATAAACAACAATGCATACAATCAGGTGATTGTATAGTATAATTATTTTATCCTCAGTTTCTGCCAAATTAAAATTGTTTGAACCTGAATCTGTGCTGCTCATGTACAATGTTTAAAATTTAAACTAAGAAAAGGAAGTGTGTTTCTAGAATCTATTGTTGTTGTTTATCAAGCCAATAACCAACAATAACGTGTGAAATTAATTTGCGACTCTAATTAGTATTATTCATTTTTGATTTATTTTATAATTATGACAATAACTACACAAGCGGGGGAAAGTAAATCAGTTACTTTGTCATTTGAATTTCAGATGCTACTTACGTGTGGATTTACCATGAGTCTTCTCACAGTTTGGACAGTGATATATGTCGATATCTGGTGCGTCATCTTCATCCACTCCAACGCAGCTGAAACAACAAACAACAACAACAGTTTAGTTTGAGAGACCTTAAAGATCCGCATCTCAAAGAGCGTAGCAGCTTCTCTATTCGATCTCCCACTCTAATCACTACAGCAGAGCTGTTTCAAAATCAGTCTCTGTTCATTTATGTAGGACCTCCAGAGTCCCAAATATAAGGATTTAAATGATTAAAATGTTCATTTTGCATAATATACGACATATAAGAACAAAATCAAACAAACAAAAAATACCCCAAAACACCAAATCTTATCACTCAATAAACAGATTGATTAACAGACTATTCAGGTATACAGAATACAGAGTATTGACCAGGAAAACATTGGGATTTTGAAGTTTTAATCCACTTAATAAATATTTCCATTGGTTGTTTAAAGTGAACAGAAAACACTGCAATAACCCTTTACAGTAACTCGTGGTTCATAGTGAATGACAGTGAAAGGACAGACTATTTAATAAAGTGCAGGTCACAGCAGGAGAAAGTGGTAGGACAATGAAGGACAGGACAAATCAGACAGTAGAGACAGTAAGGCTATAAATACCATTCTACACACTGTACATGCACTGTATACGTTTTCATGCACGTCAGCACTGTGTGGTTTTCAGCATGGCTGTTGGGGAAAAGGAAAGGAGCTGCGACCGATTACTCGATTATTCATTGATTACTCAATTCATCGTCAAATGTTTTGATTTGTCAGCTTCTTAAATGTGAATATTTTCTGGTTTATTTGCTCCATATAACAAAAAAAAACTCCACAGATGAATCGATTGTGAAAATAATCACTAGTTGCAGCCATATGTAAGTATGTGGCCACAAACGGTTACTACATTCACATTCAAAATACTTTTTAGGTTTCGTTTTCTGACGTAACTAGTAACCCGTGGTTGCTCAGCAGCTGAGACTCTACTGACTGCAATGATTGGTAGATGGCGGTAGGTGGCGCCACATGCCAAAAAATTATTTCAAAACATAAACATGATTTGCAGTCTGCAATATATTTATTTTAATGCAAATATTTTGGCTGTACTGTTGTTGTTGGTGAGTTCAGTTTGTTATATGAACATTATTCCTGAGTCTCTGTGACATATTAGGAGGATTTTATGGCCAGTTGCTTTAGAGTTATTACATAATGCACCTTTAATATTCGACTATTATAACAATCGATTATTTGGTAGAGACATTATTAACCTCGGCCAAGGAGGTATATTTATATACATATATATTTATATATATTGCCGGCGTTTGTTTGTTTGTCTGTTAGTTAGCAACAATTTTCAAAAAATGTCCGCCATCACTGGTTACAACACTCGCTGTCTGACCCAGGGGTGTATTTTGTAGGCACCGAGCTGCCTTGGTGGAGGTCTGCACTCTCCGAGTGCTTTTCTAGTTAGAGGATGTCGTCACTTTGGGTAAATGAAAACCATGGACCAAACATTAAGTGAGACAATAGTCAATAGATAAATCAATAATGACATCCCAGTAACATCTAAAGGCTTCCGTGGTGATTCAAAATAAAAACACAAGCACCAGATGATGATGAGAAAATGTGTCCTCTTTGACATGACAACAGTAAATACTCCGTGTCTTCACAAACATGCACATTCCACCCATGCAGAGCTGCTGCTCCCACATTTAATGGGCTAGGAGTTTCCCAGAATGTTTTTATTTTTTTGGCTGTCTGAAAGCTCAGCAGCTTCACAACACAGTCACTGAACCAGTGGATTAGAGGTGGATGAGTGGACACACAGTGGAAATGACATCTGTAACATACATAGAGGTCCCCCCCCCCCCCTAAACTTCAGAGTAAAAAATGTGCAAATAAACACAGATGTTCAGACATGTTATGGCCACGAGGGACTCACTAATGTAGTCCGCATGGCAGCACGGCCACTTCAGTATGATGTGGTGTAAATATGTCACTGTGACCACAGTGAAGCTGCGGCACAGCTCCCCGACTTTAACGCACGTCGTGATATCACATTTAACTTTTCTCTGCTTCGGTGGATTTCACCACTGATTTATGAAAAGAGGATTTATTTTTAAACCTGGGCGAAGTCGAAGCCACATATCTGAACGCTGTCATCACTTTGGGAGCTGCAGTGCAGTAGTGTTCTTGAACGCTACCGAAACTGACTTTGACCTTTTACCTTCCCGAGGGGAGGTACAAGAGAAATGACCTGCACTGGACAGCATTCCCACTGCCAGTGGTTGTTTTGCTCAGTGGTGTTTCTTTTTTCTGTTTTTTTCCACCCCTGCGTCAACCCCCCGTGCATGAATTGTGATGTCACAGATGTGCCGAAAAGAAAACAAGTTTGGGGGAAGAAAAAAAACAAAACACCACCAAAAACACCACCAACTCCTCAGCCCTGAGTGATAATGTTACAGTGGTTACTATTTTGCATCTTTTACATTGGTCTCAATTGTTTCAAACTTTTTTTTTTGAAAACAACAGAAAATATTGAGCTCTCAAAGTAACTATAAATACACACTACCGTTCAAAGGTTTGGGGTCACTTAGAAATGTCCTTATTTTTTTAAGGAAAATCACTTTTTTTCAATGAATATAACATTAAATAAATCAGAAATACACTCTATACATTGTTAATGTGGTAAACGACTATTCTAGCTGCAAACGTCTGGTTTTTAATGGAATATGTACATAAGTGTATAGAGGCCCATTTCCAGTGTTCTAATGGTACATTGTGTTTCGCATTAGAAGGCTATTGGATGAACAGAAAACCCTTGAAAACCCTCGTGTAGTTATGTTAGCACAGCTGAAAACAGTTTTGCTGGTTCTTTGACAAAAGCAAAGTTTGAAGGGCAAAGTTATTATTTTGAATAAAAATCATTATTTCTAATCTTGTCTTGACTATATTTTCTATTCATTTTGCAACTCTTTTGATGAATAAAAGTGTGTTTTAATGGAAAACACAAAAATAATTGTACAGGTGACCCCAAACTATTGAACCGTCGTGTATGATTCTCCACCAGATCAATGATACTGAGCACAGTTTTAAAACGTAAGGATCGCTACAAACATTAATGCTAACCGCCATGTCAACAGTTGCGCTCACGGACGAAAGGTCGACGTGCTTTGAAGAATCGCAGACGTGATGTGAAGTCAGCACACAGCATGTCCTTTAACCATTATTTTCCAATCGATATTGTTGAATCCAAATCCCTTCTATCAAATACTAGCCGTGTGTCCATTTCTATAATAATATTATAATAATAATATAAGAATAGTTTCAAATTAAATGTCCTTACAAAGTGCAATATGATGCCATCATAGCTTTCGAGTCTGATGTTGAGCTGCATGATATGGTCTAAAAAAAAATCATATCATTACTGGTGCAACTTACTTTGATTTAATAAAAGATTCATAACAGATATTTGGGCGTTAAATTCCTGCAGCACTGCAAACATTCATCATAATCTGTTCCGACAGACATTTTGTCTTTCATCAAAATTACTGAAATGTCTTCAGATTTGGATATTACACATGGTCGTATTGCAATTGCAGGTATTTTGCGATTAACTGTTCCGGCCTAATCAGATGTCAAATTGCAATATGACATAGTACAGTACATTATTACATTATAGTGTCGACCGCTTAAATACATATATAAAACACTAATAACAAGCTCATTAAAAGCTAAGAGATATAACAGGAGTAAAATCACTGAAAAGTCACATTAAAAGAGTGAGTCTTCAAATGTGATTTGAAAACATCAACAGAACTTAAAGACGTAATCTTCAGACGGGCTGTTCCACAGTCTGGGGAGCCTTGATAGCAATTGTAAGCCCTGTCCCATTTTTTTGTTTCAGCCTAGATCTGAGAAAGAAAAAAAAAACAGTAAAAAGGTATCTGAGGTTCTTAGTGAGTGGAAAGGAATATGTGTGCCTAGTGTTAAAAGTTCCATTAAATAACCTGGAGCAAAGCTGTGCAGAGCTTTAAAAGTCAGCAATAAAATCTAAAAACCAATCCCAAAAGCCACGATGGGTGTGATTTGGTCATATTTTCTAGTTCTGGCCAATATTCTGGCAACAGAATAGAAAAAATACACGTTTATGGAGGATGTAAAATGAACATGCACCTGATGAGTAATGCATTTATTCAAAGCACATAACCAGATCAGTTAGTGGCTCAAGAAGAAATTAGAAGAGATTCTCATATTTATCTCAGCGACCTTCACCCAGCGTTTCAGGCCAACCAGAAAATCTCTGAATCATCATGAGCTGCTGGAAAAGATACATCTACACGTGTCTGCCTCTGAGGCTGCTAGCCACACTGAAACAGAATTAATAATCATTCATCGTTTTGTAGTTAAACGCAGCATCGTTTCAGGAAATGTCTTTATCCACAAGAAAAATCTTAAACGCTGCAGTACAGTAACACTGCCAGGCCTGTATGTGGCGCTCTAGCTATTATATCGGCTCTCTATCCACATGGTACCAATGTTTTGGAAGTACAGAAACGCTCTTGTTTGAAAACAAGTCCCAGAGTGAGAAAATGTCAAAACCCCACCCTTGCATTTTCGTGTAGAGAAGCAAACCGCTACTTGAACACTGATCTCATAGCTCCACCTCTTTCTTATAATGTGATTGCATACATTGATACTGAACTCAGGAACATGAATGACTGAACCAAGTTATTTTGTGGGGAGTAAATAGACATTTATCACACATTATGTTTTCAATAAACCGAATATATTATAGCTAATAAACCAAGGTTAAGTTTCAAACCAGCAACATCTCAGCATGGCACACACGGTAAAAACCTGTAAAAGCCGTACATAAAAAAGTAGCAGTGCATGATAACAACTAAGTAACTACAACTGTCATTTAAGATTCAAGAGAACAAAAAGCTCCCTAACCTGTTCCCGCTGTTACTAATATTTGTTTACTGTCGTACAGCAGCAATAGACACCTGAGACAATGTGCAGAGCTTGTGCCATAATAAGAGTCCTTGGCAAAGGCACGCATTGTGATGTCATTTCCCATTTGCGTGATGTTTTTTGTTTTTCGAACAAAGGTGCAAATTATGGCACAAAACCGCCTGTTAAGGACGTCGTCAACATCACTTTAGAGACAATGGAGGCCAACAAAGAAGTACACTCACTGTTCACAACTGAACTGAAAATTTCATGAGACAACAACCTTTTGATTAGCCATGTTGCTATGCTATGCTGCATGTTTAGAATCTGATGCACTACGTCCAGGGATAATTCAAGGTTATTAATAAGTGTTACCTCATCCTAATCCTCATCCAGGGTTTACTTTGACTGAGAGAAGTCAAAAGTCAAGACCCTGGTTTGCATCCTTGTCTAGATGTTCGGACAAGAATCTGCATCTATTGCCACATTTGGCTGTTATTTGGATAACAGAAAATGAATACCTCAACCGTGACATCTGGGCTATCAAAGCTAACACAGAAAATGAAAAGAAAACAGTTAGGCTTTGGGTGTCTTACAAACCACAGTAGATGACAGTCATATTTTTGTGTAAACTATAAATCAGAAAAGCCAAATTATCGATCCGTTGAATCTCAAATTTAAAGAGACAATATGGATTAAATTGAAAGACAATTTCAAGTCATTAGTTCAGGGCAGCCCAGGCTCTAGTGAAAAGGCTTGGAAACGTAGAGTTGCCAATTCAAATCCCTAGAGGACAAGGGCTGGGGGAACCCCTGGGTAAGGTGTCCAATCCCCATTGCTCCCCATCCAGTGCACTGGTTATTTGGGAGAATATGGAAGTGTACTGTACATTGGATATCAGTCCAATGCAGTATTATCCATGTTTTAGTCCTGGTCAGGTCCACATCAAACATGCTGGAACCATGTGATCATCAGGTTTTTCAGTCTTACTCCATGCAGTCAAACCTCTATTTCCGCAGATAATCCTTCTGCCAAGTCAGAGCCACTTATTATAAGCATAAATAGTGAATTCGGCAAAGCGTTAATCTTTCAAGGACAGCCACTGTGCCTTCTGTTATACATAATATGGTAAATGACCTGTGTACCATGCACACATCACATCTATCCTATATGAAGCCCGTTTCAACACATCATATATCATTCACACACTGCCGACACAGCTACTGGGGCAAACTGGTGTTCAGTGACTTGCCCAAGGACACTGGCATATGGACGGGAGGAAACTGGGATGGAACTGCAGACTTGTGTGATTAGTGGACGACGCATTGTGCGTGCTGAGCCTCAACAGCTTCAGGCTCTCCCTTTTTCCTTAACCTCTCCTGGAACTGCATTTCAGTCTAGTAGTCTAATTACATTTTTTAACCCTCACCATCTTTATGAAACACCCAATAATGCATGGATGGTACTCTAAGTCAATCTGAAAACAACAAATGCTGCTGCTGTTTTCAATGCGGCTACTCAGGAAACCAGTCAATGTTAAATGGTGCCATTACCAGACTAGAAACGGACTAATTGGGTGAGTGCAGGTAATCACAAAAAGATAAAATATTGTGTAGTTTAACCTGTATCACTCAATGATTGGAAGAGAGTACTCTTCCTATGGCCATCCTCTGATTTTGACCTCTGTACTACCAGAGCTGCAGTGAGGTCCATGTTCCTTTCTCCAGAGAGCCATCGAACAGCTTTTATTGCAAAGCTGCATCATGAAGTGTCTGGCTTGTTTTATATTTGGTAGCTAAAGGAAGTATATTGTCTTTCAAATATACGGCACGCACTGGCAATTTCAATCACCAGCGTTGCTACTTTGTGAATCCTTGCAGTGACGCTTTCACAGTAATGAGGGCAAGGTAGTAACAGAAACAGAAGTCAAGTCAGTTGACAGCAGAGAAGAGGATATAATGTTGAAGACAGAAAAATAAAATTGATAAAAACTATACAACAACCGTCTGCAGCTGCAGAGAACGTACACCGCCAGCTCGCCATTAACATGCAGCCACAACTCTGTGAGTCAGCCTGCAGCAATAAATGCAATGTTTAAAGCAAAGCCTTCTTCGTCCCTGAGGGCTGCCACTATTAAGTGGTCTGTCACAGGGTTTTATTTGCACAGAACTCAGACCAAACTTCTCCGTCAAAAATGTAGGATTTACGACAATCACTGGAACCACAAACTATATTTCACTGGAGAAGCTAAACCCAAGCTATGGATGGACGTTGTTTTGTACATAGATTCATCTCAGTCTGTTGCACACACACACACACATTTGTGCAGAATTAGTAACCCTAACCTTAACCATCTCAACTAAATGCCTAACCCCAACTATTACCCTAACCCCAAAGTCTTAACCCTCCTAATGGCGCTAAAGGAGCTAATGCAGCTAACTGGTAAACAGTGCCTGGACTCCGGTGTCGCAGCGCGCAAACATGACGTCACGCATGTCTTTTTCCATCCGTTGTCATGGAAACGTTGTGCGTTAACCTAGTGCCCAGCACTACTATACAGCACAGGCACAGAGTATATCTTGCCCAATAATGCAAATGCTGTATCAACAGATGTTTGACACTTATGCAAACGAGGACAGGTCAATCATGGGTTTAGACAACAAAACACTGAGACAAATCCATACACATACATGACTGACACAGTTTGTGCACAGTAATTCTTGTTGTAAATGGCCATATTGATGTATCTCATATAACCTAATTGGCTGATTAATCACTATTAATCAGTTTAAATCCCATCTTAAGCTTTGGTTTTTGTCCGTACCAAGTCTTCATGAACAAATCGGCCAGTGTTTGATGTAAACTGCACAAAGTGTTTTCTTAAAAACAGCTGCTATGTCAGTGGATCAATGACAGCGATGAGAAGTGACTCGACTTGACAGTCGACTGGGCTCCATGCATGAAATGTCACAAAAAGCTGCAGAGATGGACAATAACCCTGTGGGTTTGCTTGTCCCCTTCACACAAGAAAAACAAAATGAATTTAATACATTAACATCATCTGATTGAACGAGCTTTGGAAATCCAGTGACACCACAAGCCTCATGTGCACACTGGTTTATTTGACACAGGACAAAACTGAAAAGTACAGTTGTTTTTTTCAGTTGGCGTTTGAACTATTTCCTAATCAACAACAGCTGGGCACAATGTATGCATGCAGCATCTTAAAGAAACTCCTCTGGTACACTGTTCAGATTTCATTCATGGATAAAGAAAACTGTAGAAAAGAAAGTGGGTTTTTTTCCCATTTGTGAAGGAGTTGGACCTTCACTGTAGGTTCTCCCCTGCTGTGAGCCCTGCAGCTATAAGCTTAACACTGATAAACCTTAACGTTAAAACTGGTTTGTGTGAAAACTGTATCTTCCTGAGGGTTTTTCAGTCAATTTTCCATCAATACATTTGTATTGTTTCAGGTTTCTCTCTCGTTGATTGTTCATTTGTTTTTAGAACACTTGCTGATTTCTGCATAAAACATTCCCATCATTCCCAGTTGCTCTGTCACAATACAGAAACAAATGGATGATTTTAATGTTATGGCTGATCAGTACATCTCTATTCTGGAAGCACACACACTGACCTTAGACTTCTAACATGACTCACAGCAAATATCAGATTTTGTGTTAACCTTATCTTGTGACCAAACAACATTTTCTGGGTTGTGCTATTATTACAACTTGTAACAGTGTAATCACATTTCCACACCAGACTTATTCTTGTAGTTTTATAGCTTTACAGGGTCATGACCAATGAGTACTTCCTCTTTCCATATAAAAGGTGTCTCCAACATATTAGATAACAGCAAAAACACTAAACTCCTACCCATTACTGCCCCCAAGGTAAACACACTGTATTACATATTCATCACAAATGGATTATTTAGATAGCTAAGGAAAGTCAAACTGAGGTGCACAAGTCTACACATGAAATGAAGCCTGAGGTTACTGTTTCACATGCTGTGACTCACCAGGTAATATCAGGTATCTTAATTATGACAAGTAAGCTATAACACGGATCACACACCTGCAGCTCAAAAACACGTAACACACATCCACATCTGCTAAGAACACCAAACTGTATATCGTAATAAGGATATGGGACAAAATACTGCATACTCTAACTCGTGAGATATGATTATTGACTATTGATTATATATTGTCGTCCTTCCTCGTGCAATACGACAATTGATACAGCAGGGGAAATATCCGTTTCAATGCATATATTTTATGCACTTTGTTCTCTATGTGGTGAATAAATAAGACAAATCCTGCACTTTTAACTTTTCACAGACACAGAAATCGCGAAGTATCGCTGTATGACTGTCTTGCAATACACTGATTATCACAGACATCGTTGTATCGTGATATTATTGGTATCGTGGACCATGTATTGCATATCGTATCGTGACATACCCTGTGATTCCCACCCTAATACTGAAGCTACATTTAACTGTTAATCCTTTTATAGGGCTGGACAATATGGCCAAACAGTTCAAATTAGTTTATACTCATAATTGTCACAATAAATTATATTTTTCAGTAGATAATTACCAATTGAGTTTTGCTCCTAGTTGGCATAGTTGAAGAAACTAGTGAAATGTGCTTTGAAACATAAACATGGGCACAAGATCTCACTTGCATTTTTAAAAGAGAATTAAATTGTTGTCATTTTGAACTTCACACAGTTATGTTTGAATTAAATTGCACCTTGTTCTCGTTTATCACTTAAAATATATCAAGTTAAGAAATGTTTAATTTGCTTAAAACGACTGTATACATCTCCTAACTGGAGTCCAGGCCAGGAACACGAATGACTGAAATTAGTTATTAAGTGGGGAGTAAATCGACATCGTCACACATTGTTTGCAATAAACTGAATATACAGTAGCTAATAAACCAAGGTAAGGTTTAAATCCATGGTTCTCAAACAGTGGTGCAAGCTTCCTCTGGCAGTACTTAAAGGAAATTCAAAAATACTGTTCTATCAGGGTATGGGAGCGGAGTGTGTAGAAAATTAAACATCCATCCATCCATTATCTACCACTTTATCCTCCACCGGAGGGTCGCGGGGGGTGCTGTGCCTATCTCAGCTGACATAGGGCAATAGGCGGGGTACACCCTGGATAGTTCGGCAGTCAATCGCAGGGCCACACATAGAGACAAACAACCATTCACTCCCACATTCACACCTACGGTCAATTTAGAGTGACCAATTCACCTAATCTCCAAATTTGCATGTTTTTGGACTGTGGGAGGAAGCCGGAGAACCCGGAGAAAACCCACGCACACACGGGGAGAACAAGGCCCTTGTTCCAACTGGGGCTCAAACCCGGGTCTTCTTGCTGCAAAGGCAAGAGCGCTAACCACTACACCAACAGTGTGGCCTGAAAATAAAATAAATAACCAATAATAATTAGTCACCTTATCTCTCGCTCCATCTTAATTAAATTTCACTATACCAGTGTGTGAAGTATATGTAAGGAAGAGGAGGATGATCAAATTATCTTATTGGGAATAAATCTGCCTCCTGTGAAAAGTCCATAGCTGACTTTGCTCGGCCTATTTAACAGCACAGTATTTTAACGCTGCACTTGGTATAAAACGTTGGAGAAGCACTGATGTAAACAGACTCTCCACCGTGTATTGCTGAGGTGATGAATAGCATTCGTCTGATGACGCGGGGAACGAAATTTGTCACTTTCGCAATATCGCGAAAACAAAAGTGTCGCA
Source organism: Microchirus variegatus (assembly GCF_963457635.1). Lineage (NCBI taxonomy): Eukaryota > Metazoa > Chordata > Actinopteri > Pleuronectiformes > Soleidae > Microchirus > Microchirus variegatus. The sequence continues at coordinate 14,422,079 of NC_139808.1, forward strand.
ATGCCGCTCTGGATCTGTAACGGCATCAAATGCTTTTCAGGGCAAACACTGTAGCTTTGTTTTCGCTATACTGGAGCAGACTGAAGGCAATTAAGAACTACAGAGACCATCATCCCATACAGGTCTGTCATCCTTCGTGAAGATCTGGCAGACGCTGGTGTCAGTGGTGATTAAAAAAAAATGTGGATGTAGGAGAGAGAGAGTGTAGAAGCATTTCACTTTCTCTATATCAAGAAATAAGAAAGAGTGACAGACAAACAAGACAAAAACCAATATGCAGACACTGCCACATTGCAGTGGCGTACATGTAGGGTAATACAAATCCACCTTCTCATATTAAACTCAAGAGTTCAAGAGATCACAACAATAGCCATTCAGCGGACAATGAAGGGTTCCTTAGGTTTGTAAACGCACGCTGGAGCCAAAGCATATGTAAATAAAGATTTGTTTAAAAGCACAATAAACAGCGGCTAAGTCCTGCAAACATTTCTCTGATTTGTATCGGTCGTGATAACAAGAAATGTCATCGAGGTAACCATGCTGTTACCACAGCGAGACTTTCCCTGCAGCATCACCTGGCGCTTTTCCACTATACAGTTCTAGCACGACTCTGCACTCCACTGCACGGCTCTATTCTACTCCTTTTATTTTGCTTTTCCATTAAGGATAGTATCTGGTACGTGGTATTTATTTAGTACCTGATCTGGCGAGGTTCCAAGCCAGCTGAACTGATACTAAATGTGACGTCAACACTACAGACTGTCAGAGAGTGTCGTCACTGGAAGACTCAGGAGTGTGACGTCCGACACGGGAATCAAACAGCACAATGCCGAACTTTAGATCAGTTAAAAATACTTCCTGGGGAAAAAAAATCCTGCACTTTGATTTAGCAAGGAAATGTCTAAAATCTCAATATTTAACAGAGGATTGGATATTTTAGCGACAGCACTGCTGAAAGCTGTTTGTGAGATCACAGATCACAACCCGTTCCACCGTACTTTAGTTCAGTGGCCGTGCCAGCATCGTCTGTGCTCCGGTCATGCAGGAAGTGCTGAACTAATCTTTTTTAATGATCTGATTCTGATGATAGAGTAAGTCACTAATTCATGTGTTTGTGTCGCGCATAAAAAACAACGTCATGGCAGTTTTGTGCAGCGGTGCTATGGTGACCCCGCCCACGCTGAGGAGGTACTATAGTTACAGAAAAAGACGTGACTGATACTCAAACCATGTGGAGTCATGATGCACCTTTTGCAACTTTTCAATGGTGCGGTGACTCAAAAACAAGCCCCAAAAAATATCATAGTGTACACACCAGTCCATCTTTCTCACGACTGATTGGTGGATTTCACATGCTACACAGAGCTTTATTAATACCATACTATTGCAATAAATACAGTACAGTAGCAGGCCCAGCATTGTGAAGTTGCACTTTCTGCCCCCTCTTTTTAACCCTTTACCAGGCAAAGAACTGTATTTGGAAAACGGAGACACCCAAAACTGCGTTACCATGAAACTTGGCCAATCATTGGAGGCCTGCGATGCTCAAAACTTCAAGTGCAGTCCCAGAAGGCAAAAAGCACGGTCATACGGCTCGGTTTTCCTCTATATTCTTATGTGTATATGGGAAAGGAACCATGGTACATGGTATTTTCATTCAAGGAAAAAGGTCTCGTTTTTTAAGTATTTCAATGAGTGCAATGTAAAGGGTTAAGGATTACGCGTCTATAGAGAACAACTGAGAACAACATCATTATCGGAGCACACTTATTGACTCTAAGATCACGAAATGTGTGCTTTTGCAGATCTCAGGCCGCAGAACATGCAGCAAACAGCAATGAGCAGTTGTAATCCGTTAGGGACAAATACACACAAGTACACAAGGCTTCACTGAAATAAATAAATACATGCACAAGTTTTTCAATAACACTAATGCTTGCTTCACTCGGAATTATAACAGAGTTGAGGTCACTGGGTCATTTTCCACGATTTAATTCTCCACTACATACAGTGATAAAGCTACATACAGGCAGAGAGAGAGAGGGAGAGAGAGAGAGAGCCAGTGGAGCATTAAAGGGTTAACGTTCAGGCGCGTAAATACTGTCCAAGGCTCTGAAAGGCTTGTTCACCCAACGAAACACGATTAGCAAACGGTCCTCTCCCCTAAAAGACACCCGGAGAGCAGCCGAACTGTCTGCAACGTGCCAACAGAAAAGACAAGTGTAGAAGCACACTGGTGTAACGACACGTAAAAGCGGCGGGAGGGAAATATAACACGATCACAACAGGGATTTGGCGGAGATCGCTGCCGCTTATGTCCGCGGCGGCGGAGAAAGTGATGAGCCCTCTGCGTTATGATATGCGACCCATCTCCTTTTTCAATCACAGTCGAGCATAAGCAGCAATCACCCACAGCCCAGAGTCACGATATAGCAGCTCGCTGAATGTCACTTTTCCCCCCACATCGCTGAAGCAAAATCCTGTCCGGGCTATTGTCAGCCATAGCTGCCGCCTGGCAGGAAGGCTGAGCGGGGCAGAGCGGGGCTGAGCTGCCCGGACTCGGGTGGTGATTTTCCGCCACGCTCCAACAGCCGAGCCGCTTAAAAGCCCGGGGAGCGGCTACAATATGGCAACATTGGCGGATAATATGAGCGTAATGTGGGCCCCGAAAAGCAGTTAGAGAAGCTGGGGGCAGCGAAACGGACGGGCGGCGAGTGAAGCCGAGGCTTCCCCCGCTGTCGTCCGCTCATTACGGCCGGGGCAGTCCGGGGCTAAACGGGGACGTTAAACGCGACAGCGTGAACGCAATGGACGGAGCCCACACTGTAATCACTCCATGTTGCACTGTATTGTTTTATAAGTGGATTCTGTATTATGTTATTAGCGAAAAAATGCCACAACCCTGCTCGGCTTTATTTAACTCCGCCTTCTTCTTCTTCAGCAAGCGGCCTCTCTCTTCAGATGTAGACGGGGCGACGCGGAGCCACAAAGCTGTCAAACGCAGCGACTCCTCGCCATTTTTTTGTCTTGTTTTCCTGCGAAATGCAAACCGCCTCACACAACACACAACACACTCGGCGGCAAAAAAGCGGCGTCGCCTCTTACCTGCCGTGGAACCAGTCCTTGCAAGCATCGCACTCGATCATAAACTGGTTCACGTCGTAAGGTAATCTGCAGATGCAATACACTGGTACAGTCGCCATGTTCAATTCACAACTACGTCGGGATAGACTTGGGGGGCTGCAGGAGGAACAACGTCCTGCAAACAATATGATCCAGTATGATCTTCCCCAGGAAAAAAAAGCCAGGGGCAGTCCCGCCGGACACATGAACCTACACGCACATCTCCATCACGCCACGGTCGCGTTTGCGTTCACGGGGATCTGAGGAAGCAAAGATCGAGCCTTTTCGCGGCGAGCTTTCCTGAAATGCATTATTATTATTATTGATGTGAGACGTATGCATGTATGTGAATGCCCCCTGGTGACTGAGCGCGCGCCGCCGCCGCCGCCGCGGTCATGTCGTAACACAAGGCGTCCGTGTGAAAACACACAAACAAACAAACACGAAACTTATTACATAAATAAATTTTATAATTTAATAAATTAATAAACGGACGAATGTGAAAGTTACGTCAGGGACCAGGTTTAATCGGCGCAGCTCAAATCACACGAATGAACGTCCGCAGATCAATCAACGCCGCAGCTTTTACGACCTTTTTAAATATTTCCCCCCCCTTACAGCACATTTGAATGTAACACACCGAATAAAAAAAAGCATTTAAATATAAACAAGCATGACGTCATTGTTAATTTAAATCCCAATTAAGAACACGTTTGGGGCGCAGTGTAAAATGAATCATCAGTGTAAAATAATACAATTAACTTTTAACTAAATATTTATTTTGATAGTATATATTTATTTTTATTTCATGCGTTTCACCGTCTCGTGATGACTTAGATGTAACATTTTACTATTAAAAATATAGTTTTGTCGACATATACACGGACTGTACATCAATTACCCAATTAATGGACAAAGCGTTAGTGGATAAAATATATTACAAATAATGTATTTTTTTGAGAAATGGCATTAATAGGATTGTCGTTATCCACTCAAATATAGCAGTGTCAAGAATCGATTATGAATCGACTACCAAATAAATCGTCAACTACTTTCATAATCTATTATTAATTATTATAATTTTTTTTTATATAATTAAAATAAGCTTTCTGATATTTCAGCTTCTTTACTGTGAATTTGTTCTGTTTTTTTTCTGTTTGATCCATATAAAGAATCCATTAAAACAAGACATTTGAGAACATGAAGTTTTTGAGGTTTGGTTCACACTCATCAACATTTTTCATGTAGTGAATTGATGAAATGTAATAGTTTGGTGTTGATTTGGTAAATAAATAAATACATAAATAAATAACCACAGACATGTTTTAGTCTCAAGTAAGCACTACAGTTTGTAATACTTATTAATTTGTCGTTTTCTACTTTCAGGTTTAATTTAAAATTTAAATTAATAGCGTATTATTATGGTGATGATTTATAAGTAGGTAAATTCCATTATCATCAGATTCAAAGTCAAACCGTTATTGTATGGTTTCTAGTTTGATCATAGATCCTGTATGACTAATATCACCACACAATGTGAACTAAGAGTGGAATACAGTTGTGTCAACTATAATCAGTCGTCATGGAGATGGAGCTGCTGATTAATGGTGTCTTGCTCACTTATATGACTCACATTATCATTAATGTCATACATAATTATTTGTACATGTTTGCAGTTCAGAACATGTCATCAATGAGATGAATGAATGGTTGCATTCTCCACAGCTTTCTGAAAAATAAAGAGAAGGAAAAAAATGAAGATATCACAGAATGTACTAAGCAAATCGAATGCACTTTAGCCATTAAGTTTTAACAGTTCAAAATAACAACAAACAACAGCTTCTACTAAAAGAATATAGTTTTATTAAGCATTGTAGCTAAGGTGCCTTCAAGTACATCAATCCACATTCCATCAACATTCAGTCAAACCCCACAGCAGTTCATTCGGTTACGGTCTATGAGTAAGGAAGAAAGTGATCAGTTTACATAGAAGGTAACCTATTTAGTTCTTGCAGGGAAGGGACGGGGGGGAACAGTACACAGTTTCTCTGATCACTAATGAAAGATGGACTTGTTAAACGATGATTGTGGTGCACGAGTAGTGAGAAGAAAATTACTTAAGTAAATAACTGATGGCTAAAGTCTTACTCACAGGATCGACCATGTCGCTTTGAGCTACAAAAGGACCAATTTTGATCAAAGCTTTTAATTATGTGTGTTTTTTTTCCCTTTAGATATTTGACTAATGCAGAAAACAGCAACAGAGAACAATACAGTTTGAATACACTATTTAAAATAAGCTAGATAACATCGTTTTTGTATTTTTTTTTAATTAAATGCAACAGGAAAAAAAATCAAATCTGTTAACGAACCGTTAATATCACTGATATTAGCCATTTCTTTGATTTGCAAATGGGCAGAGTCCCTGTAATGATGGAGGGAAAAGGACAACATGCATAACATCTACACACCTTTTAACTGTGAACCATGCATAAGGTTTTTTTGTTTGTTGACGCAGTGATGCTAAAGATCTCTCTTGTCTCATTTCTTTAAGTGTCTTAAAGTGTTAAAGTGTTCTTTAAGAGTGACAGCAACTGCTGTTTTGAGCATGAACCGAACCCAAAGTAGTGAAATCAAAAGGTGGACATGTTGCATTTTTGCCATTTAATTTACACGTTCAGGTTTGTAATGACGACACAAAACTGATAACTGTACTGTGGCCAGTACTCTGAGCCAAGTACTGGACGAGTATTAACCTACAACAAGTAAAATATTAAGAAAGAAAAAAAGAAGAACCAATGCTTTTTAAAGCTCTTATATCCTAATGAAAAGGAGACATTTCATTCATTTCAGTAACATGTAGAAACCAGGGCCGTTCACATATAGCATCTGAAAATGTGTGGACTAGTTTCTATTCAAGGTGTTAGGATTGTGCTTCTATCCTTACTAAGTAACTGAAATAATAAATAGAGTTTAATATGGAGTGAATAATAAAAAAAAAAGACGATCTCTAAGCTTGATGTGTGTGCAGAAAATAATAAAAAATAAACTTGTTTCATTTGAGAAAGTTTGTGACCAGAAACACATGCTCATGATGCGAGCACACTTGAAAATTATTAAAATTATGATTTTTCCCAAGCGGAAATTATGCTTCATCTGAGCGGCCCCCTTCGTCCTAGTACTGTATCATGTAGTGCATTTACTTTCATTTACGTTATTTGAGAGGAAAAAAACAACACGTTGACTGTAGGCTTTTCCAAATTTCCCCAAACACTGCTCCATCTTTCATCCTACACCCTCTCTAGAAAAATAGGCTTACACTTCTCTTTTTATGACGGCGGCCTCCAAACCTTCATCTCTATGGCAGCCACCGTCTACATTTAGTGCATTTAAGTGAGCATTAGTATTGCACATCTTGGAGTCACTGCTAAAGGCACTTTCAGGTCGGATGAGAGCCCTGCACTCCTCTTTATCGCAGTTCAGCTTGTCCAGCTCCTTGTCTACACCGTTCTCTGTCGCCGAGCTGTCACAAGGTGGGGAGCAGGAGGAGGACACTTTCTTCTCTGGATCGGGACACTTTTTCTCCCTCGCCTCATCGTGTTTGGACGTATGAGGGGTCTTATGAGCAGGTTTACTCTGGTATATAGACAAATGAAAAGGAATGTTAAAACAGACAGCAGTGACTGAGGATCGTGTAAGATGTGGGGTTCATGGAATACACGGAAATGCTTTCGATTTAATGAACAGTTGAAGAGGATTTAAAGAGTTTAAACCCTCTTCTAAAGGCTCTTTAGTTCTCTGTGTTGTTGCACTGTAATTGAAGAAAGGGTCAACAGAGGTGGTTGTTTCAGTCTGCTCTAATGGGTGCACAGGTCAGTATATGTGTGTTTGTGTCAAGCACGAAGTATGTCTGTTCACACCTGGCATTTAAATGTGAACGTGTCTCCTGTGACCACTTGTGTTCGAATCTCACTTCCTCATTGTACACGCAAATAGTCACCGACTTAACTAGTCAAGACCAAGTTACTACCCAGCTTGAATTTAAAGGGGTCATATTATACCCTATTTCTCCAAGTTAAACTAGTTCCCTGGTGTCCTAATGAACATGTCTGTGACATGCTTTGGTCAAAATACCATAAGGATGAAGCACCACAGCAGTTCAATCACCCTGCCAAAACAGCCCTGTTCAGAACGCTCTCTTTAGTAGTATCTCTTTAGGTCCACCTTAAAAAAAAAAGTAAAACGAAACTTAAGGGACAGGAAATGATCAGCCACAGAGGCTACTGGGAGCTAGCATTTGGAAAAGTGATCATTTGTAGGCTCTCGCAGGCACATTGCCGTCATATATAACACGTATCCACTGGACAGATAAATCCTCTGAGGCTGGAAGTTTGTGTAGAACTCTGTGCTGCACTGTGGAGCCAAGAATAGAACTTTTTGCGGACGTACGGTTTTCGGTTAGTGTTGCCCTCGCCAGCACTCGCGCGTGTTTTATGGACAAAGCGGAGCTCCGCGAGACAACAATTCCAGGAATTTAGCGCATTGTGACGTCCCAGTGAGCACGGAAGTCAACATTGTGTGTTTCATCTCCTGTACTTAGACTGAGGAGGACCACAAAAACACGAGTGAGTCATCTTTTTTCACACTTTGCCGACTGATAGGACCTCCAGAGTCCCAAATATAAGGATTTAAATCATTAAAAAGTTGATTTTGCATAATATGTGCCCCTTTAAAGACATGTCAGATCACATTAGTATTACATGAACAATGTTCAACTGGACCCAAATAGGCCTAAGTGCTCTGTACATACTCCAGAGTTTCCCATCCCTGGGCTCTGACACAGAATAGTTCCATGAAATTGTGAAGTGGATGCACAACCATAGCGGTTAGACTCCGTTGAAGTCACTCAACTAAATCTGCAGCATCACAGGAGGCTTTGACAAATCACATAGTTCAGAGAAAGAGTGATCGGGCGCTCCAATAAGCTGTTCCACTAAACTACTCTGCATAAAGGTCCCAACCTGTACTTGTACTCCCCTACAATGCAAATGAACCTTAACAAAAAAGGTGAGTCACTACACTACTGTCTTTTAGAAGAGAGTTGGACAATACAAGCATTAAAATGTGACAAAAATGTGCGGCAAAGAGTTTCAGAAATTGCCTTGAGGCATCTGTCACAAAAGAAACGTGTATCTGTCTGCACTCAGCTCAGAGACCCAAAAATGGATCTTACTAACATGTGGATGAACAACCAACTTTGAGTATGGGTTGCTCTCACAGTAAATAGCTTCATGCATTCCATCCGTTATAGTGTGGAACCTTTTTGCAGGATATTCTTCTTCAGACTGAACTGAATCCAAGTGTGGAAAATGTTTTTTTTTCTGATTCTGTAGTGTTAGAATGTGGAACAGACAGTGCGTGGACATTAACACTCACTAAAGTAGGAAGAATACTTCATCAGTGACGTACCAGGTATGCTCCCTGACCATGGAAGGCCCGAGTGTAGAATCTGCCTCCTCGACCAAATGTCCTTATGACAGGAGTGGAAATCACTCCTCGCACACGACTGGAGACAACAGACATGAACGACATATGAATAATAGATACAGGTAATAATACACACACAAGGCGTCTCGTGTTCTTTCCTTTCTTACCCTCCGTTTCCTCCACCCACAGACACCACCTGGATAGGGAAGCCTCCTCTTCCTCTGCTCCGGCGACTTCCTGCCCACTGACCCACCACAGTGCCAGCGATCTCCAGCTTCCCACCCTGAGATGACATTCCTTCCAGTCCTCATTAGAAGAGAAGAACAAACGGTTAAGTCTTTGCATTCATCTCTGACCAGGGTTCAGCTGAACTCCATACACGTTCAAAATCAGTGATTTTTAAGAGGATTTGGTTACAAAGTGGAATATTAGGAACCTAAAATTAAAATCTAGAAGGAATGACTGACGTCTGACGTGACCTTTTGTGGTTGTACTCACCAGGTAACCCCCTACCTTTGCCCTGAGGAGACATCATAGGTGGTGGGGGGTAGAAGGGAGCGCTGGGGGCATAGAGATGCATCCCATGAAGGTTTGCAGGTGCTGGCGGGGGGAACGGAGGAGGGTGAGGCGGACGAGTGAAGCTGAGACCTTCCAGGATGCTCTGACGCATCCTCTCCACCTTGGCAACCAGTTCAGTCTGAAGATGGATGGGGAAATAAATGAGATGACCCCTGCAAACACCACCAGCTGCAGCAGTCTTACAATTGACATTTTTTTAGTTTAGTTGTAGGTAAACCTGCTAAAAGGTGATTGCCTCCCATCCAATTATCTGAAGAAGAGTTTTATGGTTTTCCCATGTTGAGTGAATGTAAATGTGGCATAAACATGAAACACAGGAGAATGTAGACCAGTGACGACATCACTGTGGTTATGCTTTTATATGCTTAGCTTAAATCTCCATTTCAAACTCAGCTACGACGTAACGATTTTAAATCACTGCTTGAACATTGCATTGGATCATTTTTATGAGTGGCTGAAAGCAGATCTTCAACTGTTATTCAACTATTAATCGATAAACTAATCACTGACTATTTTACAAATCAGCTTCCCGTCCTAATGGAAATGTGAAGAATGGGATTTTTTTTGCTCCTCGGACAGTAAACGGAGTATCTTTGGTTTTTGGACAAAACAAGACACTTAGGAGGGACATTTTTGGACCCTTTCTCTTCAGTTAATCTAAACAAGTTGACAGATTGACCTATAATGAAACATCCTTTGGCTGCAGTACCAGAATAGAGAAGTTGTGGGGAGCCCTCACCTCATGCTGCCATCACTTAAGTTTAGCAGTTTGCTTGTGAGGCTGGTTACAGAGTAAGTTGATCTGTGTTCTCATATATATACTATACATAGTAAAATTATAGTCATAACACGCATTATTCTGCCCCATCTGAACAAAAGACTAAGGCATTTTGTTGTGCTTATATGCTTTGGTGAGGCTTTATTGTAATTAACTTATCTAATATTGATTGAAATCAGTAAAAAAAAAAAACCTCTTCCCAGTTAAGTCAGTGCAGTTATCCGTCAGCCTGACTGTTTCAAATCAATATCACAGTGTTATTCAACAGAGTGGTACATTAGCTCAAACTACTTTTCCAGCTCAGTTTCAGTTATTACAAAATATCCACACATATTGGCACCCTTCTGTTGGGGTACCAGGCTGAAGGGTGTAATCGGTTTTGGACGCAGCTATGGCCACACCCACAGGTGGAAACGCAAACCACATAGGGGTTTATGGTTTCAAACGTACCAAGGCTATCTGAACTCTACTGGCACAGCTTGGTGAAGACACAGCTATAGAAAAAGACATGGAAGAGGAGATGGGATGTAGAGGACTGAATTGGGGTGGGACATAAAACTTGCAGGATTTGGTGGTATTGAGGTTGCTGCTGGTGTAAGCAGGCAGACAATAGAGCAGAGTGGGTCCAGGAAAGGAAGAATTAAGTCCATGGGTGACCATTGAGAAGATTTAAGCAGGAAAATACATCAGAGTGTCACAGTAGAACCATTGCGCTACGCATTTGTGGTATCCTCCATGAACAAATTATTGTTTTTGTTATTGTTTTTGCAGATTGCAATGTTTTTTTTGTCGAGTCAGGGCAGGTGCAGGACTGCAGGAACAGGTGGTAATGTTCCGACATTTTAAAGCACAGCCAGGAGGTGGCTGTGATGGAAAAGCTTACTCTTCCATCTCTGCTGCTTTTAGATATTGTTATGGATAACATGTTGTACAAGCTAGTGTGAATCAGTGTGGTTTTAATTAAGGCATGTTTTTGTTTTTGACTTGTGGGTGGTGTGGATCAAACTACCTGACCATCACAGAGGTCAATGAGCAGAGCCTTCTCCCTGTTGGCTCTGATGAGTTTACTCTGAAGCAGTTTGCCGTCAAAATACATCCACGGACAGCAGTGCTCCCAGGGAATGGGCTGCCCGCATGCGTCGTTGGCAAACAGAGCCATATCCACTCCGCTCATGAACAGAGCAGCCAGCTGGACTCCTCGAGGGTCCAGGTTGTCTATCTGTGGGAGAGGAAAAAAAACCCAGACTTGTATATTAAGTTCAAATTAAAATGAAAAAAGAGCATGTTGCTCTTACACCCACAGCAGTCAGAGTAATCAAGTGCGAAGCAAAGCACAGAGCAAGCATAAGCAGCCCATTCACACCCAGCTGCCAAAAATACAGCAGTAAACAATCTATTCAACAAACACAAAAAAGCCAGCAGACATCTACATGTTCTGACAGAGCTACACACAGACAAGACTGAAGCCGGTGTGGATGGTTTACAGGAACACGGGCCAAATGATAACAGCCAAGGAGTTCATAAACCATCCACACACAACACAGGGACATCTCAGAAGCTCTACAAATGCAATTTTGTGATTGCAAAGCTCTAGCTTCACAGCAACATGCTTGTAACAAAACAGGGTTCCACACAAGCATGTTGTTGCTTTGTCTGCTAAATATGAGGAGTACCAAGAGAAACAAAGACAGCATGAAGTCGAACAGAAGAAGCCAGCTAATTCACTCATCAGCCTGCCATTGTCAGAGCAGCTGGTTGCGCGAGTAAGCACGTGAGTGATAGACATCTGGCCATTCATGACTTGTGTGTATTTCTCAAACACTCCTCTTATGAACAAAATCACCTTCAGTTCCTGCAGCTGGTCAGGCTCATAAAGTTTAGGAGAAAGTGCTTGAGCTAGGAAAGCGTCAAGTTCGTAACGACGCAAAATTCTTACTCCTGGCCATTGTAACATAAACCTGAAGCAAAACACAGAGGGTTAACAGTGTTACACAGACCAGGAACTGATCTCCTCTTTCACTGCACTTCACACTGGGCTCTCTTTTCTCTTACACAGTGAAATCTCCATTCCGCATGTGTGTAGAACCACAGGTGGTTCAAGTCTGCTCACCTCAGCACACAACAGAGCACCAAGAGGGGTGTGGGGATGTTGGCAGGGTTTAGCATAGCTGGGGTATCAGAGCGCAAGCAGGCCAGGAACGCCCTCATCCTGCGGTTCTTGTCCTCCACAGCCTTTCCCAACCACAGCTTCTTCACATTAGGACAGGTCCACTCTCTGAAGGGCAGAGCTTCCACCAGCTCAGGAGTGTGTGGAGACTTGCCCTTGGAGGCACCCCACTCTTTGACCAAGACATGTGTATCTGAGTAGGTGGGGGAGAAAAGAGATTTGAGATTTGACACTAGTTTTCTATCACACATAATTCACCAACTCTCTAAATTGACTGCAAGTATAAGGGTGGATGGTTGTTTGTCTCTATGTGGTCCTGTGATGGACTGGCGACCTGTTCAGGGGGGTACCCTGCCTTTCGCCTTATGTCAGCTGGGATTGGCACCAGTGCCACCCACGACCCTCATGTGGAGGATAAAGTGGTAGAAGAATGAATGAATGAATGAATGAATGAATGAATGAATGAATGAATGAATGAATGAATGAATGAATGAATGAATGAACATAATTCTCCTATGCTACCCCAGGCTTCACCTTTGGCTTTTTTTGTTGCCAATACACCACTAAAACACCCCCTTCAGGTCCATATTCCAACCATTCTGTGTCAACATCTCTTATGTTTCAGAGAACCTGGGATAATGCCTTTACCTAAAGTCCGCTGCCATCTTGCTTTATTAGCGCAGCTGTCCTGATTCGGCTTTGCGTCTGTCAGTTGTATGAAAAATGCATCAATCTATGTCACCACAGACGGAGAAGCAGCGAGAGGGTCATGTGGAGCTGAGAGGCTTCCTCAGCATTGCGTGAACTCATTTGAAACTGGTTTGTAGGAATTAGTTTACATTTAAAGGTTAAACACGACATCTTTGAAACAACTTTATTTAATGATAGCTATCAGGACACAAAGAGGATTTTAATAAGTGTTTAAGTGTTTTAGGACCACATTGACAGACGCCATTATTATTATTATCCATTACATCTATATAGCATACAAATGACCCATTATTCATTATACACACACATTCTCACTGGTTGTGGTAAGCTACGTCTGTAGCCACAGCTGCTCTGGAGCAGACTGATGAAAGCGTGACTGCCAATGTGCACCAAACGGCCCCTCAGACCACCACCATGATCATTTCTTACACATATATTATATATTATTATATATATTATATAGACAAACAACCATTCATACCCTCACTCTCACACCTATGGTCAATTCAGAGTGTCCAACGTACCTAATCCCCATACTGAATATAAGATGAGGTCAAATGCTCTCTAACGCATGGTCAGAACTCACATTCTGGAAGGCAGTTGTTCCTCATGGCGAGTCTCTCAGCCTTTTTCCTGGATTCCGCCAGGCTGAAGAGAACTCCGTAAACATATTGACGGACAGGCCGAAACAGCTGCACTGCTGTAGGCAGGTCTTTGTTGGCTTCATCTTCGATGGTGACCGACAGTTTAATCTCTCCCTGCAAAGACAACACTGTTACCTTAAAGGAAGGGTTTAGGTTTCTTAAGGTAACGGTGGATGAAGTGCTCATGCATAGTCACTGTGTCACACTCAGTGGACCGTGTTCGGATTAATATACTGTCTGTTTGGAAAGTGGGGGGACAAGAGAATGAGAAAGTGATTTATGCATTGATTTACTGTGAACAGTGACGGCAGCGAAAATGTGTTGTAGCCCCGTAAAACTAACTGTCAGCTCTATTTGGAACATTTTAGTGGTTTTCGCTGCTGTAAGACGAGCCCTTTCCATTGGCACTGTATTTTCACAACGTATTCCAATGCGCATCAATGCCAAATTTGCGGTAATATGATGGGATAGATCAGCTGTTTGGGTTACGCTTAAAAGGACTTTCCAATGAGGCAGCAAGCTGAAAGTAGTTTTCTCTAAACTTTCTAAAATAAAAAGGACCCACTTTTTAATCACCAAATTTGTGCAGACTGTAATGTCTCTGACTATTTCACTGCCATGACTGCAACATATATTCTCCTTTTCTCATGTTTGACGTGAGTCACAACTTCATTGCATGCATGTTTTTATATAATACATATATACATATACACATAAATACACTTATATCTAAAATAAAGGGAAATCTGTAGAATTGACTGGTCGACAGCTTGTAACACAAGCACCACATGACATACACCCAACATGTGAATTCCTGTGGTCTCTTATGTTTACATTTTCTTTTGTTTCAGATTCAAAATTTTAGAAAACACCAGCTTCAACCAAACATCAGAATCAGTCTCTACCACCCAGACGAGCTGACCTTGGTGAGAACGTGGTAGATGTACGGGTACATGAGGCCCTTCTTGTGCCTGTGCTCAGCCACCCGCAGGACCTCGGGGGCCACGGCAGGGAGAGGTGGGATGGTTATGTCCATGTGGTTCCTGATTGGCATGGAGAGCAGAGAGGGGATGTGTGCATTCAGGCTGTGGATGTCCACAGTCTGCATCCCCAGGTTCACAGCAGGGGTCACACAGAGGTCAGTCTGTTGACAGTCGAGACGTGAGTTTCAATGTGGTTATCTAATGAGAATTCTGCTCAGGGTCTGTGTGGTGTTCTCATGATCAGCTCACCTTTGTTTGGTCTCTATCTTCAGAGTGAGGAGCGAGTCCATTTTTCTCCCATCCTCCCTTATGGTCACTCACATGACTAAAATATGCAAAATAAAAACAATTAATTGTCTTAAACCCATGTTCGTTACGTGAATGGGGCGCATGCTTCGTATGCAACTTAAAAAAAAATATTTGGGGAAAAAGATCCATCACTTAGCCGGGAAGTGAATCATTATATCATTTTAGGTCGTTTGAATATGTTAATGCTTACTGGTATTTTCATTAGCATGCCAATAATGTGATAACGGAGGGTATTTAAAGGGAGTAAAAAACTGCAATTTTATCTTGAATAATTATGAATATATGCATGAATATATCAGAAACAGCTTGTAAATGTTTTATCATCAAATCCTAGCCTTCCACATTTTAACTGAATCAAATCATTACCTACAGATTCCCACCAGCAGAAAGAGAATGTAAAATCTAGACAAAGCCATGGGATTTGTCATAAAATAAAACACACATTTAAATTTATTTTTATATTAAAGAATATTGAGCAAATAACTAGAATGCACAATTAATACAAACACTGGGAATATTATGATTAATATTCCAATTATTATTAATTTCATGGGCATAGGGTGGATTGTGACATAAATGTGCTTATATTTAAGTTCACGAATATGCGAAATGAACATATTCGTGAAATGACGAACATACTGATATTATCAAAGATGTTCCTGGAAGTGATGTGCTCCGACTACCTGACAGTAAAGCCGTGTTTCCATCATGTGGAAAGGTTCGGTTTAGCACAGTACGGTACTTTGTTGCGTTTTCATTAGGAATAGTACCAAAATAACCAGCTACAACCTTTCCATTCTTTGGTACCCGTACTTCGGGGTACCAGATGGCAACAAAAAAACAGTCTATTCTTATAAAGCTTGACATCTTGGTGAGACAAACAGCCACAGCAGGTTGTCTGTTGTCTGATGTGTCGCGTTCGATTACGTCGTTTGTTGTTGTCACAAAGGTACTACACCACACCATCGGGCACAGCCCACATCCCGCCTACCAAGTAAAGGTACCATTCTCAGTCTTAACACAAGCCTGCCCCAGGGCTTTACCATTCCAAACCGTACCGTACCATGATGGAAACACCTCACAAGAAAAAAAAAAAAAAGCAGACTGTGGGAGAAGGCACCAGACAGGACTGATGATGTCAGACAGTGAGAAAACAGTGTCCTGCAAATTAAACAGTCGCAGAGAGAGAGAGAGAGCTGGTCTATGCTGAACTCACTTGGCAGTTGAGCCTGAGCTCTCATCATTCTCAGAGGAGGAGGAGGAGGTGTTGAAGAAAGCAGCCTCTGTGTTGTTGGGGCTCCCAGTCTGGCCCGGGCTGATGGGAGAGGACCTCTCATACAGCGGTGTGTGCTTCCCTTCATGAGGAATGTTGCTGAAGCTGTTTGGCTCTGGAAGCCCTTTGTCCACTGCGTCCAGAGTCTGGCTGCTCTCTGCCAGAGGCTCTGGGTACAAGTGCTGGACCTGAAGACAAGACAGGAAAACATGAAGGTGTCGTGTCTCGTCAGTACTTTCACTGTTGCACTCGGGGTCCTGACAGCACTTACCCCTGGTCTTACAGGCATCAGTGTCTGTGGAATGTTGAGCGATTTTGTTGATGGCACAGCAGCAGACACTCCCGTGTGTTTTGGTTTAACTGTGAAACAGAGACGCAGAGCTTCAGCACACAAGACTAAAGGGAGGCTGAACTTAATATAATCAGCCCAACCATTAACATGCTTCCTGGATGCATCTCGTGACAACTTGATTCAATCTCACTTCTCCCCACGAAATACCTAAATACACACCGTTTCTAGATTTCATCAAGTCTCACTGTTAGTTGTCAACAAGTTTGTGTGTTGTTTAATGTGCAGAAGTAGTGTAGAGATAGACAGATATGTTTTTTCAGGGCCGATACCGATTATTTGTAGTCAAGGAGGCCGATAACCAATATTTGGAGCCGATAAAAATATTTGGAGCCGCAGTAAAAGTCTAAATACAAACACCAACAATTAACTTTGTTTAAATACCTTTAAGCATATGTTTATCAAGCAGCTTTTCAGATTTGCAACATGTTAATGTTTGTTTTTTTAATCATAGACAATAGACGCCTTTGTTTTAAAATGTTAACAAAAAGTGCAGGAAGCTCCCAGGCTCCCCAGTCTTAAATAAAGTTAAATACAAACTTAAACAAAATAGCTCCCTGAAGCTTTTTTTCACTTATCTTTGTTTTAAGTTGAAACAAAAACACAAAGTGTAGGGAGTTCCCAGGGTCATCTCTTATGAAGTTAACTGAAATTTGAAATACATAAATAAATAACTAAATAAATAATTTGATCTCTTATCAGCAGTCGGATTAAAAAAAAAGGCAGATGGCGATTTGCTTCAAAACACTAAATATCGGCGCAGATATTCGGTCTATCCTTAAAATGGTGTTTGTTTATACAAATTTCAAAGGGAATGTTCAGACACAAACCTTTAAATTTTGCTACAAGTTCAAAATAAACAGCCTCAAAGTGCATCAGACCATCTAAAGTAATTGCTGCATGGTGCAGCAGAGGGCGCTCTGAGTGGAGCTTGGCCTTAGATTCACTCTGACAGACACCCACCTAACTGTGGAGGGCGGT
Source organism: Microchirus variegatus (assembly GCF_963457635.1). Taxonomy (NCBI): domain Eukaryota; kingdom Metazoa; phylum Chordata; class Actinopteri; order Pleuronectiformes; family Soleidae; genus Microchirus; species Microchirus variegatus. The sequence continues at coordinate 14,439,463 of NC_139808.1, forward strand.
GAGGGGGTTTGCTGGCCATCGAGTAGTATTCCACTGCCTTCTTGAATCGTATAATTTTGTCGTCATTGCACGACTGAAAGAAAAAGATCACAAGCAGGTTTATTATGATTGTCAACACAGGGAAAAAACTTTTGGTCCAGTTAGTCATAGTCTTAACTTTTATCACCTCCTTTGAGTTTGTTTGAGTAATGTAATGTTAATTATTGACAGAGCAAACAAAAAGGCTGCTACAGCTTTTGTCACATGGTTGTTAAGAGGAAATGTGAATAATTCATCAACTAAACAGCGTCTTCAGGTCATATTCTTATTTTTTTAAGTGACTTTTCTGATCACTTCTTACAGAGCGACTAAAGAAATATATATGGTTGCTAATTTAAAATGATTAAATGAGAAGACAGCACTGCATGAAGCATTTAAAATGCTGTAATATTTCCAATTACAGATGATGTGATCGATTGTTGCATTTATCATTATTATGAAGTCTCCAGCTGAGGTTTGGCTCCTGGGCTACACTAAAGTACAGTCTTCTGAAAAAACCACCAGCTTTGTTGTTTTTATGTCTGTGAAATTCTGTCTGTGACATTTTGGACGGGAATTTGAGTTGAACTCATACAACACAAGTATGTAATGCTCTTTTAGGGTTTAACTTCAGGTTTAAGAGATTGCCATTGTCGTGTTATTGTTCAAGTGTAAGGCTAGATCACACTCAATACTTGACACTTTAATGTAGACGCCGTTTTGTGAGAAATAATTATATTGTATGTCACTATAGCATTGTTAAAACAACAAATCTACTCTACACTCAGCATAATTTTCCTCTGACAGCTTATTTACAGGTTTGTTCTCATTAGATTCTGCTGCTCGGTGCTTTGTACCGCCCAGGTCTATGTTTGCTGTGACAGGCACAGGGTTATGTTGTACTGTGAAATTGTGGCGCAGTTGGAAATTAAAAACGCTCAAAACGTGTGAATGAACGTGGAGAAAATGTGCTTTCTAATTCTAACCAACGATCAAAGAATTTGAATGTTTTTTGAAGCAGAATTTATTTATCTTAATTTAAAACAATTCCACTCGGAGACAGTTTACAAGACAGCTCACTATCCTCTGGCTCACAAGTTTAGTAACAAAACCTTGTTTTATTAAAACTGTGTTACAGTCATTATAGGTAAGGACATGTTTTGAAATAGGATGGTGTGACAAATCTACAATTGCACTTTATTCAAAAGCAATATAACAAAACGCAGGTGTAACATTTTAACATATGTGTTGAGTGAATATTCTACCCTGGATTTGGGACACAATTCTCTGTTTAACAAGTCAAAAAGGGCTCACAGCCATAATTAATAATAAAGTCAGCTTCAACAAGTCTGTGCCGTTTTCTTTTCATCATTCACATATTTTTGGGTTGTATCATCCTAGCATACTTTGAGGGACAAAAGAAAACAGCTTCCAGAGAGCATTGGTAGAAGAAACACAGCCACAATTGTCACATTGAGGCTGGGACTATACACACTAAGAAATCAAAGTACGAGACTGTACCTTTTGCTGTCGCACCAGTTGTACCCTATCAGGGTACAAGCACTGTACCTTTCTCAGTGTGTACAGGTACATTTTTGTCACTAGGGGTGCAGAAATGTTTCTTTAAAGGTACAGTGTTTGTACCCTCATAGGGACTGGAGCGACAAAGCATTTGTACCTTTTTAGGTACAGTCTTGTACTTTGATTTCTTAGTGTGTATGTTTTTAATCGCGATTTGACTGTATCGCGATACTTGGATGCCAATTTGATTTGTATTGGAATTCTGTTTAATTACAAATATTGCGATTATCAATAATTGCAATTTCCCTTCCTCCTTAAAATAAAATCAAGATGGGAAATGTGTTTAGACAGATGGGTTTGTCTAAACACATTTCTTTAGACAAACCCATCTTTTTTTCTTTTTTTTTTTTTTAGCTTTGCAGTATTCACTAAGCTACTTTAACAAAATAAAAATGCTGGGCCAAAATAAATAAAGCCTCTCAAAACATGACACAGCACAAATATGGGCCGAAAAGCCTGGATTGCAGATAACACTGATAAAGAAATATTTGATGAACATAGACAAAAAAATAAGCAGTTTTACCTCACAAACAGTATACATTTCTGGAGGATAAAAGTATTTTTAAATCATTCCCCTACCTGCGAATGCTTGAAGATGTCGTTGGCAATGGCCTCCAGGTCAGTGATGTCTGGGATATTGCGTACATAGTCGGCCGCAGCTTTGATAACAACATCGCAGGGTGGAAGCACGAGCTGATGTGCACGCACCTGAGGAACAGTCACACGTTAACGTCACAACAGGTCAGCAAATCAGGTTTGAGTTAACAGGCAGGTGTTTCTGTACTTCCCAGCGCCCAGGTTTGATCGTGAATGCACTAGAACTCCACAACCAGCAGCTCGAAGCTGTGTTTGACTTCGTCAACTGGACAGGAGAGGTACAAAAATGATAACACACTGCCACCACTAGTGGGCAGTCAGTTAAACATGAATACATACATGGAACATAGGATCACTGGGAGACAAAATGCTGTTCCTTTTTTGCTCTGACAGCACAGCACACTACTGGTTTCGGTACAGTGCGACTCTGGAGCCACCAAAACATTTCCAGTCTTAATATGGCATGCTCGTTTTCAGAAATGGACCGTCCTAATTCACACAGTAATATATTTTTCCTTAATTAAAAAAGCTCATAAAGAGGCAGTGACGAGAGCAAAGAGAAGACTAAACAGATGGCACGATGCTGAGAGTGTTTGCAGACCAGTGTGTGCACATGCACACCTTATGCAAATGTTACGTTAGCGTGCAACATGTGAAACGTTTGAAGCAGATGGCTTCGTGTTTAATTGCAGCTCGTCATTTACAAACTAACAGCTGAACATTTGCACAGTGTGTTCTGAGACTGACACTGCTGCCATGCAACTGTTTAACGCAGCCATTCACAGAGCCATCAGTCCAATAAAGCCGCATTACCCATCCAACTGGAGCCAAACTGCTAAACACAGGGATCATGCTGGTGTTTTAGCTCACAGCCATTTACATCTCTGGTCAATCAGAAGCAGAGTTTAATAACTGGTCGTGACTGGCATCCATGAATGAGCCGGGATGTTTTAAGCTGGACATTTTAAATGCGAGACGAAACCCAACATGACTGTGATCGCTCGTACACGAGTCAACAGGAACACAAACATGTAACATTCTTGTAGGAATCAAATTACTTGCAAGTCCAGTGGCAGAATGCCTTCCATGTGAAGTAAAACAGGAGGATCAATTTCAGCTAAACACTGTCAACTACTTTCGGCCATGACCTTAATGGCTCGTGTCTATTGCTGTGTTCAAGTGGAACCCGTAATTACGACATGGGAAGTTGAGTAGAGCATATCCTGAACTCTGAGAACATGGACCGTTTACTGGGAGAGTTTAAATGTACTCTACTCGTAACCAACCAGCAGTTTATAAGATCCCCAATCACCACCTTAAATGGATCACAGCTACAGATACTGGGAATAACTAATAGCCAGAGAGCAAAGTTTATCAGGAGATTTAATATGACAGTAATGACGCAGTCATTCCCAAAACAAGGGTTATTAACTGCTATAATAACCAGTCCATTTTGGATTTAATCAGGCCTTAAAGGGGACATATTTGGCAAAATCCACTTTTAATCATTTTAATCCTTATATTTGGGACTCTGGAGGTCCTATCAGTCGGCAAAGTGTGAAAAAAGATAACTCACTCATGTTTTTGTGGTCCTCCTCAGTCTAAGTACAGGAGATAAAACACACGATGTTGACCTCCGCAGTCACTTGGGACGTCACAATGCGCTAAATTCCTGGAATTGTTGCCTCGCAGAGCTCCGCTTTGTCCGTAAAACACGTGAGAGTGCAGGCAAGGGCAACGGTATCGGAAAACCGAAAAAGTCCGTGAAAAAGTTCTATTCTTGGCTCCACAGTGCAGCACAGAGTCCTACACATGCTTCCAGCCTCAGAGGATTTATCTGTCCAGTGGATACATGCAATATGCCTGTCCGAGCCTGCAAATGATAATTTTTCCAAATGCTAACTGCTGATAGCTCCCAGTAACCTCTGTGGCTGATGTAATTTCCTGTCCTTTAAGATTCGTTTTACTTTTTTTAAGGTGGACCTGAAGAGATACTACTAAACAGAGCGTTCTGAACAGGGCTGTTTTGGCAGGGTGGCTGTGGTGCTTCATCCTTATGGTATTTTGACCAAAGCATGTTACAGACATGTTCATTAGGACACCAGGGAACTAGGTTAAGATTGGAGAAATAGGGTATAATATGCCCCACAAGAGATTTGTGTTTTCCAATTTGCCCCTTGTAAATATATATTTGTGTGTGTGAAGTTCAATGTGACCCATTTATCTGTGCCACTGAGCTCCACTGTTGCCAGAATATTTTAAAAGCATGGGTGTATTGACTCAAACACATACTGCTCTGCTACCAAATAAAAGCAGTTTTCGCCTCTTCTACTAGTTTGATGAAAACCACAGTGACCTGATGTTTCTGCTGAAGATGAAACATTTTTAAAAACTAATGAGAATAAGGACTGAGATTGAAAAACACCAACCAAAGCAGAGGCCTAAATATCCTTCTTTTAGACACATGAAATGCCTAAATTCTGCATTTGCTGCCATCCAACTCCGCAGCATCTTGTGTGTGAGTGAGTGACTGTTGATTTATTGAGAAATGACTTGAAGACGGGAGCCTAAAGTGCTCATCTCACGACAGAAACAATGACACTCGGCTCTCAAAACAACACTTAAGCACAGTATGTACTGAACCACTGTTCCACACCTTCAGTCATTTATTAACAAGGTTCAAACTCCCTGTTATACTATAATCACTACAGTGGATTAACAGGCCAGTGATCTTAAAGGGAAATGGACCACACAGACCTTCAAAGATGCTAATGGATGCTCTGGACCAAGTAAGCTCCAGTGAAAGGCAGCCAAGTCTTCATCAGGCAGTATGTGGTTTCCTGTAAAGAGAAATTTAAAAAAAATAATTGAAGCACAGCTGTGTTTAACTGATCTCATTTGAGCTGTCATCACTAATCTATCGTGCAGCAGAATCACACAAACCTAAAAGTGACGCGAGGATGGCGAAGTGACTCGGTTTGAGATCAAGTTGCCGTGCCACTTCATGCATCAGGTATTGGCTGGTGGTGAGGCTTTTCCCGTTGCGGCTCAGTTTGAGGGCATGGGCACTGAAGTAGTGAGGGACACTGCACAGAGCATAGTCAGAGTCCTGGGCCAGGAGGCCATGGAAACCATTCTCTCTGCATAAGGCTATAACTTCCTGGTGGTGGTCGTCGATGCTCTGGATAACCTGGGAAGAAAATGAGAAATTTGGCTTCAGAATAAATCAAAACCAAATGGCGCAGGCATGGATAGCTACAGTAGGTTCTTGACTAAAGGCAGAAACAGGACTACAAAGTGAGAACGTGTTTCAAGGAGCTGCTCTTAAGAGTGATGAAGCTGCCGTCATTGAAATCCTTTGGTAAAAATACTGTTACTGAAGGATAATGATTTAGTGCAAAATAGTGTTAAATAGCTCTTTATTCTGTCAGCTATCATTGATCTAGACGTTTTTTTTGCTCAGTGACATGGGTTTCTCAGTCTCAGGTCCGACAATAAATCTAAAGCGTAGTGCCAGGATCAGACTACACTAATTCAGGCTGATTTTCAAGAGATTTGGTCGAGACACACTCCTGGGCGTTGACCGACGGGATAAAAGTGTTGTGATGTGGCGTAACATCCAGATGCTGCTGCTACTGTTGGGTGGAATCATGAGAAACGTTTTTGTTGAGTTTTGGCAACAGTACCAATGCCTCTCTGACGTCACCACAACAAAGTTACAATACAAAAACGTTGGCAAGAAATAGCAGAAAGCCCTTCAGCAACCCGATGAGCAATGGTTGACAACTCCTTGGCCCGCCTCCCCACTGACCTATGAACTCATGCAGTGTCATGAATGAGGATTGGGCTATTCCTTTCAGCTCTCCACAGCTGACTGGGTCATTTAAAGACGGAGACACAATTTGACAACGTATCTAAAACTGTATCCAGAGTAGGACTGAATATGAATATGCAATTGCTATTATTCGGACAGGAGAATATTTATATTAAAAGTTCTTTAGTTTGAGGACGATAAAAGACACCTGGATGTCAAGAATATGCCATTTTACAGTCTCACCAACAAATCAGTCAATCAAAAACATTATTATAAGATTAGGCGATAAAGGAAAAACAATGGTTAGATGCAGCTCGACTATGGATGCACCAGCGTGACTTAATATGTCCTGAAATCAAATTTAAAATCCATACACAACGCTGCATGTACCTCATTAGAGTCACTAATATACTGAATGAAAGGCCCACTGTGACCTAATGGATGCAAACGATAGCAGAAACACACAATTAAGGTGAAATTGAAAGACTAACTGCAGTTAATGTGGATCAGCTCGTATCCATGTGTGGATCTGGCACCTGTACAACCCTCCAGCCACTTCAAAAGATCAGTATCTACTCAAATCAACACCAAAACAAAGCACCTCCTTTATGCAAACTCCAGACAAATAGGTAACAAAAAAACGAATCACTGCCCATAAATAATAATTGTTGCAACAGGTTTTCTGCAGGCATGTCAGTGTTTCTGCACAGGTTATAACATCCGTTTCATTTTCTACACACCAGTCAAAATGCCTCAGCACTGCAATAACACCCTGTTATATACAGTGGAACAGCATTTCTGATTTTCCTCCCAAGCTCCACCAGAGAAAGTTCGCATACCACTGCTGGTACATGTACCACAGTCTGAGAACCATGGATGTAGAGAATCAGAATAAGGATTCATTTTCTTAACTCACTCATGTTTTTGTGGTCTTATCTTTAGATCCACACACATCAACTACATAAACTTCAAATATGTTACAATTCTACAGATTTATTTCCTAGATATGTGACGGTGCTTCCCCCACTCCATAAGAGATGTTATAATTTATTATAATAGGGTATTAAAAAAACATGCAATAAACTGTGTTACAATTATTGTTAAGTACAAATATATTTGGAACATTACCCTCATTTTAAGGGTCAAATTGGTTTTCTGGCTCTAGGTGAATTTTATTTGATGGGAGAGAGGCAAAAATAGGTATTTTATTTGTAAAGATTTGCAAAAGCCTCGACTACAGGCCAATAAAACATCAGGCCTTTATTACATGATCGAACCATATTACAGTACTATTCACACACACACACACACACTGATGACCTGAGGTAAGATCACAAAACTCCCCATGAACCCCCTGACCCCACTGCCCACTGTGAACTGGTGACATGGTGGCCAGGCTAACAGGCTAACCACGGAGTCTCTGCCCAGCAGGCATCACCAGGCCGAGTTTTCACTCACCCCGACGCGGAACCTGAGCAGCGCCAGTCGGATGCAGTGAGCCATGCACACGGGAGGGAGGAACCAGACTTTAGGCGGAGGGGTGCCCTTGTTCTGGACGTGGCTTATGATCTGCTGCGCGGTCTGTCTCTCGTTCACCTGCCGCTTGACCCACTCGTGAAGGCGGCCTTTCTCCAGGGCGCCATTGAAGCACACCAGCAGTTCAATGTTACCGTTGAAGCAGGCCTTGGAGAGGGCAGCCAGGTAGCCCAGCATGTGGTTCCACTGGCCCCCGCTCACCCAGTCGGTGTAGAAGCCTCCGTAGAGCCGGTGGAGGCAGTTCTCGGCGTCCACCAGGAGTCTCAGCGGGCTCTGAGGCGGTCTCTGCCGGCCACCTCCCACCATACTTCCCCGGGCCAGCTTCTGGAGCTCAACCGGTACCACAGCGCTGGGACAGTGCTTTTCAATGAACTCTTGGAAGCCGTGGACACCCATGTTTAGCTTCACTCCGGAAAGAACGGAAACTCAAAAAGTTGACTCTAATTGCGCGAAACAGCTGAGTGAAAATAAACCGGTGGAGGCTGCGGTGCTCGCGTGACACTGGCTGACAGCCGTGGATATAGCAGGAGTTTGAGGGATTTCTAAGAAATGAATGAAGGCAGCTGTGTCTATTGCATCGTCGGGTTTTTGGTGAGTTGTGTGTTCGGTTCACGGCTGTGGGCCGCCATGTGTCTGCTCACGGTGCCATAGTCTCAGATTGTGAATTCTGCACGGAGCGAGTGAAGGCAGGCGAGCGAAGAGCACGTGACATAACGACGTAAGGACGCGTACAGAGGAACGCGATGGAGCAAGAGCGGTCCTGTGTATTCACTTCCGCGTTTGTTTCTATAAGCCATTTGAAGCATAATAATATAATAATTGACGGTGAGGGACCGTTTTTCAATCATTCAGATGAATAAAATACCCGTCAATTATCATAGTAACATGCCGTTTTTTTGTTATTGTAAACGGACCCGCCTAAACAACTTTAGCGGACTTTATATGTTTAGCGAAGTTGTAGTTTCAAAAGGTGAGGCGTGAACCATCTTGACTGTTTTGAATCGTTAGGGTTTTATTTCCTGGTTTGTGCCTATGTCAAAGTTGACCCATGGCAAAGAAAGAACATTATACTTTCGGCTACAGTGCTACCTTCAGAGACAGCTGTTCAACATGTAAGCGAATCAAGTGACGTAGCAAAAATCTATTTTTTTTTTTTTACATCTATTTTTGGTAAAATTGCATTGTGTATTTTTGAAATGTAACTCTGAGTGAGTCCTTTATTTGTTATTTATTCAGTTATTATTATTATTATTATTATTATTATTATTATTATTACCTTCTATTTATCACATGTAATACTGAAAGGAGCAGACACCCCAACTGTGCACTATTAAATAGCTGACAGCAATGACTTGAGTAAATTCATGGCAGTGAAGTGCTCCTAGAGGGCAGCATGCAGTAAGGTATGGTGTGTTTGAGGGAGCAGCAGTCTGCTATCATTAAGATCAGTTTAAACCATAAACCACTGTCATGACTCCTGATTTATTTCCACCAATATTGGTCTGCTTCAGATATATTTGAACAATAACTGACATAATATCTATGCATACACTGATTTCAAGATCCAGTAGCAGTTTCACTGCCGACTTCAAAATATGGCTCTTTTACACGCTAATAGTTACACCTGGACCTCAAGCTTTCTCACAGACAGACCACAACAAGTAAGAATAGGCAATCACACCTCCACACCCCCACGCTCACCATAAACACAGGAACCCCACAGGGCTGTGTGCTCTTCACATTATTCACACATGACTGTACATCCATCCACACTTCCAACTCCATAATACACTTTCCAGATGACACCACAGTGGACCCTCACATCGAGTGAAGAAAAACATCTGACTGCAACCTGGTCCTCAGTGCTGCTAAGACCAAATGCAGTATGTGATACATACAAGATATCTTGCAATGCACTACTCTGCAAATATGTATTTATTCTGACCTCATTTGCATATTTTTAAATTTTTGAAATACAAATATATTCTATTTTTGATTTTATATACTGTATGTTTTTATATCGAATAGCTGCTGAATGCTGCTGTTTTAGTCCCCTTTATTTATATTGATATTTAAGAAAAATAAAGTGGATTCTGATTACACTGTCATTTTACCTCCCATATTGTTCATAGTATTACACATGCATATGCCGTATGTCACGTGTTTTCACTGTACAAGTTGAGTGGAAGTGGCCTAAGCAGTAGATAAATGGTAAAGGCAGAACAGAGGCTGTAAAATAACTATCTGACAGGAAGTTGTTTTTCAGTAAATGACACTGAAGCTCCAGAAACTCTCAACATCCTGTTTTGTAATGACACGCACCTCTGACTTCACTTGTAGAGGCGGCACAGTGGAAAAATGTCATTTCCATCACAGAGAACAACAAAACTCTGTAGTTTAGTCTGGTGTTTCTATGAAGTTGGTCAAGAAGCTGAAATTGAAAAAGAATGGTAAAAAATGAAGCATCACATGTCTTGTTTGTATGGGTTCAACTACAAAAACATTGGATTCTACATTTCCTCCTGCCTACATCCTCCCAACTGCATACCCCAGTTTATGTAGGCTTTTTATTATACATTTGTAGGCTCCAACTGACCCCAGGGATTAGCACTAGTCCGTTAGGCCCACATTGTACCGAGTGCCACATGACTTTTGGTCAGGAGAACGGTCACACTGTATAGTTTTACCATCTGAATTATCCATCCATCCATTATCTACCGCTTTATCCTCCTGTGGAAGGTCGCAGGGTTGCTGTGATGTGCTGTACCAATCTCAGCTGACATAGGGTGATATAAGGGGTACACCCTGGACAGTTCGCCCAGTCACAGGGCCACACATAGAGTCAAACAAGCATTCACTCTCACATTCACACCTACAGTCAATTTTAGAGTGACCAATTTACCTAATCCCCAGATTGCATGTTTTTGGACCATGCAGAAAGGCCCTTCCAGTTCAGGTATCGGTTCCAACCAGGGCTTGAACCCGGGTCTTCTTGCTGCAAAGGCAAGAGTGCTAACCACTACCAAATTGTTTTCCCAAGTCAAGAATGACCTTTAATTCTGACTGAAGTCAATACTCTGTTTACAGTATCTCAATAATAATATTTAAGCCTAGTGCAAATCAAGTGATTTGAGATTGAAGAAGACTTCTGTGCCTTCTGTGAAGGCTGTAATTGTATATCCTTGGAAAAAGGTAGCAGAAGACAGTCATGCATATTAAAAGTCCGATTTTAGTCGGACTAAGATGATAATTCAGTTTTCATAATGTCATCTTAACACATTAGTCTGACTAAAATTGAGCTAGTCTTAGTCAGACTAATATACCTGGATAATGTGATTCAGTCCGATTACTCCTGACTCTGTGCATGCACCAAACATTTCCTCCCCTGTCTTTGACCCAGAAGTAGAAGGGGTCGATGTATAAGCTGAAGTGGCCTCTTTCTTTAACACAGTAACCACAAGAGCCATGCTCAATCTAATTTGTATCACGATTAACTTGTAGAGCAGGTACAAAACATACAGAACCACAGCACAGTCTATCTCACTGTTTGCTGTTTGCTTTTCTGTGACGTAAAGGTCAACAGGAAACTGATTCCATACCCAGTAGCTTATAGAGAGATAGAGCGCCACCTATGGAGGCAGAGGCAGACATACATGGCAACTTGAGCTCAGGGCAAAAAGCTTTAATCCCAATTGTTAGTACTGTTTTGAATGAAATTCAACAATTGTCTATCTCACTGGCAATCATACTGACTGCAGCTTTAATCCAGAGCGTGGTAGAGTAAGCCACAGCAAATTATAGCCTCCCTGAAAGGTCAATATGGTCATATTAACTGTGGTGACTCACCATATAAGATTATATGGTGAGTCACCAATATTATCATAAGATTTATGTTACTTCAATTGAAGTAACATTAAAAAAAAGGTGACACATACCAAGTTCTTTTCATATAAATAAATCATTACAAAGTAGAAGAGTTTCATCTCTGGGGGGTAAATGCCTTCATAGAGATTTAATACTAATAATTTATGACAAGCGATCTGGTTCTAGTAAGACCTTCAAGTCCAAACTGGAAATTTGGAAGTTGGATGATGAAAATGATGAAATTTCCATTGAAGATTTGAAGGAAGATTGGACACTGAGTTTAAACGCTTAGCTACACATAATTAAAACAACTGCATTATGCATGCTTCAAATAGACATGGACAACAAATCATTTTCAGTTTTTAATTTAAATCTCAGTAGAAATCCACCAGGTGCTGTTATCTGTCTTTTGCTAAGGAAAAGTTTGGGAATGGATAACACATTTTTGTCTTTTTTTTACTGGAATATTTACAAACTTATTCACAAGAAAACATTTGAAATTATCCTGGAGAGTAAATATCTTACAATATTAAGGAACAACAAAGAACAAACAAACATCTATATAGAAACAATATTCATATTATATAAAATTGTTGTAAAATATATAAAATTGATTATATTTCATACTTGTTTATATTGCATTTTAAAAAGATGCTTGAATACAGTATTGTTTTATTTTGGTAAATATATATACAGCTCCATACTTTAACCTGCACCTGCATCCATTATGATATTTGGTGATGAGCACTGACCTTTTTGGTGACTGAAGTTAAGTATACAAGTTATCAAATAGATAGCTGAACAACGGATGGATAAAATAATGTATTTTGCTGTACAAACATATGTTCTTCAGTGTTTTACAGCACTTGGCATCTGCAATGTAACATTACTGGAAGCTTCTTGTCACATATTCCATTTTTATTCCTAATCCCTTATAAGGAGATGAGGAAGGGGAACGAGAAGAAGAAGGCAGTAATGCAACATTGTGAATGGCAACTGCCATAAAAAAATACATTTATGTTTGCTCTTAGATGTCAAGTGATATCCGAAAGTGCTGCGCTCTTTGGGCCAGTTCCTTTGCAAACTCCTGAGCCTCATGCAGGGCTTGCTTCTCCGGGAAGTGCAGTGCCGCCTTCTTGGTAGCCACAGCCAGCTGCTTCAGGAGAGAACACAGGTGATTGCTCTTACACAGGAGGCTCTGGTTGGACCCTCTGCGCTGAGCCTCCCTACACAGGGTGTCCACCAATCTCTGGCCAACCATGATCACCAGCTTACTTTGAGAGATGAATTTCTCTGGTGGCTGGCCATCTTGAAGGCTTCCCACAAACCCGCAAATGGCCTTCTGCAGAGCACCAAAGTAAAGTCGACAATGTTCTGACAGGGACGGTGTTTCTGAGCCAGAGCTGGACTCCGAGGAATTACGCTTGTTCTCAGCCTGAGGAGTGGAGGAATGAAGCAAACGAGGTGAAGATGGCAACAATAACGACAGCAGGAGATGTCAAGAAAAATCCATGCTACTCTTTGAGTAAGAGGTCTTACCTTATTTAAGACTGGGGTGACCTTTTCTTTAGGATCTCCCTGCTTTTTGTTTTTTTGCTGTTCAAATTCATTCTTGGTCTGAAAAGCAAAAACATTACAATACTAAGTACATTTAGGCTTTTCTTTACCGTTACCATAGTAGCCTATATTTCGTAGCCTATATAATGAGAGGCAGAAGTAGGATAAAAGCATTTACCTGTAGCTCTACATAGTCATTGTCATCCTCCAAGTCTCCTTCCCTGTTAGGACTTTCATTCGCTTCTGGTTGACCCGTGCTGTTGAGAGGTTCTGAATCTTTCTGTGCTGATTTGAACAGAAGTTTGCTGTTGGCAATGATGATGGAAACCAGGCGTTTGACGTCCTCTGGAATGGTGCGTGCCACCATAACAAAGCGATCCAGTTGGTCAGGTGTCTGGACTTGCCCTGGGTCCTGGCACAGTGTGTTGAGTGGCCAGCCAGCCATGTTCAGAGCACTCACTGTTTGTTGTAGTATCACACCTGAGTCCTCAATGATTGACAGCTGTTTATAGAGCCTCGTCTGAAGATTGGTGTCAGTCAAACGGCGCGCGTTACCCTTCACATCCAGGGAAAAGTTTAAGAAGCACGTCAGAGAAGTTGCAATTCCTTCTGATGCTTCTTGGATCTCCTTCAGGTGTTCCTGAAAATGTTCTCTGCTCCTCCAGTGACTGCTGACAAACTCCATAAGCCGGGGTACAGCCCTGCAAATGGACTCCTGCAGGTCCAGAAGTCTGCGGCAGGCCTCTTCCTGGCTGAGCGTGACCTCTCGCAAGAGCTCAGGAGAGGACGAGCTCAGAGCCAAGGAGTCGCAAGAACTGGTGGAAGAGCTGGAGGCTGTGCTGATTCTTTGACTGTCTGCTGCTGAAAGGCGCAGGATTCGACCTCTCTCGCTGTTCTCCCGTACCAATGACTCTCCACTTCCTGGAAGGTTGCTGAAAGACGTACAGGCCACAAAGTTCCTCCACCGCTGGTGAACCTTGTTGCATTCGTGAACATTGTTTGAGTCACCTCTGTATTCTAGAGGCACATGATCACTTTGGACTTGGGCAAAGTGTTCGTCTTTGGGTGGGACGGCATATACCGACTCCTCTGTAAGTGTCTGAGTTGGGGGTTTGTCGTAAGGTGGGAGGACTGACACCGCTTTGGGTGAAGACGAGACATCGAGAGAGCTGGATTTTGGTATATCATAAACTGAAGACCTTGGACTGTCGCTATGAATAGGCCAAGCACGAGCTGGAAGAGTTTCATAGAGCTGCCTACAAACACCTCTGTGCGGCATGGTGTCATAGGAGCCGTGGGGGTTACTCGGTTTCTCTGGACTCACTGGCACATCATAGATCCACTCAGGTTTGCGGGGGCTAGGAAGCGTGTTGCATCCACCAATCATTTTCTGTTGGTCTTCCTTGGCCGAGGGAATGGGGATGTCATAGTTGGGGTCCTGAGGCAAAGGTGGTGGAACTGCATACACCTGAGCACAAAACAAGGTCGTAAGTATCACTGTTTCAGCACAGGTTAAGGTTCTCAGGAATTAAGACATTTTTACACATCTACTTTTCATCTGCTCCCTGTGTTTCTGCTTCTAGTTTGAGTTTTACCTTTTGCCTTTTTGCAAGTTTAATTTGTTAAAGACTTTTTCTGTTTATTTTTTCAAAACTGCATTTTGGTCCTCCATTTTTTTACACTTCTATGACACTGGAGAGCACAAAGATTAAATACACTAGGGAGGCAGGGGCAATCATTCACAGGTGAAACTAACAAATGACATTAGGGGGGGGGCAGACAATCAACACAGAAGACAGGACAGGAAGCAAAACAAGACACAACCCAGAAAAGGCAACAGAAAATTCAAAGACAACTGTCAGAACTAAGAGTGCCTGGAATAATCCAGGGGTTGTGACACATATAATGTAATAACTGCAGCTGTCTACACTGACTGTGTGATGGCTCATAACTTACTCATGCGAACTCTGCTAAATAATTTGCTGAATTTAGTAAATTCAGTTATGTTAGCAACTTCCACCATATCATTTAGATGTGATTCAATATTTTAGTATATTTTACTTTACTGTATTCATGAATGCCAAATTAAAATAGTTCATTCTTTGGATTTTAGTGACCTCCCTCAGTGGAACTTAACTGTTGAACCCATCAAACTTCACCAAAACATTAAATGTGGCTTCATAATTGTAATCTGTCATCTTCATTTAATGTTTATAGCTGCAGGGATTTGTTGATCTGTGCCAAAACACAGATGACCTACACCCAATACTGTCCCTGAACGCATTCCTTTATTGACACAGACACAGGACTGAAACTTCCGCTGCTTCTGCTCATATGCTTTTTTTTCTCCATCACACAGTTTTCTGTTTGTTTGTTTTAAGCATGCTGAAACTTTAAATTTATAAAATACGGAACAATTAAAGCATCAAAATGTCTGAAACTTACGTAAGTGTCTCCTGGACTATTGCACCTTAAGATCTCGGGAGGGTCAAATTTCTTCTCCAGTTCGGCAAGTGGAATCAGTGAGTGTTTTCGAGACATGTGTCTCGGTGTTGTCGATGCCTGCAAACAGATCATGACAAAAATCAGTGGCGATATCAGAACTCAAGTGGCAGGACATCTGCATAAACACTCTCTACGTATGATGCATTTTTGTTGGGAGCTTACAGTGAAGAGAGAAATTCGTCTTGCTTGGCTCGGGACGTCATAAACCTCCCCCTTTGGACTGGGCAGAGTGTTAAAGGGAGAGTGCTGTGGACAAAGCAGACAGGCTGTAATATCAGGACTGACAGCATCGCTGCTTTGATCAAAGCAGCATCTACCTCACTGCCCTCTGCATCGATACATTTATGGGGACAGTTTTTGCTCTGAAGCCTGATGAGAGTGCCACAGAAGCCCATTACGCATACACTTAGCCAATTAAACCAGCCCTTAAACAGAAACCATGCCGCTCATTGAATATTAGGTGGCTACTGTAGAAGGGAAGAGGACTCCCCTGGAGCAGGAGAGGAAATGGTGAACATCTGGGTGTGTTTGTCTTCACTTTGTGCCACATAGGCACCCGTACAGACACTTCTGTCTTTCTGGGGTCTCTGGTGGCATGGGCTGCTGTTAGCAGTTAAAAATGTCTGAAGTCTGTGTCTGTTTGTCTTTTACAGGCCCATAAAGACCCCAGTGCTGCATGCCTGTCCCCATGGAGAGGCCCCTGGTCCCCCATCTGTAAGCTCTTTTGCCAGCAGGGGTTTCACAGCATTGCATTTCTCCAGCAGCCTACCCTCTCTAATCATGAGAGTGAATACTTCCCAAGGAAAACAACTGACTCTGACCTGAGAGCAATAGATGAACAAACATTGCTTGGGAAAAAAAACGTTTTTGTACCTTGTCTCTCTCGGGTCCTTCTGTGCTGTGCTTCAGTTCTGACAGAACTGGACTTTTTGACGATGATAAAGGAGTGGACGGGACTTTGTATATCATGTCCATGCGTTCATAAGCTGGACTGCTGGGGGCTCGAGGCACGATGGGGATCTGGTAGATATTTTGCATGGAGTCGTCAGGTTTATCATCAGAGTATTTTCCATTCTCCATGGCATGGCGTACAGAAACTGCACTGGTGTCAGTCTGTGGAAGGAGCTGCAGTCTGTTCGCTGGAGCCAGGCCGTGCCGTCCATACAGAGAGCACATCCACCATCCACTGGTGCCAGCCACGTGTTGATCCACCACCAAGACAATGTCACCTTTTCTAAAGGCCAGTTCATCTGCACACTCTGCCGTGTTGTCATACAGAGCTTTGGCAAATTTGTTCTAAAATAAAGAGAAGAGGAAAAAAAAAATACATATAGATCAGGAGGTTTCAACATAATGTTGATGTTCACTTTAAAGCTGCTTTAAATTCCAATCCAATCCAACTTTATTTGTTAAGCACTGTGAACCAAAGTGTAAATAAACACATAATAAGTAAAAAAGATAAAAATGAAACACAATAAAATAGATTAAAATAATTTAAAGATCATAAAAAACACAAGAAGAAATAGCAGCCATACAATAAAAATCTAACATCTCACAAAGTGTCAAAAGCCAAAGAGAAGATGTGGGTTTTAAGGAGGGATTTAAAAACAGACAAGGATGAGGCCTATCTTATGTACAAATACAGATCATTCCAAAGTTAAATTAAATAATGTAGTTACAAAACACATGGAAATATTAACTGAGCTCCCATGTTGTGTTCTACTCTGATGGTTGGGGCCATTTGTTTTCTTGTGGTCGTGTGACAGAGGTCTCTGTTTTTGCCCATCCCTACTAAAATGCAGCCCCTGAGGTTTCAAACAAAAACGGAGCCAGGAGCATTGCAAGTGTGGACATCACTACAGGCATATCTGGAGCAGAATTTATGCGTTTTGAACAAAAACCGAGTTGCATGGATGTTGTATCAGTCTGACGGCCCTGACAGTAAATCGGGGTAATATTTTTCCAATATCCCACAGCACATTATTGCTTATCCAAACTTGTCACCTAAAAAAATTACATTCCCAGACATCTAAACTGCATTCTTGAATTTTATTTTGTAAGGTTGTAATTTATTTTCTGGAAAAAAAAAAAGTCACATTGTGGCTTTATTTTGCTTGGTGGACTCATAACATCTCAACAAATCTTACGAAATTCGGGGTTAAACTGTACTATTGGACACTGATGGACGTTACTTCCTCCTACTGGTGAGAATTTTGTTTAGTGGTGAAAAAAGTGAGTGAGGTAAGGAGGAAGGAAGGTCATAAGATGACATCGCTGACAGCAACTTTAACATAGAAGTAAGTATACTTGACATCAAGAATCTTAATATGCAACAGCTATCTGATCATAATATAGCAAATTCTAGGAAATTGCACAAATTAAAAGGATGTTTTTGGTCAAAACCTGGACTGCAATTCTAAATATTGCATGTCTTTTTTTTTTGCTGACGCAGGCTTGATGACAACATTTCCTCTTGTATGTTGCAACAAGTTTGCATGTCTGCTTCACAAGAAGACGTCGCACGGCCACTTCACAAATCAGAATTAACAAACGGTAGTTTCACAGTAGTCGCCACGTTTCCGATATTGTGAGCGTGGCCATAAAACAACATAAAAATTGATGTTATGAATTAACTAATTTTGTTTATTTTCACTTCCTATTAAGAGATAAATGGAAAAAACTAGTTTCTTCAAAGCTTCCTCTTGCAGGCCTACTAGCATCCACTCTCATCGCTCCAAAAATACATTGACATTTGCACATACAAAGCCTCTGCCACGTGTCGAGGCAGTCTTCATCATCCGAGCAACCCACAAACCCAGATTCTTTTTATATGCGACAAATGACGCTTGTGTCGTGTGAAAACCTTCCTTCCCTGCCATCCTCTCTGTGGTGCGGGCTTCGTGGTATTAGCTATTAGTGTGAGAAACCAGCTGTAAATGGTGAAACAGGCCTTTACAAGAAAAACCACTGGGTTGAGCAGAAACGACAGCCAGACTTTGAGTGTGCAGACATTTGTTTTTCTGATTTTTTAAATTGATTATTATTATTCCTGAGAAACATACAGTACATGTGAATTATGATGGGTGACAAATCTAGTAAGTGGAGTTTTGTTAATGACCCTGATATGTCATCAAAGATTGAGGAAATACCGTCTTCACTGATAACAAAGATGTAGTGATTACATGTTTATTCGCAAACTTTAATTTGAGTGTTTTGTTCTGTTGCTCCACCCACTGCCATCCACCCAATAACACGGCTCGGAACTCATGTGTGGGTATTTTTCGCAGACAATTTCAGCCAAGGTTAGCTAATGCTCTCTCTCTCTGTCTCTTATATTTGTCGTGAATATTTAATTTACGTTTTTATGGTCGATTGTTGTCATCTTGTTGTCTGATATATAACAAATTGGTTCAATTCAAACAGATTAATTGAGCTAAAGTCATAGTCTGACTAAGAGGCAATCGGACAACATGCAGAGTCCGAGTAATACATGCCTCCTCCGCCTCCGTAGGTGGTGCTGTATCGCCCTATTAATCAATTTTCCTGTTGACCTTTACGTCACAAAAAAACAAACAGCGGGATGAAAGGTGAGATGGATCATGTTGTGGTTCTGTAGGTTTCGTATCTGATGCACATGTTCATCGTGATGCAAATTAGATCAAGCATGGCATTTGTGGTTACAGTACGCCTTATGATTTCGGGCAACAGTGCTACAGTTTTCACATCGTCTCCTCATATTTCCCAATAAAAGACCAGGGAGGAAAATTTGGTGCATGTGCATGTATACGCCAAGTCTGACTCCAGTCCGACTAAGCGTATACATGGAGGAGTAATTGGACTATGAGTCACATTATCCAGGTATGTTAGACTAGCTCGATTTTAGTCAGACTAAGACATTAAGAAAACAAAATCATTTTCTTAAGTCTGACAGAGTGTAAAACCGGGTCAAAGTGCAGCGTCTTAACTCTATGTAAATAATACCCCGCCCATTTGTGTATTCATAGTCTTGTCAAGGACGGAATTCTGTTCGCTTTGCACTTTTGAATGGTATTTTTAGGGTATGTTGTTTTTGTTTAGTATCTGCTTTTTCGTGAATGTTTTTGTTGGCCTTTTTTTTTTTCCTTTAAATCTCTTTATATATTTTTTAATGTTCGTGAAAATGAAAATATGGCACGGGTTCCTTTACTGCTGCATGTAAATGTAACACACACACACACATACTGTATACAGAGATACAAATATAGCAGTGATGGTGCACTGAGTCAGACAGAAACCTAGCCAAACAAAACACACGAGCCACAGCTGATAAGCCTGCGTGTGTCTGTGTGTGTGCATCTGAAGCTCTCAGGCTTTAAATTCTCAACAAAGAGCCCTTTCACCATCAGAGCACCAACATGCTCAGCACCTGTTGGGATGCAGGCCTGTGGAGCACACACACACACACACACACAATCTCCCTGCCTAATCCTCTGGGTCATGCTACAAACATGCAGGCAAACGACGTAGGCTCAGATGACAGTCAGCGAACACACACCGGCCAGATTTATGTTTGCCCTAGTTTCTCTTTTGAATTGTCAGCTTGGCACTCTCCTAAGATGACACAAGCAACTGATTTCATGATCATCGTCACAACAAAAGTCTGCTTTTCTTTCATACTTGCACTGAATTGTCTTCATCCGGATGAAAATGTCATGTAAATGTAAAATGCCTGGCTACAAATGTTTCATGTTTCACCGCAGCCCAGTGATGGACCTGATATTTCGTGTCGCCTAAAATAAATAGCATTGTTAAAACCACAGCGGAACCAAAATCAACTCATGAGAATTCAGGTCACTCGCTCTGAGAAGACGCACCCCGTCCTTCTCACCTCAAGCGGCGTTTAACTTGTGCCCCTGACTCTGTGGGCTGTGTTGATCACTATACATATAACAAAGTCAGATTCAGCTGTGACTCTTTTGGATTCCTGCACACGCCTGCTTGTGCTGATCAGCCCCGCTGACAGCTGGCCTTCAGGACTTTAACTGCACAGCTGCCTCGCCTCTCCCTTCTCTCTGCTCCATCCTGTTCACAAATTAACATGGGCCCGTCAGACGCAACGCAAATAATGCGTTTAAACGCCTCCAACCAAACTCTCAGTGCTTGTTGATTTCCGAGACACATACATGATTTAACGAAAACTAAATGGTAGATAAAAAGGACTGATTTATCCTCTCAAACTCACCACTGAGGATAAATGAGACAAAAGCAGTGTTCTGTATACGTTTGCTGGAATATACTACCCACAAGTAAGTTTGCTGAGTCTATAATTGTCTTAAAATAAATCATTTATATTCTGTTATGTCAGAACAAACCTTTTATATGGACTGTAGGCAAGGTGCTTGTTTTTTCAGAGGCTGCCATCTTGTGCCGTCGTGGTTTTGCAGATAAACCACACGGAGCATTTTGGCGCAGAAGCGTGCGATGTCAACAAAGAACATCCTTCCAGATATGAAGAATGATCTGCATTCTCACGGTCATGTGGACTTATTAGTCCATTTCTGACACTATTTGACATCAAGTCGCCATGAAGGGAGGTTTAGTTCAAACTATAACGATGCTATTGATAAGCATTCAACGGGTATTTCACTGTGCTTTTCCTCATTTAAAGCTGTAGTAAAAATGTAGTCTCATCTTGTTAAAGAGGTATTAAATACTATTATTTTTGGACCGCAGCCTCTACCCATGTTTTGTCGCGTTCATCATGCAACACCTTACTTTTTTTTTTTTAAAGGTTTCTTTGCAGCCTAAGCAGTTGTCACAGATGCTAGAATAGTAATCGTTCCACCAAAGGGAGCACCACATGCAGAGCAACTTAAGCCGGAGACACACTGCACAACTTCCACTGTCCACTTAGTGATTTTGAAAAGACTTGGAGCACACACTTAACCGATCGGTTCCAGCAGAAAGACCGGGGATCACTCATTTAAGACTGCACCCGATGAGGCATCAAACTCTCACAAGAGCGACCATGTCTACGAGAGTAACCGTTTCTGGGTAAACAAACATCACCATCATTGTTTTGATATTCCCACTACTTCCTGTTTTCTTCATCTTCTGAAGCTATTTCCTGTGTACTCTTCTTCATTGGCTTTTGGGAAAAACATTTTTTTCACACGTTTGATTAACTGCCAGCTAGTTATGCCGACTGTCCCCTATAGTGCTGAGTGGTGCAGACTCTGCCAAACTGTGGGTAAAATTAGGCAAAATAATTCTTGCAGGGTGTCTACAGCTTTAGTAGAAGTAGCCAACAGGAGGATTCTAGGAGTTCATTCTCAGATCAATTGATTTGCATTATGGGGAAAGGTTATTGTAGTAACAACAAAAAATGTCTCCAGTGATGCTTATGTCAATATAATAAAAGAGTGTTCAGTCCCAGAGAGCTGCTGAAACAGAATCCAGTCCAGGAGTCCGTTCCCAGGGTGGGAATTGCACCCTCTTAGTTCACTCAGACCTTTTGCCCCTTGACAGTCAGGGGACGACCCCGGGGTCAGGTCAGCACCTCATCCATTAAACATTGAGACATCTGTAAGGCTCCACACACAGGACTGAGAGTTCACTAGAAAATTGGAAAAAAATCTTCATTAACCCAGAGAGAATGGTGACAGTAGAGTGATAAGATGAAGACAAGCACATAATAATATGATCTTTCTTATTTTTTTTGTTTAAATGTGGACAGGAAGTCATCCCATAAATATGACATTCAAGACTTTCCCACAGTGTCTTAGATAAAGACAACAACAGGAGACAGGGGCAAACAGAGGGAAAAACACTAAACGAGACGTTTGGTATTCCAGTAATTTGTCTTTCGACATATTGAAAAATTTGTTCCTGGATGATCAATTTCTCCATCTGAAAAAGATCAGACGAGGTCCATGGAAAAATCACCTTTGTCAACCCCGTCTCCAACCCAAATAAATTCAAGCAGAAGCCGTTGAGACTGATTTAGGCTCTGTGGCAGTGACACTGACTTGCTGCTGCTGCCCTGGTATTTCCTGTATTGGAACTGGTGAGAACTATGTCAAAATATGATACACAAACAAAACGGATGAGAACTTGAGTGACAAATCAACATTCCACATACAACAGCTCCATCCACCGCAGCATGAAACTACAGAAACAGACTTTGAGGTTTGAAACTAAACGAGAGAAACCTCTAAAACGGATGTGATCTCTGATTCTACCGAGTATTGGTCTTGTAAAAAAATATTGAATATGCCACATAACTGAACACCTGTGACCTAAGGGATGAGGTAGGATGACATGTAGGACAGACTTCCTGCTGCGTAAGGTATAACAAAAACAATTCATGTGTAAATAATTCAATAAAGTTAGGTTTAGGCTAAAATGACTTGGTTAAAGAGGAACTATGTAGGATTTTTACTGCGCTGCAACAGTTTTGGAGTCTTATAGCAAAAAAAACCCCAGCCTTTTAAGATCTGGCCCAAAATCAGGTATCGCAAAAAGACTTGGTTCTCGTGAGAAACAGGACTTCCTTTAAGGCACTACACACACACACGCCTCACAGTCAGGTACCGGCTATGAGATCAAGGCAGAGCTTGTGTTGTTTTAGACATTCATCACAGCAGAGAAAACAGTTGTCGGAGAAAGCGAGGAAAAAGATAAAGCTGTCGTTGCCCGAGTGAGGGGCCACACACGAGCAAACATCGGACTGGCTTTTTCCGAATGGCGAGAATTGAAAAGCACAGAAGCATGCAAAACTGATGCCGATCTGGTGTTTTTGCTGTAGCATTTGTACTTTTGGGATAAAGCCTCTGTTCCTTATGTCGTTATGTGTATGTGCACTTCCTCGATGTTTGCTGTTGTAGTAAATGTGTTTACTTGACCATTTATATGTACGATTCTGGTTTGTTTTCAGTGAGTGGTTGCCTGTTCCGTCGTCGGCATAGACACGGCTCACGGCAACAAACACACATGGTCAGGAGAGGTGAAGGAAGGGGGGGCATCAGTGGTGAATTTTTACGACAGTGAGGATAAAGCGGTCGACACAAGGGGGAGCAAAAGTCGGGGAAAAAACGGCCAAAGTTGCAAAGTTACTCTTTAAGTTTTGACAATACATCTTCTGGGCTACAAAACCATAGAGTTAGGTTTAAAGGGGTCATATAATACCCTATTTCTCCAAGTAATCCTAGTTCCCTGGTGTCGTAATGAACATGTCTGTGACATGCTTTGGTCAAAATACCTTAAGGATGAAAACACCACAGCAGTTCAATCACCCTGCCAAAACAGCCCTGTTCAGAACACTCTGTTTAGTAGTATCTCTTTAGGTCCACCTTAAAAAAACTTAAGATACACGAAATCAGCAACAGAGGCTACTGGGAGTTAACATCAGTTAGCATTTGGAAAAGTGATCATTTGCAGGCTCTAGCAGGCACATTGGTGTCATATATAACATGTATCCACTGGACAGATAAATCCTCTGAGGCTGGAAGTTTGTGTAGAACTCTGTGCTGCACTGTGGAGCCAAGAATAGAACTTTTCACGGACTTCTGGTTTTCGGATACCGTTGCCCTCGCCAGCACTCTCGCGTGTTTTACGGACAAAGCGGAGCTCCGCGAGACAACAATTCCAGGAATTTAGCGCATTGTGACGTCCCAGTGAGTGCGGAAGTCAACATCGCGTAAAAAAAACATTTCCCCCTGGGGATTAATAAAGTATTCTGATTCTGATTCTGATTCATCTCCTGTACTAAGACTGAGGAGGACCACAAAAACATGAGTGAGTCACTACTGCAAAACAGTATTGATCTGACAGTATGTCTTAAGAAGTGTACTAAGATAATCTTGTGAACCGGATTAGCAGTGCAGCAATCTAAATATGTTTAAAAGCACGAATCTATTTGCTCATGTCGTTTGTATTTGTAGTGGCACGTGTAACAGCTAACAGAACGAGCAGAAAGAGGACAATGTGAGGAGCAGAAGATAACGAGTGCTCTGCAGGCTCACTGCCCTGAGACAGGAACTTATCTCACTGCTCACACTTTTATTTATATTCACATTTCCTCAGTCGTGCTTCTTCCTTTTGTCACTCGTGCTGAATAGTCTTTCATTTGCGAGCTTTAGCAGTTAAACTGTGTGTGTGATGCTTGACGTACGGCAAATCATTCTGTATTCTTTGTCTATGGATTAAGAAATAAATACATTTTAATTAAAGATACTGTGGATATTTGTGAGCCACTTCATTGCAACTGAGGAAACACTTTACTCTTGTATTTGTCTCCTCTGTTGGAGAAAAACTTATTTAGCAATATGGATGTAAAAGTTGAAGTTTGTAGAAACACCACAAATTACCTGTTATATTAACTTTTTGGGGGGTGAAAATAGATCTGTAAAACCAAAATGCACTATTATTACCTTAAATTAAAATGCTTCAGTATGTGCTGCAGTTATTCACTGTCGTGCTTCTTTAAAAGGCAGGTACATGTCAATTTTCTGAATGGGGATTCACAGAAGTGGTTGTGGAAAGTTACTACTGCATATTATTGATTTGTTCCTTCATTTATTAGCTTATAAATTGATCCATGTCTCGGTAAATGTCATGTTTGATGTACATTTAATGTTTTTTAATTTGTCCTCAGCCCTTAGCGATTTATAATGATCTTATTTCAGATTCTCGTCTTCGACAAAAATTCGGAGGTAAAGTGAGTGGGATGTGAAGAGGATGGTGCCACTTCTCTTCTTAGTGTGTGTGTGTGTGCACTCATGACTGTCTGACTCCTGCTCTCAGATGATAAAACACATCAACAGCACACAAGGCAGAACCAAAAATAGCTCTCAATGAACCCAAAAAAAGAATGAAATTCCCACACGAAATAACCTTAAAGAACGGAAGTGAGATTGCTTAAGCTGACACTTAGTCATCAACCTGACCCAGTATTTATTTTTCTTGGAGAAGCAATGAATATGAAAAGCTCAGTCATATAGTTACTTTGCATGGTGGTGAAAAAAATAAAATAAAATCACGATGATACATATCCTTTTCCTGTCTTTACACACAGGTCCTGGGAAGATTGGGCTTCATTCTAACATTAGTCACATTCAGGCTTTAGAGAGCATTTTCCACACAAAGACCTTTAAAGCAAATATTGACTTGCTCGGCCTGGTAGACCCCCCCACCACCCACCCCACTCTGACTGAGATAACTCTAATGTTTTCTCCATCTGCTGCTGGAGTTACTCTGGGAGTCCTGTGACAAACACTGACTTGTAAAGATGAAACGACGCGAACACATCGCTCTGATGATTTCTAAGTCAACCTGCAAAACAGATTCACAAACACACTGGTGTTGAGCGGTCCAGCTCTTTAATTTAAGACCGCGACAGTCCAGTATTTGGTGAGCTGAGGTAACAGAGGTGCAGGAGCCAGAGCAGCCATATTTTAATGTCTTTAAAAAAAGCTGGATAATTCATATCAGATCAAATTCAAATGTGATTATTTAGGATTGCTCTACGTTCTACGCCAAATCAAAACAAATTAATAAATATAGAAATACAGGAAATAGTCCATATATATAAATGTTGTTGGCTGCAGCTGAATATGGAGTAGTGCTCCATCATTTAAAAACAATATTACTATTAAATTTAAGTTAGACTTTACAGTACAGTAACGACATGGTAATGCTATAAAATAATGGTATCTTTTTAAGAGAGATGTAATAATAAGGTAATGCCACTTAATAATGCCAATAATCATTTTCATCTATTCAATAACAATGGTAAATGTGTAGAAATATTTATAGTTATAATACGCACATACTTTCTTAGAAATGAGAATTACTACAGGCTACGAATAGTGTTCCACCGTTACCTTTGCATGACACTCTCTGTGAATCAAAATTGATAATGACCATATTATAAAATTAAAATTCAGTCTCCTACAAACTACAAACATTTTCTATTATTATCAATCTACTACTTGGTGATTACCAAAATCAACCCATTTATCCGAGATGATAATCTGACTCGTGAAAGCTTCTGTGTTAATGAGGCTCGTAAAGTTTCCCCTCAGCTCAGACTGAGGATCAGGCCTCTCAGGTTACAGCCTACAGTAGAGCGCCTCAGAGGGGCTGTGTGTAGAAATAAGTGGTAGCTGACACCGCATGTTAAAGTGAAATCCAAGCAGGTGGTCCATACATGGACACTTCTCTGGGAGAGCAACAGCCAACAACAGGCTGGATTTTACTAAAAGCATCGTTGTTTCAAATGAAATACTGAATTCATATCAGCATGAAGCATGAAACCAGAGTAGTGATGGAAAACAGTGCATTGAAGTGAAACATTCTGTGTGCTGCAGTACTCACCATGGTTAAGCAGGCGTTGTTTGGGTTCCACTCGGAGGAATCGGTGTCATCCACTCAGGAGCGGCGAGTCCTCAGTGAACCATCTCCAGCACGAGTGTGTGTGAGAAGTGTCGGGGATTTACTCCTCCTGTGTGTTTCTCAAGCATATTGTCTGAGCTGTCACTGAGAGGCAGACTTTTTTACAGCCTGGGCGGGGAAACCAAAACTCTATGTCATTGACAGAGCTGCTTCCCGTCAGCGCCATTGGCCAGAGACCCCCCCTCCTTCTCTGTATTCTCTGTATTCTCTGTAACTGCCCCACCCACCAAGTTTTTTTTTTTTACCCCTCAATTTCATGGATCTTTATCCTCTTTCACTTTTATCTTTCCAGTTCAGAAAGCACCTCACTATTTAGTAGAATTAGTTTTTATTTTGGTTCCTCTTTTCTTAAAACTTTGTTTCATCTTACGAGTGACAGGCAGAATTGTGACGGAAGCATAGGGGGAAGTTTGTTTGACAACAATAATTCTTGTTGGTTTCCTTGCGGTTGCTTAGGCAACACAAACAGCAGTGTCTGGGGAGAGTTGAGTTGGGGGTTGGAGAATGCAAATGGGGGCTTGGGTCACGGTGAACGTTCAGTCTGAGGATGTGATTGCCAAATTCCAGTTGGAAAAAATCGAAAAAACTTTTTTCTGTTGCATTCATTTTCAAAATTGTGGTGAAACTAAATATGGTTTTGCAAAAACAATCCTACAAGTTTGGGCTTATTTTAGGATAGATATTTGTGGAACAGGATTATGAATTTTAGGAAGAAACCGATCATCAACTGTCGTCGTAAAATATCAACAGGATATAACCGTGACCATGGTTACCGTGGTTTCTGAGGGTGAGTTCGAGGTCAAGTTCACAGTAGAGCCTTTTCTTTCTTTTAATAGTTTAATAAAAACTGACAAAGTATAAAAGTAGAAGAGACACGAATCAAAGTCTGTGGTCAATTATGACATACCAGTCAACAGCCATGTTTCCAAACAGAAAAAATGACATTTAAAGGTCAAACGGAGTTCAGAGTGTAGGTTTTCATAAAAAAATTTTTTTTAAGTTATACTAAAACAAATGTCAGGTGACTATTCTATGAACACTGAAACTGATTTTCCTGCTGTAACCATTTATTATCTTTGTGCTGGCCTTCACTTCCTAAGGTTTGGTTCACACTGGATGCAGGAGTGAGACAGACAGAGAAATCTGTTGATAATGATATTTAAAAACGTGAAAAGTTACAACCTCGTCCGAGTAAACAAAAAACGTGAGGTTTTCTGCCAGAGATAAAGTCATAATCATATTCATGGTGCGGGGAGACGAGTGAGATGCTTAGTGAAACACACCCAGTGTGAACACACATGTGAAGACGCGCACACAACACATCCAGAGTGAACCAGGCCTAAAGCAATTTCTGTAACGGGAATTTTTTTCTTAAGACTGCCCAGTTAAATCAAAAAGTTAATAATCATGGAGAGTAATGTGCAGAAAAACAACTGACATCTCAGAATTTGGCCAGAGGTTTTACCGACAAACTGTCCTGTTGCAATTATCCCTAAAAAGCAGGAAAAGATATAAAGTAACACCTACTTAATGTGGCGAACCTATGTGACTAACGAGCGTCATTATTGCCCTTGAGAGAGAATCTGATAAAACGGTGTCAA
Organism: Microchirus variegatus; assembly: GCF_963457635.1. Classification (NCBI taxonomy): domain Eukaryota; kingdom Metazoa; phylum Chordata; class Actinopteri; order Pleuronectiformes; family Soleidae; genus Microchirus; species Microchirus variegatus. Next base: position 14,467,969 of record NC_139808.1, read on the forward strand.
AGAGTACAATCAGATAACTGGTGTTTAATGTGAAAAGTTGAGATGACACTGACACGTGTTCTCTTCAGCACTGTCACACAATCTGCAGTGCATGATTTCATACGAAAGCTGCCACAGATGAAGGAGACAGTGATTAGCGATCAGTGAAATAGAGGTAACCACCACTCTGTTTAGATCTCCGTTGACATTGGGGCATGAGATAGAGAAGGTGTGACTTATTGGAAACATGGAAAGTGGGAAATGTGTCTCAGTCTGTGGTGGTGCGGCGGTACCAGAAACGGGCCCTGAAGTCGTCGCTGCAGGTCATGAAGCCGGGATTGGTGGGCGAGTGGACAATGCAGCGCACAATGTTGTTGTGTCCCAGAGACAACAGGTTTTTCCTCTCGGCCGTGCGAGAGTCCCAGCAGCACAGGCTGATGGTGCGCTCATCTGGCAGCAGCACGTAATCCTCCGTGTGGTTGAACACGCCCTGCGTGCGGTGCATCTGGCGACCACTCAAGCCTGCACCTGGAACAGCAGACGGACAACGTGTCACATGTTGAGAAACGGCACCTTTCCAACAACTCTCACTTTAGACAAACTTATTATTACAACTTGTTACATAAAAAGTTTGACAAACTCCACCATGCCCAGGCTGCAAATGGTTCTGAATGCCGCTAACAGTCTTCTAATCACTCACCAAAGAAAATCAATCCCATACTGAAATGGTTGCCATCGATCATTAACAGATCCCACTTTAAATTCAAATGGTTTGTTACCATAGCACTCAACAGATCTCCTTACCCCATATTCAGCTTTTAGGTCACTTTGCACCCGTGGCATCGTATGAACAACAACATTAATCTCATGTAATGTCATGCTATTGTGCAGACTCCTTTTTGCTTTTCCAAGCAGGGGAAGAAGTCATCTTTGACAAGCAGAAAACTGATAAAAGCAGAGGCAGACTGTGCAGTTTTGTTGCCGCTTTTACCTCAACTGTGCTCAGAGCCACCGCCGTATTTCAGCTCACGTATTTGCTGAGGCTGGAGCAAAGACGCATCGGAGACTCACTGCAGTTGCACTTCAGCTCGTGGTCACAATGCGTCTCCGACCACCTCCTGAAGTGGTTTTGCAGATCGGATAACAATGGTTATAGTGGTGTAAAAAAATATTTTAATTTAAGGCACATATCACCCTAAGATGGACACCAGTAGCCTCAGTTTCATTTTTCAGTCCACCATGTATCTTTGGTCTTTGATCAAAATCCAGAACGCTATATGTTGTGGTAAGCAAGAGAAACTATTTCTCCAAACAACTGCTTTGAATGTTTTAAGTTTGCCAAGTGGGTTAGGTTTTATTTATATGGATTTCATTTCTAAAATCTGTTTGATTGTTTTCCCCTCTCAACTAATATTTAAACATAACAGACAAGCCCATCCGATACAGCACTAGTAAAAGACAAGTAGGACAAAAAACGCATTAACTAACCATAATCAAAATAGCTGCGGTTTCTAGAGAGGAAACGTGGACATTTGGTTCCATGACCATTAACACAACTATGTCATATATCATGATGATGGCATGGCAGAAAAAGTACCGACAGGATATCACACATAAACCCCTCCTTTTTTATTGCTCTTACTTACATGAAATATATTGTTATTTTAATTACATTTTAATATTAAGTGTTTCTATTGTGGTTTCATGTTTTGTTTATAGTGTAATCAGTGTTGTTTTTCTGTATGAAATTGGTGAGCAAAAGACAATTTTCCACCTTAGTGGACAATAAAGATTTATTCTATTCTATTATTTTCAGAATAATGTCTGAAGCTACGATTGGATTCATAATGATGTGATGAAAGTGTGAAAACTGCAAAAAGCACAACTACGATTTAAACTTGTTCTGTGCTGTATATGAACATATACTATTTCCCTTCTAGCTGGTGTGAAGACCAAAGAACAAAAGTGCTTCTTTGCTGGCAAGCTAGAGGGCGCCATCAACACTGTCTTCAGAGGCATCAAACTCACAAAACTAATAATACTGGGTGGAATTTATGTGGTCAAAATATCACAACATAAACTGGCCTTTACATTTTGAGATTGTGGCACAATGTTTGCTGTTGCAAGTGGAAAAACTTGTGTGAAACACACGACACCTACACCAACTAGTCTGGTCACCAGTTCATGTTTTTTCTGTCTTGTGTATTTCTCCATGCATTTGTTTAAAACTCACCTCATATTAAGTGCTTTATTCATGTTTTGTGTGTTCACAGTGTTAACTACATTCTGAAACGATTCAGTTTATACATGTATACAATCACAGCATGGTAGTTATAAGATTTGGTGTCTATACTATGCATCTAAAGTAATTATATCGATGTTGTTCACATTATATCAGAACAAGGAGCATGGAGACTGCATGTTCTCCTCGTGTGTGTCTGGGTTTTCCTGTTTCCACCCATAGTCAGAAGACATGCAGATTTTGACGATTGGGAGAATTGGACACTCTTTCATGCAAAGGATGATTCCTGCCTTGAGCGCACAGGACCTGAGACACACGCTTGCTGTGAATCGTCAGGTGCTTTTCCTGCTGTATTCTCACATAGACTCCCTCAAGGATTATCCAGACCTTTGACCTGAAGCCTGACAGGAAAAGGTCTGGAGCAACTTCTGTGCTCTCAAATTAAGAAACTTTTCAGAAAACTTCATAGAAATGTGTGCCTTTGCATTTTGCTTGGTGCATTGATTTAAATTGCAACTTCATTTTGAAGGCCTTAATGACAAAAATAATCTTGCAAAAATGTCCATAAGCTCACAAGCTTATTAATTATATTGTATATTAGCTACGTGGATAATTTTAGTGGGTGCTGCTTGCCAGAGTATCTTTGGTTTTAAGTGGTGTGAAGTCATCTCCATTCACCACCTGCACTGGCGCCATGTAAATGTTGCAATGCTCAAATCTGACGCCATCTGTGGCTTGTTATTGTCAGTGGGACTTTTCTGTTGAATGACTGCTTAACTTTGCTGCATGCGTCATGCTGATTAAGGTTTGGTGTGGACAAATTCCCTGTATTTTATTCATCATGATTACTCCACAGATGACACAGTAGTTAAGAGCAACATGTCTTCCAACATATTTAGCAAATTGTCACCTTTTGAGAAGAGACGTCCATGTTTCTGGAACCAAAACTGTTTGTGGGGGTTTATTATTATTATTATTATTATTATTATTAATAATAATAATAATGTATTATTATTATTATTATTATTATTATTATTATTAATAATAATAATAATAATAATAATGATAATAATAATAACAATAATAATAATGATGCATTTTATTTGGAGGCGCCTTTCATGACACTCAAGGTCATGTATTTATTAGTTTTGCTTAATAAATACATGATATAAATGGTTTGTTAAGTTAGTTAAGATGAATTATCTGTTCAGATCAGTACTAAAAAGATTGTTAGCCTTCTAACACTTTGTATGAAAGTACACCATAAACAACAGTCATCTTTACCTGTGTACTTGACCAGCGTACGGCCTGTAGAGATCTCCCACAGCTTCACCACGGAGTCTTTGCCACTGGACAGGATGTATTTGGAGTTCTTGGAGAAGATGGCGGAGCAGACCTCTGCGCCGTCATGCGCTTTGTCGAAGGTGGTCACACAGCGGTTGGAAACGCCATCCCACAACTTGATGCTGCCATCCTTGCTGCAGCTGACATAGCTGTTGGCTGAGTGGTTGTAGCTGACGCCACTAATGGTGTCCGTGTGCTGGTCCAGTGGGTTGCAGGACACAAAGCACTGGAAGGTGTTGACATCGTAGAGGCGGAGAGTGGGATGTTGTGTTCCAACCAGCAGGAAGTCACCTGATGGGTGGAAGGAGATTGAACGCAGCATTTCTGCTTCCTGTGGAGATGAAAACAAGGTTAGACTGAATAGAGATGTGGTGATTGACTCACAGGCAAAATCATTTTTTGTCATGATGGAGTTCTACATTTGTAAAGCAACTGTCAATACAATGAATCATCCTGACCTTACATCTTTTCAATTAAATATTTATACTGGGATAAAACATGAAAATAAAATTTAAAAAAGAAAGAAATTGTGACCTGTATATATTTAAATGCTCTTTTTGCTGATGGCTTTGAGTAATCAAACAGTTTGAGGGTGTAATCTCTTGAGCCAGAAGCTAGAATCTGCTCAGTCGGATGGAAGGCAAGACAAGTGACTTCGTCAACGTGGTCATAGAGTGTCCGAATCACAGGGTGATTCTCCATGTTTTGCTGAGCGGTCTCATTCATCATCACCTGACATACAGAGAAACAAAAGGAAAGTATCAGACATCAGCCAGAATATATAACCTCATAATATCCAGTCCGTTCACCAAGATTCTCAAACAAGCCTCACCTCAATGGGCATGGCACTCTTGGCCAGCATGCGTTCAGTGTCTAGGATTTTTATGGAGGCATCAGCAGAACCAGTGGCGATGAGCTGGCCATCGCGACTGTAGGTGGCAACGCGGCACGGACCCTTATGAGACGTGACGTAGCAGGTCTCATACTCTGATGCCTCTGGGGACATTGTCTGGACGTCGGCATCAAATTCCAAATCGATACCCACTCCAGGTGCCACTGTATCCGAACGCCCAATGGCATACTGAACTGCACTGTCATCATTCTCCATCCCTGAAAGAGTTTGGAAAATGTATACACGTAGGGTCAATTAAACGTGCTACAAACACTTGGATTACTACGTCTTTGATGAAATTAATAATTCAACATGTTATTTTGACAATTCGCTTAGATGTATAGTCACATTTAAAAAAACCCAACATATTTTACTCAACTGCAAAAGTGCGTAGTGTATGGGGGTAATGCTATTTTCTCGATTATTCGAGTAATTATTTGGTCCATAGAATGTCATAAAACATTTAAAAAATATTGATCAGTGTTTCTCAAACCTGGAAATGACAATGTTCTCAAATGTTTTGTGTTGTCCAGGAACCAGAACCTGCATTTAATTCTTTTGAAAACCCTCAAACTGAATAATCGATTATCAAAACAGTTGACAATTAATTTAGTAATTGATTAATAATCGATGAATCGTTTCAGCCCTAGTAACGATTATTATTCAATTACTAAATTAACCGTCACCTATTTTGACAATTGATTAATTGGTTCGAGTGTTTTTTTAAAGAAACTAAAAGTAGCTTTTAGATTTTTCTACTTCTTAAGTGGGAATACATTCTTGTGCACCGTGTACCAAAGAAATCATTAAAACTTTGAGGGGAGGGGATGCAGAGTGTGTGTAAAGTACTATATGTAAACATTACAAAGGGATTTTATTTATCTTTTTAAAATATCATCAGAAAGTAGGCAGCCCCATGTGCCAGGGACCTCACTCACCTATCTTTGCCAGCTGCATCAGCTGCTCGGAAGGAGACACTACGGTCGGTGGCTTGACCTCGTTGATGAGAGTGTTGGCGATGTTGGTGTATCCATCATAGAGCAGTTGGCTGATGATGAGCCTGTACAGGTGCTGTCGGTCCTTCAGAGTCGGTTTGGGACGATACATGTTGGATCAGTGTGACCTGAGCCACAGTGTCGTCGCTGACAACGTAGCTAGCTGCAACAAAAGACAACAATGTATCTTAATAACTAAGGTACTACTAAACAAATAACTTGTTGTTCCATTTGCAGTAATGCAGCAGTACTGCATCAGTAATGCAGCAACGCTACTTCCACACACTCCCGTTAGCCAAGACTACACTGTTGTGTCCAGCTACAGTCAATGAATGGAACTTCATTAGCATGGCTGCTAATTCCGTTAGCTTCTATGCTACAGCAGAGACTGAGGGAACACAGCCGTCATGTAAGCGCAGGCGAGGCCCTGGACTGACGGAGTGAACAAACAACGTTATGTTTTCATTAAAAGCAATGGAGGGAACGTTATGCTTTCTATTTTCAATAAATACATACGTATATCTACCCTTCTGCAAAGTTCCAATGGCGCTTACGGACCGAACCAAAACGTGCTTTACGTAACTTGCGTCCTACGTCACAACCCTTCAAGGGAGGAAGTAGATTTTTGAACAGATTTTTCTTTTAAATAAACGTTACTTACTTACCAATAAAGTCTAAGGAACCTCGCTTAAAATAATTTATCGGTATTATCCGGTGATATTTTTTTTTGGACTTGATACAAAGAGCTTAACGGACACCCAGAGACACTGATCCATCTTTTCTGTTCTCGTGATCGTCAGTTGTATTTATTCTGGACTTTATCTATAATTACGTTGTACTCTGCTTATAGGATGTTTTATTTAGCTTTACAAACTACAAAACACGTGAAAAATGTTTGCAAAAGGTATGTATATCCTGTACTTTTGCAGTGTACTAATTTTACTTCAAATAAAAAATAAATACAAATAAAGTTTATTCTGAAATGTTAACAGCACATAAGAACATGCAAACAAAACTAACACAGTTTAGAGAGCAAAACAAATGAATGTAAAAAAAACAAAAACAAACATAAAGTGCGTTTTTGTTTCGTACATAAGGAAATGTATACAACCTGAAAACAAAACGGAATATTTGACTTGTTTATAAATTCACACAGACGTGAAATAAATGCAATAATCATTTTACATCAATTTCACTCTATAACTAATGCACAGAATGTTTAACAGACTACAAAATATATGTGGTTTAATAGAAAGATTTCCTGTGGTAAGGACTAAACACTTTTCTCCAGTCAGTGTTACTAACAAGATTTAATCTAATTATTACTTTTCACTGTTTTCTTGATTAGCGTTTTGATTTATGATTCGCACAAGGGAACATTGCTGTACGAGTAGAAACAATATAGTAACTATATAGTAATTTTAGTCCATCACACTAATGAAATTAAACAGCAGTGTCCACCCCTATATGAAGGTGTAAACTTGCCAAAATCACTCCACATACATGCAAGAGTGATGTATTTTTGTTAGACTACTGCAATTTTGACTCCTGGGTATGGTGTTAAGGCATTTTTATATTTCATTAATGATTTCACTCCGATACTGCACCGGCTCAGCATGCGGCATCTGCCTGCAGAGGGTGCACAAGTACAACATCTTCAAGACACTGGTGAAGAGAAGCCATAAAGTCCTGCAGGTTCACATCTTTGTTTTATTGATGTAATTGAAGCAGTTTTGTCTTTACAGCATGAAAATGACACACAGAGGCTACCCAGTGATACTACCAGATAAGGACAAAACAAAGACATGCATAGTTTACTGTTTTACACTGACAGGTAAATGCAGTGTTGTTAGGAGCCAGGTAAATGCAGTGTTGTCATTGCAACTGGTGCTGAAGGCAAAAAGTGGAGTGTGAGAATGCTATTCTTTAACTTCTGAAAAGAAATCATGCATGAGAGCATGTAAATGGATATAGACCTCCAGCAATTCAACACCCACACACGCAGTGTCCTTCTTGGCCATCTATCACTTCCTGAAATGTGGCCAAAAAAAGACAGAAATTAGATGTAATACCATAAAGATGGAGGACTGGAGCTCAGCCTATTCAAATCTGTCCTTTTCTCATTTATTGCACAGAATCACACAGAAGGACTAGTGAGGTAAAGTAAATATTTCACATGGATACTTTCAATCCAGAGCCATTAACTTCAAAGTACATTGCATTAGTTTTAATTAATTAATTAATTTGTTTGTTTGTTTAGCATCATGTTAACTCCTGTCGTCGTCATAATTAGTGGTGTAGTTGCTATCCTCACGTGGGTAAACCTTTAAACAACAGTACAGTTATGGACTACACACACACTTAATTTATAAACATTTCATCTGACTCATTCTTTACAAACATGAATATGCCTGGAACTGTTCTTCCACCCAGTAGGACTGTGAGCTATCTAAAGGCAGGAGAAAACACGCATGGTAGGAGGTGTCCTCGTTACCATGTCAACACAAACCATGCTCTCAGCAGACCAGCTTGCAGTTGCCTTGGAGACCAGCAAAGAGTCTGTAGCAGTGGAATGATATGAAAAGTATTTGTTTTCCTTCAGTGGATTTCATATGAGAATTTCAGGGCTGATCCCACACAATGACACATTGTTCAGAAAGCCAGTGAGTGTTGAAAACATCACTTATGTGAAGTGGTAATGAGAGTAGAGCACTCTTTAATGCCACCAAAGAGGTCGTTCATTTGCGAGACAAACAAACCAAATTATTACACGATTGTTCATTTAAAGGTCCACTGTGTAGATCTGTCAACAGCTGAATACACACACTGCTAAAAAAAAAAACAAGGGAATGCTTTAATAATCACAATCCATCCCCTAATTCATCAAATTTGCATGTGTGATTTCAGTGTCATCTTACTTTGTTTGAGCAGTGTAATAATTATGTTTTTGTTGATTTACCATCAACTGAAAATGAAATGATCTAGAATGTTGAGTCTTTGTTAGCTTAGGAAGAACCACAGTGGAGCCTTTTCAATGGAGGATCTGCCATGTTGGACCACTATGATTGTTTGACCACTATGAAACTGATCCCTACACAAATCCTGTGAATCCATGGAGTAATTTAAATACTTTCAGCATGTGAGACACTGTGCGTCTGCCAGTGAGCTGTGGGTGACCTGTTCTGCTCTTCTTGAGCTTTCGCCTACAGTATTTTGTTCTTGAGCTGTGTGCAGTTCCCAGCAAAATACAGATGATGCATTTTCAATATCTGTTACTTGAATATGTAACAAGCACAAAACATTTGGTACCAGTCTCTAAGTAAAACCATTGTAGCTTTGCTTTTTTTTGGGATATTTTCCAACAAAGCATTTATTATGAAACATTTGTTAGGTTGCAGGGCTTCAAGTTCATAGAGTCCTTGTATTTTGTTGAGTACAGTGGCACATTTGGGGTGCACAAGACACATCTGATCAATGATGTCACACAACATACAGTATGCATCCAATGATGTCCAGGCCTTACACAATTAAAGAAAAATAATTAGATGCATATTAAGTACAGGAGTGGGATGCACAATATTGGACTTTTTGCCGACATGTATCTCATATATGTTTCTCCTCCGTAGTGAAATTGACATAGTATTTTGCCGGTGAGGGTGCCATTAGTTCAAGTCGCTGATCATATTGGAGTATCTTGACACATTTGATAATGTTTGAGAATATACATTAAAGCCAATATTACACCTCGGTCCGGTTTTCTACTTGGTAAGTACAAGTAATTTGATTTGGTACTGGGACTAAGTTGTATTAAGCTGTGTTGTTATCGTATATATATGTTATAGTATATGACAATTAATCGTTTTGAATCTAGCTTTTCCTCATCCTTAGGGGGTCAAAGTGCTCAGTGATGGGAACAATTTACAAAATGTTCTAAAATTGTTCTGCTTAAGCCCCAACACTTGTGATTAAGACCATTTACTCTTAATAAAATATTTTGCCAGTACGTTTACATGCACAGTTTAATCGAGCTAAGGCCAGAGTCCGACTAAGTAGAGAAAATCGATTAATAGGCCACGTACGTCTGACTCCGCCCCCATAGGTGGTGCTCTATCTCTCTATAAGCTAGTGCATATTGAATCAGTTTCTTTTTGAACTGTACGTCACAGGAAAAACATACAGTGAGATGGACGGTTCTGTGGTTCTAAAGGGTATTCTCAGTACAGTACTGCAGTTTATACCTCCTTCTACTTCTGGGTCAAAGAGTAATCGTACTATGAATCACATTTTCCAGACATGTTAGTCAGACTAGGGCTAGCTCAATTTTAGTGAGACTAGTGTGTTTAAGAAAACTGTATTACTGTCTTAGTCCGACTAAAATCTGACTTTTAACATGCATGTAAATGCACTGAGTGACATCATTAAGTGAGAAGTAGGCTCATTTCCCATTGATTTTCATTCAAAGACTACCAGAGTCGCCCCTTGTAGCTATTCAGTATATTCTCACTTCCTGATTGGCCTCACAAGGCATAGTCTATAATTAAAACCAACAATAACTGGAGTACAAAGTGTGAACACAAAGGAGACAGTGTGATTTCATAAAAAACTGTTAGCATAAGCATGTGCAGCGAGTACTGATGCAAAGCAGCAGAATGATACATTGTGTGATGGGGTCTGTGGTTGGAGGTGGGAAATTCATTCCAGCCACTCACAGCTTATCCATTTGTTCTCTGCCTGAGAGAGTGAGAGTGCCACACATACAGTCAGGCAGCCACATCAACATGAGCTTTGCTGTGGCCTTGTCTGTGTGGGTGTATGAAATACAGTGTGTAGGAGGAAGTAGGTAGGTGGGGGGAGTATTTAAGTGAGCTCCAAGTCAGGTACTGGCTCAAACTATTGATGGTACAAAGTCAGTTAATCAGCCAACGTGACTGGTGAAGGTACGCCTGCCTCTGCAACTGCACTTCCTCTGCCACGGAACCACTTCTGCACAACACTCTGTGTGTGTGTGTGTGCGTACCTCCAGTCATTTGAGGCCTTGTGCACTTCAACTACTGCTTCACTTTGTGAAATCTATTTTTTTTTTTTTTTAAATTTTAACTTCTCCTCCGGAAGTCTTTGTTTCACAGACACCCCTAACCACCCCCAACCCACTGCCAGCCCTTCGCCTTCCTTCCCTCCCTTCCTCTCTGCCTCACCACTTTCATAGTGCATCTTTTCTCTCATTTGCATTTTTTCTGCTTCGTTGTGACAGTTCATATCAAAGAGCCGCGTGAGAATACCACAATGTAGAAGACTTGCACGGCCTGGATACAGGATCAGACTAAGAGTGGCTGTGAGGATGGGGTTGTCCATAGACGAAGACTCTCTTAAGTGGATACTTGTTACAGATTCAAGTGAAAAGCAAGACGGTAAGTGAATATTGTTGTTTTCTTTACAGGAAAGTTTATGTTTTTCTCAACTGTTGTCCTTGACTATGAGAGTATGTCTTGTTATTCTTACCTACACTGTTTGATGGGAACACACATGTCCACTTTATAAAGCAAGAGCAAGTGCTGGAGATAAAACTGGACAGTTATTAATTTATCATGAAAGAAATCTGAAAAATTCATTGTGATGCCTTCCATGTCCTCATAACAACCTGTGCTTTAGTACAGTTTGACCTCTCTTAATAGTTAAAAAAAAAACATCACACAGCCGTACGTGCTGGAGTTGCAGCTCTGACCTCTTTATATGGAAGTGAGGAAGTAAAAGCACATTACAGTAACAGGGTAAAGCTACATGTCAGAGTAAATAATATATAAATTAAAGTGCAGTCACAGTACTTCTCTTTTTTTTTTTTTTTTACAGAGAACTCAGTTGAATATACGAAGAGAGGCAAAGTTTCCTGGTTACAACAGCACCTCAAAAAGTGTCTAGCGTGGGCGTGCTCCTGCTGCACAGCTCACAAAGAGCAGCTATACTCCATGCCATCTGTAATTCTGTGGGTGAATTATGCAAAATCATCATACATGTAGAGGCGACATTGCAGCAACAGGAAATCAAATTTGCTTGCCTTTATCTTTTTTGTGAAGGTGGCTTTATGCTTTGAAAATCTGTCATGAGACAAATCTGCCACAGTGGAAATCGAGGGTGATGCCATCTAACTGGTGCAAATTGGTGACAGAAGCAAAAGCTAACGTGAGACACATTTCATTTAGAAAGATAAAGCCTCTGATAAGAGTATCTGATCTCTCTACCTCTCCCCCCTGCTGCCTTAAGTCCCTTTCCCCCACCATCATTCCCTGCTTCTCTACACATTGCTTTCCATGTTTTTGTCTCATCTCCACTGTCTGCATACACAGCATGCCCTCAGAATTGTATTCCTACACCACCTGCTGTTGAAACGAAACAGTAGAGATTTTAATGTCTCCCTTTTTCTTCGGGATTGGTAATCATGGGTATTATTACTCATCACAACATCAATCAGTTCTAGAAGTGTTTTTGTTTTGGTGCTGCGGAGTGGAAAAATACAAGCCAAAATCTAAATTGGATTACTTGCTTTATTTGGCATCTATCTGTCTACATTAAATGTTTAGTGCGATTAGGGGATTATTTCTCTCTCTTTCTCTGTTGTCGTAACAAAATATTCTCCATGGATTCTTAATTTACTCCTTTTAAATTGAGGCCTAGAATCTCAGACAGATCTAACAGTTTTGATCTAAAACAAAGCTGGGGTCTAATGAAAACTCCTATCTTACAGGTAATTAGAGACTTGGCCCTGGTACATCACGACAGCAGCAGCAGTGTTACCATGGAGACTGGCAAGCTGGGATGTGCTCCAGTGCACATCGGTTCTGTTGCAGCACAGACAGAGAGGAGGATGGACATCCAGGCTCCACTGACGGCTGTTTACATCCACACAGTGCCTACTCTACCAACACAGCCTTACCCACAGCTTCCTGCAGCTGCACAGGAGCCGGCTACACTCCATCTGGCCCTGCCGCTGACACTCCATATTGCCGGTGGGTTACAATCTCCACCGGGACTGAATCTCACAGCTGCTCCTCCTACAGCCAAACCCAAATCGGCAGGAAAGCACGTGTGTCCTCACTGTGGACGGGACTGTATGAAGCCCAGTGTGCTGGAGAAGCATCTTCGCTGCCACACAGGGGAACGGCCCTACCCCTGCACCACCTGTGGAGTTTCTTTTAAGACTCAAAGCAACCTTTACAAACATAAACGGACTCAAGCTCATGCCCGGCTCTCATCTGAGTCAGAGCAGAGCAGCATGGGAAGCATGGGAAGCCTGGACAGCATGTCCAGCTCCAGAGAGACTCAAATGTCCAGTTTGTCTCTGGATGAGCACATCGAGGAGTCAGGCAGCATGGAGAATGATGCCACACGATCTGCTTCTGCTGAGATTATGTGTGCAGCCAGTGCTACCAAGGTCTACTCTGTAAAGACACAAGGATATGACTTGACCCCTGTAGATCACAAGACAGCTTCAAAAGAAAATGCAATGGCAAGAAAAGAGGAGAAACCGATGAACAATGAACAACCGCTGAATGTTTGTCGACATCTTCCCCTTCAGAGACAGAAGGCCACTCTGTTCTCCAAGCAGTGGGAGAGTTCTGTGTCCAGAGGAAAATCACAGAGCCATGAGAGCACTGACTCTGGCTTCAGTGAAAGCAGTGACCACTACTCAAGTCCAGGCAGTGTTCTTCCTGAACACAGTATGGATTCTCTCACTGAATCCAACAAGGAGCACCTTGAAGAAACCACAGAGACTCACAGATCTTCAGAGCCAGGCCAAGGTGCACAGGAGCCCAGAGACACTGCGAGGGAACAGGAACAGAAGACACTGGAGGAGCGCATATCTAAGTTGATCTCTGAGAATACAGCCGTGGTGGAGGACAAACAACTGGAGAATGTAAGGCCACGGAAAACGGTACTTTCAAAGCAAGGTAGCATTGACCTTCCTATGCCATACACGTACAAGGACTCATTTCACTTTGACATGAGGAACAGTAAGACTCAGAATGTGGGGTTGCAAAGAAACAGGAAGCCTGGGTTTTATAGCTCTGTGCCCACTCAGCAGTCCACCACCATGGAGCATGCCCCGTTAACGCGAAGCAACTCCCTCCCCTTTAACGTTACCCTTCTGCAGCCTGAGAGGAGCAGCACCGCATCTTCTTTTCAAAGAGATTATCTAAATCTTGTCCGCAGAGGAAGCTCTGGCCAAATCAATCCTGTGAACCAACAGTCATCCACCCACCGCCCCCTGGTCAGACAGACAGCCGTAGACTGCAACCACGCAACAGACGGTCTCTTCATGAATTCATCTGTGGAGGAGGCAAGCACCAGCAGCCTAAGCTGTGATGGGGATGGCAGTGACATTTGTGGAGAGCCAAGCAACAGAAAGTTCCGGAGGAAGAAATCGCAGAAGTTTGCTTACAACAAGTGGTACATGTACGGGGGCGGGACATTTAAGAAGCTGTACAGTACAGAGAAAGGTGTGGATAACAATGCGTTAAAAGGCAGGACATGTACAAACCTAGAGCATGAAGGATCACAAAAAAGGTCGTCAGCTGCTTCTAAGGAAACAGTAACTACAGGCTCAGTGATAAACATCACAAGCAGCAGGCCAACAGTTTGTCATCAAGGCTGTCCTCCTGCCAAGCAGGCAATGGTCTCCGCTGTGGATTTAAATGTAAGATCTAACCCGCATTACTCATCATGCAGCTCTCTCAAGACTCCGATCCACAGAAATCTGTCACTGTCAGTTCTGCCATTATCTTCAGTTGGATCATTGGTTAGCCACAAAACAGACAGTACATGCAGCATAGAGACAGGGGCATTGATTAATGAAGAAAAATGTGCTGATTCCACCCCTCACCTATGTGAAGCCCAGGTTCCCTCTGATAGGAAAAAGCAGAGAACTGATGACAAAATGGCTAGTCAGCCGGACCCAAACACACTGACTCATCTCCCTCGATCTGCCATTGTCAGTGCACCTGAGCAGGAAACAAACTTCAGGTATAGCAATCTCCAAAAAAATCACGAACACAATCAGCTCAAACCAGCCCTCTTCCCTTCATACAAAATGAATACAAATGCACTACCTCTTAGCACCCTGACATCCACTTCCATCCCCTCCACTTCCAAGACTAACTTCCTACCCAAGTATCAGCTCAAGTTACCTTCTGCTGCTCAGCCTGATTCGAATACTTCATCACATGTTGTGGACAAACAGTCAGGAGCTGATGGCTGTACTTTCAACTCTTCTCTGTCAGATCCAACTGAGCTAACCTCCCCCTCGGTCACAACTCCTGAAAAGACGTCTTGTGATTCTGTCACTTCACAACTGATGCAAACTTGTGATGTAAAAAAGGCCAACGCTTTCGGTTCCACACAAGCCCAGCTTCTCTTGCCTTGCACAGCCACAACCATTTGTCAAGTTGAAACATCACAATTCAGTGACAATGTGACATCCAGTACAACTGTGGTGCACAGGCAATTTGCAGGAAATCCAACAAATGCAACCTGCCCACAGGACTTTCAAGCAGAAGAGTGCAGCACTTTGTTACAGCCATCTAAATCTGCACCTGTGCAGTTACCCACACCTGTTGTATCCGTGGTTGGGAACTTCCCTTCCATATGCACCACAACCACAGCTAAAAATCAGACATGCGATGCTGCAGGTGCAGCCTTCTCACAATTTCAACTTAACTGTAGTTCTCCTCTTCAACACTCACAACTCTTGCCAGCGCCAGATCAGTTAAATCCTGAAAACAGAGCATACGCCAGGCAAAATACCCCAAAAGTACCATGTCATGTGGTACCATTTGACCAATCGCAGCCAACAGCTCATAATGTGTTTCATGTTCACACAGCAGACCTCCAGATCTGCCTTCAGATCATATCTGATGAGCAGCTAGCTCTCATTGCACCACAGATTGAGCGGCAAGCAGAAAGCAGCATCGCACAGACATCTGACATAGAAGCTGCAGAAGGGACCCAGAATAAAACTCAAAGCTGTGGTGCCACGGGAAGTAGTAGTGAGATAAGGGACCATCTAGCTGTCAGTGGACATCAAAAGGAATCGGACCAAAGTGAATCTTTACCCACACTGAACATGGAGAGAATGAAACCATCACTGTCTGGCCTGTTTGGGAGAGCACAGCCAAACATCCAAATGACTGAGCACAACAATTCCAATCAGGCAACAGTATCAGCTGCATCTCAGCATCCTGAAACTCTCAGCTTGATGCTACAGTCACACAAATGTAGTAATATAACCGAGACTCTGAGCTCTTCAGGTGATGTCGTGTCAACTGCTGCTTCAATTCTTCACAAAGCTGTACAGCCAGGAAGGGATCAAACTTCACAGGAGGAGCATGGCCTTTCTCTGACCCACTCTGCTGAGGAGCAACTATTGCTGGATAGGAGAGTCAGTCACGGGGGATTGGTCGTGCAGGCACTCTCTAGCCAACACAAGCTGAACATGACCTGTCTGTCTCTGAGCTCAGTAAATCAGAATACCATGGGAAGTGAACCACAATGCAAAGAAAGCCAACAAAAACTTGAAAGTCAAGGAGCCTCATGTAATGTTAGCATACCGGAATCCAAGGGAGAAGCCCTCCCATCTCTGCAGATTGGTTTCAATAAGGCTGCTGATGTTGCATGTGCTGATGCGTCAGTTTGCCTTTTATCCATCAGCAAAGTTACGAGACAGTTAAACTCACCAGCATCCATCTGCTGCAGTAGTCCTCCGGAAACTACATCAAGTCAGAATCCATCCAAACATGAACCAAAACAATCTCCGGTCAACTCAACTGTCCTTTTACCGCAAACGACCCTCTCTGATTCACAGGAAGTGACCGGCTCAGTCCACTCAGAAAAACAAGAGGAGCCGTTTACGTCGGTGTCCTCGAACACTGAGGGGGGAAGACCCAAAGACGCTCCATCTGTGCTCACAAGTATACAGAGTCCTGCTGCAGGTATATATGAAACATGTGAATCATCCATATTGTACATGAGCCGAAGGATATAAGCTGAAGAGTGTGTAATGCAATGTATATTGAGTTTAAACTAGCATATTTTTGTGGACTATTTTCTTTTAGTTTTAGGATAGTGCAGAGATGATCCTCTAAAATGGTTACAGTACAGCCAAGGCAGTCACAGGTTTCAAGTGTCGATCAGTGAAATGGTTTTGATTCAGTAACTCACTTCTGGAAAATAAGAATTACACTAACTCAACCGCACGTTCACGGTGTACAGTTTCTGGTAACGTGGAGCCTCACAGTGAAGTACTATCAGAGCCACCGCTTAAGTTTGCAGTTTAGAGATAACATGACAAACATCTGCCAAATGTAGTAACTCCTGCACACTGCAGTGAGCTTTCATTTACTGTGTTCAGTTTCAGTTTGTTTCAGAACAAACTTCAAATCTGAAATAAATGTCACCACAAGATGGCAGTAAATGATTACAGATTTGTAGAGATCAGGCCAATCTCAACCACAGTTCAACAGAATCATCTTTGTGGATAAAACCTCAACTTTTCAATCAAAGTCTTATCTTCATGGGGAAATTCAAAGAGTAGACCTCTGACATCCAATCCAATTTTATTTATAAAACAGAAACAGCTGAAACAAAGTGCTGTAGAGCAGGGACACATACAATATAGAAACCTAAAAACAAACAATAAAATACCTCTAAAAAAATATAAAAACAACACGGGTAAAAGCAATAATCGCACAATAAAAACAAAAATAACAGGTAAAATCATCATCTCATACTGGGTCAAAAGAGTAAAAGTGGCTTTTAAGATATGTTTCATAAATAGAAGGTGAAGGGGCCTGTCTAACATGCAAAGGAAGATTTTTCCACAATCTCGGAGCAGCAAAAGAGTGACCTTAGAGCCCCAAGAGTAAGGGTGAAGCAGCTCAGAGAGGTAAATCCGAGTGGGGCCAAAATGGGTGTTATGTGTTCCCTCTTACAGGCTCCAGTTAAAAGACGCACAGCAGCATTTTGAACAAGCTGGAGACATGAGAGGGAAGACTGGCTGACTCCAAAATAAAGTGCATTGCGGAAATCCAGGCGAGATGTAATAAAGGCATGGATTACTGTCTCAAAGTGCTGCAATGAAAGGATAAGTTTTACCTTTGCCAACTGTCTTAAATGAAAAAAAAAAACGAAAAAAACGGGACTTCGCTACTGCACAAATTTGACGATCCAATTTAAAATCACTGTCCATCTTAAATCCCAGATTTGCGACTGTAGGATAAACATGTAGTCCGTAAGGCGTTCTTCCGCTTTAAGGGTTCATAAATCTGTCATCAGCATAACAGTGAAAGGAGATACTGTGTTTTTAAAGAATGCAACCAAGAAGGATTGAAGCAAATAAAGTGAAAAAAGCAGGGGCCCTAAACTTGACATATATTGTCCTTGTTTATTGAATTACTTTATTTACTTTACTTTATTATTACATTAATGAATTAATTGATTGGAGTAATTTATGTGTTTTACTATGATTGTCCATATTATGATGACATGTGAGCTTACCCCAATGCTTTTTATGTGTTATGTGATACCCGTTACATCACCAAAGAGCAGTTTAACCACTTTCTAATTTCACAGAGCTAAGAGAATAACAGAGTTAAAAGGTCATCTTGGGCAGCACAGGAAAAACAAAGACTGTTACTTTAAGACATCCATTCCTAATGGCACCTAATGGCTAATGTGAAACTACAAAGTAAGGCTGCTAAAATATTGTGAACCTATGCAACCCAGACCAGAAGACTGGACTGAGGGGGGGGGGGGGGTCCCCTCTCCAGCTTTAGTTTTCTAACAAATTGACTGCTTTTCATTTGTTTGTCTTTCCCTAGGGCTTATTGAAGGAGACTCCCTGTCAGAATGTAGAGCCCAGAATGAGTTACAGACATGGGGCCATGGGCAGTCAGACAGTGCACACTGGAGGCCAAAGGCAAGCCAAGAGGCTGGAGAGAGAATAGATGGGCAGAGAAATGGAGGAGCGATGTTAGAGGATAAGAATGGAGGAACGAAGACAGACCAGGTGCCAGGTCAGAAGGACAACATGGAGTTGAACTGCAGATACTCACTTTTATCTGACGTGACAAAGCCAGAGGTAAGATTGAAATTTGTCTTCGTGTTGTCGTAAATGCACCTTTAAACTCTGCCATAGCGTCCCGTCTCCCAGTAGATTTAAAACACAACATGGAGGTTCAGGAGACATGAACTGACCATCATTCAAGTTCAAGAAGTCAGATTCAGAGTCAGTAAAGTTTCTCTTTTGAGTGATAGAAAAACGGAAGACTGTGAAAATGTGGGGTGCAGCTGAGCTTGAGATTGTGGTTTTCCTGTTGCATGAACCGTGCCCCCACAAATATCTGTGACATTCTACAATGTCATTTTCAACAGTAATTTTCTTTTTTTTTCTTCCCCTCAAATTGTAATATACGTTTGTTTAAATGCTCATAGACATGTGTCATATTGTCAATTCATGAAATCACCCACTGTAAAATTCTATATGATCCATAAACCTTGAATATCATGTAGATACTTCACTGGGTGCAGCTGTGAAGAGAGATATGTGCACCAGGCCTGCACATGTCTGCCACGTTTCTGTAATCATATCAGCTGTGTGGACATATTTTAAGATGACAGAAGTAAAAAAAATAACATTTCATGCAGTTAGTAAAATAAATAAATAATAAATATAAAGAAGCAGAAGTAGAACATTCGTTGCACATATCTAGCTTTGTTTATAAAAATGACTTTGACTATCTGCACAAAATGAGTTACAAGTTAGTTGCTACTTTACAGCCCATTGCTGCACACATCTTCAAATCTGCAACAATAAAATGTGTCAGTTTACATGTGCAGCGTGTTAGAATGAGTGAGAATTAATGACAATGAACGGTGAGACTAGAGGACTTATCTGCTCACCCTTCTTATTCCTAAGCATGTCAGGAAACTACGGTGGCCAGAAAAGATTTGAACACTCTTTTTCAACTCTTTCCACTGTCCCTGCTGTTTCCTCTCTCTTCCTTGTTTATATATGCTTAAAATTTATTATGATTTACATTATAAACTAAAGTCCCTTTGGGCTACTGTAGAGACATATGAGCTCAAGATGGCAGACCCTCACCTCAAAAGGCTAACCTGTCTGTCACTCTGCCTCTTACCCCATTTAGAGCCATCTCTAAATCATAGAGAGCTCAACCACATGAAAGTAGTGGTGTATACAACCAAGAGGACATGGTGGACAGACTGCGATCAGATTTTAAATGCAAACGTGTTGTCAATGAAAATACTAAAACTATGAGGGTGAAACAATATTCGCACACAAACCTGCGAGGCAGCAGTTGTATGGCAGTTGGTAACCATTACCATTAGTAAATAAGATGCTTTCTTCTCCTTAGTACTCTTGTTTTTCAACCAGAGCGAAAAGACAAGACCACTCCAAAAGTTAGCGATCACAAAAACACAGCATTATGGCTGCCTTCGATATTTTTTTTGAACAAGCATAAAAGAGTGGTCTCAATCAGTGCTTCCCAATCCTGGTCCTGGGGACACAATGCCCTACATGTTTTAGATGTTTCCCTGCATGCTCCAACACACCTCATTCAAATAAGTGGGTCGTTATCAAGCTTCTGCAGTGCTTGATAAGCTTCTCAGAGCCTGTCAGTATACTATGCTAATAGGTGGCTGTCATGTCTGTCATCTCTGTCCTTACAAAAGAGCTCAGAAGCTCCATCCTTTATTAGGTAACCTTTACTAAAACACTGTTTATGGTATCCATAGAGTTGAAAGATGTGTTTGGGAAAGTATAATAACCATTGAAGTAACTGTTCTCCATCCAAGTGTTATTGTGCATACATAAGCATATACAGTATATTGTAGTTTGAGAGTTTAAAAGTACAATCATCCAAACTCCAACAGAGGAAAAAAGGGGCCATGAGTTTAGGGGAGGCTGTAACCTATCAAGTGTAATGCTGCCTATCAGAGATAAAAACACAGTGTTTGTTTTATACTGTACAGTATAAAAGTCTTAGGCCACCATTAGATTTGTTGTTTTAACCGTACTGTAACGACCACACAGTGTAGTTATCTCTCTCTGTCTCTCTATATATAATATTATTGAAAAAGACATGCACAAAATACAAGAAAGATGTATGCAAATGTAAAATAATACATTTTCAGCCTCTGCTGGTTTAAGTTTCAAGTATTTAGGATAACCTACCATTACACTTCAACAATAGCACAAATCTGGCTCTCCAAAACTGCAGTGGAACTCTAATTAGAGCCACACAGTGGAACACATGCAAACACTAACACTGCAAGCGAGTTGCTGGTTCATGTCCTGGTCGTGGCCTTTCTGTGTGGCTGTGTGGATTTTCTCTATGTTCTCCGTTTTCCTCCCACGTGTCTAAAAAACACTCTAAATTGCCTTTAAAATTGATTTATTCAAGACACGCTTGAGCATTACATACACATGTTGTTGTAAAAAACAGCTTTCATGCACACCATCCCACTCTAAATGCAAAGTTAACAGTTATTATTTATTTTATTTTATTTGAATTCATTACTCACTAGAGACCTGTGAACTGTGGAAGGAAGCCGATGAGATGGTCGAGGTCAAAGTCTGTGTGTGTGATGCGTGAATTTAATATTCCTCCTTGTATTATTTTAATTAACAGGGAGAAGATATCGAGATCAAGGTGGATTCCTTTAAAGATCCCTGGCTATCTGAGCAGCATCTTTCCCAGACACACTCAGGAATGTCTGAGTATTATCCACTGAGCCCCCAGGAAGCTCCAAGCACGTCAAATAACCTTAATGTACCTGCCAGTGGCAGTCAGATGAGCCACTTCAAGTCTCACCAGCCCCCACTGGAAATTAATATGTATTTCTCACAACAACACTGGGAAAGCAGCAGCAGCAGCAGCATCCATATCCAACAAGAACAAAACCTAATGGAATCTAACTCAAGCCACTTCACCCAATCAAAGGAAACAAACAATTCTTCTTCACTAGTGGAGTCGAGCCCTCTGCAAACAGATCTTCTACATGAGGACCAAACGCAGGACCAATCCATTCAGCTACGAGATACTGCAGGTAACAACAGCACAGCAGCAAGCCATAGTGCAGATGTAACATTAGACAGTCACAAAAGTCTCTCAATGGATGTGAAAACACAATCCACCAGAATTTCTGATTCTCTTCAAGTCAGCAGATCCTCTGTTGGATGGACGGGAAACACCCAAGCATCACACAACAATATGCTGAGTAATACAACTGGGGCCCCATCAAAGCCCTGTGCATACCCAGAACCTGAGCAACACACTGAAGATCAAGCACCAGATGAGTGCACAACACCCAGCAGTAACTCTGGGAGACATGACACTGCCAGCAAATACCAGTCTTTTTTCACGGCGAGTCAGCTCCATGCTGCTGAGAGTCTGACCAGTGGAGTGCGGCCTGTCCAAAGCTGCCAGGACTACACAGAGGACAGCAGCAGCAGCGACGACGAAGGGAAGCTGATCATTGAGCTATAGGGGGAACGCACACATTTGAAGTTGTATTTGGTGTAGATATGTTTATTTTTTGTCAGAGACAGGGGAAATATTAATGGCTGAGCTAAATATGTGAATGTAAAGAGCCATGTATTTTCACCTGTGGTTATAAATAAATACATATAAATCAAAGCTCACTGCTCTCCTTAATAAGGTATTATGTAATAAAGTGGCCATGTAAGCCCATCTGTAGCTTCAATGTTCGAGATGTTGTCTTGGCTGTAACAAGTGGTTATTTGAATTAGTATTTGCCTCTTTTTTTTTTTATCATTTTCATCATTTCATCATTCTCCCCTGGCATTAACCATACATTGTTGCCCAGAAAACTGCTGTTCACTGGATATTTCTATCCTTTTCTGACCATTCCCTGGAAGATCATCTGCTGGAAGTCCTAGCAGATGATCCGTTTCTGAAATACTCAGACCAGCTGCTTGGTTTGAAGAATACAGGCATGAAGAGTACAAGAATACAATGCATTGAGTTGCACAGGTGTACCCAATAAAATGGCCAGTGAGTGTACATGGAATCCGTAGAAGGACTGGTTGTTAAAATCCCTGGAGTATCAGCACATCAATACCACACATCATCAGTTGTGCACCTTGTTTTCATTGGGTGATTCGGCCTTTTATCACAATACACCCTCATCCGAGGCTGATCAGACTTGGGTGTGTGTCACACTGGAGGCCCCAGGCAGTCATTTGGCAGGCCGAACCAATAAAGTAGCCAGTGAGTGTACATAAATAATAGCTGATGTAGGCAAAATAAAAAAGCCCCTGTTGTGCAAAGGTTTCTAAATCTGCACATGTTGTGTGACTTCACATCTCCTCACACATGCTTATATGCCTGTGTCACTCATTCTCCGTCGCTAATTGCCACTTTCTAACACTCTTACCTTCCCCGTTCGCACCTGTGTGTGTGAGTCATGCTCACACGCTGCACGATACACATTAAGTCGATTTCTGCTCACACCCACGCACCGGCTGAAGAGGAATGACCCCTTTTCTCAGTCTGGGTTTTGTGATGAGTCAGCAGCTATGATTAGACATGAATCTCTCAGGAACAGGAAATGGGCGGACGTGAACAATTCGGTACATAAAACCACAGCTATGGCTCACCCCGTCTTCAATCCTCAGCCCATTAGTGGTGATAAAACCTTTTGGTCTGACAGGTGTATGTGTGCAGTATAGTGAGCTGCAGTGAATCTGCTCAGGCCTGTTGACATGACAGACGTGTTTACGGCGCTGTTAACCAAGGGCACGAAAATGTGCGGCTGTTTATGACTACAGTAAACAGCTGCACATTACAGTGTTTTAGTATTGTTGTATCTATTTATCTACGTTTTTTTTGTCGCTGTTTTATTTAATGGCCTACAGGCTGGAAGAGGCTTTGGTTGTTTCTATGGAAATAAAGCCACATTCACACATGTGTATCACTGCAGCAACTAATTAAAAACAGTTTATAGTGAAATTGCTTAGGAGCTGGTTTGCTCCATTTACAATCAAAATAATTGAATCAGTCCGTCTAGTTCCAAATCATGCAATTGTCTCGCCCCCCTCCCCCTCCCTCCAAAGCTTGTGAAATACTTATCGCATCTTGGCCTAAAGGGCTTCATGAGGTTTGGTAATGGTTGCACACTGTGAAGATCTTTTTTGTTGTTTGTTGTTGTTGAGATCCTCTTTACACTCTGACAGTCATCAAGAAAAAAACTGTCCGTGGGAAAAAAGCTGATGATCCTCACAATACTCAACCAATAATTCAGTTCAATAACTGAACCTCAGAGACACAGAGACAATAACCAGGTTCAAGGTTTGCGACAAATCACACAAAGTTGGCAGAGAAATTGCAGTCAAATGGAGTCAAAACTAAGTTGCACACAATAAAGTTGCTACAAAATAAAACGGGAAACTCTCTCTCAACTCTCAAGGAAAACAGAAAACCAGAAAGAAAGAAACAAAAATCCCAAGTTTAAGAAAACTTGAAGAACAACAAATACTACAATGAAAGTGACCTTTCAACTTTTGCTGCTCTCCTTCTGTCACACATCACCCCTGACAAACATCTCCACCCACTCCACCCTGCTTGCACTCTCTTCTTCACCTCTATTGTGCACTGTCCATTGCTTTGGATGGTTGACCCCAGGTATTTAAGCTCCTCCACTCCACTGATCATTCACACACTGGTATTCTGTCTTGCTCCTGCTAACCTTCATTCCTCTCCTCTCCAGTGCAAACCAACAGCTCTGTAACCATTCTAAGGCTATTAAGACCAATTACAACTCATTATTATAAATTGAAAACAGGATTATAAAACGTCTATTAAGTTGAGCTGCATCTTAAAATGATCAGCAGACATTGCTTGTGTAACGAAGTGTGTTCCACATCTTTGGTTGATAAACTGCAGATGACTTTTGGAACGTTAATCAAGCCCACACGATAAGATCTAATGTGACACTTGGCAATCAGAAATGGAAATGGAATGCAAATGACCTCAAACAAGGCAGTCATGTTTCCCCCAGTGCCTGTTGGTTTGATTTTTGTCTTTTGTCAAAATAGCAGTTGATGCATTGTCACTTGTTTTATTGTTTTACATGCTACCAATGTGTGTATTGTGATGACTAGTGTGCTTTACTGTCACCTTGTAACTGTGTAGAATTTCTTCTATGCAGAACTTAATGGGGACCTTTGTGAAAAATCCATCCAATCATCTTCTGCCACTTTATCCTCCACATGAGGGCCACAGGGAGAGCTGTGCCAATCCCTGCTTATCGGGTGATAAGCGTGGTACACCCTGGACAGGTCAGCAGTCCATCACAGGGCTAATCCCCATATTGCATGTTTTTGGACTGTGGGAGTAAGCCAGAGAACTAAACCCACATGGGGCACACACAGGGAGAACATGCAAACTCCATGCTTGTTCTGACTGGGTCGTGAATCTGGGTCTTGCTGCAAAGTCAAGAGTCTTTGTGAAAAATGTGAACTCTAATTGACAATACATTTGGCTATATTGAATATGTTCTTACTCATAGCTTGATACATAGCTGTGGGCTGCTTTAAGAGAACTTAAAGTTAATATTTTACACCCTCTGCACTCATACCATCACTGGACTTGGCTTCATTTGGATCTGAAGACACCACATGGCGTTTGCTGGTCTGTGAAACAGGGGAAGCTCATTTCAGGCCCAGTTATTTAAAGGTCACATAGAGTGGTCCTGTTGCACATATATGTTAGTTATGGAGGTCTACTTACATACATTAACTTGTTTTTATGGTCAAAAACCTCCTAGTTGCTGGAAACGAGCCGATAGAAATATGTCCTTTTTGAAGCACTTGTCAGCCGCACTATTTCAGACATAAATCTCGCCTGAGAAGACAGACTGTGTTGTGATTGGCCAGTACCCCGGAAGTGACATTCGGCACACCCGCTCTCAGAAGCGCAGCTCCCCCTCTGGAACGGTGGATGCACTGCTCCTCATTATCAAAACATTGTTTTAAAGGTACAATATGTAGTATTTATGGGTTAATCTAACCCAAAATCCACTTTTTTATACATATTATGTGCTCCTGCATTGTCTAGTCGCTGTATAATAGTTTCATTTTCGTAGTGTTTCAAAAAGTCATGTAAAATTACATGACCGCGGACCGCGGTTGCATTGCCACCGTTACCAGCGAGACGCCATGTTTCTACTGGAGCCTGTAAGGACAAACGCGAGAGAACAAAACAAGCGTCTCTTTACTTGCAGCGGAAGTCCCGCCTCCTCTCTCTCCGCTTCGTCTGCTACGGCCGTGGTAGCTCGCCCTCTCCCTCACCTCACGAACCTCATCTGCTGACACGGAGAAAGACAACAAGGACGACATTTGACCAGCTGCGGATACCGTAGCGCTCAGGGAAGGGAGGGGGTGAGCAGAGCAGCAGGTCTTTGTTGTAAATTTCAGCCTCTCCTCTAGATGGCACTATAAACTACTTATTTCCCCTTTAACAGTGTTTAAAAATAGCTTTGTCACGACTCCCCGCCGCAGTCCCTTTTATGACTTTGACCCGGAGTCAGACCCAGAGTCAGAAGACACTGTCACTCGTGAAACACCTCCACAACGGACGTTACTCTTCTTCTGCGGTTCAATGTACGCAACCGGATGTGCCCGGACTAGTGCCCGGAGCAGGACGATCTGCTGTTCCGGAGAACCGCTGTTTATGTAACTATAACGGGATTTTCAGAGATCTCACTGAGCCCGAATTAGTGTTACAATAAAACACAACGTTCTCAGCAATGGCTGAACTGTTTGTTTCGAAACTTCAGGGCTTCATAAACAAGGTAATGACGCAGATACACACTAAAAACAGCGTTAATTGGAACTTCCGGTCTAGTTCCGCTTTAAGGACTA
Organism: Microchirus variegatus; assembly: GCF_963457635.1. Classification (NCBI taxonomy): domain Eukaryota; kingdom Metazoa; phylum Chordata; class Actinopteri; order Pleuronectiformes; family Soleidae; genus Microchirus; species Microchirus variegatus. Next base: position 14,494,377 of record NC_139808.1, read on the forward strand.
ACAAACAACTGGAAAAACGAAATGCAATAATTATGTAAATCTGAAATAAGGAAATGCTATAATAGTAAAATAGTTTTCTAGTCACACCTCAGAAGCAGACCTCAGCTCAAAGATCTCCACACTTGTGTTCAAGCACCAAAAACTTGACTATGAACACATTACTCTGTTCAGTTTGTAATTATTGTGAATAATTTAGACCACACAGGATTTAAGTCATAAAACAATGTGGGCTGGAAGGAGCAGCTCCATTCTGTGTTTTGTTAAGATTCTGTACGCTATGGATTTATGTGGAATGGGGGCCTCAATTGCAGATCATGCATTCCAGTGCTTTTCAAGGTAACTTTTGAACACATTGCAGAATCAGCCCACCAGCACGACACTCGATAATGCCTGTGAATTTTATGTCAAAATACAAGCAGGCTCCAGAAAAAAAACATTTGTGCTGATACAAATGCAAGATAAGATCTACAAATGGTCCATTAGTAAAAAATTGCAGCTCATGATGAATGACTGATGGGGTCCAGCACTAGCCTGAAGGAGGTCATGGTCAGGTTTGAACTGAACATCTTTCATCTTTAAATCACCTTTTTTGCAAGAGCTTGTATTTTCAATGCAATCTGTCTGTCTATTATCAGGATTACTGAAATCCTACTGAATCACTTGACTTCAAAACCTGGTAGGGAGGAGTGTGGCCCGAGGAAATATCCATTACATTGTTGTCATGACATAAAACCAATGATCCTAGACTGAACAAGACACTAGACAAGTCTAAAAAAAAGTAGAACATAGATCCGATTAAGGTGAGTACATTGAGTTCATGTGCTTTTACATTGTGGTATTGTTTTTCAACTGTTCTGCGTATTTAAATAATACAGAGATTAGTATGAAAAACATTCTGTCAAATGCAGAGCTAATTAATATATAGTGGGCACCTGCGCTCAGCCAAAAATATTATTACTTGAATATATTTTACGAGGTTCACTTCTATTGCAGCCCATGGTCTTCCCCACTCTTTCCCATTTCATTTTTTTCTCAATCAAGGCTTAAAATGCCAAAACACAGAATTTGACACAATAAAATATTATGTTTGTATGTTGGCAGAAAATGTTTAAAAAGCAGTGTGTTAAAAAAAAAACCAAAAAAACCCACTGGTTGTTGATTTAGAATGCATCCGCATTTTGGAGCATAGTGTTGTTCAACTTGATTTCATACAGTAACATTTACGCAGGGCCAGCTGGAACATATCTGACAAGTTAATTTATCATTTGAGCTCCAAGTCTGAAATTTGAACCTCAGTTTTTAAACTGATGTTTACTTCAATGAGATTATAACTATTTCCAATGGAACAAATAGTCTTAGCAAGTTTGGTCATGGGCCCACGGTTGGTGTAGTGGTTAGCACTCTTGCCTTTGCAGCAAGAAGACCCGGGTTCCTGGGTTCGAGCCCCGTTTGGAACAACTTTGGAACAAGGGTCTTTCTGCAAGGAGTTTGCATGTTCTCCCCGTGTGTGCGTGGGTTTTCTCCGGGTTCTCCGGCTTCCTCCCACAGTCCAAAAACATGCGATATGGGGATTAGGTGAATTGACCACTCTAAATTGACCGTGTGAGTGTGAGTGAATGGTTGTTTGTCTATATGTGGCCCTGCGATGGACTGGCGAACTGTCCAGGGCGTACCCCGCCTATCGCCCAATGTCTGCTGAGATAGGCACAGCACCCCCCGTGACCCTCTGGTGGAGGAAAAAGCGGTAGATAATGGATGGATGGATGGATGGAAGTTTGGTCATGTTGGAAATCACCATATGAATGCCAAAAGAAGGATATGTTTCTGTTGTGCTTTTATATAAAAAAAACCATTACAAATTGTGTTTGAAATTACATTCACTGGGTCATCACTGCTTAGGACAAATAGAGATGGTCGATGTCAATATGTCATCACATGCTTTGAACAAAAAGCTTTTTCGTTTTCCCTCTGTGATTTATATACATATATATTGGTATATATACATAGATAGATATCTATCTATATGTGTCATAATATAATTTTAGATAAATTATTGTCTTGATTTATACATATCTCATTTGACATCTTTGTTTCTCACAGATCTGCACAAATATCACATAGTAATCATTCCGTACATTGCCGCGAGAATAATACACAAGTCCTTATATAAGGCAGGCCTAGAGCCAGCAGGTGACAACATCTACCTGTTCAAACCAAATATGGACATCCTGGGAGTGTGTTTTTGTCTTCTTATGTGTTGTTGAGTCAAAGTTATGATTCATTTCATATTGCTTTAAAAAAATAAGAAAAAGAACGGAGGTAGTAGGAAATGTGATTAAAAAAACACATTCTTTGAGCTGTTTATTTCAAAATTTCAAAACAATTCTTTTTCATCAGATTGTCTATAGGTTGTGGTGAAAAAAGGCATAAAGCACATACTGCACATTCTTATCGCCCCCCGTGTATACACGTTTTAACATAGAAACAGAGCCTCAAGCTCTGTGTGCTAGAGTGTTAAGATATATCATGTAACATAACCAGTGTTACTTGGTTTCAGGGCCCCATACAAATATCAGGATGAATAACATAATAGGGCTCAGGCTTGGGCTTCAGGGCCCCCTGAGCCCTTGGGCTGCTGTAATCCATCCATTCAGTCATCCATCCTTGACATTATTGCACTATTTTCTGAAGCATTTTCTTGCATGTCAAGTAGAGGTATTTTTGGTAATGTTTTACAATGCAGTACATAAGGTTTACTAAGTAAAGGTTAACTAATCATTAGGTAATCATGACTACTAACGTGATTACCAATGGTTAACTGACCGCATGGTAATGATTTGTTCATCACAAAGGCAGAAAAATTAGAAATGGGAAAATATTGCCTTAAAAATGGAAATGGCTTGTTATTTCAATCTGAAAATTATGAAATGGATTGAATTAGTCCATCCACTTCAAATAATTAGCTGTTGAGACAAAACCTGTATTAAAATGTAACAAGTAGCCTTTAGCCTCTGAATCTATAAAGTAATGCAATACAGGCATTTATTTCATAATGAAACGTAAGTTTTAACTGTGATCTACTGTAGTATTTATTATTTTATTATTATCCGAGTGCACAAGGTATGGGGGAATCAGACCTGGTGAAAATGTATGTCCGAAATTGGTTCGGTGGAATGTGCGAATATTGGAAGAGGGAGGGGCTAAAAACAGAACCAAAAAAGTTCTAAAAAGTCATTTGGAACTAATTTTAACGTACATGAACACAACTTGGTACACATATATTAGGTTAGGATGGACAAAAAAGTTAATGATGACTTGTCGTAAACCCAACAGGAAGGCCGCCTCTTGGATTGAATGCCAACTCTGAGACGATTTTGCACCAGCAGTATTTGAATGAACTTGTAATAATAACTCCTAGTTATTATTATTATTGTTGGATATCTTTTTATTAAAAGAATAAATACAGTTTAATGTACCTGCTCCACTCTGCTTTTAGGACTGCGTGAGAAATTCATTATGGAATGCAACAACACCGACTGCGCTAAACTGCTCAGCTACACGGGTGAACAGTTCCTCTGGGGTAAGGACTTTTACTTTGAAAGGTCAGTGAAGAAGCCTGCTTGCCTTGGTGTTGCTGCTGACTTGTCTGAGCCTGTAGCCTCTAATAAAAGCACAGAGCTGCTGCTGAGGGAGAGGGAGGAGAGGGAGAAGAGGGAGAGAGTGAGTCTGTGTGTGAGTGTGTGAGTGTCATCAGCTGTTTGGAGAAGAAGAAGAGTAATGTGATGTTTCTATCTGGAATTCTGACTCCACGGTGATAGTCACAAGAAAGAAGCAGCAGACTGTGGACTTTATACCTGCTCTTTACACATTTTTCTTTTTTTTTTCTTTTTAAATTTTAAATTTCTAATGCTTCCCGTGTGATGGCTAATGTTTCATTAGTTGATGTGGGAGTTTTGTTTTTAATCGTGGTGACAGCAACTTTTGCAAATGGTGAGTAGAATGTGAGACCTGTGGGTGGTCTTCTGCTTCTTCTTTTGATTGTGGAGGAATTGTGATGCATAAATAACTTGGTGTGTATAATATGATGCAGCAAATGTTTGAGGGTTAAGGAAAAAATTTGTGATGAAGAAACATGTTAATCATCTGTAAGCAATAACAACAGCATCTGCAGTATCTATACAATACATTTTAACAAGAAACCTATGAGCATTTTAATTGTATATTTGTAAGTATACAATATTGACCGTTTTTTTTGGCAACACTTTAAATAATAGTACGTAACAACATGGTAAAAGTGTGGCAATGGTATGTGATCAATATTATGGTATTATTATTTATATTATATAATTATTATTATGTAGTTGTGAGCAGTTACATTACTTATAACAATCCCTACTTGTTGAAATTAACGATTATTATCAGCACATATTAATTTCTGGATGATTTTCCTCCATTAATCTGTTAGTGGTGTGTTCAAATGTCTTGTCCAAAAAACCAAAGATAGACATTTATTTCTGGTTTTAAAGATAAAGAGGAGCGAAGAAAATCAGACAATACTCATCGATAAGAAAGAAGCTGAAAGATCTGAGGATTTGTTTTAAAAACACACAAAACACTCAAAAGAATGAAATTGTTGGCAATTTAGTAATTAATGAATTAACTTGTGTGTGTTAAGCTTTAAGAAACAATGAATTTCTTCCTCAAAACTAAATAAATATATTTCAAAGTTGTATTTGTAATTTCACCAGCTCACATTTACTACCACCTATTCAGATTACATATCTATTTATTTTCAGATTATACTTTTATTATTGAAATTAAATGCAGTCAAAATGACCTTTATTATCATTCTAGTCTGTACTTCATTAATGGTAGTTAGAGTGATTAATCGTCACAGCCCTGAATTACGTATAACGTTTTGATCACCTCTAGTAACTTTTTAATTAAATGCATATTTAAAGGTTTAAAGCATTATTTAGATTCATTTAATAACAATTTTAATATAAACTGCTGGAAAAGCTATGGCGTTCGTCTCACAGTCTACCGTTCTCCTGCAGGTTTTTCATCTGGCAAAGATGTGAACCACAGGAAGGAGGTGGAAAAGGCCAAGCTGGGCGAGCTTGTGCCTGGAGATAATGCGGACGACCAGGCTGGCGTTCACACTCAGAGTCAGGCCAAGCTTTGTGCTGCCTGTGAGGCGTCCAGACTCAAGAGGAGAGCGAAGAGATGCACATGCTACAGTTACAAAGACAAGGAGTGTGTGTATTACTGCCACCTAGACATCATCTGGATCAACACACCAGAGTAAGAGTTGTTTTCTTCTGCAGTGTTAAATGGCTACAGTGACGCCCTTACATATGCAAGTAGTTTAAAGTGGGTACTGCAAACTAAATACATAATGTAGGAAGCCCACTCCCCCCTCCTACCCAGAGACTTGAAACAGGCAGTTTGACGAATCAATCCCACGTAAAACTATAGACAGATATATGAGGAGCTCCACTAAGACCCATTTTCCACAACATAAACAGGATTCGCAGGCAGTAAATTATAATTTCAACAGTGAGTGAACTGGCTGCACCATTTTATGAGTGAAGCCAGTATTTCAATTTCCCATTCCCTTAAACGCTGACTGACATGTCACGGTCATTTTATACATGTCGTACATATGCGACTCATGTAAATGTGAAAATGATTTAAAGGAACATTACAACGTTGGTTTTGAGTGGCTGATCGAGAACAAGATTCCAGAATAAAATAGAATAAGCCAACATTAACCTAAACAACAACCACAACAAAAAGAAAAAAAAACTTGATGGTAAAATTTCCATGTGCTATTAAACTGCAATTGAATGCGATTACATCCCTAACTTCAGATACATACATACATGTATATATACATACATGTATATATATACATATATATATATATATATATACATATATATATATATAAAATAAATGCAGTGATTTATTTTGTTTGAGACTGAGTGAAGAAACATTTACACCGCGCTCTGTAAGCCAGAGAGTTTCCAAACACCATAAAAGTCTCCAATAACACCAGAAAGAGTGAGGAGATTTGCCACTAGTCGAAAGTCGAAGAGTCGGAAAGTCGCGCGATTTAGCAACAGTCTTCGTCTTTCCTCACCGTCTCTTTCCCTTCTTGTAACAGAGAGCGTGGAGTCGAGCGAGAAAAAAAAAAAAAAAGAGAGACATTTTATTTACATTGAATGGACCGGAGAGCTATTAGGTGAGTCATGTGCAGAAAAGAAAGCCAGATTGATGAGAAGATTTGGGGCAAAGTGAGCTGCAAAACAAACGGGACCATTTCTCATGAGGCAGTATTTTCTTGTGGCTCTGTGACCTGTGAAAACTTGATGTAATCTGAAGTGGTTTTAGAGCCTGAGCCCTCAGGTATTTTCATTCCATGGAGGATTTCTAACAGTGGCCAGCAGGCGGCAGGGAGGGCTCCACCTGGTTGGTTTCTCAGGGGATTTTGTTAATGTGCTGCCAGTTTTAAATTGAAACAAGATAATCCTGATAATGGGATACCAAAACTACCGGTGGATTAGATGTGCCAAGATTTGCCAAGATCTCTATTTTCCTACATCTGTCCATCACAGCTCATGCTTATATTCATGCAATCGCTTCTCTGTCGAGTCACTTTCACATGCTGCCAACAGTAAAACCTCAAAATATTGAATTTGACTGATCACTGTTAACTTATTGGAGGAGGAGAAAAAGACATCATGGCGGGATAACAAGTGAAAGTAGCCGACGCCAGCCGACTGTCAGCTGCATCAAGAAGATTAATTTGTTGATTGCAAAAAAATTTGCCACAGGGCAACTGATTTATTTAGTTGGTTGTTGTCGTCGTCAACAATCCTTTGCTCAGTTGGTTTACACTCTGCCAGAAGCAGTGCAGCTACTGTCTCACACCTCAAAACTACCCTGAAACAATAAGAGCAGGGTGAATTCAATTCAATTCATTTAAAAATGTTGCTTGCGCACGATAATAATCTTTGAAAATATAGATATATATATATTGCCCAGCAGATATCAGAGAGATGCTGTCTTTCCCCCCCCTGCAGTAACATGTTGCAGATGAAGCTGAGGACTGGCTGGGTGCTGAATGATTTATCTTCTGTGCTCAGGATTTATACTGTGCAGCGTGAATTATGCTGCAGCTGTTATACTGTAGGTCTTTCCTCTGAAGTTGTTCAGTGTGTTAATGTACAGCAGATATGAATTGTGGATATGGTCACACATATTCGACAGCTCCTCCCTTAGCGGAGCATCAAGCCAAATGAGTTCAGTGTGAAGTCTACAGTATCGTCAGACTGTCTGTGCACATTATGTGTGGTGCACAAACCATCCATCCATCCATGCTCTGCAGCTGATTCTTGTTCACTTTTACTATCACCATTCAAGTTCAGTTATGCTCAAGTACTTAAAATTAATATATTAAAGGGGGCATATTATGCAAAATCAACTTTTTAATCCTTTAAATCCTTATATTTGTGAATCAGTTGGCACTCATGTCATGACTTACTCATGTTTTTGTGGTCTTCTTCAGTCTAAGTACAGGAGGTAAAACACACGATGACTGTCAGAATGCGCTAAATTCCCCTTTAACCCCGTTCTGTCGATATTCATTCTTAGGATAAGGATTCAACTATCATTTTCAACTATATCATTTGATATTTTAAGGTTATCTGTGTTTGGAGCAGTTTTGAGAAACCGATACATATGAGGTAAATCTGAAAAAGGCTCCATCCCTGTCTCATGCCGGTGCTCAATATTTGTGTGAGCAGCTGTAGTCACCGACGCTTCACAAGGGACAATGTAACTCCTTAGGGGACAACTTCAAATATGTCAACAGAAAGTTAACCTCTTGACTTAACACCTCTGTCGTCTGCCGTTTTCATGGTTCATAGATAATCTTGCATACAATAACTCAAAAACAAAAATGAGTGAAGACAAGGTTTCAGAGGTTTAAGAGGGTCAGGGTGGGACTATTGCACAAGTGCAGAGGTCGAGGTCAAACCACAACCACAAATGTAATATTAGCCTAAAGCTTATTCAGAGCATGTAATATTCCTTACAAGTGAAAAAAAATCTGTGAAAACTATGCAAGAAGTTACATTTTAGTCAGTTCTTTGTACCCATTTAGTCTCACAGTAACACAGCACTAACCTGCATCTCCAACTGAAATATGAGGTCAAAGGTTAAGGTCAGAAGCACACATACTTTCAAATGTGCAGTGAACCAGGAGCCACTGATGACAAATCACTTACTCCCTTATATGATTGATGCTGGTTGAAGAAGTGGAAAGATTTAGTTTTCCTACACCTTTGGTGCAGGTTACCAGAATTAACCTAGATGTGTTTATTTTTAACCTAGTAAAGCCATGAAGCCGTGATGGGAAATAATCCAGAGTATAAAATAAGTATTAAATCAAAACAACTAGCCTACGCTGTCGGGGGCCGACAGCAAGGGGTATATCCGCGAACTTGTCCAATCCTCAACTTTCCAATATACCCAAAGTATACGCACTCGCACCTGCCACTAACTGTTTTAATTAATTATTAATAAATTCAAAACAAAATAACTGTTAAATATTATGATATAATGCTGACTACACTTTAAACATGTTCAAAGTATCCATATAAACTCGATATTGAACACAGAATACCTGAACTCATAAATTTCTCTCTAGTTTTTAATAAAACTAGTTAACCTATTATACCTTGTTAAATATTATGAATATTAAAATGCTAACCACACCTGCCATATCTTCAAAGTGTCCAAATGTCATGAAAAAGCATACACTATGTTTATTAAATTTCATGAAAAAGCATGCAATATGTTCAAACTTTCCATTCAATGCATTAATAAAGAAATGGAGGCTTAACTATTTATATGATAATTAATAAATTTATATTATAATGTAACGAATATTATGAATAAGTGCTAAATAAACCCGATTTCCTCAATGTGTCTAAATGAGCTCAATAATAAAGAAATAATGCCTTAACTATTTTGTAACTATTACCAATCATAGCCAAAATAATAATGATTGTACTTGTAGATAGTTGTTACATGAATCATTGTACAAAATTTGAAGGCAATATCTCCATCAGTCTGGAAGATAAAGCCGAAAATGTGTTTTTAGCATAATAAATTAATTAATTTGCTAATGAATAATAAAGCTACAAATATAGGGATAATTCTCAGGTGGAATGTGATGCCCATGCAACATTTGAAGCCAATACCTGCAATACTTTGGAAGATAGAGGCGAAAATATGGTTTTTATATCATTAATTAATTAATTAACTAATTGATAATAATGGTAGACAGCTCAAAGTCAATAGGGATCATCTACAGGGGGTATGTGACCCATAAAAAAAATAAGAAAATTTAATCTCAAACGCCTTTCCAGCTATCACGTTAACGGCTAAAATCTGCGGACGCGGACGATGACGCGGACGCGCGAGACCGATTCCATAATATTTCTCGCGGATATAATGATAGATAAAACGTCCTATGTGCCACTCAGAAAGTGTCTCATATACTGTCACATCTGTGTATGTGAAATGCGGTTTGGCACTGTGATTTTATGAAGTACTGTTTGTGCAATATACTATTGTTTTTTATTCGTTTATTAGTTCACGGACCAAATTGTAACCGAAAAACCGACCCCTTCAAAAGAGGACATTTTGGTCAGTAGCAGCGCGTCATGAGTGGGTTCCATGCATCACCTGTGCGTGTCAGGAAATACATCATTTTTGTCACATTCATTTTGAGAGTTGGCATCAGTCATAAAAAACAAAGCAATGTGCCAACAACAGAGATGCCTGCCAGCATAAAGGTGATATCAGCAGAGACAGTTAAAACTGACAGAACATTCCACTGTGCTCACCAGCTTATTGCAAACGTTACCTCTGTGGTGTTTGCTGCAGGTCTGAAGAGTGTTTGCACAATACAAGCACACTCTTCAACTCTCACCTAAAATAATGCGACACTTATCGGCATTAGTGCAGCTGCATATTTGGCCGACTCACTCATATGCATAGCACATGTCCATGCATACAATCTATCTACCTATCTATCTTAAGCATTTAAAGCAGAGCGTATCACAGATGACACGTTTACACAGGCGCAATTTGCATCACAGTAATTACGCGGCGGTTTGTGTTTTTAACGGAAAAATTCCAGCGGTTTCTAAAAGCTGAGAAGTTGCACATCAAAGCCAACAGGTTGGTTATTATGATGATTTCCCCCGCGCTGTTTCAGGAAGCTGGCGAAATCAGAGTCTTTGTCACCAGAGAGGAAAGACCACCTGAACATAGTTTCTATGTTTTGTCCTGATTGAGACAAAGAGGCACGCATTCCTACCACACTGCACACACTGGTGCCCTTAGTAAGCCTTATTCTTCTAATGATTTGCGACAGGCTGGACATTTCTAAGTCACCTGCCAAGTTTCAGGTCAAGTGAACATTTAGATAGTTATAATCTTCCAATACTTATCATCTTCGTCTTGGGCTATTACAAATTCCTGCTCCATTTCACCTTAGGCGGCATTAAAAAGCCCTGGTGCAACACACGGGTCCGAAGCATATGCTAATATCGCATTTCTGCCAGAACTGACCTGAGTTTCAAGAGTTTTTATGCATGCATTAACGCTCTCAAAAGTGACCCCAATGAGACGGAATAATAATAATAATCTGGAGGATAATAATAGGTTCCTCGCACAATTTTATGCGAGCTGCCGTTTTGTCCCCTAGCATTCGTGCTCGGGGCCCTAATAGGACTCTCTAAATTTACTGTAGGTGTGAGTGTGAGAATGGATGGTTTTTTTGTCTCTATGTGGCCCTGTGATGGACTGGTGATCGGCTTTCACCCTATGTCAGTTGGTCGCCGCTGCGACCCTCATGTGGAGGATAGTGGTAGAAGACGGATGGTCGATCAAAATTTACAAGGAACTTTTCTAAACAATGTTACAAAGCGGTTAACAATCTAATTCAGTAAACAACGTAATCAAAAGCCTCAGAACATCATCATTTTATTCTGAAAACCTTTTTGGACATATAAGCTAGCCCTATAGTATCAAGCTTGTCCACAAAAAAGCTGCTACATGAGACGTAAAACCATGTAACTATTGGCAACTACAGGCTTCAAAATTAAAACAATAATCTGAAAGATTTCGCTCTCCAGAGATCAGAATAACTGCACAGCTTGATTAAAGGCACTGAGTCAGTTTTGTGTTGTGTCTCTGAATAAAACGAGACATGCCAGGTGAAGGCAATTCTTTTGTGCCATAAACAGTGTCATTTTTCAGTGAAATTTGCATCCTGGTTGCCAAGAGAATAATAAAGTGAAAGCTATAAAAGATCGGACTGATGGCATTGCATTGACATGGTGCAATAATCACTTTTTCACAATATAATGTAAGGCTTTAATCATTCTATATTGCCATGGGTGAAGAAACAAAACAGAAAGAAAGAGTATCTAATATGCTCAAGCTTGAAGTTTGAGTGAACATCCAGACTTTGTAGAGCTGACAAGAAAGGTTGCACCTGTCACCTGTGCATAAGAGGTTTGCAAATGTGTGAGAAGTTCACAAAGCCGACCTTCAGCACATTCCTCTGAAAAGCAAACCAAGTTTTACCAAACTGATGATACCTTCAGGGTGATGAGATCTCTGAAAGCTCCTCCAGAGCCACAAAAAAACCACTCTATTTTCCCAGGCTGCGTAGAGTGGAATGAGTGGAATGAGTGAAACTGACAGACTGCCCCTTTAACCGAGACTCCAACACTTTTGATTGATGGGGGGAAAAATATGTGTGCATAAATCACATAATATGTGATATATTATAGGTTAAATTGTAATCGCAGTTTCTGGGTTGAATCGTCCTTTGATGTTACTGCTGGGCTGCAAAACTTTGTAACAGCTGAGACGTGGATTTACAGGTCGATGTCTTGGTTTGTCTTTACCTTGAGACACCTTTTGGTTTGGTATTACACAACTTGCACATCCACAGTGCAAACATGTGAGGACGTGCAAAGAGATGAGCCTCAGCTCTGCTGAGAAAAGGTCTCTTGAGTTCATCATCGTCTAACAATATGTTATATTTGATCCGGACTACATCCCTGTTCAATATTACCTTGAGCTTTCATTTATTTAAATGGACATAAATATCCTGTGCCAATAACGCTAGTATCCAAACAAAAAGAGCCTTCAAAAACCTCTAAAATTTCAAGCCAACTGCTTGAGTAATATTGCGTGAAAGGAAAATGTTGCCGATTTGATACCTTTTTGACAGTAAAATCTTAAACTTTGATAAATGATCCTGTAATAAATCATCCTGATGTGAAGCTCGTGCTAAATCATTGTTTTTACAAATGGACGCTGTAGCATCTAATGATGTTTTACTGTAATGCAAATACTGAAGTTTTATTTATTTATTATTTATTTCCTGTCACCTACTCTTTATCCATGTTGTATCCAAACTGTTGAGGATACTGAGGTAAAGCAGTAAATTACAAAAAGACAACTTCAGTGAAGTTAAAAATGATGCTGGATTGCATCACAAACTGCATTAGTGCATACGTATATCCTTGTACAACTGGAGAGCCAACCACACATGATATGTGATGTTTTTGTTGTTGTTGTTTTTGCAGGCATACTGTCCCATATGGTGTGTCCAGTTATGCCGGTTCCCTGCGAATGAGACGCTCTGCTGGTGTTGTGCAGCAGAGGAAAGGAGCAGAGAAGCAGCGTTGTGTGTGTGAACAACAGGCCGACTCCAACTGCAGCCACTTCTGCATTGAGAGGTAACTGTGCTACAGCAAAAGAACAAATGGGTTTAAACAACAAACTTGGTTTAAACAACGGGGGGGGAGGCGTTCTATAAAAAGACTCACAAAGGAATTACATTACATTACATCATCATGTCATTTAGCAGACGATTTTATCCAAAGCAACTTACAATTGAGTATAACCAGACAACATGGGAGTCTCCTGTACATGGGAGTACCGATCTGAACCACTGAGCTACTCCACCTCAAAACAAACACCTTCTAAACTATCAAAGATGTTAAGGAAGTAAATATTATATTATGCATTTTCTTAATTAAATAAAAACATATAACCATACACCTCAAATACATTTTGTTCTTAATATCAATGTCTGTTAAACTGACTTTACTGACTGTAAAACGACTTCACATAATGCGGATCAAGTCTATCAGCTCAACACAACTCTATGTAACGTTTGGTTTCGGGTCCATGCCACACAAAAAAAAACGATATTCTACTTCACAGCATACGTCTCTCACACATGAACACACTCTCCTCGATCAAATGAGGAAGCAAAGGAAGCGACAAAGTTACAAGTGGAACTATTCATTGAGAGGATGTTATGGCTTTAAAGCAGGGGTCTCAAACTCAAATGACTGGTCAGGAGGGCCAGACAAGCAAAAATAATATATATATATATATATATCTTCATACTGTTTGGGGAAACAAATGATTTAGTACAAACCAGTATTAGAGCCACACATGGTGCTTTCAGACAGACACAGTTCTTGCTCTGGTGCCGTTCTGGAGAGTCTTTCTGGGAACCAGTCCACGTTCACACCAATTTAAGACTAACCAAAGTGGGAGGCTGTTACTCTGCGTTACTCAGGCGGAAGCAAACACAACACAGGCAAAATCTCCATACGTCCTCTACTTTCCACTCATCTTCACAACCCAGAATATGACACACCCACTGATGACGTCATGATTTGCTGAGGAAAAACCAACATTTTGTCAGTTCCAGCTGAGAACCAGCTTGTTAGCTTCCGAACCAACACGTCGGCCGGTTCAAAATTAGGTTCAGCAATAGGAACCAGAATGGAGTGTAGAATGGCTAACGGAAGAAAAAAACGAAATACTCTGTATTAGAGTACACACCTGAAAAGTACTTCAGTAGGTGTGGTGTGATATAAGCTTGAAACAAGCTACTCCATCGAGATATTGCAGAAATTATATTCATTTTAAGAATAGAATTAAAATTGTGTAAATCACAGTAAAAACAATATAATAGTAAACATTGTTTACCACATGTGGCCCTCGGGCCTTGAGTTTGAGACCAGTGCTTTAAAGGTTAACATAGCCACAAGAAGCACTTTCACACTGCCAAGGGTCAAGCACAGTTCTGGTTCCTGAACAACAACCAAAGTTTCATAACCTGAAAACCAAAGAAATACTTTTTTTTTCTTGCTAACCTTTATGTCGGTGTCAACCATAGACAAGAGAAAGGAAGTACAACGTACTGGTGAAAATGGTTATGACCATGCTTGCAAATATGACACAGAACTGAGGCCTGATCAGAAACTGTGCGAATGCTTGCTGGTGTGAAGGAGCTATTGGAATCATCAAACCACACAATGTTGACATTAGGTTATAACATAGGATATGTTTATATATAAAACACCTGAGCAGATGTTTCTCTTTTTTCCCCCAGCAGACAGAGGAGGCCACCTCAAATAGACAAGAGGACAGCACTTGTGCGCAGTGGGCCTGCTATGAAGCACAGGAACAGAGTTTGAGTCTATGACTCGGCGACATGGCCACGTTTGTTGCGTGTGCTCAGTGACTCATCATGAGACTGACGGGAGATGTAACCACAAAGTTGCTCACACAAAATACAGGACCGAACAGCTGAACAGAGATCTCTCCCACTGCCTCTGTTGGACAGGTGTGGATGGTGTTTTTTTATATTTTCCTGTCACAAATGTGGACGTTGTATATGGCCAGTTCATGAGGACAGTAACTGACTCTGGAGGAGCAAGTTGCTCACACATGTTCACGATGAGGCCACTTCATGAGCTGCCAACATCTGACTCTGCCAGCTCAACCTCCCACAGGAAACAGTGTTTACTCCCCAAGGCCGACAGCAATCAAACCTGTCTGCATGCATTAGCCTGCAGATGTGTCCAGTAATTCAGCATTAAAGGAATTTCATGAAATTAGACATGGTCAGCTATTATTATATATCTTTCCTCGTGAATGGATCTAATTTAGTCAGCAATGTTTGGAGGGAAAAGATAATATTAAAGAAAATTGTTTTGATGGTACATAGACTTACAACAGAGCAGGTCTGTATCACCTGCATTGGTTTCAACTCCATGCCACAAAAAAAAAACAAGACCAAGAGCAACCTGGTCTTGTAACTATTGGATTAGTAAGTGTAAATAGTTGGCTTGTCATCTATATCTAGAGCGTTTGAACTGGCTGTGTGTCAGGCCGTGTTACTGATGTCATCTTGTCCTCGCGTCCATTAAAAACAGCAACAGGTTATATTTAAGCCGATATTTAAGTGCCTTATACAAACTATAGCACAATCTGTCCTTTTTTGTCCGTTTTATAAGGGTGGTTAACTTTTAATTTCTCATATATTTAAACATAAAACAATGTAATCATTTTTTGTGGAAAATGCTATAACATAGGCTACTGGTTTGCTTCAGAGTTCAGCGGTTTTGTTGGCGTGTCAACAAATGCACATGCAACTGCGACAAAAAACCCAATACCATTTACCAACTGTAGGGGGACACTGAGAGCAAATCCTACATTGTATGACTTTAAGCTGCATTTTCGTGTTTTCGTGTTGTGTATATGATGTGTGTTAAAATATAAAAAGGCTATACATTTTATTTTTGTACAATACCCACTTTAAAGGTGCATAATAAGATTGTGTATATAGAGTTATATAAGTTATCTTGCTAATCGAGAAAGTCAGGTAAAAATAATGGTGCCTCATATAAGATACATCTTATTTATCTCAACTAAGTAAGAGAATAAGAAGGGATAGAATAAAATAAAATAAAATATGGCTATGTTTAGAAGTTTGCTGGTTTGCTTGTTTTAAACTAAACTATTGTTTGTGGAAAACTTCTCAAAAGTGCCTCTAATGACTCAGTTTCAGTCAGGACTTTTGTTTGGATGGTTGACTGATTCTGATGCACATCTGGTTTTATTCAAGCACATTTAAAATGTAAAGGAAAGTTTTACATTCATACCTAATTTATATCAGGAGACCACAGACGAGTGTTTGGACGATGGGAAAAACCTGAAAAATGAGATAAGGAACGATATGACGACGCCTTCATCCGGGGGAATATGGGGCCTCGTTTTATGTGATGCACGGATATGAATCATGCAGCTCGTTAAAAATGGGAGATTTTGGAGCGATGTTCCCCACAGCGCTCTCCGTCTCCATCATCAGAACAACACCTAAGAACCCTGAAGAATCATTGCCAAGGAGCATTGAAAGCGATGATGCTGATGCAAGACGTGTTGTGTCTTCATGAGACATGGCAGAAACATAAATTCTCTGCAAAGGAAAGAAAGAGGACTTTTTTTTAAGGTTTAGATGTTTATGAGGTTACCGAGTGTACGGCACATCAGACTTTCTGAAAGACGACGACCTGAAAAAGACAGAAAAAGAAAACGAAAAGGAAATTCATAAGCCCAAGGGACATTTAAGAGCATAGTGTAAATTGTTACACATGTGCGATATACTGCTGAGGTCTGTTGTTAACATGTGGCTCGCAGTTATTTACTACGAGAGTTGAGGAAACTGTATTTTCAGCAAGGAGTGGACCTGCTGTCAGAGCAGAGGTCGGTGACCAGGTCTGAGAAAACATGGCTCTCTTTATGCAGGATCACATGTACAATGCATGTAATAAACATCTACAGCGTGTTCCATATAGCTATAAACACACAAATGTTTGGTATTGTTTGCTGATAGGAAAGTTTCAGCCTCATGAAAGCAGATGTACCAGTGAGAAGGCAGTTCAGGTTGAGGAGAAGATAGAAGATTTGAAAGAGAAATATCTTAGGGAAGAATTTCCAGTGTCTTCTTTACATTTAATATTTTATCTTTCATATATTTTTCAAGGTTATATGTGCTTGCCATGCTAAATAAATCCAAGTAGATCATTTGATCTATTGAATCATGGAAACATCTCATCTTTTGAGTCATGTCATATCCTCTTTTTGAGCCTTCTTCATTCTGCATTATTTTTGAGATTTGCTCTTCAGTTGAGCATGATCATCAAAACACCAGGCAGTTCAGTCCAATGTTCTGTCAGTGATCGTTCTGCAACAAGTTCCCATTTTATGGTTGTAATGAAAGACCAGAAATGTTCAATAATAATAGTGATGATGATTTCTAAACAGATTTTCAGTGGGAAAAAAGTTCGTTTTAAACTGCATAATATATGAAGACATCTGGGGAAAGTCATTTGAGTGTTCCTGAACATTTATGTTATTTCTTAATTTTCTAATAATGCTCGGCATTGATGTCTTCTGAAGGCATGATGAAAACGGGATTGTTTCCTCTGTGGAATGTGCCGCGGGAAATACATGCCCTGTGTGAAACGGAACCTCTGTCAATTTTCAATCAAGATCAAACAAGTGATTGCAATTAACCTAATCTAATCCAGCTTCCTGGATTTTGAAGATTCTGATGCAGCCTTGATGAAATATTACTTCAACAGAACGCTGTGAGAGAAAAGTGGGTCTTCAGTGACAACCATACTTCACTGATACTGAGACATATTCGTTTTCTTTGCGTCAACGTGTTACGTCAAAGGAAAGAAAATGCCTCACCTGTCTCCCACTCACATATTATTGTATGCTCAAAAACATGATTCATGGTTCTTTGAAATGTCAGTGATTAAGCTGCGTCTTAAAGGAGTCATATTACACCCTTTTTCTCCAAGTAAACCTAGTTCCCTGGTGTCCTAATGAACATGTCTGTGACGCACCACAGCATTTCAATCACCCCACGAAAACAGACCTGTTCAGAACGCTCTGTTCAGTAGTATCTCTTACTGTATTTCTGATGCTGGATTCTTTCGAGGGAATGAATGCACATTTCGCAGTTTATGTTAAAAGCATTATCAATTTCCTAAATGTACACAATGATCTGGGATGGAAGGAAACAATGTTGACTGCACTTTGAAGTGTTTGAAGTCTTTGGGCCTGTGACACAAATAGCAACAAATCTGAAAGTATTTCACAGTTTATGTTAAAAGGATCATGAAGTTCCTAAATGTATACAATGATCTTGAATTCTGGACTGCACATGTTCTATGTAATGAGTTGCACGTGCAGACACAACATCCCATCTGGACTTTTGTTCACAGAAGACACAAAGTCTTGAGTCTAATTCTGTCTTGCCCTTGGCTGCATCATGGCCCCACATGTGATATTTTTGTTGTTTGCCACCATCAAAAGGTCAGGTACTGTCTTTATAAAAAAAAAATAATAATAAAAAAAAAAGGCTAAGTAAAAGCTGTCAGCTGTGAAAAGCCAAATGTACTTTCCTATAAAATGTTCATTTCGGATGTTAAAAGAAACTTGCAGCTGAATCTGATCAAACTTCAGAGACAACTGTCCACCTTTTTCTCATTTCTTAGTCAGCAATGTGTCCTTTCAAATGTTCTTTTATTTTCATCCATTACTATGTAAACTAATCAACCATTTACTACCACAATCTAGAAATGTTTCTGATTAAAATCGCCTCCTTTTAGACTAAGATAAACAGGGGGAAAGAAGAAGATATCGGATAATTATCCAAAAAACCCTAACCCTAACCCACAGGCACAGGTTGGGGGATGGGGAGGAATGCATGTCTTCTTTTAAGGGCGACTTAGCACTGCAACGAACATCCATCCATCCATCCATCCATCTTTTACCACTTTCTCCTCCATGTGAGGGTCGTTGAGGCTGGTGCCAATCCCAGCTGACATAGGGCAAAAGGCAAGCTACACCTTGGAGAGTTCACCAGTCCATCACAGGGCCATATAGAGACAAACAACCATCCACTTTCACACTCACACCTCTCACCACCTTTAGTTCTGATTTACCCGGGTAACACAAACTTACTGTTGCTGCAGCTGCATGCACTGTTTTTGGCAGTGAACTGCATTGAGGTTTAGCGAAGGCTTTGTCATACCTTCTGCTTTATCATAACTAGTGCAGTGTCCCGTGCAAAATCTGTTTTTGTGTGTGTTTTAAATCATGGTTGATTTGGTTTGTTTGAGTGCTCATTGTTACTATTGCACAGCAAAAGTTCAGTAACAGTTCAGTCGAAAACTGCATTCATCACCTGCCTCAGCTTGATGGTGCCTTGTTTGCCGTGCAGCCCGTTTATCCTGTGTGAGTGAGAGGGGGAGTGGCTACGGTAGAGCCGCGAAAACCAACATGTGCTTCTTTTACCGATATATTGAAGGATATATTTTGCATTACTTATGCAAACAACGTCAAACTTGGCACTGCGCTGGCTCTTGCCCGTATCAAGACACCTGTCAAGTTTGAAATAAATCGGACCGTTGGTTCGAGAGATATGTGAATAACACCCAGACAGACAGACAGACGTTCCTGGAATTTATAGATAGATATGTAGAGGTCCCTGTGAAATAAGTGTCCTCATCTGCATATTTCTGTGGTGGTCCACACAGACCCTCCATGGTGGATACTATGCTTTTCTTCCACAACAACTCAAAATGAACCACAATGGTTTGTTCAACAGTTATAAGCAATTGCAATTTAACAATCGTTGATAAAGAAGGACTGAGAGTCCTTATGGGTTTTATGGGCTGCTAATTAGCTTCCTCCTGGATATAATGACAACTTTTGTCGTTTGCCATAACTATAAATAAAGGCTAACAGCCACCTGCTTGGCAATAAGAGTAGACTTAAATTATACACTATAGAGCAATGCTTCATACAAGGTGAATAATTAGTGTTTTCGTTGAAGCCTCCACCTCATACAGTATGTGTGAGTCTGCTTGTAATACCATTCTGTTTTACAGGACTCCTCCAAGTTATCCATCCATCCATCCATTATCTACCGCTTTATCCTCCACCAGAGGGTCGCGGGGGGTGCTGTGCCTATCTCAGCAGACATTGGGCGATAGGCGGGGTACACCCTGGACAGTTCGCCAGTCCATCACAGGGCCACATATAGAGACAAACAACCATTCACTCTCACTCTCACACACCTACGGTCAATTTAGAGTGACCAATTCACCTAATCCCCATATCGCATGTTTTTGGACTGTGGGAGGAAGACGGGGAACCCCCGGAGAAAACCCACGCACACACGGGGAGAACATGCAAACTCCTTGCAGAAAGGCCCTTGTTCCGAAATTTTTCCAAACGGGGCTCGAACCCAGGAACCCGGGTCAACCGTGGGCCCTCCAAGTTAGAATAGGTTAATCCTCAAACCTGGGTTAAGCTGGGTTAATGAAACTGTCCACTAGATAAATGCTTCCCAAATATTTTCTGCAGGGCCCCCCCTTTGGCAAACTGAAACAAAGAATCACTGTGAGGGACTGTGGGGACTCTCACAGGCAAGACTTTGACTCCGAGGTTACACCTACTGAGACGTACTACAGAGGCCCAGGGAAACAAAGACGTGTACGCAGCTGTTAAATGATGGTATGCTCGTTTGTTTTCAGCACCTATATTACAGATACTTTTCCATCATCCATCTTGTGACCCTCAGGTGAGATTACCTTTCTAACATTTCCCAGACTTGCTGACATTTGAGAACGGACCTCACGTCCTCGACATGTTGTGTCCGAGATCTGCTGCAGAGTGAAACAGCGAGCTACAGAATGCTTTCTAGAATCACTTCCTCCCCGTGTTGGAAAGTCGAGATCAAACAAAATTGTGTCTCTTGAATGTTGGTACTGGTAATAATGCACAGTCTTATGAGTCTATTTTCCTTATTCAAACCCACTGATACATATGGAGTAGTAAATGTGCATATGAAGCCCTTGTCCTACAAGTCCTGAATGTGGTTCTTCATCCTTGAGGCCATTTCATAATTTCCATGTTATGTAGATGTCAATGGACACATATTCAATTTCTGATTTATTGTTGTCTGCTCATGCTCAACACATACCAGATTAGATAGCTTTAATGCTTAAGCAGGATTATCTAAACATTAAGTAGCTTGTGTCCAGCTCATCCAAAGAACTTAGGTCAGTTTTATTTAATCTGCCAAGTTTTGTCATAATAACTGCTCGATTTAAAGAGTGCAGTGAACTCTGACAGCTTGAGATCTTCACTGGCTGTAAATAAACAGAGTCATGTGACATCTAAAACTCTATTTAGGCTGACCAAAGCAGGTAATGGTATTACATTGCAACATATTTTGACTTGCCCACTGACTGCAACCCCATCAGGCCTCTCAGGATATCAGGACATCCACATTACCTGTTCTCCTAGACCTTCACTTGAGCGCATACGTGTGTCTGTTTCTGTGTGTTTACAATATAGGATAACTGTGACTGGGAATGTGCCAGAAGGTTTTGTTGATCTCCCATTTCTTCTCTTGTATAGCACATTCAGTCCTAAGGTCTGAACAAACCATTATCAGGCCACAGCTGCCAGCAATTTAGGCATCTACCTGTCTAAATGTCAGAGCAGGGCCTCCAGCACTATTGGAGACCTCATTTATACTGCACACCACCTATTTGAACTGCTCTGCTACAGAACTCTGCATTCACATATCACAAGGATCTTGAACTGCATCTTTCCTTGAGTTGTTACAGTAACCAACTGAACAGCGTCTGACCCTCCTTCACTAATCCATTTAAGTCACATGGACACTTCAACTGTTTCAATCTTCTTTTTTTCTACTGTTTGTATCCCTATGTCTGTTATGTTTATTTATGTTGATGGAACCAACCTTTTTTGTTGTTTCTGCACTGTAGCACGATGATAAATCATCAGTGATCAGGTAATTTTGAGCCCCTAAATCAGTGACACGCATTTAAGAATTCACTTTCAGGCCTGTTAAGAACAGATTATACATTTGTGCTCTTGAAACTATACTACATGGCCACAAGTGCTCATACATCTGCCTACCTCCATAAGGTTCAGTGTGGGTTTCACCATCTTTCTCCCTGGTGGGATTAAACCTAATATCAATCTTTCTATGAGCCTTACATACACATTCAGGTATCTTGTACCTAGATCAACATCAACCCAGTCACAAAGGGGGGTTTCTGAGCCACTGAAACCACCAAAGTGTCGTCCAATTATCCATCACTCAAGGTGTTGCTGATAGGATGTCATTTTTGGCCTTTTCATATCTCACTCATCATAGTGGCCCATGCTTCTGTGTTCCACGGGGACTGAGTCATTCATTTTGCACAAGATACTTTTTTTGAGCTGTGCAGTCTCCTTCCATTATGTTGGGAGTTGTTTGAGTTGATAGGTGATGGACGATGGTGCCTTCTCTGTGGGTTGTTTTTAATCTCACATTTCACGTCTTCTTTTTAGGTCATCCACTTTCTCAATTATTGTAATTAATTTTAATCACTTGACAGTTTGTAAGAGTGAATGTACTTGACCTGTAAGCTTCCTGACGTCTGTTGGGTTATCTGACACTAGAGATGTCAGAGAGTCATTTTCACCCCCGTTCACTCAAACAAGTCCAGACCTTTTCTTAAAAGACGCCTTCCTTATAGTTAATGCTCAATAACCTCTTAGAATATTCCCCATAATCTCTACTTGTTCATCTGTGATAGAGAAATAAAAGGTTTTGATGCATGCAGAGGACAATCATTGTCGCATTTTTCTAGAATCGAAACCTGAATGGTCAGAGATTTGGGAAGGTAAACACTTTCACACCAAAGCAACCCATGAGCTATTTGGATTCTAAAAGGTGGTGGTGGGAACAAAACTACCCAAAGCCACGCCGTGACTCTTCAAATAAACGGGACCAAAAAAACAAAAAACAAAAGTGAAGTGAACTCAGACTTCAGTTTAAACAGAAAACACAGAGTCAACCAAAGACATTGACTTTCTGGAGACAAAAACAAAAAAACTGAGCAAGGAAACTCCAACTACCTTGACAACCTTGCAGCTATCGGCTGATTGATCACAGCTGTGGGAGAAGAACACAGGTGTAGCAAGTATCTCCTGATTAGCAGGGACACATGGTGTGAGTTAGATGTCTGGATCTCTGTCCTTAACATTGCCCCCATTATTTAAATCTGATTCATTACAGATGGGCTGTGAAGGCTCCTGCCTTTGAAAAACGGCACACTGATACCTCTTACAATGCATGATCAAGAACACGATACGTCATATTTTTGTGACCAAGGTGATGAAGCAGAAGATCAGCAAATAACACGAAGATAACACGTACCTTCATTGATCCCCAGTCAGGGAAATTCAGAAACTGAAGCTATCACAGCAAATTTGTGGTGAGAGGTTTAGCTCTAGAGGATGACACCTCATATCAACACTAATGGTGCGTTCCAGAGCCCATCCAAACCAGTTGGACGTGGGACTTATCCTACCTCCAACAAGAAAAAGTGCACTGGAATGCCTGTCGAAAGTGGGACCTCCTACTAGCGAAGTCGGGGCTGACCTACCCCGACTTCACCAAAATGAAGCCGGAGAATAATGGCGGCGCCCATGGAGTCACAAGAATAGGCTATAAACTTTACTTTTCTGCGTGTAGAGTTGTTTTTCGACACAGCAATTTTATCACATCTTGTTTTTCATGTTAAGGTGTGACATTATGTCGTCGTTGTTATCTGTTAGCAGGAAGATATGTAGGGCTACGGTAAAAGTATACTCATGACGTTACATATGATATGTATCGCTTTTAAATATACGGGTATTATATATACTTGTGTATGTAAGTAGACTGAATTGCTGACAGTCAAAATGCCTCTTCAAACATCAAGCAAAAGCGCCGCGATCGTCCATGTTATTAAACATTCCAGTTCAATTGCATGGAACGCTTTGAAGTAGGAGCCAGTACAATTCAGGTAGGAGGCGTCCCACATCCCATTTGTTTGGATGGGCTCTGGAACGTAGGGACAGTACATGTATATAGACAGAAAAGACTTAAAATAGACAAAATGCCACATGAATTCTGACACATATATTTATCTGAAAAACATCAACAAATAAAACTGGATATTATGTCATTCAGCCTGAAAATGGGCACATTTCTAGACTAGGAACTAGATATATGCAGATCGGCTACATCACTTGAAATCCTACGAACATATTATTCTTTTCAATTTAGACGCCTACAATCATGCTGATATTCCACTACATTTCTCCCAGTGATTTATGTAAACCCTGGTTAATATCTTCCTTACTAATTATGTATTATCTCATCCATTATCTCCACCTGCCTTTAACCATAAAGCACTCATTTTATGACCTGATGCACAGATTAACTTGTATGCCTGAGGTTATAACAGCAGCCAGTGCTACTTTGAAAAACTGCTTTTTATGCAGCCTCCACAATTATTGCAGCATACACACACACACACAAACACACGGAAAATTTTCATTGACATTGCGGTCTGTCATCACTGTGTAAAAGCTGGTTTACTCGGGTTTACTTTGGCTGCAGAAATGTTCTCATATATTCTTGTCCAACATCAACAACTGCTGCCACAGCTGGCTGGCAAGTTTCTATTCTCTTTGTGTGTTAAAGGCAAAACACAACTGATTTTAATGCACCCACCCACACGCATTTCCACCATACGGTCCCGGGCACTGTCAGACTGCCGTCCACTGATTGGTCAAAGTGTCGTCACTGGATGAGTCATGAGCGCGGCGTCCGACACAAGAATCAAACTGAACAATTCCAAACTGTAGATCAGTCAAAAAAAAAGACTTAAAAATCTTGAAAATATGCATTAATCTCCAATATCTAATAGAGGAGTCTGATGTATTTAGCGACCACACTGCCAAAAGCAGTGATCAAAAGTCTGTGCTCCAGTTATGCATGAAGTACTGAACGATTTTGTAATCAAATCTATTTGATTAACTGATTCTAATGATTTAGTGCAACCAATGAGTTGACCTTCACTAGTTTGGGTGTATCGCATATAAAACCACGTCATGGCAGTTTCATTCAGCCGTGCTATGATGACTCCGTGCCAGATGGGCTGGTCTGGGTATTTGAGAAACTGCTTTACGACTGAGATTTTCACACACAAACATGTCATGGGTTTACTTTACAGAAAATGCTCTGAAAAAGAGAAAATCCAGTGAGCAGCAGTTCTCTGCGTGAAAATGCCCTGTTGATGCCAGAACTCTTGGTTCGAGATGACAGAAAGGCAAATAAACGCTTGTTACATTAAAGGTATGCAGTAGACAACTGGTATGTGCCCTCGGGACTGCTAAAACACACAGAGAAGCACTTTTTAAATGTCATTCTCTGAAGATCTGTAACAACATGTATATTTTGCTGTCACAAATGTTTTGAACTGTGCTCTGTAATCAGTGTTCTGATTTCATGCCTGTCACATGATGGCATGATGGACATCGTTCCTGTGTGCTGCAGAGTGATATGACAGTTGTGAGAGTAGAAAGAGTTTTAAGTGTCAAAAATTAATGTTTTTTTTTTTTGTTTTTTTTTTTAAACCAACCTGTTACACTGTCAGTTGATGGCACCTCATTTGTTTGCGAGCTGTGATAGAACGAGGAGGACGACATTCCCTCCCACTGTGAAGAGAGATATACTGTTAATATACAGTTTGGTTTGAGACAATGCTGGATGACAAATCTTGTTGCTGGTAACAAATAAAAATCACAAATACATAAATATCATATTTCACCTATCACTCAAGCAGTGGTCACCAATGCGGTGCCACGCAGCCTCCTGGTGACCAGCAGGTCTTAAATAAGATACAATTCTAAAATAAGCAATGACAAAAGTGATGTAACGCAGCTGTATGTGAATAAAGCCACTGCCAGTGGACATGATGCTGAAGACATGTCTCTGTGCCTGAGCTTCTAGGGGAACGTGGTGTTTGAGGAAGAGACTGACAGGTGTATTCCTTCTGTTGTGGGGACCAAAATCTGTTTCCACAGTCTCATTGTGGGGACAAAAATCATTATTGTATGACTTAAAAAGTGACACATTTTGTTCTAATCATTCAGATTATATACAATTACCCACAGGCAATAAAAGTATATGTAACTGAATGAATAAAATTCAAAAAAATTTAAATGGTAAAATTAACAAATTAATACCATTCTGGGAAAATACATACCCTTCAGGTAGCTCTCAGTCAGAAAAAGGTTGGTGACCTCTCCACAGGTAGAGGTGGAATGGACTTCAGCTCCATGCTGTGCATATAATCACAGACTTCTTTGGTTACATATTTTCCTTTTCTTTTCTTTTTTGCCACAGGATAGCAATAGCCATAGGAAAAATAACCAAGAATAATAATCACTTACTTTTTTAAAACCCACTCTGCACTCAGGGAGGTAAATTAATGTACGGTTGGTGAATTCAGCAGAACTCAAATGTCTTATTGTGTCTTTCTCTGCCATTTGTTCTAGTTATTCAATTATTGATTCAATAGCATCTGCAGAGGAAGTCGGGAGAAGGTGGGGTTCGGTTCTGTCAATATTTTTAATGACCCTTTGCTTGCTTTACGATTTTACTGAATCCCCATGCACCTTATTTTTTCATAACATTCTTACCATCAAATTCTCTTGGTAAAGTGGATAATTTTTGCCTCAGTTATAAGTTCAAATCCATTTTTCTTTCCTTTAAACTCCTGTTAAGCAGCCCACGAGGACCTCCGTTCATTCTGCACAAAGCTTTTCTAATTACCATAAGTTTAGTTTGCAAATCTGAGGCAGCTGTGGTCCTTACACACAAGCCTCACACTGGCTGCAGGTGCAAACATGGAGAGTAGAGATAACCTGCAAATAGAAACTTACACAGTGTCTGTCTTCATTCAGGAAATTAGTGCTCCATCTGCATGACTCCATATTCATATAAATGAGCACTAACGCTGGAGAAGTTTGTTTTTACCCAAAATTAAATTTGGATGAACAAAAATGAAGCAAAATAATCAGTGGCAGAGTTGAACAAGTTAAGATGCCTTTAGGCAGACTTAAATGTAATATCTTCTCTCTACTTCTTAAAGGTACATTTTTTTTTCACTTCCTGATTGGTTCCTATCTGCCACAACTTGACTATCAGCTGTGAAAAAAACAGGTTCTATTAACACCTTGTTTCAGGTCTCATAACAGAAATATTTTCTCTTAATTTTCACGATTGTTGCTTCATCCATCTATTGTTCATTCTCCACATGAGGGTCGAGGGGTTCACACCTAGGTCAATGTAGAGCAAGGGTGTCCTAGTCATTTTAGTTCAGCGCAATTTGATCTCGTGAGCCGCACCACTGAAATAATAGCAGAAATGTTTCCCTTTGTTTAACAATGAAGTGACTTTATACAAAACACATTATGAACAACCTGGAATTTCTTTAGAAAAATAAGTGCAATTTCAACAATATTATGCCTAAGTTTACTAGTTACATTTGTGCATTACACCTTACAGATCACAGTGGATATAGAGGCAAATGGGCTGTATTTATATGGTGCTTTTCTAGTTTTGATGACCATTCACACACTCTTTCATACAGCACATCTATGTACAGTACATTTTCTATCACTCATCTTTCATACTCATTCGCAAGTTCGCCAGGAGGGTTAATTGTCTTGCCTGAGGACATATGGACATGTAGACTAGCAGAGCCGGGAAATGAACCCACAACCTTGAAGTTGAAAGACAACTTGCTCTACCACTGATCTACTGTCTCCCCATGTTTAGTCACAGGTATCTGGAACAGAAAAATATAGTATTTTATACGTTTGACATCCCTGATTCAACACAGAGAGAACATGCTAACCTATTGTTTTTTTGCTTCTTGTTCCCAAAGAGAGGAACCTGGGCCAACACTAACAACAGAAGTCCAATTTCTGGACCAAAGCAAACAACTGCAGAGCAGAGAATTAGCTTTATGTTTTAAACTGACAGCTGCATGTGTCTGGGTGGTCATGTGATATATATAAGTTTTCAGGCGTATGAATTCAGATTACTCCTGATAAGGAGATGAAATGCTCATGAGGACCCAGACTGAAAATGTAGTACGGATGTAGCCGATATTGATTTAAACTCTGAGAAGACATGAACGTCCATCACTTTCTGTCAATCACCCACCATCTGAGATGAAGAGAGAGACTTTACTGTAATCTGCTTCTCTCTTCTTCTTAAAGGTACATAGATGTCAGTCTGCATATGCTACATTTTTGAGATATTCATACAAAGCTGCCATTACTGTTCAAAATGTTCAAATTGACTGAAACTTAGCCCGACTTGACTCCGTCCCTGTGGAGCAGAGGAGATTGATGGATGACAGCAGAGGAAGCTCTGCGTCGTTATCAGGCTTCAGCAGAGCTTACTGACGAGCTGACCATTTGAATCAGGCGTGTTTGAGCAGGGAAACATCTAAAACATGCAGGGCAGTGGCTCCCCAGGACCAGGAGTGAGAAACACATGTTGAACAGTAATGGCAGCTTCGTATGAATATCTCAAAAATGTAGCACATGCAGACTGAAATCTTGTACCTTTAAGAAGGTCAAGATGTCATTGAATAAATTAAATAAATAAATAAATTATTCTACTATTTAACGACTAGTTTGTTAAGAAACAGCTGTTTATGTTCTTCTCATACATTCCGTTCGCAGCACAATGCATTAAAACCAGTAATGGCCCAGTTCAATTGATCTCTCTTGGATGTGTGTAGTTATTTATGTATAAATAGTTACATTTTATAAGTAGTATTATTAGTTATTTCGCCTGGAATGAACTTCCCCACTGCTGTGGACAAAACTTCAAGCATGTTTGATGTGAGAGACGGATGAACAAACACGTGTCCCTGCATTTTCAGAATAATACAATGATAAACTGTCCTCATATTGGAAACAGACGGAAAAAAAATCCACTTGGCTCAACAGCTCCCATGTGTATTTCAGTGAGAGAGTCTGTTTTATGGCTGCAGGCAGGATTTGTTCAGCGTTATAACAGGACGTACCTGTAGAAATAAAACTTTCAACACAAGACCACTGATATTCAGACGAGGGATAATCTCATCTTTCAATATTCTTTTCAAAAAAAGTTCAACTATGCCAATTGTGTTGTTGTTAGCTTCTATATCACCTGATCTCATTCCAGTTCACACCCATTTTATGGCCTGGAGTGTCAGCCACTTACAGAGATATGTTTAATTATTCCCAGGTGCACCGAACCTTTTCTGATGGTTTTCTGGAGGCTTAACATCTGACAACCTCCTTTTACATGTTCAGGGTCAGATTTAGAGAGCGTTGATACAAAGGCACTTAGATAGAAATGCAGTGATGTGGCGTACCTGTTACATTTTCTATTGTACGACTACACAGGAAACTACTCAAAATAACCTTAAACAGCTCATAGTGACAGTTTACTGTATTCACAAAAGCTAGAGTTTCCAGAAGTGACAGTTGAAATGACGCTGGAATTATGCATCTGCGGATTTGAAAAACGTTATTTTGAAGTGTGAAATGTCAAACATTGTCAGGTCCTCTGGCTTGAAATGAGACCTTAATTGTGTCCTCACTCAAGTGCAGTACAAACAGGCTTAAGTGTGACAGGATGTTCGGCTTGTGTGGAGCTCCAAATGAGTGCATGTTTTAAATTTGCCTCGAGGAGAAAAGTGTTTCTCATACTGTGCAGCTGTAAACGAGCTGATAGAAATCCTCTTTTCTAATGCTGTTCCTCAGCCGCGATATTTCAGACTGAACTCTCACACCCAGAAGACAGACTGTGTTGTCATTGGCCAGCCAGTGTAGAGCCTTCCCAACTGTCTTGTGATTGGCCAATACCCGGAAGTGACATATTCAGCACACCCGCTCTCAGAAGCGCAGCTCCCCCCTCTGGAATGGTGGATGCACTGCTACTCATTATCAAAACATTGTTTTAACAGTGTTTAAAAATAGCTTCTTCACGACTCCCCGCCGCAGTCCCTTTTATGACTTTGACCCGGAGTCAGACTCAGAGTCAGAAGACACTGTCGCGCGTGAAACACCTCCACAACGGAAGTTATTCTTCTTCTGTGGTTCAATGTATGCAACCGGATGTGCCCGGACAAGTGTCCGGAGCAGGACGATCTGCTGTTCAGGAGAACCGCTGTTTACGTAACCAGACCGGGTTTTTTCAGAGATCTCGCTGAGCCAGAGATTACAATAATACACAGCGTTCTCAGCAGTGGCTGAACCGTTTGTTTAGAAACTTCAGGGCTTGTAAACAAGGTAATGACACAGATACACACTAAAAACAGCGTTAATTGGAACTTGTGGTCTAGGTCTGCTTTAATAGACACACGGTTGGTGTAGTGGTTAGCGCTCTTGCCTTTGCAGCAAGAAGACCTGGGTTTCAGACTTGGTTGGAACAAGGGCCTTTCTGCATGGAGTTTGCATGTTCTCCCTGTGTGTGTGTGTATGTGTGTGTTTTCTCTGGGTTCTCCAGTTTCCTTTCACAGTCCAAAAACATGCAATATGGGGATTAGGTAAATTGGACACTCTAATTTCACCTTAGGTGTGAGAGAGGATGGTTGTTTGTCTCTATGTGGCCCTGTGGTGGACTGAACTGTCCAGGGTGAACCCCACCAATCGCCCTACACCCCCCCGCCACCCTTATGTGGAGGATAAAGCGGTAGAAAATGGATGGATGGACTTGTTGATACACAGCCAGTGGACATAGTAAAATTGTATGTTGTATGTTTTTATAAAGTAACACCACAAGAGGCCAGAGGACTGTGGGGTGAAGATATTCCTGCATCAACATCATAGCAGTGGAATCAACTGCTCTCTTTGAAGACAGAGAACCTGTGAAGCACTTTGCAGAAGAGTTTCACCACCTGCCCACAAAGTGTTCACATACTCACCATCTGCTCAGGTGCAGGGCAAATGAAAAAGCGTCTTGTCTTCAAGGCCTCTCCACCTGAAAACAAATGACATATAATTATAGCTTTGTATTAGACACTACATGTGCGTGTATTTGTTACCTTTGTGGCCTTTTTTACACTTTTATGACATAAACACTAACCCTGTCTGAACCATAAATACTCATGGGGACCAAAAACTGGTCCTAACAAGGCAGAACCTAACACCTGAGGAACTGGTTAAGTTTAGGGCTAAGATTTGAATTGGAGTTAGGTTAAGGTTAGGGTTAGACATGACCTGGTTGTGGTTAATGTAAGGGTCATGTCAAAAAATCATGTCACTTGTCCAGTGATTAAAATACTACACCATTGTGTTTTATTAGCATTATTTTCTAGTTCAACACTGTCTCGCTGACACATAACTTGTACAAATGTGGTTAAGTGTGAGCAGATACTTCCTCCCCGATGAAAGGCCCCTTTCCAACCTATCTATTAAGGAATGACCCTTATTATTTACTGAGGGTCAGCTGGAGTGCAGCCCTGTGTGGGAGGATGTCCTCCTCTCTTGTAGAGGTAATCTCCCTGTCAACAGCAGCAACGTCAAAGATTTGCGTTATACTTTTGCCCTATGAAAACAAACAGAAACTAACTAGAGAGCTAAAACTATCATAAACACTGACCATAATGCACCTGAGTAATTTAATTGAAACATAATTGTAATCAATGTCAGATCTGCAGGACAGTGGGACAGTTCAAGGTTTTGTGAAGTGTGTTTGTATGAGGTATTAACACAGTCCCATTTTCTAAGTAAAGACATGGTGTTAAGTCATTTAACCAAAGGTTCACCTCGTAAAATATTTTCATACTTAAGTCTGCAATATCTTAAGATTAAGTCGCCTGCTTTTCATGGCATCAAACAGTCTTTTACTGAAGTCGTGTCCCTTTGTCTCTTCGCTCACTCCCCCACACCTACTCAAATCCTACAAGAGTATTAGTGATGTAAGATCACAGCACAGAAAAGTTGATCCACTGCTGTTTCCACCATTAAGCTCATATGCTTGATGTTATGTCTTTGGATTCAGCTTTTATCAAAGTGACAAAACACTACCCAGTGATGTTTTGTGGTGCAGGAGAGTGAGTGGTTTACAAATCTCAATTTTTCGATCTGACAAAGCTGTGTGAAAATGATATAAAGCAGTAGGCTTGTCTTAAGTTATTGTAGATTTAGTGAGGTGAGTCTTCTCATTTTGTGGCTAAAATCTTTTTTTTTCTTTTGCCCCCGTTTTCCCAGGCTGGTTCTTGGAGAATGCAGTGACCTCAATGGTGCAGTCAGAAGTCAGTAATCAGAATGTGTCAATATCTCATTGTTTCACTGACATTGCTGTTGATGCACTGTTGTTTGTATGACACCTATAACTTTAGGATAGATTGTTTTTTATTAACAACTTAAGTTCGAGTCTTGTTTTTTTGCACAGGTTGTTTTACTGTAAATCCTCAAACCTGATCCGAAGTAGCTGGGTCTCATCAGCGACTGTATGGAACTCCCTGTCTGAGAATCTTAAGTGCTTAAGGCAGTGTAATCTTCGACTAATTTCACAAATCATGTTTTAATTGAAAGCCTATTTGTACAGTAATCTATTTATCCTCTATTTTGGATCCTGATTTTATTTCATTCAAACCTTCAGGGCTCACCTTTGAAGCTATAAAGTTACTAATGCTGCACATCCGGTATGAAGGTTATGTTTAATCAATGTTTATCCCCATCGTTGGTAAAATAACCTTTGTTACCTGCATTCTATTGCACTTCTTCTTTGGCTATGGTGTACAACAGATGTGTTGAGTTTTTTGTGGGAAAGGATTATCACTGTGGGGAAAAAAAAAAACATAATACTTTATATCGTGTATTACGAGCTTGTTTTATGTTCCTTGGCTTGATCCAAGCATTGAATTATCGAGATGAAGTATTTCACTGAGGAATTCCTGAATCTTTTCTTTGAACTGGATTCTTTAAAGCTGTCGTGGTCAGGTCTATGAACTTTTGGCTCGAAATTAGACTGTGGTATATTTTAAGTAAGCCCACAGTGTCAGTGCTATGCACTTTTTAAGATTCCTGTGCAGCTTTAATGCAGATTTTTAATGTTATTTTAATGATAAACATGCATCTCAGGGCACCACCAGCTTCTTTGTTTTGTGATAATTTGGACTGGAATGATGTGACTGAAAGTTGATCGTATATAATAGCAAGCTGTCGTGAGTTTAACTAACACAGCATGTCTATGTAACGCTCAACCATGTCCCGAATAAACCTGGTGTAATGGACCTTTTGTCTACCTGGAATAATAGGACAGGTTTTTACCAATAACATTAATCAGGGTTCCACTCCACATTTAAGAGAGCCAGGGTCATGTCATTGCTCCAGGGTAACGGTAGGTCACTCTAAATACTTGACAATTAAACCTGTAGAAGCTGTTTTTATTTCCTTTTTTTTTTTTTTTTAAACTGCTTTCCCTCGATGTCTAGATGTGCTGACAATACGCAGACTCACCTGTGGAAGCCATCTGCTTTGCATCACAGCAGCGGCAATGGAAGGTGTGCGAGCCTGGGGCTCTTTCTGTCTCCCCATTATTCAGGACCTGTCCAACCACACGGCAAAACAGAAAGCTTCATATATTTTACTTTGCATCAATGTCAAAAAGAAATGGTTGCACTCATGAGACTCATAATAACCAAACACTTTCCTCACTCATGTTGAAAACAAGAAAAAAAAAAAACCTGTGTGTTTTACCCCTGTTCAAATTAAAAGAGCATATCTGTGCAACTACAAGACCTTTATAATATTAGTATCTATATACATCTAACAAATGTAAGGTTTTTGCAGATGTATGTGCATTAGTGTGGATGTTAAAGGGACCCAGGTTCAGAGGCAGGAACACTTGAAACAGACCCTGCACGCAATAGAAACATGTTAGTGCATGTTTGGTGTGTCTGAGATTAATTCAATCCAATCCAATTTATTCATAAAGCACATTTCAAAAATCAACAATGGCTGACCAGGGTGCTGTACTTTATCAAATCCAAAAGAAAACAGGTGCACGTTTTTAAAAGAGACAGTGTAATGTTCAATGGCAACAGATTCTACAGTTTGAAGTAAGAAGTAAGTTAGAAGTCGTCTTTGACAACCGGAAAGCAGGCAAACGTAGGACGTAGGAGACTGCGCAGTTTTGTCACCACTTTCTCGTCCTCAATGTCTCGGGTGTATTTACACCTGCACCTACAAGTCCGATCACAGAAAAATTTTTTAATGCCAGGTGTAATAATGAGGGCCTATCATTGTTTTCCGTCTTGGAGACCGTGAAGGAACGTAGGGCTGCAGCAAGTCAGAGAAGTGGGGTAGAGCAGGACCATTAAGACGTTTGTATGCAAACAAAGCTGGACCACACACTTGACAACGCGCCTCGTTGAACACTTTGCTCCTGCAGCTGTACTGTAGGCTGTGTAGCGCAGGTCTGGGTCAGACATCTCAAACATGCAAACTGGAGACATGCACATCTGTACAGCATCTGCATGAGTTACAATGACCAAAAGCCACATTGCTTGATTCTCTCGCAGACAACTGCAATTCATGTTAGCCAGAATTTATCTACATGCTTGCCGAGAGAAGCAAGGCACAGCATATGCAGGTGGTATATGGAAATATGCTATATATGATCAAATGAAGCATAAATTATTTAAAGCTATTTAAGCTATTTAAGGCATGCAAATTACCGCAGTAAAATAAACGCAGCTGCATTCCACATCATCCATGCAAAACAGGCTATGTATGTTGGCTTAGGGATGCATCAATTATCTCTAATCATGTTGATATATCAGGCACATTAACAGGAATGACCTACTTGAGCATAATCCTCAGACTGCTTGTCTGTCAGGTGTCAGAAGTAAGTGGAATGTGGCACTTTACCAATGAAAAGCCTCCAATTCAGCTGCCTGTCAATTTAGCTGCCTGTCCACCACAATCATAGAGTAAAGCTCACATTTGCATTTCAAAAAGCTGAACTCTGGAGCCTCAGAACCTTGGTGCTTTCTGGCAAACCATCCCACATTCACACCAGTTTAAGAGGAACCACAGTGGGAGGACGTTACTCCACGTTACTTAGCATAAGCAAACACAACAATGGCGAAATCTATATATGTTTTTGCACACACACAAGTTAGTGATAGTGAATTTGTCCTCTGCATTTTTTGGCTTAGTTTGGCAGGTTTAACATAATGTCAGTACACCATTTCACTACCAGATAATCTGGGTTCAACGTCGCTACCAAGATAGGTTCCAGATCCAATCTTTCCTGTGATTCACGTGGAGTGGAGTTAAAATTGGGGCCATTTTAAGAAGCTGAAACATCTCTCAGAATGAGAACATGAATATTGTTGGCTCTGAAAAGGAAAAAAAAACACTTAAGAACATTACAAGATTATCCCACCAGCTGACTTTGTGCCACTGCAAAGAAAGGCACTTCCATCCATCACATTATTGGGGTTTGCGTGATGAATGCATTCAAAAACACTCAAAGGGCATTTTTTGAATTTAACTGGCCCTAAAGGAGAAAGCTTACCCACCAGTGTAACGTTTAGCAATTACCCTGTAACAGTATACAGTGCCTGCCTGCCGGGCTGGAGCTTCATGTACTATTTATAACTACAGAAAGTTTCATGTTGACGAGGTCACACATAAATTAAGTGTATTTCTTCTGTTAAGTTTCAGTAAATAGTATCAACCTTTGAAGAAACTTCCCTCTTCCCCGAATTCAGACTTAAAACCATATGCCTCGGTGACACTGCATCACCCCCATCTATCTGCTACCGCTTACAATAATCATTTATCCCATTAGACTGTTCAAATTCCAGGGGGGGTTAGCAGAATTCACTTCCAGGTGCCTCACTTAGCTAATGCAATGCTGCTGTTGTGCGTCCTTTTTCCTCCATCAGTCTTTATGTAAAATAAATGACTGTCTGTGTGTAGCACAGGAATGCTCCAGGTCAACTCGCAAAGCAAAACAGTTGCGTGCCGGTGATAGCATTGTGTGATCTCATTTGGCAATGAAACGGACATTAAAAAGGCTTGTTCTGGTCACGATTATGTCATCCAAATGAAGTCTCTGTGTGCCATTTACATTAGAACATCCAGTCCTGATGATTGTAGACACCCTCACCTTCTCTCATTTATTGGATACAGTGACCAATATTACCTTAGTCCACAGGTAAATCCCTGACACATTCTTAGCACCTTCTAGTCTATTATGACTCTGGTTTTACAAGACATGCTGAGCATGACGTACAAATTGGTCATATATGAGACCAAGTTTCAGTCACATCATTCCAATCCAAACGCCAATGAACATCATTTGACAGCTATAACAAAGCTGGTGCCCTAAAGCCTTTGCACAGTACTGTATATTGGCGTACTGTGTTTTATGTTCCTGTCTGCGCTCCTTTGTTTCCTTTGTCTCCTCACTTGTTGAAAGTCATCATTATCATCATCATCATACCCATAAATCTTTTCAAGCAGTGAATGTTTCTTTGATCGTTTTGTACTTACATTATGTTCATTTTCAGTGGTATCTGGCTGATCTTCATCCCCCCAGTAGTCACCATCCACAAATTCAGCAATCAATCTGTCAAGACAGACATTATTACTATCCTGTAATATGTGTATTATTATCAGTCAAAGAAAAGACTTAAAACATGTATAACATCATCCCATCTCACCCATTTGCGCGCACACATAAGCGCAGAGCACTCTCTGTGGCTACCCTCAAGCAACAGTGTAAGCAGAGAAATGCTGGAATGAAGTTAAAGGTTTCATCCATTCTTTCAAACTTTTCTAAGCTCAGTTAAAGTGGAACTATGACTATATCTATTATTTATTCATATTAATTATGCCAAATTTGACAGATCCTCCAACAGGTAACAGGTACCTCAACTGTGTAACAAGGTTATTTCTGTGTTCAGTAAGAAACTTACAAACAAGTACTAACTTCACCCATCAGGGTTCTTTAAGAAATAAAAGTGTTGGTGCTGTTCGTACAGTTGATACACACAGTATTTACAACCCGAGCTCACATCTTAACAGTAACGGCCCGCTTTCTTCTCTATTGCCCAGTTACAGCTGTCTTTTTATGTTTTTTATGTGACCATTCACAAAGGACTTGACACCTCATCCATCATCTATCCTGCTTATCCTGCGGGGATTGAAGAGGGAGCAGGGGCCAGTCCGGCCCAGTGTGTATCGGATCACGTTTCTGAACCAAAGTTACTTATTTAAATGTCTTCACACGTGCGTATCAGCAGGGTAAGTGTTTCAACTTTCCTGATTATGAATGTGGATCTGTTTAGGCACCTGGTTAAGGTTACGAAAGATTGTTCTTTTCCTCATAGTGTCACCCTCACCATCCTCTCCATTTATGCCCTCATAATAACATAATAACCGACAACAGCTCTTCCGCCATTTACACTTGTCTTCTCACGGACAAAACAGACACAGCAAAAACTGAGAAGCTAATTTCAGGAAGAAGAAATATGATATCAAGCCACTTTTCATCAGCAGGGACTGAGTGGAGAAGGTCACGGAGGACCTGACCTGACCTAGGGTGAAGAAGTTTATTGCCTGATAATTCGGAGGAAGAAGAACATCCCACAATAACTGCTGGTTGTACTTCTATCGCTGCTCAGCAGAGAGCATCCAGACCTGCTGTCTGTCTCTGTGTGCAGTTTTCCAGCTGCACAGTGGCACAGAGCAAAGTGTTCTGGGGTGTCATAGGCTGCCCTCTCT
Organism: Microchirus variegatus; assembly: GCF_963457635.1. Classification (NCBI taxonomy): domain Eukaryota; kingdom Metazoa; phylum Chordata; class Actinopteri; order Pleuronectiformes; family Soleidae; genus Microchirus; species Microchirus variegatus. The sequence continues at coordinate 14,532,033 of NC_139808.1, forward strand.
CCACACAGCAACACATAGTGTATGAGGTGTTGATTTGGCCTTCAAATTCTCCAGATCTCAATCTGAGTGAGCATTGCATCAGGGATGTGCTGGAAAAACAGGTCTGATCCATGGAGGCCCCACCAAGCAAATAGCAAGACTTACAGGATCTGCTATACTGACAGCTGGTTGCCAGATACCACGATATAACTTGACAGATCAAATGAAGACCACGCTTTTATCAGGGCTGTTTCGGTGGCAAAAAAAAAAAAGTGGTCAGAATGTTTGTTTCCGCAAAGCCAATACAAAACAAGGAAATCAACACACACTTATAATTGTGTGTTCACAAGTAGAAAGTGATTACAGATGTCACACCTTGTTTGAAACGTCTATTAACGAAGGCCAGGAGTGAGCAGCTGAGCCAAGTCTGGCTTCTCGTTTAATGCGACTGGAAGCTGACAGAGCAGTGGAAAGCACACAGGGGACAATGCAGGACAAGAGGAAACAGTCACAGCATTGGAAGAATAATACACATATGTATTTATTCTGGAGGAGCTTTGGAACGATACATTTACAGGAAACTCCGATTTAACCTTGTCTTCATATATTAGGTGGTCCATTCTATCACAGTGTCCCGTGTAAGTCTGCTGAATTAAAAACAGGCCTCCGGGTGCAGAGGAATGACAACTTTGATGTGAGCACGAACTAAACCACTGCAGCTGGAAATGGATTCGACAGCTGCACAGAGATTTTCCAAATATTTGGTCATGATTTTGTTTTTCAGGTTGCATTTTTTTGTAACACGCTTAACCAGTTAGTTTCATAACGTACCACACAGGACGTAATCTCTGCTTCTTATTGTGGGATTAGAGTTCTGGTGAAATGTGGTGTGACTATGTTGATAACTCATGATGTGTATTTTGTTCGCTATTTTATTCTTTATTTTTATCTTATATTTTCCATGATTCTGTAAATTGTGTGAGTCTGCCTGCAATCCTATTAATGTGTTACATCTCAATGACACTTTCCTGGTTAAATGAGGATTATAAATGAATAAAATAAAATAAATAAAATTTGATTTTCTTTTGAAAAATTCAGGACTAAATGAAGTCTGGTGCAGCTCAGGTCAAACCTGGAAAAAATGATGGTGCTTAAACAGTCCTGATGCTTAAGAATGTTAGTTTGAAGGGTTTAAAGTAAAATTTTAATAATAATAATAACCTGTCAGAACCAGACTTCTTATTCTTATTCTTATTCTTATTGTTATTTGTATTCCATTCATTGTTTTTCCTACTCGAAACCTGGCACGTCATACCTCTAATCTGAAGAAGCAGAGACAAAGGAAAAATTCCAAATATCTTTTTTTCTTCATTATTAGTCCCAACCCACAGGTGAGGTTGACAGGAGCTAATTTATCATGCTTAAGTCTTGAAATGTAAAACAAGCCTTTCCCATCTTTTTCTATAGACCTGGAAGGAGACTTTGACGCACAACATCAGTTAATTATCCCTTTAATTAATGTTTCATAACCTTTTTCTAAAGGGCAATCACAATTTCTTCCTTTGCTTCCCCGTTTTTTTTATATAACCCATGATCAGAAATCACAACGATCTCAAAAAAGTGTGAGGAATAACTACATATAAAACCATTTTAGAGAAAAACACGTGGCAAAAAACCTCATATTATTATCACCTCATTTAACATAATCACCATCATAACAGACAAAATATTTTACACCCGGCTATAGGGCTGCAACTTTTGATTATATTCTCAATTAAAAGACTCCATAAAATGTCTGAAAATGTAAAAAAATTATTGTTGACTGGTGTTTACCAAATCTGGAAATGATGATGTACTCAAATGTCTTGTTTTGTCCAAACCAAATGTGAGTCAGTTTTTAATGGTTTCTTTGTTTTATGAAGCTAAAAGGAACCATAAAATGTTCACATCTAAGAAGCTGATAAATGTGAGAAGTTTTAATTATTTAATAAAGCAGTCCAATTCATTTAATAATAGATTAATAATCGACAATACAAGTGCTTCACCTTATATTCACCCAAATACATTTTGCCATTTATAGTACAAGGACATACAAATGCAACCCAAATGAGGAGGCAGGGATTAAACCTCTGAAGCTCTGGTAAGAATAATATATATCCACAGTCATCCCACTGAAAGACATTTTTATCACATAAAATTGTATTATCTGCTCTTCTATACAGTTTTTTTAGTCCATATTACCAGCGTATCTTAATCTTGATCAAATGAGTGCAAAGAAAGTTATTTTATCAACTTGACTTTTGGATTAACTTTATTATTTCTAATCTAAATACGTGCATGCATGAAGCCTGAGGGTCACAGTGTCTACATCAGAAATGTTAACTCAACAGCGTTTGCAGGCTGCAGCGTCAGCATATTCAAACACAAGCGAGCAGTTCCCATTCAACCTGGCATTAATGTGTAAAATATATCCTCCATTCTGAGGACGGTCGACACCCTAATTTCGTGCGATATCATGTAATTTGATCCAACTGACCAAACAGAATGGAGATGACAGGAATTTTGATTGTGCTGAAAAAACTAAAACAATCTCGACACTGGCAGCAGCAAAATGTCTCTTCAGTTATTATTCTTCTTCAACCTGTTCTGCCTCTCAGGGCCCTCTTATATGATTTAATATCATGGGACATTTCATGCCCCATTCCAGGAGAGAGGAAATTAAAAACAAGGGAAAGCAACTTAAGCCGAGTGTCTTTCAGCGAATGAGACCTGAATTACTGGGTCCTACGTGGAATAATATACTTTCCCTGCACGGACTTTAAATATTAACAGCGACCCCTAACATCAAACATTCCATCAGCACCGAGAAGCTGAGGCTCCATAACAAACTGAAACTGGCAGGGGGAGAGAGAATAACAGCATACCATCAACGTTGATGTCACCTTGACACATACAATATGTTCCCATATGCTGTAACGTCTACTGTATATAGAAGACTGGGATGTTCAGTGGCGAGTACATTTATTATCAACCAAAACATTCACTGTGTGCACAAACAGGTCTGTTAATATATTAATATATATATATATATATGTGCATATATATATGTAAAGATATAGATATATATAGATACATGATATATAGATGACAGACTGTCAACTGTTCACAAGTGTTCACTTGTAAGTTTTAGGTTTGTGTTGTACTGTTTTACCTCTGCCACAGTCGAGAGGAGTTGAAAAGTGTTATTGACAGGAGGAGAAAGGAGTTGTTGAGTGTTTATTGCAGGGTTGGTAGAAATGTCGGGCAATGCACAGATTCCTCTGCCTGGTGAATGAGTTGTGCAGTGGGTGGTGGGCATTGTCCAGAGAGGGATAATGAAGATTATGTCTCTGCAAGCCAAAAGCTGCACATAAAAAAACGACATAAAAATTCCCCATCAGGGGTCAGTCACGTTGTGTCCACTGAGTTTCCTATTCAGCTTTAACTTTAACATATCTCAGTACCTGAAGTTGTCTTGATACAAATCTGAAATGCTAAATGAAGTGATATCAGAATATAGAGCTATCCATCCATCTTCTACTGCACATAGGGCGATTAACAACAGCTTTAAATACACCTCACAAAAGGAGCAAGAGAACAGTGGGCCTGTCATTCAAGTCCCATGTTAAAGCTGAAGTGCATAGCTTTGTCATGATGTTATTATTCTGCCTCTGTTTGGTCTTTGTGATCAGAAACGATGCAACATTATTTAGTAGCCGCGTCCCGCATCAGAATCTGTGTGGAGCCTGAATAGACATATTTAGCATTGTGTGAACTCATTTGACATCGGTGTGAATGTAACAAACATTTGTTAGTATTTGAAACTCATGCACAAGAGTTTTAACACACAGCAATGGTGTTTCATCAGGGCTGTCAAACGCCTGATGGAAACATAAGAGAGACACAAGCAACACTGGCACAAGTACACCAAGCTCAATCATTAACTTGATCAGGCAGGAATCAGATTACAGTATGTGCTTTTGGTCACTTGTGTGTTGTTAAATGAATGAACTGGACTGAAAAGTGTATGTCAGCAGTGTAAAATGTGAAGCCAACGAAGACCGAGTAACCGGACACAACTCTCAGCCAACTGTCGGAATCAGACTCTCTGCTGATTTCCTCACGATTTGGCTTCACCCTCCCTGTGGTTTCTACCCTGGCAAACAACTTGCGACAGTAAATCAGCGCTGGAGCTCTGCAGACATAAGTGATCAAACATTTCAGTCTCACAGCGAGAAGGAAAGTAGCACGGTGCATACATGCACACAATCACGTACCTGTCTTTGTTTTCATTGTGGGATCACCCGACCCTTCAACCTTACTTATAGCGGTATGTTTTTTTTGGCTGTGCACAGTGTTCTCATTTTTGTCGCTTTATAGCAGAGTTTTGCAAATGAAAAATATGTATTATTACAATCATTATTAATAATAAACTAAATACCTAACCCCGATTCTCAACCTAAGACCAAAGCTTCACCGTCATGAAAGCCTGAGAAGTTCTGAGGATTTACAACGTTCTTGTGATGGTTTTTCTGAAATTTGTCTATTAACTCGCTGATGTTTTCACAGCTATTTTTCTGAGGACACTGTATTGGACCTTAAGAACAAAACATTGTCCCTAACCTTAAACATAACCAATTAATGCCTCACCCTAACCTGAACCCAACGACAACTCAAGTTTTAGCCGCAAACTTAAATTTTCAGACATTATATCCTGCCTCATTAGGACCAATCCAATTCAACTTGTGCTTTGCACAGACATGAGGACATATACAAAAGTAAAAAGCAATAAAAGACAATAAAACATCTCAAACTGAGTTAAAATGTGTTTTAAGAGAGGACTTAAAACACCAAAGTGAGTCGGCCTGCCTGATGTGCAAAGGTAACATTCTACAGTTCTGGGGCAGCGACTGAAAATGCCGCTGTTAAGCTCCGTCTTTGTCTTATGGACCACCAACAATGACGGTTCTGTCGACCTGAGATAGCGTGAGGGAGTGTACAGCTGAAGGAGGTCAGAGAGATACTGTGGGGCAAGACCATGAAGACATTTAAAAACAAACTTGAGCCAATCAAGTGATGCTAAAATCGTAGAATAATGTGCTGTCGTTTTGAACCAATTCTAGTCGCACAAGGCCTGTACAGGAAATGTGCACTTTTTCTCAAGGTGGCAAGAACAAGAACAAAGTTAGTTCTGGCCAAGGACATTTCTTACTTCCAATGACATGTCCACATTCAAATTTCTGACCAACCGCACAATAGTTGCCAGATACTACACAAGAGAAAAGATCTGCCCAGTTGACGTGTCAAGAACATGCTGCAAGAACTCTCGATTCTCACACTTTTCTCGCAGCCCTGGGAGAAAAAAAGAATTTATCAGTTCTTGTTGAGTATGTACAGGCCTTCGCCCAACATAGTGTTTATGCTGTTTATCTAAACACGAGTGGTCAAAGACAAAGAAAGACCCAGAGCATGGCGAGAGCTAAACTTTTATACCTAAGAAACACACCTCTCACATCTCTTTGTCTGTTGAAGGGGTCTGCCCCCTCCAGGCCGTGCTTTCACACCCCTTTTCTCTACTGCAGGTATCGGGGGTGACACCCCCCAAGAGGTATCCTGCAGGACGTTGTAGTTAGGAGCAAGTTGAGTCTAGACATCCTAATTTGAATACACAAAAGGACGTGATATCTTGTGTCAGGAAAAGCTCTCGCTTTGAGACAAAGAAATTTAATGTCATTATGCCACAAAAGGTCGTAAAGAGGTAAAATTCAAGCGTGCATGCACATGCACACAAGGTAAACAGAGTGTCTTCATATGTATAGCTTTCAATTTTAAATGAAATATAAAGTTCTTCTCCAGAAGAGTGACCGTTTGAGTTTGTTAATTGGACATCCTGTTCATCAAACTGCTGCAGCATCGCTGCACAAATCCCTGAAAAAACTAATATAATTACAGTTTATGGATTTATTCTCACTCTTGTATGAATGTGATACATGTTGCCCTCAAGTGGAGGCAAACAAAAACACTGTATAATCAATCGTCATTTCATAATGTCTTGATTTAAAGCCCTCCAGGTGGAAGTCAAACTGCTGAGTGCGACTTCAGAGCAGCGTAGCGCGTCTCAGTGTATGATATAATTATCTAATATTCAAGATGAGCAGCAGATTCCCATCCTTTGACTCATAAATTCATCACTCAGAGCTGGTTCCAGGTTTGAGAGCGATGGCACGCAACCACACTCCGAGTGAACTAAAGCTGCTACTGGATCATCAGCGCCTCTGCACACATACCTCCCATGTGACCGTCCCTCCCTTTCTCTCTTGGCCTCAGGCTAGTCATGTCTTCTCATGCTCACTGGCATGTCAGACTGACAAATTATGCAGCAATAGCAACTATTTCGCAGTGAGCAATCTATCACACAGTCTCTGACTAAGGATGTATGGTATGTCTCATTTAAAAAGAAAAATTAAATTAAATTAAATTAAATTAAATTAAAAAAACTAATAGCACAATGGCTCTGACAAAACAGGCAGGTTATGCTAAATTAAATCAATATTTATTTATTTTTAAAATTCCCTTCTTTCATTTACAATAAAATAGAGATTTTCCTACAATTAAGTACATCTTCAGCGTGTTTGTTGTCTGAATATTGGCTGAAATCAAAGCCACAGCTGTGGTGTGCATTACATAACTTATGAGACGGAGCAGAAACTCGTCCCTGAGAAGCTTGAGAAGCAGCGGAGGCAGAGGGTGAAGCCAAGTATCTGCCTCCGATGTTCACCTTCACTGCACTGCCATCTTGTGACTATGACCCCACTCCATTTTTTTCACTGGAGCCTTAACTACACTGTTCGTACAACTTGTGTCATTTAGTCCTGAAATGCTTGCGAGTTGAGAGGAGTTTTATTGCTGGGCAATATGGTTAAAAACCTATGATGATGAAACATTTCAAAATATAATGATATAATGTATAATGATAATTATAATGAGAAATTGCTGTTAAAATGTTCTTAATGGAAACCACTTCAGGAAACCAGGTAATTGTAGTATTAAAGTTCTTTACTGGCAAAAACTGAAGAGAAACAATTACACAACGAAGGTGAAACATATGACAGTTACAGTCAGGTCCATAAATATTGGGGCATCGACACAATTCTCTTTTTGGCTCTATACACCACTACAATGGATTTGAAATTAAACTAGCAAGATGTGCTTTAACTGCAGACTATCAGTTTTTTTTTAAGGTATATCCAATTCAGACATCTGCACACAAGCTGGAGTGATCACAAACGTTTTAATTACCCACACCAGGAGTGCGAACACTCATTTCCTGGCTCGTCTGTCCAGCACCTGGTTCTTAAGAAAGCTGGATGTGTGGGCCTTCACTTGACTGAGTAAGACAGTCATGATGCTCACGATCAAGGGGGGGCCACAGAGTCCACAGTGGAAAAGCTACAGCACCAGCTACTGCTGTAACACAAATGTATTGCGATTACAAACGGGTGTGTTCATACTCCACCACTGCCTCTCATTAGATATGGTTTTACAGCAGGCAGTTAATCAAGTGTTGGACAACCACGATTGCAGTCTGTAAATCATATGACTGTCAGGGTTTACCCCAAAAATCCTGCTAAGCCTGGTGGTAGGGCCTCTCGGGCAGCCCAAAAAATGTTAAAAGTTGACAGGAAATAAGAAATTATGACTATTATGTGAAATAATGACTCTTATGTGTTATTGTAAGACATTAATTAACAAAACTTCAACACTGTTCACACCGCCCCTGCGCTGTTCTCCCTCTCCTGCGCCATGAGCTTCTCCGTCTCCAAGTGGGGTCTCTGTTTCCAACAATTCTCTATGCGCAGTGCTCTCCAAATCCAAATAATGATCTTTATAACAAGCAGGGGATCCGAGTAGATCTTATGAAAACGTGGTGACAGACTCTTAAGAGCAGAGCGCACTTTTCATTGTTTTCACTCTGTGGACTCAATCTTTGAGTAGAAGACGCTTTAACGCTGCAATTAAGGGAATAACGGATGCATCAGATGAGCTGATCTCTTTAGTTAACTGCTCAAAGAGAGAGAGTATGTTGTCTGGTGTTAAGTGAATGCCGCAGGGAGTTCATAATCTGCGCCATATGCAGCCAAATTTCGTTTTGCGCCAAGAGACTTTCCCGCATTTAATAGGTGCTGTTCCAGAACAAGAACAATATAACTGTAATAATGACGTATTTGCACTCGCTGATTACATGGGGTTTAGAAAAATCTTTGGTGTACAAAAAAAATCTATTCAAAATAAATAAACAAGCAATGCTTAGTCTGGCGGAGGGGCAAGCAAAGCCTGGTAGCCCGCCAGGCTTATAATGCACTGGGGGAAACCCTGACCGTGTTTAACTTGCTGTAATCATCCATCTATTAAATGTTGCAGTTCAGTGATCAGGATTGTTTTCTTTCTGGTTATTTCATCCATTTACAACTTCTTTGTGGGTTATCCATTGTGTAAAATGACTCATGATGACAGAGAAATGTCACAAAAACCTCAAGCCTTGAACTTTCTTCTTTTTTCTTCACTTGAGAACATGATGGATTTCTGGTGAGGTTCTTAACATGATCCGTGGCCTTATGTCCTCAGCATGATGAAATGGTCATATCTTTAAAATGCTGTTCAAAGCTTTGAGTTCATCAGTGGAGAGAGGACAAAGGTTGTAGCCTCTCAGCTCAGGGTTCCCTGCAAACAAACACAGACACACATCAGTGTTTCCTCACAGAGCAGTGCTGGGACTATAAATGTCCTGAATGGAAGCAAGTCATGTGTTTCCACTTACACTGGATGTGATTGGGACTGAGGCCTTCTTCCAGAAATAACAATGTTACCAGCGGAATAATTACTGAATTGAAACCTCTCCCTGATCTGACCGAAGACAGACTGGACACAGTTCCCACTCCCTCTTCCAACAACTGGACCACAGGGAGATTTTTAGACTTTAACGCCACATTACTTCTCAGATTGCTTTTCTTTGCAAAACATAAATTACTGAAGAGCAGGCATTTCTTTGAGGGACACTACAGAGCTTCACAAGTGAAGCCTGTGTTTACGTGCATTTTGTTTGTCTAAACTTTGACGGGTGCAAAATCAAAAACCAAAAGGTTGAAAGCTTAACAGCCCTGTTGATAGAAATGTTTCTGTCTGAGAAAGTTTTACTGGCAAACACATCTAACCATTCCTTAGTGACTGCCCATAAAACACTTTATTTACAAGCATTGACACACCTTTACTCTCCAGATCTTAATGTCCTGTCAGTGGATGTTTTGGCAATGAGGATGTCATTATTATTGCTTTTTTATTTGAATACGGGGAACATTGAGTTCCAAACGTCAGCACCTCCATATTCAGCCTTTAAAGATGACATTTAAGAAATACTGCTTCAGCTAAAATATTGTGACAAACTTCAGATCATGATTATTTACGGTTTAATCAAAGCTACAACTCAACAGTGAACTGAGATTTGTTGAAACATGAAAATGCCATTTACAACATTTATGCACATTGATGTGCACTAACAACTGCAATGTGCTGATAATGTAACTGGACTGTGCTGCGTTTGTCTGACCACACACACAGTGCTCAGACAAGGTAGTGATAGTGAACTTACTATTTAAAAACAGCTGGTGCTGAATAAGTAAAGGTCAATTGTGTTGTCAAAAGTGCAAAGTATTAATTTAACAATGGCTGAGTAATTGTCAGGGCGCACACTGACTACCTGAGCTAAATAATCAGCATGATTATGATCAACAACACCTGTGTGTGCTTCTCCTACTAAAACATGTCAAAAAGGCTATCAGCCTATTAATTGCACACCTTCTTCAAATACTCATACAGATATTTGTTGTGTTTGTGTGTCCAAGATAAAAGCTCAACTTTAAAGCTTGCATAATTGCAATGGCTTCCACTTTATTGTGTGGCCCCTAATTGTGAACTATTTCGTTTGTTTGTTTTTAATAATTAAAACAATCTTTCAGATTTTCAGGTTGTTAAATGTGAAGATTGTTCTGATTTCATTGCTCCATTTGACAAAGAAATCATTAAAATGTAAAGATTGGTTTGTAGGCAAAACGAAACATTGCAAACACATTCATACTGAGGTTTGGGAAACCATTCAACATTTTTCAACATTTTCTGACACTTTATGAACCAAACAAACATGATTAATCGAGAAAGTTATCGACAGATTAATCAATTAGGAAAGTAATCCTTGTTGTCCAAAAGAGATTGTGCTCTTTGTTTAGAACAGAGTGGAGTTATAGTGAGCACTGCCCACTTAAGTTGTTCAAGAAAAACTGCAAGTACATTTGGTTCTGACTCAAAGAGTATTTGAAGAGGCTTTTATATGTAAAGCAAGGGCTTTTCTGCATGGACGCTGCCATCTTGCACTGGCATGTCTTTACAGCAGCCCAAAATAGCCAACCATTTGCAATTTGCATTTTGAAGAAGCTTATTACACAAACACTGGACCTTTTAAAGTCAGAATTTATAGCACTGTGCAGTGTCTTCTCTGTTGGTTTCCAGGGAAAATGACAATACTTTAAATGCAGTTTCTGATTTCCTTCTGTCACCAGCTCCTAACGTACAGCCGCAGGAGTAACAATCTCCACTTCTGATTCTCAAATATACCACATATACATATTTACGGAACATTGTAAACTGTTCTTTTACTGTACATTAACATTATTTGTATGTGGCTCTATGTATGTGTGATGCTCTCCATACCTTGCATCTCATTGAGACGATTGACCTTTGCTTTCAATCCTTTGCGTACATCATTTATCTCCTTTTCGAGCTGCTCCTGGTCTATGATGAACGACAAAAAACAGTTTATAAGGACCAAGATTAACCATGTCGATTATCACAGCTGTAAGTATGCGCACAAACTCCTGAAGTCTGAAATACTTCATTTGAATTTACACAGAAGACATTAAATTAAAACAACTTTGCAATGAACATTGCCATTATGACAGAGACACTACACATCATTCTTTCAGTGATCATTATGTCAAACACAAAATTCAAGTTAACAAGCACATGCACATGGTGGAGTTACCAGGTAATGGATCACATTTCATAATTTGGCTCATTTGTTCTCATTTGTAATTTTTAAATTTAATTTAACAGGGTAAAATCAAACTGAAAAAAAAAAAAACAGTGTGGGATTTCATTTTGGAACATCAATTCAGTCTTGGTCTTTACCTTTCTCAATCATCTCTTTCGTCTTTGATTTGGGAAATTTGATGAACATGTTTCCAAAGCAAACTTTCACTTTTTCTGAAACAAAAGAATAATTTAACGTTCAACGCATCTACAAGCACTGCTACAAATATACACCTGACTCATATCAACATATTATTATGCTATGTTCAAGGTACAATTACTGTGTATAACCAAAGCCAAAGGATGTCGGTGAGGGTCCCGTGACGGGGTGAATCCCTGAAATTGTGGCAAGAAAAACTGTGATGAGCATTTACTCACCTGAATCAGGTATTTCAGTTTTTAGTGCATTGAGTGCTTCTCTGTTCCTGTTTCTCTTTGAGTCCAGGTCAACTATCTGAAAAAGACAGAGGACGTCAGTGTTTTCCCTAAGGTTTTTTCAGGCATAGTGAACAAAACGGGTGCTGATGAAGCAAGTGGGGCATAGACATAAGAGGAGAGCAAGCAACAGAGCAAGAAAGTAAATGGGAGACAGTGAAGCAAAGAGCACATCAAACAGAAAAAGTGCAAAACTCTTGTTATAGATCAGGGTCTGTATTACGTTAAAAAAAATTATAAAAAAAATAAAAATTGTAGTGTCATGGTTTCAAATATGTAAATTATAATCATTGTCTATTATGGTTATGATATGAGTGAACATGAAAACATGCATCACAGATAAACGCTATGAAACAAAGTTACCTTTGAGACTATAGCATGTCAGTGGGCGCACGATATACTATACTGTATATATTAGGCTAACTAGCCATGTTCCTATTTTATTGACTGCTTTAATATAATGAAATGTATAAATAATTAAGTAAATTGCAGTTCAGGTATCTGTATCAGTCCCAACATTAAAACTGGTATACTCATTGCCTTAATTCTGAAACATTAATTATGTGAGCAAAAAAAACAAAACAAGTAGGTTGAGGTTACAGTTGTTTCCATTGTGCTATGCCTGGACAACGTCAAGAAACACACAGATCATCACGACAGCAAGTTACCAAATTTAATGTTGAGGCTCAGATTATTGCAGTATTTTTCCTGGTCAGTGTAAAATTATTCTCATTGTCACTGCACACGTTTAAGCTAGGGACAGGAGAAAAGCACCAGGTGTCCCTAATAAGCAATCATTGACATACCAATAATTAACTTCATGATTGACACCTGAGTTTTCCCGGCTGTGACATACACGTAGTAAATTTCTGGGGTACATTAATACATTTCAGGCGAGAATTTAAATGTTTATAAACTGGCAGTAAATAACGTTAGCTTAGATGCTAACCCTCTCAGACGTAGTCAGTCAGTTAGAAAATGCATCCACGCTCCGAGGCTCACTTGAACTGTGTATTACAAACAGCTGGTTGTTGCCTAATAACTATGTTGATACCTGTTGTTTAGAGGTGAGAACATCCTCGGCTGCTTCTTCAACTTCTGTCAAATACTGCAAAATACGCTGCGAAACAGCATCCATGCTTGATGGCTGTGCGACTACAATAATAAGTCCGGTCAGAAACAAGGACGCTTTTTTTCCTTTCCCCCGCGCCTCCTCACCCCAAAAGCAGAAGACCCGCCCCCACCCTGTCTCTGATTGGACAAGGTTCATACATAAAGACAGGTGATTGGATAGAATTAGTGAATTACATAATGCCACGCTAATCAAAAATATTGTACAAAAACGGAAGTATTATATATTAAGTTTAATTTTTTATATATAAAAAAAAAACAAAAAAAAACGAAGCAACATTTAAAATAAGAGGATAATAAATAGATAAGAGTATAAATAATATAATGAAAATATATATTGTCAGCTGCAGATGTTGCTTTGGAAATGTTATTGACATACATAATAGATTATAACAAAACTGTGCTAAATATATGTACAGTACTTAATGGAAGCCCCTTTCTGCCACTTGACAAGTAAAAATATACATTAGTAAGTCATATATCTAATATATATATGTATACATATATATATATATATCATAACTATGACTTACTAATGTATATTTTTACTTGTTTGTGTTTGTTCGTATACACTTACTTGTGACTATCACAAGAGACTTACATTCAATTATATCATCTCTTTTTAGTTTATGAAGGTGAACACAATTCAGATTCTGTATGAAAGCAACATAAACTTGTTTTTGTCTGTGCTGTGCAGCTCACAACACACATCTACTAACATGCAGAAATGTACAGTATTTCACATTACATTACATTACAGGCCAAACAGCATCTCATATCTGGCTGTGTGGTAAATACACTTAATGTGTAAAATATAAAAAGTTCACATAATGATCTTTGTATGTCTTGTTAAACATCACAATAGCCATGGAGGGCTTTCTGTGATACCTGAGGAGTAGACCTTGCATAAGTCATGATGTACATTCCCTTCAAAGGCTCTGTAAAGCTGTATGGTGAGTGACTTAAATTGGAATTAGTGTCAGTTCACATGGGATTTCAGGTCAAATACCAAAATGAGGTTGAAGAGATTCTCTGTAGGCCTATGTGATGACATGCTAATAGCCCACAGAAAGGTTAAGAAAACATTTCAAAAGCTGTGAGTGTTCACAGGAGCATAATGGCCTCAGTAACCTGTGGAACAAAAGAAGTTAGGAACAGGACTCTTCTTCGACTTGGCCTCCAGGCCAAATTGGATAACTGTAGAAATTAAAATACCTCAAACATTCATACCCTCCGCAAGAACAGAGAAATGTCTTATTTTTCTCAAGACATTAACCACGCCCAGTACGAATTTCTGGCCAATCACACAATAGTCGTCAGACAACGCACAAGAAATACGTTCCGCCCAGATGAGGTATGGAGTAAGTGCAGATTTTACATATGACAAATGCAGCATGATATTGTCTTGGTGATAAGTATTCTCAACAGCAGAATCTCCATCAAATCCAGGGAAGGGGTAGCTACATAGAAGGCAATATCTGCAGAAATTACAGTGGAATTGCCGCCTTCCGGAGCTGAAGCCATTCTGGCATGCTGCACTGAACTGGCACGAATGACAGGTTGAAAAGATGAATTCAAGTTTCTAATTGAATGTCTGCATGTTGAGATAGAGTTGAAAAATGAGTGTAAATGAGGGTTTTGAAGTAAGAAATATATGCAAAATCTGAATACATCCATTAAGGTTGTCGCGATAATTGCAAAAACGAAATACCGCGATAAGAACAAGAATATCGCAGAGGCAGATACAGCACAACCACACATTACTGTTGGCTAAACAGATGCTATGTCCCTTTAAGAGCACCAGTGTGTAACGAGCTGACAGCTCTAACATCCACAACGTCCTAAAAGAGCTGAATATTGGCTGTCACTATCTGTGTTAACCCGTGTGCAGTCTAATCTGCTAATCTGAATCAGCTGTGTGGCAGCTGCATTTTATGATGGTTTCGTGGAGCAGGCACCAGTGATGCACCATTCAAACTACTCATTGTAAAGTGAAGACTGTAGTTTGTATTGCTGAAATGTCTTCACCATGAGAGTCACAAGTCTTAGTCTGAGGACTCTGATGTAGTTTTGTGAAGATAGAGTCAGAAATGGCAGTTTTAAAATCAGGGAATTTTCTGTTTTTGTCCAAGAGGAGGAGAGGACATTTTATACTGTGCTCTATGGAGAAGCTGGGTGGTTCTCCTCTCATTCAGAGTTGCAGTTCAAATTCTTTAAGTCACTGTGCTTCGGTAGTCACATTGTATGGAAATAGACACATTTGTCTACGTTCTGGTAGAAAGTCATGCATGGAGAGTGAAGTTTGTGAAATGAAGAGCAAGTTGAATAAACATTTTCTTGAGAGTTAAACAACCTCTCTCTCCATTGTAGTATGTGATGTCATCCTTGCAATACAAACATTCTGGAATAGGCTGACAATTCCATGACTTTTAACTGTGACAGTGAAAAGTGTCTTCTTGTGAATGTTTTGAAGTTCAAATTAAAATAGAAAAGTATTGTCTTAAGAACATTCAATGGAACGAGACGTTTTCTCTGAAAAAAGTGGAATATTTCGGAAGGAAGTATGAAATATTTAAAACATTTGATTAGACAGAATAATGTCCTCATTGAACTGAACATTTTGAAGTTTGAATTAAGTTTCTACGTTGAAGTATGTGGAACTAATTGATGGCAGAAAATGACTTAATAAGATGTTTTTTTTTTTAAATGGCCGCCACAGAACAATATAGAGTGGGATTGCTGAAAACAATAATTAGTTGCAGTACTACAGTATGTAACAACTCCATGTGCTGTCATGTAACAAACACCACTTGTTTTGACCTGTTTGGCCTGTGATCAGGAGGAAATTTGGATGCAGATAAATTGTCCATAATCGCAGTGACAGCATCTGGTTTGATTTCTGGTTCCTTCAGGTCGACTAGTCTCATCCGCTCAGTTAGTCCTCTTCTACGCTCAGAACCACTCCGTCTTCTCTCTGATCCATGTTGGTGTCTCTCTACTCCGCATCTCCTCTGTTCTGAGTTGCTCCTCTTCCTAACCTCCTCTGTCCTGTGGTCCATCACATGTCCCCGTGCTCCAACACTCCAGTCCCTGGCAGTGGACTGAGGTTTGGCGTTAGTGCCTGGAGTTGAGTTGCGAATGTTTCCTGAGGCCTGCATTCTCCTCAGATAGCTGTTGACCCTCACCGGGCTGCTCACCCTCTGAGCTCGGGATACTGTGCTCCTGTCTGAATAATGCACCCGGCTCTCGCTGCAGCTCCTTTTAGGCAGTGATACGGGACGTCTCTGCTCCAGCATGGGGCTCAGTCTCGATGTACAGCTGGGACTGTGGGTGGAGTGGCAGCCCGGCGTGTTACAAACCGAGTGGCGGATGCGGTTCAGAGTGCAGGCACAGCTGGAGAGCATTGTGGAGTGACAGGACAGGGAGGAAAGCAAGGTGAGGGGGAACGCCCGCTGACACTGGAGGATACACTTTGGCGTGCTGAGGCGTGAAGAGGCAGCCGCAGCTGACCTGTGGCAGCCTGGTATCACCTCTGACACAGACGAACTCCCGCTGTCCTCTTGGGTAGACTGGATCTGACACCACTCCAGCTGCAGCAGCTTCTCGAGGTATCTTTCCAAACATCCCACTGGCTTGGGCCGAGACGCCCCGAGACTCTTCTCCATGTTGGAGAGAACAGCAAGCTGACTGAGGTTCCAGGAGTTAAAAGGTGGAGGAAGAAAATCTGGAAAGTCAAAAGTGCTGCGACTGTGCCGCGGCCTGGGTCCACGAGCTGACCAGTCTTCAGGCTCTGTGGTGTCGGGCCTCAGCTCGAGTTGTGGAGGAACCCTGTCAGAGGACGACAAAGGAAGTCTCTCTGACTCAGACAAGTCAGTGTCACTGTCACCATCTCCATGGCCACTCAGATGTTCCCCCGCTGGTTTTGGTGAAGGTCTCTCCACCAGATCGGGGCTGGAATCAGACAGTTGGTGACAGGGAAACGCCGGTTTGTGTCTGCTCCTCCTGGATCCTGTGTGCTTCATCTCACTGTGGCCACAACGCCGAGCAGCCGACTGCACTTTTGGCTCCGTGCTGTCTTCTGCTGTGGACGGTAGATGAGACTTTGTCTCCAATGTTACCTGAGCACTAGAAGGAAAAGAATGCGATATTAGCCCAACACCGGGACAACAAATAAAGACATCACATTTACACAGACACACAAATCTCACCTGTGTTGGCAGTTATTGCATTTGGACAGGGCAGTGTGGGGCTTGTGCTTTCGTCTTTGTGGCAGTTTCTGTGATTAGAGAGAGAGAGAGACACTGTGATAGAGACTCATGTTTGATGTCCATCCATCCACTATCCACCGCTCAATCCTCCACAGGAGGGTCGCGGGGGGTTCTGTGCCCAACTCTACGGAGTTCACTCTGGACAGTTCGCTAGTCCATCGCAGGGCCACATACAAACAACCATTCACTCACACGCTCATGCCTACAGTCAATTTAGAGTGACCAAATTTACCTAATCCCCATATTGCATGTTTTTGGATTGTGGGAAGAAACCTGAGAAAACCCACGCAAACATTGGGCGAACATGCAAACTCACACGTTCGATGTGTTATGTAAAACTAGGCCCAGTAAGGCAACTTTCAGTTTATCGGACACCTTTGTTCAAATCTGATTCAAATCTGATTCTTTACAGATCAGTTTTGATGGTTCACATTCTTTACGACAAGTGTATGCCTTCTGATACATTTTTGCTCATTTCGATCACATATCAGATATATATCTGAACTGGTACCTGGACTGAAGTGACATAAATTTGATTTGAAAATCTGAACATTTCTGTGATCAACATGGAGAAGTTAGAGAGTCCAGCTTTAATCCACTTCTAAACAAAGGCATTTGACTTTTCTTTATGTACATTGTTGATTTAACTTGCCAGTATATTTGAGTCTCCACATTGCCTAAGAACAGGTTTCTTTCAATTATGTAATTTATAGTTGTGCCAAAATTGGGAAAATCAGCAGATTTTCATATTGGAAAAGGTGAAATAAGATTCAGCTTCTGAATCTGCATCAAATATCATACATTAACCAGCAGGGGTAAGCAAACTTAATTAATTTATTATAATAAAGAACACATGATTAATCAAACACAGTCATAATTTGTAGTTCTGATCGCTCTTACTTTGTCATTATTGTTCTCTTGACTTGTGAAGGTGCACTGTGGCTGCACCGACTTCCTTTGTGATTGCCGCCTTCCCATTTTGTTACTAAGGAAACAAAGAAAACACACACATATATATATACCGTGCAAATATTACACATGCATTCACTGGCCTAATTAACATCACGATTAAAAAAAAATGCACAAGGTTTTGCATTATGGTTATGTTTGATTATTGCAGCAAGGATAAACAATGCAGTGATACAATAATAAGGAGCGTTTATATAGAAAAACAGTAGCACAGTTCTGTCACTGTTTGTTATAAAAGCATAATTCGGTCATATGTAACGGTACCTGAGCTCATTCGGTCTGTTGTTGCTCCATGTCGCCTCCTTCTCCTTCTTCTTCCTCTCCGTCTCCCCCCTGATGACGATGACGCCTCCCCCTCTCTCCTGAAGCACTGAGCCCATAACACAGAGCGACTCCAGTGAAAAGAGGCTGCTGCACACGACGATAATCCTTATGAGTGTGTGTGCGGGGGCTTAAATGAACAAACCGCGTCGCTATGTTTTAAATAACATGTTTGCGTGATGGACGATGCAGCTGCTGTCCAGCAGGGGGCAGCAGAGGCTCCCACCTGTACTTCATGTGTTTTCCAGAAGGAGTGGGTGCCACACGCAGCCTGTTTAAAGCACAACTATGCAGGATTTTGTTTACCCTCATTTAAAGGGGACATAGTATGCAAAATCAACCTTTTAATCATTTAAATCCTTATATTTGGGACTCTGGAGGCCCTATCAGTTGGCAACGTGTGAAAAAAGATGACTCAGTCTAAGGAGATAAAACATGCAGCTCCACAGTGCAGCACAGAGTCCTACACAAACTTCCAGCCTCAGAGGATTTATCTTTCCAGTGGATGTGTGTTATATAAGACGACAATGTGCCTGATAGAGCCTGCAAATGATCACTTTTCCAAACTGCTTGATTTTTTTTTTTTTACAAAGCTTGAGAGTATGTACTGTAAATAACGTTTATTTATAAAGCACTTTTCACATTAAGAATTCTCATAGTGCTTCAGAGTAAAAAGGTACAAGGACACAAATTTATATATTTTTCAAAAACAATTTCATAATACATGAAGCTCTGCCAGGAACAGTTTGGAATCATCGTCCAAAGAAAACTCCACAAATGAAGTGATGACAGAATGTAAACAGAACCATTTTCCCCCAGACATTTTTCATTTATCACAACTCACTATTATCAATTGCATCCTGGTTTCAGCTAGATATTGTATTTCCCAGAAAAAAAGCATACAACTACAAAAACATAAAAAAAAAAAAAAAAGTGTTGTGAGAAAAATCAGACAGGTCCACAGCAGTGTTCTGTGCTCAGCAAATTTTTTTTTATTGATAAGTAAAAATGATTAGAAATGTTACATTTCTGGAAACATTCATGACCTAACGTAAGCCATATTACAAACGCACATTTTAAGGCTTTCACTCAAACACTCAGTAGTCGGTAGTGAAGGAACGAGCTGCAGTACAGGACAGGTCTGAACCCATGTCGATATGGTTATGTCGCACGTCTCCTCCTCAGTGTGCACAGGATGCTGTCGTCCTCCTAATACTCTATGGTCACTGCCTTTGTCTTCAGGTATTCATTCAGAGCGTCTTGTCCTGTTGTTTCAACACAGTGAGATGAAAAGAAATTAGTGTCTCAAATACTGGACGCTAACAAGTATTACTTAAAATCTTTGTTATATAGCTCTGTAATTTGAAATATATCATGATCTGATACGTTTGCTCAGTCTCAATCTCTGACAGTAAATCTAGAAGAAACTTTAACCTATGTGGGTGTTTGTGGTTAAGTGTCTTACCCAAGAACGCATCAGAACACAGGCTAGAGAACTCAGAAATCAAACTGCTGGCCCACTTTATCTACTGACCCACAGACGTCCCCTGCAACGGTTTTTCTTACCCAGGTCTTTGCCAAATCCAGACTGTTTAAAGCCTCCAAAAGGCGCAGCCACGTCAGTCTTGTTGTAGGTGTTGACAAATACTGTGCCAGCGTTGAGTCTTTCACTGACATAGAGAGCTTTGCTGATGTCCCGTGTGAAAACACCCGACGCCAGCCCGTACTCTGTAGCATTGGCCCTTTTAAGGACATCGTCCACTTCACTGAGACAGAAGGACAGAGCGGGAGACAGGAGGGTGGGAGAATGAGAGCAGAGCAGGAAAAAGACAGTCTTATACCATTTGTACACCAAACCAGGGAAGAACACAAATGAAGAGGAATGAAGAAAAATGGAGATATGAGTAGTTTCAAAATAAAAGGTGGTCTTACTCTCCCTTGAACTTGGAAATGATCATGACAGGACCGAACGACTCCTCTTTGGCCATGTACATGTGGTCTTGCACATCAGTGAACACTGTGGGTTCAAAGAAGAAACCTGGAAAAAAAAACACAAAAGACGAAAAAGAAGATGGTATATGATCTGTATGTCAGACGTGGATCTGCTTCTCTCGACAATGTCACACTCAGCTGTTGTCTCACCTGGTCGCTCGACCTGTTTGCCACCACATATCAGGGTGGCTCCCTCCTTGATGCCAGTCTGACAGTATTCCACCAGTTTGTCCAGGTGGGCTTTATGGTTCTGAGGGCCGTGGTCAGTGGAGCGGTCCAGTGGGTCACCAATCCTCATCTTTTTCACCTCCTCAACCTGACAAAGAACATGGTTCCTTTACATTATTCCACAGTTGAATGTGAGTATCTGTGTCAACAGTGTCGACTCATTATCAGTACCTGATAGAGGGGTAGAACTGGGGGCTGTGACCCTGATATACTCTTAGATTTTTCTTTAAAAATAAAGAAATACATAAATCTCATACTGACAATGATCAGTAACTGAGGCCACACAATCAGCAGTCTGTGACGATGATGTATAATGTTTGTGGTTCTGTTTTTTTTGGTGTTCGATTCAAAAATGTCAAATATTTTAGTAAGTGGTTTTTTGTCTGTGTGTCTGCCAGCCGGCTGATTTATAAAGCCAGGGGAAAATAATTTTCAGTGGCAAAGTATTCAGGAGGACAGATATGTAATAGAATGTTACATCACAGTTTTAGAATTTTAGCCCTAGACGGATAGATCCTCACGTTATTTGTTACTCCACAGCTCGGTAACGTTGGGTCAAACTGATATTTACGATATCAAATTTCTCAAGGTCAGAGTAAAACCCATTATGCGCATAAGCCAGTTCAGAGTTAACATTAAAAAATATAATTTTTTATAAGCGGACAGACCAAAAAAATACATCAGCCTAAATTTTGCCATGATTTTGTCGCTGCCGTCTTATTCTTTTGTGTACTCCTTTCTTCTATTACTTTTGCTTATAAGTCAGTGATGGGGACACTGGTGCATCTTAAACATAAATGCATTATGTAATAAATCTAAAGCAACTGGCCATAAAATCCTCTTCACAGAGGCTGACGAATAATGTTCATATAACAAACTGAACTCACCAACAACAACAGTACAGCCAAAATATTTGCATTAAAAGAAATCTTTTGCAGACTGCAAATCATGTTTATGTTTTGAAATCATGTCTTGGCATGCGGCGCCACCTACCGCCGTCTACCAATCATTGCAGTCAGTAGAGTTTCAGCTGCCGAGCAACCACGGGTTGCCAGTTACATCTGAAAACGAACCTAAAAGACCTCGGTATTTTGAATTTGAATGAAGTAGTGTAGGCCACATTCTTATGGCACCTTTAAGTTATACATGGAGTAGTTATTCGACTCCCAGTTGCTAACAAGTTTAAAGGAGGCATGTTGCCCTCTTGTGTAGCAGAGGCAGACACACTAAAGTGGGAAAAGGTCAGTTGTCAAACTACAGCTGTAGCTCTACTTGACTGTGTATGGAAAAGTACTGATTTGTAGAATTTGGCACATAGAATTTAAAGTTGTAGCGTTATACCACGGTTCCAGAAGGTTTTTGTCTGTCTAATGGCAGTTCTAAACTGAACTAATGGTAAAATAGTTTCATATGCACAGAAATTTAGAACTTAAATTAGGCACAGAGCAAGCTTGTTCAGATTTGTGGATTAAATCAATGTGAATGATGGAGTGTGTGCGCAGCCAGATTAAAGAAATACATACCACTTTTGCCACAAACTGGTCATGAATGGTGTCTTCAATAAAGAGTCTGCCAGCGGCGATGCAGTTCTCTCCCTTATTGAAGAACACTGAGCTCATACCCTGGAAAACACACACACACACACACACACACATATATGTTTATATTATCATAGGACTTTCAACTCTAGAACTACTTAAAACCGCAACATCCTAATTTGTCTTTTGGATTGTTAAGGCCTTTATTTGACAGGATAGTGGGCCTGAAAGGTAGAGAGGGAGTGATTAGAAATGCATTTATCACCAAAAGCCTTGTTCACACTAAAATTGATATTTCACATTAACCTTTTCTTCTATGTAAACTGCTTTAATAGTCACTGCAACTAGATTTTTCTTTGCTTTTTTAAGAAACACTTTCTAAAATGTTGTAAATGTACAGCTTCTATGTTCTTCTTTTTTAGAGATTTAGTGCCACCTAGTGGCTCAGCATGCTTGTTTGAACATTTTTGTTTTGAATGAACTCAGTGTGGGTAAACGGCTCTGTCATCTGTTCCAGAGTCTTCACATGTATGAACTTACCATGCGCACAGCCTTGTCCATGTCACAGTCACTGAAGATGATGAGAGGCGACTTTCCTCCGAGCTCCAGAGAGACTTTCTTCACATTACTGACCGCGCAGCTTTAGATGGACAGTGAGTGACACAGTAACAAGGTCAATAGCAGCGTTAAACTCAGCTTGAATCGGGTTTTTGTGAAAGCACTTCGCCGCTCACCTCTTCATGATGTGTTTCCCGATCTCAGTGGAACCCGTGAAGCCCAGTTTTCGAACGTCAGGATGGTCAGACATGCGCTGACCCACCAGAGCGCCTAAGACAAACACACAAGTTTAATAAGAACTTGCACACACTTTGACGAGGAGTTAATCTGGGAATGGTTTCAGAATAAAACTACCGCGGCTGTTCAACCAGGTGGACTGTGTGTGGACTCTTACCCGATCCAGGCAGGATATTAACGACACCCTTGGGGAGTCCAGCCCTCGCTGCCAACTCAGCGAACTTCAGAGCCGTCAGTGGAGTCACCTGCAAACAAACTTTATTGACTTCATCCATACAACAGTGTTGACTGCAGGCTGCGCGGCCATTCGCTTATCCAAAATCAAAATCAATTAATATTTCAGTTGTTTTTTCGATCAATTGATTAGTGGTTTGGTCCATAAGATGTCAGAAAATTAAAAATGTTTATCGTTATTTTTCCCAACCTCAAAATGATGATGTTCTCAAACGAAGCAAAGAAATGACAAAATGTTGATATTTAAGAAGGTGAAAAATCAGAGAACTTGTTTTCATCGATTATCAAAATGAATAATCAATCAATGGAGTAAATGTTCATCCAATCAACCTTTATGTCTGTAATTGACTATATAGACATTTCATGTTGTCATGATGCCACATCTGCCAAATCTTTACAGTAAAGAAGGAATATGTGGCTCATGATATTCAATTACACAGCCATATCTCTGAAACTCAAACATTCAAATCCATTTTCTAGTACAGGAATACGGTAATTGCTCAACCCATATGTGCGTACCAATATTCTGATCTATTGCTTGTATTATATCTGAGTTTTTTGTTATTTGTAATTATTCACTTTTAATCAGCTCTCTGTTTCTATCTGAGAAATTTTTTTTATTTGCTTTCAGTCCTGTCTGGACAGAGTCTGGCTGACCTGAGCAGGTTTGAGGACGATAGTGTTTCCAGCTGCGAGGCAGGCTGCCGTCTTCCAGGCCAGCATCATCAGAGGGTAGTTCCAGGGAATCACGATGGCACACACACTGACAGGAAACAAAAGGCAGATTTATTTTATCAGGAACAGACTAAGTGTCAAGCCAAATAACTAATTCAATAATTTATTTACTCACTAGTGTAAAAGGAGAAATATGCAAAATGCATCCTGTACATTCTCAGCATATGGTTAGAATCTAATTCTATATTTATGAAGCATGAAAATATAATATAACGATCGTCTACCAACTTAAGATGTGAAAGGGAATCTGACAACTCTCACCCGATCGGCTCCTTCTTGGTAAAGGTGAGATTACGGTTGGGCCTGGCCTGGTTGATGGGGATGGTGCTGCCCTGTGAAAAGATTGTTCATTTTCACAAATATTGCCGTTTTCTGTTGTTTATTGAATGTTTATAAGACATGTTGTTTCTCATTTATCAAACGCCCATCTCACATAATGAGTGACAGCATTGACGGGCTGTAAGAGCTAATTTCATACTTGGATCTTATCACACCAGCCAGCGAAGTAGCGGAAGGTCTGGATGGACATGCCCACGTGGGTCTTCAGGGCCAGAGTGTAAACGGCTCCAGAGTCAATAGCTTCGATGGTGGCCAGCTCCTCCTGGTGCTGCTCCATCAGGTCAGCAAGCCTGTGCACAAGGAGGCAGAGCGGTCACTAATGTCAGACTATAAGACGTCAGTTAGCTTTTTCTTTTGCTAATGGCACAAATGAAGCTGATCAGACTGACATTGGCAGAAAAAAATTAATAAAAAAATAACACATTTTTAATTTCTATAAAAACTATATTTGAATATCTCACTACATGACAGCTGCTATGATATGATTATTAAAATGTGTCTGAGGGAAAGAAGTGTGTGTTCCTCTCAAAAGCATCTACAGTACATTTACATCCCAAGTGATAAAAAGATAAAACATATTCAGGGGTTATTGAACTGATTAATGATGACCACATTAAATCAAACTTTATTAGTTGGGTCACCATTTCTAATTATTTACAATTACTGATTTATTTATTAATACAACATCACATTCTGACATTTTTATTAAGGTTGTTATCTCCTACATTTTATTATAACATTGTTCATACACATAAAGTGCTTCATATAAAAAGTCTCAGTCAGACTTGTTAAAAATATGATTTTGTTCTCGCTAACACATATAATGTGTATTTGCATACGGTGCACAGATGTGATATCACTTGTTTTCCCAGGAGATTCATCCAGAAAACATACAGTATTAACGCCACGTGTGAACAGCTTTTTAGGTCCGATGATAAAACCAGGTTTGAACGTGGCCAAAATCAGCGGTTCGATGACACAAACGCATTCTCAGAGATACTGACTTGTAGATGAGTCTGCCTCTGTCCCTCGGGTTCATTTTGCCCCACTCTCCCTCTTCAAAGGCATCTTTAGCTGCAGCCACTGCCCTGTCCACGTCGCTTATTTGAGACAGAGACACTTCACAGATGACCTGCAGGACAAATAAAGAGGGACACACACATGGGTGATGGAAACTTTTGCACAATCTGTGAAACCTGCATTACACCAAAGGTAGACCTACATATACTGTGGCTTAATTATACCGAACCTCATACAGTGGCATCTTTAAATACAGTAGCTGCAACAGAACAGCTGCTTTCAACAACTTTGGTTTTCTACTAAGCAGAACAACAACAAACAAAAATATGTGTATTACTTTAGCTCTTTTGAATATTTTGAATACATATGATATGGCAGACATGTGACCTATTGACCTTATTCTATCAGAGTCAACAAGTGATTAGCACCTGAGACCATTCTTTGTGTTGCTTTTCTGTGAGAGACAGTGTATTGTAGACAGAACTCATGCTATAAGATTAAGACGACAGCACACACAGATGCAGTGGCGCCTCTCAGTGTGAACTTCACCAGAGCTGGAGCAGAGCAGGAGGAGGACACTGTTAGAGACAGACTCTCTCCATAAACTGATTAGATTGCTGCCATCAGGCAAAGTGCATAAAGAGCAGAAACAGCAGACTGTTCCACAGCTGCTGTCCACACAGCATTATTCTGTTAAACTGCTGATCCTTAACTTACTTAATGCTATATTTATTTTTTTATTTTTCTTGCCGTCACTGAAATTGGGAAATTGGGACACTTTTAAAATGGGCTTTCAACTGTCACTTTAACTATGTCTCAGAAATGTGTGTTTATTTACTCTGGAGTCCAGAGAATCCCTCTGATAAATGTGAGATGTGTTTTGTGACTTACTGAGCCATCGGTGGGGTTGATGGTCTTGTAGGTCTTCCCTCCCTCTGAATCAACAAACTCCCCATTGATGAACATCTGATGAGGCATTCTTATTGTCATATTGTTGACCTCCTTCTCCACCTGAGGAAGTGAAACGGCGAAACGTCAATGACCGACACGCTGTCTTCCACCCTATCGTTGCAGTTTTCTGAGAATCCAAGTAATAGCACCCACATAGTCGACAACCAGCTCTTCTTCATCGTCCTCCCCTCTGAGCTTCCTGACGCACATCTGAATGAAATCTTGGAACGTGGTGTTCATGTAAATGTCCTCATTCTGCAGCTGGCAGTTACTCGCCCGAAGCTTCACCTCCTCCACGAGCCTGCAGACAGCCACAGGACAGGAGAGTAGATAGGAGAGGAAGGATGGCAGGATGAAATTATCTATTGTGCGTTTTGGAAACTTGACAATATAAAGCGCACAAGGACTCTAAACGGTAACAACATTTAGAAGTTTTAAAGAGATCGTATATTTTGACAATGGAGATGGCGGTGACTACCAATCACATGGCACTCCAAAATCTAGAACAAATGCTACACTTTTTCCTGTCCATTTCTGTCACTCAAGACATGTAAAAGTCTTGTGCAATGGAGTTTGAATTAAGATTTATCCTGGGAGGGAATGTACATGACTATTTATTTTTAAAGTAAAGACATAGGTGCTAAAAAACATATAATATAATATATAATCTGGGAAATAAATGTCATGGTTTCGGGTTAATCTGAAATACAAAGCGCAACAAGAGCAACACTTGTACCTGACCACATCCATTGACGTCGCACCAGACTTGAAGAAATCAGTGGAGTCTTCAATTCGAGTCACATTAGAGAGGATGCTCTGCCACACGGCCTGTGAGGACACATCATCACACACACACACACAACTGAGGATTCTTTCTATTTTTGCCTGCCGGTGATAAGTAAAAGAACGCAACCTACCCTCATCTGTCCAGCGAAGGCCTTCTCCTCCTCAGTGAGCTCCACAGCAGCGCTGCTCCCTGAGCTGAAGTACTGTGCTGCGGCGATCATCTTCCCATCTTCAAACTGCAGATTCTTCACCAGCAGCTGCAGACGCACAGAAAGAAGTGATCACACGTGTGACAAGTGTGTGTCTTCTCATCGACAACAGATAGACAGATTTTAGATAATCTCTTCCCAATTATTCATACACAAGGCACACAACTCTATATATTATTATTCTTTTTACATGTATAGCTATACATCATTTATTGGCAAACATATGTTCATCACTACATTTAGGGCCATCTCATGGTTGTGTTGTTTTATGTTTTGTGATAGTGGACCCCTTGAAAATAACATCACATGGTATCCAGAGCTCTATAGAGATATACCAGAATGAAAAGTGAGTAATTGAATGTGATGTTTGAATAACTATACTTTATAAATGGATTTAAAAAATATATACTGCCAGACCTACTGCATGTGGAATGACAACACTTGAGCATGTGTGATTATGTTTAGTGTAGTACACAGTCCAGAACAGTGGGGGGCGCTGTAGCCGTCCTTAGTGCTGTATCCTCAGCAGGGAACAGACACAGCTTTCCATCCGACAGTAAAAACGGACCTGTTCACACGATGGCCACCGCAACGCTTCAGACATTCAACGTCTTTCTGACGGAGAAATTAACCGCTGCCGCCTTAGACATCTACGGCTTTGTTGAAAAGACAATAACGGACTACCAGGAGGAAGTGTACCGGGCCAAGCTGGAGAACCAGAGGCTGCAGCGGCTGCTGGATCTGGTCTACATGCCGGAGATACGACTGCACAGAGCAGGTTAAGTCTCTTGTTTCCTCAGCACTCTGTAAAGCAGGTCATTAATCACCGTGCGAAGTAAAATTATTTCAGATAGCGCGCACTGTTAAGCACTGTTTCATTAGCTAGTGACAATGGGTGTGTCAACCACGTCAATAAAACTCAACTACGTTTCCGGTTCATTTTCAAAATACTTTGTATTTTATTTAAAATTCTATGTCAAATTGCAGAAAATATTAGGTATTTTTTTTGATTGCTTAATATTATTAACTATCGAGGTTTACTCTAAACGTACTTTAACACGCAATGCCATCTACTGTTCCCTCGAATTATAACTACATTTCCGGTTGAATTTCAAAATAAAACTTTGTTTTTAAATGACGTGGAAAATCATAAAATCCAGTTTAAACATGAGAACAAACAGATTATTTTCTTCTTATTTTATTTAACACATCAACAACTCGTTCATTAAAGACTTATTGTACAAATAAACAGTCCTTATGGTGCGCTGTGTAACATTTAGGAGGGTCAATTATGTCATTGGTCCTCACAGCCTAACAGAGCCACTGGACCCATTTACTGTAGAGGTCAAGCATCAGAGGTTTTTGTAAAATTTGTACAAACTGTAACAAACAGAAGACTCCTCCACTTACACCTCCCTTTCCCCCGATGTGTGAACTGGCCTGTGAACTGGCCTTTGCATACATGCAAGGATGTCACAGCGCTTTGTTTGTATATTAAGTGTCTGCTCCAGGAACGTGAAATGCATGCCCCCTTTTTTTCTTTAACTTGTAGTACTTATGGGTAGTATATTACATTTCAGCCAATAAACCTTCATGCAGGTTACACACTAGACATTTAATGTATTAGCCGTCTGTATGTTGCCTTGTAATTACACTAATTGACTTTGCTGGAGGCAGGTGGACGACCGGTTTTGGCACTATTGTGCACAACCACCTACCTTTAAGCACTAATATATTAATTATATTTGTGAACACCATGAATTGAGGATGCTGCATATTTGCAAAATATGTACGACGACAGATGTCCTACATCATCATCACACTTTATGAGTTGACCAATGCGTTTCTGAAGGAGCATGATTGTGGGACAAAGTGTATTTATTGAACCGAGTGGCATATCATAGGATCATAACCTACTTCTTTTGTTAGCCCTAGTCTCACTAAAAACTGTATTGATGATGAATCCAACCCACAATACCATTTCTGCCTTAACTCGACACCACTGCTGGTTCTGAAAGCTCTGATGTATCTGGCATTGGCATTTACTTCATGTCTCAGATTAAATATGCACACCTCA
This sequence comes from Microchirus variegatus, assembly GCF_963457635.1. Lineage (NCBI taxonomy): Eukaryota > Metazoa > Chordata > Actinopteri > Pleuronectiformes > Soleidae > Microchirus > Microchirus variegatus. Next base: position 14,561,218 of record NC_139808.1, read on the forward strand.
CACCAGCTAAATGTGGTAATTAAATTTGATATAATTCAAACCTGAGTGGTGCCAAGTAATACTGACTGTCGCAGAGAAGAGATGTGAATGACCTGATCCGATATCAAAATCAGATGTGAATACTGACTTTCAAGAAATTGAACCGATGCCATCACAGACTGATCCAGATTCAGGCTAGATTCATATTCTGATGCTTTTTGGAATTATACAAATGTAAAACAAGGTTCTTATGCACTGATCTTTTCCAATAATTGCTCAAGGAGCTCAAGCAAGGCCATGGAGGAGGCATTCATCCTGCCCCTTACAATGGAACAGACTGAGCCCTGGAGCAGGTCTGAGGAGACATCTGTACATCCAGAACACAGTGGCATCACTGACTCAAGCAGTCACGGAGTCACGGTTGTGGAGTATAAGGAACATCGGATGCCTGAGAGTGTGACTCAAGCTGTGAGAGTTGGAGAGCACTAAGGACCTTGACAACATGACCAACTGCTCATCACTCACAGTGCTGGAAGCTCCCTCTACATCCCTCTTCACAAGTTGCTGTAAACCGCTTTGTAGATTTTTGCTTTCTGCTTCGATCAAATGCCACTTTCTTCAACATACAAAGGATTTCATTAATTCAGGCAAAATCAAACTTTCTGAAAGGATTGCCAAGTGTGGTACAGCTGCCTTCTCTGTAAATGCTTAATAACAGTGTGTGTGTGTTTGTTGCACTCTGGCACACTTTGCAGCACAGATTGGCCAATATTGCATCTTGGGAGAGCGATGTGAGAGGCATTTTTACTGCAAACCCTCCAAATAATGTGCATTATGACCACCTGTCAAGTGACCATTTTGAAAGGAAAAACTAATTAGAGACCTATGGGAATTGTAAGAAAAATGTTCTGTCTATGAAGATACAAAATATACCAGGGTTTTTTTTTTGTAAACCTATGTCAGACCTACTAGGGGTAATGCAGTAATTATGCGTTAATAACTCAGTTTTCTTTGCTGCTGTTGGGATGAGAGTCATTGCTGTGGATCATTCACTCTGAGAAGTGATTTCTTTCTGGCTGCTATGGAAAAGAAAAAAAAACACTTTCCTATCCACTGTTACAGATTCAAGGCAGATCGATTTGCCCTCACCAACACAGGAGGAGCAGCAGATAAAGATGGAGTATCCAGGTCACAGAAGCACCAAAGTGTTGCCGCCCATCCTGCCCCATAAAATGGAAGAGGCTGGGCCTCGGAGCAGGTTGGTGGAGACACCTGCACATCTGGAGACACCTGCACATCTGGAGACACCTGCACATCTGGATAACAGCGTCACAGACTCACCAACTCAAGTAGTCACATTTCAAGAGTGCAAGGGAAATCAGATGCCAGATAGCCTCATTCAAGCGGACACAGTCAGAGAGCACATAAAGTGTGAGATGCCTTCACAACACGACCAACCGTTATCATCTTCTGGAGTGTTTCCAACAGCTCATGCAGCTGAAGCTCTACCAAATCCTACCAATGAGTCCACCCGCTTTGTTTGTGGTAAAACAACAGGCAGCCAAGGTCAAATTATGTTTCATCAGAATACGCACACCAACGAGAGACCGTACGTCTGTCCCATTTGTGGTACCAGTCATAGACTCAAAGGTAACTTGAAAGAACACTTGCGCACTCACACTGGGGAAAGGCCATTCGATTGCTTCATCTGTGGGAAACAATTTGCCCGATCTACAAGTATGAGCAAGCATGTGAGGAACACGCACAGCGAGAGTTTGCCGTTCAAGTGCCTGCTGTGCGACCATCGCTACCCTCGGCTCGTCATGCTGAAACAGCACATGAAGACGACACACTAGGTCATCTTCTCCGTGTGACATGCTGCTTGTGTGTGAGGTCAAATGTTCACATATCTGGTATAACTGATTATTTGATTACTTGATCCAGATACACGACGCTTCATCAGAAAAACCAAGTGCAAGCTCATAAACAAAGCAATAAACAAACGGTTACAGAGGATGACAAGTGTGTAAAGCTGCAGAAACCACAAAGCCTTTTTTGTTGTATAAACTTAATGAATAATTAAGTAAAAATAAGTAAAATTATTTTTCCACTTTTTACAAATGCTGTCCCCGTAAAACACTTAAATGTTGTAAATAAAGTGTAATAATAAATAGTGCTGTAAATGTAACTACTTGTAGAGTTCATTCTTTTGTAGTGCATTTGTGACCAGTATTTGTGAAACATGTTTTATAGTTGAATTTGAATACTAATGTTCCAATTGTGCTTTACAATAAGAGACATTAGTATACTGTAAATTGCTTTGCAGAATTTTGCTTTCTGCTTCGGTCAAATTTCACCTTCCTATACATACAAAGGATTTCAGAATTTTAGGCAAAATCAAACTTTCTGGAAGGATTTCCAGTTGTGGTACAGCTGCCTTCTCGGTAAATGCTTAATAACAGTATGTGTGTGTGTTTGTTGCACTCTAACACACTGGCACACTTTGCAGCACAGATTGACCAATATCTTGGGAGAGCGCTGTGAGAGGCATTTTTACTGCAAACCCTGCACTAATGTGGATTATGACCACCTGTCACAATGTGAGACCTATGGGAATTGTAAGAAAAAGTAACCCTTTATCTGTCTAGTTTTTACTTATTTATTTTGTAATTCAAAAAACAAACATAGCTTTGACAGTCTACGGTTAATGCAGTACATATGCATTTGGTTTTAGTCACTGATTGTCAAACCATAACTCGGTTTTCTTTCCTGCCGTTAGGTTTAGTGTCATTGCTGTGGATCATTCACTCTGAGAAGTGATTTTTTTCTGGCTGCTATGGAAAAGAAAAAAAAACACTTTCCTATCCACTGTTACAGATTCAAGGCAGATCGATTTGCCCTCACCAACACAGGAGGAGCAGCAGATAAAGATGGAGTGTCCAGGTCACAGAAACGCCAAAGAGTCACCGTCCATCCTGCCCCATAAAATGGAAGAGGCTGGGCCTCGGAGCAGGTTGGTGGAGACACCTGCACATCTGGAGACACCTGCACATCTGGATAACAGCGTCACAGACTCACCGACCCAAGTAGTCACAGTTCAAGAGTGCAAGGAAAATCAGATGCCAGACAGCCTCGTTCAAGCGGTCACAGTCAGAGAGCACATAAAGTATGAGATGCCTTCACAACACGACCAACCGTTATCATCTTCTGGAGTGTCTCCAACAGCTCATGCAGCTGAAGCTCTACCAAATCCTACCAATGAGTCCACCCGCTTTGTTTGTGGTAAAACAACAGGCAGCCAAGGTCAAATGATCTTTCATCAGAAAATGCACACCAACGAGAGACCGTATGTCTGTCCCATTTGTGGTACCAGTCTTCGACTCAAAGGTCACTTGAAAGATCACATACGCACTCACACTGGGGAAAGGCCGTTCAGCTGCTTCATCTGTGGGAAACAATTTGCCCGATCTACAAATATGAGCAAGCATGTGAGGAACATGCACAAGGAGAGTTTGCCGTTCAAGTGCCTGCTGTGCGACCATCGCTGCCCTCGGCTCGTCAGGCTCAAACAGCACATGAAGTCGGCACACTATGTCATCTACTCTGTGTAACATGCTGCTTCATGAATAAGTAAAAAAATGTTTCCACTTTTTACAAATGCTGTTCCCGTAAAACACTTACATGTTGTAAATAAAGTGCAATAATAAAAAGTGCTGTACATGTAACTACTTGTAGAGTTCATTCTTTTGTAGTGCATTTGTGAACAGTACTTCTAAACACACAGTGAGTGTTGTATAATTGAATTTGAATGCTAATGTTCCAGTTGTGCTTTACAATAAGTGACCTGCTGGACATTAGTATATTGATTTTAGAACGACACTAACCTGTAAACGACAGGTTAAAAGTTTGCAATTACAAACTGATTTGACTAGCGTTGGGTTAACGATGTGTTCAGACGAAACAGTATCATTGTTTAGAGTCAATGGAAGTGAGACTTTTTCTTCCATCTGCAACAAGGCGACTAGTTGAAGAGTAGGTAGAGTGGGTTTCATTTTGGTTGGCTGCAGTCCTTATGGAAAGATTTAAAGCAATACAGCACGTGCAACATTTGCTCCATCACAGTGTACGATAATGGTGAATAACAGCTAATATCAATACCTACCACAAATATACTAGCAGTCCCCATTGCATAAAATGGGGTTGGGGTTGCTGGTGAGGAGGTCACTCCCTCCTCACCAGCAACCCCAGCATCGCACGTCAGCTCAAATATGAAATATATATATATATATATATATATATATATATATATAATATATGAAATACGGTCTCATCATCGTTGTCATCCTCTTCCTCAGAAACCTCATGCTAACACCACACATATAAGCAACAGTGTTGGTAAGCTTTAGCTGTGTCGTAGCTGCAGCACCTCTTTATCATCATTGGCACAAATGGCAACAAGTCCCTGCTGGTTTTAATTGGAAATAAGTAAATATTTACTGTCAGAGACTTGAGACTGATACCCCATACCCACTGGTTAGAAACCCTGTAAATCCCATCTCCTAGCCATTAGCATTATTATTCTGTAGTTATACTGACGTTTTAAAACTTGGGACAGTGCTAAATTTATTTCATCAATCGGATCATCTAAACGAGTGATTTAAAGATCGTCCATCCATCCATTATCTACCACTTCATCCTCCACCGGAGGGTCACGGGGGTGATCTGCCATAGGGCGATAGGCAGAGTCACACCCTGGACAGTTCGCCAGTCCATCGCAGACAAACAACCATTCATTCTCACACCTACGGTCAATTTAGAGTGACCAATTTACCTAATCCCCATATTGCATGTTTTTGGACTGAGGCAGGAAGCCAGAGAACCCGGAGAAAACCCTCGCACACACGTGGAGAACATGCAAACTACCTTTTGCATGTTCTCCTCTTCGTCTTCTGTCTTGTATTGCGTGTCTGACGTCACACTTCATACATGAAACACAAGACCACAGGGCAGATCATCCACAGGCAATGGGAATGGTGTTAAACACCTTTTTTTTTTTTTTTTTTTTTTTTTTTTAAACAAAAAAAAAAACAGATTCAACTGGGGTTCAAAAAATCCAAGCTCTACTCACTAATTTTAGTGTGAAAGAGGCTTTAGAGACTCATGTGTTGCAGTGTATTTTACGGTGTATCCAGATACAGCTATACATGTTCTTTAAATTCACAAATTTTACTGAAAACCTACTTGACTGGCACATTATATTTTGACGTAACATATACACACAAATATATCTGCAAACATCTCATTGTTATCTCAAAGGTGAGTCAGGAAGTGTGTGGATTTACAGGAACACCACGCCCGACATCTTTCCTGTATATATCGCATGAGTAATTAATTTTTCTTTCCATCTTTGCAGATGCCAAATTTCCAACTGAGCCTTCATCACTGGAGGAGAGTGACCCTTCAAAGCAGGAGTGGAGCCCAAGTGTGGCCCAGGACGAGCCAGGGCCCTCTCATGTTAAAGAGGAGCAGGAGGTGCAGAGGGACGAGCTGTGGATCAATGGGTTTGGGGAGCAGCCATCAGCGGAGGACAGCGACGATGGGGACGCTTTAACGAAAGAGCTCATTAAAACAGTGCAGCAGCTGGAGGACTGCAGAGCAGCCGAGGAGAGCAGAGAGCAAGAACAAACGACTGAAGAGGATCCAGAGCATTCTGAGGAGAAGACGAGCACCACACTGTACCGCTGCCACGTTTGCAACTTCATATTTACTAAAAAGAACGTGCTCACGTGGCACCTCAAGACGCACGAAAGCAAGTCGAATGACAGCAAGGGAAACTTTGACTGCCACATATGTGGCAAGCACATTCCCTGCCAGAGCAACCTGCAGAACCACATGAGAGTGCACACGGGAGAGAGACCCTACAGCTGCCACTTCTGTGGCAAGAGTTTCAAACTGAAAGGACACATGACGGAACATATACGGACTCACACGGGAGAGAAGCCGTTCAGCTGCCACATCTGCGGCAAATCCTTCAACAGAGGTTCCACGCTGAGGAAACACGTTTTAGCCAAGCACAAAGAGGAGAGGCCGTACAAATGTGAGGACTGTGACGAGTTATTCACAGAGAGGCTCCTGATGAAGACGCACATGCGGAAAGTCCATGGTGTTAAATTGTCCACAAGTCAGAGTGTGGCCTGAGAGAATCAGACAATCATGAGCCACCACTGCGTATAGTCTGAAACCTGAGTTGATAATAGGGCTCGGAGCTTGGATCAGTGTTCTAAAACCATCTTTTTATTTAAATTCCTATGACACAGGACTTCAAGTGTCTTCTCAAAGAACTTTATATTAGTAAAATACCGTATAAACTTATTGTTTAATGAAAACATTATATCACTGTCAGTTATTGTAAATACTGTATATAAATTCTATATTTATGTGAGAAGTATGATACCACTCAAGTTTTTGTTTAAAGAATGTAATGAGAGGTAAGTGGCTTAACATGGAGGCACCACGCAAGCCTGTGGAGAACACACAAACATGCTCCCTCGTGTCCATCCGAAGCTTATGTGGAAACATGGTGAAAAATAGACTTGCAAATTATATAGTGCAATGTGATTATTTGCTTCGGAGGTACTACTACTTGAGAGTTTGGCCTTAAGGCAATGCTAAGTCATTTAAGTTTTAAATGCACAGACATGACGAGATTGGGACTCCATGCGAAGCACCTACGGTTAATTTTGGTGGTGAGGTTAAATTAGCAGCCCTTGCAGAGACGCTCACGGTTAAGTATTAAGTCATGTGACTGTTTGATGTGTGGCTTAAAGATCACTAGTTTAAAAAGATTGTATAAATTGAGTTGTTCATCGCTAACGTCCAGTCAGTTCAGTCATATATAAATAGAATACGTATATATGTTGTGTTTTTCTTTTCTTGTTTTTGCCAAAGTCTCAATCACCTGTTGTAAACAAGTAATGTGAACATGGGAATATAAAGCATTTACCTTGTGTTAAGTTATGTGCCAGTGTGTGTGTTTTTTTGTTTTTTTTTGACAACCCATCTCTTAGAGTCCAACGTACCGTCTTGCCATCGTTGCCAAACAGCACCAGGCCTGCCTTGGTGACGACGCCGGGTCGACTGGCTCCAGGGATATCCAGCGGCTGACCTCCACTGGCTGTGGAGCCTGAATCCAGCAGCGAGGAACCATAAAACGTCACTTTCTACTGGAGACAGCACAACTTTGGTGACGACTATATCCAACAGAACTCAACAGTCAATACTGTATTGTATAGAATTACACTACCATTCAAAAGTTTGGGGTCACTTTGAAACGTCCTTATTTTTTAAGGAAAAACCCTTTTTTGCAATGACTATAACATGAAATGAATCAGAAATACACTCTATACATTGTTAATGTGGTTAACGACTATTCTAGCTGCAAACGTCTGGTTTTAATAGAATATGTACATAGGTGTATAGAGGCCTACAATGGTACATTGTGTTTGCTAATTGCATTAGAAGGCTATTGGATGATTAGAAAACCCTCGTGCAATTAGGTTAGCACAGCTAAAAACAGTTTTGCTGGTTCTTTGACGAAAAATCATTATTTCTAATCTTGTCAATGTCTTGACTATATTTTCCATTCTTTTTGCAACTCTTCTGATGAATAAAAGTGTGAGTTTTAATGGAAAACACAAAAAAAATTGTATAGTTGACCCCAAACTTTTGAACGGTAGTGTATATTCTTGATATATGATATACTGTAACTCAAAGAGAGCATCAGCACAAGCAAATGTTAAAAAAAAAAATAAATCTAAACTTAACCTGTCATTATTTATGTTAAACATTTATTCAGTGTTAACATACCACTGAATAAAAAAAAAGAAAAGTCTTATGTGGAGGTTTTCACTGAGGGACAGTGTGCTGTTACCTGGCCATCCACCTCTGCCCAGGCACCGGGCACTTTGTCGTTTCCTCTGATCCAGTTGTGAAGAGCCTCAGCAGGCTGGTTCCAGTCAATCTGTCAAACAGGGAGCAAACTCGCATTGTTAGATCTTCAGATGTAGCACACTATAACCTGAATGACCACATACTTTACATACATACTCTTCTCTCTAAAACATGTTATTTTAGATAAACAAGACCATTTATAAAGTCGTGGGAAGTTGCGAGACGGGGCTTTTAAAGTTGGGGTGGTGAGCGTTACCTTAGCGTTGTCTTTCTTCTGGATGCACTCGTATGTGGCGCCCTCCAGTGGCTGCGTGATCCTCGGGGCTTTGCCCTCTGCAATCAGTTTCACTGCCTCCACCTGCAACCAGATCAATGCAGTTCAATTTTTTATGAAGCAAAAAAAACAAAACACTGATGCAATCTCTGTGGACTTTGTCATCATGGTTATTTATCTTGTTGGGAAATGGCCAGAATCACATCTGAAGACATCTGATATTTACTTATTTACTTTATCTTAGTTCCTACTGTTGCATCAGCATAATGAAGGGAAAATTATGTGGATACATTGTGAAAGGTGGTTCTTGTACAGGGATTCATATTTCTTTTTACTATAATGTTATAGCTATACATGTTTTTCAATGTAAATGTCATTATGCAAGCTGCATGAAAAGAGATTAGAGATTGAAAATGTGATGCACTGTCAAATGTGGCCCTTCACTTAATTAATCTGTGTCAGTGTGGCCCTCCAGAATAGAATGTTACCAACAATGCTTTAGCATGCACCTTTGCAGAATTATACGTAAACAGTATTTATGTCTAAAGTTAAAGTGATGTCCATGTGTTTTAATGTTTTACCCATTATAAGATAAGATACATTTTATTTAACTCTCAAAAGGGGAAATTCCCTTGTTACAGCAGCAAAAACAGTTAAGATGGGTGTGTGCAGACAGCAAAATTTGACAACACAAAACAAGCAAGGGATTAAAGAATAGTAAAAGAGAAAAAAAAGGACTATAGTTTATGTGGATTATGTACAGAAAAAGTTATGGACATTATATACAAGGGACGAAGGCTAGAGAAATATTGCATGTTGCAGGTAGATGTGGATATAAATATAGTGAATATTGTCTACACAGACTAAGTAAGTAATAGTCTGTTCATTATTATTATTATTTTATTCTTGCAAAATTGTAATAATGTGAATCACAATTGTTTTGGTGAGGACAATTCTTCCAATAATGCAACAATATAAATGTGATAACTTGACTGCACACTTTATGTTTACCATCCAACATTTAAAAGCGTCACTTACAGGCTGACCTGAACTTATAATAATCTGTAGTTACATGTTCAGTCAAGACTGTGCTGTTGAAAGCATAGAGTGGGGTGAGACAGGGGAGTGTGCACTGGAGACAAAGGTCACATAAGGAGGAGGCTGGTGTAGCTGAAGGGATCACCAACAACAATACAACAGTCTCCTGTGTCAAAGTCCTGTGAAGGACTTTGACACAGGAGACTGTTGTGTGATTCATATTTGATTACAACAGTCATGACCATTTCTAAAGCAAATTGTTTTTTAACTCAAACCACAATCTTTTTCCACAATCTGGATGTATCACAATCTTCCCAAACGGTGACTGATGTCATAATGCTGATGATGCCAGATGTTTCCAAGGTTTAGCACCTTTATTATTTGAAAGTTTCAATGGTTTGTGTGTTTTAAACTAACTGGTACTAACATTTGTCCTGAGTAATCCAGTCACAAGTGGACAAGTTGTGGACAATTGTGATTGAGGATTAGGGCCATGTGTGAACAAAAGACGGAATTCTCACATTAACCAGGTTTATATTCACAGGTGGCCCCACTACCACATAATTTACTCTGCCTCTCTCTTACTTGTATTTGCTGTCATTGACACACATGCAGACACAAACACTGACAGACAGACTGGTTAAAAGTAGTTTGGCATTAATACTAACAAAAGACTTGTGAGCAGCTGTTCTCAGTAATAAAGCCACTGTGAACTCTGTGTTCTGCACCAGACGGACAGAAACAATAAGCAAGTGAACAGAGACACTTTCCCCCCCTGATCTGAGCTAAAAGTAGAATGAGCTAAAAGTAGAATGACTATCAGATTTCCACATGATTGCACATGGATACTAATGTTGCTCCATGCCTGCTGTGTATATAGGCAGCAGTTGGCTAATGTTAGCTGTGCAATGTTCACATGGCGTCACAGTGTCACAGGTGTGAGATCAGGGTGTCAAAATAAAGTTATGAATGAAATTGTAAAAGTGCAGCATGTGAGACGAAGCTGATGCTGAGTGATTCTCCGGACTATGTTATGTTAAGTGTAATAATATTATTATGAATTATAGTTGTATAGCTTGTGGGATATGTGATCTGACATTTTGACTTTTTGATGCTGTGCTGCTTTAGCGCAGCAATTTCACTGTTTTGGGATGGATTCAGTACATCCATCCACCCATCTTTCATACAAACATACTATATCACAGTTTGTTGCAAATGAGGAAAAGCAAATTCATGTTTAAGTTTCATTGTGAGGTATCATTTCTTTTGGATTTTGCATCATTTTCATGACTCAAATGTGTTATGTACCTGTATTAGAGTTTAGATTCTCCCTCGTAGTGTTTGCGTGGTATGTTATAGCATGTCGTATTGTGTGAAGGTGTAAAAACCTGCGGCCATGAACGCATCATTTAAAAACCAGGAAGCGTATGGCGTAGCAACATATGCGGATCTCAGCGGCTCTGTTATTGTTGTAAATTAGACTGTGGCAGCAGGTACAACAAGCTCCCAGTGTGGGGAGGACATACGTGTACATTTACGGCTCACATATTAAAAAAAGGTTGGGTTTAAATCGGGCTCGGGCTCGTAATTACAGTTAATGTGTCGGGTCGGGCTCGGACACACATGCACAGGCTCGGGTTGGGTCGGGCTTGATTTTTTGGGCCGATCTAAGCTCTAACCTGTATGTGCAAAACGTTCCACTCCAGCAAGCTCAGTCCACAAAGCTTAACTTAACTTGTGTTATGTCCACCCACAATGCTTTGCCACAATACCCTCACCACACTTACTGTGCCTTTGATGCCCTCTGGGAAGAGAAATCTCTTGTATATTGTGTTGACGGTGTCATTGGGTTCAACATCGCACTCCCTCATCAGCAGAATCGGCCCAGTGTCCAGTCCCTCATCAGCCCAGAACACAGTGAACCCACCCTTTTTGTCACCATGGATCAGGGTCCTGTGGGGCAGGAGACAACAGATAAGAGAGTGGATGTGTCACAACAAAAGCTAACGAACACCACCGACATCGCTCACCAGTTGATAGCAGAGGCCCCTCTGTGACGAGGCAGTAGGGAGGGGTGGTAGATGATGGAGCCATGTTTGGGGTGGTCAATGACCTCCATGGGGATAAACTGAGAGCAGAAGGGCAGGACATTGAGCTCAGCCCCGGTGGCCTTGTACTGATCCACAACCTCTGCGATGGCCTGGCCCTTCACACGCCAGCGGGGGAACTTGAAAACAGCTATGCCATCTTTCTCCGCCTCAGTGGCTGTGGAAAAATACAGGGTGATCAAACTCTCACAGGGTGCAAAATACAAAACAGACTTTCTTTGGTAGTAAAACTGGAGGGTTGCATTCAGCTGGATGCTTTGAAAAACATAGTTCCATTACCAAGTGGCTCATTACGCACTGTGTATTGTTGCATTCAAGTGTAATAAGTTATCTCAAGTGCGTCATGGGATGTTGTGTACCGGACATCCTTAACTCAGAGCTTTCAGAAAACAGAATTAACAGGCGATGAATAGAACAGGGGGAGTGTTCAAGGCCCAGGCCCATTGCTAATTTTTAACCATGCCCCTTGGCCTACGTGGTTCACATCTAGTCCTACAAAATGGGACACCTCCTCCAAAATCATCACACAAGCAGGTGCAACATGTTTTTAATTGGAGATTTCAGTTATGGTGTGAACAAGAGACTGCAAACTAGTTCTTTAGTTTCCTTGGATTTGGTTTATTGAGGAAAGGCTTCTTGGCATGCCATATAGCAGAGCCGCCATTAATGTGGTGTCAGTCTGCAATGATTCACTGTCTACTGACAACAACATAGCTCTGTGGCAATAGTCAGAACAGTGAGTATGATGATGCACGTGACACAAGCCACTGACTTTTTGAGAGTTTAGAGCACCGGAGTGATAAACTACTGTTTTTTGGGCCTATTATGAGTTCAGGGCGTCCCATGGCCAAGAAGAGTGTTGACCACTGCTCCCTGCTTGTGTGCGTTCACTACTGTGTGTGAGTGTGTTAAGCAGGGGTAAAATGCAGAGACTACACACTAATGCAAAAAAAACCCCCAACTAATTCACAACAGTCCTCATAGTGGCTCTACTTCTGGAACTTAAGAAGCATATCTGATGCTGATAATATAGTGAGCATGAGGAAGGTTTTACATGAAATAAGAATCTTCCTGCTTCAATTTTCCACCATGTTTACAAATCCTGTAACTGTTACAAGAATCTACTGTGTGGTACACAAGTACATTGCCATCTGTTCAGAAAGATGTGGCCCTGGAACACATAATATCTTGAGCAAAAATAACATTTTCCTCTAACTGTGATTGTGTGTGGCATAGCCCAGTGTGCAGCTCCCACTCAGTGATGGTCTCACCCAGTGGGTCAGCCTTGCCGTCCTTGTCTGGGATGGTAAACACTCCCACGATGGTGTGACCGTCCTTCTTGAGCTCCTTGTACACCTCCTGGCCAAACAGGCTCTGACCGATCACTGCAATCTTCATCCTCGCACTGTTCACTGTGGAACATGAACACACACACACACACACCTCCGTCAACAGACAGTAGAAGTGCAGGTAGTATAAACCTTCAAAGAATACGGATCCAAAAGTATATGGAACGATACTGCCCATATAATGTGAGGGTTTTTATGTTTTTACCATTACCCTATTGTCTTAGTGCCCCTTGGAACAGCTGATTACATCACAGTTACAGTTCATTTTCTTAATAGGCTCTATAAAAAAACACTGTAATGACACTGTGGTTGTAAACTCCCGACCTGAATTCACTTTTATGTACCCTTTTATTATTGTTGTCGTATTCCAGATTCTCTCATTACTGTTTTGAAGGTGTTGGTCTCGTCTTGGGTTAGGAGAGAAAACTCCTAATGAAACCAATGACATAAGTAGTGATAATATTTTGTCACTGATAACAGCTGACCTCTGCCTGCAACTCCCCCTTACTCTTAGTCTTGAAGTCATGATGCGGTCTTGGTTAGTTTGATCTCAACTTTGACATAGGGCTGAGATATGATATATCTGACAAAGCAGCCAGTCACTTGATTGTAAAAGTTGTTTGTTATTACCCCAGAATGAGCCTTTGATATTAATATCAGGAGCCAGGTCAGCTCTACAGAGGCCGCTTTATTGGACGACCGTGTTTTTACAAGTACCCAAAATGGACAAAGCAAACATCTTACGAGTTTAATGTTACTAAGGTTGTTCATACTTTAAAGAGAAGGAGTGAGATTAAATAAATCGTTACTCCTTCCAACACTTTTTTGGATATGTAAATCCGGCTGTCTTTGATGATCGACTTTTGTGTTATTCTATGTTGTTGCTCTATATATTGTTTGCATGTTTGAAATAGCGTACTACTAAGGCTACATACTGTACACAATATACCTTTCAAAATGTCCAAAAAGATATTTATTGTTTAGCAGAGAACAAACTGCAGCCTTTGCAATTTCAGTAATTTTAACAGAATAATGGTTTGATCCACTAGCAGAACAGCAGTTTTTTTTAACTTGCACTTGCTTTGCCACAGTCAAAGAACTAATGCGTATCAATGTGTTTGCAGACCTTATCTCTAAAGGTTACTTCTAAAGGCTTCAATACTGTATGTTGGACTTCATTCAGTCAACACACCGACTGTGGTGACACACAGTTACCACATATTCCTCCATATTTCAGATGAAGCTCTTTGTGTTTGGGTTGTTTGGTCACTTCGACACAAACATTGAGAAGTTACACGACGACCATCATTCACACTTTATGCAACGTCATTATGTGGTTTTATTGTAGTATGACCAGGTCCAAAGAGCACAGCACAATGCACGCTCAGTTGTCAGTTTATTATTATTACTACACATGGCTTAAACTACTGGAATCTTCCAACAGTCCTGTTATTAGATATAGGCCATGTTTACATTATATTTTTTTAAGCAGAATTAATTTCCTTGGTTCAGAATTAAAACTCTCATGTAAGACACTGCCATAGTCACATCTCAACCTTAGCCTGATGGACTCACATGATGATTGTTGTTTCGTTGTCTAAATGCTGACACATTTCCTTCCTGTCCTGTTTTGTTGCAAAGTCCGAGTCTAGTCTTGATTAATATTGATTACCACTGTTGGAAAGACAGTAGAATGATGTAATGTTCATTGTATAAATATCTGTGTAAATCTTACTATTGTTGTTGTTCTGACTGAGCTCATGCAGGAGCAACGTCAGAGCAGACCAGCGCTGAATACCATTACATGTGATAGATAGAATAAAGCTTATTGTTTAACTGTTCTTCATAGTTTAAGTCTCATCATTGAACCGTTGTGAGTTGATCCAAAGAATTGGGGTGAGGTAGCATAGGCTAACCTTAACACTGTGATTAACCATCCCTTCCTGAAGATTAGAATGATCAGTTGTTATCAAAACTGTGTTGCAAAGCTGTTATATAACTCTGAGAAATCTCGTCTTCCATCTAGGAACAGGCCACAACAGGCTGACTTTGTTACATAACACCAACTTGACTTATCTATAATATAGATAAGTCAATTTGGTGTTATGTAACAATGATCATGCCATGCTGTGACATATACATCATATTTTGATGTATATGTCACAGCCACATTCCCAACATTCTAGTAGGGGCACGAGTAACCTAAGCTGCTTTTGTTCGTGATTAAGAAAATGTTAATCTGTGTGTTTCCTGCATCTCGGAATGATGGCAACCTGTTTCCTGTCACAGAGGAGAAAAAAACAACACATTTAACATGATAACACAATCTGAACATTATTTATGTAACTTTGTACCTCATAATTTGGAAAGTATTATACATGATTAGCTGTTTAGCACCACAGTTTCGGGTTTTTCAGGATATGTAAGTGTATAATAAAATGCAGTCAATGGCAATGCTGTATTTACAATAGAGGATAATTATTTCTATTTCACTTTACTGGAACACATCCAGAAAATAATGTGCAGGTTTTTTTTTTCTTGAACAATAACACAGCTCTGTTAATACTGGAGTGGAACCTTAATTCATGTTACTGGTAAATCCTGTGTTTGTCCTACTATTTCATTTAAAGAAATATCTGCTGTAAAAAAAAACATTATGCCAGGTTTATTCAAGACATAATGCTTGAGCATTACATACACATGCTGCATGAGTTAAGTCATTGACAGCTCGCTAATATATATAAGACCAGCTTTAAGTCGCATCACTTCATTCACAATTCACATGATCGAAGAATTTGACAGAGCTGGTATGAGACAGAGCTCTGAAACTTTTGCACAATACTGTATTTTAAACAATTTAAACAGGGACAAAAAGCATTTGAATTGCTGTAGTCATGACTTTTGCTGTAATACTCGTATCACCTCAGTTACACTCAGCACTCTTTAAAACTTGCAGCTACCCTTTCACTGCTGAATAGCCATGACTGCCTCTCTCTGGCAGCAGGTTGTTGAGCCTGGGCAAAGAGGAGGGGGTGAGGGGGCGCTGCTCTGCTCCAAAACAACCTGCTCTCTGTCAGCCAATCACGTCTCTCGGTGCATCTCTTGCCTCGCGCGTTGACCAATCAGAGGCACACGCAAGTTCCCAGAGCGTTTGACAGCTCATTCACCAAGTTCACGCAGAGCTATGCTGTTCTCGAGCTGTACCATCAAGTCCCCCCTCGTTTGCATACGAGCACATTATTATAGAGTCACTGCTGCAGAGTAATAAACGTTCTGCGCATCATGTAAACAAAAGTGACAAACACTAAGGAAACAAAAGTAGACCGTGAGCTCACCCTCGTCCTGAGACCCAGCTTTCTTGTTCCAGCCTGGAAAGAGTGAGCAGACGCGGACGGTGGCTTTTTAATTTCCACCCCCTCAGCCACACACGAGCAGGCGGCTCAATTACGTAACACACACACACAGGAGGGTGATTGGACCGGACGGCGGCGGGGAGGTCCCGTCAGCTGAGACCTGTCAATGAGCTGATGCAGTGAATGTGTGATCGATCATCTCATCGACGCCCCACTGTGTTGATCACATATGAATCCAACCGTGTCAGACCTGTGTGCTGGAGGCGACGTCCACTCCTGTCCAGTCTCCCTACAAATACGACAGGTGTATATTGGTAAAAAAAATAAATAAGTCATCCAATTCTGCTCTTGATCAAATATATGCAGCTTTTTAACCCTATAGAAAAATCTAAATATATATATTTTTCTTTTTTCAGATGTTGTTGTAGGAGGCCTTTGATGCAGTAATCAAAGAGTTTTATTTATTTATTTATTTTAATTTAAATGTTTATGTACGTTTTTAGAGAAATGTTGTCATTTTGCAACATTGAGCTTAGGTGGGAGCAGAATTTCCTTCTTTTTACTCACTTTGTCTGAACAACAATTCAGAACTACTAAGTGTTCAATTGCAGGGTTGATTGCTTACTTAGCACCATATATATATATATATACATACATACACACACACACACACACAGTGAGTCTTACAAACAAGAGTATCAGACATACTTTTCTGGGCAGGTGTGAATGGAAAAACACTACACATCTGAGAAAACTAACTTTATTTCAGAGCGTGTTCTGAAGTGTTCCACTTGAAATTGCCAAGCTAATCACCTATAGGATAGAAAAGAATACAATAAAATAGGTCTTTATTGTACACAGAGGTGTAAAATTTTCTTTGGGTCATCAGTTACAGACGACAAAACACTGGTTACACCAAGACCTAAAACCACAATAAAAGCACATTCAAATAATTTAAAATGACAGTACATTTCAAAATAATTCAAAGTAGTAATATCAAAATGTAGCAAGAGACACTGAATGATTACATTTGCATGTGTAGTTGTTAATGATATGATCGATTCTCTCATTCACAGTAAAAATCATGGTCCACACCTCACAGACAAAAGAGTAACTACACAACAAACAAACCTACTTTGACCTACTTTAAAGTGGGGGAATTATAAAGTTTATAGCTACACTTCTGCTGTTTTACAATCAAATAAAACTTGATTGATTGTAAAACTGCAAAAATGACTGACAGTGATCCTCCATCACGTTCTTCCTTGTTCTTCGGTAAATTATTGTTGTTATATTGTGTTTTTACTTTGACCTTAAAGCAGATTTGGTTGGTGCTACTGTTGAGCACATCAGATATGATCCAGTGTAACTTAGTCTGTATTCTTAATGTATCCACTAGTGCAATTGGTCTAACTAGGAAATGTTTGAGGAAATAATTCAGAAGTTGACACAAGGACAAAACAAGCTTGTGAAAGCTAAGATTGTAGTATTTGCTGCAGATTTACATAAAACAGTGTTTCACTGTATTTCTCATTGTTAGTTATATGAATTAAATGTTCTTTAGTTTTAAGTTACCATGTGTGCAGCATCACTTCTTCTTCCTGGTTTGGTCAAAGGAGGAGTAAGTGGGAGGAGCCTGTTTTAAATACAGACAACAATAAATGGATCAGACCAAACGCTGCAACCCTATGGGGGCAGATAGTGTTCCTTTTTATGTGGATGTCGCAATTGTTTCTCCTATTTCCACCTTTTGTTTTGGAATGGTTTGATCCGCCACTATATGTAAGAATGTCACCTTCCTGTCTTAATTGCATTACATCCAACTGTAACCAAGGCTGTGTACATTTCAGATGAAAAACTTGTAAATAGTATAATTCTCTGACATCAAAATGATGTAACAAGCATCAATGGAAAGCAAATTCACCAACCCAGTGAGGGCTTTCACTGGAAATCAAAGACAGTGATGACTGAATATTTCCTTATTTTCATCAGTCAACTTTGTACAGTGCATCAACTCCCTTTTTAATCATTTCACCATGTGTGATGAGGTGCAATCATCAAATCAAAGTATAAACATTCATCTATTTGACGAGATGACAAAACAATTCCAGCTTCAACCAAACTGTTCTAAATTGACCTGCTGTAAACTGTGTGTTTTTCCTTTCTTCTTTCTAATCAATAACTAGAGTCAATGATCCACTCACTGTACAGTGGCCTGACAGTCAGACCAGCAGTGGATGTACACTGATTGGCTTGACTGTGTGTGTGTGTGTGTGTGTGTGTGTGTGTGTGTGTGTTGTTATTGAAAGTTTGAATAACAGAGACAATAGTTTTCTTTAACTGAACTTGTTCATTTACTTGTCATGTAAACCGTGGTTAGAAGAACCAAGGTTGTGCTTTTGTAATTCCTACTTTTATACACAAGGGGTCGCACTCCACCATATAAGCAGCTGCCACTCAGGCCTCATAAATAAAAAAAAAAGCACCACAGTATAAGTTCAGTACACAACTGCAATTCTCTCAAAAGTATTGAATGTGCGAAGTTAAATTCACAGAAATGTTTTCTACTTTCTGTTCCTATGTTGAAGAGTAAGATAA
The DNA here is from genome assembly GCF_963457635.1 of Microchirus variegatus. Taxonomy (NCBI): domain Eukaryota; kingdom Metazoa; phylum Chordata; class Actinopteri; order Pleuronectiformes; family Soleidae; genus Microchirus; species Microchirus variegatus. Next base: position 14,579,867 of record NC_139808.1, read on the forward strand.
CCTATTCAGGGAATGATGTGAAAATAGATCTTATTCCTGCAAAAAAAGTGAGAGCAGGAAGGGGCTTAATCGGGCCATGTTGTGTGTTTAACATTAGACAACACAAGATTTGATGAAATCATATAAATCTTATTTAAAAACTGTGAAAATGTGTTTTGGATTCTCGAAAACTAGAATATTGTTTGTGTTATGTGTTTACTGTGTCTACAACATGTTGGCAGTGAGGCAGATGAGCAGATGCTTTATATTCTGCAGAGCAGCCAGGAGCTTTAATGCTCCATCATGCAGATAATAATAATAATAATAATAATAATAATGTGTGTATATGTGTGTGTCTGTGTGTGTGTGAGAATATTCTTCTCCACACTGAGATGGCTATAAATACATGCTGTGCAAAGTGTGTCGTCCATCAGCTTTCCTGGAAAATCTGAAACACCTGCTCTCCCCCATGCAACACACAAACACACACATACACATACTGAAACACACACAATTAGCTATTAACATCACTGGTTCAACAAATGTGGATATAATCATGCTTTGTGATTTGCTTTAGCTGAGTCACTTGATCTGGGCCAGAGAGGAAATTGTCTCTAATAACTCACATTTTCATCTTCTTCTACTGTAGGTGAATAAAGCACAGATGCCAGATGCCAATTGCAGCATTTGTCCTCCTCCTCTTCTTCTTCTGTCACAGCGTATCTACAAAACATCTTAAAAAAAGTAGACATCCTTTCAGTGAGTGAGAAAAAAAGGGTTATATTTTAGACACAATGTGTGTGTGTGTGTGTGTGTGTGTGTTTACACATCCCATGACTTTCTGTCTTAAGCCTGGTCCAGGGCCGGCCATGTTCACCTTGGCTGCTGGACTGGCACGGCTGGCAGTCATTGAAAGCACCACGAGGTATAAACATAATATACAGCCTCAGTTAATAAAAAAATCCCACGACGGTGCCAAGAGTTCAGACCAGAGACTTACGTAAGCTCGCACAGCGCTGGAGCCAAGAGGAACAGAGACAGTGCTGAGTGCTGAGTGCTGAGGGAGGGTGAGGTCTGAACACTTTTACTGGAATAAGATGAGAAAGTGAGAAGGGAAGTCATTAGGTCATTTTCACAGGTATGGAAATGCGGTAAATTTTTTAATCTGCCATTAAAAATCCACACTCTGTTGACAGTTGACCCTTTCCAACATCTTCCTTTTTAAAAAAAAAAAAAAAACTGTGGTTCCTTCAAATCTCCAGCCCTCTTGTGGTGGCAGACAGAACTGTAAGCACAGTGGGGAAGAGGAGGTGGAGGGAGTGTGAGGATGCAGCTCTGTCAATGTCTCAGTGTGTTCACGTTAAAGATGTACATGTCTCTTCAGACTGGTCCCACCCTGTCTGGATGTTATTCACAGTGGCTGTGTTTGTGTTATATATACTGTATACTGTGGTACACATTTATGTTAACAAATATTCATCATAACCACTGTCTGCAACTAAAACTGCTGCTATTTTCAAGGAACCACATTTTAAACAAATTAGTTTATTATATGCACTCATATAATTCCTATACTTGCACCTACTTTACGTTAGCAACCGATATTTCGACAAAAACCTTAAGAAATAGTACAAAAAATGTCAAAGAAACTATAATTAGTTTCTGCAATTGGGTCCTCTCTTTGTTACACTATCTGATTGAGTTCTTCTTCATGGACAGTTTCCTGTATTAAAGGGATAGTTCAGTTCAGTTTGCGTTCATATGATCGTATGAGATGCTGACACATTAAAAATAGATCTTAGCCACTTAACAAAAGGCTCACCTAATAAAAGTGAACGCTGCCCCTTTGTCTTTCAGGTACACAGCCTTTTCAGACCAGAAGCTGAAGTTTGTGTCAATTTGTAAACCGCTCACCTGAAGTCCAAAGACAAAATCTAAATTTTTAGTTGGTCCACTGCTGCCTCCATTAGGAAAACAACAAAATGACACATTTCCACTTCCTGATGGAGGCAGCAGTGGATCAACAACTCGTTCTCGATGGACTTTGGTGCAGGGCGTGTGCAGTTTACAAAAAGACACAAGCTCCCGTTCAGAAAAATATTATCAATGGCGTGAAAAAGCAGCAAACATAATTCTTCTTAATGTTCGACTAAATTTGGCATAGTTTTTATTACGTAAGCATTTTGTGTGTGTGTTTGAAATCACACTTTCCTTGCTGTCTATAGCAGAAGCCTGAAATATCATATTCAAGTTTTTACGCTTCAGGAAGGTCGAAAAGTTGGCATATCAATAACATAAATGCAATGAAAACAGTTTTGCATTGAGACTCAAAAGTCTTTCCGGCTCCCTTATTCTCCTGTACTGAAAAAATAGTGTACATTTTGGATAAAGCAGACGAGAGTGCACTTGCACAGTGAAAAAAAAAAAAAAAAAAAAAAAAAAAAAAATTCCCCAATAATTAAATGAAAAAGCAACAAATGCAATGAATGTTAATGGAAACAGATAAATATCAGGGCAGGTAAGTCCCAGTGTGGGCCTTTCTCAGATGTGTGAATTGATCAATTTAAGTCACTTTGGATAAAAGCGTTAGCTAAATGACATGTAATGTATTGTAATGTAAATGTGCTTTGACAAAAAATAAATAAATAAAAATCTTTGGAACCTTTTCAAAGATTTTGTGATTTTTGCGATATATTTAATATAAACCCAGTTTATGAGTTTGTACATCATAAAATCACAGAAGCAGGCACATTGCCGTCATATATAACATGTGTCCACTGGACAGATAAATCCTCTGAGGCTGGAAGTTTGTGTAGGACTCTGTGCTGCACTGTGGAGCCAAGAATAGAAGTTTTCGCGGACTTCCGGTTTTCGGATGCCGTTGCCCTCGCCAGCACTCTCGCGTGTTTTACGGACAAAGCGGAGCTCGGCGAGACAACCATTTTTAGGAATTAACGCATTGTGACTTCCCAATGAGTGCAGAAGTCAACATTGTGTATTTCATCTCCTGTACTTAAACTGAGGAGGACCACAAAAACATGAGTCATCTTTTTTCACACTCTGGCGACTGATAGGGCCTCCAAAATATAAGGATTTAAATGATTAAAAGTTGATTTTGCATAATATGCAAACTCTCACTCTTACTCTCACTCACTTATTCCCACATGCAGTCAGGCTTTATCACATCATACGTGTGTCAGGCACCTCTGTGACTGTGGCAGCCTGGATTTACAGACTAATCAAAAGTGTCCCCTTCACTACAGAGCAGGTGTTTCCCTCCCAAACTCTCCCACTGTGGGTCACAATGAAAAGCTTTCCCAGCTCTTCGATCCCTGGTTGGTTTCATTTTCTCCTCCGTGCAGATGGTTAAGATTAAAGACATTTAGTTTACACGTGCAGTCATGAGCAGATTTTACCGAAAAGCAGCAGTTACATAATCTGAAGGCGAGAGTTTGAAAGAGCAGGAGCAAAGTCTGTGAAATGCAAAACTTAATTTAGAGTACAGCATAAATCAGAAACTTTCTTCTTTTCTTTTTTTTTGAGGAAAAATGCCAGAGACAATTCACTTAATGCTAGAGGCCTGAGCCAAGGAAAACCATTAGTCTGTGAAAGTGATGTAGAAGAATGTATAACAGGAAATTCTCCCGCAATCAAAATATCTTTAGGATGATGTTTAAGCAAAATGTCTGTCCAAAGGTTGTAAATATTGTATGTTTTAAGAATTATTTGATAAGGCAGAGACAGAGAGTGAACTCCAGAATTCACTTCACGTCATACTAATTACTTTTGAACGTATTAGTCCTAGAACGTTTGAGCTATCCCCGCCAAACTTAGTACATATGTTCTAGACAAGTTAATGATTACAAGTTATCAAAGGATTTTCTCTACCTCAAAAGGTGTGGCCTAAGTGGTCCAACAAAGTTGACCTTAAAATTGCACTATTCTCCAACTTTGTTCTTGCCCCAGGGCTCAGCAGCGCCCCCAGAAGTCGGGTTATGGTCAGACAAAAGTAGTCCGATCGGGACGAAATTTGATGAGTGTGTAAGGCTTAGTCCAAATTTTCTTGAGGAATTTTTTTGGAATTTTTGAAATGCTAAAAAAAACAAATTTGTGTCTAAGTCGCACATAGTTGTTCCAATTTGAACCAAACTTGGTACAGGTTTTGCTCTCATGATTCCAAACAAATTAATAATGTACTTCCATTAGCTCCGCCCACCCAGAAGTCAGCCATTTTGGAAAAACGAAAAAATGACTAGTCAATGCATTTGAAAGAACTCGTCTTAGCACGTTTGAGCTAGCCCCGCCAAACTTAGCACACATGTTCTAGACAAGTTAATGATTAAAAGCTATCAAAAGATTTTCTCTATCTCAAAAGGCCTGGATCGAATATCAAGTCTCTCGATGTTTTTACATGTTTGGAACCATACGGGCGTTGCAATGCAGACAAAACAGGCAGGTACCTGGGGCACAGGTGAGAGGGGGGATGTTATTTCACGACAATAAGATTTTTGTGATTATTTTCTATTTTTTGAGTGGGTATGTACCCATAAAGGATGCTCGCTGCCAAAAGCTTAAACATTTTAGAGGTGAAACACATGAATAATCAAAACGAAGGAAATGGGAGAAGAGAAATTTGAATTAACAATAGTATGTTGAAAAAAAAGTTTTATCTGACGTCATCTTTTTCAACACCTTGAAATTCTTGTTTTTCAGGGAGTGGAATATAAGTTTTCATAGTTACGCTTCAGATGATGACGGACAATCTAATCGAGGGAGCCGTATTGAAGCAGTTTCAGTGGCAAATTGAAAATATAACAATAATGAAGAAGTTTTGAGGATGGAGGAGGAAGAAGAAGAAGATGGGGTTGGGGGGTGGTTGTGGGGTTTTTGGCCAGACTGCTGGCTTTCAAACTGATTAGAAAAGCAGGGATCATCACTCCCACAGTGGGACTGTTTTTCTTGTACTCTGTCTGCGCTGTGTAATGAGGTAGGGAGTGTTTGGCATGCACGTCCACCGGCTTCAAGGACATAATGAAGGCACCAACTGTCTGCACTGACCTGTGATACAGTTGTAATATCTCACTACCACTTTACACATTACCACACCGTGTCTGTTTCTTGGCGATGACTTTACATTAATGAGTCTTGGCAGAGTCATCTAAAATTGTAGAACTATTGTAGTTTAAAGTGGACCTAGACCGGAAATTCTAATTAACGCTGTTTTTTGGTGTGTATTTGCGCTATTACCTAGTTTATGAAGCCCTGAATGTTCGAAACAAACAGTTCAGCCACTGCTGAGAACGCTGTGTTGTATTCTAATCTCGGGCTCAGCTAGATGTCTGAAAAAATGCTTGTTCTGGTTACGTAAATAGCATTTCACCTGAACAGCAGATCCTCCTGTTCTGGGCACTATTCCAGGCACATCCGGTTGTGTACATTGTACCGCAGAAGAAGAAGAACGTCCGTTTTGGAGGTCTCTCACTCGCGACAGTGTCTTCTGACTCTGGGTCTGACTCCGGGTCAAAGTCGCAAAAGTCGACGAAGCCCTTTTTAAACATTGTTAAAACAAGGTTTTGATAATGAGTAGCAGTGCATCCACCGTTCCAGAGGGGGGGGGAGCTGCGCTTCTGAGAGCTGGTGTGCTGATTACTGGTCACTTCCTGGTATTGGCCAATCACAAAGACAGTTGGGAAAGCTGTCGTTGTCTGGCCAATCACAACACAGTCTGTCTTCTGGCGGTGAGATTTCAATCCGAAACACCACGACTGACGAGAGCTTCAGTGCTCGTTTCCACATCTTGACTGTGATTAAGATATTATTGTGAAGTCCTCCTTAGCATCCAGGTTTATTTTAAACAGTAAAATCCATAGAGCTGCTGTATAAAACAGCTTTGCGTCAAGCCTGCCCCACACTTTTTGGATTTGGATTTCCAAATCTGATATTAAAACCGTGGGCGACCACAGACACAACAAGCTTTGTTTTAATCCAGAGAAAACCCAGGCTGGACGATCCATCCAAGACGCAGGACCACACACTTGGCGTTTAATCCGACGATTTGAGGGCGGAGATTCCAGGGATTTGGGATTATGCAGAAATTGCGTGATTTAACGTGACTTCCGAACAGACATGGAGGCGGACTGTGGGTTCATAGCTATTTTCTGTGTGCAATGTTTTGTGCTAGGATGAAGTCACGAGGAAAAGGACTCGACAACAGTTTGAATGGAATAGTTATTCAGTTATATTTAAAGGTTACAAACTACATCTTTAATTTTTGTTAAGGTTTCCAGGTCTCACGCTGATTCAGGTTTTAGGTCAAAAGAATGCACATCTTTGGTATTATTCAAGGATTCCTTTAAGAAACAATATCTATGGTAACATCTATTCACTTTGTTATAAAGGACACACTGTCTCATTGGTCAGCTGGAAGCCTTTCAGACTAATTCATGTCCCCTCAGTGTATCTTGTCTCTGTGGTGCTCTCCTCTCTGCAGACACACCCATGCGTGGCTCACCAGAGACCTGCTGAAGAAACGGCAGTCAGACATTCCTGGCTTTGCATGATAACTCATGATGAAACACTTGGCCTTTGCGCTGCTTAGTGAGAATGGTGAATGTATTTAGTGTCCCATCATTACTCCCTTCATTCTCCCCCGGAGCCATGACTGAAGGGAGCTTTCAGTGTGTTCAGTCAGAGCGGTTCATCAGAGAGCAGGATTGCTCAAACAACTAGGTCACTTCATGGTGCTAAATTTACTGTACAAATTGTTTGTTTCAATTTTTTTTTAATAAGGGAAAAAGCTTCTCTGTGTGAAAGGGCAAATATACACGTTTCAGAACACCATGTGCCAACATGATTAGTCAAAGTCACAGCTAAAAATAGCTGTTGGAAAAAAAGCTCTGACAAGAGTAGTTGGCGGTTAAAAGTGCCAACACTATAGCTTGATGCCTGACCAATGATAATGATTGTTATATTAATATATATAGTGTTCATTTAATGAAAATACATGGTTTATTTTTATGTGAAAAAAAAACATTTGCCCCCTTTTCTCATTTTGCCTGGGATTTTGAAAAACCTTGGTGAGTTTCCACCTAAATTACCTGGGGGAAAACTTTGCCTCGACCCCAGACTTTCACTTTTCAGATTACGAGGATCTCTCGAGGGGCGGGGCTACCTACTGGACTCACTTATACGGGTGTAGCTTATTTAGCAACCACTTTTTCATTCATTCAATTCTGCTCAGAAAGTGCCAACATAATTTAACCCTATAACGCCAAACGTATCATAAAAATAATAATAATACTAATGCATTATATTTGAAGGCCCCTTTCAAGACACTCAAGGTCACCGGTCATAAGGTCATATGTGATACATTTGTTTTTGAGCCCCCCGTAGGAGCAGTGTGACAATTCTTTCCTTGATAAACCCGATGTATAAAATTATGGGAAACCCCACAGAGATGCAAGAACTGCATGGGCCACTTTGCCCATGTGAGAAATGCAGAGTGCATATTTGTCTGAACAACTGTTTTCAAGCCTAACATCACTCAAAATAAGAAGGTTGTGAACCGCAAAATGAGTAAAAATAACTGAAATGTTATGTCTTCCAGACTTCCACCCTGCCAGTTCCATTGGTGCATTGTTTGATTTTTTGGATTTGTTGGATTGGTTTGTGTGTTTTTTGTTCAAGAAAAAAATTATCAAATATGATACAAATTAAAACCCCTATATGGAAATTGATATTTAAAAAAAAAAAAAAAAAAAAATAGTTTGTTTGTCCAGAAGGACCAATAAAGGCTCCAGTTTAAAAGAATTTGAATTTTCTGTCAATTATTTAATGGTTTGAACTTTACGGGGTTAAACTCCTAAATGTCAGATATGTTTGATAATTATCAGTACAGACCCTAATCTATCTGTGGGCAGTTTAGAGGATTTAAGACGCTGGTACTGATCAAGATCCTAGATCAGATGCCTCCCCAGATTCTCTTGGAGGCTAAATCAGGATTGAATTATCGTTCCTGTCGTCCGAGCCCAGATTTAGCTAAACTTGTGTAAATTTGCTCAACTGCACAACAGCTACGTGTGTGTGAATACTTTTAAAAGCGGGCCCTGTGTATATTCGCAGTTTGTTGGCGTGCCGTTTTATGTGATTTAAATGCCGTGTCATCCATCATGTGATCACAAATACTCTTCCTGTGTTGGTGTTGACATGCAGTAAGAAAACAGCATCACTAATGATGCAACACATTCCTGGTTGGAAGCTGTGAGTTTGCGAAGCCTTAAATAACACGGTTGGACTGTGGTCAGCTGCTGGATGATTTCAGTCCACGTTTCTGTGGACGGAGGCTTTGCTTACAGTGGACTGGAAACTGGTCTAAAAGGGGAACTGATGCTAGCCTCGCTGTCATGCGTTCCCTCTGTTTGTTGTCTTGGCAGAGCCCATGAAACCAACCTTGCATTTTCACACTCCAGATAGGACTGGGAGATGTTTTTCCAACTCACCTGGGGCCTGTTTTATGAACCAGTGCTCCACCGCACTCTTAGCATGTGTTTATTTTTGGGATGGAAACATATCATGAGTGTCTTTGTGTAAATTTACAGTACAATGGCTGTCAGAGGTGGCGGTACATAGTTTTAAGAGGGGGAAAGAAGAGCACATTGTGTAACATGGGCTATAACCTGTGTGATAGTTGGAGGAAAGTATGCACAGTCATGCTGTAAATCAACCCCAGACACATTTGTTGCCGGGTAGGGAGTCAAACCCTCAACCGCCTGCAGAGCCTGCAGTTCACTTAACATCTCTTCACTACACACAAAGTCATTTGCAGCCCCTCTCTCTCTCTCTGGAAGCACTTTGTTAGAACCTCGAGGAGGCAGAGGGAGAAAGGGACAACATTTGTTGTTAATTTAGCTCTGCTCTCACATGAAAGCAGTGCGGTGGATTTATGGCACCTCTGCACAGGCGGCCATGTGTTGGAGGTATGCTGCATCATGTGGATACTGAGCAGACCTTGGATACATTCACACAACTTCTTTTTTCATTTTTTAAAAACCCATCAACTCTGCAGCGGATACACCTGCTGCTGTCCAAACTAAGCCAGTGTTTTCAAACCTTGAAAATGGCCATTCGAAAATCTGCTGACTCCACGTCTGAGTTTCATTAGTGTGGATGAGCGGAATCGGACACTTTTGAAAACAAGTTTCCCGCACTTCTTGCCTGATTGGTTTTTATCTACAACTTACGAGATGTGAATGAAAATCATTGTTACCTCCACCAGGAAGGTTCTGTTTTTGCCCGTGTTTTTCTGTTTATGAGCGATATAACTAAAAAAGAGGACATTTCCCTGGGGCTGTAGGATATGGCCTAAGAAATACTTTGTTTTATTTTTATAGTTATTTATTTATTTATTTATTTATATTGTCTTCTTTTTTTGGTGATCCAGTTATATTTCTCTCTCTGAGAGAAATGAAGAACTGCAGAGCAGAAAATCTGGTTCCTATTCACACTGGCTTGTGCATTGCCTAGTGTACAGTACTTGAATGGTCAGGTGATGTATATCATCAGGGTTATTAGTATGGATACTTTAATTAAAGGCGCCATATGTAAGAATGCCAAAAACTGTTACTACACTCAAATTCTAAATACCGAAGTCTTTTAGGTTTCGTTTTTTCTCCGCCATTTTAGCTCAGACGTAACTGACAACCCGTGGTTGCTCGGCAGCTGAGACTCTACTGACTATAATGATTGGTAGACGGCGGTAGGTGGCGCCACATGTCAAAACATGATTTGCGGTCCACAAAATATATTTTTTAATGTAAATATTTTGTCTGTACTGTTGTCGTTGGTGAGTTCTATAAGATTTTATGACCAGTTGCTTTAGATGTATTACATAATGCACCTTTAAGTATCATATTGATGCCTTGCAAACCAGTTTCTCTTGTATGTTCCTAGTTGCTGCTCCCAGTCTATGGAATGGTTTACCTTATCACGTAAGAGCAGCCCAGACCCTAGAAACATTTAAGTCCCTCCCGAAAACACAACTTGCCTTTTCTATTGCACTGCTTTATGATTTGTGTTTACCTGTCTTTACGTTGTGCCTGTGCAGCACTTTGGTCAACTGAGGTTGTTTTTAAATGTGCTCTATAAATAAAGTTGACATTTCTCTGCCCCAGCTTCTTACTTTTCTACCTTTTTTCTGCTGAGCTACAACTCAGCTCTAAGTTACTTTTCCTTTCCCACAGACTCACTCACCTGCTTCAGTCCAATTTAACATATTTATTCACCACCTCTCTCAGGTTCAGCACAGAGCGTGAGACTCCATTCATCTATGACATGACAGATAACTGCGGCCAAACTGTGCAGTTCACGTTCATGATTTATTGTGAAAACATAAAACGCAGTGGAGCAGCCTTTTTGGGGGGATTGAAAGCGTCCACAGAGGCTTCATCAGTCCACACTGGTACAACGATGCCTCTGATTTGCTCACTGTACTTATTTATCTTTATTTACACTCAGACCTTATTATCAGTATGCACTTAAATTCTTAAATTGCTTGTATATTTCTGTACACAGATTTTTATTGCACTCAGTTCAGTTTCTATTTCGCATTATTGCTTCTTTATTCTTCACACTGTTTTGCTATTCTTCATATTTCTGTTTAATGAATGCATTTGAAGCCCTAGAATTGCCCTCGGTCCATCATTTATACAGGTTATTACAACCTTTGTGTTCAGTACTGTCTGCTATACAGCTTCGACTGTCTTACACCATCTAGTTTTCATTTCTGAGTATATAGGCACAATCTTACAGTAAGTAAAATAAAAATTGAAATGCACAGTACCTTTATCTCTAAACTCAGCGTCTGCAAACCCTGCAGAGGGAGAAAGAGATATCACGATTAATCTTCAGCTATTAGGTCATTTGAAAACATAAACTCCTCCAATCGCCCGGCCAGAAAACAGAAGCTTTCTGGATCGTTTCTCACGAAGCATCACAAGTCATTTTTACAACTCACTGAAGGTGAAATACTGGCTGTGGCAGGAACAAGAAACTATAAAACTATAAAAAAGTTCACTTTAGTTGCTAATGTGAAAACAAAATGTTCTTTTTTCAGTTGGGATGGCCCTGCCTTTCCAAGTCCTGCACTTCCTTTACTTTGTGTCCTGCAGATGAGCGTGTCCCACAATCAGCAGCTGGATGAGGAGAACCTGGACGGTTTCAGAACCACACTGTGCGTGTTCTTGACTTCACCTTCACCAGGCCAAATTATGCCTTTCTGCCATATTTTAATGATTATAAATATTGCTAAAATGTTGTGATTAAATGAGCAGTGTTCTCTGCTCTGAAAGGCTGAGGCTCGTGTACAGTGAAGGCAGAAGTAACAGCTTCACAATGATTCTGAGCAGAGACGTCCATGGAAACAGTTCAGGTGACGTCACTTCTCTGTGCGTCGATGGAGTCAATAGCTGCATTACTGATCATCTCATCTTTCTAACCTCTTATAGTGACACACACACCAGTTCGCAGGTGACCCAGTTCAAGCTATAGCCTAAGCCCACGGTTCTCAAACTGTAGTACGTGTACCATCAGTAGTACATGAGTTTCCTCTGGTGGTACTTGGAGAAAAATTAGAAATTTTGTTCTATGTACCAGGGAAGGTGATCGGAGAGGATCTGAGGAATTTTGACCAGCGTGAGTAGAAAATGAAACAAAAAAATAATAACAACAAATGAAATAATAATTATATTCTGAAGTGTGAGGAAGAGGATGATGAGAGAGCTAATTCTCGTCTAGGGAATAAATCCTGTCTCTTGTGAAAAGTCAGTAGCTGACTTTGCTCGGCCTATTTACACAACTGTATTTTAACGTTGGCAATAATGGTGTTACGTCGACGGCTCAATATTTTCTCAGGTGGTACTCGGTATAAAAAGTTTGAGAACCACTGGTTTAAAGCAATATATCCACATGAGTTCAACTGGGCATGTATATTATTTCTACGACCAAATGTCTCTAAACCAGCAGCTGAAGCAGAAACAATGTTCATGACAAACAGTGCTGAAGATAAATCAGGGCGTGCTGTTTGTCGCAATAATTTGAATTACAGACCAAAACTCTGCAGTGTTGGAACTGGTACTTTAAGAGGGCAAGATTTAGAGCACAGTGGTGGCTCCAGTTCACGATCCAGTCAATCAGTAAGGCCCATGAACACAAAACTGTTTAGAAACTATTAGAAACTTAAAGTTCCCATTTTCTTCACACAGCATCAACATTAAGATTCTAATATGTACAAACCCCATTTCCAGGAGAGCTAGGACACTGTGTTGGGAGAATAAAAAAAAGCAACATAACAGGGTGTTGGTTTGTTCAAATAAATGATTACATAATAAAAGGAGTGAAGGTGGCATAAACAAAGGAAAAAACAGGCAGAGGATGCTGTTCAACCAAAACAAAAACGTTTAATTTGCACTTTTATCTATCAGATAAAATTTAAAAAAGCCTTTTTATTGCATTTTATTATATGTTATTGCATGGGCTTGTACAAATCCCTGAAATTACTTTGCAGGGAAAGCACCAGCAACACCATTCGTCACGGCTTATTAGCCGGGTCTTTAACAGTTTTACTGTAAAAACTGTGGGACTCTTATAATAACTCCACCAAGTGGTTTGAATTGGATGTGTAACTTGGGAAAAACCTGCAGGTTTATGTAATCTGATTAAGCAGCGCTGTGTGCAGACATGCTTGCACGTTGATGTAAGTGCCACAGATCTGCTATAACTCACGACTATCTCCCCTGTTTAACGTCTTTGCTACATTTAGGATAATGACTCATGCATGTTTTTTTTTTTGTTTTTTTGGGACAGTGGAAGCTTTATGTGAATGTTTAAATAAGCCAGCACTCACATGTCAGTGGACCTCAGGCTGAGCCGGAGCCAGAGGCCGACGCTCATTTCAATCAGAACCGTAATCACTCACAAGCGGCAACTCACAACAATGAAATCGAAAATCATATTGAAGCCTGTAAGTAGTTAACCAGGATCCAGAAGACTGCATTGTATCACTGACACTGCGTCCTTCTCCTATGCATATATAGACAGTATATAGGCTTATTCAACACACACATATCTGAGGTGTATCAACATACATTGTGCCACATATGTTTGCATTTAAAGCCCCTGTGCTTTCCCCTCTCTTGACATCCGTGCCAATTCTTGACTAGTTGCCTGCTTCCTTCATTTGTATAGATTATTCTTGGCAGTTAACTCTGGTCACTATACAGAGAAAAATACATCTACAAAGTTATATAAGACCTTCATGAAGTCAAGTCCACTGTTTCCACTATACATCATGGCTACTAATTATGCAATCTCTCCGCCTCTGAAATCTGCAGTGCAAGGAGGGATATGAAATAGTGGAGTCTAATCCTCATGTTATTAAAATACTGATGTTTTGGCTTCCTCGGGGATGTAGAGGCAACTGGACTTGCTTCTCCAGTTCTGAACTGAAGTGGTTTCAGATGAGCACGCACACAAAAAACTCACATATTTGGTTCACAGTTGACAAATAAACCAGAGGCAATCTCTCTATCTCTGAAATACTCCATAAATGTCCCCATCTATCTATCTATCTATCTATCTATCTATCTATCTATCTATCTATCTATCTATCTATCTATCTATCTATCTATCTATCTATCTATCTATCTATCTATCTATCTATCTATCTATCTATCTATCTATCTATCTATCTATCTATCTATCTATCTATCTATCTATCTATCTATCTATCTATCTATCTATCTATCTATCTATCTATCTATCTATCTATCTATCTATCTATCTACAGTATCTATCTGTTTGTGTTTTATGTGTGTAAATGTCTGCATTGTTACTGCACAGCACTTTGGCCGACTATATTGTTTTATATGTGCCGTAAAATAAAATGGATTTGATTTATAACGATGAAATGTTAGTAGAAATTATGAATTAAAATGTAATCTCTTTCAAATCGATATAAAGGATCTTTTGAGCATTGTTTTTATATATATATATACATATAATATATGTATATATATATATATAAACTCTGCTCTTCTCAGTCCTGTCAAGTGACAAAGTGATCTGGGGACATGACGTGACATCATACCTAAGGTTTCCATAGAGAAACACATACAGGTCTGTCCGGTCTCCTGTACAACGTCACCACAGACCAACAGAAACCCAGTTTAGTCACAGTTTTTTAAAGCAGCGATTCATCTCGGCCACAGGTCATTCTGGGTAATCGCAGCGCTGCCTGGATGAATAAAAGGGGGGAAAACAGCGGCGTGGTTCTCTGCTGGGGACAGAGAGCCCAGTCAGGTGGAAGACAAACCACAGGGTTTGATATCAGGGGTAGTGTGGACGACCTCACCGCTCAGGCTCTGACAACCATTGGGCAGATCTGGGAGTTGAATAACAAACCTCGATCTGTTTCCTGAGAAGGCATCTGCACACTGAAACCAAACAAGTCACTATAGAGTGCGTGTTGGGGAAAAGCCACAGGACTGTCTATATGTTTACAGTATATAGTTGTATCTTCAGTGTCTTGACCGCCAGGCGGATGGGTTATTGACATAAATCTGTGGTGCTCACTGATACATACTTTACAGATAAAAGCAATGCCCCTGGTAACCCTCCGAACATTTCCCCCCAAGAGCAATGGATTCAGGGAGCAGAAGAGTGTTTTACGAAAAGTAAATAAAAGAACAGGGAGCACAAGAGTGAACCCAAGTAAGACAATGAATAACATTTTAAACTTTTGAGGCTGTTTGACTCTGATCTAGAAAGGTGAGTTTTGGGATGGAGACAGCAAAGCTTTGCCAGCGACAGCTGTGTGAGGCTGCATTGACGTAGCAAGAAATTAGAGACGAAGTAGTCCTCCTCCTTCAACCCCGCCATTTTTTTTTGGAACAAAAGTCCCGCGGTATATGCTTATTAGCTCGGGCTATATGCTAATCGCCTAAACCCGACGCGTTCTCTTTATACGCACTTTGAAGTTGTCGGGGGGACTCCCGCTGAGTTGTCAGGCAACCGCGTCGCAGTTGTCGGGATAAAATTTGAAGACAGCGGAACTACAAGAGCAAGAATTCTCTTTACACGGGGTTCCCGCTGTCGCCAGTGCCGCTGTCGTGAAAAGCGTAATGTAAAGTGGGCCTTATTTAAATGGATCAGCTGACTACCAGGTCCTGAATGAACTAACACAAACCTTTCAATCACGTTACAGATCTATTATCACAATATTTGACGGATAAAGACATTGAAACTATGGTGAAAGATCAATTTGACACAGTTTCTCTCGGAAAATAAGTAGACACTCTTGTCGCAAAAAGAGCAGTGCAGCTGACTTGTGTGTGTCCCAGGCCCGAATGCTGAGCTGCGCTTAATATTCTGTGCATTCTTTCAAAGTGAAACTTTTCCACTCAGAACATGATTGTCCTCTTCAGTGTTTGTGTTTGTATTCTGCTGCACACAACACATACACATTAAATGGTGTCCATTAAGGCACTTTGGCTGCACCTAACACTACAGATGAGCTTCTTCATGACTCATTCTGGACGTCGACACACGCTGGGTAATACTTTGAAGTGTATTTGTCTCTACAAACCTATTTTCTTTTACTTTGCACAACAGGGACTATATGTTCGAGGATGCATTAGAAATGATTTGAGGTGGATGTGACCTGATAGCTAACGGCTCAGATGCCTTCTTTATGATTTGACTCCAAGCTGATGGAACATCTGCAGTGTATGCTCTCTAAAAGAGACAAAAGTCATTGCTGTGGATGCCTCAAACTGATCACCATCCAGTTTAAAAACTGTGCACTGACAGCTGTGTTTATCATTATCAGACATAACTATGTCTGGTGATATAAAAATTCTGTCTTTCTTCATCAGTCTAACTTGAGTTGGCCTCCATAACTTTGCTGCTGGTACAGCTTGTTGTCTGCAGTCAGGGAGGACCCACCAACAAATTTCAAACATCCATGTAACAATATCTGGATGATTAGCAAACATGTGTAAACTGCCTTGTCTGGCTGCTGTTAGAGGCAGCTGAACACAGTTGTACAGACTTACAAACACAATTTCAATCACCATTTTACTGGATGGGACTTTGAAGGGAACTAGTAGACATAGGGGGACCCCCAGGAATGTGTAATGCATACTTCTGATCTGATTTACTCTATGCATGTCCAAACAAACTGACATACAGAATAGTAACTCAATGCTGTGCCTGGACATTCTTTGTAGAGAGCGAAGTAGCACAGCTAACATGCTACTCACACTGCTACACACAGACTGTAGTGGTGAGACACACAACAAACTGTCATGCAGTTGTTATTTTGCTGCGTCTGCGCTTATATCGTTTAAACAGCAAACGCACTGGATGTCTTCTTAAATGAGACGTGGTCAGACAAACATGATTCTATTTCCTGTTGACAGTTTGTACCAAAGCCAAACCAGCACTGATCAAACTTAAGCCAGAACCACAACAAATTATGTGAAATGTGAAAGCAGACCCCTGTAACTGTCCAACAACCAGCAAAAATGCACAATATATAAGTACAACACAAGTTTTGATATTAATGACACTGGATTTCAGAGAACCCTCTGTTTCTCAAGCTTTTGAATAATTATTCTCACTATAGTCCACTGTTTTCTCTTTTTTAAAGACATATATTTCCCTATTTTCTAATTTTTTATTTGTCCTTTTTGGAAAAGTTAAAATCCTACTAAATACTGAGCCCATGTGCTCTTGTTGTCACTTTGCTTAAAAAAGAGAGGAAGTGAACAGTTTCTGTTGCATAATCAGTGATCATGTGGAGGTTGATGTCTACGTTTGTTTTTTTCTTTTCAAACAAGAAAAATATAGTGACTTTTTTTTCAGAATGCTGCAAAACAAAATTTTAGATACCTATAATTCATATCATCACATTATTGCTTGGTTGATACAACTGATATCTAAATTAGAATAATTTATATTAAGACATTAACATTTATCAAAACATAGACACTAGTGATGGACTAATCACCCCTTGAATCGACCATCAATGCATGCGCTTTGTGAGACTAACCTGCTTGGTTCTGTTGAGATTAGTGTGTTGACCAGCTACTAAATCTATCTATAAAGCCAGTTGCATCTGTCTGTGTGTCTGTGATGGGCATATCTCGCTGACCGTTAGTCAGATCGCCCTAAGATCTTGGATATGGGTTGAGCATGGCCCGATGGTGTGCATTCTTCAGTTTCAGGAATTTAAATTTTCGCTGATTTATCCCACTACACCAGGCAGGCAGTGGCTCATCAGCAGCAGCTGTGCTGTCTGGAGCAGGGAGGTGGGAGTGAAGAGGCTGTCCTCACTGTGGGTGAGACATTTTCACCCGGTTCAATGCAGAATATGATGTTATACTGAAACGATGAAGACGGTGTCCATTCACCAATACGCAAGCACATAATTATTTAGCATTAGCATGCTAATATTTTGCGGCTAACTTGGCGAACCTGTTTCCAAAGGTAAGGTAGCGAGGCTATGATTAGCATTAGCGGTGTGCACATCCTTCCTACGGGCACCGCACTAGTGTAATAAATGTAAATGTAACACTGGCTAAAACAAATGTCCATCATCCCTCCCCATAGCATGTTTAGCTGTTGAAGAAACTCACAAACAGCACTTTAAACTTATTAAAGGTATATGGAGTATGTACAGTATTTCACCACAATACATGAAGATATTTCACTCTGGGCCAAAGTCATAACAGATGATCAGACAGACTGACACTGTCTTTCCTAAAGCTCGGTACAGTACATGTGCACACTTAGGATGATTGACAGATTTAACATTGATTTACATACACATTCCAACAATGTGTTTAGTTACTGAATGTCCTGTGTGTGTGTTTAGCATTAAACATTAAAATTATGTGTGACTCTGGTGTGTATCATAATAATCAATAAACCACCATTCTGAAAACCACAGGGAAGGGAAAAAAACGAGCTATTAATCTGCAGGAAAGGCAACATTGCAATTATCACTAAAGCATGAAATTACAAAGCAGAGCTGGGAAGTCAAAGTTCTGGCTTCTCGTTTCTCCAGTCAATAATCAGATCCTGTCATGTAGTAATCAAAATATTCTCAGAAATTTAACAACCACAACGGTGAACTACATTCACACTTAAACTGCTAAAAAGGAATAGTTCGAATAAACCAGAGGGAGTGGAAGAAAGACAGAGTTATAATAATCTTGCACGACAGAGAGGAAATATAAAGTCCAGTCAGCACAGAGCAGGCAGCACGTGCTTCCTCGTTGCCTTCAGCAGAGAAAACACATGCATGCACACACACACACACACACACACACACACACACACACACACACACACACACACACACACACACACACACACACACACACACACACACACACACACACACACACAGAAGCATTTATGTATGGATATGACACCTCTAAAGTGCTTAGGTGGAGGAAAAGTGAAATTTTGTGATGCAGTATAGTTGAAGTCAAGAGGAAAGCAGCACTAAACCACTGACTGTTGTGCTCTGTTCTTCGGTGTTGCAGCCTCTGTGAGGAGGATTTGTTTTCTAGAGAAAGGAGGGTTTTTGCTCAGCTTCTTATTTGTAGCATGGAATGAAAAAAGGACTCTTTTTTTAAAACTTAAAAAAAAAAAATCTTGTGTTACACATTAGACAGACACATGCTGTGGTTTCATGGCCATAAACTAGAGGGAGGCAGAGAAAAAAAAGAGGAAAACATCCCACATGTTTTATGCAAAGTTCTTCCTCTCTGTCATTATTATTATTATTATTACCAGTTGTGCTTCTTTCCTACAAAGGAAGGCCATTAAATAGAATGGTATTTCAGGAATATGCAGCAACAGTAGGATGATAGTGGAGTCTAAATGTGACATTTGCATGCAACACACACACACACGTACTGGACAAGTTAAATCACCGTCATTAATCAGAGTCACATTCCCCAGCGCAACGTACGTTGCTGGACCAACACATTTTTAGTAATGTGGCATTTCCCACTAATTCCATCCGTTCCTTTGCTATATTTTCCCTCTTAAGCCAAGTTTGATTTGAGGACTGTCCTCACACTCACTTTCACTGGTGCATTTCTCCCTCACATGACCTGTGGCTTTGTCCAGGGAGTCAGTCTGGTCTGGGGCCTAGAGAGGAAAACACAAACATCATTAGCAATGTGGTCAAAGTCCTGGTGTGAACCTGGAGGAAAAAAGAACTCCTTTCTCCTCAGTGACTGATCAATCTGCAGGGACAGATGTAGCACCTGAAAAACCAAGCAGATCATCGTGAGGGCCTGCTGGTCCATGTGAAGGACGCTACTGCAGTGCAGTGACAGCAGTGATGACTGGATGTACTTACAGTCCCACAATACTGATGCAAACTTACATTATAGTATATTGTTGTTAATAATAAGGGAACAACAAACATTGAATTATATTTTGCCAAATACCCAAACTTAAAAAATTTTTTTATGATATTTGATTTGGAATTATTGATGTTTGTGATTAAGTTATTCCATAAATTATGCTTTTTTTGTATTACAGATAAATGTACAGATATGTACATATACATATATATATATATATATATGTATATATATATATATATATATATATATATATATATATATATATATATATATATATATATGTATATATATATATATATATGTAAATATAATTTTATTTGAGAGCTCTTTCAGATTTAAAAATATGACATTTATAAGATTGATTCAAAACTTTGCATTAAATCTGAATAAAAAGTTTTCTTTTCTATAGCTGTCCCTTTCATTTTGGTATCTCTTTCTTTTAAGTTATAATGAATTTCTTT
The DNA here is from genome assembly GCF_963457635.1 of Microchirus variegatus. NCBI lineage: Eukaryota > Metazoa > Chordata > Actinopteri > Pleuronectiformes > Soleidae > Microchirus > Microchirus variegatus. Next base: position 14,599,749 of record NC_139808.1, read on the forward strand.
ATTTTGTATTTCTTTGGTTTGTTTGAAGGTAATATCTTCTGAGCCTTGAACATTTTAATACAAATTGTGACTTAAACAACAGTGGGAAATACATGCATATATTAATTCACAGTGATCAAATGTGACATTTCACTTACAGGTGAAACTATTAAAGACTATTAAAGTGTGAATCTGTTGCTTAATTCCCTCATACACAAAACTCTAAACACTCAAACAGGACTGGGATATTTTCAGACCTCACTGGCTGCTATAAGTCAGTCTAAATAACTGGCTGTCATCATATGTATTTTGCTTTATATAGAAAAGTGTTGCCATATGGCGTGTAAGAGTTTGACACTTCTGTGAACTTTTGACTTTACAGTAAGTGGTTCTGGTATCTTAAAATGTCCTTTTAAGATACTGTGCGTCTAAGGTCAAGCCTTTGTCATCATCTGTTACATCTTAAATGTCAAATGCGTGTCGACACAGTGAATTACAAAACCCTGCAGCGAATCAGATAATAAGAGGGCAAATCACAAAACACAGACACAAACTTTGTCTATTGCACATGTGTCAAACTCAAGGCCCGGGGGCCAGATGTGGCCCACCAAGTCATTTTATTTGGCCCGTGAGTGATTATTGGTCTTAAAGATCTGTGTTAAAATAGGTCTATGCTGCTTTAAGGCATTTCCCACAATGCATGGATGCACAATTGCGTTACCCGCAAAGTGACGGCATCCTGCCACTAGATCGCAGTGTATCTATTATGCTGATGTGGCCCTCAGTGAAAATGAGTTTGACACCCCTGGTATTGCCTCTTAAAAACTGTTGCCCAAATCCATCCATCCATATCGTTTCTTTGCACAGTGACTCGTGTCAGGTAGTCCTCTCTGCTCGTAAGCTTAAGCTGATGAATAGATTGGTGAATAAATTCCATGGCAGCAACCGACAGGAAGTTATTTTCACCTTTCACCTAATTAAAACAATCTATTTGCATATAGGAAGCTCCTAAAGATCATTTCAAATCCTTGATTTCACAAAGAAAGGTGCATTTTAGAAATAACTTTTTCTGAATACAATGCTTTTCAGATTTTAATGGCAGATTTCCTGTCGGTTGATACACACAATACATTTCTTTATTTTCCAGTAGTCACCACAGTATGAACTCTATGTCCTTTCTAGTCACCATCAGATCACACCAGATCTACACAACCTGGGTCTAAGTTTCTCTCATTCAGTGAGTTTACGTGGACATCAATATCTGCATATTGATCCCATTCTGAATAAGACATGGTTTTGATTATGTTTACATATTAAGTTACCATAGCATCATATTGTTCATTGCTATCCAGACAAGGTCAGAGGTTTGCAGGGTCTCCCTGATACATTTCAGTCAGACATCAACACTATTTTAAAGTAAAAAAGCCTTAAAATTGATCATGATGTTAATATCAAGACAAGTGACTGAAAAAAATGCATCACAATTCCTTAGCATTATTGTTGAGAAGACCAAAGAATCCAGTCTTTTAAGTTGCAGTTCATACAACAGTGAAAGAGTAGAGCATGAAAACAACTACGATGTTGGTAAGAGTCACACACACACACAGACGTCAGCGTAGCTACATGAGCTGCCTGCTGACACTCAGGGTGAGAAGAGGTCAAGGAGGAGGATTTCTGAAGACTGAGTCACTGCAACCTGTACAACTGATTAATGACAAATTGACAATTAATTATTGCATTTCTGCAATTCAGCATTCAAGCTCTCAGATGGTTTTTATATAATGCTTTGTTGGACGTTGCTTCTAAATGGGTTAATGTCAGACATGAACAGGGTCACAGTTTCCTCTGCAGATGTGAGCAGTAGACCCACTCAAGGACATACTGTACCTGGAAGTGACCACAGGAAATGTGCCATGGAGCTAACAGCAGATGTGAGAAGACAGTGTGCAAAGTCGCACTCTAGATAGAAACAAGGGACCAAATGCAAGCAGGTTACTGGTACATACAGATATTTACTTGGCTAAAATGAGGTTGGATACACGGGTTGGATAGATCAGATCAGGCAGCAGTATTCAAAAATGATGAGCAGCAGACAAGAGTCGAGAAACAAGTGGTCAGAGTGAGACATGGAAAACACTTTAAGTGGGACAATGCTGGACACAACTGATGAGACGACCCCGTGGAGACGGAGAGCAGAGAACAAAGGCAATATGCTCACAGGTGAAAACAATCAGCCGCGAATCAGGGGAAACACAAGGGCAGGAAGTTAAACATGACATGATACTGAGGGGGAAAAAAACTACAAAGTAAAGCAGCGCACACACACACACACACACACACACAGAGTGAGAGAGAGTTTTTGTCTCTTGGAGAAAACCTTCCTGGTTTGAACAAAGCACTGCTCTAACCTTTAGTGACAGCTGTTTAAAGACACTGCTCCTCATGGACTCAGCTGCAGAATCTGTTTAGCAGGTATAAAGTTGCATCCAAGTCATTGAAGAAAACCATCTCCCTCGTGCACGTTCTCGCATGAATGCCCCAAAAGCCTATAATTTCCATCTGTACTTCGTAAACTCAACTACCACGGAGCCTCCAGAACACTTGCACTGTGCCATTCAAGAGCTGGATACAGACAGAGGAGCCGTCTCCACAGTAAAACTCTTAAAAAATATGGTACTGACAGGTAATAATTTGACCTGTCATGTCAAAATAAAACGCTCTAATAACTATTTTCTGAAGTACTTTTTTTTTTTTTGGCCTGACCTCAAACCTCAAACCACAACACAGTATGACAAACTGTATGTGAAACATAAAAGAAAATGTAAAAATGTTTGATTTGCCAACGAGCAACAAGCTTTGGTCAATACTGAAACCACTTTGTTAAAACCTAACACAGTCTGTGTTACCTACATGCATCATGGCCAAAAAGAAAACGAATTTCACCTCGACGAATGACTGAAATCAGCAAAAGTCTTCTTACATGTTTAAACATTTGACTAATTTGACCAGATAACAGCAACAAGTCTCAGTCAGAGAACACACACTTATAACACACTGACGTGAAATGCACTAACGACAGGGCGCATCACATTACTGATCTTGAGTTATACATTTTTGCATCAACATCATTGTAGTTTCAATATAATAGAATTTTACTTCATTGATGTTACTAAAGTAAATGTAACATGAGTTGAATTATTTAAAAAAGCCAACGCATGCTTATTATACCCATTATAGATAATGAAAAAATGCATATGCATAATGTGTTATATTGTTCCAAATTCAAATTCAACAAATGCAAAATCTGTTGTTCGTGTACAACCGCAGTGTTTTTTCTCTAAAAATCTATTTCAATGTATTGTTTTTCTTCATTTTTTAATTGTTACTACAATATTTTGATATGCACTAAATTGTTAAAAACTGGCAGATATTCAAAGTTATTTTGGAAAATGGTCCAAATCACTTATTTGGAAGCATTTTTATGGTTAAAATAAGCAGGACTTTTTGAGGTGTTAGGTGTTAAAGGTTTAATTTATTCTATATCCTTGCATCTAGTAATTTTTAAGTGCAAAATCATGGTTGAAACCAAAAAGAATTTTCTGTGAAAAAATATGATATTGTCTGCCAGTTCCCTGTCCTGAATATTCCTGTATTTAATCAGTGGCAATTTCCTGCACAGCTGAAAATCCACTGCCGCACCCTCCTGTGTCTTTGTGATCTTTTGACTGCAAAACATAAAATAATCAATACACTTTTGGAGTCGGTGCATGTACAAATACAAGCATGCCGTACTGTAAAATGTAGTACAGTTACTAGTAAACAACGCACTGTTGTGTACACAATGTGTACTGATGAAGCTGCACGGCACACATGTAAATTTATATTTTACATTTGATCATAAATATTCTGCATACTTTGTCTATATATACATACAGTTCCTGCAGAAAATGCATGAGATTTGAAAGTGTTTCGAAAACTTGGGGCGATCACAAATGGTCATGAAAATGCAGTGTTTGTAGTTTCACTGATTGTGGACAGTTGAGAGAATGTGACCATGCACATTTTAACCAGCGCAGGATAAGCACTGAAAAAGAACTGTAATAGTGTATCGGGAAGTATTTTACAGTCAACGGCTCTGAACTCAAACGTCTACGGACTTATGGGCATTCCTTCACGCACTGCGGAGAAGAAAACCTTGCTTGTTCCCCTCGAGCCCCCATCCAGCCCCAACCTTCTACACACACATACACACACACACACAGCTTTCTGTTACATAACCAGAGCCCCATTATCACACTTAGTTTTAAAGCCAGGGGTCCCCTTTTCCCAACAGCCTCGTAAACTCACACAGGCACGAAACACACTTGTACCATGGAAGAACGGGAAGATACTGTGTGTGTGTGTGTGCATGCATGGATGTGTGTATTTTCCGACTTAATTGTATTCCTGGAAGGAAGGCACAGAATTATATGTTTTCTTTACACTCGTGAGGTCACACTCACACACACACACACACAGCAGATATAGTAATATGTGCTGCGCAGAATTCTCTCCCTCCTCCCAACTCTTTTCCCTTTCCCTCTCTTCTATTGTATTTCACTGACCTGGATTTCCGTATGTCACATGGTGAGGTTGTTTTGCTTCCCCAATGCCCTTGTGAGAGTGAAAGGTAGAAAGTGACAATGACACTTCACTAACACACACAAACACATTTAAGCGTGACTGCCTCTATTTTGGTCTTATATATATATATATATATATATATATATATATATATATATATACATATATATACATATATATATATATATATATATATATATACATATATATACATATATATATATATGAGCTGCAAAATTATTCTGAGGTCCAAGAATGTGAAAGTCATGCATCACATACCAACACCAACAGTCACCCTGCACTTTGCATGACAGCACAAGAGAACGCCGAGTGAACTGTAATGAATGTAATAGTGTAATACAACGTGAAAACAACATGCTTCATAATATTTTATGTGCATGTGCTTGTCAGTGTCCTCAAAAGATGAAAAGAAAAGTAATTTTTAAAAGTCGAACTGAAATTATAGATCCATTTGGGTATAAAATGCAACAGCAGGAATCTGTGCAGTCTGCTCATGTTTGGAGGTAATTTCTTTACAGAGAAGTAAGTGTTGTATTTCCCAGCAGCGTTGCTCTTTTCTACTGTATTAAAATGCACAGGGCCTCTGTGTGTTTAAACTTATGTTTGAGATAAAACAATTTACCCTCTGGTCCTTAAGAAAATACATCAAAAGCATAAAAAGGATCTAATACATCAAAGTAATGTTCAGTTTTTTTCTCTCTCCACTGATGCTTAGTGCTTGCTCATTGAGTGATCTGGCAAAACACCTTGAAATATCTGATTAGACTTGATTAATCACTGAGCAAAAGTGCCAAATAAATTAAACATCTTTCATCATAAATTAAAGGCGGATATTATGCAAAATCAACGTTTTAATCATTTAAATCCTTATATTTGGGACTCTGGAGGCCCTATCAGTTGGCAAAGTGTGAAAAAAGTTGACTCATGTTTTTGTGGTCCTCCTCAGTCTAAGTACAGGAGATAAAACATGTGATATTGACTTCTGCACTCATTGGGACGCCACAATGCGCTAAATTCCTGGAATTGTTGTCTCGTGGAGCTGCGCTTTGTCCGTAAAACATGCGAGAGTGCTGGCGAAGGCAACGGTATCCAAAAACCACAAGTCCGCAAAATCCGCAAAAAGTTCTATTCTTGGCTCCACAGTGCAGCACAGAGTTCTACACAAACTTCCAGCCTCAGAGGATGTATCTGTCCAGTGGATATGTGACAGCAATGTGCCTGCTAGAGCCTGCAAATTATCACTTCTCCAAATGCTAACTACTGTTAGCTCCCAGTAGCCTCTGTGGCTGATGTCACTTTTTTTTTTAAGGTGGACCTAAAGAGATACAACTAAACCAAGTGTTCTGAACAGGGCTGTTTTGGCAGGGTGATTGAACTGCTGTGGTGCTTCATCCTTATGGTATTTTGACCAAAACATGTTCATTAGGACACCAGGGAGCGAGGTTAACTTAGAGAAATAGGGTATACATTAATTTATTTAAAATAGAACATCATGTGGAGGATAAAAGGGGTATAAGATGGATGGGTGGATAGAACCAAACACCTGCACCTCCTTTAATCTCTGTGTCCACCCTTGGGAAACTATGACCTGTGATGTGAGACTTTGACCAATTACAGCTCACTTAAGAGAGCGGGAAACTTCTATTATTGGCTATATACTGTCCTATGTACTTATACTGTCCTTGCCAGGACCAATAGTCCTCATGTAGACCAGTTAAGACTAAGGTTAAGTCTTTACTCTGATAGGTTAAGGTGAACCTATCAGAGTGTGTGTGTGTGCGTGCGTGCGTGCGTGTGTGGTCCAGGTATTAATCATGTTGTGGGGACCTAAATCTATTTATACAGTCACATTATGAGGACTTGTCCTTATGAAGATAAAAGCATGTCCTATAAAGTAAATACTACTCACATGTTTGAAGGTGAAACATGTTCTATGGCTAGGATGGGGTTAGGTTGAGGTTAAGGTTAGTTATAGATCAGTATTAGTTTTGGTAAATGTTAGAGTAATTATATATATCAATTATATAGTACCACCTCGCCTCTACATGGTTTGGTTGGTTTTCCATTACAATATATATCCTCCTCCTTGTGCCTCTTCCTGTGATGGCACTCGGACCAATCAGTGCCGTCTGACAACGTCACGTATAGTATCTGCTCAGGTACTATCACTAATGGAAAAGCAAAAAAACGTGCTGTGCACTAGTGGAAACACACCATAAGTCAATGTTATGTCCTTTGAAGTCATGGAAACCAGACCCCGTGGTTTGCAAATATAAGTAATTCAAAGTAAAACGCTGGTAATATTAACTTCACAACAACTTTAAAGCGGATAAAACATATGATGTTACACTGTTGAGTTGCATGTGAACAAAAATGATGTGTCCCTTCCACTGTGTGACAGGTGAATCAGCTATGATTCATCACACCCACCTTGGCCATGTTAATATCATGTCTCTCACAAGTACACTACATTGATTTATTTGGAAGGCCTAAACAAATATTTATCCCTCATCTTAACCATAACTGGTTGATATCTAACCCTTACCCTAACCAGAATTTCATAATTCAAAATCTTAGCCCCAAAATTTACCAGTTGATGAGAAATGAGGTTCTTCCTCATTAGGACCAAGGTCAGTGGCCCCAAAGAGTCACTTTAAGCAATAAATACAGACACACAGAAGAAAACAAACACATGCAATTTCTCTCTCTGTCTATTCACACCCAGTGGAATCCAGTGACTCTAACATAAACTACATGGCACCTCAGCTATCAGATGTTGGTGTGGACCAACATGGAAAAAAAAAGTAATCAAGAAGTGATGTCACTAGGCTGCCTGTGTTACAGCTGTGACATCTACTGCACTGTCTTACATACAGGTAATGTTGTTGTTGGTGATATTGTCCTGCATCTGTTTGTTATGCTGCATCCCTCATCTCAGGGAGCATATATAGTGCAGGGGGAACGAGGCACATTTATTCTATCAATCTGCTGAAGCATGGGGATTTTTGAGCAGTAGAATTCACTTCGGAAACCTTATAGCTTTACATGCTTGATATGCTTCATCCTCAGGGAACAATAACTGGGGGTAACTGGTCGTCACAGACGGAGATGCTGAGCACAGAAAAAAATACAAGCTCAATGATTCATACTAAGAAGTTCATTTTATCTTTGTTTGCACACATACAGTAGCAAACACAAGATCAGGATTTGTTTGTTTCGCTGAGTTTTATTGTTTGAAGAAACACATATGCACCCATTAATTCCATGGGTAGTTCAGTACTGATGTGCATTTGTTTGTGTGCAGGCATGTGTATAAGCATGGGTCTCCTGCACACTGGGGAAAACAAGCCGGTGTCTATAAATCTACATTCATGAGGAGAATCTTTGCTCTGCTTCACCAGACATGTGGCAGCCGGTGTAAACAAACATGTCCTGGATCTATGGAGTGTGTATGTGCGTCAGTGTCTGGTCTACATTTGCAGCTCTGTTTTGACCAAATCAAGCATGACCGAGTGTGGATGCTGTGAGACGGTCAGAGCAGCAGGGGTCAAAGGCCATCTGAGGCTCCATAGAAACGGCTTCCCCCTCAATAGAGTCTGGAATGGATGCACAAGTCTATTTTCTGTCTCTGTCAGGATTTCTGGATGATAATTATGGAAACTATTGATCAATAATGCAAACATAAAATATGTTGTCTATCCCAGGTTTGACTCTATTAAAAGGGACACATGTAAGGGACAATCAGCTGATGCCTGAATGTTGATTGACTGCGTGTTAGTGCAGACTTTATTCAATGTCAAACGACATGTTACCTAATGGTGTCCTGGCTTTTTGTTATTATGTCTTTAAGAACCAAAGAACAGAACATGATATTACATGTTTTTATGTGGCTTCTGCCTTTATTAGACAGTGACGGTAGAGAGAGAGATGGGAAATGCGAGCTGAAACATGAATTAAGGACATGCTGCTGAAGGGATATACACACATGTGGCATGCATTTTAATCATACTATGAGTTCATCCCCAATAATCTAGATTTAAAATTACAGTTGTTATCTGATGCTGTAGGTTAAAAGAAACAGGAAATAGGGTGTAAAAAAAAAAATTATCAGCCAAAACACTGTGTTTTAGAAGTGCAGTACTACACTACCCACGATCCTCGGGTCACAGGAAATATCTGATTAGTGGAACTCGTGGTTAAATATTTACCTCGACCATGAAAATCATGAGTGAGTGTGTGATGAGAAAATTCCAGTTTGAATATCAAATTAATTGTTGAAGCGCTGATGAGCAACACCACAGAGGCAGATCAAGGTAGCTCTGAGGCACAAGGAAAAGTTACATACAAAGTTTTTTATAGCCAGTTGTCAAGTCATTAGCTTATCAGTGCAGCATACAAAGAGTAGAAGGAGAAATGTGGCCTTGGGCCTTGAAGCAACAGGAAGAAAGTCAGTTTTGTGTGGGCATTAATCAGTTTGGTGTGAATGTTTAAACCAAGCTATGCAATTATATATGGTGAAAAAAGCAGTATCATGATCAAGCGTTATTTTCCATTACAATGCCAAAGGACACATTAAGACTCGTGGAGCCAGAAATCGAACCCACAACCTTCCTGTTGACAACTCGCTCTACCGAGCTACTCAATTATACCTCCTTTTATACATATATATATATATATACATATATACATAAAAACACTCACACTATATATACATATATATATATATATATATATATATATATACGTTTACTTCTAAAACTTAAGTACACGTTATATCAGCAAAATGACTTTTGATACTTAAGTACAGTAAATGTCATATACTCCCCATATACATATACTTAAGACTTTTACTTAAATAATATTATAAAATATTCAACTTCTACCAACATCATTTTCTGGGAATATACTTGTACTTTTACTTAAGTATCGCATGTAGGTACTTTATACAAGACTGAAAACAGGAAATCGAAAAAAATAAACTTGTCAAGTTTTTGAGAACAAAAATGGATAATTTCTCATAATTTCCTGATTAATAAATAAAGTCAATGCACGAATGAAGGATTCACTGTGAATGTGATGAGTTCTTAAAGAAGCATCTGATCAAACAAAAAAAAAAATGAGGATTGCAGGTTTTTTTCTTTATACTGTACGCTGTAATCTGACCGAATTGTGTCTTCATCCATTTAAGGAAACCAGGTTTCTTTCTGTATTTTGCAGACATTTGAGACTTTGGGAATGCAGAGAGCTGACAATTCACACAGTCCACATAAAGAAACACACCGTTGATCAACATTTCTCAGAGGGGAGGTTCGGAGATAAACACTAAGAGACAAACCACGTGAGACACAATGATGTTGCTATGCAAGGTATCATTCTTCACAGTTGCACTGTAATGTATCTATTCTCTGAGGAAGTACACGGAAACCCGAAGTATCAGTCACAGAACAGCGAAGGTCAAGGCTTGTATGTCTATTATATACAGAACCTTAGAAACACGCTCACCCTTCCTTTTATCACCACAACATATTTTGTGCTCCCTTGTGGACGTCCTAAACCACTGTGATTCCTTAAATTGTTCCTCCTCATCTACTGAGGATTTTCTCTCTCCTGATCTTCCCTCCCTCTGTGGAACAAACTACAGAGTGTTTTTATGACTGCAATGTACTGATCCAGGTAAAAGAGGGCCAGCTGTACAACAGCAGCCATTTCCCAGGAGGCCTGCTAGAAAGAACTGGAAAAGGAAAGCTGAGAAATGGAATGATCTACTGAAATCAAGCTTTGTTATCATGTCAGTTGGGTATCGATCAATCGACCAGCTCTCCAGTATGGCCACCAACTTTTTTGTTTTGGTATGTCTGATGATCAAACCATCTATGCTGAGTCTGACAATGTTATGGCATGGATTTCCACTGGACGCGTTACAGCCACGGCACGTAAGCGTCAAAAATAGAACTGCTACCTATCGAAAGCGATGCGGCGAGGCAAGCCACTTCTGGGACGCTGCCGAGATGTTCCGCATCGTACATGACGACCCACCCCATGGAAGCTAAGCTTCTGTGGAAGTTAAGCTTCTGTGGAAGTTAAGCTTCTGTGGAAGTTATATTTTTGCCGCATTTGTCCAATCACCGTGGAGCTCACCACAGTTTTAATCGCGTTCTAGTGACTTTAGTATTGAAATGTAAATGCAACACATTACATTTGACGACATTTTAGAGGACGCTGAGCTTCCTTTTCTGTCTTATAGCAATCTCATTGTAAAGAAAAATGGCTCAGATAGGTTTTTTTTTGTCCCCTGTGGAAGTTCTACATTTCTGTAGAAGACACAGTATATACATCAACATATATACAGTTACTTTTCTTCAACACCCCTAAGGCCAGGTTGACTCTGACTTCTATCATTCCACTCATACTCTAATATACATTCCATACCAAAAGTGCCGATTTCGAGCCAGGGGTTTGCCCTGTTTTGTATTTCTTTGTATTCATTGAGCAATACCTGAGGACTTATTCATGTAACAAGTATGGTTACACTATAAAGCATGGTAGGCATCTTCTTTGTTGTCCCTTTTGACCAAAAAACAATCAAACAAACACAAAACACACCACCATCTGGACTGGAAAGTGTCGCTCTACAGGGAGCATGTGCAGTTGGCACAATCCATGGAAATTGGCAGAAGACGAAATATAGGCCATGCAAACATTAGCAGACCTCTGTGGACCTAGGGGGGCCTTATGACATAAAATGCACACACCACTGTCAGCAGATGTTTAAATGCGTCCATTCACATACCCATTTATACAATTCCTAACTGGAAAATATCTTTTGACACCTCATTCACATGTCTCGAGATTCTATACCTCATTTCTGCAGCCTGATGTGCCATCTCATGAATAAAAAAACACCTTCCATGAGACCTCATTAAGGCCCTCACTGAATACTATCAGGAAAGACAACACTACCTCAGGCTGACACAGAGAAAATCGCCACAAGAATAAAGGCCCATTGTCTGATTGCTCCTCTGCTCCCACTCACTATTGTTTCACTATTCATCCAACAAGCCAAATGTTCCTGGTCCAGTGGCCTGGGAAACTGGCAGTTAGATTACACACTCAGAAACTGTTTTGAAACAAGCATGTACAGTGTAACCAAATAATATCTGGTACATATTTGTGAGAGAAGCTATGAACTGTTTGACCATCATCTTCTACCACTTTATCCTCCACATGAGGGTGGGCGGGGTACGCCAATCCATCACAGGGACACTCTGACTCTCACGGTCAATGTAGAGTGTCCAATTTACCTAATCCCCATATTGCATGTTTTTGGACTCTGGGAGGAAACCGGACAACCCACACACACGCACAGGGAGAACATGCAAACTCCCTGCAGAAAGGCCTTTGTTTCCAACCGAGACGTGAACCCGGGTCTTCTTGCTGCAAAGGCAAGAGTGCTAACCACTACACCAACCTTGTGGCCCCCATTTGACCAACCTTAGAAGAAATGTCTAGATCAGAGCCCTACACAGCGTCAGCAACACACAGGGAAAAAAAGTATCTAAATGAACTAAATGCAGATGGGCAGGAGGAAAAAGTTTTGTTTTTTTAATGGAGTTTAAATGAAAATGAAGCTGTTTGATGTGGGTGACTGTGTATGTGGCATGTCACATAATCATTGGGTGACAGGTCAGGTCGTGGGGTCATACGTGCACAGGACAGGATTGGACCCGTTCACGACTCTGTTTTAGATTAAGTACAAATTGGTACCAGCTCAACTGAACCCAATGCACAGTAGTGGTTACTTTAGCTCAGACCTGTTTCTGACTAGCCTGCATAAGGTTAATTGGAAATAAGAAAATAAAAGTTAACATCATACTTCATATAACTATACTTCATATGCTTCTATTTTGAAGCCGACTTGAAATTGTCATTGTATTGAAAAATGGAATGTACATTTTGTTCTCTATAGTTTTGTGGAATTTTGATGAAATAAACATCATAATGTTGGTGTTTCTACAAAGCCTACTTCAATTTTTCATTGCCTCATCATAACATGTATTCTTACCAATTGAAGCCTGTGAAAACGATACGATTTACTGCTCCTTATAAAGAGATTACATTAATATTGAATTTCTGTTCGTGGCACCGAGGGGAAACTTATTGCCCTCTAGTGTATATGCTGCCCTTTCTCAAGTTAAAGAGAATAACTGGAATACTAATGAATGAACTCATTATTTTGAACAGTTTGTAGAGATAACACTTGTATCTGTGTCAATCTGTCTACAAGGCTTATAGACTAACACACAGCCTGTCATAGTTTTGCAACCAGCGGAGTCACCGCCTGATGGTTTACTGCACGAATGAGAGACTGTGTGCATCTTTTATCCAGTCTGTTGGTCTTTTCAGTGATAAAGAAAAAAAATTACAATTCTATTGGCCAATTAAATATCCACATAGGTGTCTAAAAAGTGATCTTGATAACTTCTTGCGTGGTATTCACTAAGAAAATAATGCTTTATAATCATATTTCCCTTCATTCAGACTTGGCTGATGGAGTTAAATGATTAAAACCTTGGATACGATTGCTATAGAGTATAACTTCAGAGATCGCACATCAAAAGTGGAATCATTTAAATGCAGTTCTGTAGTAATTGGAGAGAAATTTGCTGCTGCATGATTACCAATGTGGCAAAAAAAAACATGTCTCCACTCAAGCTGCAGAGTGCAAAACCATTTTCCTCAGTGTTGTAATATTTCAGCTTCCACCTGCTGTGATCAGACTCTATTGTATAATTTTATGCTTGAGTGGATGTATATCTGAAGTCGGCTGCTACAATCTCTGAAGTTTTACACGCACGGGCTCGTACCCTCAACTTTTTTATTACACTTCCAGTTATTATCTGATATAGCTGTAATTGGTGCGTCTCACACTGCCCAGAAGAGTGAAAAAGAACAAGGGACTCATACTCCTGGAACCAGTGGTGCCTGAAATAGCCTCAGCCACTTCACAGCTCTATCAGCAGAGATATACTGCATGTATCTGCATTCCACACTATTACTTTTAGTAAATGCTGACACTGGAGAAATATCTGCTATAGGACCACTTTTGCATGTTACCTGTTAATCATAATTTAGATTTAGGATTATTTAATTCATTTTACACAACTATATATATTTATAAATATACAGTATATATATGAGGTTTGTAAACAGGTTACATACTAGGCTCTCCCACAAACATACAGTGAAAATCAATCTGTGACCAAGACGATCCATTTCTCTTTGTGAAGGGAGCCAACACCACTCCTATTAAATAAACATCAGTGAAAATCTGTGTTAAATATCTTTATTCTGACAGCCACACTCTCACTCATCTAGAGTGTTTGTTGAGTGGCTCAGGTCTCGGGTCTGTCCCCTAAACCGGCACCAACTGTTCCATTCTTATGGAAGGGTAATGGTAATTAGATTAATAGATTAAGTTTATGTGTATTCTCATAAAAAGCTTGACGTCTTGTTGAGAACCATAAACTGAGCAGAAAAAAAACATGTCCTCCTTTGTTGTCTGTTGTGCACCAGCACAACGTCATGCTACGTATCTCGCTGACGCTGTCAGTGGACCGAGCGCACACCCCGTCAAACAAGTAAAGGTACTGTTGAAATGCAAGCCTGACCCAGGGCTTTAACATACCAAACCAAACTGTACCATGATGGAAACACGGCTCTAGAAATCTACTGGAAACCGTCCCTCAACACTTCATTCAATCAGGTGCAAGGTAGCAGTGAACAGGAATGAAGCCAAAAGACAACATCACTGAGAGCAGCTTTAATTTTCATCACTGATTAGTTTGGTACCATTCCATTCTCACATGGTTGACTAGGTTCCAAACAATGATGAGCTGCACAGTATTTTATAAGGGGAAAAAAAATATTATTAAGGTTTATTTAGATAGGGACAGATACAAAAACATAGACAAGTTTGAACAGTCATCTGATGCATGAGACAATAAAACACACTTGTTGTTTTAGTGAAATCAATAAACTCCATAAAAAAACATGACTGTGAGTGAATTAGAAATCCCCCAAATTAACAGCACTCACTAAAAACCCGCAGCAGATCCCGGGGCGTGCAACGCTCTGCTACTTTCTCGGCGTGATAATGAATAGTAGAGACGCCGTTGTTGCAAAAGCAGTGAATGATTTTTCCATTTGTCTCTATTTCCGTGTTCGTACGGTGAATATGATAGCCGGCGTGCCTATTCAGTGTCAGAATGCGCTGCAGCTGTAATCGTATCGCTAGGCTAAAAGCAAGTAAACGTAGCATGATATGCTGCTCTACAGACACAAGCGGTAATCAGATCTCCAAGTTCTCCAAACACCAGCGACACTGTGATGCCTAACTTCCTCATCCCTGATCAGACTGGATTAAAGGTCACTACGCTCGTAGCTACACAGATAAGCAAAAGTCATTATGCTGATTATGTGCTAATAAAGTAATTGTGTCCATTTGTTTCAATCCATTTTTATTACTGGTTCCTTTTCTGATAACATAAGTCATGGTCGTTTTTATTGGTAATAACATTTTATGATGTTGTTCTTAAACAATCTTTAAACTGAGGTGCAGTGTGCGGTGTGTTTAATGATTGGTGCTGTAACACACGACCAGTTATGTAAGGAAAAGACGGGGGGGATAATTTCCTGCCTTGGTCTGTGTGTGTGTGTGTGTGTGTGTGTGTGTGTGTGTGTGTGTGTGTGTGTGTGTGAGAGAGAGAGAGTGAGTGGGGGTGACTTGGCTCCAAGCTGTGTGTGCTTTAAACAAACCTGGTTCTGGGAATACGCCTGAGGAGAGCTAAAAGGGAAAAAGTTGCACACGTGCGCGAGCGCACACACACATACACACACACACACACACACCCCCACACACACACACACACACACACCCCCACACACACACACACACACACACACACACACACACACACACACACACACACTCTGCCTCAATAGCGACAGTACGCAGCAGTTCCCTCAAACAGAAGCCCCACTGCTATTTGATGTCCCGCATCCTCCTGTGTGTGGAAAAGACTTTACAGTGGCTTTATTCATTTATTTTATTCTATTTCATTGCTTGCCAAGGCAGTGACATCATTTTTAAAGCTTCAGAAGCATACAGGACTACAGTAGAACTTTATGGATCACTTAAATTGAGACTAACACAGACCAGGTCATGGGGGAAAAAGAAGAGAAATAGAATAGAACATATTTAGTCTCATTGCTCATTTGGGCTGCTTTTTTCCATTACTATGTTAAACGTATAAGAATGTGCAATATAGAGTGTCTTATGTCTTATACAACATATGGGCAATCTGATGACATGATTTTTTTCCAACTATATAAACACACCTGAGCAAAAATTACTCCATTTTTTTTTTAATGGATTGAATTAAAACTATGTCACATTTCGTTTTTTATGAACAAAAACAGAAGAAATTGTCTATTTTGAACACATGAGAATTTTGTAAAGAATACAATCCAAATTTCTACTATAATTTAATTTGAAAACAGAGGTTTAAATCAATACTTCATAAATAAATTGTGTTGGATTGCATCCAGATGAGTATTTCAGTTGAATGTACGTCCACACTAACGCACCGGAAAACATATCATGTGACTACTGAAGTTTATTGAACAAGCGCATAACAGTGTAAACTAGAATCAGATTTCCTCACCTGCAGTGGTTTGCTTAGTTTCAGAAAAGTATGAACCAGAAACAACAAAGGTTGAAAGTAACAGCAAAGATAATATGCTGTGTGAGTGACGAGGTAAAACTGAGACTAAGGGCCAATTCCAATTCCTATCTTAACTCTCAATCTTAACCCTCAAGTTTAACCCTTAATCTTAACTGGCCCCCAAAACCAAGTGTTGAGGGTTATTTTGTCACTTAGAAATGGGACACCCCTTAAATGCAGATACGTCTTCAGACTGTTGGGGGCAGAATAACACGAAAGCTGCGTCCAGTCTGTCAACTCCAAAAAAGAAGAAGAAGAACACATTTACGTCACGATTATTTTTTACGATCCGTTTGTCAGTCAAGTTATTAGGTTGTCAGTTAGTTATAAGATGATACTCATACAAATACCACAACCACGGACATATTCAGCTGACAGTTACCACACACCACGGCTTATTGAAAAGTAAACGATAGCAAACGATCGCGTGTGCGCACCGGCCAGCTATTGACAAAAGATCGTAAAATAAAAATAAATGTTACGCAACAATGACGTCAGTAATCCATAATATGGGTCTAAACTAAGATAATACAATGGTTTTCATAATTTTTATATCTCTATTAACAAAGAAAATACTTAATTTGTAGCGTACTAGTTTTGCTGCTTTCTGCGCCATCTTTGTTATATGAATGCATTCTGGGTAGCCCTTGCTCCCAAGGGTGGTGTCGGAAAATCTCAATATTGAGGGCGATACAGCCCTTAAACTCGCCCCTCAACTTAATTTTTCTGAGAATCGGGACAGCACTTGCACTAGCGGGAGCGCGCATTTTTTGAGATTGAGGGTTAAGATTGAGGGTTAAGCAAGGAATTGGAATTCACCCTAAGAGTTCTTCTTTCACAGCGGAGTATAACCGCAAAAGAAACCTGCGTTATTGTTTTTAAGTCTCTGTTTCTGCCGGTCTAGAATAAAACATAGCTCTGGATCGTTTCCTCCTTCATTTATTTGTTCAAATGAGTGCTCTAACTGAACATGTTTTTTTTTCCACTTGAGAAAAAAGGTGAAGAGTGCGTTTGGAGTAAGAATTTAATCCAACATAAACACAGAAATCGACCCCAAAAGACAACATTTCACATGTTGACATGTTGGGATATGTTCACTCTGTTTACTTAGTTAATCTGAACACTGAATGACTGTATTTTCTTTTATATTATTACTATGCACGTTCATGCTAGAGAGGGTGGGGGATGTCACACATTCCCCAGCATTCATGAAATGAACAGCACCATGAAGCTCACAGTGAAACTCAACACCTCCTTGGGTATGTAGTACATCTGTCAACCACAACAGTACCAGCTCTATCTGGAGAAACCATATAGCACACATGTTGATGTTCCATCTACCAGGGGAACTGCAGTTTCTCTAAATGAGCACTCAGTAACCACGTTACATAACATTCCACGCAAAGAGCCTTATTTCACTGGAAATTCTTTTCCATTACAGACTTGAAAATCGTTCACATGTCGACAGCTGAAGCAGTGCAACACACGTTTGTCTGCTTTATGTCTAAAACACAGAAGACATATTTTCTGGAGCAGATTATGTTTGTTCATCAATCTCAGTTCATTGCACTCAGCAGGGTTTAGGGGAGCAGTTTAGTTGCCGTTCAATCATAATTAGAAAATGGGCCATTTGCACGTTATGAAGACAGATAACTCTCTGAAATTCTTCTGTGTTTCAACCATGAAAACTGGCAGGAGTGTTCCTCCTGATCAGGTTTCCTGTGTACCTAATAAAGTGGCCAGCTAGTCCTCTGACATAACGACCTGTTGTTAACAGTGAATTGACAACCAGTTCACACTTAGAGCATAATTTGATTTATTCTACATAACAACCTCACACACCGCTGCTTCATTTTAAAATGATAAAGACATTTTATGCAAAATCAACTTTATAATCATTTTAATACTTTTATTTGGGACTCTGGAGGTCCTATCAGTTGGCAAAGTGTAAAAATAGATGACTCACTCATGTTTTTGTGGTCCTCCTCAGTCTAAGTACAGGAGATAAAACACACAATGTTGACTTCCGCGCTCATTGGGACGACACAATGCGCAAAATTCCTGGAATTGTTGTCTCGTGGAGCTCCGCTTTGTCCATAAAACACGCAAGTTCGCTGGCGAGGGCAACAGTATCTGAAAACCGGAAGTCCGTGAAAAGTTCTATTCTTGGCTCCACAGTGCAGCACAGAGTTCTACACAAACTTCCAGCCTCAGATGATTTATCTGTCCAGTGGATATATTATATATGACAGCAATGTGCCTGCTTCTGTGCTAGAGCCTGCAAATGATCACTTTTCCAAATGCTAACTGTTGTTAGCTCCCAGTAGCCTCTATGGCTGATGCCATTTCCTGTCCCTTAAGTTTTGTTTTATTTATTTATTTAAAAGAGATACTACTAAACAGAGCGTTCTGAACAGGGCTGTTTTGGCAGGGTGATTGAACTGCTGTGGTGCTTCATCCTTATGGTATTTAGACCAAAGCATGTCACAGACATGTTCATTAGGACACCAGGGAACTTGTTTAACTTGGAGAAATAGGGTATAATATGAGACCTTTAAATAAGGAGATCCTCACAAAATATATAACATAACAAGACATAACAGTTCCGTGAAATAACAATGTGGCGTGTTGCACAGATAAGGAATGCACTTTTTTTCCTTATTTTTGAGAATCAAGTCAAAAATGACAGATTAGTCCACAAGTAGAAATTGTGCCAGATCATCCAACCACTGCTTTTCCCTTGACCTTAACGATTTATACGTCCTATTTTTAAAAACAAAAACACAGCAGTAATGGAGTCACTCATCCCCCCTGTTGTTGCTACAGTGAACTTTACTGTTTCTATCGCACTTGACATCTGGTGCTGGTATTGACATCTGTTTCATCAAACGGATTCATTTTCAACAGCTTTGTCCGACACAGTCATGACAAACCCCCACATCACGTTCGCACATGGGCAGGAACATGGTGGTGAAGTACCGTAACTCCACACATCTGTGTTCACCTAAAGGCTGAAAAGAGCCGTGTACATAAAATCCACTCATAAAACACAGCGGTTTAATCCCCACTAACATTATGGCTGATCAGTGGCAGATAAACGAAGAGCACAGTATCATGACAGTGAAGACCAAATGAGAGATAACGTTTGTTTGAGCTGGGAAACCTGATCCCACTCTGACTGACAGCAGTGCTAACCTGACTGAGACAGTGGAGTTATCACAGTGGGCCTCCTCCATGTGAACAAACTGCCTCCAGGAAATAGTTACAAGTTAAGACAACGGTGTTAACTGTCTCTCAGTTGTTGCACAGCAAGAACTTTTTTATTCTGTCAATGTTATTGGAAATTCAAGCAACACAATGGAAGATTTCAACCTTTAAATCAGGGGTTTCAAATTCAAATGATCTCTGGTCCAACGGATTGGGAAAAAACAATTGTTCAGTAACTGTGAGCAATATAAGTTTGACATTATGTCAAGATATTAATATTATATATTCATTTGACAATATTAATCAATAAATTACAGTAACGGACAGAAATAACACTTGGTATTAGGTGGCGGGCCACGTGAGATTGATTTGGGGGCCGCGCGTGGCCCTCGGGACGCGTGTTTGAGACCTTTGCTTTAAATAATGTCTCAAAGATTATTTTTATAGTACATCAATTTAGAACAGGGCAAATGTCAGCTCCCGTTGAAGCCTGAGCAGGTCTGCATCGCCTGGCACTATATATATAGCTGACACAATGTGAAGGATCTTGAGGTCTCAAGGTGAGATCTCAAACTCATGAACCCCCCCACACACACACTTAATAGACTTAATGTGTATAGATTAATTAATTTCACTTCATGAATGTTTTTTTTCATTGTGAATTATATATTGTTTATCTTTTATTTTGAAATTATGTACAATATTATCGCAATTATATATCCCTTATTGTCAAAAATAACCTTTATTTTGAAAGTATGTAAAATATCATTGCAAAAATTGCTTTATCATGATGTAATTTCGTAATATAATTTTATTCTGATATCGCCAACCACAACTAGCACACAGTTTAAGCTAAGACTTCAAGCTCATGTGGCCCCAGATTATTTGTATTTAAGACCCCTTCTTTATGTGTTGCCATGACAACACCAATAGTCAACATGTGCATTTTTCTAACTATGTTAAAAAGTTAATTAAAGCAAATATCATGTGCATTTCCCATGCGTTGAAAGAAATTAGGAAGTAAGAATTGCAAAAAAAGGACAAGCGAAATAACAGATGGAAACTTTTCTGCTCCTGTCAATCATTCTACTGCTGGTCTAACAGACAAACACACAGTTATTACTATTTGTTGTCTCCTAGTTTTCACCATGTCCCATGATTCTTCAGTCAAAAAAAAGGGTGAATGTCCAGGTTAGTTACACACTATGGGATTATAGGCCTTTATTTGGGAAAATCCTCATGTGTTGAGTTTTGTGACACATTGCTGTCGCTTCAATCCTGTTACTCTCTGGTCAATCTACATACAACTCTAAGAAAAACATGTCTACCATCCTGTGAAGGGTAACTGATTGACAGGCTGGTACCGTGTCTGCTGTCGTCATCAGCTGCTCATCCGTGTTTGTTTTGGCTTTGCTGATCGATACACGGTCAGATGTGGGGGTCCTGAGCAGACTCTCTGGACATCACCTGTCTGCACAAATATTAACCAGAGCACACAGCTGCTGTCGTCATCGGCTCAGAGCAGGTCAGTGTCACAAGGTCAGTGCAGCACATGAAGCAGCGAGTGTTGCAATGTGTAACTTTACACACTGCGTGGTTAAAGTTGACTGAACACATTTCCTTTTCTTATTAATTCTTAATTAATTTCTTATTAATACTAATAGTCATTTAAAGGGACACTGCGTAGTATTTATGGGTTTATATAACCCAAAATCCACTTTTTTATACATATTATGTGCTCCTGCATTGTCTAGTCGCTGTATAATAGTTTTTGTTTCATTTTCGTAGTATTTCAAAAAGTCATGTAAAATAACATGATCGCGGGCCGCTGTTGCATAGCCACGACGCCATGTTTCTACGGGAGCCTGTATAGACAACCCGAGACAAAACAAGCACCGAGACGAGGATGAGAGCGGATCTTTTAGAATGGAGGACCACACGTATTTTACAGCGGATAAAGGAACACCAGTACCTGACCGTACGCCCGCACCACGGAGAAAGACGACGAGGACGACATTTGACCGGCTGAGAATACCGTAGCGCTCAAGGAAGGGAGGGGGTGAGCAGAGGAGCAGTTCTTTGTTGTAAATGTCAGCCTCTCCTTTAGATGTCACTATAAACTACTTACTTCACCTTTAAAAGTGTTTGAGCGTATGTTACAGGATAATGCTTTACATGCTTCAGCACACATAAGAGTTAATGATAATAGTTGCTGATTTGCAAATTTGTCTCCACTGTACTGTATAGACCTTCACTCTATGTCCTTTACTTCTCTCTTTATTGACACCATCATAATGATGACATGTTGTGATTCATACACTTCTGGAAATGTATTTGTTAAAAAAAAAAAAATCAGACCATTAAGAGTCAAATGCATCTCTGATGTGCTGCTCGACGATGAACCATCCACACTCGGGTCTAGTTTCTGTCCACAGAGTCCAAACTAAACAAGCAGCATTCAGTTTCTATGCTTCACACATCTGGAACAGTACATAACTACAGTTTGCCTTTCATTAATTACTTTGTACACTATTTTTCTCTGTAAATGCCCTGTCTGTATTTGAGGTTATTAAAATAGACTAGACTAGAGAGTAGGAGTGGGTTAAAATACCGACTATCGGTGATATATCGTTGTCCTTCCTCATTCAATGCGATAATCGATAGGCCAGGATACAACAGGGCAAATATCATTCTTTGTTCACTGTGTTGTGAATAAAACTTTTCCTTTTGTTTTCTATTATTGTTTTCTATCATTGTTTTTCGTGCACCAAGTATCACGTATCATATCATATCGTGACGGTCCCTTTGAGGGGCTGGTTTCAAACCCCCACCCTTCCAGTTGAAAGACAAGCCACGCTAACCTACTGATCCAATCACCTCGAAATTCAGGATTACCTCTTTTCTTTGTATTGTCATGTGTTTCTTTTGCAATTTGTCATGATGCCTTTCATGTTCATGTAAAGTCATTTGAACTGCCTTGCCATTGAAATGTGCTGTGCAAATAAATGTGCGTTGCCTCTTCATGTTCACGCTCCTTCAGGCTTCATTCCAGACATGATAGTGCATGTTCGGAAAGAACATCAACGCTTGTATGATTTTTTTTTTGGCATCTGGAACATGAGAGAGAGGGAGAGAGAGACATCCTTGACTTTTTAAGACCAGAGAAGATTGTAACGGACGGGTAAAACAGAAACACGGGGAGCAGACCAAGATCGTATATGAAAACCAGAGCATTCAAAAAAACCCAGAGCAACAGATGGGACTGAAACATGACATGAAGAAACAAAATTGACTAACACAGACACCAAGGAGCGCAGAGACTAAACACAGAGGGAGGTCGGGACAATCAGACACAGGTGAAACACATTAGGACGGGGCAGAAAATCAACGGGGAAGACGGGACAGGAAGCAAAACTGGACAAGGAAAAATGAAACAGGAAACAAGGAACTGAAAACCAGACACAACTGAATACCTGGGGTAAAGAAAACAGAACAACAAGAAGTCCAAACAGAGTAATTGTTCAACAAAAAGCGCCTGGATAATCCAGGGGTTATGACAGAAGCTCGGAAAACCTGCTGCCAATTTGTTACGTGCAGTCAAGTGAACACAGTTCTACAGTCCATCGATAACTAACCTGACACTCACTGTTCCTCACTCACTTTTCGCACACAAATTCCATTTTGCCTCTCATCTCCCTCCATAACTGTGATTTAACATTGTGTTCATTGATGATGGATTCACTCTCTCAACACACTCTTCCTCATATCAGGAAAAAGTCTTTATATATAGAACCTGATTTCTAACAAATGTTTTTGTTTTCTTTCTTTTTTGTGGCATAGCTATTGTATATATGAAACATTTTCCCCATGCATTAAAACGTTTCATGAATAATTTCTGTTCCGTCCAGTTTGAAATAGCCTTAATACTATCAAGGAATGGTCTAAATTAAAGGGGACATATTACGCAAAATCAACGTTTTAATCATTTAAATCCTTATATGATTTAAATGAGATGACTCACTCCTCCTCAGTCTAAGTACAGGAGATAAAACACACAATGTTGACTTCCGCACTCATTGGGACGTCACAATGCGCAAAATTCCATTTCATGTGGTCTGAATAAAAAGGATTGACTATGTTTATTACAGTGTTGCGAGGGCTACAGACTCGTGGCTAATCGTCGGTCACGATGGATAATTGCATACCTCAGTATGCAGTATGCATTACACAGTATTGTTCCAGGCTAATGACTGGGGTCAAATTGATTTATAAACCTAATAATAATCCATCTATCCATCCATTATCTGTTTTGCTAATTCAACCAGCTGACCTGTCAGGACATACAGAGACATTCAGACAAACATAACACTTTGTGTGTCAAAAACAAGCCATTACATCATTACATTATGTGGAAACAGCAGCAGTTTTGGTCTAAATGGCGAGTTTCTGTACGCTGCAGAGTGACGTGGATGTTGTTTTTACTTTGGCTGCTGGTTTAATCAGGTTTGTGAGGTCAGTACTTGAGATTGACTCGAGTGTGAGGTTTATTAGACTAACTCCAGTCTGCATGTCTTTGGAGTGTAGAAGGAAGCGGGGAAAGTCCAAAGAAAACCCACATAATGTGAGGAGAATATGCAAACTACTCACAAAAAAGACTTCTGGCCGAACCAGGATTGAAATGAGCAAATTGCCTATCTGGTTGTCATCATAAGGAATTATCACATGATCAAACTGTACTTTCATTTAGTCCCAAAATACCACGACAGTCTCACCACTTCCATTACTTCCATTGCTATTGAATCAGTTTAGTTTAGCTTCACTGAATGGAAGGCTAAAGCAGACACCACCAGTGAAGCACATTCCTCATATGGAAACCTTTATCGTCATTTTGCTCTTTGTTGCTTTGTTAGAAATGGGACTGAAGACTTATACTGTTCTTGTGTGGAGATGAGCAGAAGCACTGCTTTATCAGAAACACATGCTGCTGTTAGGGATCCACGTATAAGCTTCTGAAATTGCAGCACTCACGTCCTCGTCCGGATCCCCCCGTCCTCCCGTACACACACAGGTCGACAGACGACTTGGTTTTTACACAAGTAATAGAGTATGCAGTCCAATCATACCCCCAAACACACACACACATGCTGGTCTTGCATTCGTTGTGTGGACACTCAGACATATTGTATTCCCTAGCTCCTAACCTTAACCATCACAATTAAATGCAGAAACCCTAACCCTAAAACCAGGTCTTAATCTTAAGCCAAAATGTCCTCACAAAGATAGGTTTGCTTGAAAGTCGGTCCACACATTTTTAAGATATTTAAGACACCCATAGAGCGACAGACAGACAGTATGTTTGCAATTATATATTACAAGCTCACAGAACCAGGAGCACTTATCTTGCACAACTTGATTGTAATTTTCTTTTTCTTTTTTTTTATATAGAAGTCGTCTGTGGGAAAGCAATCACACTGCCAGTCGTGTTCAATGAAGAAGAAGAAACGACAGACAGATTTTTCTAATCAAAGACAGTTTCATGTGATGTGAAGGATTTCTAAAACATCCCATGTCGTTATTCTTGTCTTGTCTTTGCTCTACAACGACTATAAAAACTGTTTTGGTATGTGCAGTAAGCTGGGGTTTATATCATGATATACGCAATATATATTCATGTTTTTTCCACATACAACAAGGCAACGCAATCCATCAATTGAGGATATCAAGAGCCTGCATTTGCATTTTTCTGCAAACTACAGGGAATTCAACATTTTTGCCAAATGTTTCATACAGTTGAGCTGGATGTTGAGGGCTTGTGGTGGTATGTAGGGTTCAGGGGGTTTGAGTAATGGTGGAAAATAACTTTTTCCAGCATAATAAACAAGATTGTTAACTTATTTTATAAAGTTGCTCAAGCTGAAAGTCAATAGTTGTTCTTTTATTTCCCTATTAATCAATTATCAGAAGACTGGGTTAATATAAAAAAAGCATCTGAGTCACACCCACACACACTCCCTCTCTCTTGAGAAATCCCCACAGACAGCTGACGCTGCACGTCAAAATCTCATGTTAAATTCAATGTCACCGTACTGTGCAGTCGTCCCTGTGCAGCAGCTCCTTTATCTGACCCTTCATTATGTAAGAGTTGGTGTGATTTCAGAAGGCCTGGTTACTCTGACCTGCAGTTGACAGCTTCACATGTGACCATGTTTCACACACACACACACACACACACACACACACACACACACTGCTCGGCCTGACGGACGGTGTTTGCACATAACTTTCACTGCTGGCTTTGTCTCTTAACATTAAAACAATTGAAATTTTACCTTAGAATCACTGCTTCTAAATAATTTGATGTAACGCTGACTTCCCGCTCAGTGCTCTGAATGTTTTATCATATGTTGTGCGTGCTTTCTGAAAACTATAGAGTGCACTGAAAAATGGGACCTTGAAAATAACTAAGAACCCGAGTCATCCTCTTTATAACAGATTGATGGAACACGGCAGTAGACTGTGGTTTACGCCAAACAAAATTGATTCCTGATTCCTTCTCTTTACAGCGAGAGCTATAAGACAAGCACACTGAGCACATTAAACTCTTGTACTGCACGTCATTATTTTCAAAACACATGAAAGAAACTAGAAATGCCACCCAGCAGTCGTACACCTCCACTGACCCTCCGCCTCATATTACATGTGCAAACTGACACTGACACTTTTCTGAGGCCCATGAGTTAATCTGAAAATCCAAGTGAACATTTGTGCATACATTTGTGTGACATACAGTACATGTCTCTGGCAAAGGTTGTTGCCAGCAAGGTCACAATGAAAAGGTGAAGAGTTTTTGAAAGGATCATATAACGTTATATGAATTTGCTAACGTGGAAAAAAAAAAAACCTCCTACCATCATTGCATTAACTGCCTTCTGGTCCCAGAAGCCTGTTTCCAGCAGCTCACTGTTGACATCTCATTTCCCTGTGTGTGGGTTTCAGGAGAACAGAACATGGCCTCCACTGGCAGCAGCCTGTGTGCATAACAGAGAGACACGGGGTAAAAATAAAGGCTGCAGACGTCCCAGTGGGAAGACAAATGCTAAGAAAAGAGGGAGCATATCTGCGTAGGTGTCGTCTGAGTGTAGAGACAAAAAAGGAGGCGAAAGAGAACAAACACACTGATAAAATAAAGGTTGGACAAACATTTTTCTCTAACTGGTAACACACTTTTTTTAATGTGAACAGAGATCTCAACGTAGAAAACACAATAGTTATGGTTTTGAAGCAAAACATATTGTAACAATAACTTAGAATAGCAACTAATCCAGTTACAGGATCATATCATATAGCCACTGTACATTTATTTATTATAGTGAATAATAAATAACTGGTGGTGCTTTTGGCAAAAAATGACAGTGATGATAACCATTTGCAGGTTTAGATGTAATTCATTTTTCAGTCACATCATCACCTCCATGAAAACATCCCAGATTTTCCTCTTCACAAATCCTCCCAACGTTTGGTCTCAAACTGTCTGAATATGCCACATGTCAACCCCTTCTCCCCCTGGTGATTTCAAATCATTTTTTCATGTTAATATGACATGTATGTATGCATCAATTTGCAGAAATGTCTCATTGAATGTTTCAGGGCAGGCCGGAGTGTGGTCAACTGTGAACGCATAACTCACACGACTCATATCTAAAACACTAGATATCAGGTGGTTATAAAAGACTTGACCTTCAGTGGTAACCAAGTTGTTCTTAGCAAATAGCAAATAGCCTGACCGTGCTATTGTTTAAAATGCGGTTTGGTTGTTGATTCACTGAAGGTTGACAGTGAAGGAAATGTGGAAATCATGCTCAAGATAACACTGACTCTTGTTATGAATTGACTCTGCTGTCCATGAGGAGTTTCAGGACTAAAACCATAAACACAGGACAAAGACAGGTGGTGGTGCAGTGAAGACAGTTGAAGATAAAATGAACATGCTTACACACAGGCCTCATCTGTCAGGCAGACGTACTCAGAGAATCCAACATGAAATACACTACTGAAGAACTTCACAGGTGAGCTCCTTCTTTATCTTCTTCCTCCTCTTCTTTCTCTGCTCTTACCCCCGTGGACCACAACCGAGGTTAAACGCTGCATACTGCCACCTACTGTGTCGGAGTGTGTACAATCATGGCATCATTTCCACAAAATTGGTTGTTGTGGAGACAACAGGGTTACGAGAATCATATGTTTCCGTTGTACTTTTCTGGCAAACCACAGATATTTGCGACCTCGTGTTTCTTCTCAACCAACATGATGTTTGTCTAAAGACGAGCAGATCGATGTGATACAACAATATCCTGGTTATTTAGATCCATAAATTATATTTTATCTGTTACACACCAGTTTTTTTCCAGAATGACCGCCTGCAAAAATAATACTGTAAACTATAACAACCATGGTTTGTCCTCACAGCGTCAACATCCTCCCCATAAAAACACATGTTCACAAAAACACTGCAACAAACGCTGGCAGCAAAAGCGAGGTCTGTGGACATTTTGCCATGTTTCATACCACCACCACCACCACCAACCTCTCCCTTTGCTTTAAATACTGCTATAACTACATCACAATGGTTGACACATTTTGCCTCAGTATCATACTCTGGTGACTCGGTGGACTGCAGCGACGATGATATGAAACACAGAGAGTCGTACATATGTTACATTTACATATGTGGATAGTTTGCCAAAAGGTATAATTGCAAGAGTGTTTTTTTAGTTTTTTCCAGGAGAGCAGGCCAGTGTTTAGCAGACATCTCACACACACACACACACACACACACACACACACACACACACACACGGTCATGTGAGTAATGGCCCCCATATGTGTTCTCTGGCCTTGGCTCTATGGAGAAAATCTTCATGACTGACTGTTAGAGCTGCCTGATCTTTACAGTAAGACAACAAAAGACGTGTGTAAATGTGTGTGAATGAGAACATTGGTAATACTTTGGCTGCTGGTGCCAATCCCAACTGGCATAGGGTAAAAGACAGGTTTCCTTTCATTAAAATAAATAAATAATAATAATAATAATAATAAATGTGTCCACAAATATGTTGTGGTTGCAAAACGTGGATTCCCACTGGTTTTATGTTTGTTTGCTGATTTATAGCACATTGATTCTCAGAAGAGATATTTACCGAACTATAGATGTGTGTATGAATAATCAATGCACATTCTGTTGTTTCTCAACATACAAAATAAATGTGATTTGCACAGCAGTTTTTTTTCCCTCTCTCTACAGTAACAGGCTACAGTGCACTGATGTTAGTGTTGTGGCAGTGAAGGCGTTGCAGTTTCAGCCTATTGTCCTGCTGTTTCCTGTCTTACAGGAAAGAGTTCCCTGTGGGAATCTGGTGAGCACTACATCAGGCTGCTTGGCGAGCCCATTGACACGCATGCAAACAGAACATTTGGACCGAAGCAGATACACAAACATCGAGATTAACAGCTTTCCCTTGGACGCACACACTGCAAACACACAGTCATCATGGCAGAGCCGTATCGGCTATCATCATCTTTAAAGCATGAATGATAGATCACAGTGATTCTGCACGGCTCTTGACGACCGCAGTTCTATGTGCAAGAATAACCTATTCATCAGCCCAGACAATCTGTTCAACTGTCACTGACTGAACTCAATTCAGACGTTAAACACCCCCTGTTAGGCCAACAGCGTGTGACCTTGAGCCTGTCTGAAATTCATAAAGCCAGCAGCATCACTGATAAGACACGTTAACGTGTACGTCATAGTGATGGTAAATGGAGTGTCTGGATTATTGATGTACTTTAAATACGGCATATCAATTGCACTGTGAGCCAGAAGGTCAGAGGAGCATCTCTGCAGGAGCAGTGACACATTCAAAGCCATATATGCACACATTTTTTTGGGATGTGTTAATGCATACTGCATGAATTAAGCACTCCCACATTGTACTTTTATGCCCTAAAATTACCCATAAAAACTCATTTTAAAAATAGATTTTAAAAAATAGAGTCAAACTCATCACCTTCCACATTATTATGTTTTACTATTCAACATGACCTTGTCTTACTATCAAAGGTATGGCCATCTTGAGGAAACCCATTTTCGTGCCAAGCACACCGTGTATTTGTTTATAAAGCTGCAGGTCTTTTTTTTCTTCTTTAGAGTGTGAACCAATTCTGCAGTCTTGAGGATGACCTGTGTCGTAAAGCTACATTTTAAATATTCCCCACTGCCTTGCTCATTATCTTCTTATATTTTTTACAGCACTATTACATACTTGTCTGTGCCTTTTTCAAGCAACAGTTACTATGTAAAAAGCCTGCAGGAGTCTGTGGTGGTACCTGGCGCCTCCCTCTGTAAAGGTATGAAATCAGAGCAAAGAGCCAACATTTCTTAATCTAATCTCCAATAATATCTCTATGTGTCCATATTTAGAAAAGAAACTCATGATCCAAACCAGATGTGCCTCCTTTGTGTGTGTGTGTGAGAGAGAGCAGTCATCAAGGCCAATGCTTCCACACAGGGTTGGATGAATTACTGATTTAAACCTGATTCCATAATTGCCCTCATTCATTCATTCATTCATTCATTCATTCATTCATTACTTAAAATGGTAAATACTAAGACCGCACTAGTCTATCAGGGCACTCTCATTCTCACACGCCGCAGAACATCAGGGGTTATACAACATAGAAGTTCAAATTTACATGTGACACTCAGTTTTAGTTGGACTAAGACAGTAATTCATAATTTGGTTTTGTCAATGTCATGTCAGCACATTAGTCCGACTATAATTGAACTAATCAGACTAACATACCTGGATAATGTTATTCGCAGTCCGATTACTTCTCCATGTATACCCTTAGTCAGACTGGAGTCAAACTTTCCTCCGGGAATTTCCTGCCCGGTCTTTGACCCGGAAGTAAAAGGAGACTACATATTGATTCAAATACACAACAGCTTATAGAGAGATACAGCGCCACCTACAGAGGTGGAGTCGGGCATACACGGCTGGTATACTCAGACACGACAACTTGTCCGATTGCCTGTCTTAGTCGGACTATGGATTTAGCTCAATTAGACTGTGAATGTACACTTACTCCGTCAGGTCTGATAGTTTTGCCTTTTTGCAGACGAAGGATCCAGCATACAAATAATGTAAAATTGTTTTTGTTCATGGACACAAATAATGTCAACAACAGAAAAAAAAAAACTCACCAAAAGTTACACACTGCGGCTTTAAGATGAACACAGGAAGCGTAATGTTGCTACAAACCACAGCACATTCATATTTAAGATTACATTTCAGCATGAAATCTTAGAGCACTATAATTATCTCTCCACAGACGGCTGGTACACACTCTGTTTGAGATGACTCTTCATCTGATTATCTCTGTTATCATCTGATTTTAGCTGCAGCAGATTTAAATTTGATCCATAAAAAAATCCTCATTAAATCGGCAATTGTTTGGAAATATAATAAAATGTCTGTACAAGTTAAATATATTTTTCCATCAGCATGGGGTGAATTTACCTCGGTTTACTGTGATTTGTCGCAACATTAAAACAAATAGCTGGTTTTAATGTTGTGCCTGATTGGCGTACGGGTTTGTAAATGTATAACAGAGTAGCAGCAGCTGAAGAAACTAGAGTCACGTATGAACAGTCATCAGGATCTGAAACGTCAGCCACATTTTCTCTTCGCTGATGTGAGTTTGGCTTCTGACTTCTGACTCTGGCGAGTGTGAAATGGACAAATACTTACAGCTCAACTGTTCACCTGGTTCTGTTTAATTCACTTTGAACATCTCTGTTTCTGTGGAAACACACACCAAACACTTGTGCTGATGAAACCTGTGTGATTTATAACTTGAGCAAAACTCCTATAGTCTGACCTGCAGTCGAGATGTTTTTTTCCCCCCAAATAAAAGCAACAAATATCAGCCACATTTTGTGGAATGTAATGTAAAATGTTGTGTTGTCCACACGTAACTATACCCATGACTTCCCATTGATGAAAAAATATATATTTTTAAGGTTGATACCAAAATGTTTTAAAGAAAACAAATGCAGTGCCCATGGTACTGTATCTCTTTAGGTCCACCTTAAGGAAAAAAAAAAAAAAAAATGAAAATGAAACTTAAGGGACAGGAAATGACATCAGTCACAGAGGCTACTGGGAGCTAACAGCAGTTAGCATTTGGAAAAGTGATCATTTGCAGGCTCTAGCAGGCACATTGCTGTCATATATAACATGTATCCACTGGACAGATAAATCCTCTGAGGCTGGAAGTTTGTGTAGGACTCTGTGCTGCACTGTGGAGCCAAGAATATAACTTTTCGCGGACTTCCGGTTATCAGACTGATAGCGATAGTGTGTTCTGACGGCTCCCTTTGCCTGGTGTAGCATGATAAATCAGCTAAATTAAAATGACTCAAAAAAAAATGTGAAAGTCAAGGATGCACACCACCGGGCCATGCTCAACCCATATCCAAAATCTTAGGGAGATATGCCTTATACTTGCTTTAAAGATAGATATAATTTAAATTGTCCATTATCGCCAAAGAAAATTGTTTGAACAAGATAATGAATATGGCTGCATTGTGAAAAACCTGACCTGAGCCTGATTCTGATTACACAATTCTTACCAGGGTGAACGTTTGTTTTTGCAAATAACAGTCAACACACACATAGATAATATCAAATGTCCAGCCAACATGACCAAACCCAAACTGATTATAATTTCTAAATATTTGTTCAAGCCCAGGCCAAACATCCACGTACAATTCAGTGTTGGGCAAAGTTATACGGGGAGTTTAGTTTAGTTATGTTAGTTATTATATTATACTCATTTAAAAAGCAATATCACTTTCCTAATTATTTGGTATCAAATATAATGACTTAAATACTCATATATTACGACATTACCTCTGGAAATCAAATCAGGAAGTTCCCTTTGGAACTGAATCCACTCCATTCACCATGGCAGCCTCTCAAAGGAAAAATAAATCACTGTCCAAACTTTGACTGTTTTCTGCATATTCCTTCTGATGTGACCTGCTGCACGTACGTCATCATAAGACAACCTGCAAGGAAGAAAAACAATCTGGTAAATCTAACATTATTACAGTTTTGTACTCCCGAGTAAAAAAAATAATATACAGAGCCCATAATGCTGTGTACAACACTGGAAGAGAAGAGAAAAACAGCACTGAGGAGTGTCTGAAACTAGGACACCACCTGTACCCGCTCCCTTGCATTTCTTATCCAAACTATGTCAAAGTCGGCGGTGCACATACTGACGCTGCCCTTAGTAAAAGTCACCTGCTGTTTGAAGCCTGTCAAGCAACCAGTTTGACAGATTTGGGATTAACAGACAGACAGATGGACATTTCTTGCATTTCTTTTATAAACACAGTCAACACTGCACACCCTGGTGTGTTCTTTCAAGAAAGTGTGTCATTTAGTACCACGGTTGCTTTGCATATAGATAACAGAAAGGTGACGGCAGCATCTGGAGCCATTCATTTCTCCATGTGAGACCAGATGGAAGCAGCTTGTTCAGTGACTCTTCTGTCCCATCTTTTTTTTCTATCTATTGCATTTCTCATCCAAACACGGCCAAAGTGGACACTGAACACAATCATGCACTTATTAAGTCACCTGCTTAGTTTGAAAACAGATGAATGAACAGAGAATTATTGTAGACACACTTTGCTTCTTTTCACTTTTATTTGTAAATGCATCTCGGATAGAACGAGGAAAAAAAATAGATATAATATATTCATATGTATTGAAACGTTAAGTTATGTACACATTTAGATTTCAACTAGAAATTTCCACAACCATTCTTTTTGTTTGAAGATATGGTGTCAGAGGTGTCATTCTCTGAGTCGTGTCCTTTTTCCAGATGTCGCTGCATATTTACATACATTCATAGGATGCAATAAAATACATGTATTCACACAAGCATTGACAATTCAAAAATTGAAAGAAAGGAATGATGAAAAAAAAAAAAAAAATGTTGTCCCCGCTTTATACACATGAAGTATGCACGAGCAGCATCGCACTCCTACAGCGGGGCGCGCTTTACATGGAGAACAATGTTTGAGGGAAAGGTTGTTGTGACTACATATCCCAAGAAGCTCATTCTCCTGGTAATTCAGCACCATTACATGTAATGTGTCCACTGATGTCGCCTTAGCATAGCATCACTGCCAGCTGTGGGCGGGGGGAGGGGGGAGGGGGGAAGGGGGGAGGGGCCTGTAACTGATAAAGCAGAGCTGAGGCAGCTTTTGTGTGAAAAACAATACAAGACTGAGACATTCAGTAAAACAGGCCAAATAATATAACACCTTTATAAAAAGTCACCTGCTTAACACGTGGATCACCTTTGAGCCTGATTTCCAAAAACCATTTGGCCACATGGTACAGTAAGGCCAGAATAAGGTACATGTGATAGCTTAATCAAACAACAACACTTACAAACACTTAACACTGATCAAAAAAAAGCTGATTTAACAATCGCTGTGCGCTTCCATTTTGTAGTACATTCAGAATGATTACACGTATGAATGCAACGGATGAGGTTATCATTTGTGTCGCCCAAAAAACGAGAGTCACAAAACTCACATTTATTATGAAGGATGATCCACCAATCAATGAACAGAAATGAGTGAAAAGTGGTTACTAAAATGAACGTCTGAGTCAGTCTAGTGAGCCACACATATGCACCTGATATCAAATCACATTTCAATCCCTGTATATTGTTCTAACCAGAGCAGGCGCACACTTTTGGGATAAATGTGGACGTCTGCTCGTACCAGACGTGGGTGATGATGACACATGGACCGTAGTGAACCTCAGCAGACTTGTACACACAGAAAAACTATGAGTAGGCTTCAACATGAGCAAACACACGTGTTCCTGTGGCATTAGTAACTTCAACATGAAAAATGTCTGCCTCCCTTTTGGTCTGTGAACACACCTTTAGTTCACGTTTGCATTCCTTGCATCGCTCTGTCATTCTCTTCCTTGAATCACAGCGGGTTTACATAAAAAGGCGAGAATGTGAGATCTCCGTTCGCTTTCTGAGCTCATCAGTAGTTTGTGTCTCTGTCTCTGCTCCAGTCCTCTTCCTGTCTATCCATAACCATAATGAATGACAAATATATGACCCAGCAAAAAAACCTGCAGAGCCCACGTAGAGGACTAGACATCCCAGTGACCTTCAAACTTCCTTAACATTGCATAACATCGGGAATGTGCAAGACATTGGCAGCTTTCAGGAAGATCAAAGGCAGTTGTTTTTAATTCAGGTAGAATTAACACACAAGGCTATTACAAAATCAGCCTCATAATCCAGACTGAATGAAAATAAGGTTATCTTATCTTCTGCTCAGGCAGGAGATAAAGACAGAACAAACAAACCAAAGTGCCAATGGCAACAACAACCGTCAGCTGCTTTTTACAGACTGGATGGTCAAATGTGTTGGCTCGCTTTTGTACAATAAATTAAAACAATCGACGTCTGCTGCGCTAAAAACAAGGCTCTCCTCCACTCACATTTTTATTTTGACTTTGTGCGTTCACCTTCACGTTCACACTCACACCTGGTGCTCCTGTGGCTTATGTCTGTACGAGAGTGATCCCAGAGATCCCAGCATTCCCTGTAATCCAAGTGTTCCCATCGATGGGAGCACGGCGTCAGTTTGCGGCGCGAACTGTTCTGCTGCTTCGTGGAAAGCGGTGCACTTTGATGTGTTTTGACAGGTGGTCACTGCGGGCAAACTTCTTCTCACAAACAGGACATTGGTAGGGTTTGACCCCCGAGTGGGAGCGCCGGTGTCGGGATAGCTCGTCTGACCGTGAAAACCTGGAAGAAACAAGAAGAAAAAAATACATTTATATTCCAAAATGAACAGAGTCTGCTATCTACTATCAATTAATCCTTCGGTTCAAATCCATGTTAAAGGGGTCATATTATACCCTATTTCTCCAAGTTAAACTAGCTCCCTGTACCTGTCTGTCACTACACAACTTGCCTACCAGATCACACTTTGCCCAAAGAGGCTGAAGCAGAGATGATGTCTAGAAGGTAGCGAGCGAGACATGAAAAATGGCAGAGAAAGTGCAGCCAGTTCCAAGAGAGACAGACTTTGACGAGAGGACTGATGGCAACCATCAAATTCTATTGGTTGCATTTTGTCCAAGTTTAGTTGCTAAACTAAATAGCTCTCTAAGAGCCTTGATTTTCAAAGGGGTCATATTATACCCTATTTCTCCAAGCTAACCTAGTTCCCTGGTGTCCTAATGAACATGTCTGTGACATGCTTTGGTCAAAATACCATAAGGATGAAGCACCACAGCAGTTCAATCACCCTGAGAAAACAGCCCTGTTCAGAACACTCTGTTTTGTAGTATCTCTTTAGGTCCACGAGACAACAATTCCAGGAAATTAGCGCATTGTGATGAGTGCAGAAGAATGAGTGCAGAAGTCAACATTGCATGTTTTATTTCCTGTAATTAGACTGAGGAGGACCACAAAAACATGAGTGAGTCGTTTTTTTCACACTTTGCAAACTGATAGGGCCTAAAATAGTCCCATAAGGAATTAAATGATTAAAAAGTTGATTTTGCATAATATGTCCCCTTTAACTAGCTTTATATTGTGTCTCTTAATCTCAGGGCTCTGACAGTAAATGTAGGGGTAACTTTTCAAATATCCCACAAAACTCAAAGCA
This sequence comes from Microchirus variegatus, assembly GCF_963457635.1. Taxonomy (NCBI): domain Eukaryota; kingdom Metazoa; phylum Chordata; class Actinopteri; order Pleuronectiformes; family Soleidae; genus Microchirus; species Microchirus variegatus. The sequence continues at coordinate 14,636,151 of NC_139808.1, forward strand.
ATCCAGAGCCCAAAACTCTGGTCCTCTGGTACTCTGCTTGCATTTACTAAGTGATGTAGGAGGGAGGAAAGAGTAATGGCAGGAATGTCAACAGACAACACAGCGGACAGAAACACGGTGCTGGAGTCAAGTCAGCTGCACGCTGGCCTCTCTCTGATAGTGTCAGTGTCGGTTAAGCCAAGCACAACAGTGAAGATGAACAGCATACGTGTCTCACAGCTGCAGTCACACAATTTCACACTTGTGGAGGAGATATTAGAGATGAAGGATGTGAAGTGAATAAACAGCAAAAAAGTTGTTCAGAAACACTGGAGTTACAGTGAACACTGCCCACACATCACAACTGAAGAAGGCATCAGAAAGGTGACATGTCTTCAGGAAGCACTGATCGCTGCTGAGTCAATGTTTTTTTTTGAATAACTATGACCTGGATGAATCTACACAAACACAACAAAGGTAGTTTCCTGCTGCTCTTCGAGGGGGGTTGTACAGTAACACCACACACACACACACACACACCGTGCTGTTAATCCACACTAAATCACCGCTGTGGAAATTCCTTCACCACAACAGCTCTACTTTGGAGTATTTAAAGAAAACCAACACACATAGCAAGAACAAACACTAAAATCTTACATTGTAAACAGTGTGCACACTTACAATGTTTTACTGCGCCAAATTTGACAGTTAACCACAGTGCGTGATTGAAGAAAAGGATTTTTGGGCAGATTTTTGTCATTACTCTCGCAATGTTAATTTATCTTACGTTTCCAACAACCTTGAAATTCTTCGCCCAGCATGTGTTCCCCTATGATTTTGCATCATTATGTGACATGAGCACGCTTCACAGGTTGATGCTACTTCTTCTCTGTAACTCATTTAGACAAGCAAAGCCACAGCAACAGCCGCAGCAGCAGATTTTGCATGTGAGGCAAACGCTGCTTGGCCGAAGCCACAGAAAAGACAACGCCGTGACTTTTTCCCAGTGACCCAGTTCTCTGGAACTGACTGTCCCCAGCCACACTCTGCATCCCAGATGTTGCTCCGCTGACCTGACAAAATGATGAATTGATGCGATTGCACGCTGTAATTAAGCAACAACACTTGGGGAGCTGCAGCAGAAACCAACTGTACTCTGTGTCAAGTGCAGAAACGAGCTCAGAGCTGATGGCCACAGTTAAGCTGCTCTAGTAACAGACATGATTAAAGTACTTAAGGTATCAGACAACAGATTATAAAGGGAGACATTGCCATTGACAATATTTTATTAGTACTAAAAACACCAACTGCTCCCTTTCTAGTCCTGAGTAACCAAATAGGGGGCTGGAGAGAATTGAGATCCCATGGGAACCAACACAAACACCACAGGACATATTTACAGTTCTGTCGAGCAGATTGTCAGTGTCATTACAGGGTGAGTGTGGGATGTAATATCCTACGATATCCTACAATATCCTACATGTAAATAAAGCTTTTATTGCCCCCAAATGCTGCAAATAATACAGTACTTTTCGGTAATTCAAACGTGCTTTGCATAGATGGGCTCACGATGTAAACGGTAAGAGTGTCTGAAGTTTGACATTCCAACATCTGCTTTGGATCTGTTGCTATGTGAGGGAACACAACTATCAGAGAAAACAGTGACAGGATTTACAACGTTTCATCCCCTTTGAGTCCCGACAGCATCAATTTGAAGCAGCTTGCTCTCCGTTAAAAGGATTTGTTTTCATTTCATGTGACTCGACTTCTAAATAATCTGGATTACAAACCATACTTAAAAAGTACACACACATACAAGCTCAACCACTACAGCAGTCAGTGTGAGCTGAGCATGGGCTGGATGACGTCATGCTCTTTAAGATTTCTCAGGGAAACTCTTTTCAGGATGTCCATCCATCCCTCATGGAGGAAATTTCTTCAAATCCGGTCCAAGTGCAGGTGATTTTTTGAAAGCTAGTTGTATGAGGTAGTGACATACTTAAGAGCTGACAGTACTGCGTGCGCATCCTGCATCGAGAACCAGCCTGAGACTTGGAAGCTTGCTCTCAGTGTAAACACAGCTGCCAGCTGGAACACACAAACAGATTTTGGCATCTTAATAAAGGCTCACCTCATAAAATTTACACCTGCTAAAATCTCAAATATCTTTTTCCATTAGACTGCTTTTTCCCTCTGGAAACGAAAGTCTGTCTTGCTTTGTAAACCATTCAGTCCCCACAGCCACACTTAAGTCGATAGGCAATTTAACAAAATGGCACATAGGGGTTCAATATCTTGCCCAAGGACATTCCTATTGCAGACCAGGAGAGCCAGGGACTGAGCCAGCAACCTTCTGCTTTACCTCTTGAACCACAACTTCCCTGATGACATTACAACTGCAACTGCAAGAGGACAGGATTTGATAACCACAGGACGTGTTTCAAAACACAGGTTTAAGACCTTTACATACCTTGGTAGAAGATGGTGTCTATGCAGCCTCAAACAACCACGGCTGATCAAAACGTATGACTGATTTTGAAATGTTAGAAAACATCTGTCCTGACTCTTGAGGCCAGCAAAGCAAGGACAAGTTTGTGACGAGAATGGCAGGTAAGTATAAAAAGAGATGGATCAACACTTGTTGGGCAGCCGAGTCAAGCACTGTTGGTGACAAATCAACCTTACATCTAAATAGCCTTGAAAAACTCCACTCAGCCAATGGGCGGCCCTGCAGGAAAGGTTTGCATTAAAATATTTACTATTTAATGCAGTACTTTTCTGAAGTCAGAACATAACACTGACAAAGTTAGTCGACCTTGTGTTAACCTCGTTACACATTAGAATATGCAGTGCCATGTGCAGTTTATCTTTCCACCTAACCATTCCCTCTCTGTTCCTCCCGGTCTAAGTGAGGAACCTTGACTGATCCCTCTCTTCTCTATTATGTAGCATGGCAGCCTGAACGTTCCGAGCCCACGGTCATGGTTACTATTCAACAACTTTGTGTTTGTTCACTCCACTTCCTAACTCAACTCCTCAAGTGACTGTGTGTAAAACTGAAAATCTCAGTAAATCTTGGCTGCTCACTTGCATCTCCCAGACGTTCCCCAACCCCCATTTTCCCCCTTTGGTCGGCTCCCTCATTTACACCATCACATACAGTGGGTTACAAACACACACACACTGGTTCTCACACATATGCTCAGTTCCATCCAAACTAGATCCTGCCTTTTGTGTACAGACAAGAGAGGCCTTTGTTAGTTGGAACACACAGCCTAGATTACGAGCACAAACATCTCTCCCCTCATGTTTTAGGACTCACTTGTGCAGCATGACAAGAACTGGTGGCAGATCTCCAGTTTGGTTCTACAGTCAAATGGTCTCACACAAAGCTCCTGTGGGACTTTAATTCTGAGTCAGTAACTGCATGCAAAGGGCCGTTTATAAATAGCTACATGCATGTGAATGTGGATTTTTACACGGCACCAATGCATTTCACTGGAACATCTATGTGACATTATCCATCCAACTTCCTCTCTGCCTTCTTAATGGCACATGTTTGATCAGTTAACTGAGGATGGATCTGCATCACCTGTCCAGTGCAGTAGTTGCTGTTGATATTTGTTTCATAATTAGTACAAACACTATTGAATACATTTCAGATTGATTTTTGCACCCAAATGACAAACAGAAAACAACAAACACTTGATCAACAGGGAAAGAAGAAAACAGCCTTAGTCTACATGGAGCATATGAAATGACCTATATGCAGAGTAGGTGCAGGAAAACAGCCAATAACAGCACTCACTCTCTCTGAAATGACATGTGATCTGATTGGTCAAAGCCTCCGTTCATATTATATTATGTGCAGAAGTGTCTTTCTCTCTAAAATCACTCCACTTCCATTACACTGGAAGGTTATTTTGAAAGTAATGATCATTACTGCCAAAATCTTGGACCAGGGTTTTCATGAATGAGTGAATATAAGTACATTTTTAGTGCACATATCAACGGCTCGTGAGCAGCACATGCAACATTTAAATACTTGCTGCATGTGCAGTAAATCATTGTGCTCATTGTCTTAATGCTTAACGTTGTGCTGCTCCTTCAGCATGATTCATACATTCAGTAATGTTTTACAATAACTTGACAATAACTTATGACAAGTTATGACAAAAGACTCCTCCTATTGCACATACATGTAGGGTTAAAAAGCATATTTCCACTTCTGTATACCTACCACAAATAAGTATTTTTGCATACTTAGTAGTTTAGCTTAGTAAAAAAAAAAGTTTTATTAGCCACTACTGTAACTGAGATTTACTGCACAGTGAACATGAGGCAGTCAGGCTTGTCATTTTACAGTATGTTTAGTGTGAGTGTTAGGGTTGGGTGCTTTGTGGCTTCTGACAGATGAGCTACATGGAAAAACTAGTTCAGAGAGCAAACAGTAAAGATAAATTCACAGTTCACCAAACCACATGTAGGAAACTGCACTTCTGCTTGCTATTATACTGTGTAACCAAGTTTCATTTTCTTCGCACTCAGGTAAAATTCCTCAGCTCCACTCCGATCACATACCCATATACAGTAGAACAGTATTCCTTCTTTTTTCTCCAAGTACCACCAGAGGAAGATTGCATACCACTCACTCTTAGAAATAAGGGTTCCAAAAGGGTCCTTCTCCAAGGGCTGAGGTTCTACCTGGAACCATTTAGAAAGGGTTTTTCAAGGGTTCTTGGTAACACTAATGATTCCAGTAAGAACCATTTTGATCCAGAGAACCCTTTAAATCCCTTTCCTGAATAAAGGATTTTAAAAGGGTTCTTGGTGGAACCTTTATAAAAAGGTTCTCCTATGAGGACAAGCCAAAGAACCTTATATGGTTCTACTTAGCACTTTTATTTCTAAGAGTGCTGGTGGTACATGTACCACAGTTTGAGAAGCATGGGTCTACAGCATCTGTATACATAATGTTAATAAGTAATGGCAACTGAAGCCGTGAAGCAGCGGTATAGTCATGTTGGCTAAACTGAAAGTAGATCAGTAATGTGGTTCAAGTGCCTTAAATTATGAACACTACAAATGACCAAAGTAAATGCACACAGTTCTATCCATCGACCTTCCCTCTATCCATTATCTACCACTTATCCTTCGAGGGTCACAGGGGACTTAGATTCCATTCCACATTAAATTAAATCGCATTACCTTCCAAATAAAACAAGCTGTTAATATGGGTGTCCAGGATGAGTGAGGGGTCAACTGAAGTTTGAGTAAACCCATCTACTTAAAGACAATTCATGGAATATAATATAATATGGGATCAGGTACAGGTGTAGGGAACATTGGACTGACACAGACCCTTATTCTAGCATGAATGGAAGTGCAGGCATGTTCATACACGTGAGCAGAACGTGTGCACAACTCTCTAATAATATGGAACGCAGAAAGTATGACGACGCCTTGAGACCACTGCTGTCGTCCTATCAGTAGATTCTGTTGGTGACTTTCTAAATGGCAAAGCAATGCACATTATCCCTTTAACACCTTAGACTCAAAATGTTTGCCTCAACATTTTGTTTTCACTGCATGTTAAAATAGTGTATTAACAATTTAAAAGCAAGAAAAACAAAATGTTTTATTTAGAAAAAAAACAGTGTAGTTGTACATGAACACCAGATTTAGTGTGTTCAATTTGAACTTTGGACAGTATAAAACATATTAAACATAATTGTTTGAGTTTGTGTCTCAAAGGCCAAAAATGAAAACTATGCACATGTGTTTTCCCAACTCTCTACTCTTTGGTGACACAGACACTGATTATCTGGCTTCCCGCAACAGTGCAAGTGAATTACTGTAATAACCACAAGTTGGCTTTGATGTGGCTTTGATGTGCAACTTCTCAGCTCAGAAACTGTTGGAAATTTTTCCGATAGCATAAACTGTCACGTAATCATGGTAATGCAAAGTGCGCAAATGTGTCGTCTGCAATACGCTCGATGCTAAAGGGTTAGGTTCTCTGCCTTTAACCCTAACCCTGGTTCCAAATTAGAGCTTGCCCGCTTTCTATACTTCTAAAAAAAAATACACATTTACACATGAACATATGCTGCCCCAGCAACTGCACAGCTGAACAGGAGTTTCAACAGGAGGTGCCAATGTTGTGTCCATGTGAATCCAGGCCATTATGTTCTGTCCCAGATTTAGTTCACATCCTTAAAAAACGAGACACCAACCCCAACCATTCCGGCTCATCTCAGCTCGCATAGTCACACGACCCCCATGTGCTCTGGTTGAGAGCACATGTTTTCATACAGTAGCATTGTCGTGAGGACATTGCAAATCTATAAAGAGATTTTTGAGTGTTAAGACTTGGAGTAAATCCCTCTGTTACAAACCAGATTTAGGGGACAGGACATTTGGTTAAGAGATTATAAAAGAGGGGACAGGGCACAGGGGTGGCAAGACCCTATCTCTTCCTGACAGGAGAGACCTCTTCTCATATTGTGCAAAATGATGAGAATCTTTCTGTTTTGTCTTCCTGTTGTCATTAGGATGCTTCAGTTTAGGTTCAAGTGTGGGGTTAGGTATTTAGTTGAGATGGTATAAGATAAGAGTAAGGAATGCATTATGTCTGAGCATTTCCACAACTGTAGGAAGATAGATGTGCCTGTGTGTGTGTGTGACAGGTCAGTTTAAGTGTCACTTCAAAACTGTATCACACTGAGCAACATGACACTATCTACAGCACATACAAACGTTCCACTGCCATATAATTACTGCTGCTTCCAGATGGGACACACAAGCCCATTTACAGCAGCCATATTCACACTAAAGTCTGCCGTTAATGCTCAGCCCTGCAAGTAAACAGCTTTTTAAACAGGCTTTATACAACCAGTCATGGGTGATTATTCAAAATCAATTTCTTATAGTCTGTCAGTAGGTGAATGTATTATGTTGTCAACCAGTGTTCAAAATTCAGAAGGCACACATTCATTCAGTTAGTCTACACTTTGTTCACCCACCTCCATCCACAGCCCTGCCAGTTGCAGGCGAAGGGCTTCTCCCCCGTGTGCCTTCTCAGGTGGGCTTTTAGGTGGCTGCTCTTGGTGTACATCTTGGTGCACCCAGGAAAAGTGCATTTGTGCATTTTAATAAGATCCGCCACTGGATTCTTCTGGAACTTTTGACCACCGGCAAGAATCCCTGCTCCCTGGCAAACTGAGCTGTCTCCGAGCCCAATGGGCTTAGCTGCGATGGGGACAGGAGCAATGCGCACAAACTTGGTGGATATGTTCAGGTTAGATGATGGCACGACGTGGGGCACCAGCGCAAAGGTCTGACCTTGGATGTTCACGAGTAGCTGTGCAATTTTGATGTCTGTTGCTGGGGGAGGCTGTGGAGGCTGGGGTACTGGGGCAAGAGGTGCTGCTGCAGGCTCCTGCTTGATCTGAAGTGGCTGAATTTGAAGGATGACAGGCATTCCACTACTGGCAGCACCACTGTCTGCTGATGATGGTTTGCTGAGTGATGAATTCTTGGCCCCAGTTCTGGATTCATCTGTAGAGTCATCTGATGTAGCTTTGGTCTCGCTGGAGGCACAAGTGGCCAGGTCAGTGGTGCTGCCAGTGGGGACAGTTTGGTCTGAATACTTGGCCTCTGGCTCTGGTTTATGGTCAGATGAAGCCTCCTTGCACCACTCAAGGCCAACTTCAAGACCATGACCTTCCTCTATTCCCATCCTCATCTCAGGTGAACCCTCTCGGATTTCCTGCTTTATCACCACCTCCATATTCTCCTCCAGGAACTCTTCAATTTCTTCCAGAGTGGGCTGAAAGGACCCACAAAGTTGTTCCTCCGTCTCCACATTAGACCAGGTGAGGAAGTCAAGATTTTCCTCCTTTATCGGCTCACGTTCAGAAAGCTCATTTCTTCGTGAGTCCCAGAGGAAGGTGGATAATGGTATAGGTGCTCCCGACCCTGCTGAAACACTACTGACACTTAAAGAGGCCTGGGACAGCAAGTGGTCCAGGATGCTATCCTGGCTCTCAGCGCTGGAGTTGCTGCCATAGCTGGAGCTGAGCACCTGCGAGTCTGGGCTGGAGCAGGAACGTGGGCTGGACGATTCGCTTAAGTCATCCTCAGAAAGTGGTGAAGGCATCACCTGGTAGATCCCCAGGTCTGTCACCATGTCAGAAAGCTGGTAGGCCAGTGGAGAGCCACTGTTGGGATGAAAAATCTCCTTGCTCAATGGAAAATGATCTACCATCCCCTGGCTAGTGCCAAACCTCTGTCTCCAGTTGGACTCGGAGTCTGTGTTTGGCTTATAAGAGAGTTATTCCTTGTGCGGCTGGAAAAGTTAGGCCAAACAAACCCAGGTCATCAAGGTCATGCGTCCCACTAGTGTGAGATAGTGAAACACCTGGGTATTCTCTCAGACTGGAAAAAGTAAATGGCAGGGAAACAATCCAAGGTCTCCAGTCAGGATACAGTACGTCTAAATAGAAAAAAACACAGGACGAAATAATCTGTTAGTCTTGATGCTAACCGAGCCAATTCAAAAAATACTATTAGGAAAAAGTGCTTTAAATGATTAAATATGTCTTGAATGTCTCAATTAAGTGCCATGTATTCTATACGTAACTGTGATATAGCACAGCTAAAAAACAAATTCAGCTATTACATAACACAATGGAGTTCAACAAGTCCTACAGTTTAAATGACTGTGTCAGTCATGTCTCTACCCTCCGATTTGATCGTTTTGAACCATGGCAACAATGATCAACACATTTGACAAACTGTCATGATACAGTTGTAAATAAAAGAATCACATGACAGTCTTGTGTATTGTCGACCCATTCATCCACATGTATTCATATCGTTAACTTCCTCTTCCTATCATAGTTACTGTGACCACGCGTGGTCCAACGACAACAAAACATAATTGAGATCATGTTTGTTTACAAAAGAACATTTCCTTTTCAAGCATCACTTGAAAATACACTTCTGCTGCAATGACTCACAACTTAATTGCTTAACCCTTTAACCTGCACGTATAATAACTCAGCACAACAGATGGTCCCTCAATGACATTTAACAGTTCAAACATACAGGGTTAAGTTGTTTCCTTTGCGTCCAAACGATGATGTAAAAAGAAAATAGATACAAACTTTGTCAGAGGTGGAGATTGGTCTGCCACCACTGAATATCATTTACAGTAGAAAAATGAAACTCTCCTTTACATTTATCTTGTTTATTGGGTGTCTCTAAGCAAAGGATGCAGTGACAGTTGCTCTTGTTTTGGTGGAACATTTGCACGCTGTTGCCCAAATTCACAGCAAATAACATTTAAAAAAAAACAGTAATACACTCTGTGACCTTGCAAACCTTTTGTGAAAAATAATGTGATTTCTACAGAGATATAACAGAATATAAGAGATATATAGGCAATATTTCAATACAGTTTTTTTCAGTAGATTTACAGTAGATTTTTAAAAAAATTTAAAATCGTAAAATGCACATAAAAACAGTCTGACTAAAGGCACCGTGTGTAATCTTCAATGGAAATAGAAGGAATATTATCTTACTTCACGGATGTTATTTCCTTTTTATTGTACAAGGATTGTTTATCATCAACCTTATCTCTTTTTATGGGTTTAAAGTACTTTATGGCTAAAAGATCAGTAGGCCGCAGTCGTGTCATGTATAAAAACAAATTATGACATGCGGTTCAACTTTGTCATATTTTCATCTTGTCCAACTATGAACTTTATAAATAGGATATTTTCCTTGAGGGTCATATACCCCCCTCCTCCTTCCTCCACCTCCTCCTTTTCCAGAGGCCCCCGCATGGTCTCAATGACCGAGAGTAAACTCAGGCTACAGGAGGAGGAGGAGGAGGAGGAAGGAGGGGGAAGTGGGGCACTGTCAACAATATAATCAGACAACACGCATGGGTCAGTACAGGCAGCAGAGTGCGCTCTTGTGCTGCATCAATCACCTGCTCGGTTTGTTTATGGGACAATTAGAGCATTTAAGCAGCAGCCACATCACTGGCCGAGGAGAAAACATCATCTATGTTACTTTATGTTTACAGTATATATACATTAGGAGCTGAATGCATGTTACTTGTTATGGGTCACGTGTCCTTCCCGCACGTGCTCTCTTTATTAGTTATTATATTCCATTTAAAATGATGTATATATGTATATATTAAAATGAACAACACATTTATTTTGAGGGGAAGATCTAAAAAAATAATTAGAAAAAGGACATTCTCCATGTACAAATTTATAATAAAAATAGACCTAAAATGTGGTTTTAAATGTAACTGATGCTCCATGTTAAACAACCACACTGTATATGAATAATTCATTATAAAGCATCTTAAAAATGTGTTTTAAAAACTCTCTTTTTCCTATTTGCTAAATAACAACAACAATTACATAACCATGATGTGATCCAACAGTCACACCTCCCAACAGCATGGAACAGAAAAATCCCCTCTCGCACGCGCCAGCTGCGTTCAGGAGACTCTTAACTGCTCACTTCATTCATTGAAGCCGATATTGTGCTTTTAATCTGCCGCAGAGCAACAACCCGGAGCCCCGTGCTAATCCACAGAGGTTCCCCACGCGGAGCAGCGTGCCGTGTTTCCCCTCGCCGTCGCCTCCACGGTCGCGCACAGCATACACAAGTTGGCGCGCGTCACCGCTTCCAACGTAAACATGTTTTCATCCAGCCCCGCTGCTGCTGCAGCACCGAGCGGAAACACGCGCACGCATCAACACACGGTCCTAGTAACGGGGAGAGCAAACCTCCTTAACTCACCGTGTTTACGCACAGCAAATATATTCCCAATGCAGGAAGAAGAAGAAGAAGAAGAAGCGTGGAAAATGTTTAAATCCTGACGGGACCAGAACGTGATTTGCCCTTGAGACGCGCGCCACTTCAACAACAACAGCAGCAGCAGCAGCAGCAGCAACACACGACTGGACGGATCGTTCACTGAGTTGTACTATAAGAGCGTCACATGACTCTGCCAGTGTGCTCCACGGTTAGTGTAGTGAGCGAGCCGTGAGAGGCTGCTGCTCCTGAAGGCTCGTCCCCGCTGCGCAGCCTCATTGGTCAGCCGCGGTGGGGGATGGAGGCGGGTCATCCGGGTCTGTCAGTCAGTGACAGAGTCAGTGCTGCGTGGAAAAACATGTGGGCCTCAAGAGTGTTTTTTAACCTGTGATCAAAGACAAAACAACAGGCGCAGAGCACAGTTAATGTGGAATGTTTTCACTCCCAGATATGGACATAAACAGGACCATAAAACCAAGGGTGTAAAGACTTAAGCGTTTATTGCCAGAACTTGAACATTTTATACATAAATAGATTCTCGATTCAAAAATTAATACAATGCATAGTGTGTTAAGGCAAATTATGGCATCAAAACAGTACAGATAATGTGATAATGTGATCGCACAAAGGCAAAAGTTAACATTTATTAATTCAAAACAAATAAAAACTTACTTACTGTACAAAAGCTTAGGCTAGCTGCCTTTTCTCCCAGAAGTTACAAAAAGAAACTGTACAAAAATAAAACAAACTGGTGTTTTGTGTGGTTTTTCAAAATAGAAACTTCAAAAATATACATATGTATATTATATATATATATATATGTATATATATTTTTTTTTTATCGATTTTTGAAGTTTATGAATAGATTTTTTCCCCCACCCCTAATATACATATATATATATATATATATATATATATATATATATATGTGTGTGTGTGTGTGTTATTGGCAAATCCTGTGTTTGTCCTACAATTTCATTTAAAGAAATATCTGCTGTAAAAAACGTCTATTATGCCAGGTTTATTCAAGACATGCTTGAGCATTACACACACATGTTGCACGAGTCATCACTCATTGACAGCTCGCTAATATCGTAAGACCAGCTTTAAGTCGCATCACTTCATTCCCGATTCCAATGATCACATATATATTTGTGATCATATACACATAGGACCATAATGGATGGATGAATATATACATACTCACAAACTGAATCTCTGTATGGTACAACAACTGCAGCGCTGTCGACTGTGAAGCACTGCAAAGGGTGGTGAAATCTGCCCAAAGGACTATTGGCTCACAACTGATATCCTAAACGCTGTGTTAACAAAGCCAAATCCATTATGAAGGATGCCACCCACCAAAACCATGGCCTTTTCATGCATGTGGCAGGCGACACAGGAGGCTGCACTCCTGCACCAGCAGGCTCAGGATCAGCTTCTTCTCAGAGGCTGTAACACTGCTGAACAATCCCCCGCCTCTCGTGTAACATTTGCACTGTACTGTGTACCTGTTTACATTCACTTCACTGCTGTATTCACCCGTGTTTACATTTACTCCTGCACTGTTTCACCAGTGCCCTTGCACTTTCATTCCTTAATCTGCCCATAAACCTGTGCAATATACACATACATCTTACTTGTAAATCATACTTGTCTAACCATACACTGTTATAACCTGCACTGTGGTATTTATCGCTTCTCTTTGCACTACTGGTTAGATGTCAACTGTATTTCATTGGTTCTCTGCTTGTACTCTGCTGAATGACAATACAGTTAAAACTAATCTAAATCCAATATAATCATATATATATATATATATAAACAAATATATATATATAAAGTCAGAATATTATTGTATTATTATTGTTTTAGTTACATTTGGACAGTTGTAAATGCCCCACTAACTAATTGTCTAATTCAACAATAGATACAATTTGACTATGACATAGATAGGATGGGATAGGATCTCTATGTTGTTTTTCTACCTGTGTTTTAATTGTTCTTTTATTCTACGGACATCCTGTGCTTGTAGAAGGCAAGAGGGGAATGCTTTGGTAAGGCATCAGTAAAGCCTCATTTTCACCAAGCAGTACTACAGTGCAGTTCGACTCGCTCCGGTGAGGTTTGCAAAAGTACACACTGATCAGGCTTGTGTTGGGTGTGGGACCTGGAAATATAAATGATATCGCTATTTGTGTCAGCCAGGTAAATAGTGTCATGTCATGCCAGCGTGACACAGTGAAACAACAAAGAGAAAGAACACAGTCAACAAAGAGCAACAATGGAACACATCCAGCATTCCATATTCTTTCTTCTTGGCACGTGACTGTCTATCGTATGAAGAAGACAAGCTTTGTTTGGGTAACATGTTGTTGCCAAAAATGTAACTCAGGCACTTGAGTAAAGGAGTATACTGTAAACAGTGTTGGGTAGGATACTTTTAAAATGTCTTGACTAAAGACTAATTAACTGTATACTATATATACTACTATGTTTTTATACTGATCTCCTCATCCTCTTCGGCCTGTCAATTCTTCCTGAATATCATCTGGAAATCGACCAACAACACTGTATTCTCCTCTGCCACTTCCTCCTTGGGGATCTCTTTGTGATTTAGGGGAACCACTCTGTTCAGAGCTTCACTGATGTGTTTGGGAAAGAGTCGGGTGAGCGGAGGAGTCCTTCATTTGGGACAACACTCTTCATTTGACGAGTGATGCTGTAAGTGATATTTCTATCAGGTGCTGGGCGTAGTCAGTCGTGGGCAATGAAAAAAAGCAAGGTCGCAGTGCATTGTGTATAAATTATTGCATTACATTGCAATACATTTCATAGTCCAGTGACAAGTGGGGCTGAAAATTATATGAAATGATCAAAAGGTCCTGTGTTCCCACTGGCAAATATTAACTTTGCAGCATCAACATGGTGACCAGAAGAGGCACTCAGTAGGGTTATAGCTCGACTACGCCACTCAATTGGACAACTGTCCTTGTCCCACAACACAAGCATTAGTGGGGAATCCATTTATTGACTGAAAAGTGTCCGCCTCCACTACACTAGGTGGCGATGCGCCCCCTTTTCAGCTCGTTAGTATTAGGCGGCCTCTGGTTTAAGTTGCTTCTAGATGCCAAGTACCATTCCAAAACCTTCCTTCCATTGATGAACTTATGATGAATTATTACATTCTTTAAACTCCCAGAGCATACAATCTGTCTCATTGTTAGTCCAAATATGTGTCAGCCTAAGTTGCTTTTGTGTCATTCTTCCTTGTACTGGTTTTTTATTTTTTTTATTCATGGGTGTTAGAGTGAACTGTGTTGCCTGCACAAAGTGGCCAGGCCAGATTGAATCTGACCTAAGCTCGACTAAGGCTTGTGTAAATGGGTGTGTTATTCCATTTACTATAATTCTAGTCCGACTAACATTAGACTTTTTTTGACACACACACACAGAAAGAGGAAGCTACTCTGTCAAGAACAATGTGGGTAAACCAGTGCAGCCTGACAGGAAGTGTTCCATGTTCGTCGTTAATGTGGGGCACATAAACGACACAGAGTTATTTTGGGAAATGCACCTGTAATTACTATAGGCGTATGCACATAACTGACTACCCCACCTTTCTTCATATGAACACCTGGAGGCAGGACCTGAAAATAGAAACACTTATTTTCTTTTCTATCTTTTCTGCTGGTGCTTAGGATCGTGTTTACATGGAAAGTTGATCTGTTCCCTATTGAGGAGAGGACGGACGGTGCTGGAGGATGACAGGTATACTGTAAATATGTACAGTAATAACAGCTGCTTCCCAGTACATATGGGAATAGGACAAGATATCATGAAAAGGTTCCTGCTACATAAACTACATAAATACTTAAGGTAAATACAGGTGACAGTTCTCACTCCACTTCATTTATCTGATGACTTATTTTGTAACTGCACCTATGTGACCCGTTTGTTTAATATGATGCATTGTGATATGAAAACATTCACTACAGCAGTTTTATAGATTTCTCTGCTGCTAATGTGTGTATACATGAGTGACAATTATCTCAGATACATGTATGTAGTAGGCATTGTGCATATTTCTTATGCTTAGAACTTACTTTATTGTATTAAAAGGTGCAGTAGGCTCGCTATGTTTGTCAATATTGATCAATGATTCCATACTAAACTGTTTACAACTCTGGGAAAATCTGGCTCGTGACGATAGACATCGACCAATCACAAGGCAGTATAGAGAAAGAGAGGACACACTCCTATTGGCTGTTCTGCTACAACTGCTGTGCATAAATGTCACTTCAGAGGACTTTCTATGGCACAATGAATGCAAAGACTCTAAAATAGAGTCTGATAATGCAATAAAACACGTTAACATGGATTTTTACAAAGTTTATAAGAAACTCAGCACTTAAAGGTGCCATATGTAAGAATGTGGCCAAAAACTGTTACTACATTCAAATTCAAAATACAGAGGTCTTTTAGGTTTCGTTTTCAGACATAACTGGCAACCTGTGGTTGCTCGGCAGCTGAGACTCTACTGACTGCAATGATTGGTAGACGGCGGTAGGTGGCGCCACATGCCAAAACATGATTTCAAAACATAAATATGATTTTCAGTCTGCAAAATATTTTTTTTTTGCAAATATTTTGGCTGTATTTTTGTTGTTGGTGAGTTCAGTTTGTTATATGAACATTATTCCTGGGTCTCTGTGACATATTAGGAGGATTTTATGGCCAGTTGCTTTAGAGTTATTACATAATGCACCTTTAATTATCATATGCTTGCAATATAATATAAAGCAGGGTGATTGATTGTCAGTAATTGACTATATTGACGACCTACAAGTATATTTTCTGTGACATGTAAAATGTCTTTTGTTTGGCTTTCAAAGCCTTAGAATAAGCCTTTGTATATGTACTTTAGGCAAGGGCCTTGCTTTTCAGAGGTTACCATGTTGCTTAGCCATGTTTCTACAGCAGCCCGAATAAACAAACCAGCCAGAGCATGTTCTTTTGAAGTGGTTTCCTGACACTCATGGAGAAAAGTATTGTTGTTTAAAATCTACAGTCTCACCCTTAGATGTCACATGCTGGACCTTTAAGCTAATAAAACAAATGTAATTTTGCTTAAATTTGAAAAGGTGACTATAATTTGCAAAAAAATACATTTTCTGTCTTTGTCACCTTTCCTTATTAAATATTTTTAAGTGAACAGCTGTTTATGTTACTACCTTATTAAGTTCATAAATGCGTTCACAAGCAGGCACCTATCTCCAAATCGGCATTCATGAACTTGAATAAAAGCAACAATGTGTTTACGTTCCGCTTCATACCCATTGGTTCAAACTGTAACGCTAACCTCACAAATGTGTTTCATTTCCAATAAAAGGGTTGAGCGATTTCCTTAAACAGTGGGGCACTGCAGTTTCCAGCTGACATTACTCAAACAGGAGGAAGCAGTGTGTTTGCTGGGGCCCATTTTCAGCTGAGATTTACCGTATATACATATATATATACTAAGTTTTCCCAGCAGCAGGACGTATGTGGACGCAAGTTAAAACAAACTACCCTGTGTGGGTATTATGGTAATAAAGGAATATGTCATTCAATGTAAAGATCACTATCGAGTTTGGGCCCCTGTGTCTTCATTAAACAGCGACACACGCAATGTAGGGGAGAGAGGCTGAGAGTCGAACCCCAGACATGCATCATAACAGGATTCCCTCCTCACACGCTGACCCCTCCTGACCTCCCTCTGACTCCTCACTGTCTGCAGTGAAGTGTAAAGTAAAAGGCTTGACCGTGCTTTGCACACAGCCTATACAGAATATGTGTTATTAGACTGACCATGTTGTGCAACAGGCGAGGCAGCATGTCTGGCTGATTCCACTTGACCTTTTAATCCAGCCATCAAACCACTGGAGCCGAGAGATGTCCCCACAGTGGGGGTGACGGCGAGGGGCTGTGACCTGGCGCACAGCTTACGAACTGGGTCTAGAGAGGGAGGAAAATTCTGTTGATTTGAGGATTATTTCCTCCTTTCTGTCTGTCTCACTGGGGCGTGTGCCACTTTACCCCCTAAAGGCTTTCAGTCTGAAGTGGAAAATATCTAATTGTGATCTTTCAGAAATATATTGTCCTTGACATTTGTGATAACTCTCAAAAGTGAAATATACATGACACATGATGAGAGTTGGAAGAAACACCATCAAAATATGAACAATACATTCAAAGACAAGGAAGAGAACAAATAGCATTAATAACTCCAATCAGAAAGGTCCACAAACCCAGGTCTTCCTGCTGCAAAGGCAATAGTGACAATAAATCCATTTATAAAAAAAGGACCCCATCGAAAAAAGGTTATTCACTTAAATGTAGAGGAAAATCCAACTTGCCTTCTGTTGATGGAACTCAAGTGATGACGTCTGTGTTTGTGGGATCATATGAGTTCTGAGTCATCATTTGAGCAAAAAACCCCAGATCAGCAAACATGAGTATAACATGTTACTTACTTTGACACAACATTGGCGCACAATACACCTCCTCCCTCCTAGTTCATCCGATATATGATTAGAAACGCACTGACCTCATTCCCACCAAGCTCCTCCACAGCTGCAGACAAATAAGACAACATTCAACTGTTACGTACAGACGTCTATTTCATCAAATACTGGTACATGCCGCAAAAAATGTTATCTCTATAGCTAAAATTACATCTTTATTGTTAAGAACGCAACTCATCCTCTGAAGGATACAGGGGGAGCTGATACTGGGTGAGAGGCAGGATACACCCTAACAGGTCACCAGCCAATCACAGGATCAACAAATATTCATTTTTACATTTAAACCTATGGATAATTTAAAAGCACACTGTTAAAATATCCATCAATCTGCATGTCTTTGGACTTAAAAAGGACTCCAAACCAGGAACTGTCTTGCTGTGAGGCACCAGTGCCAACCACTGCACCACTGTGTGCTCTTTAATCAAGATTCAGCAGTATTTAATCTAGGCATCCGAGTTGTGATGTGCAGCAATCACACCGACCTGTCGGTCTGTGTTGCAAAATGTACACTGTAGCTGAACAGCTGAAACAATATTTGAATTGGTAACACTGTAGCCCAGTGTCATTTTGTGAATGACTTCTTGTCTGCTTCAAGTAAACTATACTGCTTGGATATTGGGCGGTGTTAGAAAATTGCCGTTAGATTCGTAGAGAGATAAATATATCTAGAATTTCCTTTAGTCCAAATCAAAGTCAGAACCTTCCTTCTTCATCCTGGAGTTTGACCTGTGGGACCAGTTTATGCCTCTGTGCTGATCTGCAATCAGATTTAAGCATCATCTAGGTCAGAAAACAAATTCTAATCCAGCACCAGTTAATGATAAACTTTGTTCATCTCGCTCTCTCTATCTGGATGCATGCATGTGTGCCTGGGTTTCTTTCTCTCTCTAATAACAATAGCCCAAATGTTAATTTCAGTAAAACATTATGAGAGTATTTATTGATTTATACTGTCACTACAATAAACCTACAACTTAACGAGGATTTATACGAGTGCAACTGCCAGCACACGTTTCCATATTAAAATTTCAGCAATGTCATGTTGGAGGATAAGCATGACTTGGGCGCCCCCTCTTGATTAAGAGACGGTAATGTCCAAATGTTTTAAATTTTTACTCCTTAATTTCTTTTCATAATTATCTTGCATCCTTGGCCAAAGTAAACACGAGCCAACTGAGTCTGCAAAGCAAACTTCTCTTAAATGCAAATTATAGCTCTGATGCTAACTTTCAAAACCTGCTGAAACAGCGGTCACAGCATAAACCAACAAAAACATAAACTGACAGAATAACTCAACAGAGGAAGAGGCAGATGGTGCCGCTAATTCCATACCCACCTGCTCTTTTGTCCAAGTTAAATGGAACAGCCAGCAGTGGATGACGGAATAGTTAGACCCATACAACATATGGATAGTTATTAAAGACGCTGGAAATCAAACGTGTAATATAATATATAATATAAATAAGATAAAAAGAAAATGCCTTCTCTCTAGTCTTCTGTTCAGGATGAATCAGGAGTTAAACACTGATGTTGATGGAATGAGCCTGAACCAAAGACTACAAAGATGCTGAAAAACATGAACACATGCCGAGAGGTGCAGTCGCAGTTCTATAAGAAGCGGTAAGTGGAGCAACATCGTCTTGGGACACGGCGGTGTGCACTGGAGGAAACTGTTAAGTAACACAGACGCACACAGCTGTGATGACATTCATTGTGAGAGAACCAGAGCCATTTGGAACCTGTGGAGAGACAAGCTGATATCGTCAGAGCAAAAATGTGAAGACCCCTCGTCTTTGTTGAGATAAATTCACCAGTGTCAGAAATGCAGCACTCAATTTACCTACAGCAGCGTTAAGTTTAAAAAGCGAGTCAGTCTCACGATGCATTCTTCTCAAACTTTGGAAAAAAATGTCCATCATATCCCTAAATAAAAATGCAGATGTAAGACAAAATTGAACAGCCACCAGGGGGCAACTCTGACTAGTATAATCAGTAAAACTATATGATCTTGATTATTAGTTTTCATCTCTTCAATACAACATGATGCACATTTTGCAAATTCTATTAAAATTTAGAGTAAAATAGACAACACATCTCATATATAAGTGGACAGCTGGTATCATGCAAAAGGTACCTGGTCGCAGGTGAGAAATGTTAAACTTCCAGTTGCAAAACCTCAACATGGTGCCAGCCAAACTGCCAATCTTGACGCTTCAAAAACAGAAGTTTAGATTCTCATGGGTGAGGTCACAAGTAGCTACCGCTTGGTCCAGACCCAAGTCTCCAAAGGTCAGGTCTATGGAAGCTCCATAACATGGGAAGGGAACCATTGTAAACTGACATTTTTACACTCGAGTCTAAGTCTTCCAAGAAGTGTGGAAGGGGGAGCAACTCCATATTAAGGTCCTGTACGTATATATTTTAATACGTCATTAGTCCCTGTAGGTGTAATGGTCAGGCGCCTGAGTACTTCTGTCCATATAGTGTCGTAAAATATCATCATACTCACAAACTGTTGTGATTGTGCTTTAATTCTTTTACTCATCACTGTGTTTGGCTCAGCCATTCTGTAAACCCACAGCTAAATAATAAATAACAAACAGATGAGATCGTTACAAGAAGGCAGTAACTCGTTACATACAGTATATAGACACATGAATTGGCAGATTTTTCGACATGAATTTACTACCAACATAGAAAAATAAATCTAACTCAAGAAATCAAAATGGCAACAAATAAAGCAGGAACTGTCGGCGGAGGTGTGCATGGTGTGAGGTGTCTGTAAGGCAACTGGAGCATAGTCAGCACACGGAGTGCATGAGTGGCAATGTGGCACCATGGAATAGACACTGATACTGTGAACACCCACAGGAAGGGAGACCCTCATGTCTCCCTGACACATGAGAGCTCTCTGATTTTGGTACAAAAACTGGGCTAAAGAAACAAACACAATAATATTCGGAACAAACAATCCTCACATCCTCTTCTCTCAAGGTGCATTGACTGTGAATAAAAATCCACCACTTCCTAAACACAATTGACCGCATGTCCAAAAAGGCTTTTTAAGTCCTGGGAAAATTCAGGCCAACCGTTTAATGGCGTCAAACATTATGTTTGTTCATGTAAACTGTAGATAGTGAGGAGGTGCCCATCATTGCAGCAGACCTCTGACCTGCAGCTCTGTGCTGATCACTCCAAGTCCTGAAGGTTGATTGTGCTTCCTGTGAACTGAGTGTTGTCAGAGCCGTTGTCATCCTCGGCCATCACTGACGGCTCCTGCAAACAACAAACACAGCTCAGCGGTCTTACATCACATCTGAGAAGACTATGGCACAAGCGACTGTTCACCATGTCACCTGGATTTCACAACATGTCTGTGACACACTTGAAAACTGCTGATGATAGTTATATGGTGTATGCCAACTACTGAACGTCTGCGATTACTTACGATTAAGAAGAAACAAATAATTGTTCAACATTACAAATCCTACCACGCATGATTGTCATGTGTGGTTAGGTTTGGTGCAACTGGTTGAGACCTTTTTATTTGCTCTCTAGGAAAAACTTTCAGTGAGATAAAACTCAACAGCCAACCAAAACACAAATCCTCCCCAAAGGGAGTGAGGAGTGTGCAGTGAGAACTGGTCAAGGTCAGCTGTCTGTTACAAAACTTAATTTGTTGTCAAACTTTAATGTATCAATGAGGGGACTTGAATGACTGTCTCACCTGTAAAATGTTGACAGGGAGGTCGACAGTGAGCTGAGAGTGGGAGCTGGAGGGCTGAGAACTCAGCTGGAAGGCCAGGTCACCATCACTGGCTGGGTCATCCTGCAGGCACACACACACATCAGCATATCTTTCAAAGGGTTCTTCAATGCAGGTGGTGTCAACCAAGATGAATACATCAGATCTACACACAGATTAGTAGGGGAACAGATTTGATTTTAAGTAAACATCTGGGGATCTGACCTGCAGCAGCTGAATCTGGACATACTGAGCTCCAGTAACAGGGTCACGCAAAGTCAAGCCGCCATTGGCCGTTGAAGCACCTTCTCCATAACGAGCACCAGAGGGAGTTAGTGGTGTTGCTGCTTTTGCTCCTTTAGTTTTTCTCTGAATTGATCCTGAACTCCCTGGATTGAGCAAAGACAACACCATCACTCACTCCAGTGCATTTTAATCTCTCTGTCTAGAGCGAATAAGTGGCATTAAAAAAAGGAGCCTGAAATTGGCCAACATGGGTGTGTTACCATAGGAGGATGATGGGCCCCTTTGTTTCTTCTTCTTGACCAGCTGGATGGCTCTGTAGTCAGTCCGGGCTGAGCCTCCACTCTCCTGACACACAAAGAGGAAGAATACCAGTTTTGAATTTGAATGATCAGTTCACCTGGCAATCATTTTTTGTCTTGATAAGTCAAACACATTAAAAAACATTCATAAAAATTAAAATATTTAATCATATTCAGTCGGCATTTATGACGTCACCCAATGTATTGTTTGGTGGCTCTGTTTGTTTGCGCTTCCACACTTGCCAATATGACAGAGGCTTGTTGTGTGACTGGGCTGAAGTCTGCCATCTCTGATCGAGTTGTTTATATATAAAATAGAAACATGCACACTAATGAACATTGTGTAAACATGCCAGATTGTATCCACTGGCTAATTTATATCTGTTGTCCCTAGGCAAGTTAACAAAGAACCAAATCATATATAATATGTGATGCAGCAAGGCTAAACAGGAATTAGGAACATAAGTTGAGTCTGAGAAATGTCTTCAAGTGTCAAATTATAACCGACAAACTGTGGAAAGTTATTCAAGACGCTGGAAAGCAAATGCGGAATATAATGTATAATACAAATTGAAAACACCTTCTCTCTAGTCTTCTGTTCAGGAGGAATCAGAAGTTGAACACTGATGTTGATGGAATGAGCCTGAACCGACAAACTGTGCCAAAAAATACATTCATAGTACAATCACAGAAAATAAAGAAAGGAAAAGTACAACAATTTCATGGCTACTACTCACCAGGAAGCTGCTTGGTGACACAGCATTGAGTTCTGGGTCTTTCTGGGGGCTGAAGCTGCTGTTGTGAGTTGGGAAAACAAACTGGGTGAGGACTTTTCCTCCTTCTGGGGGCCCCAGCACCTCCACACAGCTCAGCAGTGGCCCTGTTCCTCCCTGTCCACTAACCTCCACCACTGTAGAGGGTGAAGCCAACAACTCTGCCACCGGCGCCACAGCCAGGGTGGCAGTAGCCTCTGCGCTCAGGGCATTAGAGGAGCTGAGTGAGTGCTGTAGATTGGGGTCCACGGAGGCACCAGCACCCTGCATGGTGAGAGCAGTGAGGTTTCCCAGAGCCTCAGGAGTTACTGTCTGCACATCATCTAAGTTTAAGGTGCCTTGTGGGGGCAGGACATTACCCACTGTTCCCTCCAGACCGTGGTGTGGGCCCATGTCAGCACTGGCTGCTAAAATAAGAGGGTCCACAGTCTTAGCCAAATTGGTGCCAGTGCTGGTGCAGAGTGTGGTCCCCCCTGTGGAGGGGTCAATGGTGAGGATGCCTGAACCAACCAGGGAGAGGTCCATGGTGAAGGTGCCGTTAGAGCTGCTATTGCCAACCGGAATTCCCACTCCAATACCCGAAGTGGGCGCAGCACCGCCAGGCACAGCAGAGAAAAGAGAGCTGAGGTCCACGTTGGTCAGCTGGTCGCCCCCAGCGATACCAGGCCCAGCAACCGTTGTGGAGTTGGAGCTGATGAGCTCGCTACTGGGGGTCAAGGTAGGCGTTGTCTCCATTTGGTTCAAAACATCTGGCACAGACAAAAAGGGAAGTTATAAGAGAGAAGCCATTTCACCAACAACATTTAGTAGCTTAAATCAAGCTTAGTTAACCGTTTAACACCAACTTGGCTTCTGCCAATTATCCCATTTTAATTGGAAAATGACAAATTCAAAACACAAACATGTTGTTTTGTTTCCCTGTTAGTAGTAATGAAAAATCCCAGTTAATTGGCCTAAGTGACTCTAATTAACACTATCTGCTGTGAAAGCCTTTTCTTTGATGGGACTCTCTGTCCTAAGACCCACCTACCAGATGACAACACACAAATGCACATCTATCACATACAACTAACAGACCCAAGACAAAATCCACATGTCCCCCATGCATTTATTGTCAGAATCTGTTTTGGACTCTTTTTCTTAACATGCTTTGTAGTGTAGGCAGTTGTTGCCAGTGCTGAAATCTCAACCTTTCCCAAAGGAGCATATTTCACTTTCAAATCATCTGATTTATATTATGTTGAAAGGTTATTATGGAATTGATAATCATTACGTGACAAAAGCATTGTCTCGCCATAATAAGTTGAATTAGCTCTACCTCACGCTCTTAGACAAAACCAATTTTACTTTAATGGATACAAGCCATTAGTGTCAATAACTGACCAGGGCTGAGATGGTGGTGTTTGAGCATGTGGCTCTTAAGACTGCTGCGGGTGGAGAAGTGCTTTGAGCAGTTGGCCACAGGACAGCGGGTCCTCAGCGTGCTGCTGTCCTGCTTATGCTTCTTGGAGTGGATGTAGAGGCTGCTGCGAGCTGAGAACTTGGCGTTACATCCTATAGAGTAACACATTAGACAAGACATGTCATGATTTCATTATGACAAAATGTGTAAAAGGATAACAAGTAGGGCTGTCAAAAGATTAAAATTTTAAATCTGATTAATCACAGGGTAGCTGTGGATTAATCACGATTAATCACGATTAATTACCATTGGTAAATGTGCCAGAACAATTCTAATTTTCTCTTTATATTGTTGGAATTGGAATTGTAGGAATGGAGAGATAAATAAAGTATGCAAAAATAAAATGTAAAGAACAATAAAATACTGTATAAAAAACCTATACAAAATTAGTAAAAAATAAACATTACATTGTGAAAAACCCACATTATAAGACAATATAAATATATAGAAAAATTAAAATACTGTAAATAACTTTTAAAAAAAAAACTTAAAAAAAATTATACATTGCACTGTAAATAACTCACATTATAAACAAAATATTAAGTATAGAAGTTAAATAGTTTTCTTGGGGGTACTAAACCCACAGCAGGAAATTCCTCATCAGCACCTTTGAAGCACTGCTTCTACTAGTTAGCGTTAGCTAATGTTAGCTGGTGTTCAAGTCTGTGTCCCCGTTAGTTAGACAAAGTAACTGTTCAGTAACAGCAGTCATTTACTGTTAATGTTATGATTATATCTTTATCTGCGCCAGTAGCGCCACTTAAAACTGTGTCTTTCTTTCTTTTTTCTTCATCCTCTTTTTTTTCTTCCTCTCCTAACTACCTGATTGATTATTATTGAACTCCTCTTCAGTTTCCTTCAGCTTCATTTACAACTTGCAGAACGATAACTTCACACAGGTTAACGTGAGGTGACGTGGGGCCCCTTTAGGGAGGTTTCCTACTGAGATGTCATTGCAAATCAACCATTGTTGTTTAAGAGGGACGGGGATGCGGCTGGTCGCTGATGCATTTAGGCAACAGCCCTCAGGCTCCGAGTGTCGGGTACCCCCAATCGGCTCGGGGCCCCAAGCAGTTGCCTGCCTTGCCTGTTCATAAACTGCATGTCTACCCGTATCGCAATGAAAGTGAGAAAGTGTGTTTAAAAAAAATGAACGCGTTGATTCCACAAATTAATCATCCTGCGTTAACGCGTTAATTTTGACAGCCCTAATAACAAGTAAATGTGACTTAAGCAAGTTGTATGGGCCCATTTTTAATATTAAAACACAGCACCTACCTTCTGCAAGGCACTGAAAGGGCTTGGTGCCCAGATGGGTGATACTGTGACCCTTGAGGTGCTCTGCCCGAGTGAAAGACTTGCCACAGCCCTCCTCTGTGCAGACAAAGCGACGGTCATCATCATGTTTCCTGATCCACACAGAAACACAGACAATAAGAATTCATTTTGAAATGATGTGTTTCTACACTTTGGTTAAAGTCCACCTGAGGCAAATATGCTCACCTGTTTGAATTAGGGATGTGTCATTGCAACAACAGGATGTCACAAGAACCACACATTTGGTGACGTCAAAATGTCTAAGTTTATACATTACTGTAGAAGTGATTCTTCCAGGGCTGGCAACATCATAATAGGACTAATAAGAACAAGGAATACACACTAAGCAGTAACTTGTGGAATGATGGTTAATGTGGGTGTAACAACAGGCGCACCGTGTTTTGTGGGGAAAATATCAAAACACACACCAACCCCCAAAACAGCCAAAACCGCTGATTTATGGGAATTATCAGAAATGTTTCAAGCAAACATTGACACTCACTTTACTTTTTAAATGAATAGTTTCAAGCCATCAGTATGATATAATTAGCACCTCCACTCATTATTTAAGTGAGAACTTACCGTTTGTGTCGGAGCAACTTGGACATGCTGGTGAAGGACCAGGCACAGCCTTCTGAGTCACAGACAAACGGCCTCTCACCTGCAATCAGTTTACTGATGTTTAAAGTTTAAAACAAAAATCTGATGTGCAATGTACACACATTGAGGGATGTATTATGATAAAAACCTAACCCAAGACAGATTAGTTGATAACATGTTAAGTTTGGCATTTCCCTGTATGTTTTTGCCATCAAAGGCTGCCACCTTTTAGATCTCAAGCTTTCTGACTAAAATGGATTTCAAGTATGCAGTATAGTCTAGAAATACTCTCAGTTCTGCAATCTTTAGATATATGCTGCATTAACAGATCCTCTGCTCTGAAATGAGAGAACAAAGAGCAACACATTCACAGCACCATGTGATTGGAGGATGACTTGCTCTTAAAAAAACAGGGTTAAACATCTCTTCACTCTCTCTAACTACGGCAGGAAAAGCAAGAGACACCATCATTCTATGACTCTTTAGGAAAAGACGAACAGCATAGAGAATCTACTTACCAGTGTGACTCCTCAAGTGGATCTTGAGACGACAGGCCTTATCATATGTCTTATCGCAGCCTGGGAAAGAGCAGGTGAAGTGGCCCGTTTCTCTGAAGTGAGTGCGGTTATGGGAGAAGAGGGCACTGAAGGTGATGAAGGTTTTCTCACAACCTGTATGAAGACAGTGGTGGACTGGATTACTAAAACCGGCAAGATTGCAACGGTGAAATTTAAAGATTTGCTGGGTTAATTGTAGAAAGTTTATGTTTAGGAAGGTAGGCAGGTCTCATTCACACTAAAATTAGTAAAGGTGTTCAGGTTTTGTCAACCCTCAGATCTGTGAAAAGTTTCAGTTTGCCCAATATTTGTTTTCTGTCCGTATAGTAATGGCACATTGAACTGGTTTATTCAACTTTCAATCAGGAGAAAAGTTAAAAGTTTAACTATCAAGGATTTTATCACAGTAATTACCTTTTTAATATGATAAAATGTTGGGCCAAATTGCCTAATGCAGTCCTTTGGGTGCATTTCAAGGCAATTTCACCTGGGAGTGAATGCTGGTAAAACCTGAACGAAAATTGTCAAGTGACAGAGAGATAACACCAGCCAATTACTTATGTATAGTCTAGGGCTGCAACTAATGATTATTTGCATGATCGCTTAATAAGTCAATTATTTTCTCGATAAAATTGACTAATTGTCAGTAAATCTTGATTGGTGTTTTTCAAACCTGGTTAGGCTGTTCTCAAATGTCTCGTTTTGTCCATAAACCAAAATGATTCAGTTTTAAGGAATTCTTTGTTACATGGAGCAAAGAAAATTGAAAATAGCCACATTTAAGAAGCTAATTTTGAATGATTAATAATGAATAAAATTGTTGAAGAAGAATTTAGTCATCAAGTAAGTGTTTCAGCACTTATCGTCTTAATAAATTGAGTGTGTTCATTTAAGTTTTACACAGACTACAGATACTAGCATTTCTTCCTTTTCTCCCAAAATAACCGTACTTATTGTCGACTATTGGGACATGAAGAGTCACTCATTCATTTTCTACCACTTTATCCTTGACATGAGTGTTTTGGGAGCACTGGCTTTCAACAGATATGATTTTTTTTAAAGTGTTTCAGAAACAAACTAGTGACCATGGCATTAAACAACCTTCTCTACAGCTGTCACTCTGAAAATAAAAATAACAATCTTATGCCTTTTTAATGTCTTTGAGATAAAATATCAGAAAGATATAGTAGGCAAGCGTCTCTGCGGTTACCAGTATGACAACTGTGGGGTTGTACATCAGGTCATCAGGCTGAAGGAAAGGGTGTTCAAGGTACAAGTTTGCAAAAACAAGCTTGTGGTTACCTGGGAATTCACACTTGTGGGGCCTCTCCGGCTCAAAATGAACTCTCTGGTGGTTGGCAAGTCGTGCAGCACTGCGAAACCTCTCACTGCAGATCTCACAGATAAAGGAGTTATCATGCTCGTGCACTTTGACATGAGCCTTAAGGTTGTACACAGTGGTGAAACGCCGTCCGCATCCTTCAAACTGGCAGATGTGTGGCCGCTGCTTGTCATGAGACTGAAGGTGTCGTTTTAGCTTGTAAGAGGTGGCAAAGGCCCAGCCGCATCCCTCCATAGGGCACTGGTGTGGGCGAGGATCCTCTGCATGGTTCAAGAGGTGAACCTTCAGTTTCTGTCGTGTGTCAAATGTGCTTGAGCAGCCTGGTTCTGGACAGCAGAAAGAAGCCAATGTCTCTTTTTTAGCCCGGACTGGTGGCACAGACTGGAGGTCCTCGTTATAGCTGACCACAGCTACTCTGGGGGATGGGGTGACCAGATCAGCCTCTGTCACAGCACACAGCTCCCCTGCCTCTTGCTTGATGATTGAACATGAGTCCAGAGACGTACCCAGCTCTGACAGGGGGCAGTCATCCACCAGAGCCAGCTCAGAGTCACTCACAGACAAACCAGGTCTTGGTTCTTCCTGGTGACTGGCGCTGGATACAGCTAATGTGCTGATCTTACCGATGGATTTAGTGCCACTATCATAGTTTAGAAGAACAATATCCTCGTGATCTTTCATGCCCAGATGCTCCTTTAAGCTGACCATGTCATCCTCTTTGTGTACATGTCCCTCTGGTGGCGCAGCCAGTGTCAGGATCCCGTTTTCTATTGTCACTATGATGCTTTGGTTATTTATCATGATAGTTCCGGAAAAGGTTTCGCTGGCAGGAGGACTTGTGGAGGCCGTGACAGGGTCTGCTTCGTTCCGCAGCCCCGCTGCGTCTGAAATAAAGTCCGAGGTCTCCATGGTTTCTGTAATGACCGAGCTGCCCGACATCAGTGTAATGACATCGTCAATACGGGGCTGTGGCGACAGCGCCCCGGCCAGTTTACCTCCATCGTTTTCGGTACAAATCTGGCCACAAATCTTATCGCCATATTTGTTTGTCAGAACTACGTCTTCGACGGTGCGCCGACACACACTCTGTTTAGCATTCAAATAAGCTGGGTTCCCGTTTACCACACTGTAAACATTGTCGCTTTTTCTCGAGGCCTGTGTATCAACACCGTTCAGGCTGTCGTTCGATTCACAGACAAGATTGTCGCTGTCGTATCCAACCTCCATGAAGCCAGAGAGACGCGCTTTACAGCATTCCTCCCGTTCCCCGTTTACTTCACCGCCGCCATCACATGATTTATCAACTCCCTGTTTGTTTGCTTTGCCGTTGCCATCCTCTTGAACAACATTCAAAACAACATACACTTCCTGTGTACTTCTGTTCACCCCGCCGAAGCTCCTCGGCTCAGCGGCGACTCTGCTGGCCAGTGGACGCTGCTTGAAGGCGCCGTCCTCACGCTGCTGCTGCTGCCGTAAACCTGGAACTGGTAACGTTAGCTGCCGCTGCTGCATCGGCTGTTCCTCTTCCCCTTCAAACAGGGGCAGCGCCATTTGCATTGTACTGTCCAAGCTCTCTACCCCGTACTTCCAGGTACTTTGGGCAGAGTCGTGAGAGGCAAGAAACGCGTTTAGCTCATTTTCCTTTACCCTATTCACGTTATAAAGTCCGACACTCGGTGTGTTACCGGGTTCACGGGTCCTAACATCTGCCTGCGGTTTGCTAACGGATAAACAATCCGTTTCGCTGCCATTTTCCGCCAGTAGGTGAAACTGTGACGTCCCCGACCTGGTGTTGTTGTTGTTGTCTTTTTGCGGTTCGCGCAGCTCCAGTTGTCGCTCTGCATCATTTTCGGGGCAAATAAAACGACATCTCGATCCCGCGGCTGGTTGAGAGCTTAACGAAACGGTTCCATGTAAGGCGCCATGTTGAGAGTGAATGTTTTGGGCGTCAGATAGCCCCTGAATTTCCATCTTGGTATCCCTGTAGCAGCGGCACGGAGAAGCCCGCCCCAGTAGATGGGGATGATCCACTGCAGTTTACAGCGGACAGACTGATGTATTCTTGGTCAGTGTGGAAATGCTGCTGGAGCGAGTGGGTGTTTTGGCCATTTTTTCCCACTACAACAATATAGTGGCGAATTTTCCTAATGATGGAAATAATAGTATATTTTTTAACAGTCAAGTATCAATGAATTTAACAGCAATTCCAGGTAGTTAGCATTAATCGTTACACTTTATTCTGTCATTTATAAACGTGGCAGTGTAAGATGACCGTTTTCCATTGTATATTTTCATTTCCTGTAGCACTCCATGTTGTATATTCTGTTTCCACTGAGTGGCAGTGCAATACTATAAACCACACAAGTAACAGCGTGTGTCCTCCGTGGGTTTACAGTGTTTTCAGTCTGCATGAATGGTTGTACCACATATAACATATAACATTACAATTAGACAACTTATGTACACTCGGTATACATGCACATGTGTTCATCTGTATGGCATATAAGAACACAGAATAAATGTTGACATTATAAAACGGCTCAACACAAACATATAAGCCTGAAATAATACCTTTATTTGGTTCCCAAGCAAAATAGAAGAGAGTGACAAACCTATAAATGAATTGTAACCAACACAAATGGAGACAAAATATATTTGACACACACTTCAGAGTGTCAGCGAGGAGTGAAATGGAAGGACAATGTTCTGTCCATCACTTAAGATGTATTTACATTGGACCTACATGTAGGCTATAAGGAACACATGGCTGGGGAGGAGTGGTGAGTGGTATTTTTGTCTGTGTAATTATCTAATACTGTACACATTGTATATAAAGCCCCACATGCTTCATAGAAAAATATCCAATAAGTTACATGTATGTGACACTGACTTTGCGTTGGTGTAGTTGTAACACACACATGCATGTATGTTTTAAACACTGTATGATACAAATCTAACCTAATGTGTCTCCTATATGTTTTGGATTATTGTAATTATTAAGTTGGCAGTTCCTTCAAATATAATATACACAGTAACATTAGAAATAGAAAGTATGTGCCTTTGCACAGTCAACACACACTTCAAATTAATTTTCAGTTATGAATAAAGATACAGTTAGTTTTCCTAAACAAGTACAATCATTGGCAGCATATCAGCACAATAAGCATGCAAAATGACATATGTCCTGTGTTTTATATAAAAATAGAACCCCCCTTTACACATACTTGTAGATGTATGACAGAAATAAGGCCACATATCCATTTCCTTTCTGATACACTATGGCACATGTTCTGTAATAATACTGATATTATTGTTTGCTTGAAAGAAATCTCTTCAATTTCATATTTATTTGGGATGCCGTCAGGCTGAACCATTCATCCAATTTCCAACGTTCAGAGACAGGGTTGCAGCATGGTACTGTATGTTAGACCACCGGAGCAACAATTCTCTGAATATTACCTAAAACTCTATGATATGTCTATGAACACGAGATATGGTTGACAACCCCATTACGAGGCCCAGTGCCACTTGCTTGCTTCAGTGACCGACAAGCCCCTGGTCAGAGACAAATAGGTTTAGAGTCTAAACTTTAGACTAACAAAAGGAGAGCTCACCCTGTTCATGGAAATCATATGAAATCATATCTGGGCTTCCTAGTGAAGCATCTTTTAGCTCGAATCAATAGTATACATTTTTGTGTCAAGATTCTTTGCAGTGATGAGAATAAAGTGTGCATACATTTTCAAAATCAGTCAGCACAGTCCTGAAAACAGTGTCACCAACACGGCAATATGCACCAGTTGTAACCTTATTAGGCACAACTAGATAACACTATTTTTTCCACCCAAAGCCACCACTGTTGTTGAACTATGAGACTATTTACATGAGATATCTTTCAGTCTGAATGAGAGCTGTTATACCAAAAAAAAAAAGCAAGTTGGATTATGACTGAATACACCAAATAAGCTCCCACGAAAAGTGAATTCTACTGCTCAAAAAATCCTTTTGTTAGGCAGTTTGATGACATAAATACTTATTTTTATACTTCTATACACAAACACTCCCTCAGTCAAGACTGATAGTATTGCATGACATAGACCATTTTCACATGAAATACGCAGCACACACACACATTATGTGTTATGGCCATAAAGACAAAACAGAGGCAGAATAATAACATCAACAACAAAAATCACCCAGCTTGTAATATCATTACTGATGACTTAAAAATCCATTGGCATGATCAATTACAGAACTGAAAACTTTATTCCGTACCCCATCTGCAGTCCCGATACAATCCACTAGGGGGATGATATAGACTAAAGGTTTGTATAATTGAATATAATTAAACACTTCAAATACCTCTGCAACACAGATTCAACAAAAACTGACTATAATGCAGGACTGTTGTCTTAAGGCCACATTATACTTCTGACTGTATTCACTTCACATGACATCTGAGTATAACGTATACCAAACCTCAGCCTTCATTTCACTCTTTTCCTTCCTCTCCAGAAAATAAAATATGGTAAAGCAAAGGTGACCATGACACTTTCACACATAATCTGCTACATATGAAGTGTTCTAGACTGGATTGTTCACTGATCAGCTCCAGGCAGCTCGAGACGGTCACAAATAATGTGTCCCAAACCAAAGCCTTAGCTGGGAGAATTACAATTTAGAGGAAGAGACTGGACACAGATATGGCGATGCCCAGCATTGCAACCTGGGGTGAAATAATTTGCACAGCCTCATACTGTGAAATGGTGCTGGAGGAATAAGTAGAGGTGCTGGAGTGGAGGAGGATATTTTAGTCTGTTCTCAGTCTCGAGCCACTCTCAGGGCCTTATATCTTTCCTGCTTTGAGGAGGTGCATGCAAGTGCCGCTCTTCGTCTCCATGTGGGATTACTTTAGACTTGCTGATGCGCCATCTCTGAATGTTGACCTTGAAATGTAAATCATTCATTTCTGCTTCAAAGAAAATATTTCAATGTCGTGTTCAGCAAAGAATATTATACAGCTTTTATGAAGCAATAAAAACAGCCAGTGGTCCCCTGGTGCTCAGTTGCCACAACTAGGACAAGATTTTAAATTCTGCTCGACTTTTTCAGTTTCCTGTTACTGTCAAGCCTTTGAAATGCCCTGAGAATTAATAAATAAGGAAAGGACATCTTCCTATGTGCTGTCCTTCTTTACAATAGAAACACATTTCCAGCTCCTTCAGGATGTATTAAGAGCAGACAGAAGCAGAACTAAACTGGAGTGGACAGAGACTCGACTTTAGCTGGAGATGTGTCAAGGATTGGTGACCAAGGAAAAACAGCCAAATTAATTAATCTGAAGCTTTTCATTTAAGTGCAGATGTTTGTCACTGCAGAGCTGTCTTATACCTGCAGAGGGAGTAGAGTGGCAGGAACATCTTTTCTACACCCATAATTCACATCCTGTCAGAGGAATCCAATACAGAGGAATACCATATACACTTTTAATAGGAGGAAGTCTCCCTTGCTACTTTTTCCTTTTATTTTCCTGTGAAACATACCTGACCCGGTTACACCCACACACACACACACACACACACACACACACACACACACACACACACACACACACAGTGGCCTCATTTCAAGGCATGCATATTGCGCTCCTTGGTGGTGGATGCAGTGGTAGTAGACATTGAGGGGGATTCAGAGGTGACGGGCAGTGGTGGTCGGGGTTCAATCCCTCGACTTCTCATGAAGGACAGCAGCTGGTCTGGGATCTCTGCCAAGACGTCCTTAGCCAGACGGGCCATACTCAAGACCTGGTTGCCTGAGCGGTCGATGTAGTCCCGGAAAGGAACAAACTGCACGAGAGAACGAAAAAAGGAGAATTATGAGAATGAGCTCTTACATAAATGCACCTTCGCAAGTGACATGAGTTGTGTTTTTCAATTCATGGAAGTTTGGAGCGTGTCAGATTAGAGCAAGTGAGTCATCATGAAAGACTGCACATAACAATTGACATGACAGTTCCCTAAAACACAAAAAAAACATCTGGAATACTTTCTGGTGGCTGGCTGCAGTGTACGCCATAAAAATTGCTTCCATTATGTTAGTGGATGGGACACAGACCAAACATAAAGATACATGTCAGATAATAACATTAATTCAACATTAAAGCACTAATACTGCATGAAACTATACTGCACCTGAACAATGTCTCTATCAGCAAAGCGCCCCCTGGAGGACACTCTGACTTCATCCCCATCCAGCTCCTCCATAGCTGCAGACAACAAACAATATTAAATTGTTAGGTGGAAACATTACTGTATGTTTAAAAAAAATAAGGAAGTGTTGTTAACTTGTGGTGAGAGTAAGGCATTACATTATCTTCCACCAGGAGGAGCCACCAATGTTTCATCACGAGAAGTGGCACATGAATGATGTGCAAATACAAAATTAGAATACAGGAAGTCTCGGTGCAGGTGATTAAGATTTAAGGTCTTGACACATTAAAAGCAACATGAATAGGTACATGATTCGGAACAGGACAAACCTATAACACATATGTGTATGTATCAGCTGTGCAGTTGTTACTATTATAGATGATGGAAAACATCCTCTCGAGAGTTGGTGTTAAAGTTTCAGAGAGTATGACCAATGTCATCTGTCTATGTCCCAGTGCTGAACATCTGAATCAGAAAGCAGTTATTATGAAAGGCATTTTTCTCTCTGTCAACCTTTGTTTTACTTTAGTAGCATAAAAGTCTTGCCTGTCACTTTGTTATGTGCCAAGGTTATGTGTGTATTTAAATCTGTCATTTATCATGTCTTTCCATTGTTGTTGCAATGGAGACTTTCCCCATCATTGTCTTTCCTTGAGGAGAGGGACACAACAATTTAGTCACTAAACTTGCCTCTAGAGTAGTACATGCCACAGGAGGGAAGGAAATACAAAGGTTTTGCATCCTTCTATTTATAGTTTCTTGTCAACAAAACAAATCAAATGAGTGACAAACAGTCTTTGGCATTCCCAACAGGGCCTGTTTCCATATTTGGATATAAATCAGGGAAGAAAAGAAAGGGATTCTGAAAGATAGATACTGATGGCGGACTGGTCCAACTCCAAAGGAAAAACAAACTGGAGATAGCAGATGGTGGGCAGGAACAGCAGGGGGAAAGCAGAAGTGAGGGTGGGGTAAATGGGGTTTGGGGTTCTACACCAGAGATGATGGTCATAGAGAGGGCAAAGACAGGGACAGGATGAACAGAGACAAAAAAACAAACAGACAATACACTAAGGAAGATAGTATTAGCCCTAAATAACATGTCTGTGGTCTGTGTAAAGGCACTTCACTGTACCTAATCACACTGACAGGGTCACCTGATCAAGACCTTTTCAGTTGTTTGCAAATGATGGATAGACTCTTTTATCCCATTGGTCAATGCCCAGGAGCTCGACATAGGAGATGTAAGACATGGCAGGAAAATAGGAAGAATTCTAGCACACTAGACTTCTCTTTAGAGTGTAGTGTAGTTTCCCAGAAGCCAAATCTCTGTTTGGCGTATTCATTCCCAAAGTTCATAATCAAATCTGATACTGGAAATGTGTCGGTCGTGTCCAAAATAGCATGAAACTCTGCCGGAATTCTGATCCTGACATAAAACTTTGATATCTAAAGCCTCATCCCCACACAGTGATTCCTTTTAGGCTAATTTAAAAATAAGATCAATTCATGTGTGAAAGTTTATCCACTAAGAAAAAAGTGATTCCTTTTAGGCTAATTTAGAAATAAGATCAATTCATGTGTGAAAGTTTATCCACTAAGACTTTCCCAGTCCCAGGCAAAACAGTTGTTGAATACACATGCAGCACAGGAATCACAAGATGGGAGCATCATGTATTCTTTGCAAGGCTTTGCTTCTGC
This sequence comes from Microchirus variegatus, assembly GCF_963457635.1. NCBI lineage: Eukaryota > Metazoa > Chordata > Actinopteri > Pleuronectiformes > Soleidae > Microchirus > Microchirus variegatus. The sequence continues at coordinate 14,671,792 of NC_139808.1, forward strand.
TTTTGAAACCTTTCAGTTGCCACAGAGGGAAAAATCAGACACACTTGGACAAGTTGTGTTCTCTGAGTGACAGGATCTGACAATTGCTCTGTTGAGCCCACACTGGCACTAACGGAAGGCCAATAAGAGGAACATCCAAGACGATTCACCAAATGCAGCTGTATCATTTTAAACGCCTCTTGCACCTCAGTTTTGTTTCAAGAGAAGTAAACCTCAGTTTGAACAGAATTGACTTAAATCCTAGGTAAATGTTATTCATAACTTCACCAGATGTGTAAGCATCTACCTCTCAGCATAATTGACATGTTGAGTTTGTGACAAATGTCACAGGTATACTGTGTATGTTGAAACTGTGCTGAAAGACCATTGTGTGGAAAAATTGGTTCCAAAGAAAAAGCCATGTGTCTCACTTGCAGAAGATGCATCTGAGACGTAGTAGAGTGTTTTCTGTTATCAGTTAACGCGTGTGCCTAAATGAAAAGCAAGGAAACAATAAATCAGTGTTGACATAATCCATTTGTAGACGTGGAGTGAACTATCAGTGCGAGTGTGGGTTTTATTAGGGATGTTAATGATTAACCATTAGTCCATTAATTGCTGATAAGACTTGCCAAAGCACCAGCATAATTAGCAAGAGAAAAAGTGAAAATGACTGAGGGTGAAGATGGTTGGGACTCGGGTGGAGGACAGTGGAGCTGCAGACATGATACTGTTTGTGAAACACTACGTTTCCTTTGTGACAAACTCTCTCCTCTGGATGTAAACCCGTTTGACGACGCGTTTGTTGTTTTATTAGGCTCTCATAACTTTGGTACCTTTAATGTACAAAGCTGTAAAAAGGTTTTGTGTCACCCTCTGAGTCGTAAAGCTGATCTGAGATCTGCAAACAGACATTGTTAAACTATTATACAATTATAATGTAATCTTTTAATCACCATTATATGTAACAGAATAGATCAGTGGAGCCATTAAGTTCAGACCAAAGCCGTCACAAAGTGTAGTCGTCAGATAAAAAAAAAATCAGGTTGTTAAATTTAGGAATTTAGAACGTGCTGCTATTGGCTGGTGTGTTTTTTTTTCCAGAAAAACCTTGAGGAATTGTTTCTTTTGTTTGAAAAGAACGTTTTCTCCACTTTTGTGGGTCAGAGGGAGAGATATGTGTGAACAAGAGAGAGGCACAGGCACAGTTCTGTGATTATGCCAGCACTCCATAAAACAGAGTACATTTAGGCAAATTTCTAATCACTGTCTCACTTATCACAGACTGTAGATAAATAGAGCGAGAGTCTGTCAGTATGCACAACTCAGAGCTAAAAGTAGTTTATAATTCAATCAAAACCCATCAACGTGTAGCCTAGAGCAGCTCATCATGTCCCAGCAGCTCTGCTGTGTGTGATAAATTTGCTCCACTGCATGTTATAATGTGATGAGAATCATTAGACATCATCATCTGAGAGTCAGGTGTCAGTGTTTCCCATTAAGGACCTCCTCTCCCACAGACAACCATCAGGAAGTCTGACAGGCCATGTGTGGTTATGAGCAGCATGACCACCTCACTTCATGCTTGGCAACCTTTTGTCGGAGAACACTTGAAATAACAAACGGGACTAATGATTAGTGTTAAAAGGGGACATGTTATCTGACTGGAGAACACTATCTGTTGGAAAATGATGCATGCAGTCAATGATGTCAGATGTTATCTTGTTCATTGTTTTATTGTGTTGCTTTAGTCTTGTTGATAATACCACAGTTGGGCTGATGCACATGCTACATAGCCAAAGACAGCCAATAATGCTCCAACTGTGCAGCAAACATTCTGCTCTGTTTTTTTTCTTTTACCTAAAAATAAGTTGATACAGCAGACATGATTACTGCAGCGTGGCAGCCTGTGCCAACCTTACAGCCTCTGCTCAGTGAAGCATTTACATGATATCAAGGCTTTTCAGACTGTATTGGATTAAGCTTTTCCCAATATCTGAATGATGATATTTGACAAGTGATTTCAAAAAGCATAGCACCAGTGAGTATCAGATTAGCTCATTCCTATAATAAACCACTTAATTTGTTGGGGGGAAAAAAACAAACGGAGAAAAGAATAAGTGCACCACAGAAATGCTGGTATAATCCCTAATTGCAGTGGAGACCCATTCAGTCCCATAGGTCCAAATCCATTAAAACTTTTACAGTGCTCAGTATTGCACAGAGATATTAAAATACCCTGTTGGAGAATTTCCATGCATATTCAATAAATATAAATAAATTAAATCTTCCCCTGGAAAAACTGAATTATTATTACATGAGGCCGCTCTACTGTGTGAACTGAACACATTAATGACATCTCTGATATATGACACACACAACACGACACACACACACACTTACCGTCAAACTCAGCAGGGCCCACTCCTACTATGATGATCGACATAGGCAGGGAGGCTGCCTGTGGAGAAAACACAGAGGGACATGTAACACACGCTACTGTTTTCTGTCTCTAAAACACAGACACTGTTTATAACAAATATATACACTTTCTTACTGAGTTATAAACCGTTGATTCATTAATCCACCTCCAGTAGGAAATTGGAAGACCATGTTTGAGTGGGTGACATCATGGCCACCTATACTTATATTTCCTCCTCTGGACATAATCATCAAAATGTAACTTTAGATTTGTCTCCTGGAGGAGCGCTAGTATTTGACATATTTATTTATTTATTTTCAGTTCAGATGAGCTGCGAGGGAGGGTCTTGTTGTCACATTGATTGACATTTAGAATAGCCGATATTGCTAAAAGGGTTGTCACAGCTATGACACAACACGCCGACAGCTAAACGTGACAAGACAACATACTCTCGGTTGTGGAGGATGCTTCACCTACACTGTGGCCGACAATATGTCTGCGGTATTTACTGAAGAGGAAGGTGAGCGTGATGTTTCTGTGGACGAGGATGGAAACGATGAAAGTGAGCGAATGCTCGTCGAAAGAATTACACAGTGCTTGATTGGACACAAATGTGTTTACTCCCCTGACCATAAGATGAGTCATCAAAACTGGCCAATTTGTGAGCATAGCAACCTCAAAAATCCAATAGTACTATTGGAAAACCAGCTCATAGGTCATAAACAGGTGTGTTTATAGCACTAAAATGTTGTTTTTAATCTACTGCAGACTTTCACTGATATTTTCAATGTTTTTTTACTTTTTTTGTTTTAAATCAGTGACCTGCTGCTGGGAGATGTTCAGAAATATATGGATTATTATTAGACAAAGCAGAGTCCATGTAACATCACTGCATACAGTGCGGGATGTTGTGTATTGTGTTGTGTTGACCTACATTGACCACGGCCTCCTTGGTCTGAGCCATGTCTGAGATGACGCCGTCGGTGATCATCAGCAGCACAAAGTACTGGGAGCCGTCCAGCACTTCCCCAGCACATCTAACATCACACACACATACAGAGGTTACATGTTAATTTGACTTTATTTTGTGTTTAATTTTTTAAAATGTATAAAATAACATACATTTATGGGTTGAATAATCATACCACTAAGTTTAAAAAACAACAACAAAAAAAAACATCTTGGACCTTGAAGTGCTGATGTCAACTGTCTGGCTCAACGCTCCAGTTTTTTCCAAAATGATGCAGTGGGGATGTGTAGCTGAGAACTATGACTCAAGTTACACCTTAAATCATCCACATTTACTTCTTCAGTAGCTGGCTGTGGGCGACTGGGCTTGCTTGAGGGCCAGTCGCCCACAGCCAGCTACTGAAGAAGATTATGACCTGGATGACTGAGAACCTTCACCGACACATCTACATTTACAATTCAAAGTAACATCACACTTCTGATGAGAAGCCATAGAGGAAGTTTTCCGCTTGTATGACTCATTCCACTTGACTGACTCACTATGACTGAGGCAGGTTTAACCTCAATCTTGTCGCCCCTGGTGGCTATTCAGTATAATCTTACTGTTTAGCTTCAATTGGCAACCCAGTTTTTCTATATTTGAATGATTTATAGGACTATTTTCATGAATTCATTGTACATTCAATTCATGAATATTATTATCAAGACTAAGCTCAAATAACTTGAGACTTTCACAAACTTTATTTGCAAACTCATATTTACGTATCTTCTAAGTCCAAGGAAATCAACATGTTTTGTTTTACACCCCCAACATAAAGACAAAATAAATTCAGAATCACTGTCTGGTCATTTATATTGTAGAGGAATTCAGAGAATTTTACACCAGAGATGGGATGAGACAGCCAACTTTTCTGACTGGTATAATCCATGTGCATCAGCACTTGTGCTTGCTGTAGTTGAAACAAGGCAGTGACGAAACACACGCCTCTCCATTTTACCATGCGGTGCTAATGGCATACTGTTCAAAGGGGGAGCTTTGCCCTTTTAATGCGTCTTCACTGTGAAGGACTTACCCTGATTTACCTCATACACAATACACAATTGTTCAGTGCCAGCTCAGACTCTCATAATAGTCCACATAACATACAACTGCGTTGTATAATGGAGGTAGGATCTCAGCAGGAAGAAGGAAGACCTGCTGTCTGACTCACTGTTTGATTGGCTCACGCTCTCACTCTGGCCTGAGGGTAAGAGCAAAATGGCAAACTGTCTCTCTGTCTGCTGGATTTCGCCTGCCTGTCTTCTTCATCTATCCCTATTGTTTCCTCCATTGTCTTTCCTCTCTCTTATCCTCCTCTTGGAGCCCACAGCTCTCTCACTTCAACAGGTAAAACAATGGAACCGGGGAAGAAATTGTGTTATAATAGTTGTTTGTACTGTATCTGCAGAAGCTGCTGTCAATTCTAACATCCACAGAGCGGCTGCATTTTCCTTTTGTCTGTTCTTTCCCCATCAAGTTGTAAAAAAAAGGAACATGGGAAGATACGGTTGTGGACAAGATGTGGATTTTAGAGGAAAATACAATTCACCTGCATGTGCATGCAAAACTGGTGGAAGTTGAATATGGCACAAGCATGAAACCATAGGTTGCTGTGAATTTTAACTTTACCCTTCACGACAACACTCCAACACTACATGGTTGTGTCATACATGAATACATGCTAGACCCAGATGCTGTCCTTATCTCTGTATGCATTCACAGGCCACTTGTGGGTCTGTCACATCTGTCATTACTAATCAACTAAAAGCTGGGAGCTGCTGAAATGACCAGAATAACATTAACAACCCATTTAACTAAGAAAAATAATCAAAGACAATTTATTATCAGAAGTGCTTTTCTCTTGTAGCTGCTTGATGTGTGTCTGTGTGCATTCTCTCCTTCACCGACTTTTTCCAAAGACCACTTTGACCAACTCCCTTGACCCCGAGCAAGTGCTGAAAGTGCTCACGCTAAAATGGTTGCCATGTTGAGCAGACGTCGGCCACATGTGCCTGTACATGGGAGCACAGGCAACTAAAGTAATTCTGCCAGATTATTATCTGTGTGGATTTTGTCCAGAGCCAATTTGAAAGAGTTATCTAGCATGACTGCACCTTCCATCCATCAATCACACTTTGTGCCAACTTGTCTGTCGGCCCATAGCCATTTATACTCTTTACGGTTGTTACTTATGCCAACTGTTTCCATCAGCTTTCACCAACATGTTGTTTTATGTGAATCATTATCAACGCCTGCCAAGCAGGTTAATGCAATTATTATGTGTTTTTCTATCCAGGATTTATACTGCATATATTCAAAATGTCCAAATACCATTTTTTGATTATTAGAAAACCTCAAGACCATTCCACATATATAGATATATATATAGATATGATACAAAACAATGCAATGCAAGTAATAACACAAAAACTATAAGAGGGAACAGTGTATTTTTCACTGTCAGTGATGTTATGATGTCTGAATGTTGTCATGAGCAGATGCATGTGGCAGTGAATATTTATGTGCATATGGATTACACCATGTACCTTCCTCCTCCTCCTCCTCCTCCTGTCTTTGTTTTCATCGCAAGTCTACTGTACTATACCTCCCACATGGATGAAAAAAGCAAAGTAGAAGAAGTGCTGGACCGAGAGAAGGACAAGGAGGAGACGAATGGGGAGTTCATTTGGGGAAAAGGGGAAAAAAAGAAGAAGCAGAGGAAGTAGGTAGGAGACCTCCATAAAGAAGAGAGGGTGAGAAAGACAAACAACAATGTGGAGGAGGAGGAGGGGCAGCGTGGAGGCGTAGCAAGTCGGTGTAAGTGATGATGAAACAGAAGGGTAGAGTATACCTGACAATCAAAGAGACAAACATATACGAAGACATGAAAAGAAAGGAAAAGGTGACGAGGGATTTGTTCACTCGGATCTCTTTCTCTTTCAACAGATAGAGAAAAAAAAGTATTCTGAACCTCTTGAGCCCACATGGTTATCCAACCACAATCACACTCAGCTGGGACGTGGAGGTTATTGCTCAAAAAAAAAAACAGTAGCAGGTTTTAACCAGCAAGAACCCATTAACAGCAGCTGTACTGCAAAAACATTTTAGTTTAGTCCATAGGGCAACATGGGATATGAGGGTCCAGCAAGAACACACATTAAGCTATTCTGTTCCACTTGTATACTGAGGGAAGGTGGATAATAATTAAATATGAAAAATAAAGTAAAACACAAATGAAACATCAGACAGAAAAACGTTTGAATTGGAGAGCAGATGTAGGCAACAAGGTCATGTTTGTAAAATGGTAATATGGTTTGAAGCTGTTTATCACTAGATCCATCATTACAATAAATGACAATATCACAAATTGCTGCTATTATAACCATTGACAGATTCTGAGAAAACAGACCCCCTGGACAACATGTTTTGGACATTTTGTATCTCTACACCAGGAGATTTCCCTGCTGATTTTGGCTTCCCATCTCCACATGCCCCTTTACTGTTTCTGTGCAAAATAAGATGTATTACAAACATGGATTGTGATGTTTGCTGCGTTTCCTTTACATTCATAATTAGAAAAAGCACTAAACAGCGCAAATGTACACCAAGGTCGCTCCGTTTACTGGAGTGTCAACACACTCAAAACTCCAGCAAAAACATTATCTCCTTGCAGGGGTTACAACTGTAATAAATCAATATATAAGTTAACATAATAAGCGGTAAATATAGCAGAAAAAATACCCCAAAACTAACAACCAACATCCAAATGAGTCAAATACCTCAACCAGTAGGAACACCAGCCAAACACAACAGGGATAGAATCAAAAAGTCAACATTCAGATCACTCGGTTTTATGAAGCCTGTGTAAAATATTTTTTTTAGTTTAAATGAGCCGTATCTTTATTAGTGTACTGTTTGCTTCACGTCATTTCATACTTGAACTGCAATAAATGCCAGGCACCTCATTTGTTAATGTGCTGTATTTTAACTCACTGCCCAATTAGTCAAATTGATAAGTTCACTTGTCAGACTGATACATGAACACCTCAGTAATAAGTGCATCCAAAAAGATATGTGAGACAAAAGTTAATGATTAATGGTGATGCCACTTTGAAAACTCCACTTTATTTTACTGTACTGACTGAACTGTCTTCTGTTTACATTCATGATATGTGTACTGTACATAAACAGATGGTTCCACACGTGACACATGCATAGGAAACACATGGAAATTCTCATCTTTTACTTATGAGAGACATTATGTTTAAGTGAATCTGAAACTGTATGTGTGTCTGTGTTTGTGTGTGTCTTGCATGTAAACGCCTTTGTATGTGCACAGGTCATATTTGAGTTTTAGGTGTTTACATTATTCTGTTGATGAGCAAAGATTTCTCTTTAACAGCATCAAAGTAAGAGCATCCCTCCATTGTGACAATCCTCAGTACTGACTACTTTGAAAGATTGTTTTAGAGCTGAGACTTATTTTTGCCTTTCTGCTTGCATTAAGTTGGATTTAATAATGCTGTACGGAAGAGGATTAGGGCCACATACAAAATTTTATGAAAAAGCCATAATACAGAATTATGACTGTTTTCCAAGTTATTTCCTCTTCTGTTGCTACAGCATAGGTTTTGAGTTTTAATTCAGACAATTTTACCAGTTGATATCACCACATCGCTGCCCACACTGCTGGGTATGTCATGTCAGGTACGTAGCCTATGGTGTTACCATGGAGACATTGCACATATAGCCACCAAAGGTACCTTCAGTATACAGGCACAGTATACTCTATATCCATCCTGCCTATGGATGGGCATTTGGTTTTGATGGTTAGGAGGTAGGAAAAAGCCAATTCCAAACTGTACATATTGGACAGTACACTGAAATGTACTAACCATAACCCATAACCCTAACCCTTGTATGCATGGGTGGAATGTTTTCCATTTCAATGGAAATGGAGAGCAGAAAGTAAAGAAAGGGGCATAATGGATCCAAGTAAGGTTCTTCACAAGTAAGCAAGTGTCAGTGTGTGTGTGTGTGCATCTCACCGAGCCACCTGGTTGATGACAGGAGAGAAGTTGGTCGGGCCGTACAGCTGAACTGTTCGCAGGCTCTGGAAATAAGCCTCGAGCACACCTTCGATCCCCACACAGTTTGGGTTTTCTGCATTGGAATTCTATAAGAAGGAAAACAAACTCAGTGAGGAAAAAAAACCACTGAACCTATCAGAACAGACTGACTGGTCATCAACCTGTTTGTTTTTAGCTGATAAAACAAATCTAATGAAAACTGCTATTGGCATTTATACGCATTGATAAGTATGATTTCAAACCCTAACCTGAAACAGTCTCATACTGCCTTAAAATCTCTATACAGCGATTGGAAACCCATACTACTTCCGACAAGGCATTTTTTAAATTTCCAGATTGTGAAAAAAAAAAGAGAAAAAGTTGTTTTCACATTTGATTCAAACCTGCTTCTCACTCTTGATGCTCTTGTGTCTCTCTTAATACGACACAAACAACAACGTCAAAACCAGCCCTCGCAGCTAAGCCAGCCATGACTACATTGATCATTATTATTCTGTTATTAGTTTGTATTTAAAGGGACCATATTGTGCAAAATCAACTTTTTAATCTTTTTAGTAATGATATTTGGGACTCAGGGGGCCATACCAGTCCCCAAAATGTGAAAAAACAAGACTCAGTCATGTTTTAGTGGTTCCACTTAGTGTAAGTATAGGCGATAAAACATGCGATGTTTAAACCTCCCTCGGAATGACGACATAGCAAGCATTTCACCGTGAATGTTGGCACCCCGCCAGGCAGAGTACTTCACAGCTCTGTGAAATATGAGAGTGCAGGCGAGGGAGGAATAGTGGCTGCACAGTGATTTACACAAACTTCCAGCCTCAGAGGACTTGTGTCCAGTGGATATATTTTATTTATGAAAAAAATGTTCACAAGCTTCACAAGCCCTTTGTTGTTGATCGTGTATGTAAATTCCTATGCTAGAAAAACACCTTGAACGCACCAGTTACGTGCCGCTGCAGTAATGTGGCCTTTAGCGAGTGACGTGTGGACCAATAATATGAAGAGCACGCGTTTGAAAGCATTGCAGAAAGATGTAGATGTTGGCCTACATTTCTTCTCAACCAAACGCTACCTTTCTGTCGTGTTTCCACGTTCTCTCCTCATTATTGATCCACACACGTCACTTGCAGCTGCAGTAACACTGGTGCATTCAAGGTGTTTTTCTAGCATAGGAATTTACATACACGCTGCGCCGCATTAATCGTTTTTCTTCGATTCTAATGTTTTTATGATCGCGAGAAGCCAAAATCGTGGTCACTCTATGCATTACGGTGAAACGTAGTAACAACGGGTAAACGGACATTACTATGGGGTATATGGAGCGTGGGTTGTGATGACGCTGCATCACAATAGGTGATAAGTGGTGACAGTATGGCTGTGAATAGTAAAGCCCAATTTATACTTCTGCGTAAAGTGCTCTGCGTAGGTTACGCAGAGACTCTGCGTCGACACAGAGCCTGTCGAAGGCAATATTCGACAATATACAATATATAAGTGTCCGTCACTCCGTCAAGGGACAACGGAAACGGCAAGAGCTGCGATTGGTCCTCAGGACAGGCCGAGCGAAGCTGCTCTGTGCCGGCTCACAGTGCGCACCGTGCGTCCACAGACGCGGAGCTGACCCCCGCCGATAACGCCGCTGCCAAACTACAAATACGTCATATCTTGACACACGGCACATGTTTAGACTCTAAATGGCCAATTTCTCGCCTCAAATTATCTTAAAACTGCATTCCGTCACACAGAAAAGTGAGAAACGGCCACTGTTTCAACAACAACAGTCTTTCTCTCTCTTTCTCTCTCGACGCCATTGCTTACTGTAGCCAGAAGCACAACAACCTTGTGCAGTGACCCCTACTGATCGGGCGGGAAATTGCAGCGCGTGTCCGTCACCACGACACAGAAGTATAAAGGCTCGAGGCGTTGCCGTGGCGACGCAGTCGGATAACGCATTACGCAGTTGGAGTAGTATAATGTGGCCTTTAGTTAGATCGACACTCCCCTGGAAGCAGTGGGTGTGTGTTTACCTGGGTCTCATTCACATGTAAATGACCAGGCACAAAACCGAGCATTCTGAAAAGGGCTGTTTTGGCAGGGTTATTGAACTGCTATTGTGCTTCATCCTTATGATATTTTGACTAAAGCATGACACAGACATGTTCATAAGGGCATCAGGAACTAGTTTAATAGGGGTAATAGGGTATAATATGGGCTCTTTAAGGTTTTTTTTCTTTTGTTGTTGTTGTTAAGGGTTGTTAAGGGTGACATGGAGCATTATTTTGCTGGAAGTCTCTTTTAGAAGGTGGGTAAACTGTAGCACTAAAGGGACTTATAAATGGAATGATAAGTAACAATATTCATATGAACACATGAAGGTCTTGGCCTCACTCCCTGTTCCTTTTTGTACCTAGTTGCGCAAGATGATTGTATATTTGCACCAGTGATCTGCTGTACTGTGTTTACAGGTTGCTGTGGTTGAGTAGGCAAGACGGTTTTATTTATAAAGCACTTTTCATGCACACAGGTATGTTCAAGGTGCTGTGCACAAACATTTATAACCAACACAGAAGCAGAAATTTGTAAAAAGTCAAAATATTCAATCCATAGCAAAGCACTATTGTGGTGTGGATGGTTAAACTGAAGTGGAATAAAAAATATAACATACAGTTAGAATATTATTCAATGTTAATCACATTCCTTTTATCCAACCCCCTTTTTTTTTCAAACACTGGACACTGACTGTGTACAGCACCTCATACACAGCTACTACAAAAAAGAACAAAATAACTGGCCCTTTAATGAGTGAGTTGTTGTGACATGGAGAAAATGGAAGCCGTACAGGTTTTCGATCACAGCAGATTGCTCTAAAGATGGATGTTAAAGTTTGTTTGCTGAAAGTGATTGAAAACATATTTTTGGTTAATCTTTTCATTAATAAAAAGCCTTAATTTTCTTGGATCAATGCCTCAGTTTTATTGTTTACATATCATCAATCCTGCTCAAGCAGCAGCTGTAATAGTTTTTTGAAATATTGAAAAACATTTGATGAACGCAAAACATTTCGTTCATCAAATGTCCTCTGTGATGGCTGGATGAGCCAAAATGTCTCCAAATCATGTTGTATATGAAACCACATCACACACAAAGTTATGTTTAAAACGAATAAAATGAATAAATACTTAATCAAAGCGACCTCAGTTGTGTAGCTAATCAATTATTTTCAAATTTCTTGGTTTTCACATTTCTTGTACTTTTGTACTTGTATATGCCATATTGTTGTTGTTTTTTTGTGTCAACGTATAAGATGAAAACGTTGAGTAGAAATTGGGGAGGGTGTAAGACAAAGACAGCTTTGTCTGTTTGTTTACAGTCAAGGTCCCCGGTGGCTGTGTTGTGGTAAAGCTGGATTATCTTTGCATACTCAAGACTGCAGTGAAACACTGCTGAAAAATCCACCATGAATAAAGTACGTCTCCATGCACAAGGTGCACAACAAACCCTCTCTCACACAAAATTACTGAACTGAATTCTCAACTGTGCTTCATAAGAGAGGTATTTTCATTTAGATTATGATAATAATATGATTTCTTGGGGTTGGTAGTAGCAGGAAACAAAGTGGGCCATTCGAGACCAATTCAACTCTTAATGTCAGAGGATTTGTTGCAGATTTTTGTCATCATCTCACCACCTGTTGTTATTTAAAGAAGAAAGGCCCAGTAGATGACAGCTAGACAAGATGGAGGCAGTTAATCTGCTGTGGCAACTCCTAAAGGCTCAAAAGCTCAAACTGAGGACCACCTGAAAAATTGGCTGAGTGGTCAATTCACTGTGACCTTGAAAGCTTATACATTCCTGACCACATGTAATAAATAGTACAGTTTAGTTGTGTGTGGAATATCATTTTTGAGAGATCAGGTTGGTGCAACGGCACATAATGCTGACGCTTTATTAAACCACATGTCAGAGCTTCTTTTGCAGTAATTATTAGCATTATTATCGAGACAGAAGCCGCCGGCAGGTCTCTCTCCAAGATGACTTTATTATTTCCTATGAAGTTTTTGTTTAATGACATGGATTTCTCCAAATATCAAAAACAGATTAAAGCCAGCGTTAATTAAAGAAAAACAAAAAACAAACAAAAAAAACAGTGCAGCAGAAGCTCCTCATTAATCAGCGTCAAATAAACCTCATCAAAGACAAATATTTTATCTCATGTCCTCAAGAACAAGAGGCTGCGTCAAGGTACATTGACTCTTAATTTACTCGCAAGTGCTCAACACCGCGTGTGCTCATATGGTCTTTATAAGGACTTCATATACACTGTGCTGCTAGTTAATGAATGATTCTGACCCTTAATTAAACCAGGGCAGCAAAGTAAAGGAGCTTTGTGAACAACAACCAGCCTCCTCTTGAACACATGCCTCACCAAAACTCATGATCCGTCATACGTGACCCACGTGTTTGGTGATGAAGTACAAACATTTTACATGATGTTGATGAATTAAGATTGCTTGGCATGCTTCCAGCTATTTCAAAACAATACTTTCCTAATTAGAGTTGCCATATCACGACACAGTGGCGGGATTCGTCACACTGAGGTGAGCCCTAATTGGCAGAGCTAAATGAGCGGCTGCTCATATGGGAATGAACATCTCCACCGGCCAGATGTTAACGCACACGTGCACCTCTGACTTTTGACTGCGTGCTGTGGGAGCCAGCAGGGGGATCATGGGATTTGACAAACCTGATTAAAAACGACAGTTTCAGGTCAGAGATGCTCAGCCCACTTATGAAAAACCTGAGGCATTTCACCCACATAAAAAAGCTCTGGCCATATAAGCATCTTGTTTTAAAATAAATAAATAGCTCCTATTATTCTTATCCCACAGGGTTGGAACAGCACCAGGTTTTTATGTTCCTCTCCAACCCACCTCTCCCCTAATTTCTTCTACTGTGACTGTCAGCTATAACAGTCGATTGAAATTATAGCAGGTGCAAGTTTGTTTGTTTGTTTTTAATACATTTTGCTGCCTTGCTAATTGCTATTTTAGTCATCCTACGATGCCAAGCTACGCTGAGCAAAATCAAAATGTTTCCCTGTGCTGTTGTGTCTCTCTCATCTGTGTTATTACTCTGTCACTGTCATGCCATCAAATAAACGGAAAGATCTTCTCTTTTCATGTGCAGCATGATTCATTTTCTTCCTCCCACCCTTTGTTCCTCTCCACTGCCTCAGTCATGCACTTCACAGAAACACTCTACAATGCCTACAGCTTGTGGGATTGTGCAACCTTTTCTTTTATTGACTTTAGGGCTGAAACAATTACTCCATTAATAAATGAATTGTCAACTATTTTGACAAGCGATTTGAGTGTTATTAAAAAAATGTTTTCAGATTTTTCAGCTTCTTAAATGTGAACTTATAATGAATGACCATAAAAACTTTGTGACAGCATGGTCATTCTGGAACCTTCTGTGGAAAACAACTCAGATGCTAAGCTTTTCAAAGTTTTTAGGAATTGCAAACAACACAAATTATTATCTCATCATTAAAAGGGAAAAGGAAAAAGAAATGCTCACAATAGGTTGAGTTCTCTTCTAAATAAGCGCACATCTAATTTACAGGAGAATGTGCATATGTTTGAATATTTGGAGTTTGTTCACCAAAATAAGCAGAGGGAGTTGGTGCCAAATTTAAAGTCCAGGCCACTAAAGGATGAGAAGGGGCAACTTCTTGGCGACAATCACATAGCTATAGTGCTATGTGATTGATAACTTCTGGCTTGCGGTATATGTTATGTTTGCAGCAAGGTGCACAGCATGTATGTGTGTGTAAATGTGTGTGTTTATTCTTATTTATTTATTACTCGACCTCCGTTTTTACATCCGGTGCCTTGACAAATTTGTTGTATATTGCTTACATTTAAATAATAATAATAATAATAATGAAAAAATATAATAAATCTATCTATTGAAGACATATTAGCTTTATTTTTACTGTATTTGCTGCTGTGACACTGTAAATGTCATATCCTATTTCCTAAACCTATTAATTTTACACTAATTACCATTTACCTTTAAACCTAAGCCAGCTCTTCCACTTATGTCAAGTGTAAAAACCTTTATTTTAGATGTTTTCAGTTAACATTGCTATGACTTACACTTAATATTTTGTACAGCGTCATGTTTATTTATTTATTTTAAACAAGGTGAAACCAGCAGCACTAGCAGTCAATCACAGTGTCCATGCCCTCAATTCATGCTCTATTTAAATCTAAATGGGACCATAATTTACAAAATGGAAATCATGCTGTATTGAAGAAGAAGACATGTCACTAATGATTGAGATCAAAAACTGCTCAGGAAAATATTCACTGACATTATGAATCAAGCGAGAATCAGGCTAATTTTCTCATACATTTACATACAAACTGACTGGGTCATTTAGTCACCTTCAATGACCATAGAATAGAATAGAATAAAGGTTATACATTTTCTGCAATACAGTACATCTCCAAACTGGGAGATTACACCCGTATACAGACTAACACATATCTAACAAATGTATTTTTAGCTTTTTACTGCTGGTTTATCAGAACTGTTTCATTAAAAACCACCTGTCTGACGCGACAATAGAACATGTGGTTGATGGGTTTGAGGGCAAAAAAAAGCAATTAACTAAAACAGAATCAAACGCGTAGCAGGACAATCAGAACTTGAAGTCATTTAAAAACCAATTAGAGCAAATGGAAAAAAACAGTATCGGTTGAGACATTTTTCCAAAGTCATTGTCTGACATTTAAGGTGCTGTCACTCTAATGGATGGCTTTGTTGTTTTCTTCTTTCTTCTCTTTGATGCTTCTTTTTGCCTTGACTTGCCTCAGGTGTTTGATTGCATGTTTTCCTTCAGCCTTGACAAGAAACCAAAATGGGTGCAGGCTCTACATCAGTAGCCAGGGAGACCTTACATCTGACAGAGACATTTTACATGCAGTGGCAATAAATAAAACCAGTTAGCCAAAAAAAAGTTCATCTTTGCAAACTTGTTTCAAGGCTAAAGCACATTACTGCTGGAACTGGTGATTCCTGAATCCAAACTGAATATTGGAAAATGTCAGGCATTTGTAGTCTTGTAACGTTCAAGTCCCGGGTCCACATGTTAACTTCTCCTTCGTCTGCCTCCGTTTTAGCAGTGATGTTAATGTCTGCATTATTTATATGTAAAAGCCCCGTTTCTACCAAGTGGTATGGTTCAGTTCAATTTGGTATGTCACAGTTATTTGTGTTTCCATTGTCAAATACTGAGACGGGTTCATTTGTACCATCTCAGTTTTTGGCACTGCAGTCTGTTGGTCAATCGACACTTATGTGCGACAGCAAGGAAAATGTTTTTGCATGCAGTTTCCAGTCTTCTCTCAAACAAAGCTTTTCTTCTTGTGATAAACAGCCACATGCCAAGAGGAAACAACACAAAATGCTGGATGTCCCCCATTGTTACCCTTTATTTACTGCATGAATTTCTTCATCTTGGTGGAATGTATTGGCCAGCTACACTGTGTTGTTATTTATACATAAACTCTTACATAGAAAACAAACAACTAGAACAAGGAAACGCGATTATTATGTGTGACGGCCCCCTGCTGTTTTATGGCCTGCGTTGTGTGTTTGTGTGTCCCTCCCTTTCTGTCAGCAGGTATCTCAGTGGGCGGGGCTTGAAACCAGAAGTACCTGGCCAGTCTCCTGGAAGTTTTAAGAGCAGGCAGTCTCAGTCGTTCTCTCTCTCACACACCAGAAGGGCGTGATTATCATCCGTAGTCATTGTATTGTTTTGTTGGCTGCGGCCTGGTTTTTACACTTTACAACACTCTGCATTCATAAAACTAAAATGCTATAATAGTGTTTTTATGTACAAATGAAAATGGGCTATATTGCTGTGCAAATAACACACAATGACCAGCCATTTGTCGACAGACTTTCCTCACAAAATCCACACAGGACTGAGGCAGAAAAGGCTCTGCAGTGTTTCTGCAACGCTCTCAATCAAAAACTGGCTCCACCTTTCAGACAGTTCCTCCAATCATCATACAGAAGCCCAACGTAAGCGTACGCCCACTGCGCCATTGACTCTGAGAGAAGCTGAGCTTCTGTGGAAGTGACGATTTTGCCACATTTGTCCAATCACCGTTGAGCAGTGGAAAAAAACTATTCTGTGCTGTTCCTTTAAGTGGATTTAATACGGAGGCTGCTACGGGAATACGAAAATCACGTAAGGTGATACATCATCAGCTGATTCTGAACAGACTAGTGACACCTTTAATATTAAAATACTAAAGACATATTTGAAAACATTTTAGAGGAAGCTGAGTTTCCCTTGCTGTATTAGAGCAAAACTGCACTGTAATGCTAGGTGTAAACAAGACTTAAGACACATTGATCTTCATAATGTTTTTTTTGAGAACACTCAGTTGTTCTCAATTTCTTTTTTTTATGGTTCACAAATCCTGGTTTTACCTGTTCATTTGAGTGCAAAAGAGGCTTTGGTGACACTTACTAGTGGGAAGGCGTGGGAGATCTTGCCATCAGGAGGAAGTTTAGCTCCGAAGCCGTATGCTGGGAAGAGTTTGTCACTGTCGTAGTCCTGGATAATCTCTCCTACAGCTTTCAATGCCATGGCATATGCATTCATCTGATATGGACTCATGTAGTGCAGGGAAGTGGGCTGAGAGGGGTTACCTGCAGAGAGAAGTGCCACCCAAACAGAATAATCCTGATATCGTGACATATGGATAAAAAATGCATAAGCACTTATGGCAGTAGCATGATCTTATATTTTTAATTTAAATTATTGAGCTTATAGATAATTTATGAATTTGGTAAGTCAGCATTGCAACACATTAAATACAGTACATGTTTGTTTCCCAGTCAAAATACCTGCTCGTGCAGATCCAATCCTCTTCTCTGTGTAGTGAGTGCAGCATTATTCAAATCTCACAGTTCTAATTAGACTCAACTAATGCGCGTGTTGTGTTGCACTGCAGAAAATATTCATGAGAGAATTTTTTATATATTTGAAGTTGCCGTTATTTGTTTAGACACGTTTTCGAGGAGAAGCTGAAAGTTTTGATGGGGATGTGTTTGTTCAAAACTTTCTTCATTTTTCAAAACAATACCAGGGATCCCCAGTGAGGAAATGCAAGAAATTAATTCATGTCGGGTAACAGATTAATAAATAATATGTTCTGCATTCTGTCACAAAGGTTCCACATGATACTGGGAAATATTTTTAGAATCTCACCACAGGCAACAAAAACAACAACAAGACAAGACAAAATCTTTGGATGTCTGTCATGTTCTGTGTCTCTCTCCCCACATTTCTCTCTGCTTTGATTCTGGGAGATTCTGTGAAGTATTAGAGGTGTGCTACTTTCCCCTATTTTGATTGTTTCATTAAAAAAACGTATTATTATTTTTATTTACAGTCCTTTCAATTTAAACATGTGTGTTGAAATCGCCGAAATGTATGTTCATATCAATAACATGAAAATTCCACAATATCTGCTGCAAATGTTAATGTTTAATTCAATTATCACACCATAACACACACTACATTATCACCAGTGATATGGTTTCACTCTTACTCTTTACAGAGGTTGAGAACATATTATTCATATATCATATTATTAACATATTATTCAGATAAATAACATAGCACTTTATTATATATTATATTATAAGTATGGGGCTGTGGTCAAATGATGTATTTTGTTTAGGAAGGTTCTTAATTGAATGAAATAGCTTCACTGGTGGAGCCACATTTAACAATTTAACATTCGTCGTGAGGGAGGGAGCTGGAGTCAATCCCAGACACAGGGCGGGAGGTGGGGGTAAACTCTGGATAGGTCGCCAGTCGACCGCAGGGCCAACACAGAAGAACAGTCATTCACTCTCACACCTACGGGTAATCTAATTAACCTTTGCAAGTTTTTGGACTGCGGGAGGAAACCAGAGAAAACCCCCCCAACACACACTGGGAGAACACGCAAACTCCACACAGAGGTATCACGAAGCCTCAGTTGGAAACAGGTCATGAACAAACATGTAATGAAGTATAATTTGTCAGGTCAGGAAACTATATATAATGGCTCGTGCACAATTCATAATTTAACTCAAAAATACACAAATATTGCTTTTATACTTTTGTATAAATTCAAAATGTAGAATTTCTCAGTGCTTTTGATTAAAACAGAATGCCTTTCTTTAATTGTACATGTCCTGTACTAAGTTTCTCACCTCTTCTATTAATATGTTCATAAAAAAAGAAGTATATCATGAAAGTGGAAATACATTTTCCACACATCATGGCTTTCTTTTCTGAACTCTTTCTAACCCTGCTTTACTTTCCATCAGGGTCACAAAATAATGGTTATAAAAAGAGACTTTGCTGTCATGAACGTACGGTGACTTCATGCATAGACTCTGCAGGTGTCTGTGATTGTCAGATTTCTCATTTACAACACAAATGTGAACATTGCCTGCATGCACAAGGGAAAAGAAATCTCTCCTACCGTTGGATGCTGTGAAGTCTATGGCCACAGTGAAATTGAGTTGTGTCCTGGTGAGATAGAGGAAGCACATTATCAGTCAAAACAGAGTTAGGACTGTGTCGGTATCTTCAGATACATTTCTCTTCACAGATTGAGAAACTCAACAGCTCAATGTCACTGAAAACTTGCTATACCATTGTATACGTGCATAAACAAAGTCAGTATAAAATTGTAATCACTATTTTCACATTTTTCTTTTATTAACGTATTTACTTTTTCAAACCCTTCTACTTCTTACTGCAAGAGAAACATTATAAATATTTTTTTTTGTCTCAAAGTGTACTTAATGTATGTCCATGTAGTATAACAGCCTAATAAATACCTTGTGTGCTAGCTTTAAATCAATGTCTCTGTGGTTACAAAGAGGAATCAATGGTACAAATTCATCTTGAGAATAAGCTTTTCAAGGACGAAACAGAAGAGCGAAAGAAAGATAACTGAACTCATGTGACCCTAGTTTACACTACACAACTTTCAGCTCAAGGATCACCGAAGCGCCGCAGAGCATGAATACATGTTCGAACAACCATTCAAGAAGAAGGAAAAAAGAGCAATACTACATTAAAAAAAGATGGCGCACAGTGCTTCAATAAAAGATGAAAGTGAATGAACCGAGGAAGACACGGGTCTGTCTTTTCTCTTGAGTTCTTTCATGACATAATACTTACTATTCAGGGGCTGCTACTCGTGGTTAGGCCCAGTGTGACCGACATCATCAGTCACTTGTCACAACTGTAAGGCTCCCAATCACAAGGCAGCAACTTGCACATCTATTCTATGACTGTGAGCGTTGTTTAGTGTGAACTCAGCTGAGCTCTGATTAGTATATCACTACAAAAACAAACAATCAATAGCTTCTGTGATAATCACATTGCATAGCTGGCACTATGTGCGTTGCTGGCTCATTTGGACTAAAGTAGTCAACACAACTAATGACTACCTGCCTAAAGCTAATGCAAAAGCTAAAAACAAAAAGCAAGAGTGTGAACAACAGCTCCAATCAAGTGACACACACATATTTTAAGAACTAAACAGAGTAGTCGAAGTCAGGGGGGGGCAGATTTGGTAATGTGAAGATTCCTGGGGGACAATGGTCCCTTCAGACAGTAAAAGGTACATGCAAATAAAATTATATTTATATTGTCACAATTTTTTAACGTAACCAAATCCAAGCCATAAAAATGAGTGAACAAATGGAACAAAAAAAAAACTCAGCCTTTCTTTCACATCTGCAGTCAGATAACATAATAACATAAATTAATATTTACAGGTATATAATATACAAACCATGAATCTGTTTGTCACTGTTAGGATGCAAATCCTGGACTCTACTAACGCCTTACCAGCTGAGCTCATGTGGGCGACACACAACTCCCAATTATACTGTAGTTGTGTTTAAGATGTGTAAGCGGGATTGTTTTTACTCCCGGTGCAATACTTTTTACATGGTTTATATTTAAATATTTATCCTCTGTATATATAGAGAGCGTATTTGCACTTTCTTTTAACTGTTTTGTGTGAAATTTCTGCACTGAAAAGGAGAATCTCTCCAAATCTTGTCATACAGTGTATAATGACAATAAAGGGCATTCTGTTCTAATC
The DNA here is from genome assembly GCF_963457635.1 of Microchirus variegatus. NCBI lineage: Eukaryota > Metazoa > Chordata > Actinopteri > Pleuronectiformes > Soleidae > Microchirus > Microchirus variegatus. The sequence goes on from NC_139808.1 coordinate 14,692,501, forward strand.
TGTACTATCGTACCAAACCAAACTGAAGCCATGTGCCGTATAAAAAATGTGGACAATTTGGACATGTCTGGCATTTCTGCTCATCGCTCTCCTTCATACAGCAACAGTTCTCCATTTTTATATATCATCAAGGACGTTGGAGGAATCTCAGGCAAGATTTCCTGACATTGCCTCACATAAATGTTTCAGTCTAATTCATACAATTTATTTCCTCTCAAGCAAGTGACTTACATTGTGACAGAAGCAAACTTTGTCTTTGTCACACTGACTGTGTGTAAAATGTGCTATTTTATGATGTAATCTTCATGCAAAACACTATTGTTCTTACACGGCTTCTCACAGACAGTCATTATGAAAGCTGCGTTTTTCCATGTGACACTTGTAATTAGTACTGTATATTATGCACACAGTAACTTTACTACATCACATCTGCGCGAATAATTTATTGAAGAGCCTGAGCTCTTACCCTCCTCTGATGAAATCGACAAATGTGCACTCAGACTCCACTTTGAAGGACAGCAGGGTCACCTTGAAGACAGAGAGAGAGAGGAAACATCAGAGAGCAGTGGAGAGGGGGACAGAGATGGAGGGGGCTCATGGAGAAACAACATCCGTTTACTGCTCTGAAATGTCACTGCTGCTGAGTCATGTCCATGAAAGAGGTGACAGCTGCTGATGAAACACACACCAACAGTTCTTACCGTCCCTGAGTTGATGTATTTCTTCTTCCTGCCTTTCTTTTTCGGATTCAAAACCTTTGACCACAAGACAGGAAACAAGAAATGAGTTGTTGAACTGATGTGTTGTGAAGCCACGTACTGCATGATTATTTTCCTGAGGCTGCATCCTGATCATTATGTAAAACGAAGAGGACATTTTTTTTACATCACACTTTACCTCATAGACGTTGAACTGGCTTTGGCCTCTGGACAGTTCTCTGTAGCTGGTGGTGAACTCGCCGATGAAGTCGTGACTGTAAGAAAATTGGGGGAAAAGAGTGTCTCCATACTGTTTACACCACTGTTTAGTTTGTAGCAGATAAGAATCAAACATGTAGTGTAAAGTGTCGGTGACTGCAAAGATTTCTGATGACAAGTCAGCATGTCAGACGGACGCACAATGATTCTCTGACTTCTGAAACTCAGTCGTATGCCAGCTTCCTCTGGTGATACTTAAATCAGAAATACTGTTCTACTGTATATACAGGGGTATGTGATCGGAGTGGAGCTGAGGAATTTGAATGCACCAAATAACTAAATAAATAATAATAATAGTAATTAGCCACCTTATATCCCACTCCATCTTAATCTAATTTCACTATACCATTTCCTATAATATACACTACTGTAGTTCATGCTACAGTGATATTCTACCATGAAAGCAGGGCATTTAAGTAGAAGGATGCAATTCCTTTATCTCAAACAAGAGCTAACAACAGTGGTGGCAATACCACAACAAAAAATCTCAAAGTCTCAATAACTTTGATCAATCAAAGTGGTGTCTTGGTCTCATGATGTCAACATTTGAACATCATGATGAAGACGACGACTGGTTTAGATACAAATTGTCATTGAACCAGAACTTTTAGTGGTTCAATAACAATTAAACCACTACATCAGACAGCTGTGATTTTTGTGGTTAATCACCTTGTTAGAGAACAGCATGTTATTCGATTCAAGTACTGAAACATTGAACACTGGACATTCAAAAGTTTAGAGAAGGTTAACTTAAGTTCACCTGTAAAGGTTATAGTGTATTCTGAAATTGAATCCAAAAGTCAAACATTTTTATCTAACTTTTTGTGAGTAGTGTATATATTTCATGTTAGGATGTTGAGAGTTCCAATTATCTTACTGGGAATAAATCTGCCTCCTAGGCCGAGCTGCCTTTGCTCGGCTAATTAACACCACTGTGTTTCAACGTTGGCGATGATGGTGTTACTTCGAGAACCGCTGATTTAGATGATCTGCTTAATGGAATAAATGATACTGAATGATGTCTCAAGTCTTAAAAAGCAAGAATTGCAACAAACATTAACACAAACAGCCAGAAGATGAATAGCGTTGTGACCGATAATGGCAAACACGGCAAAAGTAGAGCAGACCCAGAGGAAATTAGCATGTTCACCCAGGTCTTTACATTTCCATTGATGCCAATCGGAGGCAAAGCTGATTAAAACCCGCATGCAATGCAGAGTCATTTCATTTGAGAGTGAATGACCATTAAACACATTCCCAACTGTTTAAACTCTGGCTTAAACAGGTGTAAGCTTCAAATCCTATTCTGCAGCTCATTCCATGACACAGATGCAGAACATTCAAAAGCCCTTTTCCAGTTTCTGTGCAGACATTTGAGACAGAAAGCAGAAGACAGTCCTGAGAACACAGAGAGTATTTAACAGTACTTTTCTGCAAAACGCTGATGCAAAGATAATACAGAAGCAAGCCAGTAATTGCCTTAAAAATAAAAACATGCCAGTGGCTGAGTCTGCAAGTGAACAGAGCAGCCGGACCAGAGGTGATTGCTCTCTGACAACAAGGGTAGCTCTGCTTCCTCTAAAATGTCATAAGAATTTATGGATAAATAACTGGGCCTGAAATGAGCTTCCCCTGTTTCACAGACCAGCAATAGGCACTGAGCCCAATCTCCCCTTCAGTATGACATCACCGTGATGAGCCACAGCTTTATAATTTGTTATAAATCTCAGGGAAGCATGGTAAGATGTGTCAAGCATAAAGTGAAGCTGTGCTGAGGTATACATGTACAATATGTCTCAATATTCCAACACAGATGAAACATTAGTGGGAGCAAGTAATTTTTGTTTTTTTTAACGGTCTTTGTTTTTTTCCCCCATTGGATCCTGTACACAGGGCTTGAAAATGAGGACCAGCCCACACATAAATCTTCAAAATTTCAAGCTAAATATGATCTCAAACCTAAATGATCAGATACATCCTTGCAATCATGCCTGAGGTTGTGGAATGTTCTTACAACGCATTGTTGTTACACGCAGTTTTGATGAGAAAACACACAAAGTCAATGCAAAGATATACAAAAGATACAAAGGAATTCACATTGCTCATGCCAAGCAACACAAAACACACACGCACACACCGATGCAAACATTTAAATCCGTCATGTTTGCTTGCAAATTACAATAAATACATTATTTGATCTGTGCCAGAATAAGAAAAAAAAATCTACCCCTTAAATGGTCTGTTGAGAGAATCCCTCAGAGAAATGTTTCACTGAGTTCAACACATTATTTTTTTCATCTGAACAAGAAAGACTCCCCTCCAGCATCATCTGACTGGTAAATATCAACTCCCTGCATGCCCTCACATCATCTCAGCATCTCCATTTATCACCACCCGGGGCTGTGCATGACACCAGCTCTGCCTGTTTAATGCTGCTATTTGGAGGGGAATTCTCAAGGTGCATAGAAGAAGTCCATCTCCCACTGGGGAGGAGGCGGATGAGAGGCAACAAAGGGTGAGGAGACGAAAGAGTAACATGGCAGACATTTACGCACGGAAATTACATCAACCGTCTATCAACCATAACATCAAAACCATCTGTTTTTACCATGTGGCCATAAATACATGCCTCCACACATATTCATAAACACTACATTGTGTAGGCTGTAGCACAAGCAAATGGATTTGTTAAATCATCTACAGTCATAGTATTGGCATCATTATTTAGTATCAGACACCAAATTTTACAAAATGTAATTCAGTTTCTGAATGAAAATTAATATAAACATGTAAATGTGTGTATTGACAAAAAAAAGGGAAGAAATACAATGATCGACAAAGAAAATAGCATTTAACCTTATGACATACTTTATCATTCCTCACAGCTGTGACACATGATGAGCAGTTGGTTAAACTGAACTGTATATCACAAAAACATGGTGCCCTAATTCACTCATTCACCTGATAACCACACAGAGCACTCAGAGCATCATTCATGCCTATTTACATGCTGCCACCACAGCTCTCAATTGGGGATCAAACCTTTCAAAAAGTTGTCTACATCCTGCAATGTTTCAAAGTGCAATTTTCTTCAATAGATGATAATTCCCTAATTCTTTGCCCATCAAACCCATAAATATTAATAACCCGTGTTTGGTCCCCTGCAGGCTGTCCATGCATAAACAGCACCAGAGTCAGACTGAGATACTGTGATGAAACACTGCAAGACAGACATGAAGTGAGACATGGTCACACACACTGGGAAAAAAAAAACACCTGGAATTTCAGTTAAGGCCACAAATCTGTCAGTGAAAGATAGAAGCCATGTCAGCATCATGGCCAACGCTCATAAATCCTGACCGATACTGTGTGCACGGTGGGTGGGGTCATACAGAGCATTTTGAGGGACACGCAGATGAGAATGAAAAACAAGAGCAAGAAAACTCACCTCCCGTCTCGGTCCCAGTCGTAAACGTCCACCTTCACCGTCCTGCAGGGAAGTGAGACAAACAGGTGAGACAGTGTGGACAAAAATGAAAAGTGGGAAAGTTAAGTCTCGACTCAAGAGGTAAAATTTTCCTGTTTACTCTCAAAAATTACACTGATCAACTAAAGACAATAAAACGCATGACTTGTTTTAATGTTGTGGCTGATGCCACTGTGACCTAAACACTTCACCCTGTTTGATGCTATAAGATTTTGATTTTAGTTAAGTGTAAAGTAACAACACATTGATTTGGATTAACACTTGGATTGATGGCAGCACTTAACGTGTGTGACTGTCGCTGTCTTGCTTCCATGTTGGTCTCAATAACACCAGCACTGGCCTGAGACATGGCAACATGGCCGACTGCTGGCATTATTCTGACCACCACAGAGTCCGAGGTCTGCTGTTTCACACAGATCCAAACATATGAATACATGAATCAAGCAACAGAGCTAATACTCCTCGCAGCGGATCATTTTGTCATATTATGTGAACAATATAAATGGAACCTTAACAAGAACTAAAGATTTATCCCAGATGTCCTGTGGTTTGGAAGCATCTGTGAACTGCCATCTTCAGGTGTTTCCACCAAAGATGTTTGCAGGCTTTGAGCAGCTTTCTGCACTTTTATTCTCACAAATTCTTACTGTGTCTGTCAGTGAGTAGCACACCCACATGATGAAGCCACCATAGCCATAAAGTTTACTGCAGGGATGGTGCTGTATAATTCAGGTGATGAGCAGTTAGCAGTGTTCACCACACATACTGTTAAGAATTCTAATACAGGATGTTAATAGCTCAGCCACAGGGACAACTCTTATATAATTGAGGCGTAGGAACATTTTAAGCTTTAAAATGGTTATATAGCCTTGGTGAACTCAGCTGGAGAGTCAGACTAGTGACATTAGGCACTTAAACTCCCTCATTGATCGAAATAATAGCTATGACATGACACGGCTTGTGTTGATTTTTGGAGCAGCTGAAAAGGGCACAGGTTGTTCATGGCTTCCTACACATCATTGTAAAAAGTAACACATTTTATTTGTATTTATCCTTTATTTCGCCAGGAATGTCCCATTGAGATCTCTCAAGATCTCTTCTTCCAGGGAGTTTGGTCTAGATAGCAGCACAAAAAGTACAAATAGTCCTGTAGACATACACATTTCAGATATAAAACTCACAATAGAATATACAAGTAAAAAGGAGGTAATTAAAGGAGAGCTATAACAAAGAAGTAGAAGTATACAGGCCATACTAACAACATCCTTCATCTGAACCCCTCAAAAAGGTTATGTAAAACAACATGTTTCTTTCATGATCACCTTTGTATTTAAAGAAGGAAGTGTCTGTAGTTATATATTTTGCAGTTTATACCATGTCGAGTAAAAAAAAAAAAAGAAGTCTACATTGCACTTAAACCTGCACATACTATTGGGAAATGCCACCACAGCAGCACTGCTCTTCATGCTCCTCACCAGATTTGTCTATGGAATTCTACTGGGATTCCCAGCTTGGTTGAAGTCCTGATTTGCTGTTTAACACAGATTTAGGAAGTCCCTTGAGATTAAATCTCTCAAAAGGCACAGAGAAAACATAATTTTTTTTTAAAAAAAGCATGCATACACTTTATGTCATAAAATAAGTTAAGTCCAGTTCAAGAATATCAGTTACACGCTGCTGTCAAACAGTTTGTCAACAGAGTTTTAAATTCACCCAGGGAAATAAAATGCTGAAGCTGTAGTGAATTGTGCCGATTTTTCCATGACCACGGTGCAGCCTTAGAAAAAGCTGTTTAAGTTCTGAGTGGATTTTGGGAAATATGAAGAGGAACTGACATGATGAGCAGGAGTTGTACCCACTCGTACACCTGGGGACATGAGTCGACACAGATATGGGGATAATATGGTCTTGTCACAACATCTAAGCCAGTGCTGTTGCCTCCTTGGCCTTAGTGAAGAGAGTATAAAGTTCACAGTGGTGGGTTCTGAAGGCAGCTTGTAATAAAACGTAAAGCTCTCACACGAAACGATGGTGGAGAGCTGAAAAAGCTGCATTCGTGTTAACGATGTACCCAGATCTATGCCTTTCTGATTTATATCCAGTCAATTCAATTTGCCACAGGCTGGTTTTCACTTTGTGGATAAATTAAACCATTAAACATCACATTTATAATACATTTACGTTTGCAGAAAGTAATGGGGTCTGACCGCTGACTCGATTAACCTCTGAACCGTGTGTGCTGTCCTCTCACCTGTCATAGTCTCCATTACAAAGTGCTCGGACAGGGATGGTAAACGGCTGCCAAACAGGATTCAGGTTGTTCTTGATAACTTCAGTCTTGTGGCAGATGGTGAACCTGGAAATACAAGAAATAGAGTCAGAGAATACAAATAGTTCTTGGAAGCCAGAACAGCTCAGACACAACTGTTAAAAACATAATTTAAGGCTTAAATATCCACTTATAGTAGCATGGTTGTAAATGTAAAGGAAATGGGTCAGAATGTGTGGTAGTTTATTCAAAAGTTGCTTATAATTTCATATATTCATATTTGGAACACTCAAAAACTCAAAAAGCTTCCCTTGACAGACTCTTAAGAATGAGACTGCAGAAACAATAGAGAGTTATGAAGGGATTTAATCTTAAATGGACTAGATGGAAGTCTGTACATGAAGTTTTTTACAGTCAAACAAACAAAGGCAATATATAATAAGTTATAAAACTGCGTACTTACGTCCCATCCTCATTGCTCCGGTAAAAGACAAGGAAAGGGTCAGATTTGCCAAAGAAATCTTTTTTGTCCAGCTTGTTGGCACAAAGCTGCATGGTGGCAATGTCCTGGGAGGAAAAAAATAATAAAGGTTCATACAAAAGTTTGAAGAATAAATTAATTGGACAACTTATGATTAGTTCATACGCGCAACTGGATTTTGTTTTTTAGCACCATTTACTTTCTCATTTACACATGGGTTCACTTGGACTTAAGCTTTAAAATATGATAAACTACTAATATCAGCAGAAAAACAGAAAAAAAAACTCATAACCAAAAGTTTCTACACTGGAGTAATGGCTATCCTGAATGGTATATTTCAACCTGACATATTTTCCATTATTTGGCCATTTTGCACATCCATCATGAAAATATGACAAAAACAAAACAACATAATTAAGAGCTACCACAGTAAACCAGATGTTATATATTTATTTATTTTTTATTTAAGTTTGTTGTCTGTGATCTCAACACATGGCACATTTAAAATTTAAAATAACGTATGGGAAACATTGAAAATTGTCATTTAAAAACTTAGATAGAACTGTTGTTTTTACAACCCAGTCTCCACAGACACATTTGAGCTCATGTTTCTAGATCAATTTCCTTTGCTTAAAATTAGGAACTGAGGATGACGACAACCATTTCCTGATTATGCAGAGGTTTTGGCACCTGGCGAGGTCTAAAAAAAACATTGGGAGTGTGTGTGTGTTTTTTCTTGTATAATTCATTTAATTAAAAAAAACAAAGAAAACATGTTGTAGGGTTTAAACACTCATATTTAACATAGCCAGAATGTCCTGGTAGTATTATAAAATCCAGGAAACCATATTTGTGACAGATGCAGCGTCTCAACCTGTTCCTTGGACTGCGACAAACATCTTCCTCACTACACACTCACACCTATTTCTCCACCTCTGGGTGTGAGTGCGCAGTGTGATGAATTTTGTCTTATATGATTGAGAAATAATTCACTTGAAACAATTGGACAAAATGTGAATATTTTTTTCTTTCCTGAAGAGAATGTACAAAACATTTCCCCATGGTTTGCACAAAAGTAAAATAGTAATTTAGTATTCAGTATTTAGTAATAGTAAATAGTAAATAGTAAAATAAAATAAAAAATCTTGGCGAGCATGTTTTACTTATGTACTAAAATTAACCAGGAAAGCCATTTCCCCCAAGGACAAACACATTGTTTCAATAAGTCCAACATACAGTGCCGATGAACCATAACTAATAAATGTCATCAGTGTCCTCTGGGTACATTTTAACCTTCCTTAAAATAAATATATTATATACTGTTTATATATGTAGACGGGAGAAGGTTAAAAGTTAATAGTGTGTTTACATCACAAAACAGTTTCCTCAGGATTCAGATTATACCATTATGGATGAAATTGCATTTGTTTGCATATCATATCGGTACATAATGCAACATTATGTTTGCATGTGCTGGCATGTGCTCCTCTCTCTGATTGGAGAGTCCAATTATTAACTCCCCCAATGGCATGAGAAGTGCACTGCAGGACTGGATACATAATTCATGAGAGGCTCTGATCATGACTTTGAAGGAAAAAAACACCAATTCACTTTCACTAAATCCGATGCAAATGACAACATTAATCTGGGAGTCTGCGCAGGTCATTTAAATTCTCAGCGCAAAGTTAGAAACAGAGAACGCGACTCATTAATTCAGACTCTAATGCTTAACTTTCTGACCCCTGGCTTGAACTGTTTATATCGCACTCTCCCTCTGTGTGTGTGTGTGTGTGTGTGTGTGTCTGGAGAAACAATTATCCTTTCAGACAAAGACACATTAAGAGTAAAGCCACGTGTATAGACGGGACAATTTGGACCAGTGTTGGGGGTGGTAGCACGTTACACCAATACAAAGTAATGTGTTAAGAGTCTCACATTGCTTTTTTTAATGAAATGTAATCAGCTAATCTGTTACTTTTTTCTTTACCTAATATTTCTGTCCCTTTTTGCCACTTAGACACCAGTCTGCATTAACCGTGTGGAAGTATTCATAGATTATCAGAGTAAAATTCAGTTCTGGGTAGGAGGGGAGGCTGTCAACTGCAAAGAACTTGTGCACCGGCAAGTTGAGGCCTGGGGAGGATGCGGAGGTGGAGGAGGAGGAGGATGCTGACAGCAGTGGTGCTCCAGCTCTAAGAGAACAAGTTTTAACTGAGCTATAATGTCACTTCCAGATAAATTAACAAGCTTGTCGCAGGCTACGTGGTGGACATGCCACCACTGTCGACTATGCAGTCGCCAACTCTCTCCGTGACAGTATCGACAAAGTTCCACTGACTCCCTCCACAAGGCTTACACGGAAATGAAGATGGAATTGAAACATATGTTTGATTGTTTGAAATAATGTTTTCCACTTGTGGACAATTTTATGGTCATTTCACCAACTGGATCCATCCTTTTACAAGGAACCCAAATGTCCCAATATCAATCAAAACAGTCTAAAATGATGCAGTCATAGTCACACAGAGATTGCATTCAGTTCTCCTCCCTTTTAAGTATCTATTTTCCTTCTGTGTGGTTGTTAATGTTAATAAAAAATATGCAGATTTGGGGATTAGGCAAAATTGGACACTCATGAGTGTGATGGACTGGCAACCTGTCCAGGATGTAGCCCACCTTTCGCCCTATGTCAGCTGGGATTGGCACCAGCGACCCCCAAATGTGGAGGATAAAGTGGAAGAAGATGAATTATTATTATTTTTTTATTATTATTATTATTTTTTATGTGCAATAACATTGTAACCTTATTAGTTACTTGTGAAAGTTACATCCCCCAACACTGGTGGTCACTGGAAACACACGTTGGTGACGTGTGAACTGACAAACTCGGATCACCAGGTCTGAGCAGATCTGAGTGTGATGTGACACCAACCCGGCAGTTACTGAGCTCCTCAGCTGTGAAGATGATGGCCCCACACTTCTTCCCTGGAATCCCACTGAGAGAAAGAGAGAGAGAGAGAGAGAGAGAGAGAGAGAGAGAGAGAGAGAGAGAGAGAGAGAGAGAGAGAGAGAGAGAGAGGGAGAGAGAGAGAGAGAGAGAGAGGGGGTAATGTGGTGGTGAAAGAAGTGGAGTTAATTCAGTACATATACATATATACATGAAGCAATTAATTCTGAGCACTCTAAGACAGTAGAGGAGTAGAACACATTTCGTTATATTATTTACAAAGACCCAACATTCCATAAGAGCAAGCACTTGAAGACGGTGATAAGAGAAAACTGCCTTGGTGACACACAGAGAGAAATAAAGAGAGGGTGGGAAGGAGAAATAGGTTTTCTTTCTTTAAAAAAAATAAAAATGTTTACAACAAAATAGAGAGCTAATAAAAAGAAAAAAAAGGAAAACAAACACTTAACTTCAAGAGAGAGCTGATCATTAATTACAGCACAAAGTATACCATTAAAACTGCAGCAATTCTGAAAAGACTCAAGGTCGTCCATATGTTTATAAAACCTGAGCTCTAACCAGAGTCAGGCTCGGAGGTTCACTAAACTGACACTGCCATTGCTTCTTGCCCATCGTCTGTTTTCTACACATGGAAAGAAAGAGAGAGGGGGGAGGAGAAAAAGATGAGTAATTAACTACAATCTATCTGGATCTGGAGTCAATGCAGCAAAGATAATATGGCAACTAAAGTGTCTCTGGTTTTTGCTATAAAATATCACAAATATATAACAAAAATATCACAAGTATAATGACCTAAGTTTTGAAGGTTTCTCATCACTAGTTTTTGGTAACAGGGCTTTCAGTGGAGCTGCACAAACCCTCTGGAACTCGCTCACTCTGGCTATTCACCAGGCACCAACTCTGGAGTCTTTTAAATCTGTATTGAAAGCGATACATGTTCCTGCAGGTTTTTGCCAGCTGATTGTTTTTGTTTCAGTTTTGCTTTGTTTTTTCTACTACTGTTGTTTGTACAGCAGCCTTGGGTTTCATGAAAGGCGCTATAGAAATAGAATGCTCTTATTATTATAATTAGTTTTAACATTACATATATGTGGGTTACAATATGATTAATTGCTTTTTTCCCTCTTTCTTAAATGTCCATACTGATGTTTTGTGTGTACAATCAAGTGTACAATGTATGAATTGTTGCTTTCATTACCGCACAGTGAGCTCTAAAAACTGCATTTGTACTGCCATGTTTTTACCTGAGCCCACAATGGACAAACTAAACACCTTTTAAGTTTCACTGACAATTGAAGGCTACAATATGGTCTCCTGTAAACTTGAAATGGAACAGAACCAGTAGATGTTAATCTTACACACTCTATGTTAAATTTTACCAGGACAGGAGACTCACACAGAGCTTTGGAGTCATTTGCTTCTGTTCACACCACAGTTGCCTACTGATCCCACTGTCGCGCGACACTTGACATTTGTATTATTAATTACAGCAGCAGTGACAGATGCACAGACAACAGCACATGTAATCACACACTGCATGTTGTGGTTCTATATTGCTCTGGATAAATAACACCTATCTTCTTCTCGCTCACAGCTCAGGGTCTGCCTCGGAACCTCTCTTTGAGCGTAATGGGACTTTTAATTCAAGGTGAATACATGAAACAAGCTAATTTGTTTTACTGAAATTAGATTTCGTTGAGTAAGCTCCAAAATCATTTCTCTGAATGAGTCCCCAGCTACAGCAGGAGTTCAGAGCAGTTCTCTGTTCCTGCACTGCAGAATTCTCTGCTTCTTTTTTCAACTTTCTCATATCTTCTTACAGATCTTTTCATACGACACAAGGAAAGTTCTACAGAGGTTTTGATTGTGTACAAAGGCACAATTAGTTGCAAGACAAAGGATTTAGTTGAAACTGAGATAGTATATGATTTAATAATCTAAATTAATTACATTTTAATTCATTAAATTCTGCCTCTAGTTTGGTCTTTGAGAACAGAAACAATGTAACATTTTTGTATGCCAAGTTCTTCATCTGAAAACAGGCGCTCTCAAGAAAAACTATCAGAACTGACTGAGGGAGCGATTGTGTGTATACAGCAGTAGTGCAGGGGCGGGTGGGGCCAAGAGAAATTTATCTTGTCAAACTGCTAAACAACCTTTTATTTTTAGCAGATTTCTCCATGTTTTCAGTCATACTCCACTCTGTTTGCAGCCATCTTTATTTACGTATGCAATGCTAATGCCTATACATATATATATTTTTTATTTTTTATTTTTCAAACAAACAGGACTATCCGAGCAAATGAACTCCGGTTTGATAAAGAAGCACCCTTAAACAACATTGTGTGAGTTCATCTTCATCTGGTTAGAGTTAATACAAAAAGTGTTTTGGGTTTGAAAGTAATTGTGTTTTAAGGGGGGGGTTCATTGCAACATAATATTACTCACCCAAACAGTGGTTCTCTGTGTGACTCTCTCATGAAAGAGAGTGATAAAGTGATACAGCTGCATACATATGGACTACGACTGAAAAGTCCACAGGGGGGGTGATAGAAGTTTTGTATTAGAGCTTTTAAATTATTTAAATGTTACATCTATTCAATATTATTATATTTGCCTTTGCAATTAATATTGAAGCAGATAGGACACAGGGGACAAGTGAGGTGGAAGCATAAATGTAACATAAGAAATAAAAAAGTACAAAGACAGATGCACTGAAGTCCAACTAGCCTCCTTCTCATATCTTAAACTGTGTGTTGGAGAACAGTCAGTAAAAGCTGCATATTTAAGGATTTCAAGTCAAACCTAGAAAAAAAAAGATCCACAACCACAAACATCCACTTGATACTTTTCTGAGGCTGAGTCACACTCCACCTCACAAGACAACAGCGATTTGTTCCATCCACTTAAAGAAGCCCCACTGTGAACAGGCCGCCTGATGCTGTCTTGTGATTATGATGCAGGCTTTGACTCAAGGATATCACCATAAACACCTGTGACAAACAAACACACTAAAAAAAGAAAACCTGTGCACACAATCTGTTAAACTGCAGAATCCACAGATGATAATCCTGCGCAAACATTCTGCGAGTGTTTCCTGAGCCCTTGAAAATGAGGTTTTTAGCTCAGGGTCAGTCTATTGTCTCCATCCTCTGCCACCTTTGTGAACACAGTCACGTAACCTCAGCGGCACGAGAGCAAGTTTAAGTGACATAGCTTCATCTAAAGCAGGAATTAAATCCGGCCCCCATTCCAGTTTCCTCTCAGTGTGGCTTTCTTTTTAATCAATCTCAGGTGACCCTCCTGCTCCGACGCAAGAAAGCTAACAGTGATGTATGAGCAGACAGCAATCGCTCTGATAATGACCTCTATGTGGTCGCATGGAGAAGTGTGTGTGTGTGTGTGTGTGTGTGTGTGTGGGGGGGGGGGGGGGGGGGGGGTAGTTGTAGTAGTTCTCTCTCACACAGACTCACACACATCACTTGTCACATAGGCTCCTATTTGCATTCATGTCGTGACTCTGAAGCTGCACGAGAGGACGGAAGCAATCGATATAGTAAATATGCTGAAAATAACATGGAGATGGAAGTCATCAAAGACACTGTGTGTGTGTGTGTGTGTGTGTGTGCGTGTGTGTGTGCGTGTGTGTGTGCGTGTGTGTGTGCGTGTGTGTGTGTGTGTGTGTGTGTGCGCGTGCGTGCGTGCGTGAGAGAATTCCAATTTGTTCAGCTGTTTTCCGACACACTCACATACATACAAATATGTTGATCCTCTGTAGGTATGAGGACACTCCATGAAGTCCTGAAGTGTAATACGTAAAACAATATGTGTCAGATGATTATTCATTTCCAGAGGGGGGGGGGGGATGATTAAATGCTGTTCAGAGTTTGGTCATGATTCTGTGTCATTGATCAGTAATAGCCTACTTGACTAAATACATGACATGCTTGTCAGGAAATAAGTTCTGCTAAAAAATAGAAATAGTAATGCTAGTGAAAGCAAATTACTCGCTTTATCTGCTCGAATTTCAGGGAGTAAAACAACTTGAATGAGTTTTTACTCCCAAAAATCTTCAAAACAGTGCAATACTTACCTCGATGTGGTGTTAAGCCTTTACTGAGCAAAGAACTATATCTGGTAACTTATGCAGACATCCGAAACTACTTTATATGATGCCTGGGATTGATTCATGTGTGTTACTGTGAGAAGCTCATGGACTTCACCCAGCCAATTGGCAGAGATCCAGCTGCGTTACAAAAAGCATCATAGTGAAATTTGAAATTAGTGTATTTTCCTGCATATACGGTCAAATCTCAAAAACTAATGATGAAAGTTGATGAAATGAGTCAGGTGGAACATCTGAAACGTGCAGGACCAGGATTGGGAAATACTGTTCTATAATGTTCTAAAATAATGTTCCTTTCACTTTATTTGTCTTTTTTTTTTTTGCATATTCTTATTCTTTTTGTGTTTTTCTTACAACAGACGGGGAAGGGACCATATAAGGTAGCTTCATGGACCTTGATTTTCTATATGAAAATATGTTTTGGGGAAAAATGTACCAAAAGGAGCAAAAAAAAAAATCCTGTTATATCCCCCAATAACACTCTAGGGTTGTTATGTTTAATGAATTTCAACAAGTGCCCTGTAAAGGTTTAACAGAGAGCAAACATGGTATGAAACGCTGTATAATGTAAGACTGAGCATGTTCAGATGCACATGCACATATTTATATAACATCTCTGTGATCATATGCACCTCATCAGTGACCAGGGATTTCACCAGTAAATGTAGGCAGCAATCCATTGGTCTCATTGTGGGCAGTGAAAGGAATCCCTGTCAGAGCTATAAATAAATGCATTGACATGAATGTTAATGTTTTCAGAGCACAGTGACTCAGTGTAGCTCTCGGCTGGTACCCACTGCTGACCGTAATGGGTGATGCTATGCAGAGTCTTTGATGTGGAGGTGGCCGAGCACCATGTGAGATGATTGAAGGATAAAATATTCATGCAAGTGTAAGTAGATATGAAATAAATATACTAAAACACAAGGCATTAGCTAAAAAAACCACTCGTTTTAAAACATGAGAATTATTTAAGTCATCGCAGAGAGCACTACATCAGCTGTGGCTCTGGAGAGGATGTGTTCAGTCTGAGAAAATGTTTCTTTTCAGTGTTGAATATTAAAGAGTAAAAGGCATTAGAGCACATGTGTCAAACTCAAGACCCAGGGGCCAGATGTGGCCCGACCACGTCATTTCATGTGGCCTGCGAGGGATTAATTGGTCTGTTCATTAAAGTGGTCTGAACATAGAATGATATGGCTGCAACTCACTTGAACTAAACCCAATCTGTGTTAAAATAGGTCTATGCTGCTTTAAGGCGGCGTTGACCATGAACTACATTTCCCACAATGCATGGCAATTGCGTTATCCACAAAGTGACGGCACTGCCACTAGATCGCAGTGTATCATTGTATATGCATCACGCGACGAGTAAAATTGAATAAGTAATAAATACAGAAAGTTATTTAGCAATATGTTACAGGGTAGTTACCTTTATTTTACATTATGCTGATGTGGCCCTCGGTGAAAATGAGTTTGACACCCCTGCATTAGAGCATAACAAACCAGAGTATAAAGTTTGAAAGTCACGCATATATAGAGATACAGAGCCAAACAAAAAACGAATTTAGTTGAATAATGTAAAGATATGATGCAAGTGCGAGTGCACGCATGCTGAAAGTCATTAAAAAGACAGCGTTCATCTTGCTATCAACAGCCAATAAGCTTTGAAAATACCAACGATTCTACATGGACTTTATTACAGTGATGGCACAATTCACTGTCGCTCTGGTCTAGTGATTCATTTTCTTTCCCGCAGGTGAAAATCTCTTTAATGAGACAATATAATTAATTACCACATGTGGCTGCAGAAGCTGCTGTTGCTCAGCTATAGTTACATGGTGCTGTGCTGATAGACAGAATGTTGTCAGACTTCAGACAAGAATACAATTATTTGAAATCTGTAATCATCAATAAAAGTCGGGGGAGGGGGGGGGACAAGCAATAGAATGAGTCCCACTTATGTTTTCACCGTCATGGACGAAGTTGGAGCCAAAATCAAGGCAGACTTGAGACTATCGTTGGTGTTTTTGTTTCAACGATTTATTGTATTGTGATGTAACTTAGCTCATGAAGCCAAAACCAATTCTCCTGAATTTTCATTCACATGGGGCTTTTATATTAAATTTGTATGGTATTCTGTGGCATTTACATGTGTATAGATGATCATTATTATACACTGCTATAATCAGGGAACACAAGCAATAATCCCATTTTCATTAATTTCACATAAGTGCAATAAACATGTACAATATCTCATGTTCACTCCCGTTACACTGTAAATATCAAGCCCATAATGTATATGTATTCTGGTAACTTAATATCTATAATGTACATTATTATTATTATCTATAGCCTTATTGTCAATATTTTTCGATATTGTACATTCACAGATGTGAACATACATGTGTATCATTTTTACCTTTACTTTAAATGTCTTTGCTGCTGTGACACTGTCAGTCTTTTCTTTTCTTAACCATTTGCAATGTATTGACAAGGGCATGGTCATTGAACTCAGTACAGCTTACAATCATGTGTCTTATGATGAATTCTCTACCAGGTCAAAGGAATCATATAACCAATAATTATTTCTTAACATATGATATTCTTTTTGCTCTGTGCTATCAGACCATAAAAGGATGGTCAGATCAACAAAAGAGGAGGTCTTAGAAAAAAGCCAAAAGCCAACCAGCAACACTGAAAGGCTTTGAATCATGTTATCAGGAGCCAGAACGCTTAATTATCTATTTTCAAATCTACAAGGTTTGAGTGTGTTCTGTTAAAGGTGGAGCTTTCATCTTCCAGTGACAGAAGTTTAAAGCAGAGAAATGAGGGCAGTTTCTTTAGATCTGCTTTATCGGTGTTCCACATCAGAGGGCAGATTAACATCTAATTAACATTTAATCTTCAGTATTCACAAGTTATCATTAAAAACAAATTCACATGCAATCAATAAAAGATCTCAACCAATTGCTAACAGTAACCTTCAAGTTTAATCTAAATGAATGAAGTGGGACATTGAGTTCGACTTCCTCCAAGAATAAACATATCAAACTTGTGCTTTGACATCATTTGCACATTCAACTGTTTCATCCACTTAAGACCTCTTTTACTTCATCTCCAGTTTTATTTCAGAATTCAGCACTGAAATAATCACATTTGAGATGAACTTTGCTCTATATAAACTAATATATTCTCTAATTAAATGGAAATGAAATGCAGTATGAGATGCCTGGGATTGATTCATTTTTTTTTTTACCTTTAACCAGGTTAACCCCCATGAGATTTTAAAAATATAAAACATTTTTTAAGGGAAACCAGGCCAAGACAAACACATCATAATAAATATTAATGGTGAAGAGCTCCAAAATACAGTTGTGTAACAAGCAGAATGAGGCCATAGTGACATGAAAAAGCAGAGTGAAGCCAGAGCCTGAGGAACCACAGGCGCAACTTTGATGCAAAGTCCCTCATCGTTGTTATTTCCAAGCGCCTCTAGCTGTGTTGGTCATAACTCATTTTAAAGTGAAATTAGCATGTCACGGCATATCACAGCCTAGAGTGATTCAATCGCTTTTTTTTTATTTTTAATGTTCATTCAAGTGGTCTGAACATAGAATGATGTGGCTGCAACTCACTTGAACTAAACCCAAACTGCTGCCATCACAAAACCATGACATCATTAATTTTGGACATCCCAACCAAAGCACTATCCCCAACCTTAACCATCACCAGTTAATGACTAATCCTAATTTTAACCAAACCACAATTAGCCTTAAACTTAACCAGTTCCTAAGAAATTAGGTTATGCTTCATTAGGACCAGGTTTTGGTCTCCATGAGGACTACTGGTCTTGACAAATTCAGTGTTTATGCCAGAAAAAGGTCCTAAAGAGGTACACACACACAAACATATAAAATTTGAGGTCCGTGTTCAGCTGCTTGGACAAAACATACTATTGGCTCGACGCTGTCCATGGTGCTGAAGAGGATGACGGCCAATTAGTATAATATTATACTCTCTTAAGATAATTGAACTATGGAAAGATATAGGGATGGCATGATTTTTTTTGTATCCGACAAGTATCTACTGATAACTTCATAAATTTCAGTCCGACACTGTTATTTTAGCCTTTTTAACCGATTAAACTGTTAACACATTGCGCTAGTCATTTCAAGCTAATTAAAAGACACAATTGTCCAATTGTGTAACAGATTTTTTTTTTCATCTATCCGATCAGCTCATCCCTAGCTAGATATATCTCATATACAACTCAACTGTAAAAGTGTTAATGTATTGTTTATATGTGACAGAGACCAGTCACGGTTACTTATATGTGTAGAAAAATAGCACTGTGACATAAATATTGTACATATTACATCACACCTATACCAAACAAACTGCTGGATTCAAGCTTCGTCTGTTTTAAAATGTGGTGCATGGATGTAATATTCTCCATACATCTACATAAGTCTGGAAGCTGGGTTACCACGCTTTAGACAATAATGCTTGTATTTTCTTTGTGAAGGTGACCTGATATAATTCATATACTGACATTGTAACTACATATATATATATATATATATATATATATATATATATATATATATATATATATATATTTTTTTTTTTTTTTTTTAAACATAATAACTTTATTTTCACCTTGATGAAACATGTTTTTAAAAAACAGGGAAAACAAAGATAAAGATCATAATCACTTTTGCTGCACAGCTTGATTCACCATCAGAGATGAACTTCACCAGGCACAAAATATGATACCGACTGTTTTCATCTTCACTTTGCTAAAGGCGTTTGCTGACGTCATTAGCCGGAGTGAATAAACTGTGTGACGATCAGTTCTGTCAATGAGAGCTTCACTTTAAACTGATTAAGTCATAATTAAGAACAACAACAGGCATGATGAACATTTTCATAATCCAAGTTCACTTTGTCTTCACAACTACAGCCTCTAGCTGTAATATAGCCCAAAAATAATGTTTTGGTTTGTTTGTTTTTTCTACTGCTGGCATGAGGTCAAAACATTATTTTGTTTTACCAAAAAATTATAAATTCCTGCAAATTTAAAGACAGTTCCATCAGCTTCTGTTGTACTTGGTGTCAGCCATTGTTATACAGATGGCTACATTTCATAAAACTTGCAGACATTCCAAAATCAGTTACAAGGGATTGATAAAAATCATGACAGTTATATTCACTAACATCTCATATTAATTCCAACATTTTAAAGGTCCCATATTATACCCTATTAACCCAAGTTCAACTAGGTCCTGATGCACTAATGAACATTTAGTGTCATGCTTTAGTCAAAATATCATAAGGATGAAGCACAATAGCAGTTCAATAACAAAATAGCCTTTTTCAAAACGCTCGGTTTTGTGCCTGATCATTTACATGTGAATGAGACCCAGGTAAACACACATCCACTGCTTCCAGGGGAGTGTCGTTCTAACTTACTATCCACAGCCATACTGTCGCCACTTATCACCTATTGTCATGCAGTGTCGTCACAACCCCCGCTCCATATACCCCATAGTAATGTCCGTTTACCCGTTGTTACTGAGTTTCACCGTAATAGAATAGCAATAGCATAGAGTGACCACAATTTTGGCTTCTCGCAATCATAAAAAAATCGAAGAAAAACGATTAATGCGCCGCGCGGCGTGTATGTAAATTCCCATGCTAGAAAAATACCCTGAACGCACCACTGTAACTGCGACTGAAAGTGACGTGTGTGGGTCAACAACACGAGGAGAGAACGTGGAAACACGACAGAAAGGGAGCCTTTGGTTGAGAAGAAATGTATGACAACATCTACATCTTTCTGCAGTGCTTTCAAACGTGTGCTACTCATATCACCGATCCACACACTTCACTCGCTAACTGCAGGCACGTAACTGGTGCGTTCAAGGTGTCCCTCCAGCATAGGAATTTACATACGCGATCAATAACAAAGGGCTTGTGTAGTTTGTGAACATTTTTTTCATAAATAAAATATATCCACTGGACACAAAAATCTTCTGAGGCTGGAAGTTTGTGTAAAACACTGTGCTCCGCTCTTCCTACCTCGCCTGCAGTCTCGATTTCACAGGGACAAGGGGGGGCTACGAGCTGTGAAGTACTCTGCCTGGCAGGGTGCCAACATTCACGGTGAAATGTACGCACTGTCGTCACTTGGTCGGGAGGTGTAAACATCGCATGTTTTATCGCCTATACTTACACAAAGTGGAACCACTAAAACATGACTGAAGGCCACATTATACTTCTCTGACTGCATATGCGTTATCCGTCTGCGTCACCACGGAGACGCCTCGAGCATTTATACTTCTGCGTCGTGGTGACGGACACTCGCTGCAATTTCCCGCCCGATCAGTAGGGGTCGCTGCGCAAGGTTGTTGTGCTTCTGGCTACAGTGAGCAATGGCGTCCGAGAAAGAAAGAGAGAGAAAGTCTGTTGTTGTTGAAACAGTGGCCGTTTCTCACTTTTCTGTGTGACGGAACGCAGTTTTAAGATAATTTGCGGCGAGAAATTGGCCATTTAGAATCTAAACATGTGTTGTGTGTGTTAAGATATGACGTATTTATAGTTCGGCAGTGGCGTTATCGGCGGGGATCAGCTCCGCCTCTGTCAGGACGCCCGGAGCGCACTGAGAGCCGGCACAGAGCAGCTTCGCTCAGCCTGTCCTGAGGACCAATCGCAGCTCTTGCCGTCTCCGTTGTCCCTTGACGGAGTGACGGACAATTAAAAAATATTTTGTGCACCCGGAGACGACGCAGAGGCTCTTCGACAGGTTCTGCGTCGACGCAGAGTCTCTACGTAGCCTACGCAGAGCACTTTACGCAGAAGTATAAATTGGGCTTGAGTCTTGTTTTTTCACATTTTGGGGACTGGTATGGCCCCGAGTCCCAAATATCAGTAGTAAAAGTTCAAAAAGTTGATTTTTCACAATAGGGGACCTTTTAAAACATTTTCCAACAGCATGGTTAATGTTAGTCAATGCGTCTGATATGGGTTGGTTTTACCAACATCAGACATTCAGAATATTTCATCCACAGTATTTTGGGTTTCTCAGCGCATAACATCTCACAGACACAGCAGCTGTTAAATGACGACACCGACAGTCCACCTCCATGTCAACGTTAAATCGTCTCCGCGAGATCCCAAATCCCTGGAATCTCCTCCCTGAAAAACTTTTGACATTTAAACGGCAAGTGTGTGTCTCTGCGTCTTCAATGAATCGTCTAGTCTGTGCTTTCTCAGGATTAAACCATTGAAAATTGACTACAAAGTTTGTTGTGCCTGTGGTCTCCCACGCTTTTAAAATCAAGTCAGTTTAGAAAATCCTCTAGTTGGGGGCGCCATAGATTATCTCTCTGTGTCTGAGTAAACGGATCCTGCTTTCTGTCTGATATAAATCAGAAAATGTGAGAGCACATCAACCATCACATAATTTGTTTTGCTACACACTGTCAAAGACATACTACTTAAGCCAAGTTTGATCAGTCAAGTTTGGTCACTCCCAGACCATATTAAAAGTTACTCAACTAGAAGGTTCTGATGGAAAAACTGAAATAATAAAACAATTAAAATAATCAGGATAGCTAAATCACTGAATGTTGAGTTACATCTGCAGGTCGCTGAATTCCTAGGATGGCAGCGTATACACACACACGCTCACACACATGCAACAGATGACCTGAGGCAATCTCTCCATCTATGAAACTCTCTGTCCTTTTGTTGCTTTAGTCTCAGATTCTCTTAAAGATTCCTTTTCCTTCCTTTAGGCAGCTGTTACCAATGCTGAAATGCCAACCTTTTCTCTGAAAAGATGAGTCAATGCAGCTGCTTAGTAGAACAGCCAGTAAGAGCACCTTCTCTTATAAATCCCTAAAAGCAGTTATAAATGACACATTTTGCTCTCCTTTGCAAATAAACCTACAAAGGGAGTATGTGTGTTCTGCCATTTCTTCAGATCAGATTTAATGTATGTGAATATGTAAGTAGTGTTGTTTGGTAGTTGAGGCAATTTTGTTAATGTACAACCACACACAATATGTGTATGTTTATACAACATGTGTTACAGAAACTGATGAAATAAAAAAAACTTTTTTATGCATGACTGTATTGTACTATAGCTGAAGTGCATTCACAGAGTTCTCCCATCGAAAAGCACTTCTGCAGATAAGGGAAGTAAATTGCTCTATGATTTTACAGTGAGCTTTCAACCCTTAAAGCAATTCCAAATAGAGAAAATGGAGTTCTGTCCTCTAAGCTCGTCATTAGGCTGCAGTGAGAGCCTCCAGCAGTTTTTCCCATATATAGGCCAGTCCTCATCATATCCTATCAGCAGAGATATTCTTTGAGGTCACCATGATGGCTCCATGGCAGCGCCACATCAGTGATGCTGGTTTCACTCTGAATCAACAGTCGCCATGGTGACTCATGACCAGTAATAACAATAACCCGACTATAAAAGGAGGAATCTGTAGCTGCTCTCAGACCAGCGGACAATTTCAGGAAAAATGTCCAGGAGCACATGTGAGAATGTGAATGTCCACAAAAGTGAATGCAAAAGTGAACATCTGACCCACAGTGATCTTCTTCATGGAAACAGCAAAATGGAAAATACTGGACACAAACATTCATTTTAAAGTTCATGTCTGAAAATAGCTCTTTCTTTCTGTCTATACAGAGTCAACTGTACAGATTGTGTGGATGAGCCCAGCAATGATGCTTAGTACCTACATAAGAGTTGAACTTGGACAGAGGCTCCCTCTGATCATCATACTCTGATATAGAGTTGAATTAAGGCCCAAAGTCTGAGAAAAAATTAATTGCACCAACACGCAGCACCACCATCTGTCTGGACGTATAACACAAGACAGGTTGTCCATGAACTAACCCTGCTGACTGTTGTTTGTGACTCTATAAACTGCAGCCTCAGCACAAATCCACATTCAACACAGCAAACTAAGTTTTTACTCTTCAACTGTCAGCTTCACCTTTAACTTCTTGGCAGACAGCAGTAGAACCCGACATGTTTCTTTATACTCGACAAAGTGTGGGCAAATTGGTTACCATCTTTCTGTGAAATCTTACGAGGCGTATCTAAATGTTTTCTGCACTGCTCTGCTGTCAGGTGAGTGGATGGTGAGCGCGCAGGTTTTCTGGTTGAATGAAAACTTTATTTTCACTTGAAAAAAAGCAGAGTTGAAGTGTGAGGGTTTTTTTCATCTGTTGTTTGTTTGTCTAGAACATTGCGATTTACTTGTTTTTTTTTACACTGCTTCAGTTTTCTCCAAAGTCAGATTATACGTTTATAGATTAAAGTAGTCTGACTGTGTGAGTTAACAATAATTAAGAAGATGTTATCAGCTTTGCCCTTCAACACTTATTCTCTACTCAGCCGTGGAGACAAACATGGAGGGCAAGAGACAAGTAAATTATGAAGTTTGTGTCTGCACATCAATCATGCATGAGGCTGTAGAGTGAACACATCTTTGTGTCCATCTACAACAATGTGAGACACTGTCCATCTGT
The DNA here is from genome assembly GCF_963457635.1 of Microchirus variegatus. Lineage (NCBI taxonomy): Eukaryota > Metazoa > Chordata > Actinopteri > Pleuronectiformes > Soleidae > Microchirus > Microchirus variegatus. The sequence continues at coordinate 14,716,367 of NC_139808.1, forward strand.
CAGAGTGTCTCTGTCCACAGGGCTTTCTGCATGGAGAAGAAGGTGATGTTCATTTTGATTACAAAAGACGAGAAGAGGAAGGGAATAAGAATGGGTGAAGGTGGTAACATTGGCTTCAGCAACACACACACAGGCACTTTTCTCTCCTGTCACCCACTGATGGGAATGACAGGGCAAAGGACAACCGACAGCATGAGCAGCTCATTCAATTACACAGCTCTGATGAAAAGCTTTCATGTCCTCCAGAGAGAGAGCAGTGGATGGAGGGGAGGAGAGGAGGGAAGTGGTCTTGGTTTGGAAAAACACTGTCAGCAAATGTGAGTCAGAATAACTATAAGTGGAACACAGAGAACTTCTGGTGTGTACAAACAGACACACGCCACACAGAGTGACTGACGCGATACGCAACACAAGCTCACACAACATATTGTTCCAAACAGATTCATCTCCATCATGGAACTGTGGTCTGCTTTCCTTGGCAATGTCAGAGCAATGATGAGTACCGGACTTGATTTTATACCAAACCATACTACACTCAGCCTTTCAAGACAGCAAAGCAATGCTACTTGTATGTATTGGAGGTTTGTTTTGTTCAATCATGTCTGAGATAACTATACTGGCAATTGTCAGAGTATAGAAGATATTGCGTTGTTCACAACAACCTTAAGTCATTCAAATTTAAAATATTTGAACTTTTTTGGTCAATTGCTGCAGCTCAATTAGCTAATGCTGTGATTCCATCGTGGTACAGGTATGTTTGGTACAGGACGGTATGGTACAGTTTGGAATGGTAAAGCCCTGGATTGGGCCAGCATTTCATATGAGGTGTGAACTGAACTATTTTAGTCTGGTACCACAAGGCCCTTCAAGGGCACTGCTCCACTTAGTAGAACAACATAAAAATTAAATACAATTATCACCTGGTCACACAGAAACTACGTGTGTAAAAATTGCTAAATTACACAAAAGCCTAAGACAGAACCCAATAAGACAGAATAAGAAGCAAGTAAACGTAATCACCACCTACTAAGATGTAAAACTCAACTAAGACTGGACATCAGCCATGAAAATAGTGTGACCAGCACGACGCATAAATCCACAAAGAAAACAAAAGCGACTGTAAATAAAGGGCGGCAATGGAGGACATCCAGTATTCTGTGTTGCTTCTTTTTTTACATCTGGCAATTAATCACCAGAACAAGACAAGCTTCATTTGAGAGAAGGCTACAGGCTGAACAGATAAACACCTCTTTTTTCCCTACCATCACATAGAAGTGACGATTCTCTGCTGACCAGTCAACAGACTGGAGTGTGTCTTGCTCGGCGGGATTACTTTGCTTGGTACCCCCAAGGAGGGGTGCCAAAAACTGGGGCTGTACAGTTAAGCTATTTTGGTATCCTTTTTAATATTCAACAAGGGAAAAGAAAAAATATTCCATGACATTCTGAACTGAACCACTTGGAGGAAAAGGGGTTTATGTGTGGACTATGAAAGACTCCAGGATTAAGGACAGTATCTTGGAATGAAATAGAATGTGTGATCAGTTATGCATTCCCTGAGATAAAAGGAACTGTAGGCATGTAGGAATGTTTAGAGCGTGTGCGTCGACATAGAACATGGAAATAATAAGGAGGCTGTTAAAGAGAGGGGCTCCATGAAGCATTCTAAGCATGCGAGTGGTACACAAATTGATTACTTTGAACAGTGATGGTAAACAGTGATGGTGGCCAAAACAAAAGCTTGGTTCATTTTTAATATTAAGTTTCAACTTCTCTCAATTATAGTTTGCAAAGGTTTGGGCTGCTTGGTCCTGAAAAGTTACACATTGAGGAATAGCTGTACATCTTTATACTCAGCAGGAAGGTGAGTGTCCTCTCAATGCTGGCTCTGGTCTTGCTGTGCTTTGTCACCAATGCTGGTTATATTTCAGCCCGAGGAGGGAGAATGTCTGGTATGTTGGGCTTAAAATTTAATCAAAAGGAAGCCGTTTGTGGCCTCGTGTAAAACAGCAGCAATGAGGACTCTGCTTTTTGTGCGGGGAGTGAGTCAAATGAAAGAGTGAGAGGATTTTTGTTTCCATAGATGCTCGTCATTATTGGGCTGTTCACGGTTGTTGGACAGTTTCACAAATCAAAGCAAACAAAAATGCAATAATCTTGCCAGACATCAGGGAGAAGCTCCTGAAATTGAACTGTATAAGACCACTGCATGTAGGGGCAGATTGGAAATGAAAGGCAAATGTGTGTTTTTTTCTCCTTTTTATTTTGAATACATAATTCAAGGGAAAGCGAGTCAGGTACTGAAGCTCAAAAGACGAGAGCATGCCATGTTGAAGAAAGCACTTTGGAAAAGTCTTGCCTTGAGTAAGAGAGAAAATAGCAGATGATAACAGAGGGAAAATGTGCACCCTTCTCAAGCATCCCAGAGCGATAATGAGCACCGTCTTTTTTTCAGTAAAAAGGATGACGATTCATTATGCATTTTCCTTCTTCTTCGCTTCACACTCAGCCTCCTGTGAAATGTGACAAGGAATTTCATGCAGGGCGAGAAGTGAGCTTTTAGCTGGCAGTGAGGGGTCATTACGGGAAAATCTCTTTTCACTGGTTCTTAAGTGGATTATTGAGATGTTCGTGAGCAGTACGCACCAGGATGTGAATGAGAAGAGACAGATGTGTGTGGCTTCTTCTGAAGCCCTTTCATATTCTTGCTCAGGACACAAGAAAACACTCAACGGAGTACAAACGCTGGAAAAAATAACATTTTAAAAGTAGGCAGCTCAGAGTCGGGTACTAACTTTTATGGCAGAAAATTATTACTAAATACAATATTTTCAATATATCATGTTTATTCGTAAATCAAAAAATGTTATGTAAACCAGCAACCTGTGTTCACACATGATTTGATTTGTTTGATTGCTATTTAAACAATCTTCAGCCATACCCTAATTACAGGGTTTGGGGTTTGAGTCCATGGCTTCAGTCAGTCCTAGTGATGGACCTGCTGGACATGGATATCAATCACACAATGTCAGTGCTCCAAAATGTGCCATTGGTAATTATCTATTAGACTCTTAATGGCACCATTATTTTGTCATGTATGCCTGGTGTCATCTTTTCTCAAAAGTGAGAAGCCTGTAGAGAGCACCACGACAACAGTATCCTATCTAGGTTAGATGCAAAGCCCAGTGAGCAGCGATTATACGACAGTTAATAATAAATGACCAGTTCGACTGAAGTTGAGTGCGGTGCAATCCTGGCCGCGCTTATTACCCTCATGACACTCATGGGAATAGCTAATGGCAACATGCTGCAGGTGTCAGCGCTGAAGTGAGGAGCTGTAATTTATATCTTGACACAGGAAGCTGGTGTTGAATTCTGGATCAGACTTTTTTGTAACCTGTCTATGCACAGAGGCATGGACATGACACTTTATAATTTTATTTCATATAATAAGATATATAATGCCACAGTTGTCTTGTGTGATAAAGGCTGACTGAAAGGTGAGAGGGCTGTTGGCCTGGAGCTGTTGGTTAGATGTGCGAAAACAGAAATAAATTCCCCAGAGAGAATCTGACCTCCTTTTTCTGCTCCTGCATGTACAGGGGGTGGTGATGGAAAGAGTGATGGAGGGAGATAAAGAACAGGGTTCCCCACTGCTAACCCAGTTGGGAGCCACACTCGATCGCATTCATTTGCAATAACTGTTCTCTTTTTGGGTCATTTTATGGCCAATCTGCTTTTCTGCAAGATCGCTGTGGAGATGAATGAGATGTGGAATATTATTTGTGGAAGATTATTTGGATGAAGTGGTTAAGCATGAATTATTATTTTTAAAAAATCGAACTAATTATAACATCTTTAAATACATTTATTGTGGAATTTCCTCTTACACAGGTGATGCTATATTATAATTAATCATCATGTGGCAGTGTTCACCATTAGTCATATCATTTGTGGACACATTTTACAGTTTACATAAGTGACCATCACTGAATGTTTGACTCCACTGCTGCATTATAAAGCCATGTACTGCAAGCTGTTGTGCTTCATGCGCTCTTTTGACTGTTATTGCTGTCAGCAGCAGTGAGCAAAATCGTTTCATCTGCAGCCGTGTGAGATCTTCTCTAAGAAACTAAAATCACAAGTTTGCTCTTGACACGATCTATATCGTAAATTGGGCCGTGACAGTTTGTCATCGTTAAGAAACAAAAAAGGGTCCTCATATAAAAAGTTTGGGAAACATTGCTCAAGAGTGTGTATCTGTCATTGTGTGTGTGTGTGTGTGTGAGAGAGAGAGACCAGAAATCCTCGACATTCGTTATCAACACAGAAACATAAATGTCCCTTTTCTTTGATTGGGTTTGCTTTCTTTGATTCTGTTTTTATCCTGTGAAGCACTTTGAGTTGCATTGCCTTATATGAAAAGTGCTTCATGAATCAAGTTTGATTGATTGAAATAACTTCCTGTGTGCAGCAGAGATCTAAACACTCCTACAGTGAGAAACAGAGAGAGAGTCATGTGGAGTCTTTATCAACAGTGTGTGAACTCATTTGAAAATGATTCGTATGTAATTCAAAGATTTTTACTGTTTCTTACTAAAGTTTCTTCCATTCATATACCAGTTAAAGCATTATTTACAAAGTGCCACAGGACTCATTCACATGTGTAGTGTTGCTAAATTACACAAAAATGTGATGCTGACAACTTGTGTAAACAATTCCATACTTTCCAGTTAACTGGAAACCACATGGTGAGATGTCAGCTACATAAACGCATCAAACATTATGTCACGCAGGAAGTGTTTAATTTGTCTGGACTGACACAATATTTGTAGTCGGCATGTAATCTCAGTCACGAATAGAGATGTATGCGAGATTAGGTTTTGACCCTACATTAGCCCTCAAGGAGACACAAAATCAGTGATAAGAGATTACGTCATGAACCTAGTCTGTGTGATCAGTGAAGAGCTGCTCTATTCAAACACTTTCCACTTGATGAGGTTTCTTTTGTTCTGATGAAAGTGAGAGAAAAGGAGGCGAGAGAGCCCGTGGGAAAGAGAAACATCTGCAAACTTCCTTTGATCCTCCTTCAAATTGCAACAAAATCAGGAATGTATTGTGTTGCCTTCATTACTGAAAACTTTCTCTGGCCACTTTTTTCTTCTCTGATCTCCCACCTCAGGGACACATGCACACACCGAGGTGCCACTTCCATTAATACTGAACAATGTTCCAACAGCTACTCCACAGCAAATGTTATAATCTAGGAGCAGGGAACAAGAACATACATGGGGTGGGAAGAGGATGCTACACTAGTCGCAAGGTTCAGAATGATTGTACTTTATTTTTCAATTAATCATTGATGTGTTTTGGAGGTAATGTAAAACCAAACAATCAGAATACAATCTCCCTCCAAAAGAGGCCAAGAGCACTTGCAGCTTTTGGAACTGGAGGGGATTATAGTCACAGAGTTTCCATGTATAGAGAACTCTTCTCTTCTCTAGAATGGATTTGCGGATAATGGTGAAAATCTGCACATATTACAATAAAACTTCCAAATATGAATGCTTAAGATAATTGTGAAATACTTCACCACTGCTTCCAGACCAAGTATCGCTGATCAGCTAATTAAATAAATTAGCCTTTAGACAACAATGAACAAATAATGTGACGGAATACATCTAATTGAAGACTGAGTCAGTCTGAAACTAGAAAAGATTCTCTCATCTCCCTTGGTGTTGCTTTGTGCCGAGTGTGGTAGATTCACCTTTTAGTGTTAAGCCCAATTTATACTCCTGCGTAAAGTGCTCTACGTAGGTTACGCAGAGCCCTCTGCGTCGATGGAGAGCCTGTCTGAGAGACTCTGCGTCGTCTCCGACTGCACAAAATAGGTCCTCAGTACAAGCCAAGCGATCGCTGCTCTGTGCCAGCCACAGTGCGCACAGAGCGTTCCACAGAGGCGGAGCAGATTCCCGCCGACAACGTCGCTGCCAAACTATAAATACGTCATATCTTAACACACACAGCACATGTTTAGACTCTAAATGGCCAATTTCTTGCCTCAAATTATCTTAAAACTGCGTTCCATGACACAGAAAAGTGAGAAACGGCCACTGTTTCAACAACAACAGTCTTTCTCTCTCGGACGCCATTGCTCACTGTAGCCAAAAGCAGAACAACCTTGTGTAGCGACCCCTACTGATCGGGGCGGGAAATTGCAGTGCGTATCCATCACCACGACGGAGAAGTATGAAGGCTCGAGGGGTCTCCGTGGTTACGCAGTCGGAGAAGTATTATGTGGCCTTTATAGCACATTAATTTCTTGAGGTTAGAGGTTTTAAAAAAAAACAAATGAAAAACAATTGACCGAGTTGATTCTAAATGTTTGTGCACCTAGCACCTAACACTCGTCTTTGCCATGGACCTTCATTGATGTACAAAGACTCTTAAAATACATTACAAAAAAACACACTGATGCACAGACTGACATCATAGACTGTATAAAAGTGGACATAGTCTTTATGTTTGCCAAATGAAGTTATTCAGGGAGAATATACTATATTGAATAGCCACTAGGGGGTGACTGGTTGCACAAGGAACTCAGTTTGAATGCAAGTCTAAGGGAAAATGATCTCCTACTTCTCACTAGATTTCAAAAGAGTGACCCCCAAAATACACTGGTTGCAGAACAGATGTGCTGCACTGCTCCACCCACTTCTGCGCAGCTGGACAGCTGGAGTCACGAGACTAGGTTTTCTCATCCTACTTCTTTCACAGAAATACACTGTATATTTTGCAAACACAACAGAGTAGTATTTCTACTGACTGGGATGTGGGCATGCAATTATCCTTCCTATGATGTAGTCAAGTAAAATATGATGCAGTGTCAACATGGGCTGTTTCATTCTGAAAAGTAATGCAGATGTTTTATATTCCTACTTCTGAAGCTGGATCAGAGACGCAACACAACTGTTCCACAAGCAGTGTATTTTGTGGGTTAGTCTCAATTACTAGTTTTCTATCTTTCTTCAAAAGCAAATTATGTCAAATTGGCAAATCATGTTTGCCTTTATAGGAAAATAGACATAGCATGTCATATGGACACAAGTGTGATTGATAGCTGGTTTGGTCCAGTAGGTCCAATATGGTCCACTACTCCACTGTGTGACCCACAATACAGTCGATGTTTCACTTAATAAGTAAAAACTGCTGGTGCCACCAAATTCAGAAGGATTTGTTCGCTAGGGAAATTCAATATCTGCAGAAAATCCCACAGCAATCCATCTAAAAGTTATTAAGACATTTCAGTGCAAGTGTGATGGATTTTTTTTTTTTTTCCTTTGAGCTATAGTCTGAATAGCCGTCTGCACTGCTGCACCAGCACTGGTGAGGATTGTCTGGAAGAAATAGATTAACAGTTTGCTTTACATTTGGGATTAACTTCGATTTTTTCTATTGTGCCTTCTATCAGCAAACTAAACTATCTGTTCCTAAACAGTGAAAGAGGAACTTACTCCGCAGATACTCAAGGTTGCCGTTTAGTTTGAGGACTCAATTCTGCATGAACCTAAAAAGACTAGGAGAAAACATACTTGCACTAAAGTTTCCACAATATAAACAGAATTGGAAGGCTGTAAATGAAATTTAAAGTTGTGAACAAACTGTACGGTGTTGTCCTTAATCTCAGATTACATATTGTGGTCATTTAAATACGACACGTTTCCCACATGCAGCTTCTTTTACACTCATCCAAGAATGACTCGGGGAATAACTGGAGCTCCGGTGGTTACTAGAAAGAATGGTTGGTAAAATTAACTTTCTTCAGGTCATTATGTATCTCCATGAATGGATTGTCTTTGAAACACAATGAGAAGATGCTTCACAAAAGTCCTTCACTTGATAAGTTTAGATTCATAGCCAACTATGCTGCCATTGTCTGGAAACTGACAGCTACTGTCGAGGGAGAAAAAAACAGTGCTCCCATCCAGAAGAGCACAACAAACAGAACTAATCCTGGAGCAACAGGGAAACAGAAATAATAAGATAATAAGAGGATAATCAGCTGAAGTGACACCCAGTCAGGCATTACATGAGCCTAAATAAAAAAGTGGCGATCACCCGCAGGTTAATGGCACTATAAATAGCCTGAGCTCGTAAGCCTCCTTTCTAAAATCTCAAGATCCCTCCTGTCTGTCAGAGAGGAGACTGTCTGATCAATATTCTCCGCCAGTGAGGTGGTGACAGGGAGAAGGTGGGTGGCATGCTTTGGCATTGCTACCCAATTATCTTTTTGGATGAAGTTCAAATACCCCACTGTGGAAATTATGTTTATCGTTTATGCATTCAAAGAGGCAGGAAGTCTGCTCATGTTCAACTCTCTAAAGCTCACTCTTTTCAACTCGATATTTAATTTTTGTGGCTTTGACATCTGTGAACCTGCACAACAAAAACAGCAGTGATATCCCTTCCTCAAAGCAGGAGGGAAAACCTGTAGACAAAGGATAAAAATGATTAAAAAAAAAGAAAGTTTAGCATTTAAATTAAAAATGCAATAATGTCGGGCCACACGGTTGGTGTGGTGGTTAACACTCTTGCCTTTGCAGCAAGAAGACCATGGTTCGAGCCCCGGGTGGAACAAGGGCCTTTCTGCATGGAGTTTGCATGTTCTCCCCGTGTGGCATGTGTTTTCTCTGGGTTTTCCGGCTTCCTCCCACAGTCCAAAAACATGCAAATTTGGGGATGAGGTAAATTGGTCACTCTAAATTGAACGTAGATGTGAATGTGAGAGTGAATGGTTGTTTGTCTCTATATGTGGCCCCTGTGATGGCCTGGCTAACTGTCCAGGGTGCCTATTTCCCTATGTCAGCTGAGATAGGCACAGCACCCCGGAGACCTTCCGGTGGAGGATAAAGCGGTAGATGATGGATTGAAAACAACTGGTTTACAAGTCACTAGTTTGTGTGTGTCACGTATAAGGTACTGTTTTGTAATGGAAAACAAACCAAACCATATAGAGTCGAGCCGTGCCATGGCAAGTCAAGTTGTGCAAGGACCACGTAGTGGAAAAGCAGCATTTGTGAGTATTGCTAGAGTCCAATGAGATTTTACAGAGTAACTTTGGGTTCAGTAATTTCTATTGACTAAAGCTTTTGAAGAGTTAAGGGCTGTAACCAGACGTCAAGCCACATATTTCAAGCCACTGACCTCTTATGCCAAATGATTAGCCCACTGCTAATGATGAATCCCTTATCCCAGATATCCATCAATGCTTTTTTTTCCTGCAGTCGAGTCTGACAAACTAATGAGCCAGTACATAACGTTTACTTGTTGTGGCAGAGGCAAAACAAATAGTGCTGAGCAATTGTGCAGCATATACATCATCATCATGCGTACTACATCTACAGAGTACTTGATGACATGCACAGGTACTGAGACTATAACACAGATAGAGATAGAAACAGAAGGGCTTGACATCATCAATAATGTGGAAAAAAATATCCATTAGCTTTAATCACATTTTGTTGCACCTCTACCAAGCTCTTGTATTTTAAAGTGAATTTTGGAGTTAATGCGATCACACACACAATACACAATACTATCAACACATCTATCAGTGTAGATGTTGCTGACATGGTCCTCACTTGATTTCATTGAAAAAAGTAAAAACCACATTCTTGTAATAACAATCTGCAGTTGCACTACTCCACAAATGTCAGCGGTTGTTGTGACACCTACAGCACTTTCACACTGGCACAGTTCCAGTTCCCGAATAAAATGTTCAACCTGAAACCTGTTAAGTTGGTTCCTGTCCACCAGATACTTGATTTGTTTCCTTGCGAGTCATTACATCACCAGTGGGTGTGTCAATGTACGTTAAGCGAGAGGAGGAAGGAACATACCGGTGAAAATGACAATGGAGATGAAGAACATGCAATGGTCTGCAGAAGAGGCGAAATGTTTGGTGGAAATTTACTGAATTAACAGACGGAAAGCTTCCAGAGGCTCAATGCAATCTGCTGCATCAATGTTTACCTCTGCTCATGTTATGCATTGAGCAACACCTGGCAGTGATAATGCAGGGGAGTATAACTTCTTTTAATCCGCTTTCTTTCTGCGTTTTTATTATTCATGAACATCATTAAATAATTAGGACATACACCACACACACACGCTAACCATAAGGAGTCAGCGGTATATTTTTGCTGCATTGCATTCAGCATTACCGCAACTACTGAGGTATTTTATCCAGAGATTAAGCCCTAGCTCTGCAGTGATTTCACTTCAGATTTGTCACAGAGTAGCAGAGAAATTAAAGTTTCACCCATAATGATCCATCCAAGGTCAGCTCCTAATTGCAGAGAGAGGGTACAGTTTCATTAAGAGGGTTAAAAGCTACAGTTAGTGATGAGATGTGGAAAACACTGGAGGGGCCCAGAGAAGCCACCACCACAAATTTTTTCATCTGAATCTTAATCTTCTCAGGGCTAAGAGCCACTAACAGTGTGGGATGTAATTAAAGGAATTTAAGAGCTGCCTGGATGGTACGCTGCAAAACTGTCTGTTGAGGTAAGGAACAAAGACAAAGCAGCTTGTAAAATAACAGACTTTTGGCGGTTTTCTGACTAGTTTCAGGCCAGCGATGCATTATTTACCTCTTACCAACTGAGTAAATTAGAATTTTTTTCTGACATGAAAGTCATCCAGTGTGTTAAGAAGACCAGACTGGTCTCCCGGTACATTCAGTGCAAATAGAGAGAAAAAAATGGTTGTACTATCACCTTCTTCCTCCTCTGACACAAGTCAGAGCCTCCAGCTCATACATCTCAATAAGGGGCTGCGACAGCTTGTTCCTCCTGTAAATTGATGTTTGCTGGGATTTAATTTATTTTGGGAACGTGACTCTGTTCTCTGGAGGACATTTAATGACTGTGTGTCTGAAATAAGCAGGTAGCCACAGTGACCTGCAGATGGTCTTCGAGTTATTAAAACAGATGAAGAGAGTGTGCATGATCTCAGGAGGAATAGAGAGAAGAAAGTGCCAGGGTGCAACTGCAATTATTTTATTTCTTAAATATTGTTGGGATTTTAAATGAACCTTTACAAGAACACTGGCTCCATCTGGCCCTGTGTGCAGGCGTCTTTGACTGCATAAATGAACACACTTTCAGGAGACAAATCCTTCTTCCTGAATCGGATTTTTTTCAATATTGAAACCTGATTTGAATCCGCTTTAAAGGTGGGTTGACATGTCAAATCGGGTGTTCTGCACCATGACTTGCCAATTGTTTGTAGAGTGAGATGCATTTCCCTGCATCTATGTGTAAAGGCCACACATCAGACGTGAGTACACCAACTTTGGTACCAAAAACGTTGGTATCCATGATAGATCAGTTACGCCTGGACACAAATCTTGCTTTGATCACATACAATTAACAGTGCAGCATTCGTGAAAATGCATGTACCTGCAATTTGCACTCTGAACACAGACGCAGTCATGTGTCAAGCGTCACAGCAACCACAAGCACAACTTAATTTGTAAATTACCAAAGCAGCAGAGGTGATTCACTTTAGGTTAGTAGGTGGATAATTGCCAATGTAGACATTTTCTTTCAGCCCACAAGCACTTAAGCTGCCTCAAAGAAACAGGTTACATTGTGACTTGATGCTCGAGGAGGGTTTCCCTCCTAATCCTGTCCTCCATGTGCTAAATGCCACACAGCTCTCTTCCTCTCCCCAACCCAGCATCTGAAAATAGATCCTCGCCATGGCTCTGATGTCGTCTTAAGCGCAGGAGAACAGTGCAGCTTGTATAGGATGACAGAGGTCAGAGGAGAATGGCCAGAGTGGTTTGAAACAAAATAGATCTAGAGAATAGAGAATATCTAATTCTGATTGTTTGGAGGGTATTTGTTGCCTCACCAAATATGATCTGGCTGCACAAAATGTAGTGAGTGCAACATTTTCAGGAGTGTAGACAGTTGGTAACTGGACTTGTTATCTTCATCTCTCATACATGAAATGACAAAGCCTCTTAAATAAGATGACGAAACATCTGATAACTCAAGCAAGTCCAATTATCCAGTATCTATACTCACAAAAATTGAATATTACAAAAAAAAATTTACGAAGACATGACTACTACAATAATAGACAGTTTTGTGGTTTGATGACATGCTTTAGATTAGTGCAAGAGCCTGGTCTGTGATCTGTTATAAAATAACATTATTATTATAATAAAGTATTGTATTGAGTCATATAATGACATCATATGCATGTGATCAGAGATTAAGAACACATGTTGAAATATTGGCTTCACTGATGACAATGGTGTTTTGGTTTGGTGTTTTGGGTCTGTTGCACCCATTGACCCCCACCTACCCAAAAAGACAGCTCGCTTCAACACAGCAGTTGCCAGCTGAGCGAGCACAAGGATCAACAAATAACGAGACCACATGCACATATACGTACACTGGCTTTCACTTGAAAAACTACACTTCACACTACACTATACAAAATGCACGATCTGTACGTTACTTTGTCTTATATATTTCTAACAACTTTTACTTTTAACCCGATACTCTTGCACTAACTACCGTCATTACGTTGTTAGATCAAAAATCTAAATTAAAGCTCACAGAGTGGTCCTGTTGCACATGTGAGTTATGGAGGTCTACTTACATACATTAACTTATTTTTATGGTAAAAACCTCCTACTCGCTGTAAACGAGCCGATAGAAATCCTCTTTTCTGAAGCTGTTTCTCAGCCGTGATATTTCAGACTGAAATCTCACACCCAGAAGACAGACTGTGTTGTGATTGGCCAGCCGGCATAGAGCCTTCCCAACTGTCTTGTGATTGGCCAATACTCGGAAGTGACATATTCAGCACAACCGCTCTCAGAAGCGCAGCTCCCCCCTCTGGAACGGTGGATGCACTGCTACTCATTATCAAAACATTGTTTTAACAGTGTTTAAAAATAGTTTCGTCACGACACCCCGCCGCAGTCCCTTTTATGACTTTGACCCGGAGTCAGACTCAGAGTCAGAAGACACTGTCGCTCCACAACGGACGTTATTCTTCTTCTGTGGTTCAAAGTACGCAACCGGATGTACCCGGACTAGTGCCAGGAGCAGGAGGATCTGCTGTTCAGGAGAACTGCCGTTTATGTAACCGGACCGAGGTTTTTCAGAGATCTCGCTGAGCCCGAGATTACAATTAAACACATTGTTCTCAGCAATGGCTGAACTGTTTGTTTCGAAACTTCAGGGCTTCGTAAACAAGGTAATGACGCAGATGCACACTAAAAAACAACGTTAATTGGAACTTCCGGTCTAGGTCTGCTTTAAGAATAAGAACTCGACTCCAAAATCTAATCTTTTTTTGGTTTTATCACCTCCAACCCCAGATATTTTCATAAAAATCCACACTTTATTTCTCGCATTATGCTGCTCACAGACAGACAAACCCGGTCAAAAACTTAACGTCGTTCATAATACAATGTTTTTCATCAAATGTAACCGCAACAAAATGTACTTCCTGCTGCAGTGTGTAGTTGTATAAAAACATAATTTTAAAGAACATCAAAAAGCCAACATTCTGATACTAAGCGCTATTAAAGATATTGATGTGTCAGAACGATCCATCATCAAAAGCTCGGGGGAATACAAATCAAGATTTGAGCAATTTGCAATTACTCATACTGATGCATGAATGATTAATGTTGATTTCATCGCTGTGGGAACAGAATATATTTGGCTCAGGAGGTTGATCTCCTCGAAAGTAAACATGTTAGATTTTGTGGCATGGGGATTGATTTGGGATCAGCAATGACTTTGAACTGTCCCGAAGAGATACATGAATATTTACTCATTTTAAATGATTTATAATTTTGTACTTCGTTTGTGTGTTTCTGATTAGTTTTAAGCAGTTTTAAGTTTCCAGTTTGTGTCTTTTCAGCAAAATGTCAGCAATTGTTAATGAGTGTGAAGATAGACGGTCAATTTCAGCTTTGTTACATATGAATGATGATGATAATGATGATTCCATGCCTAAGCCTCGTGAGGCAGGAATCTCAAAGCATCAGGTTCTTTTACATCCTCCTCAGGTGAGTCCTGATGACATTGTGAACGACCTTTCCAAAAGGATAAGGAGTTTAATGGGAACATGTACAGAAGAAGTTTTGACTCGGGAGCGGATCTCAAGAGGATTCCTGTCTGGATCAGTCCAAGTCAAGGTCAACAAAAAATATGGTGTGGGAAAAACTGTCAGAAAACATATTTCTCCATCCTATCGGACATGAGCTAAAACATATTTAGATTATAGGTATAAATGAAATCATGATGCGTCATCATAAAATGCATCATTACAGGTTTTCATCTGAAGATGTGTTATCTCTCACAAATCAAGAAAATAAAGAACTGAACTACATCATCTTTAAAAAAAATGTGTACAAATGTGTAATAATATAATTATTCAGACAATCATCCCTCTCAGTGAAAGGAACGCACCGTTAGAATTCACCACCACAGGAAATTAAATGTCATACAGAACTGAAGATGTTTAGTGTGAAAGATAAAATGTTTGTCTAAAGCAGCAGCAGAGACGTGGACATTACTGTACCACACGTGAACACATGAAAACACCTTCACTTACCATTTATCTCTGTTTTATTGTATTCATTGTATCGTTTCCTTGTATTTAGTGTTTTATTCCTGGAACAAAGACCGCAAATTAGCTGGAGCTAGATGACTTACATGCATTACATTTTCCATTTTGTTGTAATGTTACATGTATTGTCACTGTTAAATAAACAATAAATAAATAAGTACAAAGTGAATGGGTAAACTGCTGATAAAGTGTGCCGAGTGTTTTTATATCTTTACACTGTTTAAAGGGGGAGTTATGCTATAATTATGCTTCATAAAACCATATTTTTAGACACGCTTAAGTAGAAAACTGGAGAGATGCTGTTTTCTGTCTTTACACAATAATCCTTTACTCCACAGTTTTGTTTTCTTACATCCTCTCAGGCATGATTTTATGGTTAAGATAAGATAAAGATAAGGTTATATATAACGCGTAGAGAGGATTAACTCACACATACTTTCAGTCTGATCCTGTATTAGCCTTCATTACACTGCAAAGCCTCAAAACCCTAAAGTGACGGTCTTTAGGTTGTGGCATCATTTATAATACTGTAGCAACATTTACATGTTCTCATTATTCCAACACCTCATAAATATGAAAGCTGGATCTCATTATTTTCGAAAAAGACATAATTTTGCCTGGTCGGTATGAGGTATTTAAAATAACTGCAGTAAGTAAGAGTAAGACTTTACATTTGTCGAGATTGATAAAAAATGATTCATGTGACAAAGCCCTGAACCATAGAATACTGTATTTTAATTGTCGGCGAGTGGCTAAGTAGTTTCTATCCTTGCAGCTGCAATGTTAATTAAAATTGCACAGTGCTATAATATCACAGCCATGTTTGTTTTATTCAGATTCAACTAATGTAACTAATAGAATAGAAGCTTTATTGTCATTGCACATCAGGTATACAATGAAATGTATGTGCTTCTCTGGCCAGTGCAGCAGTAAGCAGTTTAAGCACTGTAATTATTTTGTTGTATGGCATTATTTTCTTTGTGTTTGCAGTAGGTGTTAATGACCTTACTGTATATACTTTGGGAGTTGTGTGAATATTCATGCAAAGCAGAGGTGTCAAACTGATTTTAAGTCAGGGGCCACATACAGAGCAGTCTGATCTCAAGTGGGCCGGATAAGTAAAATAATAGCATTTTAACATATAAACAACAAGAACTCCAATGTCTTCCCTTTGTTGTACATTAATGAATCTTTTCACAAAAAGATGTTATGCTTAAGATTACCATTTACACTTACAGATCACAGTGAAGCTACAAAAGGTTCAAAACCGTTAGTCACAGGAACTTAAAAAATTACAGTATTTCACACATGATTAGAACGTGTCAAGATCGAGATATTAGTTTTACTACACATCTATGTAGTATTCCTGAAACTAAAGTGGGAGCTAATAAAAATGTGACCCAAAGGGACAAATGAGGAATTACTGTATGCGTAACTACATCATTCTTGCCCGGCTCTCAAAGGGGCCGCATCATTCTTACAAGAGTTAATATAAATTCATCTTGTGGGCTAGATTGGACCTTCTGGTGGGCCGGTTCTCGCCCGTAGGCCACACCCCTGTTGTAGGCTGTTTTTACTCAGTTGCCTTTTCAGGTCTCTGAGTTAGTTTTTTAAGGGTAAGATCGGGTGTGGTTGCTGTGTGATGCACAGACTGTTTACTTTGTGAAGCAATGAACAGTTGCCTTCAATTCAAAAGATGAAAGATGTTAAAAGTGTAGGTGCACATATAGCATAGTTTTGCTATTAAATGTAGCATCCTGGCACAGTGTGTTCCAGAGAGCGTATGGGACAACCAGTGATGTTTTTGGTGGTTTTTATGAGCCTCTGCATGGCTCTGTCCACAAAGACTTGATGCAACACTGCAGCTGTGTGCTGTGTAATCCGACATGAGACTTCCATGCAGGTTGGTGTCATCTAATAAGATGCACTTTGCCTCATGTGAATACAACCCTCGTCTCTCTCGCCAGTCCTCTCACTGACAAGCTGTCTGATTTAGGAAATGCTCCTGCATGCTTCAACGATGATAAACGACAACGCGGGAGAAGCAGCCCAATCAAAGGTTTCAGACTGAAGATGAAGGAGCGGAAGATGATTTATAAGAGGCCAATCATTAAGTGTCTGCTTTATGACTCTGTAGAGGAGGGGGATTTTTTTTCCAACACACCGTCAGGGCTGTTTATGCATTTTCATTTTAATGAATGGTTTTCAATCATCAATTAATGTAATAGCTTGGACACACCAAGCATGACGAGAAGATTTAATTCCCCTTTGGTCTCAAAACAGAAAAAAAAAAGCTGTCAAAAGACTTTCATCTTGTCTTTTTAAAAACGACTTGATCAGCCTTCAAACGGGACACAAAAATGCCAAAATCGTATGTTAGGGCTCAGCCTATCATGCTGACAGTGTCTATTAGTAATTAAAGGCAGAACACGTAGAAGACCCCCGGTCCTTTAAAACACACAAAGAAAAAGCTTGGTGAAATAGGGGCTCTCTCCTCTGCCTCTGGCAAACACACCACATGTTCCTCTGCTCTTTGCGAGGTGGGAAGAGAACATGTCATCTTGTCAGTCCAGGTGATAGATTGATCAAAGGTCGATGTCTGACACTCAGAACTTCATCAGCACTGGATGATATTTCCGGGAGGGGAGGCAGTTTTCAATGCTTACCGGTAATATTACCGCAACCTTTACTACTTCTTCACCTCTCCTCAGTTTCATGCATCTGCTTCAGTATTTATTATTATTTATTTATTTTTTATTTGTACCAAATTTAAATCTTTGATTTTTTTTTTTTTTTTTAAACAAAACCATGTTTTTTGTGTGTGAACAAAAAGAAAGATATAGTGTGACAAATGAATGTGATGTAAGTGCAACTGGTTTGGGTGTTTTTCATGCAGGGGTGCTTGTTATACAAAACCAGCTCCTGAGGAAACAGTGATGACTACAAATTCACAATGTTATACTGAAAAGCCACTGGAACGGATGTGCGTCACAGAATAACGTAGCTTGGGTAACATTATTGCTTTAGAAAGAAGCAATGGGAGAGAAAAAAAGTAATTTTCCATGAAAACTAGATTCTGGTAACAAGAGAACAACATGGTTAAAGCAAGAATAGAACCAATACCAGTATGGATATTGTTGTGCTTCTAACACCACTGCACTGTCCAAATAGTTTAAGCATCATAATGACAAGATTAAGCCAAAGATTCTCCTTTTAGTTTCAAAATGAACTTAAAATGTGATATTTTATTTCAGTTGTATTTCATTACACTCACTGGCCATTTTATTAAAGTACAAAACTACTTGTTAATACTGTAGTGAGTAACTTTTAAATATAAACCGATGTCTGCTTCATTCAAAGCAACGTCATGAGGTCACACAATGATTAAGCCTATCAGCTCTACAGGACCCCCTCTCTGTTTCTCAGTATAGTTTGATTCTGTGTCTCCCACAACTCTCCCACTCCCACTGCACACATTTTATGTCACGACTGAGGAGGCAAGACAGAAGAACAACGACTACATCATGTTAGCAAAGTAGAATGGCTGCTCACAGTTATATGATTGAAATAGCCTGTGAAAAGTTTGAGAAGTGGATTCTCCTGCCAAAAATAAACATGGTCATTCAGAAGGACTGCACAATTATATTGTGGATTGTGGCCTGTTACAAACGTTGTCTTCCAATAATGACACAAGCTACTCCAACAGAATGCAAAACAATGCCTGACCACATGCCAGTATCACAGCTGCTGCGGTTTCCTTCACCAGGCAGCTCCAACTCTCCTGTACAAGTAGCCAAAGTGCAGTAGACTGTAAAATCTAATGTCTTGGTCATGGTCAAGATGACCAGCTGAAGTTTAACTTGAGCATCAGAATGGGAAAAAGGGTGATTTAAATGTTAATGTTTCAGAAACTGGTAATCTACTGGGATTTTCACACACAACCATCTCTAGAATTTACAGAACATATCCAGTGGGCTGCAGAGGCCAGAGGAGAATGACTAAACTGGTTCAAAATATTGCAACAGAAATTCAAATAAAATAAATAGGCAGAAACCATATGCAAAAGACCATAACAAGTCAAACCTTGAAGCAGAGGGGATACAGCAGCAGAAAACCACACACACACACGCGGACATATTATTAGGTACATATACAGTAAGTTTATATTTCATTTGGTGCCTTTGATATTAAAATTTCTGTGTGAAGTACTTAGAATAAAAAGAGTGTGGTATTAACCTGATAGTTCTAATGTAAAACAGTTGACACAGTGAAAGAAAGTAGATAGGATACAGAAACTGGGATGTGCACATCTGAGAAGCCAACATCTTAATATTTCTGACACATCATGAAGACTTGAAAAAACAAACAAACAGGGCAGATGCAAGCAGGTGCAAACACTTCAAATACTCTGGTGTGACAGCTCACAAGGAAAATCAGGACATACAAGCTCACACCCCACACTTGTGACGACACAGTGTCAGATTGGAACAGGGAACTGTAAACTGTGTCTTGAAATGTGGTTGTGCTTTTGTGCAGGGAGTGGGCATTTTACAACACACCAGTTTACACTAAGAAAAGGCTGCAAACATGTTTTTTTTTTTGTTTTTTTTTTTAAAGATATCAGAGATAATAAACTTCAAGGGAAACCTTTGCTGCTTCTGACATCAGATGTACACTGTACTTACGAAAGCGTCCTTTCCAGTCTGCTGCCAGTCGAGCCGATGATCTCCCCCAACGTGCAGAAGGTCTGACCCAGGAAGTCCTTCACAAAGGAGAGGAGACACAGTTCACAATCAATACCACTTAATACAGTGGGTTGCACATGCAGCACCTCATCAGTGGAGCATCAACTGAGACTGGACAACCATGTATGTGTGATATTTTTATATTTATTTATATCAAAGAAGATCCACACGGTCATTGAATGACCGTGTGGTTTTAACTCAGGTTTTAATTATATACATAGCAGGAGTGTATTAGTGTAAAGGGGCTCATCATAGTGAAAATAGAAGAAAAAAACATGTGAAAGCAAATGGTGACATTTGGTGTGCTGTATCTTCTGTGATAGTATAATAATATAATACAATAGAACAAATTTTAACCTTGATAGGAGGTCAGGAAATGTATTATTAATGAGCCTAGTAATCAGATGCCTCCTGCATAATCAGCTGATTATCAAGTAATCCACAGCTAATGTTTGTCGAGAGGTGTGTGTGTGTGTGTGTGTGTGTGTGTGTGTGTGTATGCGTGCGTGCGTGCGTGCGTGCGTGCGTGTGTGTGCGTGTGTGCGTGCGGCAGCTTGGTGTCGTTTACATGTGAATGAATGGTCGTGGAATGGTGCTGTGCTCTGGCTTGGCCTGTAGAACTTAAGTCAGTGGATCAGAACCTATCTGACCTAAAGACAATAAATCCAGGGAAAAAACAAGGTTAAATTTTGTTATACTCATTTAAAGATGGTTCACTTTTTAGTGAAATCAACACAGTAACGTCCACCGCATCCCCTAACCAGTGGACTATTCTTCTCTGGTTCAACTCAGTGCAGTTTCTCAGTCAACAAATGAAGCTGCAGTTGAAAGACTCTTTCTTCAGTCAAAGTCATAGTCTTCTTCATATATTTCTCTCTGCTTTGGCCTCACTAACAACTCAGTACGTTTACATGCACAGTTGAATCGAGCCGTAGTCCGACTAAGACCATCAATTGGACAACTTGCAGAGTCCAAGTATACTGAACATATGGAGGAGAAAATCTATTTATTGGCTGTGTATTGTTGCCGTATGATTTGTACTGCAGTTTATACGTTGTCTCCTTCTACTTCAGGGTCACAGACCGGGGAGGAAATTCTGGTGCAGGTGCAGAACACCAACACCAACTCCAGTCTGACTAAGCTTATACATGCAGGAGAAATCGGACTATGAATCGCATTATCCAGGTCCATGTTAGTATAGACTAAGACTATCATGAAATGTCACTTAAAAAATAGATTATCATCATAAAAACAATCTACAAAATGCTGCGATGCAAGGAAGCAGGTGATAGAGAGGAGGATGTCTGATTGTGTTGTGGGCTCTTGAGACAACAGTCTTGGTCTCACAGAGGAGATCCTCCCTAAATCCAGCCCAGATGTTTGTTATTTATTACTTTCCTTTCCAATCACGTAAGCAGCAGCAGAAAGAGACAGCACAGAAGTGAACCAGCTGTATGTTTCACACAGTGCTTTTTTTTCATGGCCAAGACCAGCTCATAACAAAGAAAGATTAAACATAAGGAGACCTACCTTCTGCTCGTCCAGGCAGGGATGCAGAAAGAAAGGCAGACACAAGTTAGAGGGAAAGCTGGAAAGAGATGATGAAAAATCTTCAAGTTGTAATTAAAAACAGATTGTTTTTATTTCATATGAAACAGAGGTTCTGTCAGATAAAGGCTCTGTAATTTTCCACATTATTTTTTAAAATTATTATTAGACTCATTTTACATAATAGATAATTTTTTAAATGTTACTATCATCAACCCCTGTAGGATGTTAGAAAGTATTTGTTCTCCTTATATAATCGAAATGATTAAATTAAAAAGAGGCTTTTATGATCCCAGAATGAACAACAAGCAGTAAGTAATAAGTTAATACATTACAATGATAATAATAATACACAATATGATTTTTTTTTGTTGTTTCAGCATTTACAACTTTACCCACATACTGTAACATTTCCTCTTCACATTTGTGATTTGAATGCTTATGTGATTAAAAGGTGTGTGGTCATGCTCATGTATGCTAAGATAAAATATAAGTAAATAATCTCAGCCATCTAAAATCCAGCCTTGTTCCAACCTGAGATACTTGAATTATAAATATTGTATTTTAGCCCAATTTGTTATAAAACCATACAGATGGTAGTGGTAAAATTGAAGTAAAAAAAATTATCATCATCCTTGAGGTGTTTCTGACAGACTGACTGACAATTTGCAACAAGCCAATTTACTGCAACACATGAATCATTACGATGTGTTTGGCATAATGGATGAGCCCAACCAAGTTATTCTGGCGCTCAGGGGCTGAAAAGTTTGAAAACTCCGAAACAGTATATGTGAGGTGAGTAAATTGGCATAAATATAATAAAAGTAATTAGCAGGACGCTAGCAGGATTATGAATTCAAGCCTAAAATGTTGTATTCTGTTCATATTAAAGTCGCTGACACACAGTGACAAAATGAGATGTGACGGATTACATCAGAGTGAAAGGAGTTGCTTTTAAAGTACCAGCAAAGCAATGATTTTGTCAGCCCACAGAAAAATCTGCTACTAAGCACCTTGCCAAATTTTAGTAATTAAACAAGTTGCTAAGTGTTTGAATTTTGGTCTCATATCATGTGAAATTCAGCAACTTTCTCTGCTCTGAAACACTGGGGGTCACCACGGTCAACTGGAGCAGCCAAACATACATCGCAGCCTGACAGCAGGAGTCTGCTCTTCTTTCCATTCTGTTCTGCTGTTCTCAGATCTATAGACGCTTTCAAATGAAGTGGCAGAGCTTTTCTTTTGTGCATCCCGGGAAGACACATTTTAGGGACAAAGACATCTCAGCTGGCTGGCAAAACAAAAGGCAGTCGCGTGGGAGCAGGTGCAGTGACGGTTAAAGCGCTGATGAAGCGCGGTGAGTGTTTTTATATCCTTTCAGTGTTTGAGGAGGAGTTATGCTCACAATGGCTCCTGTGCTTTATCGAGCTGTATTTTTAGATGAGCCTTAAAAATCCTGATCACAAGACTAAAGAGAAACAGTTTTCAGTCTTCTTTTCTCCATACTTCTTACACCTACTGTGCGTCTGTCCATCCTGACATACAGATCCCTCCTCAGACTTCCTGCATTTTATTTACATGCATCTTAAATAGTTTTATGAGATACAATGTCAAATAAATGACATTTTGTCAGTTGAATTCACAGCAGGCCTTTGTTTGTGTGTGTGTGTAAGTGTATATTACGATATATGTTCAACTCCTCATGCTTTTTCAACTGCTTCTTATTAGTGTCAGTCCTCCATATACTGTACCATGTCCATCAATAATGGGATCTGCCAAAAACTGCTTACATGTTTTGAAAGGTTGGAGCTTCTCGTATCCACGTTGTACCTGCAATTAAAAAAAAAAACACTTTTCTCATTGCAGTGCAACAGTGAAAATAACAGTTATCTATTGAAATTGTTGTTTTTTAATGTGCATTTTATGAAAGTCATGAGCACAAATAACATTAACATATATAAACCTAATTAATATGTGCAAAAAAAATTACATTTAAAACAGAAAAACACAGAAACTACTGGTCATTTTATTAGTTATACCTTTTCAACTGCTCGTTAATAATAATAGCCAATCACATGACCACCATAAATATGGCCTTCTTAAGTTAACCGAGCATCAGTCATATCAACTACCACATCAATCTCAGGGTTGAGTTAAGCTCTTCAATTTGTCAAAAACAGTAAAGTAAAGTGCCTCTGTTTTTCCTGCAGCATGGGAGACTAACACATAATCAATAAAGCACAAACTGTGTGCAGGTGTAAGCAGGAGTGGACACAAACATCTCAGGAGCAGTAATGGTCAGAAATCCATTGTGAGTGATCTCTGCTGTATTTCTGTAGGCCAAGTGTGAGAGTTTTGTGGTTTGACTGTAATAACAACAAGCAGACTTACAGTACATGAGCTGCACTGAGTGATAAAACATGAATACAACAGAAACTCAGCTTTTTGTCAATTAATCTTACCCAGATAGGTTTGTACAGGATTTGTGTATGACTATATTTTTATTTTAACCGACACAATAGTTTCTGAATTTACACCTATACTAAAACTGATTTAGAAGTTATAAATGAAGTTATTTGGAAACTGAATATAACTGCAGTGAACTGCTTTCGTTTCCTGCTGCTTCCTAGGTTTCATTTCTAATAGATTTGCTACATACACATTGTTGGGTTATAAGGCTTTGAAAAGGGAGGTAAAGCCGGCACAGACTAATGGAACTGATAGAATTGAGAGGTAACGCAAGAGTCACCATCTACATATACTACCGTATGTGGCACTGCATTCTGCCTCAAAAACTGTGTTCGCTACCTTTCACAACAGTCACTCCATAACCTGCTACACTTACTTTCATCACACTACATCTCCATCCACAATCACCACCAGATTTCAAAGTCTCTTTCACCCCCCACACTTGCTCAAGCAACATCCCATTGAACCCCCAGATCAAATTAAATGACTGCACAGAAGGACAAACCCGAGTGCAATGACAAAAAGAGATTCAGAGCAGAGGTGCCAGCTAAGTTGCAAAAATCTAATGACCTTCATTAACAGGACAGGTGGCAGAAATGTGAGTCAGAAATCCGGGTGAAAAAAGTGTTTGAGTTTTGATATACAGTAGAAGTGATTTACATTCACAGTTCTTCAAATCGCTCTCCCTTCTTTCATTTCTTTGTATTCATCAGTGCATGCCACATAAAGAACTTTGAGCACCAGCTTCTATAGTCAGATTATTCTTTTGCCCTTAGACCCAGTTCAGACGAGTGTTTTACATGTCAGGACACGTGAATACCTGCCCTGCCCAGGCATAGTTTATCATAATGTCTTGTTTAGGGCAGCTAATATCATATTATTCCTCTTTCTGCTCTTCTTCGTTCACATTTGGGGTTTTTCTTTTTATATGCGTTTGTATTTGCTTTTCTTGAGGAATGGTTTTAATGTTTTGGGTTTGTGTGTCTGGGGACTGAGATTCACACTTTTGAGCTGCATCGAATCAGAATCTGTACTGGGAGATTT
Source organism: Microchirus variegatus (assembly GCF_963457635.1). NCBI lineage: Eukaryota > Metazoa > Chordata > Actinopteri > Pleuronectiformes > Soleidae > Microchirus > Microchirus variegatus. The sequence continues at coordinate 14,740,840 of NC_139808.1, forward strand.
AGAATGTGCCATCCTCTAAAGCGGAGCCTTCGGAGAACCTGGTTTATTAAAAACTTGCATAACCATTTATTCATGGCATAATATTAAGGCATTTAGAAATATGCACTAAGAGCTTTATGCCTTGCAAAATGTGCAGCAAGGTAATTTCAGCTGAATCATATATTCCCCATGGTGGTGATTAGTGCAGTGGAATCATATTGTTGTTATGCAAAGTTTCGGGCTCCCTGGGTGCCGGCTCTGCAAATCATCATTTTAAAGTACAGATATTATGAAGAAAAAAAACATGCATAATTGTATCAGTACGACTAAAACTACACCTTTAAAATAGTTAGATAGTTGGTTGGTTAGTTAGTTAGACTAACACCCAAGTGCTCTGTGCATACTCCACAGATCCTGTTGTGGGATTTGACCCACAAATAAAAAGATAACAGCCAGAAAAACAAAATGCAAAATGCAGATCAGTGCCTTTTTATACTGATGAGAAAAGTAAATGTATGCTCTGTCAGCGAAAAGAATTAAATATCTAGAAGTTAATTAACGGTAGAGAGACACTGAATGGGTCTTGACTGTCGACATGGTTGTTTTGGTCTTCAATATAATATGTCAACGGGAGAATTCCTGTTGGGCTGTACTGTGGTTGTAACAAATATAAATATACAGCCATAGTCTACTATATAAAAGTGCATTTACCAACTTGTTTTCACATGCTACACAACAGACAATTGATGGTAAAGAGAGATGATGATGAGACTGCTGCTAATTATAATCAAATGTCATGTGATCAACCCGACAACCTTTTTATAGCCTCTGTTGATACGCTTTGGCTCCTCCCATCGCAGCACTTGAACAGATTTAACCCTGATTTAAAGTCTGTTTTCTTAAAATTCACCTCTTACATCTTTGTCCATTTTTCTCAAATCAGTCAAAGATGTACAAGAATTACAGTATTTCCCCGTTTGGCTGTTACAGAGCAGTCTAGTGTTTCTTCTCCATCTCTGAGCACATATGGGAATTTTACTTAGTTTGTATTTACAGCACTTGTGAACTTTTTGAGACACACTGGTGTGACCTTTAGAACTTAGCTCCTAATAACATTCCGAGACAATTAAAAGCATTACAGAGTCTAATGTCTATATAGATTAAAAGTTTTATTCAGGATGTTTAAACAAGTAATGTATACTTTGCAAATTGGCAGGTTTCTGGACTGTAAGGAAAGACACACAGTGATTCATTAATCAGAATGTGAAGGTGGTCATGATGCGATTTACAAATTCAGCTTGCATCACAAACCTTTTTCATTCACGACTGCAGTGCACATACAACACCCGATTGCACACCATTGCATGGTACAATAATGTCTCATTCATTCCTTTAGGCTGCGGAGACAAATTGTAGAACACCAATTACATTTGTCTACAATAACCAATGATTGCAACACCTCCTCTCTCAGTGTGATTTAATTAGCACTAGTGGCTATAGATTTATGCTCTTTAAGGGCAGCTGCAGTGTGTTCCGTTCTCCATTGGACTGGACTGGTGAGTTTTTTTACAAGACCACACTAATACAGGATTGGAAGCTTGGACAGTGTCCTTACTGTTAAATGTGTTTGGATGTTTAAGTCCAGTCTGATGTCCAATCTGCACAAACATAATGTAACTCCCGATCCTGTCCATCGCACACTATCACAACAAACAGCTCACATGGAGGATTTTGTGATTTGTTTGATGAGAAATTAATTGTCATCCTGTTGTTGTGTTGGTGATAATGTTTTCCTGAATGTAACCAGTTGCTTTTTGTGTCTACACCTAATTATAGGTTACTCACTGTATCCAGTGCTAACCACAGTCATGAGCAGGAAATGGTTACTCTTTATTTCCTCACTTTTGACAAAATGTGCCACAGGCAGTTAGAACACTCATTATGTTGATATGCAAAATTTTGGTGGTTGAGCTCACATTGAAGGAAAATACATTTGGCAACATGTGATCCTGGTGACTGGGTTGAGAAGCAAATAATTAGTGAAAGTTGTTCTTTTAGTTTCCTATATTATTATGTCCATAGCACAAAAGTTGGATTGAGTCAACAGAGCAAAACCACAACACCAAATCCAGCTTATTACCATATATAGACTGCAAATAATAAAAATGCTAACGTGGATTAGAGCAGGAGTTTGCCCAGCAACATAGAACATTGAAATTGTTCGAGAAATATAGCAGTAACTACCCACTGTTGATAAACAATGGACACAGCAAAAACAGCGATGTCCAAAGCCTGATGCTCTATTATGGTCTGTATGCACTGTTATGTAGTTTTACTCCATCCCCCCATACACTGTCCTCCTGTTGATGTGTAGTAATCCACTGCTGAAAATATCCCCCAACAAATGTTTCCATCCACTTGAGTGACATCTAACAAAGACTACAGTGCCAATGTGTCACATGATGAGCTGCCTTTGTTGTCACAGTTTAAAAGATCCATCTTTTTCTCCCTCTTCTCCTCCAGACAAAATACTTATACAAGGGAATGGGAAAGTAGTGAGAGACTTTTGGACCCCACTGTACAGCTTCACATTTTTCTATTGTGATTGAGTGAGCTAAAAATAACACGGGTAGGTGGGATTTATTAATAATTCATTTTCTCCACTGGACTGTTCACTTTTATTGGAATCCCCTCTCACAGCTCCACATCAGGAGGACCACAGTTTCCTCCCGGGGCCAAGTACAATCTGTAGCTGGGCCACACCGTAAACTGGCTAAACACCCGTTTTTGTTCTCCCAGTGTGATGTGAAGCTGTGTCTACAACAAAGGAGAGATCAGTTTTTTGTTCTTTTTTTTTAAAAAAAAGGATGTTTCATTCGCATATCTTTGACCAAGAAGAATGTTTTAAAGCCACATTTCAGACAAACTGGAGTTGGGAAATATCTGACCCACTTTAAATAAAGTAACAGGATGCTACTCACAAACTCCAAGAGAAGCAGCTGTCTGATCTTGCATAACAATGGCATAACAAATGGAGGTGCAAACTGGTAAACAACAACCGGAATGCAACTTGCATCAAATGTGTTGGTATTCTACTGAAATAATGCATAACATCATATGATAAAACGTATTTTCCATGCATGTCGCCATAACTTTTCTGCACAGCTTCCAAATATCAGAAAGTAATGAAGTGTTGCACTGACAACACAAACACGTCCAACACGTCACATGGCTGAAGATCTTCTCATTGCCACAAGCATCTGTAGACATGTAAATAATAATAACAATAATAATAGTATCTTCAGGGTTCAGAAAATGTGTTCCTTTGAGAATGATATTAGTTGTTTGGGAACATACTGAAGTTTGTTTACGAGCTTTGAGGGTAGAATTCATACAATTCAGGTCACATGGTATTATTAAAAAAACATGCAGGCGTATTACTACTGATCAATTATCAGTTACTGAATCTCAGCAAGTTAATTACTAGTACTGACCTATTTATTCAACAGCACATTTTGAATGACTGTTATCTTGTTAAAATAATCACGACTAATCTGAGCAGTGTTGGCGCTTTTCCACTAGACAGTTCCAGCACGGCTCGACACGGCAGGTTTTCTTTTCCATTAGTGACAGTACCTGGTTCATGCAACTTTTTTTAGTACCAGCTCTGACGAGATTCCAAGCAAGATGAGCAAATACATTGTGACATCAACAGACTGCAGGCCACTGATTGGTCAGAGTTTCGTCACTGGAAGAGTCATGAGCGCGACGTCCGACACAAGAATCAAACCGAACAATGCCGAATTATTGATCAATTAAAAAGACTTAAAAATCCTGAGAACATGCATTCATTTCCAACATTTAGCAAAGAAATTTCTAAAATCTCAACATTAAACAGGAGTCTGGTGAATTTAGCAACACCACTACCAAAAGCAGCGACCCCTTCCACTGTATTTCAGTTCAGTCAGACAGAGTGCTCTGGGGTCCATTTCACAAAGCAGTTTTAGTGAAAACTCTGAGTCTGTTAACCCTGAAATGAGGGAAACTCTGAGTTTTCCGTTTCACAAAGGGAGGTAAGTCAAACCAGAGAAAGAGGAGTAACTCTAGCCTGTTTCACAGAGAGAGGTAACTTAAGCTCTCGGTCAGTTACCATGGTAACATACTCTATCGGACAGAGTATGTTACATAGCCTCTATGCCATGTATGTGATCCACCGGATCCACCGGATCACCTAACCTGGTCGGGACCAGGTTAGGTGATCCGGTGGATGAAGTGATCCGGTGGATGAAGGTGCAGCATTACTGCGCAGAGAATTAAATATTCGTCGGGAGATGATTATCAAACCGCGCATAGATGTTCTTGCATTTCCACACACTTATCTTTTCGTTTCACGTCACAGTCCATCATTTACATACACAACCTAATCTGTCCTTACATTTCCAACATTAGCAACCGAAGTCATGCCCTCACATCCCAGCAGATATTGTGTTGCGCTGCGTCTCTTTGTAAAGAGGAGTTTTTTTTAATACAAAGTCGGAGATGCAGAAAACTTGAGCATGATATAATTGAGAAGTAATTTATGTGTGTGAAAACAGCATTATGTTGGTGATAAAACAACTGTACACAAACAGCCACTTCATATTTACTTTACAATGTAAAACATGATCAAAATGACTTACCCCCATGAGATTATGCCGAGGTCTTTATTTATTAATAAATCGCTGGCCTTCAGTTAAGCCGCAATACAATGGGTACAAAATCACCCAAAACGTGTGTGTGTGTTTTTGTCTTCACGATGCTGCTTTTAAGTAATTGCCCCTACTGGGACTAATAAAGTTGTTTGATTTGAACTGAACTGAATTGAAATATACAGTTGAACTGTTGTAATAATTGTTTGTTCTATTTATATTCATCCCTCGACACTCCTCCACATGTATTCCTCAGTAAATCCAGGATTGCCAGAGTGTTTGTTTTATTTTAATACAGCATCTCATTTAAGATGAAAATTAATTATTTTACACATAGTATTAACATTTGTAAGTCGGCTCGTGAAACGACAGGTTAATCACAAACCAGAATCTCTTTGTGAATGCTAATACAGAGGAGAGTGTGACCTTGAATAACTGCTTTACATGCAAACTGGTCAGGGGTGAAAAAGGTGAGAAGGGTGTGTAAGGTAATCTTTGATTTAGACATCTTCAGATGTTTGCTCATGGAAAATAATATGGATTTGTGCCATCCTGTGAATATTCATCATTCAGCTTTATTCTTATAGGGCAAATATATTTGGGGAAATGCGCCTAAAGCTGCGGTGCAGTTAATTAGATTGCATTATTTCCTTCTTAGTATAATTTGGAGTTCCTCAACAATTACTAATAGATTTTCTGTGTAAAGGACCATGATTCAGGCAGAGTCTGTAAACCAGTGATGCACAGCATTGAAAGAAGGGAAAGTGTGTGTTATGCAATTTTCTGTGTGTGTGTGTGTTATATTTTGCACTAGTTAATAATTTAGCATTAATGATTTATTTTGTCAGGAGATTAAGACTCCACACTAAGCTGGGCGTCTGTTGTCCCAGGGGAGAAGAGCTTCAAACTCAGCGCTGTGTGGAATGGAAAAAAAGTTGGACTTGATTTTCTAATATCTCAGTTTCATTTCCAGCTTCTTTTTCATCCAACCCTCCATCTTCTATCGCTTTATCCTCCACTTAAGGGGGTGCTGTGCCAATCTCAGCTGACATAGGACACACCATGGACCGGTCAGCAGTCCATCAAAGGGCCACACACAACAAACAAACCATCCATTCTCACACCTACGGACAATTTAGCGTGTCCAGTTTGCCTAATACCCAAATCTGCATGTTTTGGACTGCAGGAGGAAACCAGAGAAACAAAAGAAAGCCCACGCACAAACAGGGAGAACATGCAAACTCCATGCAGAAAGCCCCTTGTTCCGACCGGGTCACTAAACCCGGGTCTTCTTGCTGCAAAGGCAAGATTGCTAACCAATACATTTCATCTTCTTTTTCATCTCTCTAATATAAAACATGAAACTAATTAAGCCTGGACTAACACTATATAGCAAAGTTCATTTTTACAAACACGGGTGGTGACTTAACAGATAATCACAGGAGACGATGCTGAACTGCTGTAGCTGGTGAACTAACAGCAGTTACAGTTGTGACGGCCCTCTGCTGTGGCCTGCGTTGTGTGTTTGTGTGTCCCTCCCTTTCTGTCTGCAGGTATCTCAGTGGGCGGGGCTTGAAACCAGGAGCACCTGGCCAGTCTCCTGGAAGTTTTAAAAGCAGACCGTCTCAGTCGTTCTCGTTCTCTCACACCAGAAGGACCTGGTTATCCTCCGGGGTCATTGTATTGTTTTGTTGGCTGCGGCCTGGTTTTTACACCTTACAACACCCTGCATTCATCACTCACACGCATCCATCGGCAGACACACTGATAACCAAACATTCACACTTCATGGCATTATTTGATTTGTGCACTTTATTTAAATAAATATTGTTAATTGTTACTTTACCCGCGTCTCACTATCTTTTGTCATGGCTTTTTGAGCCGGTCGTGACAAAGTGGGGGCTCGTCCATACGCGATTTAACTCGTGTTTTCATTCATGCCTTTATGAGCGGTAGATTTATCAATGGACTCGTCAGCTGTTGCTGAGCGAGTGACGTCAGCGTTGGTAGTACTACGAGGCTTTGTGTAGCGATCTGCGCTTTGAGTAGCGACGTTTTGGGTCTGTTTCATCGAGTGAGATGTGTGTAAGTTGTTTGTATTAAATTGTTGGTAAAGTTATTAGTTAAACTGAAGGTGAAGTGAATGTTGGCTGGTGTTCACATCGTAACGGAGCCATTTTCCCCTGGTAGGTTGTAGCAGCGTTGCTCCTTTGGGCTTCGCTGGGTTTGTTTTTTTCGATAGTGCTGCGGTGCTAGCGGTTAGAGCTTGTCTCGGGAGCATGTCCGTGGTTGTGGGATTGTTGCCAGAAACTGGTCGCTTTCCTAGGCCAGCGGTCTCTAGTGCGTAAATACCCGCCGCAAAGCCGCATGAAGACTAGGTGAGTCAGTTTATGTAGTTTCGGTTAGGCAGTCTAGTTAGTGGGGATTATTCGCTCCGACTGAGGTCCTTTCGGGCCGCGTGATCACTAAGCTGTCATTCGTTTTTCCTGGTGTTGAGGTGTAACTTTTGGGCTTGTCTCTGAACTGTGTGACTTTTTTGATGTCTGAGGTGGACGAGTTTGTTAAAGCTCCAGCGGAGGAGTTGTTAGATAAGTGCACGAAGGAACAGTTACTGAAAATAGCAGATCATTATGATATTGAGATCTCTGATAAACGGTTAAAGGATACTGTTAAAAGTATTCTGCGCGCTAATCTGAGTGATATGGGTGTATTGATAAGCGGTGCGCAACCTCTTGGCTTAGCCAAGGCGGAGAGTTTGGCTCCGCCGGTGGTTACGGTTGGTGGGCCGAGTAATCTCACATTTGAGCAACAGAGAGAATTGTTGTTGTTGCAGTTGGATCATGATAAAATGATAAAAGAGGCTGAGAGGCAGATGGCATTGGACAGGCTCCGCTTCCAAACGGAGCAAACGAAGCTGTCTTTGGAGCAGTCCCGGCTTGAGTTGTTAAAAGGTGGAAGCCCTGTTTCTGGCGCTTCGGGAGAACAGGAGAATTCCTCTATTAATCCCGGGGGCGGGGGTGTCTGTTTTGACATGCTTGGCAACTTGAGGCTGCTTCCGAAATTTAATGAAAAGGATCCGGAAACTTTTTTTTCTCTATTTGAACGTGTGGCTGAATCGAGAAAGTGGCCGGAGTCTGCGCGCACAGTAATGTTACAATGTGTTTTAACTGGGAAAGCTCAGGAAGCCTATTCATCTCTGTCCTTTGTTGACAGCCAGAGTTATTCGGTGGTGAAGTCCGCTGTTCTCAAGGTCTATGAGCGGGTCCCCGAAGCTTACCGTCAACGTTTTCGGATGTGGCGGAAAGCTGAGAATCAGACGCACCTGGAGTTTGCGCGCGACCTGTCGGTTCATTTTACGCGCTGGTGCTCTGCCCTGGAGGTAAAGACTTTTGAAGATTTATGTGATCTGATAGTGTTGGAGCAATTTAAGAATTCTATTCCTGATAATATTGCGAACCACATCGGCGATCAAAAAGTGAAGACTGCCATAAGAGCGGCTGCGCTGGCAGATGACTATGTCCTGACGCACAGGCGTGCGTTTGGAGAAGGGCGCGCTCGCGGCTCTGGTTCTATTGAGAGTGCCGGGGTGAGTGATGCGTTTCCTTCTGTTTATCCGTCTAGATCTGATGGGAGGTTTCGTGGCCTGAGAGGTCCTGAGAAGATATGCAACTTCTGTCATAAGAAAGGTCACTGGAAAGCTGATTGTTATATTTTAAAAGCTAAAGCCAAACAGCCCGTGACGCATGTGAAAGGTGCTTGTGTAGCGATGTCGGCACCCGAGGTGCATGGAGTTCGTTTGAATAAGGGGATATTGCAGCGAGATGTTGCAGCTGGTGAGCTAGATGCTTTTTTACCTTTTGTGTCTAGTGGATTTGTCTCTTTACTGGGAAGTGAGGAGAAGGTGCCAGTTAAAATTCTGCGTGACACTGCTGCATTTGATTCTTTTATTCAGGCTTCCGTGTTGCCTTTTTCAGACAAGAGTGATACAGGGTTCACTGTTCCTGTGCGGGGGGTTGGCATGCGGGTGTTGCAGGTTCCGCTGCATAACATCCAGTTATTCTCAGATCTCGTTCAGGGTCAGGTGGCAGTTGGCTTACGTCCAGCACTGCCTATTGAGGGCATTACGCTCATTTTGGGTAATGGTGTAGCGGGGTCCCGCGTTTGGGCTAATGGTTCACCGCCGCCTCTTGTTGTTTCCTCTCTCCCCTTGATCAGTAAACATCCGGACGAATGTGAACTGAATTTTCCGGAGGTTTTCACAGCCTGCGCGGTGACGCGCGCCATGGCGCATACTGATGCTGCTGCTCACGTCCAGAAGTCGAAAGGTGCGAAGCACGACGCGTCGGAGCTGATTGCATTTTCTATGTCTGATGTTCCCCTCTCAGTTTCGTTGGAGGACCTGAAGACAGAACAGCAAGCTGATCCTTCCTTAGCTGCTCTTTTTGAGCAGGTGCTTCCGCCAGAAGACGTGAGTGAGAATTCTCGGGGCTATGTTGTTGATAACAATATTCTTTTGAGAAAATGGGTTTCCCACTGTGATGATTTTGTTGCTGACCCGGTTTTCCAGGTCGTGGTGCCATTTAAGTTTAGGGACGCTGTACTGAGGTTGGCGCATAATGATGCTGGCCATTGGGGGGTCAGGAAAACTTATGACCAGGTCTTGCGACATTTTTTCTGGCCGCGTCTGAAGCGGGATGTTGCGAAATACATCAAAACCTGTCATACGTGCCAACTTACAGGTAAACCTAACCAGGGAATAGCACCCGCACCTTTGTTCCCTATTCCAGCCGTCAGTCAGCCTTTTGAACACTTGATCATCGATTGTGTGGGGCCGTTGCCTCCTTCCCGGTCTGGTGCTGTGTACCTTCTCACTGTAATGTGTCAGACGACGCGCTATCCCGCTGCATATCCATTACGCACGATAACTGCGCGGTCTGTTGTGCGCGCACTCAGCCAGTTCATTTCGGTTTTTGGGATTCCGAAAGTTATTCAATCAGATCAAGGCTCCAATTTCTCATCCCATTTATTTTACCAAGTCTTGAAACAGTTGCACGTAAAACATAACAAAGCGTCCGCGTACCATGCGCAGAGCCAGGGGGCCCTTGAACGGTTCCACCAGACGCTGAAATCACTGCTGCGTTCATACTGTACTGAGATGGAGGGGGATTGGGAAGAGGGTCTGCCCTGGTTGTTGTTGGCTGCTCGGGGGGTTACACAGGAGAGTACCGGTTTTAGTCCAAATGATTTAGTGTTTGGACACACAGTGCGCGGGCCGCTGTCTCTGCTTGGTGATCAGTGGAAGGAAACGGAGATTCCAAAAAACTTGATTGATTATGTAAACGGGTTTCGCCATCGACTATATGCAGCGGGCGTGCTAGCCAATCAGAACTTGTCATCTGCACAGTATAAAATGAAGCGAGTGTTTGATCGGCGTGCTGAGAAAAAAGTGTTTAGTGTGGGGGACCTGGTTTTAGCGTTGTTGCCAATAATCACTTCTCCATTGCAAGCTAAGTTTTTAGGTCCCTATGAGGTGGTGAAACAGGTGTCTGAGCTGAACTACATCATTTCCACCCCTGAGCGCAGAAAAAAGACTCAGATGTGTCATGTAAATCTGCTGAAGCCTTATTATGCTCGTGATTCTCCTGACTCTCATACCATGCAGGCTCCGATCTCGTCGGAGGGCCCACAGCCGTTTTGTTCAGCAGGTAGGGTGTCCACTGTCCATGTCCCTCAGATTGTGGCAGCTGAGGTGGAGGATGGTTTGCCAGTTTTGGACCCCACTCTGGTGCAGGGTCGTCTGAAGAATTCAGAGTCCTTGTGTAATTTACCTGTGTTGCTTGGTCATCTGTCAGAGTCCCAACAGGCAGATTTATCAGAGGCAATTGAAATGTATCCTTGTTTGTTTGGTGACACACCCACACGGACACATTTAATAGAGCACGATATAGATGTTGGGGATGCCCAGCCTATAACACAGAGGTTTTATCGTGTTAACCCTGAAAAGCGTAAATGCCTGGAAACTGAAGTACAGTACATGTTGGATCATGGAATTGCTGAGCCGTCCTCCTCAAGTTGGGCTTCGCCTTGCATCCTAGTTCCTAAGCCCGATAACACATTTAGGTTCTGTACTGACTTTCGTAAAGTTAATGCTGTCACTCGGCCTGACTCCTTTCCGCTTCCTCGTATGGAAGATTGTATCGATCTGGTGGGACAGGCAACATTTGTCAGTAAGTTTGATTTGTTAAAAGGTTATTGGCAGGTTCCTTTGTCTCAGCGGGCACGTGACATTTCAGCATTCATAACGTCAAATGGTCTGTTTTCATACCAAGTCATGCCTTTTGGGTTGCGGAATGCTCCTGCAACCTTTCAGAGGTTGATGACAAACATTTTAGGTGACCTAGAGGGGTGTGCTGTGTATCTCGATGACGTGGTTGTGTTCTCTGACACATGGTCTCAACATCTGGAGCGCATCCAGGCCCTGTTCAGCCGCCTGGCCGAGGCACGACTCACCATTAACCTTGCGAAGTGTGAGTTTGCGAGGGCAACGGTGACTTATCTGGGTCGAGTGGTTGGACGGGGTACTGTCCGTCCTCTAAAGGAAAAAGTTCAAGCAGTCGCCTGTTATCCTGTACCGGTTACAAAGAAAGAGTTGATGCGTTTTCTCGGTTTAGTGGGCTACTACAGGAGCTTCTGCAGGAACTTCTCTGAAGTAGTTGCGCCACTTACTGATTTGTTGAAGGCAAAAGTAACATTTGTCTGGTCCCCTATGTGTCAGCAGGCTTTTGATCGAGTGAAAATGTTGATGTGTGATGCTCCGGTTCTTGCAGCCCCACGGTTCGATCGTCTGTTCTCCTTGCAGGTGGACGCCAGCCATGTCGGGGCAGGAGCTGTTCTCCTGCAGGAGGACGACGTTGGTGTTGCAAAGCCTTTAAGTTTCTTTTCGAAAAAGTTCAATTCTTATCAGCTCAATTACTCGACCATAGAAAAGGAAGCACTGGCCTTGGTGTGGGCTTTAAAACACTTTGATGTCTATGTGGGTTCTGGTGTTGTGCCTGTGGTGGTCTACACCGACCACAATCCCTTAACCTTTCTCAATTCGCTTAAAGGTCCCAACCATAGATTAATCCGGTGGTCTCTGTTATTACAGTCCTACTGGTTAGACATTCGGCACATTAAAGGCTCTGACAATGTGGTTGCAGACGCGTTGTCCAGAGCACCTTGTCAGTAAAATTTCCAATGTTTAACTTAAGCTGGAGGTGTGTTTGCCTCTTGGTGTCCCTGTCTCTCCTTTCCTCTCTTAAAATTGCTTCCTTGGTACCAGGTTGCGGAAGGGTATGGTGATGGTGAGGAGCACCAGTGGTGAATAACATTCAGCAGGTAAAACAAAACTTAGTTCACTGGTGAAGCGTTGAGCCCAATGGTAATATATATATATATATATGTATAAATTATATGCACTGATTGTTTGAAATGTGTTGCACTATTATTCAAGATGGTGAAAGATGGGTAATAGTGTCTTTTATTAATATAGTCTTTGTGGCGCTGAGGTCGGGCCACCTTCTTATGGAGGGGGGTGTGACGGCCCTCTGCTGTGGCCTGCGTTGTGTGTTTGTGTGTCCCTCCCTTTCTGTCTGCAGGTATCTCAGTGGGCGGGGCTTGAAACCAGGAGCACCTGGCCAGTCTCCTGGAAGTTTTAAAAGCAGACCGTCTCAGTCGTTCTCGTTCTCTCACACCAGAAGGACCTGGTTATCCTCCGGGGTCATTGTATTGTTTTGTTGGCTGCGGCCTGGTTTTTACACCTTACAACACCCTGCATTCATCACTCACACGCATCCATCGGCAGACACACTGATAACCAAACATTCACACTTCATGGCATTATTTGATTTGTGCACTTTATTTAAATAAATATTGTTAATTGTTACTTTACCCGCGTCTCACTATCTTTTGTCATGGCTTTTTGAGCCGGTCGTGACACAGTTTACACCCCATTCCCACTGGTCCAAAAGACTCTATAATCCCAGTTTTAAAGTTTTTAATTGGCATTCACTCCTGTGTCAAAAGACAAAACACATGGATTTTTACTGGCTTTAGCTCAGATCAGAATTAGTACTGCAAGGTGAACACATCAATTTCCTCTCCATCTACTTCATTTGTGGCAGAGATTGAATTGTGCCCTTATCCGTCAAGTTTCAAAATATAAAAAAAACTAATTAGCGAGTTCCATACTGATCATAATATATCTAATGATCAGTTGATCAGCTCCATCATTATTCTGAAGACTTGGAGTTAGACAGTGTTTCATGGACAGACTGACCGATATAGATAAAGATATCCTGGGTATTTTTATAAGCGTAGTTACCAGGTGATAACTTCAAATTGGATGTCCAAGTTAACAATCTTTGGATTATACTTCCAATCACTGTGAAGCTTATAATTGACAGATGTGGTCAGACTGCAGCTCCTGTACGTATGGATTGAAGATTGGGATTGGTTTAATCAATGCCTCTGCCTTGAGTTTTTGATTTTAACGGATAACGACCACACAGTGATTGTGTCTTTGGCCTCTTCCTCTGCCTGACCACATACCGAGGCTCTTCTTTGAACTCACTGTGAGGGCATCGATCTCTGTGTGTGGAAATAAGGAGGTGGACGAGGCTGAAGTTTTCCCCTCCGTTCTGCATTTGTCTACCTGCAGTCTGATTTGTGACTCACTGAACATAAAGTGCTTGAACAGAAACAGAGAAATGTACAGACGTGTGAATAAACAACACCAAATGTACCGTTTCGTCCTCACTTGCACTCTCACAAAGTGTGATATATGTATTTAATTTCAGACCTGCACCAATGTCTGGATAGAAGAATGAATTAATTTGTCTGTAGGGGCTGCATGCAACTACATAAATGTCTGCAAATGCTCCAGGTATTCTCTGGAACTTTTCCTGACAGCTTCCTAGTTGGATCCTGAGCTCTCATGTCATATCTCCAAACAATATGTGAGCCAATGTTTGAATAAAAGCAGGATAAGTACAGGATTTTTTACAGTGAGTGTGTGATGAACTGGAAATGTTCCCACTTACACATCAAAGCGGAGGTTCTGTTTCTCCTCGAAGAAGTAATCAAGGACAAACTTCCTCACAAAGTCTGGATTCAACGTGTTATCGATCACCTCGGTCCGACCAAACTGGAAGAAAGAGAGAGGAAGGGACAGTTAACACCATGCAGATCAATGTGTTCATTTAGCGAGAGGAAAACACAACAGATTCCAGACAGTAAGTCTCCATGTTATCGTCTTTGCAGGTTTAAAAGTTCTTACTTGGTAAATGTGCAAAAAAATGTAGGGAACCTTCAACCTTTACCAACCAGACTTTACCTGACCAAGAAAAGGTTTAAAGTAGTCGTCATGTCATGATTTAAATTGTATATACTTTCTAGTCTTAGTGGCCACTCAAAGTCCTTTAGATTAAAGTTTTACATATACCCAGTCAAATATACATTCATACAGTGCTTCTACACTGTTTCACCCAGTTACTGACCGATATAAACATAAACTATTACTTTTAGATTAGATTTGCTAAATTTTCTGGGAAACGGTTTACTAAAATCATATAATACAATAATACAAAATTAGAATTATTGTTAGTGAAATATGAATCCAATTGTATGTTGTTTAGGAGCTTTTAGTGTCCACCTTTGTTGTAATCAGGATAACCCATACACTAATACAATGCAGATATGACACACCGTTTACCTGGCAGCAGCTACACAACAGCCTCCACACGTCTGTTCAAGTTTGACGAGCAGGTTGCAGTTGCAGACAGAAAGATTCAAACTTTCTGCCACTGCTGTACTGCTGGCAGCTGCCAAACTGCCCAGCAGTCACAACCACAGTCCCACTGCTCCTCACAGCACAGCACATAAGTGTCTGCTCGTTGGCTTCACAGTGAAAGAGTGCACAGGTAAAGCACAGAGAGGCTCATCATTTTCTCAGTGGAAAGTCTGTGCTCCTGCACCATGATGTTTTGATCCAGCAGTGAGAATATGTTATGGGATGACCATTCAGTAGGTTTTGTTTAATAATTAGACAAAGCATCTACCAGGGAGACGTAGATGTTTCAGAAAACATTGGAGACGATTAATTATTGCATTCCTTTTAAAGCTGAGTGTGTAAGTGCAAAAACGTTATCAACAGCAGGCTTCACTTTGGAAAAAAATACAAGAGATGCATCCAAACACCTCCAGTCAGTCCTCTACTCAAAGCTCCACCTCCAAAACATGGGAAGTTGTCTGTGTTTCCATCATGATATGATAAGATTTGGAACAGTGAAGCCCTGGGTCAGTGCCAATGAATGGAATGGTTGGGGCTGGTTATTTTGGTACTATACCTAATGGGAACACAGAGGCTTTACTTCAGCATTTTGCTCGCTTGCTAACTCCTGGCTATCTTCTCTGCATCAGAGGTGTACAAACTCTCCAGCTTGTCATGAACACTCTGTGAGAGCAGAGGCAGCAGTTATACCTGCAGGCAAATACAGTAGTTAACCCATGGATTGGATGGGGTCATAAAACTGTACTGCATATTTCACAATAAATGCATGTGAGTGAGATAATGCAAAATTAATGAAGAAAATATGAACGTGTAGTGAAATCTAAGCATGGGCGCGGGTCTTTAAATCGAAGAAAATAATTGAGGAAGCAGGATAATTTGTATGTGCAGAAGATGTTTCAGATAGATATGCCAGCCCATCATTCCATGTAATCTGAATACAATGATTAGTTGTGTTTGTTAAAAGTAACAACTTTATTTAGTGATGGCTATGAGGACATGGAGAGGAATTCAACAAATTTAATGTCTTTAGTGCCATCATCACATGGGTCCTTTGCATAGTAATGATTTTAAAATGTTTTAGCAAAGGGGTTAAATTAATGATCTGTTCAGTTCATGCAAGTAAATAAATAAATGGGGCCACATTTCAACCATAATTATGATTAGTATAACTATCTAATACAAGCAGCTTAAGCCATAATCTGGTCAGAGAGAACTGTATTGTTTCTCAAATTTATGATCAAAGTATGAATTTCCATTTCATAAGAGAAAACTTTAATAACTCATGTCAATTTCTTAACTATGCAGAGGCAGTACTCTTATTAATGTGTTTAACCTTTCTCCACCATAGGCAATTTAACGCAATAAACCTGACAGCCACAGTTTTCCAATCAGTTGGTCCTGCCTTCTTTTAAAGGTTGTGTAAAGCAAATGCACAGAATCACAGGACACCGGAGTAAAGAATTACAGAGTAAAGCCTGGAAACAGTTTTTCTCCAGTTTTCTGTTCAGGATTGAAACACTGGAGCCATAGTTACTATATAAAAACCCTTGGTATCACTTTATTTGAGTTGTCCAATGTTGAATCTCTACCCAGAAATCCAGTATCATCTCAACAGATGATCAGTTGACACTATAGGATAGTTGAATTTCAACAGATAAGTAACTTATGCCAACTAAAATCATAATGTGAACAGATCATCAACTTAGGTTTTATCATAACTATTAACTTTTAGAAGTAGATAGTCAACTAATAAGATGCTAACACTATCTACAGAGAAGTAGTTAAATGCTGGTTACTATCCCTGCAAAAACAGTATTTCTAGTTAAAAGGCACTTTTGTGCAGGGTTATGGTAAGAATCTGTAGACCAACACTTGATAGTTCATTGTACGTCACTTATCAGTCGACTAAGTGTCAACGGATTATCTGTTGATGTGACACTGATACCATATAGATATAGATATATATATATAGATATATATATATATATATATATATAGATATATATTAGTATCTATAGAATAGATACTAATAGAAAGTCAACAATGTACAATCAAAAGTGTTACCCTCAACGATTTATTGTGATTTACTGAGATGTCTTCTTCCCACAAATGTGTCTTCCCTGGATGCAAAACCCCATTGAAAAGCTCTGCTACTTTATTTAAAATTGAGATGAGGAAGTAAAGAACAGAGCGAAGAGCAGACTCCTGCTGTGAGGCAGCAGGTACCACTGAGAGAGAGACTGTCGCTAAACAGCTCTGTGTTTGTGTTCATTATGTCGTTAAACTGCGACCAAAACAGTGAGAAAATTGTGTACATGTTAGTTTATTGGCACATTAACATATCCCATACAAACTCTTTGGTCCACACTAAACAAACATATGTGTGTTCAGCTCCTCCAGTGGACACTGGATTTGACACCTAATTATTTAATCTTCAATCATCATTAAACACAATTAAAATCCTAAATATTTCAAACTTAAAATCACACTTCACTCTACTCCGTCCTGTAGAGCATCCATATTTGTTGCAGACTTTCTAACAGATGGTCAGAAACATGAGTTAGAGAACAGGAAGTGCAAAGAATATTAGTCCATCAAGCTTCAACCAATTATTTTACCAAATTGAAGTTATTTATTTCATTGTACAAATATTATGCCACTGCAGGGATAAAACGCGTAGGTGGAGGAATTATATTTTCATGTTCTCCGTCTGTCTCATGAATGTGAAACCTACTTCAGGGAATTTCTTTAAATTTGGCAGAAATGTTTGCTTGGAATCAAAGACGGACAGCTCGGATTTTGAAATTCAAAAGGTCAGGATAACTGTGACAACATAATCTGACAAAATACATCTTTCTATTGAATGCTTTCAAAATCTTCACAAACAATAACTGTGTACAGAGAGAAGAATACGACCTCAAAGCAATAATTCTAGCTGCACTTGGCCAAGACAATATAGTACCTCTTCAACATGGGCGGAGTCATCAAGGCCCGGCTCCATGAAACTGCTGTGACTTCATAAACGTGACACACCAACTAGTGACCAGTGACTTGTAAAGCAGTTGTTTCAGTCTAACTGAATCATTAGAATCAGTTAATTAAAAAGATTTGTTCACAGAATCGTTCAGTACTTTCTGCATGACCGGAGCACAGACGCCGTCTGACACAGTCACTGAACTGAAATACAGCGTCAGGGTTTGTGATGCGGCTCGCTGCTCACGATTGCAGGCTTTCAGCAGTGCTGTCGCTAAATACACCAGACTCCTCTGTTAAACATTGAGTTAAATATTGATTAATGCACATTTTTTCTTTTTAATTGATCTACAGTTTGGCACCACCAGAGCAGGTACTAAAATAAGTACCAGTTACTATGGAAATAAATATCTAATGGAATAGCAAAATAACTGTGCCGTGCACAACTCGTTTCAGGGTCAAGTGCAAACCACAAACTCCAATTCAAATCTGCCAAGGGACCTTTGTTAATCATTTCCTTTCGCCTCTACCTCAGTGATAAAGAAAATAATCTGATGTATAATTAACTGCATAGTCTCTATCCAATACTATCATACTATCCAAGTGCACCTTTGAAAGGGTAAAATAACTTGCAGTATATACTGTAATAAATATGTTGAATATAATATGCATCGACAGACCATCATAACTTTCCACTTCAAAAGGAAATCAAAAATGCTATACTCTGTGGATGATAGGAGAACCATTCATTTTTCATGCATGCTTACAGTTATACTATTCAGGGTCATGGCTAACAGGAGAATATCACAGCAACTCTGTGTTTCCAGTTGCACTCATTTGAATGTCTTTAGATAAAAGAGGAGAACCTAGAGGAAATCCACAGTGGCAGAATCACAGGTAGCACAAATCTTTATCCAAACTGTGTTCTCTACCTCCAGGTCGAAATGTGTGTGTGTTCTAAATGAAGCAGTGTTGAAGCTTCGAGGCCAGTACCTGTACATGCACTCTTGATCTGTCTAAGTTGAGACTTTTTAAACCATTATGGAAATGTGCAATCAGAACAATTCCCATCGGCAGAGCAGGAGGGCTTTAATCAAGGACAGACCCGGCAGAGGTTGATGAGCAGGCCTGTGGACTTTGTTGGATTTAGCATTTTTCAATTTTGAATATGTGAGCTGCAGGGGGGATTTCCTCCCTCTCACTCTCCACTGCTGTTCTCCTGTATTTCCTTTGAGAACTACTGGGCATTTTGGAAATTAAAATTTTGAGTCGGCAAACATGTTGCAGTGTGTTACTACCTTGTCCCAATAACATAGTTGATGACTATGGTGATTTGAATCATGAAGCGCACTCCTCAGCTCACTCCTTTACATTAACACTACATTCTAGACACTTTTATGCACAATAAATTACAAAAGACATACTCTGCCTGCACAGCAGTCAGGTACAATTAAGGTGTCTTAAGTGTCTTGTCTTGCCCAGCGAAACATCAAGACATAGGCTGGCTTTACACGGCAACGATCTGAACACAAACCGCAAAAGTGGCGTTGCGTTCCCACTATTTATTTCGCGTTTAGACGAGCGTATTTGGATGGAAATCTGCATGCACACGGTGACGCAAAAGTGTGTGAAATTTGATGTAGTATACATGCCAGGTGGCTAGGTGGCACTGTGAAGCACTTGCATATAACAACACCAGCTGAAACGTCCTTCTACTTCTCTCTAGTAGCGCTGAGTAGCCCACAGTCGAAAACCAAAACATTAACTCGCTGTAATTGCTGAAATGACTCCTGGATAGGTATCAGAGCAGCTAAGGCAACTTGAATGTCCGACTGATGGATAATAATTCGACATGTTTGTTGTTGTTTGGCTGTACTGCACATGGATCTGACGTCAACACGTACAGGAGGATAGCCAGCGTGAGCAGCTCAGAGAACACATTTGCGTTTTCAACCCTTTACACGGGAACACGACAGCGGAGCGTTTTTAAGATTTCCACTCTGGAGGGGGTGGGTTCATTTTTTTGCGTTTTTAAGCCCCAAAGACGCATGAACCCGCACAACTGCAGGTAATCACAGGTAATCACTTCAATTATGTGTCGTCTATTTAGATTTAAAGCGGACCTAGAACGGAAGTTCCAATTAACGCTGTTTTGATTCACACATCCGGTTGCGTACATTTTACAGCAGAAGAAGAAGAACGTCCGTAGTGGAGGTGTTTTGCTTGCAACAGTGTCTTCTGACTCTGGGAAAGGTGAAAGGTGTAAAGGGAGTCGTGACAAAGCTATTTTTAACCATTGTTGAAACAATGTTTAGGTAATGAGTAGCAGTGCATCCACCGTTCCAGAGGGGGAGCTGCGCTTCTTAGAGACAACACATTCTGTCTTCTGGGGGTGAGATTTCAGTCTGAAACAGCATGACTGACGAGAGCTTCAGTGAGGAGAGATTTTTTATCGGCTCGTTTCCAGCAATTAGGAGGTTTTTGACCATAAAAACAAGTTAATGTATGTAAGTAGACCTCCATAACTAACATATATGTGCAACAGGAGCCGCTTTAAAGGTGTCAGGAAAGAAGCAGAAAACTATTTTTCACTCTGGACAACAACCTCAGCGCAGTTATTGTCTGTGAGTTACACAGAGTCATTTCATCCACTGTTCACATCTAAATATTGATTAGTGGAGCTTCAGATATTAAAAGTACATGAAAACAAACCCAATGAGAGTTTACATTTTCCCTTTATCTGAGAAGCCCCTGGTGGCTACAAAGCCCAAAGCAGCTGTTTAGTTTGTTTATGCCTGCGGCCAACTCTGTGCCTTTTTTCCATTAACCTGTAGCACAGGAGATTACTTTTCCTATAAACAGTCATTATACTCTATTTAAGCTCAA
This sequence comes from Microchirus variegatus, assembly GCF_963457635.1. Taxonomy (NCBI): domain Eukaryota; kingdom Metazoa; phylum Chordata; class Actinopteri; order Pleuronectiformes; family Soleidae; genus Microchirus; species Microchirus variegatus. The sequence goes on from NC_139808.1 coordinate 14,761,195, forward strand.
TTTTGCCATTGTATTTCCAACACTTCAGTTCCTTCTCTAATAGTTTTCTGTGGACATAGAGTGCACTGAACAAAACTGCAAACTTAAACAGATTTTCCAGACAGAAAAAGCGTCATTATGTATTTTTTAAACAGGATAATGTCTCCTAGTCACTTAAAAGACACTGATCATGTTCATTTATAACAAAGGAAAGATTGAAATGATTAGATTTGGGAAAAGTATTATAAGCACATACTCTTTCTACAAAACTAAAAAGTCAATATTTCTAAAAATAAACTTGAAGAGGGGAGAATTATGTGTGGGGTTTCTGACAGATGGAGTATGAGAGGGTTTTTTTAATGACAAAAGATACAACAGATGAGCTGCCTCCCTGTCTCTTTCTCTCTCTCACACACACACACACACACACACACACACACACACACACACACACACACACACACACACACACACACACACACACACACACACACACACACACACACACACACACACACAATGCATCTATTAAAAGGCACTTTCTTAGATGTTTTCTTTTGTTGAGGAAGTTTTTTTTCTATGCACTTTTTGTGTCTGTCACCCATCCAAAGTCTACACAGTTCCATTTTGGCATAGCTGTAATTATATTATTTTTCCCTTCCCCCTCGGTGTGAGAATTTGATTTCCGCTAATTGCATCAAAAAAAAGTGCCTGGAGCCTAATCTGCAAATGTGTTCAAACAGCCCACACACTACAAGATGGTGACAATACACACGTCGCTAGGAGGCTGCGGACAGAAGGATATGTATGCAGTGCTACTGTTCAAGAAGGAAGTGGGCAGCTGAGTGGGACCTCGAAGCATATGGAAGATCTCCAACTGTGGATGCACTCCAAAGCTGCAAGCCCAAAGAAAGCTCTCAGCTCTTAAATCAGCTAGGATTTATAAAAATAAAGAGCGGCGGAAAATTCATTTACAGCCAAACCATGTGTCTCAGTTAAAGAGCCGGGCATTCTCACAGCAAGAGAAGAAAAGGTCTCTGCAGAGATGGAGAGTCAGTGAAAGTAACAAAGTTATGAACCTCTTCACATCTTCTCACTGAGGGGAGAAGAAGCATTTCATGATATTTTTTCCACTGTCTTTGCTCTGACAGAGGTTTGACAGTTTATCCTGCACAGTTTCCAAATCCGTGCAAGGATTACTGTCCAGTGCTCCAGGCAACTGACATTTTCCCAGCAACCGAATCTGAGGTTTTAAGTATTAAGTATTGATCTCATTGTATAAAATATATTTTATATAGTGTTCCCCATAAGAGCAAAGAAGAAAACCGTTGTACTCAGTCACGACCAGTTAGACAAAAAAAAACCCTAGGATCCAGCCTGGAAAACTAAACAACAAAGGTATTATAGCAACAGTCACATTACATTCTGACACCAACAACAAACTTCTATAAAGCATAGAGCAACTTATTAAAGGCATGACTCATGTGTGTGAAAATAAAACCAGATTTGTTTAGACCTGGGAGCAGACCTACAGACGTTTGCAAGCATATGCTTAAGCAGAGAACACACACACTGTGCCTCTTCGTTTTCTCTTACACGTATGAAGCCAGTGGCTTATTGCTGTATCACCAAATGTCACCATCCTCTGACTGTATTCTGTGACTGATGGTAAGTGCAATGACGGCTCGGGCAGTGCTTTGAAATTTATCAGACTAGGTCACTTTGGCTGAGCCTGCCTGAGTCTGTTTTTATTTCCATCTATACTGCATGCGACTGTATACTAAACAAGCAGTAACTATGGTAACAGCTGGTTGCCAGGAGCAAGGAAACACCATCTCAGTGCAGTTTGTATGAAATGCATTGGACTCGGTTCAGTTCAGACAGAACAACGCGACCCTATAACAGAGTAGTGTTCCTCCCTTTATCCATCATTGGGTTTCCAAAGAAATGAAGTGATAAGGAAAATCCTCTCAGCTCATCTCTTCGCTCCGTGAAAACTGCTGCCATTTTCTCCACACAATTTCACCTGGATTACACCAGTGCTAAAGAGGGAGAGAAAGTTCTCCAAAAAAGAGAGGAGTGCTTCTACACACAACTTACCTACATAAGGGGATGCAATCAATAACATGTATGCAGCATCTCCTCCTACTTTCAACTCTATCCTACCATGACTGCACATGTATGAGAAGGAATGTCACAGGTTGCCTCTGTAGTCTTAACCAAGTGGATTCTGGGAGACAGATGTGGGCGACTCCAGTCGCAAGTTTAAGGACTTCAGAGTTGCTTAGTGAAAGACTCAAAGTAATATTTAGATTGCGTCAAATATTGAGGGGTTACTGTTTTTCGTATTTTGGTAACATTGGGTGTCTGATTTTGCAGACTTGCGTACAAACCTTCTAACCGAGTGACACCAACACCACTACTTAAATTCCGTTCGACACTTCAAATCCCACAAAAGGAAGGTACGACAAAAAGTCAGTTGGTCACTTTTTTAATCTAACACTAGTTAACTTCTTGGCATTTTTCGAAATCTGGTTCCGATAAGCCGTTTTTTAGCCTAATATTTGAAATGAATTTCCACAGTTTAATATTTAATCTCATCAACTCTATTTCTGGTAAAGACATTCGAGTGCGATACATTTTAGCTACAGCATTACTGAAAACAGAGATTTCTCTCACCAACACACACAGTTTCAGTTGAAATCCCTCAGAGCCGAGGCAGACTTGGTGTTTGTGGTGCTGAATGCAAACTGCCTCACAGTAAAAGTCTATAATAGTGATTTGTTCAAAACACAACACATATATACATATATATATATAATAATATTAATATATTAAGAAACTAATAATTGCATGAAAGTAGCACTGATCATCTCTTAATGATCATTAATACTTAAGTAATTAAGTAATAATTATGAGAGAGCTGCTAAATCCGACCATAACCATTATTGTCATTGAGGTAAAAGCCATTACATTTTTGGGTTGGGAACCAGGAAGTTATTTGAAGTTAATTTATTATGGAAAAGTAACAATACAATACTGTTTGATATATATATAGATATATATCTATATTATGGCATGCCATTCAGGAAATTTTGTATATATTGATTGAAACCTTGAATATATTGAATGAAACCTTGAATATATATAATGAAACTTGAATATATTGAATGAAACTTGAATATATTGAATGAAACTCGAATATATTGAATGAAACCTTGAATATATATAATGAAACTTGAATATATTGAATGAAACTCGAATATATATAATGAAACCTTGAATATATATAATGAAACCTTGAATATATTGAATGAAACCTTGAATATATTGAATGAAACCTTGAATATATATAATGAAACTTGAATATATTGAATGAAACCTTGAATATATATAATGAAACCTTGAATATATATAATGAAACTTGAATATATATAATGAAACTTGAATATATTGAATGAAACTCGAATATATATAATGAAACCTTGAATATATATAATGAAACCTTGAATATATTGAATGAAACTCGAATATATTGAATGAAACCTTGAATATATATAATGAAACTTGAATATATTGAATGAAACTCGAATATATTGAATGAAACCTTGAATATATATAATGAAATCTTGACTGACGTCAGACTTCACGGAAGTGCCTGCGGCCATATTGTGTAACGAGTGGATGCTGCAGCAATGAGTCAGGCCGCTCGCAATCTCGTTGCAGCAATATTAAACAATGAGGACATCATTAAGACACTGGCGAATGCGTGTGAAAATCCTCCCGATACACCTGCTCAATATGCTGCCCGTTCTTCTGACGAAGAAGTTCGCTCCCTCTTTAACTGTGGCAGACCGACTACAACAGCTGTTTATCAGGCCAATGTCAGCATGCCTTCAACCTCACAAAAGTGCCCCAAAACAGCCCCTGTGTACAATCTCCGGCCGTAGCCCAAGACACAAGCGGTAAGAATAGCTAGGCTTTATTTAAAACTAGATGAGGGCTCTCAGTAGATTACATATAAAGATATACATCATATTCTATATCTCGATGGAGCTATGATGAGCCCTGGTAACGGCGGAGATTGGTCTGATAAACAGCTGTTGTAGTCGGTCTGCCACAGTTAAAGACGGAGCGAACTTCTTCGTCAGAAGAACGGGCAGCATATTGAGCAGGTGTATCGGGAGGATTTTCACACGCATTCGCCAGTGTCTTCATGATGTCCTCATTGTTTAATATTGCTGCAACGAGATTGCGAGCGGCCTGACTCATTGTCACTTTTTGCTGCAGCATCCACTCGTTACACAATATGGCCGCAGGCACTTCCGTGAAGTCTGACGTCAGTCAAGATTTCATGATATATATTCAAGGGTTCATTCAATATATTCAAGGTTTCATTCAATATATTCAAGGTTTCATTATATATATTCAAGGTTTCATTATATATATTCGAGTTTCATTCAATATATTCAAGTTTCATTATATATATTCAAGGTTTCATTATATATATTCAAGGTTTCATTCAATATATTCAAGGTTTCATTCAATATATTCGAGTTTCATTCAATATATTCAAGTTTCATTATATATATATTCAAGGTTTCATTCAATATATTCGAGTTTCATTCAATATATTCAAGGTTTCATTATATATATTCAAGGTTTCATTCAATATATTCAAGGTTTCATTATATATATTCAAGGTTTCATTCAATATATACAAAGATTAATTTCCTGAACGGCATGCCATACTATATACATATAGATATATACATATATAGATATAGATATAGATATATATCTATATCTATATCGATATCGATATGTGTGTATAGATATATATATCTATACACACACATATATATATATACACACACACATATATATATATATATATATATATATATATACACACATATATATATACACACATACATATACACACACATATATATATATATACACACATATATATACACGTATATATATACACATATATATATACACACAAATACACACATATATATATAAATAAGTTTGCAATTATACTATATACTTTTTGAATCAATTTAAATTAGCCTTCTACCTTCAACTGAATAAGATGGATGGATGTTGTGTTGCTGTTATTAACCCCAACCCAGTTTCATGTGGTAATAGAAACGTTTTTAAAATGTAATTGGTTAATTTTAAAACAGCTGCAACAGCAACTTAATCAGCGGCCCAAACCTTAGACTAACAAGCACAGTGTTTATTATTGTTTGAATTTTTGAACATGTCAAAATCAGCAGTGACAGACATGATGGAAACAGCTGGAGCTCTCTTGCTCTTTCTCTCTCTCTCTCCATCAGTTTTCACTCCATTCAAGACTGATCGTGGTTCTACAACAACTTATGTTTTTGTTGTATTTTTCCATGGATTTTTCATTTATTTATTCTTTCTAGAAAAGGACAAAGAGAGAAACGAAGAAAGACAAAGACGACAAGTTGAGGGGGTTTAAGACACCATAATATGAAAGCACTAGTTGGGTTCTTCTTTTATTTCCAGAAAGTAATCTGCCAAGATGACCAACTATATAAGAGACGTTTCTCTTAAGATAACACAGATGAAGGACAAAATTAAATTGCTTTTCATCATCTTATTCCTGACTCATTACTCCAATTTAACTTTCCTAAGCGTGTAGTGAATTAAATTTTTTATTTATTAATTATTAACACGAAAGAAAAATGGGCCAAACTATGAGGATGGAATATCCAGCCACCCTTCATCTGTACACCTTATGTTTCCATGTATGTTTGCCATCAGACAGAAATGATTGCAGTGACAGCACAGCATCATTACCGTCACACTGATCCATACTGCTGTAAGAGTGTGTGTGTGTGTGTGTGTGTGTGTGTGTGTGTGTGTGTGTGTGTGTGTGTGTGTGTGTGCTCCCTCCCTGTGAGACTGATTGAGGCTTCTGTGAATGTGTGTGGATCCCCACTGAGGTGAGACTGATTTTCTTTGATAGCACAAAGGACACATATTATTGCAAGACACCGAGGCCAATAGAAAAGAGAGAGGACATGACAGAGACAGATGAGGGTTTCTGTGTGTTTTACACAGCACTGACCTCCCAAACCATCTCAGAGGATTTTTCCGATTCATGAATTCCTTTATTGGGCTGCAGCAGATTTTCACAACAGCCAGAGTTTTACACCGCGACTGATTCAAACACTGATCAGTGAGGCCATCGAAGAATATTTGCCTTGAAAGACCACACTATAATAATAGTTATCATTTGTTATCACAAATGTGTTGAAAATGAAAAAAACATCGGAATTTTCAATTTTAGCCAGGCTGCTGATTGATTTGGTCATCATTTCATCATCTAATCCCCTTTGATTTCGTCAGATTATTTATTTTATTTTACTTTACTCTCCCTCTCTAGGGTTTGCCACAGCAAATGATCCACATTTGATTTGGCCGAGATTTTTATGCCGAATGCCCCACCCGACATAACGCTCCTATTTATCCAGGCTTGGAATCGGCACACAGATGAGTGGAGTGACCAATTAATAATGAGTAATGGGGATTGGGTACCTTGCTCAGGGGTACCCTAGCCCTCGACCTGGTGGGGACTCAACCTGGCAACCCTTCGGTCACAAGCCAAGTTCTCATTTTGCTTAATTGGCTAAGGGCTGCCCCCAAAGACAATTTTACATATAGAATATGTAAAATGAGCCCTTAATTAGCCACAATCTACCACATATTATGCAGCTGTATGTGTAAATGGTAATTGTGACATTTATTCCTCGAGACTGCAGATACTGCAGGAATTGTTGCTTTTGTTTTCTGCTAATGTACAGTGTAGTGGCAGCGAGGAAACACTGAAGCTGAAACATTGATTTTAACTACCACATGGATGAGACTCTCTTGGAAAAATGTATTTATACATCTGGTATAATTATGCTATTAGTGCAGCATTGTTTTAGTTAAAATTATAAAATTTACCTACATATACTTTGGGATTTAGGCTCTCTGTACTGAGCTTTTGCCCTCTAACAGCGTTCATAAGAGCGTAGCTGCACATACGATGTGCGTAACAATCCTGAAAATATCTCTTGATCTCTGAAACTGAAAATGTTCTCGGGTTGTTTTTATTAGTTGTCAAAGCTGAACCAGTGTGAACTTTCCACCAAAGGGTATGTACAGACACATTTGTTGGCGCCAACATTATTAATTCAACTGTTGCTGAAGAGTTATTAAATTAAAGGTAGTTAACGCATATATACCTGCATTCTTTTAGTATGTCATACAGAAAAATCAATAAAAATCTGAAAATAAATTATTTATTGTTTATTTCCCAAAGATATTCAAACATAAAAGTCTCTAGATATCCCTGAAAAGAATATATCAGATATTCTGCTTATTTAAAAGAAAGAAGACTTGCCATTCAGTGGTTTGGTGACATGATGTGCACCACACTGAACATGAATCTAAATGATAAAGATGTTAAAAGGTAAAGGCTACAAGACCATTTCCAAGCAGCTTCATATTGATGTGACCACAGCAAATATCCTAAGGTCTATGGGACTCTAGCCAACCTCCCATGATGTGGCCAAAACACAATCGCAGGTGGACCAGAAGGAAACTGCAGATGGCAGACGAAGAGCCAGTGAAAACGTCCAAAAATCTCCACTTGTTTCAAGTATTTTCAGAGTTGCCAACAAATCTGTCCAGGTCTGTGAATAGAAACGCAGATTTCCCCGAGACTGGAAACGTAGAGAAGGTGCATAAGTCTAGGTCAGGGGTGTTCAAACCTTGTATATTGTAATCATTTTATTTTCCTTGTAACAATTATCATTTTCAAATGGCAATGTAACCAAATCTAAGCCACACAGGAGTGCACAAATTATTTTGCAAAAGAAATTCTGCTTTTCTTTCACATCTGGTGACAGATATATATGCTAGCTGGGTTGCAAACACAGGACGCTGGTTTCAAAGCACAACTCTTCTACCAGCTGAGCCAGAGCCAACTTTCTGTCCCAGTTCATCCCTGGCCATAAATAATAGATTTTAAAAGCTGCGGGATGTGATCTACCCCAGCTTTAACTCAACACGATAGAAGGAAATCAATTGTCTGAATGATAGACGCCAAGTTAGAAAATCTAAATCGTAGAGGTTTGTTGCATTATGATATCAAATAAGTGTTATCAGGACGCTGTCGTTTTCACTGTCTTTTCTTTCCTGTCTGAATCTCTTTCACATGCTCCACTCAAGGGAGGATTTCCAACCGACTGTTCTGTATAAAAGGTCTGAACGGGAAATTGAGGTTCATTGTTTTCCTCCTTCAAATCAGCTGGACATGTTTGTCACAGAGTTGGATTGATATTTTTCTTTTTATGAAAAGACGCGTCACACTTCTGATTCAGGAGCACTGAGGACTGTTCCACAACCTTTTAAAAGTGTACCCATGACAACAAAGCTACCAGTTTATTATTTATATATCCGACACAGCAACATCATCAACTGTAGCCTTTGCTGACTATTAATAAAGACCATAATGTATTACATTTGGCAACAAGCACCTGGTCTCACTTTGCACTGCATATATTACACTAAGGGCCTGATTTAGTAAGATTCCAAATAGAGAGCGCTAAATTGATTGCGCGAGCAGAAAGACTGCGCCTGTTACTGGATTGCGTTTTGCGGGTGAACTACTAAGATTGCGGCCGCAATTGACTACAGGTGCAGTTAAGACCGCCCTATTTAAATGAGGATTTTGCGCTGGTCAAGAGTTGTCCACATGGAGAAAGAGCAGACTCAACGGAAGCGCAGAATGAAAGCCACTGAACAGAAAGCACAGCTGACGTTCTACGATGAGCTGATAAGTGGGATCGAGCGATATGACATCCTTGTTACCTGGGTCCATAGGACCTCACCGACAGCTGCCAGGGAGCACTCTGCTGTTTCTCTCAAGATTACACATAGGTCTAATTTCAATGGATGTGTGACTTTCTTGTCAATACGTAAATAAATAAATACAGCGGATCATCACAACGGCTTTTTAGTCCCAGTCCGTCCATGGTTTCATCCGTGTTCATTCAGTCAGGCTGAGTTTCCATTACGCGTGCCAACAGCCTTTGATCTGACGTCAGAGGCGACGGGACAATCGATATAGATGATATATCTATAGCTGATTCAGATAGTTACATTAAATAGTGATTGTTGTGATTATTTATTGCATTTAAATGTGCCTGGAACTGGAAGGGTTAGGGCTAGGGTAACCTGCCTGTGAGGTTTTGGTGACGTGTGCGCACTGTGCCACCTGCGCTTCGCCGTGCACCGAGAATAGACCAGGTTAGAGCTGGACCCGTTAAGGTAAAGCGGGGTTCCCCGTTCTTCCGGTCTTAACCGGGGAACATAGGTACGACACCTCCTTGAACCACAAACTGCAGACCAAGGTAAGCCCATACCAGTACAAACACGCATTTCTCTGGATATCTATATTTAATTTATTCAGATATACCAAATAAGAAATTAATGTGCCTCATCTGTGAACGCGTAGTTGAACATGCTCCGGAAAAGCGTAATTTCCTGATTTACAAATATATAATACAACTATAAATAACCGCAGCCATGTGCGTGCACCGCTGTGCCAGTTCAGACCTGCCTTTCAAACGTGCTAAATATAGACGCAAAAATAAACACCGCAATCAGCTTCAGGTTTGATAAATCACTTTGCGCGTGCTAAAATAACATATTTACATTTTCTCCTCCCATCACACACAAAATAGCGTGTAAACGCCCCATATTGCATATGCATTAAGGCAAGAACGCTAAATGGGTTGCGAGTGCTATTTTGCCCGTCTGAGGGACGCACTCCTCGTTGCGCCTTGTTAGTAGATCAGCATCAACGCAAATCTGCGTGTTTGCAGTTTGCACACGTTTTTGCACGCGCAAAGCTTTAGTAAATCAGGCCCCAAGTGGAACGTGTACCATTGACCAGGCCAAATTATAGCATGCTGGCAAGCAAGGAAACTATAAATGTGTTATCTAAATGATAACAGCTGCTGCTTGTAAACAGATTCACAAGAGCAGTGAAACAGAGCCAAAGCTGTAAACTTCAACCAAATCAGTGAGTTCAACAATATGAGTCAGTAGAGCTAAAAGAAGAGGCAATTCATTGGAGCAAAGGTCAAAAACCTCCACACACTTAAAATGTTTTACTTTTATTCATGAGGGAATTATAAGTTTCACTTGTGGCTTTTTCAGGGTCACTCCGCAAAGTTGTTATTTACTGATTGTTTTTACTGGCTGCGTATGCATTTTTAGGAAATTGTCACACATCAATGATCTCATGATTACAGGCAACATAGCTATTTTATTTATTTATATATTTATTTTTAAAGAGCACATCACACATTTGCTTTAATGTGCAACATGCTGTCTAACCCGAAAAACATGTGGCTTGTTATAGGACATAACAGCTTGTTAGCTGGAAGCTTATGGGACTAATCATCATGCTGAGAAAAAAAAATATAAACAAATAAAATGTCACAATCTGGTTATAAAAAATACTACACATGACACATTTTTAAAGGGGACTTATTATATCCTATTTCTCCAAGTTAAACTAGTTCCCTGGTGTCCTAATGAACATGTCTGTGACATGCTTTGGCCAAAATACCATAAGGATGAAGCACCACAGCAGTTCAATCACCCTTGCAGGCACATTGCCATCATATACAACATGTATCCACATAAATCCTCTGAGGCTGGAAGTTTGTGTAGGACTCTGTGCTGCACTGTGGAGCCAAGAATATAACGTTTTGTGGACTTCCGGTTTTCAGATACCGTTGCCCTCGCCAGCACTCTTGCGTGTTTTACGGACAAAGCGGAGCTCAACAATTCCAGGAATTTAGCTCATTGTGACGTCCCAATGAGTGCGGAAGTCAACATTGTGTGTTTTATTTCCTGTACTTAGACTGAGGAGGACCACAAAAACATGAGTGAGTCATCTTTTTTCACACTTTTCTGACTGATAGAACTTTCAGAGTCCCAAATGTAAGGATCTTTCAATCAACAACAGTTTTCATCCACTCACCTCTCTCCACTCTTTGGTCCCCAGGCCTTGAACGTACAACACCACCACTGCAAAGAGAAAGATATATCATGTCTTAACTGTATTGGTTTTTGATTTTGAAAAATACTGATGTAAAAATCCTTTCTTGGATAATCATCTCTCTGCTTCAGTTGGTAATATTTCTCTAAAAAAGACAAGCAACTCAAAAATAACTATAATTCAAGATTTAGAGAGGCATACATATTTATAAAGTGTTCATGAATTGTTAATGAGAGATGTGACTGAAGTAAAACTGAAGTTTAAACCAGTACATACAGTAAAAGCTAAAAATGGTTGTGCTTTTTTTTGTGGGACATTGAGTTAATTATTAACGAACTGGAGGAAAACTAGATTTTCATTTCGTTCCTTTAGTCTCCTCCTCCTCCTTCAACCTGGTCCAAGCAGCCTGTGATACTGGCACAGAAACCCAGGTTGACCTCGTGATCCTGATCCTTTCTGCTCATCTCTTCAGAGAGGAAAACAAAAACGGAGGGAAGGGGAAGTGGGACAAACTAAATTAATAATACCAAAACAGAGAGGGGAGGTTGTGGATGCACGGCTTTTTCGAGCAATTCGGGCAAGAACGAGAATAAAGAGACACACATTTATGAGTCAGAGACACACTGCGTGTGCGTGTAGTGTGTAAATACCTAATAAATATTTACAGAAAACTCGTACTATGATGAGACAGAAGCTCAAGGATATTTTACAAGACGTCAGACAATCTGGACAGGAAGTCACAGAGTCAGATGATATAAAACAGACTGACATTTTGATTCCCTTTGTCCTCTGACGGTTTGCTGTAGCACATTTGGAGCAGTGAGGTCTTGAAAAAGTGTGCAGTGGTTGTGAGCGGATTACAGCGGAGGCGTGTGACAACCCTGTCCTGCATGAACAAACGTAAAGCTTCATTTGTAGGGTTTGTTCTTGGTCAAGTAATATTTTTTTGTTTAGTTTTGGAGGGCTGACTGTACACAATGACCTTTGTTGAATGTATTTATGACTACACTTTAGTTTTTATTGAAAGTGTTCCCTTTATACAGGTGTAAAACCAACATAAATACAAAAATAAAGAAGCGGGAGTTACATTCCAAGCAATCCCTTCCTATTTTTTCCTGTAGACTTTGTTGCTCTTGTTTTTTTCTACAACCTGAGGTTAGTACCAGCACATTTTAATGTTACTATTTTAAGTACCAGTACTTTTATTTAAGTACAAGCACTTCTCTGTCCAATTCATTATTATGGCTCAGAGTAATATATAGATTTTTTTTTTTTACTTAACGTTCTTGCACACTATATCTAATCGGGCAGATTATCAACTGTGGCGCTCCCAAAGGGAAAAGCCAAAAGGAGGAGATGGGAATAACAATATTGATAAAATATACAAATACATACAAATAAACGGTCTGTGTGCTTGAAGTTTAAATAATTGTTTGAAATGTTTTTTAAATGTACACATTGACACAGGCTAGTGTGGCAACAAATTTGCTCAGCTGTTTCTTTCCGGGAGCATTCATTTACATTTAAATACAGTAAGATGTATTTAGAAGAATCTAGAGATCAGGCAGTGTTGACAGAGGGTTTGAGAAACTGGCTTATTTGCAGAGGTCATAGAGAGGTGTTTTTTTTTTTAGTAAAAAATATCTCTGTGGACGGTGGTTTGAACTTTTTTTTTTCGTCTGAAAGCAAAGATATGCCCCAACAGATTATTAATGAGGAGAACTTTATCACGGGGAGCTCTTCCTGATCAGCACGACCTGCCTCAAGGATGTGAGCTGATGAGAACTGCAATCAAATCTCTAATCTCAGCGGCATTACCTCAGAGATGACGGCACAGCTGAAGCAGAGTACACTCAGGCTGTGAACATACAGTCACACACACGGGGACAGTTTAGCGGAAAAGTAAGCAATGCGCTATTTTCTCACAGAAGGCGGCCACAGTCGAGTGTCCTCGGATTGCCCAGTTAGTCATTATCATAAAGGTTTGTGTATATTTGAAAAGGAGGACGTGCCCACTCAGCCTACTCGCAGATGCAGACTAATGAGCAACAGTAATGCTGCGTGTGAAGCCCATTCTCTGTGAATTTAATGCAGGTAATCAGGCTATGACACAGCTTTTTAACCTTTTTAAATAATATTGAGCTCATCATTAAGTCCAACCTGATTCATCAAGTGTTCCTGTAACTTTTGGTTGCAACCTCAGATAAAAAACAAAGCGGTTAAATACAGGTTATCGTCTGTTTGAGAGAGAGTCAGGGGTTAGAGCGACAACATAGAAGCTGCAGCAGTGACTGTTGAAGTAGATTCATGCTAATGACCAAAATGTTGAACGTTCAGAATCCATCAGGAGGCGAGAGTGAGTAATGAGAAAGGAGTCACTCATACTCCATACTAAAATAATCATCCAGTGCAATAGTTGCTACTGACCTCTGAGCTTTTTAAGGTCTTTGAATTCAGTCTTTTAATATCAGAGCATGAAACTTTCCAGCACAAACACTCAGATTTGCCTTGGTATGGGGTGAAACACCCTTGACAAGATGATGAAGATGATCATTGTTATTAATATCATATTCAAATACACCTGTCACAACTGTTCCTGGTCTCTCCTCCGTCTTCCTCCTTCCACCCACCTCTCCTTCACCTCCCTCCCTCCCCTCCATCCCACCCCTTCTCTCACTCACCCCCAGTCGGTCAAGGCAGACGACCATACCCTTCGAGTCTTGGTTGTCAGAGATTTCTTCCTATTAAGTGAACATTTTCTCTCCACTGTAGCCAAGTGCTTGATCATTGTGTTCCTGTTTGTAAGGCGTTGACCTCATGCTCATACTGACAAATGTTCTTTTTTACACTCTTCCTTCTTAACGACCCAAAAAAAACATGACTGATCACAAAGCAGAGTTTTATCAGAGCAGATAGAAACCACACCTTCAGTATCAATATATACATGAAAGCAGAATCCAAACATGCTCAAGGAAACATGTTTGCATCCATATCATTAAAATTTGATTAAAATAATTGAAAGTTCATGTTAAGCTCGAGTATGTTAATGCTGGACACTTAACAATTTATGTATTTGATGACAGGACATGAAAAATGTAGACGCATGTATTAACTTTACCATGTAACTGACATGAAGTCCTTCCCCGCATCCCCATCATGTACACTATATATATATATATATATATATATATATATATATAGTGTACATGATGTCTTAATGCTGTCGGTGTATATTTTAATGTTATCTTTGTTTTACATTTTGCTGAGAATGTGATGTTTTCACATTGTGTGTGAAAATATTACATTTTAATTGTGCCGTTGTCTGCTTCCCGCCCCGGGGACAACAGATGAAAATTAGCTTGTCGCCAACTGTGGTACAGAAATGAAGCTGCACCTGTCAACGAGACTAATCAATACATTATAATAAATAGAAACTCATTTTAAATCGAGTAGCAAGATATGGATGAGATGTAATTTGCAGCCATTCAGATGGCATTCGACCTCTAACACCAAGTCAGGTACCAATCGATCAATCTGTACACAATCATTACAAAGTATAACCATGTATTGACTTGGGCTGTAAACTGAGACGCATAACTACAGGCATTGATCTGCCAGGTTAACCGCTTCAGTCATTTATCAGTAGCCGTCTACACTGTGTGACATTATCAGCAGGTTTCGACCTCATTCCTCTTGTGGCCAGAGAGACCGGGGTCCAATAGAGCACTCTGACTGGGGACATGAAAGAGTTGTGGGGGAACTGAGGACACAGTCACGCTTCCCCCCTTTCCTCTAGTGGGAAGGAAAGCTTTGAAGTTCAAGACCCTCCGACATAATCATTACACTACATGATGGCTCTCCACCTCAGTCTACAGTGAAGGGAAAAAGGCTAATCTATGGCAAAGTGTTGGTTAGCAGCTGACCTGGTGTCCTCAGCAACAATGTGGACAAGGTTTTTGTACAGGTGAGCATTTTAGCTATCCGGATTAGAGACCTTTAAGCCAGATACACTTCTTGTCCTATTTTTCCAGGCACAAGGGGTACAATTGTCCAATTAACAATGAGCTATGGGGATTAAGTGCCTTGCTTAGGGGTAGGCTAACCCTTGCCCTGGCAGGTACTTGAATCGACAACCCTTCAGTCACAAGTCAAGTTCTCTTTCCACTTGACCATCACATGACTATTAAAGTGCACTGGATGAGCATGTAACGTACAACTATCAAGAAACACACGTGCAAAGAGCAGGGATGTCTTTCTTTGTATAAAACGACAAGATGAAAGTAAAACTTTGCCTTTACAGCTGACAGAAATAAACTGAACTAAATATCAGATTTATCATCATTTTGCTGTACACAGAACAGTGTAATGCAGACAAAAACAATTCTCCATTGGGATCCATGACAGACGCATCATGTGTGAAATAATGAAAACACCACTCAGCCCTGAGATTTTTCTTTCAGTGACAGTTGCATTTCAAAATAGACCATTTATGGTTTATTTATGGTGCATATACTGTGTTTAACCAATTGGGAAGTGCACGCAAGAAACGGTTTCATTTCTAAAATGTCCAAACTAAAATGGAGGCTGCACCATTTCCTAACAAACAGCAGGTGTAACTGGATGCAACACCTTTTTAAAATGAAAAGATAATCATGTGGATGTAGAAACTTCCTAAACCAAGGAGCATATTCTGTCAAAAATATTTCCTATCTTTCTCTCTCTAATCCTCGACATTCTAACTGATGTTGCAGCTGATTAATTAAAGATGGTTCAAGATAATCTCCCACATTATTGCCTGAAGATGGCACTCAAAGGACTTTTCAAATAAATGTAAAAAAAAATAATGGTAATCCTAAATCTGAGTTGACAGGTAGGACATGAATCAGATTAATATCAGAATCTTCAATTTAATGGCTAGAGAAATGTGATTCATAGTTTATAGATGAATACGAGCACATTGTAAAATGTCGTTAATCCTCAGAGATACCACCTGCCTGTCACTGGATTTACTTCAATAAAAACTTTATGAAACGATAAATTAGATACATTTTCATAACAGTTTATCCCTGATGACATTTACCTTTTTTTCCTCTTGCATAAGAAGCGACATTTTCACTAAAGCGGAGCTTCAGGAGGACTTTTTGATTATTATCGATTGTTTAATGGGATAAGGACTTTGTTGCTAGTACAGAGTCTGTGAAGTAGATCTGCAGAATGACTTCCATCACACAGAGAGTGTTTATGAGGCTGTGAGAACAAGGTCTTGTCAGGACACTCATTCATCTTCTTCCACTTTATCCTCCACATGAGGGTCATGGGGCGCTGCAGCCAATCCCAGCTGACAGAGGTAATGCTATGCAGATAGACACGCTTCTCCTTGGGTGCTTTCTTTCAATGTGGGAGGAGGCAACTCGGACAGGGTCATGAACCTGGATCTAAAATTACTCAGCCTTAAGTGTGTGAATGTGTGAGATGTATATCCAAAATGTTTATTTAGTTTAAAATAAACTGGAAATACTACATGCAGTTCTATTAAACTTTAAAAAGCAGGTAGCGGTAAGCATTCACACCGGCAACCACCAATACAGTTCCCATTTGGGCTCTAAATCAGTTCAGAACATTTGTGCTCTCAGCAAATCAGGTAAGTTACACTGTTCTCAGTCGAAACCTGAGCCTGACTCGAGAGTTTTACCGTGCCAAACTGTACCATGATGGAAACACTGATACATTTTCACTGCCGACATCATTAGTGGTGGGCATTGCTCAATGCCCACCAAGTAGAAGTTAACAGTGGCAAATCACACCGAGCTCCTGCCCACTTTCTGTTGAAAGCACTAAGGGAGGCAAAGTGTTCATGTATCCATTACAAATCATTGTGCTGTGCTCACAAGTAACACATACCATGAAAAAGCCAATCAAAAAGGAGGCTTGAAGTGTCCCCCACATCATTACATCATCTTCATGTCTGCTTTTGTAAAGGGGACTTGAATTAAAATAAAGTCTTGGGAGCATTAACTTTCCATTATTCATTGCACTTCAGTGGTGCATTGTCCCACAACAATAACTTACTATTACATACACAATTCACAGACAGTGAGACAAACAGTGGGGCTCGATGCTCGTCGGTGTTTATGCTCTATGGCCCTGGATAAATTTACTAAAGCCCTTATGTGAAGAGGGTTAATTAGCATTATATATTCTAATCCCCAATAGTGGTCTCAGCTAAACAAGCAGTGATGCCGAGTTAACAGAAATATGTCACCATGTAAAATATTTAACTCTAATATCGTCAGCAGTTGAATCCCATTGTATTTGGTAATGGCCTGATTTTTTCATTTTGCTGCTGTAACAGGGAATTCTTTGTTATCTACTTTGTTGCCTCCATTTTAGAATCATTACAATGCCATTATTCATGTTGTTACCTCCATATTTTATACTGTCACAACTGAGAGCGAAGCAGCCAGGTTTTTAGAAAAGTCAGATAGCACTGAATATTACAAAATATTATAAAGTAAAGTTTGTTGAATTACAGTGGCCCTGAACAGAAAATCTCTGCCCAAACACAACAATCAACAAAACATTGCTGCTCATCCGTGTTTGTACAAAATATAAAATATCAAACCTTGTGAAGCAACAATTTTACCATTTTGTCGGTATTTTAACAATATGTCGCACATACACAGATCTAGTTTAGCAGCAGTCCTCAACCCTCTCTCTCCCTCTTCCTCACAGCAGGAGTCTACTTTTTTCTATTCTTCTCTACAGTTTCTCATCTTTAAGAATATTAAATAAAGTAGAAGAGCTTTTTGGTGAATTACACTCAGTACTTTCACATGCACAGTTTAATCGAGCTAAGGCTGTAGTCTGACTAATGGCACGTTTACACTCTCCGAGTGCTGAATCAGCATGGAATGGTTATTTTGCTTTTCCATTAGCGATAGTACCTGGTACTTGTTTTAGTACCTGCTCAGACGAGGTTCCAAGCGAGCTGAGGCGATACTATGCGAGTGCCGTCACAGGACGAGGCACAAGAAGAAGAATGCCGAACTGTAGATCGGCTAGAAAGACTTAATCCTGAAAACGCGGGTTTATCTACAACATTTAACAAGGAAATGTCATCCTTTACCAGAGAGAGTAAGACAATGGCGAGATGGATCACGTCCAACTAAGATGAGTGGGATTTTAGTCGGACTAACACGTTTACATAACAGTAAGAAAACCGAATTATTAGTCTTAGACTAGTCTTAGTCCTACTAAAATCCGACTTTTAAATGCATGTAAACGCGCACTGACTGAGGAGTTATGCCAAGTATGGCACGGGTGCATCATCGTAGCTGAAAGATTGTGAACAGAACACTTGGATGAACAGTTTCCAGGCTACACTCCATAATCCTTTACTCCACAGTTGCAATTGTTATTCAAATGTTCTCAGCCTCTATGTTTCAGCATGTAAAACGTGTGAAGAGGAGAAACTCCACATTTGCTTTACACACACTTAAAGTGGTCAGTCGCTCTCCAGGGCGTAGTTACACTAATTGGGAACAAACTTTGATTGAAAGTATTTCCAGTCAATGAGCTGCAGCTGCTGCTTTGTTGTGGTCATTAAAGCTCAGAGAGATACACACAATATTAAATGCACTGATGCTTAACCACGCAGATAAAAAAAGTACATGAAGTGGTGATTTAATTACGTGCATTAAGGTGAATAGACAGTCAGTTTGCAGAGTGTGTTGTGTTCTTGTGTGAGAGGTGAAATCAAGTTGAATCCACAGACATGAACAGTGAAGTCTATAAGAATGAGTTTGACAGTTACCAGGATCTGACTTGGAGAAGGTGTCCATGTCCAACAGGTTTCTGCAACAGAAGCAAAGGAATTGAATAATTAGGTTAGAGCATATCTCTATATATACACAAATAATACAGATTCAGTCATTCAGCTGGGGTGGGTGAAATAGTTTTGGCATTAATGGTCAAGAGACTTAGGGCCTGATTTACTAAGATTCCAGATAGAGAGCGCTAAATTGCTTGCGCAAGCAGAAAGACTGCGCCGGTTACTGGATTACGTTTTGCGGGTGAACTACTAAGATTGCGGCCGCAATTGACTACAGGCGCAGAAGTAGTTAAGACCGCCCTATTTAAATGAGGATTTTGCACGAGTCAAGAGTTGTCAACATGGAGAAAGAGCAGACTCAACGGAAGCGCAGAATGAAATTTGAAGCCACTGAACAGAAAGCACTCATTCTGCAATGAGCTGATAACTGGGATCGAGCCATATATGACGTCCTTGTTCCCCGGGTCCATAGGACCTTTTTATATTATTATTATTATTATTATTATTATTATAATCCTGCGTCGGTATGATGGACAGCTCCATCATTACCCGACATATCAAACAAAGAAAACTATGGACTATGGAGTCTCCCTCAAAATGAGCCAGGGTTTCAAAGAAACTGAAAGAAATTGTCAGGGGGTCATCCGTCACCTATGAGTGGGTTAGTCTTTTCATCTGATCCTGCCTACTGCAGCTTTAACTACACAACTTGATCATATCATTTCAGAAACAACCAACCTAGTCATCACCAGCACTCGGAGTACACTGGATGCATCTGCTGTGGCTGGGGTCAACCTTAAGGCGTCCACTTGGAATGCAAATTGGGTACCTTTCTCAGGGGTACCTGAACCTTTGACCTAGCGGGGACTCAAACTGGCAACCCTCTGGTCAAAAGCAAAGTTCCCTTTCCACTTGAACATGGGCTGCCCACACCCTACGCAATTATATTTAAATTCCATAAATAAGTATGATTATGCAACAACCCGAGTTATAATTTTAAGAATTAACTAAGCAACAGCTTTGTTATTATATAACTAGGATCCCATGAGACCGAGCCCTCCTTCAGTATTAAAGCGTATCTTACGTCACATGACGCATTTCTCTCTGTCCGAGGCAGAGAATGTCACCGTTAAACTCAGCTCCTGACACAAGATGCAAAGAAAAATGAATCACAAACACACAGGGCTATCAAATCCCTGTCAGGATCACAACCCTTATTCCTGTTCTAACATCCTGACACATTTGTAATGAATGAGAGTGATAAAAAAGACAAAAAAGAAGTAAGTGACAGACTGAGATGTCAGAGGGTCTGCAGGGAGCTGCACAATGAGCCTCATGCTCATGCTGCTATGACTGCGTCTACATAAAGTAAGCTCATGTTCGTATGTGGCCTTCAGTACAGTTGCCCTCTCTTGCCAACAGACTGAGAGAATCTGTAGCGCAGCGCAGAGGAGTAAAAGTCATATGGGTGACTCTATAAATCTGACAGAACTGAAAGAAATAGTCCCATACACGGGGTTGCAGAGAAACCTGAAGTCTAATGAAAAATCCATACACAACTCCTGAGCAACATAACCCTGTTCAGTAGTCCGTCATATACTTCACTCCATTTGTCAAGGAAATTCAATTCCATATTGTCGTTTGTTCGATATTTCTATTTTCAGCTGCCTCTAACGAACACTGTTCCCCGTAAGAACTGGACCGTCACTGGTTAAATGTCACTTGCTTGTCAGACCAGGACAGTCGAGTTAGGAGCTTTGAGAATAGACCTGTCCATCTCCCCAGTGCTTTAAACAATAGCACACAATCTCTTTTTCTTTTGAAACACAATCCCAGGTGATGAGAGGAAGATGAAGGAGAAGGGAGAAATAGGTTACGATGATATATAGCTCACTGCTGGACAAATTTCATTGAAGTCATAGATTTTTATTTTTTTGTATGTTACCAAAATCAGTTTATAACACCTTTGTGAAATTGTGACAGATCTTGCCACTGCTGGTGTTACGAGTTATTTTATTTAAGGTTAAAAGGTTAGCAGTTCAGGGTTTCTTTGAAGCCAGCACTGAGTGAGTGTTCATGTATCAAGTACCAGAGGAAGCTCACGTACCACGGTTTGAGAACCATGGATCCAAGTCAAGACGGTCCAGTCAGTCATTATGTGACCTGAAAGTCATTATAATTATTTGCTCTTCATTCCTCGCAGCGACGTGTCAAAATGGCTACTATGTAAATACTGCGTCTGTATTATATATATATATATATATATATATATATATATATATATATATATATATATATATATATATATATATATATATATATATATATATATATATATATATATATATATATATATATACACGTTTCTGTAAAATTACCTGAAAAAGCTCACAATTATTTCAATCTATAACATGTGCTTCTAGAAATGTGAAACTGTAACAAACTGCTTTCTGTGCAATTGCATTTCATTTATTCTATAGTCAAACCGATTTTTTTCTATAGTCAAAGTGATTTTCATAACTAAAGGAGAGCAGCTATGTAATTTTTCCCATTAGCCATTAAATGTTTTAAGAATTTCAAAGAGATTTAGGAGCCGTTTACTGAATGCTAAGTTATTTTTTGCCCCCCTTCTTTTTCTGTATGTATGTTACAATGTATATAATATTCAACATGTCTTTCATTGCCTTTGTGTTTTGTTGCGCAAAATAAATCAATGTAAACACACTACAATTATAAACCACCGCATCTACAGCATCCACTATAGTCAATTCCAGCCCCATTAAGGAGCAATTTGAAAATCTTGTGAGCCCACGAGTCAGGAAGAGACGGTGGGATAATATGGATGTTGTTAGGTGTGTTGGTCACGAGAGAGACGAGGTCATTTAATACTTATTATCTGAGCTGCAGACTGCAGAGTGGCTGCTAACAGGATGCAGAGGAGAGACACAGGTTTGGTTGAACACTGGCAGTCACTTATGCAAGACAGAAGAAAAGTGACTGTGACGGAGTAACACATCACATGACAACACTTTGAATCAAATCAAAGTCATTTTACAATCACAAGTCTCACAATCAAAACAATAAATAAAGCATCGTCATCATCATCATGTGCAAAAATCTCTTCAGTCGCCTTCAACAAAGAGCTCCAGCCTGTGAACTTAAAACTACTGGGTCAGTGTTGAGGATTTTCCCTCCTTTTCTTGCTCCTTCCTTCTCATCATATTGCACAAAGGGTCTCCCTTTCTATTTTCGTCCCACCGTGACGTCAAACAGGCATCACGTACGGCGTTAAATATTTAAAGCGCACGCTGCAGCCTTTGTGCCCTCGCATTAACATAATCCTACATAAACACACTCAAGGCTCCCTCGCGCTCACAACTCTCATTTCCCTTTTCCATTCACGTCTTATGTCTTCAGCGGGAATCTGTGTCGAGCATCTTGATTCGACTGGAAAAGGAAGACCACTCATTACGACCTGAAACACTGATACCATCATTTACTGATCATAGTGATGCAAATGTGGTTCAATAAAAAAAATGTTTTAAAGCTGATAAGTAAGAATGCAAATTAGGTTCCCACAAAATTAGACTTAATTATATGCCTACATGTCAATGTCATGATCAACTAAAATGAGGAAAGTGATATTAATTTCCTGGTTATTATGTTTAGGTACAAAAAGCCCCTGGTTCAGGCTGAAAAAAAACTAATAAAGTCAACATTTCCTACAAAAAAATACCACATTACATAAAAATACATGAAGTGAACCATGTTTGTTAAATTACAGCATTGACCGACACAAATTAAGTGTATTTCCACTTGCTCCAATGACCTAATGACTACTTACGTCACAGTTTTGATGTAGGAACCAAGTTCAGAACAACGCAGGGGGTGAGTGGAGGTAAAAATCCATTTAACGTATAAAACAAAAAGGCAGAAAATAAACAAAACAAGAACAAAAGCAAAGGGCAGAAACCGGAACAGATCAATACTAGGGGGAACAGGACATGAGAGAGAAGGGTGATAGTGTTTCTAAGGAAGAGAGACAACGAGACACAGGTGAAAGTAATTAGGGCGGGGCGTGTAATCTAGAAGGCGGGAAAGCAAATTAAACACCAGGGAGTGACAAGACAAGAGGATGTGTCAAAATAAAACAGAAAATCCACAAATACACCAGTCACTACAAGACCAAAATAAAACTCAAAGCAAAGAAATCATAAATAATTTCATTTCAAAAGACTGATCAACATTTTTCTGACAAACACTTACTCGATTAATCTATAATGAAATAATCATTAGTTGCAGCCAGAGGCGATTCTAGAGTCTGTAGGGGCCCTAAGCAAATATTCCCAGGGGGCCCTTCCAACCAGTGTTCATCACCATTATGTTATAAATAATCTGACACCAACGAAAAATGTGTTCAAAATATTATTTTCTTTCAAATGAATGAAATAACATGGAAAAGACCTTGTAATTAAAAAGTATGTGAAACTATAAATGTAAAGAACAATAAAATACTGCAAACAGCTTTTAAAAAACTATATAAACTTAGTAAAAAAAAAACATTACACTGTAAAGAACCCACATTATAAAACAATATAAATATATAGAACCACAAAATACTGTAATTAACTGAGAAAAACACAACATAAACTGAGTAAAAAAGATATGCATTACACTGTAAATAATCCTCTTCATTTTCAAACTTGCAGAACGATAACTTCACACAGGTTAACGTGAGGTGGGGCCCCTTTAGGGAGGTTTCCTACTGAGATGTCATTGCAAATCGCCCATTGTTTTTTAAGGGGGACGGGGAGGCGGCTGGTCACTGCACATTTCATTAAAACAGCCCTCAGGCTCCGAGTGTCGGGGGGCCCCCTATCAGCTCGGGGCCCCAAGCAGTTGCCTGCCTTGCCTGTTCACAAGCTGCGCCCCTGGTTGCAGCCCTACACTGTGCCTTTAATAACATATATAATATGTGGGTAAGAAAGACAATTCGTCTTCATCTTAACTTTCTCTGGAAGCATTCCAACATGTACTCAGTGAGAGAACTGACCCCACATGAATGGAACACAGCCATCATTAACTTGAATAATTACACTTGCTGGGTCACTGTGACCGACCATCACTACCAACCACCTGATGTAACAGAGGGTCCTCATATACAGTCAATGTGCAGCGGTGCCTCAATAAGCTCACACATCAGTATGACATTTTAGTTTTTATGAAAGCAGCAGTGAGTTGAGAATGGAGAGGGACTTTGCTGAATCTTTCCTCTTCCTTTTTATTGTGGGAACCTTCATCGCTGGCAATGGCTTAATACATAGATACAGAAATATGTATTCTCTTTTTTCTTTTTTTTACTCTCTTTATCATAATTCAACACACAGAGTTCATTATGAAAGTATGTATCATGTTTATTAAAGCAGATCAAATGTGTTGCACATCTGGATCACATCAGATTTTGGTGCAGACAGAGTTGTGGACTTTCTAATTAAAACATGGACTAAAGGCACAGATGTGTTTCACAGGACCTCTGGGGCCTCGCGCCTTTCATATTTTCTCTTTTGGCTTCATTTTCATTTTTTGACTCTGTGAAGTTTAAGTGTGCTTTATTTTTCATAACTCTGAAATTATACACTGATCTTCTTCGGAGGGTTTCAGAAGACGGTTTTCGGTCAGTATCCTGCACATAACTATAGGGCTTTGTAATGGCAAGAAAATGGCAATACAACAGCGTATACAAGCCTAAGAGTGATGATATGATAAATTGTGATATGAGGTACTTTAAAGGTGCCATAAGAATGTGGCCAAAGTTTCTAACGTAACTGGCAACCCGTAGTTGCTCAGCGGGTGAGACTCTACTGACTGCAATGACTGGTAGATGGCGGTAGGTGGCGCCACATGCCAAAACATGATTTCAAAACATAAACATGATTTGCAGTCTGCAAAATATTTTTTTTAATGCAAATATTTTGGCTGTACTGTTGTTGTTGTTGGTGAGTTCAGTTTGTTATATGAACATTATTCCTGAGTCTCTGTGACATATTAGGAGGATTTTATGGCCAGTTGCTTTAGATTTATTACAGAATGCACCTTTAAGCAAGGCACTATATCGACACTGTCGATAATTTTCTCAATCAATCGTGCATTGTTTGGCCTGTAGAATGTCCTAAAATGTTGGTCTGTGTTTCCCAAACCTGGAACGATGATGCTGACTGACTATGGAGCAAAGAAACCAGAAAATATTCACAGTTTAAGAAGCTGAAGAATCTTGTTTTAAGTCTTTAAAAAAACACTGAAACCAATGAATCACTGATCAGAATAGTTGACGATTCATTTAATAAAAGATTTTCTATTTAAAAAATAAAAAATAACTATGATAAATGCATGAACAATATAGAGGAGGGGTTATTCTAGTGAGCGTGGAGTGAGGTCGGAGGATTAGATATGACACAAAGCCGCTGTTGGAAAACCTGTGTCAAAAAATGTCCATAAAGATACAGAGCTTCAAAGAATAAAACATAAATGTCACACCAGGATATTTTCTTTCATTTCCCTTTACATAACAAATGACAAAATGTAAAGAGGCTCCCACTCAGCTCAGGGTCCTTAGCATCTATGCTTTCCCACTTCCCCCTGACTATAGGTTCAGAAATGATGCCACCACCTAAACCCTAATCCTATTCTCTGACAGTCTGCGGTGTTTATTTCCGGCAAGAGTCATTTCACCACACAATACGTCTGCAGCACTTGAAATGCAATGTTTGAGTCACGGCTGTTGATCAGGTTCACAGAAAGAAACGTGTGTTTACTGTGGAGGCGCATAATGAAACAGTTAGCAGTACAGGCGGAGATAGAGTTCTTTGAAGTGGGTTTGCATGAGGTATCGACACGACACGCGAGGTGACAGTACAGTGTGTGAGAGAGCCAGGTAAAACATGGCTGCCAGTGGCTGCACCTTTAAGAGCCATAACTCAACAGAGAAACACAGTGATTTTACATCACAGCACACAGGAGTAAGTAAGTGACACAAACTTAGAAAAAGAGGCAGTTCCTGTGTGAGAGGAGAGACTTTGGTGCAGGAGAGTAAGCGGTATCCAAAGTAAGAGAAACCTCTCTCAGCTACAAAAAGCTGTCGAATGGCAAGTTAAAGCTGCAAAAAAATAGCATACATTTGAGCTGCCGTACATTTTACGTGGTGGTGAGCCTTTTGTTGAGACTGCTTTATTCCCTTTGTGTTTCCACTTTGCAGAAAAGTTTTCACTGAGTGAGTCGGCTTCTCTCAGCTCTTTGGTCGGCTCTCTTTTACACCAAGTACCACCTGAGAGAATATCGAGCGCTTGAAGTAACACCATTATCAACCGACGTTAAAATACGGCGGCGTAAATAGGCCGAGCAAAGTCAGCGACGGATTTTTCACAGGAGGCAGATTTATTCTCAATGGTACAATTTGCTCTCTTATCGTCCTCATCTTCCTCACATATACTTCACACACTGGTGTAGCGGAATATTAGATTAAGGTGGGAGCGAGAGATATATTGACTCTAATTATTGTTATTTATATCATTTTTATAAATCACATACCTTGGAATATACAGTAGAACAGTATTCATGAAGATTTTGTTGTGGTTTTTATGTCTTTCAATTTATTTCAGTTGTTTTAGATGCATCTCATCGCCTCGTGTGAGCTTCTAACACTTTTTTATGTGTCTGTTTGTCTGTCTGTTTGTGCTTCCACACTTGCACTTGCCAATATGACCAACAGAGGCCGACAGAGGCTTGTTGCGTGAATGGGGTGAAGTCTGTCATCTCTGATTGCCCTGTTTATTTTATTTTATTTTATTTTATTGTTTATATTTGTTTTCGCCAGAGTTTGTTTGTTTGTCTGTCTGTTAGCAACATAACTCCAAAAGTCGGATTTGGCTGAAATTTTCAGGAAATGTCCGCAATGGGATCAGGAACAAGTGAATAAACTTTGGGTGTGATCCGTAGACGCCATCACTGTTTTTATCACTATTTTGTGAGCTGCCTTGGCGGAGGTCTGCGCTCTCCAAGTGCTTTTCTAGCTTTTCAGTGTGGTTATTCTAAAGTTGGATTTAGAAGTACCACCAGAGGAAGCTCTCGTACCATTGGTGGTGCACATACCACAGTTTGAGAACCATAAAATCTATTTTATTTTTAATTCATGTTTTCACTCATGTCGCCCTACCTAAATAATGATCATTTATACTTAGCCTTACAATTAAATCTGCTGTGAGAGTAGTTAAATAAATAAATAAATAAATAAATAAATAAATAAAACATGATTCCCATTAACACTTCATTCTTTCTTTTGTTTTTTTTTGTTTTTTGATGGGGAAAAACACAGTTGATCCAGATTCAAATCTACTCTGTGTGCATCCGTGTGAGTTGAGCTCTCAGAATAAACCCTGGTGCTGTCGGTGAGCGCGCCGTCCCCACGCACTCCTACACCCACAGCACATGCACATTTATTCTTCCTTAAAGGAGAAAAACCCACAGTTCACATCAATGTGGGTATAAAAACGCACGGGGAGAGAAAAGTGCGAGGTGAAGAGAAAACTGCGAGAAACGATCGCAAATTAACGAGAGCGTGTGAAACACAACTGACTCTGGTGTTTAACAACCGTGAAATAACAACATGAAAAAAGCTCAACAAGAAGATGTTTGTTTACCTGCAAGAGACGGTGACTTCAATCTTTGTCGCGGGTACAGTGGAGTTGAGTGGGTCAAAATCCCCTATTGTTGCCATGGCTGAATATTTTCTTTCTTTCTTTTTTCTTTTCTTTTCTTTTTTTTTTTTTTTAAATCAATGAATGAATGGATGAATGAATGAAGAAATCCTGGAAGTTCGCAGTTTTATTACACCACGGATTTCCCTTCTTCCATCCACTGAAGGAGGAGACGAGTGAAGCAGGAATTGTTGCTGCTGATGGAGACTGAAGCGCGGGTGAGGAAGAGGAGGAACTGGCATACCTGAGGACCACGGAGAGAGAGAGGGAGGGAGAGGGAGAGAGAGAGAGCTACACACCACAGATTGATTCACTCACTTTCCCCTGTTTTTTTCTTCCCCTCCATCCATCGCCAGGTGGAGGCAAAGACCTTCTCCACTTCCAGCTGTAACTTGTTGTCCTTGTATGGCGGGTGATTAGTGCCATAAATCGGAGGCTGTGGGTACCACACAGAAGAAAAAAAAGACAAAAGGGGAAAAAAAAACCTCATTATAACAGCTCTTTTTGGTTTCCCTTTTCATTGATGAATATAGACGGAAACAATCTTTTCCTTTTTCGTTTTCAAAAACTTCCCTGTAAAGACGGCGACGACTCAAAACGCTGTAGTACACGTTTGCCACGACTGTAAGCTGTGATGTAACATTACACCAAAAAAACAGAGAAGATTAAAGGTGCATTATGTAATAATTCTGAAGCAACTGGTCATAAAATCTTCCTAATATGTCAAAGAGACTCAGGAATAATGTTCATATAACAAACTGAACTCACCAACAACAACAGTACAGCCAAAATATTCACATTAAAAAAAATCTTGGTTTATGTTTTGAAATCATATATTGGCATGTGGCGCCACCTACCACCGTCTACCAATCATTGCAGCCAGTAGAGTCTCAGCTCTGAGCTACAATGGCGGAGAAAACGAAACCTGAAAGACCTCAGTATTTTGAATTTCAGTGTAGTAACCGTTTTTGGCCACATTCTTACATATGGCGCCTTTAAGCGACTTTATAGATCCCAGGCGTGACTTGCAACAAATCTACCGACTCAATGTCATGAACCTAAATACTTAACAAGAAGGAAATGCATAATTCTGCCACACAACAGAGATCCATCTAACGGACACACACGCACAGAGAGAACACATAAACACGGTCAAAGACAAGAATGAGCTGTGGACTCACTTTAGTTACTTTTCATTGTCAAATAATCAAACAATCTCCAAACACAAGATAATGAATGACAGTGCAAGAGAGGGAAATCATCATTTTCCCAAAGTAGCGTCACGGAAAGCCTCTGCGTATTCACCTAAACCTGTTTCCACGTGGACAGCCCCTTTAGAAGTGATTACACTTCCACAGTTGCGTAATGCGCTATCCAACTGCGTAACCACGGAGACCCCACGAGCCCTCATAGTTCTCCGTCGTGGTGCCGGATACGCGATATAATTTCCCACCCGATCAGTAGGGGTCGCTACGCAAGACTGGTCTCGTCCCATGACGCCAATGGTCGGTAACGCCGTTGGTTGTTGTGCTTCTGGCTACAGTGAGCAATGGCATCTGAGAGAGAAAGACTGTTGTTGTTGCAGCTGAATAACATTGAAACACAGATACTTTTGATACAGAAATGCTCTACTACAAAGGAGCTCACTCCATTGTGCTTATGGCTACGTGTGATGCCAGGTATTGGTTTTTCGACAATGGACTGGAGAGCCACGGCGGCGACCAATCGCTGCCATTGCCGTCTCCGTTGTCCGTTGACAGAATGATGGATGCTTTAACTTAATATAAATCCCACATGTTTAGACTCTAAATGGCTAATTTCTTGCCTCAAATGATCTTAAACACAGACACAGAAAAGTATTTATTTCAGGTGAGAAACGGCCACTGTTTCAATGTTATTCAGCTGTTAAAAAATATTTCATGCAGCTGGAGACGACGGAGAAGCTCTCCGACAGGCTCACAGTAACAGACGTAGAGCACTTTACGCAGAAGTAAAAATTGGGCTTTAGTGCCACTTGCTGGTAAGAAAAGTCATTTCCTCTCACACACACAGGCATAGGATCAGGGCCAGTCCCAGCTTTCATGGGGCCTTAAGCTGAATTTGATTTGGGGCCCCCCCTCCTCCTCCCGACTGGCGACTATACAGGGTTGACCCCGCCTTTCGCTGTACGTCAGCTGGGATTGACACCAGTAGCCATTACATAGGCGCAAACCTCTATTTCTCCACTTTTTGGTGTCATCCATCCATCTTCTGCCGTGTCGTCCTCTGCATGGGCATGTGCTGGTCTTAGATGACGTGGGCCGAAAGATGTGGTCACACCCTGGACAGGTCACCAGTCCATAGTTCTTGAATTTTCTAGATATATCACAAACAGTTAGGGTTATGAGAAGTGTGCATGCGGCAACGACAGAGTTGGCAACAGAAGGGTTTACCTCAGAGGGCAGTAAAAACACAAAAGGTAATAATAATAAGAATTTGTACAATTTCAATAGGTTCCTCGTTCACGAGTGTAACGAGGACCCTAATTAAACAAGTAAACCAGTTAAACCAGGGTTTTTTTAGAACTTAGAATAGATGTGCACTAAATGAGCAACCTTCAACTCCCAAAAAAAAAGAACTTAAAACAAAGCAAGTCACCGAACATGATCTTTTTCTTTCCTTTATTCACTGTCACCTGCTGCTCAGTTCACCTTTCATTATATCCTGCTGCCTGCCAAAGAATTAAGCACAATTTATAACAAAAAAAAAGGTAGAATTAATTAGAAATGCATTGATAGTACAAATAAAAGTCTTTACACGGAACATAAGGACAAGTGCAATGCAGCATTTCAATAAAATATTCTGAAATAAAAAGCAATTTCGTAAAACAAATAAAAATAAAATTATAACATTTCACAACCGAGATACACTTGAACATGTCATGCAAATCCAGTGAGTGAAAAAGTCCAAACTAAACTAGATTATATGATAAGTAATTTAGGCTGCTATTCAGTGACTGTCTCTTATGTGGCAATGGAGTCTGATTATAATTAAGACAAACTTATCTGAAATAATGAGGGGGGGGGCTTTTAAAAAAGCCTAAAACCTGAAGTGACTGTTTGGTCTCAAGTGAACCTGAACAGATTGATCAGCTGTTAGTTAAATCGGACAAAATAGAATTAAACCATTTAAACAAAGCATGCAAAAGCGACTAGAACACATGGCCGTACAAATCAAATACGAAATAAATAAATAAAAAGTGATAGAAACTTGTGAGGCTTTAAAACATCTCTGACCAAACATTCCATGTGGGACTGAGAAAGGAGACTTTGGCCTTGTGAAGCAGAGCAGACGACCAAAATCTACCAAAGAAATTAGTATTTTAGGAAATATGTCTGAATAAACAAATACCTGTATATGATTTGAAATTGAATAATCACCTGTTTGGACAACATTAAACGCAAAGTTGACACTTTGGTGTCCAGACATGTCCCTGAAATTGACACTTTCCAGAAGGGATATCGTCCAAATGAGACCATAATATAATTGCTCACACATTATGTGAACATGGCTGCGTGTGTGTGTGTGAATGTCCTTCCCAAATGTTGTGGATGCTCTTGTGCTGTTAAAAAAGTGTCTGTCCTTGACAGTCTCCCACTGTCCAGCCAATCGTCCTGGGCCAGATGCTGCAGTCCAGCCAAAAACAAACACTGCCAAATTCATCATCAACACGTGTGAACTGCTGGGTTAAATTTGATTTATCAATAGTTCCACTAATTATAATACAGTTTTAGAAGCGCTCCGTCTACATTTCATTTTTGTATGGCTTTAACAAACTAGATAAACAATAAGTAATGAGCTGTGAGGTGTTCAATTAAACAAGAGCTAAGCTACCAATTTTTAATATTCTCACTTAATTCCGAGACTTGTCAATATTACAGTTTAAACAACCCATTTCCTTAATTCCCTTCTAATAATCAAACTAAATTTCATTAAAATACAGTTATTTTCAAAGATAATGAAAATCTCCTCGTTTCTCACGTCTGGGAGCAACCGGTTCTGTTGATGTCATGTAATCGACATTCGTCTTTAAGACTCAACAGCTCTGTGTTACCGTATGACAAAGACTTCACTCTGTGATCACAGGGAAACCTCAAAAAAGCGCGCTTACAAAGGTAAAGCTGCAACGCTGTCATTGTCATTGATCAGCAGGAAGCCCCTCAAGCTTGTAAAAACTATTTTAAACACAGAAAAGTACACTTGGAACGTGACCAGATAAAGCAGAGGTCCGGTTCCATCGTTACTGAAGATAACAAAGGCACAACAACAGTCCTGAGGTACAGCAGCCATCAAAACCATCAGACTAGTCATCCAATAAAAAAAAGAAGTGTGGATCTACACAAAAGGAGTCCAAGTCAGAAATGTGTCTGAGTGTGACCTGAACCAAGGCACACACGTTTGTTTTTTTTGCATAACATGCGACGTGTGATCATGAGCAGGCAGAAATCTTCACATTTGGATTTACTCCACACCGTCTTATGCTACGCCGTCAGTGCTACTGGAGAACATGAAGAGATACGTGGATATGCACATGAATATAACAAACAGGTGAGGTCAGAAGGTACAGTATGTTCTGCGCTTTATCTCCTCGCTTTACTTAAAAGTCCTGTTTCCTACGTTTGATTACGCGATAACACATTTCACATGTACGATGATCTAATCAGACCCCCCCCCCCCCCCCACACCAAGACCATCACACGAGACACTGGACTATCTCTGAAAATGTGTCCACTGTGGCCACACACAATGTACTAAGAATGTAGTTAGCTCTAGCATGACCTCCTCTGCCAAGTAGCAACAGCTTGTGTTTACTTGTGCACCACAAAATGATCCACAACCGCAATCATGCAAGAAACGCGACACAGAAAATAGCTTTTGCCGCTTTTTCCCAATACATGGTCCCGCCACACCTCGCCTCGGCACGACGCCTCTACACGGTTCGGTTGGTTTTCCACTACAATGATAGTACCTCCTCAACGTGGGCGAAGTCATCACTGCACGGCTGCAGTGACATTGTTTTATACGTGACACACACACAAACTAGTGACTTGTAAAGCAGTTTGTTTTCAGTGTAACTGAATCATTAGAATCAGTAAATCTAAAAGATTTGTTGAGTACTTCCTGAAATACAGCAGCAGGGTTTGTGATGCGGCTCGTTGCTCGCAATCGTCGGCTTTCAGCAGTGTTGTCGCTAAATACACCAGACTCCTCTGTAAAATTTTAATCACCTTTCTAAATGTTGGAGATTAACGTAAGTTTTCAGGATTTTTCAGGTTTCTTAACTGACCTACAGTTCGGCATTGTTTGGTTTGATTCTTGTGTCGGATGTCCTTGCTCATGCCTTTCTGTGACGACGTCACATATAGTATCAGTTCAGCTTGCTTAGAACCTCGCCAGAGCACGTACTAAAAAAAGTACCAGGTACGATCACTAATGGAAAAGCAAAATTGCCGTGCCGAGTCGAGTCGTGCCGGGACCGCGTAGTAGAAAAATGCCAAAATGGTGTTCCTTGTGAACTCAACATTACAGTGGAATTTGAATTCCATGCTAAGAATGAATCTTAGTTACCAAACTACAGTTTAAATGGAAACTTGAACACATTAAGTGCTTTGTTGATCTCGCCTTCAACATCCACCTGAACTGAAGAATCTTCCTGTGCTTGGATCAGTAAAGAATAGCAGCACAAAACAAGAGAATTAAAAAACGAATAGCTTCCACTACACGGGACATCTGCGCTCTCTCTCTCTGCAGAGACACTTTAAGGATTAAAAATGTATGAAGACATTAAGGAAGAACAGAGTAAAAAGGAATCCTTTATATATTCTGCCAGTAAAGGGTACAAACCCTGTGTTTTCAGCCATTTACTTTTCAACAGCCACACAGCCACTTGCTTGCACAATCCCTTTTTGATACTGTGGCTGAAAACATTTCTCTCCCTGAATGTGACAGATGACATCGACATGGAAAAATAAAAGTCCAGAGAAACGCTGGAGCAGCAGAGAAAAATATAAAATCCAGAACATGGAAAATGAGAAAAAGATTTAAAAAATAAAATGCTTCACCCCTGAATTGGACAGAGCTATTTGGCACTTTTTTGTACTTAAGTCCAGACTGAAACGATGTGGATGGATGGAAGCAGAAGGAGGGTTTGAGGTCACATTGAGAGGGTTCAGACGATGGCGTTAGTGCCTCGAAGGCCGACCCCACGGGCGAACTGCTCCAGCAGGCCAGAGATGGCGCCGGAGGGACTCGGTGCTGACGACTTCAGGCCCACAGTGGAGCTGTAGGCTGCCAGAAAGACTTCCCGCACTGCCTCCAAACGGGCCTGACGCTCAGAGGGGATGGGACACCTGGAGAGGAAATGGAGCGTGGAATGAGAAGACGGGGAAAAAGGAAATGATTAGGAAAAGGAAATTCTATTTTTGACAGGGTTATAAAATATAAATTAGCAACAAAATAAATCATAATGATGGTGGCAGGCAGAGTTTGGATGAACAGCACAAAGAATTCCAGAATAAAACATCACAGCGCTCACATCATCATCATCACAACCAACTGTCTGCTTCTCTTTCTTCACTCCAGATACAGATGGATAGATGTTAGATGGATGTATTTGCGTTTTCTGACTGAAGTGATACTAGTGGGACACTCTCAGTTTGGCAGTCACAAGAAGTGGAAATTAAAATGTATCGCCTGCTGGGAGCAGAGAGGGCGAGGAGGAGGAGTATTCATCTCTCTTGATTCTCCTCATCCATCATCTACTGCTCTCTACACCTCCGTGGAGAAACGGTGATCAGACTGCAAGATGACAAAGGTCCATGACAGAGAAACCCTCGTTGATGACTTGAATTTCGTTTGCACACGTAAAAGAGAAATCCTTTACATTTGTCTAATGTTGTCAAAGACGTGCACTGAGCCGATCTCCATAACATGAGTCATCTCTATTATGTCGAGAGTTCCGAGTGTGAAAACCACCACAGCATCTGAGCCTCACAGAATCTCATCAGATCATTATTCATCCAAATATTATTTAATTATCCCCGACTGATTTCACGACTATTATTAATAATACTAAGATATACTTACATTCTCCCACTGGGTCCTTCGTCCCTAAAACTGAAGGGCAGAGGGGAGTCATAGGCAGCAGCAACAGCTGATAAATTGGAGGAGGCCGAGGCCAGCTGAGGTGGGAAGTGAGCGTGGTCATGGATGCTTCCACAACCAGAAACTATCTGCCAACTGCCATACTCTGTGGAAAGGGAGGAACCTGACCTGGGGTACTCTGCTGCTAACCTGAAAGACAGGCAAGTGGAAAAATAGTAATATTTCATTGCTTTTTTTTTGTTTTACTAGGTCACAGAGATGGAAGCGTAGACATTTAGAGATCTTCAGAACCACTTCTCTCTTCAATATTTCGCAACCCGCTCCGCCTGAGCAGCTAAACAAAACATCACAGTAGGGCACGAGCAGAGTAAACAACCCAGAACGAGAGGAAAGAGAAGCGGGGTAAGAGCTGAGACATCTCCTGTTGGAGATAAGGGCATCAACAGTCGTATGAGTGATAGTTTCTGCTATTATTAGCTCAGTGGTTCTCAAAGTTTTCATACCAAGTAACACCTGAGAAATTATTGAGCTCCATTTTCTTTTCTACGCTCTACGGTCAAAATTCCTCAGCTCAACTACTGTCACTTACCCTGGTATATACAGTAGAACAGTAGTTTTCTTTTTTTTTATAATATGTACCACAGTTTCAGAACCATGGATTAAGTAAATATCAGAGGCAATGTAACTGTAGAAAGAAAGAAAGAAATAGTTTCAGACCACAGTCTCTGTTGTGTTACTCTCAATCTTCTTATGAATAAAATGAAGACGCTGTGCCTCTGGTGATCATCTAAAATTTACACTGAGCAAGTGTGTGTATAAAAATATGACAGCTAGGTTGAAGCGCCGCAGGACGAGGCGAAGGAAGTTCCCTCACCTTCTGCCAGGAACAGCCAACGGGCTGCTGCCAGTGCGTGTGACGGCCGGGTCTGATTGGTTAGAGGAGGAGGAGCCGGAAGACCTGGCCTCATTTAGTGGATGGGAGAAATGATCGTCCAGAGGGTTCTTATTCCAAACAACCATCTGAGGGGAGGAGGTGATGCCTTTTCTCCTGAGGAGAGACATGGACACATCATCATCATCATCAGAGGAGGAGGAGGAGGAGGAGGAGCATCTGCAACCATAACTGTTACTGATATAAATGACTGATGATGAAAAAGATAACAATGAAGTGAAGGACAATAAAATATGTGACTATACTGACTGTAGTTTATTTAGGTCGACCTGTGCTTCTTTCCCTCATTTCAATGTAATCAGCGAGACGAGTCAGCAATTATGGCTGAGCATTAATCAAATTCATCCACTCATCATCCAGCAATGCACTGTCTTAGCAACAACCCCCCATTGCTCACTTGCTGTGTGTTGCAGCCAGGAAAATGCATTTGTTTTATTAAAACATGGCATGTATTTTTGGGGTCCACATTAAACTGACTATTACTATTTTATTATATATTTTCTATTTATACTTTGATTTGTCTATTTAAGGGCAGGTTTGACAAAATGTCCAAAATTAATTTAGCTATTTCATTAAGTTAATTTAGGTTAAAGTTAATTTAATTTTATAATGATGGATAAATGAATGAATCACATTTTCAGCAGCCACAGCAACACTTCCATTCATTCAAATGTTGCATTTAAATCGCAATGTGATTAAAGCAGCCACTGTTGACCTATAAAATGCACACAGATGATGTGTGGATTTACCAGTCTTGATCATCTGCAGACTTAGGTGTATGGTGATTGGTCAGATCGCCATAGCAACCATTTTAGCTCACATTTACTCTCTTAGCATCTATTTGCTGCTTAATATTACTCCATGTATGATGGTGGAGGAGCACAATGAGGACTCTATCAACAGCAAGCATTCAATTTGCACTTGAAGTCTTGTTGTTTTGCTTTTTAACATTGGATGATAAAGAACGCTGTGTATACACAATGTGTATTTTCTATATGTCAGAAATGTGAAATTAGGAAAATGTGAAAAAGTTGAACGTAAACCCAGTGTAAAGTATATAAAGCTTTTTCAACTTGCAATGTAAATAAATAATACAAATAAAAGCGTGTGTCAAAGCAAATTAGGGACAACAAAACAACAAACTATTATTTACTAAAGTGTGCGCGTATATGTGGATAATGTCTGCGATACTGACCAGCTGGAGGCCTGGGACTGGCTGGAGAACAGGTCCACAGAGTCGTTGTTGAGGCTTCCACCCACCTCCTCAGTAATGAGGGAAAACTCGCTGCTCAGACTGGTCACGCTGCCACGATCCCTCGACTCTGTATGCAACCACACAGCACAGCCATGTTAGTTCAGCTGAGCAGGTGTGTTTTCAAACACCAAGGGTCCAATGCTGTCAATGCTGACGTTTAATGTTCAAGAGGCCAATGTGACGTTGACCTTTGGTCACCCAAAACTTATTACAACAAAATATCGATCCTAAGACTCTTGGTATAAAACAGCACTGTTATTCTAAGACTGCCATGCACAGGAGTATCAACTATCTATTCACAAGTTTTGTCATCTTTCCTTGTAAACATTACTGTTCGCATGTACTTGTGTATTAATACAACTTTCATACTTAAACAATAACTTGAGTCCTCCTGCAATTCACGTAATTAGCCCAAATTCATGGAGCCATGGAGTTTATATTCCTACAGTTTCCAGTCAGGTCATACAAAATCTACTCTTATAGACATTATATATTTGGCCACCCACATCTAAGCAGATCATCTGTAAGTGTAAATAAGGATTCCCTCATGCCCGTCCTCAAACAGCACATTCACAGGGAGAAATTTTACATTTTCACATTGCATCATTTTATAATTTCTGTCCTCATTGCATCACTGTGTTATTGGTTTTATTCTCACTGCAATGCAAAAAAAATAATCCTTTTATTCATACTTATTTTGTTAACTTGTTTATATCAATTCTTTATATTCGGCTATACATGTTTTAGGTTAAGTGTGACCTTGAACTTTGACCAAAATTGTATCTTTAGTGAGTATAATGACTCACTAATGGACTGATGCAAAAATACTACCCAAGACAGACAACTTAAACTTTTTCCCCAGCTGAGAAAAAACTTCCATCGAATGATGAACACTGAATAATCCTCCATTACTACCACATTAAAGTGTTGCATAAAAGAGTTGAAGAGAAGACATTAACACCTGTGAAACTGAAAGTCTGTTACATAAACCCATATATTGACGAGTATACTCAAGACTATACTGAAGGTTCACTGCCTGCAGACACGAAGGCTGGTGGTGACGCAAGATGTTTTGCATACGAGCCTTGAAACTTTTCAAAAGGCATGAGAGCAGTTGTGTTATCGCCCAGAGTCTCACTGCTTTGTCTCTGCCCCGATACAGAGCACTCACAGCGCTCACAACCTTTGTTGTTCATCATTGCATCAGACAAGAAACAAGAGGCTGGAGTTCACCCACAAGTACGTCAAAAAAAGAAAATAATGACATAACTTCCTACACAAGTTTTAGACTTATCTAAAACCTCAAACGCAAGGAGGAA
This sequence comes from Microchirus variegatus, assembly GCF_963457635.1. NCBI lineage: Eukaryota > Metazoa > Chordata > Actinopteri > Pleuronectiformes > Soleidae > Microchirus > Microchirus variegatus. The sequence goes on from NC_139808.1 coordinate 14,799,528, forward strand.
AACACGGGGTATGTGTAATACAACACAAGTGATGGATTTACTTTAACAGATGCAACTAGGGCTGCAACAATTATTTGATAAATCAATTATTGGTCTCCGCTAAGGAGGTATATGTTTTCACCTGATTTTGTTTGTCTGTCTGTCTGTTAGCAACATAACTCGAAAAGTCACCGATGGATTTGAAATTTGAAATTTTCAGGAAATGTCCGCAACGGCCCCAGCAACAACTGATTAAATTTTGATTTGCATGATCCGTAGACGCTATCAATATTTTTATCGCTATTTTGTAGGGGGCTGAGCTGCCTTGGCGGAGATCTGCGCTCTCCGAGTGCTTTTCTAGTTAAAACTATTTTCATAATCGTTTAATCAGTGTGATTGTTTTTCCAATAATTGAAACGAGCTTTCTGACTCTTCAGCGTCTTAAATGTGAATATTTTCACATAATTTCCAGGTTTGGGAAACACCGATCAACTTCTTTCAACATTACTACAGTACACTTGATTACTACACTTGATTAATTGTGAAAATCATTGATTAAAATAATAATAATAAACTTTATTTGTATAGCAATTGTTAGCAAAATGTTATAAAAAGCTTAACAGACTAATCAAATATTAAAAGGTGTCTTGCAAGGAAAAACTGCAGACCAAGAGTTCATACAATGAGCAAGAACTAGGCAACAGTGAAGAGAAATTATGAAAATAATTGTTAGTTGCAGCCCTTGATGCAACACCTCTATGCCCCGGGCAGTTCCGAGTGTAAAACTATTTGGTCACTGTTGTAGCTGGTTAGCAAGAAGCTGGGGTTGTGCCCGTTATCAGCATCCTTGCTGAGAAAAGCACCCCCTAAAGAACAATCATCTCAGGAACAGCAAAAACAGTCTGCCAGAAAATTCGCCTGCTGCTCGTCCCTCTCCTGAACCCTACTCTATGACGCATCAGCATCAGTTCTGGAACCATAGTATACTCCCAAAGGTATTTCATGTTTGGACATACATGAACATAACTGTTATTTACAATGGTTATTGTATTGAAGTCAGTGTAGTGTGTAATTAGGACTGAATTAGAACTGCAATGCTGAAAAGACAGTAAATATGTAGGCTATTCCACTATCCAATTATTTCAGATAGTTCTCTTCTCACACACGGAGAGTAAGAAATGAGACGGTGGAGCCGTGTGTGTGTGTGTGTGTGTGTGTTGTGTCAAGCAACACATAATTATGGGCCTGTTCACACAGGATATCCATCAAAACATCCACACAACTCCACAAATCTGCGAGTGTTGTTTGACAGCATAGATGGAAAAACATCATGTTTGGAAAATAAACATTACCTATTATTGATGTTACGTTTATGATATATGTTGACATTTTTCCTATATTGTTTGGAGTCAACTGTCTTATAGATAACTAACTAGATGCAACTGAGTGGGAAAAAAAGAGGCAATCTCATTAAAACCTTGAATTTCAGGGCAGTGGTGCATACAGCACATCACCACTAAGGAGGCAGTTACTTTTCAACAAACTTTGCTGTCATGAGAGCTGTAATAAGTTGGAAATTCAGAGTGACAAAATCATCCTACATTCAAACCATATCCTTATATGTGTTTCACTTGGGGATTTGTTTGTTGCAATCAGCTCATGGTAACATGTTTATTTTTCGACCACTTCACTGTTTCCAGTTGCCTGACGAGTGTGAATGTGGCTTTTCAAAAAACGACATTCTTTTTTTTCCACCTGAACAATTTCTCTCCATTTATACATTGAGGCCCTGTTTACACGAGGACACGGGTAGAAGCAACAAAATATTTTACCAGACGTGCCTTTCGTTTAGACAGAGACAACGTTTTTGGGGCTTAAAAACGCAAACATCTGAAACCACCCCCCAGAGTGGAAAACTTGAATATGCAAAACTCTGCTCAGATCTGCTCACGTTGCGTACGCGTTAACGTCACATACATACATGAGTACAGGGTAATAAACCAACATGTCAAATTATTTCCATGAGTCGGACCTTCAAGCTGCTCTGGCAGCTCTAATGAACTTACAGGAGTCTTATTACTGGCACACGTTTGCGTCACCTGGCAGCTGGGGGGGCAAGGCTCTAAATTGGGGGCAGCTGCCCCCAATTTAGAGCCTTGAACAGTATGTTTTTCTCTTTGATTAGTTTTGATTTTAGTAAAGGCAAAAACAGCTTCATACAATATATTAAAACCTGTCATGTTTTAATCCATAACGTTTCGCGGGATTACTTCACAACACACTACGCAGCAGTGTGTTGTAGAAGTAGACCTGCTTTAAAACCACTTATTGTCAGCTATCACAGCAATTTAAACCAGGTGACATCCTTTACTTTTCTAACTGGGAAAATAACACACACAATAGCATTAAGTAGTCTAACCATAACTGTTCTGTGTAATAAATATCTTCTGATTTTAGATGTATTTGTACGTATTGACTACATGGCCCAGCCCTACAGTGGAGTGATACAAGGATAACCAGAGCTTCTCACAATGAAAAGGAGAGTTTTAGTAAGAAAAGTGCACAGCAGAAGAGGAGGGAAATGAAGGAGAAGGTAGTGAATTGGAGAGACCAGGAGGCTCAAAGCAGAAGAAGACCACAGAAGGAAATGAACAAATAAGTGAAGGAGAAGAGGATGTGAGGGATGAAGAGGAGGAGGCTGCTGCAGATTCAGAAAGTGAGACAGAGGCAGGGAGTGACAGGGAGGAATAGGGTCCTCAGCCTTTAAAGTTTGATTTTTAATATTTTTGCACTTTTTATTTTAGATTTTAATTTTGCTATTAATACTTTTACTTTTAGTAAGTATTTTTTTTTTGCATCCATTTACATTTGGGAATTATTGCATACCTTCCTCCCATGCCACCCTGCCAAGACCTCTTGCCCCCGCTTTGCCACCCCATGTAGAATTTTCTAGATCCGCCACTGCTGCATATATGAATACATTCTGTATTAAATGAGCTGCATCCATCAAAGGTATGTCAGAGAGGCCATGTACAGATGCTCTGACTTACTTAACTGGCAGAGATCTTCCACAGTGAAATCACTGTCTTTGAAGTGGGAATTCTTCCTTCTGTAGGGAAAAAGAATATATGATGAGGTAACATCGGATGGATCAAAAGAAAATAGATAAGACAGGATGCTGTATATTACACAAAGGGAGTAGAAAGAAAGAAAACGGGTGGTACACACCTCGGTTTCCTAACAGCAGAGAACTTCTCTGAGACAATGTGCTTCAAAAAATTGAAGCAAAAGAAGAAAATCTGCAGGAGGAAGAAGATGTAAAGAATGAACTTGGTCTGATTTAGCTGTGAAGTCAGAGAGGAGCACACTGCAGCTGCAGCTTAAACAAAATGAGATGACATGTTGCTGTTCTGTTCTTCTCTCCTGACACACACACTCTGCTTCTTCTCTGATACATACATGATTCTCTCTGTGAGGAGAAGAGAAATGTTGGTCTAAAATAAACCCTGCTTGACAAGAAATTACAGCTTCTTTCCAAATTAAGTGCAGTGGTCTGCATGGCAACAGGAGGCCCCCTGCAATATCCGAGCAGCCATTATCTGATTTCCTTTTTTTTGTACTGAATCACCTGCTGTTCTGTCTACAAAGAAAGAGCACAATTAATTTTAAATGACGTGAAACTAAATTGCACAGCGTTTAGTGTGAAAAGCTTAGATCTTCTTTCTGAGGATGATGTTGCACATGATAAAACAGACAGTGTGCGGCGTGGTATGAAAAGAATACAAGTAAATCTTACAACAAGTCCAACATACAAGACCAGACTGATTCAAATAATTGTCATTCAGGACTTTTATTTAATCACTAAATGAAAGTTCCATTATCATCACCATTGTCATAGAAAGAAACAAATAAACCTGAGTCGGAGATAAACTCACCTCCTCCCCTTTGGAGAGTCGATCTGGCAGCATGTGACTGGAATCAGAAACAGAGAAATAAAATATGACAGCTGAATACTGAAACAGTCCCTGAGCAATGACTGACAGGTCTGTGCTATTGATGAGAAACAAGCTATTGATTGTCTCCTATTGGAATTTTCTAATGCAATATTTCACTGTCGCGGAACATGAGTACCATCTTTATTCACTTCAGATGTGAATGGAACAAATAAGATCAGATGATTGCCTGATTAAGAAAAGTACAGAAGCGATATTGTTTTCTCTGCTTCATCCAACTCTGTTCTCATTCCTTGTTCTCTTCTCTTAATTCAAGATCTAATTTCAATAAGCTTCACTGGTACAACACTCATGAGTGATGCCAAAGCACAACTAAAACACTAAAGGTTCTATGGAATAGATTCATGACATAAAATATCCAGTATAAGAAAGGTAATATACAACAATATTAAACATTAACAAATAAACACGTGGAGATGCAGCACATTTATATATATATATATTTGACAAATGTCTGTATCTGCTGTGTGTTTGTTTGTTTGTTTGATTTTTGTTGTTAGAGGAAATTACTTTTGATTTGAAGGCTAACACACAGTGAGTCAGGCTGCATCCATATTTCTGCATTTTCAGTTCAAGACAAAAACACTTCACAAGCTAAAACAATCTGTGTCTGAATCATCATCTCAGTGAGTCCACGTGAACAGACCTGAAAATGTGCAGTGCTCCACAAATGTATTAAACCACCAGCCAAAGCTACAGCTGCCCTAAATTAACAGCGTCAGTAACTATCAAAATAAAATATTTATTATTGTTATCATCCATGAATTTTTAAGTGTACTGTTTAACAACAAAAGCAGAAGAGATAGTAAAGCACATTTATTTCTTCATATTATGTCTTGATTATAGTTATTTACTTGCATCCTGAACAGAAAAATATGTTTTAGTGGTTGAATGTGTACGACTAATTTCTCAAAGAAACCAAGTGAGTCGGCTCAAAATTTTAGTGTGAAAATATGAATTCAGTTTGTTATTTGCCAAATAAATAACAATAAAAAAAATTCTAAATTTCTAAAATATTCATGTTTTTATGACAGGTGGGGTGGTCTAATACATTTGATAAGCATTCTGGTTCACTGCACCTGCACGTGTTGGTGTAAGCTGGAAACAGATTATCTCCTCTGCAGTTGTTTGCTTAGTTTTCACAAATACAACTAACAATAACACAGTGCATCTAAAACAAGATGACATTTGCAAATGCACTAATGAAATATTTATGCCAGCTTATGCAGCTCATGTGAGTCATGAAATTAGGAGGATTATCATTATTTATTTTTTTACCCAAAGAGGAACCAGTCGTATGCGATGGTCAGATACAGAATCTCAGCTGGCTCCAGGCTGGCATGCACCGCGCCATCCTTAGGTAAGAGACAGATGACAGAAAGTGAAAAAAACAACACTTGTACCAGAGTCTAATTACCACGACATGTCATGTAGCTCTACACAACCAAACTTCATTTCTCATTCTGTATGAAAAGCACAAGTGCAGTGTGTGATTACATGCGAGCTTTGAGTATGCACTTTGAGTATGTCTTGAGAAAAAGGCTGCACACTTAGGGCATGGGAGTTCTATTTTTAATAAATGTGGTGAATACAGAAGAGGCTAATTAAAGCACATGTTTGAAATATAATGAATGAGAAGAGAGGGGGGGGGGGTGCCGAGGCCAAGGCTGATGGGATTACTAAAGTCACTAATGAATGTTGGAAGAGCCAAATGAGCTTCCAGGTGACCGTGTGTCATGAGGACACGCACCGGGGGAGAACAGAGGAGATTAAAACAAAGTTGAAGAAGAAGAAGAAGAACATACTGCCCACAGGGAGAGCCTGAGGAGGGAAACGAACAGAGGAGTCCGGTCCCAGCCTGATATGCAGTGCACCAGGAGGCCACTCTCATCTGGAACAACACAACAACACCTACATCATTTCTAAAGAATCATACATGCGTTATGAAAAGATTTCACAGCACTTCATTAAAATGACATTATAACACAGGGTATATCCTTCCTTTGCTCTCAAACAGCCTCAGTTCAATAAATGGTATATAAAAATAGACTAGAGGGTAAAGACGTCCGTTTGCATCAGCTCATACAGTATATAACGTCAATGATTATTTCCCTGAGTTTGAGTTGACCCATTACTTCTTCCCCAGTATAAGACCAAGATAAGAACTGGGAGTGTTTAAAATCGCAGTTAACTGCCATGTTCACAGTTCATGCCGATGATTGATGTCACGTGGGCTACATCTTGCACAGTCTTTCCGCCATCACATGGCTGCACTACATCTCCTGTTCTACCAAAAGGTTTTCTACTGTTTTCATGTTCATGAAATCAGACACACAGTGTACAAACGCTCTTGCAACTCACCAACAAATGAGTAAATCTTCATTCACATGCATTAATGAATGAATAAATCAAGTTTTTTTTTTTACATATATATAAAAACTGAGACCAAAACAGAAAATGAGATGATGTAACTGGGAAGTCAGAAGTGCAAAATTCTTAGTAACAAAATAAATATTCAGTGTGTTGGAAGTAAATAAAGCATGAACATAGTTTTTCTTTGATTTAATTACATCACTCTTGCGATGAAGCTTGACATCCTACTAGTTTAAAAAATAAATAAAACCTTGAACATCTACGTGTGACCACAGCATTCACTCAACTCAGACGCAGAATATGGAAAGTAAACATCAGTTCTCTGTCAGCAGGGATGTATGATGTAAGCCCATAATCTGCCTGCAGTGACTGTGCATGTGCGACACAAATGGAAGTGTTAGAATTGTACAAACACCACCTACCATCACTGTTGATGATGTGGAGTAGCAGCTTCAGGTAGTTTTGGGTCTGCTCCACCAGGTCCCATGACTGATCAACACAAACACACCAACACAAAGCGGTGAAAAGTGAGTCAAAACAACCAAATTAAATATAATATGTGTTGATTATGGTAGCAGACATTTAAAGTATCCAGCTCAAAGTAGTATTTTTTGATTTTAGTTAAAGTCACTGTGAGTGGGTTTCCATAATGTCTGGCTTTACAGCATAAGTCACAGTATGACTGCTGCTATATTATATGTACTGTGTATGTGCTGTGTATAAGTGCTTTTGAATTACAACTAGAGCAATTTGCAGGTTAAACAACAGATGGCACTAATGCACCACAAATAGTAAGAAGAGGTAGTAACCTGGTATTGGGCCCAGTCAATATTCAAGTTCCGAGTAAAGCACACAGGGATTGTCAAGGGAGCGTCCACATAATCCTGTCAAAGAACACACAGTGTCATCAGATTAACACAGAGACAAACTGTCAATCATCTATCACTTATTACATACTTCCGACTAATAATTATTAAATAAGCTAAATGTATATTTTCATTTACAGCACAAAAGAAGACTGTGCTGTCAGATTGCTGAGGAGGAAAAGTGTCTTTCTCTCACAGATCCCTTGATTCACATGATGCCGAAAGTTATTATTGTACTGCTAATCAATAATGCCAAAAAACCTTCAGTGGAATCACTTTCAGGATACTTATTTCTTCCATTTAGACTAATCTTAATTACAGTGAGTTCTCCACAAAGGCCTGGATGACCACTAACCACTACTTATTAATGATAAGCTGATTATTGCTTAGCAGGGCTGAGTGGATAATAGAAATTGCATCAGTATTTCCACATAAGCTCACCGTACCTGATTCCAGTTGAACACCAGACCCTCGGCTGTATAGTCTCTGTCTTTGTAGTCCTTAAAAAACTCACACCCTGAATAAAGACAACGTGAAGGTTAACAATCAATCAAATCATTAAACATCAAACTCCAAACTAATGTCTCCAAATAACAAAGAGGAGATGACTTTACACCAACATATTGATGTTACATTTCATTTCAGTGGAGAATATTGTCACATTTAAACTGTATGATGATGACAGTGGTGGATGCATAGTGTCTAACTGTTTTTGTTGTTTTTGGTGATAGTGAAGTAGTGGTGGTATCTATAAATACAAATGTGTTTGAACACATTCTTAGAAATGTGTAAGAGCTAATTCTAAGCTGGGGATTTTATCCATTTAATAAAAAACATGACTGTCTTTTTTGTTTGTTTGTTTGTTGCGGGGTCTATTTAAAAAAATAAAAAATGAGGCTAACGTAATAACCTCTCTGATGAAAGCAAAAATAAGGGCTTCAGATTGCACATAGACTGGTCTGGTACAGTTCTTCTTTTGTCTTCCTGAGGCTCAGGAGATCACATGTTTGTAATGTCACAACACTTAAGTCATCGCAGAGAGACCGAGAGAAAAGCCAAAACAACCAGCAGAAGGTTTTCTTTTTCCCTTTCCCCAACCACATTCTGAAAGTTATGGAACTAGATGGTCGTTTTTAAGTTGTTATTTAGGTTTTCTCTGAGTATACAGATCAAAGACAGGCAGTTTTACTGTGAAGAGTGTAAATTGCTGCACCTGGACCAAAAAAAAAGAACAGACTCTCATTACTCTCTGCTATGTCATATTTATTCACATCCACAGTTGCATCAATTTTTCACCAAGATCTTTATGATGGGAGAGTTTGGCCTCTGTGTTACAAATCCCAAAGTTACTCAGTGGGATTAAGGTCTGGTCTGGACTCTGGTGGACAATCCATGAATGAAAATGATGATGCATGCTCCCTTGACCACCGTCTTTCACAATTTCTTGAAATATGCCTAAAAAAACTGGTCAAGCTGGTTAGACCTGACCAACTGAAGCAACCAAGTATGTGTTTTTTTAGGAGCCAGCCAGTGTACACAATACAGACATAAAGACACTCATGTAACTGGTGTAGTGTTTAAAAATAAATAAATAAAGAATTCAGTTGTGGCTAATTACCTGGATAAGGCACAGAGAGCAAGGTGAAGTCTGCATAGCGTTGGGCCTTGTCTGCCTTCTCAGAGGACGTCACACTGCACGGACAGTGAGACACAGCATTAGTTAACATTTTGGCACATATCCAGAATGACACAAAAAGCTAATTTTGTCATTTGTCTGCATGTTTTAATTATATACAGCAGTGGCAAGTATGCGAGTACTTTAAACCTGATTTTCTCCAATAACAAGATATAGCGTGAGATCCGATCTCATAAACAATTCTATTTTTGATAAATAGTGTTATGTGTATCAAACCCACATTCTATACTCTTAGATTTAATAACAGGTCATTTAGCAGCAGTGACCTGAAAAAAACAAGCTCTCCCAGTAGCAGCAGCTCACACGTGTCCAACAACCAGGAGGAATTTATGACCACGGTTCCAAAAAGAGCTTGCGCAGCTTCACTTGTAAACACACTGATAAAGTCAGGATTTCAGCTTATACTCATTCAGAGCTGTTCAGGACAAGAGGCAGCAAAGCTTCAAACCATGATGTTCCCTCCTCTGCACTTTTTTTTGGATGATGTTTTCATGCTGGTATGCAGTGAACAGTTTACACCATATATAGCACTGCATGTGCTTCCCAAACGCGTCGAGCTTAATCTGTCCACAAGATTTCCAGGAAGTGTTGCGGAGTGTCACCCTTCTCTTTGGCAAAACTCTGAGCGCGGTGTTGCTTTGAAATCCTGCCTTGAATTAGTATGTAGTATTAGTATGGGGTTCTTTTCTAGCTCACTCATCTGTTTCTGTGCTGTGCATTTTACAGTCCTCTTCGCTGGACAATATTTTAACTCTGAGACCTCTCTTTTGTGATTGGGCTGGGCAATTATTCTACAACAATCATTAAAGCATTATGATTTTCCTTCAAAGTTCAACGTTTAAAATAACTATTTTGATTCATCAATTTGAGTTTGTTTTTTGTATACCTATCAATCTTTTTCACAATTTTGCATCAATAATTGAGATAATAATCAGAGTAACAGAGTACATAATAAGGTAACTGTTAGTCAAAGCCCTGACACAAATTGCAAAATGTTAATCAAAAAAAAAAATGTGTACATAATCAATTGCCCATAATAGCACCTGCAACATCTGGACCACATGTAATCTACCAACTGCCACCAGCATCCACAGTGAATAAGCCCTCAACATACACAGCATGGTATTATAAGCAGGCCTGAGGCCTCGTGTTAGATATTTAAAACGGCACACTGCACACAAACCCTCTCCTAACTCAGTTAAAGGCAAAAGCTGCAGCAATCTGCAGAGTCAGTGGTCAAACGCCTTCCGTGTGGCCTCTTTCTACAAAGTCCACCGCAAACAGTGACCTAAATAACAACCGGAATGTGAATACTGTTCCTTACTTTAGGCCAAACTTAACCTTCTTGTTTTCCACCATCAGGTCACAGATGTAGCGAACCGAGAGGTAACGCAGCAGCTTAATGTCGTGGCCTCGAACCTTGTCAAAGAGCTGCGAGTCCCCGTTCCTGAGGACAGAGAGGAGAACAGTGTGCATGTGTGTCTTCATTTAGATCTAGTGGAAGAAAACTGTTGGTTTTTCTAGTCAATGTCTCACTTTTAAAAATGGATAAAAGAATCAGTTTTCACCTCCACTGAGAACATTCACTGTTTTCTTTAATGTCATCACACATAATGAGTGTCACACTCCCAGATAAGCTGGTGTCTGGTGCTCACTGGACACTAATCTTGTTAAAGTAATCTGATTACCTGACGGCACTTTCATCCTCTGGAACCTCCTCTGATTCTGTCCACGTGTCATCACTGCCCCCTACAAAACACAAAAGCACACAAAATGAACACGTGAACGCCATTAGCAGTTTTAAACATGAAAACAGGCAGGTTTAAGTGGCTAAGTTAAAAACACAATATACACAACAGATTAATGTGATTCATTGCGTGTATAAAGTATTCTTTGAATGATAATCATGTATATAATTTTGTTTAAATCAAAACAAAAACACAGTCCGCAGCTTAATTGTTGGTTCATGAACTCAATTATTTTTCTTTTTTGGGGGGAGGGGGGGACACATTTGGCACAACATGGAACACATTTTAAAATTGTGGCCAGTTCCTACAAAATTTAAAAAAACAAGATTATCGAGTACTGCTGGTTCTTGCTTTTGGAACTTCAAAATAAATCATTAGCAGTGTAAATATGCAAGTCACACACATAATATATAAACAATTTTCCACATTTATCCAGATAATGGAAAATCACAAAGATAATCTCATTATGCTAACTTCTTAAAATGTGTACTCTCATCTGCTCGTGGGAACATCAAGTCCTTGATGGAAAAATGTCTGACAACTGCTGAATCTATGACAGATCAGAGAGCTCACACGAAACTCAAAAATAAATGAATTAACATACTCCCATGGAAAATAAGTCAGCCACAACTTCCCCTCATGTTGTGACCAAAGTTGCTAAATTTACGTGTGTGTGTGTGTGTGTGTGTGGTACCTGAAAAGATGTAGTTGTAGCCTGTGCGTCCGTACAGTTCCCCCCAGCCCGCCAGAGTGGACGACCGGCAAATATGCTGCAGTGAGGAAGAGACGTTGTAAAAATCAGAGTCAGACGACGGTGTTTGACTGCTCGTACCATCAAACAATAATTCATTCTTTGCCACCTGTCTGGCCACATTTGCCACCTGTCTGGCCACATTGAGAAAGGAGAAGTGTGATGGCCTTTGAAAATCAGAATGTTTTGTTCTAAGGCAAGGTGTCTGGTGGAGGTGTTTCTCATTTTAGCTGCATTAAATTGGTGGTTACACTGGGTTTCAGTTCTTTATTTGAGTTCAGTCTTATAACATAATGCAAATCTGAACAAAGTTATGTGCACATTTAAGATTAATTTTCTTGTTTTCTAAAGTAGAAGAGACAATAGAAGTGAGATCTATGGAAAAGATGGATGAACAAAATAGAATGGAAAATTAATCTGCAATTAAACTGATTCTATTCAAGATCTTGTCATCACTTAAAGGAGGGAAGATGTCAACCTGTTCAAGTAACTAAGAATAAAGAAAAGAATAACCCGCTAACTTCCAATATGGCACCAAATACATGATGATAATATACCAATATTGTGATAAAGCAATAATATAACACAAAAACAATTATAAATTTAATCATCACGATATTCATCTAACCGAAGACTACAAAATGCCAAAAAAGTTCATATGCAGGATCATTTTCACCACTTTCCTGCAGTCAGCTTTGGTTGTACACTTCATATTACTGTTATTCTTTTGAATATTTTATTGCGTAAAATAGACCTGTAAAAAATAAAAAAGAGAATGGAGGTGGAAAGAAAAAGGGGAAAAAATCCTCACTTCCTGCCCAGGACTTGGATAGCTTGGTTGTGTGTAGTCTGAGCTGAAGTGTTTTCCATACTAGATAATACGTCTATCTGGAAAATGTGTTTTAACACTTAATATTAAAGTTAAATGATAACCCCTAAGAGAGGAGAGTGCAGAGTATACAGTTTTGGTGCAATACCTTGCCGTTGTAGAGGATGACGGGGCAGACAAAGCGCCCTCTGCAGCGAGCCAGCTTACTCCGGTTCACAAGGTCTTGCAGCTTACTGATCTGTACTGTGCTCTCAAACCTGGACCCAAAAAAACACACATCATCATTCATTAGACAGCCAATTAAAATCTAATTTAGAATGTTACAGGGACAATTTCATCACAAAGCACTTGAAGACATTTAGTGTTAACTGGTAATTACACACTGTAGCAACAGCTGAACGAACACGGCCCCAAAAATAAACAACTGTTCTTTTCTTCTTATGCTGTGGGATAATTAAACCTCGGCCACAACTCCAGCTGACTCAATTCAGTAATCATTTAAATGATTGGACTGTTTATTTCACTGCCACTAATTTCCCAAGAACGCTCACATACTATCATATAAAGCAGTCACTTCTAAAGTATGGGCTGTGGCCCCCTAGTTGGCTGTGATGGTACTGCAGGTGGGCCGTGAAATGAATCGAATATATAAAAAAAATAGATAAATATGTTTTAATTGTCAGTCAGTCAGCATACAGCTGGGTCGCGGGGGTGATGTGCCTATCTCAGCTGACAACCTTCCAAATACAACATGGAGCCCAGCTGTAATAACCACATACATGTGATGAAAGACATGCAAGTTCAGAAATAAAGAGAAGTGGACTGATTATTAATCTGCACTGAACTTTTCTACTCCATGTTCACATGAAAACAATAGAATATATGGGAATTATTGATCTAGTCTCTTGTGTTGATCAGTCATGATTTAAGGTTTGTGTGTGGACCTCAGAATTAAATAAGTTACAAAGAACATTCCACTGTTTAGGTAATCAACACTTAACGGACAAACCTATCTAGAAGCTTTAGTTCCTGAAATGCGTAAAAAGCATCTGATTATGCTTTATCTTACAGGTATGAAAACTGTGATTCAATTCAATTCATTTTCAATTCTTCACCATTGAAAATTCTCCTCCCAGGTCAGAGCAATATAGCCAAAACATTTTACGATGTAAAGGCTTCAAATCAGTGGAAAAATATTATGTGTTATGGAAACTGTGTGTTATTTGAAGTAACTGGTTGAAGAAACCAGTTAAATGTTTTTTTTCTTTATAGACAATAAACAAACACAGAGACATTTTCCAAATCTGAGGCAAAGCATTCATTGCATTTAGGTGTCGAACCTCTGTTTTATTGTTATTGAAGAAATGATATTGCAATATATTGTTACTTGATTTATCACCCAGCCCTAGATCCGGGTAGAATGTTTGATTGCTTGTGGGAAACATGTAGAGATTGGCAGCAGTCATAAGTGCAAGATGCAGACTCAGGCCCAGGATATTCACCACGAGGATTTCCCTATCACTGAAATGCTATACTCTCTTTTATAACAATAATAATAAGCTGTATTTATAAGAAAAGTGCTTAACAGTCCAATCAAGCCTCATCAAATATTTCAGGCCATTTGCCTGGTAAGGCAAGGAAAAAAAGAGAAGCCCAACCGTTCACACAATGAGCAAGCCCTAGGTGTCTTGTTGAGTCAAACGGTCACAAAACGTGCAGGAATAAAAAATAGCTGCGTCATTTTTGTCTGTTTTGTCGCATTCGATGTCATTGTTCGTTGTTGTCGCACCATGTATGGGGCCTTCAGTTCAGCCCACGCTCTGCCTACCAGGTAAAGGTACTGTTCTCAGTCAAAACGCAAGCCTGACCCATGACTTTACCATTCCAAACTGTACCGTAGTGTACCAAACTGAACCGTACCATGGTGGAAATACAGCAAAAGATGACCGAAAGGGATTAACAAGGAGAGATGAGAGACAGGGAGAAAACAAATCAATCATCAAACAATACAAAAAGAAAGAAGGGCAGCTCTTCAGTAGATGAAGCAAGGGCTGCTTGATTTAAGTTTTATCATAATATTGATTTGTCAGACAACAATGCAAGTGAATGCTCATTGTGAATCCTTTTGCTAAAGAAGATCTTCCTTCTACAGCACTCTATAGGACAGTGAATCTGTATTTACCATCAGTGGAGACATGGATTTACTGAGTCAATGCTCTGGAAAAAAAAACAGAACCTCGTGTGACAGATCTGTCACTTCAACCCTCTGCTCATTGGATGCAACAGAGAGGTCAGAGATGGAGGCTGATCTTTGCTCCCTACACCAAAGTAAGGCGAGTATGATTAAAGGAGCAACAAAACAAACAACAAGTAATAGGTAACTGAGTGGAGTGGACTTTGTATCGGAAAATGATTTGACAGTCAAGAGTGGTAGAGAGATTACCTGTCGCTCGCAGTGTCTGCACATTCATACTCCAGGAAAACAATCTGACGTGGGTAATGGCCACACACTTCTCCATTGGCGTTATGGATGACACTGTACTTGTAATCTCTGGCAAACAACTCCAGACAACGCTTCTCAATCACCTCCACCTGAGGAAAGACAACAACAAATATTACGTCAGCCGTTATCTCGATGATTGAGCAACAGCATATACGTTGATTTCTGAGTAATTCAACATAATCTCATTAACTACAGTTCACAGGTAAATAAGAGCATCTCGTAGAGTTTACTGCACACACGTGACAATCACGGCTGAACCAAACGATTCATGTGACACATGAAGTTTAATGTGTTAATCGTTAATCTGTTTCGGTCTGAGCTTCAGCATATGACTGGCTATAAACTGCATATAAACTGCAACAGATGTGAGGAACCTACTGACAAAGACCCAAGTCTCTATGTTACAGCCAAAAGATTATGTTTCACAAACTCATAGTAGTAGCAAAATGGGATTGTTGTTAGTTAAACGCGCCCCTAAGAGGTTCATACAAAAATGAGGGTCCATATCAGACAAGTGTTCCAAGCATACATACCCAATCTCACCTTCTATTCCAGAAACGTTTTTTCTTGCTGGGTTAAACCCACTTTAATACATCTCCGTATTCTTTGAGCATTAAGGTGTATATTCTTCATTGTCTCTTTCGATTGAGTAAAACTAGGTTCTATGCAGGTTAATAGTGCATGAAGGGCTGAAAATACAGGACATACATTTCACTGTTTTGATTGGTGTTGTGTTTGTCTGGAAGGTGTGTGATCAATGTAGCCCCCCCCCCCCCCCCCCCTAGGTCCTGCCGTGGGGGCCCTGCAAAGATGCATGTAACACACCTGTCTATATGAAGACATTGTGAATTTATTTAGACTGTGTGATGTTTAATGGCAGGTTGTTACCATAAAGTAATGAGTCAAATATTACCCGGGGAGTGACTTCCTTTGCTCTGTACTGCATCTTGGAAAACAAGTCTATCAAATCCGCTATTTCCTCGCTCCTTCTGATCGACAACCCCGGCCCCGTGAATCCACTGGCCGGGGAGCAAGAGGATGCGGCCATCATCGCGCCTCGACCCGCGGCGGCGGTGGCCTCCAGCCGAACTCGACCTCCTTCAAACACCGCAGAGCCTTGACCTGTGGATCGGGAAGACCGACCAGGCCATCCCTTCCCAGGCAGCTTCTTCCTGACTGCCCGCTTGAGGGGGCCGGAGCCGGGGGCTCTTCCTGAATTCAGGGCACCGGCGAGCTGCAGCACTCTCCACACAGAAGCCGTGCTCGCACAGCCAGCCTCTCACACCGCGGCGGCGGCGGCTGCTGCAGCTACTGAGTTAGCACGGCGAGCAAACACACTACTCCAGCGTTCCACCACGGTGTTGTTCGTATCCACTGACCCGGAACCTTCAAGGGTTAACCCGACACAGTTTCAGACTATTTTAGTCCTCCACCACATCACCGCTGTTTAGTCTGACATGAAGTAAAGCGAAGTCTGGTTTTCCTCCTGACACCAGCTCACCGACCTCCAGTCAGCTGTGGTCAGGAAAGCTCCAGGATCTTTCCCGGCCTGCTCACGTTTCCTCAATGTCACGTCTTCATGTCGCATTGGTGACCACGGCCACGGCGGTGAGGGATTTAGAATAATGCATAGGCGTGAGTCCCGAGGCTGCACCACCTTACGCGGGTGTGCGTGTTAGAAGTGGCGGAGAGCTTCGACAGTAGACAGCTGTGTTGCAATCCAGGCTGCGAGTACAGCGGGCAGTAAACAGGAAGTGAAAGAGCACCACGTGACATCTCCAGCCGTTCCCATTTAAATGACGTCAGAGATGTTTTGAAATGTTGACTGAGCGTTCGACCTGTAATTGGAAGAAAATCTGGATGATGATCCCTCATTTTATCAATAATGTGAAGGAGGTGTCCTCTAAAATTATTCACAAATATTATAAAATAAATAAATAAATAAAATAAAATAAAATAAAAGAGATTTTAACTTAATCACATGAATCAGACAGCAGGGTACATACACTCAACTGTTTGTTGTTGTTTACAAGATATTTACAATAAACAACGTAGTTAATCACATTTATTTAAATACAAAAATACAAATATTCAGGGGCAGCGCTTGGTTAAAGGGCTGGGTTGCCCCTGAGCAAGGCACCTGATAAGTGCTGACCACTGATCCTGTGTGCCTGGCTTGTGTGTGTTCACTAATGGTGTGTAATACGGATGGGTTGGATGCAGAGGTCAAATTCTCAATCCCTGATTGGTCATCCATCCATCTTCTACCACTTTATCCTCCACATGACCTGGACACGTCGCCAGTCCATCACAGGGCCACAAAGAGACAGACAAACAACCACCCACTCTTACACTCGCACCTATGATCAAATCAATTTAGAGTGTCTTTGTGAGGAAACCGGAGAACGCGGAGAAAACCCACGCACACATAGCGAGAACATGTAAACTATCACCGATTGGTGTGTGTGTGCAAAAATGGCTCATTCTAATTCAGGAATCAGACCATAACACAAATTCTCAGTCTCTGAAGAAAAGAAGACACAAAAATGCAGCCAACGTAAAACTAGAACTCAAGAAAGCGCTCAGTCTCAGTTTCACACAGCATCGAAACACTGCCCGATCACACACGGTTAATGCTGTTTTCTTTAATATTTAGATCCTCCAATCACTGCCAAAATCAAATAATTTCTTCCGCTGGCCATAGCCTACTTCCAGAGAACCATATTTAAACAAATATGTCCTCCTCTACCAACAGGCTAAATGTCAGTCGGTGTACTATAATTAAAGCATAATGACTAAAACATGTTTGAGTGGTCAAAGTGAACTTGGCAGCAAACACTGAATCATCTTTGAATGCAAGTGATCAAATTTGTGCCAAAATTTGTGAAGTTTCCATCAAGGAATTCCTGCGATGTTGTGTTCACAAGACCACAAATATAATATAAGGTGACAGTGGCCTTAAACTCTAACCTTTAAGCACTAAATTTAAATCTCCTAATAATTATTGAGTCCAAGTGATAACTGATATGCTGCTTTTGCAAAGGTAAGGTTACAACTGACCCTTTGACTGTTGTTCACGAGGCAAAACATGTTTTTGAGGTAACAGTGATCTTGACCTTTGACCACATCACAATTGCATCACTTGGTCTTTTTGTTCAAGTGAACGTTTGTGCCAAATTTGAAAAGGATTCCAACAGGATGTTCACAAGAACGGGTTTTAAAGGCCAATCATAAACATGGAAGCAAAACAGGACAACCCAGAGTTTCATAGTGGTCTAATCAAGAAATACAATGTCATTAAAAAAAAACACCCAAGTCACAAATGTTAATGTATCGTCCAACATAGTAAAGAAACATGCAAACCAACACGCAACCATGTACCCAACCAAAAAGTTCTAAAATCTGGTATTTCTTAAATCTCAGAACCAGAGCTGTTTTAGGAAAAACTTCCAAGTCCAAATACTGCTGGGTACAAGTCTTGTATGCACATGTGTGTAAAAACATTCAAAGAAAATGTTTTTATGATTTTAGTTGTAATTAAAATCTGCAACAGACAAATATTGAATAACATTGTCCTGAATGAAGAGCATTTTCTTAACTTTAAAAACTTAAGTACCTGTCAATCACCATGGGAAATGCAACATTAGATCATTTCCATTTACCACCAGTACAATGATTTATTGAAATAAAATCTAAAATAATTACGGTATATTTACTGTTATAAACACACAGTGTCATCTGGGGGCGCTCTTGTGCAGATTCCCCAGTACAGCTTTTGAAGGCACCTCAACCCTAAACGTATTCAGTTGCTTGTGATGTCTGTAAAGATCAAATTCCAGGTCACGTACATGATTTTTTATAGTTTTGCATGGAGAAGCTTTTATCCAGTAAGAAAACACACACAATATTAATCAAATTTACATTTGTCAAAAAATAATGTTTAATTTTAAATACCACCATCAGATCCAAATGGATTATTTCATATGTCTCCATACAGTATGACGTATTACACATGGAATTATAAATATAAATATTATTATGGTGATAATCATGTTTGCACTAAGTCTATATGTACCATAATTAATGAGTGATGAGCAATTGACCAAATGCACAGATCAGAATTGATGCATAAGAGTCATCTCCTTTTTTTTATTTCACTTATTCACTTTTTTTTTTCTTGTCAAAAATCTGTCAGCTTACATTATCCACAAAGCAAATGAGCTGTGGACAGTCAGAGATTCGGGCCTCGAGCCAGTAGCCTGGAGCACATGTGTTCTTATTAAGCTGTCATAGACTTTCAGTGTTATGTGAACATTAAAGTTCAAGAAATTATACAGAAAGCCTTAGATCCTTCCGTATCAGGGATAAAACCATGTCGTGACATTAATTTATATATGAGATTATGAAAAATCTCAGCCGGTATTCAGTTGTACAGTTAATAAATATGCAATGTTCAGTTCTGACGATACTTCAACATCACATCCAATCATGTGTGACTCAACTACATGAAAAGGCTCTACATATTATTCACTATAATCTTTTAAAAAATATGCAGTTCAGCTCAAATACAATCGGGTTTCGCATTGTTGCCCTTTTACTTTTCTGCAAACCATGGGATAAGTTACATTTTGTATTCAGAAATTTTTTTTAAATTTTACATGTTGGCAAATTCTCAGCAGGAAGTGGAGGAATTAGTGGTCGCAGGGTAGCCTTATGAGAACGTAAATATGCGTTTAAATGCTAAACTTTTTAAATACTTTGTGTTTTTTTCATGTACAGGAAGTTGATGTTGTGAGGGAGGAAACCTGGTGCTTTCTGTTCCCTAAACCTAATCACATTAATAATCATGAAATGGTCATCATCACCTTCATTTACCCATTCCAGCTAAATAAAAAAAAAGAAACATACAAGAGGTTAAAACACTATATATTTTTTTTATTATAACAACAGAAACAGAAAAAAATATGAATATAATAACAATCACCTAGTGATTTAAAACAGTGGTTCTCAACATTTTATTCCTTGAAGCCCCCTCAATTGTATCCAAGACAAACAAGGCCCCCCAAACCTGAGCCCCTGTCCATGCAAACAAACGTTTATATGCAAAAATAAACAGTAGTTGTTTATGTTCCTATTCTCACGGTGTATATGGATAAAAAAATGGTCCTGTTCTTCCACAAAATCAATACCAAGGTAACTCAAGAGTTTCTTTTTTGATACCGGTGAGACTTATGTACTTTTACATTTCTCAAACATGATATTTTGTTGTGCAGAGGTCACACAGGTCACAGAGGTATTGGTAATAAATGGCTTAATGAATTTAAAGGTCACATATTATGCAAAATCAACATTTAAATTTAAATAATTTAAATCCTTATATTTGGGACTCTGGAGGTCTTATCAGTCGACTAACTATGTTTTTGTGGTCCTCCTCAGTCTAAGTATAGGAAATAAAATACACGATGTTGACTTCGTCAACGTCACACTGCGATTTGTCCGTAACACACGCAAGAGTGCTGGCGAGGGCAGCGGTATCCGAAAACCAGAAGTCTGCGAAGTCCACGAAAAGTTCTATTCTTGGCTCCACAGCGCAGCACAGAGTCCTACACAAACTTCCAGCCTCAGAGGATTTATCTGTCCAGTGGATACATGTTATATATGACGGAAATGTGCCTGCTAGAGCCTGCAAATGATCACTTTCCCAAATGCTAAAGAGATACTACTAAACCGAGCATTCTGAATTTGGGTGTGAGTGTGTGATTGGGAGTTTCTAAATTTAACACTCACAAAGATCATTTTAATAACCTCAGAGCAGTCAAAGCTCTGTGTCTACTCATGTGATCTCTGGCGCCCCCAGGTTGGGAACCACAGATTTAAAACCATGTCTACCATCACTAGGTTTTTCTCTAGATGTTGTTCTGGTGATTTGGCCTAAAGTACAAAAATGATTTACATATAGCTCATGCAAATGTGTGTTAATATTAATATGAGTGTGTATGAGAGATAGACAACTGTCGAGTAAGAGGGGGAGTCTGAGGGAATGGAGTACATGCTGTCATCCACAAATCATCAACATTCCTCACTTCACATAGAAAGAGAGACTGCGGGAGGGAAAGCATGAGTGTAGAGGGGTGAGAGAGATAGAGAGAGAGATAGAGAGAGAGAGAGAGAGAGAGAGAGAGAGAGAGAGAGAGAGAGAGAGAGAGAGAGAGAGAGAGAGAGAGAGAGAGAGAGAGAGAGAGAGAGAGAGAGAGAGAGAGCATGATGGGCAAACAGAGAATGAGAGAGGGTCGAGAGGGAGAGATACCCAGAGAGTGAGGATCCAAATCGCTGGTCATGTGGTTGTCGGTGCGTGCACTGCTGCACGACTGATTCCCATTACACACGGGGTCGCATGATTTAAGAATTTCTCTCATTTTGCTTTTTTTTATCTTCTTTTTTTTCACTTTCAGTTCTTCAGTGAAGCATGTCAGATGATCTCCTGCTGGTTTTCCCCCCATTTCCTCTGGATCTCTTCTTTTGTAGTGGATTCACCATCATCATCATCACCAAATCTGGGATCTGGGACATTAATTGGGAGGACTGCATGGCTTGTGTTGCTCAGTAGAGGAGATCATGTTACATGGTAAAAAAGAGGTGAAGTGCTGACAGGAGACAGATCTGCTCATCCCTTCTATATTTGGCTGCTGTGATCGGCACGGTGAGCTCGGCTGCTGCTGTGCCTTTAAACGCTGAGAGTAGAGGAAGAGAGCAGAGGATTTCCCCATCAGGTGAATCACAGTTCGCCACTGAATTCATTTAGCTTCAAAGGCAGAAGGGAGGGGATGGAGGCATTTACGTGTGGGACTCTAGACCCAGTGGTTGATCCATCTTTTGTTTTTTTATAAATATAACCCATCCATTTTCAAGAAGGAGGACAACAAGAGAAGAGGGGAAACCTTGTTGACACTGTTGAGCAGGGAGGGGGGAGAAGGAGAGGGGAATCCAGGGGTGGAAGACAAAAATGCTGCCTTCTCAAGAAGCCTCCAAATTCTACCATGACAACTACATGCGGAACTCCAGGACCATCGGTGTCCTTTGGGCCATATTCACCATTTGCTTGGCCATCATCAATGTGGTGGTCTTCATCCAGCCGTACTGGATCGGGGACAGTGTCAACACTCCCCAGGCTGGCTACTTTGGATTGTTCCACTACTGTGTGGGCAACGTGAAGTCCAACAGGGAGATCTCCTGCCAGGGCAGCTTCTCTGATTTCAGCTCCATCCCATCTGGAGCCTTCAAGGCAGCCTCCTTCTTCGTGCTGATGTCCATGGTTCTTATCCTCAGCTGCATAGGCTGCTTCGCGCTCTTCTTCTTCTGCAACACCGCCATGGTCTACAAGACGTGTGCGTGGACACAGTTTCTATGTGGTAAGTGTGGAAGACGTTTTGACGTGTTATTGTAGGGTACACTTTTTTGACACTGAGCATCAGCATTATTATATGTTATAATAGACTTTTCCCCTTTATGAGAAGCCATCTTCATCCTCTGCAGCCATGTACGGACACGTGGTTCTGTTCATTCTAAATGAGAGTCAGCACAATGTCCATGGTTAGCGTCTTCTTTGCTGTCTCTTTCTTTGGTCTCTTTCAACCAAAATGTTTGTCTGCATAGGGTTTGTGTGGAAATAAGATGAAGCTGACAACAGCTTCCCTAATGCCCAGTTTTCTTGACGCTGATGTCAGTCAGAAGACACTTTCCAGGTGTATGACAGTCCCCAGTCTGCTTTCCAGTATCCTGAACTCTGTGATAAGCAACCCCAGCCAATCAGAGAGCAGGACATATTTGAAAGCAGCAGAACGCCAAACAAGAAAACAACACTTGAGAGAGAAGAAAGGGGGGAAAAGAGAGAAAGGAAACACAGAAAAGATTCCAGACATGTCTGAAAGTTGTGTTGCGTGAACAGAGCTTAAAATGGAGCCAAAATATGTAAATATTATAGGGTTGGTAAGTCTGGGAAAGCCAGCAATAGAAGACTACAGCCTTGCATCCATGTTCAACTGCTTTATCCATGAAAGCATCCTGTATCCAGGACATATATTTGGCTTCATTTGTGTACAGTGGAGGAAGTTGGAAATCGTGTTTTAAAATCTCTTCTTTAAAGTAACTTTTTTCATATGTCAATGTTTCTACATTTTTATTTACTTACTCACTCATTCATTGTCTCCCAACATTTATCCTCCACATGAGGGTCACAGGGTGCCGGTGCCATGGTCAACTTAAACCTATGGTCAAAAAATAGTGTCCAGTTAACCTCTGCATGTTTTTGGACTGGGGGAGAACTTGCAAACTCCATAAAGAAAAGCCCTCAGTAGATGCAGGATTCAAACTGGCAACCTTCTTGTTGCGAGGCACCAGTGTTAGCCACTATACGCTGCCTGATGTTCACACATTTTAACACCTGCACCTGCTACTATATATATATATATATATATATATATGTTTGTGTGTATATAATAATAATAATAATAATAATAATAATAATAAAACAATTTTCAGAAAAGCATTCTGGACCTAACTGAGAGAATCACCAGTAGTGACCAGTGACACTTTGGTCATTACTGGTGATTACTCCATTGTGTTACTCATCATTTTCTCATCTTGACACCTTAATCTTCCACATTCTGATGCTGTCTGTTCTTTGTCATTTGGCAGTCTATAAAAAATGCATGGCATTTTATAGAATCATGATCATGAAATGCCTCCAGGAGTTTTTGCATCAAAGATCACAGCTTCTATTTCGGTTGCCAGATCTTCGTACCAGATTAACCTACATTATACACGGTCTACCCATGCACTCTGGCAACGTATCCATGTGAAGTACACATATTCATCTATGCGAAACCAGAACAAATAATTACATTAGAAGGTGCGAGGGATGTTTCCTTCCTTTTTTTTCTTTTTTATTTAAAGGTGCATTATGTAATAAATCTAAAGCAACTGGCCATAAAATCCTCCTAATATGTCACAGAGACTCAGGAATAATGTTCATATAACAAACTGAACTCACCAACAACAACAGTACAGGCAAAATATTTGCATTAAAAAAAATATTTTGCAGACTACAAATCATGTTTATGTTTTGGAATCATGTTTTGGCATGTGGCGCCACCTACCACCATCTACCAATAATTGCAGTCAGTAGAGTCTCAGCTACCAAGCAACCACGGGTTGCCAGTTATGTCAGGAAACGAAACCTAAAGGTATGTATCCTTTATTAATCCTCACCTTTATCAAACTTTAGGTTTGCCCTGAAGCGCCACTCTATTTATCGGAATAACTAAATGATACACTAAGTTATGACAAATGAGTGTGTGTGTGTGTGTGTGTGTGTGTGTGTGTGATCTTGTCTTTAGGACTTTTTCTGGCATAAACACTGACCTTGTCAGGGAATCACTTAAGATGTGAATCGTAGTTAGGTTAAGGTTAGGTTTAGGCAGTAACTGGTTAGGGTTAAGGGTTAGGGCTGTTTAAGCTGTCCACATAAGTGTAAGACAGTGCAGTGTTTGTGTGAGTGTGTGCATCTGGAGCTCGGCCTGTTGCAGATGATAGTTTAGTCCACGCTGGGGACTTCCCTGAACAGTGGACTTTGCATCAGAGGTCTGCCATGTGCCAGTTCAGCCTGAAAGACGCTCGTCCAGTCAGAGACACCACAGGGAGCGCTGCTCTACATCACACAGAGCGGAGGTTAGTTGAAATATGCTGAAATCAAAGCACTTTTCATCAGGAAATTCTGATTCTAACTGAAGGAGCTATGAGCCAACAGCTTCTTTCAGATCTTGTAAGCATATCATAAATGTCATTTGGGCTGTGAAGGGATTTAGTGGTAGCTATTAAAAATGTGATCTTCCAATTACAGGGAATCAGTGGAAAGATTTAGGAACATTTCATTCATGTATGTTATCATTTACACTGACAGGCCACTTTAATAAGTACAGAGGATATGTGTCAAGAAGTGGCAGCCATGATTGTCTTCTGCTGCTGAAGGTTTCAGAGACATTGAGACATTCTGCCAGCTATAAGTTCACGTACTACATTTTATAGTGCAATTATTCTGGATATCATAATATCTTCATACTATAGTGTGTAGGAGAAAAAAAATGACCAATTCAAGATCAATAAATCATTTTACGCAATATTTACTATGGAACTGAAGCGATTTATGCTGTATTCTGGGTATACGTGCACTGAATATGTTTCTTTCCATCTACCTTCCTTAATCAGCCCTCGTTCCTTGTTTCTCGACTCTTTGCTATGTTTTCCTTCGTTTTCCCAAGGAATCATTGTGGTGTTTCTGGGAATTATCTTCTATCTTCCAGCGCTGGCAGCAACACACACTCTGTATGCCCTTTGTTGTTCTGTCCACAGTGCATGGGTTAGAGAGCGAGTAATGAGAGAGGGAAAGATAAAAATAAATAAATAAATAAAGGAACAGTGATGCCCAAAGGCTTTAGTTATCTGTGTCTAATTAACCAACATGACAAAAAAAAGAAAATAGAAATTCTTTAGGGTCTCATTCTCATAGATTCTTACGTCTCTCAATTTTTTCTCTTTGCAAAATCTTGCCTGGTTATTATTAACAACGACTTGTTTGGCAGTGACCATGGAATAGTCATCACACCGAAGCACAACAAAGAGCTGCAGGAGCAGAGGAGACGACAGGGGTTTCTGGACAGGCTGAAACTAAGTGATAGTGGAATTATCATGGACATGCTTTCAGAAAAATTGAAAACACCAATGCTCACTCACTTATGAAGGTCACAGGGGCTGCTGGTGCTAATCCCAGCTGACATAGGGCAGGTATAGAGACAAATAACCTGCCACTCTCACACTCACACCTTTTAGATTTAGAGTGTCCAATTAAATAATTCCAATTTAGAGTGTCCAATTTGCCTAAAAAATCTCCACCCAATGTTAGAGCTATTAGGAATATTAATTGTCATTAATATAATATATAATATTTATTTGAAACCTCAGATCAAATCACGAACCCAGTACCTATCCGAAAAATTGCAATTAAATATCTCTTCAAATTATTTAGCTCTATAAAGCTCTGCTCAAAATATGACCAAATGTATATTATGAGATTAAATGAAACACAACAAAATTTGCCAAATCTACGACTAACATTTATTTGCTCCCTCAGAAAATATTACACTTCTTACTGGTGTTGAGCTAAAGTGACAGAGCAACATAGAAAAAAGTGATATGATGCAGAGTGAAATGTTGCTCTAATGAGACCCTCACTATTTTTGGAAGTGACCTGAGACATTTGCGATACTGACAGTTAATTCTAATCTTGCCTGTGCTTCGGGGCAGAGGATGATACAAGAGCACGTCGCTCCGTCTGTTTGCAGTCTTACACACAGGTCACTGGAGCCACTGAATCCCTAACCTTACATAAAGGCAGTCTGCAAGTCATTTTGGGACACTCACGACCCCCAAGAGCATTTTGTGTTCTCTGACACCGCAGCGTGTTCTGTCTCAGCCCCCGAAAAGAATAACAAGGGATTGATTTGAAGTTTGAGAAATAGCAAAATAGCAAGGAACGCTGGAAAAATCTGGTTCAGCCCTGAGTGGACGTCGGGAA
Organism: Microchirus variegatus; assembly: GCF_963457635.1. NCBI lineage: Eukaryota > Metazoa > Chordata > Actinopteri > Pleuronectiformes > Soleidae > Microchirus > Microchirus variegatus. Next base: position 14,825,915 of record NC_139808.1, read on the forward strand.
TATGAAGGGATTCCACAGAGGAGGTTCATGCTGATCAGTGACAGCTAATAAGAGGAACAGTATCAGTGAACCATGACATCACTCACTGGTTTGTACACTTCATGTCCTGCAGTTTGTCCTAGGGATGGACCGATTATCGGCAGGGTCATTTATCCGATATTCTGCATTTTTACGCATATCACATAGTATCGGTATCTGCCTCTTTTTTTTTTTATCCCATGGCCGAAAAGAGATCAGTTTATTTATTTAAAATATCCGTTAACTTTATAAGAGATGCTACTGACCCTGGGAACTCCCTGAACTTAGAACAAAGATAAATGAAAGATAAAATAACATTTCAGTTACATTACAATTTTGGAAAACTTTAGGGAGCTATTTATTTGTGTACATTTTTATTTAACTTTATATAAGACATGCTGCTGAACCTGGGAGCTTCCTGCACGTTTTGTTAGAATTTTAAGATAAAAAAAAACTATTAAACCACAATTTAATAAACATATGCTTAAAGGAATTTAAATGTTAAAGTTAAGTCTTGGTGTTTGTTTTGTTCAATATTTTCACTCTATCTTCAAATCGGTATCAGTATCGGCCCTGAAAAAAACATATCGGTCTATCTCTAGTTAGTCCAGTGCCATATGGGTTTATGTCACACCAGAAGAGACCATATTTGGATGAATGGGTGGAGCCTGGGAAGACGCGAGGAGTGGAATTCATATCTTTACTTCCAGAATTAGTGGATATGACGTCGTTCTTGTTGTTACAGAGACAAGCGGGAGCCAAAAACAGTTGGCAGCAAAAGAGGCGCCTGATGTTGTACAGGAGGAACACAGTGGCTCCAAACAGTAGCAGTGGTAAATAAATAAATGAATAAATAAATAAATAGATAAAGCAGTGCGGGGCCCATCTGGTCAGTCAGCCTGGCCTCAGCTGGACCTACTATACCAAGAAACCACTCAGGCCTCATGGAGACAAAAATAGCCTGACACAATATGTGTGTGATTAACTCACACATTTGGGATTTGAGTTTTTTTTTTTCCCTTTTGACCTTAAAAAAATATCTATTAAACAGCTAAATGGACTAAAACTGCAGGTGTAATGTGCAGATGCATAAGTAGAGGAGTGCAGGTGTTTCTACTTAAAAGGAAATATAGATTATAACAGGAGGGCCCTGTCTTGTGTGTGTGTGTGTGTGTGTGTGTGTGTGTGTGTGTGTGTGTGTGTGTGTGTGTGTGTGTGTGTGTGTGTGTGTGTGTGTGTGTGTGTGTGTGTGTGTGTGTGTGTGTGTGTGTGTGTGTGTGTGTGATGAAGCAGTCTAATGGTGCTGGAGCTCGGCCGAATCTGCTGCTCTCAGACACAATGCAGATGATAGTTTCATCAGCTCTGTGGTGCAGCTCCACGCTGGGACTCAGGGACCACAGGGAGCAGAGACTTCTAAACCAGAGGAAGTGAACATATTATGGGATAGTGAGGACAACACAATTTGGCTGACGCTCATGTTCTGTCACACCTTAAACGGGCTGATAAGACTTGGTTGTAGGGTTAGAATAAGGATTAGATTAGGCTTTTGGTTGCTATGGTTAAATGTTAAGGTGACGGGCTAGGAAAACTACACCCTTTATTCAAAGAAGTATATTATGATTGTGACATTATTCAAATTTTAAATAGTACCTGGACAACTATTGTGACTCGGGCTGCAAGGATTATTTGATTCATCAATTATTAATGGTTTACTGAATTAATCGTCAACAAGTTTGAGGGGTTTTCAAATAATTAAAACAAGGTGATTTTTTTTCCATGTCTTAAATGTGAATATGTTTTGGTTTCTGGACTCTGGTTTGTGGACATTTGAGAATGTTGTTATTTCCAAACACCGATCATAACATTTTCTGACATTTTACGGACCAAACAAGTACATGATTAATCAAGAAATGAATCGACAGGTTCATTGATGATGAAACTAATGAGTACATTCTCTTCATGAAGTAAAGTAAGTAGCCACATGTGTCTGGCTCTCACTGCTCTGTAACCACTGTGACATTGAACAGTCGTTGAACTCACTGCAGCCATCCCCTCCTTCTTCTCTCGTCTCCATCTGTCTGTCCAGCTGTTTGTCTGGTGCTCGGCTGTGCGATCTTCCCGAACGGCTGGGACGCAGAAGTGATCCGGGACATGTGTGGAGAGGACACAGGCAGATACTCTCTGGGCGACTGCTCGGTGCGCTGGGCTTACATCCTCGCCGTCATCGGCATCCTGGACGCCCTCATCCTCTCCTTCCTGGCCTTTGTGCTGGGGAACCGCCAGAGTGACCTCCTGCAGGAGGAGCTGAAGGCTGACAGCAGAGGTGAGGAGCGGTCCATTAAGTCATTCACACATTGAGTTAAAACCACTAAACATGTCATGTGACTCAGTTTGTTTACACCTCCATGGTGTAACATTATTCCAGCAGAATTCTGACATCTGCAACCTTATGATACAGGAGCCACAACACAAATAAAATTAATCATTTGAATTTTGTCTTTTTCACAGACCTCTCTAGATCGAGGGTAAGTTAAGTGTCGCTCTTTGTCTTGAGTCTTGATTGTGTGACTTCAAACTGTTTGTGAGTGTGAGAACAATCTCTGGCCACAAAACCAGGATAATGACGCTGGTCCTCACAGTTTCAGAGGGAGGTTTGAGTGTCAGTGTTTTAGTTTTGGGCAGCTATTCCCAAACTTAAGAGTGAAATCTAAAAAATCCTCTGAGGCCCAAATCCAAACCTTAAATCCCGACCTAAAACACACCAGTCTAGGATCAATAATCCTCATATATACAATATTATCTGGATAATAACTGCACTACAAAGTGTAGCATTTATGTGTCATTTCCTGTTTTGGTTAATGGATGAGTGACATGAAACAAATGGTGATTTACAAAAAATATAGATGCCCTGTGGACGTATGGACAAAGGACAACAGCTCTCATTTTATCGCTCTAGGTGGAAAGTAACGAAATACATTTACTAAAGTTACTGTATTTAATACTTTTTTGTGTATTTTGTATTTTTTAAGTACAATTTAAAATCATGATTTTGTATTTTACTTGAGTACGTATTGACTCAAGTATTGTACTTAGTTACTTCATAAATCCTATCCGTTATTGAGTAAAAATAAAAATTCAGCACAATGAAGACCTACAGGGGGAAAATATACAGCAGAACCAGACGAATGATGATGTGATTAGCACCAGCACTGGCGCATGAACATAGAGGGCACACGCCAAAAGTGATGTTATATCCTGTGTCGCGCCGGGCGCGTGAGCTCCAAAATAGTTTTGGATTTCTGACCCCTTGTCATATTTCTAATACCATCACACCCCACGCAAAGTAACTAAGTAACGTTTCTAACTAAGTAACTAAGTACATTTCAAATGAACTACTTTTGACTTCTACTTGAGTACATTTTCAGATGACTACTTTTACTTCTGCTTGAGTAATATTTCATTAAAGTATTGGTACTTTTACTTGAGTACAATATTTTAGTACTTTTTCCACCTGTGTCCATATTGCAGAAAGTTTTGTGAATGTCTCCCATGTAGTAACATCTTACGATCACATTGACATTACTGTTTTCCTGCATCATCCAGCTGCTAAATGTTCAGTTTGTCATGCATATAGAGTTCGTCTCATCCACTTCTGCACTCCTTTTATTTTACAGTCGCTGCAGAACGATCTGTGACCCTTTTCTGTCTGTTTCTCATCCAGATTGAAACCCAGAACCCCATGAAGGCACGATTTGGAATCCAGCGCTACAACTGAGAATCAAACTTCCTCTCCTCCTCTTCCAACATCCTCCCTCTCTCCCTCGCTCCTCTTTTCTCCTCAGGTTTAAACCCTTTGATCTGCGCTTGGATACCTGATAATGGAGGAGAAATTCATCCTGAGGATCAGTCTGGGTTAGAAAATCACTCATAACGTGACTGACTGTGGAGATCACGATGTTGCTGCTGGGGGAGCACTTTTCGGCTTTAACAGTAACATAAATATGTTAGGTAAAAAAAAGATCAGAGGTGCTTCTCTTCACATAAAATAACAAGATTTTATACAGTTACTCTCTTTTCCAGCTTTTAAATAAATGTGTATTTCAATGAGATGTTTCTATGGAAACAGGGTACAAAGAGACATGGCACTTTCTGTTGTTTATCTTTTTTATTTCATTTTTTTTTTGTAATTCTAGCCTCCAATTGTCCTTTGTGCAGGTTTTAAACTACCCATCATCCTTCAGCACAAACTACACTGATGAGAAAATATAGTGAGAGGCAGAATATAGTATATACAGTATACTTTCACCTCCAGGATGAGCTCTGTGTGCTTCACATAATGAAGCACATATTATGTACCTCAGGCTTCCTGTTTATGCTCATGACTTCAGAGGACATTGCATTAACATACATTTATTTCCTGGAGACTTAATCTGACTGTAACCATAATTATGACTGGCCTAATCTTAATCCTCACCCGAACCTTAACCTAAACCTAACTCTAACTTCAGTTTAACCTTATAACATGTCTACACCTTAAAATGTATTAATTTTCGTTATGGGGACTTTCTTTTTGTCCTCATAAGGAAGACAAGACAAACAGATTTAAGTCCCCATAACATTAGTAATACCTGGACCACACATATAAACACCTACCATGCACTGTGCTGCCTCTCTTCTTCTTCTGATGACAACAAACCACTCTTTTAATGTCCATAAATCTGAATTTGCTGAACATAAAGTAAAAAAAAAGAAAAGACAAAGCCGGAGACAAAGTGAATTTTGTAAAAGTGCATAATGTCATAATGTGACACTAGGTCTGTGGGAAGAAACAGTGACCTGTGACCTTCTTCAGTCAGGGTTTGTCTCTCTCGTTTAACACCGTGTAATTCTATAGTTTCACGTTCATTTGTCATTGCTCTGCTCTTCATGTAATGTTTTCTCATTATTGGATGCTGTGATGTTTGTCGCCGAGAGAGTCCAGCACTCTGTTGTCATCACTATTGGTGTTGTTTTACACAAGATAATTAATAAACAGATGAATTATTGATATTTTCCCTTTTCAGCTTTGTTCTTCCTCCAGTCTACCATGTTTGACGTCCATCACATGTGAACCAATTTTAAAAGGTCCCATATTATGCAAAATCAACGGTTTATTCATTTTAATAGTTATATTTGGGACTCTGGGGGTCCTATCAGTCGGCAAAGTGTGAAAAAAGACGACTCACTCATGTTTTTGTGGTCCTCAACACGCGATGTTGACTTCCGCACTCATTGGGACGTCACAATGCGCTAAATTCCTGGAATTGTTGTCTCGCGGAGCTTGAGGGCAATGTATCCGAAAACCGGAAGTCCGCAAAGTCCGTGCAAAGTTCTATTCTTGGCTCCACAGTGCAGCACAGAGTCCTACACAAACTTCCAGCCTCAGAGGATTTATCTGTCCGGTGAATATATATTATATATGACGGCAACGTGCCTGCTAGAGCCGGCAAATGATCACTTTTCCAAATGCTAACTGCTGTTAGCTCCCAGTAGCCTCTGTGGCTGATGTCATTTCCTGTCCCTTAAGTTTCATCTTTTTTTTTTATATATAATAAAAAAATGTTTATATATATATGTATATATACATACATATATGAAATATATATATATCTATATACATACATATGTGAAATATATATATACTGTATATATATGAATATAAATGAAAATAGACCTGACTGAGGGATCATTTGTGTGTATACAGAGCAGCAGGGCTCTCGTCTGTATTGACATGAAACAAACCACTTCCTGTGTGCAGCACAGAACCTTAACTGCATTATACTGAGAAACGTGTAGCGCTGATCACCACTGTACAAACCCATTTGAAAATTGCAATCAGATAGATGGAGCCTTCTGTCTCATTACTGCTCATACACAGGATGTGGAGGAAACCACTTTGCCATCGAGTCTCTCACAAATTAACATCAAATTTGAGTTTTTACTTATTTAAACCTATGGTTTGTTACAAAACGCAACAGATTCTGTACATCCCACCTCCTCCTGTTGGCCCTCTCCTCAAAGCTCTGCCCCTAAAACACTAGTAGGTATCATCGTTGAAGTTTGATTGCGTCTTGTCAGGATTTTTCCATGTCTTATATGAATGGAAATGGAGCCAAGAGGGGCAGTCCTTTCTCAGATTACTTGTTTATTTTTTAAGATTATTGTGGAATTTATTGATCGGTAAACATCAAAGATATGTCTCCTACACCAGATTTAATACCTGAATGTGGCTACACACAAGTATTAAACCACTCATGGCTTGGTCCGCAGCATTTTCTGTTCTCATCCACATCTGGACCCTTTGCATGTCGTTGCTTCTCAGATTCTCAGAGGACTGAGGTGTTACAGTGTCCTGGTTTACAGCAAAGAAAATCCATCCTGCTGGACACAAAAGGGCATGAATTGGACATAAGTGCATCCTCACGTTGTCCAGGAACACCCCTCGTCTGAACTGATTTCTACAACACTGAAGGCACACTGCAGTGTTCTCCTAAAAACACAGAAAAACAGTTGCAGCGGTTGTGCAAAGTGCGAGGGCGACCGCCTAAAATGACACCGTCACAATGGTAGTTTTAAAATACATTACCATCATGATTATTTTATTATCAAAAGGCATTACATCTGTTTCTTCTTAAATCTTTTGGAGGGGGAACAATTGAAATAGTTACTACTATGATCTGTGGTAAAAAATCAAAACAAAAACCAACAGAAGGATCTTTACAAAAACAAATTGAGAGAATGCAGCGTCTGCGTGATTATCTTCCACCATCTGACAGAGTTGGTCACTCAGACCCTAAAAACAAATTTATCATGCGATAATTTCAGTGTACTACATTTTCTCCATACAGGTCTATATCACATTTCTCTCTATACAAGTAAACACAATCATACATATTGTCCTAGTATGTCTTAGAGTGTCTCTCTTTCATTTTAAGGTGCTGGTTAATTTTGGGTCACAATGTTTTTTGTATTGTAATCTGTCAAACATTCATGTAACACGAGTACCCTTCTTTCACACTCCACATCCGCTCCAAAAACAGTCTCAGAGTAGAGTGCGACGACTCCTGCCGCTGACGCGACACGTCTGTGAGGAGAACCGTTGCTTTAATGAGAGTCAGTGTGAGAGTCAGCATTACGAGGAAAATAACAAAAAATACAGCATTCTGTGGGAAGGGAGGCAGCTCTCACAGAACATAGCAGCTTTTTTTTCAGTTAGGGTTTTTATAAACAATCCAAACTCTCCCTCAGATTCCTTTGCCCAGTTTTCCTCAGTGTCACACGGAATGCAATGGATTGGTCTGAAAACAAAACATGCACTGTATGCATTTTTTTTTTTTATAAACAAAGTTTGATTATTCACCCATTGTTTTACGTCCCGCATTCCACCACTGTAACATATGATCCATCAGTATGAATTTAGAGAAAATAAAACTGACTTGAGCTGATGTGACTCGATGAATGCAGCCATACGTGGGGGAACGTAACTGGATTTCAAATTTATTGGAAAAACAAAAAACAAAAAACAAAACAAAAATGCAGCACCATGAATCATAAGACCTGTATGTCTCAAGTACAACGTCAGAAGTCTACAGTGGAGTAGTCCTAGAGTGAAATCAAAACAGTCCAGTGAGGATGAGAGAACAGAAGAAAACCAACAACAAAAAAAGAAAACCAACAACGGAACAGTGGAACAGACAGAACCGTGAGGAAAAAAGGGCTGTTTTCAGGTTTAGTGAGAGGATAGATGATAATCGTACGGAATGACCCTATAAAAGGAAACGTCCTCCTCCCCAGCTCTCTAATGCAGCTCTATAACGGATGATTAACACATTATCTCAGTTTGCATCACCCCCCCCCCCCCACTTTTCCAAATCAAACACTTATTTACTGCAGCACAGACTCATATATTTTTATATATATGCATCTCCAGCATTTCTCCAACCTGGCTGCCATGACGACAGTTACAGCTTTAAGAACTTTGTACAGACATTTGTGTGGAAGTTAGAGAGCCTGTTTGCACAGTCCGGCACATCAGGGAATACTGGGGACAATTTCAAGTTACATGTGATTTCTTTTTTTTTTTTTTGTATATTTGTCATCCAAATCACCTTTTCCACTGATTCCAACATGACGTCCAAAGTCAATGATTAGCTTTGTGCAGAATGTGGCCATTTTGTTTTTTTCTTCTTCTGAAAATAAAGAAAGAAAAGACAGAAAACAAGGAAAGGAGAAATCCGTAAGGAAGTCCTTGCTCCTCTTAGGTCTATACATGTACCCTCTTCAAACTCCCTGGGCCCTATTTCACCAGCGCTTTAGGAGTTTGAGGGAGTAACGTAACTTCATACACACTCACATACACGCACGCACACACACACGCACACGCACACACACACAAATAAGGTCCTAAAAGCTTCCTGACTGTGTCCTTACTCCAGGTCCTTGGAGGGGGGAGTGCTGGAACTGGCCGAGGCTCGTCCCTCGCTGTGGGTAGTGTGTCTGTCCAGGGGCTGACAGCAGTCTGGAGCTGGCCTGCAGCGATGCCTGGCTCGGGCTGCCCGACTTCAGGCCACGAGACACCTGTTGCTGACTACCCCTGGAGGCCAGGGTGCCCGAGTCTATTTTAGTCTGCCCATGGGCCCTGGGTACCGGGGCGGGAGCCCCCGACAGGCCACTGCTGTTCAAAAGGCTCGCTTTTAAGTGGCTGCTGCCGTAGCTGTGGCTTCTGTCCACGTTACTGCTGCCACTCTGCTGGTGTAGAGACCCTGCTGGCGGCCTGGAGTCTGTGGATGAGGTGGGGGTGGGTGAGTGGCTGGGGTAGGAGGATGGAGGGTGGTCCTGGGACAGTCCAGGGTGGGAGGGGTGGCGTGTGTAGAAGCCCTGGCCTGATGAGGGACTGTAGGAACCCCGGAATGGAGAAGTGGAGGTCTGCTGACGGAGCGACGGGCTGTCAGTCTGCGGGTGACTTTCTGATGACTGAACATACACAGACACACACTCTCATGACTATGTTTTCAAGGATCCTCAGGAAGAAAATGGTTCGTGAATGGTGAATTTAATTAAATTTAATTACGGCTGTATGTTTCATCTACCAGCAAATACAGAATATAGGTTTTTGACAAAGATCAAACTAGAATTACATTGCATGTATTTGTAAAAGATGTAAAAATACAAACTGCTTCCATATGAATTAAATTTATAATTATCCAGGCATCATGGGTATCATATATATTCTAAATGCACACAATGTATTCAAAATACATTGTTCCAAATAATGACACAAACAACATTCTCATTTTTACTGATAGTTGGAGGACAACAGTGTGAACAGAATACCTGGTGAGAGTAGACAGAGGGACTGTATCTGTGTGGACTCTTCATAGGAGAAGCCATGGACGCTGCCTGCATCTCATATCGATCTGTATCTGAAAACACAGACAAGTGGATGAACTCCAGCACGGGACATAATTGTAGGTTTACTTGAGTCAATAGTTGTTGTTTTTTTTAAGTTTTGTTTGCCAGATATTTCAATTGTCTCCATACCATATTCATTCTCTGCAGATCCGTCGCCCCTTTTGTAAACCCGCTCCATCTTGATGCTTCGCAGCACTCGCTCGAGAACACCCTGACCTTCCCTCAGGCGTTCAACAGTTGTGGGCACCATCCTTGGGAAAGAAAAATACAGATGATCCAAAGGTTATCTGCTGCTCAGCTCTGAAATGTGGAAGAATGGAGGTGGCCTTCTTGTTTGAAAAGAGAACCTACTTCTCACTTCATAAATTACATCAGTAAATATTTTCCTGATTGGAAAATTTAAAATAGTAGACACATGATGGGACACCAGTCTGATTGACAGCTGGAATCTTGCATATTAGCCTGGTTTGTCTGAATGTTTTGTTTTCAAAAACTGACATTAGAACTGCAACTAATGATGATGATTAAAAAAAAAAGAGAAAGAAAAAGAAAAGTTGATGTCGTTTCCCAATTAATTGATTATCAAAATAGTGATTTAGTAATTGATTAATAATCGATTGATCTTTACACTCTTTTCATTACATGAGAGAGGAATTGCAAATCTCAAGAGTTTGTTTTACAATCAGGAGTTTGCTTTGCAATTGGGAGACTACGTCCACTGTCTATACACCATGTATGGGTGAGACATGTATTAAAACCCTGTCACTCTCGGGCTTCTCACCAGTCGCTGTTGCTGTCCTGGCGCCGGTGCTGTGCTGGCGGGCCATGGTGGTCCGGAGGACTGACCTCCTCTATCTGTGAGATAGGGTTGGTGTGTGCTGAGGAGGAGTAGGACCTGTGTGGTGATACCGGGGGCTGTATCTGCTGATGGGAATGAGCATGATGGGAATGAGCATGATGATGTTGAGGAGGAGGAGGATGATGATGATGATGTTGTTGTTGTTGTTGTTGTTGCTGTTGTTGTTGATGATGATGATGATGATGGGAATCCTGGATGTAGTGAGCGCCAGACCGTGAAGGGGTGGCACCTAGGGAGGAGGTGCTGACAGCGGGCTCATGGTCGCGGCCACTGCTCTGTTTCCGTTTACGGTACTCCAGCAAAGACACCTGGAGCAGCAGAGGGAGGAGAGGAGCTGATAAATAACCGACACACAACCCGATAAGACCTCATGGCATTCACACTGATGCTGGTCCGCTGACTGAGTCACATCATTCACAGAAAACTGCACTGAGTGATGGGCAGACCGCATGCACCACACCAGAGAGGACTCACCTGGAAAAGGGATTTAACACTATTCAATGCAACATAAAGAAAAATAAAAAAAGACCTTTATCACCATGAAAAATAAACTTTGACAAAAAAATTATACTGAATGCCCTTTGGTTTGGTTCCATTCCATGAACATACTTGACTCAAAAAATAAATAAATAAACAAAAGTGTACATCACTGGATGTGGTCTGAATGCACTGTTAGTAACATACAGCATTGAAAGCTTTGACAAGAAAGCAGGCAACTTTGAATGCACCACGCCATGATGCAACCACGCTGAAACAACAAAACACTCATGTCACAAACACAGAAACACACCTTCACTCTTGAACAATGACAGTGAGAGCACTCGTCCCAGTTTAATGTTGTCATGACACGGGAAAGACTTGTAGAAGTGGGGTGGGAACAGAGGAGTAAATGACGGAGGCAGCGGAGCAGGATGATGACAACACACTCAGATAGTGATATGGATGAATCCTGTCATTTTAGCTATGTTTACATTATCATTCAGAAAAGATATATTTCGATTGGAATTTACAATACTGTCGTTTACATGGACGCACAAATGAAATACTCCAATTGTGGTGCGTGTGTACACTAATTTTTCCTGCATCTGTGACTTTCGTGTCCGTTCGTAATTCTTTTTTTGGAATTGAAATAAAGCAGTAAAACGCAAATACGACACGTTAAATTGGATCAGACACCAGGAAACCAGGAAGTCATGACTGGATTGGCCGTTTACATGAAAACCGACCAACCCTCTCGTTCGGATCAGTTTTCAGACTGGCATGTTTACATGACACACTTCTTATTCCACTTTTTGTCAGTCTTTTATTCTGATTACTTGTGTCCATGTAAGCATAGCTAGTGTAAGATCACAGATGGCAGTAAGCTCTACTAGCTCGGTGTTGTACTCTTTTGTCACATTAAAGAGCTTCAATGCAATTTGCCTCTTGTTCGGTTATCACGTTTATACCATCCACACACACAGCCATATTTCAATAGTTTTAGTTGTACATGTATCCAGGACTGGGAAACACTGGATTGCATACTTTTTGTAAGACAATTAACAGGTTTGTAATGTACCGATACTTGCTTAATACATTAGCTAATTTACCACCTGTCTGACCCTGTGGCAGCTTGGGTTACCGGCTCCTTTCTTCAGTGATGTAGTCACTACTACAGATCTTAGACATCACTATTTTATTAATATGTTTGTCTGTTTATTGAAAATGGTATTTAATGGCTTAATTCTGACCCTATCGTGAATCAATTCCAATCTGCCTGTGTATTTGCTTTTACCATTAAAATTAACATGAATCTAGAAACCAGTATTGTTTCTTGTTTTTGTTTTGTTTTCCAGCCTGAGAACAGGGGAACATTACAACAGATTGTGTTTTGATTAATTCCCTATGACCAATGCTTTTATTCAATTAACAGTATTTCAATGACATTCACGTACAATCACTTCTCTATTACCTCAGTATATCATAATATTTGCACAGAACAGAACTGAGGAATGACATCAACTGAGCAGCAGGACTTTTTCATGGTGCCTTGTAAAATAGTCTGCTTTTTTTGTACCAGACCAGTAAGATTTGCTTTTTCCACAGTAGAGCTTGATGAAACAATTAAGTGCCATGGATGAAGATGGAGCACATGTGGGCTTTGTCTCGTCATGAACTAGCACCCTCTTGTGTTGAAGTCGATGAATGAACCTTTTACACACTTCAATGGATTTGACTGAGATGACATAATAAATCAAAACCTCCTGATCAAAACTATAGAGTAAGAATTCAATGTAGGTTTGGAGGAGGGGAGGGTGGGTTGTTGTATGCAAATGCAAGAAACAATATTTACATGCACACTTCTAGAGATGTAGTTGTAGGGAGAATATTCACCATATTTTGTACTGGCTTGTATTCACTTCTTACAGCTATAGCCTGGTAATCTGGCTTCCCTGTCAGCAGACTAATGGTATGCTGGTTGGCCCTCTGCCTTGGAAGAAAAGTGGAAGAGAGACTTGGCAGAAAGTGTCAACTAACAGCGAGGGGGAGGAGGGGGACTGTGGGAGAGGGGAGGGGGAGGGAGGTCAAAGCTACAGAGTGGAAATCATTTCAGATAAACACACAAAATGCTTATAGACGTTTTTCTTTTTTTTCTTTTTTTTTAAATGCCTGCTGCTGTTTTTGTCCACCCGTCAATGGGCCAACAATGAGCAAGGGGAAAAGCACATCATGGTGTTTGTCACATATCACACTCAATTCATTCGCACTTAAGAAGAAAAGATCAAACTCTGAGATTTACCATAAAATGTCCTCATCAAAACTGTATTCACAATCTTATCAATAGAATTTAGAGAACTTGCCTTCCTCTTTTGCGGTGGGTTGCTGGTGTGAGGAGGTGTGCCACTGTCTGGGTAGCCCCCCACATAGTGAGGCTCACCATAGGGTGACATGGAGCCAGGGCCAAGATCTCCCATCAGCCCCTGACCACTTATGGAACTGTGGAAGGACTCCGCAGGGGAAAAGCCTCCCTCTGACAGGGATTGGCGGCAGTCGGTGGTCACGGGGTTCGCCAAGTTTGCATTGAGTGGTGAACAGGTGTATATGAGGTTGAACTCTGTCCTAAAGGCCTGCTCCCTGTTTGGGGGGTTTAGGTCTGAGGAAGGACAGGACACTGGGTTTAGGGAGCTGGTCCCCATAGCTGATGGACCTTGGAAGTCTAGACCTGAGGGGCATCCAGGAAGAGACAAGTCATCTGAGGTCATGGCCACAGGACTCTCCAAGCTGGAGGGGAGCGACAGGTCTGGGAACTGAGGCCGTGGGACTTCAAAGTCTGTCTGAAGACATGGCTGTAGGTAGAGAGGGACACGTAAATGGAAAGACAGAATTTATTAAACAAATAAGTGACCACTTAGTAATTAGCAGCATTTGACAGATGAGATGAGAACATACCTCAGGTGAGATGGACTCTGACCGGTGGACAGGAGATGCCTCGGGGGAAGATATGTTCTAAAGAAAAAAGGAGATGTCAGAAAATACTGATTTTACAGGACAAGTGGCACAGGTATTTGAACAACAAACGGTGCCCCCATATTATTCTGAATAATAAACACCACTACCACTGCCTAAAATCACGGGGGGGGGGGGGGGGTCATGTTAAACACATCCTCCTCAGTGGTCACCTTCGTCATTTGGCTTCTCAGGTGCACATTTGTTAGAAATCCTTAAGTTGATACTGGTCTGTTCATAATTTCACTCTTGGAATCCACTCATGTGGTTGTGCACTTACTTCAAATTGCAATGGTGTGTTGCATCGACTTGCAGGCAGCGAGGGCATGGGCGAGTATCCCAGGCCGTTGGGCAGCAAGGAGCCACAGTGGCTGTGCAGCAGTGGGTGGAGTCCGTCCTCGGGGAGTGGAGGTGTGATGGGTGACAGTGGACGAAGCAGGCTTTCTGGGGGTGCTGGTGTCATGTCTGCCATAAACTTGGAGCGGCGCTTTTTAAACGGGGCACCGACATCTGTGATTTTAAAAACAAAAAAACCTTTTTGAATCGGTTTCTATTTTCTTGTCACAATGTAAGATCAACAGGGCAGAAACAAATCACCCAGGTGGAATTCAAGTGTGTACGTACCAGTGGACAGGGGATTGGGGGTGGATCTGCTACTGGTACTTTGTTGGGAGGAGGTGGACTCGGTGCCGTCCTCCATACTGGCTGAACAACTTTCATCCTCCACCTGCTTGATCCATCTCTGCATCAAAACAGTCATGTCTGGTTAAAAATTAATCTGGCATTTTTGTCTAGAATAAATACACTTAGTTTTACATGTTAACACTGAATCAGACATTCAAATGCCTTGTAGCAACACTCAATTAAGAGTCACTTACCTTTTTGTAGCAACCGTAAGTGCCGTCCATTTGGAGTGGGCGGGGCCTGCGTCTCTCTGGGTTGAAGGGGGAGCCAAAGCGGACGTAGTGTCTGGGTGCGGTGCAAATGAGCGATGAGTGGGAGAGACCTGGCAGCATGTTGAGGGTGGTGGCCAGCACCGTAGGGTCAGTGGTTATCCGCAGCGGGCGCTCAACGAGCACCTCATGCTGAACCCTCTCCCCTCCAGGAATCTTGTCATTTAGCCACTCTGTCACAAGGTACTAAGTACACACAGAGACAATCATGATGACTATTGAAAAGCCAAAATCCAACAAATAATTTATACTGTGTCCACTTCTCCACTTACCTTCTTGGTTTTGGGGTAGCGCAAGTTGCCTCTATTTAGGCCATTTAGACCATGGCCATCGGCATCTAAGGGATGACCTCCTAGACCACTCTCTCCATGGCCGTGTTCAGCACCATATGGACCTTGTGGTCCCTCCTCATCCAGTGCAGCCCCCTGTTCAGCTGACGACGGCGTTGCTGCCAGTGCTGCAGCCGCAGCAGCTGCCGCTGCCTGCTGGGCAAGGGCTTGCCGCTGCCGCCGAGCACGCTGTGACGAGCTCGACCGGTAGCGAGACATCCGACTTTTAGGACGAGGCTTGGCGGGCCGTGCAGGTTTAGGGGGAGCGACGGGAGGAGGAGGGTGAGTTAATGATGTCTTTTCTTCAATAGATGGCGTCTCCTGTAACACAACATAAAAGTGAGGCAACACAAAACCATTTAACTGAATGTAACAAATGAAACTTGCTTTCTCTCACTGACCATGACGTAGGTGGTGCGGCGTGTGCTGACCCCAACTCCTGTGCTCTGGGGTATAGGGGTGTTTGCTGTGGGGTTACCTGCCCCGTCCTCTGTTTCCACACCATCCTCTTTTAACTCTGCTCCTCCCACTCTCCTCCGCCTCCTTTCCAGGCTGTTAAATGTCTAAATGAACAGGCAAAATCACACAAGTTCAGTTACAGTGTCAAGAACAATCTGAAATGTTAGCTTGTGAATGAGTGATCTTGTATGGGAGCAGTTAAATTACATACTCTTTTACTGGAGATGGTAACCCCATTTTCATCGACCTCTCCTTCTTCACCCTCTTCTGCTTTCATGTCATCCAGAAGTCTCTCCTAATTGCACATGCACATAGGGAAAACGGCTTATTCACAGTGAATATCAGCAATATTAGGCAACCAATATGTATCTTTATTTACAACAAGCTCAGTTTTTAGAATACTGTCCCTTTTTGATGACACATTTCTATTTAATAGTTTCTTTTAAAATGATCCAATACCCTTGGCATTATATTAGTGCAGTGCAGTTGACACACACACACACACCTCTGCGTCACTTGTTCCCTGCAGTTCTTTGGCATCCTGGTTGTCGTCAAGGGTCTGGTTGCTATCGCTGGCCAGGCTGCCCTCCATTTCCCTCCGCCGAGCTTTTCTCCGCCGCGTCTCGGCACCAACCAGAGGAGAGGGAGGCAGCAGTGAGGCGGGACTCAGGAAGCTCTCCCTGGGGCTCAGGTTGTGCTTCTGCACCGGGCAGTTCTGGTTGCCCTTATGGCACGCACAGTCCACTTTGTAATTACTGGTGGTTTGTTACCAAGAGAGGAGGAGATTAGACTGGAGAAACTGCCAGAGGGTGGAACAGCAACCAGGGAGTTTTCAGGTAATATAAAGGCTACATCCACACTACTCTAACTTCTGCAGAGGGGAAAAGTCTGCTCGCTTGTCTAAATGGTCATCTGATATAAGCCTGATCAGAATAGTTGCAGATTACTAATACAGACATGAAAAAAGCCTGTCTGGGTGCAGATATTTTTGGTTTGTATGTTTTTCAGAAAATTCTGTTTTAAAATTACAACTTAGTAGAATGGATGTAGCCCAAAGAATCACACCTTCACTAGAGCCTCTTTCAGACTAAATTTAGGAGTTACACACAGGATTTTTATCCTGGGTGCAGCCACTAAAAAAGGGTTTTGCCAGCAGTTGTTAGCCTTTTGGTGTTTTTTTTCCACCCCTGCATCGTGTGCATCGCCTGTGCATGAATTGTGACGTTATGGATGAGCCGGAAACAAAACAAGTCCGGGGAAGAAAAAAAACACCACAATTGCCCTCAGTGATAATGTTGCGGTGGTTACTATTTTGCATCTTTTACTGAACTATCTTTCAATCAGGTGTTAAGATGACAGGACTGATGGGCGAAAAAAACAATACTGAGGGCAGTACCGAGTTTTAAAAAGTAACAATTGCTACAAAGATCACGCTATAGCCACACATGTTGGAAATGCTGCATCTCTGGTAAAAATAGAACAAACAAAGACAATAATTAGCTTGTTCATATGGGTCCTACGTTCCCACTGATGCCAATCAGAGATGGAGCCAATAAATTTCCACATGCACAGGAGAGTAGTTTGAACCGGGAGTGAATTCTGATGACACACATTCCCACTAGTGAAAAACTTAATTAAACCTAGGATTAAATCGGTGTTTTGACCAGTGGGAATGGGATATGACATATTACGTACTTTATTTATATTATCTACTGAAGGTTTCTAGACAGGACTTGGACCATTAACTCTTGACATTTTGTCTCTCTTTAATGGTGAAAGGACTTAAGGTCTTATGTTGTTTTTAGAGGCTGATTTAAAGTGGTAACATAAGAAAACTTAAGAGGTGTGAGTTGAGGATTAGTACTGACCAGCTATTGAACTCGTAGTCGAATCCAATGGTGACCTCAGAGTCCTTTGTGATTTGAGTGATAGCATAGATGCACAAATGGATCATTCCCTCAGAAATCATATGTCGAACCTGGGAAAATTAGAAGAGACCATCCAGACATCAATCTATTACCTAGAATGAATCTATTAGTGACATGTACTCAAATTTAAGAAAAGCTTATTGGCTGACCTCGGCGTTAGGTGTACAGGACCTCCTGATGAAGCGTGCATCATTTCCAAAGGTCCGTGCATCAACGCACATCTCGACATCGTTAAATTTTGAATAAAACAGCACAAAAGGGTAGGGTCTGAAAAAAGATTTTAAGACATTTGTATGAATAACAGGAACTGTTTTATTATCCCCAAAATACCTTTCAGGAAACTGGAGAATTTGAGATTGTATCCACTTGTCTGGACATGGATGCCATTTTATTATAACCCACACCTCATATAACATCTTACTTTTTAAAGAAGTGCCCATTGACTTCAAACTGTTGTTTGAGCATGACCTTTCCCCGATATTCTATGATAAGAGTGTCTGGTTCCAGGGTCTTGGCTGCTCGGAGGATCTTCCTGTGTTTCTGCACCCGCGTTACCCGTCCCAACTGGAGCTACAAGACAAGTACAAATTAAGTATTCGCAACAGCAGAAAAAGCTTTAAAATATAATGACATTAGAACAGAATATTAATTTGACTGATCTGATTACACTTTATGCAATTTATTTAGATGTAATTGGTCAAGGAAAAAAATCATTGTTTGGGGTTTTTATTATTTTTGGCAAGTGTTAGCATGGGCTTCATTTGGGAAATCATATCACACCTTTTTCAATGCACTGTGCCATAAAGAGCAAAATATTGTGTAGCCAACATTTGTAAGTTTCTATCGGGACTTGGACTAACCTGCATCTGTGAGCCTAACACTGTGTGGTTGCAGGCCAGCTCCGTGCGGTTGATGGTGTCCATAGCATCAACTGAGGTGTGGATCTGTGCAGTGGATGGAGGTATTGTGGTGCCGCTCTCAGTCTTTGAGGCAGTGGTGCTTGCAGCTCGATGAATTTGCAGCAGTGTCTGGACATCAGCACTGTACTGGTTGGCTAAAGCCTCCTCATACTGGTCTGTCCACTGGCGAATCTTACTCTCCCATCCCTCTGCAGTGTTCTCATCCAGCACATTGGCCTCCGTTGTTGAGTTCTAGGCAGAAGAAAAGAGAGAGGATTACGAGTTGTTCTTTAAAGAAAAGGCAAGGCCATGTATGATCATTGTATGAAATTGAGGAATTGGCAGAAAACTGTTGTGGTTCTCCAAGCTGTGAATGGAAAGTTGTTTTATGGAAGCTAATACTAGAGAGAAGAAATCAAACACATTTACTTTGGTTAACTGCCACGGAGTCAACTGGTAACTCTTCTATAGAAAGTGGCTATGGCTACGTTTTTCTTGATTTTTCATTGGGTGCCTTTATGGGGGAAAAAATTGGCAACAAAGACTGTAGATGTATTTATGTGATGTAAAATAATCTATTTGTCTGTTTGTGCCTATTCGTTGTGTAAGAGAGTCAGCCAATGGTGAAACATCTGGCCAATATAGGTCTTTATGTTACGGTCTTATCCCCCCCTCTCCAATAGATGGAAGCATGGGGCTTGCAGCACTATGTAATGCACACATACTGTAAATGCAACTCTAATGACTCTAATCTTACCTTCATCCTCATGGACTTCCTGGAACCCTCTCTGAAAGCCTGAAATAAGGCAAAAATGAACCCATATCAACACAAAGCCACATTCAGCAGTTATAATTCTACAGTCACAATCAGCTATTCTCTCATCAACATCATATTTAGGCCTTTATCCAGCAGCTCTGCTTACCTTTACTTTTTTGTTTTTCGATGTTCCACGGGCCTTCTCTGTGCTCTTCTTCCTCTTTTTGGATTTGCTCCTCTTGACCCTGTTGACAGTGAGTTTGATGCTGGTGGGCGTATGCTGGGTGGCGGTATAGGAGATGGTGGAGGGTGACACCTCTTCATCACCACTTTCTGTGGCACTGCTTTCTCCAGCTACCAAGAAAACACACAAAAATAGGTATAAAGACTGTCAGCAATGTGCTTCATGACTCATACATGCAAAGTTCTCTATAAGGGCTTGAATGAACAAACATAAGAATATATACCGGAGACATTTTCTGTCTTCCTGTGTTGGCCATCAGCTCCTTTCCTACGGTCCAGGCCTCTGCAATAAAAAAAAAAAACAGCAAACATTTAAAACACCTGGCCACAAGTCAATTGTATATATATATATAGTGTCACATATGCATGTTGATACTTTCTTGGATATATGATGTAGGTCAGCATGAATCACTTTCAGCTACTTCCTGGGTGAGGGAATGCTGCAACAGACTTACCTGCAGTTGTCACACTTTATGAGCAGGCCATCCAGCGTCAGGCTGCAGTGACACCAGCTGGCCATGGCTCCGTCCTCCTCGGAGGAGCTGTCGCTGTCTGCCGAGTTATCCTCCATAGGTTCGTGATAGTGGGAGCCGAGCACCATGCCGTTGAGATCCATGCGGGGGATGATGGTTTGGGATAGCGGGGAAGCGGGTGGGGTGGGGGGAGGGGGTGCGCCATAGTTGTGATCCTGACAACACACAACGGAAGACTGTTGCATCTTCAAACAACGGGTGTTCAGGCAAAAAGGGAAAACGGAAAATGGAGACGAATGAAAATGGGGGCAAAAAAACAGGTATGTGAAACAGTACAGCTGTTAATAACAGAAGTAGTCTGGTTACAGAAGACTAATTGCAGGATAGACATTCATGAATAACACTAGAGCAATCCTTAGTTTTACTCATACAGTTATATTTAATAGAAAACGAAAAAAAAAAAATGAAAAAAAAAAAATTAATGATTGAAAAGATATGACAGAGTTATTATTTAGCTTATACGATATTCATTGCTTACTCAGAGTCAACTTTCTTTGATGAATCAAGAATAACAATTAACTATGAGCACAGTCAATTACTGTTTTTTTATAAGCCAGCCCGAGTTGTCCCCTCATGATGAAATTGAAATGCCGTTTTCATTTTAGGTGGCATGTTAGCCCTCAGGGCGAACTACAACTATTACTAAAAGACAATGTAAACATTTTTAAATTGACATCATACTTTTTACATTCGAACGTAATCTTACAAAGCCTGAATTTCACCTAACTGACAGACCAGAATAGACGTGCATATAGTCCATAGTTTCATACCAAAAGACAAAATGCAATGATTAAATCTGGTGATTAGGAAAGAGTGGCATTAACTCACATCATATGGTAATCCCCGATATCCATGATTCTGTGCGCTCCCACAGCTGTGGTTGTAGTTTTTCTCATTCACAGCAGGGCTTGCTTCAACTGACTCAGGGCTGAAAAATAAAAAAATAAAAAAATATTACTTAAATAATAAATATAAAAGCAAAATGTTATGTATGAAACAGTTTGTGTTTGAGATACTAACATCAACACAGGTAACACAATCTATTATTTTGCCAGCTATTTTATGAAGAGACATCGATCAGGCACTAGATGGCACCAAAATGCTGAAGTTTGTCTCTTGGCCTGGGAAAGTGCAATTTAGGAAATGAAATGTGGGCTGCCATTATGTTATGCAACTATATTTGCCCTTTAGCTGAGGTCTGGCTAGACACTAAAGAATCTCATCTTTTTTACCTTCTTCTCCAAAGCATCAGAAAACATATATGCCAAAACAATCAAAATGGCAAAAAGCTTTTGTTGCATCATTTTGTAAACTCAAACAGAGCCAGTGTATTTTCCTTTGAGCTTGAGTCAGTCCCCCTGGCTGAGGTGTGGAGGAAACTGTAGGGGGCTGTGAACAGGGGTTGGTGTGAGAGAGGTCAACCAGACTCCACATAACTCATAAGCAGGGTTACCTACAGAGAGGTGCCAAGTGTTCTTATTAAGGCTGTCTGTTGACATTTACTGAAACACTACTCAAACAGCTAGAGCCTGATGTGACAGTATAAAACCAGTTTAGCTTTCCTATACAGAGTGGGCTGGAAGACAATTAATCGTGATCACAAAAAAAACAATTACTGGGATAATAATCAGGCTGCTGGGGGGTAGCCTGTCCCTCTGGACAAAAGGTGTAAATTATTAGAAGATAACTGAAACCTTTATTAGTATGACTCTTTTATTCACTTCGGCACAAGATGTAGTTAGAAACTGCATCCACTGTTGCTTTTCAAACCGTCATGAATCATTTGGTGATAATTTTATACCAAATTACAATGACTATACAACTAAGAAAACAAAGCTAAAATAAAAGTGGGGATTCCGCTCTCCATACTGAAACAGGCCACTTTCAAATTTCTATAATGTTAAAGTGGCCTTGATGGGGAGGACAAAATGGTTTTGAGTTCATGTTTAGCCAGCCTGACTGAAGCATTACATACTGTATTTCCTTTATTTCTGTGTGGGTAGATTTAGTCTTTGGTGGACTGTACTTCCAATCTCTTTGGATCTCTCCAGGTGACTTTGTGGAGAACACAGAAAACTGCTGACAGGATATTGAAAGGAAGGAAGCATATTCATCACATCCCAACATGTTAGAGTTGTAAAGAAATACAGTATGAACGTATAGAAGAGGTGAGCAACGTTGCATCACCATAAGGTGTTAATCATAAGAGCTATTCTCACGGAAGATTGGGTTAAACATCAGTTTGTCACATATGCGCCACATAGGCAGGTGTATTTTAACTGTCAGAGAGTTTTAATCCAATTTGCATTAAATTTGGCACATTGGTTAAGGTTATGAGTAGAACCTGAGCAAATTTTTAACATCAGAGCATAGGCTCAAAGTTTTAGCCTAAAGCTGACAGTGAAAGAAAATACATACACATACATAGACAACAGAAAAACTATTTTAAATTAATTTGTACTTAAGTTATAACTTAATATATCAACTTTTCAACAATGTAACATATTTAACACTGAATGCAGAGTGGGTAAGTCATCTCCACAAATGTATCCACAAATGTCAGCATCTCAGAGAGGAAAAAGTAGAGCAGGCGGAAATCCTATGTTGTATGCAAACTTTCCCTCGAGATGAGGGGCACAACTGTTTGAGTCCCAACTAGCGGGAAGTAATTGAATACTTACTCTGATCCAGCAGCCATATCGGAGTAAGACGTTTCAGGTGTGGTGACTCCCAGCGCAATTACTATGCTCATGACGTCCAGCACAGCGGCGCGTGGGAGGGGGGGGCAAGGGGGAGGAGGGGGAGGGGGAGGGGAGGGACAGGATGGGATGGGGGGGAGACTGGGTGGTGAGAAGAGGAATCACAGGGTCCCAACTGCCGCAACAGACCACTCCAGAGGTGGGGTGCCACCGAGCCGTAGCCCACGGCTCACGGTCATGGGGACCTGAGGAAAAAGAGCAACAGACGGACTGAGTGGCCATGAATTCTACAAACACAGAGACAAAATGCCTGTTACATTACGCAGCATGTAAAATGATAGGAAAGCTAAATTAAAAATTGTGGAAAAATAAGCCTTAGAGCCTAAGTGTCCATACTGTGCTTTTCCTGTTTTCCCTTTCCTTTAATGTGACACTTGTTTTTGGATGAACTATTTCATTATGGTCAAAGTCTGTGTGAGTCATTCACCACAGAATTCACAGCTCCTGAAAAGGCTGAAATACCTTGTTTACATTCCTGGCTTTTTCCACGAAGTGTCTACGTGACAAAGTAGCATGGAACATGGCTACCGTGGCTACAGCAGTGTTTACAGCAGATCAGAGAGCCTCTGAGTGGGGGATCAGTCAGCCAGTGATTTATAAACTGCTGTGTATCTGCAGTGTAGCCCCACGTACACTACCTTGGTTCATAAACAATTTTAGAGATATCAACTTGCACATTTGAACCCAATAACATTTTCTGACATATACTGAACTAGCATTCATCATACAAGGGACTAGCAAAGGACATTGTATGGAATGCAGCTGTTACCTTCATGCTATAACATGTCTGAACAAACTCAACCTTACTGTCCTCTGTTGTTTGGTGATAAACTAAATAGCTTTCACACTATCAATACAGTTACGAACTGTAACAAACAATAAAATATAAATAAATGATTATTAGAGCAATGCCATAATCATGAAAATATTAAACAAAGTCCAGCAAGTAAATATTTCAATGAGTAGTCACCGGTCAGTAATGATAGGTGTCTTACTTTGAAATGATTGCACTCATCACTGACACAGGTACAACGTGTCATTGACAGGGCTTCTTTATCAGAGGTCATCCACACCACAAAGGTCGTCAAGACCACATAACCCTAACACCACACAAGGAATCCACAAGTACACACCAAACGAAGGACCAAAGTTGCTGATTCATGTTAACAATGAATGCTTTCATGAGGGAGGCAGCAAATGGCTCTCCTTTGCCTGCATCTAAGGTAATAACTCAATATGAACACAGTGCAGTAGGTCTGTCTGTCATACACACAGACGCTTCCAGAATGGAGGGAGGGAGGGAGGGGGGAGGCTATTCAGAAGCAGAAAAACAACCAGGGACTTTACAGTTCTACGTACAGTCTCCAATCAGGATGCACCAATACAGAGAGCCAGCAGGAGGCGCTTACCTCCCAGACCCGAGGAGGGGTGAGTCATCCAACATGAGGCCCAGCCCTCCTGTCATGTGACCACCTTCTGCTGAAACACTGACCCACACTCCTCTGCTCAGTCTTCTCCCAGCCACCTAGTCAGAAGGGGAAAAGGCCCTCCTCTTCTCCGTTCACACACCGAGGAGAGGACTTGACTGACTAAAAGGTAATCCTGAGCAAACACATGCAACTATGTTACTCAAAAATGTTGCATGTTGTCATTGTAATGACCACAATAGCAACCAATAAAGGCTAAGCCTCTAAAATGCAACCATAATATAAGACAAAGGGCAGTTCACTAATAGAGAGGTATCCAAATTGACAGCAACAGGATTCATGACATTTCTTTAGAGATCCCCTAGTTACAGCAAGGGCAGGAGCAACTGCTACCCCTTTCTAAATCTGTGGCACCAAGGCAACCACAGCCAGGCTGGGGACTTCCAATAATGTCAAGGTCAGTTCAACCATGCTCACTGTCAAACAGAGAATGTCGGCACCATCCAGCTGGATACACATGGCTAAGTAGCAACAAGAAATGTCACGTTACATTTTGGTTCTAAAACCAGAACATTATAGTACAAGAGAAAAGGCCTCAGTAAGAAGCAACCAACACCAGTGAACATAGGTTTGTAACATATAGATATGATGACATGGCCTGGATGTCATGCTACCCCATTCAGAGCATTTTTTTAAAAACACAAGTTGTTTTTTTTCTCTGTGGATGATTGCTTCTTCACAAAAACAGGCACCTAGCTCCTACCTAAGGCTAACACACAAAGCGAGTCACTATTTGGGCCTCTTCCAAAAGAGCCAGACGGTGAACTAGGGAGGTAAATTCCATACAAAGAAGGAAAGCCTTTCTTTACCTCCTCCTCCCCCACCACCTCCCGCCCTTCCTTGTTCGTTCCTCTGGCCATGAATACCGACTCAAATTACCAGCAGGCTCAACAAAGTCTTTTCACTTCCACCAGAACAGAGGCCATTTTGGGGACAAGTCCAAGGGGGAGGGACATGCAGACAAAATGAACAGCAAGAGACCCTTGCATAACTCTTCTCTTCAACCGCTTCTTCTTATTACTTTTTTATTAAAACATTTAGTGTTCCATAATTGTATGTATTGTGATGTGCTGCTGACCTAAAATATCTAAATATACCCCAGGGGTAATATAGCAATCACATTTTATAAAGAGGAGGACAAAACAATAAGCAAATGCACAGCAGTTCAAAGGCATGAGCACTCAGAAAGCCACACCTCATCTGAATGAAGCTCAGACCAAAATGGTTTTGTCAGGAACAAAAATAGACACGTCATGCATATGTAGACATAGAGGCTAGAGAAAGTATAGCCCTCCACCAGGAACTCAACATTACATGTACAGCACTGGATCATTGTGGATGTATGTAGGACAACATGAAAATGCTCATCTACAAATGAATGCCATGCAACAACTAAAAACAAAACAATTGAATTGATGCAGTGCTAAAAATGACGACAGAACAAAATGTGCAGTGTCCCTATAATAAATGTTCTCTGATATGAATGTCTCAATAAAAGATTTAACGTGTGCTGCTGAGACCACATATTAAATTTGCAATTAAGTTATGCAACCAAATTTATGATGGCTCACAACAATTGTGATTATTAATGATGAATATCTCATCCCAAATTTCACTGCACTCCTTGTAATGGTGGTGCAATTTTCAAATTGCAAAAGCTGATTTTTATTAGCTAAAGCTTGTTGTCCTAACATGATACAAGAGGCAAAGTCTACAGCTTGAAGGATAAGTCTGCAAGAAGGCAATTTATCATTAGCTAATTAAGGTCGGTGAATTAATACACTACATACTACAATAACACTCAATTCTGCTTTGTTGCTTAGACCTTCAGTGAGTTCATGTTGCTTCATTTTTAGACACAGATCTGCCACATTATTTGTATTTTTTAGGGGCCTCTAAAATGTTGGAGCCATGGAGTCCAATTCAGTCAGATTTGTATTTATTAATACCGACATAATAAAACACAACAAAACATAAATCTACTTTGTCACTCTAAATGATTATACACAAATGGAGTAGAGTAACTATGAGTGGTATCTTTAACTCCACATTTGCTAAGAAAAACCTACTGCTATGTGCAATTCAACTGAACAGCAGAACAGATTTTGTCCTAGAGACAGGTGAGTTCAAACCCAGTCTGAAAGGCTGGGATGAATACATACATGCGACCATCTGGCTTCTAGCAATTTAGCTCAACAGCCACGCATTGCTACAGACTGAAAGAACAAAGAAATATTTATAAATGCACTCAGTCACTCTTTTTCACTTAAATCTCTAAGGGAAGTCATATCCCCCAAAACTTCAAAGCGAGAAAATGACAACTGTAAAAATGCCTACGGCAGTTTGTCATTCAGTAACTTTCATCAGTGGCTCAATGACCTCACTGGAAATCTGCGAATATAGGGCACCTTATCTTTTGTCCACACACTCCCCTCTGTTATATTCACCTATAACAAAAGGTCAATTTCTGAGGGTTGGGTTTAGGCCACACAGACAGAACTTCACCCATGCAGTCTGCCAATTGTTTGCCAATTTTAAAGTTTTATACACAGGACTGTTTCAAGAAATGTTTTCATCCACATGACTTTAAGCACTGTCACACATAAACCAGGCCTGTGTGACAGAGAGAGATGGGAATATGATATTATCTTTTTGATACATTATAATTGTATACACGAGGCAGACGACGACTTCACAGACAGTAACTGTTACACATAAGGATAATACTACGTATACACCAAGTAGATTGGCAAGGAAATGCACACAAACACTTCAGAATGAGCTGGTTTTCTGAATTCAGTGTTCAGGAAGAAAAAAGAAAGTGAAAAACTGGATTTACCAACTGGCTTTTCAAGTGTTGCCTGGTATTGCTGGTTTTTCTAGACTTATGCTGTGTTTCCATCATGTTTCGGTTTAGTTTAGTACAGTACAGTTCTGCTCACGTACAAACTGAGACATTTTCAAATAATGACATTGCATTCTGAATGGGTGAGAACATCCCTTCACTGATGAGTCACAAATCATGTGACCCCTTCCAAAAGAAAGTAAATGATATCAGGATTAGCTACTCGTGGTGAATGCAACATGGATAAACTACAGGTGTTGCTGACCTTGTTCTCTCATCTAGCAGCTGTTGTATTATTAATGTCTGTATTTTATAAAGCCACCTACAACTGCCAACCTGCAAAGGAGAAAATTTATTATGTAAGCCATCTGTGTCAATTCCTGCGGGTACACACGTACCTAATGTACAGTATATGAGTTGGTCATGAAATGCATTTTAAGGACAGGGATTAGATAGTAAAATCTTTACGGACAATGGCCTAAGCAAGGCAAAACCTCTCCATACAGATATATTTATATTTCAGCCAATCACTGACTGGCTGCCTATATATTATCCAATCAAATCCCTTGATAGATGCCCTATGGGCCATAATGTGGCGCAAAAATGTAGTAAATCATGTAGAGGACTACCAAAGTGGATTTTGACAAAATTCAGTTACTATCGTTCCTACAAAACACAAAGAAAAAAGAATGTGCATGCAATATAAAGAGTATGAGTGTTCTAAACAGCATGTACAAACCATACATGTGCACGCTCAACACTGTGGCAAAAATAATAATGGGTTTGGGACTGCGCAAAGAGATCATGATAATATCATGTGAGATGCATTCTTGCATATCAAAAGAAAAAGAGCACATCACCAGTGTCTACTAACCAACAGAAACACTGATGGATCAGATCATAATTTGTTCCCGTAGTTGGGCATACAATCTCTTGACGTAATTCACACTCACAAAACGCTTAAATACACAAGGAAAAGCATACATTATTTGGAATACAGATAATTAATGTGAGCATAGTACATTAATGTGTACTTCACATCAATTCAATTTCAAACACATTGAATACAATGGGCATCCAACTAGTAGAATTAAGTGCAACAATCAATGCCAAACATGGCAAGCTGGTCTACTCAAGATGTCTATCCTGCATAAAGCTTATAGGACACTGCTAGCAGGACATGACCACAAATACACAATTTGGGTTTGAACAACATGTCCATGCTCACACAGTGTCCACCTGTGCTTCGCCAAACCTCCACAACACATCCAGTCCAGTGAGATTACACCAGCCCCCACAGTCTGCCCCCGCACACATGCTTGCTGAACAAGGCAGGATATGAATATATCTGCTGTTCCTCTGCACTACGCAGGTTGAGCTGCACTCTCTGAGCTACAGCAGGAGGAAACTGGAGATAAAGTAGAGGCAGATCAATCGGGCCTGGCTTTAAGACAAATGGGATATGTGGCCAGGGAGAACACAAAGCCTATTGTAGATCTTATTTCACAGGCACCCAAACACATTTACAATAATAAAAAAAAAAACAGACTTCATACTAAACATTTGGCCACTATATACTAAGCTCCTTCATATGTACCCACATACAGCTGATAAAAGGCTGCAAGTGTGATAGTATGTTTATTAAAATGGTTACTTGAATATATACTTTAAGATGACAACACATTATAATGTGATTCACAATTAAGGCCGTCATGGTATTCATTGTTTTCTTACTGCACAAGCGTATAAAGCCACTGATATCTCTGCAAAAATCAAAACATAACAAAGAAAATGGTACAGAGCTCACATAAGAAATTTCAGCATCACCAGCTGATCTGACAGCCGACTGCACTATTCACTCACAATGCCATCAGCATAGCAAACGAACTAGCAGAAAAGAGCTGACAACAATAAATGCAGAAAATAAAAAATAAAAATTTTCTTAAAAGCCAGGTAAAGGCATCAAGAACAGTTTGATCCCAAATATGCCATGACAAAAGCTATAATAATGAGATTTGGATGCACCACACAGGACGAAAACCCCGCACCAGGCTAAATTAGCGCACTACTTGAAACAGCATTTAGCTGCCTGGGACAAGCCATTTTTCAGCAACACTTTCAAAACATATTAAAAAAAACATCTATTTTCAAATCTATATGGCTGCTGCACAGCCAACACTCCTGGAGAACGCTGCGATCAAACTAAGGCAGAAATATAAACAAAGCTTAGCCTAAACAGGCTGGAGACGTGGAGATAAACAAATGTGAGGAAATGATGCTAACATCTAGTACCACAGCAACAAATATACAATTCCAGCAGTGATGGGGCTGTTGTCATGCTGAGTGGTTGAGCGTTATGGGAGCGCAATATGGCCCACCATTAACACAACAATGTCCAGCTGCCTGAATGGACCCAGACCAGACCTGGGATGAGAAATACACAATGGAGAACAAAGGCCAAAAGGGTGCGAAAAAAGGAGTGGGGGAGAGAGCAGTTGACAGCGAATCCAGGCAGCATGACACAAAATCAATCATCGTTTTCAGGACAAACAAGCCAACCACTGTCTGTTTGAGGCTCAGTAACCAAGAGGAGAAAAAGAATGGTCAAAGCAAAATACTGCTGCCTGTTTGGGTTTGACTACCTATTTCCAACCTGGCCCTTTTCCGTGTTATCTGTGAAGCAATCTGACAGCACACTTCTTCTGTGAAGTGATGGTAACACTTTTCAGACTGCAGAAATATTAAGAGGAAACTCATCTACAGAGGTATTAATATCAAAAGCTATTCACTGTAGCCACATCTGTTACCAAATGTGGAGAAGTGTGTTTTCCAAGTAGTATACCTGACTGAGTTTGGAATTTCAAAAAACCATCTTGTTGTTAAGTAAGCATAACATAAAAGCAGACATTCTCTGTCACCATTTGATCTCACTGCATGACAAACACATTTACATGGCATTTCCATTTCTTCTTTTTGCTGACGAGTCTTAAGGCCACATTATACTTCTCCGACTGCGTATGCATTATCCGTCTGCGTCACCACGGAGACGCCTCGAGCATTTATACTTCTGCGTCGTGGTGACGGACACTCGCTGCAATTTCCCGCCCGATCAGTAGGGGTCGCTGCGCAAGGTTGTTGTGCTTCTGGCTACAGTGAGCAATGGCGTCCGAGAAAGAAAGAGAGAGAAAGACTGTTGTTGTTGAAAAAGTGGCCGTTTCTCACTTTTCTGTGTCACGGAACGCAGTTTTAAGATAATTTGAGGCGAGAAATTGGCCATTTAGAGTCTAAACATGTGCTGTGTGTGTTAAGATATGACG
Source organism: Microchirus variegatus (assembly GCF_963457635.1). Lineage (NCBI taxonomy): Eukaryota > Metazoa > Chordata > Actinopteri > Pleuronectiformes > Soleidae > Microchirus > Microchirus variegatus. Next base: position 14,856,237 of record NC_139808.1, read on the forward strand.
TATTTATAGTTCGGCAGCGGCGTTATCGGCGGGGATCAGCTCCGCCTCTGTCAGGACGCCCGGAGCGCACTGAGAGCCGGCACAGAGCAGCTTAGCTCGGTCTGTCCTGAGGACCAATCGCAGCTCTTGCCGTCTCCGTAGTCCCTTGACGGAGTGACGGACACTTAAAAAATATTCCGTGCACCCGGAGACGACGCAGAGGCTCTTCGACAGGTTCTGCGTCGACGCAGAGGACTCTGCGTAGCTACGCAGAGCACTTTACGCAGGAGTATAAATTGGGCTTTATCCAGAGCAAGACAAGGGCTTACCCTGGGCTTTACCTCGCAACATTTACAGCACAGCACAGCACATATTTACTACTAGCAAACATACAATTGGAAGATATCACAAAAAACCTCCAAGTGTGGGTAGTCATTTTAAAGTAAACTGTTGGGAAGCTTTGACTAAAGCAAGGTTTATAGTCGCCATAGTGTGCCGGGCGTGCCAAAAATGACGTCATATCCTGTGTCGCGTCGGGCATATGAGCTCCAAAAGGTGGCATGGCGCGGCGTGCACCAGGGCCGATTCCAATTCCTATCTTAAACCTCAATCTTAACCCTCAAGCTCACCCTTATCTTAACTGGCCCTCAAAACCAAGTGTTGAGGGTTATTTTGTCAATTAGAAATGGGACACCCCTTAAATGCAGATACGTCTTCAGACTGTGGGGGGCAGAATAACGCGAAAGCTGTGTCCAGTCGGTCAACTTCAAAACAGAAGAAGAAGAACACATTTATGTCACGATTATTTATTTATTATTTTATTTCAGTCAAGTTATTAGGTTGTCTGTTAGTTAGAAGTAGGGCTGGGCGGTATGACCAAAAATATATATCGCGGTATTTTTCAAAATTCTAACGGTTTCACGGTATCTGACGGTATTTTTTTTTTCCATGCATAATCAGGTGTTCACAGCATTTTCTACTGGTAGAGAACATAATTACTGCAGTAGATTAACTTAGGATGGTCTATTTTACTGTCATGAATACTGTAGAATAACTCCACACTAGTACAGGTTTGCATGGCCCCAGACAATGATGCTGTTTACAAAGAAGAGCTACTCATGATTCTAATGAAGTGAGGAATCGGAATGCAAAGACAATTTACAGAACTTTGACTGTGCAAATCAACATCTTTTATAAAAAAAATCCCTGTGTTACCTGCTGATGTGAAGGGAGCTGGCCTTAACTTCATGCATTCTCGATATTCCAAGACATGCTTACTAGGGCTGTCAAAATTGCTCAAAAATGATATTCGAATATTCCCTCTAAAAAACACAGATATTCGAATATATTCTCATAGTATTTGCATCCGCTGCATCTGGAGGCTTTCAATCAGCCAGATTGTCAGGCGATGACAGCATGACGTCAATAACAGGACAAACTAATATAACGAGACATAACTACCTGTAGATGTAGTTTATTTAAGTTTAAACATATTTCACAACATATTACCTACACAAAAATAAGTAAATGAACTAATGACCAAGAGCGCGCTCGCTTTCTTTCTCTCTCCTGCCCCGTGCCAAAAATGCCTTGCGCTCTCCGCGCACACTGGTTTAAATGACAAACAAACAAATGCTGAGTGCTGATCAAAAGTTTTGTGCAAGTCCCGACTCTTGTCCCAATTATGACAGGCTTCATTCAGTGATTTAAAAAAAAAAAAAAAACATTAATGAAACGTTTACATGCAGAGCGCTCACTCGCAAACAGACAGCACCGCCGCCGCCGCGCTGATGTTGTGTAATCAAATATACCGGTATGGCGGTATATTAAAAATTAATATCGTGACAGGAAAAAAAACAGTATTCGATATGAACCGGTATACCCCGCAGCCCTAGTTATAAGATGATACTCATACAAATACCACAACCACGGACATATTCAGCTGACAGTTACCGCACACCACGGCTTATTGAAGGGTAAACGATAGCGAACGATAGCGCGTGCGCACCGGCCAGCTATTGACAAAAGATCGTAAAATAAAAATAAATGTTACGCAATAATGACGTCAGTAATCCATAATATGGGTCTAAACTAAGATAATACAATGGTTTTCATAATTTTTATATCTCTATTAACAAAGAAAATACTTAATTTGTATCGCACTCACTTCGCTGCTTTCGACGCCATCTTTCTTATGTGAAAACACGCAATGCATTCTGGGTAGCCCTTGCTCCCAAAGTTGGTGTCGGAAAATCTCAATATTGAGGGCGATACAGCCCTTAAACTCGCCCCTCAACTTCATTTTTCTGAGAATCGGGACAGCACTTGCACTAGCGGGAGCGCACATTTTTTGAGATTGAGGGTTAAGATTGGGGGTTAAGGAATTGGAATTCACCCCAACTCTTCATTTTCAATGGAAAACTGGCTGAAAGGTTGAGTATAAACACGGCTTTACCCTCCCTGATTCCTTAAAGTTAGTGAGATTGGTGAAAAAATGTGTATGATAGGGGGAAATGGTTTGAGGGAGCAACAGCTTATACTTTACATTCAAACAGCTACGAGGCAGTGCTCTATTTTAAGACATAACCTGTTTTAAAGCATGAGAGAATGGCCACAGTTAAAACCTGTTTACATAAAACAAAAACTCCCACCTCTTCCCAACAGGAACCATTTGCTCAAGGTGACAAAGCAAGGTGCTTGTGAACAGGAAGAACCTGGCACCAGACATTCATTTCCCCTTTTGTTTTTAGCACTAGTGCTGTGCATTCCAAAACAAGGTAGCTGTCGGCTGGTGTTGAGGGGGGGTTGACTTTGTTGAAAAGGCTCATAGTTGTTTTCCTTCTGTGTCGTGTCTTATTTACCCTCTCCTTATTCCTGACAACACCCTCAGAGCAAATGTGCCTGTAGATTTTGCAATGATGTTTTCATCCTAAATTGGTCTCCTTTTTTGTAATGATATCATGGTTATTGGTATGCATATGTGCATGAGAAAATGATAGATACAACAATGGGAAAGGAAAATAAAGGTTAATGTGATGAAGCCTAAAATGGCTACCTGCAGTTGAGAAGGTGCAGAGAGAGAAACTCAGAATACACATGAGCTGTGGTTCTGTGAAACACTGTGATATATTACAAAAGAGAGGGGAGGGGGACAGACAGTATGTTGGTGAGAGGAAGAGGGAAATGAAGGACAAAATGAAGGGGTGCATTGAAACAAGAACAGAAGACACAGAGAGAGAGAGAAAGAGAGAAAGAGAGAAAGAGAGAGAGAGAGAGAGAGAGAGAGAGAGAGAGAGAGAGAGAGAGAGAGAGAGAGAGAGAGAGAGAGATATGATTACGTACATTGCCTGCCTCACCCCCTTTTGGCCTTGTTTTTTCCCCCTGGCCACCTCCTCCTCCTTCATTATTCTCCCAAGAAGCATTGCTTCTCAGCATAAACCAGAATTACCCAGCACAGCCCTCTGCAACACCACTCCCCCTGTGCCAAGAAAATGATGCGCCCATTGGAGCAACTCCTGCGCTCCTGCACCAATAGGAATACACCAATGAAGCAGGCGTCAGAGCAACTTGTTTTTAACCCCATTGTGCAAGATTGGAGACACATAACACACAGCAGCTGCAGATGAGAAGCTTCCCAGGGAAGAGAGAAGCATCTGTGCTATATCTGGTGATGGGCATTAGGCAGAATGCATTTCAAAACAGTCTCTTATAAAACTGAAGAAATCAAGACAGCAAACTACATTCAACATTTTCCCATGTTAAGAAAATAAGAGAGACATTTGTATCAATTTCCAGACATCTATCTCAATGAATTTAATCTTTCTACTTCCATACAGGTGTAGATCCACAACACTGGCTTTGCAAAACACACATTGAACCATATTAACATATCAATAGCTACACCTGCCCTCTGTGTAATGATAGAGTATCATCAGCATGCAAATGAAAAGCTAAAAGGACAGGGCTTTCTCCCTCCTATTCCTATTCCTCACAGCAACGCCCTCTGCCCCCTCTCTCAGCTCCAAGCGCTGGGCGCTGAAACAGTATCCCGTCTTCTTCTTCTGGAAATGGGCCAACAGTCAGCTTCCCTCCCTCCGGTACAAGCACACGCATGAACATCAGTTACAATTCTGTATGCAAGAATTGATTTACAAGTATCAAAATTATGTTTTCGAAATTTTAACAAACTGCAGGATAAAGGCAAAACGTGCCCCAATGAAACACTGTGGTACAACAAAGGTGTTTCAACCAACAGATTGTAGTCTCCACGCAAGAAGGAACATACTTTTTGGTTCAGACCCCAAAAGCAAACATTTAATGAAATCATAGAAACCACAACCACTAAAACACAGGGCTCTAGAGTGCCACCATATTTGGTCACGCATGTGACCAAGTCAAATTAATTTTTTTCAAACGTATACTTACACCTTCATTCTTGTTTGCAATATTTGAAAAATTTCCCAATACCCCATTTCCTTTGGATGTTGTCAAACTCAAATCCAGATTCATCAAATAGAACTCAACCATTCAAATCAAGTATTTTTTAAGGGCATCTCACCAAACAGTTATTTTCTTTGGTCTGTGACTGTGAGAGACAGACTATTTCTTTGGTAAACAGAAAACTGGGCAAGGCTAACCTTGCATGTCTGCACATTCCTCAGATCTCCAATGTTTCAGAGGCCCATAATGGGAGACAAGGGTCCACATCTTACTTGAGAGCGGACACACACACACACGATAGTCCATTACCGACTGTTAAAACACAAAATCACTGACACATGTATTTCTCTCAAACATATTCTGAAGCTGCTTGAGGGCCACAAAACCAACATGGCTGCCAGACAGGTTCATGACAGAGCAGCAACAAGCAGCCAAGTAAAACATTATTTTCCTGGATGGCAGGTTGAGGTAAAGTAGTGTCTTAATACTCTTCGCGTTTCTTCTTATTTGGCTGCGCACATTTTTCTCTGTTAGTGACCACAATGTTTGTTCAAGATAACAAGAAGGGTCAGGTCAAGGGGAGTGCTGGAGGGGCTCATGTTTCCAATGGTTCTGAGTGGCCAGGTTTGCATGCTGCAGCCCACACAGTCTATTAAAAGATGTGAAACATATTCAGAGAATGTCAGTCACAACCAGGGAAAACAGGTCTCAGCACACCGCAGTCTGGCTTCCAACAGGCTTTACGATCAAACTGAATGCTAGGCACTGGTTGAACACCTTTAATCTTGTGTACTCTTTAAGCAAAGCTGACTACAGCTCGGAGAGAAAAACACTACTAATCGAAGCAATACATACCTTTTCAAACGCATTTGGTTGGATAACAATCAACCGAGATGTACAATATGCGAGTGACAGAATTACATTTTTAATGGTTTTGTTTTTTTTACTGTGAAGGAAGAAACGTTAAAACAAGTCATACAGGCAGCTTATAAAATGACTGAACCCACACTAGAGCCGAATAAGGTCTCCTTACAGCTTCAGTCTCCGCTGTACAGCTGAGGAGAGCTCGGCCACTCAAGCGACGGACATGGATAGCCATTGTGCTCGGTTACCGCGGGTCCCACAATAATTTAAAACCAGGAAAACACTACACGACGACCACTCGTCAGTCGTGGCTGTCGCAAACTCAGTCCTCATGTTGTTTCATTCTGCCAAACATCACCACCCACACTATGAAAATGAAAAGTCATGGCTTGATCCAGAGACCAGATTTTGATCCCAGAAATCAACAGTGAGACCGTGGGTGAAAACGGAGCGTTTCCTCATAATCATATATCAAACAGCGCAACTGTGCATTAAAGCTGCAACGGCTACTGTGTATGTAACTTGGTCGAAACTTGGTGGTTACAACACTGTGGATCAACGAGGCTCATCGCATTTGCTCACACGTTGAAATAAAAAATGGAGGCTAAAAAAGGAAACAAGAGCTCCCCTTCAAAATACCACCCATTTCTCTTAACCGCCACCGAGGCTGGGGGTTGGAAGGTGGGGGAGGTGAAGTACAGCAAGTCACTACCCAACAGATCAGGCCCACATGCAGGAAAGAAAAAAAATAACAAGCACTAACAGAGAAAACACAACCGAGCTTTCAGCGCGATTTACACGCCCGATCTAAGTTAGGAATGTTGCCAAAGACGAATGTATTTACGAGGTGTGGCCAAACATAGTCATGACACCATTATTGCATATTATAAAGCCGGCTATTTGTGCAGAAATGACCAGGATTTAAGAGATGGGTCTTGGAGATAAGTTTGCAGGCTGTTTACAGAATAACGCTTTCACACCATCGTGTGTATTCGGCAGGCAGTGATTCGAAATGAGGACACAATCGGATGGAAAACATCTAAAAAAGTTAGCTACTTGGCTAGTTTAGCATTTGTTGCCTATGGCTTTGCCTATGGTTAACATGCACCAACACGGCAGCGGGTTGCTTAGCTAACATGAGTCAACAATAATGATCAAATTGCAACCAGTATGATGACTATATTTCAAGGCAAGTGACATTAGTCGTGAACACACTGCAACATCCAAAATTAAGCTACTGCACAATAAAGCACAATATAACAAATCGCTCCAATCATATAAAGTTGACCTTTCATTATGCGTGGTTTGGTTTTTTTAAACTTCCGAGTCTATTATACTTTCAATGTAACCTGACAATAACTATGCAACGTATGCGAATGAACTCCCTTATGTGCTGCTGGATGTGTTAAGGCTGTGTCATGTCAGGGTATGGTGAGCCTCTGCGGAAACACATTATCGAAACTTGCTAAACGCACAGAGAATGTATTTATTGATGCTTCCACCCTACACCCATTTGTAGTCAGCTGTCTTTGGGGTGGATTCAGTTCCCCTAATTCACAATAATGTTACCACGATAGACAGTTTTACCTGTGGAATGAAAACTGGGGAGAATATTTTAAATAAAAAGGTACCCCGAGTGGACGTTTTATGAGCCACAGCTCTTAAAAACTTGTGGAATGATGTAGGGATCTCTGGGAACACGGTGGCTTGAAATAACGTTTGCAGAAATATAACTATGGACGAGTTGGGTTCCCAGACCAACAGGATTGCTATCGAAAACAACACGAGGAGCTGACCAAAAACCATGGAGGGTCCGTCCAGAGCAACCCTCCGAGGCAGACCATCGACAAGGGGACCTCTGGCCAACCAAACAAGCCACTCCAAAAGTGAAAAGTCTAGGGGAAACCGAGTTCCTTCAAATCAACTTAGGGATACGCAAAGTGGTTAGCTATCTAAGTTGGTTAGCTTCCTTGCTATGTCTGGTTAACTGGAAACATGGTTGGTTAGGTTCTGCCTATTATATTTTGGTTGCTGCCTCAATTTATCGATGGTGGTGATATTATTAATATACAGCATTAAATGTACTCACCTAAAGAGGCATTCCAAACGTGTACAGACGACGTAAATTCATGTAGGGTAGGAAATCATTAGAGCATCCCAACATGAAATCCAACCAGACCAGTAGGCCTGTGTATAGGCCTCGGTGTCTCCTGTATCCTTTGCCCTTAAAAGTAGCTCCCTCTCCAGGGGTAGGAAACAAACTTCTTAATGTCTCCCACGCACAGACGTAAAGTTAAATCCCCAGTCCTGTTCAGGTGCAGTGCATCCATTGAGTGTCTATGACAGATCCCCGGTGGATAAATCAATTTATTTTCGTATATAGCATATATACAGTCGCTATTTATTATAGGGTATATGCTGCTCTATGTGATACAGGGCTCTGATTCTGTCTTGGGTCCTCACATTCGCAGAGGCGCCCATCCCCCTCCTCACCGGCATCAACCGCGGGTTCCACTGAAACTGACACACAACCATGCTACGGGGTTTCCCGGGCGACCGTGCAGGGGCTCTCTCTCTGGGCGGTCCTCGCTGTGGTAACCCGCCTCTCACCAACGATTGGACGATGACGTGTCAATCTTGGTCGACGCGAGAAATACACGTAAGTCATTGGCGCACTGTCGCTTCGACCACTTCTATTATTTTTTTGCTTAACTACGTAACAAGGGGCGGTCGCTACTTCGAGGAGGGGTGCGAACCAGCGGCACCATTACGATATGCTTGTACTTGGGCGCTGGTGGCACTAAAGAAGGCGAGCCACAGCGAGAGTGGCTGGATTTGGGAAATAATCTGATACCATACAGTGGATCTGTACCTTCACAGTTTCGGGAAGTGCTCGTTATTAAATTCAAATGGGATTAATTTGAAGTCGTTAGTGGAATTATTGTTTTTCCATTTGAGGGTTACTTTCAACTGCCTACTGTGGAAGGAGCGTTGACACGAATACATAGTGAGAAGCGTTAGCTACATGGGGTCTGTGGGGCCCAGTTCGAGGGACACATAGACAGGGTTAGCCCGCTGGGTCAGCCCCACCTAACGGTATGTCAGATGAATGGAGTCTGAGGTGTTGCTCTGCTAACAGCTGGCAAGGGCTGGACAGGGAAATTGACCACGGCTCCTCGGTTGCATCCACTCATTACTGGTCCCTCCTCCTTCTGTTTCCACATCTCAAACAAAAAATAATGACCGACACAACGAGAGACTCTCTTATCAAGAGCGACTGGGCAAACCTCACATTTCGTGGGAGCATTACTCGTGACAATGAACGCAACCTTGCTGCGACATCATTGACAGCGCACACACAGAACGTACACGCAGCCATCTGCTTATTGTGGAATAGTGGTACTTATGTAGACGACGCGCACATTGAGTGTACATCTCTTCAACAGATCTTAGGAAGTTATATACAGTTTTGACAAAAATAACAACAAAAAAACAATAATTGAGAAACCAGCAGCTGCAGTGAGACGATTGGTCTCCTGTCACATCACGAGATCTGAAGGGAGACCTGTGATTGGCTGTCGCGATCAATGCTGACGTCATTTGTTGCAGAGGTCTGACGAGCTGAGATTAGGTAACAGCATTCATATATATATATATATATATAGCTCGTATATATATATATATATACATAAAAAAATGCGGCTGCAGGGCTTACTGAGCTTCAGCAGAGAGCATGTTCAGTACACCTTCTGAACACACATTAACGCAGGGAAGTGGAAGAACAGGTCCAGTAAAGCAGTGACACGACATCAATTCCAGGTTTATTTCCGGTTAGCAGCACGAGTTCTTGCAGAAAGTAGACTCTCAATTTAGACAAGACGACCAGAGCTCAGGACTGAAGTGATGTTACGGAAATAGAGATCTGTCCACCATTATAAACGATGCAATGTAAAGACTTTGGACTGTGAAATAATATTGAAGACAAATGTGAGTAAAGGGTAAATACGTGTTTAAACTAGTTAAAACATAGTGTAGAGGCTGAGTCCCCCGCAATTTCTCGATTGTTGCCAGCAGAATCATTTCTCACAGCTTTTCCCAGCCTGGCAGTGCTTTGCAATGCTGCCTCTCATCGTTACTGCGACGAAACAGCAGTGTCATACCCCTACAGTACAAACCAAGCTCTGCAACATGGCTGTGTTTGACCCTCCCCCACACTGAACTGACTGTCAGCAGTAGTGAAAAAAATAAATAACACGACTACACACTGGTTACTTCATCTTGAGGCGTTCAAACTGCCTCCATCGTTAAAAGCACACCCACAGAAGTGAGTGCCCGATACAGGATGGGGTGACATAGTGTGGACATTGTGTAATTTAAAAAGAACATGGAATTAGAAAAGCACTTCGTAATGTTAGAATCATCTATGGGGAAATGTTAGTGACTCACAGCTCTCTTAAATTCTCACCTCACAACCTGTTGTTTCCTCTCCACCAGTCAATTACCAACAGGAGGAAATAAAGGAATCAGGGCCTGAAATGTAAAATATTCAAACTCAAACGTCGAGCAGACTTAAACCAAGGGACATGTTTCTTTTGCCTGTCTCCTCCCTCATTTTCAGTGGGATACTGCAGTCCTTAAGACAAATGTATCTCATTATGTTTCTGTAGATGTACATAGCTTAAACAGAGAGACAAAACTTAAAGGGTTTATGCCCACTTATGACCAATCTTGGTACTGTGCTGTGGTTAAATGCATTCATGTTGCATGCATGGCACAACCAGGACCTCAGTAACAAATCAAACATTCCACTGCAAACTGTAAGACTCCTGGGAGTGGCAGCTCATCTCCACAAATATGTGTAAATGACAAGAGAAGACACAACAGATCAGGCATTCTTAGTGTATTCAGATTATAAGTGTGCAAGACTATATTCACCAAGTCTGTAACAGCTGTAATACACACAATGATTTGCATTATATCTAGCAAAATTGTTATTTTAACTTATCCACCACAGACAGCCAGAGTGCATAAAGTTAGGCCCAGCTCAGACTACATGACATTTTAACATCCCACCAATACAAATTATAATTCAGGACTTTTGCACAAAGGGGGGTAAAAACAAACAAAAAAAACACAACAAAATCCAGTTAATGTGCACACCACACATACAATAAATGAGTCTGACAGATGTATATAAAATATATATAGCCATTAACAACTACAACTAATGTGATCGAGTCCACAGGAGAGGATTCTTTGGGAGAATAGTTGCATACCCACACCAAATTATTGACTTGTTGAAAATTAGGGTTTATGTTATCAGTATTTTGTGTTTCTTTCACTTGGGAATTATGAATACAACAGGCAAATATTACATCATCTATGGGTTTCATTCCAATTCCAGCAGTGTACAGTACATGGGCCCTTGAATAAACACAACTGTAACACTAGTCAACCAACAAATGTATTTGTCTTTGCCATATCTGAAACCAGAATTTAGACTACATGTGTGAGAAAAGTACAATACTATAATAAGACTGTAAGTGGGCAGACTGTTAAGAAAAAAAGATACAGGTTTAAAAAAAGAAAAGAAAAATGAACAGTCTTCAACTTCCTTTAAGAAAAAGCAAACTCTCTCCCCCTCTCAGAGGCTGACTTAGCAGCTCAGACAAAGAATGAAAGTGAAACATATGTTTGTTTTCTGGTGCTGGGGTATGTCTTGTTTTGCCTCACCCTTTTTTAATGGTTGCTAAACTCTTGCTTATGCCAAGACGCCCCCCTGTTGCTGGAAAATTCTGTCCTCTGCTGGCTACTTTGTGGCACTGCAGAGACATGCGTCCCCACTGTAGCATCGAACCTCTCAGAGTAGCTTCAGGCTCCCAGTGACATTGTTCACCATGTCTTCCTCACCCATGATGGCCAGGACAGTGCGGGACCCAGACTCCACCTGCAAAAAGAAAATGACAGGCTACTTTTCTGCCGAGGCAGGTACAGGTACACAATCACATCTGATTTTGTATACATGATCTTTGAAAATGGCATGTGACCCTCTCACCTGGGTAAGTCCTGCATCTTGGACCAGGTAAGTGGGCAGGCTGAGGCTCATAGCCAGGGCCTGCAGCTCCAGTAGGTGGGCCACGTTGGTACCTTGGACCACCACCTTCTTGGCTCTGTGTCAACACATGCATAAAATAATTGATGTTGATTCAAATGCATGTCCATATCTAACAATACAATAAATGCTGGATGCCCATCCTGAAACAACCCCCCCATATACAGGCTTGGGACTCGCACCATTAGTTCATTAGTTAATAATCGCCTCATAAAGAATTAAGAAAAAATGTGATCTCTGTGAATTGATAGTGGTGTTAGATGGACTCGTTTGAGTGTTTTTGCGTAACGTTTGCTAAAGCGTGATATGATTTTGTTTTCTATAATAAACAATGGCAAAGAGATAATGATGCAGCTTCCTCAGACCATATCTCGCCTCCTCCAGATTCTTCAAAATCATTTTCTAATGAGCGCTGCACTCTAGATTCCTGCTTTCACATGTGTAACCAGCTATGAGCTCCACAATATCTGGGCTTGGGTAATTATTTACCTCTCAGGCTGATATTTTGCTTTGTGATTGTGAGTATGAGGCCCTTGCACCTCACTACACATCAGGATGACAATGCAGACACCGTGCCATTACCACAAAGTGACACTATTTAGAAAAAACGTAAACAAGAAAGAAACTATTACATATCTTTCATGTGCATTTGCACACTTACCCACTATGGTCCCACTTCCAGGCCATTTCCCTCCAGCTGTTCTTTTCCTGCAGAACTTGGTACAAACCGACAGCAGCATGGCCGACCTGGGCTGCAACCTGCACCAACACACATCAAAAACAAAACATATCAGCCAAACTGAAAATGTCTCCCGTGTTCAAATGAAGTTACACACTTACCTTGACAAAGGCAAGTACACCGCAAACAATGTTTTTATTGTTAAAATCACAGTTTCAACGGAAATCATATGAAGGTGGAAACCTTCCTTCCTTCAGTGAAAAGAGAGCACACAGCCTTAAGTTATATAAAGGACCATAAAAACTTAAGAGTAAGGAAAGTTAAGGACAGATTCTGTGAAATAACAGCTACAAATCATCTTTTAAAACTTTTAAGTGAAGCTAAAACCTTAGATGTTTCAAAAAAAGATGAGTTATTCATCAGTGTTGTAGAAGCAAAGCAGAATTACACAATTATTAAATATGAGGAAAACACCTTTTAAAGATGGATGGTATATATGAAAATAGTACATTAAACTTACCTTCCCAATGCCCATGGCGAGGTCCATGTTGACCACAAACACCATCTTGAACATGAGGTCATCATCTCCCTCCTCCTGTGGGTCACAGTGGACAAAGAGATACACTGAGATTTGGATTTGGACAAACTCCATGAGGTCTAATGTACCAATGTGTACCTGTGGGGACTAAGGCTAGCTTATGGGCACCTCATTCTCCAGCTTGTTGAAGTAGTACATGGCCGCCTCTTCGGCAGACGCGTTCCGGGTGTGCAGGAGAGCCTGAATTCATGAAAATCAACACAAACAAAGCAACACATTAATATGTACTTACTATTATGATAATTCAGTGTGAATTCATTCTGTTTTCCTTTTTCCATATAAGAAAGAAATCATGAAGATATGTTCCCACCTGTTTGGCTGCTTCTTCAGGGATGTCCAGCTCCCGGAGCTGCTGTAGATACACTGGGTTGACTTCCTGAGAGTCCGCATCTAGGCCTGACTGCTCTGATGGCTCCATGGCTTAACTGGAATAAAGAGGGGACAAAATATAAACATTTAACACCATGTTCAGCTTTAACCAGCATTAAATATAATTTAATGGACACCATGAATAAAAACACAAGCCTATCTGCCCACATTTATGCAGATGTGTTATTAGGATATCCTAGAATTTGTAAAAAATAAACATACGACTGAAGGATTTAGCTGCATCAGTGTACGGTGGGTCTGACACAAATAATGTATGCATGTGAATAAAGTTATTTTTAAAATCATATTCAACTGTATTGTTTCGTAAATAAGCGTAACACAATAAGTTCACAGTACAACTAGCTGGTTCTACTAAGCAGCCAACCCTGGCAGGACTTATATAACATTTAATCGGCAAGCTGCAGATATCTGTGATGTCACGAATGTCACTTTTGCCATTCCTGTGCATGGGGTTTGTCATTATAGAAGATATCTTTAATTCCAGTTTCAGATATCTACAACATCATTATGACTGGTCACAATTCAAGTTTGAGATATGTACAAATTCAAGATATCTAAAAGTACTGTAGATATCTTCATTTGGGGATAATTAAAGATATCTTGAACATGCACTATGACTAATCATAATGACGTTGTAGACATCTGATACTGGAATTAGAGATCTATCGATCTTGACAAACCCCATACACATGAATGGCAAAAGCAACGTCATTTTGACTAGAAAATACTGAAATCTTGAAGAAACTGTAGTTTTGACTAGTCAGAACGACGTCACAGATAATCTACAACGACAATAGTCACAATGAAATTACGTATATTCAGAATGACGTCACATATATCCACAACACAACAGTCGCAATGAAATTACGAATAATCGAAATTACGTCACATATATCTAAAATTATAATTCCAGATAGTCAAATTTGGCGGTTAAATGTTAAGAAGGCTTGCCTTGGTATGGTGACAGCTGCTAGCTAGCACAACAATCTACGTACAGCTGTAAACAATGCGGCTAACGCTAGCAGAGCTAGCTTACATTTAAACCGCTGGCAATACCAAGTCATGACAATGTGCATATATTGTAATGAGATGTTGTGCGTCAACGCTAACCTAGAGTCGGCGGAAACAACGTGTTTGCCACCCAAATGAAAGCTAACGTTAGCATTAGCCGTCGCAGCTAACCGCACTAGCTTGAGCCCAGCGTGCCGCCCACACTGAGCGTATTTATTATGGTTGTGATATAAAGCCAAACACATATGTGACTTCGCTTACCCGTTGTGTGCAGCTAGGTCCGAATAAACAGCGACGGCTTCTCCGTGGTTTGAGGATGGAGAGTGTGGAGTTACATTCAGTGGAAATCCCGCCGTGAAGCGTCAGCGTTTACTCCATTTAGCAGGACTGGGCTCGGTTAGTTGGTTCGGTTAGTTGGTACAGGCTTGTTCGGTGATGACATGCGCGCGCACGTGAGGGTGATCACTGAAAACGGACCGGTTTTCTTTGTTTAAAAAAAAAAAAAAAAAAACCTTTAAAATAGTCGAATGATGTATTCATTGTATTTGTTAATTTAAAAAAAAAATGTATTTAGTTATTTTATATCTAGGGGGCACCACAGCGAATTATACGCATAATTTAATTTGCAGAGATTTTCTGACGCAACACTAGTCAGTCATTTATCCTGGCTAGGAACCGGGTTTGGGACCGTGCGGCACTAGGACTACACTGGATGTGGGACTCCGTGGCCGGGGTTTAACCTCAAATTATTTCGTAAGGAGATGGGAAATAATACAATCCTCAATTTAACAGTCCAATGTTTGTGGCAAAACTTGTATGCACTCAAAACAATGATATGACATAATTCCTTGGTTCTCAGTGGTACGTAAGCTTCCTCTAGTGGTGCGTCGAAAATAACAACAAAATAATAAGAAAAAATTAAAGGTGCATTATGTAATAAATGTAAAGCAACTGGCCATAAAATCCTCCTAATATGTCACAGAGACTCAGGAATAATGTTTATATAACAAACTGAACTCACCAACAGTACAGCCAAAATATTTGCATTAAAAGAAATATTTTGCAGACTGCAAATCATGTTTTTGTTTTGGAATCATGTTTTGGCATGTGGCGCCACCTACCACAGTCTACCAATCATTGCAGTCAATAGAGTCTCAGCTGCAGAGCAACCACAGGTTGCCAGTTATATTTTGAATTTGAGTGTAGTAACCATTTTTGGCCACATTCGTACATATGGCACCTTTAAATAATAATAATAATCCATAATAATAGTCACCCTATATCTCGCTCTATCTTAATCTAATTTCACTATACCAGTGTTTGAAGTGTGTTTGAGGAAGAGCAGGATGACGAGAGAGCAATTGATCCTATTGGGAATAAATCTGCCTCCTGTGAAAGGTCTGTAGCTGACTTTGTTCGGCCTATTTACACCACTGAATGTATGAATATAGTGGAGACCAGCTCTAGATCCAGGATATTGTCACATACACGTCCCTATGTTCACACTACACACACAAGCTACATTGTTTAATTCTGATTAAATTCCAATTCAATATTTTGATGTTTCTACACATTTACAAGTGTTCTTGCACCTGACAGCAAACATAAAGGCAAAAAGCCACATGCATTCTATAAATTATTAATCTGATTACATTCTGAAGTGACACATATCCGCATTTTTCTCACAGTCTCAGAGAAATCCTCTCAGCACCACATTTGTCTCAGTCCTAACTCTCCTTCATTTCTTTCCTTGACCTCATGATGTTTCCCACTGAGGTCAAGAAGTGTTTAGGAAGCAAGATTTAGTTTTCTGCCCTTTGACCTCAGCAGCTGTGTGAACAGCTCGTTGTTAGGAGCTTTTTTTCCCCAAATCATTCAGCGGTGGAGATAAGATCTGTGAATACAGCCCCCAGGTACATGGACTCTGTGGAGCTCACTGATTAAAACCAGTCGCTTGCTTCATGAAACATCGCAGTGCTGACCTCAGGCTTTGGAAATGTGCTTTAAACCAGATGATGTGACCCTGACTTCATGTAATCTAACACAATTTAAAAAGAAAAAACAACTCAGTGGTAATTGTTACAGAATGGTGCCTTCAAATGGGCTTGTGTTTCTAAGATAAGGCCATTTGAGTCTCTGACAACTCTGAGGTCACAACTTGTGAAATTTTTCCAGATATTTTCAAAATGACAGAGTTATTAAAGGTTATGTTTTAGTATAGATGGTAACCGAGACACGGGCAGGTCAATTTCAAAGAACACTCATTATGATGTGTTTAATAATGGGATTATTTGTGGAGTCAGGGCTAAAAAGTTTCAGAACCCTTGCTTTAGTACATCCGTTTTCAAACTCCCTCACATTTGAACATACTAACGGTGGACAAAAATAGAATGTCATGACATTTGCTCAGATTCTTTTTTTTTTTAAACTCTCTTTATTTATTTTCTGACACTTTAAACAATACAGTACAGACATAAAAACCTCACATACGTACACTCTTACCAATACACAAGATTTGCTCAGATTCTTGATGCATTTGTTTATGGAATGATTTGTTTTGCTCAAACCCAGTAGTCCAGTGTGACTTGGCCACTCCTATTGACTACAATCTCAGATTGAGTATTTCAACTCACAAGAGTCATGGAGCATGGCAGAGTGGTGGTCAATATGCGTGACCAGTACACAGACACTCCTTATGGTCTGGTCAATAAAAGGGCACACTAAAATGTGGACTTTTATCACTTGTCAATATGCCACAGATGTCACAAATCGTGAGGGAGCGTGCCATTGGCATGCTGAGTGCTGGGTTGAGCTTTACAGCTGTGGCAACACAACTGAATGTGCATCATTCCACGATCGACAACCTGGTGATGTCCACGCGTCGCCGGTGTACCGCTCTGTGTGAGGCTAATGGTGGACACACACATTATTGAAGTTTGTGAACTAGGATCATCGACCCCCATTGTGTTCTTCCTGCCATTACTCCAGGACCTTTGTTTTGAAATTGATCCTAATGCTCGCAAAAAGCCACTTTATTGATTAAAGGGGAAGTAAGTAGTTTATAGTGACATCTAGAGGAGAGGCTGAAATTTACAACAAAGATCTGCTGCTCTGCTCACCCCCTCCCTTCCCTGAGCGCTACGGTATCCGCAGCTGGTCAAATGTCGTCCTCGTCGTCTTTCTCCGTGTCAGCAGATGAGGTGAGGGAGAGGGCGAGCTACCGCGGCCGTAGCAGACGTAGCGGAGAGAGAGGAGGCGGGACTTCCACTACAAGTAAAGAGACGCTTGATTTGTTCTCTCGCGTTTGTCCTTAAAGGCTCCAGTAGAAACATGGCGTCTCGCTGCTAACAGTGGCTATGCAACCACGGCCCGCGACCATGTTATTTTAAATGACTTTTTGAAAAACTACGAAAATTAAACAAAGAATATTATACAGACAAGATAACTAGACAATGCAGGAGCACATAATATGTAAACAAAAGTGGATTTTGGGTAATATAAACCCATAAATACTACATATTGTCCCTTTAAGTTGTACTGTTATTTTTGGATAGTTAAGGTGCAATATGTATGACTGTGGCCAAAAACGGTTACTACATTCAAATTCAAAATACCGAGGTCTTTTAGGTTTCGTTTTCTGACGTAACTGGCAACCCGTGGTTGCTCGGCAGCTGAGGCTCTACTGACTGCAATGATTGGTAGACGGCGGTAGGTGGCGCCACATGCCAAAACATGATTTCAAAACATAAACGTGATTTGCAGTCTGCAAACTATTTTTTTTAATGCAAATATTTTGGCTGTACCGTTATTGTTGGTGACTTCAGTTTGTTATATGAACATTATTCCTGAGTCTCTGTGACAGCTTCTTCAATATGAATATTTCCTGGTTTTGTTGCTCCATTTTTTTTTTTTTACAAAGAAATCATTAAAACTGAATCATTTTGTTTTGTGGACAAAACTAGACATTTAAGAACGTCATCATTTCCAGTTTTTCCAGACATTTTCTGGACCAAACAAGTACTTGAAACCAACAAGTCATTTTAAGAATACTTTATTACATCAACATATGTGAGAATTTTCACCCTTTTTTTTTTATTAAACGTTAAATCACTACAGTTACATTTGAAATCAGTATGATGTTAACACACAGAATAAGAAACATCCTTAAAACTGCTCCTCACTGAGCCTCCGCTACGGCGACAAATGTTTACAGCCCTAAAAACGAAACAAACAAAAAAGCTGAGAGTTTTCCCTCAGCAGGTTTTGTCCGCATCACCACTGAGCTTCACTCCGATCTGAGCAGACAGTGTGTGACACGGCAAAAAAAAAGAAAGAAAAAAAGTGTGTTCATTTCAGTCGTATCGGCCTGTGTAGTGATAAAAACTGTGGGCTACACTGTGACGAGGGGACGACACACGTCACTGTGAATTCAGTTCAAGATCTCAAATCTCTCTGCAGTCTGATTCTCAGTCTTATAAATAGTGTGTAGTTTCACTGTTGAGCAGCTGTTTTTTGTGTCACATCAACATCGAGCTGCTGCCGATGCTGAAACTGCGTCGACACCAGTTTCCTCTGCTGCACCCAGTGACAAATCTCTGCTTCTTTAAAAATAATAATAAAAAAAAACATATCCTAAAGGTTGACCTAAATTACACCATTACACCCTCAGAGGGTGGGGTTCTATACTTTGTAAAGACAAAACCATAATATCAGACTTTCTCATTTAAATAAGAAAAAGAAAAACAGCAAACATTAGCGTTTTATGAAAAAGAGTCTCTGTGCTCCAAAGCAAGAACAGACGAGGTCATCTATACCTACTGAACCAGTATAGGTACAGTATGATCAACACACAGCCTGGGACAAAATGCCATACAGATCTTCAGCATGTGAAGCAGTGCCACCTTGTGTTCAATACATCAATTCTCTACCAATAAAGACAAAAATAAAATAAAATAAAAATCAACACGTACCAACAAGCCGAAGCACGATTTAAGACTTTGTTCAAATCCTAAAAGGAATGTTAAAAATGTACAAAATAAAACACTACAGCACGCACTAGAGCTCCACTTCATTAATATGAGTTTCTTTAAAGGAAGGATTTTGTTTTTTTTCTCTTACATCTTTCCAGTGACTTGTACACTACACACACACACACACACTAACACACGCGCGCGCACACACACACACAACGTATAAAAGCAGAGTAAAGTGTCACTTAATCTGGTTTAAGTACCTTAAAATGCCCCGAGCAAAGTTCTCACTGGCAATCTTTGTGGAGTTGATCATGGGGGCGATAATCAAACTGAATGAATGAATGCGTGAAACAAGGGCTTTGAATGCAGCGCAGCAGGCGAGGTAGAGAGTGGCAGGATTCCTTCTCAGACACATGAACATGATCGCTTCACTGGCTCCCAGGAACAACCATGACTAAATAACCACTTACTCCAACGCAGAAAGGTAAGATGTAGACTGACAAACAGGGCAATGTACACACACATACACGCACACACACACACATACACGCACACACACACACACACACATTAATGCAGCAGCGTCAAGCACACTAAGGCTTACCTCTGTAAGCACCTCTTAATTAAAGTTACTCCAACAGGAAAATGAATGACATCACATGTGCGGTTTGTGTCTCTACGTCACATGAGCTGCTGCTGCTGTGTAAAACAAGTCCACTACGTTCTGTACTCAGTTTTCCCTTCATAAACACCACAGTAGCGTGACTGGTGTCCGTCTGTCCTGTGTGTATGTGTGTATGTGTGCGTGTGCTCTCCATGCAGTCCTGTTTCTACAGCAGGCTCTGGACCGCACAGATGCATCCTTAGTGGAAAAAAAAGGATGACAAAAAGGTGCTGGGACATGAACTTAAAACTTCTGATCTTTAAAAAAAAAAAAAAAAAAAAAAAGAGTCATGGGTGGTCGTTCTCCTCAAAAAAGGAAAAGTCCTTGTGTGTTCACCTATTCGTTACTCTTCTCCTGCTCCTCAGTTCAGCTTCTAGTCTCTCAGTGTGGCTCTCGTCTCCACTGTCACAAGTCTGTGACTTTATTCTCCACAGCAGCAGCAATCTGCTGCAGCCTGTAGCCGAGCTGCATCTTCTGGGCTGTGGGGTCCTCCTCCAGTGCTGTGATGATCTGATGAGAAGACGGTGGATGAAAGGTGTGCGAGAGAGAGAAAAGTTTAAATAACACCAAAATAAGACTGACTATTCTTCTAACTTTAACTGTACAATAACAATCCCAGTCTAGGCCTGTAACGAACAGATTAATCAGTCGATTATTTTGTCAAATCAAAATTATTCCCTTTGATTTCTTTGTTATTTGTAGCAAAAAAACCAGAACATATTCACATTTAAGAAGAAAATGAAAAAAACTATTTAAAATTGAAGAAAAAAAAAAAAATCAATGAATCTATTTTAGAAATAGTTGATAAATTTAGTCATCGAACAATTGTTGCAGCCCTATTAACCCTAACCCTCAAAGTGTCCGACTGGAATTTTTTGTTGTTGTTTATTTTAACAATGAAAATGTGAGTAAATTGTTCCAGAAAGACTTTCATCATCTGGCATTTATTTACAATTTATTGCATGTTAAAATAGTGTATTAACAATTTAAAATTAAGAAAAACAAAAGGTTGTATTTATTTCCCACTTGGTCAAATGAAGAATAAACTCAAAATCACGATGCTGCTCGTTTAATTCACATTCTATTACAGAGTCAGATTAAATTTGGAACGTCGACTTTTTGTCTATTTTATTTATTTATTTTTCAATCCCAGCTTTCCCTGTTGTTGTGGGAATGAGACGCATATCTCAGATCTACCACCGTCTAATGATCTCTGGAAAGGAGTGGAAAAAACCCTGTATTTTTGGGGGGTGAAACGGTGCCCACTGTTGTGCGTTTGCCTTTGACTTAGAGCAGCGAGTCAAACGTACCTGGTCATAGTATTTGTTGATGTACTTGTAGAGCTCGTGCAGCGCGACCAGGTAATTCAGCTCTCCAGAGTAGTTCTGAAACACAAAGTGTAAGAGGTTAGTGGTCACATTGTGTGTGTGCGTGTGTGTGTATCTTTGTGAGAAACTTATAAACCACAGGGAGTGAGGACATTTTGAGAAGGTGAGGACATTTTAGCCGGTCGTTGCATTCTCTCACCACTTAAAAGGGACTTTTTGAGGGTTAAGACTTGGTTGAGGTTAGGGTAATGCATTTTGTCTGTGTGTGTGTTCTTGTATTTGTTGCTTTGTGAGCACATCCTGGAAAAGCGAGGCCTGGTTCTAGTCCTAGGTTTAGGGTTAGGCACTTACTTATGATGGATAAGGTTAGGGTAAGGGACTAGGGCCAGTCTATTCAAATGGCGGCCCGTGGGCCACATGCGGCCCATAACCATCTTCATAGTGGCCCAGCCTGTGGTTCCACCAGAAAAGAGTAGTCTGATAAGTTTGATAGCAGTGTTAGTTCTTCAAGGCACTTTCAGATGTTTGCGGGTCATATATGACATTTGTTTGTCTCATTTCAAAGTAAAATAGTTACAGCTAATATTGTGCACTTTTACACGCACTGTGAGGTGTACGAAGGACATGTACGACCAAGATAATTATATTTTTAATGCACTTTTTAATGTCATTTTAAAATGTGTCCTCACCTGCTGCTTTATGGCTGCAGGAAATGTCTGGCGTTTGTAATAGAATAGTCCTGGGCGAGGGAATATACTGTCTTTATGAGGTGTCCTCACTTCCAATGCTGTGTAAACGTGTGTGAGTGTGTGTGTGTTTGCTCTCACCCTGGACAGCTCAGCCAGAGCAGAGTTCATCTCCTGGTCACTGGCTGAGATGGTCTGCCTGATGTCAGCGTAGTACCTACAACAACCAACATTCACAGTTTAAAAACCTCATTTTGTTTTGAGGATAAAGTTCAGAATATATTGCGTTGTCGTTCCAGGAGCAGTTAAGACTAAGTTTACACGCTGCTAGCATACAAAACCGACGCATCACAGACCCCAACATGAGTTTGTGACAACTCCAGGGAGTTATTTGCACAAGTGTTAAAGGATGAAAAAAAGAAAATACATGCAAATCAAATTAAATTACAAATACTTCTTCTAACCAATTCTTACCAAAAACAAACCCAACCAAAACAAACCAAACGTCATGTATATTTTATATTTTCCTTCCTACTTTTGGATGGAAAAAGGTGTAAAGGCAGCAGAAATAAGGACATAAATACAGCACTGATTCATCAAAGGGAGGAGGAAGAAGAAGATGGAACACAGACACATTCCATCATGGACAGCACTGCTATAAGAAATACTACAGACATACAAGACAGATTAGTGTTTGACCTCCTGAGCGCCAAATGACTGCAAGACTCAAGGCAGCAGTAAATCCTATGAGTTTGGAAGTTGTGTAGTGTGAACTCAGCTTTAGAGATGAGGCTTTAACTATGTCCAGACTCACCTTTCTACCATCTGCTTGTATCGAGGAATATCTCTGGCATACAGCAGCTTGTTGATGGGAGAATCCTGTTTCAAATGAGAACCAAAGTCTTTAGTGAGAACGTTGTGTAATAAATGTTAGCGCCATTAAAATGGCTGAACCAGCAGCCTCTGAAACACAGTTTCAACTCTCTTAAATTTAAAACAAGCGATAAACAGAATCAGTATTAAGCTCTCTCCTCACCCGTCCCAGTTTGTGCTCAGCGATGGTGCACGAGTCCATGAACGTCTGGGCGATGACGGAGAGGACGGCGTCAACGTGGTCCGACGCCTGGACGTCAAATATGAACTGGGGGTTTTTCACAATGTTGATCCAGAAACGCAGTGGGAGACTGAAGAAACACACAAGACACAAGATAATAATGTTAGTATCACTCTTGAGATAATGTGCATTGTGATTTGGTGCTATATAGCAAACAAAGCGATTAGATAATATTGGCAACAACAGTGTCATCTTCATCTCGTCCGGTTGACACATTAGTTCACACAGCATCGCTAAAGACAATAATCCTCCCCATGGTGGCCACGCTCTGTACCTGTTGGTCTTCCAAATGTGGATCGTCTCGGGGTCGGAGATGCTGTGTTGTCCCGCCTGGTCGTCCAGAAGGTCAAAGAAATATTTGACAGCGAGTGGGACGGGCCGGCTGGTGCTGAGGATCACCGTGAACAGGTCGTCTACAAACTTCTGCAGCGTACCCTGAGAAGGAGAGAGAGCACATTCACTGATGCACACTGAACACATGGCAAAAAAACACTTGCCATGTGTGGGCCTGGTCTTTGTTCCTTTCTCAGCAGCAGTTTTGTGAACAGCTCTTTGTGAGGAGAGGAGCCTTTAGTCCTATTTACTGCTCAGATAAGACTTATAGTGTGCATGGTCTCAGATTAACAATACAATCACTGTAACATATAATTTCTACAATCGATGATGAGATTATAATTGGAAAAGCAATCTTATTTTATTAGAATGTAGCCTTGCTAATGTCATCGATGATGTTTAACGAAAACCACAACACAACCAAAGAGCGCTCAGACACACAGGGACCTACACAGGTCCTTTATCAAAACCACAGTTGTTTGGTTGGAACATACTACAATCTAAATAAGTATATAAAACAATTAAAATGTTCCACAAAAAGAAAAAAAAAACAGTTCTCTATAGTGACACAAGTGACTATAACTGAACTTCAGCACTACGCTCGTGCTCACAGTGGCTCAATTTAACTTCCCGAGGTAACTAAATCTACACTCTAGTCAGTTTGGAGAGTTAAGAATCCTCATATCTATACATTACATTACATTATACAAACAAGGGTGCGTACCTTCATTGACAGCAGACGGGTCAGGTAGATTTCAGGAATGGCCTTGGCCCTCTCCCTCTCTCTCAGGCTGCCTCTGCGGTGTTTGGGCAGCTCTGGCTCCTCGCTGGCTTTCACCAGATGCCACAGCCGCACTCCTCCTTCGTCTGCGTCCTCCAGCATAGGCGTTTCTGCACAGGTCGACAGACATTTTATTTAAAGGGAACATAATATCCTTTCTCTAAGTTAATCTCGCTCCCTGGTGTCCTAATGAACAGGTCTGTGACATGCTTTGGTCAAAATACCATAAGGATGAAGCACCACAGCAGTTCAATAACCCTGCCAAAACACCCCTATTCAGAACGCTCTGTTTAGTAGTATCTCTTTAGGTTCACCTTAAAGGTCCACCTTAAAAAAAGTACAGGAAATGACATCAGCCACAGAGGCTACTGGGAGCTAACAACAGTTAGCATTTGGAAAAGGGATCATTTGCAGGCTCTAGCAGGCACATTGCTGTCATATATAACATGTATCCACTGGACAGATAAATCCTCTGAGGCTGGTTTGTGTAGAACTCTGTGCTGCACTGTGGAGCCAAGAATAGAACTTTTCACAGACTTCCTGTTTTCGGATACCGCTGCCCTCGCCAGCACTCTCGCGCGTTCTACGGACAAAGCCGAGCTCTGCGAGACAACAATTCCAGGAATTTAGCGCATTGTGATGTTCCAGTGAGTGCGGAAGTCAACATTGCATGTTTTATCTCGTGTACTTAGGCTGAGTACAAAAACATGAGTGAGTCATCTTTTTTCACACTTTGGTGATTGATAGGGCCTCCAGAGTCCCAAATAAGTATTTAAATTATTAAAAAGTTGATTTTGCATAATATGTCCCCTTTAAGCTTTACACGTTGTTGTTATTATTGTGGCGAGTTGACCATGCAGTGCAGAAACCGGTAACTCACTTTCTCCTGCTACGTAGTCATGGTTGTCGTGGTGAATGTGTTTGTTGTGGCGAGGGACCAGCGCTACTGTTGCACCGTCTGGGACCTGACGAATGATTAAAATTTACAGTCAGTATCACAGAAAGAAGATAAGTATTTTATAGTTTTTAAGTTGCTACTGCTGACCTTGTAGTGCTGCAGAGTGTTCAGGCGTTTCCAGTTGCCCTGGACCACAGACGTCAGGTCCTCGTCTGACAGGATGAGGTGTCCAGCAACACCAGACCTCCATTCTGTGTGTTTAATGATGAAAAAAATATAATGAAACTGTCCTGTATTTACATTTGTTCTGCTGCAGGGGGCACCACAGCTCAACTCAGGTAATACAAAGGATCACTGAAGGCACATGGTTATTCACATTTTCCTGCCACTTTAGGTCTTTTTCTCTCCAAAAGAAACTCTCACAGTGACTAAGTATGAACAGTCAATAAAGCAGTTACAGAGACTCAGAGCAGATTCTCACCCAGGTCGAGTGAGTCGGCGTGGGGTCGGTTGGAGAAGGAAGTGCCTTTGAACACTTGATCCAGCAGCTTCTCCTTCACCTGTGTGATGGTGTCACAGTCCAGCACCTTGGCAGGCACCGGCTGACTCTCATTAACTCCTCCACCCTGCACCAACACATTCAGAGTCTGCAGAGGATACAAAAAAAAGGGTTAGTGTCAGAATATTAGATAGTCAGGGGGAAAAAAATATATTCAGACAATCCAGATTCTTTTATTTCATCAAAATGATCCAAAGTCTGCGTTGTCCTCACCAGGGTCTTGTACTCCACGTCCTCACGCAGCAGACGGTTGTCATTCAGCGTGTACTTGGCCTTTCCTGTGACGGCGTCCACTGGACCTTTATCGACCTGATGCTTTATGGCCCTGAACAGCATGTAGAGGGACTCTCCTGCTGAGTCCTACACACACATGGATACAGAAAGAGAATAAAGGACTCAATAAGGACACTCTTTTATGCGTAAGTGCTATAAAATGTATTCATCCCCTTGGATAAAGGAATGGAATCATGGTCAATAAAGTGTGGCTTTTCTGAGAAGAATTTACTAAAATAAAATAAAAAGGGATTTCGATTGAATAATAATAAGAAAACAATAACGTTAATACCTTTTATAGCCACAGCTTTTAAGATGGAAATATTTGAATGTCTCTATGTCATGGAAATTTAATAGTTTTGAGTAATTCTGCTAACAGAGAAAAAAGACAGACAGACAGAGATGTTGTCTGACAACTTTATTGTCATTAAGAAAAAAGAAGCTGACTCTAAAGTTGAATCTAATAAATATGTGCTTAGGACTTTTTGTTTCAAACTCTCTTGACAGTCAGACAAAACCTTTTTTATTGATCACAATGTCCAAGGACTCAAACTGACAACCCTAATAAATCATGATGAATGTGCCGACTCACCCTGAGGAAAGCGTAGAGACAGATGGACATCCAGTTGGTCAGCAGCTTCTCCACCACCGTCTCTGTCCTGCAGAGGGGAAAAAAAAACACAAAACATTGATAGAACAACAAAAAGGGATAGTTCAGGTGTTTTTGAAGTGTGGTATGAGGTACGTGCCAGAACACAGATGCTTGCTCTCACTGCAAACATGAGGCAAGAGGCTCACCTAAGACCTACACCAAGAAGAGATCTTAAAAATATAAAGTTTAAGCAGAGGTTGATTTTAATAGGTTAAGTGGTTGAAAACATTTTGTTTAAAGCAGAGGCCTCAAACTCAAAAAGACCTGGGGGCCAGTGAATCCTTTAGTGATTAGAAATTAAATGTATAACTAAAACAAAAACAAAACAGAAATTAAATAACATGTAGACAATAGTAATTAAAACACTAGACAAGCTATTAAGCTATTATTAGAATATAACCTAATGTTTCATTGTTGGTCAGTTTGGGCCAGTTTTCATTATATTTTATAATACGTATAATAGGTGTAGGGCCGCAGGGCATCGACTGGGGAGGGGGGCACGTGTTTGAGATTCCTGTTCTAAAGTGAGGGCAAGCGTATGTGTCTCACACTGGTTGTCCCTCTTCCCTTCTTCTTCTTACCTTCGCAGCATCAGTTTGGGGTTCTTGGCCACGTACTGTTCCACCAGGTCATTCAACAGAGTTTTGAGGATGTCAGTGAAATATTCCAGTTTGCCGTGAAGTGACACAGTCAGCAGGGAGGCTACGTAGGCTCTGTCTCTGGGAGAGAAGGTCCTCTGGCTTTCCAGTGTGTGAATGAACTAAAAAAAACAGGAAAATATGCAGTGTTTTAATCCTCTATAAAAAAAAACAACAGGATGTATAATTTTTCCATGTCCATTAAGTCTACCTTGGTGAGGAAGAGTTTGCTGTTGAGCAGGTTGGACAGCTGCACCAGGCCCTGCTCCACCGTCTGCCGACGACACTCCTGAACGTCCAGGTCTCGCCTCAGCGGAGACTCTCGATGGCCTGGGAAAAAAATGCGCTCGGCATACATGCGGTAGTTGAGGAAGGGGATTCCTGAGCCCACCAGGTCACTGGACATGTCCATCATCTCTGTCATCAGATCTGTGTCACAAGGGTAATGAACAAGGGTAAGAGGTCACAAGCTGCTGCTCTGCTGGAGTTTTAAATTTCTCCTGTATATCACATTTTGAATAGAAGGTAAATATTGACACAGACTAAAATTACACAATCACATCTCGTGACAAGATAAATTAATGAGGATGTTGTGAAAAGAGAACTAAAACAAACTTTGCTCTTTTGCGTCTTCTCTCCAAACTCTTCACACCGTCACTTACCAGTGAACTCTTTCTTGCAGCGGTCTCTCACACTGGTCTCCAAATTCTCCAGTTGGATCTGGACCTTCTTGTAGTCTCTCAGGGCCTGTTTACTCTTTCTCCTGATACCAACACAAACAAAAGCAGAGGGTCACAAGAAAATGAGGAGCAGGTTGAAAACCCTCCCACACTGGATTAATGAGAATCCAGTGGATCCCAGTTGACAGCTCACAAAAACGTACCCCCAGCAAGGGTCAGAGCTGGGTCAGAGTAAAATCACAGGAAACACCCACACTTCCTAATGTGTTCATTTGGAGGAATACATTTTGACATTATACTGACCTGTAGATGAGAACAATGATGAGGACAATCAGGGCCACTATAGATGCCCCTACTCCAACTCCAATCTGAGCCTCCAGAGGGAAGGTGGACGGGCTGAGGTTGTCGTACAGAACTTTACCAAGAGAAAAGTTCTGGTTGCCCATTTGGACCTGAAACAACACACACGACACACACAGCCAGTAAATGTAAATGTCAGTGTCCTGCCATCTCCACCCTCCTGTGATTGGACACTGAAAGCAGGTGAACTCACAGTGAATTCTGGGAGGTTGTCAGAGCCCTCGCGTTTCTTGCCGTTGGGTGCAGGTGAAGGCTGCTGAGGCGGCGGCTCACAGTAAAGATGGTTTCTCGTCAGGGTCTTCACTGCACACACGCCTTCCCCGATCAACACCACAACCTCGTCTTTAGTGATGGCCAGGTCCAGGTTTTCTCCCTGATAACACACAAGAATATAATAGAAGAGAGTTTATATTTTAGATAGTTTTACTTTAAGCACTTTTTCCACGAGTGTCAGCGTCTCTCTCTCTGACCTCCAGCTGGATGAAGCTGCCCGGGTTGTAGCGGTAAGCCCTCAGAGGCTCCTGCTGGTTCAGGCGGCGGAGAACCGGGTTAGGTTCATAACTGAACGTCTGAGGGTTTAAACTGCTGAAGTCAAAGCACAGGTTGTCCAGAAGAAACTCCACTGTGAACTTTGATCCCCAGACAGAGGAGTCCACCGTAGGGGAGCGACACAGAATCAGTGAGGAGGAGTTCACTTCACAGCGCTCCATGAACTGATGAGACAGGGAAGGTGCAGAGAGGACATTCAGTAAAGACACAAAAACACTCATGCTGTCACCTTTTATCAGACATTCAGATATCCATTCAACATTGGGGAGGGATCACAAGGGCTGCAATGATTATTCAATATTAATGGATAAATAAATAAATTGTTAACTATTTTGATAATCCATCAATCAGCTTGAGCGGATTATTTTATAATTAAAACAAGTTTCTCTGCTTTTTCAGCGTCTTAAATGGGAATATTTTCTGGTTTCTTTGCTCCGTATAACAAAGAAATCATTGAAACTGAACAAAATGTATTTCTAGATCATAATTTCAATATTTTTCAACATTTTCTGACAAACGAATATTCTTTTAATTGAGATTTAATTGACAGAATCGATTATGAAAATAAATGTTAGGTACAGCCTGACAGCAGACAGTCTAAAGTAAATAACGCAGGATCGAGCTGAGGGTGATGTGAGTGCAGCTTGGCCTTACATCCATTCTGATGGATGTAATGTCAATGGTCATGATATGGAGCAATCAAAAGCATCTGAAAAATGGCATGTGGACATATTCCTGGTTGTACATCAAAGATGGCAAAGTAACAAACAAATTGTGGTGGAGTGGTGGAGTCGGTCACACAGTAATATAAGTAATGTGACATTTAAACGTGTGTGTGCAGGCGGGGGATCGTCTTTGAATGAACCGTGTGTGTGATGTGTCATTTGGTGAAATTAGATTTTTGGAAAAGATGACAGCCCTTAAACACGTACTTGTTTGACAGAGCAGAGTGCGTCTCCAGGGCAAATGGGATCGGGAACCATCCTGACGCTCCTTCGAGGTTGTTTGCTCACTCTCTCCTCCTTCTGCGCTGTTGTCCTCTTCCTCCTCCTCCTCTTCACTTTGCTCTGGCTGACAGACTCATAGGGAGAGACCGTCACCACCATGCGAGGATTCTGCACCACATCCAAATTGTGGCCCGACACATAGATCAGTCGACCGCCACTAAACAAGAGAATAAACTTTTAAAGATCCTTTTGAAAAAAGGGGAAACAGCTTAAGGTTGATGGTCAGACTGTGACACTTACTACAGGAAACTTTTAGCTGGGGAGGCATGGGTGATGTTTGGGTTGTGGGTGTAGCGGTAGGACGATGTGTGGAGGTGACGCTGGCTGCTGCCGTAATGCAGGGTGATGCGGTGATCTCCGGTCTTATTACTCCTGCCAGTCACACACTGAACGCTGGACTTCTGCACTTCTGATAGACTGAGGAGGAAAAGGAGACAGACAGGAGAGTCAGATCAATAAATCATTTTGTACCTTTACCCCAGACTGAGGCTACATCCTATGTTTTGGTTTAAAAGTGCATTACGATGCATTTTGCTGCAGATTATGTCCACACCATGTAAATATACTTGTATAGAGAGAAATACAATCGATTTCTTCTTCACACTGACACAAGCACAGCTAGCGTAGTGAGAGTTTAAGTGTATTTGTATGAACGCAGAATCTTTCTGATACAGAGCTGACATGCAGGGACACAAATCATGTGCATTTCTGTGACTCTACATGTACTATACATGTTTGTATTTCTCACATTTTACAGGCCACTCCTCCCACGGTGATGCTGAGGTCAGAGGGACGGCCTGTCAGCAGGTTGCGACCAGTGACGGTCAGGGCGGTTCCTCCAGCCTTGGGGCCCCTTTCAGGTGAGACCCCCATCACAAACGGGTCCTGTCAGGTCAGAAAGGATGAAAGATGGCAGCCATTAGAAAGGTTTAGGTTTAAGTTAATTATATTTACAACAACTAAATGCATTGTATGTGCAGGTGCTTTTTTTATGAGCAGTTTGTCCACCAGAGAGCACTGTCACTTCACTGCTATGAGTAAACGGCACATTTTACTGCTCAGCAGAATAGTATCAGCATTGATGTTGTTGGTGTTTTAATGATAATGAATTTGATAATTTCCACCCCTAAATAATGTCAACGTTCCCGTGTAAATGTATATATGAAAGGGAGAAAAAATATTGTACACTGTATTGTATAATTTGGGAGCAAATTCACCCTTTAATGAGGACATGGAATGTTTTATGTTTTATCCATTGTTGTAAATGTATATTTATGTTTGAACTGTTGCTGCAGCATCATTCCCTTAAGTTAGTTTATTTTACTTACTTAACATAATTACATTTTTTTATAGTTTAATTCATGAAGAGTTAATGTACCTGGTAGCTGAACATCTGGCTGGACAGACCAAACTCTCCTCCACTGACTTTAACAGAAACAAGGCCCACCTTCTCTCCTCCACTCGCTTTGGTCTTGCACACGATTCTGAAAGACACACATCAGACTTGAGATTGTTAATTGACCTTAATACCAGGTTCTTATTAACTAAAAAAAACAAAAAACACTAAGACTTTCAGACAGGTTTGCTGATCATGAAAAACACATCTGAGACATTTAGGTGGGGGGAATGGAGTCTAAATCAAGCATGCAGTGGGCAAAACTCTCTGCGAACTGAACTCTAGATTTTCTGGAGGTTCTATTATTGTGTATTCACATGGGTTAAAATTTTCGAGAAATATGACAAGGGAGCTGGCAGAAAAAAAAATGCTGGAAAAAGTTCAGATCATCATTCACAGTCATCAAATCGACTTGTTGCAACTGATGCGGCCAATTAATCACAATCACCGATGTGGTGATATGGGGTCAGAAAAATTGTACTAGTGCGTGTGCGTGCAATGAATGAAAAACAGTGAGTTTTCATTCATACTTATTTTTAGCAGTAGGATTCACTTATGAATATGAATCCTACTGCTTAAAATACCCGTCGTTAAAACTCACAAGCATGAACCCACACACACACACACACAGCTGTTGTGTACCTGGAGGAGACCTCGTAGAGGCTAGAAATGACTGTGCAAGGCACATCAGCTACCAACACAGAGTCAAGGATGTCTTCAGCCTTCTGGCCCAGGTTAGAGCCTGAGATGGTCACCATGGTACCTCCTTCCAGCAGACTGGAGAGTGGCTCAATCTGAGTTAAGACACAAAAACAGTTAATAAATGTCAACCCAATGGTAAACAAATACTTCATAGCAGTGCTATGAGTATTTCAAATCTCCCACATTCCCAAAGTAAAGATCTAAGCGAGAGCTCTGAGGAGTGAACTCACAAAGTTGATGACAGGAGCAGGACACGTGTGTTGCACAGTTTCACTGCAGGAGTCCGAGTACAAGCAGCTGGACTGAGCAGTGCCACACCACACACAACCGTACTTCTGGTCGGCTGTATGGCAGCGGCTGCAGTCAGATCGGCCCACAGAGCAGTTGTACAGAGTCACTGATGACACGACAGACAGAGAACAACATCAGCTGATGCTTTAATGTCTTACTATCGCGTCTTGTTGTCAAGTTGTTTAAACAGGGTAAATAAAATATTTTGCCTTAAAATGTTATTTTGTAAGTGTGGCTATATGAGGTAGTTGTACATAGTTAGCATCTGAAACAGTGTTTCCACCGAGAGGAATAGCACCAAAACAACTGGTCCCAATCATTCCATTCTTTGGTACCTTTCTCTTGGGTTACCGGAGTATGGTACGATACAGAAGGCTAAGCTAATAAAATGTACCCCAGTTTTTAAGAATGCCGTCTTAAAATCTCACTGTTTGACAACCTTTTCTGACAGGAAACATAAAAATCCCATATCCAATGGGTTAAGATCGGTATTTATATGCAGGTACCTCGAAACCACACTTAAACAACCTGAAGTATCCACTTAAAAATATAGAATGTTACAATGTATTATGTACAATCAAACATAGTTTTGACCTCACCATAAAGATCATTAGAACTGTCCACATGGAAGGTGTCCCTCCTCTTCACATACACCATGGCATTGTACTCGTCCACTGGAGCGGAATATGTGTACTGGACAAACAACAGCGGCGTCACTTACGGGAACACACTCTACTACACACTCTAACACAACGAGTGACTGCACATCATCACACCTGGTGTAGCTGACAGGTGATGTCAAAGCTGAATGGATTCATGTCATCAGTTTCCACGTAGGCGTCCACAACCACCGTCTGTCCTTCAATGACCAGCACACACTCATAGTCCAGTTCCGTGTCCTGAAGACCACAAAACACTGTCTTAGCATGGCAGGACAGGAAAGTAAGTGTGTTCTTTTATTTGTGTGTGTGTGTGTGTGTGTATAATACCTGATAGAGGTGCAGGTTGTGGGCCAGCAAAGTGATCTTCCTCTCCACTCGCACGGGGAGCAGCGATGAACCCTGAATCCTCTCCACACATGGACAAGCTGAGGAACCCCAGCTGACGTACGAGGCCTCGTCTCCCTGTTGTTTAACAAACACACACAGACAGACAGACACACACACACATGCAGAGTAAGCACAAACATCCTCATTTTTGTACATTGGCGTGCAGACACATGCAATATTTTTCTTATCATTCAGTGAAGCGGCACGCTGCGAATTCCCTTTCTACAACTTCCAGTTACTTTATGACATTGAAATGTGATCAAACAAGTCATTTTCGAGATAAGCGGAACTTTTGGGATAAAACAGCAGCGGGAGGATTTAAAAATAGAAACGCAGTTGCATTAAACCTACTTGGCTGGAGATAGCTGCCTTAATGTTCTCAAATTAGAAGATAAGGAAGTATACAGCCATTCTGTGTAAGATCAGCTTTCATGTTTGTTGCCACTGCATTCCTCGAGGGAACATCATCTGGCATTGGCTAATGGGGGTGTCTGTCCCTCTGTCTTCAGTGACCCGTATCTTCTATGTCTTTACACCTTTAACACAACTGACTGAATCGCCTTTATTGTGCACTTCTTAACCTGGTCTTCTGATTTAGTATCTCTCTCTCATTCAGCTACAGTGTTGTGCCCAGGTTTAGACACTGAATAACTTTTAAATAATTAAATGTTAAAGTAACTGCCCTCGCCTTGCTCCAGGAGGTAGAGCCATGGACCTTAATACTTCAAAGCTGCTTGTTATAAAATGTAATTTTATAATTTTGGGAGATTTAGTAGTTTGCTTGTGTCAATGTAAATCTAGGTATAAATAAGTACGTTTGTTGCTGGGTCTTGTCTGTGTGGATACGAGTGTGTGTTGGTGCTTTGTCTGGGGGAAATAGACAAGCCGTCCATTTGGGAGGTGTGGTGTGACTGCTTTGGTGTGACCCTTCTACCTTATTACAACCAGTTTAATCCAAGGTTTAAATGGGGTTTTCACCAGTGGGAATGTGTTTACTCAGCATTCACTCCTGGGTCAAATGACTTAGCAATGCACACAACATTTTAATCGGCTTCGGCTCAGATTGGCATCAATGGGAACACAAGACCAAGCTAAGCATGATGAGTTCTTCTTCGTGTGCTCTACTTCTTTCAATGTTTTCCATAGCAACTCTACGAGGTACATCCATCGTCCTGCTGTTAGCATAGCCATTAGCAGCTGTTAATGTTCATAGCGATCCTTACTTTTTTAAACATTTTAAATGTCATCAGTAAAATCATTTTAATTATTAATTAAAAGAGTGACTTAAGTAAAAGATCGCAGGTATAGCTTCTAATTTTGAATGAAAAATGTTTAAGATTTCTTAAATTTGTTGGGTTGTTGCTATATGATGCAGAAGTTTTTGGCCACAATAAAGTAACTTTAAAAAAAGAAGTAAGCTCAGCATCTTTTTAAAAAAACAATTTCATCAAATCATTTTGAAGATGGAGATAAGAAGTGTGGAGTTGTGAACCATCGTTACCACAGTGCTTGCTTTCACATATATCATAATACCGTGTAAAAAAAAACCTGGGTTTGAAGATGCATTCACCTGAAGAAAAACCACACAACTGCTGCAGCTCACACTCAAGCAGAGGCGTTTCTTGGCATCAGTTCAAAGCAAAACATGGATGAGAGAACAGGTGTCAGACAGCAAAGGAGGAGCAGGGAAACAAGGGCAGAGCAGGAAGCTGGTTTGAGCTTTGGTCCCAGAGCAGCAGTAGAAAGTCCACTCAGGAGCTGAGCGCAGTGACAGGCTGCTGAAGCTTTGAGAGGAAGAGTAGAAGAAGAAGAGGAGGAGAGAGGGACGTGAAATGAGGCGGTTGAACTCACCGGGAGGAAGCCATCTGATGGATCATACTGGTAGTCCAGCTCTGAGTCAGTATCCAACAAGTGGGGATAGGATGGAGCCGGATGGTCAACCTCACCATCACCTGATAACACAGTGGCAGCTGAAAATGTGGCTGTGTCATTTTCCATCTGTAAATCAGCATCAGCATCGGCATCGGCATCCACTTCTCCATTTGGCCAGAGGAGCACCTCAGGGTCAACATCTGGGCCTCCTGTCGGAGTGTCTTGTGTGGGCAAAGGGAGGCCAGATGAGGTTGGAGTGGGAGGCTCAGCTAGACTCAGCTCTCCTTCAGCTTCCTGGGTGTCACCAGGTGGCAACTCAGTCACCACCTCAAGGGGGGAGGTGTCCGGGATCATCAGCGGAATCACAGGCTCCAGATCAGCCGTGGTGACGGGCACCAATTCTGCAGTGGTGACGAGAGTGGGTGAAACTGTGGCAACTGTGGTGTCACTCTGGGTGACGACGACAATCTGCTCTCCTGCTTTCGTCTCCTCTTCGTTCCCAGTGGTGACCTCTGGAGGTGGAGACATAATTGGGGCTGCAGCGGTGGGTGGAAGGGTAGCGACAGGTTGAGGGAGGAAGGTGGTGGGCAGGATGGGCAGGGTGGTCAACTCTGGGCTGGTGGGGGTTGTGGGTGGACTAGTGGGCACAGTGTAGGTGGTTGGCTCAGAAGTGGTTGCTACAGTCACAGGGGGTTCAGTGGTGGTGGTTGCTGTTGTTGTTGTTGCTGTTGTTGTTGTTGTTGTCGTCGTCATCGTTGTGGTGGTGACAGTTTCAGTTGTTGTGGGTGGAGTTGTGGTGGTTGTCATGGTGGTGGTGGTTGTCGGAGCAGCTGTTGTGGTACTGGGTGTCGTGATGACTTTAATAGGTTTAGTTGGGTAAGGAGCTGAGGTGGGGAGATTAAACTGGGGGAGGGGGGAATGAGGAGAGGGTGAGACAGAAATAAAATAAAAAATGGAAATAACCAATAACTGACTTTAAATGTGATGTCGAACATCTCAACGGATGTTACTGTTGCTTATGTCACATGCACAGCAATGATGGTTGTTATTAGGGCTGGGTGTGGCCACTGATTTCCTTGATTTATTTTTTTTCAATTCAGAATTTGATTGATTTACTTTGATGTCATTCAGTGAGGCATATTTCACATTAAAGAGATTCTCAGTTTGTCTATGAGTTCTAGGTTTGGCAGTGGCTTCTGTGTAGGTAGCTTCATCTTTCTTTCCTGTGGCCAGCTCTAGCAAGGTCCATATCATGATTTATGAATTTCAAAAAGATCAATTTAAACCACAAAATATATTTTCTAACCCAGCCCTAGTTGTGATAAATAATGTAGACATCTTGGGCGAATAACAACACATTGTGAGCATTAATGGATGTATGACAGGAAATATGATTATATATCTATAAAGCAGGTTCAAACCCTCAAGCAGTACAGCAACAATCTTTGTTTGGCGTCTGTCTGGCGTCCTCGCCAGACGTGTCTGCAGAGTGAAAAATCTAATCGTTGGCAGACTCGGCTGGGTTCACCCAGGCTGCCTCTATAGCCTATGGGTTATCAACTTCATTGACACAATCTGAATACACAAGTGTCCTGTGAGTCTTTTCTGCTGCTGTAACAGGATGCGAC
Organism: Microchirus variegatus; assembly: GCF_963457635.1. Taxonomy (NCBI): domain Eukaryota; kingdom Metazoa; phylum Chordata; class Actinopteri; order Pleuronectiformes; family Soleidae; genus Microchirus; species Microchirus variegatus. The sequence goes on from NC_139808.1 coordinate 14,892,743, forward strand.
AAAGCGGTGACTTACATGTTGATTGTAGATGATCACCCCCTGCTCACAGGTGGGCTTGTGGGTACACAGGTGCTGGTGAACACACCAGTTACAGCCCCAATGGCTCAAAACACAACCACGACAGCTGCAAAGAGAAATCACAGAGATTAGAGTCATTAAATACTGACTAGGGTATTGAGGCAGGTGAATGAATCAGGGTTCGGCACAACCAGGAGCAAAAGTGTAGAGGTCCAATAGAAGACATGAGGGAGGGACAGATAGATATAGAGAAAGGTGGACCACACAAACTTATCCAAATCTGCCAGTGATTTCATTGTGATTTTATATGATTTTGTTCATATTTTGTTCGATTTTTGTTCATTTTGTTGTTGTTTCTAATCAATCTCTCTTCATTCTGTTAAAGGAATTCCAAGACATTTCATCAGCCCTGAAGAGCCCAGTTTGCTGCACACTGTCCACTTGCAGCTTCAAATAAAGATAGCTTGGAAACTGTAAAGGTTGCTGTTCAGTGTGTTTCAATTCAATTCAAGCTTATTTGTATAACACTGACAGGAAAACTGCATGAAAGAGCAGTTGCAAAGGTGTTCCTGATGAAGTGCTTGGTAAATGTATGAACTGAGTTACATGGAAGAATATTCAAACAGTTGTGTGTCTACAGTTACAGGTGAGGGGGGAAATAAATGGTAGGAGAATGTCATGAGACAGACAAGTGAAGGGCAAATTGATGTGAGAAAGTGAATGACCAGTATACAAATAGGGAAAGAAGTCTGCTGCAGACCGTAAGGAGAGCGGGTCGGGAGGAGACAAGGAGAAGTGAACTAATAAATCATGGTAACTCACGGCATGCTGCCAGACAGCTGCTTAACAGCCATGCAGTCATAGAAGATGAAATCCCTCGCTGTGACCGTGACGTCGCCAAAACGAAGAGACAATGTGACTGTGACAGAGTCTGGGGGAGAAGAAAACACAGAGAGTGAGCGGGAGAAAGAGGGAGAGCGTGAGGAGGAGCTGAACACAACACAGTCAAGCGAACACAAACTGAAAATATTTGCTCAGGATTATCGTCTCTGATTAAGAGTGTCTAGGATCAGCGAGATGTTCCTGAAAAAACAGCGACACAGGAACGTGGGAGAGGTTTAGTCCCAGGCAGCCAAAACAAGAAGGCCTAATAAAAACCATGTGCAGCCTCCATTCTCAGCCATGAGAGTGCAGACATAAACACAGCAAGGCTTCCCTCCTCTCAAGCAGGTGCTCGCTGCAGAAAAGAGAGCGCAAGCTCAATAAGGAAATTCTTGTTTTGGTCATAATCAGTTATGGTCTCACTGAACTGTACTCGTCAAAATAAATTACCAAGATATGAGAAAACAGTGACATCACAGAAACATGACTAAAGAGGATCAGACAAGCCAGCACTACTTTCACATGTTATCTCAATCTCTTTATTTGGACTTCACGCTGAAATTAGGCCATGTAAGTCCTCAACGGTTGCTCCACAGATTTCCCAGAACTCCTCTGGTCAGCACCTTTGTCAAAAAAGGCTCGCATAATTTCCAAATGAGCCCATGTGAGAGCAGGAAAAGCTTAACTGGTGCCCTGCCAGTCCTCACCCCTCGCCTGAATGTTGGGGACATTCTCCTGCTGTTGTGAACAAGTGTTAAACTTTCTGCTGTTGCACTATTATCACCAGTTTGTTTTTGACAGTTTCTGTGTGTTGTCTGGTGCCTTACATCAGCGGTCCCTAACCTTTTTTGCTCCACGGACCGGTTCCCTAACGATCTCTGGTCGGTATGGTAACGCTTAAACGTGCCTTCAAAATAAGATACACAAAACAGTTTCAAAGAAAAGAAATTGTTGCAGCGGCTCTCAACACTCTGGCCATGTGTCAAGAGTGAGTCATAGACAGATGTAAAGGAGGGAATCCGGTCATTTTTCAAAATAAAACATTGTTCATACCCCGATAATAAATAACATGTAAATAATGTAAGTTATTTATTTTTTTCTGTGCGGCCAAGTACCAAACGACCAGGTTGTTGGGGACCGCTACCTTCCATCATAATATCATGCAAGTTGGGTCTATTGAGCTTTTTTGTTGTTGGATTGCAAATCTATTTGTTTGCCATGTTCCTACATTTGACATTTACAGACAAATGAGGACATGGTCCTATACATTTTGCACTTCAAGACAAAAGCAACAATCTTTATCTACAAGGCAGCAGTAACTCAGGTGACAATCGGATGTTCCATTTTAAAGCAGCAGCTGCCCTCACAGGCCCAGAGCTCCATCTTTTATTAAGTGAGTGCAGGCACTAACCCCCCTTTAAGTAAAGGTAAGCCACAGCTCGATCCTTTAATGCAGCCTGTGTGTCCATATCTCGGTAAATCCCCAGGGCTGATTCTGCCCGAGTCCTGCACCCTGAGAACTACAACAAGCTGCAAGGTTCAGGAATGCAGGCCTGGGAACCAACATGTGTGTGTGTGTGCGGTACATAGAGACACAAATCATCTCAATGTTTTGGTGAGTGTGACCTCTGTAGGGGGTTTAATTTTTTTTTTTTATATTTACAGATCCCTCTAATCTTCTCAAATCATCTTCTCAGACTTTCTATGACAAACAAGCTTCGCCATTCAAACCAAACAAGAAAACTAAACACACATCAAAGCACTGCATCTCTGGATGTGACTGATTTACAGCAGGGAGCTTTGTGCCTCGACTTTTAGCCTTTGACCTGTCAAGCATGTACACTGCCTCTCACTGGATGTCAGCTGGGATTCCAGGCCCTCCCTTCAATGATCCTCAAAGGATAAGCAGCATAGCTAATGGATGGATGCTTTATAATACAGATTACTCTCTGCTGTGTAAACTAGCTTAGAAAGAAAATGGATTGGTTTAGCCTATATTTCTGGACGGGGGATTGGACAGTAAAAATGTGAGGTACTTGTGGACCTGTGGAAATACACACATACAATCAGTGACAGGATAATCTCGTTACAGCATGCTTGCCCAATCCTCCAGTCAAAGCAGAAAGTTATAGCATAAAGCGTAAAGAACACTCACCCTGTCCTGGAGGCACCGCGGGGACTCGGCTGATGTCAGGTGATTGGCAGGTGACTCCAGTTTTGGTGACTGCGGCGTGGCTCTGGCTCTCCTGGAAGAGGCAGGAGTAGGACTCATGCTTCTCCAACACTGGGAGACCTGGCACTGACAGAGACACCTGAGGGGAGAGGAAAAGTGTGACAGTGATTTTAAGTACTGGCAGATCACTTCATAGAGATTGGAAATAAACTTCGAGGAAAAATGAGAGGACCTCAGCTGAAGAGGCCGTCTCAAATGCCTCCTGAGGATGGATTGCACACCTTCATGCTCATACGGATTGCCACATCTCCCCAAACCACCCCTAAATATGTTTTTTTCGGGATCAGATCTGAGAACGCATTCAGGACAGATTGGGTGTGTTCAGGTTGTCTGATAGGATCACTTGGCATGGATGTCAACTCCACTGTGCCACACAACAATTCAACGTTTTCACTACCACCACTAATAATCCAAATAATAAATGAATGAATAAATGAAGGAATATATTAACTCAAATTGAAAGACGGAATGCCAGTGCCAGACAGAATAATTGAACACAGTTCCCGACTGCTGCGGTTATTACTGGACACAGACAGCAGCATTAGTCAGTCCACACCTGTGCTGCTGCAGAGGACAGCAAGGGACAAAATGACAGTAAGTGATTAAACTGTCTGAAACCGGGATCTCATCTGCTTACTTGTAAATATCAATGGAGAATAATTTGATTGGATAACTAGATTTCTCTGCAGTAGGAACGTGAATGACACTGAACAGACTCATGGAGTCATTATCTTGTCTGAAACATTATGTTAAGTTCATGATAATTCTACGCTACATGTCCTGTAGATGAAGTCTGAGTTTATGTCGAAGTGTTTTCTGGATTATCTGACAGAGTTTGCTCTTGTTCCGTTTCTCACTTTGAGTGGATGATGAACTCTAAGGAGAGATCCTAGTTCCAGACTTCTTTTATTTCAATACTGAGGACACAACGCTCTTGGGAACATTTAGCGCTGTTGACTCCGGATTGCGACTCCTCTCCAAATTTGCACCCTCAGCACAAATCCATGTTCATCAGAACAGGCTGTTTTTCTTTCTTCAACTGTTCAGTATGACATTCCTCTTCTATGCTGACAGCAGTGGAACTTGGTGTAGTCTCTGCTATTGTATTTCAACTGCATCAGTGTTTAACACCACATATGTAAACAGTGGTTATCTGACCATTTCTGCAAGATGGTAAGCTGTCAGTGAGAACCCAGGTGTCTGCAAAAGTAGCTCCACATTATCTGGAAATTCTCCTGCTAGCTCCCTAGTCACAATTCCAGATCATGTCCAAACTCCAAACTCCAAAAAGTGATGTCTGAAAAAAGCTAACGACATCATCCCTGACATTACTAGCAACACTCTAAAACAGAAACACCTTGGACTTGGCCATTCATCTGGTCTCAGTTTATTTCGATTGATAAAAACTTAATCTGCTCTCCTTTCTCTCCTGTGATAAAAGAGGGATTTACTGTACCATGTGCACTGTATTTCATATAGCTGGACAGGTATTTGATCACTATCTTCGCTCGACTCTGTGTCACTACACAAACTTGCATGTCAAAGACACAAAACAACACCATATTTAAGCCTCCCAAGCTCATCTGATAAAGGATCCGGGAACGAGACCTGTTTGGTATTCCAGTGTGTGAGCATGTACAGGCAGAATATGTTCCATCAGAGCAGGGATCAGTGTTTTTTTAAGCAACATCTGCCCATGCTTGAGGTAAATCATTTCATCTTAATCTGCAGTCAAAGGACCCCCACCATAAAGAAAATCCACTCGTCTACAAACAAAAATCTTCAAACAAAGATCCTCAAGCTCCCTCAAGTTGTTGGGTACATCAGATGTTTTGTATAACTCCTGTGTTGCTGGTGTACACTGTGTCTTACCATCTTGCTCTCCCCCCTGCTGACGTTGGAAGGGTTGAGGTGCTGGACGGTCAGACACTGCTGCTCCATGTCAAAGCTCCAAAGCCACTGACCTGGCTGGTTCCCACGAGAGCACTGTGACTGCAACACGCACCTGCAGGGAAAACAGCATCATCACACTCTCTATAACATGTTTGTAAAACAGCTAATTTCATAATTACGACATGATTTATCAGATTAAACCATCTACAGTTTATACTGCAAATCCAAAAACATCGTTAAAGGATTATTCAGAAGTGTGGTTTCCAATGAGAAATGCAGTATCTAAGTTTCAGGAATGACATAAATAATGCCATCTAATGAAGACTAACTGACAGGTAAGATCAGGTGTTGAGGCAGAGCAGAGGAAGCACAGATGTGCTGTGGGTTCACTGCAACAGAGCAGTGATGTGTTACATGTCTTTCATCAAGCTCAAACACCATTCCCCTCGAGCAAACCCGGTCAGATGTGAAAAGCAAGAACGTCTGTTGACACCCTTCTACAAGCTGCCACTGAACTTATTTCACGTTTCAGTAAATAATAACTTCAAGTAGACACAAGTAAACAGCAGACATTAATGTGATACAATGAAGAAGTGCATTAAAGCAGCACTAAAGCAGGCTTTCCTGTTGCTGTAGCAAACACCACACTTTTTAAGCCTTTGTAACTGACCTCAGCTCAGCACGACTCCTGAACTCGTTTGGTAGTTTGAGTGTCTGACTAGTATTCGTACCCACTCAACAAAGAGTGCAAGAGGTTCAGCTGCAGCTTCAGCAGTGGGAATTAAAGATTCTGATACAAGTCAGTAAGATATCAAGAGGATTTAAACCATTATTGTGAGGTTAAAAATGGTTGCTTTGAATGCGAAAAGCTTTACAATCGTCTTCAGATTTCTCCTGCAGAAGCTTGGCTTGGTCTAATAGACTACATTTCGGCGACCTTGAGTGTCTTGAAAGGCGCCTTAAATATAATGCATTATTATTATTATTATTATTATTTGTGTTGCCATTGTGCTTTATGAGCTTTATAAAGCAGTGCTGTCAGACCTGACTGAGGGTGCGTTTGTGTATACAGCTGCAGCACAGAGGTGGGTGGGGACAAGAAGCATTTTTAATCCTCTTAAACTGCTGAACAACTGTTTTTTTTTTCTGAGCATGAGCACTTCTTTGCATTTTTGGTCATACTTCGACAGGTTTGTTGATGTTTCTATTTACTCATGTAATGTCGCTGTTGCCTCCGTCTGTCTCACTTCCTGTGTGCAGCTGCACACGTGTCGCGTGCCACGATCCAATCGTGTGTTTGTAAAGTCATTTAACAATAGTTTGAATTTTTCTTGTTTCCTATACCCAGCGTTCAGTCTTGTAACGCCACCCGATGGTGAGGTGGAATACTACAGGACCGTGACTCGCAATTATACCAGGGTCAGCGCAACTGGACGCGCATTTTGGCATGCAGCATGTGCACGGAAGTATACCAGCGCCTTTAGACAGACCGCTGCCTAGGATGTGCTGTAACCATCCAAAGTTCCATATTGTATGTTGAAATGTCACAAACTAATTTCTTGATTCGATGACTTGAATCACACACACACCACAGGTGATGCATCAGTTTTTGCCCCAAGTAGCTGCATAGAGAGTGAGGTCAGACTACTGGTGCTGATCTCACCTTCCCTCCAGGACACACCAGCCACAGTAGGGGTCGTGGGCCAGCAGGCAGGAGTGGCAGTCTGGGTGCTGCTGGCATTCAGCCACAGGCCTCTTCTGAAGCTGAAACCAGGACAATGCAATAATGTTTAGTCATGCAGGAGAAGCTCAGCTTCCAAAAATCTGATTATAAAGAATAGACGGCCCACTTTCCCCACTAGAACAATGGTGAATTAAAATATGCTAATTAGAATAATCCCAAATACAGATGACCTTAGTGAAAGAGGGAGAATTGGGGCAGAAATAAGCAGAGTTTTAATTATTTCAATTTAGCGTTAGTTCTACGATGGAAAAGCAGAACGTGCTTCTTCTTTCTGTGTGGACGTACCATGTTGTGAGTCATGATGAAGAGATGTTCCTCCTCCTGGTCGAGGATGAGGTCTGAGCTGATGGCTACATTCTGCTGAATGGAGACGACAGAGTATTCCTCCACCTCGCCGTTTGGCCCCAGGAACACCTGAGGGAAAGAATCATTGTTCGTTTACAACATACACAAAGCTGCAAGTCATTTTGATTTAGATGTAACCCACACAGGCAATAATAGGATGTTAATGTGGGCTTTGAGTTTGGTTAGCTTAGGAATGATGTAGAGATTTCACATACAGAAACTAAAATGCCTTGTGGTTGTTTTCTTCTTAAAAACAGTGCAGGAAATACAGTCACAATTTGCCCTTCTGTTCCACAATGTTATTGCTGTGGTCATGATGACACAGTTTATTTGACCTCTTGTATAAAAATAGTATCAATTTATATATATATTTTTTTTTTATTTCAATTACATATGGTATTTTTCTGAAACATTGCCATTGCCATGGCAAAAATACTGTTAGGTTATAGTGATTCATTTTTTACCAAATTTGAAGAGACAGTCAATATCTCAAGGTGTTCTTGAGCTATTGCATTCACAAGGCCAAAAATGGGATTTGTGGGGTCACAGTGACCATAACCACCACAACCTAATTAGATTATCCTGCAAGTGAGCCTTTGCACCAAATGTGAAGAATTTATCGCGCAGCGTTCCTGAGATGCAAAATGTGTTTTAAAAAATAATAATATTGCAGTTATTTTTGACAGATATTGTGATATGATTCATAATTGGTATGATGTATAAAAAGATTAAAATATTTTTGGAGCCCATCAACAAACAAAACACTGTTATAAAGAGCAAGATTTCTGGGCCGTGGAATTCCTTCATCATAATGATGTTTTGACACACTTTTATCTTTCAATCTGCGTGTGATGCTCCCCTCTGGCAAGAGGCTGTGGTCCATCAGGACCAAAACAACACGAAACACAAAAACTGTTTTTCCGCTCTGCAGCTTATCTCTCCAACAAGCAGCGTCTTTGCTATTTCACTTGGACGTAGTGCCATTTGAATTGTGCCGCTCTAAAAGACACATTAATTTTACTTCTGTCAAAAGTATTATGTATAAACCCAGCACTATACCAGCACGTATACGACTACATTAATTATTTTACATGAATGATTCTTTGTTAGGGGCTGTTTCTGGTCAACTATTGAATATCTTAGTGACTGACCAAAGACTGTAGTTGCTGGAGAAGTGTTAAACAGTGGCAGGAATGAGTATTGAATCACTAGCATCAATACACATAGGCATGAGTAGTAACACAATAGGGACCCCCTAAAAAAGTTATTCCACTGCGCCACTAAAGGTCAAATTGTTCACAGAGAACCTGATAACAATTTCTAAAAATATAATTGTAAATGATTATCTTGATAACACACGGTTCAACACAAGAACAGTAAATCATCCTCCTGGAAAAGGTCCAGTGCAGACTGGGAGGAAGCGTGTGTTCTCTGTATTGCCCATGTGTCGAATGTCACTCCGGGTGTATGTGTGCAGTTGTCGGCGCTGGAGAGTGTGATGAATACGATATGACGATTCAGGCCGGGATGTCTCCCTGATGTGGAGCTACGCTGTAATTCAATCCTCCAGGTATGTGGAGGATTTGAGGTCAGCTATATAGTCCAACTCTTTTCCCTCTTTGATCCCACAGTTTCTCAAAGATGAGCCGTCCAGGCCACTCCTCAGTCCAGACCACTGCCCAGAAGAGAATTTATCTCTTCTAACAGTAAAGGAAGCAGACACGCAGCAGGAGCTACTTATGTTAGTGTGGGAGGCAATTATCTAATGTTGAGTGGGACACAATTAACCAATCAGCGCACACGCTATTATTATGTGCCAGAAGGCTGACATCAGTAGTGCAGAGGGAGGGTCAGCATGCTGCAATCAAAACAGAAAATCTAATTTCCTTTATTAAACATACACTGATCACTACACCACAACATTAAAGCCATCTGCTGTGCACCGTGTACTTCCTCAAAGACCTGTGAGTTGTGATGTGGGACTTTCATGGTCTTATTTTTCCACCTCGATCCCACAGACAACTGCTGTCAAGAGGGTGAGGTTGTAATCATTTGATTAAGCCTATTTTCCATGACACAAAATTACCTCTAACATCACATTAATGTGGTGTAATCCAACTATTCTTCTATTTACAGGAACCTCCATCCATCCATTTACTGCTTCATCCTCCACAGGAGGGTCGTGGGGGGTCCTGTGCCAATATCAGCTGGCGGGGTACACCCTGGACAGATTGCCAGTCCATCGCAGGGCCACATATAGAGACAAACAACCATTCACTCTCACACCTATGGTCAATTTAGAATGTCCAATTTACCTAATTCCCCATATTGCATGTTTTTGGACTGTGGGAGGAAGCTGGAGAAACCGGAGAAAACCCATGCACACACGGGGAGAACATGCAAACTCCATGCAGAAAGAGCTCCAGTTGTTCCAACTCGGGTCTTCTTGCTAACCTTCACAGGAACATAACTTACATAATTGACATTGTGTGCTTTGATTATGGCATCAAGCCATCAACTCTTGAGGAAAATGTTTACTGATATAATAAATCAAGTGAGAAGTCGACTCATTTTCCCAGACTTCAATTCAAACAGAATTATTTTTGCAACAATTGGAGTAACCCCCTAGTGGCTATTCAATATATTTGTACAAGTTGTTTAGCTTCAACCAGCAAATCAGAGGTCTGCCTGGTTTCCACAATAGCCCTGGTGTTTTCAAGTCATAAAAAACAGTTTGAAATTGCTGCTTGCTTTGTTTTTTGTTTGCAATCTCTGGGGATGGGGATGTCTGGACATTTCTTCCTGACAGGTACTTTGATTATGAGCTTTTTTGTTTTCAGTACTCTCTCAAACTAAACAAACAACTGCGGAGGAGAGAATGTGCTTCCTGCTTGCACTGGTCACTGTATCTAAATTATCATGTAATATTATGTTTTTAGTACAATGATATGGCCTGAGGCAGATTTAAGGTTATTATTGTAAAACACCCTGTTACCTTGTGCAAGTTTCCTTTGGAGTCTCCCAGGAAGGCAATAGTATGTCCTGCCCTGACGCTGACAGACACTGCAGTGAGACGGGCAGACGGGCTGTCCATTATGGTTTCGGCCTCCACGGCAATCCGGCTGGCCATCGGACTGGGGGTGTGGTCAGAGCCGCAGGGATAGGCGTCCAGAGTGTTCTAACAGTGGGGAGACAGAAGAATCAGCACGTAGCAGCTAAAACATGTCATTCAAGTAATTTGTCATTAACTTCTCAGCAAGTTAGCCATTCACACAGAATATAACAGCAGTGTTCTGGGGGATTGTACAAATCCCAGTGGGATTCATCATGGAGGGAGTTGGAAACAAGCTACTATACTTTGTGCTTTAAAGCTTTCACACAATTTGTTTTTGTTTCCATGGTTTGGCAGAAGGGAGGGTTGTTGGCTTTTGTTGCAGGGGCATTAGTTTTTCCACATGTTTGAAAGCCGGGTCATTGCTTCATCATTCATAATCTTCACAATGGGAAGTAGAGGCAATGAACCTGGGAGCTCTGCCTGCTGAAGGCTACTTGTTTTGATGGACTGCATATAGTTGGCTGGTGTGTTATAATGAATGGACTTATATGGCCTTAAAGGGGCCCTGTGGAGTTTTCTTCTCCTAACAGTTGAGTTTATATGCAGAATTCTCCCATTGTGTGTATCCCTGAGGTCTCACAAACATCGGAAGTGTGTTTCCTTTTTCATGAAACACTGACAAAACCAATTTTAGAGAGTTCTAAATGTTCTTCACTCCCTTAAATGCTGCATTTTGCCATTTCTTGAGTCACCATGATAACCAGTAGATTTGTCACAATACGCATGTGCAAACCCAAGAGACAAACGACAAACTGAAAGGTCTGATATGTTGTGCTAGTAGTCGTCACAGTTGATTGTGAACACTAATGCCAGTGAGCTATAGAGCTCCAGACGTCATGGGACTCGAGCTGCGGCAAAAATGAACAGAACCAATAGTGGTTTCAACCTGTCAAAGTTCACAGCACACTTTAAATCCACCGAGATCCACCGATATATCTCAAAGCTTGACAGATTAAATATATCCGATGCTTATAATGCCCCGGTGTGCTTTTTGATGTACTTTTACATTATTCCAGAGCTGCAGTAATCCTGTCATCTTCAACTTCCCGATTAACTTCCCTTCTTCTCACTCCAGGGAGTCACTCAAAGTTTGAGAGCCTAGAGGGAAAACAAATGGACAGAATCTGGCTTTGTGACAAACATTTGTGGCAAACCCTGGAGTCTACCGTCTATCTCTACAAGATAGTGTTGTTGTCACTGGAAGGGTAAGTGTCACGTTAACGTTATCATTAGCAACGGGGAGTGCATAGTGTATATAATTAATTTTGCTGTGCGAATTAGTTCTTGGTGAATATTCCCATTGTTCTGTCTTCTTCTGCTCTCTGTGAGCGATTCACCTCCGCCGTCTCTCTGGGGAATAACAGCTATCCACCGTCTTCACTTTTATGATGAAAACAGCCGGCAAAGAGACGAGTTGTCTGAGATATTGCCTGATTTATGTGTTGTCTATTATATACGTCTATGGAGGTGACCAGCGTTGTTCCCTGCCAGAGGGCATTATCTTGGTTGTGTGACGTCAATAGACCAGAGCTCTATTGTCCCTGTTCTAGTTGGTCACCATGAAAACAGACATGTAACATCATGTATTCATCAAGTTACAAGTCTATTGTTACCTCCTGCTATTGCTAACTTGTTTACATCCCTTTTTAACCAATTATGGCCCACTCCAGAGCAAATTTTACCCAAAGAATGACATTTTTAAAATAGTAAATCCAGAAAGGCATGCTCTTGGCTGTTCTTTTGACATGTTCAAGTAAAACAGGACATACTGAACTAAGAGTTAAGAGGATCTGGGCACGACACAAACCAATTTCATTGCTGAAAATGTATATTCAGGGTCTGGCATTGCCTACAGTACTTAAGTGCAACTGCATTGCGTGATGTCACTCTCTGCTCAAGACAATAGTAGCCTACTCTACAATACCTTTACAAAAGTATTTATTTTCTGATATACTGTTAGGCAGAATGTTGCATATTGCACCTTTAAAGAGCAACAGTTTCATAGATATACACAATAACTTTTAATAAAAAGTGCTCATGTAGCAGCACTGCTGAACTCATGTCACTGAGGTACAGTGTATATGTCTGTATGCACTGTATATCATTGTCGGGTGTCTCACACCTGCACAAAACTGTACAACTTTTAACTTTCCTTAGCAGTTTCCCATAGTCTGTACTGATTAAGACACGTGGAGTCCATGCAGCCTGGTTTGTCCACATCATGAGAACCCAACCATTAAAACCAACCAGAGATGACTGTGTGCTAAGTATAGCTCCCAACTCCATAAGTGTTCTGAAATAGTCATGAAGTCATGCTGTGAAGTCTAGAAACAAGGCTTGTAAGCTTAAAGTCTGGCATGTCACCGACTTGCCTGGCTGATGGGAGGCTGTGATAACGCTACAACAACACGGCACTGTGAGGACTGCACTCATGTGCACTTTCAGCCATAAATACCAAGGGCAGCAATAACCACATTGGGGCGTAAGATAACAAGAGGAGATTGCTTAAGTTGCATTTCGGCCACTGATGTTTGGTAGAAACCCTGAATCCTGGTCACTCATCATGGATTAGACCTTGCGTGAGAGTCCATCCCTGGACTGTCCTGGCAAAGTCTGAACATGGATGGAGGCTGACTTGTTTGTGCCCAGAAATCCGATTGATTGAGATTTTAATCAGAGAGTAAATCTCTCTTCGGCTTCAGATGTCTCATCATTGCTCTGGCCAAATGGTTTACTTTAATTTTCCTTTTTTAGGAGGTCAATCCCTGTAGGTGCAACAGAATGTGTGACAACAAGCTGATTAGACAAGAAAGTGATGGAAAAGTGTACCAGTGACTCAAGCATGCACTAAAATAGCGAATGGCAAAATCACCAGAGAGAATGAGGTAAGCTTTACCGCAACATGTACATTTCAATACTTTGCACTAAAGTGAAGATTTCTACATGGATCAACAAATAACATTACTGGAAACACTGGTATTCATCTGACAAAAGTTGTTTTGGGGCTTAGTTACACTTCAATTCCTAATTATTGATACCTTGTACTTTGTTCTTTGTCTTAAGTCTTTGCACCTCATTTGTTTTCTGATGTTACTTATTGTTAACCGGGTGAACATGGTTTGCATGTACAATGCTGCTAAGTGAACTGACTTTCAAGTAGAATAAAAGTTTTGAAAAAAAACCAAAAAAACAGTGGATCTATCCTCTCTGAGGACACAATTTCCCATCATTTTTCAGATTTCATTTCACACTTCTCTGAAATTTGGACGAAGTCGCAAAAATACAAAGTGATAATGGTTTGACATTTGTTACCTGTATGTCCCATCTTTCTCCCACCTAACGTTCCCCTCTTTACCTTTGTGCTCCACTGTGCATCTGTATCACTTAATCTCGTCTTCCCATCCACTTCAGGGCCTCGTCTCAGCCTGGTGTGTCTTAATCCATCCCTGTCAGGCCTTGTTAAACATTACCCTCAGCCCCACCTCACTAAGTGCAGCTAATGCAGCTGATCGATCGCTCCCTGACCAGTAATCCTATTAAATTACACCAACTGTACTATCTTCTCCCTTTGAGCCAATCTGCTGTACATGGCTGTCCAGGTTGAGGGGCCAGCGATGCTCAAAATCCTCGACACAGGAGGACGTGATAATAAAAGATGTCAAAACTAGTCCACAAATTCAAATGCAATGCTTGTATGGCACAGACACCGATATGTGCACACAGGAACACGACACCAAAAACCAGCATCTCCAGAGTTGGTCTTGTGAGAGGGTCCATCTAATACCTAATTCAATCCCTGCTCTACAGAATTACATTTGTGTGTTACAAAAATGTCAAATCAAATTTCATCCTCTCTGATACAGAGGTCACACAGCAGGAAGGAGGACGAGCATGGACAGCTTCAGAGGCATGGCAACTGCTTTTCCAGATCAAACATTTTATTTAGCACAAGGTACGGCTGGGAAATACAAAAAGACCAATGGTTATATCTCTATGTTTTTTAGCTTAATGGTGATATACGACACAAAAATCTAGATATGTATTTTTTCAGTTATGTAATAACAAAAAGACCGTTCTAAGTCAAAGCCACATGTGCTAAATGTCACACTGGCACTTTTATTACAGACAGTTGCACAGTATCAACATGTCCAAGAGAAATTGTGTGGAAATAAACTTGCTTTTAAATAAAAAATATTCCTTGAATAAAATAAAGTATGCTATTTCCCTGTAGAGTGAAATTAATAATGTAAATATGTTCAGGTGCTGCTACAGGGGATTTGACTGTGATTATATTCAAACGAGAAATAAACTAAACTCCGCCAGTTTGATGTTTGATGATTACTACTGCTAGTCAACAAGAGAGAGAAAGAGATACTGTGTGCAGAGAGGCAAGAATGAACTTGGAGCAGGGAAAAAGACAAATTCTTGAGCTGTTTTTTTGTTATGTTTTACTAACTATCTCCTCACTAGGGTCTAGATCTCTGTCTGTGTCTGTCACCATGTGATCCCTCTATGCAGGACTTGAGCAGGGTTTTGCTCACTGCTCAGACTTGGGGAGAAAGTAGGAAAGAGGCGGGGCAGGCTGAAGTTGAGTGTGAACCACAGGGAGAGGAGAACTGGCAGTGGCTCTAAGAATATGATTTTAACGGCACATAATATCGATATACTGATATTGTTGCATTCTGAATTGCGTATAAAAAACTATATTGCCCAGCCCTAGCAAAAGGAGAAAAAGGAGACTTTGACAGAAAGGTTTTCTGCAAAAAGAAAGACAAATACAAGGAGAGTGTCGAGTATAGCGGTCAATTTCACTGGTTCACTGTGTGACTTACATAGTAATGAATTAACTTGAAACTACGGTATTTTGATAACCAATTAATAGTTTTTGAGGAATTTTATTTTAACTTTAAAATATGAATTCTGTCTCGTTTTGTGTTCCTCTGTGACAGTAAGCTGAATGGAATACTTAATAATCTCAGGATTTCGTTATCTAATCAAATTAAATGGAATAATCACTAATTATGGATAATGACTGCCAACCCGCCACGTAAACCGTAGCATTCAGAGAAAGAAAACACAAGACTGTAAATATGTGGTTTCTGCTCGATGTTGTTCTTAGCTTTTCAGTAACACCCTGTGATATAAACATACAATTACACATACTGACACATGGGAGTGGAGCATTCTTACTGCTGCTAGGCTCATGATACCAACTGTGTTGTTTCACTGAAGAAAGTGTTCTGTAAATACCTTACAGGGATAAATCACTCAAAAGTTCCACAGAATGAAAAACAAAATGAAAAATCTGTGGTGATTATTATTACCAAATCAAACTTTCTTTATCATCCTTAACTATCCAAACTACATTTTATTAGTGCAACAATTTTTAAAAAGACATACATGAATTTACATGTGTACATGTACAATGTACATGAATGAAGTAATCAAGTACTTAAGTGAGAACTGTACAGGTTCTAACATGAAGACTTTACTGCGCATTCCCCTGCAATGTGACTATTAAGGTTGCACATACTGTGATGAAGCTGCTTCAACGATATATTGTGCAGCTCAAATGTCAGGTGTCATATTTAACCTTTACTACTCAAATGTATCTCGCACAGCAGACAGTGAGAGTCAGGAGAGTCCATCACAGTGGACAACAGGAGAGGTTTCTTTTTTTCTTTTTCACCGCCTTATTTCCATTTTAATTACTTTGGTTGACAGGCAATTTTGTGACTAGACTAAAAGTTTATAATCTGTCAAAGCTATTCTGTTAAAGTTTACAGCCAACCGTGCAGTTATGTTCTGCCTCACTCTGTGTACAATGACAAGGCTGCAAATAAAAAGTGTGCGACTCCAATGATAAAATGAGATTTCACTCAGAGTCTCCTTGAAGGATGATTTAGATCAACAACATTCAGACATGCTGCTCTAGAGACTTGAAAATGGTGGCGATTGATTAATCCCGAGCCTAGTAATTATCTTAGTGTTGAGGGTGGACACAAAGACCTCTATTAACGCAATAAATCTTTAATAAAATAAAGTCTCAGTCATTAAGAGTAGGAGTGTAGCAATTGCCCAAAATTTGATACTGGAGATGATGTTTTTTTAAAGATGACAAACCATCACAATCCACTTGTATACACAATGCATTCAAAATTGTGTATATTTTTGTACTCATACTATTTTGAATGCATTACCAGACATTACCAAGAGCTGTACGTTTGATGAATGAATTAACTTAATTTTATGTATGTAAAAATATCTTGAGGAAAGATAAATTGACCCAAAAAAGCTCTGTTTGAGTCTGTCTGGTTTAGAACATCAACTTAAGTTGAAGAGAGAAAAGAAGTTAAATTGACAAATGGCAAAATCACTAATATTTTGACACAATGGTGGATGAAATTATTTCTCTATGGTTGTCAGATCCAGAGGAAGGCCCAAGCTATTGAATTCTCCTGCAGAGGGAGTTTGAGGACCTTCAGCTCAAAAACACATAGTTCCTGCTCAGCGGACAAAAATATATCATGTCTCTTTTGTCTGCACAGCAGTTAGTAGCGTGAACTTCTCTGTGATCTCTGCACTTATACGAAAATATTTGGCATTTAATCATTATCTTTTGACATTTCGCTTGTTTTCACTTGGCTTTGTTGTCATTGCAAATGCTCTTTTATTTCAGTAAGCATGTCTTTGAGATTTGCCAACAGTGTTGTATTATGTGCTTTGTCCCTCATGAGGATGTGTTCTTTGCCTGGCTGCAATCAAATATCCCCTAAGGACAATGAAGTCTAATGAGGATGACGGCGAGGTGAGAAATATCATAGATAATTGAAATAAATAGATTACTGCTATTCAAAAGGTCTCTACAGGAACCAGGATCGATCCTTTCATGGGTCAATGTCAAGACTAAAACATTGCTTGTGATTAGGGAATAAGGTTCTCACTTATGTCAATTAAATCGACTTGTGAGTTAGTGTTTGGTCACTGCACTTTAAAAAATCCTTCTAACACGTTACCACAGGAAGAAGCTAATTGAATCTCAAGAACTCACCTCCGGCAGGTTAGCACAGTTGGATTTGACTTCGTATTCGATGTAGGCTGCCTCCACTCCTGCTTCTTTACCCATCTGTGTGTAGCACAGGTCTCTGGTGGCATTAATCCTGCGGTCCACATCTTCAAGATTAAACATGCACAGAGCCGAGTCCTCACTGGGCCGAGTAGATGAAGCCAAATGAGCGGAGAAGACACCAAGAAGAATCTCAGAGCTTTGACTTCCTTTCCCATCCTTGGAGAGCCCAAGTTGGACAGCTTGCAGCAAGTTGTACATTTTTCCTGGCCGAGAACGGCATGTCAGGGGTACTTCAACGTAGGAGTAATAGGACTGGTCGTCCAAACACACACGAGACACGTAGGTACGGTACTCGCGCGACTGTGACTTAAGGTCCCGCCTATAGAAGAGAAAGTATACATGCTGATGGTGGGCAAAGGAGGCCACAAAATGGTGGTCATATTCTGAGAGCCGGCCAGCAACAGCCAGTTTGGCGGTTTCCTCGTAAGAAAAGATGGGTTCCTGGGCGAGGTTTCTTGTGGAAATGGGTGGATGGCTGCTGGTGTAACCTCTGCCCACAAACAAAACAGGCTGCCTGGCCGGATGTGACCTAATGACAAGCCCAACAGTACTGACGCTGGGGTCATTGGCTGCTACATATTGGGTATCCACCGGCCTTGTAGTGGAGAATCGTACCACATCCACAGAATCCAAACTACGCTTCTGACATATTCCCTGGTTGACGCTCCCACAGGTAATCAGTTCCATGGAGTAAGGATCAACTAGCAGGAGCTTGTTGTGGTTACTGGTGGTCCTAGCCTGAGGGCAGTTGGTTTTGGTGACAGGAGGTAAGCACTCCCGACTGTCTGTGACAGGTCCAGTGTCATCCTGGAGTTCAGGTTGGAGGAATCGATCCAACTGAAACAAGTGATCTCGGGCCCCGATGTAGACCCGACCAACGGTGGGGTCGGGATGCAGGGCCAAGTGCTCAAACACAGTGTCATTCCGGACAAAGGTGGGATAAGAACTCGAGGACGCGGAATCTGATCCTTGGACGATGCCACTAGGTAGTGAGATGAAGGGCCAGCCAATGGTTGGCAGCAGGAGAGACAGCAGTGTCCGGACTGCTAACACTGAAAGATGGCGCACCGTCCCCGGAGGCATGGCAGCAGAGCTGAAGGTACAGAAAAAACAAAGAGAGTTAGAAATATTGTCTATTTTTGAGTGGAATTTTAGACTGAGATTAGTAAGACGAGAGACAAATCTGAAGGTACCCCATTTGGGGGAAATGGAATAACAGTGGAATACAGCACAGAACATGAAAAAATAGAGTGATGTTGCACATCAAATTAAACAGTAGAATATTTTAAATGTGAGAAATAACAACTAAATGAATTACCTCCATACGGCACAGCTGTGTCAACCCACTCGCCACATTTCTGGATCTAACACTAAGACACTTTATTCAAAACACACAACATACACCTCGAATGAAAGCAGAGACTCCACGGATTCTGAGGATATATGTCAAAGCACACTACACTGAGGGATAAGCACCAGAGGGATAAAACCCAAAGCATTAAGACAACAGAAATAGCTTCACAGAATTACGTTTGATGTTTCTCCGTATAAAGTTTATATTACTGCAAAAACAACGCTTTATCCAGTCAGACTGACTTCCTGTGTTACACTCAAATAATTCTGAGCATTTATAACGGACATTAGGACCCTGGGGGAAGTGTTACCATCTCCATATGCAGTAGCCTGTTCTTGTCACATGCCGGTGTTCTGCTGATTCTGATTGGCTGATTTGCTGTCAATCTCTTTTTGGCGATGGTAGTGTCATTCTATTGGATCTATCGATTAAAATAAGGTGTCATTCACTCAAATCAGCCAAACTCTTGGGGAGATACAGGCCTGCGTACTGGGACAAGCTTAGTCCAGCAACCTTGTGTTTGTTTTTGGAATGGGAAATATATACAGTATAAGTCTAGAGAAGGGGGGCCTGAATTTATGTTCCGTGCCGTCTTCATTCACCAGTAACACATGCACTGATATTAACACATTTTAACAAATCTCACAAGTGTTCCCTTTACTATGACACCCAAAGGAGTGTGCAATCTTCGCAAAATAGGCTAAGGGCTTAATTAATGAGCATGTGTTTTGTAGCTTGATCACACTGCTCCTGGTCAGGACCATTGAGTTAAGGCCACATTATACTTCTCCGACTGCGTAATGCGTTATCCGACTGCGTCACCACGGAGACGCCTCGAGCCTTTATACTTCTGCGATGGACACGCGCTGCAATTTCCCGCCCGATCAGTAGGGGTCACTGCGCAAGGTTGTGCTTCTGGCTACAGTGAGCAATGGTGTCCGAGAGAGAAAGAGAAAGAAAGACTGTTGTTGTTGAAACAGTGGCCGTTTCTCACTTTTCTGTGTCACAGAACTCAGTTTTAAGATAATTTGAGGCGAGAAATTGGCCATTTAGAGTCTAAACATGTGCTGTGTGTGTTAAGATATGACGTATTTATAGTTTGCCAGCGGGGATCGGCGGGGATCAGCCCCGCGTCTGTGGACGCTCGGTGCGCACTGTGAGCCAGCACAGAGCAGCTTTGCTCGGCCTGTCCTGAGGACCAATCGTAGCTCTTGCCGTCTCCGTTGTCCCTTGACGGAGGGACGGACACTTAAAAATATTTCGTGCAGTCGGAGACGACGCAGAGGCTCTCTGACAGGCTCTGCGTCGACGCAGAGGACTGCGTGACCTACGCAGAGCACTTTACGCAGAAGTATAAATTGGGCTTCATTGTCATTTGGGAACGTAATCGTGAACCTGTACTGTTATTTGACTGACAGACATGGAAAACTGCAGACAACTTTTCCAAGTTGTACCTACCAACTAGTTTTGTTTGAGCAACCTTTACACTACAAAGGATAAAGAGGACTTCGCACAATCTTAACTCAGCTTTTGTAATTATGCACTGAAATGATGCTCAGTGATGTTGGTATTTTACTCACTGTGAGTTGCTCCACAGTTTCAGCAGAGGAGGCAGAGGCAGAGTTTAAAATAGACTTTCATAACCTATAATAGCCATACATAGATGTCAATGCAGTAAGTTGTCACCAAGCAGTTTAGGCTGGATGAAAAACGGTTGACTCTAGATACCGACCAAGATTCGCAGCCTCAGCAGATATCCTGATTCCTCATACCAGTTTTAGAGAAACATCCGCTATATTACCTTTAAATGACCCATAATTATGTCACATTTGTTGGTAGAAGCTGGACCAAACAAAGCCAGCCTGATGCTGCCCCAGTGTGTAATTTTAGATAGCGTGCCAGCGTTCGCAGAAGTGAAGTGGCTCAGGGATGAGCTTGGATACGGGCTTATTGCTGGAACAATAAAACCTGACAGGGCCTTCTGCTGTTGTTGCCAATCAAGGGTGTTGACAATGTGCATTCTTACATGCCTTTCTGTTCACCACAGCCAGAGTGGTTATTTGAGTTACCATAGCCCTTCTGTCGGCTCAGTGAATGTCACTTCTGTTTGCACCATTGCAGCTTGCACACTGGATGTTTTTTTCTTTGATTTGCACCATTCTGATGCGACTTGAGAGACTATTGTGCAGGAAAACCCCGGGGGATCAGCAGTTTTTGAAATACTCACACCAGCCCATCTGGCACAAACAATCTCTCCACTAATGTTTGATGTGAACATTAACTGACGCTCTGGTCCTTCATCTGCAAGGTTTTATGAAGAGAAAACTGCATGACTGACAAACTGGATACCTGCATGACAGGGGTGCACATGTTCCCAATTAACCGCTCAACAGTAAACAGACCAAGAAAACTGATCCAAGAAGTAGTTCTAGAGAAGGTTGCAAACCTTTGACCTTTGTCACTTCACGGTTTGTCTGCTTTTATGTAGCCTAACCATACTGATAAGAAAAACACAGCTAATAAAATGTGTGCTAGAAAGCAAAACATTTACCGTTTCTTCTTTTAAAATCTGTACTGTGTCAAGTGGCATTCAATTTGTTTAAACAGCTTGAGGAGGGCTCTTTAAGCATAATAAACACTCTGTGACATCGGCTCCTCACCATTTGTTTCCAGTGGTGTCTTACAGAGGCACGTCACCTCTTGACCTCCCAGCAGCACGGGTTTAAAAACACATCCCTCTGGATACAACCTGCGAGATACACATGAAACATGAAGACATATGAGTATTCTATGCTTCCACACCCGGTGAGGGCTAGAGCAGAAAATACACAGATGACAAACCTCAATCAAAAAGGACATTAATGTGGGCGTGTATTAGCTGCAAACACAGAATCTAACATTCAATTATCTTGTTTGTTTTTTTTTGCATCTTTACAGTTCATAGAAGTCATGGGAAGCTCATTCCCATTGTAATTCCTGTCAGACTATGTGTGACTGGCTGCATCCGTTTTTGCTGGTTTAAAAAGGACACTTCAGAGGAAGCCAAGTTGAGTAGCCCAGGAAGGCTTTCAGTGGCACACACACATTCCCAGTATACAATCCACCCTCACTGCTCAGATAAAAGATACAAACCCCTTTGGTTTCAGAGGCTCTGCCAGCCAACCAAGCGAAGGAAAAAGGCAATAGCATGGGAAACCACGAAAGGGGTAGCTTTCCCTTCTTTAGGCAACCTAACTCTACACTTTCAAACTTACTTTGTGAAATACTGTGATGTTTCCTCTAATTATGACTTGATAAATTACTCTGAAATCTAATTTTCACTCAGTACACAGCATTCCCTTCTACTTTCCACTAACAATCATCCTCTTCTGTCCACCTCTCCCTCCTCCATTGCCTCCCATCCCTGGCACAGAGGCAGGATTATTTTTTTTTCAGTTCAGGCAGATCTCCAACAAGCTTATTCAAAATGGAGGTTGGGGGAAAAAAAGCCAGACAGAAAAAGACACCATTCACTCTACTGAGTCCACTCCACACATGCAAGCACACACACACACACACACACACACACACACACACATGCAAGCACACACACACACACACCTCTTTCCTGCCTCACTAAGAGCATTAGAAAGCTTACTTTGTTGGTGGAAATCTCCTCTTTGTGAGAGTGAGGGTAAAGTCCAAACTAGAGGCCAAGGATGGAAAAAACACATTTATCATTGTGGCATAATAATTACGATCACTGATTTGTATATTTCATTTTAAGCAAAACATTACGTTACACTACATCTAAAATTCCTCATCAATCACAAATGTTGTTTTTCCCACTGAACTTCAAGAATAAGCTGAGCTTCAGAGGTCACACAGTGAGACACCGACAGCTCTGTGACCAAACCTGACACACTAACATAATATAGCTGTAGTGTCTCATGATGTGATATAGGACTGGGCTATAAAAAAATATATAGATATATTTTTAAATGAGATATGGATTTAGACCATATCGCATATATCGATATAGTTCCTTACTTTGATTTCAAAAAAAGTTCTCCTGTTTACATTTTATTATTTGAACAGCTGAGGATTTATTCATAAACCAGATGAAGAAACCTGTGTTTATCACACTGAAATAGCCTGTTTCAATAAAACTACTTTGATTTTCATTTCACAGCTATATCGGGATATGACTTTTGGTCCCCATCACCCAGCCCTAATGTGATACATGTTCTGAAATCAAAACGTTTGACCCATCAAATCTTTGTAAATTGGAAACACTTAGCGTTGGTACTTATGTTTGTGTGGAGAAATCACCGAAAATGGCTCTTTAGGCAACCATATTTTTAACTTACGATAGAGAGGTCTTTTGTTTGGTACCTTACAACTTAGATAATGGTGCATGTGTATGTAGTTTTGTACCGTCTCTTCAAGAAAACATACACACATGCAGATACATGCAGTGAAAAGGTTACAAATAGCTGTGCTCGATATAGAAAGAAAGAAAACTTAATCGTCAATCTTGGAAAGTTACAGTCAATGTTCAACACAAACACACATCACATGACAAGTGTAGGGGCAAGGGGGTTTCTGACTTTGTTTCAACAGCAATCCAGGCATACTGTAGATCTTCCATAAACCAAAACAAAGACCTTCTCCTTAAGAGGTAGAGGGAGCAAGTTTCCATAACTTGCTAAACAGCATGAACTCTGTTATCAGCATGTCACAACTCTGTAGGAAATATGCTTTACAGCTCTGTGCGCATAATCTAGAGGAAATCAGCTCAGAGCCTGAAGCAGCGCAAGCAGAAATGACAGATCAAAATATCCAGGAATTAACTCACAGAAGCACTGTGCTTCTTCACATTCTTCCACCAGCCAACTGTTTCCATTGTGGGTAAAATTGTCCACTTTGAGCACAGCGTTGTCTCGTTCAGTTATTATCACAATTTACTGGCTGTCACACTGGTTATCCAAAATGTTATCGAACAGGCCAGTATGTTCCTTATTTATGTCTAAAGTAAATTAGCAGAAATGTGCAAATGAAAGCAGGTTGCCCTCACTCCTTATCTGCATTCTCCTGCAGCAAAGAATCAAATCAGGCTGAAGTTCATTCAGAGCTCGAGACACATCAACACACAATTGAGTTAATTCCCTCACTTTAAAATATAGATAAATAAATAAATTGCATTTTCTCAACCAAGTGGAATTTCATGCTTTTATTTTGGTGATTTTAGTAAGGGGCCCACGGTTGGTGTAGTGGTTAGCACTCTTGCCTTTGCAGCAAGAAGACCTGGGTTCCTGGGTTCGAGCCCCGTTTGGAACAACTTCGGAACAAGGGCCTTTCTGCAAGGAGTTTGCATGTTCTCCCCGTGTGTGCGTGGGTTTTCTCCGGGTTCTCCGGCTTCCTCCCACAGTCCAAAAACATGCGATATGGGGATTAGGTGAATTGGTCACTCTAAATTAACCGTAGGTGTGAGTGTGTGAGTGAATGGTTGTTTGTCTCTATGTGGCCCTGTGATGGACTGGCGAACTGTGTATCCCGCCTATCGCCCAATGTCTGCTGAGATAGGCACAGCACCCCCCCGTGACCCTCTGGTGGAGGAAAAAGCGGTAGATAATGGATGGATGGATGGATTGTAGTAAGACAAGAGATAGGAGCATGATGTGAGGTGAGAGGAGGAAATGTGTGCCTGTAATTGATTTATCTAAATGTTACTTATACTTTTAGGTAATGGACTTCACTTTGTTCCAGCTCGATCTCCAGAAACAATACCTTAATTCAGTTGATATGATGGGAATACACAAGAGCTTTTTTCAAATAAGTTTGAGGGAAAGAAAAGCCAGAAAAACTGGGGTCAAGATTTCACCAGGAACGGTACCACTAGATTTGCATACGTCTTCTGCTCAGGAAAAACAGAGTGTACCAGCCACAAATGACTTCTATGTTCAAACTGTAATTAGCACTGCAGCCATCTTTCAAATTAGAGAGAGGCCACTTTGTTGACACAGTGAAATTTCAGGAGAGAAAGTGTCAACTGTTCCACCAAAGTCTGGCTTTATTCCACTCTTTAGCTCCTGAGTGACACATTTCATTTAATTTGAGATTTAACATGTCTTAATAGCATTTGTTGCATTTCATTTGCATTCGAAATGGGCAATAGAGGCACCGGTCCCTCAGGCGTGGGCTGATAACCAGCTTCAAGGTACACCATGTAATTAAAGAGTCAATGTATGGCTGACATTTTAGAGCCGTAATTGCAATATAGTGATATTTTTGCTTCAGTTTATCGTTTCAACATGAATTTAATGATAACAGATTTTTTTTAATACAATATTCATATGCATAGACAATATATTATGTAATATTCATATAGATCACACTTAAAGGTCTGCTTCAGCACCTAATGATGGAATTATAGTTGTCACATCTGCCAGCAGGAGTGTGTGATCTAAGGTTGGAGGATAATATAAAAATCCTGCGGTATCTAACAGTCGCAATGGTATCAGACTCATTACATCATTGAAAAACCTGCGGTTGTACAGTTTGCATTAATCGGGGGCCTTAAATGATTTAATATATCTTACGCAATACCTAAATAAATCTCACTATAGTATGAATGGACTATTTTAACACATGTCAAATTTTTGTCAAAAATGGACCAGCACTGCAGTAAGAGACCTTTACCGATTCTGCTTGAGTTATGTGGAGAATCAAAATATTACTTGCCTTAAATCTTTGCAGAGCACTGTACCTTTCTATTAACATTTCATGGAATAACTTATAATAAGCCAAATGGCAGACTTACGAATGTAGGTAAAAAGAAAATATTAACCAATTTATATTTGAGGTTTCTAAGATCAAATATCAGTTTCATTATAGGCCAAAAGAATACACAGGGGTGAATCCAAACCAAAATAATCTCCTCGCCTTTGTCGACAAGGTTGAGGTCATAGCCAAATCCTTTCAGTCAGTAAACTGACTTTTTAAGGAAAGGAACAACCGTGCAAGAATGGAAGTAGTTTTTGTTTGTTGTACAGGATGTAAACGTAAACGTCAAAGCACTTCAGATGACAGGTAGTCATGTAGCGGATAAATATAACCAGGAGGTTAGAATCCCTATAAGATGGTCCAAAATGAGTGGGGCTGACTATACGCCAGAACAGAGCATTCCTGAGAGGCACATCCAATTGAGCCATCATCATCTGCTACATCGAGTCCAGCCTTTCATTCATTTTCAATTCAGCTATCCTACATTCTGTAAGAGACCTCTGCAGAGAAAGAGAGGGGGGGGGGGGGGGGCAGAGCGTATGTGATGTGAAAAGGCTGGCAGAGAGAAACCGGGTTACAGAAAAACAATGGGGAGAGGGGAAGACAGGGGTGAGACAAACAAGTACTCGCAGGCCTCAGTGCTCACTGAGAACTGATGGAATGTGACTAATGATGATAAGCTAGGGAGAGAGAGAGAGAGAGAGAGAAAGGGAAAGAGGGAGCGATAGAGAGGGAGAGGGAGACAGAGGGGAGGAGGAGGATATAGTCATTTATTATGATGCCCACCCATAATGCCTCTTTTTCAGCACCCAGTCATTTCCAGAGACAAGGGGGGTGGAAATAAAGCAAGTTTCTAATTAGTGACATGATTGTGAGCATAAACAATCAAACAGGCACAAGTACAAACAACAATAATGTGCAGCAATGAGGTCACCTGTGGCCATGCTCAAGAGACGGATAAATCTATAAACGAGAAATATCAGGACAGTTCTGGAATGGGGATTGACCAAGATGTGTGTGTACAACAGATTGAATATGTAAAACAGTGCAGTGTTTGACAACCAAATTGTTCAGTCGGTCCACGACTACGGACAAATTAGTTTAAAACTGGCCCAGAATCTGAATGTACCTATCAGATCAGCAGAATGGGCTGAGAATTTTTACTTATCAGATTCACACTCGGGTTGTTGGTGATCGTGAAATACAAAAATGTGTTGTGATATAGGAAGAGGAGGTCATTGGTTACATAACTGGGTCATACACTCCATGAAGGAGCCAGTGTTCATCTCTCACTTCTGTGGTGACAAGAACATCTCTACTGCCCCCTGGATGAGATTTCAGAATTCAGTCCAGGGTTGGGCACTATGGGCAACAAAATTTTTTTTTTAATTTTTGGGGGGGACTTTACCTGAGGATAATAATATTGAGTTTCAGTGCGTGTTTCATGGTTTTATGCAAAGTCATTTAAATACTCAATAAATTACATATCTTTATATCAGATATTATCTTAGACGATATATCTTGCCCACCAATACTTGGGTCCCCCTTTCAAAGC
The DNA here is from genome assembly GCF_963457635.1 of Microchirus variegatus. Taxonomy (NCBI): domain Eukaryota; kingdom Metazoa; phylum Chordata; class Actinopteri; order Pleuronectiformes; family Soleidae; genus Microchirus; species Microchirus variegatus. Next base: position 14,919,776 of record NC_139808.1, read on the forward strand.
CAGCAATGATTGAAAGATTTTAGATCCCTGCTTTTAGATCAGTGTGTGTCACAAATGCAGACTGTGACTAGATTATAGATAAGAACGTGTCTTCTGCAGTCATTTGACCTGCAAGTGAATGACCAATGCATCCAAATAACATTGAAGTGTTTTGTTTTCTTTACCAGTTAGAAAAGCGAATCCAGTAAACGCTTGTGCCAAACTTGATTCCCTCAATGCCAAAGTACAAGGCATTTAGCAAACCCTCCAAACCATCTGCTCACTTTAATCCAAGTACCACTAAGTGTGACCATTTCACTCTGATTAGTAGCTTGTTATGACAAACTGAAGTGATGAAACTTCCTGATCCTGTTATGCTAGCTCACTAAGGGCCTGTTCACCTGCACCTGCACAACCCTTCCTCTTCTTCTTCTGGCTTCTTCCTTCAGGGGTCACCACAGCACATCATCTGCACACATCTAGCCCTATCCCTCGTGTCCTCTTCCGTTACACCAACTATCCTCATGTCCTCCTGCGCAACATCCAATGAACCTTCTCTGTGGTCTTCCTCTTTTCCTTCTGCCCGGCTGCTCTATCTTCAACATCCTTTGTCCAATATAGCCCTCCTCTGCACATTGGCCAAACCATCTTAACCTCGATTGTCCGTCCTGATCACTCCAAAAGAAAATCTCAGCATTTCCAACTCTAAAGGCGGATTTCCACCGGGCACGTTACCGCAGCTGAACGTCAGCGACGATGTTGCCGTTGCTGATCGCTTCCATTCTAATCAATGTGAGCATTTCCACCGGGTGCGCTGCGGCATGTCTCAGCAGCGTCCCAGAAGCGGCTCACCGCGTCATCGGTAGATAGCAGTTCTATTTTTGCCGTTGCCGTGTCACGCCAAGTTCAACAGAGCAGATCGCACCAGACAGCAAGTCCGACACAGAATTAAAGTAAAACACTTTCGCCCCCCTTTCAAAATAAAACACAATATGCAGGTCATGTAGCCTATAGCAACTTCACATCAACTTTACATCGTAACCGGTGCCACCAGGTCAACAGTCATTGATCTGAGGGTCTCGGAGAGTCATAATGTGCGACGAGAGTCTGATTTTTGAAGTGGAGAAATATAAAATAATTTATGACACCAGATCAACAGTTCTTCCGCATTGGAGAATGAAAGAAGCTGTGTTGTTGTTTCCTTTATACACACAGTATTGCGGGATTATCGCATGATCTTCCGGGAATACCGCTGGCTCCTAAGGCACCGATGTGCTACCGTAACGTGTCCAGTGGGGATTGACGCTAGGCAGAGGACGAAGCAAAACCACACCGATGAAGTTCCGCTGCTGTAACGTGCCCGGTGGAAATCCGGGGTTACACCTCCTGCTCTGTCTCCCGTCTTTTACAGTGCCACCATCTCTGAGAAAAGTGGGTCAAATTGATGTGAAATTGGTCTGAAAATCTGAATAAGTTTTGAACCTCCATCACCCAGACAAAGCTCCTAAAGAAGTATAGGACGCACCAAGAGATGGCAAGTGTTTTCCTTTTTTCTCCAGACACGTAGTCATCTTTGTTTATTGTTTCAAAACTCAGATTCGCAAATTCAGTCATCTCAGCAGCCCTCAGATTTTGGTTGCTAAGTAACAACAGATGTGACAGGAAAAGTGAGTTTACATTTTTTGTGACTTTAAATGCTGCATATGAATGCCACAGTGTGTCCCCACCCTGCTTTAAGCTCTTTAGCTAACTATCAATAACAGACTGGATCTTGTTATGACTGAGAGGGGGGTCCTTCTCACTCAACATGCTGTATCCTGTAAACATTGCTTCTGGACATGTTCTCGCAACACTGGACCCGCACAGCTATTTATTATCAAGAACGAGATCTCCATTTATTATAGAATGACACCAAAGCCAAGTGAGAAAATAAAACCACACTGCTGACACAGAAGCACATAAATCTTTCTCATCTCGTTCAAAAAAAGTTCAAGTACAGCAGACATTTTGTCTGTACTTTAAATACAAATATGCCTCTCAGTTACTGGAGCTGCACAGGCCAGCTGGCTGCCAACAAATCATTTACAGAGAGCCCCCAACAATTGCTGTCCATCACACATTCCTCATGGCTGGTGAACTTCACAGAGAGACAGGGGACAGAAAAACCCCATCTTGCCTTCTCTTCCAGAAAATGCCCTTCCATGAATTAAGACATGAAAGCCCCCAGGTTTTCATGATCAGACCCTTTTAAGAGATGAAGTCCCTCAATTACATGACTGAGGGCTTTTCTGGACATGTTTCAGTGGTCAGAGCTGAGCTGCAGAGGAGCTGGTGAGATAAAGGAAGTTCCCAATGTTGTTAAACTTTATGGCCCTTGAGAAACAGCCTCGGGTGACAGAGGCCCGGAGTATGACAGAGGGCGTGTATCATCCATGTCTCTGTGACTTTCAGCCAAAATGAGCATGCATTTCCTTTTCCCTCATCATGAATCAACTCAGGTCAGATGTGATGTCAGCCACGGATGGACAATGCCTGCATGGTACTTTGCTCATATTAAAATTTTACTCTTTTCATCACATGAACTGTGGCCGTTTTTTCTTCTTGGCTTAATGAAAGACACTTCTATGTCAGTTCTGACAAACATGCTAATAGAAGCTCACTGAAAATAGCACAGAGAATGACACTACAGATCACAGTCTGGTCTTTCGAGAAAATATCTGCCACTTTACTTTTGTGGCAAACGTACAAATTTAAGATTTTGCTACACATTATGTTGACATTTGTAAGGTGACTTGTGTGGAAGTGGAAGGTGATTTCCATCAGCCTGTTTTTATTGACATTTCAGATTTGTGCATAAAAACTCCTGAATGGGAACAGAAAAGAAGTGTTGAACTATCCCAGTATTGTATGAAGTAGTTTTTGCGCTCAAGGGAGAAGAAAAAGTTGGTGTAACAATAAAAGGTAAATGCGAATGAGTGCAGTTTCAGCAAGTAAAAAAGAATGTTCAGAAATCACATGACTAAAAAGTCTTCTGCATTTCGCTGTACTGGAAAAATAACAGAAATGGTGGATACAGCGGGTGAGAGGAGGTTTGTGTGGACTGATGATGAAATTACAACATCCCTCCACTTAGTGTAAAAAGCAATTATATCTAAAATAATGGAATGAGGCAGCAACAAAACACAACCAGCTATTATAGCTATGAACACCGATTGCCTCGCTTTATTTACGCCTCGTTATCGTTCCACCTCCAAAGATTTGCTTCACAGCAGCTGATGGAAACACAGATTAATGTGCGTTGTCTTTTACAGAATCTGTTAAAAAAAAACATGTGATACATTTTTAATGGAAACCCAGCTGTAGGGAGCAATTTCTGCAAAGCAACCGACCACAGTTTGAAAATGGGTGGAGATCTATTGTGGAAATCCTGATGTGTGTTGTAACACTGTGAAACTGCATGTTTTAACACTGCTGTGGGACATACTTGCGAGTTTTTATGGAGAGGATGAAAAACCATGATCTTTTCCTAGCCCTAACTAAAACTTTTTGTGTCTAAACTACATTTATAACCAGTTACCATCACCCGTCTTTAAAGTGCCAAAAAGCACCACATGCTGTTTAAAACACTACTTGTGGCATGCTGATGTAGACATTTATAGACATGTCAATAAATAACATGTTTTTGGTTTGGAAACCTGAGCCAACATGTATCCATTTGTGGAAACTGACAATGGTAACATATGACGCAGGAACGTAAAGACTGGGTTGAGATCTCTGGCATGAGTGAGTAAATGTAAGGCAACAACTGCACTTCTAACAAAGCTGTTACGATTAAATATTCAAACGCTCGTGTTAAGAGTTCAAATTACTGTTTCTGGCAAACAAAGAGGATGAGGAAAAACATCATCCAAAGCACAGGCGACAACTCAAATCGCACAACAATAGCGCCTCATGTCAGCGTGATGAAGGGGCAGGTCTGTGGTGGAATTAGATTTTAAGGGGCATTCATGAGAGCGAGTGGAGAGCCACTGGAGCTATCAAAAACAAACACACAGCTGCCAGACAGGAAACTATAAAAATCTGTCGACTTTATCGGGGTCGTAACTCAGACAGGTGCGGTTCGCGCCACACACATGTCACTGGTGCAGACAATAACTTCTTAATGCAGTCGAGCAGAGAGGCAGGGATGTCTCACACAGTGATAGTATATGACGTTAAGACAAACTGTGAGTGACGGTGTGTTCATCAGTATCACACGAGAGAGCCTTGAAACAAGGACAGCAATGAGACAGGTTGAGACAAAACATGAATACACACACACAGTAGATATATAGCTCTCCTCCACACCTGCTGCTGATATCTCCTCAGTGATGAGATTTCACACGATCATTAATATCAACAAGCTCAGTGTTGATCCCATCATTTATGTGGATGTGGTTTTCTTATTTTCGTTCGCAGTGAATTTACAGTTTTCAAACCAAAATTGCTATTTGTAACTACGCAATTCAACTCAGTTGAATATGTTGGTTCTATTTTCTACACCAATGAAACGACACAGAGAGCACTCTACAGTATTTTTTCATTTTCAACACAGCAACGCAGTGTTTCCAAAGGTGTGGGCCACATAAGTCACAAACAAATCAGAAAAATAGACCACACAATTTGCAGTTTTGTCAATAAGCCTCAAATGATCGTAAATTTTTAGGATTTATTTATTCATTAAAAGTTGCTTCGCAAATCCATACATTCCTTCGCATGGATTGGGACATTTTATAGATCATTTATGGAGTGCTTTGTGTTGAACCCTAAACTAACTGTGTTTCCACAGAGTGGAACGGTGCAGTTTGGTCAAGTACGGTCGTGCAACTTAAGAAATGTACACATTTTACAGTGTAGATATTTAGAGGCCTTATCGAAATTCAAAAGGTTATTATCTACCTTGTTTTATGAAATAAATAATATAATCTCATGTTTTCATGGGATGCTGAAGACAATGAGAAAATATAATGGGCTGCAACATTCTAAAGTCTGGGAATATATGGCCATATATGCTTAACCCCTTTTTGTATAATATTGACCAGTATTAAAATGACACCCTGGGTTGCATGAAACACTAATAATTATTATGTGTCCATGTGAAAAGCTGCCGTGGTTTTAGGTGCAGGTGTATACTTTACACGAGTACGACAGAGCCTCAGTAAAGTGGCGCATGTGCGTACGCATGTGCCGTCTCCTACTGTGTAATTCTATTGTTTAGGGCAGTCACTTTGTATGACAGCTGTCTAACGGGACATTCACCCCATCGCACAATAGAGGGGTGGGGACACACAAACACACTATCATTACCATCTCAGCAAACGGAGACACACTCTTGAACGCTGCATTTAACCGCTTAAGGGTCTGAGAGCTGCAGCCGGTCGGAGAGTTCAAAGATGTCAGCAGCAGAAAAAAGACGCTCGACCAGGTGAGAGGGTCGTTATAGTGAGGTGAACTTTGACACGATCCTAAAAATTAAGTAAAGTGTCATTGTTAGGGCTGTGCCATATCATTTTGTTTACAATAATACCAGGAAACCAGCTCGCAGGACAGAGAAATTATATATATGTATATCCTTTATATAAACAGGTCAGAAAAGTCTCATTGAGATTAAAATCCCTTTTAAAGTGACCTGGCCAAGATGACAGCATCAGTACATTTGAAAGTTTTATCTTAAGAACGGACAATACAGAAAACAACCACCACAACACAAGCAAACGGGTCACTCTCCCGTCTTTAGTTTAGTTTGTGTTACTTTGGTGAATTTGAACAAAGGATTGACCACACAAAATAACACAATTGGGCTTACTAATGGAGGCCAAAAACTCCCATGTTCCTGCAAGCTAAAATTATTGCTTTTCTCTATGGGCTTTGTTGTGAGCAGTTTATAATGGCATCAAAACTTAAGTTCTCTTTTGGAAAAGGCTAATGGCATTGGCAAATGTAGGGGTCGGGTCATACTGTACTGCTCACATAATCTCAAGCAAATTTCCATAGTTACCATTTTCTTCAGTGTCCGTTTGGACCAAAACAAAAAGGTATGCCACCTACTGGACTGGACAGTGATTTGTTACTTAGCACCTGCATGGGGTCAGTTAGCAGCACAATGCTGCTAACTGACCCCATATTTGCTATGTCTCAATCCTAAAAGTAGCCCCAATGCTACTTCCTAGTAAAATAAAGGTTTATTCTTGTCATTCTGATATGCAAAACCTATGAAATAACCATTCAGCCACCTACAGCACGAGGCACCGAACACATTGCCACCTGAAGGGGAGTTGGGAATTATCGTAGTCAGGGCAATGAATAGTTGTGCTGTTCCTGCTGGAGTTGTGCGGCACACCAGCTATCCTCAGGCAAATTACTCAAACATAACCTTTGACATTGGCCTGCTCTGTCTCAGCAGCTCTGTTCCAACCCGCCGTTGATCCTGGGACAGTTATGGGCATGAGTGTGTGACTACAGGCATTGTTTGGGCCCTGTGAGTTTCCACGCTGTCGGCCATCTTGCACTCACAGACTGTGCGTTTTAAGTAGACACCGAGGGCCACTTGGCTGATATATATGTCGCACACTGCTCTTATCTTATATCTTCCTCACTAGCATAGATTATATGTTTCCTCTTTGGTATTGCTGCAAAAGTATCTGTAAACACTGAGCCTTACATATTGTAAATAAGTTAACATCATTTCCGGCCACATATAAAAATGACACATTTCTCAGGGGAAAATACTCCCATTTGGCCAGATGATAACAATTAAGTCAGAGAAGAATCCAGCGAGCAAACAGTTCAACAGTTAAAGCAAATGATACTTTTGACTTAACAGCTTTTACGGCTCTTAGGAGAGCCTGTGTGCGGACAATGCCTTCACTGGCTAATTACAGTCTGTGTTATTGCATACTGATTATGGTGGAGAAAACTATGCACACATGAACCCAAAGAATGCAGAAACTCCTCCGACAGAGAGGAAAAGTAGGAAGGACAAGAGCTATTTTTTCCTGTCGCCTCAATCTCATCAGCTCAGCGAACAGCAGTAATGGATCGAGAGGCTGCTCGAGAAGAAAGTTATGGCTTCCTTAATGTACTGCTGAAATACAGAGAACACATGAGGCTGAGGAAAAAATAAAGATTCTGATACAGACAAGATGCCGAGCTGTGACATTTAATGGGTGTGAAGTTAATTAACAGTCCCTAATGAATGTTTCTATTTATGTTTACCAGCACTTCATTCCTGAAGGACTTTCAAAATCAGGATCAGGCCTAAATAAAGAAGCACCTAAAGGCTGTAATGTATAGATGCAACAGCACAGCTTGATGCTTAATAAGGCAACACTATGTTCCAACCCCCGAGACACTCTGTTTGAGGAAGTGCTGCGAATCGCTCCGAATCGCTCCGAAGCACCTCCGAATTACATGATCCAAAACTGAACAGGAAACACATTAGCTTGAGAAATGTTTTCATAACCTTTCCCTTGATGTATACCTTACCACAGTTGTATCACTGTGGTCTTCAGAGAGTTTCTTGAACTTCATGGTTTGGTTGTAGTTAAACTCTGAGACTTTACTTATACAGGTGCATGTCTTTCTAAACACAGATGGACTCCAGTCAGGTTCTAGACAGATCTTCACGATAGTTAGAGCAAAGGGGAAGAGCCTGAACACTGAAAAACTTTCCACAATAGCAATTGTGACATGAAATATTTAGTAAGAACAGGTGTTACTGATCACATGAATAACATTTCTGTTCTATTTAGGTACCGGTCCTCACTTAATGTGATGAGCAACACCTGTGTTTTAACTTCTTGCATACACACAGAGAAATTTGGGGGATAATTTATGTACCAAAAAGTAAATGGTCTGTATTTATTAAGCATTTTTCTGGTCTTGATGACATCTCAAAGCTGCTTTACACAATTAACTCATTCGCTCAGACCTCTTTCACACCCATTCACACGCCGTCGGGAATCAAACCTACAACTTTGAAGTTAAGACAACCCACTCTACCTGACTTGTCCGTATAATAAAGGAATAAGAAATGTTGAAAAGTGTAAGAGATTATCTTTTCGGTCATCTTTTTCATTATAACAATCCTACATTTCTGCATGTTGCTGTTGTTTAATTACCACAGCCATTGTCTGATGATGCTCTGCAGTTAAGAGATTTCAGTCATCTGGGATTATTCACCATCTGCTACTAAAAGTTTAATTTAAGTGCGTTTCAGGCAAAATGCAGAAAACCTCGCCTCATCACTTCATGGCTGCACTTCACATCTGCTATCACAACATTAATCCAGCCCTGGATTGGTTGATTTAAATAGGAGGTTAGTATTTACTTCTGTTGATGTTAACAAAAAGAGAGCATGCGTTGCTATATGACATGCTTTCCTTTGAAATATATTTCTGTAAATTATGCCGATATTAGAAAGGAGATGCACATGGAGAAGAAGACAAGTAGCAAAGGTCAGAATCAAAGTTTCACTCTAATGCGTAACTAAGTGACCTATAACTTCCGATGACGAGTCGTCACACAAACCAAAGGTCTTGTTTTGGTGTGGAACACGTGTGCCGATGCATTGGCTTTCTCTCAACTCCAACTGTATTGACCATTAACTTTAACTGTAGGTAACAGCAGGGACTTGCACACATTACAATTGTGTTACCTGACACGCACAGTGCTCTCGTGTAAGAGGGTATTACGGAGTCACAGAAAGTGAGGTGAAGAGGATCAGCTAATGGCCACAGAGACAGATACAGTCGCAAGCCAGCTGCTGCGTTAACTGCCCTCGCTGCTCAAGTGGAGTTCAAATATTTGAACTTCCCCTGAGCAGCAACATCACAACTGACAGCATCACAGCACAAAAATAAGCCATTATTAGAATGAGCAGAGGGAGAGTGACCAGGCAGCCACGGCCCAGTATATGGAGGGAGGTTGAGCTCTGGTACTGTCAGGTGAGAGGTGCAACTTTTTGCACAATGAGATTGTGGAAAAACTGACCAGAGTTGCACACATGAACACAAACTGAAGGCGGTGACGCCCTGGAGAGCTTAAATAAATTGCACTATATCTGTGCCTTACTGAGGTTTAAGGTTTAAATAATTAGCAAAGTTTTATTTATTGATTGATTTTCTTTTACTGATGAAAAATAATTTTAGAAAACACCACAAGAAGAATCTATGAAAGCAGTGTCTGCATGAAGTCTTTTGTGGATGTGAAGGAGCTTTGACTAAAGCTGGAGAGAACTAACCTGATGACAAATCATGAGGGTTTTCTTAGATATGGAATGCGACTGAATGAATAAACAAGTGTCCAGGTGGTTTTTCATTTAGAGTGCGTCTGTGTGCAGTGTAAAAACACGAAACTATGAAGTTATGGACACTAATTGCAGCTTACAGAAGCCAACAGCCCTAAAATGTGTGTCATGGCCCCTTTATCAGAGCTGACAGTGGCCAGCAGCTCAACGTGGAAGTGTTGCTTTCAGCTGCACATACAGATTTATAGATACAGGTTTTTTTTGATGTGTGGTTGTATGAGGTACCGATTGTAGTGAGCTGACCTCTCAAACTCACTCAGGGACACGAGGAAAAACTGATTTTAGCCACATCTCATTCTCTTTTGCTTATCTGTTATACCTGCCAACACAAAGGAAATACGTCATTGGTCAGCAGCTACTTTTAAAGGCGACAATGCTGCATATACAGAAACCAATTCAAACTGGGAGGACATGAACTAGGACACAATTAAAAACATTTAAAAATGTGTGACTAAAATATATCTGCTGTCTTCTTAACCAATTCACCATCAAATGGAAACTAACGTGGTGAAAGACGGAAGAAAGAACATAACTTCATGTCTACACCATTTTGTTGTGGTTATAATTTAAGAGATTAATAATATGTGTGAGTGTGTCAGCACTGTGGCAAATACACAAAACAGTACGACAACAGCCTAAGTCATGCAAATAAAACAAGAACATTTCTTAATGTTACCAGTTTTGCTTTGCCTTAATTAAACCGAGTGAAAACCTTGAAGTTTGACACACTTCACCACAGCTCCAGTGAGAAACTGTGGACCTCCCAGATAGTGGAAGAACACACACTCACACATCACAGACACTGGGAAACCCCTCTTAATCCATCTCACTTTAGCCTGAACAGACAAAAAATTGAAAGCACAAAGGAACCGCAATCTTGGACTCTCATTTTCAAAGTATTGGTTTGTCTTTGTCAGCATTACCATGACAGATCTCATCATTTAAAATATTGAGCAGCAGTATGTTTGAAAAGCTATCATACAATTAATTTATCAAACATAGTTAATCATGGTGATGCAATGAACAGCTGTGGTGCTTCACTGCAAGTGAATTGGTTCTGAATAGGGAGTGAAAACTTGACTATGGTTGTGAATCTCTGGCTAAATCCACTCTTCTGTTTTTATATAAAAAAATACATTACTTCTGCTGGTTCAGTTTTCATTTGAAAACACTGGGTGTGTGTTTTAGGCCTGATCCAAATGGAGACAGAACTTTACCTACACAATATTTTTCTTTTTTGCTGTTAAAATGTTGCCACAGACATACAACAAAAATGGAGACTTTGAGCATTAAGTTTGAAGTCATCATGTTTCACATTAGAAATGCCCAGCGTACCTGAACGATGGGGAGGCAGATTACTTCTGAAAAGAAGCAAAAGCACTCGTCCAGATTGTTTTCATCTGAAAATGCTCATTTGAAATGAAAACAGAGTAGCATGAATGTAGCCTCTGTGTGTTGACCTTGTAATTGGCAGGCAACCTGTGCAGCCTCAATGTCAGCTGGGATTGACTCCAGCTCACACCACTACCCTCACACTTATCCGGTGATAAGTTCTTACGATTAATGATTTTCAAGAGCAAGAAACCTACAATTTACCTAATAAACTTTATATTTTCCCCTTTTTGCTCTTGGTGAAGAAAGTAAAGCCAAACATTCTCAGAAAAACAAGCTAAGCAGTATGTGATGGAGCTCAGTGGCAGCTAATCCTGTAACCAGTGTTCTGAAAATACACTTCTTACTGTCATGCTATTCTCTTACCTCCCAGCACTCACATACAACACTCTCTCTAGAACCCATGCTTAATATCCTACTCCTCACAAAAGTGGTCTTTTTATCTAAGAAGTCAGAGCTACTGCAGCCTGAGGAGGATATTAAAGGCCAAGCTCTTGGAGGAAGGGCAGTGGGCAGGAAGACTCTTAGAGAGCAGACCATCCATCCATCCACACACGCAGCTAGTATTTACAGCAGCTTCAAAACATTTTCACATTTCCCATACCTCATGGAGTTAATTGTCAAACTGACTTTCTGCCTCTCAGTTTTCAATCGATAACCCATCAAGAGAAAACATGTTTTTGTTTTTTTCATAATCTACAAATGTGTTAAATGTATTTACAAAAGTATTCAGAGTCTTACTTCAGTGCTTTGTAGAAGTGTCTTACGCAGAAGCTACAGCTTTGATCCCTCTTGTATTAGGTTTTTAAAAAGCCTGGACCTCAAGTGTCTGAACTTGAGGTAGAATTATTGTCACACCATATTTTTGTCTTCCCCGTATGTCATTATCACCTCAGCCTCAAGTCTGAAACCAGTTCTCCTCAAAGCGTCTCTGAATTTGGCTGCACTCATCCTTTCCTCATGTTTTCCCCAGACTCTCCGTCCCATCATCATTCACACTAAACAGATGATGAGCAGTGCCTGATCTACAAGACACAAATGCCTTCTACTCAAAATCTGCTTTCGGACATGCATTGCTAGATGTGGATCGGTTATATTCAGTCTGTCAGGTTCTGTGATACATTCGCTCAATCTGCGTGGATTTAAAGCGCGCAGTGCACTCTTAAAAACTGAAACCGACACTGGTGCCATTCATTATTTTTCAGAAGCTCTTCCAGTCGTCAACATGGCAGTGTGAGCAAACGGAGTCACGTGACCTCTGACCTCTGTTGAGGTCACTGTGCTAACCTGAACACTTACAATATGTTCTACAAACAGTTCTCAATGACCTATACCTCACCATAATTTCATCAGTTAGCTCTACAGAGAGATTCTTGAACGTCACAGTATGGCTGTTGTCCTGACATCACGCTGTGTGAACTGTGGTTGCATAAACAGAGGTGTGTGTCTTAGTTTTCCACAGGTAGAATCCAGTCAGGCCCTGGACAGATCTCAAGGATATTTTAAGCAAACAGGATGCAGCTGAACACAGTGCGAGTCACAGTTAAAACTCTAATTACTGTAGTAAAGAAGACGTTTTGAGTTTCGGCGTTGTGTGCAAGAATAGAATGCAAACCGATTGTTGGATTTTCATTCATTCATTCATTAATGTACAAGACAAAGTATGCAGGAAGTAAAGGGAAAATCTGAATATGTACTTCACATGGCGACATATAAAGGTTTCCTTTTGTGTCTGTTTGTCGGGAAAGGAGCAGAGGGTAAATGTTAGTTTGACTGTTGCGTTTGTGTGTGTAAAACACACCGCACAGCACAAAGAGTCTCTTTGTGGTCTCATGCGGCTAATTCTCCTTTTTTTCCACTGCTGGCTTAATAAAAATTAGGGTGTGTGTTGCTTACGGAGCTGGGCTTGTTGCACACCATTCAGAGGTGAGACAGAAGCTGTACAATACTTTTGAGAAGCATATTGTCCTCTGAAGATGGCGAACATGAATGCGGCCAGCCATTCCACTGTTTTGACAAAACCATGAAACCATAAAGAGCCCAGGGCCTGGGAGTCAGATGAAAGTCAGATAACAGGATCATACACAGCCTGAAGACCAAGAAATAATAATCAAAAAAAACATCAGGCACACATACACAACTGTTGTTCTAATAGAAGAACTCATTATTTCTAAACAAATTGGTTAAGAAACAATAACTGTCACTGCAGATTAGCATCCAAAACCAAATGTTTTCCACAAAGCTGAACAAACAAATGATACGATCTGTCCATTATCATCAAACTTAAAATAACTAGTGATGCAGCTCAGACATCAGTTGTTGTTGTATACTTCCTTCTTTCTTAACTGTCACTTTGTTCATAGATGAGTACACAGTACACTGATTGCAGTTTTCTTTTTTTTTCTTTTTTGACCATGCAGAGACCGAAACCCACAAAGGTCACATAGGGATTAAATATGAACACATTCCTGTCGACTGCCCCAGCTGACCAGCTCTCTTCACCAGACAATGTTAAATGCCAGAGATTCCTCTTGGAGGTGAGCATGGTCCTGCTGGACCAGCTGCTGCTGCTCCTTTAGCCCAGCGTCAGTGCTTTGTGCTGGTGGAAACAAACCACACCCAACAGCCTCCTGTGGAGCTCAGGAGGAGGGAGGTTTCATGGGCTTCTTAAAATGCAAATGTAGTCAACAATTCTAAATATGAATAACAGATGATAGAGTGAGTGTGTGTGTGTGTGTACATGTTTGTCTCTGAAAGCAGTTCTAGTATCAGAGTAATGGCTTATAATATATATATATAAAAAATGTGTGTGTTAAGTATTGTGTGCACACGTAAGGCGTAACCTGCCACACAGTTTGATGCAAAACACCAACAACATACCTTTTTACTGTAAAATAGCTTGAGAAGTGTGACAGCAAGTAAGTAATTGCTAACATTAAACGTGCACTGCCCCAGTGGACCACCCTGAAGGTGGACTTGCCATTGTGGTTTGTGCCACCCTTGGCGAGTGCTCCTATTTACGGCCTCTGCTGGCTGCAGCAAAGCATGTGGTCTGAAAGAGGTGACCCATAGAGGAGTGTCATGGAAAGAAAATGTTTAAAAAAATAAAAAAATAAAAAAAATAAAATAAAAAAAAGTAATATACAGATAAGAGTACCATGCATTCTTGTCTTAATTCAGACATGAAGAGAATAAGAATGTTATTTACATCTCTCAGTGTGTGCATAATGGAGAGAATTTCTCTCACCATCCTGTTTAACAAGCCACAGGCTTACAATGAGGTGCTGAAGAACATGACTGTCAGTCTGAATACTGGGCTTTTGAGGTAACACCCACCCTTCAAACCACATATGCTTGTCATTTCATCACACATTCAGAGGGATGTTGTTCTCACTGATCTTCCCTCTTTCTTTCCTACCCCCAGTCTGACTCTTGCTGCATCCACATGACTACATTTTGTTTTCAAACATCTTCTATGGTTACACCTGCAGTCCACACTATCCTCAGGTTTTTAAGACCCTAAAATAGAGATTTTCTGGAACACTACTGGTTGTTTTAGTTGTTTCCATGCACAGTTGTGTCAAGATACAGCTGAAGCAAAACAGTGGCGATATGCTCCCATTCAGCTTAATAGTAGGCGTTGAGTCCTATCATGTCAAAAACTGTGACAACTTAAGCTTACGGGTAAGTGTTAGTATGTCAAGCCAGTGTCTTTCTATCATCCATTAACTTAAAAAAATATTTAAGTCTTTAAGCTGACAAGACATAAAATGTTTTTAGCACTTCCATTATTTCCAAGTCAAAGTTGGGTGGTGGTAGTTTATGCATAGAGCTCACAGACCAGCTTGAGTCCAACTCAACATATTAATGTATAGCAATTTAACTCTGCATTATCTGTGTCCTTGTGACCCACTGAAAATTCATCATGTTGCTCCATTATGGATTAGACTAAGGCACATGAACATTTAAGAGGACTAAACATTGAGAAACATGGCTTCCATTAGTTAAAATGTAACTCTCACAACAATGCACATTGTTCAAATGACAGACTTGATGCACCTGCAGGCAAAACAACCATCATGTACTCCTTCAATATATATATATATATACACAAAGTATACATGTAAGTATAAACAGCACACAGTATATGGTCAAACATACAGTGAGGCATCATGTCAACATGTGAAAAACTACCAAGAGATGCAAAAACTACTGCACATGCTCAAATGTAGGCCAATAGTTATTGATGTTTGGATGTCCATTTTATTTTCCCAAGAAAAATGGTAGTGTCTGTTACACCTGTGTCAAGAACTGTCTCATCTGTCCTCAATAAGAGCCTGATCCTCCTGACCCTAAAACTTCACAGGAGAAGGCCACACTGACGAACTCGAGGCTAAAGCTACACCACATAACAAAACAAAAATATCTGCATTCCACCAGGGATGGGCTTGTCTTTCCACCGACTGACATCAACAGCCAACATTATGCATCATATTCATGCATATAAAATATATTATATCAATGTGTAAAAGACCAAAAAAAGCCATTAATAACATGTTTTATTGCAGCACCAAAAGGCGGAGGAAAAAATGTCATGACTGCTCCTAAATTATGGGCTGTCACGCCGGTGCAATCCTGTGTCATAATCAGTAGACCTAATTTGGTCTACTGAGAAGCCCAAAATGACGACTGATGATGATTCATCTGTATTTAAAATTGCAGCGGTCAGACTGCATGATATCAGCCCAGTAAGAGCTCATAGGTCACCAGGAATGAAAATATAAATTTTGGGCAAAACAGTGGAATGGCACCATCAGTAAGCACAGTGCTTTTCCTATAACAATTGGACTAAAGCAAAGTCATACGTGTGTGTCGCCACTCGCCAGACAGCTCAGGTTTTTGAACCTGCGCTCGTTAGGTGTCCACCAGAGTGAAGTACAGTGATCCTGACTGGGTGAGATGCCGTCTTTATTTAGCGCTCGTGTCATGTCCCCCACCCCCGTCCTAAACTTAAGCGCAACCTCGTTCGCACTGCACGCACACACACACGCGCTTGGACGCGCACAGCCACTCGAGAGAACGAGCCGGTGACGCGCGCATGTGAGAGCGCAGAGAGCCTGGACAGCAGGATCACCTTTTCGTGCACAGCTTCTTTAACCTCCATGGTCGTGTTTGTGACACTTCGACTTTTTTTACTATAAATTTTTTTGTCGAGGTGCGCACGTGTCGATTGTCGATCGATTTGTTGACAAAAAAGTCCCATCCCTAGCTCAGACCTAATATTATTGAATTATTAGCTACTACTGCTGACCCCTGATGGAAGCTCATTGAGCCACCATTATCCCTCTGAAAACTCCCCTCTTCTTTAGCCAGGTAACTTCAGCCCCACCATGAGGAGACATGAAGTAGCCACCTGGCAAATGAATCTGGCAGGGATTGTTTACTTTAGAGCACCGCAATTTGCTAATTAAAATATCGATATTTGCGCTGGTGCATTGATTATCGCAGGACAACGATATATATCACCGAATCAATTTTTTTTTGGACCCACCCCTATAGTAGGGTGCACGCCATGTGTGGAGGACTGCATGGAGGTGCCTTACAGGAGTACACACACACAAAAAAAAAGAGTGAAATGTGTCATTTTAAAGCCTCTCAGTGACAAACAGCATCCCATCCAGCTGTCCCTCTGACGTGTGTGTCAGCAGCTTTGAGGCCTGTGTGTGTACTGGTTCAGCATTGTTGATAATGGGATCAGTGAGATCACACAGCATCAGGTACACAGCTGTCCTGACACTGATAAGCTGGGTGAGGGGGTGAGGTGCCATTGTTTGTGTGTCACGACCTCGGACACTCATGCACCTCCCACTCAGTGTTGTGACAGGCCTCCTCCCCCCCTCCCAGGCCCAGCAGGTAAACCCACAGCTCTCCCTCTGCCTCACAGAGAGAAATCCATTATGTGGTGGTCTCATTAGACCTCAGACTGGAGGGGGGTCCATTGGTGAACGTCACCCCTACACCTGCGTGTAATGACAGTTCCAGGCAATTCCCACTGTGACCAATCCAGACCCACTCAGAATAAAAAGGGAGGATAAATTTCTCTGTGAGCGCATGTTTGGGGGTGGAGTTTGATTAGGAGCTAGAGGAGGTCACAGGCTTGATTTATGACTCGTCCAAACAGTCAGAGTCAGATGAAATCAGTGGTTCCTCTCTACATCCTTGTCCTCCTCCCCCTGTGGGAGGAAAAGAGAAGCTGGGAAAAAAACCAGGAGGTTTGGGTGTGTGTTGTAGCTGCCTGTTTACTTTTGTTTTGTGCTTCCCCGATGGTTGAAACTAAGAATTTCTATAAATAACAAAACAACTGTAGCAGATATAAGATGACTCGATCAAAGACACCGTCTTTCTCTCGAATCAGACTATGGCCTCCTTGTACTTTGTGCATGTGCGGTTCTGGCCCACAAATACACAGACAGACACAACCACAACAAAATTACAGACAATCAACAAAATCATCTGTTTGTTCTAGGGCCTGTCCACACTATAAAATAGTATAGGTGAATCTGTACAGAAAATTACGGCATTTTCTCATAACACCCTTGCGTTTTCGTGTAGACAACGAATATGCTATTTCCGTCTTAGAAAGCAGTTAAGGTTATAACTAGGGATGGGAATTTCACAAATTTTTAGAGTCGATTGTCGAGGTCAACGTGTCTAATTATTATTTTTTTTTTTCATCAGCAGCAACAGCAGCAATGCAGGGGTGTAAACTATTCTACACTGTACTACTTCATTTTAGGCTCAAAAACATGGCTGTAATTTGGTGTAGCAGTTACAGCGCCACTTACAGGCCTGGCATATGTACAACAGTCGCTTTGGGGTTTTTTGAAACAATGCCGTGTCTATGGGAAACTTTTACAAAACAACATTCCATTTCCGTGTGGCTTAAGTCGACAGGAACAGTGTCTGCCTGCTCTCTCTAGGTGACAGTACATTTCACAGTCCACTGCTGTGATTAGCCTCGTTTATTTGTGATATGGCTTCATTAAGGAGGGCAACAGACAACTGTTGTGTGCCGAGTACCATCAACAGTTTTGTGTTTGAAATTTACAATGACTGTCCTTTGGATATTAAGGGAAAGTCCATAAAGTACAAGTGGCAGTCCAAACGAAAGGACTTCAAGGCACTATGATATGGAAAATAAAAATCCTCATCCTTGTATCACTACATTTATTATGACAGTCATGATCAGGACACATGTTACAGAAAAACAGAGGCATAGGTGCCTTATTATCACTAATCTAGTGATTACATAATATAGCTAATTGCCCGTTTAAAAACAGTTTTGCTTTGGTCTTAAACTGTTCAGATGTCCATTATTTTTCTCCATCAGAGTTCTTCTGGCTCAGACGCCTTTCTTTTGCACTGCCACTTATACTTTATGGATTCTGCCTTCAGAGGACAGTCATTACTGTGATTTTGAATAGACCATTCTCTTCATTGTTTATAGAATAACAATTCCTTTGTGTCAAGTCACAGTTTTTTCACGAAAACCTCATTCTGGTGGTCATGGGGAAAATCATCGCTATGACTATAAGGGAAGACAAAGATGGTGTTGTTTGTTTCTCACCGTTACACTGTTGTGCGTTCAGTTTTCAGATATTAATAGACATCAGTTTTCAAAGTAGGACCATTAGACGATCCAAATGCAGGGGAATTCAAAGAGGAGGAGGAACAACAACACAAGACACACCACAGAGAAGATTTTCTACAGTTGTCATTATTCCACTGCAAGTTATATTCAGTCAGAATCAAGACTTGCAAATATACGACTATGTCCAAACCTTTATTATGCAGTGGACGAAGCCTCTGTAGCACATTCATGCTGCATATACATTATGCAATAAAGCTACTAAATAAAAACATGTCATCATATCCAAAATGAATGAGTCAAGTCTACAAATAAAACATATCCTGATGGCAGAATGAGTGCATTTAACACAGGAGTGTCTCAAAATCTGCAAGACTTAATTAGAAGAAGAGCAGTTGTTTCTCACAGCAGTTTTTTTTTTATGTTGATGTGGTTCAGTCCCACACCAAGAAGAAAAAACAATGTTTATCTCTTCTTTGTCTGAAATACTCAAGAGGAAAGAAAATGTTTGGATTGTCTGTTTAAAGCTCCACAACTCCCCAAGCCATTATCTTAACCCATCGCGTGTGTGTGCGTGTAGTCATGGGATTCATATTGAAGGATTGACAGCGTATTTCCAGTCTCTCCCACTCAATGTTATCAGTAAATGCATGTCATTACTCTGCTCTGTGCCGTCGTCCACAGACAGCAGCAGCAGGAGCTCTATGTTTCACCATGACTGATTGCACATAAATGTTGTCACCAGTGTACCACTAGATATAAAATCACACATGGCAGAGTGAGTTCATGGCGAGCGTTAACTCCTATACATTTTCCTATTACTTGGGAAAAGGCAGTGTTTTACAGCTGCATTAGCTGCGGCTGTAGCTTCGTATGTTTAATGGCGTTTAGGGCATGTGTCACCGTGGGTCCACAATAAATGTTTGTCAGTCGGTCTGCTAATGGTTGCTAAACTGAATGAATAAATAAACAACATTTAAGCCAAAAATACTACAACTACAGAAGTGCAGAAGTCAGTGTTTCCCATGGACCTAAAGGTTTGCAATGGAGTCAATCAGTGTGTTTACATGCATGTTAAAAGTCAGACTAACTTGAAATCATACAGCACGTTTGTCTGTGATGTAAAAGGTCAACAGGAAAGTGACCCAATAACACAAGCTTATAAAAGAGATACAGCGGCACCTATGAAGGTCAGTCGAGCTCCAGTCGCAGCTTGTGCGTGCAAACTTGGTCAAAGTTACTATTGAGAGAATGATTAAATTATGGCTGGACAATAATAAAACAATAGGTCATCATACATCGTGATGTTTATGGATCGCAAAGCACACTTTGAGATATGACATAATTGTTTTTGTGGGTAAGCTCAGGTTACAGTTTAGTAGATACTGAAATAGAATCTAGCCAGGATACAAACCAAACAAATGTAGCTCGGACATATTAAGCAAGGAAAGAGTTGTGCTGTCACTCACTGCCTAACTAAAATGCCTCCCAGGTGAGTACACGGCACTGGATTCAACTGGAGACGATGGACCCCCATTATCCCAAGGGACATTAAATATGTCTTTGTGTTGCTGTAAAATGACCTGCTGCAAAGATGCTGTCATAATTACCTCAGGGGTCATGAGGGGGGAAAAGTCAATGGTTGAAGACATATTTTCACTTTGAACGTAACTATTGTTTTGTATCAATTTTGGCAAAAATACAAAGTTTTTAAGAATCGTATTTGACTTGGATATTTTCTTAGACACCACTACGAGTTTCAAGTGTGAGTTTGGGAAATAGTGGACAAGATGATTTATTGGTTGGATTGATTTTATCTGCTGTGATGCCATGTGCCTAGAGACTCTCTTGGCAATTTATTGCCAGATAGTTCCTGGGAACCAAAAACGACACCATCATGTCAAAGCTGTGACAACTGTTATTTTCAACCACACTGCCAACGGCGACTGATCCAATTTATTTATTCACCAGTGTGTATTTTTACTGGCATGTGGCAGATTCTAATTCTGGATCCTAGTGCGGCGTCATGCATGCTCTCCATATCTAAAACTAGTAAAGATTTTATTGTCATTGCATCGTTAACAAAGCAACAAAATGTCTTGGTTCACGTAAAAAGGAACCGTTACCATTCACTCGTCCCAAAGATGCACACTCGCATATAAAATAAATTGATCTAAATAAATAATATAAAAGGTAAACAGCAGATGAGGGATACAAAGTGTATTTGGTTTCAACCGGCTGCTGGTCCTCTTTTCTTTGGATCTGTAGACTTTGAAAGAGTCAGGTAACAGATGCACAAGCTGGTGGTGAACTAGAGACCAGTAATTACACACTCTCACACACACACAGACAGACACACACTTGTATAATATCATGTTAGCTCAAACGCACAGTCACACTACACCCCACTGTTTCAATTCCCAAGCGTCTTCGTTAAGTCTTCTGGCACAGCAGTGAGTCTGCTACTCTGCAATTACAATCAAAACTCTGCCACTACTGAAGCCACTCGCACAGCTTCCTCCAGGCCATGAGCACAAACCCTCCAACGGGTCGCCCTGTTCTCTTGTGACTTTCAGAAAAACTGCACATTGTAAGCAAAGTCATTAAGGAGCTTTAGCACCCCACTTCAGTGCGAGGGGCAACACACACACACACAAACACACACCCGCGTTTAATTGCCTCTCCCAAATCCCAGCCTTGTCTGGGACATTCAAGTTGTTAAGGAACATGTTTGATAGTTTCATTTGAAGTCTAGTGTAGCAGTGTGAGGGTCCAATGAGATTTAAAATGTCAATCTATCAAATGCAGAAGTTACAGTAGCGTGTCCTCTAACTAAATTAGACCTAGTTGGCACCGGGCCATAATGGAGGCGGGGCTTAACTCTGGCACCCTGCTCGCCTGAAGAAGGATTTATACCGCGGGTTGCCTGTGACCACCATTTTCTATTACTCTCCAAAACTAACAATCTGACATTCACATCCACTTAACACTGTAATCAGTGGTGTGGAGATTAGAGCCAGATGTAATGTACAACCAAATACAATGGCATAATAGAAATAAAATACTATACACTAGACAATACTGTCCCTTACATCTGTGTGTGTGTGTGTGTGTGTGTGTGTGTGTGTGCCCACATGCGACCACGAGTGTGTGTTAGTCCATTGAGCATTTCAGTGGGGGATGGGTGAAAAACGGATGTATTGTCCGTCCATTCCCTGGGGTATGTGGCACCGTGTGCGTGTCTCTCTCTCTCTCGGGACTAGCACACTTTATTATTGATCGGCCTCTTGTGTGTTAAACTGTATGTCTGGGTCTCATTAGACCTCCACAACTAATATGTCCATTGTCTCTTTAGACCCATTTTCTTTTCATCTCATCACTCGGTCCCCTCAGCCTCTGCGCCATCCTTCTATCAATCCATCCATCCATCCACACCCCACCACCCCCTACTCTGTCTGCCCTCTCCTCTCCTCTACTTCAGCTTCATGTCTCTCCCTGTCATTGCTTTTTGTCATTTGGTATATTAATTCAGTCTGTCTTGGATGATGGAGGGGGGAAGGACAGAGGCAGAGGACGGCTGGTGAAATGAGACGTTGGAGAGGTTAGGCTACAGGACAAGTTGTACTCGGATCAGTCATTCAGGGAACCTCTTGCTTTTAATCAAATGCAAAACACTATAGTGGAATAAACATTCAAATACAGAGATTTAATTCAATTCAATTCAAACATTATTTTAATGGGCTATTGGTGACAATAATTAACTGGTATTACCTTTAAGTATATATATTTAATTATATAATGACAGCATAGATGCAGTATAACAAGGGGAGCATTTAAGAGAGATAATGAAAAATGTTATTACTAGAGAGAATCACCTAACCAAATGAAGAGTCCCAGAGGGAAACGTGGAAACTTGCGGCTCTCACTCACATTCATGTTCATGTGAGGGTAGCGGTGTATATCACTCTTTACAGCCTGTGCTTAGTGAAGCATTTATATGACATTGAGAGTTTACACATTGCATCTGATTTATTTTTTGCAATATATTAGCCTGAGATTTCAAGGATCAGGCAAATACCAATACTGAGAATCAGGTGGGCATTCAAAAGTAATGTTTTTTTATAAGAATTAGCACACATTGTATTAATTTACATTGATGAAACAAAACATTTGCTTTTATAGCAGTAGCAAAATATTCTTCCATGAGACAAAAACTTCATTAAACCCTGGAAAAATCCAAGACTACCTCTTTTTTTTCCTACAATAAAGAGATAAGCTGACTGGAACGACGCTAAAACCTCAGCAACAAACAAGCAAATAATCAAAACCACAGCACGACAACATCCTCTCACATTTGATTAACAAAAGGTAGAGCAATGCACACCACAGTTCACATGAGAACACCTAAATTGGGCACTGCATCCAAAATGCATGCTACTTTTGAACTGCCAAAGCTCATCTAATACAAATGTTTCAGTATGTTCCTTTCAAAGACAGAGAAACACATGTATGACCCACTTTCATCACTTTTTCACAGCCTTCCTCTGCAGGATTTCAACATCAAAAGCTGTGCTCCACCCACTGAAAGCACTCATCCCCACCTCAATATCCTTAAGGTCTGGAGCGTCTTGGAGAAGGTGGAGGTCGTTAGTGGGAGGGAGTGAGGGAATGAGGAGCATTGAACTAAAAGGGGAAAGAAAAAGCTTCAGGCTTCTGAAAAGCCAGAGCTGGTGAGTGAATGTCACAGAAATGGTCAAGCAGTAATTTGGATTCAGCACACAGCTCTGTTTGTCTGGGAAGCTCAAGATGAATGTAGGTGACTTTAAATTTAAAAAGAAAGGACACAATCAGTGAAATGAGTGAACAGACTCCACTATGTATTCCTCAGAGGGCCTGGCTCAAGTCATGTGAAGAACACAACAAGTTCATGCTCATGCAGTCTAAAAAGAAAAAATAGACAAGAAGACGACTAAATGACGTGATTTCATTACATTGTTCTGCGTGCTGCAAGTGTAATCTGCTTTGCTCTTAGAAAGTCACCTTGTCTCGTGTGGAGATAAGTGAGGATGATTGCACATGGCATGATATCACTTGTTAAATTCTTTCATGGACCATCAAACAACCAAAGCAAATGAGGAAACTGAATACTCTGGTAGGCCTGCTAACCTATCTCAAAATCAGTATTTGTACAGGTTCCAGCAGAGCAGAGTTACTACCAAGTACTGATTCAAGGCAAATCAAACAGTGTTAGTACATTTAAACAAATCTGCACAAGAGAGAAAGAGGTAATAGAGACAAATAGGCTCCCTTTACACCTGGCATTAGAGTGTGTTTTCTGTTATCAGCCAGCGATCGGATAGCACTTGCATTTACACCTTGTAAGATCCCATTGCTATCTGAGGTCTACTTTGGTCTGAGTGACAGAAATGTCCTCATCTATTCATGTGCATAACAATATGGTCTGCATTTTCTGATCAAAGATGAGCACAGCCCAAGAGTGTATTTAAAGAACTCAACCCGACCATGACAGGGCGTTCTAATTTAAAAAAGCCCAGCAACCCTCTGTTTTTTTGTTAACATGTCTATTACCACTTACTACTTTTTCTAGAATTATACATCACTGCCAATACTTACATGAAAATGACATAAAGATAGATGCACTCAGTTTGGCCCAGCCAACATGACCGAACCATGATTAGACTTAAATCTGTGACCTTTAAGACACAAGGTAAGTGCATGCTCCAGGTAAGTCGACATTAAAATATAATATGGGAACATATGGGAAGATATTAATAGAAGACCACAGGTCACTGGGTGGCAGTAGTGCAAACCAATCAAAACCACAGACTAAAATGATCACCCAGTACACTTTTCAGAAATTGACATTTAATTTGACAATTTCTGACTGCCAGTATTTGCGAAATGCAAACCTGGCCAGGACAAAAACCTGAGGACACAAGTGAGACCTCAACCTCTTCAGGTAATTCTTTAACTAATTGAAGTGTATTGTTGTTGAAGAACTAGCAGGCTTAGATTTTTTTTACTCAGTGAGGTGCTTTAGATAACTACTACTGACACTGCTCTCACAAATGGCTCATGGTTTGTCATCAGGAACATTTAGTCCCAGGGAACAAATGGTCCGAAAGTGATTTAGAGTCATCTGGGGAATGGATTTATGATTAGCAGTCGTTTAGTGAGATGACCACTTCCTTCTAGCGTGCACAGACACACACCAAGTGACAATGGATGTGTTCCCTAACAGGATTAAACTTGTTTCAGTGTCAATTAAACACATCATTACATCCCTTGTGTGCACCTCTGTAGGTTCATAGGATATTTTTCCATTCATTTTCCAATTGTTTCCGATTAACATTATGACTAACATTTATTCTAGACTAACATAAAGTTAAGGTTGGCATCTTGGTCATAATGACGCCGAGCGTCTTTGATTTTAGAGACAGAATCTTGTCATGTTGACCAACCTCAGGTTGCGTCAGTCACTTCCATCACATTTTGTTTTGCTGCTGCTATCATTTTGAGACCAGGCTCAGTTACAGCTTCAATCGACTACCAACTGCTCACTGACTCTGGGCCTTGCCTATTGCAGCTTTAAAAGTGGGAACTGGTCTGGGTATGCATCACTGCTTTGCCATGTAGCAAGAGTTTTAACAGTAGAGCTTGCCTTAATTTTGCCACACCCGGTCTCCCACTGAGCTGAACATGTAGACATTTCCAGTGGGAGGTTGAAAAACAGCATAAGAACACCAGCAGCCAGCAGAACCATACACACTGTATGGTAATTATCTTCATGTTCTTGATGCTGAATTAAAAAAGACCTTACATTCCATTCGAAGCGCAGATGGAGTTTTTACTCATTGCGTCAGACACGGTACACATTTGTTGGCAGCAGTTTAACATCAGTCTGAGAAGAAAGTTCCACAGCTCACCGGGCTGCCAGGAACTGTCTCAGACTTCACAATAGATCACAACTATAAACGGGTTTGGTTTTGTTTTTTAAACCCTTCACACAAGAATACACATATTGATGGCAGAGCAGCGCCTCTTACAAATCTTACCAAATATCTGACCTGTTCATTTGTTAACCCACACATAACATTTATTGTATATCTGTCCATAGGCAAATTGTGAGTTGTAAATTTGAGCTATATACAGTAATGTGTAAGAAAAAGTCTTAGGCCACCATTAGATGCATTGTAAGAGCAATGCTTTTACGACCATACAGAATAATTAATGACTGTATTGAAACACATCCAGAAAATACAGCCCCATGTATGCACGTTAACAATAGCATGACCCTGGCTCTCTTAAATCTGGAGTAGAACCATAAGTTATTGATAAAACCTGTGTTTGTCCTGCTATTTCATGTCGAAAAATATCTGCCTTCATGAAGGTATATAGTGGCAGATTGATTCAAGACATTCTTGAGTGTGAGTTGTGCGAGTTAAACTCATTGACAGCTTGCTAAATTACAAGACAACATTTCAGTCAAATGAAGTCAGGGTGTGACAGAAAAACAAGAACGCTGATGGTGACTTTTGCACAGTATTGTAAATAAAATTGATTTGAATGACTAGGAATCGAATGCAACGTGCTAGACTCGAGAGGACAACAATTATGAATGCACGACTGACCTGAGAAAATCGATGCACCAGGAAATACAGACAGCTTGCCTGATCTTGTTTTTCCACATCAAGTTTTGGAAAACTGCAGAGTCTTCCAATGAAACCCATGACTTCAGCTAATCTTTTATCAAGTCATGGCTGATTAAGATGACTGACGGGGCAGAGGACAGGACAGGAGAGCCTTGGTGAATGACACAAACCAAATTTGCATTTAGCAAAACCTGTTAAATCAAATCTTTGTTGCACTCAATAGGCACGTTTTGGTCAGGAAGTTGTTTATTAGGCCCCTCTGAGTCATTCAGTGAGATGAGATGGTCACTGTCACAGCTTGCAGACTGTGTGCTGCTAAAGGAGCTTGGTGTTCTGAATTGCTGGGGTGGGCTAATGGGGAGGTGTGGTTCAAAAATGCAAAAAGAAACCACAGGAAGAAGGTGGGAGTGGTAGTTTTAAAAAATTAAACAGAGAAGAGGCTGCAAGGGCGTCTCCATGAAAAAGTGGTCTAAAAATGGATTTATGTTTAACCACAGGTTCTGCTATAGTCAATAAATTAGTATGACTTTTTAGAAAATGCCACCTTTCACTGTACTACAACTACTGCACCTCTATTTACAACAATTTACTTTTTTCTGACATCAAAGCCACCATTTTGGCCCTATATCGATACCGAGTATCATATCAACCCATCCCTAATAGGGGCACGACATGTGACTGCACATTGTTCAGTACTCCTGTTGTAAAGCTCAGAGAAGGACGATATGCTGTCAGTCTAAGTGACACTTCAGCAGTAACATGGTGTCTCAAATGACAGCCTTCAGCCTGAGCTTAAAGATGAGGTCTGGGTTATGTGCAGAAGCAGCTGACGGTCGGAAGCGTCCTTCGGCTTATTTGAAACAGCTGGCCGGCTGCGCAGCCCACAGAGAGAGGTTATGAGAAGACATAAACTGTTCACCCACCAACACCATCCGCCTGTATCAACCACAATGGCTTCCTGATCTCCCCCTCTTTGGCTTTATCTCGAGCCAGGTCCTCCACGCTACCCCAGCATGGGAATAAATAGTCCTGGCTCCAATTTCACAATGTAATCAAAACACTAGGCTTTGTTGGAGTGCCAAGAGGACAGGAGCCTGGCAGAGGAGTGGGACAGAGAGGAGAATCAAGGAAGGGAAACCAGGCGTTAGTTTATATAACCAAGTTCAGCTGGAGGAAAAACAAAATAATCCTTGACAAAGGCAAAAACAGTACGAGCACGAAGGAGGAGGGCTGACTGAGGGAAAGGGAATATGAAAACAAACAGATAAAGGTCACAGTGGGGAGGCCTCAGTTTGCATGGACTGAGCTTCTGGTTTGGCGTGGGGAGGAGTAATTGGGAGCTGCTGCTGGCACTTTAAATAGCTACCGAGTGTGATGGGATGTGGTTTGGAGGAGGTGAGTGGACGTGACACAGCAGGAGGAGGAAACTCAAATCCCATAAGCCATTGTGAAGTATTATTTAGATAGATAAAAAAAAAAGGTTCCATCTGGCTCTTACGGTGTAAAATGCAACAGCCTAACAAATCCCATTTAAAACAATCACATGAGAATAAAAGTGAGTTATGGCTACCACTTCTGTGGCTATCACATTTCCAGGAAGCATTAGTGTATAAGCATTAGAGAAATTTAGTTTCCTACCTGTGGAAATCTACAGCACTTTTCTTGCCATTTCCAATCTTTTCATGTTCCCACGAGGATCTTTTCAAACCTAGAGGAAGACAAGCAGTTAGAAAATCCACAGAGCACATTTTTTTTATATAGCGATCTCTCCTAAAAGCCAAAAGCATGACAGAAAGATCAACACAAATGGTCTTTGAGGAACCATAATGTGGAAACAGATGCTAAGAGCAGGAGCCAGCGGCTGCTGAAAAATTATCCCCTACAAAGTGAGCTTAAGCCATTTGCAACGCTTGTCATGTTCTTTTTTTTATTCATGCTACGCAGGTGACGCTCTCCATTCTTCATACAAGGCAAGTATTGTTCTCTACGACCAGCAGAGACCTTGCTGAACACAGGGAGAGTTGCCAGAGAAGTTAAAAACCAGACCGACACGACATGAATCTCCCTGCAACGCTTTCATGACAACGTTCTCATCACAGTTTAGAGAGCAGTGAAAAGATGCAGGATCATAAATATTTTTAACTTGCTGAGAGGGGAAATCATAAGTAAAATGTGAGTGTGTGTGTATTATAATTACAGAAGACTTAGGGCCTGTCCACACGGAAACGGGTGTAGGTGAATACGCTTAGATTTTTTTTATTTATTCATTTATTTTTTTTAAATCATATTGGTGTTTTATCCACATGGAGTCAGCATTTTGGGAGACCAAAGCAGCAAAATCTCAAAATAATGCTTTTTTGTGTAAACAACGAATATACTACTTTGGCAAAATAATAATAATAATACTTAGACTCTCTCATGCACTGGCATTTACGTTCTCCATTTTCGTTGTTCTGCAGTGTAGCCAACTACTTTCAATGAGAAGTAACCAGATATCACTAGAACACGTGCTGTCCCCAGCAAGTTGAGACACTGGAGTAAAGACAAAAAAAGTGTTGAAGATTAACAGTGAAACCGAATCGTAAAATAAAGGGAGGTGAGAACAAAACCTATTTTCACTTGAATGCACAATACAAATCTTTTATTTCCCTTTCTTTCCACTGGCTTGTTTCTGCCCGTCTCCGATTCTGTGATTATATACATGGTAATGTGTACAGCGTCTTCCTCAAGGTTGTTGGTATAACAGCTGTACAGTGCCAGTTACAGGTCTGGCATATGTACTACAGCTTTTTCAGTCTGGTATTTTTTTATATTAAAACAAAAAATGACAGCTTTCACTGATCTTGTGCTTGCTCAGTGACTCGAGTCTCTCAGGCTTCATCCATACCCAGTTTAAAAACAGAATTTGAATTCAGACAAGCATTTCAACCCTGTATCACCTGCATCCATTTTAACACATTCATTGTAAATAGAAGGCTGAATCACTTGTCATAGCCGATAGCCTTAAAGAACCACACCAGAGATGAATGTGTGCAACTGCGTCATTATTTTTTCCAAAAGGTGTCCGTTTCTGCCCACAAGAACTAAAATGATACGCCAGACTTTTCACGTGAAAAAAGAAGCCAGCAGCATTTTCATAATTCTCCATTTTCAGGCCTCTAATATTATGGGTTTATGTGGACAGTAGGCATCTTACAAAACCACGATGCATCACCAGACTCAAACAACACTGTTGCATGAACACAACTTTGAAAAACAGATTAACTCAGAATCCCTTTCCACCTTAATTTCTAATCTTTCAATCCTGGTGTTCTAAAGCTGTAAAAGCCATACGATTCCCCTCCCATAGGACAACCAGATGGTGGTCATTGTTTAGGAATGCTGCCCTAACTTGGATGAAACCTTGTCAAACCTGGAGTTTTCCCCAATCAAGGCTTTAATGTTATAAAAAGTAAAAGATGGCGTTTTAAAGCACTCCAAACCTTTACCAGCTGATCCCGCAGCTCCTTACTCTATCTACCCTGCGGCCAGGATGTGTTGGGTCTTGTTCGGTGTGAAGATCCCCTCAAGTCTGAATGTTGCTGCAAAACACTCAATCACTCACATATTGTTCCATTCATCTTTGACCCAAATTATAAGGGTGACAAGTCTGAAGTTGGAGATGGAATTCTAGGCAAGAATGATTAGGCTGGCATTACTATTACTAGCATTTACTATACCAATTCAATTTACTAAAAATTTTTGTGGCTCAAAACAAACAACCAGTCAGAGCAATGATTGACAGACATGTTTTAACTGGATAAAACATGGAGTTGTTTGTTCCTTTCGAACAAATTTGAGGTTTTGTTTATTTAATGGCATCTCCATTGCAAATTGACCTCTTCACAAAGGTGGCAGCCATCTTGGGCCCAGTTCAGAGAGATCTAATCACAATTGGGCAGCTCTAAGTCCAGGCATGAGATGACCCAAGCACGCATTTGAAATCCAGATCACATTCTTTTCGCAGTGTGAACACAAATGTGCCCTGGACCACAACTTACAGAGACTTGTAACGGGGCATGTTTTGCCAAAACGAGTGAGTCACCAGCCCAAAAAAAAGAAAAAAGGCAGGCAGTCAAACAACCCCCCCCTCCAACAAACTCTATATGGAGGGACTACAGAACTTTCCCTAAAACTGTCCACTCCCCTCAAAACATAGGGATCTTTTGACAGTGCCGACTAGGATCTGACTCAACTCATATTAGGTCAGACTAACCTGTGAAAGAAAAATATCACTGCCATCAAACAGTGGAGGCAGGAAGGGACGTTTTCTATAAAACAGGAGACTCGTCCTTCAACACAACTAAAATGGTCACAAAAGGATTTTCTCGTGAGAGAACAGACTTCAAAAAGAGGCCATTTCCAGTCATTATAAACTCTTAAAATGAGTGCGAGCTTTCACCCTTGTGTATTTTGGTACACACGATGGCACCATAATGGCTTTCTTTATGTTCACTGGCTTCTTAATTTTGCCCATTCTGTGGAGCTGGTCGCGGACACATCAAAAAAGTTGGCTCTTCATAGGAGGAAATGAGGCAGCATCACCCAAACCAACAGTGCCACCATTCCTGAGGTTGTTAAGCTGTTGGGCTTGAAAATGCTATTGACAGTGTGCCTTTGGTCACGGCCGCTCTGTAATTAAATACCAGAAATTTCTGCTTTTTTCTCCATCTCTTTCTCTTTGGAACATACATGCAGGGTCTAAATACAACTCCTGCCCTGCCCTTTCAGGCACACAGGGCTGATGCCAACCTACTTTATATCTTAACCCACTGCTGGCCATTCCACCTCACAATGAACTAAAAAGTGATGCCATAAACAAGGCAGTAAATGTCAAACAGAAAGTGAGAGGACAGGCCAGAGAGAGGTAAATGTGTCGCTGAATCAATACGGCAGCATCCTTCTCAAAGCTTCTGTACAGCGGTGTAAAGATGCTGGACATCTCCTGCTTAGCCTTGATGACATGGAAGATGAGCAAGTGCTCGGCCATTAAATATGATTGTGTTCTTACACTGAATATGAAGAGCAGGATGTCGTCTCTGTGGCCAGTTCATTCATTATAAAGCTCATCTTCATAATCCGTTGACAACAACACATGGCACACAAAGCATGTGGGCCAATTTCCCCCAACTGCTATCAGCTGTGATTGATTTTTATTTCAGTCAGAGGGGACACACAGGGGTCATCAGCTACGCCTCATCTGCTGACTTTAATTACTGGCCCTTTTGTACATCTTAGGGAAATCCCTCCTTCATCCTCACTGCTGCATGCAGTCACTCCAGTTGTTAGTTTGTGTTAACCACATCACAAACATTTCTAAAGAGAGAAAACATCTACGTAAAATATATAACACCGAAAAATGAATGCTTATTACAATACCTCAATTATTTTCACGCAAGTTTACACACCTCAAGTCTAACTGTTCATTACAGCCCGTCATGTCTGTGGGTCATTTCTCTAGACCTTACGTATGGTATTGTTACAACTCATACCGAAGGGCACACATCAACCCAAACCATTGAAGTAATTGCCTGGTAGAGATGTCTTTGTCCTGATATGTGAAATGTGTCTTACCTCATTGCAAAAACACTCAGAAAAAGCTGTGAGGCTGCAGGTACTGGTAGAGAAAAGGGGAGACAGGGCAGGACCGTAATTAAAGCAGCTACAGTTCGTCTTTGTGTATGTCATTAAACTGTGACCAAATCTGTGAAAATATCTCTTCTCTTCATGTTTGTTTAACAAGTAATTTGATAACCAGTGTGTTCATGTTAATAGTCTGGACAAACACTGACAAACAGCGACATTTACGGACTTTGGTCCCCGCTAAAGCTTATTTGTGTGTGTGTGTGCATGCGTGAACATGCCCCGAGCAATTCAGAGCAGAGAATGTTGCCGACTTTTTCATGAACTGAAAGCTAATTTCTAAACAAATTGCAATTAAAAAAAAAATAATTCATCAGTCATATTTGGATGAATGTCTTATAGTAACACATATATGTGTGGATTGACATCAGTCAGCAGAGGTATTTTTCATTACATCCACCCCACTCTAATAACACTGATAGTCCTTTTTCACTGACATAGTGACTCAGGTTAATCTCACATTAGTGACCGAACTCACTGGGTCAATGCACGTCACCTGACCCATCACCCCTGCTCCAACTGGACAACAAGGTTCGCTGAGCAGGCATTACTATTGTAAATAAAGGACAGAGGGATTCCAAGAGGCTGTATTTGCAGCTTTCGTGATTTCATTTGATGTAGTGATACATTTTAGAAGAAGTTAAATTGCAGAATTGAGTCTCTCAACTGTGTTGATGATGAGGGATTATCCTGCAGCACCAGTTTCTGATTAATTATTCCAATGTGGGCTGAACAGAGGCCTATCTCCCGTTTGAAGAAGGCACCAGTGGAAACAGTCACACCCCTTCTGGCTCTAACCTCTGCTCCTGTCCTCACTGCCTCATGGTTTGTTCCTCTCCTCTGGCTCAGTAGGCTGGCGTGTTGCAGTCACGCCTGACAGGTACTTTCACACATCTGCAGAGCTCACAGCACAGCGGCCAGACAAATCCTCACCTGCAGGAACAGAGGCTCTGTTGCAGAAACAAAAGTCAAACTATGTAGAGCAAAGATCAACTGTGAACTTACTCTATTGCTCTGAGATGAAAGTCAATAACTAATCGGATATGTAGCAGTGGCCCAGGGGCAATTGAAAAGGATGCCTCCCAGTGCCATGACAAACCTATTTGATATACTGTAATTCAGTTCTACTAAATGACACCGTAAGACTTCCACAACTAAACAAAACTCATATTTAAAAAGGAGAAAAATCCCCCCACAGATCACTTATTGCATAGCTTAATGTGTATGATTTGGAAACAGTGAGCTATGCTGACAATAATCCACTTGAAGGCACATGGTTGTTAAATTTCCATTTCCTTTTAAGTATTGGAAGAATAACAAATCAATTAGATCGTGTGTTTCCACCACATTCAATCAGCAGCTGTAGCCACTCCAGAAGAGGTTCGACATTCACACGCCAAATCCTGATGAAAGCAAATTCAAAAAAAGTAGGGCAACATGCCAACAGAGCCACATCATCGCTAATTTCAACATAACACAATGTTTGTTCACATTGATGCATAGTTCAGAATTCTCCTCTTATTGCATCAACAGCGAATCAAACTAACTGACTCAAAGCTCAATGTTTCTTCATCTAATTGCATTTCAAGTTATAAAAAAAGTATAAATACCATATACTAATCAAATCTACTACATATACGTTTCTGTACAACGCTGCTGTATAACACATGGCAATGCAATGAAGCAGGACAATGGGTCATTGCTTCTTTATGATCAATAGGCAACAGAATGAACATTTGCAATCGATAAGTGCCTGAAAGGTCAGGGTCAGTGTGGTCTGGTGATGACCTCAGTACGGCACAGACTGCAGAAGTATTAAATAAAACATTGTTTTCATTGAATGATAATTCACTCACTGTGACAAATAAAAGGTGACGACTTTGGTTGTTAAGAAGACGCAACCACAAGCTCAGCGCCCGAGTGTGTCCTGTTACTGGATATGGATTTTTAATATGGAAGTCTCTTTTCTTTTCTTTCTTTTTTTACAGTGGTGCTATAACTCAGGAGGAGTCAGTGTCACAATTCACACACCTGTTTAAGGATGTTTATGTACACAAGTGTTACATCACCCATGACACCATTGTTTAAGATAGTTTCTTAGTGTAAAAAAAAAATAAAATAAAATACAGTGTCACTTGGCAAACAATGGAAAACAACGGCATATTTTCTGCTGAATTGCAGAGGTATAATAATTATTAATAGTATTGATTTTAGTTAGAGAGGAATTGACAAGGTTAAGTTGACTGAACTGCTCTACATTCTTATGTTTTGGTGTAAAAATTGAACAGTTCAATAAAATACGCCAGTTCAGTTGAATCTAAATAATGGCACTAACCAGTTCCAGCGCGCCTCGCTCGACTCTACATGGTTTGGTATGGTTTTTCATTAGTAAAGAACCTCCTCAACGTGGACAGTGTCATCATAGCACAGCTGCATGAAACTGCCTTTTATACACAACACACATGAACTGGTGACTTATAAAGCAGTTGTTTCTAGTATAATGAATCATTAGACTGAGTTAATTATAAAGATTTGTTCACAGAATCGTTCCATATGACTGACACAGTGACTGAACTGAAATACGGCGGAACGGGTTGGAGTGCAGTCGCTAAATACACCCAATTTTAGACATTTTCATGGTAAATGTTGGAGATTAACACACATCTTCTGGATTTGAAGTTCTTTTAACTGATCTACAGTTTTGCATTGTTCGGTTTCCTTCTCGTCTCAGACGTTGTGCTCATGACTACTCCAGTGCCGACAGTGACAATCAGTGGCCGTCGGTCTATCTATATAATATCGACTCAGCTCGCTTGGAACTTCATCAGAGCAGGCACTAAAAAAGTACCATGTTCTAGGTACTACCGCTAATGGAAAAGCAACACAAAAAGTGCAGAGTTGAGTCGTGCTGTAACTGGGTAAGTGGAAAAAAGTTGTTATTTACTTCTGGGGTCTGAATTTGTAAAAACTACATTGTTAGAAATGTTAAAAGGCACCAAATGAAGAAAACCAGACAATGTCCTAATAGTGGAAACATGAGCTATTCTCAAAAAAATGAAAGTTAGGGCACAGGATAAGTAACAATGAGTGTGGAACTACTCCAGTGGAAACAATGGCTAATGTGTTTCTATAAAACACAGCATCAATGTCAAAACAAGGAGTAAACTGAGCTATAAAACTTTTACAGCTCCCTTTACCGATCATCTGTCCCACTGAGTTACACACTTAACAGCCTTGTTTTTTTTTGTCTGCCCAGTGACAAACAAATGAGAGAGAGGAGATCTGTAAATGCACACACTTTGTTTATTCCAGCTAATAATGTAACGCGGGTGTTATTTTACTACAGCAGCCCCATGTGTAGCGAGAGTTTGCCTGTAAAAAAATCTTTTATTGCCAGATTTATACTACATGTCGGTGAGCAGTGTCAGAAGTCTGCAATAACCACAAGGAATGCAGATAAATACCAGACTGCATTGTAATAATCATTATTCAGTCGTTTCATTTTCTATTTTTATTTCTTCTGCTACTGAATCCTTGGCAAATCTTTCTAGCAGATAGCATTTCAATGCTTGGTTGACCTTACATTTCACAGTCAGAGAAACATCACTGAAGCAGAGCAGCAGCAAAGCTAAAAAAAACAGTAATGTGAATTTGAATAACATCTGCTTCAGTCTGAGTTCATGTGTTATCTATGTGTGCACTGATGGTCATTTTACACTGTACTTAATGTGTGTAAAAAGGGAAAGTAAGTAATGACTATGGCAACAGCTGTGTGTCATGCACAGGGTAAAACAATGCGAGTGCAGCTTACATGCCCTGCATCAGGCTGGGGTCAGCAATAAACATTTTCAAATCAGTTTGTACATACAATTATTGCAATAAAATGTAGATAATTAAAGATTGATTTTTTTTTTTTTGCTTCAGAGTGAAAGTTAATAAAATAGTAACTTCACACATTCACACATCTGAGGTCAAACATTCAGGTATATATACAAAATTGTGCATTTGCACAATGTACATAACACTGTATTGTTATATCCACATTTTTTATATTGCTATTGAAGAAAATTCTATGGCTGCAATTACCGATATTGTCTTATTGCGCAGCACTATGAACACATTTCTATTTCATTACTATATCATTATTTTATGACTATATAATTATGTTTAACTGTTGCATTTAGATGTCACACAGCAGCTCGCCAACCACTCTCACCGCAATGTTGTGTGAATGATGTAAAGTGGAAAGTAAGACTAATGACATCTTATGAAACCAGCGCCGTTTCACAGCATTTTTGATGGAGAAAATAAAGTTGTGGGCTGAATAAGATGGACTGGATACAAAGAGCAATATGTAACAGCCTTTCAATTTTGAGACAGTGGTGTGTAACAAACAATTAATCACTTCCTGTGCGCAGAGAGTCGGGTGGAGCTGATAGGCTTAATCCGCATTTGTGTGAACTCATCTGACCGACAATGGTTAGAATGTAACGGTAATTTGTTCATAGTTACATTGTCCGGTTTTAAATTCCTGTTAAATCGGCAAGGAAGTCACCAGTTAGATACATCTCTAATTTCAACAGAAGAAAAGCATGGATGACAATACAAAGACAAATGGCTCCCCAACTTTCTTTACCCCGGGCTATGTTATTCAACGCTAATATGATCACTGAAAGACACAAGGTCGAAACCAGACACCACACTGTCGAGCGGCTGACTGCATCCCCATATTCCGTCTAGTAAAATCCAACTGGAGTATTTTTTTATAGATTTTTTACAGAGTGAAGCAGCAGGATGGTGGGTAAAGAAACTGGACAAAGAAAATAAAAAACACCTTTTGCATATGTGCTCTCGTGGAACAACAGCATATGTCAGTGGTGAACTTCTGTTTGCATTACATGAGGTTGGAGGGTGGGGCGAACAACACACAAGCACAGTCACAACTCGACCCCCCTCTGTGGGCTCCATAGCCGTAGAAACAGAGGCCTGGTTCATTTGCAGCCAGATTAAAGCTACTGAGGTGGAGCGAGTGGAAAAGATTATTCCTGGTGACCAACCCCCCAAAAACTCTCCGTTAATAACAATGAAGCGTGTGTTATTTATGAAAGCTACCTTGAGGCACTCATTGCTACACAGAAGTCTAGTGTGTTGGAAGCGGACTGATTACATTACATCGCCACACTGACACACGTCCAGTGCTCTGAATGTGCATGCACCACATATTCCCCAAGTGTGAATTTAACGCACAGTGGGATTCTGCTTTTTCTCACTGGGATTATGGTTCACCAAATGAGGCACGGAACCAACATTTTAGAGTAAAATGTTTAAATCATGTCCATACGAATCCAAGTGAAACAGTGCAGGTCCATCAACTGTGAAACTCTGTGCAGTAGAAGCTCAGATCACCAGCAGGTTTATGCTGTTGGTTCTCCATCCTTTTAGATAAACCAATAGCATTACCTTTTAAGTTGTGTACGATTTCTTGGCTGCAACTAAACTCTTAACCAAAACCAGAGAAAGAAAACCTATTACACTTGGTCAGCAAAGATTAATCTGTAAATTAGTCGCAACTATTTTGATAATCAGTTTGAGTGAATTCTAGGATTTCAGCGTCTTAAATGTGCTAAGGATCAGTGTTTCATAGTCTGCAGATTAATCAATTATGCAAATAATTGTTAGATGCAGCCCTTTTCCCCACCACTGTTAGCATCAATTTTTTGGCTTTCTATAACACTGAGGATATATTCTTAAAAGAGCATAACCATGAACAGGGATTTTACAAATTAGCTGTTGCAAGAAATCCATTATGCAATACATCTCTCTACGTTTCAAGTCACTTTAAACCAACAGTGTTGTGTGCTTTGTTCGTTTAAAAAAAGGCAATTAATAAATAAAAACATACATAACCTCATGGTGCATTCACATTGAACACAATGCAAACCAATACATAGATAAGGGAAGACATGAATACCGTGTCAGTCACACTGAGAGACACCAAAAACATTCAAACTGTAAACTTTCTTTTTCACAATGTCTCAAAATCCAGACAACCTTGAGATTCTTCCCACATTCCAATGTGATATCAGAAATGGAGGAACGTTATGTGTAATGCATTTTGAACGAGTAAGTTGTGCTACCTGCTAAGATCTGAATAGATCCATGCGTCGCTTGATTCAACCAGGCGGACACATGTCACTATTAACGCACTTAAATGAGCAATAGGCCCAGTCAAGTATTTGCAGATTGTGTTTACTTGAAAAAAAAACGTGACACGATACGTTTTTTCATATAGAGCATGGCATAACCAATGGACTTTTGCGTTAACAGCTCACTCTTTTAACATTGTCTTGTGACGCATCCTGAACTGCATTGTACGAATGCATTAAGAAGCAACATACATTGTTGGTCAGACTTTGAAAAATCTGATTTAGGACAATCTCAGTCCACCTGAAATGTTTTTGGAAGTCTGGTTTTAGTCATACTGGCGCAACAATTAGTTTAGTTTGTTTTAATGTAGTGATTGCCGTGAAGAAACAGCAGCGTAAAGACGCCAATAAGAACGCAAGTGCACTTCCTCAGAGCCAGTGTTTAGTCATAAATGCCCTTGTTGTTAAAAAAAACAAAACAATAGACACTGGGTGAACGCTCTTTACTGTTTGGGATGGAGAATAATGCAGTGAAACAATGAAGTGAAAGCAATGACTCATGTGAACATGGATAGTGTTGTTCTTCTGCCAACACTACACTGTGAATCAGTTCGAACATCATGATGACTGCTTTAAGGCAAAAAAAGTTGTCTATTCTAGCTTTAACATATGCACAAAATTGTGTCTTTAATAAAATAGCTGCAGGCTCATGTGGGCGTTAACATTCACAGGGGTCGACGTAAGCAGTCAAAGATTCCTCCATTCATTGTAAAGTGAGTCTGAAACCTCAAACCCTGCTTTGAGAGTTTTGCATCAATGCAGGGATAATTATTCCCTGTGACCCCTGACCCCTATGGAGGCGTGAACCCACAGGAAGTGTCGTGGTAGGAAGATGCATTACGGGAAGCTCGTAAAAACACTGCTCTGCTAAAGCAACACGGCCACTGTTGGTAAAATGACAGTGACAGGACAGCAGTCTTACAGTAGCTGCTGCAGACATGCGATGATAGCAATAACAAGCGTTCCACTGACAATACAGATGATTCTGCAAGTCGTTTGTCTTTCAGAACACTCTATGACTGAATGTTCAAAACTGGAGTGTGCAACTTTTAAAAAAATGAATGCCTATTACATTCAAACCATTGCCAAACAAGTTCACACAATACTGATTAAGCCCATCAACTCCCCCAGAGTATGTCCGTGTGTCATGTGTCACCCAGTGACATTCCCAGACTGCACACAGGAAGTGATTTGTTTTCCATCGAGACAGATGGAGGCAACGTTGCGTTAATAAAGTCAGAAGGCTGCAAACAAAATGAAGTAAGACTAAAATTTATAGTACAAATTAGACATCTACGTCTGGATGTTAAAGACGGCTCTTGGGATGACTGCAGGACTAAATGGTGATAACTGTTTTTTATTTCAAATTGAGATTACCTGAACCTTTTAACGACCAATTTTGTTGATTTAATTACTTTTAAAAGAACACATGATCCTAGAGCTTGGGCTTTGCAAATTTATTACCAGAGCTTATTGCACCATTATTTTAAAGGGCACAGTGTCTTTCCAGGTAGAACAGTGATCTTCAGCTTGCATACCTCCAGCTAGGTAAGGTGGTTTCCAGGAAACATCACTCTGTACTTGTGGAGTCCACCAGCAGCTGGACAAGGTCTTGAACTTTTAACATGCCTAGCCAACATTTGTCTTAGTTTTCCATAGCAACCAATCCCTCCCCCTTTTCCCAGGACAGAAGGTCCCACACCCTAGGGTGTTACGAGGGGCGTTGGGAGGAGGGGTGAGTCGATTTAGGGAGAACTGTCCTGAGAAAAAGGGCGTTTCTGGGGAAACTGAGCACTTGCTGTTCTCCAAGAGCTTTCTTTGTTGACACTTAGCAACAGCATGCTGTCGGCATTTCAGAGCACTGCCCTTCACTTTTTTTATGCACGCCGTAGAAAGCCATGCACTTGCCCATGAAGTGACAGAAAAAGAAAAAAGCCGGCGCAGTGTCAGCAAAGCAGATGCTTCTTGTATTGTTTCCTTGTTAAGTCAAAATCCAAAGCCTGCTGCGTGACGTAATGTCGATGATATTACATTTCAAGAGCACGTCTGAAGCCATTCCTTTCACATCATGAGCAAGGATGAATGGCCACCTGTCTGACTGCAGCTATGCGTGGCAAAGTTAACATAACTGCTCGACTTTCAGGGTCTCTTCACAAAGTTTATTTTCAAAGTAAATGTTTGGATGCCAAAGCCTGGATGTTCAAGGATTTCTTCCAGATGGTGGACACTCCCTACACAGCCAAACCCACTCACCTGTCCTTCCTCTGACAAGGCACGTGGAGTCTGAAGTCAACACCAGCTGTTTTCCAACTGACAGACAGGGGAGGAGACACAATCCCCACCTCTCCCTGTCCTCTCCCCTTCCCCCACTCTCTCTATTTGAGGTACGCCTTCTTTCACGTCGCTATCCTCCACTATTTCCGCACAATCCCCCTTCTCTGATTAGCTGGTCTTTTCAGCCTCCCCTCCAACAAAAGAGACAAAGGAGGCAGGACCACTTTCCCCTCTTTTCCCCTTCACAGAGACAAACTAAAGAAGGGGGTGGGTGAATGGTGCAAGACCTACAGACCATTCCTTTCAAAGATGCATGGACCACGCACTGCAACAGAGCCTGCACCAAACCACACCAGCTTGGAACAGAGCTTGAACGTTGGTGCAAATAAATCTTAACTACTTTATAGTGTTTCTACATTGCATGCAAACACATTGAGATGCTTTGCATTGATGTAATTCGTGTTGGTGTCCATGCAGCTAATGTTGCTTGAGTCACAGAAATGCCAGCAGCCCCAAAAAATACCTTCAAACTTGCATTTAGCATCAATTTCAGAGCAGAGACTGAGCTCCAGGAAATCAACGTCAAAGCAGGTGGACAGCAGAGGAAAATAAGGGACACTCTGGCAATGGCTACATGTGGTGATACATGTTTTTGTAAGTTCCTATGTTGGAAAGTGGCTGCTTGACAGCATGGCACAGAACCAGACTGGAAAACAGGCTGGATGTGAAACCACTGCCCACAAAACATCCTCCCCAAGGTCTAAAACTCCACCTAGTTCCCACAGCTTTACACTACATGAACACATCATTCACACGTACACACATTTCTCATCCATTTCGGATTGAGCTGCACATGTTTTGAATCTGTCAGTAATCTGTGGACTGCACAGTTATCATGACTGCATATCATCAGCACCAAATCCATCACAGTTACCTGTTCTTTTACTTCAGTTTAGTCCATGGTTGACACATAGCGTACGTTTTCCATAAGCTCTGGCTGTTGGTCGGATATAAAATAATATCCTGCCACCTATGTTCAAACGGTTTCATCTAAAACCATGTCATAATGATTTCTGACCATATGTCAAGTAAAATGGATGATGTATTACAGTCATTGGACATCTGGATGTTAAATTATCAAAGAGACACACTGAGTGAGCAATCAGCCTCGCCTGATCTAGAAACACTAGTTTTTAACATGAAACACATGTTTTACTGGATTTGATTATCGGGTGTTTTTTGTTTTTTAAAGTAAAAACCTCCTAAACCTCCTCCAAAACAATGCAATCACTGAAGAAACAATGACATATCAACTAAATGACATAGGGTCGTATGCAATGAAAACAGCAACTCCTCTGAATGTACAAGGTTACAAATGTCACATAAAAGGTTTCAAAATGTTAATGGAACGCTTGTGCTGCCATTTTTGTCTAATAACATTCATCTAGCACTGGAAATAAAAGAAGTCAAAAGAATACAGCATCAGACTAGACTCCAGTTTTGGATTACTGTGTGACCTTTATTTTCAAATCCTTGCTGCTGTTGCTGATAAGCCCGAATACAACCAACAGAGGAGCCCATCTCTCTGCTGTCAGGAGGTCACCATCATTTTTTCTCCAGTGCATGTGTGGAATGTGTGCAAGTTCATGTTCCCTCTGATCTTAGTCAGCAGACTCTTCTTGTGAAGTAAATGTGCCATTCTCGTGTCTTTTAACTATAACACATCCAAGCTTAAAATCTCAATTTCTCTTGTCTTAATTAATTGGACGCACGGACTGCAGCACGGAGCAAAATCCAGCGCAAGATTTTATCTAAAACATGGCAGAGATCAAACATCACACCAGTTTGCCACCAGTTAGCCCCTTAACACTGGCTGTTGACTGATAGAATTAAGATAGAAAACTGCAAAATTGAATCTAAATGTCTGTTAATTATTTACAAATGAAAACAGAGACTTGCACTACTTGACACATAGGTCATTTGCAGTCATTCTACCACATTTTCTTCTCTGCAGTTGTTTGTTTGTGCTGCTAACAAGACAATGGTGATGATCTAAAAATCTAAAAGAGATTGTTGTTACTGATAAGCAATACCAATAAGGAAAACATTAGCATTTTGAAACATTGCTGTTTTAGGGGTTCCAAAATGCCAGTCAGGCTTATCCAGTGCATTTTAAAATGAAAATGGATTTTTGTGGACAAACTTCAATGTCATTTTCTGTTTTTTGTACATCATTGTGTACATTTCAAATGCTGTACTTTTGTGTGTGTGTGTGTGTGCGTGCGTGCGTGCGTGTGTGTGTGGGCGCAACAGCTTTCAGTCTGCCTCGTCTACGTGTTCCGAGTTTGGAAAATCTTTCAGCAGGAGGAAGCAAACAAGTCTGGACCTGTTTTATTCATCTGGGTTTTCAACAGAGCATATTGAAGTTGGTAAGACAGTTTAAACTGACAGTGATATGGTAGACGTTAATATACAGAAGAGGATTTTTTTTTCAAGAGGCATCTTAACAAACATAGCTTGAACATCTAAAGCACATTGTGGTGAAGTCGGAGTCTGACCACTTCTATAAGAACTCATTCATCTCTATTGCCATGAACATGAATGAACTTTGATGTACTTTGCATATATTATACTTCTTTCTATACTGGTTTTACACTTCTTCTACGAGTATCCCGTGTGTTTGAGAACTGCAATGAATATCTTTTAGTCCCAGTGTTTGACCGTTTTTTTGTCTTTGGGACACGTCAAGGAAAATCTTCAGCTACGACAGAGAGTCTGATTGTTTGAACTGATGTGACAGATTTACTGGAGCTTTGGACCTTTGGATTTTGTAGAACTATTATAAAAAGACTAAACATTGATATCTAAAAGTTCAACCCTTTTCTTTGAAATGCAGGTGTAGATTTTAAAATGAGGGCAGAATTTCTGTTTTTAACAACAAAACATATGAAACATAAATCCCTTATGTAATGTCATTCTTCTAGATTTTCAATGAGCATCGGAGATAGATAGATAGATAGATAGATAGATAGATAGATAGATAGATAGATAGATAGATAGATAGATAGATAGATAGATAGATAGATAGATAGATAGATAGATAGATAGATAGATAGATAGATAGATAGATAGATAGATAGATAGATAGATAGATAGATATGCTGACTGTGGAGACGATACAAAGAATTCATGCCTTCAATTCAAGTATCTCATGAGAGCCAAAAACATTGGAAAATGCATGTTTGGGTGCATTCAGCACTTCTTCCGCCCTCCTTCCGCCCTCAACGACCCCAGGTGGAGGTCTCATCTTCTCATTAACAAAGCCCTTCTCATTCATGTCACACTATCTCACTGTCCGGGCCTCTTTCTCCGAGGGCCCTCTACAAACGGCTGTTTGGCTCCACAGAAAGATGGCAAGTGATACAGCAGTGTGGGCATGCATGAATGCAGGTGCAGGGGAAACACCAAGAAAGGAGAGCGGCAGACAGTGTTGAATTAAAAGCGATAAATTGTGGAGGAGGGGAAGGAGGAAATTGCTTCAGAAAAACAGCATGTCTGCAGAAAAAGAAAGAAAGAAAAACAGATCTGATCATGACTAATCGCGAAGAGCTGCTGGTTCTTTACCCCCCACCCCATCTGTAAATTACCATTTCAAAGGTTTCCCTAAAGAGTAAAAGATTCTGACTTAATTATCTCAACTTTTTCAGGCTTGAATAAAGGATGGCTCTATGTACGAGAATAAACATGAGTCTTAAGGACCTTAGAGACACTGCAACGCATTCATGGTCAAGGCCACAAGTTTAGCACTGCACATGGAAGCTGATGAGGTCGACACAGATTCAAAACTATAATTTAAAGCTGGCATGTATCATTTCCAGATATTTTTATAATTTTGTAATTCTGGCTCCGTTTGGTCTTTGTGGAAAAAAATGACGTGGCATTATTTT
The DNA here is from genome assembly GCF_963457635.1 of Microchirus variegatus. Lineage (NCBI taxonomy): Eukaryota > Metazoa > Chordata > Actinopteri > Pleuronectiformes > Soleidae > Microchirus > Microchirus variegatus. The sequence goes on from NC_139808.1 coordinate 14,963,923, forward strand.
ATTGAAATTGGGCTCTGACGGGCAATATTACTGGACCTGACCAAAGGCCATGTGTAGAACCTAGATTCACCTTTCCTGTTTCAGGGTTTTAAACACTGTCCTACTATTCTGTAAGACAAACTGTGGTAATTGTCATAAAGTATCTGTGGAATCTTTCAGAGACATTAATGAAAAGAGACAGACCACATGATTTATAAGAGCAGGGAATATATCTGTAAAATGTGTTGTTGCAGATACGCAAATTTAGGTTCCTGATGGATCTAACGGCCAGATTTCATACATCCACAAAAGCGGAGGATTAACAAGCTAATAAACAGGATACACATAAATCTATTTGTTCAAGTGCTGTGGTGGGAGGAGTCAAAGCCCATCAACAGAGGAGACGGCAGAGGTGAAGGCGGCATGTCTGCGGATAGAGCCATAAATAAGGGTGGCATTGAGAAACCTTGTGCCTATGTAGTCGAGCAGTGGTTCCCAAACTGGGGTTCGCAACGTGATGTAGAATCAAAAAAAAATATTTTGAAACTGGCAGTTAAATAGAACATATAGTCAAATTTTTCAGAGTGAAGGCAAAAGGGCCAACAAGTGCATCTCTGGGAACTCCTTCAAGACAAAACCTTTCAGGTCAAAGAATGCCAAGAGTGTGCAAAGCAGTAATCAAAGCAAAGGGTGGCTACTTTGAGGAGTCTAAGATATTAAGCATAGTTAAAGGGATTTCACACTTTTTTGTTGACTACATGTTCATTCATAGTTTTGATGCCTTCAGTGAGAAGCTACAATGTAAATAGTAATGAAAATAAAGAAAAAACATTAAAATGAGAAGGTGTGTCCCAACTTTTGACTGGTAGAGTATATGTGTTTTTTTTTGTTGTCCCAGAGTCAATTAAAAGTAACTTTGCTGTGGCTTTTTTCAGCATTCATTTCAATAAGTGCCAGGTTTTGTTATTCTGAAATAGCTAATAGGATGCATTACCATGCTGGCTGCGGCGTGGCAAGACTTTCCTAAGAGGGACTTTGGACATTTGGTTGCAAAACAGATATAGGCATGTTTTGCACAATTTCATTATCAGTCACACACAATGCACATAGAAGAGCAATACATTCCGATTAACATTCAATGTAAAGTGTTCACACACTCATGCATGTGTGTATTATGGTATGTCAACAATGTGTAGGTGTTTCTCAGTGAGTGCAGTTCAGATCGAGGAGGCAGAATGTGCTCGGGTAAATCGTCACCGTCGCATGTGCTCTCAATGACCTTAGACAAACACACCAGCTTCATTCATGAGGAAATAAAATAGCACACACACACAATAACGAGTGGCATGTCATGGAAATATGCAGCCAGCGCATCATGACGAGTTAATAATTCACACTCTTAACGAATACTTCACAAATACTTCACCACAGCTTAAAAGGAGGTTTCGACACAATCTATTTAACATTCTGCAGCGCTACATGTATCTTGGTCCTCATTTACATATCTGAATACTGAATAGGCTCCACAGTCTAATGAAATCCTCGGGGAATCCTGAAGTAGTGTTATAGCTATTCTTGTTAGCCAGGAGAATTGCATATGTAAAAATGTTTAAAATAACTGCACGGTCACAGAATATGTGATGCCATGGAGCACGGATAAGAAAAATACCCACTGCACTGCAGTGTGGCGTCCAGGCACTTTAAGATTCACTGTAGTACCCAGAGATGAGGCTATATTTAATGTCTGCTATCTAGAGGTGTCCCAAAGTGTAGTGGTGGCAGTTTGTAGCAGGAGGGGTATCAGATTCCACAGATTCCACGCTCATCTATTATCCCTCTGGTCGGGGTTTGCACCAGCAGTACATCATCACTTATCTTAGTGCATCTGCTGGCTCACAAAACCCCACATTAAACAGCTAAAGCACTTTGATGAGGTTACCGGCTTAATGCTTAGCGACATAATTAAATTGAGTATTTAATCTAACCGTGGAAGTGGAGTAGACCAAGGCCCCTGCTGGTCCCAGGCTGAGCATTCACATGTACGGCTTAGGGTGCCGTACCAAATAACTTTTTGGGACAATCACCGTCTTTAACAGACAAGGTAAAAGACAATGTCCAACTTGGCTTCACCCACTCTGCTCAATTATAAAATAGAAATAAAATGAAGGGCTGTTTTAACAGTAGTAGTGCTGAGCAATACTCAAATAATAATTACTATACAAACTAGAGATAAAGGCTGGAGTATACAAGTAATTTGTGCAGTGTCGTCCAACCCTGTCTAAGGGCGAGCACGTCTGCACTGTAATTAGCTCTCCATCATACAGAGAAGTACTCAAGTATCTGTCATGCACTGCACATTTTCACCCCTACATGTCTCCCCTTAAAGACAGTTGAGTGATGTGATCACACAAAGTGGCAGGATAAATTGCATACAAATTAAATGAAAAAGTGGACTTCCACTATTTTATAAAAGTGCCTCTTTTTTGGATTCATTACAAGTCCAATGCCAGACACATTACAAAATGATGGACCAACACAGTGCAACAGGTTTGTGCCCGTGACTGTATATCAGTGTGGTCACAGTGTTGTTTTATCCTAAACACGCCTTGTTTTAAACACGCCTTGTTTAGAATGTAACGGTTGATGCCGAGGACGATTTAATTAAAGTTAAGAATAATGCAGAGTACAGTGAATCCGTACTTCAGCGAGCAAACTCATACACTGAGCTAACATCAGTTAGTGGCACTGATGGAGCAAAAACACAGTTCTAAATGAAAATAAAAAGCATGAAGGAGAAGCTATTTACCATGAATGATTCACCTCAATTTAGAGTAAGGATGGACCTTCCAAGCAAAAATGCCATTCAAATTTTTTGCTGGGGATCTTCCACAGTTTTAGGGCGCATGCTGGTTCACTGCCCTGAACTACTAGAGCCATTGTTAATGTGCCAAGTAACACCTGTGCTTTTACTGCCAAAACATGTCAAAATGGCTGCCATGCAAGGGTCCCATGGGACCTTGGTTGGGACAGTGTAACAGCAGGACCTCCATAGCACTGTTCCACTCTCTACTCACTATTGTGCAGGCTCCAGGTTCCAAATGACAGAAGATGGCAGCTCCTGAGTCATTGGTCTTTGCCGACTCAGCAGTGTTCAGATAATTTACCAACACCACGGCTAATGATATAATACCACTACCAGCCAGTTGCAGTTTATCAAATGCGCAATCTGTCCTTGACATCTCCCCCACCTGTTCATTTCCAGACTGACAGCATAAATCTACCAGCCAACGCTCAGCAAGACAGATGGACTGTACTGTTGCTTTATTTCACATCCTCTCTTTGGTGGATGACACCAGTTGAATTAGTTGGCATTAAAGACATTTGTTTGTCGCAGAGGTGATGGTGGATGTTCACACATTCTCTGAAGACCCTCCAGCTGCTCTGCACACAAACCAAGAGCAGCCTACAGACAAGCCTTCACCTTCTGACCTTTGGCACCTCGACTACGACAGGGGTTTGTGAGTCGAATCTTGTTTATTGGAGAAGAACTTAAGCACCTCTACAGACACAAATCCTCTCCATTTAACAGTGCCTGCAAAGCTCTGGATACGCCTGTCGTCCACATTACCCCAGTTTTTTAGAGCCCATTTCAGAGACACTGTCGGCTCCGTTTGTCTGGTTCTTTGGTTGCAGAGAAATTAGCTGGTCCTAATAACCATCTTAATTTTACTTCTTTACAGAAGCTTTTTTTTTTTCTTTGACAGAAAGTCTTTTTTTCAATTACTAAAATTCACTGACTGTGGAAAGTTTTTTTTTCCCATTCCCGTCATGTCACAGCAGGTCAAGCCTTTAAAGGTCAAATTTGCACACCATAATGATGGCATTTATTTGCATGAACAAAGGTGAATTTAAGAGCCCAGACAGCTCTGCTTTCTGGGCCGTCTGACTTTATCGAGGCACAAGCTCATAAAAAGTCATTCACATGTCTAAGAATCCACTTGGACATTGGCATGATTTGACATCGACCAAAACTGCACCATCTTAAAATGTAAGGCTTGACTAATGTTGGCCCAATGAAAACTTCATGCTCATTTATATTTACATGACATTGGAAAAAATCTATATAATTAAATTAATGTTTTTATTATCACATTAACATACAACTGAAAATGTAACCTAATTTCTCAAAGTCAGATTGAGATGATGCTACATTCAATCACACCCAGAAATAAAAGGCTGCGTCATTTTTTTCTGACTTATGTGGAGACCGAGTTTATGCACAACCAACTTAAAGAAGGTAAGATTTATAAGTTCAAAGAGCCACGAGAAAAAGTTGTTAAGCCTGAAAATGCTTCACACCAGCAAGCTGACTAATTGAGCTGGAAAGCAAGGCTCGACTTAACCGTTACCGTTGTTCCCAAAGTACTTTTTTAGTTTTCATTTACATGGTGCAGACAATCAAGTGAGTGAATCCAAAATAAATGAGCAATCATCATCATCATGAGGAAGGGATATTCCATCTCATTTCCTGGCTTATACCAAGCCATCAATTACGTTTCGAGGCAATGGGAGCAGATGGCCTTGGCTGCAGAAGGCACTACACTGTGAGAGGGGGCCATCACCTCTGGTCCACACCCTCTCAGCCATATGAAATATTTAACAAGCCACTGTGTTAATAAAATAACAGGAGGACCTGTCTTTCACCTCTGACCTCAGGTGGCATCATTATCAGTCACTGTGTAAATATCTTTTCTGAAGACGCATCAGTCTATTAATCTGTATTGGACTGTTCCGATATTGATCTGCTTTTTATTTTCTTCTTTTGAATTGTGTTTGGATGCTTGTGTATCTCGACTAGTTTGACTTGGCTCTTTGCAACTTTGTTTTGAATAGTGCGATGCTAAAAAATTAAACATTGATATAGTTGATTTTAGGGCTGCAACTAACAGTTACTTTTCATATTGGATTAATCTGTCGACAATTTTCTCGATTAATCAAGTACTTAATTGGTCCGTAAAATGTCAGAAAATGTTGATCTGTGTTTCTCAAACCTGGAAATGATTATGTTTTGTCCACAAAGCAAAACTATTTTAATGATAATTTCTTTGTTACATGGAGCAAAGAAACCAAAAAAATATTCAGAAAAATCAGAAAACCTGCTTTAAGTTTTCAAAAACACTCAAACTGATTGATAAATTATCGAAATAGCTGACGATTCGTTTAGGAATCGATTAACATTCGGTTAATCGGTTCGTAAAATGTCAGAAAATGTTAATCGATGTTTCTCAAACCTGGATTATGTTGTTCTCATGTGTTGTTTTGTCCACAAACCAAAATGACTGAACAAAGTTTAATTATTCAAACAAAAACACTGGAGCTGATTAATTTAGTAATCGACTGGCACTCGGTTAATCGCTGCATCCCTGGTCGATTGTAGTCTTGATTTCTGTTTTATTGTCATGGCCTCTGTTCCTGATCTTGAATTCATTTATGGACACTATAGTTGAATCTGGGCTAAAAGACACCGACTTCACTATTTTGTTGACAAGAGTGTATATTGTTGTAGTAGTTGTATTGTTCCAGACAAAATTCTAATTATTTAAAAACACACTGGTGGGTAATGGAGCTGTGTTCATGGACAAAGTTAGCCAACTCCAGTGAAGTAAACCCATGTCAGTGAGTCAGTCAATGAGCTAACTTGGCGTTAGCTGCAGCGGCTAATATTAACCTGCGCTGCTTCAACTGTTGTTCAACAGCTTCTAATAAACCTAGCAGAGGTTTGAGGTTTGAATGAAAGAACAACTGGAGTGAAAGACACCAGTGTGTGAGAGGGCGAGGGTTAAAATAACACACACACACATACACGGGTGCTTGGAGAGAGAAGAAGTTGAGACTTGTGCTGCTGAATTTAGAGGGAAACAAGTGGGCAGACGTGGACGCAGCCCACGTTTATTAAAGTGGGATAAAAACAGACAGAAGCGGATTCAGTGGCACTCACCTTGCCCCGGTGTACACCTCTGCAGCCAGCCGCTCCTCTCAAACGCGTTCTCTCCTCCACGTTACAAACAAGTTGGCACTGGTCTCATTCAGCGCGTAACCATTTTAGTCCCCGTGTGTCCGCGGAGAGGAGGATAAACGTTATTCCCGAGGGTTAGAAGAAGAGCACACACTCCACTGTCCGAACTTGTGTATTCCCACTCAGGCAACACACAATAATGTCACGAGTTCACTCAACTAACGGCGTGAAAGTAAATGGATAAAAGTGAGAGAGGTTATTCCATACAGTGAAGTGGGGAGAAAAAAAAAAAGTACTGTTTAAACGGTGCTTCTCTCTGCAAGAGTGTCTCCCTCACATGCAGCCGGTGAGCGAGAAGTGGGTGCTGTTACTACGGGTGCTGTTACTACGACTGCTGCTGCTGCTGCTGCTGCTGGAAGTTGGTGCACTGGTGCGTTCAGCGTCCAGCTCTTCACGGGCGGAATATAAAGAGGCGTTCAAGTGCTCCTCGTATTTCCCACCACCACGTCTCACTTTTTACGGAAGCCCCGATTTTGTTGTGAAATGCACCCATTATTGACCTGAATGATGTTGATTTTACATCACCAAAAAATGACAATGTAGATGGGCCCAATACTGGTCAAAATCACTAGGATCAGATATCCATACAATCCAAAAAATCATGTATATCCATGTTTCACTATGCGCAGATTGTAGAAATGTAAATAAAAACCAGCAAAACCATTTTAGCAGTTTATTTCTTCTTTTTGGGAGAACAATATTTGTTACCCAGTTGGAGAATTATGTCTTTGAAATTACAGCTTCATAGTTAGGACACAAACCACAACACCATTTTCTTTCTTTTCCACCTTTCTTTGTTGTGTTCCACCAAAACACAATAATTTACCATTAGTTAACCTGAAAAAAATTGGGATGTCCTTTGCAAAAGCGTCTTGGCCAAAACAGACAAATATATTAATCTTTTTTAAAAAATTAAAGAATAATAATTAAATAGAATAGAATATCAAATATGCATCTTACATATACAGTCAGTTTCACCAGTATCAAAATAATTCAGAGTTTATTTTTAAACTTTTGGAGTGAGACAAGTGCTCTATGATTAAGCTTGTCAGGACAGAATTTTACAGCTTACAACACAAAAAGAAATCCTTCAAGCAAAGATTCTGACCATTTTAATGAAGACCGTGGAATCCCTCTGTAAGATGACCTTGTAGATACAAATATACCAGTGGATGCTGGTTGGATCTACATGAGGATACAAGAGGCCATAAAGATGTTTATGAGCAATGATCATGAATGATCAATAAATCACATAATCCCAACATTTGTCCTTTGGTTGTCTTCTTACCCTGACTGCACTCAAAACTTTGGATGCAATGTGGTCAATATGAGCAAAAAGCACCATACAAACGTCACGCCATGTGATTTTTTCCATGTAGCTGCAGCTATGGTCACAGTTTTGCTTTACATTTTGCTTCGACAGTCTATATAAACTAACACAGACTGTTAACTCGGCTTCACAAAAGCAGCTACTGAAATCACGTCATGGCAAGTCCAACATTTCCCACAGTGTTTAAAGCCAGCACCACTCCTGAGGAAAAGAATGGTGAATGGTGGACCCCTGGTGGCCAAGCATAGACATGTGCTGAATTCACAGTTAAAATAAGAGCAACAAGAAATATTTCACTGCCAAGTACTGTGTTGATGCCTAACAAACAATGTAACTAGAAGGTAACACTGGATTGAATTAAGCAAAACGATTAACAACATAAAGTAGATTGTTTTACATTTTACTTCATTTTATAAATCTACACTCACCAGCCTCTTTATGAGGCACACCTGTTCAAGTGCACGATAATGCAAATATTTCATAATTTAATTAAATGCCAGCATCTCGACACATTGAGGCATGTAGACATCATCAGGGCATCCTGTTTAGGTAATTTTCAGACTGTGTCAATGTGATAGAATGTGAAAAAACCACTTGGTACAAACAAGGTTTGCAGAAACAGAAGACCAGCCAAAGTGCCACCCCTGCCACTTTATTAAGTGTCCTGTGTACCTAATAAAGTGGCTTGTGAGACAACTACTTTGTAGTCGCAAAGCTCTACAGATTACACTGTATGCTGCAGCACCGCCAGCTCTAATGAATTGTGAAACAAGCGTCCACTGATGCAGCTGAAGCACTTCATGTTGCTCTTGGACTTCACGGACTTCACATGTCACATGCTTTGAGACACTGGCTGCATTTCAACAGAGGCCACACACAGACAACAACAAAGCCGCTGCACACAATGAGGTAGCCTCTCCCATGGAAGTGTATAAGCATTCAGTTGTGACACGAACGTTACTCGTTTGTTTTTCTGAATGAATGAGTTTATCATCAAATAAATCCTGTCAAAACCAAAAAAAATGTGTAGGAATTCTGAGATAATGAACCTATTATTTCAGGGGGGGAATTTTTTTTTTTCCAAAAGTGAATACATCATGCTTTCTGTGCTCTTCCTCAACTTTGCCCCCCTACTGTTAAAAGAGGACGAAAGATACAGAAGGGGAGGTTAAGGCTTTTTAATTCTCCCCCTCTTCTCTATTTCCTGTAGGACTGAAGCTAGATAAGATAAGAGTCACTTCAAAGATAATTCACCTCCGACCCTCAACACCTCAACCCCCATCCAGTTCAAAGACAAGGACACAGGGTCAGCACAATAATGCCTGTAATCGATCAAAAATTTAAATGTGTAAATAACATATTTAATTCTTCATTACATGTGTTCCCCAAATTTCACAAATGCCTCAATTGCAGTAATGATTTCAAGAAGAATCAGAGAATGATGAGTCTGTTCCTCCTCTGGACTCTGATGTTTACAGTCTCGCAACGAAATCAATAGGTTTGAAAAAGGCTCAATCAGGTCACAGGGCAGGGATTGTTTTTGGCTGTTCCACAACACCTACTGCTTATAGGTTGTTTCTGGTGCTGCAACACAGACAAAAACTGCCAACACAGCCAATGCTAGCTCTGACATGAGGTTAAAGGCACGTTTGCATTGGATAGCTTCCTGGAACATTCCTCCAGGAAGTAAAATTTCCTTGGTTGTGTGTGCCTGCACTGTGGTGAAAGACTCATGCAAGATAACTCAAATGAGTGAGATGATGTAGTTGAAAGAAAAAGTACTACAGCTTTTAGGACATTTTACATAACGGCGTCAGTGCGTAACATTTCCAAATGTTGTGATTATTCTGCTCACAAGTATGTTTGCAAAAATGTAGAATCACTTTAAAAGTAATTCATTTTTGTAGCCATAAAAAAGCCTCATACACTGTCTGTACCTACAGGGAAAAGGAACACAATGCACTTAACAGCTCCAATTGAAATGATTTTTATTGCCAGTGACTATGCCATTAAACATGTTCAACAGTAAAACCAATCAAGGTGACATACATTGTGGATTCTGTCGAGCAGAACAGGTCCTCAAATTATACAATCTTGGGTCCCACATTGAGTTCATTTCAAAAATAATACAGCAAAATAATACACAATTCCTTCATGCTGGGGCTGGAGGAACTCAAAGATACACAAGATATGAAACAAATCAAAATACTTAACAGAGTTTACTTTCAAATCACAACTGTGGCACTAAATAAACAACAGGTCTCTCCTGTCTGAAAACACACAGTGGCACAATAACATACTACATGAACATGTCCAGTTTCAGTTTTGATGATGTCGCATCTTACATCATAGCTGCAGCTACAGAAGTCTAATCCACAGAGTTCAGTACCAAGAAGACCACTTCACCTCCAGAGTTGTGCGGCAACCTAGAAATAAAACAGGAGGTGTTCATTTTCAAACTTTACAAATGCCAAAATACGCATTCAAAAAGATGTTGGACCACATGGCAGAGCAGTGACTGGTACTGTTGCCTCACAGGAAGAAGGTCACTGGTTTGAATCCTGGTTTGGTTTTATATTTGCTACAGGTGCCCCCAGTTTTCGCCCACAGTACAAAATGTGCAGAGGTTGATTGAACACTCTAAACCAGGGGTTCTCAAAGATTTGATACCTTAGGGCCAATTTAGGAACCCAACATTTGACTGAGGGCTGCCAAAGTAAAAAAATAAAACGAAAAAACCCCAGAAAGAAATCCCATTTGTAATAATGTAAATGACCCGATTGCAGTTCTACAGTTTACACTAATTGGTCTGTATCCAGTAATGTCCAATAAACATTTAACAAGCTTATTAGCTCCTGGATTAAAACTATCAAATGTATCAAAGAGAACCAATGCTCTAAACTGACTGAGAATGTGACAGTGAATGATGGTTAGTTTCTGTATGTGGTGAATGTTTCTTTGTTGGTGTTCTCACCTTTAGAATCGTCCTTCAAAGTCATCTCCTCATTTGTGCCCACGGCTGTGCAAACACTGTTTTCAGAACCATCCTTTGTTTCTGACTTCATCCAGAAATGAGAAAATGTGATTAGTATTATTTTTTAATTTGAGAGACCATGACAGAAAAATAGTGTTTACTCTCAAAGTAACATGAAAACAAACTATTATTACTCACCTCCAACTGGATCCATGACTTCAATACAACGTTCACACAGTCATCCTGCATGGTCACAGAACAGAAGAGATATAATTAATGTATTATTACATGTAAATCTTCCTATAGCTGTACTACAAAATCTTAGTCACCTCTGCATTGCGCCTCTTTTCTGACATCCACTTATAGGGAAGAATTTGAAAAGTTTTAATGCTGGATTTCATTCTGCAGTAGCCGAGTATGGCTGCGGTAAAGGTGATAATGGCGAAGATGAGGATGATGAGGATGCCGACGGTGTTGTTGATGCCGACAGTAACTGCTGATGATGCTGGGAGGAGAATGATGTCACAGTACTCTTCACTCACACGGTTTGCGGCTGTGCAGCGGTAGGTTCCTGAGTCAGTTGCTTGGAGGTCCTTTATATAAAGGTCACCTTGGATGCTGTCAAAATCAGTCCTGTTCTCAGGAAACAAACGATCTCCAGTGATTTTCTCCCAGTGGAACTGTATGGGGTGGTCACCTTGCAAGACGCTGCAATTCACCCTCAGTTTGTTGCCAAGCTTAACATCTCCATCTATCCCACATTCTGGCTTAGATATCTTCTCCATCACCTTCAGCTGCATTAACTTGCCTTTGGTTCCAGGAGCCTTTCTCACCTTACATTGATATGTCCCTGTGTCTGTTAACTTAACATCTCTTAAGGTTAATGATGCATCACCATCTTGGGGATGCAGAGAGGAAAAATGGAAGCCAGAGTGGTCATAGATTCTGTCACCAGCATACCACATGAGGAGCTTGTCTTCTGGCATGTCTGCGCGCTTCAAGAACCATTCGATCTCCAAATAACCAAGATCCTCAGGTGCAAGGGTGAACTCACATTGAAGGCTAACACTGTCTCCTTGAGCTACATAATAGCGAGACAACGAGCTGGTTATATCGAGTCCACAGGTGGATGTCAATATTGTCGACACGATGAAAACAGGCCAAAGCCATGGGATCCTTTTATGGCTCTTCGGAGAAGCTTCCATTCTGACCATTCTGCACTCTACAATAGTGGATGATGGTACAACTCTGTGAATAACTGCAACAAAAAGCTGTGTGAAAACTGAATAAGTTTGTTTTTCTTATTTAGTTGGCTGCTGCTTCCTCTTCTTCTTCTTAATACTAATGATTTCTCAAAGGCAGAACCCGTATTTGCTTTACCTTTGTAGATTAAAGGCAGGTGAAGGCTTTGATCTGTGATGGTGAGGAATTGAACGCCGCCCCACAGCCATATCAAGCTGTTCCACCAGGTGGCAGTAATGTAAAAGAGGTGAAAAGAGTACTGAATTATTCTACTCAAGAAAAAGTACTACTGCTTTTAGGACATTTTTATAAAGGCTTGAGTCAGTGTGTAACATTTCTAAATGTTTTATGATTATTCTGCCCACCAATGTTTGTAAAAGTATAGAATCACTTTTAAAGTAATTAAATTTTGTAGCCATAAAAAAAGCCTCATACACTGTCTGTACCTACAGGGAAAAGGAACACAATGCACTTAACATCTCCAATTGAAATGATTTTTATTGCCAGTGACTATGCCATTAAACATGTTCAACAGTAAAACCAATCAAGGTGACATACATTGTGGATTCTGTCGAGCAGAACAAGTCCTCAAATTATACAATCTTGGGTCCCACATTTGAGTTAATTTCAAAAATAATACAGCAAAATAATACACAATTCCTTCATGCTGGGGCTGGAGGAACTCAAAGATACACAAGATATGAAACAAATCAAAATACTTAACAGAGTTTACTTTCAAATCACAACTGTGGCACTAAATAAACAACAGGTCTCTCCTGTCTGAAAACACACAGTGGCACAATAACATACGACATGAACATGTCCAGTTTCAGTTTTGATGATGTCGCATCTTACATCATAGCTGCAGCTACAGAAGTCTAATCCACAGAGTTCAGTACCAAGAAGACCACTACACCTCCAGAGTTGTGCGGCAACCTAGAAATAAAACAGGAGGTGTTCATTTTCAAAAGGACTGAGCTCACTTTACAAATGCCAAAATACGCATTCAAAAAGGTGTTGGACCACATGGCAGAGCAGTGACTGGTACTGTTGCCTCACAGGAAGAAGGTCACTGGTTTGAATCCTGGTTTGGTTTTATATTTGCTACAGGTGCCCCCAGTTTTCTCCCACAGTACAAAATGTGCAGAGGTTGATTGAACACTCTAAACTGACTGAGAATGTGACAGTGAATGATGGTGAGTTTCTGTATGTGGTGAATGTTCCTTTGTTGGTGTTCTCACCTTTAGAATCGTCCTTCAAAGTCATCTCCTCATTTGTGCCCACAGTCGTGCAAACACTGTTTTCAGAACCATCCTTTGTTTCTGACTTCATCCAGAAATGAGAAAATGTGATTAGTATTATTTTTTAATTTGAGAGACCATGACAGAAAAATAGTGTTTACTCTAAAAGTAACATGAAAACAAACTATTATTACTCACCTCCAACTGGATCCATGACTTCAATACAACGTTCACACAGTCATCCTGGTCACAGAACAGAAGAGATATAATTAATGTATTATTACATGAAAATCTTCCTATAACTGTACTACAAAATCTTAGTCACCTCTGCATTGCGCCTCTTTTCTGACATCAACTTATAGGGAAGAATTTGAAAAGTTTTAATGCTGGATTTCATTCTGCAGTAGCCGAGTATGGCTGCGGTAAAGGTGATAATGGCGAAGATGAGGATGATGAGGATGCCGACGGTGTTGTTGATGCCGACAGTAACTGCTGATGATGCTGGGAGGAGAATGATGTCACAGTACTCTTCACTCACACGGTTTGCGGCTGTGCAGCGGTAGGTTCCTGAGTCAGTTGCTTGGAGGTCCTTTATATAAAAGTCACCTTGGATGCTGTCAAAATCAGTCCTGTTCTCAGGAAACAAACGATCTCCAGTGATTTTCTCCCAGTTGAACTGTATGGGGTGGTCACCTTGCAAGATGCTGCAATTCGCCCTCAGTTTGTTGCCAAGCTTAACATCTCCATCTATCCCACATTCTGGCTTAGATATCTTCTCCATGACCTTCAGCTGCATTAACTTGCTTTTGGTTCCAGGAGCCTTTCTCACCTTACATTGATATGTCCCTGTGTCTGTTAACTTAACATCTCTTAAGGTTAATGATGCATCACCATCTTGGGGATGCAGAGAGGAAAAATGGAAGCCAGAGTGGTCATAGATTCTGTCACCAGCATACCACATGAGGAGCTTGTCTTCTGGCATGTCTGCGCGCTTCAAGAACCATTCGATCTCCAAATAACCAAGATCCTCAGGTGCAAGGGTGAACTCACATTGAAGGCTAACACTGTCTCCTTGAGCTACATAATAGCGAGACAACGAGCTGGTTATATCGAGTCCACAGGTGGATGTCAATATTGTCGACACGATGAAAACAGGCCAAAGCCATGGGATCCTTTTATGGCTCTTCGGAGAAGCTTCCATTCTGACCATTCTGCACTCTACAATAGTGGATGATGGTACAACTCTGTGAATAACTGCAAAAAAAAGCTGTGTGAAAACTGAATAAGTTTGTTTTTCTTATTTAGTTGGCTGCTGCTCCCTCTTCTTCTTCTTAATACTAATGATTTCTCAAAGGCAGAACCCGTATTTGCTTTACCTTTGTAGATTAAAGGCAGGTGAAGGCTTTGATCTGTGATGGTGAGGAATTGAACGCCGCCCCACAGCCATATCAAGCTGTTCCACCAGGTGGCAGTAATGTAAAAGAGGTGAAAAGAGTACTGAATTATTCTACTCAAGAAAAAGTACTACTGCTTTGAGGACATTTTTATAAAGGCTTGAGTCAGTGTGTAACATTTCTAAATGTTTTATGATTATTCTGCCCACAACTATGTTTGTAAAAGTATAGAATCACTTTTAAAGTAATTAAATTTTGTAGCCATAAAAAAGCCTCATACACTGTCTGTACCTACAGGGAAAAGGAACACAATGCACTTAACATCTCCAATTGAAATGATTTTTATTGCCAGTGACTATGCCATTACACATGTTCAACAGTAAAACCAATCAAGGTGACATACATTGTGGATTCTGTCGAGCAGAACAGGTCCTCAAATTATACAATCTTGGGTCCCACATTTGAGTTAATTTAAAAAATAATACAGCAAAATAATACACAATTCCTTCAAGCTGGGGCTGGAGGAACTCAAAGATACACAAGATATGAAACAAATCAAAATACTTAACAGAGTTTACTTTCAATCACAACTGTGGCACTAAATAAACAACAGGTCTCTCCTGAAAACACACAGTGGCACAATAACATACTACATGAACATGTCCAGTTTCAGTTTTGATGATGTCGCATCTTACATCATAGCTGCAGCTACAGAAGTCTTATCCACAGAGTTCAGTTCCAAGAAGACCCCTACACCTCCAGAGTTGTGCGGCAACCTAGAAATAAAACAGGAGGTGTTCATTTTCAAAAGGACTGAGCTCACTTTACAAATGCCAAAATACGCATTCAAAAAGGTGTTGGACCACATGGCAGAGCAGTGACTGGTACTGTTGCCTCACAGGAAGAAGGTCACTGGTTTGAATCCTGGTTTGGTTTTATAGTTGCTACAGGTGCCCCCAGTTTTCTCCCACAGTACAAAATGTGCAGAGGTTGATTGAACACTCTAAACTGACTGAGAATGTGACAGTGAATGATGGTTAGTTTCTGTATGTGGTGAATGTTCCTTTGTTGGTGTTCTCACCTTTAGAATCGTCCTTCAAAGTCATCTCCTCATTTGTGCCCACGGCCGTGCAAACATTGTTTTCAGAACCCTCCTTTGTTTCTGACTTCATCCAGAAATGAGAAAATGTGATTAGTATTATTTTTTAATTTGAGAGACCATGACAGAAAAATAGTGTTTACTCTAAAAGTAACATGAAAACAAACTATTATTACTCACCTCCAACTGGATCCATGACTTCAATACAACGTTCGCACAGTCATCCTGGTCACAGAACATAAGAGATATAATTAATCTATTAATACATGTAAATCTTCCTATAGCTGTACTACAAAATCTTAGTCACCTCTGCATTGCGCCTCTTTTCTGACATCCACTTATAGGGAAGAATTTGAAAAGTTTTAATGCTGGATTTCATTCTGCAGTAGCCGAGTATGGCTGCGGTAAAGGTGATAATGGCGAAGATGAGGATGATGAGGATGCCGACGGTGTTGTTGATGCCGACAGTAACTGCTGATGATGCTGGGAGGAGAATGATGTCACAGTACTCTTCACTCACACGGTTTGCGGCTGTGCAGCGGTAGGTTCCTGAGTCAGTTGCTTGGAGGTCCTTTATATAAAGGTCACCTTGGATGCTGTCAAAATCAGTCCTGTTCTCAGGAAACAAACGATCTCCAGTGATTTTCTCCCAGTGGAACTGTATGGGGTGGTCACCTTGCAAGACGCTGCAATTCACCCTCAGTTTGTTGCCAAGCTTAACATCTCCATCTATCCCACATTCTGGCTTAGATATCTTCTCCATCACCTTCAGCTGCATTAACTTGCTTTTGGTTCCAGGAGCCTTTCTCACCTTACATTGATATGTCCCTGTGTCTGTTAACTTAACATCTCTTAAGGTTAATGATGCATCACCATCTTGGGGATGCAGAGAGGAAAAATGGAAGCCAGAGTGGTCATAGATTCTGTCACCAACATACCACATGAGGAGCTTGTCTTCTGGCATGTCTGCGCGCTTCAAGAACCATTCGATCTCCAAATAACCAAGATCCTCAGGTGCAAGGGTGAACTCACATTGAAGGCTAACACTGTCTCCTTGAGCTACATAATAGCGAGACAACAAGCTGGTTATATCGAGTCCACAGGTGGATGTCAATATTGTCGACACGATGAAAACAGGCCAAAGCCATGGGATCCTTTTATGGCTCTTCGGAGAAGCTTCCATTCTGACCATTCTGCACTCTACAATAGTGGATGATGGTACAACTCTGTGAATAACTGCAAAAAAAAGCTGTGTGAAAACTGAACAAGTTTGTTTTTCTTATTTAGTTGGCTGCTGCTTCCTCTTCTTCTTCTTAATACTAATGATTTCTCAAAGGCAGAACCCGTATTTGCTTTACCTTTGTAGATTAAAGGCAGGTGAAGGCTTTGATCTGTGATGGTGAGGAATTGAACGCCGCCCCACAGCCATATCAAGCTGTTCCACCAGGTGGCAGTAATGTAAAAGAGGTGAAAAGAGTACTGAATTATTCTACTCAAGAAAAAGTACTACTGCTTTTAGGACATTTTACATAAAGGCTTGAGTCAGTGCGTAACATTTCTAAATGTTTTATGATTATTCTGCCCACAACTATGTTTGCAAAAATGTAGAATCACTTTAAAAGTAATTCATTTTTGTAGCCATAAAAAAAGCCTCATACACTGTCTGTACCTACAGGGAAAAGGAACACAATGCACTTAACATCTCCAATTGAAATGATTTTTATTGCCAGTGACTATGCCATTACACATGTTCAACAGTAAAACCAATCAAGGTGACATACATTGTGGATTCTGTCGAGCAGAACAGGTCCTCAAATTATACAATCTTGGGTCCCACATTTGAGTTAATTTAAAAAATAATACAGCAAAATAATACACAATTCCTTCATGCTGGGGCTGGAGGAACTCAAAGATACACAAGATATGAAACAAATCAAAATACTTAACAGAGTTTACTTTCAAATCACAACTGTGGCACTAAATAAACAACAGGTCTCTCCTGTCTGAAAACACACAGTGGCACAATAACATACTACATGAACATGTCCAGTTTCAGTTTTGATGATGTCGCATCTTACATCATAGCTGCAGCTACAGAAGTCTAATCCACAGAGTTCAGTTCCAAGAAGACCACTACACCTCCAGAGTTTTGCGGCAACCTAGAAATAAAACAGGAGGTGTTCATTTTCAAAAGGACTGAGCTCACTTTACAAATGCCAAAATACGCATTCAAAAATGTTGGACCACATGGCAGAGCAGTGACTGGTACTGTTGCCTCGCAAGAAGAAGGTCACTGGTTTGAATCCTGGTTTGGTTTTATATTTGCTACAGGTGCCCCCAGTTTTCTCCCACAGTACAAAATGTGCAGAGGTTGATTGAACACTCTAAACTGACTGAGAATGTGACAGTGAATGATGGTGAGTTTCTGTATGTGGTGAATGTTCCTTTGTTGGTGTTCTCACCTTTAGAATCGTCCTTCAAAGTCATCTCCTCATTTGTGCCCACAGTCGTGCAAACATTGTTTTCAGAACCATCCTTTGTTTCTGACTTCATCCAGAAATGAGAAAATGTGATTAGTATTATTTTTTAATTTGAGAGACCATGACAGAAAAATAGTGTTTACTCTAAAAGTAACATGAAAACAAACTATTATTACTCACCTCCAACTGGATCCATGACTTCAATACAACGTTCACACAGTCATCCTGGTCACAGAACATAAGAGATATAATTAATCTATTAATACATGTAAATCTTCCTATAGCTGTACTACAAAATCTTAGTCACCTCTGCATTGCGCCTCTTTTCTGACATCCACTTATAGGGAAGAATTTGAAAAGTTTTAATGCTGGATTTCATTCTGCAGTAGCCGAGTATGGCTGCGGTAAAGGTGATAATGGCGAAGATGAAGATAAGGAGTATGTCGACGATGCGGCCGATGCCGACAGTAACTGCTGATGATGCTGGGAGGAGAATGATGTCACAGTACTCTTCACTCACACGGTTTGCGGCTGTGCAGCGGTAGGTTCCTGAGTCAGTTGCTTGGAGGTCCTTTATATAAAGGTCACCTTGGACGCTGTCAAAATCAGTCCTGTTCTCAGGAAACAACTGATCTCCAGTGATTTTCTCCCAGTGGAACTGTATGGGGTGGTCACCTTGCAAGACGCTGCAATTCGCCCTCAGTTTGTTGCCAAGCTTAACATCTCCATCTATCCCACATTCTGGCTTAGATATCTTCTCCATCACATTCAGAGACAACGAGTTGGTTATATCGAGTCCACAGGTGGATGTTAATATTGTTGACATGATGAAAATAGGCCAAAGCCATGGGATCTTTTTATGGCTCTTTGGAGAAGCTTCCATTCTGACCATTCTGAACTGTACAATAGTGGATGATGGTACAACTCTGTGAATAACAGCAAAAAAAAGTTATGCGAAAATTGAATAAGTTTGTTTTTCTTATTTAGTTGGCTGCTGCTTCCTCTTCTTCTTAATACTAATGATTTCTCAAAGGTAGAACCCATATTTGATCCACCTTTGTAGATTAAAGGCAGGTGAAAGCTTTGTAATAATGCCATTTGGGCATTGAGAACTTCCACCTGTAATGGTTTACAGAAGTCGAAAACTGTGTTTCTATGAACATTTAGTCATGCCATTTGAAAAGAAAAAATAATTTTAACATAGATAATGGATGGATGGATGGATATTCTGAACCTTATGTATGGATCTTTGGGAGTTGGAAGGGGGCACCCTGTCTGTGGTCCGTGTTGCTGTTTGTGCAGATTTATGTGTTTGTGTGTGTCCCTGAGCATAGGCCTGTATTCATTTGCAGGGGAGACATATAGATGTGAATTGGGAAAGTGGAAAAGCCGAGTGTGAATGAGCACGCCTGTCTTTCAGCAGCAACATGCTGAATTCATGTCCCTGTGAGAAACACTGAGCCATTCATCCCCAGAGTTCACACACACACACACACACACACACACACACACACACACACACACACACACACACACACACACACACACACACACACACACACACACACACACACACACACACACACACACACACACACACACACACACACACACACTGGCTGAGTGGGGGATGGAGGGGTGCAGGCAGCTGATTGGTGGGGGAGGTGCAGGTCAATGCTCGGTCTACTAAGCAGATCATTCAGAAACAGTGGTAGAACATGCTCGTCACTGGATTAACAGACATACACCAGTCAGCAGGTGACATTTGTCCATGTATCTACAATGAGAAGAAGAGAACCTTTGTAGTAGCTCCGTCTAGTGGTCAAAACAATGACAGCCACACAGCAAAGCATCTCTTTTCTGCTTGTTGTCATATACTATATTAACACAGCTTTCGATTGTCAATCTATTAATAAATCAATCGTCAACTATTTGATATTTGATTCTCTGATTGTGCTCAACTTCATAAATGTGCATATTTTCTTTGAATAATCTCGGTTTGTTTACAAAACAGGACATTTGAGAACATCATCGTTTGAGAAAATCATATTTTTCAATATTTTCATGGACATTTTATGGACGTGAAAAAAAAAATTACTTGATTAATCGACAAAATAATCGACAAATTAAGACAAATAATTGTTCGCTGCAGGCCTAGTTTAAAGTTTAAAGTTTTAAGTTTAGTTGCAAACTGTGGCGTGTGAAATTAGTTAGTATAATGTATGATGACATGTGACAATGAATATTTTTACACTCTTTGTTGGTAGCCTATTAGTCATTTTTAAGTATTTTCTTTAAAATGCAAACTGTTGGAAGGCGTGTAATAATATTGTTAGTCTATATTAGTCAAAATTAGTGATGGGAATTCACTCTTTGTGCCAAATTATGTGTAAAATGAATAAGAAATGTAAAAAAACATAAAATATAACATATGTATAGTATTTATATGGCTTTATTGATAAACGTAACGTAACATAACATAACATATACATAAATACATTTTAAATAAAAAAAGACCCATTTTAATTTGTGTAATTTAACGTTCTGCTCACATTTGTTAGAAACTGACCTATCACTTCAATTTGTTTGTGATAATTTGCAAGTTTGGGAATTACTTTTTGATGTAATGAAGTAATGTTTCAGAAAGTATTTTTTTTTAATTACTTTTACGGTGTTATACCGCAGTTCATATTGCTTATTAACTCAGTTCAGATGAACTTTTTAGCCTTTGGTTTCCATTCTCAGTAAATCCAGTGGAGGGGCCACCACATTCCACAGAGCTCTGCATCATTCATTCCAAATCCAACAGTGCCACCTTGCGGCTTTTTGTACAATAATATATATAATATATATTATTTTATACTTTTCAAGAGGACACAAAGACTTGACTTTTTTTTTAATACTTTGCTCATGCATTGAAGTTCACCAATCACAATTCATAATTCATACGGGTGTATACTGTCATTGTACATTTACATTTAAAGGATGCATGGTGACTCATGGTGTCAAACGCACACAATCAAATGTAAAAACAATACATAATACGAAATAAAATGGGGCAAAACACACTTTGATAATTTGCAGGAGGTTCACAAGTTCAAAGTATTAAGGGTTAATCATGGCTTATATAATCATCTTATCATGTCTGACATCGTTCTTTAAACAATACTCAAATATACAGACAACGTAAGGCATAGGTCCAACAAAAAGGAGCAGTTGCTCGGGATAAAAGTTAATAAATAGTGGAGATATTTGTGCGTATTTTTGGCTTTCATGTCGTACATTAAACGGGTAGAATCATGACGAACACTGTTACAGTAGGGGGCAGTAGCACACGTCATTGTGGTTTTTAGACTGCCATTATTGAAACGAGGAAGGGAAAAATAAAAGAGGACGAAGAAGAGGCGCGCTTCCGTAAAGTAGTGACAAAGATGGCGGCCCCCGCCGGCTCAGGTAAGGAGACTTTAGCGACGCTTGTGCTAATAATATCTTCTGCTTTGTTTTTTCCGAGGAGTACGCTTTGTTTTTTCCCCCAAAAACATCTCGTTAGTGGGACGTTAGCTCAACTGCGTGTGGTCGTCCCGCTGCACAGTAGCTGTTACATGACGCAGCAAGAAAGACAACGCTGCTGTTGTTAGTTTGCGGGTACCAGTTGTCAGTTTCCGCGTCAGGGAAAATACTGTAAAGTGATTTTGCACGATTGTTCGATGTGCTTCGTGTGCTGGTCGGGTGGTAGTCGGGCGCGACGAGCTAAATTAGTGGTTAGGTTACGCTGTTTGCGGAGGCCGGTGAAGTCCGGGCATTCAGGAAAATCCACTTCCAAGTCGCTCGGCAGTCAGCTCAGCCCAGAGGTGGTGTAGTCTGTCCCGTCATTTTAAAGTTGTACATTTACCTTCGTGTATGGCAAGACTTTTTTTAACACTTAATCGCCGAGTTCTGTTATACCTGTGACGTGTTTCTGACTAGTCATAATTTGTGACTAGTATGTAGTTATAACTAACTGTGACGTCATGCTTACGAGCCAAATCTACAGTTTCAGACAACTGCGCTTCAGTTTTACTCGTCAAAATGACGCCATCTTAGCCATTCGCGTACATGGGGTCCATGTTTTTGAAATTATTTTGTGTTTCTCTAACCGGAATTGTATTTATTGTCCTCTCCTGCAATTTTTGATGTTATATATCCTCATTCTGATACCCTATTTTCCCTTATACTTCCCTCATCCCATATCAATGTCTTGCTACCAAATTACAAAAAAAGAAAAAAAGCGTACATGGGGTCGGCCATTATATCTAGAATTTGCGCTACTGAATTGTAGAAATCTCTAATTCCAGTTTGAGATTTCTACAACATAATTATGACTAGTCACATGTACAACTTCATTCTGACTATGTTAAACTTAATTTAAGATATCTAAAAAGGACAATGCAGATCAATTCCACTGAGTGTGATTAAAGAAATCTTGAACTTGAATGTCACTCATCAGAATGACTTAATGCAATTGAATTGTACATAATTGTCTATAATGACAAACCCTGTATATGTGATTGGCAAAGGTCATTCTGACTAGTGAAAACATAATTACTGATTATCTGTGACGTCATTTTTACTTTAAAATTTAATTACAGATACCTGTAACTGTAGTTTTGACCAGTAAGTATGACATTGCAGGTATTGGTAGTGTCCCGTCCACTGATTAAATGTTAAAACCGCTTATTATACTTTGTTATACAGTTAAGCAGTAAACCATATAATATAGTTTTTCACTCTGTCAGTCAAGAGCCAAAAATATTAATCGGTACTAAGCTTGTCAGACAACTATTGCTCATTTTATGGCCTTATCTAACATGCTAGTTTGGCAGTACATTCTGCACTATAAAGTTTAAATAATGTTTCTATCCATTTCATTGTGCAAGTCACATGGTATTGTTCATTGTGTAGTTTAATAACAATCATGTGACAAAATCTGTAATTGTGTTACTACAGTCGTCACTAAAGGTATTGTAATTTTCAACCTTGTCATTTTATCTTAGTTACAGGGTTGCTAGATTTAATTGTACACTGGAAATCCCTGGTCAGTGTCTCTTTAATAATACTAGTTTAGTGAATGGAGTGACCACAAAGGAAATAAGCATTAGGGCTCTTTTATGTTATCCTGTTTATTTTTCCATCTCAATATGTGTTTTTATAACGAATTGTGTCATAAATTCAATCAAGTCTAGGTGAGAGTAACCAGCAACTTGACCAGTAACGTAGAGTTCAATATGACTGAATTTGTTTGTGTGTGTGTGTGTATTTATGAAGGCATTGTAGTTCCTCGCAACTTTCGGCTTTTGGAGGAACTGGAGGAAGGTCAGAAAGGATGTGGAGATGGAAATGTGAGCTGGGGCATAATGACCGAGGATGACATGTCATTAACTCACTGGATTTGCGCGATCGTCGGCCCCTCCAAGGTGAGCCACCACAGGGCGCGCCATACTGAGATTAAGTTTTATTTTGGTATCTGTTTTTTGTGATGGATTAAAAATTGGATTGGAGAGAGGGTTTTCTCCATTAATAGGACTTGTATTTCTATCAATCTAATGTGGATGAAACATTTTTTTTGTGTATTTTAGGACTACACATTTAAGTGTTCACTCATCACAGCAAATATTTTTTTAATTCTATGAGTATCAACAAAGTAACTACAAAGTATTGCCTTTTTTTCTATAGTCTAAAAGTTGCAATGTTAATCGGAATCAGAAATGTTTTAGGTGCTGTGAAATCTAAAGGTTTGCTATAACATGGTCAGCAGCTACAGAGGAAATACATTAATGAGTAAAAGTCCTTTGTGTCTATTGAGGAAAGCTATAAAAATCCCCCCCAAAAAACAATGTCTGTCACACCAGATTAGCTTAAAAAGAAGTATAAAAATTTATAAACTCTCTGACAAAAGGATTTTGTGAGAGAAATCGGCAGAAAGTGTCTTCTGTTACCACCTGTATTACTTTGCCTTGCAGGAAAATAAATTGCCAACACTGTTAGGCCGTGTGTGTGCTACATTACAAAACAAAGATCATAAAAACCCTGTCAACCATGCAGGTGTGACACTGAATTTGTATCGGCTGTTGGTCAAACCCCAGTACGTGAGTGCAAATGTTGCTGCTTGTAGAGGGTGAGCCACACGAAACTACAAACTGATATATATCGGGTTGGGCAACATTTTTGAAGGGTGTTTTTGCCGTACATGTGTAGAGTATGTCCCAGGGTTTCTTGAACTTACTGAACAGATCTTAAGTGACTCAGAACTGAAGTGTGAAGTGTTTCCTGCCACAGTCAAGTCGCTGGATGAAGAGGAGCAGTCGAAAGTTACAAGCGCATGCATTTTATGCTGTAATATAGGGATAGTATACATGCATACACCCAGGCAAGTCCAGTTGCCAATATGTACTTTTTAAAAGATATTTTTGCTCCTTTGTCACTGGATCCCTGTGAAAACGGGATGATTTTTCTGAAAGGGTTTACTATACATTTGAATTGCATGAACAAATGTAACCTAATGTAAAGTGGCAATCTCAGGAGAACACATCATTTGGTGTCATGTTGATGCAGTTTCTGATTATAATGCAATGGTATTTTTTTTTTTTTTTACGAGTTCAGCAATGAGGACACTGTAGATGTTAGATATTGGCGATGCAAATCATCAAGGACTAATAAGAGCAGCAGAATAACCTAGAAGCATTCCACATGGTTGCAGAAGGAAGAAGGCAAAGGAAGTTAGATCTTGTCATAACAACGTGGAAGGGAGGAGTCAAAAGTTGGTGCAGCAACATGTCTGCTGAGTTTCAATAAAGCTCACCAAGACGGGTTAGGGACAACCACAGAAAATAACATGTCATCAAAGTACACTCCCTGCACTTAACAGGTTATGACATACGTGTTCACAATTGTGGTAGGCTTCCAACATTACTGTCTAAGCTCATAAAGTATAATAACATATGACAATTAATATTTTTACACTCTTTCTCGCAATATTAGTCAGTTTAATGTCATTTGTTTAATTGCAAACTGCATAACATAATTACACTGACCTATCACTTTTAATTTGCTCATGATAATTTGCAATGTTGGGGATAATGTTTTACTTTTTGCATTACAAATAAAGGTTTTTGATCTTACTTTTATGACATTGCATCTTATGGATTTGAACACAGATGGAGGCAGACTGTGTCCATGTGAAATGACGTCCACGAGTGTTTTCTAACATCTAAGTAGTTACTTTTGCCTAAACTCAACCAAAGTACCACTTCAATTTTCTCTTCTAGGCAATATTCTCTCTGAGATATTTATAATCTCAGCTAAGGAAACATATTGTGTATGTTATTTAATCAATAATGATGGCACTGAACAATCAAGCAGACAGCTTTGTTCACTCAAATAATTTTTCCTTTTTGTTTCAGGTGATATTAATTTAGTGCCCGAGGTGAACAGACCCTGACATTCATTATTAATTTAGTGATGAAATTAAATCAATTTCAAAGCCATTGGATTCACACCATCAGCATTTTCTTCCAGCAAGTTTTCTTTTGCCACATTACT
Organism: Microchirus variegatus; assembly: GCF_963457635.1. Lineage (NCBI taxonomy): Eukaryota > Metazoa > Chordata > Actinopteri > Pleuronectiformes > Soleidae > Microchirus > Microchirus variegatus. The sequence continues at coordinate 14,989,316 of NC_139808.1, forward strand.
GAAAGAAAGCCTGGCTGTGCTGAACTAGATTAGTAGTTCACCCTCTGAATTAGACGATGGTGGTGGTAAAAAGTAAACTTGTTGCTTTTCAAAGAAAGTAACTTAATTATAATAATATGCAATAAATTAAATTTTTAAAGCGGTAAGGAGCAGCACACCCTGTCAGACTTGACTGAACTTCAGCTAACCTGGCGGCATTCATGTTTTAACTCATATTTGCAGACTCCCTATGACGGCAGGATCTACTCTCTGAGAATTGAGTGTGGACCCAAGTACCCAGAGCAACCCCCTCAAGTTCGATTTGTGACCAAGATCAAAATGACTTGTGTCACTTGTGATCTTTGCGGTAATGTGAGTATCAGAATTCAATCGAACGTTCACTTTTCACTTTTGTGCCATCTGACACATATTAGTCCGACTTACGTTGGGGTAGGCTACCCTAGACTGTATGGACAGCCATGGCTTGACATGAAAATGTTGTGACTTGTAGCCACAATACAGAGCACCTCTTTTCTTTTTCCTCCCTCCCTCTCTCCCTCCCTTCAGGTGGACTCAAAAAAGATCCAGTGGAAGCGCTGCAACACTATTCGGGCAGTGCTGCTGGAGCTCAGACAAAACATGACATTTAAAGAGAACAGCAAGCTCAGCCAGCCACCAGAAGGCCAGGAGTACAGTAACTGGCCCCCACACACACACTGTCCTAAACACTGACCTTCATGTTGCCCAAGACTCTCAACTCCCACTTTCTCATTGGTCACTGGACCGATGCAAATGGCCTCACCCAGTCATCCATTTAAGCCCACAATGCAGACCAAAACATAAGAAACAAAATACTGTACGTCTTACTACTGTTTTTTTTTTAAAATATTATTATTCTCTCTGTGTTCTTCCTACAGATTGTTAAAGTAAAAATAATCTGATTGTGTATCAATGTGTGGGTGTGTGTTGGATTCATCCATGTCATGAAGGGACAGTTACTTGTGGTTTCATGACATGGGTTTTGTGGTCAGGGGTTTTGAATCACAGACGGTATTTTTTAATCCCCAGGGTTAACGATGTGAAACGCAGGAATAATGTGGAATGTTTTTTTTCACACAGCTAACACCAACACATTGTGCAATGTGCACTCTGCTAAAATAAGATTTTCCTCACAGTAAAACAAACAAAAAAAGAAAAGTGCTTGATAATTCAGGCGGCACAAATGTCAAAGCAAATACCCCAGCTTCTGCACTTCTGACGATGAGAATTTCACAGGCTTTTCCTTTCATGTGTGCACGTCTGGTACATTGGCATAAACAGCTACAAGACATTTAACAGCGTATTTATCAACAGGCCACTGCCAGCTCATCACTCATGCTCTGGGACTTGTCTTCAGTGTGCCATATGGTTCATAGCTCTTTGTGATGGTGATTGATTATTAGCAGCCACTGTGGGGGAGGGACGTGTTTCTGGTGCTGGTTTTGTTCTCTTTTTTTCTGTTTAAATCATGTCTTCTCATACAGTGAACACAATGTTTAGCTTTGGATGTTTATTTTATAACGGGTTGAACCTAATCTGGGTGTTTGTGACCTGTGGCATGGTTTTATTTGAATTAAACTTTATTACTTTTTGCACGTGTTTGTGTCACAATTATTCTCATTTTAGTTGCTGTGTTACTGTGCCTCATGTTGAAATGGCTGATATTGATTATTCTTGATTATTCTGATGAATATCAGATAGTTAAAGAGTGATTTTTGTTCCAGAGTGAAAGATGAGGGAAGCAGTGTTACAACCGGGTCTTGGTGACAACCTGATTGCATCACGAATAAGTTGAACACCTCTTCTCAACTCCCAATAAACCACCAGCAACAAACTAAAAAAAACATTTTGAAGGTTTATTAAAAGCAATCTGGCTGTGATCATGGAAGTCTCCTGCAGCTGGGATGATCAGGCTTCTTAGATTGGAACCTTCGGTGTGGGACCAATCAGCTCCCATGATCCACCTGGACTCCCCCACACACACAGGATAAAGACACACAACCCTGTGGTCGTATGTAGTTTAAAATCTCTGCGCAAAAAACTTTATGAATTGTCTAATGCCATAAAAAATGCAATATCAATATAATTCATAAAGATACTGATTATGTTTGAATATTTTGTTTATTTTATTAGTGGTAATTTGATCTATAATTGTGCTGGATTTTTGCTATTTAATTTGGTTAACACATTTTTATTCTCATAAATGCCAATGTTAATTTCTTTCATCCAAATATATTTGACGAGGCCTGTAACGATTATTCGATCAACCGATTACTAAATTAACGGTCAACTATTTTGACTAATCGGTGTGAGTCTTTTTTGAGTCTTTCAATAATTAAAGCAAGCTCTCTGCTTTTTCTGCTTCTTACTTGTGTATCTGTTCTGGTTTCTTTGCCCGATATAACAAAGAAATTGCCCAAAGTGACAAAACAGCAACCTGGATATCAATAGCAAATACTGGTTTTGAATTTTATTCATCATTAAGAGTTACAAAACAAGTCATTTGAGATATTTGACATTTTCCAGGTTTGGAAAACACCGATCAAAATATAGTAAAAGAAAAAAAATGGACTGATAGGTTAATTAAATAATATAAAAATTGTATTTAATTACTCATGTGACTGGTCTTGGCTATGAAAAACCTATGTCAGCAGATATCAAGTTGTTTGTAGTAATAATTATTCTAGTTATCTGTGTAGCAATACATATTATAAAAGTAATACAGGATAAATAAAAGCAAGTAATTGTTTTCATAACAGATTTGTCATTTTAATCAATTTACAGAGTGAAAAGCGACACATGTTTCCTGTCCAATTCCTCTCATGGTCCTGATGCCAACTTGGTTAGTGTGTGTGTGTGTTTGTGTGTGTGTGTGTGGCATAGGCAACAATAACTGGGCAAGCGCTCAATCACGGTAATTGTGTGTGCTGTGACGGACAAGCTCTCCCTCAGTCCAACTGTATCAAAGAGCACAACAGCAGAGGACAACATGGTGTTTCCTTCAATTGGCATAATTGTATGTTAGCAGCTGCCTGTCACACTGGGGGTCATGTGACACAGGGAGGGGTACAAAGAAGTAACAAGTATATTTGTTAAAGCGCAGCGGCCAGTGAAAACACCACCGACACCGATCACTATTGGACTGAAGAATCCATGTAAGCACAGGAATAACATGGAGAACAGACGGATGCATTAAAAAAAAATGGAAATTCGTTTTCCCACTGGAACATGAGTTCATATTTTCTGTTTGTTTTTCACTCCAAGTGATTGGTTTACATAAATAGATGTTAGTCTTTGATTTAGTTTCGTCAATGAATTATCTTGTTTTCTATGATTAAGAGACTTCTGATGAACTGGGTCATATGGTCAGAATAAAAATGCTCATAGCAGTTTGTATTGACATGCACATGTCAGATAATCACAAAATGATCATATTTTTGCACCAACAAAAACATTTCACACACCTAAACCAATATTCTAACTGTTAATGTTGTCTTTCATATCGATGATCTGGATCAATATATTGATTGGATTTGCAATGGTGTAGTGTGTCGATGCAAAAGTGAAAACACCAATTCGCCCTTAATTTTAAAGAAGAGATTTATTTTCTTTGATTTAAGATGAAACTCAAATAAAGCTGTCAGTAGGTTATAAATATCACAAAAATTGTCAGATATCACCCACAGACCCATGAATCACACTGAAACAAAAAGTATCATGGCAGATGTTGGCAAATATATTGAGTTATGTTGTATATATTACTGTGGATCTTCCTTGAAGCAGTTTTACATGTATTGTTTTTACTTACATATACAGATATGTGTTTAGATACAGAGGCAAGAAAACACACCCTGAACCCTTTGAAATTCCCTGGTTTCATACAGTCATTCATTCAACATTCACAGTGTTGGTGGAGAAAGTAAGGACTACTGACTCAGAGTGAGTGAACCTGGTGACCTGTCAGTGAAATGAGTTTGGAGGTGTGGTTCAAAACCTCTTTGACTGCTAAAAAATACTCCCACATCTTGATTTTACTTTGTGAGTGATTCATTAAAGACATTAAATGTCTTTGTGACATAGATGAAGAACAGATCACTGTTTTTGACAAACTCCTGCAGACAACCAGGAAAAGTTTTTTTCAGACGTTGGATTTTTCTGACTCATGATTTTCCAACTCGTGTTGAGTCATTATTCAGGCTGTGATGAAGAGGCAGAGATAGGTTTTGTCGCACCACAACGCAACCACAAGAAGTCGTCCTGCAGAGATTGAGACTCTGGTTGAATTCATGGACTCAGCCAAGTGGAGCAGGAGGAGCTTTGTGACTGGAACCTTCACATTATATCAAATGGACTGAAAAGGCTGCTCTTGGTGCACCTGATGGATGTCAGAATTTACCAGAAGCAGTACTTGTGTGACCCCGGTTTTGCGACCTGGTCGGAACAAGGGTCCTTCCTGCATGGAGTTTGCATGTTCTCCCCGTGTGTGCGTCTCTGGGTTCTCTGGTTTCTTCCCACAGTGCAAAAACATGCAGGTTTGGGGATTAGGCAAATTGGACACTCTAAATTGTGAGTGTGAATGGTTGTTTGTCTCTATGTGGCCCTGTGGTGGACTGGGGTGTACTCCTCCTTTCGCCCTATGTCTGCTGGGATTGACACCAGTGCCAACCTGTGACCCTCATGTGGAGGATAAAGTGGTAGAAGATGAGTGAGTAAGTGAGTGAGTGAGTGAGTACCTTTGAGAAAGGCTTTGCCCGACTTTAGCCATCACTTTCCTTACATCATGTCCCTGATTGTCAAGTGAAAATCTGCATTCACACTTGCACACCGTAATTAACTCCATTGGTCTGATTGCACTCCCATTTGTTACATTCACATGTAAAACATTACGGGCAGTGTACACCAGTTGTGGGAGGTGTCAGATGGTCGTTGACAGACACACACACACGCACGCACACACACACACACGCACCAACTTCCACTCTTCCACACAACACTGTGTTTAAGCCTGTACAGAGCAGTTTGGAGGACCCATCTGCTCAGAGGGTCAATACACTTCATACACACACACACGCACACAGGCTGACTATACCAATTAGCTAAATGAGACATCTTGTTTCCTCTGTTGATTTGCATTTTTTTTTTTTTTTTTTTTTAATTCACAATAATGGTCTGAAATGAAATGTGTTGCTTATAATAATCTGATACACTATAACCCATATATTAATATAGTATAGTTTTACATCTTTTGCCTCCCTCATTTGTTTTTGAATGTAATATATTGCTACTTGTGCAGTGTGTCACCGTACGTCTTCTATTTATCCAAACAACGTCAAAGTTGGCACTGCACACACTGAGTACATTCAAGTTGTGTAATTTACTGCTACTACTATTCAGATTAAAAGAAGGCGAGGTCGGCAACTGCGGAAGTCGCATTTTTTCCAATAGTTTTGCATTTCTCGCCCCAATCCTTGCCAAAGTCGGCAGCGCACAAACCGGGGCCCTAAGTGAGTCACCTGTCAAGTGTGGCGTTCCTTTAAGTAATAGGGATTTAAGTTGGGAGCAATGACTGTTGGTATGTTTATCTGAAAAACACCTACAGCAACAGGTGGAGCAGTTAAATGTCAGGTGACAGCCTGCTAACCCAGTCTGACCAGCTCAGTTGGTGCTGTGTGCTGTTTTCTGTTTCCTCAATAATTAACCGTTTCCTCTCTGCTGCTAAGAACTGCCAGAGCACAAACAACAAAAAAAAGCCCTTTATTTTATCCAGAACATGTCACAAATACAAATGGGTAAAAACAGAAACGTAGGAAACAGAAAGTTTCTCATATATGGTTTTTTTGTGTGTTTTAGATATTTATACAGTATATTAAAAAAAAGAGAATCAATGCCCTGTTAATGCACTGAAGTTATTCATTCTATGCCCTTTTTTCCCTTTTCTATGTGCAGCATGTGAGTCAACAGACTGAGACGCATAACTTCACTCACTACTACATAATGCAGTGGCACCTGGATGAGAAATAACAACAGTTCAAAATGTGAAACTGCATTTTCTGTTTATAGTCAAGAATTTGTGTCTGTTATTTTTAGACTGAATGGGCTGAAAGCTCAGAACATGAATAATAAAACCCACAACTGTCCAAAAACTGTCCAGACAGTGAAATAGCAGCAGTAATATTACACTATTGACTGGCGTGACAGACTGTTGCTCCATCCATCCCTGCTAATACTGCACAAGAGGTAGTTTTATTTTGTCAGTTCATAGACTTATGGAGCCAATAATTCCTCTTAGAAAATAATTTAAATGTAAGGGTCATCAAACTATGGAGGGCAGCATTATACCACTCAGCGTACAGCTGCAGGAAATGATTATTAGTAGAAGAAGAAACAAATGTTCGGATGTACAAATGTAAAGCTGCTGCTACAACAGAAATTGCGAAACGACTTGTGTACTTTTACCTCAATTGTGCAAATCGTTCAAGTGACAAAGTGCCCTTCATTACAAGCATCAACACAGCCTTTTTTTTCGGATAAAGCAGTATAAGATGGATGGATGAAAAAGCAATTGAAGAGATGTATCTAATAAAGTAGTTGTTTAGTGAGTTCCACTCCTATCTCTGGTCCTGCTCATACCACCCTGTATCACTCTGTTTTCCTGTTCCCTGGAGATCCAACTGGATCTGCGTCCCTGAGCCATACACCCCGGCTGCAGCTTTTATAACTATCCCTATGTTAATTCAAAATAAACAGACTTAAGCTTACTATTTGGTCCTAGGTGTGGCTCCGCTAGTTTTACTTTCCAAAAAAGGATTTGGTTTTGTGCTTAAAGGTTGCAGGCTAACTTTGGGTATTCTATGTAGTGTTTATAACCTCCTGAGGTCTTCTACTGCTTAACAGAATGAGCAATAAACCGGAGTAAGTGTTTGGGACATGGAGTCATGTGAGGGGGGGTGGTGGTGCATCTACAGCCTCCTGTGGCCTGGACTGGCCCAGCTTAGCCTATATGTGGCTGTGCAGTGTGGATGATTGTATGGTGACGGAATGTACCCCCTTCCACACACCCCACAAACCCCCCACCAACACAACCCTCACACACACACACACACACACACACACACACACACACACACACACACACACACACACACACACACACACACACACACACACACACACACACACATGCACTCTTGCCAGCAACCATTATGAAAACCCCAGCAGATGGCTCGTAGACAAAAGGTGTGTGAGGGTGAGAGGCCTCCACCTCTTCCTTTTTTTGTCAAGTGAGCCCCACAACAGTCTGTTGCCGCAGCGTTACAGCTGGAACCTTGTGAAACTTCTTTCCCATGCAGTCGCCCTCCCCAAACCCCAAAGCACATGTACACTTACGCGTGCGTGCCTCTCAATTACAACAAATTGACTGTGCTTTACGCCGTCCTTTATTCATGCAGATGTGGTGATTTAGCCTCAATTTCTCACTCCTACCCAGACAAGCTCTGCTAATGCAGATACATTAGCTTAAATGATTCCTTGCATCCTTTATCAGGCAAGAGCTCCCATTTGGGGCCCTGCTGCAGGTAATTCTCCTTTTGACAGTGCAATTGAACTGGCCTGTGCTAAAGGGCTATTTGGCGAAGAGCCATTTAATGTAAGTGCTCTCAAGGCCAGCAAATGACACTTGTAGAGACAATGTCACCCCCACTGACACCATCAGTTGATTGTGTATTGAACAGAAATGGGGGAGCGTTGTAGGCTTCAGGCCAGAAATATGCAGCATTATTGGCAGGGCAAAGTCCAAGGCGAGTGTTTGGGGAAGAGTGAATTGAAGAAGGCAATGTGGAGGTCTCTGTCAATACCAGGTGCCAAGGACACCAGGACAGGGATTGTGAGGTGATAAACTGACTTACTTCACTAATGTGTGTGTGCTAGATGATCATTTTTTACAGCCTGCAGCAGAGTTCACACACTTGCTACACAAATGCAGGACAGTGTCCTTGTACAGACTGAGACATGATGAAACATGACAGTAGATCTGGAGCTGGATCACCTGAAAATATTTATTGCTTTTCCCATTTTCTCCATAAAACAACCCCCGCAATGCTACAGATTTTCACCTGAAGGTTTCGGGAATGTGCTTACTGTGTAGTGCTGTGTTTTGAAGCCTAACATGAATTCATCAATATGAATCCAAGATTTTGCTAGCCTAGTTTAGCACAAAGTCTGAACCTGGAGTAAAACAGAACTATTTTATATTATTATATTACTATTGAATGCATAACCACCTCAAAATTGAACAACTTACTGTTTTTCCAATGTGTGCTGTGTCGGGATCAGAACACAAATTCAGGCCGAATTCAGGGTGATCTGGTGCTTTGGTCTGGTGCTGATTTCCAGTCTCGGACCTGAGTATGAACGTTGGGAATAAAGAGCGGATGTGTGGTGGGACATAAATGATAGGATCGGATAGGATCAAAGAGTGCTCTAACATACAGACATAAACATGGTGAAGAGGAAGAGGGACACTGCTGCTGATGTTTGGTGGAAAAGTGAACATTGGCATCAGTACCTCTGCCTCTTTAACGTCTCCTAAGAGGACTACCATGATAAAGTAAAAAAATAATAGCAGAGAAATAGCAGAGGCACTTACTGAGTCATGATTGACAACTCCTTGCCCCGCTACTGCGATGAACTATGAACTTGCACAGGGTCGTGAACGGTCAGGGTCATACTTGTAGTGTTGCTAGTCCCTGAACAAGACACGACAAGAATCCATGACACTGTGACTGATAATCTGAAAGACAAAAATATTGATCATGGTATTGGAATGAGTAAGATAGCCATAGTCATTCTTTCTAAAAAAAATTTATTATATGTTAAATCCTCTTTAAGCTCTGATAGTCATCAATAAACAAACTCATAAAACTAATCTGCAGACCCCCCATTAATGTAATATATATATATATATATGATTTTGTTCAGCCTGAACGGCTTGAAAATGTTTTTACGTAAACACACATATTGGATGCATACATGAAAACGCAAGGGTGGTGTTTTGAGATTTTCCCACTCTTGGACCTGTTTAAAAAAAATAAAAAATAAAAAAATGCCATAAAAACATTTCAGTGCTCCCAAAAATGCAGTTTCTGTGTGGATTAAATGGCAATATAAAAATCTTAAGCACGTTCACCTAGCCCCTTTTAGGTGATAGTTGTAGTCAGTATTCACAAAACATTTCTCTGTGTGTTTTGAGGATGGATCTTTGAAGAGCAGAAAGGAGAGGATGTAATGTATCGGCTGAAGCAGTTACAGCGCATATATCCTGCTATTGCAGTAAATAGTTTCTCCTTGCAGTATATTAGCTGTGGCTATAGTAGCTGATAATAGAAACTTTGAGAGTTCGGTATCAAATTTTGTCTGCATTAATCTGCATCCTTGTTGTTGCTCCGTTTTTCCATTGCGGACAGCATCTGTAGCTTTCACCCAACAGCTCCCCCGAGACTCTGACGTCTACCAGAGCAGAAAGGCCAGTGACATGTGGGATTGAAGGCGTGCACAATGGGGGGGATGGATACGTTCCTTTTATCAGGTTTGAGGTCTGACTAGATTAAAATGCAGTTGGACAACGCCTCCTCCCTGCTTTTCCACCGTCCCCCGTTGGCCCCATCGGTATCCCCACTCCTTCATCTGTCAGTCACCTCACCTGACAGCTGGGAGTCCTTTCCTCAACTCCTCCGCTGACCTTTCATCCCACTTCCCCACTCGAGGTGACATTGTGCGTATGTGGCTAACTGTGCAAATCACTTTAAACAATCACTTCCTAATGGAATGGAGAGGGTTTTTGGTCATTTGCCTGTACAGACAAGTGTCAGAGACAACACAGCAGAGCATTCCTTTCTAACACCATAATCACAAAGCTGGCTGGTAAAAAAAAAAGAAATAATAAAGAAGAAGAAAAGTATGAAATACGTTGGAACATAAATCACAAGTCGCTCTACAGCTAAACATAATAAACCCTTGAAAAAACACGCAGAGTGAAGAGGGGAAATTCTCTTTTTTCCTCACTCACTGAGTGCTGATAAAAAGAAAGGAGACAATCACTCTCATTCACTGGTGTGCAGCTGCCTCATTGTCAGATGGCCGAGTGGAGATTTCTGTGGAGGTGCTGAAAAGACGCCTCAGTGAAAAGGGCTTGCGTTTGTTTTTCAGATGGCTCTCTGATGACTGGATGTGATTAACACAAATTAGCTCACTTATCACAACTCAACATTCTTCAACAGGCAGCGTCTGGGTGCATTTTCAGCGCCGCTACTTAACATGCAGTTAATCAGAAGGCACAAGAAATGCAATTACTAGATTTTTACCAGCACTCATGACTGAATCATTTTCCTGAGCCTGATCAACAGATTCTGGCTAAATTATAAATGGTTTCATTCATTTGCTTGGTAAAACTTCTTGGTAAAATCCTGGCCCATTAATCTATGAGTCACTACTACTTATAATGGTCAAATTGGTGCACATTGACAGGAAGTCTGTCATCTTCTTCACCAATTACTAGTACTACAGTAGCTTCATGCAGGGCATGCAAAGCATATCAGAGGCTACACTCCACTGATATTAATGGGGAAGACTCAAAATGGTGTGTGACTGAAAAGACAATATGAAAGACAACAAATTAAAATCATGATAATGTGTTACAAGATCTTATTAAGGGGTTTAAGAAGTGCCTTCAACCCAATTTTAAAAAGGATTAGAAACATTAATAAAATATTCATAAGGGTAATCTGATGCTGGACAGTGAATTGTTTGTGTCAACGAAATGTAATACTCTTCAAGCCGTTTTCAGAAATCCTGTTTTGGAATGCCTTTGCTGACTTGACGCATCAGAGTATACTGTACTTTGTGTGCTTTGCAATCTTACTTTACAGAAATATATTCTGAATGAAATTGAACTGAAGTTTGTGATACTGAACTAAAAATAAACGACACAAGCCGGTAATTCTGTTTCAGTAAAGAAATCAAAAGATTTGTTTACTTAAAGATATTAAATGGAGGTTCAAGTTGAGGACACACCTGTGTATGATTCACCAGAGTGTGAATCATAGTGTAATGTTTGCACAGATAACACAGAAAGTTGGTTGAATGTTTCCTTTTAGTATTAGCTATGAATGAGAGCAGTAAAAAGACACAGTGGCACATTTTCAACAGCAGGAGCATTCATAAAAATAGTTATTCCCCTTATTCATCCAGCTATGTACAGCCTAGGGCAGTGTTACGCAATCCTGTTCCTTGGGACCCATTGGCCTGCATTTTTGTGCAATGTTTCCCCTGCTCAAACACACCTGGTTCAAATAGCCAGCTCATCAACAAGCTAAGGTAACAATCCATTTCTTAAAATAAAATAAAAAAAAATAAATAAATCAGATCTATTGGAGCAGGGACACATCTGAAACATTTATCGAGATAAACAAACAGGTGTAGAAGTAAATGGCATGTTGTTGGAGTATTTGTTGTTTTTGGTCTTTTTGTCTATTAATTAAGACTAAATACTAATCATACTTAGACGTGGAGATTACTCCTGTGCGATTATAAATGTTTCACGTTCCACTCATACTGAACTGTGTCCTGCTCTGCAGAGCCATCTGTGAGTGAGTTGTCTGGGCTGTATTAAGCTACAGCTGCCAACCAGAGTTTGACCCCCTGCCCCAGCGTGCACACAGAGGTCAGTCTGTCACAGCCGATGGACTGGAAGTCACCAGGGGGGTCCTTTTTTATCCAGATGAGGGTTATATGGTTAGTTTGTCAGGCTGCAATCTACAGAGAGGCATAAAACTGCCACGAGCCGTGGAGAGGATTGAAGTTAAAGATTGAAACGCCAGACCTGCCTGCGGATGCTACATAAATGTAAGGGATCAGTAAAATGTGCAACTTAACATTGTGTATGAACATCTCTTACAACGTGGCATCGGTAAAGGATTACAATTCAACTCACATCATCAGAGGTTTAACAAAGAAACACATCAGACATGAATGATTAATTATCAGGAGGTCAATGAGTGCAATAGCCCAATTACAAATTGGCACATTTAGATTACTTTTCACTGGCGGAAATATAATAAAACATTTTTCTGCTGAATGATGCTTGAAGTTTTTTCTTGGGTTGTCACCTCCTTTGCCCTTATTTCTCATGTTTATTTAAATTTACCCATTTATTTATTTGCAGGAAACTTGCAGTCTCTTATTACAGGGAAATATATGTGATGGTGTGACGAAATGTTCTAACATAAACGAGTGACTGCAATTCATTTAAACTCACTTTATTTCTGAAAAAGTTCTCCAGTGCATCCACTGAAAAAGTACCTTATTCTCCTTAAAGAACCAACACATTGCTCTTCATTGCTTCAGTCCTTCCTGACTGTTGGCAACATTAGCGACATTTACATGTGCTAACTGGAATTTACAATTCCATCGTTTTCATGGATGCAAAATTAAATGATCTTATCGTGATGTGTGTACACATGTACCAAGCTTTCACACAAGTGCAGTGTTGTCTGAGTAGAAGCAAAAGAACAAGCCTCACTTCTGCTTCTGTAGTAAACAAACATGGCATCTGTCTGCTTTTCCCTTGTTTACGTGGATCGGACACATGATTGCACGATATTAAGAAGTCATGATCCGACCAACTGTTTATATGAGTTGAGTGATAATTAGCATATACCAGCCCTCTCGTTACCTCCGCCAAGGAGGTTATGTTTTCGCCTGAGTTTTTTTGTCTGTTAGTCAGCAACATAACTCGAAAAAGTCATGGACGGATTTGGATGACATTTTCAGGAAATGTCTGCAATGGGACCAGGAAGTGATTACATTTTGGGTGTGACCGTAGACGCTATCACTAGTTACAACACTCTCTGTTTGACCAAGGCGCGCCGGCAGGGTGTATTTTGTAGCTTTTAAATGTTGCCAAAATATCAAATAGGGGGGGGGGGGCTGAGCTGCCTTGGCAAAGGTCTGCACTCTCCGAGTGCTTTTCTAGTTCAGAATGGAATTTGTTTCCGAATCTGAATTGGCATCTGAATTTATTCTGGCTTTCATTCCAATTATATGTGTTCTTGTAAACATGTAAATCTCCTCCCTGTAAATTAATTGGTCCTCCAAACAGTGACATGGAGCAGTGATGACAAAGATATGGTGATTTTCACTGTGCTAGTCGTGCTAACTAGCTACTAGCTACTAAAATCAGTTGGCAATTGAAGGTGCATTATGTAATAAATCTAAAGCAACTGCTTATAAAATCCTCCTAATATGTCACAGAGACTCAGGAATAATGTTCATATAACAAACTGAACTCACCAACAACAACAGTACAGCCAAAATATTTGTAAAAAAAATATTTTGCAGACTGCAAATCATGTTTATGTTTTGAAATCATGTTTTGGCATGTGGCGCCACCTACCGCTGTCTACCAATCATTGCAGTCATTAGAGTCTCATTGCCGGGTTGCCAGTTACGTCAGAAAAGACCTCGGTATTTTGAATTTGAATGTAGTAACCGTTTTTGGCCACATTCTTACATATGACACCTTTAAAGCAGCAGCTAAACACACATGTAGAGCCAAAAAATGTGTGGAAGAAGCCAGAGCTTTCCTTTAATCCAAGATGTGTGTAAGGTTGCTCTTACAAACGCCTCCATCAAGCAACCAAAAGCCTGGTTTAACGGGTAGCGGTACACCAGGCTTACACTACACTGAACCACAGAGAAAGTTCAGTTTTCTAAACAGGTTTGGAGAGTCTTTCGGCTCCAGTAGGTTGAGAAAGGGTCAGGCCGAAGAAGAAAACCCAGTAAGCAGGTGAGTACAGTGAGGTGAATATGCAATACACACACAGCAGATCAGAGTCCACAAACAGGCAGGCAAACACAAGCACAGAGCACACTGAGCAGCCTCAGGAACAGTCAGGTGAGAACCAGGAAGGGCTGAGGTAATACTCATGGTCACAGGCAGAAATCAGGTTGGTTTACTATGAAGCAGGCAGGGCCAGGAACCCATCTCCTCCCTAACCCTAAGGAAGAAGGTCAAACCCTAACCCTAGGGACAGCAAAAGGTAAGCAGTCTGGGATTGAGGAACTATCTGGCTATGAGTGACTGAGCTGAGGAGGTTATGGAGAGGCAGGTGTGTGGATCAGGTGAGTGCAGAGAGGGGGGAGTGGCTTCAGTCCATGAGCAGGAAATCCAGGTGAGTGGAAAAGTACAGGGAGTGACCGGAGGCTGAGCAGGTGAAGCTGAAGAGGTGGGTGTGGCTGACAGGAGGAGCAGGTCAGGTAAAGCCTGGCCCACACTAAAGCATCATTGGCCAGATTTTGGTCCCTATCTGGTCATTCTGACAATCACGGGTGCTTTCTGATTTTGGGCTGATTTAAAGAGATTATCTGGCCAAATGATCCTGTAGTGTGAGGGATTATTAGATGCGATTTTCAAAATCGGTTTTGGGGCATGAGCAGAACCCTGCAATTACGAATGAGAGCGAGCTGACCAGGAAACGGATGTTGCCTACTTTTATTAAGAACAAGCCAAGTTGATTCCGTCTTCTCTGCCATGACTTCATGAACAGTTTTTTTTGTGTTTCTCTTCTTTCTGTGAGATCTCAAGTCCCTGAAATCTCCTCCCTGAAATTGTTTGATTTGAAATGTGTGGTCCTACGTCTTTAAAAAAAACAAAAAACAAAAAAAACAAGTCAGTTTTGAAAATCCTCTAGTGTGGGGCAGGCTTAAGGAACGTGAAACGTGAAAGACATTAATATCTATAGCAGTTAGCAGTTTTTCAAACGTGAAGCTGGTAAAGTGGAAGGGATTTTTTACAAATGAATCAATTAACGAATTAACGTCAGTGAATAAGAACGTCTATGGAACACCTAAACAAAGCTAAGAATTTAAACTTGTTGCTCTCATTTGGTCCAAACCTTCAGTCTTGTATTAGACACCTGATGTTTGGTTAAATAAATAAAAACACACTGCCCCACATGAGGCACACGTCACACCACTGATGCTTGGATCAAAGGAAATTCATGAAGCCTGCTCCACACTCTGGTCGACATGCTAACACCGTGGTGCAGCACTCGAACGTTTGAATAGTTATATGTGGACATGTGGCCGATGATATCAAACAGAGTGGTGGAGGTGTCTCGGTGAAAAGGGGAGGGTTGGGGGTGCTTCAGGGGGCAACATAAACTGTGTTAGCTACTTCATTGAAACACAAAGGAGGACAAGGTGCTGTGCATAGTCAAACCCACGTGTTTCTGCACCACCATTGTCCTCTACCCTTCCCTGGGAGAGGGGTGAAAGGAGGAAGAGGATATGGGAGGAGGAGGAGGAGGAGGAGGTTGACTGCTGTGTGTGCATGTTTTTGTGTGTGAGTGTGTGCGTGCGTGCGTGTGTGTGTGTGCAGGGAGAGGCACAGACGGCTCGTGGTAATTTGATGTGTGTCCCTGGGGATGTTTGATGGATTAATGCTAAGCAGCTCGCTCTTCCAAAGAACCACCTGATCTTTGGGGCTCGTGCCCCACATATAAAAGGCTGTAGTAGTGCTGAGCTCAGCTAGTCCAGACATCTCTCTCTCCCTCTCTGTCTCTCTCTTTCTCTCTCTGTCTCTATCTCTACCTCTGTCTCCCTCATGTCACTTTCTGTCTCCACCCTCCCTGTCCTCTGATTTCTCTCTCTCTCTCAGCTTTCACTACATTTTCTTTTTCTCTTTCCCTCTGGCTTCGTTTCCCGGACAGTGTTTTTGAGCTTCTCTCTTTTTTTCCCTTCTTCTTTCTTTCTTCCAATCATACGGTGTTTGGCCTGTTCTGCCTGGAAGCTCTCTCTTTTTTTTTCTTTTTTTTTTCATCCTGTGTCCTCATATTTCATATGAGGTTCGAGCATCAGTTTTTCATCAAGTGAACAACAACAACGACAACAACAACAACAACAAAAGAAATCTAGAAAATGCCACGCTCCTTTTTGGTGAAGCAGCCGAAGGTTCACGATGTCTCATCTTCCAGCTACTACCATCAGCACCAGCATCTGTGGGACAGCTCCTACACTGTGACACATGCCATCACTGAGTCAGCCACCAACTTGGCGGTGTGTTTGAGTGAAAATGGTGAGTTGATGCCTCTCTGAGTTGTGTTTTCCACTCGTGCAGTCCTGCTGTAGTTTGGTACACAGTGCACTGATGCTCCACATGGTCTTGCTCACTGAAATGGAGCTGCAGAAAAGCTAAAACAGCCAACATGGATTTTTTTGTTTGATCTGTTGTATTATTTAGCTAATCGCTCTTTGCCTCCTGTCAGAACCCCCTCACCCCTCCACAGGCACCCACCCCCCACTCCACCCCTGCTGTATATCTCGGGACTTTTGTTTTCTCGCTCAGTCGATGCTAAACAGTATTCAGGTCACGCTAGCTCAGTCAGCTTAATGCTCACACCCGATCACACAGCAGCCTTTAGGTTTAATACCACTGTATTAACCACATGTATGTGTGAATTAAGGCACACAATCTGGTGCAACATTTTGTCAGGTTGAACTGCGGGGGAAGCAGATATAGCCTCCCGGGACTGTGTTGTCCTGTGTTGTCCTCAGATGGTGCAGTTGCCCTTGAGTCTCTCTCCTCCTATAAACTACATCCCCCCCCTCCCTCCCTCTCTCATTCTTTGCTCCATCTCTCCCTCATTTGATCCTGCAGGATGTTAGATAGCCTCCAGGAGTAGGATTGCAGCAACACAATCCATATGTGGAGCGGCGAGAGGTGATGGGACAGGGTTTTTAGTGGATGGGTATTGACTGGAAAATAGAGAGTGCTGCAGGTAATTCAATAAAGTGCAACATGAGCAGTGCTTTGGCAGACATTACATTTTCATCTGTGGGATTTTCTTCTCCAGACTGTGAGAGCAAACAGTGCAGAGCATGTAAGCGTGTGTGTGTGTGTGTGTGTGTGTGTGTGTGGCTCTGAGAAACATCCAAAGAAATTCACCCACCCACCAGCAGCATCACTGATCTTCTACTTGAGTTTAATCATTTGTTCCCCAGATTTAGGATGCCAGCTGTCTGCTTTCCTTTGTGTTCTTCTGCGTGCATGCGTGTGTGTGTGTGTTTGGGTCTACCCCAACACTCTCACACACACACACACACACGCACCCTCCTTGGCCCTCCCTTCCCTCTTTGCTTAATCGTGGCCCCACACCTGTCACTCACTCTGCCCATTACCATACCCATGAACACTCTCAGAAACGCCACAGATGGGGAATGATCTGATTAAAATAATTTTGTGATTGAGGGGATTTCGCTGTTGACTTTGCCTCTCAGCTGCTGCTGCTGCGGGCTGGCATCACACAGACTGACTGGAAGCCAAACTATCGCTCCGTGACTGTTTTTTGCCAGTGTCAGCACATTGTGTTTGATGTATGTGTGGCAACGACGGCCTCCCATTTAGTATTTTTATTGACGATAGCACTTGTTGGAGCCAGTGGAGGAAGGTCGATTGAGGGAAAAATGTGTGCTAGGCTGAACCTGACACTTACACAGAGCTTCCTGTATAGGTTTCCTATTGATTTGAAGGGTTGAAGAAAATATTAATTTATTCCTCATGAAAACATCTTTTTCTCAAACTTCTCCAGGCTACATCCATGATTACATCATCCCCTCAGTGTTGCAGAGCACAAAGGAGCCATGTCGAGAGCAGACCGGGCTCCCCGCGGGGCCCCTCTACTCCCCGGGTGGCAGCAGTGGGGAAGAGTTCTCTGACCATGACATGGAGCATCCGGATAGCCCTGTCTCCACCTCTACAGTCGAGTCAGATGGCAGCGGCCCAGAGCTGGAGGTGTGCGCCATTAATGATTTCCTCATCTCTGACGGACGCTCCCGCCGCAGACCGAGCCAACGGTGCCCACGCAAGGGAGGCAGCCAGTCAGGCCGCAGCAAGGACACTGACTCAGCAGACTGCAGTCCTGTCAAAGGGAAAACCAAAGGCCGCTACATGTGCTGTGAGTGTGGCAAGTCTTACGCCACGTCCTCCAATCTGAGCAGACACAAGCAGACTCACCGCAGCCTGGACAGTCAACAGGCCAGGAAGTGTCCCACCTGCCACAAGGTGTACGTGTCCATGCCAGCACTTGCCATGCACATGCTGACCCACGACCTGAAGCACGAGTGCACGGTGTGCGGCAAAGCCTTCAGTCGGCCCTGGCTCCTGCAGGGCCACATGAGGTCCCACACTGGGGAGAAACCCTTCGCCTGTGCCCACTGTGGCAAAGCTTTTGCCGACCGCTCCAACCTGCGCGCTCACATGCAGACGCACTCGGCTTTCAAGCACTACTCCTGCAAGCGCTGCCACAAAGGCTTTGCACTCAAGTCCTACCTGAACAAGCACTACGAGTCCGCCTGCTTCAAAGAGCACCAAGTGGAGGACGATGGCAGCGCTGAGGACTGATTTGAATCATTTCTACACACACACATTTTTTTTTTTGTACGAGCTCTGACACAATCAGAGAAAAGGTTGCAGCCTCTCAGGCTTTTCACATGCATGCATCCTAATCCCGCCTTTTGATATAAGCAGTAACCTCATTTTAAAACGATTCAGGTACTATGTATGGAATTGATGAGAATCTCAGTGTTGATCAGAAGTGTAACCTATTTTATATTTTTATTCTTTTTTAATATAAATTACAATGCAATAATTTACACGTCAGTATTACTTTTTATGCCAAGTAGCTCTTATTTTTTGTTTTATTTCTCAATAATGTATTTGTATATTTATTAATTTATTTAATTATTTATCCGCCAATATTTAAGACAATTTATTTATCATTGGTTGATGTATTTTTGAATTTAATGGGGATTTATTTCGCACCATGAATTGGATTTGTTGAGAACAAAAGCCAAAAGATATTCTGACTCTATATTTCTCTGTCTGATCAATTTGGTGATGACAATAAAATTTATGAAAAATGATTGACAGCCATATGTCCCCCCCTTTACTAAAGTGATTACATGCAAGCAAGATGATATCAGATGGTGTTCAATCAGTTCAAAAAAATGCATACATTTAAACCTTCTTTTGTTTTAAATATGAACGTAAAATCTAATCACTGAAACACTAGGGATGTTTTACTTGGATTCTTAATTTTCTGTCAAACTGCCACATTAACTCAACATACAGAGGTAGTTTCCCCATGTGGTCCAGCAGAGGGCATCCTTAAAATTCATGATCAGATTGACCTGTTGAATGCTTTTGCTGCTGATCTGGCACTAAGCTGATGAGAAAAGATGAGAGAAGAGTTTAGACTTTGATGAGTAGCATTCATTAGATGAATAGATAAATGAAGTGACAGATGGATGAAAGGGAAGGCAAAGTGCAGGCAACTTTGACTTTTACATACATTTGCGTCCTCACCCTTCAGACAATTTCATGAACATGTGTGGACTTCAGTGGATGCCTAAAAGTAGATAAGGGATAAAGCTGTAAACACAACAACACATTCATAGAATCGGCTTAAGTTTCAGCAGCAGCGATTTGGGAGCTCTGAAACACTATTTTTGGAAAACGGTTTGGGAAAATGGTGATGTCATAGCCCAACCTCTTTTCTTTCCTCGGTCCCCTCTGGCATGGTTAATTATGGCTCTGTTTCTGCGATTGTATACATTGTAATGTATACTTATTCAAATAAAGCTTTATTTTAAAGACAGCTTTTTGTACACGGCGCGCCTGCTTTATGCGCCTCCCTCGTTTTTCGGTGTACATCTGTAGCAGCGCTACAGCGCCACGTACAGGGCTGGCATATGTACTGTAGCGCTTATAGACTTTTTTGGGGTTTCGTGTGCAGGCGGACATTTCTTGAAACAATGCTGTTTTCACGGAAAACTTTCTAAGAGCAAAACAATTCAATATTGTATAAGGAGAGTTCTGTTTCTGTGCGGATAAGACTAAAATCTATTGTAACACCCTGGAGGGAGACTGAGATGAGTTGACTGTTATATAACAGGTGATTGATGTTGCTGCATTATGTCATTATCACTATCATATATACTAGTGCAGTGCCTGTGCAAAATCTGTTCTTTAGTAATTGCTGGTTTGGTGTAGAGCTGGTTGAGTCATGATTCAAGCGACTCTTTAACCCGTGTCTTTAAATTAACCCATGATCAGTCGAGTCGTACTACAATTTCATTTAAACAGCGCCACACACAAACATCTTGCAGCATTAGCTACTAGTCCTAGCCATCTTAGCTGCCAAAAGTTGTAAACTTACAATTTCGAAGGCAGAGCAGAGCCATGGTGTGTTTGAGTGCTCATTGTTACCACTGCACAGCAAAAGTTCAGTGCAGCTTCACAACGGCAGATAGCCCACAGTGCTGTGTGAGTGAGACGGGGCGTGGCTACAGTAGAGCGCCGGAAGCCAATGTGTGATTCTTTTACAGATATATTTAACAATATCGTTTGCATTACTCATCCAAATCACATCAAACGTCTTGGCACTGCACTTACTCGTTACTTACTAGCAAAACACCTGAAATCAATCGGACCAACGGTTCAAGAGATACGCAAATAACACACAGACAGACAGACAGACATTCCTGGAATTTATAGATAGATTATCAACTGTATCCTCAGGCTCCAAAGTACCTGGTTGAAATGTATCTGCTGGTTTTGATGCTGCTCTTTGAGTGAATCAATTGAAAAAACAAAAAACAAAAAAACAATACATAGTTCTATTGTTAAATGTTAATAACTTCAATAATCTACCCATAAATAACTCAGATTAGCTCATAGATTATATTGCATCGCATTTTTGTACTTCAGCTCCTGAATTAGTTTGAAGAGAATGGCATATCCCAGGGGTCTGCAACCTGTCCAATGTTGGATCCTACTTACACCAGGCAGGTTTTCTCAAGCATGAACTCCATAAAATCTAAATAATGCTTTATTTATTTAAGTAAGCTTTAAGTGGGTTACTTTTTAGTTTGTAGATAATGTCTACATAAAGCTGTTATATTTTTCTCCACTTTATAAGACTTCGTTGGGTATAAACAGCAATTAAATACATTTTATTTTTGTAGTTCTTAAATTTCATAAATGCAACTTTTATTTTATATAACATATACCTGTAAGTTTTGTGGCTCCAGGTTAATTTTGAGCGAACAAAAATGGCTCTTGTTTTTATTACTAAATGTACTTCCTGATGTTTCAAAGTGCAATGCTTCTCCTGACCAGGAGAGGGAGCCATACAAACACAAAGAGGAGAGTAATGCCTCCTTCAAAAAGCAAGCATGCACACAGTGTACATCTTACTGTATGTACACATTCCTTATGATACGCTGGTGGTCGCTGACAGAGCAGTGTTGCAGTGTGACCACAGGATGTGCTGTGGGTCAGGTGTCATGAGAACTGGGCTGCAGCTCTAGGCCAGACAGGGCTGAGCCCGGGAGCCGCTGACCTCTCACGGGAAATGCAACGACTCTAATGTGTCTCAGTAGACCACAGACTGGACGTGGCTATTTTCAAACACAATAGCCACCATTCAAAATAAACTGTTATACTGTACATGCCTGCACATATGAATGCATGCATCCATCATGAAACTATGGTTGTGGTATGGACATGAGGGACATCCAGCAATCATTAAAGGTGCACTCATCAAAATGTATTTTTTTCTTAATTAGACAGGACAGGATAGTATGAAATATGGCTGAATAATTAATCAGAGGTTGTGGTGCCATATGTAAGAATGTGGCCAAAAACGGTTACTACATTCAAATTCAAAATACAGAGGTCTTTTAGGTTTCGTTTTCTGACGTAACAGGCAACCCGTGGAGACTCTACTGACTGCGATGATTGGTAGACGGTGGTAGGTGGCGCCACATGCCAAAACATGATTTCAAAACATAAACATCATTTGCAGTCTGCAAAATATATTTTTTAATGCAAATATTTTGGCTGTACTGTTGTTTTTGGTGAGTTCAGTTTGTTATATGAACATTATTCCTGAGTCTCTGTGACATATTAGGAGGATTTTTATGGCCAGTTGCTTTAGATTTATTACATAATGCACCTTTAAAGATAAATAAATATATATAAATAAAATATAATTTTAGATTCATTATTATCTTGCTCTAAAAACATCTCTGTTTCTCGCAGATCTGCACAAATATCACAGTTGTGATGTTTTTTTTGAATGAAAATGAGAATAATTATGTAAAAATCACCATTCCCTCTGATCATATCGCAGTTGTAATTCCTGTCAAAATAATCGCAGTGAACGAGTGGAAGAAGAGGGGAAGACACCCAGCAAAAGGCCACAGGTGGCTAACTCTACTGCTTGAACAATCTTTTATCAAATTTTCATAATTAATCAAATGATTTATTGATTTTATTGAAGTAATTTGATACAAAACATGAAGGCATTCTCTTCATATCATTAAAATACAAATCACAAAATAATATTTTGGCATTTGTAATACGTATTTTAAAGGGACACTGTGTAGTATTTATGGGTTTATATAACACAAAATCCACTTTTTTATACATGTGCTCCTGCATTGTCTAGTCGCTGTATAATAGTTTTTGTTTCATTTTCGTAGTGTTTCAAAAAGTCATGTAGAATAACATGGTCGCGGGCCGCGGTTGCATAGCCACTGTTAGCAGCGAGACGCCATGTTTCTACCGGAGCCTGTAAGGACAAACGCGAGAGAACAAATCAAGCGTCTCTTTACTTGTAGCTGAAGTCCCGCCTCCTCTCTCTCAGCTTCGTCTGCTACGGCCGCGGTATCTCGCCCTCTCCCTCGCCTCACGAACCTCATCTGCTGACACGGAGAAAGACGACGAGGACGACATTTGACCGGCTGCAGATACCGTAGCTCTCAGGGAAGGGAGGGGGTGAGCAGATTTTGCAAATTTCAGCCTCTCCTCTAGATGGCACTATAAACTACTTACTTCACCTTTAAATAAATGTATCAGGAATGCTGCCCAGTCCTGGGCTCACTTGACCTCCATGTGTCTCATATTCACACTTGGACAAAGATAAAGCCATGAAAACAAGGAATCAGGCTGGACTGTACTGTACATGGAGGCAATCATTGCACTTCCAGCACAGACAAAGGAGCAGAGCACCGCGGTTTGTCAACACTGCTGGCCAATGAACACAAAGGATATGACCGTCGTGTCCACAGCAGGATAAAATGACCTTAAGGCCAAAACGGATGAGTCTTTTTATAGCTCCCCATTATTAGTCCATCAACCGTGTGTGTGTGTGTGTTACATCATTGTCAGACAAGGTTTTGCACTTGATTTCTGTGCTGCGATAAACTTCACTGACCTGCGAGACCGTGGCTCGCAGGTCCCATGTGACTCAGGAGGAAATTGACAGGCATGACCTGGAGCTCAGCGCGGTGGACATTAAACGCCGCAGTATGCTTCTCCAGAAGAATCATTGCGTGTGAGTGGACTTCCTGTATTGCAGTGGTTGACTTCATGTTTTGCCTGTTTGGGGGCCTGTGAGGGTCCCCCGTGGGAGATGATGACACACTGTTCATCATCCCACACGTCAAGAAACGACTGCTTCTTTGAGAATCTGATATAGCAAGTGTTTATTTCACATGGATAGCGATCAAACGACATCACACAGTGACACGAGAAAAGACAGAATAGCATCTTCAAGTGATTTGGAGTCATATCATCTTCATAATCGGAGGCAATTTAGACAAAGGGTTGGATGTGACCATGTGAGGCCATTTGTTGAACTTCTGACACACTGCTCCACCTGTCATGGCTGCTCAAACTGTCTGAGGCTGTGAAAGACGATCAGCATCTTCAGGAGGGAAAGAATGTGGAGGAGGATGAGTGGAGTCTTATCTCGAGGTCACACTACAGGTTAAATGAAAGATAATACTGTTGCTACCAGTCATTGGGGGGGGGGGGTTACAGTAGCTTTGCTCCGCAAGAGAAGCACCAGCTCATTAACCTCTGGAGATCTAGACTGATAAAGATGTCATTCACGTTTAAAAACACTTGTTTAAAATGTTTTCAGACAAAACAAATGTTCTCTTGCTTATTATTTCATAATGAACTTTTAATATGAGTGTACTTATTTAAGTCTGCTGATTATTAGTTATTAATTTAGATTGTTCTGTTTTATTCCCATTTTTTGTTGTCTTTTACTTTGGTTTATTTTGATTTGTGACCTGTTGTGTTCATCTTACAAAGCACTTTGCAACTTTGTGTCGCAAAAATAATGTTGATTATTATGATATTACTACTCTAGCATCAGAGGTGGAAAAAGTACTAAAATATTGTACTCAAGTAAAAGTACCAATACTTTGATGAAATATTACTCAAGTAGAAGTAAAAGTAGTCATCTGAAAATGTACTCAAGTAGAAGTAAAAAGTAGTTCATTTGAAATGTAAAAGTTAGTTACTTTGCGTGGGGTGTGAGGGTAGTAGAAATATGACAAGGGGTCAGAAATCCAAAACTTTTTTGGAGCTCACGCGCCCGGCGCGACACAGGATATTACGTCACTTTTGGCGCACGCCCTCTTTGTTGACGCGCCAGTGCTGGTGCTAATCACATCATCATTCGTCTGGTTCTGGTGTATATTTTCCCCCTGTAGATCTTCATTGTGCTGAATTTTTATTTTTACTCAGTAACGGATAGGATTTAAGTAAGTACAATACTTGAGTCAATATGTACTAGTAAAATACAACATCCTGATATTAAATTGTACTTAAAAAATACAAAATACACTTGAGTAAATGTATTTCGTTACTTTCCACCTCTATAGCATACTCTACCAAGGTGGATAACAAAGAGACATTAAGAGGTATTTGTTAACTGTAAACATGTTTTTACTTGTGTCTGAACAGTGTTAAACCAGATCAGGGTGCACTTTATTTATTATTTCATTCTGAGTAAAAACTAGAGACTGAGTTTTGGAATTTCAGAAGCATTCAATATCAAAGTGTCAATAGTAAATAAGTCACAGACAAAATTGAGGATGACATTTATTCCTCATTGTCATCATCACTATGAACATTAATTGAAGTTTCTGACTTGTAGCTGTATGATTCTATACATTGCACCACAGGGCCCTTTTCACAGCAGCTATTTTGACAGGTCACAGTAGGAATGGCACAGGTGTAAAAAAAAAACAAAACAAACAAAAAAAACGATTTATTCATGGGGCTGAGTCCCATTTAGCCTCCTCAGGTTTCGGGGTGCATGCTGTTTCACTGTCACACTGTCGATGTTTGCAATAACAACAACTCCTGCTCAAACATGGTAAAATGACTGACGTGACAAAGGCCTGTAAGCAGGTGTACAGGTGTTTGTGAGATGAATGACAAAAATCAAAGTGAGTGAAATCTATCCAATCCAATCCAAATATATCTCCCTATCTCTATCTTTATTTAAGAATAAATAGATACAAAATAAAGAAAATACATATATAGATTTATAGCGCAAGACGAAATCTCACACACACAGTACATTTACATGCACAGTTTAATCGAGATAAGGCCGTAGTCTGACTAAGACGGACAATTGGACAACATGCCGAAACCGAGTATACATGTGGAGGAGAAAATCCATTTATTGGCTTGTGTATGTCTGTATCTTTGTATAAGTTAGTGCGTATTGAATCAGTTTCCTGTTGATCTTTACGTCACAGAAAAACAAACAGTGAGCTGTGAAATGGACGTAAGATCATACGTATTCCCCTTTTACTTCGGGGTCAAGGAGGAAATGTTGGTGCATGCAGAATGCCAAATCTGACTAAGCGTATACATGCAGGAGTAGTCAGACTATGGATCGCATCATGCAGGTATGTTAGTCCGACTAAGACTAACTTGATTTTAGTCGGATTAACATGTTTACATGACATTAAGAAAACCAAATTATTGTCTGACTAAAATCAGACTTTTAACATGTAAATGTGCTGAGTGAAGACGGGTGTCAAATGTGTAATGGCAGCCACATTCCACTATTCGAGGGCCACAACTGTGAAAGCTCGATCCCCTGTGAGCTTCATCCTCATTTTATACAGCCGATCATAGAGACCATGAAGGAACAAAAGGCTGCACCGAGTCAGAGCGGTACGAGGTGGAGAAAGACTATAGAGACAATCTTTATTCAGTTCCCAGTGAAGGTAAAGCCCTAATTGAAAAGAAATGACACTTGATGCATTGTTTCCAAGTACATTGAACTCTTTGTGTATATACTTTTCAAATTGTGTCAACTCTAATAAAACACCAGCTCACTCAGACATACAGCAGATCAATAATAAGAAGCCTCTGCAGGAGGAGGAGGAGGGAGGAGGAGGGAGGGAGGAGGTGGAGGAGGCTGCAACTGACTGTCGGGAGGAGGCTCCTAACGCTGCTGCAGCTGTTTACAATGAGTCAAGTTATC
Organism: Microchirus variegatus; assembly: GCF_963457635.1. NCBI lineage: Eukaryota > Metazoa > Chordata > Actinopteri > Pleuronectiformes > Soleidae > Microchirus > Microchirus variegatus. Next base: position 15,015,751 of record NC_139808.1, read on the forward strand.
TGAATACAGTCTCGGTTTTTTGGATGTTACTTGCACAGGGGACAACACAACATTAACGCAGACTATTTATACAGCATAGTATATAATGGAATAAGACATTGCATGTACTGCAAAACTGATTGTGACATGATATTGGTTTACTTAAACCATAAAAGTGAAAATAAAGTATACAAAACTCCTATTCATATATATGGTAATTGGTCAAAATATACATTTAGGGTGTCAAACACTTTAGTGTCTACATTTTACCACCACTGCTCAGTGTATGGTCATAACTGAAGAGAGTCAGAGGATATCAGCTGAAGATGGATTGTGTCCTAAAGATGGAGTTGTGGTCTGAAGACACATTCAGGGCAACTTAGATCTGCTCCCATGTGATTAAATCATGAGTCTGAGGGTTGTCATTTGTTATTTAGTGACACATTTGGTTGAAAAACCAGAAGCATCATGATTTAGCATTTTTGTAAATCATGCTGATAGCGAGGGAGGTTACATTCTGGTTACTTATAACATAAGCAACCCTGACTTTGTTGTGCATTGTATGTGAGGCCGTTATCCAAACAGGTATCCACTTCACCATAAAATCCGTCTTTAAGAGAATTCAATTTTTTATTACACCTAACAAACCCCTCACCCTCCCTTCCATTAGTCCATAATCTGATCAGTATCTACAGTAAAGTGTCTGGCTACTTCATCAACTGGACAAAATCCGAGATTCCGCCGATCAGCGAGTGAGATCCCGGGGCCCTGGGGACCGTTTCAACAGGAACGGGGAAAGTAATCAAATACTTTGGAATCCACATCTCTCCAAATTTTAATCATTCAAACTGAACCACACTTTATAATAAGAAAATAAAACACACCCTGGAAAGATGGAATCTGTTACCGTTATCCCTGGGTTCATTTTTTTTTTCATCTTTTACTTTGGTCCCTATATTTCAATCAATTGTTTTCCTGTTTTGATTGATGAAATGAAAATTATAGAGCACTGTTCAAAGCTGTCCAAAAAATAGGTTTTTCCACAAATATTCATGGTTAATGACTATGATAACAGACACAAAATCTCAGGTTTAAATGGGTATATGATATCATCAAATAAAGTGCTCCAACGATTATTCGCTATATAACCGACTACTAAATGAATCGGCACTCATTTCGACAATCTCTTATTTGGATTTAGTGTTTTTCATAAACAAGCTTTCTGATTTTTCAGCTTCTGAAATGTGAATATTTTCTGGTTTCATTGCTCCATTTGACAAAGAAATCATTCAAAGTGAAAGATTTTGGTTTGCGGACAGAGAACATCATCATCTCCAGGTTTGAGAAACACCGGCCAACCAAAAACACTCAATTAATCATGGAAAATAATCCTTAGTTGCAGCTCACCAAAAAAATAAACTAAAAATTTATAAACCATAAAAATAACTTCTTCTCTGACACACATTCTACCCACCATACTGTTCATTATTGCATGTCAATAGACATTTAATGGCATTCCTTTAAGTTGACGAAAGGGTGTGTGGGGGTGAAGTATTTACGGTTCCAAACGTGGCGTGGCGGTGGTGCTGTGGGAGCGAAAGTGCCATGGGGTCGTGTTGCTGGCAGGCTGAGTGTGGTAAAACACCATGGTGTCCTGCTTTATGAGTGGAACCGGGTCCTGCACAGGTCGCTGTTGTTGGTGCAGCTGAGCTGGGGGCCAGGAGCTGCCGCTGCCCTGGTTTGATGTGTCAAGAGGTTGTGTTTGTAAAAACAGGCCCTTTGATGACACTTGCCCCCCTTGTGCAGCAGTCTGCCCCTCTCTCTGTCTCCCTCTCTCTCTCTACCCCCTCCCTCCAGCACCAGTCAATCTGGAAGCCATTTGCTCACTTTCCACAGTGAAGGTTCAGGCGTGATCCCCTGCAGCATCTGCTGAGTGTTTATTTACCCGAAGCACTTAACCCATTAGACAAACTGAAACAGGGCAAATATGGAGTCATTGGCCACATTGGACTCTGAGGGGGAAAGAGCCAAGAGCCATGGCTCACTGTGTGTCTGTAATCTACACATGTTCACAACGCACATCACTACACATCAATTCATTATCATTATTATTATGATTAGTTCCCTGAATCAATTTGTTGTTTGGTTCAGAAAGTGTCCGAAAAGTTTGAAAAATGTCAAGCATAAACCTCAAGTTGAATTATCTTAATGAATTATCAAAATAGTTGGACTTCATAACTAATTGACTACTCAATGAGTTGTCGCAGCCCTGCTTACAGTAGGTTGTGATTTGAAGCTCTTATCACCATGGATTTCACTATAGAGAGAAATCTCAGGGACTGCAGATGTAAATTAGCAAATGGTGACATTTATGTTTTCAACTGCACATGGTCCCTTTCAAACACAAATCAAATCAAATCGAATCAATCCTATCACATGATGCAATTAATTTGCTGGTCTCCCTTTACACAAAATAAAAAAGTGTGAATAACATCTAGGCTAAATTTAAGGTGTAGGTAAAGTAAATTAAAGGAAGAACATGTATTTATTGTCGGTAATATACTGTAGGTTAAATTGAAGTACTGGCTTGACTCAGAACAATGGTCCACTCAGTTTATTTATTTAAACTTTCATTAACAAATTACAAATTCTGTTTATCTGTATGTAATGGAAATATGGTTTCCAGTGTAGCTCCTCAAAATGTAAGATGTGCAAGATGCTTTCCACAAACTACCTGGCAACCTTGAGTCTCTGGGACAACTTGCTCCAATAGTTTGGATTCGCAGTGCCAAGTTTATACTCTAGCTGCATATCTTATTTCTTTCTTTCAAGTAAACATAGTTTTTTATGTGTGCCTTGTACTATAGATTGTGCATCTATGAGTGGTGGTTCTTTATCACAAATCCATTATATGAATTCACAGAATAACGGCCGTCAGGAACAACTTGAGGTTAAGTGTATTGCTCAGAGACACATCGGCATGTAGACTAGAAGACGTGGAGATCAAACACACTACATTCTAGTCAAAGGACGACCCACTCCCAAGCTGCCTATGGTGTCTCAAGTGTAAAGATGGATGAGGACTGTCTTTAATGATGTGACTCCCTCCAGATGACCCTGGAGCTGTAAATGTCCTGAAGTGATGGGAAGATGAGCTACGTGCAGCTTTTTTATTATCACACGCCGCTTGCTTTTCCTGTCATGAGCTTACACACAATCACACTGTGATATCTGGTGTTGGGAGATGGTCGTCATATGCGACATGAGACCGCGTTCACATTAACTGTCACGTTGTTCAATTTCAATTCATTGCATATTAGATTTGACAGTAGACATCAATAACTGCATGAGTCTTTCATCTACTGTCTGAAATTGGGACGCATATGCACATTGATCAAAATCACCAACAGAAAATTTCATATTTGTGTGTCAGTATTGAAGCAGGACATTTTATTGAGTGGACAACACTGAGAGAGACGACACTCTCCATTAAAACCTTCACTGTCCAATATCCAATATGAGTGCAGGCTTCAACTCAGGCTTCAAATGACTCAGCATCACATGCACATTCTATATCCTTTGTCGACTGACTGCCTTCAGACATGCAGAAGCAGCTCATATAGCTGTTGCATGTCTATCACACAGCACACACTGGTGTCCTTCATAAGTCACCTGCCAAGTTTGAAACCTGTCAAGCAAACTGTTGGACAGTTATGTGATCTTGTCTTTTCTTCCTCTTCTCTTGCCTTGATAGGCAAATGTTGCAGATGGACGGACGGAAAGGTGGACGTCCCTTGAATTAATAGAGAGATATGGCCATGTAATAAAACATTAATCTCAGAGTTCACAAGGCTTTTTGACATAAGGCTCATACATACAGTGCCATCTGCAAATCATGCACTGTAAACTTTGGCAGGGAATGATGAGGACAGGTGAATGATGAAGACAGGTGAATGATGAGGACAGGTGAATTGGTGTTAATTAAGGTCCCTGAGTGAGTGAGAAAGTTGAAGCATTTTTGACCTTTGACCCATTTTGACTGATACATTATGTATTTACACATTTTATATTATACAATTAGTGTGAGATTTCTGTCCCCTTGTCCTTTTTGCACGACACAAGAAAGAACCCCAACCTTGTTGAAAAAGGTTTTTACTAAATTAGTACATTTTAAACAAGCTACTTTGTTTTAACTTTAACTTGAGGACTTGTACTTCAATCAAATTTTAACGTGGTGGTACGTTTACTTTAGTAACTTGAGTAAAAGTACTTTTTCCACCTCTGCTGATATGAAATGAATCCGAATTGAATCAGAACAATGTGACTGGTAATATGTATCCCATCTGAAAAAATCTAATCTGAATCAATCTTAAATTGTTTTAATTCTTTAAAAAAAACAAAACACATTTGATTATCGTCATATCGATTATCCAAAAAACACTTAGTTAACAATTAATTTAGTAATGATAATCGTTTCAGTGAGTAATCATTTCAGCCCTGAAACACTCCACTCATGAGAACTAATGACCCACTCACAGGGTTAACACAAGCATGCAATGCACTTTGCCAAAGTAAAGGCACCAAAGTGATTTCTGTGACTTTTGGGTCCCAAACATTTGGAAGAATGATGGGAACCTTCTCTCCTCTCCTTTCACTGCAGCTGCTATAAGAGACCCTCCCTGTCACGCTGCCTGACAGAGTGGGTCATAGTACGGGGAGGTGTCAAAACAAACTTGTGTTGGCTGAACCTCGGCGTCACAGCAGGCATTTACGCACAGCTCTGCTCCGCACGCGGCTGTGTTGTGTTTGAAAAGAAGAAGGGATTTGTTTCCCTCCTCCACGTTACCAATGATGGCTTTCACTATGCTGAGGCCGGTGTCCACTCATCCCTTCTCTTATCCCGCTGATCTGACCTTGATGTCGGACGACGAGGAGGGGAGCCGCAGCGAGAGCGACGGCAGCACCGACCAGGGCTACGGCTGCTGCGGCACAGGGGATGACGGTTACCGGCGGCAGACCGGCGGTGTGGTGGTGCGGCAGCGGAACGCCGCCAACGCCAGGGAGAGACACCGGACCCAGAATGTGAACACAGCCTTCACGGAGCTGCGGACTCTTATCCCCACGGAACCGGTGGACAGGAAACTGTCCAAAATCGAGACGCTGCGGCTGGCGTCCAGCTACATCTCACACCTGGCCAACGTGCTGGTGGTGGGGGAGGGCAGAGAGGACGGTCAGCCGTGTCTGACCACCGTCTACAAGGAGCGGAAGGGCGGCGGAAGAGAGGCCAAGCAGCCCCGTACCATCTGCACGTTCTGCCTCAGCAACCAACGGAAAGCGGTAAAACATACTGAACATAGGAGCAGAAACTCCATTTGAAAATTGTGTTGTTTAAAAATGTTTTCGTCTCATTAGCAATCTACACACGAGGCATGGTTTATTTTACATTTCATTATACATCATCAAAGTACAATTTAATTCGGCTTATATATATCATGTTATGCAAAGCTATAAACTGTACAATTCCACTTTTCCACTCCACCCCCCCCCCCCCCAAAAAAACCCAGACACTAGTAAATACATACCATATAACAGAAATGTTTATGTTCTTTGTCTAGTTCGAAGTTATGTCAAACAGCAATATTACACTATTATTGCTTTCTTACATGTTTATGTGATCAAGTAACATAATCATATTTATGTTATTATTATTATTTATTTATGTATTTATTAAGGACAACTTAGTTCAATAGAGTTCCAATACAGCGTGTGAAGCTGATACAAAGAGTTTATAGCGGTTCCTAATTTACAACTCCAGTCCCTTGTTTGGCAAGGAAATCAAGCATTTGGATCTGAGTGAACTTAGTTGTGGTGCCCGAGTGGAGGCCCATAGTCTCAGACTTTGGAAAGAAAACTGTTATAGTGACTGTGTTTGAGTATAAATAAAATTTGCCTGGCTGCAGTTTTGCAACACTTCATCAGATATTTGACTGGAGCGAGTGTTTTCCAGTGAAACGGGGGATCATATGACACAGTGGGGTTAGGCTGAGCATCTTGGTAAAATGGACGTCGTCCATCTAATCGCTCTGTTGGGATTCAGTTTATTTATAGGTGCTTTATCAGTCCGTGCATGAAGATATCCTTTAAAGGAAAATCACATTCATACCAGATAATGATATAATTGCTCTGTGCCCATGTTTGTGTGATTGGAATCGTCTGAACTCTGAAACTGTGTTTGGTTTTAAAATAAGATCTTAATTTCCCCTCTGTGCTCACAGGTGACAGACAGACGAGGCTGTGTGAAGATGCACGGGAACAGTGGAAGGCGGACGAGGTGATGGAGCTGTTTGACCTGCAGCTGAAGTGCCTATGGGCTGCAATCTTAAAGGACTACTCTGACTTTTGGGGAGTTTGCCTCATTGGTCCCTTTACCATTTACAGTAGGAGATGAAAGGATTTGCAGAAAACCACTTGTTGTTTACCGGCAAATGAAGCAGCTCTTTCCACTGTACTACAGCCACAGACTAATAAGGCTGCACTATTGATTATTTTCATTATCAATTCATCTCTTCATCCTCTGATATGCAACTTTTTGGATGCCACAAAACGCCACCACCAACCATTCCCTTGACTATTTGAATATCAGAGTAATTGTAATTAATTTAGTTGTCAATTACAAATAAATTAATTTGTTAAAATATTGAAAAATCCTGAATTGAGGTGGTCATGTGTTCATGAATGTTCTTTTCATCTCTTGCCCTGACCCTTTTACCAAAAATGTTTTTATTTACACAGGAAGTGATGATGTCATACAGGGTTTTGCATACGGGTCACAGTACAGATGATATTACCTGCTGGGGATTAAACTATGTCCATAATCCAAATGTTAAAAAAAAAAAAAGAAAAATAACATAAATGAAAGATTTTGACATTTAGATCTTTTAATATATGAACAGATGCTGACTACACCAAATCTACTGTATATTATAAATGTTTTGTTATCCTTTGTTTACATACATCTTTTCTCTCATATGCAAAATTACAAGTAATGAAATGACTGACGTTTAAATAGTAAAACTATTGATGTGTGGTACCTGATACCTTATTTACTGTATTGGGTGAAATGTTAATGAGACAAAACTCCCAGTCATCGTTTTGTGACAGACTCTCCATTCACAAACTGTTGTTGTAAGATTGTGTGCGACAGGAGACTTTTGTGGGACCCTCTTTTGTTTGACTTTTGTTGACATTGTCGTTATCTACTTTGAAATTAAATTTATTTTTACACACACTGCTGTTTTCTTTGTATATTGCCTCCAGTTTGGTGACGTGATTTTAAGTCTTTGAGAGTTTCTACGGTTGTGAATGTAGTTTTTTTCTATTTGTTTTTCATTAACAGTGACCATGAACACTCATGTTAAGCTGTAGTTTGTATTTAAAATAAGCTGAGAGTATTTGGTATTTAGTATCGGTATTGAGTATTTGTTTATTTTTATATTCAAAACAAGCTTTCTGTTTTTTTCAGCTTCTTAAATGTATGTGTGAATATTCAAAATATAAATTGAACTAATACATAGCTTTCCCATATCACATTGATGAATTCAACCACAACACAAAAATCTTAGGTGCATGCAGTCAATGAGATATTTTGTCATAGTTTCAGATGTATTGCCTAAATGTTGAGATATCTGACCTTTGACATTTTATCTATAGAAAGTGAATGGATTTGCCAACGTTAAAATACAGTGGTGTAAAAAAAAAAAGAAAAAAAAAAGAATTCAGCTACAGACTTTTCACGGGAGGCAGAATTATTCCTAAGAAGATTTTCCTTGAAGTACCACCAGAGGAAGCTTGAGTACCACTGGTGGTACACGTTGCACAGTTTGAGAATCATGGTACTAGAAGATGCTAAGATACTACTACAATAAGAAGTGACAAAATGTGCTTTTGTGTGAACTGACCATTTAAAGTTAGGGTCTCTAAGTTCCCAAAAAGCTAACATTAGCATTAACAGCCCACCCATACTGTAAATCATTGTTTGCAGTGTATCTGTGAATTTTAACTGCACATTTCCTGCCGTTTTTTGTGACTCGCCAGCTTATTGTCTCTGCTTCAGCGGTGTGCGCCTCTCTGGATTGCTGTGACGACTCTGATCACATGTTGACAGACTAGTACACCAGGTAATCATTCCGTGTGGTGTGAATGAAAAAATCGGTCATCTGAATTACACACGCACTGCAGTACTTTTTCAAAATTTATTTTTATTCATTCATGGCTATCAGGATGCAAAGAGAATATCAACTAACATATTACAGTCCTGAACATTAAAGGACTCATATTATACCCGTTTTTCTCCAAGTTAAACTAGTTCCCTGGTGTCCTAATGAACATGTCTGTGACATGCTTTGGTCAAAATACCATAAGAATGAAGCACCACAACGAAACTTAAGCAACAGGAAATGACATCAGCCACAGAGGCTACTGGGAGCTAACAGCAGTTATCATTTGGAAAAGTGATCATTTGCAGGCACTAGCAGGCACATTGCTGTCATATATAACATGTGTCCACTGGACAGATACATCCTCTGAGGCTGGAAGTTTGTGTGGGACTTTGTGCTGCACTGTGGAGCCAAGAATATAACTTTTCGCGGACTTCCGGTTTTCGGATACCGTTGCTCTTGCCAGCACCGTGTTTCACGGACAAAGCGGAGCTCCGCGAGACAACAATTCCAGGAATTTAGCACATTGTGACGTCCCAGTGAGCGCGGAAGTCAACATGTTTTATCTCCTGTTCTTAGACTGAGGAGGACCACAAAAACATGAGTCATCTTTTTCCACGCTTTGCCGACTGATAGGACCTCCAGAGTCCTAAAATATAAGGATTTAAATGATTAAAAAGTTGATTTTGCGTAATATGGGACCTTTACCACTAATGTAAATGCATCGTCTTCTATAATTTCTTCTACTACAAATAAAGTTATATGTAAATTCAGGACAGCCTGCCTACAAAAGAACAAACAAAGCAATTATTGACATTGTGTGCCTAAACAGTAACATGCATGGGGAAACCGATTGAAGGTGTACCTCCATTCAAGTTATGCCAAGGAATCTCTGCAGAGGAAGTAATCAATCTTTTTCTCAGCGGTCTGAATTCAGCATATCCCAGAAGTGTGTGTGACCACACAAAGCCCTGTCAGGGTGGTAATAAGGCACCGAGTGCCAGTTAGGAAGACATGAATCAGACTCTACTGTAAAGACAAAACAGGAAAGACACAAATTAGTCTTGTTGGATCTATTGTGGTGACTGATGATTAATCATCGGGGAGTGTGGCATAATACTGGCCTCATGCCAGCAAGATTAACCACTGAGAGGAAGAAATAGAGGGTAAAGATGTGTTAAAGAACTGAAAGAAAAAGTATACGCAATGTAACCATAAGTTTATACATGTGTGCATTCTTGCATTTGGAAAATACCTCGTTTGCACTTAATAATCTCTCCATAATTCACCTGCACGCAGGCTGACACTTGAGAAGCAAAATTTTATGTTTGCAATAATAACATTGTGTTTGGATCAGTAGCCAGGAAAATGCAGAAATCTTTAGGCTGATCTTTGGCCTCATTCCGCTCTGGTAGTAAATTTCCCGGTTTGGGATCCACATGTGGTGTTGATCAGTCACAGCTAATATCACCTAGCACCCAAAGTCCAGACAAACACAGCTGCCGACGAATTAATGTTACAGATTATAGCGGGAGAGCAGCTATGTGGCCTGTGTGGGAATCAGTTTACTCACAGAGACAGAGGTGTAGTTTTAAATGGGATGTGCCAAAAGCAACAGAAACTAAGGATGCCAGGAGTTCAATTAGAAGGTTCTGCACCACATCTAAGTGTCCAAGATGTCCAGTGTGATGAATTACCTCACTAAAACAAGGTTTATGTATCTGCAAGTTGCTTAAAACATGGCAGTTTTTCCTCAAATTTTTTCTATATTGATCCCCTTTTAAGTGTTGCTTTCTCTCCTTTTCACGGGGTAGATGTTTTTTTGTTTTTTTTAACTGTAAATTGATTTATGACAGAAAAAAACAGTGTTATTCTGTATCCAAAACATTTCAGGCAATAGCATTCAATAAAAAGTACCTGTGTCTTGGTACTGCTGCAACGTTTCTACAGTCACTAAAGAGTATCTGCTATAGTTACACACAAGTTGCCATTTGTTTGGTCTAATTTTAAACATTTTAGAACTTCAAATCATATTTATTGCATGTGTTTTTCCCCATCTTATTACCTCATAATATCCTCCACACCAAGCATATGAACAAATCTGATTATGTGTGATATTCAAATGTCACACCTTGTGTTCCCAGTCAACTGTCGACTGCCATAGGTAATGAATTAGTAAGATTTTTACAGATGGAAAACATTCTTGTGCATACATTCACCTACATGTACATAGAATTTCAGACATTTTAGTTACAGGAAACGGCCTCTTTCTCGTGTTCGTGTCCCTCACTGTCCATCCTGCTTGATTTGCTTTGTGTTCTATTGGTGGAGGACACATTTTCAATATTGGAAGAACATACAACTAATGTCCAGGTTTATTTCTAGCAGAATAATCCATCTCTGAAACTTCTTGGTGTTTTCAGTCATAGTCCAACGATGTGCAGCTGTTCTGCTTTCATCAGTCGTGTCGTAAAATGCGTCACCTATACAACTGGTCATGTGACTCACAGTTTGCTCACAGTACCATGTTGGCTGGAAAAGCTTCTGAAAAATTAACGGCACCTGTGCCGGTTCCAAGCTACAAGAGTTCAATGCCCACTTTAAATCCACAGAGATCAAGCAAAAATAGCTACAGCAACATATATATATATATATATATATATACTATATATATGAACAGTGTCGACATACATAGAGCTAAAATTACATTATATGACTCTATGCAATGCATTGTGGTAATGTTGCCGGTGACACGGGATCTTAACTCTGATGGGCTTAATCAGCATTGTGTGAACTCAATATTTTAAATGTAACAGAATGTTGTTAATATTTAAAGGTTACATACCACAGCTTTAACACAACAGTGGTTAATGTACACTGAAATAAGGGAGGTTTCAAGGACGACTGGAGAAGGGTCAAAGGAATAACTTGACATCTAGATAAATGTACACTTTAAATAAATGTACAATTAACTTCTTCACAGAGATTCTGGATTGGAAACATCATGGATTCAGTCTCTAGAGGGAACAAAAACTAATGAAATCACACATTATATCTATAGGTATAAAAATGACAGAATACATACTGAGTTTTTGCTCAATGAGCTGTTTCCACAGGCATGGCAGATAAGTACCTTAAGATAAGTACCTTAAGCATACTTAAGAGCTTAATTACACACATTTGACAACTGACATTCTTGTAGAATCAGTTACTGTATTTTATTTAATTGTAAAGTTTCACAATATTGTCTTTTTTATAATATTTAAATGGCATAACGTTTTATTTTACAAAGCCATATGATCTGAATGGTATAAAAGGAGCTCATTCCTAACCTGTTCACCTTAAACTAACTGTCATTTAAAACTTGTTGTTATTGTCAGTTATGGCACAATGGTCAGCAACGACATTGAAAGCAATGACCTGTTTTAATGATGTCGCTACAAACAGTGGATTAGCATAGACTGTTTAATTACACTCTGAGTAAAAGCTGCACTAATCTACAGTACTTTTCCTGCACTGCAGTTTCATGAAAGTCTTTTTGATATACATTTCAATAAATAACCAGAACTTCTCATTGTAAGAGTGGAGTGCGACACCTCACTCACAGCCAGCCATGAGAATTATGACAATTCTCAAACCTTTGACAACCCAATTATGACTAAAATGAATCCTTTAAATCACCCCTGAAGTGATGTTTGGAGGTACACCCTTTTGAAAGAAAGTTATTGCACTTGTAGTCCTCTGGGGCTGTACAAATAACTGCACACTTGCATAAAGCATTCCAGCCCTCCAGTTTTGCTCCACCTGTCAGTGCTAAAGCCTAATTAGAAGCTGCTGTGTGAGCTTATCCTGCAACTCCAAGGGCTCGGCACAGCCCTGCGCAATGGCTCCCAGAGGCTGACACCCACTCCCACCCCCACCACACCAGGCAGGAAGATGTCATAGAGAAAAAGGAAGGAAAAGGCGTGAGTGCTAGACCCTGACCAGGCCGTCCCTCTGGGCCCTGCATGGGTCAGTACCAGCTTTGATATCTATTGAGATGACGTTCCTCGCCCAGCTGATGCTTGTTTTAAGTCTCTCCTCTGGCATTTCTTTATCACCGAAAAACCTGCTCCTCAACGTCACAAATTCCTTCAAGGACTTAAAACTAAAACAGGCTCTTTGAAAATGAACCTGCGACCTGATTAGTTTCTTACTGTCATAAAGTAGAACGAGGCTCACAGTCAGGGGCGTTGCAATAGGGCAGGCAAAGCAGACACCGAACTGGGGCCGTGATCTGCAACGGGGGCCCCTGAGAACAGATGACGATTAGCCCACAGCAATGACAGTTTAGTGAGAATGAGCTTAAACTGACAAACTAGCAAGCAGGTGTCAAGCCAAAAAGTGATCAAGTGCCATAGACTGACTGACATTCTCAGGGGCCTTCGGGAACTGGACACTTTTCCTACCATAGATACAGTATCTTATAGAATGATATTGAAAATGAATTAAATGTCATGCACGTATATATTACATTTGAAAATATTTCTAACGCAGGAATTTTTCTCATTTACCCGGGATTTTGAAAAACCTTGGCATGTTTCCACTGAAATTTCCCTCAACCCCAAACTTTCACCCAAAGAAGTACTCAGGAACTAGGGACCTTTAGGTTATCAGGAACTCTGTTTAAGCCAGTGAGGCTGCAAGACCACCTTTAATAAAGACATTTAAAAGTCTCCACTGTATGTCATCAGCCTGATTTTAATATATTTTCAGGAACTTTGAGGTGTGGTGGAAACACAAACCATATAGATTACCAGGAATTCATTTCCCCAGGTAAAGTAGCTGGTAATAAAAATTCCTGAACGTGTTGCCGGAAAGGCAGCTATACTGTTTTATTAGAAAAACAACACATTATACGTACATAAATGGGCTGTAGCATACTAGATATGTGTAGAGAAATGCCGGTACTAGTGCTTTTGTCCAAGAAAGCCCATTAAGATAATATAAGCAGATGTAAATCAGAGAGAGACAAGTCCATCGCTCAAACGTATTATTGGGAATCATTTATAGACAAGAGATATGATGGAAAATCTGGTGTGGCTTGTTGTTTAAGTTAGTGATATCCTTGTGCGCGACCATATTAAGTTCCATCTGAACATAAAAAAAAACTGTCAAAATCCCTGGCTGCACTTTCCTGACCTTCAGCTACATCTGGTAAGCATTAATAGAGAATACCATGAGGCAAAGAGGAAGGACTATGCTCACAATACAGTTCTCCCTTCAACCAATCTTTCGTCTTAAACAGACCTTTGTAGTCCCGTAACTCAACTGCTTGACAGGACAGACACCCTCTCCCACCGCACTGCCTCTTATTCAACCCTGGTTCCCTGGCAAAGTGGCCTGTCAGAGGGGATAATCACCATTGGACACACACTTCAGGTCCTTTCATGGGACAGCGGCCTTGGATAAGCTGCTTCTGTTTTTTATGATTGTTTGCACTTATGGGTGGAGTGGTAAAAGAGGGAGCAACACAATCCTCTGCAGGCACCCTGCCATGAACTGACCTGTACAGTACATACCTCTACTGTACATAGAGTTTACAGAACATAGAGTTCAACTGAGAAGAATGTTATGTCTGATACTTTAAATAGTCACTATTTGATATGAGAATGATATGAGTTTTCCCCTTTAGACAATAAAATAGAGATGTGTTCAGGTTTCTTTTCATTAGAAATATAATTAATGATGTTTCATTTGCAAATACAATGTGAACATCTTGAAACTCTTTGCTGACACTGACACGTTTTTTCCTTCTGTTTATTGTCAGATTCTCTGATTCTCTCTGGTGTCTTTGCAGCAAAGGCAGTTTTTTTTTTTGTGATTTTTCCCCTGCAGGGATTTGTATGCATATCACCTTTGATGAACAACCAACAGCAGCTCCTTGTTTCCCTGATTTATCACTTTTTACCATCATGAATCAAATTTCCCACAAAAAAAGGCAATTATGGTTTAATCGTGTCAAAAAAGCCTCAGCAGTGACTGGAAACATGTGTGTCAGGGTAGGAAATTATTATTATTATTTTAATTAGGGGCTGTTTTGTCCATGTGAAATATGTTTCCAGGGCATTTTTTTTATCAAATGTTGGAAAATACCTTGTTTTTTCAATCAGGTTCCTGCCTAGATTATTCAAATCAAATTAAGCACCTAATTTCTGATCTTGATATGTATTTGTATTTGTTACCTCTTTAGGGCCTTTGCAAAGACCAGTAGTCCTCATGGAGACCAAACCCTGGTCCTCATTTCTGAGGAACTGTTTTGGTTTAAGATTTGAAATAACAAGTTAAAAAGACACTTTGTTTAGGCTTTCAAAATGAATGGAAGTCCATTTTTTATTGCACATGCTCAGTGTGAGCCATCGAGTGAAACCCCTTTTACAAACAAACAGCTGAATTTCCAGGAGGGCATTTCCAATCCACTTATTTCCTGAATGTAATCAAACAGCACTGCGCACTTCCCTTTAGCCCATAAAGTTTGCTGTAATTACAGGTAGCCTTTGTTTGGCAGATATTTTCGAAGATAACTGTCCCCTTGATCCACAACAACACACACACACACACACATGCACTCTGTCACACAGTGTATATTAAGTTGTGACACCTAAAGGGAAAAACTCCCCTCGGTAAAAGGAAGCCTGTTGATTCACATTTTGACAAGACATGAACAATAATTGCGATTGTTTGCTGCTCGGAGCGTGCTATAACTGGGAGATGGATGGGAGGAAGAATATACGTCTGAAAACTTTGAACCAGTGTCAACACCTAAAGCAATTGTTTGGAGGATATCCTCAATCAAGGCCCCAAAAAGCACAATGAATTGTCTGGCTGACAGAAACTCGCTGGCCCCGGTAACCTCCTTGAACTGCCTGCTGAGAAGAATGCTCAGAGTCCTACACCACAGTGACATCTGAACTTAGTCTCTCATAATGAGTCTCCTGCCATTTTAAACATGTCACTCATCTAATAATGGCTTTGAGAAACAAAACTTGCGATGGCTCAGGCTGTATTATACTCATACTCGTGACAGGATTAAACTGTGAGGTGGCCAAAGAGCAAAGAAAATATAGAGGGCCCCCACTGTGCCTTTTCTGTATCACCTCCAAGTACCCATCAAGTTCACTGTACTCATGTAAAATGTTGTTTATCAACACAAACTACCCAAATTCTCTATCCACAATCACTGAGGTAAAATGTATACATTTTTATTGTCATTGATACAAAATCTGTGCAAAGAGAGAATATGCTATTGGAGACAGATCATTCATTCTTCCCTAATCAAATAAGGGCACAATTACTGACCAAAGCATCAACACTTTATAAACTTGTATAAGTCAAAATGGCCACAGCAGTCAGACTGACAGTCCAGGAAATGCAAAGTAAGTTAAATGAACATGTGCGATTAAAATTCAAACAAATCAGATAAAATTCATCTTTATTTGTATCGTGTCAAATCACAACATAAATTATCTAAGGCACTTTAAAAAGTTAGGCAGAAACCGTACAATGTTATAGAGAGAAGAGTATCTCTTTGTGTCAGTGGAGAGAAACAAAATCCCCTTTTAACAGGAAGAATTGCACATATTTAGAAAAAGTCAAGGTCCCACATGTGATTCCTTTGAACATAGTTATTACCTTGCAACATTTAAAGCCATTCAAAATGATTGTCTTAGTAGTTGTTATTTTAATATTTGTGTATAAGGTGACTTGAGGCAAACCCTGTGTATATTGTCATGTGCACTCATTGTCCAAATCTGTTTTGCAGTTTTATTTTCTAGGTTACTTTATTATTATAACGTATGCTTTCATAGCAATCTTTCCCCTGAAAGGCTGTGTACAGAGCTGCAACAGTTAATGGATCCATCAATTATTAATTAACTGTTAAATTAATCATACAATGTTCTGATTATTCAACTCAAGTGTTTGCTCTTTTAATCAGTTTCTGTGATTTTAGCCTCTTAAGAGTGAATCTATGTAAATACTCCTTGTTGCTCCATGGCAGTGAACTGAATATCTTTGGTTTGTGGAAGAATAAAAAAGGAGAACGTTGACGACACCAACTGATATTCACTATTTTTGGACAATTAATATGCGAAAAACAAGCATTGTTTGGAACCCCCTAATGTGCTGAACTAGCGTTTGATTGGTTAATTTATCTAACAATGAGCATGATTTCCCTCTGGCAAGGAGTTTAGAGGAGGTCAAGGTGTCTCGATATCGCTCAGATCACTTGATTACGTTATACAGACAGCTTATTATTGTATTAGTGATCATTAACACCCAAAATATGTTGCCTCCCAAAGCTTTAATATCAGAAAGCAGGTAAGAACCACTTACATATTGTGTTTTCTGGCTCACATCCATACAGTACATGAGAGGTGCCTTTTGTTCAGACACCCACAGGGCAAACAGTACACCTGCTCTGACATAACAACACACACATATAGATGCTTTGTATGTGTACTATATTACATTTAACACAATGTTGACACAAACACAAATGTGCAATTCATCAAATGATATGAAAAAAAGAACTGATACAAATGTAACTGGGCAGCTTTTGAGGCCTTTGTGGGTCCTGGTCTTCATGCAGAGCAGAAGCCCACACTGACCTAGATAGAAATTAAGGAGCTTAAAGTACATGTGCTTCATAAGCTAAAACAAATATAATACATGATTATTGTTTCTTTGTGTATGTGATATATATTCAGACTTTTATTTATTCTGGTGCCTGATCTCGTACAAGTTGTACCCCTTCATTCTGTTACACATAAAATTCTTCATTGTTATTTAATATATTGTGCTAAATTAGGTGTCAATATACTGCGCCTCCGAGAGTTGTAAGTGGTGCGTGTTTGCAATGTTGTGGCGCCCCCTTTTGGACACAGTGAGGACCCTCATTCCCTTATTCGAAAGAGCTTTTTGCAAAAGCATTGGTTTTACAATGATGCTGAAGTAACAGTTTCAAAGGGTATATTGTAATTATTATATAATTTTACATTTCAAAAACTTCCGGTGTAGAATATTTATTTTTTTATTAATAATATGAGACTAGATAAAAATGTAAATGAGGATCATCCATGTGGCAGCAGAAATGTACTGTTATAAAAAAGACACACATGCGTGACAGACCTCTCTTCCCCCTGGTTGTCATCAGACTGATTATTGTCTTTTTATTTTATTCAATTAGTATCATCATTTCTTCAACTATGCTGTTTAAAATGTGGTGAGGGTGATAGTGACACAGATGTTTGCCACTTTTAAATGTGTACTACTTATTTATGCATTTTTCCTCTGTTTGATGTTGTCAGAAACTTGATAAATGATAAGCACTAAACATTTATTTTTAAATCCAAAAGTTTATTTGACAAAGTTTCGTTTTTTGATTAGCTGTACGACGGGTTGGTACATGTACCAAAGTTTGAAAACCATACGACCTAAATACTGTTTAGAACCATATTTCTCCTATTGGGGCTTAGTGCTACTAATTGAAACAAAGAGTGAATGGAATTGATAAAAAATAAATAAATAACATTGAATATTCAACCCAAGTGTATATAGAGGAACAAGCTAAATATCCATTTACATGCAGAAGAAAGACACGTGTAGACATTGATGATTTGTTTTCCAAATTGCCCGTAGCTCTTATAAAGTGTAAAGCTGCCTGAACACCGCTTTGAAACAATAAAGTAGTGAATAAGAACTACACATTTCATTGTCATCCGGTTGGTCAGCGCCTTTGAAGTGGTTTGGTCCTCCGCGGCTCCCGTTGGAAGACACGGAGACGTAGGTGACGGTGGTCCGCCATATTGTCTCTGAAACAGCAGAAATCACAACTAGCATAGACACCCCGGCGACGGAGGGAGGACAGAACCGTCGGTCTTTCAAAACTCCGCTCGTCTCCGGGAAGCGTTTCGGTCGTCAAATTGATCAAGGGGGTAAATATTCACAGCTCTGTTTGCTCTGCTTTCAACAAAATAGTCTCATAACCACCGCGGGGGCTAGCTAGCGCTAACGTTAACCACGTTTAAGTTAGCAGGCTAGCAACTAGGGCCCGCCTCGAGATGACAAGTTTTTAACACCTTGAGCTCACCGTCGAGTGAACAACGCTTGTTAACCAACTTATAACTAATCATTTTTAGTTACTGGTGAATGTAGCGAGTTTAGCCACTGCACGTTCACGCCCAGTAATTATTCAGTTGTGTCAACAGGACGTTAACATTGCGGAAGCTTGACATTTACGAGTAACTAACAGCTTACCGATAACTTTGTCTATAAACTAGTGTATTTATTAATCACATATCAATGGAAATTGACTGCAGGGACACGTTGATGAAGTAGAATTAACACCGAACGAATGAGTCTTCGTGTATATGTGGTGGTGAGCAACACTAGATTTATCAACTGTTAACAGTAATATGGCTCAGATAACAAATATGTCCCGACTTTTTCTCACTGGGAAGACCGAGAGTATTACTTGGGGGTTTACCCTGCGTTACTAATTTGGCACTTTACGGTAGTTCATCAAGATGCCAAGTGTTATGTTAGCCAACGAATAGAACCGTGATGCTGCTGCAGTAGTACTAAACAAATAAAATAATACGTAATATAAACAATTAACTATTACAGGATCCATAGTGATTTAAAAGGTGTTTGAATTTCTAAGGTAAATACATTTGTTGTGGATGTTATACGTCCGTTTAATCAGGGTTGTGTTAATATAGTGTTTGTACATTTAGTTTTCTTCACCTCTGTTTTTATAAAAACCCCTGTATTCGTATTTCAGTTGCATCATTTATTATTCCCCATGTAGATCACAGGCATCTAATCGACATCTGTGCATGCATGAATGAATGTAAAAGTTAAGGCATAAACAAGTTAACAGATTGCTTTATTAATGTCCCTCAACTCAACCTACCCTTCTAAGTGTGTTGGAGAACCTGTGTAGCCTTTCAGGTAGCATCAAAACTCAAAACAGAGGTTTAGTTGTAAAAACATGGTGGTCCAAAATGGTGGCTCCTGATTAGAATGTAGAAGGCTCATTCTTGGCTAATGGATAAACTACAATTTGTACAATTGAGTGATTGTACTCTTCTCTCCATGCCTGCAACAGCCTAGGACTGGGACACACCAGTTGGTTGCAAAGAATGACAATCGAATGCAACACTGCCTTAGATGGACGAGACTATCCTTTCCAGGATTAACAGTTGTGTGTTTAGAAACTGGATGACCCATTGACCCAGCACATTTTTGGAGCTTTATTAAATCTCATCAGTCAGGCACACGTGTTTGCAGACTGTCAAAACTATGGGTCCCAGTTATTTTACAATGTCAAATTCCAAAACCTGACCCCACGCATAATCAGACGCAGCAAGTGAATATACACACATCAACACATTATCATACAGGGGTCTTATATTGACAGAGCAGATGATGTTCGTCATTTGGACGGTTATTGATACCTGTCCAAGCATTAAGATACATAGTTTTGCTAACGTGCTGTCAGTCCCCTGCATTTGTGTAATAGCAATTTGTTACAAGTTTTGGCCTTCATTTTCATATTTTCTATGACCAGTTTCAGTTGGACAGTCCTGTTCACATTTGTTTGCAGTGCCTAGGGTATGTGAATGATCCTATGTGTACGTGTTCCCGTGTGTTAATAGGAAATTAAGAAAAGCCGTTAGTAAACCCTGGTTATATATTTGTTGATAGTGGTGTTTACTTCAACTTATGTACATCATAGCAGCTATGTGTACAGTGCATCTGTTCAGTCTGGGTTTCTCCGGCCTTAGCAGCAGTGGTTGAGATACTGCTAAACTATAACGCTCTATGAACCAAAAACTCAGTTTTCTGATATCTATTTTTCTCTTTCATATTCTTCATCAGCTATTTCACCGTGCCCCTGGCGGCCCCTCCCCCCATCCTCAAATAAATCCCCCCCTACCCTTGCCCTATTGGGCTCAACCTTCCTTTTCCCCACCTTCTCTCCTTTTCCCTCTCCCACCCATCACCCCTGTTTGGCTGACCATCCTCTGCTGCATTAAGAAGTCCCACCATCTCTGCCAAGCTGTCGGACATGTCAGGACCCGTGCCAAGCAGGGCCCGAGTGTACACCGAGGTCAACACTCACCGGCCCAGGGAGTACTGGGACTATGAGTCCCATGTGGTTGAATGGGGGTAAATATCTTAATTCTCACATTACACTGAGAGCATGTTGATTAGCAGCTCTGAAACCCAGCTGATATGTGGCTGTCATTTGTTTTACTTCTCCACAGAAACCAGGATGACTTCCAGTTGGTGCGAAAGCTGGGGCGTGGCAAGTACAGTGAGGTCTTTGAGGCAATCAACATCACAAATAACGAGAAGGTGGTGGTAAAGATACTTAAGGTAAATCTATACAAAACAGACATTAACAACAATTTATGGGCTCCGGTTGCATTATCAGATTCTTCTCACACTCTCATGTGACTTACTGTCTCTCTTTGTCGTTTTAGCCCGTAAAGAAAAAGAAAATCAAGCGTGAGATTAAGATTTTGGAGAATCTACGCGGAGGTCCGAACATTATCTCCCTCATTGATATTGTAAAAGACCCAGTAGTAAGTAAAGTCTTTATTTTTATTTTTATTTCGACTCTGGTCATGGTTATAGCAGTTTTCTGTAGTTCTGAGATGTTATTAATGTACCAAAAGCATGGTGAACCCACCACCTGTGCAAGATTCTCGATTTCACTTGGACTGGAGAAGTATGTGTCTGTAAGTATTCAGCCAGCCGTGGCTTTAAGTTAGATGTACTCTCAGCAGGATAGTCTTACTCATGTGCTGTTTTATGGCTTTTTATCCAAAGAATGGTGCAACACTGGTGTGTGATGAATTAAGAGCGCATTTTCACAAACAAGGAAACTACAGCAGCCACCATGTTTTTTTGGTATTTATTTGTATGTGACTGGTGAAAAATGTTTTAAAATCAAATCATCCATAATCACCTGTCGACATGAGCTAATCTTGTTTTCTGTTTTAATGATGACATCGTTTGTTGATAAAATGGCTGACAAAAGCTGAATTGCTGGCCATTCTGTTAATTAAGAAATCACAAGTAAAAGCACCATAAGATTTTGCATCATTATAAAAAGCTTGACATGATATATCACTTGGGTGCTGGCAGTTTGTTAGATGTGCTGTAATAGGATATAGATGGATGAATAGATGAGTGGTGAATGCTGTTTGGTCAGCTGCAGCTCCAGTTCACACTGCAAGCAACTAGTCTGGCCATAGACCAATGAATGGTCAGTTCAGAACATGTTCATTAATGTTTAAAAAAACGTGTTCGTGAGTAGTACGACTAAGTAGTAGGGCATTTAAATGTCAAAGTCAAGTTGACAAGTCGTTTGACGTCATCACATTGACACAGCAGAGGAACGCACTTTTAAAAAATCAACATGCCTTTGCAAATACACAAAACAGGCTAATATCTTGAATTTTCTGGTAATTTTAAGTGCGTAACCGAAACTGATTAAGATCTCTCCCACCCGCCCTCCGTGTACCGACCGGGTACCCAACTCTCAAATCATTGCAAAAATCAGGTGAAAAGGACTGGGGGAGTTCTGTGGTCTGTCAAATACAACCCATGTGATTAAATTCATGACATTTTGAGGCAGTTTACTTTTTATTAAAACAGGGAAAGAACTGAGGGGAAAAATGCGTTGTTAGTATATTTTAGGTCTGGGCGATATAGCGTCGATATAGCTTCATAAAAGGTCATGCATTTACACATAGTAGTACGTCATTTGAATAATTATTTTGTCTTTAGTAGTTAAAAAAAAAATCAATGTAAATCGAAAATCAATTTTTTAAAAATGTTTACATTTTTCATTCAGATAAAAGCTGCTGTACAAACAGGGCAATAATGCTTTAAGAGGCTGCATGCACAACTGTATAGAGATGATACTTTAGTGCATTGGACATTGAAGCAGCAGCTTTACTTTACTTTTACTAGTCATTTTCTGTCTAATGAAATCCACCACACGTTTCTTCATTCTCTTCTTAGCTGCCCCAAATAAAAGTGTTTGCTTAGTGAAAACCATAATTAATAAAGAAAACATCTTTTGATAACTTAACTCACACACTGCTCCTAATCTTTTTCAGTGGGCAAATGTGAGTGAAATACTGGCATTGTGGACTGAAACTAATCTGTACATGGGCTGAGTTTCCCTTCTTATTCACATCTTCAGGAAGTGAATAAACATGTTGGAATGTGAATGTGGCGTCTGTGTTGCTGCCAGTGTGGCTCATAGTTTGTGTTGGTGCCATAGCTGACTACAATGTTACTGATTTAGTTGAAGTATCCTCAGTGGTAGCCATTTTTTGTTAACACTGCAGCACATTAAATGCAACATGCATCCTTTTACCTTTTGCAGTCCCGGACGCCTGCTTTGGTCTTTGAACATGTCAACAACACAGACTTCAAGGTAGGAGCTACACTTGTCTGTTCATGTATGAGATGAGACCCTCCTTTCTTGGCATGCCCGTTGCTTTTCTGTACACGGGTGTGTATGTGATGGAGGAAGATTGAGAGTCCAGTGTTATGTCTTCGGTGCCAGAAAGTCAACCATTTTCTGGTTCTATCCTCAATCATTGGCACAATCGACCTACTTGACTGTTCCATTGATGTTTGCTGTTGGACATTATGATAGACAGACTAATGGTTTTGTTTTGCTTTCCAGCAACTGTACCAGACCCTGACAGACTATGACATCCGTTTCTACATGTACGAGATTCTCAAGGTGAGTGGGCTCATGAATTTTACCCTCTAAATATCCTGAAGCTGGTGACGCATTAAGTGCTTAAACCAGATGGTACTAAGCTTCTGTTTGCCTGTCAACAATGTGTCGTCCAGTGGCTTTTTGTTATCGGTTTTGAAATGAACAAATGTGCCTTTATGTGTAGGCTCTGGATTACTGCCACAGCATGGGAATCATGCATAGAGATGTGAAGCCACATAATGTGATGATTGATCATGAACACCGCAAGGTGAGTAGTAAACATAAGAAAAGTTCTGTATAACTTAAGATGTTGTGACCCTCCTTTCTTGGCACACTCGTTGTTTCCCCATACACGTGTGTGTATGTGATGGAGGAAAATTAGAAGTCCAGTGCTATGTCTTCGGTGCCAGGGAGTCGACCATCTTCTGGTTCTATCCTCAATCACTGGCACAACCACACCAGTCAACTGTTCCAATGTATGCTCTGTCTAAACAAGAACATGCCAGCATAGTTAAAGACCCAGTTATAATGATGTCGGATAACATTATCCATCCACCATGTTGTGTCAAGTAAGCTAGTCCGGCTACTGTGATGGAAACATGATTTAAAATACTTTGTCAGGTTGTGACTGGCTCAGGACAGGTATCCACTTTCAATTAAAAAGACCAAACACTAGGAATTTATTTTCTACTTGTGGCCCTTGTATTTAACTATTAAGTTGTATCCTTGTTTGGTATCTTTTGATTTGCCTGTAATGCCTCTAGTTTATATCTTACCTCAACTGCTGTCATTGGCACCAATACTTGAAAACTGCCTTAATTACTTTGTTTCTTCATCTGTAGTTGCGCCTTATTGACTGGGGCCTGGCTGAGTTTTACCACCCCGGACAGGAGTACAATGTCAGAGTTGCCTCTCGCTACTTTAAAGGGCCCGAGCTCCTGGTGGACTATCAGGTACACTTCTGTTTTATTGATATTCTTTTACTGCTGGGCATATATTCCAACAAAATCAACAGTTTCATTTTATACAATGGTATTTTTTTATGCATGAGCAAGTGCTGATGAGAGGGAAACTCGGTTGTGTTTGTGCTTGTATTGAGCAAGTGGTCGAGTGAGAGCTGGAGCAGCGGTCTTGTGAGTGTGTGTTAGGGATCGACCGATATGGATTTTTCAGGACCGATACCGATCATTAATAACCAAGCGAAACTGATAGTCCATATGTAGAACCGATATTTATTTGCAGTAAAAATGAACATTTTGTTGTCAAAATTTAGAGATTAAAATGAATACAATATACTGTTTGTTTTCACTGACAAAATGGCCCTAACTTTTTGTAAAATAACACATAATTTACATAATCATTAATGTCTTTGCAGGTATTACACACTGCCCTTCCTGGGGTTGGCTTTGTGAAATACTGCCATACTGTACTTTTCACCCGCTTCTTGGATCCATCCATCTGTAATGAGGATTTAGAAAAAGAGAGACAAAAAGAAAGAGTGAGAATTAAAAAAGAGAAAATATATATTCATTAATTAGAACAAAACTGTCTGTAAAACTTCCACTCCACTACATAATATTCTTATGATAGCCTACATGAATAACATTTAATTAATGATGTCTTATGTTCTCTCAGGTGGGCTACATCTGATTCAGCCTGATTAAGAGCAAACCAATAAAGAGGGTGGCCAGAACCATGGCTCACTACATTCATTTTATAGATTTAATAGTTATTTATGGAAAATTTTACATAAAACAGCATGAGTAGATAAAGACACAACTTCCAGTGCTTACCAGAGTTTTCACTTATTGTTCCTTATTTATTACTATATTTATTTATATATTTAGAGAAATTAAGTCATATTCAGAATCTCAGAACATTAAATGTACACTCTTGTGCTTAGAACTGTATGTCATATTACAGAAATAAGAATAAGGCACTTGGCAATTGGAAATTAAAACCATAAAGGCGACTTTACACACGTGAGTTGAAGACATGACGGTATATTTATTGATTGAAAAAAACTCGACCTGTGCTCTCTGCCTGACTAATTGAAATGACCCATCATTAACCTGGACTTTACGATGGACTGGCAAAAAGGCAAATATTTAACATTTATTCTGTGTGATCATAGTGTAGTGAGAGCATGAGCGCCGTGTGCGTGTGCTGTTAAACTTATAGGCTATAATCACTGTGGGTGTTTATTGATAAACTGGGAGCCGCCCCATGGGGTGAGACATGTTGGGGGATGAATTATTCCCACAAAGTAATGATAACCGTAAGGGTCTCCTATTATTATTATTATTATTGCTCTAATAAGCTCTAGCTCTAAAGCGGTCACGGCAATTATAATGTAGCGGTACACCGTGTTGAAGTAGTTTAATCTCCAGAGCCAAAGCGCAGGTTTTCCTCCCTTACACTTGGTACAGCCTACTTATGTCATATTTTTATTTTATATGTCTCAAAACTTCATCCTAGGGGCTTTGAAACTTCGACTGTCATTGCCTTACCTTTCTGCGGGCTCACCGGAGCAGTCCTCCGCTTCTCCTCCGTGTCTGTGGCGCTGCATGTAGAGACTTCAGTGTGGATTGATTGGCTGTCACTGACTCACTTGCGCCAAGTAGCCAATCAGTGAGGGTTGTGGGTGGGACATTGTTACACAACCAAGAGAGTGGTGACTTCAGGCAGAGACGCTGCATCAGAGCCAAAGGAGCGTGTTTTAAAATATATTAATGAATTATAACGGTTATCGTTGAAAAAACAGCCGATGCCGATTATCGCAAAAAAATGCAGAATATCGGCCAATATTATCGGCCAGACCGATAATTGGTCGATCCCTAGTGTGTGTGTGTGTGTGTTCTATTGAGTGAGTGGTCAAGTGAGCGGGAGTGACAGATTTGAAAGTGTGTGTGCTTGAATTGAGTGAAGGGTTGCGTGAAAGAGGAAGCGGTGTGTAAAAGTAATGGTATACATTCTTGCTACTCTAACATGTGTTTTCTGCTAAGGTGGTGGAGTAAATTGCTCATTGCTGCTATTAATACCACAGTTACCTCTTCAGCTAAGCCCTTAGTGTGTTTGGTGCAGCAATCAAAAGGGTTCTGATTTTGCAAGACCAGTATAGGTCACATCCTAATCACTCATGCCTTTTGTGCTCTGTGTGCTTGAAAGGCACTGTTCTGAAAGTATTTGTTTTAAAATGTCCTACATAAATAAATAAATAAATTAGACTTTGACATGTGGGCTAGTAGGCTCCAGGTTTGATCTGCTGCATTTGGCATAATTGAAATATGTAATGGGTGTTGGTGGAGATGTTTCTGGAAACCTCTAAATATGCCTGTTTTCTGTGTGTTGCAGATGTATGACTACAGTCTGGATATGTGGAGTCTGGGCTGTATGTTGGCAAGCATGATCTTTAGGAAGGAGCCTTTCTTCCATGGCCATGACAACTATGACCAGGTAAATTGGAAATTTCGCCACTTTTAAGTAGCAGACATCTAAAGTGTCTTTCTATGGCTACTTTACTACTTGAGCCAGGCTGATGACAAGTTGAACAGTTTTAGTTCATGTGGGATAGCAAATCACATGAAAGTTGTGCCTACCCAGTGTTCTGTAGGTTCTGTCCAGTAGTGTCTCACCCAGAGGTGACAGGCTGTTTGTCCCCTGTTTTCCCTCAGCTGGTGAGAATAGCCAAGGTTCTTGGCACTGAAGACCTCTATGACTACATCGACAAGTACAACATTGAGCTGGAACCTCGCTTTAATGACATTCTGGGAAGGTAAAAATCAATTGCTGCAGTCACTTGATCATGTTGGTGTCAACAGCTGTGCTGGCTTTTGTTATTCAAGCTCAAGTAGGCAGGATGTATTTTGGGTTGTTGATCAATAAGTCCATAATAACCTTTCAGCATAAAGTAAATCAAGTAATCGAAGGGAACACGAATTCTGCACCTTTTCCAGGCAGTGGAGCAAGCATGCCTGGTAGCTTTTATACTTTATTTGGGTGAAGGAATGCAGCAGATTAAAATGATTTACATCATCTGTTCTCCACAATAAACACCATTTATTTTTATGGTGTCTCCTAGGGGTGGGAAAAATAATCGATTCTTCGATGCATCGCGATTCTCTCTAGAACGATTCCGAATCGATGCGGATAAGTTGATAATCGGAATAAAAAAATAAAAAATAATACTTCGCCTGCTGCAACATTCTGTTCGCTTCGCTCGCTGCAGAGCCAGGGTTTCCCCCAGTGTATTATAAGCCTAGCGGGTCGTCAGGCTTTGCGTTGCTTGTTTATTTATTTTAAATATATTTTTTTATACAACTCAGCTTTTCTATACCGGGGTACAAGGGCGCACGTTCCCCCATGTAATCCGCGCAGTACACGCTAGTCCAGGTGCCGATTGAAACCCAAGTCACACTATCAAGTGCGTCATTATTACGGTTACATCGTTCTTGTCAATAAAGATATATTTAGGGATGCACCGATAATTCGGCGGTCGAAACACAGCGAGTTCACTGTGGAACAGAGCCTGTTAAATGCTGGAAAGTCTCTGCGCAAAAGTGAAACTTGGCTGCGTGCGGCACAGATTATGCACTCCCCGCGACATTGACTTCACAGCAGAGAACATTCTCTCTCTTTGAGCAGTTAACTAAAGACTTCAGCTCATCTGATGCATTGATTATTCCCTTAATTACAGCGTTAAAGCGTCTTCTTTTACAAATATTAAGACCACGGAGTGAAAACGATGAAAAGTGCGCTCTGCTCTTCAGTCTGTCACGTTTTACTCAGATCACCTGCACTTCATCACGACTGTACTCCATCCTCGTCATAAAGATCATTATTCTTATGTGGGGATAAAACACGTAGAGAAATGATCCAGTCTGCTTTAGATCAAATCAAAATCAAATGAGCACTTGGAGACGCAGAAGCGCAGGAGCAACGAACGGCGCAGGAGAGGGAGAAGAGAACAGCGCAGGGGCGGTGCGCAGACATAAAAGGGCTGTCTGCACCAGATGAGCCAGATGAGGGGGCACTGCCACTTTTATATTTATGTTGCTTTATCTTACTTTTAAACGAGTAGCAAAGTATTAAAGTAAAAAATTGTTGCATCGATAATCGGTTTAGAATGGAATCGTTGACCTCTGAATCGTTATCGAATCGTGAGGTGCGAAGAGATTCCCACACCTAGTGTCTCCTCTGTGCGAGTTCTCAGAATTCGTTGTGGATTTTTTTTTCTCCGACAGGCATTCTCGCAAGCGGTGGGAGAGGTTTGTCCACAGTGAGAACCAGCACCTGGTCAGTCCAGAGGCTCTGGATTTTCTGGACAAGCTGCTGCGCTATGACCACCAAGCCCGGCTGACAGCCCATGAGGCAATGGATCACCCTTATTTCTGTAAGCTTACCTGAACTAGCCAGTGTTGTTTTTAAGAAGCAAATCTGTTCTTTATACTGTATGTTTTGTCCCCTACAGTCCCTATTGTGAAGGATCAGTCTCGTGTGGCCGGGTCAGCCAACCTGCCCAGTGGGAACCCAGCTGTTAGCTCAGCGAGCATGATCACTGGTAAGAACACATGTATACTGCTACAGAACAGATATGTGTAAAATCTGTACTATTTCTGTTCAAGAAAACTCTGCATAAGAATTTAATCTCGGACTTGTGTAGTTTTACTTTAATTTCTGTCAAATATTTTTACATTGCACTACACCTAGAGAAGGGGTTGGTGTTAAATTGTACAGGACTGATGTCCAAAAAAACAAAATGCTTTACAAGATAACGGCACGCACATGGCCACATTCATGAGTATTTATAAACACAGAATTTATAAATTCAACCTAGACCTTAAAATGACTTGTAAATTGACATCAAAGAATCTAAGGAAAGGTGTTGGCACGATATCACCTTTTCATGTCCGATACTGATATCACAAACTTGAGTGTCTGCCGACACCAGCCAATACAGATACATTTTAGACCTTTAACTGTGAAGCTGTTAACACATTTGTGCTAGCTATAAAGACATAGTTCTCTCACTGTATCAAATATAATTCTCCCATAAAAAAGAAATGCTGCATGTGCTGCATTTGGAACAATATGAGTATCGTATCGGCTCATCCCTAAAAGGTGGATATGGTGTTAAAACAAAGGGCAAGGCCACACAGAATTTAAGTTGGCACTAAAATGTTATCAACCCTAAAAGCAACTGGTAACCACCAGTGTAGGCTAGTCAAGATATACTATATTATTACATTATTGTGGGTATTTTGTGCTAGTTTTCTGATGGTCTGTCCATGCTCAGGTATTTCTGCCTTGCCAGCCTCTACTGCCCTAGGCCCTCTTACTGGCTCGCCGGTCCTGTCTGCTGCCACCAATGTCCTAAGCACCCAGGTGCCTGCTGCTGCTGGTGCCCCGCAGTGACACCTCCATTGAAATCCTCCATCACCATGCCTCACCTCTCCCACCACTACCACCACCCAGCTTGGTGGAAGAAACTAGACAGGTGCCACTCTGCCAGCCCTCCCCATATCCAACCAGACTCCACATGACTGCGCCTCACCAACCCTTCGTCTGAAGGACGCCGTCATCCAAGAAAAAAACCAGAACAAGTTTTCTGCATTCCTTTGCCTCCTGGAATGAACGTGTTGACCTGAAATCTGAAATGAATGTTCTGTGTAATTGAAGTATACAGGTATTCTTTTCATTTTCCCTCAAGCTGTAGTGAGTACAAATGGGTGTGTCTGTGTGGTGAGCTTGAGAACGAGTGTCCCCCGTTGTAGTTAAGATAGCGAAGGCACTGGTCAGCAAGTATACAAAGAGAAGGCAAAAAGAAATATGGCTGCCACCAGTATCAAAAGGAGCACATCCTGTGTATAGTTTACTACTGCAGCACTGTCAAACAGAGGACCTGAGGAAAACACTTCCTTTACCTCCTGAGACAAGTCTTAACACCCTCTTCATCTCGGCACGTGTGTGGTGCTGTGCTGTGCTCCAGGTGTATGTGAACACAATGACACTTTCAACACTTTCTCTGCCTGAGCAGTCTTGTCTAGCCTATCTTACCACACCAGATCACTTATCTTCTTTTTATAACGTAAACCCCCTCTCCCCCTATCGTACCATGCGTCGTTACAACCTTTTTGTATTGAAAGATGTTCTGGACTGCTGGATTAGGTTTATCATCAGATTGACTCTAGTGTACTTGGGATTCTTTAGAAGCCAGGTAAGGTTAATTCAGGTTCCCGAAGGAAGAGTTCCTCAAACGTGCTGCTTTCAACATCCTTGAAATGCTTCAAGTGGCTTTTCTTGAATTACTTCAAGACATAACCAAAGTTTACTCAGTTGGTTGAAAGAAGAGACTGACCAAACCTAGTTTTATTTTGTGGGAGTTTCCTCATGGAGATGCCTTGATCCAGGTAGGAGATGTGGGCTGTAGTGAATGAGAAGTTTGAAATGTGCAGGTTACAGAAGTGCTGTTAGCATTGTGATGTGGGTAAGCTTAGTGACGAGATGAGTTTTATTGGCTTTCACCACCATATTGAAGGAAATAACGAATTTGAAATTTTGAATAGCACTTGAAGGGTAGCATTTCACCCAGTGTTGTAGTGTCAGAGTCTGAAAGTGTACGTATTAGATCCTGCAGTACATAAGCGTTTATATATATTTTTCCCATTTCAAAACCTGAAAATGCAAATAAATCAGAACATGTACACGACCTGTGGACAGAGCAGTTTGAGTCCCTCACTGTATATATTTTTATGTTCTTATGTAGAAGACTAGTATTTGAGAATATTTGTGTAAATAAACGCGTGTTTTATTTATCAGGTACATCTGACTGATTCATGTCATTCTCATTTGTGCTTACATGTGAACATTTTGTTTTTCAAGGGTATATTTAACTTATACTTTGACTAACACGTTAGTCAAAGTATACTTTAAATCATTGTCTACCACTTAATCCTCTACTTGAGGGTTGTGGGGGAGCTGGAGCCAATCCCAGTTGACATAGGGTGAAAGGTGAGCTACACCCAGGACAGGTCGCTGGTCCATTTCGGGGCAAACGTAGACAGTCATTCTCTGCCTATTCACACCTCACACCAATGTATGTCTAATTTAGTGTCCAATTCCACCGCTGCATGTTTTGGGGCAGAGGGAACTGGAGTACCCTGAGAAAACCCACATGCCTAACCAGGATTCAAACCAATCACCACCTTGCTGTGCTAGCCGCTACTACGCCATGTGGTCCTTCTCAAAGCCTACTTCTCTGAGGCATTTTCAACTCGACAGCTAACGAAGTTCATGCAGCTCATTTCATTCCAAAGAAATTCACTGTGCATTAGTCAGTCTACCTCATTATAAACGCACTTTACTGCACTTGTACAAAATAAAATTTGTGATTTGATAACAGAATATTCTACAGAAATAATTACTTTAATTTGTAAAATTATTTAAGTATGTTCCTTGTTTAAAAATATGATTCAGAAACATCAGTCACTTTATTTCCCATGGTGTGCTGCTCCCAGTCAGACAGCTGCTCCAGAAACCCCGAGTTTGGCCTCATGTTGGGTTTGCATTTCAGCATACATTTCCAGGCCTCCTGGAAAAAAAGGCAAACCAACAGCATTATGTACACTGAAATGGGTAAATGTAACGATCATTTTACATATTGGCACATCATTTGTAGGTATTTGTTGCTGCATTCTCCTAAAACAAAGACCAAATTCACTAAACTCCACTTTCCTTAAGTGAGTATTTGAGGTGGTGCATGATGAAGGCAATGACAACAGCACTGCAGCGACTCCTGCCCTGCTGGGAAACCACCAGGACACCAGAGCCCTCATTGATGTGTGACTCTGAAAACATAAGAAATATAACTTAGAATTAACAGCAGCAATGAAAGAATATTTTGTTTAAATATAGTGTTTAATTGACAAAATTAAATATTAAAGTTAGAGGGGACTGTCTGTGAAGGCTCTTAGTCATATTGGTCATGGACATCTTCACTAGTTAGTACAGTGTACAGTATATAATCAATAATCTAAAAAATATCTCAATTAGACCTATACAACCTCTGACATTAAGGTTGAAATAAAGGACACAGTCACGCTGACATTTAACATAATTGGATTTTCCAATTCCTTTCCAGTTGTACATTGATATTGATTATTTTAGTTTTCACTGCATGGTGTCTTATTACAATTGAACACTTCATCATAAAACTTTCATGTAAAAAAAAAACCCTCATAGGTTGCTGTATATTAATTCTCTAAATAAGACAATCAATATTTGTAAGGATTTAAAGCTGCTATGTTTAATCAAATATCTTGTGACTTACCAATAAAACTACAAATCCTTTCAAAACGTGAGTACAAATCAGACACCACTGAATCAGCCACAGGGACGTTAAGGATAGTCAGGTTCTTCTGTGTTGGCCTAAATCCAAGCAGAGTCACAAGAACTGGAGAATAAACTCAACAGCATGGCACTCACAACTTTGTCCAATAAAAATTCCTCAGTAAGTCCTGACTTACTTCAGGCTGTCGCTCTGTGAGACGTTGACGATGGCTCTGATTTTCAGGTCCCTGATGATCCCGGAGTCTGTGCCATGATTCAGGTTACCCATATACAGCAGTCCTGCTTTAATCTCCAGCGGATATGTCTTCAGGTTTTCCAGCTCCTGAGACGGCACACAAATACAGGATTTCACCAAAACAGTGAGGTATGAATGTATTACAGGCAGACCTTCACTCCCAATTCCCTGTATTTGATTCAGAATATATGGGCCTAGCATCAGTTAAGTTTTTAGTAGTTTTAGTTTTTTGTAATATGGACAATTTGCCAGGTGCAAGATTCAAAAATTGTTCATAAGTATTGTGTCATAAAACCCCAGCAAAAGATGCTATTTTAAAAATGTATTAGGACAGATGAACAACCATCCCTGAATCAGATACAACAGTCAGACTGAAGTGCTTAACACTGCTGAGGTTGGATGCATTTAAATATCAGAAAGGTTTTTTCCTTCCATTTTTTATTGTTTTATTTTATTTACTTATGATAACAATAACGACAATCAATACATATATTTTTTAATTATACCCTACAGTATTTCAGATACAGGCCTCTACCAAACGGTTGATACGTCTGTTCATAATAAACCTGGTTTGCATAATTCATAAAGAACAACATTCAGAACAAGTGACATTAAGTGTCAGTGAGTTCAGCTTGATGCATTTTTCAATGAGATATAGTGACTTGAAGTGTGGTCGACCAAATGGTTGAGAAGTACCTTAAAGGGTTAACTTAGATGAACCAACTCAACTCAATTAACTACATAACAAATGTTATGTTGTTGAACTTGCGTAGCCTTATGTCCCACATTGTAAACAATATTGAATTGAAAACATTTTATTATGAATGAAAAGGCCGGCAGAGAACAAATAAATAAACTTCATATGAACCCAAAAGGCTCATGAAATAAATGTACAAAGTTGAAAACTAAGCATATTTTCGCTTCGCTAGCTTTAGTTACTTTTATCAACACACAATTTAGTTATTTAAAGTTATTGTTTTTTTTCTTTTTCTTATTTAATTATTTCAATTCATAAAAATGTTTTTTTCAATTTTGGTTTCCATTATTTGGTCAGTTTTCGTTAAAGGTGCATTATGTAATAAATCTAAAGCAACTGATCATAAAACCCTCCTAATATGTCACAGAGACTCAGGAATAATGTTCATATAACAAACTGAACTCACCAACAACAACAGTACAGCCAAAATATTTGCATTAAAAAAAATATTTTTGCAGACTGCAAATCATGTTTTTGTCACATTCTTACATATGGCACCTATAATATAATAACCTTGCTCGTAGTAAAGGTGCACAAAAGCAACTTTTGGTCATGCCCACTTCTGTTCTTCCAAATAAATCTTCATAATAAAGAAGCCATATTGTCTTTCTTAACCAAAAGAAAATATGGCTTCTTTATTATGATGATTATGATGATGAAAATCCCTCTCCATCCTGTTGTTTGTTGTTATTTAGAGTGATCCAACCACCACACATTGAACCATCACATCACAGTTTGATTCATCTTGGTAGGAAGAATGGTTTTAATATGAGGCAAACATAATAAATGTCCTGATAAGTGAAACTGCTTACAAGATAAAGATGTTTAAAACTTGGCAAGAGACACTCACTCTTTTAAGGTTTCTGTCTTGTTCTTGTATCATGAGTGTATAGTTAATTACCTTTGGCTCCATATCAGGTGTGTCTGTCTTACCATGATGGTGTACATTATTTTCTCCGTCCTTAAGAAAGGGTACAGAGCGCTGAATCTTTCAAAGCCTCCTCTCACTATGTGGACAGGACAGAGACTTGCTTCAGCCAGAACCTGGGCACAGTCAACAGCTCTGCCTGCAGGGAAAAATAAGTAAGAAACCTAACATCACTTCATCTGAAACGCAGACTGAGGGAATTAGGAACAATATAGACATCGTAATGTACAAAACAAAGTTGTAAACGTTGTCCTTATGCTCAAGCATTTCCACTCGAAACTTTCTCCAATGACCTTGTTCCTGCAAAGAGCTGGTGTTGCTGTCGTAGACCACCACGTGCTGCATAGTGTCAACCTCCACTGCCACAGGCAGGAGGAATTTACCCTCCGAGTCCTGGAAAGAGTCAATCAGAAAGCTTTCACATGTGACCATGCAAAAATCAACTTACAGAGACAGCATGGAAATCATTTTCAGTGTGTTTAAGCATTAAAGGCTAGTGACAATAAAATCAAACAGTGTATTGTGATAAATTAAACATAGCTCTGTGAACCTGATGACCAATTCACTGATGCACAGTTAGTTTTGACTTTCCTCTTTTCCTCCATTACCCCTGCCTGAATGACATGACTGTATTGTTTATGAGCCACGGCATTACAAGTGGCCGTGAATATGATCTATCCTTAAGATATTACTTTAACTAAAATAAGTGCATATGGCATGTAAACATTAAATTCACCTAAATTGTTATCACATAAAGGGATGAACCTGATAATTTGCAGAAAAAACCCAACCCCTGTTTCCTGAACTGTAACTATTTGTAGTTTTTAGATGCTTTGGGATCTTGTCATGTACATTAATCAACTCTAATCAACCCAAGGTCAAAAGAATACAACCCCATTACAACCCAAATACTAGTCTGTCCATATTTTATTAAAGTTTGGAGATGTGATTTCAGTTCAAATAAAGAGTACATTCAGTAACCTAATATTTTAACAAACACACAGAGAGAGAGTCACATAAAGAGTCTCTAGTCTCTTCCACGTAAAGGCAGGATATCAAATCACTGAACCCTGTCTGCAGGAAAGGAAAACATTCAAGTCCGTCAGGAGCTTTCACAACAACAGTAAACCGTCGAGGTCATTAAGCTGAATAAATGCTTTGTTCCCAGAAAACATGAATCAGGGTTCCATCGAGCTGAAGTCTAGAGTGAGAAGCGCATATTTTGATCCCAAAAACCCAAAGCCCATCATACTCAGAACCAATTTCTCTTAGAGATGACAGGAGGAGGTGGCTGCTGTGAAATGTATCTACAAATCAGGGAATCAGCAGACTGATCTCCCAGGAAAATGCTGCTATTTTACTTTTCTGCAAACCATAGGGAGGTTTCATTTGTCGAGTCTGTACACAGTAAAATATTTTATGATGTTTTGGCAAAATTGTGTCATGTCAACATCTCTAAAACGAAACAATTCTCAAGTACGTGAGGTAAAACTCTCACTGTTTATTCTGGTTATGAGCTGCTGTCGAAAAAAAAGATGACAGCCTCCATAAAGCAAGGCGTTCCCCCCAAAGTATATATAAAGACTTATTCTAAGGCTCAGAAAACCAAGCTATTTTTATTCGAAAGAAATTATTCAAGCATACTTGTGGGTAGTATATTCCATTTCTGCCAATCAACTGTCCTAAATGTCATACACTGGGCCTTTTAAGTGACACAAGCTATTAAAACTATCATGTAGCCATTGGAAGAAGTAATACAAGTGTGGCCTATTTATGGTTTGCAGAAATACACAATGACAAAATGTGATGCTAAAATGTTAACGGAAGATAATTCAGGATTGGGATGTGAGGGAAGTCATTTTATATAGCTCATTTTTATTTCTAATGGGTATAGTGAACTCATAGTTCTGTTATCTCAACAACTACTTTAAAAATAACAAGTACATTTGGTGCAAATGGATGATAAAAAAAAAAAACTGGTTGGTGTGCAGTGACTTTCTCCAACTCAAATGTTTTCTAACATCATCCTTCAACTGCTCTGCTGCCAAAACTCAGTTGATAAAAGTGATGATCATATTTGCTTTGAGTTTGTTCACTCAGATTACAAAAGGCTGCACCACCTTCTTTGTGGCAGTGGTAATGGATTCAGCATGAAAGGAATGTGTACAGACAACACTGAGGGCTGGACAAATGTTTCACTGTGTGTGTTTTGGACTGAAAGGTATTTTTTTTATTTTACTGAGCATTAACATTCTTCTAAAAAAATCCTTTTGAACCAACAACAGAGCAGATGCATACAAAGTCTCAAAGGAAAACAGCAACTAAACTAGTTTACTCTGTTTCAACACAAGATTCATTTGATGCTTATTAAAGCAGGTTTAACTTTATTTGAGGGGCATATTTATGTCACAATGCAGCTTTTGTTTTCACAGAAAGAGTAAATAAACTAGATATTAAACGAGATAAGACTGTCGATAAAATGAAATCCATACCGCTTTTGCACTTTTAGCCGTTATGACGTGACTCGTGTTGTAATCTTGTCTTTCACGAGCATCTGAAAAAAAAAAAAAAAAAAAATCAGACAAACATGTACAAATAAATACAATAAACAAATGAAATCAAGCAAAAACAAAGTTATATATATATGCTGATTTTGTACCAATCAAACAGAGGTAGTTGATCTCGGTCAGCTTTGACACACTGCTGCACCTGTTGAGGAGATTATAGAGCTCTAATGGCTCACACATCAGGAAGCACGTCATCACAGCCACAACAAAAGCAACAATAAAAACAATTAGCTCAATATATATAGATCCAAAACAGCTGACTGGTATATTTATATTGATCTGCTGGGCAAAGAGGTACGACTACTTAAAATGAGCATGAGCTCAGTTCTTTTCAAGGTTTGTTTGTATGGATCATGTTGCTAAGCAACACAGTGTTTTCCCTCATTGGTTGTAGTCGATGTGGAATTTAAAGGCACACAATTACATTTCGTGATAATGCAAAGTCCATGTATCAGTATACTGTACATATATATGTATGTACATAACATAATATATAACAACATTAACAGAGCAAATAAATACATTAAATCAGTTCTTTGTTGAGGAGACAGGGCTGACAACAAAACAGCAAATGTTTGTTGATTTTCTTTCTTTGTTTACACAGACAATTATGCAGACTCTCTATTGATTTTACTATAAAGTTCTGTGCTACCCTTAAGATAAATGTAACGTGTTATTTAAAAGGGGGGGAAAAAAATCCATCACCGCCTTGTTTCTGATCGACTTGACACAGTTTCTTACTGAGAAGCATCGTCACGTGAAAACACTTTATTTGATCAGGCAATGATCTAAATCACCATCACTGAGAGGATTTTGCTTATAGCCACCAAAGGACAAGTGATAGTGATAGCCTTAAGAATCTGAACTCGAGATTGTTGATTTTGACCGACAGCATGTTGACATTTTGTGACTGGAAATTCACAGATGTTACCTGCAACCAAGCACCTACCTTTCCCCGTCTATTTTGTCTTCTTTTTCGGCTAAATGGAAATCATTTACAAAAAAACTGACGTCATGGTTTATAGAAAAAGATGAAACCAGTGATTAAAACATTAATCATTAGACTTACATTCATTCACCCCAGAGTGGTTATTCAGTATATTCTAATTTCTAGTTCTGGTCTTCTACGACTCTAAGTAAACATGTGTGTGAAATTTGAAAAGATTCTCTCGAAGTGCCAACAAAGTATGAGGTCACAGTGACCTTAACCTTTGACCACCAACATCTATTCCCTTCATCCTCACAGTTTGCTCATGTTTTCTGATATCATCACAATGCCTATCATGTGATTTCTGAGGTCACAGTGACCTCGACCGCTGACCATCGAAATCTAATCAGTTCATCCTCGAGTCAAAGTGACCGCCTGTGCCAAAGTTGCCAAGATTCCATCAAGACTGAGATATTGTGGTCAGAAGAATGGGTCAGAAGGACGGACGGACGGACGGACGACCTCAGCACACAATGCCTCCGGCCACGGCTGTCACGGCAACAGAGGCATCAAAACACAGAGGAACATCAGCATGATGACAGTGACGCGCACTGATGCCGACAGTAACTCTTTTCATCTAAATGACAAAAAAAAGGGGTCTGTGATTCAGTGGCTTCTGATGGATAAATTAGAATGTTTAAGGACTAGTTCACCATTTCAGGAATTTTTTTTTTTTTTTTCTCTTTGAGAGTGACAAGATATGAAAGTAAAGTCTCGCACTGCTTTCTGTCCACAGAGAAAAATACATTTTCACTTGCCCCTCCCAGTTTCCATCCATGCAGATTGATTTTGCTTTAATCTGCTCAAGTCCATCTTCACCCCAATACAATGGAGGTGAAATTATTTTAGTATAGAAAAAAAGTCCCCGCGACACTTGCCTCAGTCATTCAGTGCCAGTGTGTTTGCATTCATCTTTGTCCAGAGGGTGGCAGTGTTGCTCCATGTCGCAAACCCACAACAGAGTAGAAAGCCCAGTCAGCCTGCCTCTCATGATGATCATCAGACTGACACTGAAAACAACACTGTGTGTGTGTGTGTGTGTGTGTGTGCGAGCGTGTGTACGCATGTGTGTGTTGACACTTTGGGATATGTAATGGCCAGATATGGGTCATGAGCCATGCTGCATTGAAAAAGTTTACAGTTATTGTTTGGATGTTTGTGTTTTTGTCCTTCACCGCAGTTTGCTCAAAGGCAGGGGCCAAATCAGACAAACAAGTATGTGTGTGTGTGTGTGTGTGAGAGAGAGAGAGAAAGAAGTAGTTTGTGCATGTTTTTCTGTGGTTATGATGACACTCTGGCTCAAAACCATTGTCATTTTGACATTCTGCAGGCTTTTATTTTCCCAAGGTTAAAGACATGTTTTTTTTTGTCTATTTAGGTTCGGGTTATGAAAACAAAACATGGGAGCTCAAATCATGTTTTGTCTCCATGTCTCCATGGGGCAGGGTAGTTAAGGAGAAGCGCTCACTAATGCAGATCCCAGCAAATCTGTGAACACTTTGAGATAAATTTGCCTTTTCCTCAGGAAAAATGGAAGTGAAAATGGAGGTGTTGTGTTACATATATATTATATACCTTTGCACCATGGAGACTGACGGATGAAGTCAGCATTTGCAGCAGTCCTCCACATGGTGACATGCTACTCTGTAAACTAATAGAATTAAAAAAAAAAAAAAAAAATCAATATTAAAAAGGAATGGGCAATCAGTGTAAAGACTTTTCCCATGTATAATAGTGTATGCCCTTATCATTCAGGTCACACAGCAGTATCACAGTGTAACATTACACCTGACATATAATCATTGTTTTTGCTTTGCACCCTGTTTTTGAATCGAGAGGCTTCTCAGTCTTCATGATGCCACTTGCTGAAAGCTCCATCACAGGAATGGTCTTTACTGATGGCAAATCCCTGTTGCCTTTCTTGGCCTCCTCGGCCTCCTCTTTCAGCTCCCTCACATTCTCGCCCACTTAAAAGTGTTTTATGTCTCTCTTTTTTTCCCATCCTCTCAGATACTTTACTTCATGTAAAAATGATCACAGGCAGGGTCTCCACTTGGATTTATCTCATCTGCCATTTCTTGCTGTAACACAGTTGCACAAGGCTCAAAACTGTCTTCTCTTAACCACCTCTCATCTGTTTGACCCGCTACATCGTGAGGGAACAATAATAACACTTCATCGCGCATTTCAATGACATAGTAGTAAAATATGCACTGTGTATTCATCAATGCTGTCATTAACCTGCTCATAGTTCCAGTCCAGTTCACCACAGGAGGAAATAAGCTGCATTTATACCTGCAACAAAGAGCATTTACAACAATTCTGTGCATTTCCATCACATCAAGGACCAGGGTTTACATGTAAACGTGACCACACACTTGGAGTAGATTTCCCATTTTCAGGAGAGTTGATTGTAGGAAAGATGAACATATTTATAAAACAAAAAAACACCCTTGTCTTCTACTGTATCTCCACTTGTGATGCTGCCGGACTGTCAAACACAGAGAGGCTAAATCAGGATTGTGTGAACTTATTTGATAATAGTTTGAATGTAACAGACATTTGTTTATATTTAAAAGGTTTGCGCTGCAGTTTTAATAGTGTACAAGAAATGACTGTACTGACTGGATTCACCTGAACATTAAACATTCTGTATTCTGTTTACTGACTATTCCAGTACAGCTTTGGTGCAGGTGTGTGATACAGCTAAGGCTGTTTGAAGGACATTTTTGGATAAACTGTTTTGAATAATTGGCTGTGGGATGGAGAAGTCATCCGGCCAGCGTTTTTTTTTTTTTTTCTTTAAATGCCCTTTTTTTTTCCTAGTTAATTTCAAATACGAATGCACATTTTAAGTTGAAAAGGTATGGGATATGAATATCAGGCACATGAGAGTGGAAGAGAACCAGCCTGAGAACAAAGGGGGAATAAAAGTCTGTGCTCTGTCACACATTTCAATTCAGGAAGCAATCTCCTTGGATCCAATCTGTGACCA
Source organism: Microchirus variegatus (assembly GCF_963457635.1). Lineage (NCBI taxonomy): Eukaryota > Metazoa > Chordata > Actinopteri > Pleuronectiformes > Soleidae > Microchirus > Microchirus variegatus. Next base: position 15,056,558 of record NC_139808.1, read on the forward strand.
CTCCAGCTAAAGGTCAACGAATCGAAATAAGGTTAAAATGTGAAGTTACTTGGAGGACCTGAGTAGTTGGTATGAGATGGCCGTGTTTTATTCCTTTCCCCCGTACATGACAGAGCTGAGCGGGGTCAATACTGCGACATTTCAGATGGAGCGTTGGAGTCAGTGAAACAGGAGAAACTCTCACTTTTCATTTCTGACGGCATTTGGCACTTTTTGGACGTCCACAGAGCCATTTACAGAATGTTAATTAGCAACGTTTGTGCTTCCTTTCCATCCTTCTCGTGATTTAAACACGGTAGCCCATTGGACATTTATATGACAGCCCTACACAGACCCGATGCACATGTGTAAAAATCACCTTTTGCATGATCTCATCATACTTTGTTCATTGATAATTGACTCGCATTACCCAGACAAAGTGGTGACAGTTTGTGATCTGGATTATAAAATACATCTCACAGGAGCCTCCGTGGCCACAGGGGCATCAATCTGCAGGGATCACATCACATCTGTCAAATGAGGTCCATCATTTATTGAAGAAAGACACCTAAAAATGAAAGTGACAAATTACATTTTCACACCTTGGACGTGTAATGACGATGCAGTGGGTGTGTTAATGTGGCTCGCACACAAATGTCACTGTGTGTTTTAGATGTCACAGCAGAATGGATAATGTTCAACAGAGGGCAAGTTATTAGATCTTTTCTTTGTTGTCTTTCTGAAATCTTAAGACTTTTATTCAGTCATTTATCGAATTGAAAGCGTTTGCTTGGACAGTCATCAGAGCAGTATGAGGAATTAGAATAAAAACACAGACACCGGAGCTTTACGAACTTCAGAGGTTCGGTCCAGACAACAACAGAGTTGAAACCAATTAGTGATCTTAAAATGTTTTTTATCCATAACAGAGAAGTAATGTAAGCAAATATGTTCAGCATCATTATCATTGAAATGTGAATGTGAATTGAACTGCAGGTGGGGCCCCCGGTGTAGTGGTTAGCGCGCCCGCCTTTGCAGCAAGAGGCCTTTCTGCAAGGAGTTTGCATGTTCTCCCCGTGTGTGTGTGTGGGGGTTTTCTCCGGGTTCTCCGGCTTTCTCCCGCACGGTCCAAAAACTAGGCGTGAGAGTGTGTGTGAATGGTTGTTTGTGTCTATATGTGGCCCCTGCAATGGACTGCCGAACTGACCATCACCCTGTGACCCTCCGGTGGAGGATAAAGCGGTAGATGATGGATGGATGGATGTCTGTGTGTGGCACAAAAAATGTTATTTGAAAGAACTTGAATTTGAATTAAGAGAAGTGAGAATAACTGTAAGAATTAATTAGGGAGCTGATTTTTTCCCCAACCAAATGAAATGTATTGCAGTACAATTTCAAACCAATGACAAATTCAAATTTCAAAAGGAGTGATTTACATTCAGATATTGAGAATTCAATGTCAGTGTCAATGTCAAAGAGAATTCCTTCGATATTAACAGCCAACCATTTCACCTGGGCCACAGATTAAGTAATTGAAATGGAAGAAAGTCTACGATGCTTTTATGCGGCAAGTGTTGAGGTTGTGACATTTTTGACTGATGTTTTGACTGAATCCAGTACAGTGCTTTTTTTTTATTCTGCAGTAAATGGCAGAGCCCTATTCTTAACAAGAGCAGCGCGGCTCATTCACATGAGACTCACCTGAGATGCATGCAACAGAATAATATCTGAAAACATAGGAGTCTAAATTCAGCACAAGTCAGATCACACGTCCAATGTCGCGCAGGAATTAGGTGCAAATAGTTAATATCTCAGCGCTGCAGTTCTATTTTCACAAACTCTTGGACGTCTTTCCTTGACCTCATGACATTTTCTATGGGGTTCAACGAACAATGCTAAAGAAAGGCAATTTTTTTCTTACTTTTTTTTTGATGACAGCCATGTATTAAATCATATTCAGTCTCGGTTCTATAGATCTAAGTGCTAATGTTGCTATAGTAACCCAGATAGACCTGAAAGTCACTATAGGCTCTCCTCGCATGGAGGGGAGGGTGAAGCGTGGGATATCTTGAAAATTGCAGCCTTACTGAGATGCCACCAAATCCTTAAATCTGAACAAACCCCAGCATGAAAATTTGGAGTTAAGTTTTAAAGCTAAGCTCCTTTCTCTACGTCTGTCATCCCCTCTTTGGCTCAACAACAGTAAAATATAATATGGAAGCGTAATGAGTTTCTCTCTGAAAGCTCCTCAAACTTTTTAACTTTCCCACACATATCAGGAAAGGTTTTTATTTGATCTTTCATGCACTTTGATATATTTTTAGAGAGAAAAAAAAAAATCAATTTGGGCAAGTCCGAGGGTAAATCAGTTCAGAGAAAATATCTAATTAAAGCATATAATGAGATCCTCCTGTGAAAAAGTATGAGATGTGCACTTTCATCAATGGTACAGATCACATTGTGTCACAGGAATGCTGCATTTCAAAAGGATCACTTGCCATAGATGGTGGAGGAGACTGTATTCAAAACCTTTCAATGGGAAGGTGCAGGTTGAATGATTTTACTCTTCACTGCTTCTCACCTCATGCACTTACAGAAAAACCTTATACCTGAGTAATATATTCATTAGTTCAGCTCAGGTCCTTGTTGAGAAGATACGTCAGTGGTTTACCTTTTTTATTTTTATTAATTCTAATGTGCTTTTTAACGAACACGCTTCTTTGATGTAAAATCCTAAATGAGCTGTTTTTAAATGTAATGAGTCTCAGAGTACAACTTTATCACTTAAACGGCTCCCATGAGTGGTGGACTGATGAATTTAAAATGTATTTGTAAACGATTTACCACTTGGTAGTTGCATCAAGGTCTTCTCTACTGCGCTGAAGTTTCAGCATTGTGCCCCACTTCTGTGATTAATGAGCAAATGCAATGCAAATGACAAGGAACAGAAGTGATATAGTGTAAAACATAAACATAAAATCACACTTGAGTCATCTACTGTTTCAATTAAAATTTTAAACCTTTTTTTTGGCATTAATATTCAGATTATTTGCCTGCAGTTCTGTAGAGTTCCTTCTTGATGTGGGTGGGACTTCTGGTACATCAGCAGCCTGGTCAGGTGCAGGCCTGGCAAGGGATAAATCTCTATGGTAACGTTGCTTGTTTTAGCTTATCCTGCTTTTGTGCAACAGAGTGCAGGCTAAGTCAGGATAACTGCAATATCCCAGCTTAATCCGTTGGTTTTGTGCAACAGTACTAAGGACTCACATACACTATATACATACACTATACATACACAAGTTCCTGTGATTTTATTATAAAGAACTGAGCAACAAAAACTCTATAGTAAAACTTAAATAAACACAATATTTAATCACATTTCTTCCCCCAAAGTCTAAACATAAAACCATAACCTTTTGAACCCTTCATTGTCAGAGCAGAGCAAATCTTAAATGCTTGGCTCTTTTGCCATAGTATAGATGCGTGGTTTAAGTAGAAAGTTAAAATACTCCCACATGTTTCACTCTTATGACCTTTATTTTTATTTAAGATGCCTTGAAATGAAAGAAGTCAAATGGCCAAAAGGCTGCGTGTTTGTGCAGCGCTGTATTTTCACTTTCTGAAGTGTAATCCTCTTCACATCAAGATAACAAAACGCGGTAGTAGGAGTCTGAAAAGACACCTCATGCAACAGATCTATCCCAGCCGCTCCAACCTGCTTTCCCGAAAAACACAAAAATCATGTCTGAATCACCTGGGAGAAACATTGTTATCATGACACATATAGATACCCCAGCTAATGAGTCTGTGGGGTCCAAATAAATGTATTGTTTTTGTTTATTACAATACTGTAGACGCTATTTGCTTCTTTTTCAGACAGCTACGTTATTAGAACGTAACATAAAAGGTGTAAAAAGTACAGAGACGGAACCTTTAAACACTGTTCGCACAACCAGGCCTGAATCATTTCCAGGTCCATTAGAAAATAGAATTTCTTTGCAACATTACAACCTCATGATTTGTGGCTATGGTGCAGGTATTGTGAGGTTTATTAAGAAAAACAACATCAGCTCATATAAAGCACCTGTGGTAAAATAGGTGTGTTTTTTATCAGCCCAAATGTTTGTTTCTTTTTGCCTTATAGTGTTATATATAATCCTCCCTATACCTGTGTAATACCCACAAGACCTCAGAGGTCACATTGCAAATAAATAAATGTTATCTCCCTGAAGGCTTCACACCCCCCCCCCCCACCTGAGTATAGTTTCTCAGTGTATGTTCTGCTTGTGCTCAAACGAAAGTACAATATTTTTTTTATATTACACTTTCAGCCAAGAAAGTGAAACCGACCATGAAAATATTTGGGAAGGCAGACACTCTGTACATTTCCTCTGTAATAAGGTTTATAGTCACGGTTGTCCCCTTGTTATGCTGCTGTGGGCCGACACTCTGAAAGGACTTCCAATGATGCACCGAGGGCCAACTCCCCTGCTTTCTCTCCGTCTGCACACATTAATATCCCATTAACGCTTCTTACTACCCTTGCACTTTCTCGCTCCTCTCTGGATATTTCAGCCTCTGGAACTGTAGAGTCTGGATCTGTAACTAAAAACCAGCGGCAGCTCCTGTGATCCTGATCACCACCCACTGCTACAGTCGCAGTTAATATCATTAGCTTCATTTTTTTTTAAATTTATGTAGCTTTGCGGAACTTCCTTTGTAGTGCGTATGTTCTCCCTCTTTTTGACCCCGCCCTCTCGCCAACCCCCATCATCTGAGACAGACAATGGTCCACCCAGAGCTTCTGTTCTGCTTGAAGTTTACCCATTAAAAAGGAGAGCAGGAGATTTTCCTCTCCACTGTCACCGAGTGCTTGCTCATGCTGGAATGAAGACTCTTTGTCAAGAAGAGTGATCTCTACTAAAAGTTCCACGAGTTAACTTATACTGTGTCGATTAAACTGACTTCATTTAATCACTTTTACATATCAAACTGACACAATATCAACTATTAACATCATTCCACCATCAAGACTTTCATTACATTTAGTCACTTTTGTAATTCCATATATAATACTTCGATAATAACCTTTCAGTATAGTGTACATCAAGTGATCTGAGGGAAACCTTGATTTCTGCAACTCTAAGCTCAGTTTTCAGCCTTGGGGAAATGGGGAGAGCGAGAGGAAGCCTCTTACAGGCTGCTCTACAAAGTAGTAGCATGTAACGTCTTTTGAGAGGAAATATTTCAATTCTAGCATTGGTCTAAGCTGAGAGGCAATCTAAAGAAAAAAGAATCTAAAAGAGAGTCAAATCATAAATGCTGCCGCATGATCAGTTATTCTCTTAAAAGTCTTTTCAAATTGCAGTTGTTTGGTACAGTGTTTCATCTGGATTTGATGTCTTAGACCCTGATGGACATGATGGAAAACTGAGAATGTTTTGACTTTCTCTGAGGCGTATTGTAATACCGATGTTATAAAACCCTCAGTCTTCATACATCAGGATTAGAATCAGAAACAGTTTGTCACATGTCCTTTGATGTGTAAAACCAGCAGAAAATGAAGTATCATTCGTGCTCTTTGTTTGTTTAAGACACATGTGTCAAACTCAAGGCCCAGGGGCCAGATGTGGCCCGCCATGTCATTTTATGCGGCACGCGAGTGATTTATTGGTCTTAAAAATCTGTGTTGTAGGTCTATGCTGCTTTAAGGCATGCGTTGACCATAAACTATATTTCCCACAATGCATGGCGATTGTGTTACCCGCTAAGTGACGGCACCGCAGTGTATCATTGTATATGATACGAGTGAAATAAGTAATAAATACAGAAAGTTATTTAGCAATATGTTACGTATACTTACCTTTATTTTACATTATATTTGGTTCCATTTAGTTCCATTTATTCTGTATGACAGTTGACATCTGACCCTTTGAGCGTAACCATTATGCTGATGTGACCCTCAGTGAAAATGACTTTGACACCCCTAGTTTAAGATGTTTATAGCAATGGGTATGAATGAGTTCTTGTTTTCCTTGAGGCTAGCTTTACATACATACAGGAGCAGCACGATAGGAGTTGCTCACAGAGTAGCGCCCTCTACCAGCACACGGAATGTAGTGAATGGATAACAAAAAGCACTGATGTAGGGCATGTGGTTCGTTACATTAAAGTGAGTTAACAGTGGACGGGATATAGAGGAGAGCTGTTTCTCAGCTGTGCTATTGTCGAAATGTTCATACTATTGTTGCAACAGCATCTGCTGAACTCTGTCCAACCTTTTTCAATAAAAACCCCTGGATTACAACATGGTGAACAAATGTTGCTTCAATGTCAGCTTATACATTTGGATCTCATCTCGTTTGTCTACATCCGCTAACCATTCTGCTCCCTTCTCATCTTCCTCTGCAGACTCCCCCTTTCCTCCTCCTCCTCCTCTTCTCACTGCACCTTTTCTTCCATTTTGTTAAGGAGAGAGAAACTCACCTCTTGCCTTCTGACAGTGCTGATGTCTGATTGGTGAGTTTACAATTAAGCGCCTAAGTGTCTGCACGTCTGACGGCCGTGTTTGATCAACCGGATCACAGGAGTGACTTTATGTTACATTTCTGCGTCTGATGTAGAGAGGTAAGTTCGGTGTTTTGCAAACGACTGAGTGTGATGTTTTTTTTTAAAAAGTGCGAGGTTAAAAAGGTGTTGTGCAAACACGGGCTGACATTTTGCTCCCTGTGTGTCGAGTTTCAAATGCTGTGAAGTATTTTTAATTTCACTGTAAGTAATAAAACCTTTACACTTCACTAAAACTGGTTTCCACACACATGAGTGTATTAGAATATGTAACATAGTGTCCTAAAAGCAAACCATACAGTACTTGAACACTACAGTACTTTGAACTAATCACATGTTTATTGTGTGTTACATATGTGTTTATTTTATCAGTTTTGAGAAAATGAGCTCCACTATTTGTGGACGAGCAGTAAAACAAAACACCCTCTCTTTGAGTGTGTATTCATAAAAGCAGTGAGGAGGACAATCTCAGTGCAGGTGAAAGCCCCTCTATGATTCAAAATACTCCGTTGAATACATCCATCACCTCAGTGAAACCTGACAGGTGAGATTGTTGGGCATCATATATCACGGCAGCTGTGCTCTCATGCACAATTAGCTGACTCTAAGTAAAGATAAACAAGGCAGGCATTTTGCATTTGAGCGAGCACACAAAGTGCATGAAGTGAATGTGGACTGACAGCTCCGCAGTGATGTTTCAGTAGCATTTACGAGCACTTTTATTGGGGCGGTGAAGCTGTCATTAAGGACAGATGTCTTGTTTTATTTGGCACAGTGTGTGATGTGAGGCTTGCTGTGCAGGCTCACGTTTCTTCAGCTTGTAACCTTGTGTCATAACGCCTCACAAGGATTGGGATTTTGGTCTATGAAAGCATGTATATATGTGTGAGCACTGTGTATATTATTCATGGAGGCTTTGTAGTGCTGTTATCGATGGCAGTCACAGAAAGGAGTACCGCACCTCAAAAGTAACTGCAACTTTTAATGTATTTTTTTCATTCTCTCTCTTTCTTTTACCTCTTTATTCATTTTAATTGTGATGTATCGTGCCTTTTATATCGTTTATGCTGCTGTATTTCTCTCTCTTTTTTATTGTAAAGCACTTTCAAATGCCTTGTTGTTTCAAATGTCCTTTACAAATAAAGTTGCCTTGCCTTGTGAGACCAAACCTTAAAACTGCAGAATTCCTTTGTGCAATACTGTACATTTTGTTCAGTGGTTAAAACTGTATAATTCCTGTCTTCCCTAAATGTTTACATGCATATACTGCATATAGTGTTTTTCTTGCACATATTTAATGCTTTAACTTATTTCTATCTTCTTCTATTTTCTACCTTGTGATTCTCGGCTGCTGATACACTGCACATTTCCCGCTATCTTATCTGATTTGTAGGATTGCAAGTCATCAAACACTGTTAATGTAATTATCAACAACACGAAAGCCAAAACAATAAGAAACAAAGTCTCTCGATATATTATTAATGTGTTTGACTTACACTTTCTTTGAAGGTCATGTTTACACTGGATGTGCTGATCTGCTGCGTCCTGTTCGACTTCACACAGGGTGTGTTTCTCCTGCTCACCTGCCACAGTGTTTGTGCTATGTTTTACATAGGATTTGCCTTTGAAAACCGTGAAACATACTTAAAAATACTCCCCCGCACTTATCGAACTGCCAAGACTCTTCAGTAGAGAGCCACGCATCTGTAAGTGCTGCTCATATTTCCCAATAAAATCCACCGAAATGGAAGGAGTGCTGCAGCTATAACGTGCCGTATGTTAATAAATGTTAATAATTCAGATGTGTTAAAAGTGCAGGTGCTCAAAACCTACTCGGATTCATTATTTGTGGAGCTGTGAAAAAATACAAGAGTTTTGGAAAGACATATGTGCTTTGGTTTCCACAGTAGTGTCACTTTTCTAATCTTGATGAACCTTCAACCTTTTAGTTAGATAATGACCCACTCTGCCTACTCAGCCACAGCCACCTACATCCTCATTTATGAAACAGCACAAACACAATTATTGACTGACTATGGAATTAATGTGTTTTTGCAAATAAAAAGTGATATATCTCGCTCGAGTGTTAATAAACTGAGAACTGTCCAAATATCCAATCTGTACCTAATGGAAAACATCATCTGAAGGGTAAACAAGACCACATTTAATAATGTTTAGGGACTTTTTGAGGGGGAAGAGTGATGTGTGTGACCTGCAGGCTGATGAGGACAACTCCTGATGGACCTGTGGTACTGTAGTCACCGAATTAGTTTTTCTTAATTTATTTGTATACATACAAATGTGCAGTGCTTTAAAGGGACACTGTGTAGTATTTATGGGTTTATATAACCCAAAATCCACTTTTGTATACATATCATGTGCTCCTGCATTGTCTAGTCGCTGTATAATAGTTTTTGTTTCATTTTCGTAGTGTTTCAAAAAGTCATGTAAAATAACATGGTCGCGGACCGCGGTTGCATAGCCATGTTTCTACCGGAGCCTGTAAGGACAAACACGAGAGAACAAAACAAGCGTCTCTTTACTTGTAGCAGAAGTCCCGCCTCCACTCTCTCCGCTTCGTCTGCTATGGCCGCGGTAGCTCGCCCTCTCCCTCGCCTCACGAACCTCATCTGCTGACACGGAGAAAGACGACGAGGACCACATTTGACCGGCTGCAGACACCGTAGCGCTCAGGGAAGGGAGGGGGTGAGCAGAGGAGCAGTTCTTTGTTGTAAATTTCAGCCTCTCCTCTAGATGGCACTATAAACTACTTACTTCACCTTTAAGTGGAAAAAAATAAGTGCCTGTACTCCTCTTATATAACTGTTGTGCCAGGTAAATTAGGCGGTGGACGGTCAACTTTCCAGACAAATTATGTTTGTTCATTTGCATGTAGGCCAAGGGAGGTCTTCAGGGGTACCGGTGAGTACCGGCCCACTTAAAGCACTGCAAATGTGTAAAACTGAACATGGCAACAGTACTTATACTTACAATACAGTAGGGTTTTTAAAGTATTGTAGACAGTGGACATAACAGTTATGCCGCACATACAGTAACTACCATTTATAAACACACAGATGACAAACTATCACTTCATTTTTCGTTTCCTGCAACTGCTTTTATTTTTATTTTTTACTACTTTCACAATGCAAGTGATATGATGATGTTACGCAACATACATTATGTCAACACTGACTGCTGAGAGTGATACATGTCATGGAGCTGGTAGGCTGGTGTTGAAAGCAAATTCCCACATCCACCCTGACCTCCACACCATTGATTTTGAACCTGACACTGAACAGCGCTGACCCAGACTGTCACTGACACAGGAGAGCTGTATGTGAATGTAACACTGAAGTGGCAGAAATTCCTCTTTGAATTGAGCCCGTTCTTTGTAACAGCTAGACTGTCATACTGGCATGTTTTGATGCAACTCTAACCTTTGTGATGCTCTGTGACTCCTCTTCTCTTGCTGCAGTGCTGCGACCATATGCTGGCACATATGCTCTCTTTCTCACTCAGAGACACTTAAACACAGTGCAGTCGAATAGTGTGTGAAGTCATGAGCCATGGTTGTTTATGAAGGACTAATCAGCAGCTCCATCCTGTGAAGCTGATGGATTCATTGAGCCACACAGAGCTGAATCAGCAGCATCTGTTTGGGTCATCAGCTTCAAAAAAAAAAAAAGCTTGTAGACAAGCCTCAAGGCTTGTTTTTGAACACTGAGGCTTTGCCCAAAAGAATACTTACTGCTTACACTCATCAGGTAAACCATTTCTAATGCTGACCCATGTGCACCCATTCATTATATTCAACATTTCTGTTCACCATACTGTAAAACCTGTGTGAGACTTCTCACACACTGTTGGTCTCCGAGATTAAAAATGTAAAAATGCCCCTTTGAGACATGTCTATGAGTGTCTCTTACTGGAGCTTGCTATTTTTTAACAAGTCACAGATTGACTAAATGAATCCTTATAACAAATGTTTCCTAATTTTTTGGGTCATATCTCTAAAAGCATTTTAAGTATGTGAGTACTTACCACTCATTGGTCGTCCAAAATTTGCCAAAACAGTAGTACTATATTAAGTATAGTACTTTTGGATGTCGTAAAAAAGTCATACTATAGCATGTTGAACTAAATTTGAGAAAAAAAGTAATACTATAGTATGTCATCCAGAATTTGACAAGTCATACTATAATGTTGTCCAAAATTTGGCAAAAAAAGTAATACTATAGGATGTCATCCAAAATTTGCCAAAAAAGTCATACTTTTGTATGTGGTCCAAATTTTGACAAGTCATAATTTGGTTGTCCTACAAAATTTATACATACTATACTACACTATTTCGTCCAAAATCTAAATTAAAAAAAAAAAAAAAAACTGTTGGTCCAAAATTTGACAAAAACGTCATACTATACTATGTCGCCCAAAATCAATTTTTTTGGAAAATAATTTTTTAGTCCAAAATGTGACCAGAACATCATACTATACTATGTCGTTCACCTCAATATCATACTACAATATTACGTCCAAAATCTGACTTTTTTTTTTTTTTACCCAAAATGTGACCAAAACGTCATACTATACTATGTCATAGACCTCAATATCATACTACACTATTTCGTCCAAAATCTGACTGTTTTTTTGAAAAAAAAATGTTGGTCCAAAATTTGACAAAAACGTCATACTATACTATGTCGTCCAAAATCTGACTGTTTTTTTGAAAAAAAAATGTTGGTCCAAAATGTGACCAAAACATCATACTATACTATGTCGTCCACCTCAATGTCATACTACACTATTTCATCCAAAATCTGACCCTTTTTTTGAAAAAAAAATTGTTGGTCCAAAATTTAACAAAAACGTCATACTATACTATGTCGTCCAAAATCAAATTTTTTGGAAAATAATTTTTTAGTCCAAAATGTGACTAGAACATCATACTATACTATGTCGTTCACCTCAATATCATACTACAATATTTCGTCCAAAATCTGACCGTTTTTTCGAGAAAAAAAATGTTGGTCCAAAATTTGACAAAAACGTCATATATACTATGTCGTACAAAATCAAATTTTTTGGAAAATATTTTTTTAGTCCAAAATGTGACCAGAACATCATACTATACTATGTTGTTCACCTCAATATCATACTACAATATGTCGTCCAAAATCGGACATTTTTTTTGAAAAAAAAATGTTGGTCCAAAATTTGACAAAAACGTCATACTATACTATGTCGTCCAAAATCTGACTGTTTTTTGCCAAAATGTGACCACGTCATACTATACTATGTCATAGACCTCAATATCATACTACACTATTTCGTCCAAAATCTGACTGTTTTTTTGAAAAAGAAATGTTGGTCCAAAATGTGACCAAAACATCATACTATACTATGTCGTCCACCTCAATGTCATACTACACTATTTCATCCAAAATCTGACCGTTTTTATTGAAAAAAAAATGTTGGTCCAAAATTTGACAAAAACGTCATACTATACTATGTCGTCCAAAATCAAATTTTTTGGAAAATAATTATTTAGTCCAAAATGTGACCAGAACATCATACTATACTATGTCGTTCACCTCAATATCATACTACAATATTTCGTCCAAAATCTGACAATTTTTTTGAAAAAAAAAATGTTGGTCCAAAATTTGACAAAAACGTCATATATACTATGTCGTACAAAATCAAATTTTTTGGAAAATATTTTTTTAGTCCAAAATGTGACCAGAACATCATACTATACTATGTTGTTCACCTCAATATCATACTACAATATGTCGTCCAAAATCGTACATTTTTTTTGAAAAAAAAATGTTGGTCCAAAATTTGACAAAAACGTCATACTATACTATGTCGTCCAAAATCAAATTTTTTGGAAAATAATTTTTTAGTCCAAAATGTGACCAGAACATCATACTATACTATGTCGTTCACCTCAATATCATACTACAATATTTCGTCCAAAATCTGACAATTTTTTTGAAAAAAAAAATGTTGGTCCAAAATTTGACAAAAACGTCATACTATACTATGTCGTCCAAAATCTGACTTTTTTTTTTTTTTACCCAAAATGTGACCAAAACGTCATACTATACTATGTCATAGACCTAAATATCATACTACACTATGTCGTCCAAAATCTGACTGTTTTTTGCCAAAATGTGACCAAAACATCATACTATACTATGTCGTCCACCTCAATGTCATACTACACTATTTCATCCAAAATCTGACCGTTTTTATTGAAAAAAAAATGTTGGTCCAAAATTTGACAAAAACGTCATACTATACTATGTCGTCCAAAATCAAATTTTTTGGAAAATAATTTTTTAGTCCAAAATGTGACCAGAACATCATACTATACTATGTCGTTCACCTCAATATCATACTACAATATTTCGTCCAAAATCTGACAATTTTTTTGAAAAAAAAAATGTTGGTCCAAAATTTGACAAAAACGTCATACTATACTATGTCGTCCAAAATCTGACTTTTTTTTTTTTTTTACCCAAAATGTGACCAAAACGTCATACTATACTATGTCATAGACCTAAATATCATACTACACTATTTCGTCCAAAATCAGACTGTTTTTTTGAGAAAAAAAATGTTGGTCCAAAATTTGACAAAAATGTCATACTAAACTATGTCGTACAAAATCAAATTTTTTGGAAAATAATTTTTTTGTCCAAAATGTGACCAAAACATCATAATATACTATGTCGTCCACCTCAATGTCATACTACACTATTTCATCCAAAATCTGACCGTTTTTTTGAAAAAAAAACTGTTGGTCCAAAATTTAACAAAAACGCCATACTATACTATGTCGTCCAAAACCTGACTTTTTTTTTTTTTTACCCAAAATGTGACAAAAACGTCATACTATACTATGTCATAGACATCAATATCATACTACACTATTTCTTCCAAAATCTGACTGTTTTTTTGAAAAAAAAAATGTTGGTCCAAAATTTGACAAAAACGTCATACTATACTATGTCGTCCAAAATCAAATTTTTTGGAAAATAATTTTTAGTCCAAAATGTGACCAGAACATCATACTATACTATGTCGTCCACCTCAATGTCATACTACACTATTTCATCCAAAATCTGACCGTTTTTTTGAAAAGAAAATGTTGGTCCAAAATGTGACCAAAACATCATACTATACTATGTCGTCCACCTCAATGTCATACTACACTATTTCATCCAAAATCTGACCGTTTTTTTGAAAAGAAAATGTTGGTCCAAAATTTGACAAAAACGTCATACTATACTATGCTGCCAAAATCAAATTTTTTGGAAAATAATTTTTTAGTCCAAAATGTGACCAGAACATCATACTATACTATGTCGTTCACCTCAATATCATACTACAATATTTCGTCCAAAATCTGACAATTTTTTTGAAAAAAAAATGTTGGTCCAAAATTTGACAAAAACGTCATATTATACTATGTCATAGACATCAATATCATACTACACTATTTCTTCCAAAATCTGACTGTTTTTTTGAAAAAAAAAATGTTGGTCCAAAATTTGACAAAAACGTCATACTATACTATGTCGTACAAAATCAAATTTTTTGGAAAATAATGTTTTAGTCCAAAATGTGACCAAAACATCATACTATACTATGTCGTCCACCTCAATATCATACTACAATATTTCGTCCAAAATCTGACAATTTTTTTGAAAAAAAACTGTTGGTCCAAAATTTGACAAAAACGTCATACTATACTATGTCGTCCAAAATCAAATTTTTTGGAAAATAATTTTTAGTCCAAAATGTGACCAGTACATCATACTATACTATGTCGTCCACCTCAATGTCATACTACACTATTTCATCCAAAATCTGACCGTTTTTTTGAAAAAAAAATGTTGGTCCAAAATTTAACAAAAACGTCATACTATACTATGTCGTCCAAAATCTGACTTTTTTTTTTTTTTTAACCCAAAATGTGACCAAAACGTCATACTATACTATGTCATAGACCTCAATATCATACTACACTATTTCGTCCAAAATCAGACTGTTTTTTTGAGAAAAAAAATGTTGGTCCAAAATTTGACAAAAATGTCATACTATATACTATGTCGTCCAAAATCAAATTTTTTGGAAAATAATTTTTTTGTCCAAAATGTGACTAGAACATCATACTATACTATGTCGTTCACCTCAATATCATACTACAATATTTCGTCCAAAATCTGACCGTTTTTTCGAGAAAAAAAATGTTGGTCCAAAATTTGACAAAAACGTCATATATACTATGTCGTCCAAAATCAAATTTTTTGGAAAATAATTTTTAGTCCAAAATGGGACCAGAACATCATACTATACTATGTCGTCCACCTCAATGTCATACTACACTATTTCATCCAAAATCTGACCGTTTTTAAAAAAAAAGAAATGTTGGTCCAAAATATGACAAAAACGTCATACTATACTATGTCCTCCAAAATCAAATTTTTTGGAAAATAATTTTTTAGTCCAAAATGTGACCAGAACATCATACTATACTATGTCGTTCACCTCAATATCATACTACAATATTTCGTCCAAAATCTGACCATTTTTTAGAAAAAAAAATGTTGGTCCAAAATTTGACAAAAACGTCATACTATACTATGTCGTCCAAAATCTGACTTTTTTTTTCTTTTTTTGCCAAAATGTGACCACAACGTCATACTATACTATGTCATAGACCTCAATATCATACTACACTATTTTGTCCAAAATCTGACTGTTTTTTTGAAAAAAAAATGTTGGTCCAAAATGTGACCAAAACATCATACTATACTATGTCGTCCACCTCAATGTCATATTACACTATTTCGTCCAAAATCTGACCGTTTTTTTGAAAAAAAAAATGTTGGTCCAAAATGTGACCAAAACGTCATACTATACTATGTCGTCCAAAATCTGACTTTTTTTTTTTTTTTACCCAAAATGTGACCAAAACGTCATACTATACTATGTCATAGACCTCAATATCATACTACACTATTTCGTCCAAAATCAGACTGTTTTATTGAGAAAAAAAATTGTTGGTCCAAAATTTGACAAAAACGTCATACTATACTATGTCGTCCAAAATCAGACTGTTTTTTTGAGAAAAAAAATGTTGGTCCAAAATTTGACAAAAATGTCATACTATATACTATGTCGTCCAAAATCAAATTTTTTGGAAAATAATTTTTTTGTCCAAAATGTGACTAGAACATCATACTATACTATGTCGTTCACCTCAATATCATACTACAATATTTCGTCCAAAATCTGACCGTTTTTTCGAGAAAAAAAATGTTGGTCCAAAATTTGACAAAAACGTCATATATACTATGTCGTCCAAAATCAAATTTTTTGGAAAATAATTTTTAGTCCAAAATGTGACCAGAACATCATACTATACTATGTCGTCCACCTCAATGTCATACTACACTATTTCATCCAAAATCTGACCGTTTTTAAAAAAAAAGAAATGTTGGTCCAAAATATGACAAAAACGTCATACTATACTATGTCCTCCAAAATCAAATTTTTTGGAAAATAATTTTTTAGTCCAAAATGTGACCAGAACATCATACTATACTATGTCGTTCACCTCAATATCATACTACAATATTTCGTCCAAAATCTGACCATTTTTTAGAAAAAAAAATGTTGGTCCAAAATTTGACAAAAACGTCATACTATACTATGTCGTCCAAAATCTGACTTTTTTTTTTTTTTTTGCCAAAATGTGACCACAACGTCATACTATACTATGTCATAGACCTCAATATCATACTACACTATTTCGTCCAAAATCTGATTGTTTTTTTGAAAAAAAAATGTTGGTCCAAAATGTGACCAAAACATCATACTATACTATGTCGTCCACCTCAATGTCATATTACACTATTTCGTCCAAAATCTGACCGTTTTTTTGAAAAAAAAAATGTTGGTCCAAAATGTGACCAAAACGTCATACTAAACTATGTCGTCCAAAATCTGACTTTTTTTTTTTTTTTACCCAAAATGTGACCAAAACGTCATACTATACTATGTCATAGACCTCAATATCATACTACACTATTTCGTCCAAAATCAGACTGTTTTATTGAGAAAAAAAATTGTTGGTCCAAAATTTGACAAAAACGTCATACTATACTATGTCGTCCAAAATCAAATTTTTTGGAAAATAATTTTTAGTCCAAAATGTGACCAGAACATCATACTATACTATGTCGTCCACCTCGATGTCATAATACACTATTTCATCCAAAATCTGACCGTTTTTTTGAAAAAAAAATGTTGGTCCAAAATTTGACAAAAACGTCATACTATACTTTGTCCTCCAAAATCTGACTTTTTGTTTTTCTTTACCCAAAATGTGACCAAAACGTCATACTATACTATGTCATAGACCTCAATATCATACTACACTATGTCGTCGAAAATCTGAATTTTATTTTGAAAAACGTTTTTTTGGTCCAAAACTTGACAAAAACGTCATACTATACTATGTAGTACGTCATACTATACTATGTCTCCAAAATGTGACCATTTTTGGAAAAAAAACCTTTGGTCCAAAATTTGACAAAAAAACGACATACTATATACTATGTCGTCCAAAATCTGAATTTTTTTTTGAAAAACGTTTTTTTGGTCCAAAACTTGACAAAAACGTCATACTATACTATGTAGTACGTCATACAAAACTATGTCTCCAAAATGTGACCATTTTTGGAAAAAAAACCTTTGGTTCAAAATTTGACAAAAACGACATACTATACTATGTCGTCCAAAATCTGAATTTTTTTTTGAAAAACGTTTTTTTGGTCCAAAACTTGACAAAAACGTCATACTATTCTATGTTGTACGTCATACTATACTATGTCTCCAAAATGTGACCATTTTTGGAAAAAAAACCTTTGGTCCAAAATTTGACAAAAACGACATACTATACTATGTCGTCTAAAATCTGATTTTTTTTTGAAAAACGTTTTTTTGGTCCAAAACTTGACAAAACGTCATACTATACTATGTAGTACGTCATACTATACTATGTCTCCAAAATGTGACCATTTTTGGAAAAAAAATGTTGGTCCAAAATTTGACAAAAACGTCATATATACTATGTCGTCCAAAATCAAATTTTTTGGAAAATAATTTTTAGTCCAAAATGTGACCAGAACATCATACTATACTATGTCGTCCACCTCAATGTCATACTACACTATTTCATCCAAAATCTGACCGTTTTTAAAAAAAAAGAAATGTTGGTCCAAAATATGACAAAAACGTCATACTATACTATGTCCTCCAAAATCAAATTTTTTGGAAAATAATTTTTTAGTCCAAAATGTGACCAGAACATCATACTATACTATGTCGTTCACCTCAATATCATACTACAATATTTCGTCCAAAATCTGACCATTTTTTAGAAAAAAAAATGTTGGTCCAAAATTTGACAAAAACGTCATACTATACTATGTCGTCCAAAATCTGACTTTTTTTTTTTTTTTTGCCAAAATGTGACCACAACGTCATACTATACTATGTCATAGACCTCAATATCATACTACACTATTTCGTCCAAAATCTGATTGTTTTTTTGAAAAAAAAATGTTGGTCCAAAATGTGACCAAAACATCATACTATACTATGTCGTCCACCTCAATGTCATATTACACTATTTCGTCCAAAATCTGACCGTTTTTTTGAAAAAAAAAATGTTGGTCCAAAATGTGACCAAAACGTCATACTATACTATGTCGTCCAAAATCTGACTTTTTTTTTTTTTTTACCCAAAATGTGACCAAAACGTCATACTATACTATGTCATAGACCTCAATATCATACTGCACTATTTCGTCCAAAATCAGACTGTTTTATTGAGAAAAAAAATTGTTGGTCCAAAATTTGACAAAAACGTCATACTATACTATGTCGTCCAAAATCAAATTTTTTGGAAAATAATTTTTAGTCCAAAATGTGACCAGAACATCATACTATACTATGTCGTCCACCTCGATGTCATAATACACTATTTCATCCAAAATCTGACCGTTTTTTTGAAAAAAAAATGTTGGTCCAAAATTTGACAAAAACGTCATACTATACTTTGTCCTCCAAAATCTGACTTTTTGTTTTTCTTTACCCAAAATGTGACCAAAACGTCATACTATACTATGTCATAGACCTCAATATCATACTACACTATGTCGTCGAAAATCTGAATTTTATTTTGAAAAACGTTTTTTTGGTCCAAAACTTGACAAAAACGTCATACTATACTATGTAGTACGTCATACTATACTATGTCTCCAAAATGTGACCATTTTTGGAAAAAAAACCTTTGGTCCAAAATTTGACAAAAAAACGACATACTATATACTATGTCGTCCAAAATCTGAATTTTTTTTTGAAAAACGTTTTTTTGGTCCAAAACTTGACAAAAACGTCATACTATACTATGTAGTACGTCATACAAAACTATGTCTCCAAAATGTGACCATTTTTGGAAAAAAAACCTTTGGTTCAAAATTTGACAAAAACGACATACTATACTATGTCGTCCAAAATCTGAATTTTTTTTTGAAAAACGTTTTTTTGGTCCAAAACTTGACAAAAACGTCATACTATTCTATGTTGTACGTCATACTATACTATGTCTCCAAAATGTGACCATTTTTGGAAAAAAAACCTTTGGTCCAAAATTTGACAAAAACGACATACTATACTATGTCGTCTAAAATCTGATTTTTTTTTGAAAAACGTTTTTTTGGTCCAAAACTTGACAAAACGTCATACTATACTATGTAGTACGTCATACTATACTATGTCTCCAAAATGTGACCATTTTTGGAAAAAAAACCTTTGGTCCAAAATTTGACAAAAACGACATACTATACTTTGTCGTCCAAAATCTGAATTTTTTTTGAAAAACGTTCTTTTGGTCCAAAACTTGACAAATCGTCATACTATACTATGTAGTACGTCATACAAAACTATGTCTCCAAAATGTGACCATTTTTGGAAAAAAAACCTTTGGTCCAAAATATGACAAAAACGACATACTATACTATGTCGTCTAAAATCTGATTTTTTTTTTGAAAAACGTTTTTTTGGTCCAAAACTTGACAAAACGTCATACTATACTATGTAGTACGTCATACTATACTATGTCTCCAAAATGTGACCATTTTTGGAAAAAAAACCTTTGGTCCAAAATTTGACAAAAACGACATACTATACTATGTCGTCCAAAATCTGAATTTTTTTTTGAAAAACGTTTTTTTGGTCCAAAACTTGACAAAAACGACATACTATTCTATGTTGTACGTCATACTATACTATGTCTCCAAAATGTGACCATTTTTGGAAAAAAAACCTTTGGTCCAAAATTTGACAAAAACGACATACTATACTATGTCGTCTAAAATCTGATTTTTTTTTTGAAAAACGTTTTTTTGGTCCAAAACTTGACAAAACGTCATACTATACTATGTAGTACGTCATACTATACTATGTCTCCAAAATGTGACCATTTTTGGAAAAAAACCTTTGGTCCAAAATTTGACAAAAACGACATACTATACTATGTCGTCCAAAATCTGAATTTTTTTTTGAAAAACGTTTTTTTAGTCCAAAACTTGACAAAAACGTCATACTATACTATGTAGTACGTCATACTATACTATGTCTCCAAAATGTGACCATTTTTGGAAAAAAAACCTTTGGTCCAAAATTTGACAAAAACGACATACTATACTATGTCGTCCAAAATCTGAATTTTTTTTTGAAAAACGTTTTTTTGGTCCAAAACTTGACAAAAACGACATACTATTCTATGTTGTACGTCATACTATACTATGTCTCCAAAATGTGACCATTTTTGGAAAAAAAACCTTTGGTCCAAAATTTGACAAAAACGACATACTATACTATGTCGTCTAAAATCTGATTTTTTTTTTGAAAAACGTTTTTTTGGTCCAAAACTTGACAAAACGTCATACTATACTATGTAGTACGTCATACTATACTATGTCTCCAAAATGTGACCATTTTTGGAAAAAAACCTTTGGTCCAAAATTTGACAAAAACGACATACTATACTATGTCGTCCAAAATCTGAATTTTTTTTTGAAAAACGTTTTTTTAGTCCAAAACTTGACAAAAACGTCATACTATACTATGTAGTACGTCATACTATACTATGTCTCCAAAATGTGACCATTTTTGGAAAAAAAACCTTTGGTCCAAAATTTGACAAAAACGACATACTATACTATGTCGTCTAAAATCTGAATTTTTTTTTGAAAAACGTTTTTTTGGTCCAAAACTTGACAAAAACGTCATACTATACTATGTAGTACGTCATACTATACTATGTCTCCAAAATGTGACCATTTTTGGAAAAAAACCTTTGGTCCAAAATTTGACAAAAACGACATACTATACTATGTCGTCCAAAATCTGAATTTTTTTTTGAAAAACGTTTTTTTAGTCCAAAACTTGACAAAAACGTCATACTATACTATGTAGTACGTCATACTATACTATGTCTCCAAAATGTGACCATTTTTGGAAAAAAAACCTTTGGTCCAAAATTTGACAAAAACGACATACTATACTATGTCGTCCAAAATCTGAATTTTTTTTTGAAAAACGTTTTTTTGGTCCAAAACTTGACAAAAACGTCATACTGTACTATGTAGTACGTCATACTATACTATGTCTCCAAAATGTGACCATTTTTGGAAAAAAACCTTTGGTCCAAAATTTGACAAAAACGACATACTATACTATGTCGTCCAAAATCTGAATTTTTTTTTGAAAAACGTTTTTTTGGTCCAAAACTTGACAAATCGTCATACTATACTATGTAGTAAGTCATACTATACTATGTCTCCAAAATGTGACCATTTTTGGAAAAAAAACCTTTGGTCCAAAATTCAACAAAAACGACATACTATACTATGTAGTACGTCATACTATACTATGTCTCCAAAATGTGACCATTTTTGGAAAAAAAACCTTTGGTCCAAAATTTGACAAAAACGACATACTATACTATGTCGTCCAAAATCTGAATTTTTTTTTGAAAAACGTTTTTTTGGTCCAAAACTTGACAAAACGTCATACTATACTATGTAGTACGTCATACTATACTATGTCTCCAAAATGTGACCATTTTTGGAAAAAAAACCTTTGGTCCATAATTTGACAAAAAACGACATACTATACTATTTCGTCCAAAATCTGAATCTTTTTTTTGAAAAACGTTTTTTTGGTCCAAAACTTGACAAAAACGTCATACTGTACTATGTAGTACGTCATACTATACTATGTCTCCAAAATGTGACCATTTTTGGAAAAAAACCTTTGGTCCAAAATTTGACAAAAACGACATACTATACTATGTCGTCCAAAATCTGAATTTTTTTTTGAAAAACGTTTTTTTGGTCCAAAACTTGACAAATCGTCATACTATACTATGTAGTAAGTCATACTATACTATGTCTCCAAAATGTGACCATTTTTGGAAAAAAAACCTTTGGTCCAAAATTCAACAAAAACGACATACTATACTATGTAGTACATCATACTATACTATGTCTCCAAAATGTGACCATTTTTGGAAAAAAAACCTTTGGTCCAAAATTTGACAAAAACGACATACTATACTATGTCGTCCAAAATCTGAATTTTTTTTTGAAAAACGTTTTTTTGGTCCAAAACTTGACAAAACGTCATACTTTACTATGTAGTACGTCATACTATACTATGTCTCCAAAATGTGACCATTTTTGGAAAAAAAACCTTTGTTTCAAAATTCGACAAAAACGACATACTATACTATGTAGTACGTCATACTATACTATGTCTCCAAAATGTGACCATTTTTGGAAAAAAAACCTTTGGTCCAAAATTTGACAAAAACGACATACTATACTATGTCGTCCAAAATCTGAATTTTTTTTTGAAAAAGTTTTTTTGGTCCAAAACTTGACAAAAACATCATACTATACTATGTAGTACGTCATACTATACTATGTCTCCAAAATGTGACCATTTTTGGAAAAAAAACCTTTGTTTCAAAATTTTACAAAAACGACATACTATACTATGTTGTCCAAAATCTGATTTTATTTTTGAAAAACGTTTTTTTGGTCCAAAACTTGACAAAAACGTCATACTATACTATATAGTACGTCATACTATACTATGTCTCCAAAATGTTACCATTTTTGGAAAAAAAATATTTGGTCCAAAATTTGACAAAAACGACATACTATACTATGTCGTCCAAAATCAGAATTTTTTTTTGAAAATTTTTTTTTTTTGGTCCAAAACTTGACAAAAACGTCATACTGTACTATGTAGTACGTCATACTATACTATGTCTCCAAAATGTGACCATTTTTGGAAAAAAAACCTTTGGTCCAAAATTTGACAAAAACGACATACTATACTATGTCGTCCAAAATCTGAATTTTTTTTTGAAAAACGTTTTTTTGGTCCAAAACTTGACAAATCGTCATACTATACTATGTAGCACGTCATACTATACTATGTCTCCAAAATGTGACCATTTTTGGAAAAAAAACCTTTGGTCCAAAATTCAACAAAAACGACATACTATACTATGTAGTACGTCATACTATACTATGTCTCCAAAATGTGACCATTTTTGGAAAAAAAACCTTTGGTCCAAAATTTGACAAAAACGACATACTATACTATGTCGTCCAAAATCTGAATTTTTTTTTGAAAAACGTTTTTTTGGTCCAAAACTTGACAAAACGTCATACTATACTATGTAGTACGTCATACTATACTATGTCTCCAAAATGTGACCATTTTTGGAAAAAAAACCTTTGTTTCAAAATTTGACAAAAACGACATACTATACTATGTCGTCCAAAATCTGATTTTATTTTTGAAAAACGTTTTTTTGGTCCAAAACTTGACAAAAACGTCATAATATACTATATAGTACGTCATACTATACTATTTCCCAAAATGTGACCATTTTTGGAAAAAAAACCTTTGGTCCAAAATTTGACAAAAACGACATACTCTACTATGTCGTCCAAAATCTGAATTTTTTTTTGAAAAACGTTTTTTTGTCCAAAACTTGACAAAAACGTCATACTATACTATGTAGTACGTCATACTATACTATGTCTCCAAAATGTGACCATTTTTGGAAAAAAAACCTTTGGTCCAAAATTTGACAAAAACGACATACTATACTATGTCGTCCAAAATCTGAATTTTTTTTTGAAAAACGTTTTTTTGGTCCAAAACTTGACAAAAACGTCATACTATACTATGTAGTACGTCATACTATACTATGTCTCCAAAATGTGACCATTTTTGGAAAAAAAACCTTTGGTCCAAAATTTGACAAAAACGACATACTATACTATGTCGTCCAAAACCTGAATTTTTTTTTGAAATACGTTTTTTTTGGTCCAAAACTTGACAAAAACGTCATACTATAGTATGTAGTACGTCATACTATACTATGTCTCCAAAATGTGACCATTTTTGGAAAAAAAACCTTTGGTCCAAAATTTGACAAAAACGACATACTATACTATGTCGTCCAAAATCTGAATTTTTTTTTGAAATACGTTTTTTTGGTCCAAAACTTGACAAAAACGTCATACTATAGTATGTAGTACGTCATACTATACTATGTCTCCAAAATGTGACCATTTTTGGAAAAAAAACCTTTGGTCCAAAATTTGACAAAAACGACATACTATACTATGTCGTCCAAAATCTGAATTTTTTTTT
Organism: Microchirus variegatus; assembly: GCF_963457635.1. NCBI lineage: Eukaryota > Metazoa > Chordata > Actinopteri > Pleuronectiformes > Soleidae > Microchirus > Microchirus variegatus. The sequence continues at coordinate 15,080,933 of NC_139808.1, forward strand.
GAAAAACGTTTTTTTGGTCCAAAACTTGACAAATCGTCATACTATACTATGTAGCACGTCATACTATACTATGTCTCCAAAATGTGACCATTTTTGGAAAAAAAACCTTTGGTCCAAAATTCAACAAAAACGACATACTATACTATGTAGTACGTCATACTATACTATGTCTCCAAAATGTGACCATTTTTGGAAAAAAAACCTTTGGTCCGAAATTTGACAAAAACGACATACTATACTATGTCGTCCAAAATCTGAATTTTTTTTTGAAAAACGTTTTTTTGGTCCAAAACTTGACAAAACGTCATACTATACTATGTAGTACGTCATACTATACTATGTCTCCAAAATGTGACCATTTTTGGAAAAAAAACCTTTGTTTCAAAATTTGACAAAAACGACATACTATACTATGTCGTCCAAAATCTGATTTTATTTTTGAAAAACGTTTTTTTGGTCCAAAACTTGACAAAAACGTCATAATATACTATATAGTACGTCATACTATACTATTTCCCAAAATGTGACCATTTTTGGAAAAAAAACCTTTGGTCCAAAATTTGACAAAAACGACATACTCTACTATGTCGTCCAAAATCTGAATTTTTTTTTGAAAAACGTTTTTTTGGTCCAAAACTTGACAAAAACGTCATACTATACTATGTAGTACGTCATACTATACTATGTCTCCAAAATGTGACCATTTTTGGAAAAAAAACCTTTGGTCCAAAATTTGACAAAAACGACATACTATACTATGTCGTCCAAAATCTGAATTTTTTTTTGAAATACGTTTTTTTGGTCCAAAACTTGACAAAAACGTCATACTATAGTATGTAGTACGTCATACTATACTATGTCTCCAAAATGTGACCATTTTTGGAAAAAAAACCTTTGGTCCAAAATTTGACAAAAAACGACATACTATACTATGTAGTACGTCATACTATACTATGTCTCCAAAATGTGACCATTTTTGGAAAAAAAACCTTTGTTTCAAAATTTTACAAAAACGACATACTATACTATGTCGTCCAAAATCTGATTTTATTTTTGAAAAACGTTTTTTTGGTCCAAAACTTGACAAAAACGTCATACTATACTATATAGTACGTCATACTATACTATGTCTCCAAAATGTGACCATTTTTGGAAAAAAAATCTTTGGTCCAAAACTTGACAAAAACGTCATACTATACTATGTAGTATGTCATACTTTACTATGTCTCCAAAATGTGACCATTTTTGGAAAAAAACCTTTGTTCCAAAATTTGACAAAAACGACATACTATATACTATGTCGTCCAAAATCTGATTTTTTTTTGAAAAACGTTTTTTTGGTCCAACTTGACAAAAACGTCATACTATACTATGTAGTACGTCATACTATACTATGTCTCCAAAATGTGACCATTTTTGGAAAAAAAACCTTTGGTCCAAAATTGACAAAAAACGTCATACTATACTATGTCTCCAAAATGTGACCATTTTTGGATAAAAAACCTTTGGTCCAAAATTTGACAAAAACGTCATACTATACTATGTCGTCCAAAATCTGATTTATTTATTTTTTTGCCAAAATGTGACCAAAACGTCTTACTATACTATGTCATAGACCTCAATATCATACTACACTATTTCGTCCAAAATCTGACTGTTTTTTTGAAAAAAAAATGTTGGTCCAAAATTTGACAAAAACGTCATAACATACTATGTCGTCCAAAATCAATTTTTTTGGAAAATAATTTTTCAGTCCAAAATGTGACCAGAACATCATACTATACTGTCGTTCACCTCAATATCATACTACAATATTTCGTCCAAAATCTGACCATTTTTTTGAAAAAAAAACTGTTGGTCCAAAATTTGACAAAAACGTCATACTATACTATGTCGTCCATAATCTGACTTTTTTTTTTTTTTTACCCAAAATGTGACCAAAACGTCATACTATTCTATGTCATAGACCTCAATATCATACTACACTATTTCGTCCAAAATCAGACTGTTTTTTTGAGAAAAAAAATGTTGGTCCAAAATTTGACAAAAACGTCATACAATATTTTTACTGGTACCATTTTTTTAGTCCAAAATGGTACCAAAACATCATACTATACTATGTCGTCGACCTCAATGTCATACTACACTATTTTGTCCAAATTGACAATTTTTTTGAAAAAAAAAGATTTTGGTCGAAAATTTGCCAAAAATATACTATACTATGTCGTCCAAAATCTGATAATTTTTTTGAAAAAAATTTTTTTGGTCCAAAATTTGACAAAACTTCATACTATACTATGTCATCGACCTCAATGTCATACTACTCTATTTCATCCAAAATCTGACCATTTTTTTGAAAAAAAAACATTTTGGTCCAAAATTTGACAAAAAGTCATACTATACTGTCGTCCAAAATCGGACAATTTAATTATTTTTTTGCCCAAAATAAATGTTTTTTATTCCTGTACTGTAAGGTGACCTTGAGTGCACTGAAAGGCGCCCTTAAATTAAATGTATTATTATTGTTACTTGTTAATCAACCAGTCACATGGCAGCATATCAGTGCACATAGACATGGTCAAACTGGGGATGTTAATGGTTAGATGTTGGTTAATTCATAGCTGTTAAGAATTAATCTGATTACGAATTCATAACATACGACTTCAACCAATGGAGGACACACATCAACCAAATTACTGACGTAATTAGCAGAAGTAGTCAAAGATAACATGGAAAACAAATGTGATGCAAGATGAAACAGCTGCACCTCCATCAGGGCAACTTGAGCAGGGGAGAGTGCAGCTACAATCCTTAATGTGATGCTTATGCACCACTCAAATGCATCCAGATATGTGAAACAGAACTTAAACTTAAAAAAACTTGCTCTGTTCCACTGTATCCTATGAATATCCATGTCATCAGAAATACCTTCTCTGCAGACTTATCAAAATGGCATAATTGTTTTATTAGGCTCACATTATGTGCCGCTAATGTACAATGTTCAAAAATATAAACTATGAAAAGGCATGCAGTTCTATAATGTATTGTTACTGATTAACAGATTATTTTATCTAAACATTTAATTCCAGAAATTGAGCCTCCATTAAGGAATTTCAAATGAACTAGAAAATTAAAATGGAATATGCAGAAAAGCCTGACAGTGCTTTAAAAAAAAAAAAAAAAAAATAGACATATGTACAATGCATTAGCCTCTCTAGCTTCACTGGATTACAATATATACACTGTCATTTATTTACCAGCTCCGCATGAGCAGTGATTTGTCATTTACCACACATGCACTTAACTCATAGGTCCCTTTTACACCTGGTATTAAAATGTGTTTTCTGTGAATGGATGAGGTTCGGGTGACCGTGATCAGATAGCAATCTGATGGATCTGATGTGTACACTGGAGACAAATGTTAATACCAGATGTAAGCGCATGTGGTGAAGTGCTCTCCGATCACAGAAAACACATTTTAATGCCAGATGTATAAGGGGCCATGGTGAACATACTCACACATAGGCTCTTCTAGCAGGTTAATACAATAACATTGTTTCCTTTACCTGTTTATCCACCCTGAACTCCCCTCAATGCCCTCCTCCTTTGTTGTATCATCATCATCATCATCATCATCATCATCACAATGGAAGCTAACGGTTGCTTGATTATTATGTTATGTGCCACTTGCTGAAATGAGTGATGCTGTCATTCGTAGGATGCCCTCAGTACTGAAAAAAACACATCAGGACATCCTTTAAAGAAATTAGGTTAATGACACCATTTCTCAGCATCTGGAAACCAGTAGAAGACGTGTCAGTGAGAGGTCGCGCTGTGTTGTTCAAGCTTTGTGTCCATTGCAGTGATGAGAAAACCAGAGAAAGTGATGCACTGAGAAATATTTATGATTGAATCAGCGACACCACTGTTGCCTGTAGAGATGAGCCTGAACATTTTCCTCACTGAAATCACCCTGCTGTGATATTAAACCGTGGCAACATGTTGCCTCTGAATCTAATAAACCAAATCTAGAACAACATCAACTCCACACCTGCAGCCATAAGTGAAAATAAAGCCTCTATTTTTTTTCCTCTGGTTGAGATATTGATATTGATTACTCACTTTACAAAAAATTTGATAAATAAATACATTTTACCAATGGAAGACAGCCAATATGTGTGTTTCTCTCTGGAAGCGGCATCATCTCTAACTGCTGCACCCTCACATACACTATGTGTGGAACGTTATTGTAATTTTTGTTTTTAAATTGTGAATTTGAATTTGTGAAGCATTAAATGATCATAGATAATTATTCATATTTATTAAATTATTATTACACTCACAGACACATGCAGATTGATAGATCCACTCACCACTCACCCCTCCCTTTCCCAAGCACATCGGGGAACTACAGCTGCATTCTTACACAAGAAAATGTTAACCCTTTTACACCACTCTCCCACTGTATTTCCCATTTCATCCCTCTTTGTCACTGGTTTATGCATCAAGATTTGAGTGTGTATTTGCATAGTAAGCTTCAGCTAAAAAGTGCCCATCCATTCAGGCCGCAGCAGAAACACGGCAGTGCAGGATGGCACCCTCTGTAAAGCCCCTGCCTGACGTACATAAATGTTATATGCCTATAAACCCAGTAGATGACATTAGATGTAAATGTGAGTGTGGATGGGTTAATGTTGTATGCTGGCCCTGAGATAGTGACCTGTCGATGACATACCCCGCCTCTCACGCACTGTCAGCTGGGATTGACTCTGGCTCAGTGAAGGTGAAGGTAAGGTAGATCAGTTAAGTATAAGGGTCTTGGTAGTGCAGGACTCTGTATGTTAGGGTGTGAATGAATGTACGGTGACAAGAAGAAAACAGAGAATGGGTGTACTGGTACTATCTCAGTACAGGAGGAAATGCAACCTGGTATAAGCACTTCTACTTCCCTGTAAGAGACTACATGTTTTCATTTGATGATCTTTCTAAGGTGCAAAGATGTCGGTGCAATAAGAACTGGACAGCTGCTTAATGTGGTTTGGAAATGTCATTGACTGGTCCTAAGCCTTGTATGATCACAGAGATTACGTTAAGTAGAGCCATGATCATTAAGAGCTGCCAGACGTCCTATCTCTGATAGCTGTTGGGTCAGGGCCCAGGGTCTGGACTTAACATCTGTATAGCAATCTAGGACTTTGGATAGCCTAAAACCATCACTGGGTTTAAGTAATATTGCGTGTACTTGCAAAGTTAACTATGGAGAGATTAGTAGAGGTCCTATAGAACTGTTGTGGACATACAGTATGCTTACTACCTTTTAATCAGCGTAGCATATAACATGGAAATTAAAAATTCCAGCTCATGGAAGCTGACAGGCTGGAAATAGCCAAGACTCCTGAGTCTGAGCCTGAGATGGTTAGAGCTGAGACAGCAATCCCAACAAAGTCTGTTTTCTTTATTTGAGGTCTCTAAGTTATAGGTGATGCAATGAATGATCAGAATTGATCAGTGCTGCAACATTTCTGCCTCAGACAGCAGATGGCATCAGTCATCCAAGTAGCAAATAACCCTAGTCTTGATATTTAGAGGCGACAACTGTCCAACAGAAAGAAGCACAATGGTATGGAGGCTGATGGAAGCAGCACAGGCAACTTGGGCTGTCACTGCCTCCACATCATACTGAAAACTATTTGTGAGCAATGTTGGGCAACTTGCAATTCCAGTGAAATGTCTTTGTCATTTTTTGGAGTTTGAGGAAAAGCTCTAGCAAATATCTGACTGGTCTCAAACCTGGTTTTTCGACTGCTCTACACTGCCTGGAACACAATACACAGTACATGCTGACAGATGCAGCCATTTATAAATGCAATTAATAGATAGACAGTATAATGTGTGTGTGTTTGAGACACAGAGAGGCAGAATATTGTTGAGGGCAAGCAGATTAAGACCTGACAGTGGGAGGGGGTGTTGGAGTGTTCTGTTGGTGGTGGATGGTGAGGAACACCCAGCGGGCAGAGGAAATGATAGTATCATTAGGAACATTAATGTATAGCAGTGTCCTCAACCAGCAGGTTTCCTGAGGGAAAAAAAATAAAGAGTATATTTGGGTGTGAGTATACAGTACGTACCCCACTGAGTGAGTTCTCAAAGCAACTCAGCGGTGGACGAGTGGTGGAAGATGGAAGATTTAAAATGCCTTAATGAGAACAAACTGAATAAAGTAGAATAAATGTTTATGTGATCAATAAAATGCATTTTGAATACATGCAAACCACGTGACTGTTTCACAGATACAGATACAGTTTGCATGTTGCCAGTGGGTTTTCATTAGGTACTCAAGTTTCCTCCCACAACCCAAAGAAATGTATATTGAGGTTAGGTTATAATCATAGATGTGACCTTAGGTGTGAATGTGAGTGTGATCTGCTGCTTGTTCCTGTATGTTGTTCCTGTTATGGACTTGTTATTGAAGCTTGTTTGAGCAGAATGCTGTGAAAACTGAGGTCTCACTGTTGTCAGGGTGACAGGTTCTGCTGTGTGGCAATCCGTGTGTATGAATGCACACACGCACACACACATACACACACACACGGACATGTTTGACATTCACAGTAGTATGAAAGAAAGCATCTTGCTACATCTTTGTACAGGACATTATACAACACCTGTGTCAAAGGAAAGCACATTTTACTTGGACATAACACAATAAAATACACATGAAAGGCAGTATACAACATGATAGAATAAACACAACCGAACACTTTATATATAAGAACCTATATTTTTACCCTGAATGTTCGTAGCATCTTTACGTAGCATATACTGCATTATCTGCTGTTATAGATTTTTCATGAACACAGCCTCATAGTTGGTTTTGGTAAACCAACATCAGCAACAGCTTTTCCTGAGGACTTTATGATCTCGACTGCTAGTTGACATTCTTCTTCAACACAGCATTATATCAATTTTGGGAATTAAGGTCCCATTTAGAGTTGAATAGACAATAAAAGATGGTCTGCATTGGGGCGTGGCCGCTTGGTGATTGACAGCTAGCACTGTCAAGTAGGTGCGTGACTGCAGATGTAGGTGGGTGTGTAAATAATCTGGTTACGATAAACCAGATTTAAGACCATGGTTAAACGTTTTAAAGTCAGATAAAAAGGCTACATTAAAATAAATTGCTGAGTCTGGCTCAATGTGTAAAGAGTTTATGAAAAGGCTCATGATATCTCTTATTAGAGAACTATTATCTTGAATGTGACAAAGACCTCAGACTATGTTCATTAGCTGAAGTTGAGCTATATGAAACAGAGAACAGCTACTGGCCTTGGGGAGGTCTAAGTACAGATCCGTATAAGCACAGACGTCATGGTATTACAATAATTTCCTACCGCTTACAATCTACATTATAAACTCCAGTGTAGGTTGGCTGAAAGACCAGAAACACTCACTGACTAAATCTATATTCTCACAATGAGATCTGTGCAGCGTAAAAGTAACTAATGTAGAGATACGGTAATCAAAGAGGTGTGCAGACATTTAGATGCCGTATTACAGGTTATGGTATTACAACCTGAGACTGACCATCTTTTTTATTGACCTGAATGCAATTCTGTTATGAACGCAGTACTGACAGTAGACTCAGACTCAAATTGAACCGATTCCTATTTCCCGACGTGCCTTGCACTGAACAGTTTATGATGTGTTAATGACAAATTGATGTTTACCTGGAGAACTGTCCTCTCTAAATGGCTGCTCTATCAGAAGACACAGCTCAATACTCAGAAACTGTTTTACAGTGGTGTCGTTTTCCTGCAATCAACAGCCAGCAACTGACTTCTTGCGGCACTAAACTCTCTCCAGTGTCACCTCCATTTCCTATCTGTAATACAAATAGAAAGTGTCAAAATAAATGGAAGCATCTGAAGTTGGACATAGAAGTAGACATCTCAATTTACTTGAGAGAATATAATGACTTACTGGGCAGCTAACGACCCATGACGGTTACATACTTGGATGGTTAAATACTATGTAGGTGTGTACTCAAAAATCAACAGTGATTCTAATCTGAAGTTGAAAAATACCTGTAGTCCAACTCAGAGAGGCTTGCATTGATTAGTTTGTCAAGACTTTTCAATGATAATTTGGTATGATGACTCCAATACAAAAATACAAAGCTTCTTTTTTTTTTTTTAAGTTAATACTGACTCTTGTATGTACGGCACACTGTACTCTCTCTCATAAACACACAGTGCTCTACCTTGTCCTTCTCCATTTTATCTGGAAACCAAGTGCAATGTCAGAGTCGATAAGAAAAGTTGAGTCTCAACTGGCCAGTGGTGACACAAATAGATAAACTGAAAATGGCAAAAGGCAGACAGAGTCCTTTACTTACTCAAGACATGTTTTTGTTTCCTCTCCACTGTCAGGACCAGTAGTCTGGATTACAAAGGTCTCAATGTTAAGCACTTGAAGACAATTGGTGTATGTTGCAAAAAATATTTGATTTGATTTAATAAGGCAAAAGTATCAGCTTTGTTAGTGACATACTATTTTTTTGTTTATTTTGAGGGGGGCGAGGACAGTCTTCCCTGTTAGGAGCCTGTGTGTGACACTTGTCTTTGAGATTCAACTCACAGTTTGTCACACGTCAATAGACTTATGTGAGAATCTGTATCCTTTTAATTAAAGAACAAAAACATCCGATTTCGGTTAGAGAATCTTGGTAGAAATGTAAAGACAATAAAATGACAGATTCCAGACCACTTTTGCAAATTTGAATTGGTCTGGCTATGTCAAAATACTACTTTTCTGTGTGGTAAAATATAGAAATGCTTTGCATTCAGATACACAACACAGTCTGTGACTGCAGGCAATACTTACTCATGGTCAGTTTGGTTTGGTTGAGGGTAAAGCGAAGCATCATTTTTTTTTCTCAATTTCACGCTACACTGTCAGTGCACTTTAGACCAAATTGTTTGCATGTCTAACAAATGTGTTATTCTTGTTAAAGTGGGGCTGTCACAAGAAGAGCATTTAATTTAATATTTTAATTTAAGGATCAACTGATGAAAGCCAAGCCCTGATTGAATGGCGTGGAGCCAACACAGTCTTTTTACTTGTCCAAACTGGATGGGAGTAAGTATTGATTTTGAGTGCTTGTATCATTGCCTGTATGTCTGGGGACAGGTTGGAGCCAGATCTGGGCAGTCTCCATCCATCATGATTTATATCTCACTGAAGTGGCAGAGTGTCACTCTTTGTTAATGTTTCGGTTTTCCACGGGGACTTTGTCTCCACTTCTGGCCCAATATTAACTGCCAAACAAGTGGAGCAAAGACTACAATGGAAGGTAATGTGACTGTTTTTCTGCTTTGAACAATATAGTAAAGGAGCCATCTTGCGAAAAATGTGTTTTTAGTTTGCTGGACCATTTACTGACCTGACAGAGATGCATGGGCTTTTAAATGTTACTTATATGTTTTAACGTATAGTGATTAATACACTTTCCAGGAGCTTAGGGACCCACCCACAGGCACAAATATAGAGGCTGGTAGTATAACTGCTTATAACATTACAGTGGTGAATTTTAATTAACTGGTATACCAAATAAAGGAAGCAGAGAGCGCAAAGCTCCACTAGGGCTGCTCAGGTTTACATAAAGTTCCACAATGTTCATAGTGTTCTATCATGCAATGTTAAAAACAGTTTTAACATTGCACGATATCTGGAACACATCAATATCCCACAATGTAGTGATTAGGACCGTATCAGGGAAACCAAACACTGCAGGATGAAAGGCAAGATTTAAAGCTGCAGAGATTAATGTCTTTATCTTACCTCCATTAACTACACCATAGCTCACTAAATGTATGCTTGTGTGTGAATGTATATAGCACTTATCTAGTCTGACGACCACTTAAAGCACTTTACATTACAGTTTGACATTCACCCTTTCATACACTTCTGCACGCTGCACTTTTTCTACATCATTCACACGCCGCTTGCACAAACGTTGGGCAATTTGTGAATTAATGTCTTGTGGGAGGACGTTTCAGTTGAGTAGAGGAGCCAAGGGTCAGAAGGTTGCACCTCTGACCTTCAAAACAGAAGGCCGGGAGTTCAACCATCTACCTCCTGAGCCTTTCTCTGTCATCAAGCAGAGCAGCATATTTAATGTTATTTTTGACTTTAAACAGGGACTGGGGGACTGAAATGTTCACCAGAGTTACGGCAATGAAGTCACACAGAGAATCAAATGCAGTGATATCCAGAGCAGAGCACCAGCCAGAAAACTGTACTCAAATCAGAAGATAATTCAACATCTGTTCCTTCACTTTTTTCATTTTGAAAATCTCTGCCAGAACACCCCAGGGAAACTTATATTTATAATTTTACACATGGATGGCACAGCAGTGTGATTGCAAAAAAATCCCCAAGACAGCGCCATGATCAGTCAGGATGTATCAGGTATTGTTTTTCAGTTTCCAAAACAAGAAAGTTTTCTAACAACAAAGATTTCCTTGTCTTTCCATGTAACTGTCCCCAGGCAACTTTTCAACACAACAAAACTGCATTCATAAATGCAAAATGATCTTAGATTGTTTTAATTGTCCAGTAATGCCTGCCTTAGGGTAGACTTTCAAACGCTTATTTTTATTATTTTTTTTGCTCTGTATTTTGGGAAGTCAATGCACAAAATATTTGCAGCAAGCACGCGTGCCTTGATTTATTCTACCTAAATAGTTGTTCTTTTACTGGCAATTAGATACCAATGCTTTAATAATATATATATAATATGTGTTCCTGAACAAAGACAAATCAGTGGCTTGAGCTTCTGCCATCCAAACAACACAACAAACAAGTGTTGTTGAAAAAGACATTACCGGAGGCTCTTGACGAACTAATTTTGTGTAATGAAGAAGGCATGGCCAAACTGAAAATGCATTCCAGGACATTTGCAAGGTACTGTGTGGAATAAACTCATACATCAGCCAGCAAGGACCGGTTTGCCAACCTGGCAAATGCTTTAAAACTATCTTCCCTTAAGCCACTGAAGCCATCAATGGCACCTCACACTTCCACGGAAACAATAAGGACAAGGACATGCAAGTATTCATCTCCAGCCAGTGTGTACATCAGCACTGATGTTCTTGGATGTGTTCAATGGTTGGCCACGCTATGTGCGCAATGCCAGAGGGTTTCAGATCTGCCCATTATATGACCATTTCCAGGATGTAATGGGAAGTCACTACCACCTGCTTGGAGACACTGTACTCACTCAGCATATCTCTCACCACATCAAACAGGGATAATGCAACAGAAAATGGAGACCTGCACTTGGAAAAGAAAGAGATGATTGTGAAGAGGTAGATGGCAATGACGGAAATAAAATAAAAAATCAAGCTATAGACAATGAAAATACTGAAGATCAATGATCTTCCTGCCGACCAACCAACAATCTGTTCCATTAATCGGGATTTATATTTATATCCCGTTTATATTACAGGCACTATTGTAGTTGTGAATGCAGTTGTGACTAAACCATTTTATACAGTGTATCATGTTACTGTCGCAAATGTTTATGTGAGATGGTTAATGTTCTTTATTCATATAAAGCACTAAAGCAGCACTGTTTTGCATCACAAGCCTCTCAAAGCTGTGGTTCTCTCGGTTGGTTGTGCATCTTTTTATTCCACACTTTTTTTTTCCTTCCACTCAACTTTCTGTTAACAGGCTTGGATACAGCACTCTGTGAACAGCCAGCTTCTTTGGCGATTCATTTTTGTGGCTTATCCCCCTTGTGAAGGTGTCAATGATTGTCTTCTGGACAACTGTGTCAGATCAGCGGTCTTCCCCATGATTGTGTAGTCTTGTGAATCGAACTGAGAGACCATTTTGAAGGCTCAGGAAACCTTTGCAGTTGTTTTGAGTTGATTAGCTAATTGGCATGTGACACCATAAAGTTATAATAGTGAACTTTTTCAATATATTCACATTTTTTTGAGATACTCAATATTGGGTTCTTGTTAAATGTGAGCCAAAATCATCACATTTAAAAGAACCAAAGACCCAAACTTCTTCAGTCTGTTTGAATTGAAATATAATACACACGTTTCACGATTTGAGTTGAATTACTGAAATAAATGAACTTTTCCATGATATTTAAATTTATAGAGATGCACCTGTATGTTGGCACAGCTGCAAAGAGCAATTCAGTGTTATCAGATCACATTGGCATATAAATACCAGAGGAGGTAGGGATTGAACCACCAAACTTACAGTTAAGAGATGACCTGTTATACCCACCGATCCAAAGTACACAGATGTGCAGGAATGACAGCAATCAAACTCTCATCTATGCACATTTTTAGCACAAGGTAAGTTGTACCTTTTTTTTCTTTCCAAGAAGCAGAAATGCAAATGTGTGTGGTGCAGTGCATGGTGGGTCTGGAGGACAACAAAGTCTTATGAATACTAACCAATGAATAATGAATAACCAGGGAATATTGACCACCTGCATGCTAAACCTGCCACTCCAGTAACCATGGTAATAATGTTCACTCTCTTACTTCTCTGTTGAAGAAGTTGCATTTTTACTTTGCCTACGAGGGTGAGAGATAATGTTATTTTTTCGTTATCTGTCTTTCATTTCCACGCCAGTGTTTTATTATTTAATATGGAGAGATCAGAACAATCATCAAATACCACAGAGCAATAACTCCAAATTATACTTTAAACAAGTTCAAATCAGTGACAAATCACCACAGTCTGTATGCAATCTCATATAGTTCATCAGCCTATGGTCGAGGTGCATCAGTCATTGTTAAGGTGACTGCTTCCAGACGTGAATGTAAAGGAGAAATATGATTCTGCATCCGTTATTTAATTACATTTTCCTAACTGATACCACAGTGTTACTCACCTCAGGGCGCTACAGTGTATCTTTCAAGTAAGGGTCTTTAAATGATTCCTTTTGCTAATGGGAATACATGTGAATAATGACTGTTGGAATAGCACTATGATAGCTCTGCCTGATTACAAGCTGCAGAGGAAACAAATGTGTTTTGCAAATGGCAGCCACTGAGCTGACTATTGATCAGGGTCACCTTCCTGGGATGATGCACAGCACTGAATTCACATTCGACATGAAGTGTGCTTTACATCCTAAACGCAGGGGCAGGAGAGCAGCAGAGGCTAAGATGTCACCTCAAAGTGCCTGTGTCCTATATTTAGGATTGAGCAAATAATATGACCATTATACAATAGAATATAATCATAATGTTATAGGTGCATAGAACAGGCTGATCTAACATACTGCAGAGGAGAGAATACACACATATCTGTTGATGTTAACCTCACCCTCCGCAAATGCATAGCAGAGCTATTTTCCGATGGATTTGGACAAAACCAATAAACCACCACGGGAAGAAATGATATTTCCAAATACTCATGTGTCCCTGTCAACAGGCTACTGTTACTGTGACTAAAATGCAGAGTGGTTTGAGAAGGTTCATGAATTATCTCACAGTACTGTGTGGACAAATACAACAATGATGATACATTTTGGCTATAATATTGTTGCACAAATTGTCAAATCTCATAACTACAGGAGAACAATTGTTGATTCCATCCAATCTATTTATTTACAACCTTAAGGATCAGGATTTTAGAGTTTTGGAGAAATGACGACCCAAAAGCAAACTATGTGGCAAGAAAAAAAATAAAGACTATTGAATAAAGGTTTGTGGAAATGTAACCTGGTGTTCCTGGGTTTGAAGACCTGAAGACACCTCTTCCAGTCCAGTGTTTTGGATAACTATGACCTGGATAAATGAGAATCAAATTTTGGACATCATTTTTAGAGTAATTGGATAGGAAGGGCATACCAGGCTTTTCATACACAGTTCCTCCAGATATAGATGGAAGGAGAAGTGTGTCTAGTTCTGTTGACCTAATCCGCTAATGGCCTAAAGCATACGCAGGGAAGACTTGGATGAGAGTTGGCACCTTGAAGTCTGAAGCTCTGTTTCTCTACCACAGAAACCTGGATAACTCCCAACAGGATGTGACCAATGACTGACTTAAAAAGATGAGTTTAAGGAGATGTGGGGTTCTTGTTCATGAGTGAAAGTAAAAAAGGAACATGACTTAGACAGACAGACAGACAGACAGACAGGTGCAATATCTGCAGCATCCTTGGCATTGGATTAGAGTGCTGCAGTGAATAGGGAGCTGAGCTGGAGGCCATAACATCCTATTTACGCTCACAGATGAGGTACAGAGCTCAAACCTTCAGAAGGAGCTGCTCCTCTGGTGTGCAAAGATCTATCTGACGAAGCTCAGTTATCAGATCATAGAGTTTCCTTTGTGGAGGTATTTTCCAGACATGTCAGACTTACAAGGCCCTGGTGTAGACACTGAACACGACAAAATATGTCATCTCTCATGTGCTAAGGAGAAGGATATTTAGACTCTTTAGACTGACTTGCTCACAACCACCAATTTTAGTCATGCCCAAAAAATAAATAAATGCATATTTTGAAATGTATGATGAATGATTTGTGCTTTTAATAACTATCGACATCCTCTGACTTTTACTCCAGTGTCATCAGCGGATACAATTGTTTGTCTAATTGATCACAAAGTATGTTATTAACAACATTCCCATTAGTCGCAGCTGCAATTAAGGTGCTAATTAGCGAATGTTAACACATTAAATAAAGATTGTAAACATCACATCATCAGCGTGATAATGATGCACCTGTTAAAATGCAGGTCACAGCAATTTGGCCCCCAAACTACAGCCCTCACAACTTGACGGCAGACACTTTTGTTGTTTGATTATTTTTACAAGAAACAATAAATATATTTTTTGCTCGCTCCTATGCGCCTACTTAAAAAAAATAATATATCTCTGCTGGGAACTCAGTTGAAAAGAGATGAAGACTCAGAAAGAAGACAAAAAGTGTCATATGTGCAAAAGAAAAGTGTCCAACACCTGAGGTTAATATGTCTTTGTGTGCCTGCTCTCTCAACTCCCCACAGTGTCCTGCCTGCCAATCACACGACTCCAACCACCTCCACATTAATTATACGTGACTGAGGCTGACTCCCCTGCTGGCCCAGCCTGGATTTTATTCAGAACAGAGTTACCTTCCGACCTCAGTGAAGCTGTTCTGTACGTCTAAGGTCCCTTTAGGCAAAGAAAGACCATCTAAAAGAGCACTTCAATTTTTTTTTCTTTCCTCTCACATTTCAAATGAGATAACTTTGTGATGGAATGCCTCCATCCTGTGCTAATGTCCCTTCCAGCTGTGAAGAACTCACTCTGCGCTCCTGAGCATTCCCATCTTTGCAGGGCGCCTTAATAGTCTGTAACTTGAAGCACTTGCTCATTGATGTATCATTCAGCCTGTATTACATTTATCGGGGCTGTGTAACATCATTCACATGTATTTCCCGTTTCTTTATTGTTCTGTGCCCTACAGTTGGAATACTGGAGTGAATATAATGTCTTCCACTGGAGAGACTGCATTCTCCAAATGGATTTTGACAGTGAGGGCTTTATTCTGCCTGATGTGGTCTATTGCAAACAAAGTTGAGGGAGTCGCTCTTTAGTTCATTCGGCTCTAATGTCACCATAACATTCCCATTAGCTGTAATGAAAGTGAAAATGCAGTTTAATGCAGGTTCATAGAAAAAAATAATAATAAATGACACGCCAAGATCAATTATAACATGAAGAAAGAAACATTTTGTCCAGTAAGATTTAGGTAAACTTTCATGTGTAAAGGTTTGATGGGTTATTGTCAGTATACTGTCAGTCTACATATCATCACCCTGTTTTTCAGGAAACACAAAAAACTTCACCACTTAAGTCACACACTTGACATAGGCCATTATTTTAAAGGGGTAAAATCACATGATCTGATCAACTGAGGATGTAGGCGATGAGGAGATGATTTAGGCAAAGAAAAAAAAAATCATTTTGACAAAAAATGACTTAAAGGGACACTGTGTAGTATTTATGGGTTTATATTACCCAAATCCACTTTTGTATACATATTATGTGCTCCTGCATTGTCTAGTCGCTGTATAATATTCTTTGTTTAATTTTCGTAGTGTTTCAAAAAGTCATGTAAAATAACATGTTCACGGGCCGCTACTGCATTACGGGAGCCTGTATAGACAAACGCGAGAGAACAAATCAAGCGTCGCTTTACTTGTAGCGGAAGTCCCGCCTCCACTCTCTCCACTTCGTCTGCTACGGCCGCGGTAGCTCGCCCTCTCCCTCGCCTCAAGAACCTCATCTGTTGACACGGAGAAAGACGACGAGGACGACATTTGACCAGCTGCGGATACCGTAGCGCTGGGGTGAGCAGAGGAGCAGTTCTTTGTTGTAAATTTCAGCCTCTCCTCTAAATGGCACTATAAACTACTTTCTTCACCTTTAATATGATTAAAATGATTATTTTAACAGTGTGACGATGATAAATGTGAGCTCATGTTTACTGACAGGCATATCAACGTGCTTGTGGTGTTTTTGGCTGAAATAATGGTCATAACTATTTCCATTGCTATAATTGTAAGTTTTAATACAGTGAGTAGCCTGTGGTCAAGTCCAGGTAGAAAAAAGCTAATGAGAACTACAATAAATAGTTTTTCCCCGTAAAACATTTTATCTTGTGTCCACATTGCAACACTTCAGACATTTAATCTTGACGTCTTGTTCGCAAAGACTTTTGACCCTTACAATTGTGACGTACGCCACTTAAGAAAGGTTGATATGACGCAAACAAAACAATATTTTCCAAGAAATTAAACATTTGCTGCAGCACAGAATGTGCAAATGTAACTTTCCCCATGGTTTCCAGAACAAGGATAATAGCAAACCTGTTCCCGGAAGACCAGGGCGCACAACCTTTGCAGTCTGCTCTACTTGAAATTGTCTAATCCACAAAGGTCGGATGGAAATTTGATTCCTTTCCATTTCCTTCAGGAGATTGCATTGGTATGGATGGACACATACGTTAAGTCCTTTATCTAAATTACATCCCCGTTGTGTTGTTTTTATCAGCCTTTTCAAAGCAAAGAAAACACTGTCAGACAGTGTGCATTAGATTTTTTTTGTTTCTTTGGAATCGTTTATCCGCTTCCTACACACCTGCCTCAGGAAATGGATGTTTATGATGTTCTACTGTTTCTGTGGTTGCAGCAAATGGAGGTCACTTTGTGTTTGGCCTCACTGAAATGTCGGCTATACGTTAAGAGCATTAAAGGAGTGTTATGAGAGGCAATGGGAACATTGGTAGTGTAATTACAGCATCAAGTGTGCCATGTCTGCTTTTTGCCTGACAAACACAAACACTTCAGCTTGAGCCACGTTGTAATCAATATGAATTACTGCCTTAATTTCCCATGTAGCCTGGTGTTATACTCCACTGCGCAACCACGTGATTTCATACATTGTGACTTTTCTAAACTGTAACACCGGCATGTAGTGAGTCAAAATCGATGAGCATCCAACACAACAGAGGAAGTTGTTACTTTTAAATCTGCTATAAATGACGTGTTCATTAAAGTGTGTTGCGACAGTGACAACTCCCTCTCAGCCACCATAGTGACCTTCAGGGAGCAGCAGCTGTACTAATGGAATGAAAAGAAATGATTTCTGTTAAGGCTTAATGAGGAGAAAGTACATATATGTCTTAGTGTGATTAATGAGCTCTTTATCCACAGAGGTGGAAGTTGATAAAGTGTTCATTTCCAGTCTCTGCAAATGTTCATTTTTCAGGGAAATAGCCTGTAATAATCAATGTGATAAGGGTCTTGACTGTAGTATCTACCAGTGGGACAAAAAAGACTATCCTTATCAGAAGTTATTTTTGTTTATACACAGGTAATTTTCCAAAGATTTATTGCAGATGTCTTAATAACGACTGTTCTTTCTCAGAATAAGAGCTGGCACCCTAACACCGATGCAGCAAAAAACGCACAAAATGTTAACCTGCAGTACAACCACTCCGACAATGAGCTGTTTATAGATCAGTACTTCTGCACACTCCACTAGTCTGCAGAGCTATATATGAAAAAGATAAACGAGCAACAAGTGCTATATAAAACTGTGTTGCGCCCATGTATACAGTAATTAAACATCAGCCCTGACTGTTCCACTGCACTATACCCACTATAACAACCCAGCACAGGCTTTCCTGAGAAGGCTGAGCAGCCTGATACCTTGGTAATTGAAGCACACTTTGTGGTCCCCGTCTGTCAAAAGACGTAGACACATGAGCAGTGTTTTCGGTGACAGAAGCTTCACACTGGCGCTTTAAGAATAACTGCAGTATTGAATTTTTTTGTCAGCTTATTATCCCAATAGATTGGTTCCTAGAGCTGATAATAGTAACTCCACCTATGTATTGAAATGTACAACAACAACAATTACCCAAATGAAGTGAAGTGGGTCCATGTGCAGAGGGGCAGTGACAGGGACAACAAATTCAGTGTACAAGGAGAAAACAGATCTATGTGATTGTCCCGGGGAAAAGCAGGCAAAAGTGAATCTGACTGAGTGTGACAGAGAAGGACAATGCAGGGTTGGGGCACAAGTGCACTGGCACAAAAAAAGTTACCCCCCAAAAAAACAAAACAACAACGTACAAAGACTGGCAAGGATGGCTGAGGCAATAATACCAGAAGGTAATGCAATATGCTGTGAAGGAGGTGGTGGTCACACTGGTCCTAACAGATCATAATGGTTGATTGCAGAGGAGGAGAAGCGGCACACAGTCAGGGAGCAGGGACAGTGAAAACACACACAAAATATGTGATCATCAGTGTTATATATATAACATTTTATAATAAGTACACACTATTAAGCATTATTAAGCATTAATAAACAATCATTTAATCATTTAACCTAAAACCACATACTAATGAGTATTTACGTCAGAAACATGCTTTATAAATGATGTGTAAAACATTTATAACTGTGTTTATAAACAACATTCTAATACTAACGAGTATCCATGCACTATAAATGATGAATTCAATATTTATTAATGCTTAATAGTGTGTACTTATTATAAAGGTTTACCATGTTTTTCTTGTCATACTGTGTGTCATCGGTTTGACAAATACACAGACGGTTGTCTGGTTGGTTGGCATTTGTCAATACTTACCTAAGACTGAACATAGAGGGGTAAACATCTACACACTATAGGCGGCTAAAGAAAATGCAACTTGGACCAGAATACCTAAATGAATGGGTGGTGGAAAATTCAACGAAGAACATGGACACCGATTGAAATTCACATTTCATGCTTCAAGGACGACCTTTAACAAAATCCTCTGGGACCTGTTGATACTCTGCCTTGCCAGTCAATGCAAACAGTCTGTGGCATACAGTATGTATCATATTGATTAATTCAGTACCATCTCTGCTGTTAAACAACTGTGAAATCCACAGAGGTTTTGGATGCGGCGTGTGTTCATATCAGAAATCAAACATTTCAGTCAATGAGCAGCATTTGATTTCATTCATGCCCTTGTTCCTCAAATGTAATGGAAAATATGAAATCACAGCATGTGTGTGTGTGTGTGTGTGTGTGTGTGCGCGTGCGTGTGTGTCTGTGCTTCAGAAACCATGCAATTCTCCCCAGGGTCTGACCTCTGGGGTCTCAGTTGTGTAAATGTTTAATTAAAACAGGGATGGAGAAAAACAGGGTGGAGGGGAACTTTACACGAGAGTCTGCGTTTTAAATTTGCTGTAATCTCGTTCACTTGGAAAGAATGAAAACATTACACACTAATTAAAAACAACACTGATTTAGCAGTGAGCTGTGTCTGTGATGTTGACAACCACATCACACTTTACAAAATGTCTCCATACGGAATACAGCTCCTCTTTCCTCAGATCCAACAGGCCTGGTTTATATTTATATACATTCTGTTTTCTCTGCTGTCATGCATGCTCTCTATGTTAAAACTTTAATAAAAAATTTAAGGAAAAAAAAAAAAAATCTAATAATTCATTAAAATAGGAATAAAAAAAGTAAAACCACAAATTCATATAATACTTTCAGTAATACAGCATAAGAGAGCAGGCAGAAGGAGGAGACTAGAAAATGCAAATGCCAAGTGGCAGAGCAGAGCAGAGTATGAAGTGTGAGATTTTCCTGTTACCGCTGGCTGAGCATTAGGTTTCATGGTACATTTCTCCCTGTCAGGTTTGTCTGTGCTAGATGGAAATGTTATTAAATCGCTTGCTTTTCAGCACTGATTGATCTGATCAACAAATAAGATATTACTCAAACAGCATCCATCATTGCACGGCTGCACACACACAGCCAAACATCTCCATTTACCAGCTCAAGGAAAAAAGAATCCCGGCCATATCCTGAGTAGAAAGAGTGCTGGAATGTGTGCGGTGCACATGAACATATGGCCGACTGCATTTGCACACATCCAATTTATAGTGGGTCACAAGTAGAGAAAAAAACATTGTGAGATGAAAAAGTAGGATATTTTTTCTCACAGGATGACACAACTTAGATCATCATAAAATGAAGGATAACACCTCTTTTGGTGACTACTTTACAAAATGTGCTGTAGCGGGTTTGTATAACTTTGTAATTAACTGAGCATTGATTTGTAGGTTCTATAAAATGCTTTCAATTTGTCATCTCATCTCATCTCATCTACCATTATGTCAATCAGGTGAAAGCCATACTTTTATCACTATGTTTCAGTTTTTCTCAGGGCAACTTAGAAAATGACTTACTCAAGTTAACCTTGCCGTTTTATTTGATTCCTTGATTTAAGTTCTGTTTTGAATACTCCCTGTAATGTCTTCTTTATGCGTCTGTCTGCAGTCAGTTCAATGTTAGTCAATACAGATGCCCTCCTCTGTTTTTACTGCACAAAAAATCTAAAGCTACGATAAAGTCGCTTAAACCTTAATCTATTCACGACCAAATCCTTGGTATGTCTTATGGGATGTTCAAATTCCTTTCATCTCTTCTGCCTTTTCTTCCTCGTCTTCCAGCAGTTGTCTTAAGTAATGTTGCATTACTGCCTCCTGTGAAAAGCCTGTAGCTGACTTTGCTTGGCCCATTTACACCACTGCATTTTAACGTTGGTCATAATAGCGTCAACATTTTCTCTGGTGGTTACTTGGTATAAAAGGTTTGAGAACCTACATACAGCTAGTATGAGCGCTCTCTTGCTCCCCTGGAGTCTAGAGAAGGTGCAGAAGTCTAGTTCTCTCTAATATTACAGTATATACAGTAAATCTGCAGTAAATGTGTGATAATGTTTTCAATGTTAAATGCATATTTACATGGAAAAATCCCCCAGCATAGATACTGTTCATATACAGTAGAGAACAAAGGAGAGGGGGGTGACTGTCGTGGGGAATTGTCAGAGGAGCTTCATATTTTACTAGATTTGTTTGTGGCACACACTCAACCAGATGCTGAATGGTTGATCGGGAGCCGGCACTTCGTGTGGCGGTGTTTGCGAGCACAATGTTCACACAACTCATGACAGAATTGATTAACATGGGTGCTAAATGGAAGCTGCCGGTGCTTTGTGGTGCTTCACACATGTGGATGTGTGAGCTGTGAGCATCTTGCGTATTAATTTGGGTGCACATGTATGTAACCACACTGCCCGTCACTGCTTCTGTCCCTCCGAACACAGTTTTAGCCTGTTTTTTTTTTTTTATACCACAAGAGAGGCGTTTCACAGAACAATCAGCAGATCAGCGATGTTACATTACACTCTGGACACGCATCCAGCGTGGCCCAGACCTTAGACTTTCACCATTATGCTTTAATGCTGCGTCCCCATATCATTTTGAGATGCTTCTATTGAATTTGAAGCCTTTTGCTTTGGCTGTCAGCATATAAGCTGCACTGAGAATATTTATTTTCAGATCTACATTTTCATAACCTCACAAGAACAACGGACCAACTTAAACTATCTCCACTGTGAGTAACAACAACATGTTTTAGCCATTTTCATCAAACACATTAGACTTCCCTCCATCAGAGACCATGTTGCTAGATTTATTTCCTCCACCACTATTCATGCTGTACCAGCTCTAATTTCTCTGGCATGGGAGACCAGTGTCTGGCTCCCTCCAACATGTGATTTGTTTGTTTGGCATTGCATGCGAAACAGGTGAGCTACACTAATGAGGCTGATTGCACTGTTTGCCACAGTGTGATGTGCACAGATTCATTACAACTGAGGGGGGAACCTGGATGGATTCCGATGACAGCTCTGTCCCTCCCAATTCCCGTGTTTGCCGATTGTGTGTATTTAAGCCAAACTAAGAGAACAGGTGTATCTGACAAGTTGCTATGTCTTTTGGATATTTCCATTTTGCCTGAGGCTGGGTTATTAACAATGCTGTGGTAGAAACAGTGGAGACCCAGACCTAATGTGCTTTGGCTTATGGGGACAGAAATGAGTGAAAAGCAGTGAGATAATTTGTAACCATTTAGGAAGCAGACTTTGGAAACTGACTTTAGATGAAGATAAAGATTCTTGGAAGAGCCATAATTATCCTCTCAAATTAATGCAGGGTATATTTGTTTAATTAGAGGAGTGTGCTTTGGTCTAATTATGGCTTGAAATGCACCATTGACTATCCAAGTGTTTCTTCTTTTTCTTTTTTCCTTTTTTAGTTAATCTCTGACTGGCAGTGCTTGGTTTGTGTTTCAGGGATCTGGCTGTTCACCAAACACTGTGTATCCTGCAGTTCCAAATATTATTTGCAGTTGACTTGGCTGCCTTTCCAGTGAATACATCTTAAGTTATGCTAAAATAAACTCTCTGCTTAATCACTAATTCCGTCTTTGCAGTGTGCGATTTGAAAGTGCATGAAAGTTGCTTCTCTGGTTTAAGCAGCCAATCTAATCCCTGTAATCATGGATTGCACTCAAACCCCTTTTCCCACTGACTTCATGGGGCTTGAGGCTGGAAAGCAGAGAGATCACGCTCCGTGCTGCTGAGAAGCTGTGACCCGTACGGCACTCAATACACTGCTTTATTTCCCCACATTTTGAGAGATATGTGCTGGGAAAGTAAAACTGACAGAGAATGTTTTCTGCCTGTTTCGGGCTATGCATGCAGCCAATATAGAATGACAGGTGCATTTCCCAAAAAGAGAGCCCATAATGTTTTTCTATTTAGCATTTGACAGTTTGCCTTAATCATAACACGAGCTTAAGGGCTTCTGAAGCTGCATGATTATTGCCGCTCCCCAGCACCTCCCTGCCCCGGGATTGAATTCCTTTATGGGAAAACGAAAGCTGTTAAAGGCTGTGCCTGAAAGGACTTGGACAAATCAGCATACTAAGTGAATTTTATATGTGCCATTTCTCTGACCTCCATCTTTGCATTGAGAGGGGGGTAGGAGGAAATTTATATGTTCTGAAATATTTAGGTGCCCTGAAGGACATCATTTCCACAGTATTTTGCTTTGATGTAGCCTCACGTTAACCCTATTTTAATGCTACACACTCAATATGTGTCACAGATTGATTGAGGGGGCTTTAGAGATCATTCTATGCAGTAATAGATTCCTGTCAACCCGCTGCTATTCAAACAACAGTATTTGTATGCGTTTTATATTTATGCAGCCACCAAGCACCTAAGACTATAGGTTTCAGGGCACAATGTGGTGGTAACATGGGCCTGAGTAGACTTTATTCTCTTTCAAGTTAGTCTTTCCTTTGAAACATAAATATAATTGGTTTATTTCAGTATGTCTAAACCTAAACTCACCTGAAAGGGGGGGGGGGGCTTTTGTAGTTGGTACCATAGCAGAGGCAATGCGTTACCATTAGCATTACCATGCAAGTTGTTATGTTTAATATACATAGTATGTCACAAATACACCACTTCCTAATGAACAAGTCAAGTTCAAAGTACATAATGTTAGAAAGAACGGTCTCTCACTATGGAGATGTGTGAGAAACTTAACATCTGGGAATATTAGTCAGCTACACAACTTGCTAACCATTGTTAGTTTTACGAGGGTAAAATTAGTTCCCACAGATTCAGTTTATCTCGGAAATATGTCCTAGTATCAGAAAACACTATGCCTACACGTGAATGCACAAACAGTAGGTCTAAAGGCCTGTACATACTCCGCAAGAACAGAGAAATTTGTTATCTCTCCTTCGTTTGGGTGTTTTTGCAGCTTTGTTCTTGACACTTCATCTGGGCAGAACTTTTTTCTTGTGTGGTGTCAGACAACTATTGTGTGATTGGCCAGAAATGTTGTCATTCTCTATGAGGACCTTCCAGGAGTTCTGCACATGGGTTTCTCATGAAGTATGAAATGTCCTGACGAGAAATATATTTCTTCTTGTTCTTGCTTCAAGAAAAAATAACACATTTATCTGTTCTTGCGCAGTATGTACAGGCCTACCAAATACACTTGACAGTAATTGGGGTTGAGGGTCAGAGTTACTCTTACAATTGCCAAACCAAGTTAAGCTGGTATAATGTTAATTGTGTTACATGCAAAAGAGCTTTGTAAAGTAAGGGACTGGACAAATGGTGATGATGGCAGCTGATTAAAGAGGGATCAGGAATGTGATTTCGACTCATTTCGAGAAGGAAATAGTTGAATATATCAAACATCGCAGCAATCCATCACACGGCTGACATTTAAGTCTAAGACAACGTTGTAGACCAGCAGCTATCAACATAATGATGCTGTTAGCGTGGCTGAAAATGTGATAGCAGAACATTGTGGTTTGATAAGGAAATAAACACTGGCTTTTTTTGGTATAATTTGTCCCTTTGGTGCACTCACCAGGAGTGAGCTGTCTCCTGAACGTTAAAACCCAGGTGGCTCTAAGATGGATTGGTGATAATATAAGTTAATGCAAAGATGTGTCCTAAGTCTTACTTGGCTGTAGGACACCTGGATGTTTTATTGGTATTCCAGAATAGCACAAATTCACTATGACGACATGAAATCACTTGGGGCATACACCGACAGTGTTGTCTCCCTTCCTAGTTTCTCTTTAACTGATGAACCTTGCTGGTAAAAATGCATGTTTACATCCTAGAGTTTTCTAATTATACCTAAAATATAAAAAAATAGACATGTTTATTTATATACACGCCTGACCATTACACCAAAAGGGACTGTAAATATATATACATATACAGTACTATAATATGCAGTTGGTTCCCCTTTTGCAGCTATAACAGCTTCCACACTTCTCGGAAGACTTTTCTCTCAAAATGTTGAAGTGTTTCTATGGGAATTTGTGCCCATTCATTCTGTAGAGCATTTATGAGGTCAGGCACTGATGTTGGACAAGAAGGCCTGGCTCGCAATCGCTGTTCCAGTTCGTCAAACTCGTCAAAGTTATAGCGCTTGCTTTGTGCACTGGGGCACAATCGTGTTGGAATAGAAAAGGACCTTCCTCAAACTGTTGCCACAAAGTTGGAAGCATAGCACTGTCCAAAATGTCTTGGATATGCTGAAGCGTTAATTCTGCCATTCATTGGAGATAAGGGGCCTCGCCCGAAACCTGATTGAAACACCTGAATTCAATACTTCAACAGGTACTTAATAGATACATTTGTCCATATAGTCTATGTATATGTCTCATGACCACTACATTTACAGTAAGTGGTCTCGGAGGAAAATTAAAAGTTAAAGGAGTAGTAGGCAGGGTTACCAGAAAAAAAAGTAAACTCTCATTAAACGTTTTGGGTTAGACATTTTGTTCAAAGTCCCTTATCAGATAAGTATGGACAGACACTTACATTACATACTGTATGTGATAGATGACAAGAGGCAATTTCTCCATCTATGAAATGTTCTGCCCATACTGATTAAAATATCATTTAGTTTATTATCCAACTCTCTTTTTTGGCCCTTTTTCCTTTTTTTCCTTTGCCTTGCAGCATAGGGAGTTGTTACTAATGCTTGAATAGTGACCTTTCTTCAGAAGGGAGATGTATCAGCATTTGTAGAGCAGCCAACTCGAGCACAATCCTTCTCTGAGTTGTGATTTGTCAAAGTGTCTTGTCATGCAACAGATTTCAGAAATCCGAAAGAAAGGTGCAGAAGTCTGACACTTATCATGGAAATGTGATTATTTTTCACTAAATATTTTTGTCTGTCACCGTTAAGTAGTCGTTGTTTTTGGAAAGAAGAAATGTCTTCAGTCCCTCTGTGATGTTTGTTTTCTCTCTCTTTTATGTTATTATATTTATTTAGTACAACCGTTTTACTACCACTACCAATGTCACACTTTTGTCTGACAAGTTTTTGAACACTTATTTGACTTTTAGATTTCCCCAGATCAAAGAAAAGCTGCTCTTCTCTGACTTGTTTTGAATGTATTTAGTACCTGCACTACCAGACCATTTTATTTTTCATTCACACATCTGCAGAGTCATCAGCAAAGCATTGCTTGTTTTTCCTCTAACATGCCCACTCCAGGAAAAATAGTCCTTAAGCTGAAATTGCTGTGCTGCCAAAAGGGAATTGGATGGAAATCAAGCTTTTCTGAGGTTGAATACTATTTAGTGCGTTGGATGTGTTGCCAATCTACATCTCTATGTGCAGACATTTCATTTCAAAGGTTTACCATCTATCAAAAATGGGGTGAGAGTAGGAGATTCAAATTCACCGCACTGAACGCAGTCTTTGGAGAATCGGGATCACTTTTCTTGAGGAAGGTCTGATAATCAAAGCGGGAGATGGTTCTTGGTGAATAGTTTGGAAACAGTCTCTAATCTTCACTGCTCAGTCTTGAAAAAGAAATGTCACCTTTAATGCATCTAAAACCTAATAAGCTTTTGTTTGATGCCAGTGCATAAACGACCTGCATTTAGATATGTATGACCTGTGTTGACCTGACGAAAGGAGCATTTCACTCAGAAAACACATATGTGGTGGCATGTGGCATTTTATTTTCCATTCATGCAAAATGGAAAAAAAAAATACCTTACAGGTGTTACACAACTTACAAACTACAGAAATGCATTATGTATAAATATATAAACAGCAGCAGAAACACAATTGAAAAACTTAAACTAGAAAGCGGTGAGGCGACAGTACGATGTGGGGCAGTTAGTTCCACAGACTGGAGCCTGCAGTGGAAAAAAGCCCTGTAGATTTTGCCAATTTACAATTTGTGTGTTTTTCCAGATTCAATTTTACTCCCTCAAGGCATCCTTCAGACCTGAAGGCATTTTCTCTCAGCTCTTAAGATCTCTAGGATCCAAAATGAATACAACAATTCAGACACTATCTTTATAACAAAGATGCGGTGTTGCTTTATATGCTACAACATGCACGCAACACATTACACACTGCTAAAAGACCACATGTCACAGAAACTCCCTCTAAACTTGTGCAGAACCTACATCTCGGGCTTCAGCTGACTCAGCATTACGTGCATGGCACATTGCTTTGTGTATCCTCTCTGTATTGGCACAGCTGTCTATCCTGTTTGTTTCACAGTGATGTGACATAACATTTTTCTCTTCCTTCATGTTCTTTGAACTAATCACACCTGGACAGACAGGACCACAGGGCCACAGAGACAGACGGACGGAGCATTAAACTCCCTCACCTTTTCTTGTGTAGATTATGACTTTGCTTATTTGTTTTCTGTTAGAATGTTAGCATTCCAAAAAAAAAAAAAAAAAAAACCACCGACACCCAGTAACACCTGGCTGTAATATGAATGTATCACTCCATGACTCTATACATGACGCTCAAACAGTTGAATGCGCTCTTCTTCTTTTTCTGGCCTTCTCATCCCTGAGTCTACACCTTTTCCAGTGTGATGTTCTGACATGCATTGTTCAAGCAGTCATCTAAAATAGTTCAATCCTCGCTGAGTTTCAAAGAGAGACTGGTACATGGTTTTCTCTTCTGTTGTGAGCTGGTTGTGTTGTAACATCAAACACAGCTGACTGGAGGAAAAACAAAAAAAAAAACCTCCTCACCTGTGCAATGGGAAATGCGTCAGTCACTCTTTTTTTATGGCATGTGTAGCTTTAGAATAAGCAGGACCAGAGGATGCACAACTTCTTACTGCAGAATATGCGATTTATGTTAAATCTCAGAGGCAAACCCAAAACATAGCACTAGCTCTGCAGAAGCTGACACACACACACACACACACACACACAACAGAAATACTCCCTGTATGAACAACAGAGGGGCACAAGATGCAGCACACTTTCACATATTCAGTGTGTATCTTTCTACTTATGTGGGAACACGTGTTAACTGTGTCAGTGCAGCAGCCTCGGATTTTTGACGCAAGGCACACAGGTTTCACAGCAAAATAGACAGTGAACATGATCCCAGTTTCAATGTCAATATGTGAAAATTCAAATAAAGCCACTCTTGCAATTCAGTTCCCTAAACCCATTCCCCTTTTCAATAAAGCTTTTATTGTGCAATATTTGCAGGGCCAAAGGATTTTTATATTAAAGAGGTTTGTGAGATACAGCAGGGGGAAAAAAAAGAAGAAAAAACCGCCTTCATGCTCTGCACACGGCTTGGCCACAGTCTAAAGACTCGAAGACACGGTCGGTTTGATCAGTTGAGAAAAACAACCTTATGGTTTTCCCTGTACAAATCAAACATTTCACGTGAATTTTAAACAATTTTTGTTCCTCATCAGTCAGTTTTGTTTTGGGGTCTAAGTCCAAATGCTTACATGACTGTTTGATTCATGGCCCTTTTTTGGAGATCGGTGGGTTCCTCTCTCTTATCGTCACCTTGTCTCCAGTGCATTCAGGAGGGAGTAGCTTAGGTAGTGGTGCAGGGTTTAGCCGGCCTTTATTTCATCACAGCCGCTCTAAGACCAGCAGACTGAAAGGATCTCAATAATGAGGTCTGATGTCACCGTCACAGAATATTAGCAGACGTTTTATAAGCCGGCTTCACAGTGAGAGTTTGCTGCTCTCTTGTTACAGGTTATAGATAAGAACGAGTCAGTCCACCTATCTATTGTTGGAGTTCAGAGCCACTTAGTCCACATCACCAAGATATTTGATATGGATCAAATACAGAATCTGGAAATTCATATTGATTTCAAGAGGGAAAATATTTCTTTAGACAAAGGTCTATTATCTAAAAACGGAACATTTCTGGTGATCTCTGACCTTTCCTCTCACTTGAGGCAAAAAAGGTCCTCATTGATTTTTATTTTATTTTTTCAAATATATACCAGATCAATTTCTATGAGGCTGATTGTCATGAAATTTACTAAACAGCATGATGCTCCCTGAAGGACCCCTTTCCAATTTGTGTGTGACACACAATGACATTTTCTGACAACCTATCTAATTGTTCAGATGCACTCAAGTTCCTTGATTCCATTATATACAGCACTGACATATATGTGGCTTTGTACTGAATGAGTCCTAGTATTTGAAAGAGTACAGAGGAGTATTTAGACGCAATAAACACGGGGAACAATAGCTGCAATAACAACAGTTTACAACATAGACTGCTAACAAACAAAACAACTATCCTAAAACACAAGATAATTCTATTTGTGTGTGTGACTGTGTAAGTATGTGCTTAAAGGGACACTTCACCGATTTGAATGTGGCTTTGTATTGCTAGAATAGCAGCAGTATTTTAAAAAAAAATGTGCTTCCCTCCCACAGTTTTTCACTGAGTTGTAAAAAAAATCTGTTTTCCCTTTTGCAAATTTGCCCTACTGTGAGTCAAATGATGCGATTTGACTCACAAGAAGTATCCCTTTAAGTTTATCTCAATGTAATGTGTTAGGAGCTAGTAATAGTCAAGCGCCCAGCCCTGCAGAACGGCTGGGCTGGACATATCCCTCAGTCCTCCAGAGTAGCCAAGGACAGCGAACCCCTCGCCCAAGGTCAAACCAACCCCCGGTGCAAGCACAGCCGCCGCATATGAGGGAGGACCCAACCGTCCGTCAGAACGACCCCAAGCCCAGGCCAAGGCACTCGCCCGAGGCTGTGGGGCTCAGGCAGCCCAGCCTCACAGGTCCCCCAGTTTTTCCGTGTAACACCCTCCCTGTCCTATCTTCTAATCCCACCTTTTTCCCCATCCGCATACCATACCTTTATGAGAGCTTAGACAGCTGTAGGTATTGTGGTCTGCACTGCAAAGTGAAATGGGCGAAAAACCAATCAGTTTTGTTAAAAAAAAGTGGTTTAACCAAGATGAAAGCAGTGGCTCTTTGTTCTCTAAATGTAGAGCCAGAGGGTGAGTGGAGAGTTTCCTTTACTCAGAGGCCAATCCTTTGTTTTTTATATGAATTAATGTGGTTTTGGGTGCTGTCATCTTAGTCCCCAGCGTCCTCTTTTTTCTTGACATGTTGGAGAGCATCTGTCATGGAGGTCTCTAGTCGTTAGCTCGTCTGTCAGCCTGAGACAGAGGCTTGCTTGTCACTTGTCATTTCCAGCGCCATATTCAATCTCGCAGTTTTCTTTAGAGATCCTCCATCTTTGTCATTCATGCCAATATTGATTCTGACAACCGGGTGGGTGGGTATGGGGTGCGGGGGTTGGGTGGGGCTTTTGTCTCACACTGCCCTCTGGCACAGACATCTTTTTATTCTCTTTGTCAGCGTGTATATCGGAGCGAGAGAGAGTCGATGTAACCATGGGGATTGGATTTCTTTTGAATTCATGAGTGTGGAATAATGTACGACTACGTCTCACATTTGCTTGCACGTCAGAAGAGTTAGATTTTCATTTCAGCGGCTGCTTCTTGTGCCATGCCATGAAAGTCCAGTCCTGAAAAACATCACATCTCAAAACATCATGGACTAACAAAGTATCAGCCAACCATAAACCATATTAAGTACTGTGAAAAAAATAAATTATCATTTTACTTTTCTCAACCGTATGAAGAAACATAGATGAATGTAATTCTCCACTAACAGGTGGAATCACTTTCATTTCTCACCCTCTTGGTTAGAGCTGCTGTCAGTGAAGCCCTTTAGTAGCTCTATATTCTGACAGCTATCACCGAACTAGAATGTTCGGTCAGTGACATGGGTCTCACAGTCTCAGAACTATGACAAACACTCTAAAAGAAACTTCTATATTTCACAATACTTTATCCATTTAGCAGCCAGGACTCCACCAAGAGGCAGTCCTCTCTGCTAGTGAGGTTAGGCTGTTTGCCGATAATGAAATGAGCCTGTTTCCTGAAAACAATATGGTCAACATTTGATACTATTTGTGTGAATGACAGGCATAGGGGATTTTTAATGCGCAGTTTTCTGCAGAGCCTCGTTTTAGTTTGGATCTAAATTCCCATTTGATGATGGAAGATGGAAAAAATTGCTATTTTCATTCACAAACATTTTCCTGTGACAGTATTATGGTAGCCTATAACTTAGGAAATAACATGGTATTACTGTAATATCATCTCCTTCTTACCACACGATCACCATTGATGTTATCAAGCTGGAAACTACTTTAGCAATAAGCAAGCGTGACAAAACGGCTTCTTTTATTCCTCCATGCCCTCAATCGATTAAATATATGCATGCTTCAGTGTGTCATACAATGTGTTATACCAGTGTTTTTCAACCAGTGTGCTGTGGCACACTAGTGTGCCGTGAGAGATCGTCAGGTGTGCCGTGGGAAATTATCCAATTTCACCTAATTGGTCTAAAAACATTTTTGGAAAACAAATAATTAATCATATGCAAATAATATGGATATAAATATTCAAGACACTTTGATAAGAATGACTAAATTGTTAATATAGGCTAGAGTTTAATTTTTTTTAAAACATTTTTGTTTTGTGGTGTGCCTCGTGATCTTTTCAATTAAAAAAATGTACCTTGGCTCAAAAAAGGTTGAAAAACACTGTGTTGTACAATATAAATACACATAAAATGTAAATATATATATGTATATATATATATATACATATATATAAAAAAAATACAACTAATAATAAGTTTGTTTTCTACCACTGGTGCAGGAGCCAATCCCAGATGACACAGGGTAACACACACACATTTAAAGTTAATTTAGAGACTTTGGGAGGAAGAGAGAGTACACAGAGAGAACACATCCTCACACGGGCAGAACTGCTCATAATTCAACACTTTAATTGGATAGAGTTCTCTTTAAAAATAACTGGAAAAAATATTACTGGTCACTTGTAAAAAGACTTAAAAAGAGTAATTTAAAAAATCCCCGGTTGTGTAGCCTCATATTCAGTGAGAATCCTGTGGAGTTGGCAGTGAACCAGTTTAGATCCTCAGTTTATTTTTGATATTAAAAATGTGCCTGGGATCAGTAAAGATTAATCAGTTTCCAACTGCGTGTGATGGTACCACATGGTAATCAGTGAGCTGTAGGGGTGTTGGTGGGTGGAGCGTTGAGGTTTTTCTGTTGCAGTATTCAACAGTGCCGTCATACTGTGACAACTACTGAGCTGTTGCATTTTCCTGACTGGTGTGCGGTTGCTACAGATTCTGGCTGACTACAGTCATTTTAAATGTTCCGTAAGATATTAATGTGATCTAATGACAGGGATGTATTTGACATTGATTGATGATTGGCTATTAGAAGCAGAGACTCACAGTCACACCTGTAACCCGCCATTTGGTTTGGGTTTTCTCTTACTATCTCATCACTCAGGATGCTGATACACCTCTGCAGAACACCTGCATGAAAGCAGTGACCTCTGCAGAACGTGGACACACTTGACACATGTTAATAATGCTTACTTGATATGAAGTTTTATTGTGATTATCCATATTTTTCACCGTGGACTCTCAGAAAAGAAGTTTACCACACCTGTTTAAATTATAATTCAAATATTTATGTCAAATTATTGTATGTAATGACTAAACAGGACACCACATGACACCACTATCCATGCACATGGGGACGATGAAGGAGATGCTCATTTTCTCACATTATTGACTTAAGTTACTGTTGCTGAATAGAGAGTGGGAGACGGCTGTGTGCTCCGTATGCTCTCGTGTGAGGTCTGGATTCTTTCAGTGACTTTTGCTAAAAAGGTAAAGCATGTCAAATGGATCATTTTAATTTTCCACAGCCACTGTATTAGAAAAGCTTGTAGAAGATCTAAATTCCCATTTGATGATGGAAGATGGAAAAAATTGCTATTTTCATTCACAAACATTTTCCTGTGACAGTATTATGGTAGCCTATAACTTAGGAAATAACATGGTATTACTGTAATATCATCTCCTTCTTACCACACGATCACCATTGATGTTATCAAGCTGGAAACTACTTTAGCAATAAGCAAGCGTGACAAAACGGCTTCTTTTATTCCTCCATGCCCTCAATCGATTAAATATATGCATGCTTCAGTGTGTCATACAATGTGTTATACCAGTGTTTTTCAACCAGTGTGCTGTGGCACACTAGTGTGCCGTGAGAGATCGTCAGGTGTGCCGTGGGAAATTATCCAATTTCACCTAATTGGTCTAAAAACATTTTTGGAAAACAAATAATTAATCATATGCAAATAATATGGATATAAATATTCAAGACACTTTGATAAGAATGACTAAATTGTTAATATAGGCTAGAGTTTAATTTTTTTTAAAACATTTTTGTTTTGTGGTGTGCCTCGTGATCTTTTCAATTAAAAAAATGTACCTTGGCTCAAAAAAGGTTGAAAAACACTGTGTTGTACAATATAAATACACATAAAATGTAAATATATATATGTATATATATATATATACATATATATAAAAAAAATACAACTAATAATAAGTTTGTTTTCTACCACTGGTGCAGGAGCCAATCCCAGATGACACAGGGTAACACACACACATTTAAAGTTAATTTAGAGACTTTGGGAGGAAGAGAGAGTACACAGAGAGAACACATCCTCACACGGGCAGAACTGCTCATAATTCAACACTTTAATTGGATAGAGTTCTCTTTAAAAATAACTGGAAAAAATATTACTGGTCACTTGTAAAAAGACTTAAAAAGAGTAATTTAAAAAATCCCCGGTTGTGTAGCCTCATATTCAGTGAGAATCCTGTGGAGTTGGCAGTGAACCAGTTTAGATCCTCAGTTTATTTTTGATATTAAAAATGTGCCTGGGATCAGTAAAGATTAATCAGTTTCCAACTGCGTGTGATGGTACCACATGGTAATCAGTGAGCTGTAGGGGTGTTGGTGGGTGGAGCGTTGAGGTTTTTCTGTTGCAGTATTCAACAGTGCCGTCATACTGTGACAACTACTGAGCTGTTGCATTTTCCTGACTGGTGTGCGGTTGCTACAGATTCTGGCTGACTACAGTCATTTTAAATGTTCCGTAAGATATTAATGTGATCTAATGACAGGGATGTATTTGACATTGATTGATGATTGGCTATTAGAAGCAGAGACTCACAGTCACACCTGTAACCCGCCATTTGGTTTGGGTTTTCTCTTACTATCTCATCACTCAGGATGCTGATACACCTCTGCAGAACACCTGCATGAAAGCAGTGACCTCTGCAGAACGTGGACACACTTGACACATGTTAATAATGCTTACTTGATATGAAGTTTTATTGTGATTATCCATATTTTTCACCGTGGACTCTCAGAAAAGAAGTTTACCACACCTGTTTAAATTATAATTCAAATATTTATGTCAAATTATTGTATGTAATGACTAAACAGGACACCACATGACACCACTATCCATGCACATGGGGACGATGAAGGAGATGCTCATTTTCTCACATTATTG
Source organism: Microchirus variegatus (assembly GCF_963457635.1). Classification (NCBI taxonomy): domain Eukaryota; kingdom Metazoa; phylum Chordata; class Actinopteri; order Pleuronectiformes; family Soleidae; genus Microchirus; species Microchirus variegatus. The sequence goes on from NC_139808.1 coordinate 15,115,692, forward strand.
ACTTAAGTTACTGTTGCTGAATAGAGAGTGGGAGACGGCTGTGTGCTCCGTATGCTCTCGTGTGAGGTCTGGATTCTTTCAGTGACTTTTGCTAAAAAGGTAAAGCATGTCAAATGGATCATTTTAATTTTCCACAGCCACTGTATTAGAAAAGCTTGTAGAATAACTTGTCCATGTTGCAAAGTGTGATTATGAAGCTCTGGTGATAATCATCCTAATGTTTCACTTAAAATTTGTTGACTTTACTTCTGACTCATCATCCACTGGGATGAACTACATTAGAGGTAAGATCCCATTTACAAAAAGCTTGATATTTGGTTTTGGTTAAAAAGAAGCTCAGTGGCAGTGTAACATGATTACAGCCTATTCCTCGAGTCAATTGAAAGACCACAAAGTCAGATTTATCAATACACGTAGCTGCCCTTGTCCAGCTGTTTATCTCAGGTGTTATCAGGAACTGTGTAATGCTATGCCAATAACATTGTGAGAAAACAGTGTATATTTCATTTGCAGCACCAGAAACTCAATACTTTACTTCAGCTGCACAGACACACTGGGTTAGTTTAGCCCATTAAATCTCCATTACGCCTCCTTCTGCTCTCTCTGACGATCTAAACTGTGCTAACACAGCCAAATGTTTGTGTTTTCAGAAAAACGGAGCAACGAGGAAATAGCCTTAGACTGAAGCAGATTTGAAAAAGTCTGAATTATTCAGTTTCATAATGTTGTCATAAATCATTTCATCTGTCTAGTGTGGAAGTGAAATATATTTTTCAAGATACATTTATTAATTTTCAAGGAATTACTCAATAGAAAAATCACATCATGAATTTATGTCATAAATATTGATTAATGCATTTTAATCAAGCAAAGGAAAAGTCTAAAATTGGCACGTTAAAATGTAAGAGTCAGTTACAGGAATAGGTGTAGACATGTGATAGTGAGTAAGGATGTGCCTTCTCACGTTCTCTCCACAAGAACACATATCGACACCTGAGATTTAGGATATCGACATCCGGTTACACACAACTAAGCAAATAACACAAGATCAAGTGCAGCAGCTAAGTGAAAGAAACGACAGAAAATCAATCGACTGAAAATTTAAGAGATAGGATGTGTATAAAAAGTTTTTTTTTTTTTTATTCAGCACTGCAAATTCTCTCTTCCTCTTTCTATTTTAGCACAGAGTCAGATAAGAGGATATAAAGAGAGGACTCATGAATCACTGTGTCAGAGAACAATGGAAAACAAGTCAAACAGCAGTATAGATGCAGCTACTCTGGAATCTATACGTAGACCTATAATCTACCACCATGGTTCTCAAACTGTAGTACGTGTACCACCAGTCGTACATGAGCTTCCTCTGGTGGCACTTGGAGGATAATGTAGTATTTGTTAATCTGTCTTTTGGATAGTACATTTTACATACAGCTGTGTACAAGGATGGTTAATATGCCTTGCTTTTGCACCACAAGCACTGTGTTTTGTTGTGAATTATGTAACATATGTGTATCTGTGTTGGGACCCTCAAAAATGAGATGCTGCATCTCAAGGGGCTATCCTCAATACATTTAATCGAATTAAATACCTGTGTATATTCAACTCTGGGTAGCCATTTTCTTTTTTCCAAAATGTTTTAACTGACGTTAAAAGCAGCATTGGTAAAATACTGGGAATACCTGGATACCCTTTGATAAATGTCAGCACATAACTGCATGGTAAAACATCGGCTGATTCAGGCAGAGACAACTTTACTGATCCGAAAAAAAGAAGAGTAATTCCTCTGCAGCTTATAACAGTCCAAATATACACAATTCATATGTCAGAGGCTGCAGTTTACACTACACAACAAGAAATACATGAAAAATACAAAAAAGGGCACAGAGGAGTGCTGCTGCCATTGGTGTGTATGGTCACTAGCTGTGTAAAAAAAAGGATGGGTTAAATGCAAAGGATATATTCACGCTCACTAACTGGTGTCACAGAGGTTAATGGAGGAACCTTTTGACCATAAGCTGAAATTTACTGACATACTCAAACATCAAGAATAATTAAGACCTCTAACATTGTGACCATTCTAATCATATCCCACTTCTGTGAGGTGTGTGTCATGCGGCATCTCTTGTCTAACCTCAGAAAAATGACATCATCTATAAAGCAAATCCCAGCTGACTCTGGACTCTTCAGAAACAGTGGAGAATAACATGCCATCAAAAGTCAACTGTTTTAAGAAACACAAGATAGGGGAATCGAATATTGTCTACAGCTGTTTGTCAAAGTGATGATTAAACTTCTTCGTGTTCCCTTTTCAATGCTTTGCAGCCACGGTGCATCGCTGTACCCAGTTCTATGGAGAGTCATTAACATTTACAGCAATCATGGAGCTGTTGTTCCATGACTGAATAAAAGAATCTTTTCAGTCTATTATTAAAAATGAAACCACTGCACGCAGCATAGGATATCTCAGCTGGGGAGGAGGGAGCACAAGAAAATCTCCTGTTAAAACCTTTAGAAAGACAAAGGTTATGGGAAATTCTGTTCTCTTTTGTCGGTTTCCTGCCAGTTAAAATGATACAGGGCTAAAAAATAAAAAAAATGAACCTAGGCATGAGGGATTTCTCCAAAGAATCCAAGCAGCATTTAAGATATTCTGCTGAGTGCTCAAAATCCCCTGAAGCACAGTAAACACAGAGGATCATTAGCATTCTGGGTTCAGATAATGACTGCAAATGATCACGCGAGCCAGACAAGACAAAGGACTGAAGCGGGGACCAGGAGGAGGTTTGGGTCAGCAATAACAATTAATTATTTAAATGCTGAGACGAACAACATGGCTTTTTTTAATAGGGATGTCAAAGACAGATATCCTCACTGCAAACAACTCCATGAAACATTGATGAAAACTAATGAATGGACTGAATGTACAGTATGCTGATACATAACAAAAAAATTGGAATTAACTGTATTTCAGTCTAAATAATGTATTTTTAGTATATAGGTGAATTAAAGGTTCATTTAGATAATGCTGCTGTGGTAATTATCACACAATATTAGGTACTTAGATGAGGACAACACAAATCGCATTAATGATGCATTTACTGTTATTGTTTTCTTTATTGTAAAAAAAAAAAATAATTCCATGAAGACGCCAAACCTCAGCAACGTTCAAAGAAATCTTAGTCTCGGTCCATTCCGGTGTTTTTTATGTATAGGATGTTGATGCTATTAGGAAAAAGCATGAACTTTTCCAAGCCATAAACATGCATTTGTGGTCTAAGTCAGTTGCCAGGATGATATATTTATATATATGCTGCCCTTTTTTTTTATTTTCAGCAAACCACAGATATGTCCAAGGTCACATTTCTGAAACAATTATCTCCTGGTTATGCATATGGTAAGGTTTAGGCAAAAAGGTCCCTGATCAGAGAGGAGATACACACCATAAAGTCAACCTATGATTTAGACATATGCAACTGTATTGCCCTGCTTGATCAGCACGACCCCTCGGGCATGCAAATGAAATCAAGTTTTGACTGAATGTGATTTTTAATTAAATACTCAAAAAACGTATGCTTATATTACATACAGAGAATCACTTTTTGGTTATTGTTTTCTTTTGACAGTAAGTATAAGGACAACCTGTAATAAAATAAATCATCATTCTGCCCATTGCCAAAAATGCATCAGCGCTAGAAATAAAATATGAAACTGTACATAAACTGACTGGGTGTTTTTGCTGTACATTGTATTATGTCCTCTATCTGGCTCTGGGAATAAACAAAGTGAAGAAATAGAACCACAATGCAGTTCTCAAATGCATGGCATCACCTCTACCCAAGTGAATGAGCTGCATTTGAGACCTCCATGACTGTTTGATAGTTCCCTCAGGTGTGCACCCATTTGCTACTGGAACTGCAGTATAATTATTGTCTGTTGGCACATTGGTCTACAAATGTCAGTATCCTTTATTTAAATCTTGTAAGAGTGTAAAAGTGCTTGAAGTGGAATATTTGTTCGGTTTAATGATGTTGATCTTAACACACATCTTGTAAAGCGATTCCTCTTTCCAGTCCACGGGTTGGATTTATATCCCTGGTCATTCAACTTATATTCACTTTATGTGAAAAAAGCTAATGACACTGTGTTTCCTTTACCTCGATACGCATCAAACAGTTTGCACTACTGTGGAACGTCTGATTTACGTACGTTCAAAAGAGGGAAAACACCTACATTAGAAAGGTGGCAAAGCTTTTTAATTTAACCGCAAAACAGAAAATCTCCCTGGAACAAGAGTAAGTGCTCTGCACTTAACGAGTGCCATGTATCTGTGCAGCGAGACTAACATACTCATTATCGTGAATAATAACCTGGTCAGTCTCTTGACAGAGAGGAAAAATACAACACCTTGGAAAAGGGCGATAAAAATGAAGAACAACCTGGAGGAATGACTGGTCATTACCCAGGAGCCGTGGTCACTCTTAGCAGTAGATACAAGCGGCTCTGCACGTTAATTAAAGCTAAAACTCATGTAAAGTGTAATTCCTGAAAGAATAACTGCTGGGGTATAACACATCATATGCAGAGTAGGTTATGTACATTGATCAAAACTGGAAAAACATTTTAGATTAAATAGAGCCAGAGTTTGGGGGTAAAGGGGGTGTGTGGTTAAAACTTAGAAGAAACCATTAATAGACAGAGCAAAAGAACAAATGGTGACATCTGGTTTAGCAGTGGGGCATCATGAGAGACAGAAAGTGCAAATTGAAGCATCAGCTTTTGTATAAGACATGGCGAAAAGCAGAAAAGCAATTTCATCGCCCGGCCATCTGTAAATTAAAATAAAGAATTTGCTCTGTACACAGTGACTGTCCAGGCGCTTTGGGAAATGGCTGAACCCAAACACAATCACAAGAGATGTGAAATCGTTCAGTCTGCTGCCGGACACTAACAGATGAAGGATGACTTTGGCTAATTACTTTTATGCTCCTTAGGGATTTTTGTAGACAGCTGTTACGTTCAGTTTATGATATCAATAATTATGATTTCTTAAACTAGAATTCTGGGGTATTGTTTCATTTGAATTCTGCTCTATGCTGTTTAAATGGTGTAGTTGTGTGCCAATCTGCAGAAGAATCAGTCACTGATTCTTGCTTTAGGGTCATATTCTCCACCTTACATGTTTCATATAAGGATACTTGCCACAACCATGGATTCTTGGAGTTTCATGCAGTGAACATACATTATGGTTTGTCCAGTTTGTGTCATTCTTTAAAAAAATATCTGTAACGTACTAAAATGTCCTAGTTTAAAGGCACACTTTGTAAAATTTCGCAACATTTATTGGTGAAGTTGCATCTGACAGCTGAATATCCTTCACCTCTGCCTTCCCTTCCAAGTGTGTCGGAGAACTTCAGTTATTGTTTTATGCCTTCCTGACGCTACCCACTGGGGGTCAATTTAGAGCAGGGATGCCAAGGTTACGGCCCGTGGGCTGGACCCGGCCTGACTGTACGTCCCATCCGGCCCGCGGGGTGATGAGGGGAAAATATTTTCTTTATTTCATCTAATTTTAAAATATATAGGCTACCGTAATTTCCAGACTTAAAAACGCTACTTTTTTTCACATGGCTTGGATGATCAGCAGCAAGAAGTCATTCACTGGGGTTGGCCGCATGCGAGGATCGTCTTTTGCTCCGGTCTGCCGGTGGATCCTGACAGCACGGGGCAGCGTGGAAAAGTCCGCGATCACCGGCGGGTTTCGGGGGGCTGGACTGCTAGTGTATAAAGGGAACTGCACACACACGGATTAGCCTCTGGACGAGGGTGGCGGTGGGAGCGAAGGCGAGGGAGAGACTGTGACTGACAAAGTCGTTCTGGGGTTGTTCGGGTCCGGCGCTGAAGAAGACCACTTCAGTGGTTTTAGTGTTCTTATATTCAGGTGCGCTCAATAGTCGGTATATATTTAATTTTCAGTGGAATCCTGAGCTGCGGCTGCGCTGGTAGTGCTGATGGTAGACTTGTCATCTTTAAATTGGCCTAATTATGCATTGACATGTTTTAATGTGCAATTTATAAATGTAGGATACTTGCATGGATAGGAAAATGTTGCGTTTTTAGAGTGTAACTGTCTCCTGCTTAAGGCTGTATGGAATGCAAATGTAGACCTCATTGTGAGGATATTTTGGTGCCAATGCAATTTCTTTTTGCTGTGTAGGCCTCATGAATAATTTCAAATCGCCTACATATCCATTGTGTTGGGTCAGTGTTTGGCCTTTTCAGTCCGAAAGTGTAATCCAGCCCACTGAGGTCTCACTTGAAAACAATCTGGCCCCCTGTCCAATTTCACCCTGGCATCCCTGATTTAGAGTGTCCAATTAACAAAGAGTAATGGGGATTGAGTACCTTGCTCAGGAGTAGCCCAGCCCTTGACCTGGTGGGGACTCGAGCTGTTCCCATAAGATAAACACCCATAAAAAACAAAAAGGTGTTGAGTTTGTCCATTGTGGGCTATTTTAAAAACATGGTGTAAAATGGCAGCCTCTGTAGAGCAGAACCGGCTCCTGCCAGCAGTGACACACTGGACTCCTGCAGTCAACAGGCTTAGGTCAGGGAGTATTTCTGTAAATGGCTTGTGTCTCACAGCATCGTCTTACTGAGGCCCTGGTAATCGGCAGGTCTAGGTTGCACTGCCGTACACAATCTAGACTAATTGAGCCAGTGTGATGCCACTGACCTCAGCTGATCTTGTTGCGTTCATGGTCATGGTGCTCTGACACTTGGACAGGCTCCATATAAGGTTGTAGTGAGAAAGCTTGACTTTGTTGCTGTCACCGTGAACACTCAGAATGTTGTGGTAATGGGATGAATTTTTTTTTTCTCCCTGTAGTCCTCTATTCATTCTGTGTTTGTGACCATTTTTAAATGTGCCTTCTTTTCACTTGATTTACAATGTCACCTTCGAGGTTTTGGGTTGTCAATTTTGTAAATTATGCTGCTTTTTAGAAGAAGATGAAGCACATGTTTTGCATGCTTTAAATCATAAAAGTTGCATTTTTGTAGTACTTATAATAGTATGCCCTGATTTATCCTCCTATTAACACTGATCTCTGTCTTGCATAATTTACTTTTTTTTAGGCTGGTACTGTTACCTTAGTGACAGATGTAATAGCCTCTTGATTAACTCTGACATATTTACATAAATGTTTATCAGTGTGAGCTGTCCATGTCTTCATAAGAAAACCATGAGTGGAAACTCTTGTGATCGACAGCTTGTGTCATTGAAATAAATGGATTAAAAACTGAAGTGGCTGCTAATCAGGAGGCTTCACAATGGGGGTTTCTTGTGATTTTGATGATTTTCACAGGTGTGTCTAGGACAGTAGGAGTCTCAAACAACTCCCCTCAGCACTCTACATTAATTATGTATTCAAATAGTGGCTGGGCTTCTCCATGGAAGTACCTGAGTGGCCACCGCAGGACTTAAGTGTCGGACAAGTGACTGATTGCAGAACAAAGCCTCTGATAGACTGAAAGTATGAATTCCTTACCATGCCTGGGTAGAGGTCAATCTCTCTCTTCCACCCACCACCTCTGCACACATTACTTCCCACTGCTGCTCCCACAGCTCACCTCTGATGTCTGTGCAAAGAAACATGAGCTGAGCCCTGTTTCTCATTATGATCTTTGACATCATCCATCATTATAAAGTTCATTATCAAGATGTTTTCCTAGACTGTCATTAGCCTTGGCTAACACAGGGTGATTGATGTGGCCTGCTGCTGATGAAACTGCTGTTTGATCCTTGTCATTAATCTAGATTTCATGTGGTGTCATCCTTTGGCCTCTTTTTCCGTAACTGTGCTACAAGGCTCTTCCCTGCAGGCTTTCCAAAACCAGGTTATAGAAGCAGCAGTCACAAGAAATGAAGACAAATAATGTGTAATATGTAAAAGAGATTTGCCATAGTTCCCCTTTATGTAAGTCACTTTGAGTCATCTCTGTGTACACTATAACTGTTTTCAAAGGAAACTGTAAGCACTGAGCTGGTGCCTTTTAGTAGTGTAGAGAGTACCATGGCTGGCAGTGTCTCAAATAAGATGGATGTTTTTTGCATTTGATTTGACTGGTAATGAACTGTGAAGGAGTCTGTGAGACAAAAATCCACTCTTTCAAGGAGGCGTCTTGATCTACAATGCAAATTCCAAAGTTTGGCAATTTTAAGCATAGCTCCTAGGAGATAATAAACACAGTCGGCTCCCTGGAGCATTAATTCTTGTCTAATTTTCCATCCATAAGGCACCTCAGAAAAACAATAAACAGTTTATGGTTTGAGATTAAATCTGCCACCCACTGGTTTTATGCATCTTTGAGAGAATAAACATCCCTGCTCAGGATAACTAGCCTCACTTGCACTTTGTCATATTCTAGCGACACAAAGAAATACTAATTCTACTGCAGTAGACCATCCATCTAACCAGGACTTTCTCTCATGCAGAAAAATGCAATTTCCTGCATACTGTGCTCTTCTCTTCACCAGTCAATACAATTACATGTTCGTTGTAAGGGGAAAGTCACCATTAAACCCTGAGCTTTCATTTCCAAGACAGTACAGTGCTTCCTTTTCAGATCTGAGACTTGTTAAGATGAACAACCTGATTCATACCCAGTTGGAACATGTTTCCTCCACAAAGAACTCTCAGTATCAGTAGGAATTATTTGATTGTTTTCAACACCAATGCCGTTATGTAATCTCACGTTCAGCATCAATAGAAAACAAACAGTATATTCAAATTTAAACCAAAGTAGAAGACTGTGGCTATGCAAGAGAGTTCTCAGCATCCCAAACATTTGAACTACAGTACTTCAATGTTCTATTTCACCTGAAAGCTAACACTTGATTGGCCCATAATGGAATGTTCCAACTAAGATCATCAAGTAAGACATGAATGTATGTTTCAGCGTGAGTGTTGGACACAACAAAACCAGCATATACTAGATCCACAGGCAGTATATTAAAGTAAAAGAAGAAGAATGGCATATGAATATTAGTCATTAAAATTCCATGTCATGGCCCATCTGTGGTACATTTGTGGCTCACTTAAGAATGCAGTTATTAAACAAAATGTGAAACCATTTTCATCCTATCATGTGAGGAAAAACACTCAAGGGGCAGTTCTGAAGCAACAGAGGGGACAGCTCTAAAACCACACATTTCACTGACTTATTGACTGAACAGTGAACTTTTACCATTGGTCAACAAAATGTAGCACGTCTCAACCACTTTAAAATGTACAACACTTGAACCAATCAATTTTTGTGGTCGTTTGTTTGTTGTTTATTTATTTGCTTTTGCTAAAAAGCATCTGTTTGTATGGGGTGGGTGTGGTTGTTGGTGATTGGTCCCTGCTATCGAATGGACCCACCTTCAGCTGTGGACCTTCTCTGCCCTTGTGTATAGTGGCAAAAACCAAGAAGTTGCTGCAAACAGCAGTGCCAAAGAGAAGGATATTTCTTCTTATTCTGAGGAGGAGGAAGACGCAATATCCTTTAGCACAGACTCTAGGTACTTGAGTACATGAGATCAGGCTCAGAGTTAGTCCTCAACCGTTTTCCCCCCCGAGTGAAAGCTGTGTTCATGAATACAACACTGCCACACCATCCAGTGCACCGGTGGTGAGGCTGTTCATCCTGGCCGGTCTTGTGCTTACCCCCAGAAGAAACAGACTTTTAGATAAACATTTTGAAATACTGCTCCTGATGAGGTATAATCACTAGGGATGCAACGATATTCGGTATTTTACCGAGCCGTTTGGTACACCCAGTGCAATACGCAACGGCAAACAATGGTAAAAAAAATACACAACGCTGTGTGATTAGATACTCAGGAGCAGAGACATGAGCGCAGCGCTGCGCACTCAGTGCTGCTCCGCTCATGCCGCCTTCAGAGCCAATCAGTGCTACACATGCAAATGTTGAACTGAATAAAGGACGTTTGAATCGGCACCGTCTTCGTTTAAGTCCGCTGTGTGAGATCATTTAGGATTCAGCGTAAACTATGATGAGAATGAGAAAATAAATGTCAAAAAACAAACCATGGCTTGCAAGCATCTGTTATGCAGCGCGGTGAAGTTGGTTTGAAGTTGGATATTCGACAGACACTCGCTCTAAAATGTTGTTTATTTTTATTGGATAGCACCAAACTTTATTTATTTTTAATTTGTGTTGTTTTATGTTTGCTGCTATGTTTGCTTTGATCTGATTGCACTATTTTTTAAATAAAGTTTGTGGTTTGATTGTATCTGTGTTTTTAATTATATTTTACAATGTAATGTTGCCTTTGCTAGTCTGAGCAGTTTTATATTAAGATATCGAAACCGTACCATTACCGTGGCCCCAAAACCGTTGGAAAACTGAACCGTTGCATCCCTAATAATCACACATTTTTGTTATGTAGGCATACACATTTAGGAACAGATAATATGGGCTTCTGGCCAAAGTCGAGCAACATAAAGACAACGTAAAAGTAACGAGTATTGTACAATGTTACTTCCCATAGAGGGTAACTAAGTAAAGTAACAGGTTACTTTTTAAGAAGTAATGAGTAAAGAGCAAACAGTACTTTTTAAAAGAAACTTCCCCAGCAATGCACATTTCCTTTTAGTAAATCTTTGAATGTGGGTTACAATTTGCAATATGTTAAAGGAAACCTGACTTTCTAAGTAAAATGTCAAACACTGAAATTAGATCTCACTAAGCTCACCACTCAAAATGGATGTGCAAAATACTATTGTTTAAGATGTTTGACACGCTCTGTGGAGTTCCCATATGGAAAATGCTTGGGTGATGTCAGGTAGACAGTGTTGCTATGTATTGACAATGTTATAGATGAACCCAGAAAAAGTATTAGAATCCAAAAGTCTGTATCGGTTTATTCAGCGAGTTCTGTGTTGTCCATAAACCCATGCTTCATTTGTATTGAAATGTTACGGTTACTGGCTGATAAAATGTGACAAAGCAGGCACTTAAACATTTGTCAGTTTGCTGATGGGTCGCATAATCCATACGACAGCAGACTGGTTTCCTAGTGTCCTTTGAGCTAAAGAGATGAGATGATAGAATGAGGTGTTAATAATTTGCCCAGACTATATGGATTAAGAGAGATGGCATACTTCAATTAAGGTTTGAACGTTATCTTACTAAGACAACCTGGAGGATTACGATTACGGTGTCCTTTGTCACAGCGTTTTCAGAAAATGACTTAAAAAAGTACAATATTCATAAGACTCCAGGCCATATGGCTTTTTTTTTTTTAAATCCACTATTGCATATCTAATAGTCTCATCAAAACGGTCAGTTAATGAGTTTACTCTCATGTACTTAAGCATCAGATTCGTTTGCTCCCTGGGTCACATGAACCTCCATATACCACCTGCACAACCTGAACTCTGCTAATAGGTAGAGGGAATTACTGTACTTTTTTTTTTATCCACACACTATATCTTCTCTTACTTAATGAAACTGAAACAAAAAGTACATACATTCTGTTATAGAAAACAAAACACAACTGTAAATGTGCTACTACAGGGAGATCCAGGACATCATACTTTATTCATGGATTAAAAACAAAAAGGTACTTTTACCTCAATATTATTGCATTAATGGAAATAAAGCCAGTAAACCAGTGGTTGTCTAGCTGATCTCTCTCTTAAGTTACTGTTACCTTTCCACTTTTTCGTTATCTCTCACTCTGCCTCTCCTTCTGCTATATCATCTCTCTCTCACTCTTTGAGTCTAATATGTAAATCAGTGCACCATCAAGTTTTACGCCCCCTTCTCCCACACCTTAAATCACAACTGCAGTCGTCACTGCTGCAACAATCATTCAGCAATGATAAATCAGTTCAAGTATCCATTTGTATAAATCTCCATTCCCTCCTGTACATACAGGATCCTCGTGAAATAATTACTGCAGTGACGATGACTACTGCACAATTTGTAGTTGCTTCTTTTTTTTGTCACTTTGCAAATGTATAATGTTGGTGTGGCACAGCTGACGAATCCCAGCCTACTGAAATATTGTTGGACATGGACAGTTTGTGGGCTTGTAATTGCAATGGTGGGTGACATCACAGAAACATCACATAGATCAGCCAGAAACATAAAAATCAACTCTTTACTTCGGCGTGAGGATGAGGTTTATTTAATTTCTTCCATCGTAGTGTTGTAGTTAGCCTCACAAGAAGAACATTGCTAATTCGAAAATATACCATCTGTGTGGAGTAACTAACTACTCTGCTATAACAGTTCAAAGACATGCCGACTGGTTTTATGTTATTAAAGCGGAACTAGACCGGAAGTTCCAATTAACGCTGTTCTTTAGTGTGTATCTGCGTCATTACCTTGTTTATGAAGCCCTGAAGTTTCGAAACAAACAGTTCAGCCATTGCTGAGAACGCTGCGTTTTATTGTAATCTCGGGCTCAGCGAGATCTCTGAAAATCCCGTTATAGTTACTTAAACAACGGTTCTCCGGAACAGCCGATCGTCCTGCTCCGGGCACTAGTCCGGGCACTAGTCTGGGCACATCCGGTTGCGTACATTGAACCGCAGAAGAAGAATAACGTCCGTTGTGGAGGTGTTTCACGAGCGACAGTGTCTTCTGACTCTGGGTCTGACTCCGGGTCAAAGTCATAAAAGGGACTGCGGCGGGGAGTCGTGAAGAAGCTATTTTTAAACACTGTTAAAACAATGTTTTGATAATGAGGAGCAGTGCATCCACTGTTACAGAAGGGGGAGCTGCGCTTCTGAGAGCGAGTGTGCCGAATGTCACTTCAGGGGTACTGGCCAATCACAACACAGTCTGTCTTCTCAGGCGAGATTTATGTCTGAAATGGCGCGGCTGACAAGTGCTTCAAAAAGGACAGATTTCTATCAGCTCATTTCCAGCAACTAGGAGGTTTTTGACAATAAAAACAATATATGTAAGTAGACCTCCATAACTAACATGTATGTGCAACAGGACCACTCTATGTGACCTTTAAGAGACCTGAAGATGAGTTATCAAGTGTGACGACGTCACGTAAGATTTTAACTCTTTGAATGAGAAATCAGTCTCAATATTGTGGTGGTATTTACCAGGACATCAACATGTGCTGAGAGGTGCAAACAAATAAATAATATGAAACTATAGTGGGCAGAAATCATCAGCTGAAGAGACCATCTTTAAAGGTACCATATTATGCAAAATCAACGTTTAAATCATTTGAATCCTTATATTTGGTACTCTGGAGGACTTACCAGTTGTCAAGGTGTGGAAAAAAGATGACTCACTCATGTTTTTGTGGTCCTCCTCAGTCTAAGTCCAGGAGATAAAACACACGATTCCGCACTCATTGGGAAGTCACAAGACGATAAATTCCTGGAATTGTTGTCTCGTGGAGCTCTGCTTTGTCCGTAAAACATGCAAGAGTGCAGGCAAGGGCAACGGCACCTGAAAACCGAAAAATCCCCAAAGTCCGCGAAAAGTTCTATTCTAGGCGCCACAGTGCAGCACAGAGTCCTACACAAACTTCCAGCCTCAGAGGATTTATCTGTCCAGTGGATACATGTTATCTATATGACGGCAATGTGTCTGCTCGAGCCTGCAAATGATCACTTTTCCAAATTCTAACTGCTGTTAGCTCCCAGTAGCCTCTGTGGCTGAAGTCATATCCTGTCCCTTAGGACCTTTAATATATTCTGAAGACAAATTGTTTTCATGCATGCTCAGCAACAGTCATCCACAAACCACCTTTTAATCAGATTAGAAGTGTCTGGACAGTGCAGTCTGAACACGATCTGTAGTTGTGAATATGAGTGTTATTAGTTATTTGTGCAGCCATTTTAAGACACAAACTACAGAAAATATCCTGAAAAGAACTTGGTCCAGACATTCTCTGGAGTTTCATCTTTACAAATGACAAACACAATAGAATTTCTGGGTCAAAAGCAAAAGTGGGAAAACATCCTGGCCTGGCTTGAGCATGCAGGAGACAGGAATTATCAAGAGCTTTTTCTGCTATGTTTCCTGCTGTCTCTCACAGATTTGGTTTCGGAGGCTGGCAGAGGAAGCTCCAGCAAATGGCAGGTGTGAATATTGCTGACATTTGCGTTCTCACATACATCCCATCTAAACCTAAGAGCGGGTCTGAACAAGCTTACGTTAGTCATGTGAAAGGCTGCTGACCTGCCGAGGATGAACCCTGCCTCTCTTTCAGCTGGAATTGGCTCCAGCTCCACATGACCCTCAAAGGAGAAGTGGTAAAGAATGAATGAATGAATGAATGAATTAATTAATTTTCTGTGGTCTATGTAGGAAACAACTGTGACTTGCAAACACCATTGCTTCATTATTTGTGACAGCTTTGTGTCAAAAGCTTAGTATTCAGTCTTCTTCTTTTCTCTGCAGAGACAGTGCCTGCAGCATTTCGGATGACCCACCTGCTCCCTAAGGCTTTCTCAAGATATTTATCCCACTAAATGCCCCTTCTCCATATTCCCTGAGGCAAATACACGGTTGTATCTTCATACCAGCAAACTACTATGTGTGTGTGTGTGTGTGTGTGTGTGTGGACTGCTCCTCGACATTGATGGATGGCACCTGGTGACGCCTCCACTCTCCTTGCCACTCAGTTGCTGACTGAGCCCTATGCTTTATTCATGCGGCAGAAAAAAAGGTTCCAAAAGGTTTCAGAATATATTAAGGGAACTCTCTCGGATGTCAACTGACTTGTCAGGCGGTGTTAAGCAGAAAGAGTTATAAGGTTTGTACTTCGAAGTCTGTGGCAAATGGAAAAAGGAACAGGACGTATACCCACACACCCTCGCCCCCATGCCGTCAGCTTTCTGAAGACTGTATTACATGGTTAACCAGACCTGGAACAAAGGAAAATGCTGGATGCTGGAGGGGAATGCTGCAGGTGGTATTATCCTTGAGGTAAATGTATAGTGCCAGACATGGTCACAGATAACTTCACTGTGTTATAAATGTATTGCTTTATGATGCTTTTTTGAGATTTGGGAGCAGCTGGAAAATTTTACTGACTAATTAATTTGACTGACTTATGTTAAAAATATGCAATTAAAATTAGAGTATGCTTTAATTATCTTTAGCTTTATAATCGAGCACTATACTGTGTGCAAATAAACAACGATGTTTCCCAGCATTAAAACCCTTACAGTATAAAAAGTTAGGGTGATGGAAACTGGTGGTCATAAATAATGAGCTTATCATTAGCACTTCAAGAAGAGACTTTTGTCACATTTGTCTCAGCAACACTTCTTGTTTGGGACTCTGGGAAATTTTGGTGAACATACAAAGGGAATGATGCAGTTAGATCTACAGTCAACAGATTGATGTATGGGTGTATGAAAGCAATTTCAAAGCCTGAACTTGGAGCTCAGAACATTTAAAGGTCCCATATTATATTGTATTTCTCCAAGTTGAACAAGTTCCCTGGTGTCCTAATGAACATGTCTGTGACCTGCTTTGGTCCAAATACCATAAGGATGAAGCACCACAGCAGTTCAATCACCCTGCCAAAACAGCCCTGTTCAGAACGCTCTGTTTAGCAGTATCTGTTTAGGTCCACCTTAAAAAAAAAAGAAAAACGAAACTTAAGGGACAGGAAATGACATCAGCCACAGAGGCTACTGGGAGCTAACAGCAGTTAGCATTTGGAAAAGTGATCATTTGCAGGCTCGAGGAGACACATTGCCGTCATACATTACATGTGTCCACTGGACAGATAAATCCTCTGAGGCTGGAAGTTTGTGTAGGACTCTGTGCTGCACTGTGGAGCCAAGAATATAACTTTTCGCGGACTTCAATGACTTCCGGTTTTCGGATACGGTTGCCATCGTCAGCACTCTTGCGTATTTTACAATTCCAGGAATTTAGCGTCTTGTGACGTCCCAAGGAGCATGGAAGTCAGTATCACATGTTTTATATCCTGTACTTAGACTGTGGAGGACCACAAAAACATTGTGAATGAGTCATCATTCAAGTATTAAAATTATTAAAAAGTAGATTTTGCATAATATGGGACCTTTAATATGTGCAGCTGTTAGAATTTCTGAGGTTGTGTAAAAACTAGGCTCTGGGTGGATGCAGGAGCTGGAAGTGTGCCACGATCTCACTGTCCATTAAGATATGTCTCCAGATTCAAAGTTGTGCAAATGTTTAAAGCGACATTGCATCATAATGTGTGTCACAATAGTGGTATAACATTCTATACTGTCTGTCTGTGTTTTTTTAAGAAACATAATTGAGAGAGACTTGAGTCTTTTATAGGGAGAGTCAGTTTGGCTTCATCGGACCAACTGTAGTTTCACTAATTAAAAAAGCTGTAAACTCTTCCGAGCAGATTGAAAACTCTTTACAGCCCCAAATACTTAACAATCTCAACGATCCAAAAGAGTCAATGATACAATTGCACAAACTGAAGGGCAACACAGACACACGCATATACTTTTTGGATCAGTGGAATTATTTTGCTGCTTGAGGTTTGCTATCTGTCTACAACATAGCTTCTGACAAGCACATAGCGTATAATGCAAATCATAGTAGCAGTTTAACTGAATCTTTCATTCAGGGGTTCTTTCATCCCTGACATTATATCTGGTGGTGTCAGTGCTTTTACACTTTAATTCCAACAGTGCAGCTCAGAATAGCACCACTATGCTTTGACGATGCTGGGAAAATAATATCCCGCATAATGTCTTTTTTCGAAGAAAAATGATCCACACATTGATAAATATTTTCAGATCATTGTAAAATGCAAAATGCCACTCACAACAGGCATACGGCACTTAAATCTAATCCTTTTATTCATCTAGTTTGCTTTTACTTTACTCGTAAGTTTTATGTTCTTCACGTGAATTCAATATTTTTTTCTATCATAGACAGAATAGAAAAACAACAACTATAATTAAGTTTATTTGTGCATCCTATTTATATCTGTAGTCTATTTGTCACTTATTTAAATTGATTATTTGATGTGTTAATCGTAACATATACAGTGCATTACCTACATAGTAAGGGTAAGAGTTTGCAAAACCTACAAAACCCAATAGGTCACAAAATGATAAAACTCTTAAATGTACAATATATATGTCAATTCATGCATTAAATTGTGTAAAAATTACAAATTCTATATATTTTTTCTTGAGTTGCACTTATGTTAGCTACATACATTAGCTTTACAGAACGTTGACTCTAACGTCTGGGACAATACCCTCGAGTGAGGATTAACTTTGGTACTAATAGTACTGGTACTGTAGGTACTAACTGTGTTGTCTTTTGCTTTTGCATTTTGACCATTCACTGCTGTATGTTTTGCTGCTGAAGCTCTTCCCAGACAGCAGTTCCCAGGATTCCATGTTGCTTTATGACGTCGGACGTGATTTTAACGTCATCGTACGCATCCGAGTCTTCCTTATTTCGGATCGTAAGTATTAAACATTTTTTTTGATATTTAAGACTGAACAGTTATTGGGGTATGAGCTGAACTCTGAGTTTCTGTAAGATCCCAAATCCCTGGAATCTCCTCCCTGAAATGGTCTGCGTCTTGACTGGATCTTTATTTATACAGGCTATCCCATTGAGATACAGAGTCTCATTTTCAAGAGAGACCTGTCAATCAAGTCTGTGCTTTTTCAGGATTAAAACTTACAAAATTTGCTGTCAGTGTGGTCTCCCATTTAAAAAAAAAAAAAAAAAAATGAAGTCAGATTAGTAAAGTGTAGGGCAGGCTTAATGCAGTTTTTTTTTTTTTTTAGCTTTTTTAGCTTGAGCTAAAATGTGTAAACTTGAGTGCTCTTTATTCACATTATCTCATTGACATCTTTTTGTTGACATGTCATATCCAGTTTAATTGAACGAAAAATTTGCATTGTGTTTGGGATTAATTATTTATATACAAATACATATATATATATTTTCCATGTCCTCTTCTTTCTCAGTTGTCAGGAGTAATTTGTAAGCTACAGAAACTGTCAAGACGCCAAATACCCAGCAGCAGAATATTCATGTTTTTTTCTCAAATAAAGAACAGTGTGTTGATGTGCGAATAATTAATTGTCACAGAGAAACAAATGGAGTAGTGTGATGTTGTTAAAAGCTTTGTTAAATCTCCCAGCTGTTGAAAATTATTTATGTAACTTTTTTTTTTCTTTTTTTTTTTTTAAAACTAAACTTGTTGGGTCTGGTTTATCATCATACAACTCCAATCACCATACAACTCCAATACATTCAAGGTCAGATGTACTTATATGGTGGCATTCCGTGGACAATCATCTCAGAGATGATCAAATACAATAAAATCAATAAAAAGTATAAAAGTTAACTGAAGACAACACCTGTCAAGTTCACAAAATGTTAGATAAAGCCAAAAAGAATGAAGCCAAGTAATTGCACAACCTGAAATATTTTAACATTCAATCAAATCCAGCACTGGACCATTTAGCTGACAACATTCATTAGACTGCTCTACCTGTTCTTTGGCAAAGATGAATCTTCCTTTTGTCTGCTGGTTTATGAAAAATAGTTTTTTCCTTCACGCAATGTCTTTCACACTGATCAGTCACTGAATCGCCTGTTCCTGCAGAAGATCCTTGTAACATGTTAATAGTACTAAACTATTTGTCACCCCATTTGAATCTGTTTCAGCCAATCCTCAGTAACCTGAAATTCTTGCACTTACTTCATCTTAATTAAGACTCACATTGTGGTTTCTTGCTTGTACAAGCAGTTCCTCACTCTGCGGAGCTACGATTCATTAGAAACAACCCTGGCCAAAAGCAAGGTTATTTTATCATTTATAATTATCGATTGTTCATGCAATCCATCATTCCGTCATTTATCATTTAAGACAAACATCCATTCACATCTGCAGTCAGTTTAGAGTTTCTTATTAACCTTTGCTGAACAATCTCTGTGTTTTTGGACTGTGGGATGAAGCTTGCTTAAAAAAATCCCCTGCACCAACATACACGAGGAGAACATGGAAACTCCACACAGACAGGGCCTAATCAAACCAGGATTTGAACATTTTTGCCGTGAGGCAACAGTGCTATTCACCACATACTGCTCTTTCTTATACTCTAGCCGCTTTGAACCCTTAGAACACAGAGCATTTCTGCTGCCATTTTTCCATTCCTATGTTTAAATTATTGCCCGTTTATATAACTACTAAAAAATGCATATATAAAATGAATTAAAACATTGACTCGACAACACATAAGAAAATTAAAACTCTCCTACATTTTTTAAAGCCTGAATATGTCAACTATAAACACACAACTCCAGGATGTCCATATAAGGAGTTGTGTGTATTATTCCCACGACATACGTAACAAGGGTGCCCTGCGGCACAGATCCGTGCTGCGTGAGCACTAAGGGTGAAAGCTGCAATGTGATTTTTATTTATGTTATTATTCTGTCTCTGGTTTGTCTTTGTGAACAAAAATGATATTACCTTATTTGTGTAGTGCGTCCTGAAAATCCGCTCAGTCAAGCAATATAATCAGACCTGACTGAGGGAACGTTTGCTTGTATACAGCTGCATTGCAGTGGTGGGTGGTACTTTAAACGGCCATCTACGTGCTGAAGGAACAGGTTTTTTTGTGCCGTAGAATTCACTTCTGAATTGTTTCCTGTGTGCGTCTTTGCGTTTTCAGTCGTATACTTCAACTTGTTTGTAGCTGTCTTGCTTTACCAGTGCAATGTTGCTGTTTGCCTCCATGTGGAGCTGAAAAGATTAATTAGAATTGTGTGAACCTATTTAACCAAGATTTGAATGCACCGGACACAAAGTTACTCACTACAATTTTAAATAAATTATAGGAGAAAGAATATTTTCACAGTTCTACAAATTTTATTGCATTAGAGTTGCACTTAATGTTTTGCAGGACTCCTTAATGGAGTGTAGGTTATTATTATTTTTTTACTGTTAATAATATGGTAATTGTGGGATGGTAGTATTATGAATTATTTGCACAGGGCCGTACTCAGCTTGGTTCCCTAGATGTTTTTTTTTTTTCTCACTGAGGTTTTTTCTATTCTGAGAAACAGCGAACAATGGGCCAACAGTCTATGATCCAATACCTCCCCAGAAGTCCTGAAGGGCCCCGTAGAAGCGTTTTTGGCACAGAACAGTGTACACAGTGTATGATCTAGATGCCTTTCTGAATATGCTCAAAGAGCAGCTGTGACTGCACACCATTTTATGTTCTTCTTCCAACTGTGACGGCCCCGGCCGTCTGTTCTTTTCCCGGCTGCTCGGCTCGCTGTTTTCTTCTGTAGGTGTTGTGCACGCCCATATGCTGCGCTGATGTGATCTGCTTGTCACTGACACACGCACGCGTGCACTGACACACACACACACGGACTGCCAGCCTATATACACCACAAAAATGTTGCTGTTTGACTTTTCTGCATGGGATAAGTTGCATTTGTACATTCTTTAAAGAAATTACACTTTGAATATTGCACTTTGTGTTACATCGACATGGTAAAATTATCAAGAGCATGCAGAAAGAGGAGTTGCTGGTGGTGGTGTATGGTGAGCCAAGCAGCAGAGCACAGTAAGAGACCAAAATGAGCTCAATCATCACAGAGATTGTTTTAGTTTATTCAGTATAATGAGGATATTCCAGTTTGTTGATAAAGTTTGACGTTTTAACATGATTTCATGCAGGGGATGTTAATGCCATGAGAGAAAAACATGATCTCTTCTCGCCCCTAATCAGGGGATTTTTGTGCTAGGACATAATTATCATTACCTCCGCTTCTTAAATTCAATCAAAGGTTATTGGATATGCTCACCTGTAGAAAATGTTTTTTTGTTTATTTATTTGTTTTTTTTTAATTCAGGCTTTGTTTCACTGCCATTTTTGATCATTTTCGGGGGCAATGTTTGTAAATATCAAGATTCTCGAAAATCTAATTTACAGCACTGCCATAACAATTTAAAAGATAAAAATATCGATTCTAAGCCCGTACATTTTTTTTTTGGAGGTAATATTATGGATCAGACCAATATTTAATGACTCTAACATTTCAGAATAAATCCTTACACTTTTAGAAATACTTTCCTATAATATGTAACACCTGCCTAATTTGTAATCCTACATGTTTTAGGACAACATTAACCAGGCATTTTATTGCTGAGTCCCTAACTTCCTTCCCTGGTGTAAACACGCAATCCTATAACCTGATTTTATTTCAGAAATGTGATCTGACATCTGTAGTTTGCACAACAACAATGTACAATGGCAACACATTGTATGATCCTGTTGACTGGGTTGCTGGCTTCACACCTTTCGGTTTAGTTTCTCACACTAGACAAATAAAACATACATTTTCGTTGTCGGCCCATACCGAGCTATCACAACACAACCGCAATGGGGTATGCTGAGGACAACTGTGACACATCAGTCATACTTAAAATGAACAATTTAACCAATCAGTGAGGTTTTAAAAGAAAGGAAACATGCCGGCCTACACACAGTGTTTCCTGCAGTCACATTTTCATGTTTGCCTGCATTAAAAGATTTTCTTTCCCAGTTTCCAACAGCTCAGCAAATAATCGGTGAAACATCAGAGAATGTGCTGGTGATACACAAAAAAATGATCTTAGCTGTGTAATCGGATATTCAACATGCCAGCAAAAAAATGAGAGAGAAAGAGAGAGAGAGAGCATTTCAGTTGAAAAGTGGGCTTTATATATTTTGCCAGAGGCACCTTGCTATGCTACGCTTCTCTGTCAACACTCCACTCAGGATGCCAGCTTGCAGAAATTTACCAGAAGAGGAGGGGGAAAAAAAGAATTCTACAATAAACAGGTGCATCAGAATATAACACACCAGGAGAAATAAATGTGTCGCTGGTGTCGACACAACTGTGAGTGTTCCTGTGCTGTGGTTTCACCCCCTGCAGTGATGTGTTGTGTCAGACACCTGCCACCGGCAAATCTGACTCAGAGGAGTGACAACCTTTCACCAAATGAGAGCTGCCAGCCTGCACACACCTGTGTTTCAGGATATGTTAAATAAATTGTCAAGCAGCGCTTTGGTATGCAGCCTCATATGAAAAGGAGATTTAACTGCAACGTGCATGTCGGCGGCATAAGAGGCACCACTTAGCAGGGACTGCTTGGTAAAATATTTGCCTTTGGTGACACATGCAAGTGCTGCCAAAATACACTGTGAAAGTGAGCACCTCAGAAGCCAACAGCATTACATTAAAGAGCATTAAGTACAGGGTAAAAATACACAAAGGTAAGAAATGCATAAAGTAATCTGTCACTGAAAATGAAACCTGGCTGGCAGGCAAACTGGTTTATTCCAAATAACAACCAGAAGAATCAGAAACAACATGAGAAAAACTTGCCAAGCTGTCAAGTCGTTCCACGCATAAGTAATCACGTAAAAAATAGTGTGTCCTCCTCAACATACATTAAGTTTTCTGTCTCTCATTATATTTTGTACGTTTTTTTGGGAAGAAAAGCTCAGCGAAAGAGCGAGCGAGAGAAAGACATCCCATCTGGGCTCAGTGCACAAACCTACACCTAAACCATTTCTATAAATGGAGGTTTTAATCACAGGGCAGTTCAGAGTCCCTTAGGTGGAATATTGCTTTACTTCCTGAGCTGCAAAGAAATCCAAAAAAGGCTAAAAGAGACAGATTATAATGGTATAATAAACACATCAAATTGCGTCAATATCAGCTGCTTTTGACTGTTGTGGGTATGAAATGAATGCATTTTTCCTTCCTTATCTGATGAGAGGAGCTCAGGACTGAAAGCTGGGATTCCAATATGTTAGTATTTTAATCTGCTTGGAATAATAAAATTATTACAATCAAAAGTAATCAATGTTAGTTTTGAAACATCTAGGGCTTTCCCCATTGTTTCAACTGTCCTCGTGTGCAACTGTGATTGGACACCTCCGTTACTGTCACAATCTGCCTCTCCAGGTACCTTTTATCATTGACTTCATTTTCCCCAAGTCTGCCTTTTTCCATCCCCCCACGAGATGCAGAATGGCAGATTTTTCCTTCATCTGTTTTCACGTGTGATCACAGAGCTTCCACTTCCATACACATACTAGCTCTGACTTGCCTCATTATCCCAGTCACTATTTTAAATCTGTCTCTGTTGCCAAGTTTGCCTATACTAAGTGACTTTGAGCTTGCTTTTCTGTGAA
This sequence comes from Microchirus variegatus, assembly GCF_963457635.1. Lineage (NCBI taxonomy): Eukaryota > Metazoa > Chordata > Actinopteri > Pleuronectiformes > Soleidae > Microchirus > Microchirus variegatus. The sequence continues at coordinate 15,138,935 of NC_139808.1, forward strand.
GTCACTTACAAATGTTAGTCATTGCAGGTTGTGTTTTTTTTGCACTTGGTTCTTGGTTGCAGTTGCTTATTTGGGCTTATACTCTCTGTCCTATTTCTACGACTAAGACGAGTCAGATGAGGAGGAGAAATGTCATTTAAATACAGTCCATTTATAAGCAGTACAATAATTCATTGGTGAGATGATGAGAAGACAAATGTTAAGTAGCAGTAGGAAATAGAACCAAACCATTGTGACTTGTGACCGTAACACATTATTTCTGGCCCATGGTTCTACTCATATCACCCAAAGAAATAGACAAAAAAATAATATTACAGAGAAAACTGCAGGTACTGGAAAAAACACTGAAATACACTGTGGTAGGGTAGGTACTGTATGGAGGATGATTAAAAAAAAAATGGGCAGGTTTGATACCTGAAACCTTTGAGAGCACAGAAGTAAGTAAACTGCTGAGGATGAACAAAAAGTCCCAGTTAGCAAAGATTCAATATGTTACTCAACGTAACGCTGTTAATGTAATTTAATAAAGTGTGGGAGCAAGGAGTGCCAGAGAGGTGGAAGGAAGTAATAATTGTGCTGAGAAGGAAACCTGGGAAGGATGCCAGTCAGCCGGCAAACTACAGGTCCATTGCCTTCACATCCTGTGCTTGTAAATGGATTGAATGGATGGTCAATGAGAGCCTAATGTATATCTTTGAGAAAAGAGGTGTGATGGCTATGTAGCAAAGTGGATTTAGTAGAGGAAGGGTCACTATTGATCCAGTGATATGTCTGGAGAATGAAGTACAAAATAACACGATGCGTGTTATGAGTGAGGAGCTGATGATTTGAAGATATGGAGAGTTTACTTTCTGAGTGGAAGATTCATCCTGGTTAAAAGAGACAACCGTGAAGAATGGAACACCCTTGGGAGTGTTTTATACTGTAGTTGTAAATATATCGTGGGGCTCTCTGCAAGAGAAACAACAGGTGGATAATATAATTTTAAGGGTTTAAGGCAGAGGACAATATGAGTATTTATTTTTCTTGTGTAGGAAAAAAAACCTGTAAAGGTAATAACCTGAAATTAGATGAAAGTAAGATTTTGACTTGAAAATAATATTCTTCCTTTGTTGAAGTTGTAATAAGCATTCCTGATATCTCACGTTCACAAGAACGTTAAGTCACTGTGATCTTGAACTCAGACCTACAGGCACCACAATTTAATTTGCCCTTCCATAAGTCCATGTGAACATTTGTGCCAAAGTCAAAGACATTTCGTCAAGGTCTTCCAGAAATATCTCACTCGCAAAGAAAAAAATGTGCTTTGTAAGGTTATCTTTGGTTACCAAAATGAGTTCCTTCTGTGAGTCCATGTAAACATTTGGGCCAAATCTGAAGAAAGTCCCTTGACATTCTTGGGAGTGTATACAAGAATGGGATGGACAAAGGAAAAACAACACCTCTGGCCACTCACTGGCTATCACTGGTGCAGAGGCATAAAAAAGTAATAAATATTATTAGATGTCTTAGCAATGGAACGAGGAGCTGATCATCCATCAGTGAAGTAAACAAATATATGTGTGTAATCAGATCAGCTTTAGACCACAGAAGTGTGTGATATATGGGTCTGCAGCGTGCAAGGCTCGGGCTCTCAGAGTGTGTTCGGGGGCAGTGAAAACATTGCCTAAGTGTACACTTCAAGCTGAGGCAGGAGAAATGTCACTGGTGCTCTGTTGGAGAAAGCTGCTTGTAAACTACCGGATAAATCTGTGGTGACATGGAAATAAGTCATCCAACCAAAGGAGTGTGACAGAGCAGTGGGAAAAGATGGGAAAGTGGAAATATTAGGTTTTGGCTGGACTGGAGATGCAACAGTGGGAGGCATGAAAACGACCTTTGTCCGTCTGCAATATGGTCTGCAATCCCTGTGTGGATGCTGAGAGCTGTAGGTGGTACATTTCTGAAAAGTGTGAGGAATCTACATTTAGAATTATTGTGTGTAGGAAAAAAAGGGGCAAGGCTCATATGTCGCCACTGTACGTTACTGCAAACCAAAGATACTTGTGATCTCATGTTTCTGGAGGAAATTTTACGTCACCTATTTACATGTCTACAGATGTGCATATCAGCATAATCATGTTAATAATGTGGCTTTTTAACATCAATTAGGAAATAAGGTTGTTATTGTGGTTAGGTTTTGGCACAATGGCTCATCGTGATTTTTCTAGCATCAACATGCTCTCCACAACAATCACAGGGTTAAAACACAAGGCTTAGTACTGTGAAATCTGTGAAAAACCCATGATCCCGTAGTACTAAAACACACCAGGATTAAATTTGGTCTCAACCTGGTCTAGGTTTCTTTCTCGTGGACACTTTGCCCTCACATAATTTTGATACTATAACCAATTGTTTTCATATCCAGATCATAATTATTCTATGATTATAGTTATTTGAGGTTTTGGTTGCCTCTCTATCATCTCTAACCAGTCAGGCCATTCTCCTCTGACCAATGAAAATGCATCAAAAATATATTTTTTTGATGCATTTTCAGAACTGTCACTCACTGGATATTTCCTATTTCCCGGACCATACGCTAATAACACGAGAGATGGTTGTGTTTCTGAAATACTCAGACCAGCTTCTCTAGCCAAAACAACCATGCCATGTTCAAAATGACTTTTGCAAAATTTTGTTTGACTTTTGTTTGACTTTTGCAAAATGATGTTTTCCCCATGATCAGTTTGAACTTCAGCAGGTCATCATCCACATTGTTTCAGAAAGAGGGAGGGGGGGCGAGAGAAGAGGCACAATAACTTATTGAATATAAGATCCTATTTGTGCATCCTTTCAACTGCCCTTAACAACTTTACTATTTAGTTAAACGTCTGGGGAGGCAGAAAAACTAAATATATCACTAAACCCCAACCTGCCTCAAAGATGGCTCCATGATTTGTGAGACGAGCAGCCTGCCTCATTTTAATAAATATTTGGCCTCACTGCGCCCCCTCGTTATGACTCCATACCACTCCAGGGGGCTTGCCACCCAGTTTGGGATCCTCTGTTATTGTGCATCCAGCTGTGTTTTGTGAGTCATGCCAGGTATTTAAAAACTGTAGCTGGCAACAGAAACTGTAGCAGTGAAAAAGAGAACCATGGAAGGAACGAAAAGATTAGGACAAGCAGCAGCAACAGTGAAGATGATTCAGGAGTGTGGTGAGTGTGGTGGGCTCTTGGTCAGCTTCCTATTAAGGACACAGTTGATGAAGACAATCTGGCTGCTCTAGGAGTAAAATAGCTCCAGAAGATGGCAGTAGAGCAACATTTGGGATGTAAGCTACTATTCACAGGCAGAGAAGAATTGGCTTCCCCCCCCCCTCAGATGTTTTTGTTTCTAGAGTTTTCCATCATTTCCTTCATCCTCCATTTTGACTTTTTCCCTGTCGTAATGCACTTTGGATTCCTGCATTTGGAAGCTTCAGATTCTGACTCCTGTATGCCTCACCTACCTGTAAGCCTTTTTTTTAAAAAACTATTATTGTCATGTGTTAATTATGTAAAAAACACATGAGAACAACAAGGATATGTTTCTGTGTTTGTTAGAGTGTAGCAAATGAAATGCGTACACAACACACATGCACTTACAAACACATCAACTGCACATAAACTGTGTGTATGTGTAGATAACACAGATGTGGGGAAAGTATTTTATGTTTATGTACACAGCTGCATCAGCTGGTGGTGGATGTCTCGAGGCATAAACTCACGATGATTATGTAGACGCATCCTCCTCTGGATATCACATGATGTTCCTCATGCTGCTCGCTGCTGTGCTGCTGCGTTGTCTTCAGGCTGCCGATCTCCTGAAACACGTCACCCACCCACCGATGGAGGAGCAGGATCATCTCATCACACGGGAAGCTTCATCCGGTCAGTCAAAGCGCCTGTAATGCATGGCAGACTCACTGTCACTGCAGATACTGGTGTGAATGAAGAGAACCATGTGTGATGATCACTAAGATAACATTCTCAAAGATGTACCATCTCCCTCAGAATAAATTAGTCTTACATAAAGCATGACCCATTACTCACCAAACCCTAACGTCAAGTGCCAATACAGTGACATGCTCACCATGACTGTCATTCATAAATGTAGCTTTAAAAGCACATTTAGAATTTCATTTCTACAGTAGCACATCACCATAAGTGACACTCTTAACCATCAAGCTATCCAGCACAGCATGACCAACACAATGTCTCCCCAGGGGAAGAACAGGGGAGTCTTATTTCCATATTGCACAGACAGACGCAAGCATCTCTCGTGACAGATGACCCGGGGCAATTTCTCAGAGAAACTCTGAGAAGATCCAAGCACATTTTATTTCCGATTAACCGTCAAACTCATAACTTTCCACCTTTTCTAAGTCTACTACTACTCATATCACTTCTTTTATAGTATGCGGAATGTTGGGTCGACCATAGGTGTGAGTGTGAATGGTTGTTTGTCTCTAGGTGTTCCCTGTGATGGACTGGAAACCTGTCTAGCAGCCTTTTCCACTATCTCAGCTGGGATTGGCACCAGTGCCCCCCACGACCCTCATGTGGAGGATAAAGAGGTAGAAGATGGAAGGATGGATGAAAGTTGAGTCTGGAACAATAATCAATAATGGGGAAAAAAAGTTGCCTACCCCATCTGGAAGCATGGGGTAAACATGTTTGTTTATAACACTGTGTGTCTTTGTGGGTATATACTGACTACTGTTCTTCAAGGGGGAACATACACAGACACTGGACAGATGCTGGTGAAAGGTCAGTCTAGGATTGTCCACGCTGGTAACATGCTGACACTGCTGTGTAATGTTGCAGAAATCCAACATCACAACAGCACATATGTTGGCGATGAGAACAAAAGGCACAGTATTTGCCCTCACACAGCAGGCAGTGACAGCACGAATCAGGTGGTTACATCAGGGAAGTGTTTGCTCACTGCTGAGACTTCTCACGTACAAACCTGTACAGTCTCAACTTGGACGCTGCTGAGACCAGCTCTCAGAATCGCTGCTCTCAGCACGTTCAATGCACATACTAAATACACATCGCAATAAACTGAGTGAGTGAAGAAAACCAGACACTACTGAGCCATTGTGAGACTCGCCAGGATTATTTTTGTAGTGATTGTTATCCTATGGCCATTACTCAGACCACTATTTTCTCTTTTACTTATGGTAAGTGCTTATATAAATATAATCTGTAGGATTTTTGTTACTGCCATGATACAATAAAGATAGGATTGTACACAATTATCACATGAGAAAACACTTAAAATTCACACTGATCAGCCCTAACATTAAAACCAGCGACTGGCTTTAATTGTGGCTCATGTGTGAATATACCTTGTTATTATCCACTGACTTCAGTAAGTAAAACAGGAGCAAAACCATAGTGATAGTTTTGATGTTGGCATGTGTAGGCTGCAGCTTATAAGTGTGGCTAAATGGGGGTTTGACTCTTTAAAAACAGTTTGGCTGACTCATTGATGCAGCAGGGAGCAGAGAGAGGCTGCACCTGTGCTATACTGTATATATTCTGCCATATATATATATATATAAACAGTAATATATATCTCAGTGCAAACTCATTAGAATCAGGAAGTGGGTGTGGCTGACTCCAAAGTGTCCAAAGAGGGGGACACTGCTCTGTGAGTGTGGAGCATAATTCAATTTACTGTTTTATTTTATGCAGTTGTGCTGTTCACTCTGTGGCTTGAAACATGTGCAGCACCAAGAATTCTGAAACTACAAACTACCAAGTATATTTGATTGATGGCAGCAGGCACATATATATACTGACATAAAATACAACATTTGTGGAAGCAGGAATGCGAAATGTATTCCTGCTTCAAAACCAGAAGCAAGGGATCTAGATGCGCAGTAACACTTCAAAGCTGTGAACCACACTCCATTCATGAGTTCTACACCAGGCCCTGGAGTCTCCTTCAAAAAAAAACCAGCACATTACACAAAGTGGCAGACAGGGCTAACGTCAGCTTAACAATTAACCCAAACATAATCTAAACACATTTTAATACGTATTTAAACCAAGCTTATTTATTATTAGTTGATTTAGAAAAAATGTAGGTCCCCTGTTGGGCAACAGTTAATTTCACACATGTAAACCCGTACATTTTTTACCATATAATATTATGGCAAGATGAATAATATAATGTTAAATAGAAGTTCCCAGTTTTGAGATCAATAATGTATATTCATGTGTGTATCTCATAATGAGTATGAAAAAAATGATTGTTGTAAACTGTATCAATAAAGCGGAAAAAACATCCTAAATATTTGATCCTGATACTTTTTCTAGAATATCAGCTGTTTCAAATGCAACCTTATACTCTTCAAATGCACTTCCTCATTGGGCTCAGATTGTCTATGTAAAGAACAATTATCATAAAGATATTATGGAAGGATGCGTCATAAAATACAAAATCCTTTGACTACAGCACCTGCTGTAGAACGATTGCTGGTCATCGGCCTGCAATCAGACTCTTTACAAACATTGTGTTCAATTAATTGAGGTTGATGAATCCATTGTGCACAAAAATGTTTTGGTACATAAACTGTAGTTTAAAAAACAAAGATGCCCTTCCATTATCGTGGCATCATTGTACTCTATACTTAAAGCCCAGTGGAGCCAGCGGCATTACCAGCAGAGAGACCCCCTTGGATAGAGCTGCCCTTCACTGCCACTGCTGTGGCACCTTAACCTAACAGAGACACATTAGGCAACTTCCCTTCATTAATTAGGTGACTAATAACAAGAGTAAAGAAACTCCACTGGGGAAAATACAGTGCACATGTTGTTTACTAATTACTGTGTTAATGACCCTCTTCCACCGGCTGCTGCCTTAATGGTAAGGTGTTTTTGGATAAGCAGGATTTCACTACTTTGCTATGTAGCTCATTTAAAGCAGCCATCTCCAACACCACTAAATATAACTAACAATAAACAGCACTAAAACACCACACAGCTGTGTCAAATACTAATTTTCTGTTCCGGTGCACACATATCAGTTCACATGCAAGAACACAGCAATGTTTTTGGAAATGTTGCCAACACAGATTTGCAACATGTTTAGCCTGAATGGACACAAGGCCTTGCAGCTTGGTTCGACTGCTCATCCGATTCCATCAAACTGAAAATGGCTCACAGCAGCTTAATGATGTTATGTTTTTGGGTTTGAGTCCTCAATCTGGTACATCATGTGGACAGCTTTAGAGATGGCATTTTTTTTTCTATTATTTCTTTAAAATGCATGAGGTACTATTTTGAATTTATTCCATGCACGGCTCATAGTTTCATTAAATAATACATATATCTGTGGGTTAATTTGCAAATGAGATTTTAAAAGGAAATTAAAGTTTAATGTTGTGAAAATGAAAAGAAAGACCAGTGCTTTGTAGGGTACATACTGAGGAGGGTGTGTGTAGCTGAGACTGACAATTCATCAGAGGAACATGAGGAAAGCTGAAGATATGCAGGCGCACACAAAATAGCAAACATCAGTGGTACATCGGACTTCAGAAATCCATCCTCTGTCTGTGAGGCTTTGAGGAGCAGCTTTGAGCATCTGGGAGGATTTGAGGGCTTCAGGAAGCTCCATATCCTATTTATGATTTCATGAACATGTAACTCATTACACATCTCAACACCGAGTAAGCTGGGCCCTGGTTCCAAAACCCTGCAGCTCTAAGGGGGAAAAAAAAGCTGTTTGATTTTGGGTAGATGAAATGAAGACAGGGTCCACAGTGGTCGTGTTTCACACTTCATTTCTTACACTGACATTGACCATTTATAATAAATACTTAAACAAACACACTTTTTTTTCTCGTGGGGGGGGAGCTCTCAATGAATCTAAGTTGCAACTTGGACTTAGATTTAAGTCATCTTCCGGAAAACATAATCATAAATTCACTGATCGGGAAATCACTGCAGGGAAAATTCCCCTAAGCCCGTCTCTTTGGTCTGTATCTGCGTCATGCTCTGATGACTGCATACATTTCCATGTGCAATAACCCAAAACCCTGCCTGGATTACAGTACATCTGCTTTTAAAAGGCAGAACATATTCAATGTAAAAACAGGCATGCGTTAGCCAAGTTTTCATACATATGATGGAATACATAATCATTGGCTCTTAACACATCTCCAGCCTTGTTTTCCCCTGTACCCTCCCATGAATGTGCATGTGTGAGCTAAGGATGTTAATATAATAACCATTAGTCAATTAATTGCTGTTAAGACTTTAACTGATTAGGAACTTGTGAATTACGCACTATGGTGTATAACTCATTAATACCAGCAGAGGGAGCACATCATCCAAAGCAGTAACATAATACAAAAAAACTAGAAAACATGAGGCTGCGAAGCAGTCTCTGAGCTGCACCTTCATCGGGGGGACAGTTCCTCTACAGCCCGTATGCTGCTGCTTACAAAGCACAAAAAAAAACTTCCTTCCAAACTGGATGTAAACCGTGAAAAGCAAACACATTACATTTCCCCAGGTTGTTCAGGCAATATATGTGTATCCCACAAACATCTGCATCATCAAAGAGAACGTTTCTTAGTTGCCCATTGTTGTCACTCAACTATCAATTGAGGAAAATGCAGGACAAGAGTAGTTTGTTTGCTTTCCTGCAGTAGGCAGTAATTATCTTTTTGTAAGCACCATGCCATGTTTTCAGGCATACAATACAATAAATTACATTTTGTTAAATTACATCTGCCTCAAAGTAAGTACAACACTAAATATTAGATGTGTTACATCATTTCCAAAATGTCCTTTAGTCTGGAGAGGAAAGATGACGCAGGCCAAATCTCTTTCATTTTGTTTGAGCCAAGTTCAGTGGTTTGCTCACAACTGTTGCTCCACTATGAGCCTGAAATTTCCTTTTAGTTATGCAGCTGACGTGCCATGTGAATTGGAATGTGACATACACCTGCTGAGCAAGCAGACCTCTGTTTGGAGATTAGATGCTGCTGAGAAGCAAACACAGTTCTTAAATCAGGCTGTTGGACCAGCGCCTGCTTATCAAATGCAGACTGAATAAATGGAGTGGTGTTAGATGTGTAACATTTATCTCAAGGAGGTCTGAGCTGTAAGTGTTTATGAGCACATTCAGAATTTCACTGCAAAATTGTAGTGTTGGCAGTTGTGACTATACACATGTATCTTTGGAGAGTTACATCCTCACTTGAGACTGCTGGTACTTCTTCTCTGGAATAAACAATATACCTTGTCAGGACAAGTGGTCCTTATGGGACCACAATCCCAATGAGGCATAACCTCTGAGGAACTGGTTAAGTTTAGGGCTAAGATTTGAGTTGTGGTTAGGTTAAGTTTAGAGTTAGGCATTAACTGGTTAAACCTGACCAAATGAATGGAAGTTGACACAGAATAAGCATAAGTGCACAAACCTGTGTGTGTTTTAACCCCACAGCATCATTGACCTCCGCCAGGAGGTATATGTTTTCGCCGGTGTTTGTTTGTCTGTCTGTTTGTCAACATTTGGCTGGAATTCAGGAAATGCCCACAACGGGACCAGGAACAAGTGATAACATTTTACAACACTCGCTGTCTGACCGTAACGTTATCGCTGGTTGCTATACTCTCGCTGTCTGACCCAGGTGCACCGGCAGGGTGTATTTTGTAGGCACTGAGCTGCCTTGGCGGAGGTCTGTGCTCTCCGAGTGCTTCTATAGTTAAAAATGTTGTTGTTTCCAGGGAAACCTCGGTTTGGGTCTGACACAGAAGATGCCCTGGGGAAAAAGGTTCTTGAGGTTTTACTTTGGTCTACTCTAAACAAGACCAGCATCGAGTTGTGTCACTGAGAAAAAAAAAAAAGCTGCTGTTGCTCGTAATAGTGTCAGAAAGCTGTGAAACTGTTTGGCAGAATGAACACTTGAGGCAAATGCTTTGATTCTTTCTCTTAATAAGACTCAGATTGCCGGCACTGATGGAGTAATACCGAGCAGAAGAAAACAGAGACATGATGATGCAGCAGCATTGTTAAAATATGTTTGTGTTTATGAGTATCACTCAGTCCACAGCAAATATTAGAGGAAAATCTGTAAACCAGATGACTAGAGCAGGTGCCACTCCTGCCACATTATTAGGTACCCAGTGTACCTAATAAAGTGACGTCATGTTGCCACTTGAGGACCAGAAAGAGACATCCAGCTGCAGTGGTCATGTTCTACTCCTTGTACTCCCCTTTCTTTCTATTCTTCTTGTCCTCGGTTGGCTTTTACAGCAATAACTTTGGATGAATTATTTCTTCCTCCTCCTCCAAACTCTGAAGAGCCACATTCCTTTTCTAACAAGTGCTCATGATGTCTCACTATGTTGCCAGCTTTTTGCTGTCCTCAGTGCCTTAATGTGCAGCACAGAGAGCAATCTCAGGGGCTTTCTCTGTCAGCACAGTGCCCATCACACAGGCTGGGAGAAGGTATTTCACTAGCATTATATCCCCACTGGGGCAGATCCCCCAGAGAGTATTAGGGTGAACTCCACCATGGGAATTTCAGCTTCCATGGAAGAATGACAGTGGGAGACATTTGCACGGCAGCCTTTTGGTCTTTCCCTCTGCTCTTTTGTCGATTTATATCTGTAAGATGTCTTCCAAAATTAATACTCTTGGATGTTTTGATGTGTACTGTTCCTCCTGTCTGTCAGGGTGTGGAAAGACATTCCACTTTACTCTTTGCACTTCAATACAATGCATAGCCTCAGGATCCACTTCATTTTTTGTCACCAGGCTTCATCCGATTAGAAACAATGTTGTTCATTATATAGTGCTGCATCATGCATGCCCTAGATCTACTTTTTCATTATAGAACACATCTGCTACAGTTACATCTGCTGTCCTCACTAGTGTTGAAGATGAAACAAAGCATTTGTAGAGGCTGCTATCACTGTTTTAGTTTAAATTCTATGGGGCTGACCTCCTTTACATGTACCTGGATCTGCCAATTTGCACACTGGATTTAAGAAGACCCTATTGTTTCTCCTCATTCAATGCACCAAACTGTATCAACACCAAACATGTCAGGATGACATAATCTTTTCTCTCACACCACCGCATGCCTCTTTAGGAGGCTTGTGATTGGCCAGGTACCTGACGCAATTAGCACGTCAGCTCTCAAAAGTGCAGCTCCCCCTCTGGCACGGTGGATGCACTGCTACTCATTGCTAAAAGCTTTAATTTGACCTTTGATAAACACGTACAGGCAGCTATCAGAGTAGTGTCTTTTTGTAAAATCCAAATGACTCTCTCCAACTCACTCACATTTCCACCTCTGACTTTCTGCAACAAATCAAGTCCCATGAGGTGAAAGTTTTTTTCTGGGACATGTTTCTAGACTCTTATCAAAAACTCATCATAACAAGTTGAGCCTTATAAAAGGCACCTATTATGAACATTTTGTGGACTGCTGCTGTTACGCCTTGAGATTACATTGTAGCCATTTTGCAGCTGCCCAACTTCTGAACCAATATTATGTTATTTTTTGTCTTTAAGGTTCTTGGCAGACCTTGTTGGTAGAGCAGGCAGGGTTTTGTTTTCTTAAAATTATTTATTGATTTAAAAAAACAAAAAAACAACAACAATGTGAATATTTATTCCACTGTGGGACTGCAGCACTGTCACTCTCAAGTATATACATACTGTAACTCAAAGAATCAAAATGACATATGTTGTTGTTTTAGTCAACATTGTTGCATCAGACAATTTTAATAGGAGATACTAACTTCGGATATTTAGCCAATTATGCATCACAATGCTAAGGTTTGTTTTTCATTTTGCAAATATAAGAGTTAAATTCAGGTAAAAATTTCTATGTCAAAGTTTCTGTGGGTGATGGGTTCTTCAACAGGTGAATCAGGTTGGTGAGCTGATCCTGAATCCTTCTTCCCCTAGTTTCACCACACACCACATAGTGGTTGGCTCCTGACAGGAGGTTTAACATGTCAAAGATGGCAGGATCACTGTTGCAGCTATGCAGGAGATGAGAGGCATGAACATGAGGTATGAGGCATGTTTGAGGTTTCATTTGTGAACCATACATATGTTACTTATTTGCATAGGAAAATAATTTTTCCTAGTTTTTTTCTCTTAGAATCAACATTGCTACTTTAAAAAACACATTGAATCACAACATCAGAACTGAAATCTTCAATTGTTTGTTCTTGCACCATGGTCTGCTGCTTGGCAGACATTTTACAAACAAAATGCTGTGTTACACAGCACGACTCCTTCAACACTTCCTCCTTCTGTTTAGAACGTTGCCTCATCCATCCATACAATGTAGTTTTTCTAAATCTCGAAATGCAGCTCAAAGTCCATCAGGAAATAATTCACAATTCAACATTGAACAATATGTCAAGATTCCGACTAAGATATCGAAGCTTCGTATTCGGGGGGTAAAAAAAAAAAACCCACTGCTTTCACTAATTTTAGACAAATCCTCTTTATGTGCCCTGCACTCTACACAACATCCAGTTGCTATGGATGCCAACTGTCTTTAAACACCAAAAAACAACAATAATAAAACCCACAGTGCTGCTCTTCGTACCTATATGCATTGCCATTTCTCCTATAGATTATATACTGTATTTATAGATATATAAATTATATATATATATAATCAGTGTGAATCAGTTAAAATATATTTACATCATATGGCAAATAACTAGTTTTCTTGGTTTCTGTAGTGGTTTTAGTGTAAGGTGCGAAATGCCTTGGTTTCTGCATGTTGTTTAACCTAATTAACCAACAGACAAGTTGTGAATAAATGCTGGGGGGGATTGTAAACCAGGGGTCAACATGAGGGTACACGTGACAACATCTGTGGGTCATAAACAAAGTGTGTTTCCTTGTTGAAACGTTGATGGTTTATTGTGTTTGTAAGGTACTTTGATGTGTCTGTATATATGGTGGAGCTATCTATAGGAGAGGCAGAGAACATTATAGACCATCTTGGTGACAGGGTCTCTCCTCCATGCATGCAGTAAAGACTTGATTTACTCAACAACGATGACTCTAGAAATTTCTTTCACAATCACAGCAGAGGATTTAATAAAAAGCAGAATAAAAATAATCAATAAAAATTTGAATGAAACATGTAAAAACCTTGCTGCTGTAATCCATAATTATCATCGCACACAAATGCACCAAATATGTCTGCAAATGTTGAGACCAAATTTTGTGTGTGTGTGTACTGTGTGAGATAAACAGCAGCAGGAGCAGCTTCGCTTTAATAAGTACCTGAGTTGGTGTTGTCACGCAGCAAAGCTAATATGCATCTATTACACATATTTACTTGGAAATATGCACATTTATAGAAATGCATGAAACCATTTGATAATGAAATGCACTGTATCTCTGTGTGCGTGCCTGCATGTGTGTGTGTGTGCGTGTGTGTGTATCTTATCAAACAGCTCCGTCATTCATTAGCTGCCTCCTCACTGTGACACATCCCTCTAATCATCTCCCTCTGAGAAGCAGGTAGGAATTATTTTTAAATTCATCTGCCAAATTATAAGCAGAAGCCCAGGAGAACTCTGATGGCTTATGTCTGCACAGCCTCCATGCAATTACCAAAATTAAAAGGCAAGATATGCTATTAAATCCAACAGCAGCCACAGTAAAAGCTAAAGAGTTTACTTTCTGCTGTTAAAATAATCTATGGGGAATCATGTGATTTGTCAATCATGTCTTCTCCAGACCTCTAAATGTTATTTATGTGGAAATGTGTTACTGTATATCTGATAGTCACTGTAATTATGCGGAACGTGTACAATTTCAGCTGTTCATAAGCATAGTGGCTATGTTTTTTTGATCTGGTATGGGCAGGATTTCTGATACAAAATATTATTTGAGCTGATAATGGCCTCATATTTTGTATCAAAATACCAAAATATTTGTTAAAATACTTTCTTTGAAACACTGTTATGAAATCAGAAGAACACAAAACATGGACGGCTTGGTGCCTACTTTAATTTGAATTAGCTTGTTGAGATCAGACAGGAAATTGATTCAATACAAGGTTGAGTGACTTAATGTAGCAAGTTTATTTTAACAGCATTCATACCGCTTTAATTCTTAACTGAAGTTCCTGTTCAGTGTAACATGAGGTGTTCTTTATAGAAGCAAGATTATTTAACCTGGGAATATAAGATGTTGACTTTTACCCTGGATTTCCACTGGACGCGGAACGGCAGCGGCGAGGTTCTGCTTCGTCCTCTCCCCAGCGTCAATCCCCACCGGGCGCGTTACGGCAGCGGCGCGGAGCCTTGGGAGCCGGCGGTATTCACGGAAGATCGCGCGATAATCTCGAACGGACGCGAGTTTGCGAGATCCAGCGATAGACTGCGTGTATAAAGTAAACAACAACAACACAGCTTCTTTCATTCTCCGATGTGGAAGAACTGTTGATCTGGTGTCATAAATTATTTTATGTTTCTCCACTTCAACAATCAGTCTCTCGTCGTACATTATGACTCTCAGAGACACTCTGATTAATTGACTGTTTACCTGGCAGCACCGGTGACGACGTAATGTTGATGTGAAGTTGTGACAGGCGATATTCCCTGCGTATTGTGTTTTATTTTGAAAGGGGGCCGGAAATGTTTTACTTTGATTCTGTGTCGCTTTTCCTGTCTGGTGCGATCTGCTTCGTTGAAATTTACGAGGTTCAGCAGCGGCAACGGAAAAAATAGAACTGATTCCTATCGATAGCGCTGCGGCGCGGCAAGCGCGCCGCTGCCGTTCCACTGCCGTTCCGCAGCCGTTCCGCGTCCAGTGGAAATCCAGGGTTACAGCTGTGTTTGACCAAAGACTCGCAGCAGGTTAAATTTCTGGGGGTTCACCACAAGCATTCAGACCTGAAGAAGCCTTCAAGATGAGATGTGAAACGTCTTCAAGAAAGTGCAGTTGCTACTGATTCTGTGACTTTTGGATGGTTTAACAATTGGTTGTATGTAACAGACATAGGGGTTACAAAGGTAAGTAGGCAGACAGGCTGGTAAACATGTCATCTATATCCAATGTATTGCCTTATACATTCTGTTGTTCTTTTTTCTGGTAAGGTGTGCACCACCTAATGACCCCTGTTGTGATTGCAGAGCTCACATTTGTAAACCAAGAGAAGCAAAGCTGAATAAACACAATATATTTTACAGTAAGGCTTATCGCACTGGTGTTTCTCAGTTTGATTCCCACATTTCTTGGAGCTTTTCTTTGTGGAGTTTGCATGTTTTTCCCTTGTATATGCGAGTTTTCGCCGGGATCTACTCATAGTCCAAAGACATACAGATTGGAGAAGTCTCTAAATTAACCATAGTGGTGAATGTAAATGTTTGAACGTTGGCCCGGTGACCTGTCCACGGTGTCCTCCCTCTCACCCAGTGTAAGCGGAGATTGGCTGGGTGGACTGTTTACATTTCCATGCGGTATATCAATGATGATGTGGCTGTATAGCTGTTCTCTACAATACCACTATGACACTAGTGACATCCAAGCTGCTGTCGCACTGCATCACCTCAGTTCTCTACATTGCTCGTTCCGCCCCAGGTCTCCTTTGACATCTTGCAAGCTGCCCTTCTTCCTCTTTACCCGGCATTGTAAACTCTTACCACCTTCCTCTTTACCCGGCATTGTAAACTCTTACCACCCCATCACATTATCCAAATATGAGCAGGAGGTAAACAAATCAACGCAGAGTTGGAACAAACAATACACTCCTCCAGTATATATTCTTCATGCCTGTCCTGATAACTATGATGAATGTGGTAGTTAGAACATTAATGCAGCAGAGGGAACACTTTCATCCACAATTTTCTGCGTTAGATAATTGACCCCCCTCTCCCGAGAAAAGGTCAGTGAGAATCAATGAACGAGTGAAATATTAATCAGAGTTCTCCATTTGTTTAAAACAGGATGAAATGACCTTTATGCAGCATCAAATTGATTATCGCACAGCGTATGGAAGCGATTCTTGTACCAGACTTCAGTCCTGAGGATGCAGGCTGCTGGATGTGTGCTCACATAACAACAATGGCTAAAAGGGAGAGATGTTTGGATAGGTGTCTAGTAATAGCATGAATTGTAGCATGCTCATTGCAGGCTCTTCCATAGGTGCATTCATTTGAGACTACAGGGGAAGAATGAGGGAGGAGGGACTGAGAAACTTTATTTAGATACAATTAACCACAATAAGTCTGCACTTGCACAGATAAAGAGAAAGCAATTTCCAAAGGATGGTTATTTATATGCCGCAACACATGTCCACGAACAATAATCTCTTCTTTTAAAAAATCTTGTTTTGTTTAATCCCGTCATTGGGCTGAGATGATTTCAGCTAGTTTGCATCATGAATGAACATGCCCTAAGCATCACTGTCTGTACGAATGGACTGGTGTGTGTCGAAGGCGAGTGAGAGTCCGGACTCTATCTGTCAAAAGCACTGGAGATTTAAAATGCCATCAAGGACAGGCAGAGGAGCAGTCTGCCACTGTGAGTGACACATGTGACCTGAGTGAAACTGATAAAAGGCTCCAACACCACGTTGCCTTAAATCCTTGACCTTTCCTGTTGTTTGTGCTGTATATCCAATGCAATGGCATTGTGCTGTTTCCACAGGAGTGGGGGGGGGGATGTGTGTTAATGCACCACTGTGCAGCTGTAGCAGTCAAAGCAAGACTGAATCCAATCTAATGGATTGTATCACTAAACGGCACACTAAAAGGGAAGTGTGGCATTATAATTGTTCCAGGTCATTTACAACCGATGTTTTCCCAAGGTGTAATTAAATCTTCAGACTGGACAGTGCTAATAGTGATGCAGTCCACTCTACATGGTTAGTTGAACCATTGTCAATCAAAAACTTCACAAAAAAAAAAAAAAAAATCCATCTTCAATTATTTAAAATTGAATTTATATTATATATTTATATATATATGTATATACTGTATACATGCACACACATACTGTACATATATACACACACACTGCTGGCATGCAATTATGTCAAAACAAACTAGACTAAAGACAAAAATGACAGTGTTTAAATGTCACGACAGCAGAGTAAACACAACCTCTCAGATGCTATATCTATTCCATTTTGTGCTGCACACTCAGGTGTGGTGGATATCTGTAAATCCCTTCCCCAAACATTCATTTTGAAGCAAATCACCCATGGAGCCGTAAACAAGGGAAATAAAAGAGATAATGTGATGCATGGTGTTGTCTCGAGCTCGCTGAGGAAATGGCTGTGAGTCCCTGAAAACATGTTTGCGATCAGTGTCTGTCCCCCTGCTAACAGAGAAGGGGAGGGCTGCTGAAGAAGTCAGCAGGAGACATAACAGTGCACGGAATGGGAAGGGAATATAGCCTTAAGACCATTATCTTTCTATTTGAATTAATATCAAGTTGCTCCCTTCATTGTAGCCAAGTCCTGAAGGAAATGCAGACGTTAGAGATTTGACTCTCCACCACATTTATGCTTCAGCCACAGTTTGTCTCCGGCAGTGTTTGTGCCGAACCGCTGATGAATCGTAGATGACAAAATGCATGCCCGAAACAGGCTTTGTTTGAGCCCTAATCAGAAGCTGTTTTATACAAGCACAATACCAGGCAGCAGAAGTAATAGTTGTGGATCTTTTTACCCGTTAGCTAGGTAATTTCAGAGCGGGTCAGGGATCGCGAGAGTGTAAAATTGACAGGGAATAAACGAGGACAAAAAGAAGAAGAAGAACAAAGAAGCAGTGATGCACGAACTGAGAAAATTCAGTGATCGCTCTTGCTGAATGTGAGGGCAATAGCTAGGACAAAAATAGCTGTTAGCAGTCACGTCCTTAATATAAAGGGCAGTTTCGTTTTGTTTGGTCTCACATCATTAATATCTACCTTGTGCAACAGACCGAGTTCTCGCACAGCCAATTTTTAATTATCCCCCAAAACACAACAAAAAGCCACGGTGATGCCTCCTTTCATTATTCATTTATGTAATAGCCTTACTGAAGACCAGCGGGTAGCAGAAAATGTGGATATTTAAAAAGCATACTTAATGCTCTAGAGTGCATATCTTTCAAATATAAACAAACATGAACCGTAGTCAGATGAGTTCACTCCACACAGCTCCTTTTATTTTTGTGTCACCCGGTGACATTCTGCACTGCACACCTCCTTATACAGGGCATTAGAATGCATTTTCTGTGATAGAACAGCAATTGGATTGTGCTTCACCACATGCATTTAAACCTGGTGTTAACTTGCATGCATTGTCTGCAGAGTTCCAGCAGCAGACTACAGCGTCACATCCTGTGTGTGATAATATCAACAAGATCAATATAGTTATTGTAAAGTAAAGTTATTTTTAATTGTATGGACTCCTTTTTGTGTGAAAAAAAAGTGGAAAACCGACAAAAGCAGAGGAGACGGCACAGTTTTGTTGCTGTTTTCACGTTAGCTGTTCTCGGAGCCACCAGTGTATTCACGCTCACATAGTCATCGTGAGTGGAGATGCATTGGGGACTTGCATTTACCCCTCGATGTATGTCAGATACATTTACACCATCATTTACAAGTGGTCAGGCATTATCTGATTGTAATTTGATTTCAGAAGATGCATTTTAATTCCATGGGTTCAATGACTCATTTTATGTCATGACTGATGGAGGCAAGGCGGAAGCACAACAGCTTCATAGTGCTATAGCCATGGCTGCATACAGTTGGACTATGGCTGATAATGCTGATGAACATTTCCAGAAGTTGATTCTACAGCTAAAAATAAACCTGAATGCTCTGTAGGGCTGCACAATCACATCTTCATTAGGATCACAAATGTGATTGTACTCCTTAAACAGCTGATTAACTATGTGCCTGCATGTGCCAATCACACAGCTCCGAGTTTCCTGAATGAAGTCTCAGTTGTCTTTTAATGCTACATTAAAAGACAGATATAGCACTCATAAAATCTAATGTCTTATGCAACTGGCTCCAGCTCTCTTTTTATGTGTATGTGTGTGTGTGGGGGGGGGGGGTGGCTACTTTAACTGAGCTTTACTGATTTCCTTGATTATTTTGATTGGAACCTTTTACTTTGTGTTACTTTTTTTTTTTTTGATCAAGGTATTTTTATTTAGTTTTACAAGTTATAGTTTACAATTTAACATAAGTTCAACAGAACACACAGGAAGAAAAAACAAACAAATCGTAAATCCCATCGCCCAATCACCCACAAATACCAGACATACAAAGTACACAGTGTGAAATACATAGTTCAATATACAGAACTCATATAGCCAGATAACAAAAAACAAACAAACAGTAACTATAACAAAAAAGAGATACAATAATAAAGATGACTGAGGACAACAACAGAGGATTACAGTACTATATTGTCTGCTTCCATATCTTCAATAAACATTAAGAAAGGCTGCCATATGTTATAAAATTTTCTAGTAGACCCCCTGATTGTGTATCTGATCTTCTCCAACTTGATATGGGACATGATTTCCCGGACCCAATGACTGTATGTTGGAGGTGCTGGATCTTTCCATTTCAATAATATCAGTCTCCTAGCTAGGAGAGAGCAGAAAGCCACCATAATTCTTTCCCACGTCTCTAGATGGGAGTCTATCCGAGTTACACCAAAAAGTGCAATAAATGGAGACGGTGCCAGCCTTTTCGCAAAGATCTTAGAAAAGGTCTCAAAGATGCGCTGCCAGAAAGTGCCAAGCTTTGGACATGTCCAAAACATGTGTAGGAGAGTGGCTGGATCTCGCCCGCATCTATCACAAGTGGGGTCTATATCAGCATTGATCTTAGAGAGTTTTACTTTAGACCAGTGCAGACGATGTACAATTTTAAACTGAATGACAGCATGTCTAAGACAGATGGAAGATGAAAAAATTCCCTGTATTATTTTGTGCCAAATGTCGTCTGTGATTTGCTCATTTAAGTCTGTCTCCCATTTATTTTTGAGGAGGTCCAAAGGCATCAAGTTATGAGAATATAGTATTTCGTATATTGTGCTAATAGTTCGTTTTCTGACTAGTTTACAATCAAAAATTGAATCCAACAGGCCAGCTGGAGGACGTAAGGGAGAACATATAAAGTTTGAGAATACAAAATTCCGAAGTTGCAGATATCGATAAAAATGTGATTTGGGAATGTGATATTTTTGTACCAACTGTTCAAAGGAGGCAAAGCTGCCGTCAATATACAGATCAGACAGTGATACCATACCTCTTCTGGACCACATATCAAAGACCCCATCTATTAATGATGGGACAAACATCTGATTCAGTGTAATTGGGGCAGTCTGAGAAAGATCTGTAAGTGCAAAGGATCTTCTGAATTGGTTCCAGATCTTGATTGAGTGCAAAACAACAGGGTTAGAGGTAAAGTTAGAAATGGGCTGTGTAAATGGCAACTTAGAACACAATAAGGCTTTTAAAGATGTGGAATTTACAGATGCCCCCTCCAGATTTAGCCATTCAATGTCAGTGTTATCATTATCGTTATCCATCCAATATAACAGTACTCGAATGTTAACCGCCCAATAGTAATACAAGAAATTAGGGAGTGCCATTCCTCCCATTGAGCGAGGTCTCTGAAGTACACTTCTTTTTATCCGGGGCGGTTTTTTATTCCAAATGAAACTTGATATCTGATTATTTAATTTTGTAAAAAAAGATTTAGTTAAGAAGATGGGAAGACACTGAAATATATATAAAAACTTGGGCAGTATATTCATTTTTACTGTATTAATTCTTCCACCCAGAGATAGAGGCAGGGGATCCCATCGTTCGATATCCTGATTTAAGTTTGATAACAGGGGCTGATAGTTAACAGCATAAAGATCTTTATGTTTATCTGTAATCCATATGCCGAGGTATTTGAATTTTTTGGGGCTAATTTTAAAGGGGAGTGAATTTAAGGATGTCTCATCATTACTAGTGCCAACAGGCATCAGCTCACTTTTTTGAACATTGACCCTGTAGCCGGATAGTTTGCCAAATTCTTTTAGTAAGACCATTAGCTTAGGAAGACTCAAAAGGGGTTGTGATATATATAGTAGCATGTCGTCCGCGTAAAGCGAGACCTTGTGCTCCTCCCCTGCTCGGTGAATTCCTCTGATATCAGTATTTTGCCTCAGAGCTAAAGCTAGTGGTTCCATTGCAACCGCAAAAAGAAGCGGTGACATGGGGCATCCCTGTCTTGTACCACGTTTAAGCTCGAAGAAAGGGAACAAATTATTATTAGTACGAACAGCAGCCACCGGGGAAGTATATAAAAGTCTACTTTGTGTTACTTTTTGACATATTTTATTTCTGCCACAATTAGTGTGTATGTGTATTGTTCACATGGAACACTTTTTAATTGAATGGGTGGTACAGAACTGATAGCATCTGTGTCACATGAAATGTCTGTTTGCTATCTAGCAGAGGCAAACCTATAATCCCTCTTCCACATTGGAGTCAGTTTCAATTGAGTGTCATATTGCACAGCTCTCATGCTGCTGATGTATTCTGTATGGTGTCTTCTCACATAATGGATGCATGCATGAACAGCTCTATAGAACATGAAACATATAAGGGCAATATGTCTTTAGATCAGAGAGGACACAGGGCATGCACACCGGTTAAATGGATTCTTCAATCAACTGCGGATTAAGTGGAAGCGACATTAATAGAAACAGGAAGTGGGTTAACACTGACACAGAGAGACATTATCATTAATAGCATGTTGTGTAAGCTTTTTTTCTGAAATTTCTATGTAGTAATAATAGTAAAAAAAAAACCTTCAGCTTGTATTGAACACATCTGATCAGCATTTAAATGACATCAGGATATAAGACCTGTCAACTCTGTTTCATACTCATTTCATGGATTACCTTTTGATTTTAGAACCGAGTTTAATGGTTACTTCACCTAGTTCCTAGGTACATTGCTGACCTCACATGGTCCTGCTCGCATTCATTTAATCAAAACTAAAAATAACCAAGTTTTTGATGATCTAGGACTTAAGGATTGCAGAGTCATATCCCATTCCCACTGGGAATGTGTTTAATCAGCATTTAGTCCCAGGTAAAATGACTGCAATGCAGGTGGGTCTTTATTGGCTTCAGCTCTGATTGGCAATATTGGGAACATATGCCATGTGAGAATATCCTAACTTCTTCTACATTGCTTTCAATTTTGTCAGCAATAAAAATTCCTGTGTCATTTCCAGTGAAAGGCAATGAGGCACGTTCATCTTTTGGCCGTTAAAAATAGCCATGCATGCTTGTAGAGAACCTTACTTTTTTAAGCTTTGGACAGTGCTCAATACTTTTATTCATTTATCCTTACTTTTATTTACTTACTTTCAACTGAAAGAGGCACACGGCCACATGTACCGTTTGTCTCCTATAGAAAATGTATAGCTTATCACAAAGAAGAGACTCAACATATGTGTGGCCTACTCAGGTCCTCGCAACAAGGGACTGTCCCATCATAACTGAACTGCATTGTGGGTCTGTTGCTTCATGATGCTCTTGCTGTGTGCAGCACAAGTTAAGCAATACTTTACTCTTTAGCTGGAAGTGTTGTTCATGTTATGCAAATATTCCACCACATGCACTGATAAATTAAACCACATCCATGAGTTAAAAATGCATTGGAGGGTGTTTTTCGAAAAAAAACTTTTTTAACCTGAGAGTCAAAGGGAGAATTTTCAGGCGAATCTCCACGTCAATCAAATCGCCACAAAAGAGGCAGGACCATAAAACATGACTTGTATCTGACGATTCTGATTGGACAATGACAGATAATATGTCTAAAACACTGATAATAACTACCTTTGCAGTACTAAGGATCTTTGAAATTGCTTAGGAAAAAAAAAGAATCTTTCTCCTCCTAGTTGGTAGGGCGTCGCCCAAATCGTATACACCGTCCGCCCCTGCTTGAAGCTCAAACACTACCTTTCAAATGGAGCTCTTGGACAGAGCCATTCTTGCCATCGCTGGTGTTTTGTCAGATTGGACACAGTGTCACCACTGC
Organism: Microchirus variegatus; assembly: GCF_963457635.1. Taxonomy (NCBI): domain Eukaryota; kingdom Metazoa; phylum Chordata; class Actinopteri; order Pleuronectiformes; family Soleidae; genus Microchirus; species Microchirus variegatus. The sequence goes on from NC_139808.1 coordinate 15,162,029, forward strand.
CTCAGCAACAACAGTAAAGGCGGATTTCCACTGGACGCGTTACAGCCGGGGCACGTCAGCGGTGCGGTCGCCGTTGCAAATAGCTTCCATTCTAATCAATGTGAGCATTTCCAGCGGACGCGCTGCGGAACGTCTCAGCAGCGTCCCAGAAGCAGCTTGCCGCGCTGAAGCGCTTTCGATAGGTAGCAGTTCTATTTTTGCCGTTGCTGAACTGTGTAAATTTCAACAGAGCAGATCACACCAGACAGGAAGTTCGACACAGACTCAAAGTAAAACACTTCCGCCCCGCTTTCAAAATTAAACACAATATGCAGGTCATATAGCCTATCTTCAGATCAACATTACGTTGTGACCGGGGCTACCAGGTCAACAGTCAATTAAGCAGAGCGTCTCGGAGAGTCATAATGTACGACGAGAGACTGATTGTTGAAGTGGAGAAACATAAAATCATTTATGACACCAGATCAACAGTTCTTCCACGTCGGAGAATGAAAGAAGCTGTGTTGTTGTTGTTGTCTCTTTTATACACACAGTCTATCGCGGGATCTCGCGTCTGTTCGAGATTATCGCGTGATTTTCCGTGAATACCGCTGACTCCCCCCAAGGCATCGCGCTGCTGCTGTAACACGCCCGGTGGAGATTGCCGCTGGGCAGAGGTCGAAGCAGAACCGCGCCGCTGACGAGCCCCGGCTGTAACGCGTCCAGTGGAAATCTGCCTTAACTCTTGTTACGGACTTGGCCATGAAAAACACGGCTCTGCTATCTTCTGACAGCCGCCTCCAGCACCAAGCATCCGGAATACCCACTGACAAGTGATAAAGTAACATGTATGTTTGATTGCATCATAGAAGGTAATGATTTGTCTGGAAAAAAACAACTTAGACTGATGCTATTGCTAATCTGTCATAATATGATAATACTTTTTTGTACCAACTTTTGAAACTCTTTTCTAACAATTATGATTAAACAATAATGGGTTATGGTAAATAACTAATAATTTTTTCCTGGAAATCTCATCTTTCCATTGGCATATGTGATCCCCCGGTGGGTCCGAGGCACTAGTTTTGAAGGTTAGAGTACCATGACTTCTTAAGAGACAGTGCACCTGCTTTTGTGCTTGTGTATCAGGATATAATTCAAGGAGCTTCTTTGCCAGCTTAAAGCTCCAATGTGTAACTTCTGTCACCAAAACACTGCTTGTGAGATTGAGCCCTCAGACCCACCAGACCCATGCCTAAAGTGACCCTGCTGAGGTTTTTGAAGGATGATTCTAGGTCCAAATTCTGACCATTGTCATTTTGTTTCTCTCATATCTCAATGAGAAAACCTGATGATTGATTATCAAAATCGTTGACGTAATTTAGATTAATAATCGAGTAATTGTTTCAGCCCCAGTGCATTTCGAAGCTTAGAACGACATTGTGAGGCAAGACAGACATGCATAGCTGCTAACTGCATTTGACATAATATCAATTACTGCAGTAGGCAGGATCACTAGCCAAATAGATGATAGATGGGGTCATTAAATACTCATGTTTTGGAAAAGCAGTTCTCTATCCTGAGTCCCATACCATCACAGACAATCTCTTTATCTGAAACACTCGGACCATATTAGCATGTGTTTTTTGTGTTTATTATCTGATACCGGGGTTACTTTGCAGCGTAGGCAGTTGTTCAAAACTGGAATAGTGACCTTTCCACTGAAAGACCATGTTAATGCAGCTGCATAATAAACGAGATTGCTCTCCCTCTGTCTATGAACTGGGCCAAGCTGTAAACACCTCCTAGAGGAGGTGCAGACACTAGATCTTTCTCAGATCATTTATATTATGCTGTAAAGGATAGAATCAATAACACCAAAACTATGTTGCCTTCTGTGCCTTCAGTTTAGTGCATGAGATGTTGTCATTGTCTAAAGCTCTTTTCATGAAAGAGAATGGCCATGGGAGATAAAAAGAGAGACAAATCATTTTGGCCTTTCAGCATTAAATGTGTTTGAATGAGATGGTTTCACTTGTAGCTTGTGATTAAACTCTCATATTGTGGCAGGGGAGAAGTTAATGGAAAATGTGCAGCAAGGTCTGTATGAACAGAGCTCAGGAGAGCAGATGTTGATGGGTTTGCCAAGTCTCTATCCATCTCTCATGCATGAGTGGTCTTTATCTGTAAGTGATTGGGAGAGTGGGACAGGCAAAAGTCCTGCTTTTTCATTCCCTGTGTCACTCTTGGTCATTCTCACAACTAAAATCACTGCTCTATGACTGACCCTCTGCTGGGGATGTGGGCATGAGGCAGACTGCCTGGAACCACTTGGTAATCAGCAAACTTTTGCACTGAACTCTAAGCCACAGAGGCACTGGAGTGAAAAATGATCCAGGTTCAAAATTATATTCATCTCCTTTTCCTCAGCTGAATCAGCCATATAAGAGCTGGAATTACCTCTATTTGAACACACACATTCAGCAGGAGGCTCCCTGGCTGATTCACTAAAATGACATTTCTGTGTAAATACATTTGCTCTAACCGCAAACCCTGGGTAAACATGCTACGGAGACACTCTAGGTGTTCCTCTCTGTCATCCTCAGATCAGTGGATGATGCTGTTCACAGATGGGTGGTTGATCCTAAGCAGGAATGTTTGCACCTCTTTTTGATCTCTCTGTATAACTGCTTTAAATCTGTGTTTTCATTCTAGAATAGATAGTGTGTGGGTTTTTTTTTTATCTTCCAAAAATCAGACCAGTTTAACCACAGCTCTGCAGAGTGTAGGAATGCTTAAGCTAGTTCATCAGAGTTCAGAGAGAAATAGTGGTAAATAACATGAAATCTATTATATTTTACACCATAGTTTAGACAACAGTATCAACCTATTATTCTTAATAAAAGCTGCTGTAAAGGTTTAGATTTTACTGATCGGGAGAGAATTCAAAGAAGACTACAGACTTGGTGATGATGGGAAGGAGGGTGCTTATGACAGAAGAGACAACACGATGATTGGCTAATGAAGCAGCACAGGATCACCTGATGAACAACTGATGGCAAGAATTGACAGGGTGCATGATTGACAGGAGAACAACATAGGACAAATGAGAATGAAACTATGATCAAAGCATACAGCAGATTAGTTGTGCTGACTGAACGTATGCAAGAGCTTCATTAGCTTATGATTAAAGTTGCTGTCAGTGAAGCCTTGTGTTAAAATACACCTCTCTATGTTCTGACAGCTGTCATTGATCTACAGTGTTTGCTCAGTGACATGGGTCAGTATCCCATGACATTTTATCTCATCAGTAGTCAGCAGTGAAGTACACATGAGCCGCACATGAGGCCAGCTCCCTCGTCATATTGCTAGATTGAGCCCATGTGAGAACACACTAAGAAAAGCTCTGGCTAATTCACAACGGATGTGGACAATTATTGTCCTGCCTCATGCGTGGACTGACCATTCCCTCGCTATTGTGAACATGCCTGAACCCCAATGTCCTGCTGTGTTTGTCATAGATGAAGGGCAAACAATCACAACATCCAATTTTCCAGAGTTCATGGAAAAAAGGCTGTACTACATTCACACCAATGGGGAATTTAGAGTTTTCAACTAATAAAATCTAAATCAACATGTCGTTGGACTGTGCAATGACGGCTAATGTACCTAAATACCTTTTTTACCACACAAAATGTGTACAACGCTGCTAGTTTCAACAACATTCACTCGGCCACAATGAATGTGTGAATGTGTAGAATAATGTGATAGACTTTACCCATTTTTGGTTGTGTAGATGAACGGAGGAAAAGGGGTCAAGCCATTGTAGATAAGGAACTACACATGCTCTGTTCATCACTTTAGTTGCCTCAGCACTTTTCAGAAGGCGGAGGATTTAATGTGTCAGTTTGGGATTAAAGTTCACCAGGCTTTTTTTAAAATAAGTGCTGCAAGTTCACATTCCTTCAATTATAGACAAGAAAAACCCTGCATGTTCAAAGTCGCGACTTAATTCTTTAAACCATGAAAGAAAAACGTTAATGAAAAACCATTCCCGACCTCACCTCTTGTGCACCAATGAAGGTCAGTGATCGGATTCAAATCTATGTGCATACTACTGAGAATAGCTTAATTATACTGTATGAATCTGTTTAATTTAAGCTCAGATCAGAGATAATTGAGGAATAACATATTCACAAAAGGGCCACACTGAGCTACTGCAACAGCTTTTTTGAAGATCCTAATTTAAAATACAAAGCCATTTTCTATCATTTAATGTTTAGAGTTGTGTGCAAGATGAAAACTTTAGCATTAGCCGCTCTATTTGTGTTACACTGAGGTCATTAGATGCAGAACAAACCAGTTCCTTAGTCTGTTTAATTTTCTTTTCTCATGGTTTCAAATTAAGATACACGCATGCACGCGCGCGCAGACACACACACACACAGAATAAAAGCATGGAAACCACAGAGCAAAAATCAGAGATTACTCAGCACAGTTTAAATATAATAACTAATAGCTTACCATATCTGAGTGTGAAACCCATACTGCATGAAGAAAATGAAATTAATTGATTTTCAAAATATCAAGTTATTGAAAATTATCATTATTGTAATTTTAGTAATGTACAGAATAAACATTTTCACATCACTGCTAAAGATATACATATAAAAACAAATAATCACACATTTCTATAGAGGGGTTATTTGCAGCATCATGTATTGCCATTATGTCGAATTTAAGGGTGGTTTCTAAATCTGATGCCCTCTTTGATTAAAGTGTCCATCACACTACTTATCAGTGTTGCAGTCAGAACCTCTTTCATTTACATTTCCACTATTGTTTTTCTACATTTTAGTGCTGGTGCAATACATGAAATGCATTTATTGATTCATTCTATAATTCCTTAACAGAATAATGAAGTATGATTATGTAATGTAATCATCCATTGTTGTTGGGCCCCCTGTAAGCTCATGTGGTCCCTAACAATTGCCTACCCTGTTGCTATGCCCCAGGTGGTCAGCACATTTGGGATCGAAATTAAATATAATTGAACGCTGGCCACAAAACCTTGCTGAAAATTGGTTTGAAATCTTGGAAAGCGTCCCCTGACAAAGTGCTGCTGAAGCCTCCTTTTGGCAACAGTGACCTTTCTGCTCAATGCCAAACTTGTTCAAACATGGAACAGAGACAACACAAACAGTGTCAGATTGATATGATGTATAGCTTTATAGTTTAGGAACAGTTTATCAGTATCAGCCTAGTCATTTCCCCACACATTATGTCTAACTTTGGAATATTGTTTCTTAAAAAACATAAACTATTATTCTCACATGTTGCAGATCTCAACAGTATCAAAAGGAAATGAAAAAAATTGGTTCAAATTCAGAGGGCAATCATTTGACAGTGTTGAGGGATTTTCTAAAGACTTTTCTTTACTTCTATTCTAGCTACCCTCTACTGTTGGCCCTCTGAGGGCAACCACTTTAAGAACCGTCATAACAACACAGAGTCTCATGGGTGCAACAGCCATGAGCAACAGTTGTATCTGGAGCACTCATGGTTCAGGCCAGCTCTGTTAAGAGTTTCATAATCACTTTATTTCCTCCGAAGTAACACAAGCACATGGCCCCCTTTGGAACATCCCTAATCTTGATTAACATTATGTCTTTTTAATTAATTTAAGCAGCTTTGAAGATAGTTGTGGGATTTAACCGATTCCCCCGTTTCTGTATGGCTGCCACAAACAGCCAGACTTCATGAGCTGCAGAGAGCATCTGCAGTTGGAATTGTATCAATGAATTTGCAATGAATGTTTACATTGTCCTGTTGTATTTGTCGTTGTGTGTCTTGTGTTTTGTCATATTAACCAAACCAAAGTATGATAACAAAATAAATATATATAAAGAATGTATGCTGCGTATACCACACCTTACTTAAATTTACTTCTTTCCTCTAACGTTAAGAGATATTTATTCAATGCACTTACACGTTATCTGGTAACTGCGAGGGTCACATCATGTGACCGTTAACCTTTTCTTACTAACTACAGAGTTATCTTTTGCACATATGAATTAAAAACAGCCATAGTGGATTAAGCCTCTCCAATTCAGAAATGTCATGATTTTCCTTAGTTTTCCCTGAAATATTTTCTATGTATACTATATGTATACTGGACATATTTTCTGCTACCATTTACACTTTTTTTTTATCATCTCATGACCTTTTCTCAAATATAACCTCCACATTTTAACCTTTTACTATTATGGCGTATGTTATTTATTGTTTATTTATTTAGTATTAGTAGTATCGCACATGCTGTGTATGTATTCTTTAACACAAGAGAGGACAAAGATTGTAATAAGAAGGCATGGACATTTAAAAATGCTTCAGTAATTGGCTTTAGCAACTTCAGAATAAAGAAAATGTGAGTGTTAATGGGGGCCATCTTGTGGTTTCGTTTTGAGTAAGACCTCAACATCCACATTTATTTTTAGCAGCAGAATCCATATCTTTTTGCCCCTGCAGCCATTTTTCTAAGCTTATTTTACTAAGCTAGCTTTACTAGTGCTATGTACCTATTGTTACTCCACCTTGTCTCCATCAGTCAGTACAAAGCATTGTTCTGTTTACAGAATGGGAATCACAAGCGAGACAGAAACAGAAAAAAAAAACATTGCTATACTGAGAAGCACAAAAAAGTGAAATGTGTGGACCTGATAGATTTGATGAGCATTTTGTGGCCTCAGTTGATGAGGGTTAGATTGTAGCAGACATGTGTTTATTTTTGAAAGTTATCACTACTACAACTTTGAAGGATAACGGTATTTTGCCTTACAGGCTCATACTAAGCAAAGCATGTAAATATTGCTAAAGATTACATAGGTGCAGAAAGTACAGTCAATGCAGAAATGCATGAAACCTGTGTTCCTTTAAATGGTCATTATGGTGCAACTCCACTGATTTGTATTTAGATGTATGAGAGAATAGACCTACTGTACATCAAATTCATATAATGCAATTTTCCATTATGATACAATGATATACAATTTTGGTAAAGTATGGTTCCAATTATAGTCAAACAGACCATAAAGCACAACATAAATGTGTGTGACGAGCAGCAATAATTATTTATTGATATATGCATTAACCCTTATAACGTTTGAAAAACAGCATGTTTGCCCCTTAAGCTGATATGTGCATGTGACTCTATAAAGCGGTTGTATGTGGTTTCAAAAATACAACATGGTACCAGTCAGAATCATTTAAATTGAGGCTTCTTCAAAATGGCACTTCTCAAACCAGTGCTGTATGTGTTGGAGTGACATTTGTTTCCAACTTCTATTTTACCATCAACAAGTATAGTAAAAGAGCACTATTCAGGAAAAACTCTGAGTAAATGGTCTATTAGTTGGTCTTGCAGAATACAACATTCATATGTGCTCTGGATAATAACGAGACAATTTGCTGCTCCTGATATGTATGCTAATGAGCAGCTTATGAGTGGTGAATTAATAACTTCAATTTACAGTGGTTCTTTTAGCATCAACACTGATATAAAATACTATATAAAACATAGGCATTTTCATCCATGGTGTGTTTTAATTACATTTTAATTCCTTCTCATGCTTATAAATTTCTACTCATAATACACATCATTAAAATCTCCTGGTCTGGTATTGAAATTATTTGACGAGAACTTATTTGATTGGACTGACATGCAGCATGATGGATTGCCTCAAGACTCAAACAATCAAAAATATCTCATCCTTAGTGGTGCTTTTCACGTCTTTATTACCATGTAGTCCAGTCAAATTGCTTCAGCAGCACACTGGATACCTGGGTATAATAATTGCCTTGCCTTGAGTATCAAAATGACATTTGCTGGAACCAATAAAGCAAGAATGAAATACATTCTTTGATCAAAAAATATTTTATAAGGGAGACCTTATAGTGGCAACTGATATAGGATATAGTGGCAGCAAAGTTGCAGTAAACATCATGCCAAATTGCACACAGATAAAAATCTTCACAAAAGATGTTTCCAAGAAAATTATGTTCAGAAGGACTTTGGCCCAGTATTGTTTTGTAGATAAACACATACCAGTAACCAAGGCAACAAACTTAGCCACAGTATGTGTTTATCCACAAATACTACGATACTCTACTGTTTAAAGAGGAGTTAAAGGAACACTTTAGGATGAATAAAGGACATTGATGTGTTCAGTTATACTTTAACATAATAACAAAATGGAAATGGACTGTAGCTCATCTGCTGTAGCTCATCTTTGGTTTGTTGTGGATTCAGAGATGCTTCTTTGAGCACCTCTGTTGTAATCAAGTGGCAACCAGCTATGACGTTACCAACAGCTTTGAAGCCTCCAGAATTGCAATTTGGCTCGGGCCATGATGATGTTTTGCGACCAAATAAATTTAGAGGTGTCACCTGCAACCAGGCTCCTCATGGACGAGCTGCCTAATGCACTGGTCTCGACTCACATGTGCCCCAGTTTAACTTCTATTTCGCTCTAAACGAAAAACTAGAGATTGAGAACAGTATCTGCACAGGAAAATGTTGACTTGCATTTCAAAATCAAGAGAAAAGTATGACAATTGTCCAATAGATGTCCATCAGATTGGAGCTCATTTTGTAACCACCCAGAGGCAAATCCATAAGGACTATGGAGTAAAGCATAAAAACTGTTTCTCGCTAGTCTTTAGTCTTCTAGTTTTTTGGGCGTGCCTGAAAATATGGCTCTATGACACACAGGAGCCATAGTTCCACAACTCCTCCTATATGCTGTAATGATATAAAAACCCTCAGTTAGCTTTATCAGCCATTTAACATTCACTACTGCCTTTGGTTTGTTACCTCGCTGCTATAAATTCAGATGTCTTTGCCTTGAAAATGTCTCATCTCGTTGTAAAAACACACAAGCTGTCACTTTATTTCTAAAGAACAGACTCCTGCTGTGAGGCTGAAGAGAGAGGAGAGAGAGGGTGGAGGAGTGCAGCTAAACCAGGTCTGTGTTTGTGTATATGTTGTTAATCTGCCTCCAAAATGGTGAAAATGTTGCTTCACTTCATGTTTGTCGACCAGGAGGTTTCATATCAGAGCATTCACGGACATCTACTGGCTTCAATGAGGACATCGGTCCTCATTGAAGCCAGTAGATGAGAATATGTGCAGTATGCAGAGTTTGTATAGCATTTATTTGCTGTACACACACTTCATGAACACTTGACAATGATGTCCGCAGACTTAGGTCCCTTAGCGAGTAGACCAGAATTTGTCTGGAACTGTATTCACACCCCCACCGTCTCAGAGCAGAGAAAGTTGCAGTTTTACATGATTTGAAACCTAATTTTTAATCACTTGGTGAATTATTTAATCATTCAAACGTTGCAAGGTGGTTCGTATCACCTTTTCTCTGGGGGTGACAAAGTCAAAGGTGATTTTTTTCCCCACTTTACAGGGACTTTAAAAGTCACTGTTGCCTATAATATTAAAGCAGTTTAGTTATTCTCGTCTGGCTTTTCATCTCAAGAAGGCATTTTCGGCACGTAACCAAAAGTCTTTGTTATACTACTAACTAAAAATTTGCTTAGATATAGATTTCTGTTAAATTGATCAATCATATCAGACTATGTTATGTTATTTCATGTTATAATTGGAACATATCAGCCTCTGGTCACCTATAGCTTTTTTAAAAGTGGTTCTAAAAAGCTCTAATACATTAGGTTTTATTAAAGCAATAGTTTGATGCTCGTATGCTGCTCAGTCTCCAGCTTGGAGACACATGGATCTTTTTGTAACCTTGACTCCCAGCTTTGTGATGGTTCACATTCTGCCAGACCTTCACATCAATCTCGTATTCCTGTCAGTTTTAAGCGCAAACTGGCCAAGCTGGTCTGACATTCTGGATCCACCTGTGCACGTTGCCTGCCTCAAACAGAAAGCACCTGACCTTAGTGTGTCCTGACAAATGTAGTGACAACTGACACAAATACACAAACAGATGGGATGTTTTTCTTTTTTCTTTTTTTAAAGAAAAGAAAAAGAGAAACAAGAAAGTTATGTATCACATTCATAACACTCAAACTTTGTGAAAAAACCTGGGTGTGGAACGAAGGGTGTCTTAGAACAGTGTGGTTGAGCTAGAGACCCTTAGTGGAGACTGGAAAGATATCTGGGACTATCAGTGAAATTCCTAAATGAAAATAGATATTTAAAGAAGACCGACAGCATTTAAATTTTATTGTGGATATTTTTTCCCAGTAGCCTGCAATAAAGTTCCACAATTGAAAATAATTCAGTTATTTTAATCAAATTTAAAGCAGCAGCCAGTAATTATATATATGCTCTGTCCTTCATCTGAAAATCTGAAGATGAGACTGAGGGAGCATTCATATACAGTGGCAGAGCAGTGGTGGGCAGGAACAAGAAGTATTTATGAAAATAAATTCTACTGCTGAAAATACCCAGTCATTCAGCAGAGACTGTTTGTGGGCATGTGTTTTGAGTCATACGGCAACCTGTTTGCAGCCATCTCACCACAATGTTGCTCTCCTTCCTCTTTCTTGACATTAAACTAATCACCTCCTGTGTACAGTGCAGGAATGCCACCAGGATATTCACACCAATCACCACTGCTATAATGAGAAACAGAGAGCGAGAGGGAGAGAGAGCCACGTGGAGCTGTTCATCAGCACTGTTGTGAACTCACTTGACAATATTTTGAATGTAACGCACATTTGTTAGTATTTAAACTAGGTTATGCACTACATTTTTATGTTATGATTAAGTTGTCAAAAAGTGATCTGACACAAAGCATTGAGTTTACTATTAACATAAGAGTAAATGTATATAAAATAAAATGACTTTTAACTTTTGTCATGGCAGAAGCTCCAAACTAGGCTCAATCTTAATTTTTTTTATGTTCAAACCATGTATGAATTGTGTATTAGTATGGATACATTCAGTAATGCATTTTGAGGGTATACAATTCAAAGTGAGGATGGAAGGTATGTTTCATAATTAATGTACTGCATGTGCGAGTATGAAAATACAAATAAGGGAATAAAAGCTGTCGAAGTTGTGCATGTGGTTTGTGTTAATAAGAAGGCAACATCGATCTCTGGCGTTGGCTCTAGCAGCACATTGGCTAGTGTGTGTGTGTGTGTGTGTGTGTACGCATGTGTGTATGCTTGAGTGTGTGTGTGTGCACATTGCGTGCCTCTGTGTTGAGCTGTTAAACCTCTTTAGTACAGCTCCTCTTCACAGTTGCAGAGCTGCCAGTGTGGACACAGAAACCTTGCGTGCTCTGACAGTGATGAACATGGCTATGAATACTAATGTTCAGTGTGTGCTCACACTGAGGGAAACTGCTCCATAATGAAACCACTGTGTGACTTATGAGGAGTCGTACAGAACATTATTCTTCCGGGGCTTTCCACATGCGCCTTCCTCTCTCTCTCTGTCTCTCGCTGTCTCAAACACACACAGTTATTATTTTCTTTTTTTCAGTATCAACCCATTGAAGTAATTTGAAATGAAATAACTTCATAAAAGTTTAGATCTATACCAAGCTGAACAAGCCAGTTTAAGATTTTGTGCATCAGTAACTACACATATTGTGAAACTAATAATTAATGGGAATGATAAATGAGGCTAAACATTTCATTCAGACCACATGGAATATTTGGCTGGCGTGCCTGTCTGTCACTAACCACCCAACCTGCCTGCCTATGCATGACCACAGTCTTTATTACAAGCCAGAGAAGCATACGCCGTAGCACAGATGATAGCCAGAAGTTATTGAGTCATGGAAAAATGGCAGAGGAAACTCAGCCAAAATTCAGTTTCACTGCAAACAATAACTTCCTGTTTTTCAGGAGTGGAATGTGGACAAGACTGAACAGGAAGCAGTGATAGATATTTTTTGCATATTAAATGAATTAATGGCTAAAATAAATAATTGTTGTGGGCACGAGACAAATGCTGGAGCACATTTGTGAGTGAATGTGACACTAACACTGGCTACTTGCAACCTATCCTTTTCGGGACATAGAGAAATATTTAGATTCAAGATTCAAAGTGTTTATTGCCATATGTACAATAAAGAAACATATTTCCCTGTACAATGAAAATCTTACTTTGCTGTCCACTCAAAAAATACCAAGGGTTCGGGTCAAGTTAGAGACTTGTATTTCTTTGTTAAGCCATCCACACAGCTACTACTAAAATAGCTAAATTGGTAGTGATCCCTCATTGATCAGAAAAGTCAGCATCTGAAAACAACATTTTGCCATCAATAGGTTACATCAAAGCATCTAAATGGCTGGGAGTCGGAATATACTAATGAATTTCAACAGCATCACTGGCTGTGACATCTTGACAGGCACCCAGTTACCTGCTGCTGAGTGTGGGTGCTACTTTTACTGCTATGGATGTTGGCACAGGCTAAAGCGCCATCTGTGCCATTGGGGGGGTTGGGGGGCGGGCCCACCAAGTAGTGGGCCTATCCCCCATCTTCCCCTCCAGGGGTCTCCCCCAATATTTTATGGCATATTAGACACTAGGGCCTGGGGGTGGGGTGGGGCATATCGACTACCCCGCTGTCAGCAAGCAGCGGGGTGTTGTCACCTCATCCTCCCCCCCACATTTTTAATGCATACTAGATACCAACATCCGCCATACACACATCCCACAGCACACATACATACACACCACACCACATCCTGGTGGGGGGGGGTGGGGGATGGGTGGGGGGGGCCTCCCGGGTACCTGTGTCCCGCCCGCCTCCCGGCTGGGCTGGGGTCGGTGGTTTGGGCTGGGGGGCGGTTGTGGGGCTCCGGGGCGCTGGCGGCTGCGGCGGGTAGTTGGGTCGGCTGTCGGTCTGTCGGGGGGAGCCCCGGGGGACCTGGCCGTGGCTCTCCATGACTCCTGGGAAGGGTGATGGTGGGCGGCGGGCTGGTCGCTCGGCGGGGGCTGACTTTGGGCGCCCTGCCCTGGGTGGACGGTGGGTCCCTGTGCCGGGTGGGCGTGGGGTCCGCTGTGACAGGTCTTACGGCCTCTGACCCATACCTGCGTGAGGGGGCTTGCCCGGGGCGGATCTGGGACCCTGCTGCCTCCTGTTCCTTGGGGGCCCCCGGCTGGGATCCCTACATGAGCCTCTGCCGGCTCCCCTCTGGGGGGGAAGTCATGTGGTTGGCTCCGGGGTAGGCGTCGGGGATAGCTGTGGCGGGCTCCGGCCTGCCTCCTGGGGGGGCGTTCTGGGGGAGGCTCTACTGTCCCTGGTGATGGGCTGGGCTGCCCTGGGGGCCTGGGTGGGTCCCGGGTGTGGGGACCTGGGGCCTCAGGACCTGCCTCGGCGTGTGGTGGGCTGGTCTGTGCTTGTGGTGCCGTCGTCTCCTGCCCCCTCGGGGCGTGCTCTGCGCGTGGGGGGCGCCGGATCTGCGGCGCCCTGCCCTGGTCCTGTGCGGGGTGGACTCGCGGCTGGCCCTGGGTCGGGCGGTGGCGGGTATCTCCGGGCCCGGGGGGCTGGTGGACGCCCCGTGTGCCTGGGTTACCGCCGGTCTCCTTCCGGGGGGCCGGGGGGCGGCGACACGGTTTCACCACCGATTCCCGACCACACCAAGTGACAACCTCCGCACATACATATATATGGATGCGCGAATACACAGACATACAGATACACACACAGACAAACTCTGGTTCATGATAAAACCAATATAAACTGATACAACCGTTATAGACAAGATCACCTTATCTATATGTGGTTGTTAACAAATTCTAATGGTACTGTAATACAAATGCATATCAGTGTTATTAATGTTGTAATGTTGTCATTACTGCCTTAGTGTGTTATGCTACTAATTTCTATCTAGTGTCTCTCTTTCCCTCCCTCTCTCCCTCCCTCCCTCCCTCCCCCTCTCTTATCTCTCCCTCTTTCTCCCCATCTCTCTCACACCTCCCTTGTCTGTCTACCCACCCTCACCCCCACCCCCCCTGTCTGGCCCGGTCCTCCCACACAACCTAATAAATAAAAACATAAATAGCAGGACGGGCATTACAGCGCTGTAATCACTCGCCCTGCAAACAGCAAAATCTGTTCAACACCAACAGACATGCAGTCAACCATAGTGCATGCCCAAGGTACTGGACAGGACAGGTTAAAAAAAAAAAAAAAAAAAAAAAAAAAAAAAAAAAAAATAAAGCGCCATCTGTGCACCTCTTTATTAAACTGGGTTGTTATTTCAGTGCTTCTGTCCAAGTTACTGCCCTCTTCACAGTTTTGTTCCAGCTACCATTTGTCTCCCGCCTGTCTACTGTTGCTGCCAGGAAATGATCTGATTAGCTTGGTTGTATTCTTCGACTCAGTAAAGGTAGTCGACAAGTGCAACACTACATCTAGTGCGTGATTTCAGCAAGCTAAATCACCTGTGGGCAGTATTCACTGTGCTCAAGTGCAGTCACTGCTTCACCCAGGAAGTGTTTCTCTGTGTATTTTAAGCCGAATATGTGAACCGATTTCCTCATGAATCACCCCTACCCACCCATCCACCTTATCCCCTCCTCTTCCACCAGGACTCCTAAGACTAAGATAAATACGGCAGCTGCAGTGATAAATCTCTTAATCTAGGATGGTTATTACTAATGGCAATCAGGCCTTTTGCCAGACATATTTCCATGAATCTAATTAGTGCAAAACCTGATAAAGTGTCTCTATGTTTATTTTATAAAAGGGGGGTTTGATAAAGTGGTGTTCTTGGCTCATCCTAGCACAATGCAGAAAGAGGTGTACAGGTTATTTTTTTTAAATAGATCTGCCTGGTCTCATTCGCTTTATTGTTGTTTTTAGGCACAACAGAACAAATGTTCTCTATATATGAGTCAACTCTTTCTACCCTCAACCAATAGGTTACACGTGTTCTTTTAGCAAATTATAACCATGGTTCTAAAGCACTCCACTGTGTTATGAAGGGAAAAAATGATCTAAACAAATGCAGCATTTGAAACAAACTTCTTGTTTTAAGATCGGAAATGAAGATTCCAAGACTTTATCAAACTATGAATTTGATAACCATGACAGAATACAATCCATATGCCAGCTTTCAAGGCTTTGGTCTGCATTATATTCCATTAATGATACATCAATATGCTGTATTACAGTCCATATATCCATCCATTAATAATCCCCCTGAAATGGTTTAATATATGAGATTAATTTATGGAAAAATTAAAACACAGAGAATGGGGTGGTTTTCTGTTTTCTTATCGTCATTTTCAAAGTACAGATACAGATATGAATACTTGCTGACATGCTGTCTAATTTTAACATCATATATTCTCAGATGAAAAATTTTTCAAAATTGAAAGCCACATTCATGCCCCACTAACAGGCCAGGGAGTAAAATGGCTAATCCTGACCTTGCTGAATGAAGGCTGGTGTTGAAAAGTGGTGCATAGAAACATAAAAGCCTGCAATGTTATAAACACCAAGGTTCTTTTTATCTACCTACAAAGAAAACAATAAATAAATGTCACACTTCATCATCTGCAGCACAGCAGGATATTGGTCTCACTGCTAAGTAATTATGTGCAAAAGGTTGAATCTTCCTTTGTGTTAACAGTGATGATTCAGTGTTGCCACTCCGGAGTATGAAAAAGGTTATCAAATATTCTCTTTATAGAAGATTCCTGAATGTGTGTCAAAGGCAATATATAAGATGGACAACAGAGCATCTGTCAAAATACAAGCTAAAACATCTGGATCACCAACTGATGGCTGGCCGCAGTGTTAATCATTAAAAAACCTCCTCTATGTTAGTGGATGGGACTATTTGGATTTTGTGGAGGATGACAAGTGACGATTGTGCCTGAAATCTGTAGTCAAATCAGTGGGTCACTACCAAAAGAAGTCCATTTGTATACGTCTTGATGTCTTTGAGAGAATTACAAACACAAACTTCTGTTACCCCATCAATTCAGACCTGTGATCTTTATATATGTGCATTTTAACAATGTGGAATCAGACACTCAGATCACTTTTGCTGGTTCACTAGGCACTATTGTTTACTGCTGGCTTGGAGAAGCAGTGTAATTACAGTGTTTATATTCAGTGAGATAATTAAGCAGGTGAAAAAGCACCACATCAGTAAAACCTGATGTGTACACGCTAATTGCCTTATTGTCATTGATTTAGCAATTGTGTGTACTTGTGCCTTTAGTATAATGTTTGTATATGCCATATGGTTACATCATTGTTTGAATTTTTGTGTATGTGGTTATGGCCTTCTGTTTTTATGTTTAAGTGTTTTCGTCAATTTTCTTTTAATGGTTAATATTATGCAGTCAACCTGCCAGGCACTACAGATGAACATTATCCTGAATGTGTATTGTCCCTTGTTAAATAAAATAAACAATAGAGCAGAAAGCTAGAAACGAGTTACTTTTCCTCACGTAAATTATGATGATCATGATTAGGGTATTATATATCATAGAAAGGTCAAACTTCAACTAGCTGGGGCAAAGAAAAAATCACCAATGGCTGATACAATGGCTGATACAGAACCACACAGACCCATCTCGTTGACAGCTGTGCAAACTCCACCCAATAGCTTCAGTATCTGTAATCAAGGATTTGCTGGCATTATACATATTAAAATGTTCAGATTAATGGGGTCTCCTGTTCTACTTTTACAAGACTCAAAACATAATTACTACCTCAAGGAAGCAGGCTGAAACTGCACATGCACAGAGACACGCACAAACACACAGTAGGAACCCCGTTTAAGCACTGGAATGTGGAGACGAGGAGCAATGGAGTGTACAACTATTTCAGACCACGTTCCTCAGAGTGGAGGAGGAAATATCAAGCACAAGAGAAAGAAATTGCACTTGGTTAACCTTTGGCAACCCCATTTTCTCATGTGGTGCCTGGGCCCTGGACGGCACATAGGCTGCAACCTTGTACGTCAGACAGGACACGCTTTCATTAAACAGTGACCCCACAAGGTGACCGTTAGGCCGTCCTGACCTACAGACTATCCACATCCACAGAAGAGATAACAAGCCTTCTGTAGGTACTGTAGCCAACAGGTATACACACAAATGGTGGCAGGCTATGGGAGAAAGGGTCTGCATACAGGAATCCTGAATGAGACTAGATTGGGTTGAGACCTCAGACTGTCCGTCAAACTAAACCTGAGCAATTTGGTGACCTGGTCTGCTCTATACTACTGTACCATCCAGCCATCCATTTTCTACAGCTTCATCCTCCACAGGAGGGTCACGGGGGTGCTGTGCCAATCTTAGCTGACATAGGGTGATAGGCGGGGTACAGTACCCTGGACAGTTCGCCAGTACTACTGTACCTATCACAGCAATATCACTGTGGTGCTGTGACATGATGAATTAACACATAGCTGTTGCTGAAATAGCTAACATAACAGCTTCATTTTATCCTGGATAAGATAAAAATAAATCTCCAACTATGTTGGATATAAAGGTCACAGCAGGCACATTCAGTACTGATTGAAATAAATACAAAACTGATGCAGAGCTTAAACTGTGAATCGTTTTTTTGTAAAAATGGAGAGCACAACCTGATCACCAGGGGAAATGTAGCCATTTTACTGTTCTGCAAAACATTGGAAATATGGAATGTGTACATTTTGTAAAAAAAAAATTTGGAAACTCGAGATCTCAATTTTTTTTGTTTTCCTCATGTCACTTCGGGGGCTCTGTAAAAACAAACCACAAGCGGGACAAAAAATGTAAATCCTTCGGTACAAGAAAACAATGTTTAAACTTCACTCAACTGTGAATCTTCACACAACATACCAGCATTATGTAAGACATCAGCAGCTCTGCTGATAAAGCAAACAAATGCAGACTGATACAACAATATACATTTGCAACAATATGAATTTACTCTAAGCCAGAAAAGTTCAAACAAGACCATGTGTTCAGACCAAAGCTCCCCCAGAGGCTCCAACTACACTCAATAAATGGTATTGCACAAAGGATAAAATGTAGAATGTATGTGGTTGAAATTGAAATGAAAAGTATACTTTTATGCATTTTCTATGTGCTTTATACTTTGACATCCTTTAACTTTTCATTCTTCACAGAGCACAGAGTATGTAGCCTAATATTAGCAATGACAGAATACACAGGGCATACTAACCTGGTATTCGACATATAAATCTGTGTGATGACACTGCAGATGTTTTATGAGGTTGGATGTGTTCCTACAGCTTTGTGGCAGCGCCTGCACAGTGGACGGCCATCGTCTATTGCTTTACCGTCCGTGCCTCGTTTAAAGCCAAAATAGTTCCTGTGACTTTTGGATTTTGCTTTTTTTTTTAGCAAAGTTAGCGGAGCGACTGATTACGCCGCCCGGTGCTTCTGCCATGGTGAGTGTGTTGTATCTCGTGTTTGTGACTGTAAACCGTGCACGCGTCTGTGCGAGACAGAACTTTAGTTTGTTGTTTGTTTTGAAGCGAACATTCCTCTCACACTGTCTCATCATCTGATCACTCTCTAAATTATGCATCTATATTAAGAAGCACCAGCAATGATGAAATGAAATCACTGCTCAGAATAACTGGAGGCCTCTCGCAGGTAGCTTTGTAGCTTTGCATGTGTTTTTTTCTGAAGGTGAAAATGCTTCAATTTGCTCAAAAAACTGTCATATCCTGTTAACATAAAGTTAAGATGTGAACTTCTAAATGAGGAACAGAACAATGCAGTGAACAAACATAGTGAGAGCATTTATCTTTTTAAAGTTGACAGGCGTTTTAAAGATTGTCAAAGTCAATCTACAAATAACAATAACATCTTATATCCATGCCCATAGGTAGCAGTAAAGTGACCGGAGCGAGTGAAGGCTTTGATTTGAAATCATTATTGTATAGAGATCTGTTTGCTGAAAGACTATTTATAATGTGTTCAAACTGAACTTGCAAGAAAATACTTGTTTTTGTGGGCACCACAAACTTTTTATTATCTGATGAATTGGGTTCGTACACTTTTTTAGCAAAAGTTTTGACTTTTCAATGACATCTCCATAACCTTTCATTGACTTTCCCAGACCGAAAATCGGTGCCATCCGACAGTCTTACATTAATGTCCATTTGTTTTGACTGCAAATCTTTGTTAAGACTTTTGTCAAATAAAAAAACATATGCAGTTTGTTGCGACACGTGTTTCATAATCAGCATTTTGCACGTCCGTGGTCTGCGTCTTTCAGTAGCCAAAGTTGAAAGAGCTCCTTAAAAAGCCACTTTGTTGTAACTTTCTTTCATACTTATTGATTTGAAGTACTATTTGAGTAATGGTTAAAAGAGAGGAAGTGGTTGTATTCTGTAAGGGCTTTTTGTTGTTCACGTTTTGGTTCACGCCTGCAGTATACACTTGCAGCCACTGTGTGGCAACTTTTGCATGTGAAATGTTGTCCCCTATGGACGCCCCCTTTTTTTAACCTCCGAGTAAGAAAGCCCCCGGAAGTGTGTTGCCTTGTTTAGAGTTTTTAGCTTCTCTGTTAGCTTTTGTGTGTTAGCCGGCGAAACCCACACGCCAAGACTGAATGATTGTCTCCGTACACCTTATTTGCATTGACGCAGTTAAATCATATCACAATCGTTGAAACTACACTTTCCTGGCATTTTGTCGTTGAATAGAGCATCTTATAATCCATGTGAGGACTGGAGAGTGGCTAAGCACGGCGCCAGTGATCTGCTTGTTTCCACTTCCGTGTCAATTTAAATATTAATCGCACATTTCATAATTTTATTTATGATTTACGCATTCCAAAATATTATCCATGCAATATTTCCATGACTTTTCCGAAACTTTACAAGAAATGTTGTTTTTCATTTACTTTTCAAGGACCTAGAAAATGCATTTTCAATTTCAAAAACTTTTACAGGTGTTTTATGACTGTACGAACACTGTGAATGTTGCAGGAATTATTATTTTTTAACATTAAACATTAGGTTGCGATTCTTCAAAACCCCGCAAAAAATAATTCCATAAAAGTCCCGGTTGAACTGTGCATTGTGGCCTGACTGAGTTTTAGGAGATCTGATGACTACTAAAACTACTACACCAACAAGTCACAGGCAAACAAGGAGAGCAGCCTCTTGCCATATATAACACTGCAATACTAATATTTCCACCTGCTCCTGTAATTTGGAGGATCAGAACCCACCTGGTTGGAAAGAAGATGAACTGCAGGAGACTGGTAAAGGTCCTTGTGACTCTACTCATGCAAAGGCAAGGTTCACGTTCCTGGCCACAGCCACAGCAGCATACAGACTCTCATGAGTATGTAGTCCCACAATTAGTTGACTCTTTTGGACCATGAAGAGTAGCTGCAAGAGAGAAATACATATTAAAGAGTCAGCCATTTGGTTTTCTGCTGCTCTGATCTACACTGTACTAAATAATAGGCCATTTAACAGTTATTTTGTTGTCAGTGTTTGTTTTTATTCCCTGAAACAGCTAATGCTGCACTGATTATAGAATCAACTACATTTTGTTTCTCCCTCTGTGGCAATGTGGGGAGTTTAATGTGGGTTGTTTTTTTTACTGTGATAAGGAAACCTTGTTTTTTTTTTGTTTTTTTTAAATGCTGTATTTTTAATCCATTAAATATTATCACAAGGCTTGTTTGAATATATTATCTTTACGTCAGTTAAAACATTCAACAAACTGTCTGCATCAGGACCTAGAACACAATGGGATATATATTGTTGTTTAACCACCGACAACAACAATCTGGCTCACGTCATTTGCTTTTTGATTTACATTTACAAAACGTATTTAAGAGATGAGGAAATGAGGGTGACGATAATCATTTCCTGGTTATGAATGTGGTTAGATTTAGACACTCAAAACGCCTGGTTAGGGCTGTGAAAATATAGTTGAGTCCCAACTTCCTCTCCATGAAAACACACTGCATCACAAGATAAAAACACCAGGGGTCCGTTTCACAAAGCAGGTTTAGTGAAAACTCTGAGTCTGTTAACCCTGAAATGAGGGAAACTGAGTTTTCCGTTTCACAAAGGAAGGGAAGTCAAACCAGAGAAAGAGGAGTAACTCTAGCCTGTTTCACAGAGAGAGGTAACTTAAGCTCTCGGTCGGTTACCATGGTAACATGCTCTTTGAAACTAACCTGGTCGGGACCAGGTTTTTCTCCGCAAACCTTGAGTTTCTCTCTGTCTCCGCCCTCTTTCAGACACACACGGTATTTGATTCCCTCATTCATTCAGTCAGCAGAGTTTTAGCGTAGTATAGTTCTGTGTCTGTTCTGCGTCTACATTAGAAGTTATATTAGGTGGCGACTATTTTCACTACCATGTCACTTTTGACAGTGATCCCGTGGATGAAGGAGCAGCTTTACTGCGCAGAGAATTAAATATTCGTCAGGAGATGATTATCAGACCACATATAGCTGTTCTTACATTTCCAGACACTTTTATTTTTGAGCGGTACCGTTTCACGTCACAGTTCAATCATTTACATACACAACCTAATCCTTACATTTCAACATAACAACCGGAGTCATGCTCTCACATCCCAGCAGATATTGTGGGATGTGAGAGCATCCCACAATATCTGATATTGAGGTTGATATTGAGAATGAAGCACAACATTCAAAAACACTAATAACAGTACGAGCTATCAAGCACAGTACAAGCTAACAATTTCCCTCTAATGACACGCTGCGGTTTTTTTTAATTATTTTTTTTACTTACAAATTTACACATTTTTCTTTTATACAACGTCATAGATGCAGACCACTTGAACGTGATAAAAAGAATGAGAAGTAATTTGTGTGTGAAAACTGCATTATGTTGGGGATAAAACAACTGTACAATCAAACAGCCACTTCATATTTACTTTATGTAAAACATCAAAATGAGGTAATCCCATGAGAGGTCTTACCTGT
The DNA here is from genome assembly GCF_963457635.1 of Microchirus variegatus. Taxonomy (NCBI): domain Eukaryota; kingdom Metazoa; phylum Chordata; class Actinopteri; order Pleuronectiformes; family Soleidae; genus Microchirus; species Microchirus variegatus. Next base: position 15,183,970 of record NC_139808.1, read on the forward strand.
TTGAACAATGTTTTTAGGTTTCATCTTAAACTGCTGCCAAGTGCGCTTCTCTATTGTGATTGTGCAAAGGACGATATTTAAACTTCCGCATCAGCAGCAGTGTTCTCTCCGACGCCGTCTCCCTCTCTTTCGCTGCTGTTACACTTCCTTCTGAAAACTTGCTCAAACTCACGCATTAATATTTTCCAACTCCAGTGGGTGAAGAACGTCACCCTCCACTTCCCCGTTGCCATGGTGACTCGTCGAAACGGGGCTCCATTCATGCTGTCTTTTTATACTTTGGTGGTGGTGCACACGCTTAACTCGAGGTGAAACTACTCCAAGTTGAACAAACTAACTCAAATCAGCTGTTCTGAAACCGAAAACTCAGAGTAGATCAACTCAGAGTTCAGGGTTAGACTGAGAGTTTGTTGAACCTGCTTTGTGAAACGGACCCAAGGATGTCCTCTTAGCATCACAAAACCTTAAAAGTGTTGTAACATAAAAACACAGGTTAAAGCTCCAGTGCAGAACTCCTCCTATTGCCCCACACTGATTTCTGAGTAATTACAGAAATCAGTTACAGAACAGATTTTCTCATTTCTAAACCCTACAGTGTATGACCCCAATTTCCTTCTATCGTCCCTATTCACTCCAAGACACCTGAAGCAATGCGAAGTGATGCTGTACTCTGAGGTTTCTGCAGTACCTCAGTAAAGTAAGTGTTCCAGGAAACTTAATTGGAGCTGCATGATTAAGGAAACAGCAGCATCTGTGATTGGACAAGCAGGCTTGTTGTCAGTCAGCTGTTCAGACAGTGCTTGATTGTTGTTGGTGAAGAACAAATTTTCAATATCTTATGATCATGTTGGTGGGGGAAAAAAATCCTTATCATGATAAAAATATTTTAGAAGTAGTTTCCACTTCTGAAACTATTTGTGGGTGTCTATTAGCTTTACTTTTATTAAAAAAATATTTGCTTTGTGCTTCTTCTGACTTGCATGCTTGTCGAAGTTTGTGCGCGAATTGTGCGAAGTCATTTGGCAATGAATGTAACGGACATTAAATTCATTCTTTTTTTTTTATCAATACACCATAAGCAACCCCTTCTCACACTGGTGAAAATGTTGCATCGAATTCATAAGAAATATTTATTGACATGTACAAAACAATTTGCTAACACTCAATTGTACAAAATGTTTGCCATGATTTGCAGAACAAGGCCTTCAGGCAGTAGACATAGATACACTTGATGCGTAACCATGATGGGTTCTGTATGAGAGCATAAGCATCGTAAAATGGATTTAAAACCTGATGAGAAGCCAATGCTGTGGATGTGAAATGGGTGTGAAGAGTGTGGTCCTGCTGGTTGTGGTTAACAGCCTCGCAGCAGCACGCTGGACAATTTGTGTACGGTACAGAGATGATTTGCCGCTATAAATGAAAAGGGAGTTCAAATCGTCCAGCTGGGAAGACACTAAACGCTGTATTCCTCGCAGTCAATAAAAGGCATTCAAATCATCATGGCACCTATAGTCTCTTGATTTAAGAAACATATTACCAGATTACCTTCCTCTACAGACAAACACAGTAGAAGTGTGACTGTTTGTTTTCTCCATAAACAAATGGTATAAAACAAGGCCTCCCTGCGGTCTTAAACATGGACTAAAGATAAATCGCTCATGAATTATATCTGATGCATTTATTTATGAATTGCTGTTTGCACTCATTTACCATTAATTATGATAAACTATTCATTGAGCCGTATATATTCATGATCACCAGAGAATGAATCATAAAGTGGATTTTGGCCCCATTGACCTTAAAAACAACCATCATGTTTTCCACGGTGCAGCTGTTTATATTTAGAGCTCCACTAGTCAGGAAGGTGCTGACAAATGATGTTTAGTGGGTACTGCTTGTCCTGCTGCATTGTGAAGCACGTAGGTGTGGGCTTCACTGAACCAGTTCTGATTTTTGGTCAGTCAAACAAAGAGATATTTGTTTTGAAGGGAGCAATTATTGTTAAAATTGTTAGATGCCCTTTTTTTTACAGGACCTCTGTGGGCTAGCCTATAAATTTTTCGACAATAACATTTGTTAGATCTGAAAACTGGTAAAAAAAAAAATAATACAATTTTTTTTTTAAAAAACACGACAATGACAATAGTTATCATATTAATTAAAAATTAATTTCATAAGTAATTTCAATTCATCATTTCACCTTGTAATTGGATTTTAGGAACTTCTGGCAAAATGTATTGCAACTTTTCCTGAGTATTTCAGGCACTAATGAACAGTATGCAGCAAGGTGAATCTGTGTTTCTCTCCCAACTGTAATTAAAAAATCTAAGATATATCGTTTTTAATTATTTAAACCAGAGTCTGATAGTCCTGTGAGATTTTCCAGTGTATGACATCATTTTGGTTTCCAATTAGCACTCCACTTTCATGTTGGGTAAAAGGACTTATGTAATCATATTACGTGCTCAGGTACAGGCAGCTGCAGACAGCTAAACCTAGCCCACTGAGTCTAATACAGAGGCTTCAAGATAATGTTGCCTTCTGGCTGCTGCTTAAACACATTTACAGCAATGTGCAGCAATTCAATGTTGTTGTTTTTACCTTGATAACCTCTGTATAAAAGCACATGGATTCACACTGATAGAAGAATAACTTTTATCTTGCACATACAAACCAAAGTTTGAATTATAAAAACAATAACTCCTTCAGTTTCAATAAAACAGTCGTGCTCCAACCCTAAAAATAGTTGTATGGGTTCAAAGCTAGATACTGCTTTGAGAAACATCTATTGCCAGCCGGAAGTTTATGACGAGCCAAAAGTTTACTTCCAACCTGTGAAAAATGATCTGTGATCTAAGACTTTTCTAAAAGCACATAATTATAACAAAATAAACAAAAATAAAACGTATACTTTCCCCCCTGCTGTTTTTTTGAGGAAGTTAAAGTCAAGGGCATTATACACGGGTATTTCTGAAATATATGCAATCCTATCACACCTTATATTTGCATAGTAATGTAAACTGAACAAGAGAGTGCTTATACATACTGAAGCAGGACTTAAGGCTCTGTGGGCGTGCAGGTTATCCACTTACCTGTTACAGCCCATAACACCTACAGTGTATTATATAAACACTCCAAACACTTCTTGTCTCCCTTAGCCATCTGTTTTGTATTTTGGTTCCCAAACAACAGGTAGGATGAAAGGTACAAAGGAGTCATATTTAAAATGATAAGTGCATTGTATTTATACAATATGCATGGGAGCTTCTCTGGTAACATCTACTCACTCACTATTGATATAGAACACACTGTTCATTTTGTAAATTATATTCCAAGATGAAGTTCATTGACATCACCCACAACCATGCCCCTGTTGGACAATACCAGGTGTCAATCACACACTCAATCATGCCATACTACTTCAACACCATGTGCTATTGAGTAAGACCTGAAACTAACGATTAAAACCATTTCCTGAGAAAAAAGTGTACCAATTATATAAATCATTTGGGGGAAAGTATGCTGTATTGTCCAAATGGAGGTCTTTGTGAAACCAGTGGTATCAACCCCTAGTTCAATAAATACTTGTTTACTATGGCTTCAGGAGGAAACTGAACAACTACATCAATATGTTATAGTTTGTCTATGGTGACATCACTACCGATTGCCACTTGAACATTCAAGAACTATAACCTCCACTCCCAACACATGATGGGAAAGGTGGGGGTACACCCTGGACAGGTTGCCGGTCACACTCACACCTGCAATCGATTTAGAGTGCCCACTTAACCTAACCACCAATCTGCATGTCAGAACGGTCCTTGATGTTGGATGTTGGGTTGTAGACAAGCCAACAATAATATTGTATTATGGTGAACTCTGAAGCAGGACTTCTAAAGTACCATGTCTTCAGAGCAGGTATAGTAGCCTATGTTATGGCATTTTTCAACAAGAGACCATTATGGACAGTCAGAGAGATGACTGGTGAAGACCAACATAAAGGGAATTACACTAGTTTAGTAGCACTTCAGTAACTTGGCCTGACACACAGCAAGCACAAACGTACTTATTAATAATAATAATAATAATAATAATAATAATGCATTATATTTAAGGCGCCTTTCAAGACACTCAAGGTCGCCGGTATAGATGACATGCAAACTATAACTACACTAACTAGTTCAACAGTAACATGTACTCAGTTGGGATTGATTACTCACAGTAGTTGTTAATCTATACAAACTTGCATTAGTATTTTATTATTGCAATTTTTTTGGATGGTATTGTGCACACAACGTAACATTTTCTTTTAACAATTTCAGAGTCAATTTATTGTGTAGACTGCTATCTTGCAAAAGCATCCATGATTGCAGATTCCTCATCTTGCCACTCTGTTCCCTCGAAACAAATTTTCTGATATTTGGAGAAGCTGCATACTTTTTTGTGAAATGTTCTTCTCCCCTATTGGCACACTCCACAGTGATTTGTAGTAGTAGTTCTACGTTATACGACTGTCTGGCAGGATTATACGATCCAACTTAGAGTAAATTCCACCTCAGCTGCTGAGCTATTGCATCTTTGTAATACTGTCACTTAAATACCCACATTGTCAGTGTGCATGTGTCTGAGTGATGGGCACTGGTTATTGAAAATGTATTGAATTGTACGGAGAAAAACTGAAAAGAAAAAGCACACAAACAAATTAGAATAAAGTCATCGTTTATGTGTTGCTGTTAACTTGTGTGGATTTTACAGTAATTATTAGAGAACATGATACTGTGTGGTTATTATTTTTTGTAGATGTTGACATATTGTGAAAGTAATTAGGTGAAGTTTAATGATTTTGAATAGCAATTATTCACTCGCACAGATGAATAACAAATTACTGCATCTCTGCTGCACTAACGTAGTTATATTTGTAGCTAATTGCAAATCACCCAATGTTAATTTGCGAAAAAAATTAAAGATCTGACTGAAAGTCAAACAACACTTTGACATGATAAATGAAAGATCATAAACTGACCTCTAAAAGACCACAGGCTAAGTTAGCTACACAAAAACAGGCAAGAGAAAAGTTAGTCCAAAGTATTAAGATTGACATACAGGCTCCATATTCATTCCTACAATGACACGCTTGAATAACTGTCATGATGGCAATGTGGCATAAACACCAGATGTCTGAACAGATGAGTTTTTTTCCCATGGAAGACAAGTGTATGAAATTGTGGATGAATTTTCTGAGTCAGAGTTGCTGTTGCTTGATTGTGTGGCTTCTTTATCTCTAATGATCCCCACCAGGAGAGCAAAGCCACTTCTAAATGACTGACATACAAGCAAGAGGGAATTGATCAGTGCAACACAACAGCATGTGATGTGCTAAAGAAGCTCCTATCAATAAGCAGCACAAAACTCATGCCTGCATCTCCCTCCTGAACTGAGTTATACGTCTCCTGACAGATTCTCTGTCAGAACAAAATGCAGTAGTGTGGTATTTCCACCGTGTTGATGTGAAATAAACTCACCTAAGACCAACTTATGCCAATATGACCTTCGCCTGTCAAATCTGAATATTTTCATGTAAACAAGGAACAGCTGCTGCTGTGGGTCTAAAGTTAATGAGAAACAAAAAAAAAAAAAATCTCTTAAGAGACTCAAACTCCACACCTCATGTATTTGTTGCTGTGATAACTCGGAGATAGACAGTATACTTTTCATATGGAGTAGGGATGCACCGATTGCCTTTTTTGGGGCTGATTCCGATTTCAATTTCATAAACGACTTTACAGCATATAGAAAGATAAATATTTTTGCATCTTTTCTTTAATAGAACATTTTAACATAGAAATACAATCAGTTCACATCCAATATCCAACTAAAAGTATATAAATAATGATATAAAAATACAAAATCAATTGTCATGATACATTGGGACATGGCCTATTGCAATCACTTGTACATCAATGGCAAGTTTTTCTTCGAAAACAGAAGTATTTCTGCCTTGTCACCAGATAGTCTGTTTCTTCTCTCATCTGCCACATTTCCAGCCAGGCTAAGCAAGCATCTCAACACATTTCATATTGCATACTTGCTTCACTCACGCTGAAGAATTACCATACAGCTGACATGTTGTAGCCTAATCTGCGAGTTCCACTCTACTACATGTACGTGTAGCCGCGTGCACGTGTGTTGCTGATGCTGCGCGATGTGGGTGCATTTTACTTTTTTTCAGCTTATTAAAATAAAAATATTTCTGACTGACCGGCCAGTCGTCGATTGGGGCCGATCACGTGAAATTGGCCGGTTCCGGTCACTGACCGAGCAATCGGTGCATTCCTAATATGGAGAGGGGCAAAATGCGTCTCTCCGCACCAACTGAAAACTTAAAAGAGTGTATATTTTACTCATGTCAAATGCATTATATATTATGTGCAAAATAAAGCAGTATTTGTTAGTTGTTAGGTAAGAATAAACACAGACTTTTTGAAATGTATTGCTCAGAGAACAGAACTAAACCCAGCAATTATGTTTTTGTCCTCTGTGAGTTACATACAGTATGGACTTTTAAGTCAAATTCTATATTTAAATTATGCTGTTCTGTGTAGAGGACTTTCCAAATAATGCATAATTTGTGGGGGTGTGTCTCATCTAGCGCAAATACTTTACTTTCAAATTGTGTACATTACAGTTTCCACATTTATGGCACTAAAGGAGGTAAACAACCAACGTTATGCGTATAGGTTTCAGTAATTAGCGAGGGTTAACTTGAATTAAGGACAATTTCAGAGATCCACTGCACCGATCCACTTTTTTTCACTTCCGATCCGATACCTGAATTTGGATATCTGTCAATACCGATACTATTTTGATATGGATGCTCTGTTTCTAGCAACTTTATGTCATAAACCTAAACACTACGAGAACACACAATTCTGCCACATGAGTGAGATGCATCTAACTTTATTTACTGCGGGCAGAGTGTCTCACACACACACACACACACACACACACACACACACACACACACACACACACACACACACACACACACACACACACACACACACACACACACACACACACACACACACACACACACACACACACACACACACACACACAGAGCAGCGCACACAATCTCAGACACACACATACACGGAGTCACAGACGAGCTGTGGATGTTTCAGGTCCTAAAACACCGTCTCCATGTCGACGGCCCCTTAATCGTTAATTTAATTATTTGGCATTTTTTCAACCGGACATTTTGACCGGTGACATTTTCTCCACTGGCCAAATTCACATGACTGGCATATACTGGCTAACATGAACCCTGGCTTGGAGGAGTGTGATTTTCATTGTTTTGCCACTGTCAGTACTGTTGTCTTCAGGGAGCATGGGCGTTTAAAACGGCAACGGCTGGGATTACATCGGCTGCAGAGGAGCTGTCCAAACCCAAAGAAAGGGTTTTTGAAAAACCCTTTCCCAAAGAAAGGGTTTTTCAAGTGTTCTTGGTAACACTAATGGTTCCAATAAGAACCATTTTGATCAAGAGAACCCTTTAAAACCTCTTTCCTGAATAAAGACTTGCAAACTTATTTATTTCCATATTCCCATACTCATGACAAAGAAATTTGAAAAATTCTCACAACCTGAAAATGCATTAGAAATCAAAGTGTTGCATGCATAAGTCAGACATAAGAGACATATGCTGATGCTAGAGGATGAATCCAATGGTTTACAAAACACATATTAGTTAGGTGGAGTCTGGTTTACTGCAGAGAGGTTTCTTAGGTCTGTTAGCCCACAAACGTATAGTGCACATCTGGGAAAATATTACCAGAAACCAATTACAATTTCAGAACATGCTGTTGTGTAATGTAGTGTGTACATGCATAATTCCACTTGCTCAAGTAGCACCTGGTTTGGCAGACAATAGTCCCGGTTTTACTATGCAATTTTCAGATGCCACAAATTAACAGTTCAGCAATGGAGCAATATCACAGGCATGAAAAAATAGGAGTGGAGATGGGCAGTCCACAATGTGAAGTTTACTTGATGCACTATTTCAGCAAATGGCATTAATTTTAAGAAAGTAAAGTATCTAAAGCAAATGACTAAATCAAGCAAGTGTATATGTAGTAGAAGTGTATATGTGAGTGAACAATATATATGCATGAATGAAAAGAAGATTTAACCAAACGAACAAACAAAGGTGGCATTACAGGCTGCTGCTCACAGGAAAGGCAAGAGTGAGACCGTCAGCAAGAAACATCATGGCACAGGTTTACGTCTCTGATTGTCCTAATGTCACATAGTGACCTTTGATAACAGAACAGAAGATTGTGTTGTCTGACCTTGGAATAAATTGACGATAGGTTTGAATGTGAGTGTGAATTGCCATTTGTCCTGTGATAGATTGGTAACCTGTCCGGTGTGTACCCTGCTGCCTTTCAAACCGATTTAATTTGGGATCGACTCCAAATTACTCCAAAACCTCAAAGGATAAATGACACATTACGCTTCCCCAGAACAAAAGCTGACCAGGATGCGGAAACTAACAAAACATTGCCATGACACAAATAAGGTTAAAAGAAAAGGGGAAACAAAAGTTGTTTTGGTGCTTGCCCCTTTGAGCCTGTCACTCAATCTATCAAAATGATTGACACACTAAAGAACTGGAACCACAACCAAATGTGAGGCAGCAGTCGCAAAATGGACAACAAGCAAAACAAAACGAACGGTGAAAAGAAGAAACATTTCCAACACACACTCATTTCAGACTTCCAAACGACAAACAGTAATCACATAAGGCTGAGAAAAGGCATTGACTTTCGAGAGACAAAAAAACAACTGAGCAAATGAAACTCCAACTTGCCTATAACCTCCCAGACAGGCTGATTGTCCTCAGCTGGGGGAAAACAACACAGCTGCACTCAATAACTCCTGATTAGCAATGAAACCTGTGCTCTAGATTATGAATCTCTTTCTATAACAGGAAGGACCTGGGGCTACATCAAAATAACTTTCTTTTCATCATTGTATTTTATTATTGTTGTGTTTAATTAAAAAGTATCTGTGGGGATTTAAAAACACATCTAAAATGAGAAATAAAAAAATAAAGAATCCCCTTAACTCTCTGGTGCAAGGACGTTCAATTCTTCCCAAATACTAGTACTTGCAATTGACGCAGACACTACAGTAAATACCGACATGACCAATAATTAATTGGTCGTGTTGTCCAGTAATTCATGAAATTTGATGGAAAGGATTAAATTGAACTTCCAAACTTCCACCACACAAAAGAACAGCTCGTGAATTACAGCATGCTCTGATATTCTAATTAATTTGAAGTAGGTGCTTCATATGTTTGCTGTTCAGTGTAAAATTGATGGAATTAAGGCAGCAAACCCTCCAAGCCCTTTTAAGTTGCTAATTGTGAGTAATTACAGTCTGAAAATGCAGTCACTAAGTAGGCAGTGGGGTCTTTGTGTGAGCAGTAATACAATTTTCCACTTATTGAATAGTGCAACATTCTCTTACTTTGACATTCACCTTCATCATTGGGGGAGGGGGTAATAATAGACCTATATTCCATCTCCTCTTGACCCACAAAATTCAATTCATATATATATCTATATACAAGGATCAAGCCGAAAACAGTGCCTTACTGTAGATCATTTAAAAATATTTAACAGTCCCAAAAACTTAGTAAATCTTAGTATTTAACACAGTAGTCTGGTCCGCGACTGGCATCACGATGTCGCTGTATTTTAGTCCAGAGACACGGAGTGTGTGCTACGGTCATGGAGGACATATTTACATAGTACAGCATATGAAAAATGTTGTCTTTAGTAGTCAAAAAAAAAAAAAAATCAGTGCTAAAATCTAAAAACACTGGCAAATGACTACTGTGTTTCCAAAATGGAAGCGACAAGTGCTCTGGGTGAGGATGTCACAAAAGGCAGGCCAACTTGCAAACTCAATTCGGTGCAAAAAGGCAAAGCTTACAAGAGGCACTTTAGCTCCAGCAAATATGACCAATACCCCTGAATGACGGGCTCAACGGAAAGGCTAAAGCTGTAATGCTGGGACTGTCTGCTGTTTGGCACGGACTATGGATCTTGGGCTAAAGATGGATTTTCAGATTTAGGAAGTTTATCCAAGTCGGCTCAGCGCCACCAGAATTCATCAAGACACCTGAAAGCTACAATTCGGCTGAAAACATTTAGGGACACCAGGATTGAGTTTCACCTGGATGAGCAGCAACACCGGGAGGTCATTGCTCACGATGAGAAGGTGTGGAGGAATGGAGATGTATTGAAACGCCTCATTACCTGTGTGGTGTTCTTGGGAAAGCAGGAATTGCCATTCTGCGGTCATAATGAAGGCACAGATTCTGCAAAAAAGGGAAATTACTTGGAGTTGCTTGATTTAGTGGCAGAATATGAGAGTGACCTGCAAACTCGTCTCCTCACATCAACTGTGTTCAACAGCACATCATCAAAAATTCAAAACCTGATCAGCACTGTTGCCAGTGCCATTACAGATACTTTAAAAGAAGAGGTAAAAAAAACACAACTTCCACGAGTATCTCCCACGCGCTGGTATTTCTTTTTATATTTGGTTGCTTCGTAGCAACTCAATGAAAGGCACTGAGTTGCTGCTATTGTGATTTGCTGATTAGAAAGTTCCATTAATGAGTAACTAAACAGTAGTATGTAAGAAAAAGTGTATGTTTGATAAATTATGTTAGGTGACCCCAAAAAAAATTCACAGCCCATCTGAGGGTTTTGAGAATACCTCCTCTCCAATTTTACACCGAACCTTAACTATTTTTTAATTATTATAATCTTTAATACAAACCAAAAAAACAGGTTGTGAGGTTTTATTTTTCATTATTTTTGTTGTTGGACTACAGTGTATCTAATTTCATATCTATTGGTGCATTCATTTTCGTCCCCCAACCCCCACCCCCCAGCAGTTAATGATAAACGGCTGTTTGGCTTCTATTTGCATATGACAGTGCTAATGTGCCATTAAGGCTGCTGCTGAGAGCTGAGGCTGCAGTGGCAGTGGAGGGAAACAAAAGTGCCGCCTCTCAACGCGCGCTCACACACACACAGAGCCGTCTCAAATGAGAGCTGTCACAACATCAATGGGTACATTTAGAGGAAGTTGTTTAGTTATTAAGCGACATTGATTTTGTCATGTGAATTTGCACTCCACTACAGAGGGAGTGCGCTCCCTTCTGTGCCTGCATGCTTTTCTCTCCGTCTCCTCTCCTCCATCATTCATTTCACTGTGCACAGCAGAGCATTCAGCCTCCGACACTGATACTTACTGGTCAAACTGAAATAGCTGAAAGCAAGTCAACTTTTACTCGTTAATGCATGAGCACAGTTTTTTTCATTTGCTTATATGCTCCATTTTCACACACAAACTTTAATCATATGTTTGTTATTCCTTAATTTTTCGTTTCATGATTTGAACTATCTCCGACCGTCTTGTCTTCCTCTTCTAGTAATTGCATTTGTGCATTATTTCACTTCCCAACACATTGACTTGACCAGAAACATCTGGATTTTATATGGCTTCCCTTTGCCCTTACAACCTCGACACAAAAATACTCCTTTCCATGTAGCTCAAAATAATGTCACATTAAGACTTAATTATAAATATTAAAGAACTATGACCTCAGTGAGCATTGTCTTAGTTATCCACTGAGAGGTAAAGCATGTCGTACACAATCAGTTTTCCATTTGCACCCCTTTGTTCCTCCATCTGCCATATTCTATATTAAGATTAAGATTATGAATATAATATAAAATATAAGAATCTAGCTCTCACCAATGATTCACATAAAGATGGATTATATGACAGCTACCAGTCTGATTCAAAATGACATCACCAAAGCAATCTGGCAGCACTGTATGGGGGATACTTTGGCTTTGTTGGAGTGGAGCCGTGTGTCGTCCACCTTTTATATACCATCACTGGCTCCAACCAGTAACAATATAACAAGTGGGAACTCTTGAATGTGCTTCAGTTGAAACCAGAGTGATGCGTCATTGCAATTCTATACATCCATGCATGCTGCTTACACATTTTTTGTCATTAAATGCACAGTATGTCATTTCTGCCACTAGGTGTCTCTCTCAATCAAAACAGTAAGACTTAGATGGATAACACTGGAGAGCAGTGTGGGATCATGAGCTTTGGCTTTTTTCAACAAGAGTTCTGAGCACAGAGGAGGATTCCGAGCATTTTAAGGTTTATTATTTATGTTGATTTTTCAAAGGCAAACCCACAACAGCAGCTACACAAAGTGGACGACATCACTGTAAGGCGATCGAAAACAATCAAGCGGTCTGTTGCCTTCAATATAAACACATATTACTATGGATTTAAAGACTGTTGGAAACATTTTTGGCCAATGTAAGTAACTACTAAAAAATCGAATAAAACATAAGAACCACAGCACCATAAGGCAGACTTAATTTACACCTGCAGAAATACAACAGTTGTTTCCCACACAAATGTTCACATCTGATAAATGTTCCACCGATACCTTATGAAACACAGAAACATAAATACACTAAATTCTCTTCAGCTACTGGTCACAACCTTAACTTTGTGTGCTATAATGCTACAGAGCTGACAAAATAGCATCACGTCATAGGTAAAAGGTAAATCGGGATTCTCCGTGATGAATATATCACCAGAGCATGGTGCATTTACTACATGACTGAGTTGTTTGCCATGTTTCTGATAACTGCTGTGATCCCTTCTGAGGACAGAGTGGTGATAGAAGGCTGATGCATAGAGAATAATTACAGCTTGAGTTAGTATTTGTTTCCAAAACACTTTTTATTTGTGGAATCCCTCATGCCGAGATGGCATCAATAAATGAATGAAGTTGTCGGAGCCGGAAAAAGCTTGCAACTGATGCCACTAAGACATCCCACCACCTCCTGTCAGTTGTCAAATCAAAGCTTTGCCCTTAAAATAAATTATTGTACACTTCCCTACAACTGCGAGCAGGCACTTTGAGGAGCGAGTACTTGAGGACAACTATGAAAACCCTTAACATTAACATAACTGAACAGCTCAAGCAGGCAGGTCAGTAAGCAGTAAGTTAGGAATGCCAGCACATTCATTTGTTCAGTGTAAATGTAATCACTGGTTGTGTTAATCTATTATGATGGCTACAGACACCAGAGTTTTCCTCAGTTTTTTTTCACCCAGACAACTTTATTTGTTGAGGACAATTAAGATAAGACAAATAAATGATGGGCTCATTTAAGGCTATGATGGTAATTATTACCTTTGTGAAATTGGTGGTTTGTTTGTGAGCAGAAATTTAAAAAATCATGAAAAGATAGGAATGAGGGGCAGATCCAGGATGTTGTTTTTGTTCATTTGTATCCCTTCCTTCAACATTGTGAGATAAGGTTTAGTAAGGCACCTTTCTTTACTTCTTTCATTCAACCTGACAGTGTGTTCCCATTTAGTCCATCAAATTAAAAGATGTCAGATTTGCTGTCAATTAAAGACCTGTTTCTTAGTGGTTACTTTTTTGTCAACGGGTAGCATGACCTTTGTCACAGCACACTTGTAACAGACTCATCACCGACTTCGCGCACACACACAAACACACAGACGAACCACGCTTGTCCCCTCTCCCACTCTTTCTTAATTTTCCTCCTTTTCCGTTACTTAACAGGTTACACAACCCACAATGTCCACACTTTGGGGCTCAGCCGTTCAAACACAAACCGTTTTCACTCACCGGCTCTTAAAGCACGACACGACACCTCTCCACTCCACCTCCTCCCGTTAATCTGCCAAACCGGATCACTTCCGCTTCCGCATTGAAATAGTTCATGTTTCGCGGGCTTTACGAGTCGGGGGAACACTGTAGTGATGGGCAGATGAAGCCCCGTGAAGCCTTGAACCTTTCCAGCCAACTGGTTCGAGAAAAGGTTCATTTATTGAGGCTTCATGTGCACACAAACCCCCTGCTGGCCAAAGCCTTTATTGACATTTAAACTGTTTGTGAGGCCTCTTGGTGCATGGGTACAGAAGAGGATTAGGGCCACGGAGGAAAAAAAAATCAGAATTCTGAGAATAAAGTCAGATCTCAATTATTTTTTTATTTTTATAATAATACATTAGATAATGCTAAAAAAAAAAAAAAAATGTAACTCATGATATTCCGACTTTATATTTTTCTCTCTCCAGTTTGGCCCGAATGCTAACCGTAACAGAGATGTATGGAAATGGGGAAATATTAAAGGTTTTTGAAATAGTTTAGGTTAAAATATTTGCGTAAATGGCTTAAAACCACTTAGAATTATGTTTTTCATTTATTTTTACGCCTGGTAGTAGGGGTGAGTTGTTTGACAGAGGGCGCTATAGGTCAGTGTGGGCTTTGTTACAGAGGAGACAATAGCTGTATTTTGTTGCTTTGTGACTGAAATGTATTTTGCTTTGGATTAAGCTTTTGTGAAGCACTGAACCACTTGAGCGAATTGTTTCAAAAATGGCTGTATTACTCGAAGCTTCCGATAGAGTGACCTCTCCTGGCAAAGTGCAAGGCTGCAGTCAACTTAGGCAGGCGAGTTGGTGAACAGGAGGCTTTTAATTACACAAACCTCAATGAGCAGTGTTGGAGAAAATACTTAGAAAAGACCTCTTGTTCTGAACCGAACTCCGATCACCCCTGTTTGATCTATCAAGTGCTTTGAAAATGAATTGATGCACCCACACTAAGACTGACTATTATGTTCTATTTACAAATAAAGAGTGTGGGCATTGTGTTTTTGAGGAGAGTGCTGGGAAAATATGGCATAGGTTGAGTGTGCTTGTATAACTATGGCAGGGGGGGTTATGTGGGGGGTTATGTACTCAAAGATTTTTATTGTGGCATATTATTTTTTTTCAACACTTTTTGGATCAAGCCTGTTTCTTTTTTGCTCATAACTTCTCCTCATTTGGAAAACACTCACTCACAAGGAACAATGCCAGTGAATCAGGCAATGGAGCAGTTGCTGCTTTAGACATCATATATCAGGTGTTGAAGCAGTGGTTGTATGAAATTGTAGTTCAGTTGTTTACATCATGCTTTGTTTTGAATATTTTTTGTAAATGGTATTTTTGAACATTTTTCCTCTTTTCCGTTTTTTTCCCCACCTGTAAACATCGTTCACTCTGTGCACCCTGGGGCTTGGTAAATTAAAGGGCAGCACAACCACAGTCCATCGACTACTACGCCATCATTTTTCTCATTAGATTGAGGAGTTTGCAGCAGAACTCCGCGACAACACTGAAAAATGACACCATGGGGGTAGACACTGTGTTAGAGAGTAATGCCGCTGGGGTCTTAACAAGTTAAGATTGAGAACTTGTTGGAAGGTTGTGTTGTGGGGAAAAAAAAAACCTGAAGAGCAGAAATAAATAAAACAAGCTATAAACCCAAATTTTTTAAATTCACATTATTAATCTAGATAGCACGGGGGTCATCCTTAAGACAGGTCATTGAAATGCTCTGAGGAAGTTGAAAAAACATTTCTTTGTTCCTAGAATTTCCAATGAAAGTGAAGATGTACTTAAATTAAAAAGAATGCATCAGACAGTAATAACTTCCTTTCATTGCATTAAGATGCATATTGTTTTCATCTTCTGGCTTCTAATAACATTTAAGGCGCACATATCATTTGATTTATACTGTATGTGAGTGCACGTTAATGTGATTTTAGATGTACTTTTATTGTATGTATTCAGCAACATATGTTGAGGCAGTCATGCGTGGGTGACTCTGCCTGTGAGTGCTTTTTTCTCTGTGAGCGTATTTGTGCTGATTGGTTGTCCGTATTGTATTTTCAGAATGTTTTTCTCAAGGATTCCTTTGAAAATGAAATGGTTCATCTCAGTGGGTTCATCATGCATTCCTGTATGCCATATTGTCTTATACTGTATGTTGCTCAGCACGTGAACAGAAACTCCTGTCCAGGGCTGCATATTGCCCTGGCCACATGTTATATGGTGTTCAGCACGACGCCAAATATTACACAGCTTAACAACAGTATGATTTTAATTAAATGTTTTCAAACAAGTCCTAAATGAGCATATTGACTGAGTGTGCATAAACTTGTCGTCAGTTAAATTATTTAAACCACTATATGATTTCCAGTTTGATACAATAACTTCACAGGAGAGTTTTGCAAGTTGTAGCTAATCCTTCCTTACCGGCATGAGATCCAATATATATCCAAATACACATTAACATAGAGACACCGATTCATTATATATCCAGATCTCATTTCTGTTGTGCTGGAAATTTGATGACTTTTGGCACTTTTCCATTATCGTCTTCCTCCGGTTATGCAGGACCAGACTCTGTCTTTCACAGTCACTGAACTGAAATATGGTTGTGATTTGGATCACGATTTGCTGGTTTTCAGCAGGGCTGTCACTAAATACACCAGGCTCCTCTGGTAAATATTGAGATTATAGAAATTAGCTTGCTTAATATTGGAGATTAAGCCATGTTTCTGGATTTTTTTAAAGCGGAACTAGACCGGAAGTTCCTGTTATCGCTGTTTTTTTGGTTACGTACATTGAACCGCAGAAGAAGAATAACGTCCGTTGTGGAGGTGTTTCATGAGCGACAGTGTCTTCTGACTCTGGGTCTGACTCCAGTTTAAAGTCATAAAAGGGACTGCGGCGGGGAGTCGTGACGAAGCTATTTTTAAACACTGTTAAAACAATGTTTTGATAATGAGGAGCAGTGCATCCGCCGTTCCAGAGGGGGGCGCTGCGCTTCTGAGAACGGATGTGCTGGATAGTACTGGCCAATCACAAGACTCTGTCTTCTGGGGTGAAAGTTCACTCTGAAATCTCGCAGCAGAAAAACACTGTCAGAAAAGAGGATTTCTATCGGCTAGTTTGCAGCAACTAGGAGGTTTTTGACCATAAAAACAAGTTAATATATGTAGGTAGACCTCCATAACTAACATATATGTGCAACAGGACCACTCTATGTGACCTTTAAGTCTTATTTACTGATCTACATTTTGGCATTGTTCGATTTGATTCCTGTGTCGGACGTCATGCTCATTGTGGCTAATGTCACTTTTTAGCATTGGCTCGGCTTGCTTGCAACCTTGCTAGAGCAGGTACCAAAATAAGCAGGTGCCAGGTACTAACACTAATTGAAAAGCAAAAAAAAACAAAAAAAAAAAAACAGAGTAGCGTTGCAATGGAGTGGAGCCGAGTATTGCAAGAACTGGATAATGGAAAAGTGCCATTTGATGACTCAATTCACCCCATCAGAGACCAGGACAGAGTGACAGTAGCTGTTGTTTTTGTGCACATAATGTGTTTTTATGACAAGATGTATACGTTGGCGGCTCCTCCTGGTAAAGTATTGCAGTGTGTGTGTGAGTGAGTGTGACCCCCAATTTATTTATTTTTGTCTTACTGTGTGTTTTCCTTTTTTTCTTCTTATTATTATCTTTTCCCCGTCCAAACTATGCATATGCCTTCGTGAAAAAAATGTTTTTTTTTGGAGACAAATAGTATATTCCTACCTGTGCTTTAAATTCTATTTTTGTCTGCATTTTTCCCTCAAATGTGTCATAGATGATATTGACCAACAGAGAGGGAAAAACCTTATGAGCACAAATGATCCCCAGATGTTATTATAAATATTTTTTTCTTCTTCTCAGGCAGAAAAATGCAAATTGGTGAGCAGGATTATTCACAGCATCTATAAGCATATGGAGACACACATGCCAACAATCTTCTCCACACAACTTAACATATCAGAGGAAATTTTCTAATTTGGCCTTGTTTCCGCTGTTGCAAATCGGGACGATACTTGGAGACGCTTGCTTTGCTGTGATTTCTGAACACGGGCTCCGTCTACACTAAATGACCTTGCTGTGGCTGAGCACCAAAAAGCCAGCGGTGACGGAAACTAATTGGCAGCACTTTATGCCCCAGTGAACATGCTCAACACTGCTTGGAGTGAGTGCCAGGCAACTGGGCTGCTGGTTCGACCAAACAAGCCAGCTGCTGAGTGACGGAGAATGTGCTGGCAATGGAGTGGTGCTAGTACAGGTGTTGGTCAGACTGGCTTTCTCAGTGTGAATGTAGGTGGAGCATGTTTCCATTGCTGGATGTATTTTCTAATTTACATGTGAGAGGGTTTACATTCATGTTTCATTGTTTTTGGTGTTTCAAAAATGAAAATGATTATAATCACTGTGTGTGTGTATACAGTATATAATCTTAATCATAATCTTATTTTATGGTTTAATTAAATATCTGGGAGAAAGGTAGGTGGTCATTGCATTCATTGAAACAAAAAGGATAGCAAGTGGAAGTTTATGATTTGAAAAGACGCTATCTGGAACGACTGGGATTCGCGAGACATGAAAATGCACAATTACTGATGAATTAGGCTTAGCTCTTATCTTTATGGTACTTCAGTTGCAACAGTCATAAGTTATTAGTTGATTGGTTGAAATAGGAAAGATCATGGTGAAAAAGAAGTATATTATGTACTGCGGGAGGGAGCTAAAAAGATATATATTCATAGGGACAAATCTATTTATGATATGAGATACAAATCATTTTGGAAGGCTCTGACAAGATCCACTTCATTTTCATATGAATATTTACTGTCCAATCGCAAGTCAGATATAAACAAAAAGACATGGATGGTTGAAGTAGGATACATACATACTGGTTTATATGACTCCCTTGTTTTGTAACAGGTTATTAATCACCTATTTGTTATTTTGATTTGATTTGAGTTTACCTTTCAATCTTTGGATGAATGGATGTAATGTTATTTGATGCCCTCTATAAGAAAGCAAAAATGCAATTTCACAGTTTTACGTTGTTTTCCTAAAAAAACTGTCCATGTGTCCATTCAAGAACATAGTGGGCTATTATTACAGTGAGTAAATGCCATATGCTCCACAAGTGCTTGTGTTATCTCACGATTAGAAACAAAAGTTTAATACAATGGGTAATGACTGTGTCCTCTCTATTTCCACATTATTACATTGTGAAGAGAAATTCAATCTGCAGGTTCCATCCACTGTGGTCATAACCATCTTTAATTATACATATTATCATTTTTTACTGGAAAACCCACTGCTGACCTCTCAAACCCTGAATACCTAGGTCCTCTGTGCTCTACACCTCTTTCCAGAACTGTTGGGGCGTTTCTTAGTTTTCTGCCTCTTTTATTTTTTTGTCAGTCACGACTTTTTGTTCAGGTTTTTTTCCCCAAAGCAAGAGGAAACCTCCTCTTTGTCGGGTTAGTATGCTAATGGCTCTGACCAATAGACCTGTGTCCAAATTACAGAGCTGGAGAAATGCTGTACTCTGCAAACTGCAGTGTCACAGGTCAGGCCATTAGAAGAGTCTGTCTTCATCCCTGGCAGGTGTGTGGAATGCTAAATCAAAGTCAAGGCTCTGCATTATTACATGAATTCATTTCTGTTCCACTCAGTAATACATCTTTATTTGAGAAGCAAAGTGTAGTTTTCTGTTGAAACAGAAGCTTTTTTCTTGATTAGTTGTACACTATACCGACTATTAGAAGGTTTATGCACATTGATAGGTTTTTCTATAAAAATTAAGCACTTGCTTGATTTCCGCAAATCAGTGTTTTCCATGCCTCCACATACCATTTACTCTCACTAAGCTCTTTGTTATGAATACCATACTAACACTTTGGCCTTCATACCATCTGAGACCCCTCTGAAACTAAAGCTTCTTTTTCACTGAGTAGTACAGTGCATTCAGTTTGACACAGCGCCGTTTGGAACCCTTATCTGACTTGCATTTCCACCATGGGGTGTGTGTGTTGGACATGTAAATTACCTAGCCATTTACGTAATATGCATCAGCTTTGTAAATATAGCATCATACCAACAGCAATAAATCCCACAAAGAAGAATGAAAAATGTGACACAGTAAACAAAGGGCAACAACAAAGTACATCCAGCATTCTGTGTTGTTTCGTCTTAGTATGTGGTTGTTTATCACAAAACAAAAAGAGGCTTTGTTTGAGAGAAGGCTGCAGGCTGCACAGAAAAAAAAAACACTTCTTTTTTTTCATTCTTATTGCATGTAAGTGATCATTCCCTGCTGACAATTCAACGGACTGCAGTGTGTCTTGTTCCACCCTGTAGAACCACTGGACCAGTGTGCTTGGTACCTCAATAAAGGGTGGGAAAAAACAGGGATAGTGTGGATTACAGAGAACCTTTTGTGTTTTAGGAGGACTGTGTTTTTTATTAATTAAAGGACTACTGTATATATCAACAGTCTTACACTGGGTTGTCGTTCTTCCCTTAAGTCCAGTACCATAACTGCAACTTCACTGAAGTTCACAACCATGTCCATGAAACCAGTTTAAGAATTTAACTTTGTGACATTGTGCATTAAGCTGCAGGAACTTACTGTAGAGGCATGAACATGATACGAGACAATCCTCAGGTACACTGTGACATTCAAACCACAAGTGATTGGTGTTAAATGTCCATTTGGCAGAAAATGAAAATGAAATATTTATACTTAATTTTAAAGTAGAGGAGGAGACCAACATTTTGGATCACCATGTTTTTACAATATCCCACAATAGACAAATTAAACATCTTCTGATGTTTTATATGCCAACTGAAGGATATATTTTCCAACACGCCTACATACACAACATACATTTGAAGACCTATGTGACAGGAGAACACTTTACCTACAACATTGACTCTACCAGCTGCAACCCTCAGTTGAACTTTCCTTTTTAATATCCAACCTGACCTTCACTTCCCCTCCACTGTCTTTGGCCGCCGTTATACACCATGTGTATTTATTGTGTAGCGTAACCCATTTCCATTGAATTTTCATAATTGAACCACAGGAGCATTGTTGCTCGCTGTCCTCCATAACCATCGCAAGCCATCCTCATACTATCCTACAAGCTATTCTCCTTCCACTCTCAGCAGGGACTAGAGAAAGAACCCATTTTTGTCGCCTTTCCTCCAAGCACCCCTCACCACAAGACCAAAGTCATTTGCACTACAGAGACATGTTAGAAAACGGGGGAGAATTCATGTTTAAAATATCCCCCCTTGCTTGGCCACAGCTACGTCCAGAGTCCCTGAAGAAATTAAAAACAGCCTAACTGGCGGCTTCTATCATGTCCTCATCCATGCTCCTACACAAGTGTGACAGTCCCCACTGGACAATGACATACATGGGTGCTTTTTAAGTTCACAATGCTTCAAATAGAAGGATGGGGAAGTGAGCACTCTCATGAGGAACAGCAAAGCAGATGCAATGAAATGGAGAATTATAACAGCATCTTATAGAAGGATATGAATTGGTTGCAGCATGATTTACCTCCCTTATATACATATATATACATATATACATATATATATATACATATATACATATATACATATATATATATATATATATACATATATACATATATATATATATATATATATACATATATATATATATATATATATATATATACATATATATATATATATATATATATACATATATATATATATATACATATATATATATATATACATATATATATATACATATATACATATATATACAGTAAAAAAAAACCCTGCCATTTTTTCATCCATAATTAAGTGTTTAAGGTTCCACTGGAGGATACAAAATAACATATTTACAATTGTTTTTTTCTTTGAATGCCAGTTTCTTCAGCTGCATTTTTCTTATGGGCAGCAGAGCAGAGGTGGCGCTAAGCTGCTGGACGTATTTAACCTGTTGTAAAATAGAAATTATTTCAGCTGAAGGCTCTGCACATACAGGCAGGCTCTCACTTTGTAGCCACCAGCCTCTCAATAAACCAGCTTTCACTAATCCAAACTTAATAAGGATAACTGTTCTTTTTCAATCATCATCAACAACATGTACTGATGTTTATCAGCTTACAGACTGAACAGTCTAGCTCTGTGTCGTTAATCTACTTAAAACCAGCAAAGTGAAGAAAGGAAACCTGTGGCATGATTATTACGGGCACACTGGTGACACTGGTTACACTTGTGTAAAATAGAAACTATTATTATGTATTGCAAAGTTACAGTTGGATTTCTTTTTTTTCAGGTTTATTGTGATTGTGTTTTTAAACTTCTGAAGCAGGACTAATTGCACATTCTTATGGCCTCTCTATATATTGTACATTTAAACAGTAAAGGGAAAAAACAGCCTAAATGCACTGTGTTCTAAGGGTTAAATAAAAATGCAGATTTTATTTTGGCTATCGTATTGGAAAAGTAGAGAGGAGAGGGAAGTGATCAGAACCATGGACAGTGCTTGGTCAGAGTGCTGAGAGGTGAAAGCAATGCATGAGCCAGAGCAGAGGAGCTGCTCAATCTCACCTTAGTGCTGAAATGACCACTGAATGTGGCATTTTGTGTTATATTTTATTGTTTTATATTTTATACACCATATTTTATACATATTATATAATATTCCGTATGTCCCTGAAAGGATAGGTTGCAAGTAGCCAGTGTTATTGTTAGTTCTTCAGCTGCACATCAATGGTGTGTTTCGGTCAAAACAGATGCAGAAACAGCAATTTATAGTTTTAGAAGGTGTTTGTTATGTGCCTGTGTTATGTGTGTTTTGTCTACCAGTCTCTGAAAGGGAACAAACAAACACACTTGCCATAATGTTGAAAAACTCTTAATTAATACACATCATGGAACATTTTGTCCTCCTGTTTCAAAAGCATGCAGTGCGAATCCTGCTTCACAAACCAGTGACAATTGTATATGACCATACAGTACATTAATTGGTGCCCTCTATTATGCATGTACCCTCACGGTGTGTTCCCGATAGCCCATTTCCATCATATTTTTCCAACTGAACCACAAGGGTAATGTTGATCTATAGTATACAAAGGAGAGAGAATCACACTAACAAACTCAATGCCCTTCCCTTCTGCCCAGCATTCCAGACTCAGAAGGACTGAAGAGGCGTATAAATGGAGCTGAAGAAGAGCGGACAGTTGTCGCAAGCTGACATCTAAAAAATTACAGCACGTCAGGCACACAAGAATGACAGTGGAGCTATCTGGGTGACACAATGAGCCAGCCATCGGAGCCACTCATGGCTGTGGCGAGATCCATGGAAACCTGCTCAGAATGCTGTCATCTTCAATTTCCTCGAAATGCTCCACATGCACTGGCACTGAGCCAGCATCTCAGAGCTTCTCTTAAAAACACCATTCACAGAAAAGCTGAATACAAGAGGTGTCCTGGAAACATGATTAGAATCAGCCGATCGTACCATGTAAAGTGTTTTTAAAATATATATTATAATATTGTGATTTTAATGCGATTTTGTACATATACATGTAAATTAAACTGTATAATTATGTGAGATCAGTGTGAGAGCCAATTGAAACCAGAGAATGTATATAAATATGGATGTAGTCTGAGGATCTGGGAAGCTAAACCAATGCGTAAGTGTTATCTTTAATGGCCTTCAGTGGCCAGAAAATATAATCATGACAAGTTAAAGTCTCAGTCACAATTTCCAGGTCTTCTTCAGTATAGAATAATGTCAAATTTTAATGGTCTATTAAGAGTCAACATAATAAAGCACAATATTTACTGGGGCATGGATCCCATTTGATCGACAGCTAGCGCCACCCAATGGAACTCAAGGCTTTAAAACAGCAGCTCACAAACTAATGGGTGATATCACAGTGGGTTCATACTAGTGAAAGACATAATAAAGGCATAAATGAAGAAGAAGAAGAAGAAGAAGAAGGAAAACATGCCATCAAGTAGGAAAAACACAGTTGTGTTCCTTCATTTAAAAAAAAAAAAAAAAAAATGTATATATATATTTGAGGCTGCTGTCACCCTCAGCTTGTCTCCTTCGTTGTCACAATAAATATATCTTTGTTCAGATTGGGTTTGAACCACCTTCCTGCATCTCACCACCTTCCTGTCCATACAGTTAAATGTATGGTTTGACACATGTCAAATGGTATTAGTCTGTTTTTTTTTTTTTGTTTTTTTTTACTACATATTGAAAAACACTCAATATTAGACAGTCAAACATTTTAAAGTGTATACTGTATTTTTTAACATATTACTAATATCTGACTTATGTTAACACATTAGTGGCTAACTCCCTGTTAAGTCCAAACACTCAAGCATAAAAAAAAGTACTACATTTCAACAGCACCTCATTATCTCAGGCTTATGTCTACATTGTTGAGTGAGAGCAGATCCTCTTTATCATGGCAGATGGATTCAAAGAGACAAACAATGAATCCTGTGATGAAGTGGAGGTTATTTGGAATATGATGCCAATCACAGCTCAGGTTTCATACATATATTTGCATACTTAATGATGCATAAATCAACACATTGCCTGACATCATCTGAACTACACTCACACTTAGCTCACAATGAAAATTGGGTTCAAGTTGAAACTGCAGGAGTGTATGGCAGCACATCAGATGGTCCATGCTTTACTGGGCAATTTGCCACAGGTTCTGGGTGAATACAGCTAAATTAGCATATTGAGAAGGGTGAGGCAAAGTGTTTGAAGAGAGGGGAGATGACAGATAGTGAGTTTGCGAGTCACAAACTGCTGGGAAATATGGACAGGATGTTGAAAGTGTACCACAACATGATAGCATTTTAATGCTGTAGGACATAAGTTCAATATACTAGTGTGTGAAATACTGTAAATGAACTGCTTTTTCACTGGCACATGCTGTCAAAGGGATATTATGAGGAAGACATTAAATGTCTTCCTCATAATATCCCTTTGATGTAAATTTTAAATTTTTTACAAAGCAAAAAAAGAAATAAATACTACTACTACTAATAATAATAATAAAACCTGCACACTAGCTGTGTGTACATGGCTTTTACATCAACTTACACAGTACATAAATTGTGATTAAAGTTTTGTTTGTAGGTCTGCTCTAAGGGGAGAACTGGAATCAATCTTGGCACCTGGTTCGACTTAGACTCGACTAAGACTTCTTTAATGATGTGAAAGCAGGCTCCTATATATAGTGCCCTTTTATTGAAGGGACATTAAGTGGTCAGATGTTGAGTGGTCACTAAATGCTGGGCTAAAAGACTTATAATAGATACTCAAGTTTTCTTTTGGACCTTTAGTTGTATATATCCAAGACTAAAACCATTAAATCTAATGAAACATAAAACTTAAACAGCCCGGGCTGAAATTAAACATTGGTGCCTCAAAACTTGATTCAGGCTGAATATTTAGAGACAAGATTACAATGTTTTAATCTTCTGCATTTGGCACTGTATGTAAGTGGATGTAAAGTGATGATTTCTCTTCTGACTTTGTAACCCAGCGGGAAAATGTGTTACAAACCACCTTGCCAAATTTGAAAGATTAAAAGTCATTCAGTCTTTAAAAATTATCGACACACGCACGCACACACACACACAAACACGCTTCTGTGTTTAATAACATATAGAGAACCAACATGATCACTATTTTGGTCTCAGTTTAAGACAGAGTGTACGCAAACACAGTGCTGCTTCAGCTACAGTCCTGTTGTGTCTGTCTTTTTTTCTACAGACCTACAGCGTCGTAGCTAGACTCATGCTCTCCTTCTGTACTTCATTTCATCACCATCAGGAATTTTAAATAAAGTGTCAGAGCTTTTCTGTGTGTCTGCATCAAAGACACATTTTCAAGGCAAATATATCTAGCTTGCAAACCAACAGCAGCAGTAGCTGCTGATTAAGTGCACTGAGAGTTTTTACATCATTTCACTGTTAGAGAAGGGGTTATGGTAACTATGGTAACCCCACTGTGTCATTGAGCCATATTTTTGATACACACCTTAAAAGTCTGGAACAGAACGCTGGAGATAAATTGTTTAGTCTTATATATAGTAGAGACTATAGTAGAGACTAAATATTTAGTCTTTATCATTCTTTACTCCACAGTTTTAACCCCCCCCCCTCCCCCCGATTTTTGGAACACTAACGAAGAGGAAAATCTCTGAATTTGTTTCACACATGCTTTAACAGAATTGTATAGGATATTTCATTTTGCTGACCATGAAAAACGTACCTGGAGAAAGAAAGGAGGGGAGTAGCAGAAACAGTGTAAATGTCACAGTTGAAATAATGGAAGAAATGAAGAGAGATGACTTTGCTGCTTCACATTAGCTGCAGTATAACGTTCCATTACTGCACTTCCTGTCCACCCGACAGTTTGTATAGTTGTGGCAGAAAAATGTGGGATCCACTCTGCAGTGATTGTCCATCACACAAGGAGAAGTCAGGTCAGGTCAGGTCATTAGCCTGGTTTCAGAAGAAGCCATCCCTCACTTACCCAGCCACGGTGGGGTGAACAGTGACAAATGGGGCCATTTTTTATTATCTCTTAAATTGTAAAACAGACAGATAACAGCCTGTCACTGTGGCCATAAGCACAGTGATGCACTGACCATACAGCACAATCTGAAGACCGAACCCCCAGATGCTGCTGTTCTTATTAGCACTCGTACCTGTGGTGATAAATCAAAGCCAAATTAAAGATGAAACGGAACTCTACTAAATATGATTACTCAATTGGAGGAGAAGAGCCATCTATAAAGACCTTATGAAGAAAGCTATCACAAAGTATCCGGGGCTGTGAGGCCTCGGATGGGAAAGAGGGAGGAAGGATGGGAGATAAACACTCGATGGATGGATAGCAGGGAAGGGAGGAATTGATTGAGATGGTAGAGTGGAATTAACCATCATCATGGGGAAGCAGAATAAGTGAATGTTTTTACCCTTCCCACAATGAGTGATAGAAAAGTGTCACTATAAGACCATACCAGAATACTAGACATTTTAAATAAAATAGTAAAGTCTCAAAGTCAGTTGAATCACTGATATATAGTAACCATTGTTCAAACTAATTATTAAAAACAGAATCTTCTCCTGCCCTGTTAATGTTATTTAAAGAGTAAGAGTTGGTTCACGCAGATAAGCAGTAGGTGGCTTTTATTATCCCGGTAGATGTCATTATAGCACCTCTACAGAAGAAGACACAGTGAGGTTCTGACATTTCATTTGTAAAGGTCCAGTGTGTGAAAATAAGTGATATGTCATGGTGAGACTGGATATTGGGAGTAACTAAGGACTCCTCTGTTGACCCGTCCCTTGTCCAAGGACATCATGGAACTACAGAATCCTTCACATACCACAAAACATGCAGTGGTTTTGTTTGTTTAGTAAGCTTCACCTTTAAAACACAATAGGTGTGCTTTGTTTGGTTTGTCCATTCAGGGCTATTGAAGACACATGGTGGTGCAAGGTGGCGTAAGCAAGGCCCTTGCTTAAAGTCTGTAAAGGCTGTCTATATCAAAGTAAATATGAATATGCCTATGGAAATAATATACTAATGGGAAGTATTTTCAATTTCTACCAATAAACCCTAAATGTTACACAGTAGTCCTTTGAAACTCTTTTGTTTGTATGTGCACTGCAACCCTTACAACGCATTGCTATGCTTGTGTCACACTTGTGTGTCATCAAGTAGTGCAACCCCATTAAATGTCAAGTATCCACCTAGTATCTTTAACGTGAGCTGTGGTGAGAAAAATTGGATTCCATAGTGCATCAACCAAATATTGACCAGGATCAATCAATACAGTGAAAACAACTAGGGAGGTTGAAAATAACCATAATTATCTTTTATGCAGCCTGGGTGTGCATGAAACTAAGTATGCCAAATGAACACACACAGATGGATGACACAAGTCAACAGGAGAACATGCATTTCTATTATCAAGGGACCCAAACCCGATGCTTTCAGCAACTACTCTGTCCTAGATATTATACTGTTTATCCAATTGCCAGACAGATTCATTACCTTCTCTTCAATGGGCACAGGGATGTATAAAATACAGGTCATTGCAGTGATTAAAGTCTGAAGTCTTTACAGGTCAAATCTGTCCTAGAGCACAACTACTGACATGAAAACAAAAAAAAAGTCATTACAAGTTAATTTTAGAAAAAAGTACTGATAACCATCACTATGATAACGAACTGATATTTGGTGATAGATAATCATATGTAAGGACCAAGGAAATTTCAAAGATTCTCAGTCAGAGCTATTTGATACACAGCAGTGAACTGTACCTCCTCATTGGCCAGATTCATTTTTCTTTATTTATTTATGCATTTCTATATATGGTCAGGGAATCAGGCTGCACCTTGTTTAGTTATCTAGGACTATAGGGGCAGCACATTAATCATTGTATGCTATAAAAACACTAGGTGAAAGCACATCATTTCTTATTACAAAGAGTGAAATTCTACTTCTCTCAACGTGTTTCTGTATTAATGCAGTACTAAAACCATCTGGGATGGCAAGTTTTTGAGAGGACAGTCCTTTATTTTTTTTAATGTAAATAATGTATTTGTGAATAAATCTAAGTGCAAGTGCAGGTAGTTGTGAGTTCTATATGTTGGTGAGTAAGGCCATTGAACTCATTGGAGGTTGGATGTGTGTATACGTTTTCACGATCAAAATGCATGAATTCAGCTCCTTGATCCAGTACCGTTAGTTTCTAATTATTTCAAGTAACTAATGTTAGTGGCCATACATATTTTATCATATTTTATTACGGATCAACCAAGGTTGTAGTGAAATGTTTGAGTGTGGGATGTTGTGTTAAGCCCAATTTATACTTCTGCGTAAAGTGCTCTGCGTAGGTTACGCAGAGACTCTGCGTCGACGCAGAGCCTGTCGAAGAGCCTCTGCGTCGTCTCTGACTGCACGAAATATTTTTTAAGTGTCCGTTACTCCGTCAAGGGACAACGGAGACGGCAAGAGCTACGATTGGTCCTCAGGACAGGCCGAGCGAAGCTGCTCTGTGCCGGCTGACAGTGCGCACCCGAGCGTCAACAGACACAGAGCTGATCCCCGCCGATAACGCCGCTGCCAAACTATAAATACGTCATATCTTAACACACACAGCACATGTTTAGACTCTAAATGGCCAATTTCTCGCCTCAAATTATCTTATAACTGCGTTCCGTCACACAGAAAAGTGAGAAACGGCCACTGTTTCAGCAACAAGAGGCTTTCTCGGACGCCATTGCTCACTGTAGCCTGAAGCAGAACAACCTTGCGCAGCGACCCCTACTGATCGGGCAGGAAATTGCAGCGCGTGTCCTTCACCACGACGCAGAAGTATAAAGGCTCGAGTGGTCTCCGTGGTGACACTGTCGGATAACGCATTACGCAGTCGGAGAAGTAAAATTTAAGTTACTTTAAGTTCTTTCATCATACTGTGCCAATCTCAACTGACATAGGGTGATAAGCGGGGTCACGCCTTGGACAGTTTGTCAGTCTCTCACTCACACCTATGGTCAATTTAGAGTGTCCAGTTTACCTAATCCCTAATGTCTTTGGACTGTGGGAAGCTGGAGGATCTGGAGGATCTGGAGACCCCCACCCCCCCCCCACACACACACAGGGAGAACACACTAATTTATTACTTATTTAAATGTAAATGTAATATAATTTAGTAAATTATGACCCATTTGAGAGGAAAATACATGAGAAAAGCATGGCACACATGAGGAGATACTACTGTAGCCGTCAATCACATGGTGTCCACTCATGTGCTTTATCACCAATTTTCCTCTAATTGGAACATCATTTACAAAGTTATCATGTTCTATTGAAGAAGAGCTGAAACTAGCGATTAAGACCATTAACTCTTCAGAAAAATGTTTAATGACGTTTTAAATCAAGTGAGAAGTGGGCCATTTCCGCACAAATTTAATTATTTTTATAAATGAGTTGCCCCTTGGTGGCTAACTGCTACTTCTGTCACACTTCCTGGGCTTCACTTTTCTAACCGGAGCGCAAAATCCATTTTTATATGCAGTCTACAAATGGGCTATGGTGAGAATGCACTGTTCTATGATAATCCTCATAACAAGTGTGCATGCATGTTTTTATGTCATTTATTATGTTTTTTGAAGACATTTTGACCTTGTGGGGACATTTAGCTGGATTCCACAAATTTAGTTTTTCAGGGTTAAGACCTGGTTTTAGGGTTAGGGTTAAAATAAGGGTTTGGTAGGGACTAGGGAATGCATATAGTGATAAAAGCAAGTGTGTGTGCAGAAAGCAGAGAGATTCCGTGTGATTTGTCTTTCATCCATTCTTCACCATGCCCCACCAATTTGAGATTCTGTGTGTGCTGCAAAGAAATGACTCATCCGAAAGGTCACTTGGCATAGACATCAAAACATGATGCGAGAGATGGACATCAAGAATGCCATTGCATTGACAGACAAAATGTTACAAGGACAAAAAAGAAAATGGAGACAAGGAAAGAATCAAAGAAATTATAGCTGTAACTTCTACTCACAAAGTTAAAATTGATAAACTGTCTCTTCTCGCACACATTTTTTTTCCTTTATAAAGAAAAACAACCTTTAGAAATAAGTTTATGTATCTAAAGAAGAGCCAAGAGAGTTGCACCTTTACCTTTTTTTCGTCTTCTCTCTTTTTTTTTTCTTTTTATTTGAGTGTGGATGGGTCTAATTCAGGAGTGAGCAAAATCAGAGATATGCCCTTGGACTCTGGAGAGTTTTCTAAAGCAAAGAAGTGAAAGACAGTTCTTCCTGCCAGGCATTGTTCCACTGCGACAGCAAATCACAGCAAATACATTAAGCCCAGGACTACACTGCTGAATGGGTTGAGGTATTGTAATGATCTGCAGTGACTTTCCCTTTATGATTCAGACATGCTGTATGTCGCGCATTTAGAACACATTTACACTTTTTTTCCTTTACACCATCTCTGAAGGCATTACACACCAAGGTCAAGGATTCGTATTTTGTTATTGTGTTTATTTAACATAGCTACGTGAAGTAAAGGTTCTGTATTTGCTGCTTGATTTTGATTTGTGCAGCAAATTGGTTCTTATAAGCTGCAATGGCTTGCTGTTAATGTATAATTATGCAACCATAAGTTGTTACAGAATTATACATTAACAGCAACAAGTTGAGGTAGTCAACATGACATACTTGAGTCAACTGAACATCTGACTGAACTCTATTTTTACAACATGTCTTTATTTATTTAATTTAAACACATACATTTGCTATGTTAACTTAAAGGAGGATCATTTAAACTAATTCTTATTCTGAGAGAACAACAGAAGCATAAGAAAATGAGGTTGCCAATGCAATAATGAGCTATATATTTTGGTTGTCACATAGTGGCTTGTCTTTGAAACAGGGGAAGCTCATTTCAGGCCTAGTTATTTAAACATAAATTCTGCAAATTAAAACAAGGAAATGCGATAAATTATGTAAAACTGTAATGCTATAATAGTGTTTTTATTTACAGCGTAAATGTACAAATGAAAATGGTCTATATCGGCGAACAAATGACACACAATAACCAGCTTTGTCTACCGACTTG
This sequence comes from Microchirus variegatus, assembly GCF_963457635.1. NCBI lineage: Eukaryota > Metazoa > Chordata > Actinopteri > Pleuronectiformes > Soleidae > Microchirus > Microchirus variegatus. Next base: position 15,215,503 of record NC_139808.1, read on the forward strand.
GCTCACAAAATCCACCCAAGACTGAGGCAGAAAAGACTCCGCTGTCATGTATGTTTCTGCAACACTGTCGATCAAAAATTGGTTCCGCCTTTTAGACAGTTCCTCCAATCATCATGCATAAACCCAGGGTCTGCATCCGCCCACGATTGTGCAGGCTGAGCTTCCCTGGAAGTAACAATTTTTCCCGCTTTGTCCAATCACAGCTGAGCTCACCGCAGTGAAAAAAACACATTTTGCACCGACCCATAGAGAACCGCTGAAGTGGTTTTAATGCAGAAGTTGCTACAGGAATATGAAAATCATGTAAGAATATACATCATCCGTGATAAACAGATTCTGGACAAACTAGTGACACATTGTAATCGTGTTCTAGCACATGTTTCTTATTGAAATGTAAATACAACACTACATATTTGACATTTTAGAGGAAGCTGAGCTTCCCTTGCTGTCTTAGAGCAATCACCACTGCATCACACTGCATGACAACATATGATAAATTATATCTATTTGCATCTTTGCACCAAATTTTATGCAAATATTTGCTTCATGTTTGGTGTCAGGGCACCTTGTGATATTGTTCACTTTGACATATCTATAATGTAATGTAATATAATATTAACGTGCTGCTAGAAAATGTTTGAATTCCATAAGAGTTTTAGTATTACGTGTTCATTCAGTGACAGTTCGTGGTTCCAGACTAACACACATTTAAAAAAAAATATATATATTATTTCCAGAAAGCAGTTACTATTACAATACAGTGCCCTCTTCACCACTGCTGTGCATCTGAACAATAAGCCGAACAATAAGAAGTGTCTGGTTCTTCCATGAATATTTAAAGGAAACTTTTAATCAAAATGTCAGTCTTTTTAAATGCAGATGCCACTTGAGCCTATTGCCTCTTCTTAAGCTTGTTACTGCTGTTATCAGTGTGACATTTCAACTCAACTAATCTCAAGGGCACAGGGAGTGCTGATAGACATGATCTGGCCTCTAATAACCATGCCGCTTTGAGTGGCGAGAGCCCCGCTGGTCCTCTCTACTTATTAGCTAGATGGACGCCACAGATTCATCCTGCTCCTGCTGTAGACTCAGGGTTATTTCAAACAGGAGAATTAATCAGTGGAGAATGGTCCTGGAGAGTATATGCCTCTTCCCCCTCTCTTTGCTCAGTTTCATCTGGGGAGCACTAGGAACACAATTACATTTGTGCCAGGCCTGTGGTCGCGGAAAACACAATTTAATTTCATATTATATAAAGCATACAAAAAAGCCAAGCACACCTCTGTACCTCAAATGAAAATGTTGAATGTAAATGTTTAATATTATATCTTTTGTATAATTAAATATAAACATCACAAACTGTCATTGTAAAACTTTGATATTTTCAAATTGCAAATCTCAAGGTAAAATTGAAGTTTGTTTTACAACCAGAGGACTACATCCATTTTTATTAACAGTAGAGTCTATGAGTCCATTACCCTAGAAGATTTCTGTATATGATTTATAGTAGGGATGGCTGGGACTGTGTGTACATACTTCTCCAACATCAAGGCGTTGCAATTGTACAGATTAATATTCATGCTTCAAAGAATAAATCAATTGAGAAACTATGAAAATATTAAGGAGGATCTCATCGAAACATATCGTACAATGAGGGTGCATGCCTCCCATCTGGTGTAGACAGACCAGCCTGTTTTTTCTGCTGTTTGCTTCTCTGTCTCCTAGTGGGCTCTTCATATCCAACACAGCCTGGATCATTTCTCTACATGCTGCTTTATCCCCACATCCAAGTAATGATCTCTATGACGAGGTTCGAGAACAGTCGCGATGAAGTGCATGGGATGCGAGTAGATTTTCGTAAAACGTGTTGACAGACTGTTAAGAGTGCACTTTTAATTGTTTTCTCAACCTCTTTGTGTAGAAGATGTGTTCATGCTCTAATTAAGTGAATAACGCCTGCCACAAATGCATCAGATGAGCTGAGTTAGTTGCTCAAAGGGGGAAAGAAGAGAGACAATGTTCTCCATTAATGAGTGTGAAGTGAATTTCCAGCATTTAATAGGCGCTGTTCCACCGTGTACTCACATCTTGTTGGAACTGTTTTATTGGTGTTCCAAACTGAACTTGCACATGCTGGCCGCAGTTTTTGCATGCGTCATCACATCCTGTTTTGGTCATGTTGTTTGGGTGTTAAAAGTCTTTCGGCTTTTTTGGCCATTTTTCCGGTGCATCTATGATTTATAATGCTCATCTAATGTTGAATCATTGATGACAGAGATTTGTAAACTAAGGCTGGCTTTCCACGACAACCCTCACGGGTGAAACCGACAAAATATTTTATCCGATGTGCCTTTCGTTTAGAAGGCGACTGCGTTTTGGGGCTTAACAATGCAAACAAATGTGCTTAAAACGCTCCACAGTCGCATTCCCGTCTAAAGGGTTTAAAATGCAAAAGTGTGCTCTGAGCTTCTCACGCTGGCTATCCTCCGTATGCGTTGACGTCCGATCCATGTGCAGTACAGCCAAACAACAACAAACATGTCGGATTATATCCATCAGTCGGACATTCAAGTTGCCTTAGCTGCTCTCATACCTATCCAGGAGTCATTTCAGCAATTAAGCCGAGTTAATATTTTGGTTTTCGACTGTGGGCGCTACTAGAGAGAAGTAGAAGGAAGTTTCAACGCATGCGCGCTCCTGGTGTTGTTGTATGGCAGTGCTTCACAGTGCCACCTAGCCACCTGGCATGCATACATCAAATTTCACACACTTTTGCATCACTGTGTGAATGCAGATTTCCACCCAAAGATGCTAATCTAAAAGCGACATAAAACGTGGGAACGCAACGTCACTTTTGCGGTTTGTGTTCAGATCTTTGTTGTGTAAAGCTAGCCTAATAGTGCACCTATGAGAGTGGACTTCTCCAGCCATGAACTTCAAATGTATCGATTTCCAATAGGCACATGATGGAGTGAAAATGACAAGGCTCACCATAATCAGCAAGAACACAAAGAGACAACCGAGGAAAAAGGGCAGTTAAAGATGCCTTTGTTGTGAGCACTGGCAAGTTGAGGGTTTCAAAGTACGTTTAAACAAAGCAGAGACATGAAAATAAGATTAAAAAAAAGACGCCAACAAGGCTTGCAAAGCAGAGATGCTGCACTGTGACAGCTTGCTTTGGACAAGGTGACACTGTAAAGAAAATTGAATGTGCCATCTGATACATCAAAGGGAATCAGAGATACCAAGAGAGGCAGAGGAAGAAACGTGTATATGGAGCAAACACAAAGACAGATTGCAACAACAGTTTTAAGCTGCTGATGCTACTCTCTATCACAGAGCTGTTGTCAGGCTGCTGGATTGCCTGAGCAGTGCTGGCCTCACGCTCTCCTTATATCTAAATAAAATGACAATGCAACTGCACTCCAGAGCCCCATTCCTTCTCTTTACAGCGATAAACGGAGCATTGACTGTGGCTTCACTGTCATGCACTGCATCTGATAAAGAGCTGGACTTCGTTGCCCTACAATAGGGCAAGGAGTAATAAATAGCTTGTTGCCTCTCATGCAATAAGGACCTCTATTCTGATCATTGCTCTTTTATTGCCCGATTCTAAAGTATGTTGAGATAAAAGTACTTTATTGCACCTTAATTTAGATCTATACTGTTATGTTCTCTAATTCTAGGTAATGTCTTTAAAATGTATTATAAATGCTACATTCATTGTCTAGGCCATAAAAGCAGTGACATGAACATTTTAACAGCGCTCTGTACCTGTGCAGAGAAAAAAAAGCAAAGGAAATGAAATTCAGATTCAATTTCAATTCAAATTCAGAAATATCACAATTTTTAGAAACCACATCGAAGAATCTGTACTCTTTAGGGACCTGCCCCTCCGGACCTATTCCTGACTGCTTCATCTGTGATTGGGATTGGGGTTTGTGGCACTGCCAGTCGGGAAGCTGGCACTCTACTAAATGGGTGGTCACTCCTGGTTGCCCCCTGCGCCTGCTACACCCTTCCACACACACAATTAGGGCATTGGGGGAGGTGTGATTGGACTGGTTTGGTCAGATTTAGACACAGAAGCAAAAGATACAGAGAAAGACATTGAGCAAACCCAAATCAGGGGATAAGTGGGTGGCTGTGTTCTCTCCCTTCTTCACAGTGTGTAAGAGAAAAGGCCTTCACCTGCTCGATTGCCGCTTAAATAGTCTTCATGAACAAATAAAAGCATTAAATCTGGGCAATAAAACATTTAGCAGTGCTTTAAGGGGAACAGACACTGGGCCATTATTTAGTGGTAAGAAAAACACCTCAAAGAAAAATGTTCTCGTGCTATGTGTGTCATAGAAAATATAAATGTGATGGCGCCTACTGCTCACACAATAACCCTTATGATCACATGCAAATTAAAAACAAACCTATTTATATTTTGCTGCTGGGACTCTCCTGTGAAACTGCACATTTCATTTTTCCCCTCAGGCACGATGAGGGAGTTACAGTGGAGTTCTTTTTATTAGACGTGGTTATTAGAATATTCATATAAAACTCAACAGCCATTGATATTCATTTGCTACAGTCTCTCTTGTAACAAATTCAAAATGTCACAGTGAAATTTAAAACAGCCTGAAAGGCATGTTCATTATTTTCCTATTGAAGTGTTGTGCTTCGCTGGTTTGGAGATTCAGGCTCCCCGGGGCTGTAGAGCCTGCTGATATTTGGGGAAACTCATCTCTCAGATGTTTAATTAAAGTTATTAGGGGCCACAGGTGAATCAGTTCATTAACAGTGAATTGTGTTTTCATATTCCTGCAGCAACATGGAGTCTGTCTCTTGGATAACAATGCTATACTTGTGGAGTACTTGAAGATGAATGGATCCACCATTGTTGTTTTATTTATTTATTTATTTTTTCATTGCATACTACACGTTAAAGTAAAGTAGATGGTTGCCTAGAGTGCCATCATCTTGGCAAAGAAGCTAATTTGCTCCATCATCTTTTAATTGCCCATCAAAGAGGTGCAGAATGTCCATATTAATTTATACGGATGGAGAGAGGGGCCTTATCTTTAATCACTGGCTCAATTAAAGCAATGACAGCACCAGGTATATGGGCTGTCTTTTGATTTGAAGTATAGATGCATTTTGTGTGTACTGTATACAGTGAACCAGTTGCCTATTTTCTTTAAGAGCCAGATGAGCTTACACCTTGGATGATTGCTGTCATAAGAGAGGATTTGCAATACATTTTCTTTGTAAATGCCTGAAACAACAAACTATTTGACCAAATGTATTTGTCATCGTTGCTGTCTGTGGACATTTTTGAAAATATGCCCTTTGGCGACTGTGAAGTACTGCAGCATCCAATTTAGACTGAATTTGTTTTGGTCAAAAAGCTGTATCACTCTTCCCTGCCTCATTATTCACATTTGCCAATGTCTTATGATTATTAGTGCCAATACCTATGCATGTTTCACATGCTAATGGTGACAGTTTTATACATTTACATATAGCCCCTTTAATGGTACTCTAGCTATAGAGTGTAGTGGCTAAGACAGTCATAAATGTTAAGACGGTCATTAATGTTACCTCATCGTAGATGCCATCACTCCAAGCTCACAGTCTTGGACATGCTGTAAGCAAAAAAAAAAAAGAGAAGAAAGTGGTTTAGATATTGTGCTCTGTCTAGAGAAACAGGTACTTTTCTAACCTGGGAATTGTCTGACAGACTGATGTGACAGAAACAGGTTCCACAGAGAGTCTTCATTACTTTACAGTACACTGGAGAAGCCAGATCCTAGTGCTGCTGCCATGCCACAAATCACAGGAGGGTGACCATGCAGCTCACCATGCGTTCTACCTACACACCACAGAGACTACTTATTTTTATGCTTTTAAGGCTTTAATTGACTTCCCTCCTCCACCACACACACCCCGCAAACCCCCTTTTGGTGTCAAGCCTCCTGCTGTCACAAACTTGCCTGCCTGTATTTAACAATGATTTCTTTCTCTGCAGGGACGATATGATCATGTCCCTGAGAAACTGCTTTATTTAAAACACAAAGTCTCAACACTTCATATTAAAAACATTTTTTTTTTTAACCTTTATTCTTACAGGTTATCCCATTATTACAGACCGACCACACAATAATAAAGGACATGTGCAAAGTGTCAAGTGAATAAACAAACGAAACTGCTAGGAGCAGGAGCAAGTTCACATGCCCTCTCCAGTGACTATAAAAGAATATAACGTCTGTGAAAAACAGAAGACGTCAGAGGCAAGACAATGACAACAACACAGTTCAGGGCAAGGTCTTTACTCATTGATTGGAAAACAGTTCACACAAGGTATTAGCGAATACAAAACTGTAATGCTCACAGAAATCTGATGAGACATCGGGTGCTACTGCTGAATTGAGGTTACAGTCACACAAACAAGTATACGCATGTGCTTTGAATCAAGGTGGGATGTGCAATCATTGGAGCTGTAAACTGAACCAGTGCAGGAAATGGAACAACATGGAATGTAAAGCAAAAACGCAAAGCACAGTGAAGAGGTGAGCTGTGAAAAAAAGGCAAGACAATAACTAAAAAAAATTACAAATATAAAAAGTATTAAAAAAATTTTTTTTTTTATTTAACTGTATTTTGGGTAAATGTTTCAGATTTGCAGTGAAATAGCTGCCAGGTGATATTAACAAAGATGTTTGCTGCTGCTGTAGCCTGCAGTGATGAATAACAAAGTAAAACCAAAGTCCCCTTTAAAATGCTGAATGAAAGTCATTCAATCCTATGAACAATTAAGCAGCCCTGCTGAACAGGTGTGTGGTAATGGGATCAGCGCTAGATTGATTTTTTTTGACCCTTTGACCAGCTGTGAACTTTTACAGACTATTCTATAACAGACTGTGTTTAAACAGTATAGGCATGAGGATAAACCAAAAAAAAAGAAAACGCTCTCTGGCTGCACATGAAACAATTCTCACATAAGATACTAATCCTGGTCTCACACATCTGGTGGTGGTCAGAAAATCAAGCTCGAGGATGAGAGCAATGGCTCAATCAGCTGTGACAACCATTAAAAAAAATAGCAGTAGTCAAATGCAAATCTGTGAAGTATCCTTTCAAAGCTCTAGAAACATGAACAACAACAATGAAAATCACAATCCATCAGCACATGGACAAGAGGAAAGCAGTTATTTGTTTTAATATCTGCCAAAGGCAAAAGCCCAGTGATGACACGAATGTCATGGAGAAAAAAAACGTTCATCAAAGATGACAAAGGAAACATGACCTAAATGAAGCTGCTCTTTTCCGATACGATTTCCGAAAGAATACACCTACAATACACAAACGGCAAGAAGAAGCACATTCTCATTGAGACACCGAGGTTATGCTCAGACTGCAGGCAAACATTTTTCTTTTTTTTTCCTCAAACCAGATCTTTTCATGCAGACTGTCTGCACCATAGTGCTCATCTATGAAGTGATAGATGAGCAGTTCCCCTTTGTCCAAACATTGAAAACATTAAACCTCCTATTTACTAGATCTCATTATCTCACATTCATGTGTAAACTTGTAGATTATTTGTTTAGTTTCTTTTAAACAAATGTATTTCAGCAATGTTTCTGTATGTCCCTGAGTTCATTTTAGATGTTGTATACACCAATGGAGATGTCATAATTGCATCTTGTGAATAAGAACTTGTTGAATTAATAGAGTATCTTTCTATAAACTCATGAACAAATTGGCATAGTTTGAGTGAAGGACATCCATTCTCAGTGATACTTTGTCCAGCATAAATTAAATGTGAGGACAAAACCTTTTGAGCAATTCCAATGGGAGTGTATCTAATTTCTTCACAAGGACTGGGGGTCTCCAGATTAAAAGAGAAGTTTTTACTTTTCCATCTGTCATTGTATCTTTGCCACAAACATGCCGCAAACAGAGGAGATACAATGAGGCTATTAGTTAACCGCTACTTCTCCAGTACATTGTTCAAAAGGCAAAGTCTCCCATGTCCACAGGGTTTGTAAAGACGTCTGCAAATTAAATCCCCATGGTAGAGCTAAATAAGCATAAAATTCTTCTACCCACACTTACAGACAGAGCAAAACATTGCCACAGGCGAATAAGAATTCACCAGTACAGCCGCTGGACAGGTGAGGGTCAGAGGAGATGAGCTAGCATGGTGTGAAGAGCAGAGGAAGAAGAAACCCTGATACAGTATATGAAAACTAAAATCCATCGACTCCAATTATTTATTTTCTTAACATTCAAATGAACTGATACCTCTCTATTTAATTGTTTTAACTGTTTTTCTGTTGTTGGTGTACATCCTAATGACAAATATCCAGCTTGGGACCAGGTGCTGGTTCATTTTGTCAAGATTTGAGGGTTTCTTTTCTAACTGCTATGCATTTTTGTCAGACAGCAGTTTTTTGTAGCTTGTAAGTGGTGGTAAGGCTTAACTTTATACAGACAAACAAACATTCACTCTGATTATTCACACCTACAGTCGGTTTAGAGTGTCCTATAAACCTCTGCATGGTTTGGGACTGTTGTGGGACATTTTTCCCTCTCCGTCTTCATTTAACCTAGCCTACAGATGTATTTAAAGTAGATGTCTGCTCCCTTCATCTGCCCAAGGGGGCCAGATGGTGGTGGACTTCTTCTCATTCAGTTCTGCAGCTTTTTTTTTTTTTTAAATCAAAGTTTTAATGTAACCTTTAGGTGTAACTGTTAAACGTGGTCTTAGTGCTTCTCTATGCTTTGATCATCGTTATATAGCGACATGTTTTGACCCTCCCTGTATTGGCTCAGCGATGTGTGTGTGTGTGCTGTGCTGTGCTGTAAGCCATATCCTTGTCTTGAGGTGTGTGTACACATCATCAAGAACTTAATAACCTAATTGCGGGGCTTTTATTCATTTTTCATTACAACACTGTGATAAACTGTGGAGGCATACAGAACGAGTGTTTATAAATGTTACAAACAAGATAGCATGTTTGGAGGCGTCTGCCTTTTTAGTATGCATTTTTTGTTTAATGAGGTCATTTACATAATGTCTGAATTATTAAATTTGCCTACCTTGAGGAAAACCTCTGAAGCAGGAAAATAAGTAACTCATCACAGTGGGAGAGCTATTTATCACGGAGGTTTTCTAAATGAGCGCTGAGTGAATTACACAGTGGCGGCTGGACTGTGTGTGTGTGTGTGGGCGTGCATGTTGATAACGTGTGTATCTGTGTCTTCCAATACGAACTATGAGGGTGCTATGGGTGGGGGGGCTCCGACTGATCATTGTTGTTATCAGCTCTTTGCAGTCCAAACCACTGCAATAGAACTAAAGCTAAACGACCTTAAAACTTGAGCCCATAATGTAATTTAAAGCATCACTGTGTGCTTGGGTTAATTTGAAGAAATTGAAGTTACTTCCCACAAGTTTAAGTGCATAATTCCTTTGAAATAAACATTATCATTGACATAGAACAATAAATTTTACATTAATTTAAGGTGAGGGTCTATACGAAGGCCGTCTGCAGTCTGAAAGGATTTATTTATTGCACCCTCATAAACCTGATGTGTTTATAGTCCTGAAATCTGCAGCCTCACCATTAGATGCCACTAGTTCTTACACACTGGACCCTCAATAAGAGTGCATCTCTGTCATATATATTTATATATAATTCTGTAAAGTCAAACAGAAATAAGCAGGAAAAACATCATAATCATAAAGAGAAGGGTTGTTTCAGCGTGCAGTTATTAAAGCTATAGAGGAAAAAAAAAAACAACACATTGCCTTTTCAGGCTCAGAGGGGAAGAACCATTTACCTCCCCCCAATGCCAGTTTGCCCCGAAGCAAGGCATTAAAACCCCTGAGTGGGTTTTTCCAAGACACTAACAGTGCAGAGTGTGTGTGCTGTATATCTGGGAGGCGCACCTGTGGTGAGACAGAGCTCTACCTCCCCCCTGCCAGCTCCAGCAGAACAGCTGCTGTAAATAACAGCATGTGCTCAGCTGATAAAAAAAAAAGAGCATTTGGCTTCATCTGTAGAGGGGGAAAAAATTTGATGTTCATTTTAAGTGATATTAGACAAATGTTGAGGGGTTTCACTTCAAAATGCTATAAATCCATTTGGAGCAAATGTTCCACCAAATGTGCCAATATAAGAATAAATAAACCAGCATATCATCAATAATAAAATCATATTTAATTAATCAGTTTCCAAGTACAGGAATTCAAGCTAGTTTCTCTTTAAAATAAAGTGATAATAAACTCTCAAAACAAGTGCTTAACATTCATCACACATTAAACACATTTAAATTGTATTTTACACAGCAGATGCCATGTTACTGTCTGTGGGTGATACTGACACAGTGGGACGTTATACATTAACTGTAATCCAAAGCTGCAAACTGACTGATGTTGATGTTCAAAAACGCGTGTCGTTATAAATTGTATGGCTCTAAAAGAACATATAATGATAATGATAATCTGGTCACACCAAACTAATTTGAGAAAAGTGTCAACAATGGAAGTTCAAGCACAAACAGAAGGACTCCACCTACACCCAGGTTACAATGGACCAGTTGGTGAGTAGTAAATGGAAGAAGGGAGTGATGGTGGTGCAGTAGAGTGGCATCACACGGGCTACAAATTGTATAATGTATCACACTCTGACCAAACATATCCCAAACAATAATTTTTACATACTTTTAGAATAAAATAATAAAAAAAGAGTGTGTTGTCTGGCAAGATTCAGTTGTGGAATGTGACAAAAACAGAGCAGACAATTGCGAGTGATTGGGAGATGGAAATCTGGTGTGATGCTCAGTCATGCACAGATATGCTTTTAGTTTGAGTATGCCATATAATTGGACTACTGTATTTGTCCCAGTATACAAGTAGTAGGGGAGTCAATGTATTGTGTCTGCCTTCACCACATCAGGTCGTGGCAATAATGTCCCCTTTCAGCTAGTTGGTTTATCTCGCAGTTCGTTGATAGCAGATTGAGTATTTTACAAATCCAGTTTAAGTCAGCCTAAAACAATGATTCACTTTATTCTAATACCAAGTACCAAGTGTGAGCAACAAAACTGATTAAGTTGGAGTCCGTTTTTTTTCATTTGTTGCATAATTACCTGCCTTTTTTTTAAGCGTAATGTAATTTTGCTGAAACCTCCTGCTGAACTGCAATGACAGGGGATCAAAATATGCTGAGGGATCGTAATGACAATAAGTGAAGCATTTCCTAGGAATCATTCTTGTGTGCAGAAATTACAGTACCCACAAGTGGACACTTTGGCCTAATGATGCCAAACGATGATTGTTATGTGAGAATGAAGCAAAAAGTGATGAGAAAATAACAATAAAGCAGTTAAAAACAAGACTACAACATAATTACCACCACCATGTTTTTCTGTTCTTCCGATGAACAGATTTTAATTATATTTTCTGGAAAGGTTGGTGATGGCTCAATGGAGAAAATATTTCATTTTGGTGGTGATCTGGATACAGAAACTGGCCTTGGTGGAAGTTTGAGCTCTCCCTTATGAAATTAGTTGGAACTTTGGAAGGACAAACCAAAAATATGGAGGGCTGTGACATGCTTGATAATTTATGGAAACACTGACAATGACAATGGTAATGCAATGGTGGTCTGCTACGCTTGCTGTGGACATTCTACCATGATTCATATCGGGTTACTCTATACTTTACAGCTTCTCTCAAATGCTTTGTGTCCTTGACATTGAATCGGTGTCTGCATTTTTTATTAGTGTTGCCTGATTACACACTCTCTGCAGATGTAGAGGTCATGGTTCACTGTTTGCTCCTTTGGGGCATCCTTCAGTCACACACTGGTTGAACACCACCCCAGGCCATATGTCCTGTCAGTAACTAGTCAATCATTCTCTGATTGAAGATTATGCACATGCAAACAGACCCTCCCACGCAAAGATGCACCTTCAACCTTCCAGCATCTGCGCTGATAGCGTAAGGTCTGTCTCAATAAACCTGCATAAAGCTGTGGTGCACAGACCAAATAATCAAACCAGATGCCTCTAAATTAACCCATGACTGTAGAAAAAAGCCAACAAAATATCTGCCATATCAATTTATGGGAAATAATTTAGCACAACAGGCATACAAATATGCCTTGTCATAAGCAGCTGTGGATCCCATTAAAGGGATGGGGAAAGGAGAAAGGTCTGCTCTATCCAAGCAGAGCACACTAATTAGACATAAGAGGAGAGAGAATTTTCTTTTCCCCGACAACACCTTCTTTTTAGAGGCCTATACACCCACTGAAAGAAAGTGGAATCTCTGCAGGAAATCAAACGAAATTCATCCCCATCTTGTTCTGACAGGTTCAGGTTCTTTTTTGGTCACTTTTTTCACTTTTCAATCCCGTTGGGAAATTAATCACTCTGAGCAGCTGCTGAATTGTTTCATGCCCAAATCAGGAACAGGCCTTTTCACTTAAGTACAACACATATTACAGGAACTGTAGATACTTAAAGAAATTTAATGGGAAGTCACACACTGTAAGCGGACATGTTAACGTTTTTAATTTTTCAATCAACGAATATGCACATGACAAACACATAATTAAGATGTATTTCTGTTGTGCGACTCCAATTCTGTTTGTAACTTTTAAATATAAGTAAATAAATACTTTCAAGATGCACATTGTGATTACACATGCAGATCAGCTTCACGTGACTCTGTGTTTCCAAGTACAGTCGTTTTTCTGTGTCTGTGGCGGCAGTGATGAACTGTACATCAAGACTAAGCAGGCAAAGCGAAAGAAGCACACAGGGCGAGTAAAGCAAGACAGCTTCATACAGCAGGACTATGACTGAAAACACTTAGAAACGCCCATTAAAAGTTTCAGCAGTGGATTACAGCTAAAAATAACCCTGGACGTTGAGTAGAAGTTCACAATCGTATTTTATATATGATAACGATTTGAGCTTCTGATGAACATCTGATGTTGAAAGTATATTCTCCAACAGCAACAGCAATTAAGCGCTTCCTGAACAGCTGCCTGACTGCATGTCTCCACCTCCACACCTCACAGCTCTAAGTTTCCTAGATGCAGTCTGGATAAGTGATGCTACCGTAAAAGACGTATTGCAAAAAATATATATATATATACTTGCTACAGCTCCATTTCTGTCACTCACTAACTCTCTGTCATGTGTGTGTGATTGGGAAGGGCGGGGGAGAAAAACTAGGTCAAATCAGTGTTGTTCTAATTATCCAGAGGTCCACAGGGGGCGATAGAGATGCCACACTCGAACTTTAAGGTGTGACGAGGTGAGTGATCAGACAGACAGTCAGACAGATAGGTTGATAGATACAGGGAAAGTTATGTAAAAGACAAAATATTTAGAAAAGACTGTGATCGGGATTGAAATAAATGTGAACGATGATGTCTAGTGTCAAAGTCAGATCCTTTGGAAAGTGGTGAAGGTGGTGTTTTTAATTTCGACACGGACAGAGAAAATCTGCTCTATAGCTTTGAACATTAGTTAAGGTTAAGAAAGAATGTGGGTTGCCATTCTCTTTAAGTGCCATGTTTCCTCAATGACGAACCGGTTAGTCCGGTTATTGTGAAGTGTTTGTATATGCACTTACACAGAGACTACTATGTTTATAAGCTATGTTCCTCATGGCCCTGCCACCTCTAAATGTCAGAAGAAAAGCACATTGTATTTAGTTTTCTTGAGCCCAACCAACGTTGTGCCCCAAAACCAAAATATAGAACAAACCATTGAATGAATCATTGAACTTTTTCACCCCATTTATATTAAATCTGGTAACTACACCTTGAAAAAAAGACTCCAGGTTGCTAAACTCCGTTTTACAGCTGAAATCTGAAACCCTGTCATATTGTATCAATTATCTTCACGTATCAATTAAATAATCCAGCTCCAGAAACATTTGCTGATTGTTTGGTATCACATTTTATCAGTTTACACGGTCACTGCATCTCAAAATTAAAACATAGCCTGCATGCCATGCTTAAACTCTAACATGCAGCGCATCATACTGACAGATACACTATGAACAGAGTATTGCTAAATCTCTGTCGTTTGCAAAGTGTATGTCTCCACGTATATCCTTTTTACATCTGCCTTCCACTTCCACAGAGAAAATATTTGTTTATGGGTCAATGCAGTATTGTCTGCTTTGTGCAAATTACAGCTAATCATCTTTATTTATAAAAACTCATGAACGCAATAACCTATCAGGCTTGTGCAGTAAACAAGCAGCAGCTACATAGACATATTTCCACATGATAAATCACTATAATCACCTTGAATTTTCCGCGAGTCAAAAACAAAATCCATTCCCATCATTCAAAACATAGAAATTCGTCTTGTGTCTGTGCAACTCCAGGCAGTAAGTTTATAAGCATTTGCCTCTCTCTTATAGGTCTGCCTCACTCTTATTCAATCAAAGGACCATTTTTATTGCTGCCGTTCAAGCAACTGATTGCAATAACCCAGATGATAGATGGGGGTGGTCTACTATAGCAGCAGGTGTGCTGCATGCGCAAAGATAATCCGTTTTCATAAAAAAGACCAGACAGGTCTCCATATCTAGAGTTGCTTTGAGTAAAAATTTCTTGATAAAATATGCAGATTATTTCAGGAAGTTGAGGATCAGTGAGAGGTAAATGCTCCTCTATAACTGCTGCGCTGCAGTGCCTCCAAGAAAGACTTCAACAGATACATCTGTGATATTACTTCAGAGCTGCTGATATTCTAACACTGCTAAAATATACATAACTGCTGGTATGGACCTTGTTTGTACATTACAGTGTTATCTGCATAAGTTAGTGGTTGATTACTCATCTGGAAAAAGTATTTGGACGCCTGACCATTACACCAACAGAGACTGTAATGACGTAACAAATACAGTACTTCAATATGGAGTCGGTCCCCCTTTTGCACTTATATAAGCTTCTTGGTATATTTTCCTCAAGATTTTGAAGTGTTTCTGTGGGTATTTGTGCCCATTCATTCTGTAGAGCATTTATGAGGTCAATCACTGATGTTGGATGAGAAAGCCTGGAATCGCAATCTCTGTTCCAGTTCATCCCAAAGGTGCTCGATGGGGGTTGAGGTCAGGGCTCTAGTCAAGTTCTTCCACACCAAACTTGTCAAACTATGCATTTATCCTTGCTTTGTGCACTGGGACACACACAGAAAAAAAAGGTCCTTCTCAAACTGTTTGGAAGCATTGTACAAAATGTCTCGGTATGCTGAAGAGTTAAGATTTTACTTTATTAGAGATATGATGTTGAGATATTTAATATGTGTAAATCTGGCAAACTGAGACAAAACACTGAATGATTTTCTGGCAAGAGACAATGCTTCCATTTGTTTTGCAGAAAGCAGGACATCTAAAGTGCTTTGTGTCTGAATTGTAATATGGAGATATCAATTATATATAATGAGGCTGCACCGTCCACTCTTAAACCACTGGCCAGTCAGTCTTTCTGTCCTCAGATTTATGATTAGAGATGCTGTGGCAGTCAACATTATGATAAAAATGATAGGTCTTTGCTGGCTGAAAAAAGGTCTTCTGTATATTTATGATACCATTGTGAGAAAGTTACCGCCTTGTTTTTCAACATTGCTTTGGTTTGGAACTTTGTAAATTGGTGAAATATCCACTTATGCTTGTTATTTTGTTCTCACTACCACAGTAGGTGGACTCAAATGCAGGACAAAGGCACAGAAATAGGCAAATAGGCAAAACCTCACACGAGGTGGTGAAGAGAAAACACAAGAAGCTGACAAAATTATATGGTGGTAGGTGCAAGGTGAGCGCAGGCTGCAGGCCTTTTTCACAGCAGATATTTGGACATGTTTTATTCGGAAACACACAGGTGTTCAATTCATGCTGTCAGAACAATGTGACAGTGAATCAGCACGCAGCCTGAAACTGAGGAGGCTAAATGGAACTTGGGCATCATTAATTTGAATATTTACACCCATGCTGGTTCTTCTCTGACCTGTCAAAGTGTCTGCCATGAGAAGGGCTTAGAAATGAGAGGCCAACTGAACATGGTTCATGAAAAATAAAGTGAAGCAGAAAATCAGAGATAAAAAACAAAAACTGGAGGACTAACTGAAATAAGACAAACATGGATACAAAGCAACACAGAGTGTCAATTAAGGCTGAAGTGCGTGACTTTGAAACAAAGCCACGACGAGGAGGTGCTACAATGTCAAGTCAGGTTTAAGTCATTCGCATCCATCCATCCATTATCTACCACTTTATCCTCCACCAGAGGGTCGCGGGGGGAGTGAATAGTTCCTTTTTCCCTATTTGAGAAACATTTTTTACCTTTCTTTGTATCCAGGGAATTTTAATGTGGGTCATTGCAATAATAATAACATTAATTAGAAGACAAATCAGTGATAAAACATGTTAGTTTGTTATCACAGTGACACCAACTATATAAATAAAGGCAAATCAACACCAAACCCTATTAGTCTGGTCTGGAGCAGGTGAACTGCTGTGGCAACTTATGTGCCACGGCTTTCATAAAACTGAGTCTAATCAAGCAACAATAACTGATAGATTCCAGCTTATTTTGCCACATTAGTGAGTGAGAGCATAACATTTTCTCATAGAGTTAAGTATAAACTTTCAGACAGCACATGAAGACCTTTTATAGAAAATACATTTCCTGACTTTAAGACACTTCTGCCTTTCAATTTCCAAACCAGAACCTACACCCATTTTGCTATATATGGTCTGTGGTGTAAAGGCTTGAGAAACTATGAATGGTAATGATTCTGTCCCTCTCACTTTGACCTAAATGGACCCCATTGGGTCCCCATGCCACTTGAATCATTCCACACATCCTCCACACAAACCAACTGCTTTAAGCCCTTTAGAGCAGATCTATAAATAATTCAGCTCTTCCAAGAGTTTAACACTGCAAAAAAAATACAATGATTATTTAATAGTGTATAACTGTTGCAGAGGCCTCATGACATATTAAAAGGTGGTTAATTATTAAGTTCTCACCTTCACAGTTTGTCCGGCTTCAGGGCCGTCCTGATGGGAACAGAAAGAGGTAATTAGAGAGGAGCTGGGAATTCAGAGATATTTACATAAATAATTCAGTGAAATATTTTAATTTCAGATGAGCTACAGTGCCTCACCTCTTCCATCCAATTAAAAAAAAAGAAAAATACCCTGGTCCCTTTGACTGACTCCTTTGTCTAACATTCATTTTATACCTTTCTTACTTAGTTAGTGTTAATGTAGTGCTTTATTTATATATATATATCTATATAGATATATAGATATATATATATGTATGTAAATGTATATATGTGTATATATATATATGTATGTAAATGTATATATGTGTATATATATGTATATATAAATATATGCATATACACATATATATAAATATACGCATATACACATATATATGTGTATATACACATATACACATATATATGTGTATATACACATATACACATATATATGTGTATATACACATATATACACATATATATGTGTATATACACATATACACATATATATGTGTATATACACATATATACACATATATATGTGTATATACACATATACACATATATATGTGTATATACACATATACACATATATATGTGTATATATACCTATATATATACACATATACACATATATATGTGTATATATACCTATATATATATATACACATATATACATTTACATACATATATATATACATATATTAATGTATGTTTGTAATGTATTATTTTTTCATATATTTAATTTGATATTAGAAATAGGTATTTTTACATTTCTGAATTCATAAATACTTATCGTACAATTCACAGTAAACCAGCGAATATCGGTCCATTTGTGTGTTTTTATTTGCATGTTAAATCATAATGATTGTCATGCATAAGTGCTTTCTGCTTTGTATTTTTAGCACCTGTCAAAACGATGATATGAAAAAGAATACAACGGTAATATTAAAGTTTAGATGGGTAGAAAGCTAAATGACTAATTTCATAAAGAAAATAAAAAGTGTTCAGTGTCACACCATGAAAATGATGAAGTCGTTGACAAATTAATCCTTTTTGTTTTTGGACAATTGAGACTAATTGTTGCACCTGCTGGAGTTACCTTTCCACTGAAAGAATGTGTATGTGTATCTACTTAAAAGTACAGCGAAACTGTCCTGTGATCGATCAAAGTCTCTCATAACTGGTCAGATTTGCCCCAAGGCTACACAGAAGTCTAGTATTCTCCCAGATCACTTAATTTACATTATGCTGAAGGGTTTTTATAGCTTTATTGATCAATAACACTAAAAAATATGTTGCCAAACCTTCACACCATAAATACTACTACCTTGGTATAATATGAATCAGGAGTGCATAGGTGTATACAGTACGTTATAACATGCCTGTATTCTGATTCAGTAAATATGACAGGCAAAACAGACTAAAGGCAGAAGGCTGAAAACAGCTTCTTGTAATTGTGCTTCAACCTCACTGAATGATAACTTTGAAGATTGGGTCCAAACAAAAGCAGATAAAGATGAGAACAACTACAAAACACAGTATCTCCCGATTTGGGCTTTACTAGTATATGGACAGACAGGCTTTCTATAAAGGAATCCAAGCAGGGCTAGCGTGAAGGAACAAAGAGAGTAAATGCCGACTGAAAATGTTACTCAGATTGCCATAAACAAGGACAGGGTAACGACATCTAAAAAAGACAGGCATCAAGAGAGTGTGGGGGGGGGGACTGTATCAAAGAGAACAGGGAACAGAGAAGAAACAAGGTAACACAGAAGACTGAGAGCAGAGATGTTTATGAGGCTCGAGACAGACAAACAAGACACAGGTGAAGGCAATCAGGACTGTGCAGGTCATCAAAATTGGAGGGAATCTTGACAAAGGAAATAAAGCAAAAGGTAACACAAGTAGAAGCTTCAAACAGAAAACTAACAAGCCCGAGATAAACAAGAAAAGGCAGACGAATGTTAAAAAATAGAATAAAAAATAATGGTAACGCTTTCTTTTACAGTCCCCTAATTACCTGGTATTTAGCTGGTAAATTCATGGTAACACTAAAGTGTTGCTAGGTAATTACCAAGGGTAATAAGATAAGTAAATACAGTGAAACCGTTGCCAAAATACTGGGTAATGCACGGTAATGTACTCGGTAAGTAAAGTAAAACTGTACTGTAAAAGAAAGCCAAGCTTGTTTCCATGTAATTACACACATTTTTAGGGTTAGGTTTGTT
This sequence comes from Microchirus variegatus, assembly GCF_963457635.1. Taxonomy (NCBI): domain Eukaryota; kingdom Metazoa; phylum Chordata; class Actinopteri; order Pleuronectiformes; family Soleidae; genus Microchirus; species Microchirus variegatus. Next base: position 15,234,819 of record NC_139808.1, read on the forward strand.
AGATTACCCCTTGGGTAAATAGCTAGTAATTAGGGGACTGTAGGTACCTGCTTATTACCAGTTTATAACCCAATAATACACTTACATTTACCATAGTTTTGCCATAGTTTAGCTGTACATACCTTCTTATTAACAGCAGTAATAACACGCTATAATTAACTATATAGTTACCAGGTAAATGCCCAGTATTTTGGCAACAGTTTCACTGTATTTACTTTCTTATTACCATTGGTAATTACCTAGTAACACTTTGGTGTTACCATGAATTTACCAGGTAAATACCTGGTAATTAGGGGACTGTAAAAGAAAGCGTTACCAAAATAATAATCAATCAACCAAACAAATAGAGCAATGATTATCCAAAGTCACTGAAAAAGTCACATTCAAACAATGAACTACATGACACTCAAAGGACAACAAGCAAATATAATGAATTAACAGATTATTGTTTTTGGATTCAAGACCCTCAAGGACCTCTGTTAATATAGCATTTCTCTTTCCAGAGTTTATACAAAATGTTGCTAGTTTTTTTAAAATCGACAGTAAGTAAAATATAGAATCACAGAATTACTACTGGTGGTGTAATGCACCATGATGCTGTTTGCGAGCTGAGAAGATCGAGGAAAAGACATCCAGGTGTTTCATGTGTATTTTTTGGGGGGGTTTAAATGAGGACAACAAACTTGGAGAAACTATTGTGAGTGCAGACGTGTGCCTGGAATCTTGACGTGTAAACATTTTCAGATTGATCTTATTAATGTGGACATTAGGATGGTGTTATTACCAAACCTGCATGTAATTGTACATATTTGAATGCGACATCATCACCCCCACCATATAACGGGGTGTGAATTATCATTAAAAAAGTTACAAATTGTGTATGATTTGATCTCAACATTCTTCATGTTTTCCAAGCAGAGTTAGACTTCTGCACGGTTACTTCTTCATCTGCTGACAAGCTTTTTTTTTTTTCTCATTCTCTGCTTGTCACATTAGGTGTGATTAGATTTATTAAGATTACACTTTGTTATTCGTTTGCGGGAGGTGATGACTGGAAATTGCATGGCTCCAATTCTCATCAGACATCAGTCAACAAACAAATAAATAGAATCCCATGCGCTCAACTGTCACTTAGCATCAGGGAAAATTGAGCATTTGTGTCACCATCCCAAACTCTCTTTTTTCCCCCCCACCACAAATCCTCCAGTGAGGTTGATTTGTGTGATATTGTTATTTGTTACAGGAGTGGCATACTGCAGAGAACAGTTGCCCCCTTTCCACGGAGAGTTCTCCTTTAATGTGGTGGCTGTAACCCCGAGAGCTGTCACAACTAATCTCCCATCATCACTTCTCATCACCTTCCCAATCCAAGAAAATCATAGCCAGGTAAAGATTACTCTTTGCCTCTCTGCTTTTTTTCCCTCACCTAACCTGTGAAACAATTTTCTCTGACAGGCCCATCGAGTGAGTTAGGTGCTATTTTGATATTACCATATATATCACCAGTTATGCAGAATAGGCCATTCAGTCCGAGACAACAGTCTGTCTGCGCGTCAGAGTCGGCTCCGTATTTTAGCTTTGATCATACAAGAGTGGAGCTGATCCACTGTGAAACTGTGGGCCTCATTCTAATCTGCCTTTTTCTATCTTGTTTTTAATTGAGCTCTATGAATATTTTTCTGAAACAGGAGGGAAATATTTGCTATTTGATATGAGATTATTTTAACATGTTTCAAAAACCAACAACTAATCTGCTGTGTTCCATTTTAACCACTTTAAAGTAAGCAGTATAGCTTATATATTTTTGCCAGTAACACCACGATAAGGCACACACTTTTTGTATGTGAAAAAAAGGTTGTAAGGCAGAAAGTTCAGAAACTTCCAACTTTGTTTTTTCAAATCACTTGTTGCCAGAGTACAGTGAATTTCTCCAAACCAGGTGAGGTCATGATTCTATTCCAAATTTGCGTTCCTTAATTACATGTCTACACATTTGCAAATGAACATCACAGTGTTTTAACTGCCTGTTGAACACTTGGTGGAATCTTACCTTTTTTTTGTTATATCACAACCTCTCGAATGTCGAATTGACTCACAGGAAACCTATGCAAATGTTTTAAACGTTTGTTGAAGAGTATATCTGTAGTGTGGAGACGAGGCTCAACCCATACTCCACAGCGCAACAAAAAAAACAGAAAAACATCGATATGTAAGAAAGTGAATTGTTTCTAAATGAAAAGTTTTCAAATCAAATTCCCAAATAATCCATCCATCCATCCATTATCTACTGCTTTATCCTCCACGGAGGGTCGCGGGGTGTGCCTATCTCAGCTGAAATAGGGCGATAGGTGGGGTACACAGTGGATAGCTCGCCAGTCCATCGCAACTCACTCTCACACCTACGCTCAAATTAGACTGACCAATTCATCTAATTTCCCAAAAAATCACAATCATAATAATAATAATCAAAATGAATGAAATGTTATTCTGATACAAACTGGAAGAGAAAATATCTGGAAAGTAACCAAGTAAAACAAGAAGAACAAAAAAAGATTTAGAGAAACATTGAGTTCATTACCTTCTCATGAAACAGCATCTTGTTGCGAGAGGATGATTACATCCTAGCATTTCATGCCACAGTGGCCTTGTCTGGGAGCCATTCATCTCAAGAGCGACAAACAGTGGCACAAATGAACATGCGCGCACACACACACACACACACACACATACACACTTGAATGGAATCAGCCATCACATGAGCTGATATCTTGCTTTCCTCTGTGCTCCTGTGGTGATGGAGCTTGCCCACATGAATGATGAGGCAGTACAAGGCTGGAGAGTGCACAGATGCAGACAAAGCTTGTTTACGTTTTTGTTGAATGAATAATGTCTCTCACCAAATGCATTAACTTCAACAGGTTATCCACGACTGTATGGCTTGGTTGATGAGAGTGTGGAGAAAGCTAAAGTAACTTCTGCAGTACTTTAAAAAAAAAACATGGCCTTTTTTGTCACAATTAATTTCAGTCAGTCACTCTGCATTTCTCTACACTCTTCAGTAGAATCAGCTCTTCCTGACTTGATTAGCCTGTTTTCCATCCATTCTTTGGATCCTGTGTAGAGATGTATATCTTTTCCCCAAAATGAGACCTTCCCTATCATGGCAGCAGCAGAAAATTGACTTTTTTAAGGCATAACTTTCTCTGCAATCAAAACAAATTGGCCATATTTAAAACAAATACAAGTAACAAGGGGGGGAATAACAAATGATATGTATTTCAAACCTTGGTGTCCAGTTCCCCTTCTTCCCCATTCAGGAAATGAAATAAAGGTCAAGGGCAAGCCTTTAGGCAACCTTGCTCTGTCCCCATTGGCATCTCCACCATTGGCTGCATCCCAATGACTGAAGTTCTCTGTTGTTGACCACACTGTTGTCATCATCACTGCAAAAGTGAGATTACAAAACACAAACCCACTCCAATTTACATGTTTTCGGCGTGAAACTCGTAACACCATTATCACCTACGTTCAAATATAGTGGTGTAAATAGGGCGTGATTTGATTTTCCATCATCCTTCTCTTCCTCACACATACTTCATGCACTGGTAAAGTGAAATTAGATTAAGACGCAGGAAGAGAAAAGGTGAATCTAATCATTATTATTTAATGTATTATTGCGTTTTGCTATTTGTTTCCTTTTCTACACACAATTCCTCAGCTCCACTCCGATCACATACCCTGGTACAGTAGAACAGTATTTCTGATTTTCCTCCAAGTCCTCCAAACCCTAACCCTAACCCACGACCAGATGAAGCTTGCATTATACTGGTGATACAACTACCACAGTTTGAGAACCATGGACCTTGTGTAAAACACAACAAAAGCCTAGCCACAGCAGGTGTACAGCAGACACACATTTGCGAACCACAAAGCAGAAACAGCTTCAAACTGCACAAACAGAGATTACGACATTTTACAAGTGATACATAGCCAAGACAGGGTGAGTTAGCAACATCATGCACACATTTGGATAACTATGTCCACTTCCATCATTCTATGTTAAGAAAGGATTTGAGTTTGGTCTGAAGATCATTACACAATCAGGGACAGTAGTAAATTAAATTGACCAATTTTTGTTTTGACAGAGGACATTTAAAGCCAGGTGCAGCCATGTAAACTTCTCACTCAAGTAAGTAGAAAAGTTACCTGAGGTAACCCATGCGAGCTACTGCATAATATAAAGCACAGTGATATGTCCTGAAAGCAGAGTTGGTGATATACTGTACCTCAAGGCTGAGTGATACAGAGGGGTCAGGTTCCGACAAGACGGATGGCAAAGCAAACAGTGACAAACATGCTAGTTTATTGCTTAGGTACGAAAACCTATGCCAAACCCTTATCCTGAAAATATATCAACATCACAATGCTTCTTGTGCTGTAATAAAATGTGAAGGTAATTCAAGCGACTAGACATGAGAATATTTTTTTGCCATCAATGGTTTCAGGTCCAAAACCAATCAGAAAGCAGACCATACACAAGCCTGGCATCCTATTCATCATCTCAGCCTAATGAACACAGTAACTTTTCATAAGGTGCCAGTCCCTCACTCCTTTCACTCGATGCCAATACACACAGCACCTTTCAATGTGTATCTACACACAAACGGGCCACGCATAACACCAACTATTGTTGTGTTGGTGTCCCAAATGGCCGCGGTCTTTAGCGTGCCAGGATGGTTGATTTCATACCCACAAGTACTGTGTGTGTGTAAGACAAGGGAGAGCTTTCCATATGTCTCTGCCCGGGCCAATCTCATCTTCAGCTCTGAACAGACTCTCTCCTCTGTCTCCGGCCGGCTGCTCCAGTCAGGGGGTTTGAGGGATGAGACTGAAGAGCCGAAGCATTTCCATATAGTGTGAAAACCATCTGCTCATATCCCATTATTATCTGTCACAACAGTTATTTGACTGCTCTCGGCTAATTCACTCCCGGGGTCGTGGTGCATGTAATAAGAACAAGGCATTGCAGATTGGTTTTACATTGCAAATGCAATCATTTCTTTGAGGAAAACATCTGTCCCTACACCCCCCACACCCCCTGCCTTATCCCATCCCCACACTTAGATTTTTTTTTTTTACACGACAACAATGACTTACCTGAATCTGAAAAATCGGCGCCTGACCTCCCTCCTCCTCTCTGTCCCATCTGTTTCACACCAATTTCACACCACTCACTAATTCTAATATGGTTTGATTCTGGAGGCCGGTCACATGGGAAAATGACCATATAGACTTCATAATGTAGATTTCATATGCAGGATCCAATTGTACCAGATGGGAATGCAGTGCTCGCATATAATACGGCGTACTTTGTTAACAATGTTGTATTTTTCAAATATACAGTTTCTAATGAGAAAGAGCTTTATTCCTTTATTACATGTAGTATTATATGACGTGATTAAATGTAGTGTAAATAATAAATGATCAATAAAGTTGAGCTATTATATACATTCAACATCATTGATCAATAATTCCATAACAACTTTAAAGCATATACATATAAAATCAGGTGATCTCCAAGAGAACTAGACCACTTCTTGACTGTGTTTCAAGCATTAGGAAAAAAAATGGCCGTTCAGAGGAGAAAGTGACATCGGGCAGTTCAGTGAGAGACAATGCTCTTATGGGTTGTTCTGCCAAGAACCAATAGCAAAGAGAGTGGGCACTAATCCAGCATTGGTAACAATTGCCTACACTGCAACACAAACTAAACAAACAGAAAGAGAGTTGAACAATAAACACAAAGACACAATAACTTATGAAGCGGGTGTGTACATTTGTGCTCATCTGGTGGGATGAGCTCAGGAGAGAGAATTGTGATCCAAACGTTTCAATGACGTGGGGATGAGACCACCGACTATATAGAAATGGATGTGTTTTTTTTTTTTATTGAAATATGGAAACACATGGACCCACTGGACGTAACAAGCTGTCAGTCACACTGGTGCTCACTCATTTGTCATTATCCATTTTCCTCCAAATGGGACGATATGACAAAATGTATATGTTCTATTGAGGAAGGCTTAAAACTTGTGATTGAGAACATTCACTCGTCAGGATATTTTGACTGATCTTATACATGGAAATCAAGTGAGAAGAAGCCTCATTTTGCCATAAATTCATTCGTTATTTGTTATTCATTCGTGGTTGGTGGCTCTGCTGACCTGATCCTACTTGCTGCAATTTTAATGTTTCTCTGTTGGAGAGAAAGCTCAGTTAACTTAAATATATTGAGCATATTTATAATGTCAAAAATATTATTGAACATGGTAAGTTTTTCTCTTTAGTTTATATCATAAATAATGCATGTTTTTTTTGATTACTCTATTTCTTGTTGATTAGGTAAAATATGTTTTTTTGTGTTTTTCTTTTACTCAGTTCTTTCATCCATCATTCATAATGTGCTTGTATTTCTTAACAAAAGTGAATGAATCCTAATTTTCCGCTGTTAGAGGGTAATAGTTAAGTTCTAGATTTTTAGTACTAAAAATGTCAAGATGGCAAAAAAAAATTTGCAGATCTAGACAATACTTTATGAATTAGTGTTTTTGAAAGACAGACCAGACACTAACCCTCCTTCGCATTCAGTTGTGACAGTCCTTGAGTCTTCCCCTCCCCCTTTTCATTATGATTTATGAAATGGAGGGAGATAAATAAATAATGGTTGTGCCCACAATTGGAGCACACGATAAGATATGAATAAGCAACCTTGAGAACGTTTTTTCATTTCGCTTTTCATGAGGGCTAGGAGTAACAAATTGGCAGCTAGAGTAATTCAGACTAATGTAAAAAAAAATATGTATTTGCATCAGAATGTGACACCCAGTTTTGGCCTGGATTATAGAATACACAGTGTCGGGTGAACTTTGCAATAAATGACCGTCTGTACAGTGTCACTGTCAATGTAAAGCATCCCAGTAACTTTTGTTGTATTACATAAACAACTAACTAACTTCCACTTACAGGCCGTGACTCATAAACATTTTATCACCATTTCATATATATATATACACACATGTGAAATGTACTATTAGTATTTATGAATACAGAAATGTAAAAATACCTATTTCTAATATCAAATTAAATATATGAAAAATTAATACATTACATACTATGCATACTCTGTGTGCACGCTCTATATTGTATTTTTTTTTTATTAATACCACTGTTTAATCACTTCACTTTTCACAGTACTTATGTCATTATTTATTTCACAAAACAGTAATTTCACTGTAAACATTACACCTATTGTACAGTACAGCCCGGATTATCCATTAAACTTTTTTGACCATTATTTAATATATTTAAAGCTCCAGAGTGTAAAATGTATTCATTTGTCACAAATTGAATACACTCACACTCATTTAAATTTACTTTTAATCAATGCTTCTACAGCAAAATGACAAGTCAACCTGAAAGTGTGTTTCCCATCTTGTAACTGAAGCTTCCTACACAAAAATGAATAAGAGTGACAGTCCTCCAGTTGTCGCACTCTGCAGTCTCAACATGAGATGTGACTAATTCTTACACATTGGACCCTTTAATCTAGGGTGTGCGTGTGTGCGTGCATGCATGTGAATGCAATTCTTAAGAGACGAACTGTTCCTTTAGGTCTCATAAATCAGTCTGATCAGCCTGCAGCCTTCTTTTGTGCAACCTGCTTCATAATGAGTCCTTTCATTTCCATACCGAGCAATGTGATACATTACATTTTTCTTCTCATTCAAAAACAGTAAGGACTACAACCCAAAGAGTGATACACTTTTGCTGCTGACCCTGTCCACAGTGGCTCATTACCCAGGTTGTGTGCCATGCTTCTCCAAACTGGAAGCAAATGTACTGCAGGTAATAAACTAACTGTGAATAAGTATCACAGGTAACATTGACTCAAAATAATCCGAGCTATGCCTTTGTGGAAGAATATTGTGATGTTTATGGGGCATTTTGATAAGAGGGTCATTGCTGCAGTAAATAAGAGTGGAGAGACTGACAAAACCACAGACCCCGTCTCTCGTTTCCCTCATAGTATAAGAGGCTGTGATGAAGACAGAAGTCCCTCAAATGAATCAAAATGCCCTTTCCCTTGGCAGCTCCAAATTCTGTATGGCCAAAACAAAAAGATCCATCACTGTTGCTGTTACAACAACTGGCTCTTTCAGCCTGATTACGGCTGCCCTGAAATGGCCCCCTCACCCCATCATGCCCTGGGACATGGCACACAGCCACTGACATGGGCATTTATCTACACACTCCTATGCCAATAAACAGCAGACATCTACAGTAAAGTCTGAACTACACACCTGTGAATTGTGTGTGTGTTATGTGCACAGTGATGGAGGGAGAGAAGGACCCACTTTGGTGCATCCGCTCCATTAATGGCATCAAATTGCAACAACTGGAAAAAACAACAACAACAAAAAAAACTTGCAAGCAACGTCTCCAACTCACTCTATCCCTCTTATCAGAGCCTATGAGTTTCTTCTCATAAAATATTTAAGATTTTTATATGAAGTTTTCTCTTATGCCAAGAAACTGAGACAAGAACTGGTTTTGTTAATCAATGCATCGTCAGTGCAACTGCTGAAATATTCCCCATAATAATATTATGTGCTTGGTGCAGATTTGAGGCTTTGTTTACATCTGCACAAAATCCATCAACTCCCTCCCCCCATCCCACCAGCCCTCCAACTTACCCACACACACACACACACCACTGAGAACCCTTTCAGCATGAAATAACACTGTCTAATTAAGAGCTGTGGTGTGTGACGTGGAGCACAGACTGTGTGTATTTGAGACTTGATGTGTTGTTGGTGTTAGCAAGAGGCAAAGAAATTGGACTGCTCTGGACAGACATAATCACAACAACTGGATAGATGACAAAGACTCGAGCCAAATTGACCCTTCCCTAACGCCATGAAATTGCAGTCACAGTACAGATTTTTTCTTGCTGCATACAATCATACAACTATTGAGCCACTGTGGTAACTGCCATAAGTTACATTCCTAAACAATTATACTGTAGTTGTTTGTGTATTTATACACAGAGGTACTGCATTTTTAATGTGATTCCTACTCCCATTTGTGCAATTATTGGTGCAAAAAAACAAAGAGAACAAAACTGAAAATAAAATAAACATAATCAGCAAATAAATGCTATATTAGATAAAATGGATTTAAAATAGAAACAAAATATGCGCTGTGTGAAAAAGAAGAATGTATAATATAGAAGAATGTACAAAATGCGGCAGTCAGTCATTGAGTAGTTGCAAAAACAAAGTGTCAGATGGATGCGAGTCAGAGGAGAATTTAAGTCCCCTATTGACATTCATGTGGAGATTTACATCTGGCAGACCACAGCACAGATCATAAGCACAGTCACAGAAGGGGAAACTATGAATTAGCCTTAATGTTATCAGCTGTTAACATTAGGGCCCCCTGTCAGTTTGATGCCTGAGGCCCTTCCCTACAATGGCATACTCTGGCTGTCAAAACACTATGTGCAGCCCTGTTTCGATCACACATCAATTCTACCCATTCTCATCAGGAGCAATTAAGGCTTAACTGGCTTGCCACAGTGGGACACAGTGGTATGCAGACGAGCTGAGCCAGGAATTGAACCTGCTCTACCACAGATCCTCAAGCCCCATTGAGAGTCATCATCAGATCAAATGTTAAATGTCTCCAAAACACTGATGAATGCTTTTTTTTTTCTTTTTCTTCAATGACCTGCAAAGCTAATTACACAATGTTGTAGAATCCCACTGATTGTAGAGCAACCAGAAGCACAGAGGGAAAGAGTGCAGCTGATAACAGGCTAAAGTCTCCTCCCCATCATGAAGGAACTGATCTTTTGAGTCATTGGAGTGACTCACACATACATCATATCATCTCTGACAAAATGTTCTCTGTCTTCAGAGCAAATAACAAAGAGAAGAGAAAATGTATTTAATCCCTCCAGTGGTGAGACTTCCTGCAGGCACTGGGGTCTTTAATGTTCCCTCTTCAACATGCACACATGCACACACTCACAGCTGCAGGAGAAAATGGGCTAGCATATTAACTTGCAGTGGGAGCCTTGTGGTGCAGTTTCTATATGTGGAGAGATTGAGTGGCTTCATATACCCAATTGTTTTTCCTTTTTCTTCCACTTGGCAGAATAAATACAGAAGATCTGGGTAAAAGTGTCTTGGGCAGCTCAGGGACTTTATTTCTCCTGCATGCGAAACACAAAATTAGATAAACCTGTTTCCAAGTAACCAGGTTTTTACACAACTAGACTGCAATGATGATGCGTTGATATAATGAATTTTAAGTTACAAACACATTCATACTGAACATCTCAATAAAACATTCACATAAAAGTTTCAAGCATATTTAAAAACATTATAACCTAAGTGATGCCCTGTGTGTGCACTTTGGTTATAATGTTTGGTCATAGGTGTGACCCTAGACTCTGTTGTGACAGTTGTGTGATGTGATTATGTTTAATATATAAACACACTTTGGGTATAGTTTAAGTCATGGTTGAATTAAAGTGAATGAAAAAGAACATTGACTTTTAGAGGACATGTAAAATAAGAATGTTATTAAATACCAGGAGTATTTTTGCAACTGAGATCCTGACTAGCAAGGAATTGTTTACCAATACAATGACATCATGTAGGGAAAAAAATTTAAAATGGAGGAGCCAGGAAAATAGATTTCATATGGAGACGTGCATGTTAGGATTAGGTGTTACTTTATATACTGTATGTTAAATTAATATTAAAAATGGGGGTGCCACAGATGGGGGTGATATTGTCCCAAAACAAAAATGTTCAAAATTTTCCCCAGAGGTAAAGGTACAAATGTGACACTGAATTCAATTTGAAATGTCAACCTACAAGTACATGTCCCATAAAGTACAGCTTTATTTGAACTAGTGTTAATTATGTGACAATGATGGCTGAAATGTTATTTAATTGTTTTTAAATTGTGTTTGATAACTAGAAAATAAACACAATCACACTTCTTTGCATCAATAGATCTTGACTATTACTTTGGAAATCCCCTGCTCTACTGAGTGCAAAGTAATAATAGTATTATTGATACTGCAACTAGTAATAACAATGATGACAATGATAATATTAATAATAGACACAAACTATTAAGAAAACATTTTGTCACATTTTGTCTTCATTGTTCTCATTAACATACATCCTGGTGGCAACCCATGGCATCACAGGAAAACTGATTGCATGGCTGGCACATGCTCGATTTCATTTTAATAGGTGGATAAAGGAAGACAATCACCTGCGAAGGGTTTGTGGCAATACTCATGTGTTAAAGGCTAGTGTTTGCTGCATGGACAGGAGCCAGTAGAAGCTCTCCAGGCTCCAGTAGAGAGGAAGGTGTGCAGCCTGCCAATGAGGAGAAAAGTTAGGCTTGGGCAAACTGAGCCTTCAGCCACCAGTCAACGCTGACAGGCAGCGCAAAGAGAATGGGAGAAGAATAAGTGCTTCCCATCATGTTCCTTTCAGAAGAACAAAGCCCCGTGCTCATCACAAGTCTGCCTCAAGCTCAAAAACGTCTACTCACTTGAACACTCACAGCCTAAAACATACATCATTCCTGGCATCACAAAAACAACAGGGGTGGTACTGAAGTGAAGAGGAAGAAAATAGAATCTGAATTTCATTTCAATACGCTCTATTAAGATTTGACAGGCTTTGTGCTGAGGTGGAAGTCTCCGTTTTCTGAATCAAAGAGGCTTTGTTTGAGAAGGTAAGATTTCTGTGCTTGCTGTTGAATAGTCTTTGGAAATGATTGGCAGCGATTAGCCAAATGAGAGAGCTTCTATGAGAATATGAAGGGCTTGACAGCAGCAAGAAGGGCAGATCAATTCAGCTCAATTCAGGAAATGTCCCAAATACATCCTGAACATGTAATAATAAACAACATGAGGACAGTGAAGCTTTATCTCCTTGAGACAAGTCTTCAACGATAAAGCTAAAATGAATCCAAAATCCAATTTCCACTTTAAAATTTATCAGGGTTAACTGACACTATATGGCCTATGGGGGGAGGAGATGCTGTTTAGTACCCAAGTGTGTGTACATAGTGGATACAGTGATCTATGATATAGGGAAAACCTTTACCTGACCACAAGGGCAAGTAAGTGTGGTGTTATGCATCTCCTTTAGAAATACACAGCCTCTGTTGGAGGGCAAATGATTCAGGGTGCTTGGCAGTGTTCATAATTTACAACTGAAATATGACTCGGCTGGAAATCCAAACAACAAAAGCAGAGGATAAATAATTGCATTAGGAGGAGGCGCAGTGCTTGAAATTATTATTAATATGTATAATTATTTGCCCAATAAAACTGACATGAGGACCTGTAATTTCTGAGGAAAACACAGCTCGAATAACGTCAGACACATTGCAAGGCAGCAAAGGCAGCTGGTAAGATATGAGATTATTATGTGCATTTAACTGTATTTAGGTCCTCTCCATTTTGTCAGATTTTGCACTTGAATTATTTCTTCTTCTACAGGCATTGCTGCCACAGAGTGTGTTCACCTTATGAACTGCAATTCAGTGAGTATGACCAAATCCCCTTTAAATCACAGCAGAATGCGACTGTCTGCCTTTAGCAGAGCACATTTAATGGTTCAATGGTGTTATTAGTCCATGGTTGATGGTAAGGGAACCAAACCTCAACGGGTAAGGTTAGAGGACGATTGTGGTCACAGTGATGGATCTGAGTACACATCAGTACACCTCTTTGGTTGAATATTGCACCTTGTGAACATCCAACTGTATCTCATACATACATGTTTAAGATCGTATTTGCTGTGCCAGGTTCACAACATAATTGTTGCTTAGATTGTTGTCATTTTTTTATTCAAGAAGTTGGACACTTAAGTTATAATCACAGGATGGTTAGAGGCAGAAAGGCTCACAAAACTTGGACTATTTGTAGACCCAACATTAAAATAGTTTAGTGTATAGTACTGATATTTATCATATTTATTAGTTATATTTATTAGTTGGTATTTGTGAACTGCTGTATTTCCTGTCCTGTCCTGCAAAATAATTTTACCCTTGGGTACCAATAAAGAAACCTTGAACAATGTAGATTGCATACAGTATAAAAAAAACAACTACAAAAAAACCTCAATGGCTGTCAATAGTTTCTATCATAGACTATTTTCACTTTGTAATATAATGGTCTCAATTACTAGTTTCAGTCTTTTTCAATAAAACATAATGTCCAATATGTACATTTTGGTCCTACTAATAGCCAAATAGACAATACATTATGGCATGTATTACAGTGTGGACACCATCTGAATGAAAGCTAGCAAAATACTTTAGTCAGTGCTTCACAATGGGTTCACGATATAACCAAAATGGCGTAAGAACTTTTGGAGGTAAAAATCAAAACAAAACGATATACTTGTACTTGCTTCAGGGCCACGGATGCACTTTCTTGTCTTATTGCCCCATTTTGTATTTAAAATTTTGTCACTACATGCAAAACTATGATCTTTTCCAAGATTGCACCAATCCCCACTGATAAACAGGAAAAGGCTATCACAAGCTGTAGTACGTCTGTAGACATCTTAATAAATATTGTTATTTTAATTCAGAAATGTGGTTTGCAGCAACATACAATGGAAACATATGATCTTGGAGACGGGTTGCTTATTCAGTCATTGAATTATCTGCCTCCATACAAGTTTAATGGTGGTGAATGTCTTGAGCATTGATGGGAACAATACATTGTTTCTAGTAAAATCTCACTGTCCCTGTACATCACTAAAACTAGATTATAGTATTATGCTTTGCCACAGAACAAAACACTTTGTTCATGCTGACACTTGATCACGCAGCAAATGGCCAAACCTTAAACCAGCAAAGGTGGGATAACCCGTAAGTGTTCAATTTCTCACGCTATCAGAGTTGGCTCACCACTGTTAAAAATAGAACTTCCCGTCAATAGCCACCACAACCCTCATTCAATACCCAGTGTCTTGGGCAAAGCCTGTCTCTACAATAATTACTTAACTGTCAGCTAGGATTAAATGGTCTTAAACCACCTTGAGCCAATCCACAATTCAAAAGAAAAAAGGCAAGGAGATACACTGGTACATTTCAGCACTGGGCTGACGTCTGAAGAGAAAACTGAAGGGATTGATCAAGGGTAATAAATAAAAAAAAAATTGCTTCGTCAAATCCCCATCTCAACAGGGGCACACAAGGGCCATTTGAAAACTAAAGATGGGAGCAAGGGCTTTAATGATACACTTCTCTATTGACTGTAGATTGACATAAGACCAAAGCGACTCTACTGTCTGTTTTTTCTTTTTTGCAACAATTGCCATTTGTTGACTTGGGCTTTAGGAGCCACACAATACATTATAGTCCATAGAGGACCGTTATACAATATCAATCAATCAATCACTCAATCAAATCCATCCATTATCACTGCATTTCTGCTTTCTTTCTCCGGAAGGCATTGGCGGCTCAAGGAGGCCCACTTAACTGCACTACCACCCGCTGCAGGTTATGCTTGTGTAGAGGTGCTGATTAGCTGCAGGTTTGGTACATCCAACATAAAATGAAGAGGCACAGCATGTGGTTTCATCTGACACAAATACCATTATAGATACGGAATTCAGTTTTTTGATTTTTTTTTTTTTTTTTTTTTTTGGTCATTACCTCAAGTTAAATAACTTTTAATATCAACATGTTTTTTTTAGTCAAGCAGCATCAGTGGAAAGAGAGGATTCCTCTGGATTAACCCTGAATTCCCATTTGCAGTGGCATGTGATCATTGCATCATGAAACCTGAACCAAGAGGGGAATAAATCTGGTATAAATTAAGTAAGTTGTAAGGACACACCAAATGGGGTTTTGACAAGCAAACCCATAAATTGCTTTTTCATGATAAACAACCAGGCTGAGAGAAAATAAACTGAACAATGAGTGCTGGTATTAAAGAGGTCAGTCACTGTGAACCACTACAATCTGAAGCCAGAGCTAATCAAAATATTTTCCATTTTCCTTTCAGATTTGTCCCTTAAATGTACATTGATTTTGTCAGATCAATTTAAACTCAAGGGCTCCAACAGTGGATCTAAAAAAGAAAATGCATTAGATAGAAATTGGCAGCTTTGTCTCGGGCAATCAATTCTATCAATGTTGAACAGGCATCTGAATCTGATATGATTAAACAAAGGATTCATGGATGGGAACGGGAAGAGGGAAAGGTGCCAGAAATCAATACCTGTGGTAAATGCTTCCAAGAAGAGGGGTGCTGAGCTTTTAGATAAGGACATCGCATCATATCACCTCCCAAATTAACCTCTGCCTATCTCCCCCCCCCCCCCCTTTTTTTTGTAGTGGCTTCTGTGGGAAGTACAGGGATGACTGTCAGCCAGAGGAACAACTGCTTTCCACATCACAGGGTTAAAGCAATCAGAAAGCCAGAGACCTCAGAGACAGAGACTTGTCAAAGCAAAAAGCCATGTCAGGGAACGGCAAAACCACACAATGCTCCTAATGCATTCCTCATATTTGATGCACCTTTCAGCCACTGTGTCCATCAAAGAGCCAGGAACATTCTACCCGGCAAACAGGCGATGTTGCATAACAAGTCTGTGTGAGGACAAGCAGGTAGGCACAGGAGACACAAAGCACAGGATTTGATGTTTTATTTACCCACAACTTCAACAATGAGAACAACAGAAAGGAGAGAGGAGCACAGTTCATACAGCAGTTCTGTGCCTGAAGTAATATGGAACAAAATAATGAGCAAACACTGACAAATGAACAGTAATAACTCTCCTGACCACGGTGAAAAGGGGAAAAATGAAATCTACTTTCCACAAGCGGTTTCACTTGTACTCTGCATCTTTATATTATACAGCTGAAGAAAATGGACAGTGAGCAATGAGCCACTTTTTCAATTTGTGGAAATGATTCTATGATCGATGAGTCAGTTATTCATGGGTGTTTATTAAACCCCCTGGGTCATGCCAGGTTCTGATTATTCAAATATTTACAAATATATTACAAAAGTCCGACGTCACATATTCTTTTTTTTTTATGTCTTTGACTGTAATAAGGGTAATTTAAATGTGTGTGTAAACAGGAAAAATGTGCTGAAACCATGACAACAATCACGTCACTGACAATCTAACACAAACATAGCACTGCATCAGGTTCAGGTCGTGTTCATAGAGAAATGCACCCCAAGCCGCACTCTAATGGCAAATTTGTCACAGTGCAGTGGCTACTTTTTGAGGGACAAGACACTGGACTTCAAACAGATATTCTGTTAAATGAAAAATGTACACACATGTAGAGGTTAGCAAACAAATGGCAAACAAACTTCTCACACCGGCACTATATGTACAAGTCAGTTTTCTGATGCACTGTAACCATGCGTCACCTGTAGGATGTGTCAAAGCAGCCTAGTGGTGCATCACACCAGGGTAAAATACTTTACTACAAGTTTGTCTGATATTGCTTTTTTTTTAGAGTATAATGATGTTTGATGTCCGGCTGGTTGAGTTCAAGCTCTTTCACTCACAGCTTTTCCTGCAGTTTTCATCTCTCTAACAGTGTTAAGCACCGTAACTGGGTTTTCCATCTCAATCTTCTTTTGGTTCTCTAAAGCTCTTTGTCTCTCCCTCTCGCTCACAGCAAGCCTCCTCCAATGTACTCTCAAGCTTCACATGTCACATGTGATTTTCAAACATAAGCGTTGTTTGGAGCGCACTCCCTTGTATTGAAATGGACAGACATAGGACAGAAAATATGTCACTTCTCAGCAACTTTAGACAATGTTTAACATTTTATATCTATACTTTTACTGCAGGTTATATTTCACTCACTAAGTGTTTTGTATAATTAAAGACATATATACATCTTAAAAAATTATATAAAAGGTGACACAGGTGGGTGCTGTAGTGCCCCCTTTTGGCAAGTGGCCACTGCCACAGAGGCATTGTTTCACTCTTTGAATGCATTAGACTTCCACATGAGCTCAAAGAGAAATGTAGAATGTGGAGAAAACAACAAGGTATAGGCTAAAACGTGCCATTGTGTGACATTTTTCAAAGAGAAGTAGTGGCTCAGATAAATAAACAGCAGGAAATGAGTGACACCAGAGCAGTGTTTAGAAGATCAGGCTTTATAAAGTGATTCCAGGGGTCCTGTTTGACATGTCCCCCTCAGGGCAGCTTGAAGGCATAACCGCAGCTGTTTGTTCCTGGGAATAAATCAACAAGGTTTGAAAATATAATATTGCTGCCCTCCCCCTTCTGATCTTGGCATTACTTAAAAAAATCCTGTTGTCTTGGGAATTTCCTGTTTGATTACACATCTGAAAACATCATTTGTTGTGGAGATGGCAGTTTGCGGCACTAGACTAGAATGGCTCCTGGTGCTTTTTTTTTTTTTTTTTTGCCTCCATCTGGTGTCTGGTCCAGGATGAGCGATTGAAGAGAGTGGGAACATGGAGGATGAAAATGCTGAGGTGACAATCTATAAATCTCCCTTAGTATGAAAAATGAGTCATTCTGGTCAGCTCTCAGAAACTTCCAAAGAAATCCATTCACATTATTGTTAGAGACATTTGCTGTGTCTGTGAGGTGATCAGCTCCTGCTGCTCGAAAGTCACTCGACACAGGGAGAAATAGACAAAATGGAAGTCAAACTCTTTATGAGGTACATATGTCCATTAATTTGGCAGGTGTAGCACCTGGGGTGGTCTACTGCTTTGTTGCACATCCACTTTAACATTTGACGTGTTGTGTGTTCAGAATAGTCTCCTGCATACTATGTTACTATTTTGTTTTAGTCATTGTTGTGAGTCACTTTTGCCTTTATATCATTTTGAGCCAATCTGCTCATTCACTTCTGACCTCTGGCACCAACAAGACATTTTAGACCGGAGAGCTGCCGCCCTCTGATGCTTTCCCTTTTGAATCATTCTCTGTAAACCCTAGATGGTTGTGAGTGAAAGTCCCAAATCAGCAGTATCTCAAACACTCCCCATCAGCCCATCTGCACCAAGCATGCCGTTTTAAAGTATCTAAAATATCCTTTCTTCTCCATTCTGATGGTCAACTCAATGACAGAAGGTTGTCTTAAACCTACATATCTATGTAAGCACTGACTTGCTGCCATGAGATTGGCTGATTTGATAATTGCATTATCAAGCAGTGAAACAGGTGTTAGCAACATGGTAGCCAGAGAGTGTATACGTCATGTCTGCATTTCCTGTAACCAAAATGTTACGCACCATGCTTGAAGGTCCAATGTGCAGCATTTAACTTCATGTCAGGAAAGCAAAGATTTACTGATGTCTTGATGTCACACTCCTTTTCAGTTTGGTGTTATCTCTATTTTGGTAGCCAAATCCAGCTGTTGCATGTAAGAACTACTGGACCCTGTAACATATGCGTGTTCTTTACAAGAAGGATGTGTTGAACACTCTTCTGTCATATTCGTGACCTGTTAACTCTACTGCCAGATGAGGATGTTCTAATTACAATATAACAACATCAACTTGAATGCAACAATGGACCCAGGGAGTAGCAAGCTGCTCGATTAATGGCAGAATGTAGTCCAGGTGAAGGCAAACCTCTGGCTTTAGAAACTCCTTTTCATTCTAGATTCATATGTAATAACTTAATAATTGTAACATGTCTGATTGCATGGCCAGCATTGCCAAGGGTTCACCATCATGCTTGTGTTTGCCAACTCAGGGGCGTTTACTCATTTTGCATACCATTAAAAAGCCATTTTAACCACCTCTTCATTATTTCTGCCAGCTGGCAGTAGAAACCCAGATTGTCTAATAGGGCTGAGCAATATGAGCAAAATCATCATATCCTGTCATATTTCGGCTGAATGGCAGTATACCTTATATATCCCGATATAAATGCCCCACAATAATGCCCTTCGGTCCTTAAAGACTGAATGTTTTGACATATTTTTATGTCAGATGTTCAGATAAAGGACAATCACTACTTGCAAGTACCTGGTAACATCCCCACTGTTATGTTCTGGATTGGAATGTTTTTAAAGTGAGCTTGTGTTAGATGTGGTGTCACAAAGGAGTTGCAATAAAAGTGAAAAAATAATAACCTCGCAAATTTGCTCCATAAACATATCTGAAGGCTTCTCTTAAGTTTCTCCAACATCAGTGAAAGCATGTTTGTCAAACGGAAAGGGAAGCTTCTGTTTTTACTAGGAGATCCTCCATCAATCAGCAAGAGAATGCAGCGCTGATCAAAACATTCAAAAATCTAGGGTTGTCGGGAGCTGCTCCTTCTCGGTTAATACAGTGTGTTCTATCCCCAATGGAGACACCAGGAAAAAGATCAAGGATTGTATTAATGGCCCCTAGATCATTGTCAACCATCACATGAGAGTAAGGACACCATTGTCCAGGGCTAAAGGGTCTAAACACAGTTCTCACAACTGCTGCAGAAAAGGGTGCACACATTGGTGGCAGTCAGATTTCTATTTTATAAATGGCTTCAACTGAAAGTGTTATTATTTGAGTTATGCATACATCCGTACTACCTTTTCATTGCATTTAAGTTTTCTTATCCGATGTTTGTTACCCGATTCCTTTCTTTTTGAATTTACTCTATAACATGTATGCAGAATTCAACCATAGGAATATGAACTGCTGTGTTGAAGCCTTGAGTTTGCAATTCACCATGTTGACGTTTAACAAAGAGAAGTTCACAGGCCTCACTCACAACCAAGCTCCCATGGGACGATATCAAGTGAATCACTCTAGTGTCCACCCATAGGTGCATGTCTTCATTGTATATTGTCTACTAAATGGGAACATAATTTACAAAATCAATATCAAATTATATTGAAGACCCAAAACAAGCGATTAACATTGAAAATTTCCGAGGAACCATGGTTACTATAAGCAAGTGGGAAGTAAACTCAATTCAGTTTGTTTTGCTACTGGTGAAGTTGCCCCCTAGTGCCTACAAATTCTACTCGTTCAGGTTGGCTTCACAAGGAACCCAAAAGGAACCCTTTTTTTTTTTTTTTTTCAAATACATGGTCTATGGTCTTGGCACCCAGATACATTTTGGGAAGCCGGAGCAGATGAATGACATGTCTATCTTTTATTTTATTATTTTAAGTTAGGACTTCTCTATGGGTTATGAAGCTATGGACCGACAGGTGGATTGGTTTAACGGCGGCACTACAGCCTCGACTGGTTGCTGCCTACATTTATTGATACACATCTACGTCTGTGATGGTATGTATTTACATTTGAATAAGCAGCACTCCTTTCCATTTTTACATGCTGTTGGCACAGCTGCCAGGAGCACTGTGGAGTTGAGGATCTTGCCCAAGGCCATTTCAGCAAGTAAACCAAACCCTCCATCAAATTATTTTTGTGAGTGTGTCTGGGTGTGCATTTGAGTGTCTGCAAAACTGATAGAATTTGTATTCATTCTCTGTATATTCTTATTCATAGTTATACAACAATTGTTCAGATCAACAGTTTTTCACCAAGCTTTGACAGCAGTTAACATTCTTCAGTTTTATCTCTCAGTATTACTCTGACAGGCCAAGGGGATGAAACACTTAAAACCAGGTCTGATACATGTGTTCAAATTTTTGATTTGCATTTGTGATTTGTGATTTGTGTTTTGCACCTCAGGGACACCATAGAAAACAGTTGGGGAAAGGTGAAATTAATCAGGGTTAACACAGATAGGAGGTAAAACCAGACGTGACACACATGGCGGAAAATTACAAAAAAAAAATATGTACAGAACATATAAAGAATAAGGCAAGTTTCAGACTGCACACATTGTAACGTTTAGGTATGAGAAAGATGGAGCTAGATTAGCATTATCTAATCAATGCCACACGCATACTGGGGTTCTACAATGCTCAGTTACCCTAACGTTAGTAGAAGAGTGATAAGAGGATGAGCGGTGCTCGTGAGTCCTTAGCAGGGATACATATGTACACACACTGCACCGTATAATGATGTCTACTGTCGGAAACAGGTCAAAAGGGCCATTTTTCTATTTCAACTGTTACAGCATGTGTGGAGCATCTTCCTCCAGAATATCTTGTTTTTAATTTAGGCACACAGCATGGCTATTTTTAGGAAAAGACTATTGTCTTTACTGGTTGCTGCACACATTACAGCAACTACAGTATATACAGTATATATTCACATTTTCATCTTCCTCATCCGTTTCCTATATCTCAAACAAATGTCCTGCTCCTGTTAAAAAGCACTCCAGTGTTTTAGCTCTCTGAACCCATTCACTTTCATCAAAGCTTATTATTGCAGCGCAGTTTTATACAAAAGAGTACAATTTAGGGCCAATTCCAATTCCCATCTTAACCCTCAAGCTAAACCCTTAATCTTAACTGGCCCTCAAATCCAAATGTTGAGGGTTATCACTTAGAAATGGGACACCCCTTAAATGCAGATACGTCTTCAGACTGCGGGGGGGCAGAATAACGCGAAAGCTGTGTCCAGTCTGTCAACTCCCAAAAAAAAAGAAGAACAACACGTTTACGTCACGATTATTTATTACGCTCCGTTTGTCAGTCAAGTTATTAGGTTGTCAGTTAGTTATAAGATGATACTCATGCAAATACCACAACCACGGACATATTCAGCTGACAGTTACCACACACCACGGCTTATTGAAAAGTAAACCATAGCAAACGATCGCGTGTGCGCACCGGCCGGCTATTGACAAAAGATCATAAAATAAAAATAAATGTTACGCAACAATGACGTCAGTAATCCATAATATGGGTCTAAACTATAGATAATACAATGGTTTTCTCAATATGCGATACTTTTGAGGGCGATCATTTTTCTGACAATAGGGACAGCACTTGCACTAGAGGTAGCGCGCATTTTTGAGATTGAGGGTTAAGATTGAGGGTTAAGCAAGGAATTGGAATTCACCCTTCGAGTATTTAATAGTCCTGTATGAAAGTGTAGTTAAATGTATGTGAAACATTGTGTGAATGACAGACACATGCGAGATACAGCAGATTAGAGCGGCAGCCTCCACATATTGCACATGTATACTGCAAAAATAAACTGAATGCCAGCGTCTCTGAAAAAGCAAATGAGAATCACTTTGTATTTCTACCTTCTCACTCGCACCACAACAGGTGGTAGATCCCTGGGAGACCACCACGAAAGCCAATGTTTAATGACAGCCCTACCTCAGATTACATCACATCAGAGATGCAAACATTGAAGACTGGCCTCTTGGGCTTTGCCCTCTATACCCGAGTCACCAGGCTCAGCTGGTCATGTCAGCCGTGTCTGCTGCCCATGCCGTGCGACCAACTACCATGACCACTGCTGTCAGCACAGCACTCACCGAACACCTCCTGCTGTTCCCCAGTGCTTACCGGGCATTCATTAGAAGGCTCCATACTGGGAGGGCTACAGGGACACTGAGCTATGTAAGATTACATGCAAGGCTGTATTACGAGTTATGTTTAATGCTGAAATCATTTTGCCATACACATGTGAAAGTAGGGCCATATGATGGTCAGTACTGGTGCCTCACAGCAAGAGGAGTTTTGATTTATTTTAATTCAAGTACAGTGTGTTCTCTTGTGTGTGTGGGTGCAGATTGGGGTTAGATTAATAGGAGACTCTGAATTGACCTAAGGTGTTAATGTGATGTTAATGTGAGTGTAAATGGTTGTGACCTGTACATGATGTATCCTGCCTTCCAACGACCCTCAAAGGATATAGGTAATGAACAGATGGATGAAGAGATCACGCCAACACTGACTTAAAAATGGTGCCAGCATGTATAAGACTAATGAGAGGTGTATCTTCAGTACTATCAAAGTGAACTACATTTTTCAGACATGACTTGTTGACAGTAGAGTAAACAGTAGAGTGCATCTGCATCGACTCTTGTGTTGTTTCAAATTTGATAAACATATTTCATTAAGAGCTTTTTTTTTTTAAGTCTTTTTTATGTCTGTGCCCTCATGTGGGCAATGTGGAGTAATTGTCCATGAATTAATGGCTTGACCAATTTTAAAGCAAGTTGATCAGCCACAACATTATTTTTTATTTCATGTTGTGGCTAATTAAGTAGCCTATTTGTGGAGAAGATTTTATTGTGAGGAGGAGGCGTTAATGGTACCAAAGTGAGGCTGCACACCATAGTTTGAAATAAGTTCGACGTTAAATGTCAGAGGATTTGTTGTGGATTGCTGTGGTGTTATGAGAACATTCTTTTGTGTTTTTTGTTTTTTTTTCAAAAGCAAGCTGTCCTACATACAGTTAAAAAAGTAAAACGTCTGTGAAAAGTGACGCAGAAGAAGTAGGAAGGCGATAACAGTCAGCCACCAGCAGGCAACTCCACTCAATGGATGGACAACTATGAGAAAATGAGTGTACTTGTCACTAGTTTTATCATGTCAGTAAACATTTTCCTATTAATGGTCTTAATCGCTAGTTTCAGGTCTTCTTCATTGTCAATTTTGTAAATTATATTTTAATTAATGGGAAAATAGATGGTAAACCATGGCACATGATTGTTTTTAGTCCTCAGTAGGTGCTTTCTGCACAAAATCCCTTATTTCCATGAGAAAAAACACAAGCAATTAAAATATGATCACATCGAAGTGTACATCTAAAGGAGGTTTGTAATTTTGGTGCAGAAAATATGTCTCTTAATAAAACTTACAGGGGAAGACAGTGTTGTTGTTTGGGGATTTGTCACAAGACAAGGTTAGTTTGTTCTATGCAACAATTCTCTGTCTTTTCCAGGTCACGGGACACAACCCACCAACTATATAGTTGGTCCACCTGTGCCAGTCACACTCTACGCAAGCGATTTACTGGACATCACAGAAAATGAGTTGAAGACGGTGGCCCCATCTAGCCTGCTGGTTCAGAGTGTTTGGACCATAATGGAAAGTGTCTGTCTGTGACTCCAGGGCTGAGAGGGCAAAACCACTTGTTGCAATGACTGATCAGAATTGAAGAAGAAAAAAAAAGGGATGTGTGGATAACATTTCAGAACAACTGGAGCCTAAAACCACAGAGGTACTATGTATGCTTAAGCAGCCGTACATTTCACTCAGCATCGTGCTGACATTTCTAACAATTTTCGGTGAAGGCTCTTCTGTTGATGCCCCGAGGCTGGCAGCAACATTAATTCTTCATCAGAATACTTGTTATGCGGCAAGTTTTTCCTGGCTTTGAGTTTTACGAATAGCTTAAACATACATTTCCTGGGTGAAACTGAGAGGGAAGTGACAATGAGAGGAGGGTGTAAAATGGCCTAGAAACGGAATGACAAAAAAAATAAATTAAAATGATTTCAACACAGCAGAAAAAAAGGATATTTAAATTGGTCTCCGTGTGTATGTCATGTGCCGACATGTTTTTTGGTTCTGAATGATTTATGTCCATCACAAGAATAATGAACACAATGATGCAGGACACAGAACACTGTGTTGTGAATGAGCCTTTGATGAACCTTTAAATCAAATTAATTTTAGTGTTCATGTTTGCAAGTAATAACATCAAATTAAGAGCATTTATTTCAGCAGGAGATTCTCATCTGATAATTGGTATCCCTTCACCAGCCTTTGTTCTGCTTTGTAATAGACTTAGTCCTCTAGGATGAAATTAGTGCAATTATTTGTGCTCTGTAATCCAGAAGCTCACAAAGGGAGGGGATTCAGTGCTGTGGTGCTTAATGTGGATACTGCAGCGGAAAATGTAAATGCATATTTACAGAATGTAGACACAGTCATCGGAGACAGTATACACAGGCATGTATCTATATTAGGATACATTCAGCTGTGACATATACTTGTATACATTCAAACTATTTAAAGTGCAATTTCAATTTTGAAACGATTGAACAGCTCTTGCAGCCCAAAACTTGTATTTCCTACCCTTGCTTTGGGTTTTGCTCTAGTTTTGTGATAATGTGGCTGGTAGTATGCAGTGCACTGGTCAGGTTAATACTGTACCTACAGCAAAAGAACAATGCTTGATGGGCTGATCCAAATGTAAAGGACAAATACATTTTAATATGAATTTGGTTTGATTTTCCATTCTATGACTTTTCTCCGTGTGTGTGTGGGTTTTCTCCGGTTACCTCGGTTTCCTCCCACAGTCCAAAAACATGCAAAATGGGGATTAGGCAAATGGAACACTCTGAATTGACTGTAGGTGTGAGTGTGGATGTTGTTTGTCTCTATGGTTTGTCTCTATGTGGTCCTGTAATGGACCCCGCCTTTTGCCCAATGTGTGCTGCGATTGGCACAGCACCCCCCATTACTCTCATGTGGAGGATAAAGCTAGATGAATGGATGCATGGATTTCTAGCACTTATGGTAAGCATTGAGAGAAAGAGTTCTGCAATTAAAGCTGTCAGACAATGTTTGCAAAATATAGAAATGCCCTCTTCAGATAGGGCATATTAACATCGATTCCAAGAGACCCTTTTAACAAGTGGACAGCTTGAGGTTTGTCTGTTCACATGTGAAATTAACATTTGTCCTGTAACCATTTGTGTTCATACACAAATAGGATATCATCATGTTTGTGAAGCACATATGATCTTTTAAACACTCAGACTGTACAGATGTGTCTTTTTTTCAGTGTATTAGTGTGAGTGAGTATAGAGAGAGAGAAATAAACTAAATATTCTAATTAGAAACATAAATCATATACCGATCAGTGTTAATATTATGGCATCTTTCTTGAGGAAGTGGGAAAAAAAATGATCAAACAGATATCCCGGACTTATCAGATCTGATGCAAATGAGTAAGTTCAGACCTGCACTTAGAGCTGAACACTTGTATGTTAATAATAGGTCTAAATGGGGTCAATAAGTAATGAATAATAATATTAAAAAGAAAAAGTGTCTTAACCCTGTTGTACCAGGTTTACTCCCTCACTACACAGTGAAACTACATGCAAGCACAACTTCTAAATTAGAAAGTCAAGACTCAAGCAGGATGTGAGTCTTTACAGTGATAGATGTTTACATTACACACTTAAGCTCCACATTTTACCTTCTCATTGCTCAAATAAAATCCACTAATCTGTTGGTTGTTGCGGTTACATATTTGACTCTGTAATGCTTTATAAGAATCAGATCTCCGCTTTTGTTTGGCCTGAAATAACATGAACACATTTTCTTTTCTCTTTTTTTTTTTATCTCAAAACACGAATATTGTTAGTCCTGGTGTGCCTGCTGTTGTCAAGATTGCGGAAACTGTTTGCTTTTATTGTCAGACGACAAACACAGTCTCCATGAAAAATAATACTATGTATCATCGAGCTTGTACAGAGTGAGTTAAGCATGAGCAGTTTAGATTCATTTTTTTTAGGTCACAGTTATTGGGATTATTTTCTCCTTGTAGCTGAACATATAGAGCAAAATATTCTGGGAAATTATATAATGAAGAGAAGAGATGGGAACACACTGTTGGGAGATGACTTGTATCAAGATAAAAAAAGTGACCATCTACCATGTTTCACATTAACTCTACAATCTTCTGCACTCACACTGGCCCTTGCTTCCTCACTATTGCCACCACTTCCTTTTGTTCCGCTTCACTTTCAAGTTACAGTTTACCAGCTTCCTTGCTTTTGACCTTCTGTGTCTCATTTCATCTTAGTGTGTCCGTCTGTAAAACCTGTGACAGCCCCTTGGCTTCATGTTAGGCTCATAAATGGTACAATCCGGCTTTGAGCAGCAAAGGTTACCCTGTAACGCTTGAGATAATGTATGTAGTAATTTGGTTCTATACAAACAAAATTAAATGGAAATGTATTTGTACACGGTGGTGTGCGGTTTGCTAGCATTGTTTCTAAATGATGTTAGTTGGACACTCTGAATTGGTGTGAAAGTGGGAGTGAATGGTTGGTTGTCTCGGTATGATGGCCCTGCAAAAATGAATTAATGAGATGCATTTACTTGGTGATCCTTTAATGGACATACACTCTACTCTTACTTCTGTTGTATCTCCTGTTTGTATTTGAAACATAATGTCAAGTGGAAAGTTTATGAGTTTATTACCCTGTTTCAAGAATCCATAAACTTCAAAAAGAAATAAAGAAAAATATACGTTATATAATTTTTTTTTTTTTGTTCTTGTTGTTCTAAACATAATAAAATAAAATATCTTATAATTAAACAACTTCAGAAATGAAGGTGACACTACTGTATATGGCGCCTATAGATAGGGATGTATCCAAGTACCCAAACACCATAAAAACAACAAATAATGATGTTGTCTTATCACCAAGTGCATCAACAACCACCCAGGAGATGATAGTAGAATCCATTTTTTTCTCCCTGTGGATAAATTATATAATTGCCAAAGTCAAAGACACCATTCAGATGCAATATAGGGAAATATACTGTTGAGAGAATACAGAATGAGAGAAGTAGGAAAGATTATATCCAGGCTGCTGTATATTTGTTTGTGTTATTGTAAGACTCCTCAAGTGGATTTGTTTTTATTAAATATTTGAAACAGATATTGAGCTCAAATGCTTATATAACGCAGATGAAAGTTTATGATTTGAAATGCTTCACAAAGTCAGAAGGAAGCTATGCAGATGCACAACTGTTTCTTCGTGTATTTATTTGCAGGTTATTCAACATCTTTGGAGCACAGGAATGCAATTGTGCTTCGCTGTGCAGTTTATGGTTTGGATTCATGGGAATATTGAGAAAACTTGTCTCACATTACCTGATGCTAATGTTCAAGTACTCAAAAGATTTATTTAGCATTTCAAAGTTTGTCCTTTCACACACAGGAAGACAGGGACTGCTGTAATGTGCTACACTTGTCCTACTGCGATGTGAATGCGGTGCAGTTGTCAGTTTTGGCTGAAAGTCAATGTTTAAGTTTTCACATATCCTTTACTCTTTTTAAAGGACAAAAAGTTGTATTTGCTTTTATGTGGTTGGGTCATAACTGCACAAAAATGTATTGCTTGAATGCTAAATAATAGACAACTCCATATGACTGTTATGTAAAGTTGTGGTTCCTGATAGTAGCTATGGAAATAATAAAAATATCTATGGACCAGAGCATAGTGATATTGAATAGAAAAGACTAATGGATCTTTGGATCATTTATTTGACTAGTTGTTCACTGGTTCACTGTATTGTTCAGTTCATTTTAGCTGCTGTCCTCTGTAGAGTTTGATATCATTTACTGGCAAAATAAATGATAATAATAATAATAAATATTATAATAATAATAATAACTTTGAGTAATTATCACCAAGGCAACTAAACTAAACTTTACAAACAGCAGTCCTTTGAAAAGAGCCCCTAACTGAAAAAAAATAAATAAAAATAATAATAATATATGTGTTACATCTGATATTATTTAGTTGAAAACATCTGAAATAGTCTGTGAATGCTACCGATTAATTCTATTACATTAGGATTTGGGATTCAGGGCTTAGGTTTGCATGTCAGTAATTCTAATCAAAACTATCTCAACATTCTGACAAGAACTTCTGATATTTAATGATTTTCTTTAACAAAAAAAAAAAAGTTGTAGTATTAAATCAGTCAAGCAGGAGTATAATGATAGACACAAGGAAAACATATTGTACAGAGCAAGACCCCAGTCCGATTACTTTTGCTCTGAGATTCTCCTAAGTAAATATGTATCTACTTCACTCCATACTCAGAAGGTTTAGGCTGTCATTAAGACACAACAATGCAGGGATTAATTTATCTTCTTCACACTGATGTTGAGCCATAGAGGTCATGTTTTTGGTCTGCCTTTGAAGGGGATTACACAAAAACGATTCAACCAGTTGTCTTGAAACTAGGAAAAAAAAGGTGGGGTGGATCTGATGAAAGGCGTGGCATTATTTTACATATATGCATATTATATGTTGTTCAGGAAAGTCATATTTTAAGCAGCTGGTAACAGACCAAATGACTTAAATAATGATTCTCAGTGTGATGTCATGTGCACGCCTCCTCGCTGCATGCCTGCAGTAAGGCCAGGACTGACAGTGTAATCATCATTAAGCATGGAAGCTGGAGATACGATGAAACAAGCTCGCCTTCCAAGCCATTAACTGCATTTCAGCTTTGGCATCTTCACCATCAAGCTTTCTCTCAACAGCAGCCGCCTCTCTACGCTTTAGGCTACGCTCACCACAGACCCCATCCACATAAGCTCTTTAGGGACTCCATTAGAGCAAAGAAAGACACCATTTGTGAAGACACGATGTATATTGGAGAGTTAATCAAGCTGCTTAATTTGCCTGGGGCCCATTATTCACCGTGGCTTATTGTGTGGTCAAGAAGACAAAGAGCATGTCGAAAAAAAATAGTGCACCTTTAATCTTCCCAGGGGGAACGAAAACTAACAAACTATATGCCAATCACATAAATTGCAACATGCATTTTCATTAAAAGTTCAAGAAGTCTGCAGTCTTGGCAAACAGCCCCAGAACCTGTGTCTGAGGAAACTGTAAACACAAAGCTATTTAGCTTCACCTATATCACACAGCATAAAAATATTTGACTTTGAAATTTTATCTAGCAGCCAAGCAGTTTTAACGTCCAAACACAATTACGTGTTAAAAATGCATGTCGTCTCTCATAAATAAACATGTCCAGGAGTCAAGGCAAATTAGCAATATGAAGACACGTGACGGCACCATGTGGAGCTCGTACTCTGGGCTGAAGAATCAGAAAGAAGCTCTGTTTTCCCCTGTGTTCCACCAAGAGTTTGGAGGGAGCAAAGAAAAACTAAAAGTCCCAACTTTCACTTTATTTTCCCCCAGAAAGTCCTAAATATAAATCTCACTGGTCTATCACTGTTCTTTATTATTCATCTTTGTCTCCCTTAAGTAATAATGGGTAGAGGAAACAAAATGGGGTAAAATGCAGAGACAAAGTCTGCATGGAAGTTTTTTTTTTCTTTCTTGTGATTTGTTTGCTAATGTAGTTACTTTCACAGCTCAGATACATTGCTGGGTGATGTAATTTAGTCCAGCGAAAGAAGCCAAATAAACAGTCCTAAGGCATACCAGTCTGCTTTATAGAGGAAATATATCCCCTTTTCTGTCAAATAACCTATTATATTTCTGCATATTTTCCCCTTGCCACTTTTCATGATAACCTTTCTGAATTCAATATTTGCTGATAAAAAAAATACAGTTGGAAATGTGTGGCAATCACACTTAGACATACAATTGCAGGATTCAAACCTGAGGCACAAACAAATTACAACCTTTCCTCCTTCATTCTCCTCCAAACAGCCCCAGGTTGCAAATGATTGGTGAATGATATAAAGCTGCATAGAAACAGGCATGTATTCAAATGAGCTTTATTACAACCCAGCATTCTGGGTTGTGCTTCTTTGAATAAAAATACACATTTCCTTCTATTAGGTTATTTATTTTGCTGGTGCAGATATCCTCTGAAACAATTGGTTATTAATGTCAGATGGAAAATTTATAGCTTTTTGAAAACAAGGAAAAAGTCAGATGAGGGTGGGTTTTTGAGTCCTAGTGATTCTTAAGAGTTGTAACAAGAACGGATTGCTTCCTCTGGGTTAGGGTTAGTACATACATATATATATATATATATAGTTAATATACAGTACATATTTACAAATATGTACAGTTGTATTCATTCAGTCATTATTAAAGGTTTGTCAGAACTCGATTTTGTTCAGAATCAGCTGATCGTTTATGTATAAATAACTGGGCCTGAAATGAGCTTCCCCTTTTTCAAAGACCAGCAACTGCAACTGGCTGTAACCTATACTGGAATGCTTGATTATTCTGAAGCGGGTATGACTATCACCGAACTGGGAATACAAGTTTTTTACAACACTAATATTTACAGCAGCATTTACAACACAAAACAACTTGTGGAGACCGTTTGTTTTGGTGAAAGCATGCAGTAAGTCAAGTCCAGTGTGTGTGGTTAAGCAAACAGATGGTCCTCCAAAAGATACAGGACCACCAGGGCATACACAAACCAACTGAGGAACAGATTCCTTCCCACAGCTCATTAGTCATTGAGGACCTGCACTGTGGAATTATTTTCTTAATGAGTTGTGCTGTACAGATACTGATTCCACTTATAAATTCAAAGACCTTTCTACTTTGCAAAGCTTATGCATTGGTAATGTATGTGTCTGTTGGGAGTGGGGATAATGACAGTGTTCATGTGTTACTCTGAGTATGCTTGGTACTTCTCATTATGATTTTTGCTGTGTCACAGTGTTGCATTATGCTTCATACATTTGCTGTTTCGTATCTTTCTTACTTCAGTGGGAAACACATTGCATTTCTTCATGCTTAAAAGTGATCAATACCACAGTGGGGCTCATGTGTGATGTTTATGACTGGCCATGGCCACTGAAGAATACATTTTGTTTGACCAAAATGTATCTGCGAGAGACACAAAGTGCAGTGCGCAAAGTGCAGCTAAAATGCAAAAGTCAGCTTTTTATCCTTTTTTTTTTTGTCAGAGTTGAAAGCCCAGAGTATTTTGCTGAATCATGCTTTAACATCCAAGCAGAAATGTGTCTAATTGGAATAATCCTCTGCATTAACATCATACTACAGTGTGTGGTTATATCTAACAATAAACAGAAAATACATTTTACTGCACGGAGAAACTATACACGATGGACTGGTGACCTGTCCAGGGTGTATGCCTTTCGCCCTATGTTAGCTGGAATTGGCACTAGTGCCCCACATGACCCTCATTTGGCCGATACAGTGGTAGAAGATAGATGGATGGATAAGAAACTATACACCATAAACTAAATGTGAAAATCAAATGGTTGTTCTCTGCTCTGTCCTCTACTAATAGAAAAAGCGTAGGTAGCA
This sequence comes from Microchirus variegatus, assembly GCF_963457635.1. Lineage (NCBI taxonomy): Eukaryota > Metazoa > Chordata > Actinopteri > Pleuronectiformes > Soleidae > Microchirus > Microchirus variegatus. The sequence goes on from NC_139808.1 coordinate 15,266,798, forward strand.
TGATATACTTTAATGCTGCATAATGTAGGAGGTCAGAGTGGATGATGCACAGTGCGACTCCCACTGTGGAATCCAAGGCTTACGTTAAATGTGCTATTTGTTATGTCCTTCCCCTGTTATAATGTATTGCAGATGAGTTGCAGCTGCATGATTACGTTTTTTATTGACTCGAGGTGGAAGTGATCTTGTGCCACGGCTGTATACTTTATACTGTTGTTCCCAAACTAAGTGTTGGGATGTGAAGGTGCAACCAGCTCTTCTAAAAATTCCATTCCCAGAAAACCAAACTGCTTTCTGACTGACAGTCAAATCTCAAATATGATGTTACTTATTTACGGTACACGTCTGCAGATGTGCATATCAGTGTGGCACTATCAGCATTTTGAGAATATGAAAACTATGATATGAACATTTGCTGGTCATGTTTAGGCACATTGATTAGGGCATTAACATGAGGGCCTTAACCTGAATTAGTAGCATATAATGGATGGGTGGATGGATGGATGAATGGTGAAAACAGTTGATTGTAGCAAACCAAGGACACACAATGGCAAATGTAAAGCAAGACTCTTTCCTATAATAAAAGGCTTATTCTAATTATTCCAACCACAAGATCTCTATTTTAAAGCAATAATATAGCGTCTGCCAATAAACCACACTTATTTCACACACCAGACCTTTGCACTTAAAACAAGCTTTCATTCAGAGACCTTACAATATTTTAGAGAAAACAACTTAATCAGTGGGCAGAGGGAAAAAAAAAGAAATGACCGTCCAACATGAGAAATCTCACACAGAACCAGATTCAGAGTGGGTTGGGCTATCTGCTTCAGCGGCTTTATGAGAGAGAGCTATGGAGAGGACAAGAGCAGTCAGAATATAACCAAACAGATACAATGGTTAAAACATGTCTATGTCGCAGCATGAGCCTAAAGTGATTATGACACAATAGCAACTGAAGAGTCATTCGGTCAGCACCCACAATAAGCGTTGCTGCATGGACATGTAGGTGTTTCTTGGAAAGCTCAAATCAATATATTCTACATTTTTAACCACCTCCAGAGATAATGGGAGGCATGCATCTTTGGCATTTATTTTTTTTGTTGTGGGAGTGAAATGCTCAGAAACCTGAAGAGAACATGCAAACTCCTATGCAGAAAGACACGCCAAATTTCCTTTAGAGAAATCAAGACAGCTGAATTATTAAAAGGACATGGCAAGACTTTAAAAATACAAAACACATAGGTTTTAGGCTCTATATCCTGTGTAAATTCAATGCTTACAGTTTATGCACACATGGGAATTCAAAATGTTAAATGTTACCAAATACTGACAAATTAAAAATGTTATTCAGAGAGGCAAAAAATAAGTACTCACTTAAAGTAGTATAATTATTAAATAAGTAATAAAGACAGAAGTAATAGCATAACTTGAGAGTATTTAGTTTGGGTGACATAACACGAATATCTAACATTGAAAGATGAATAGCTGTAAAATACAGCACACATTTACAGTCGTTGCACTACACAGGGTTATTCAGTTGTCCACTGGCCTGGAGAGAAGCTATTTCTCAGTCTGGTGGTGTGAGTTAGCGGGGTCCTGTATCTCCTAACAGAGACTGTGTGGATGTGTAGTGAGCCCCCAGGACTTCTTGAGGCACTGCTGGGTGAACAACTTCAACGGGCTGTGCAGTTTGCACCGGTTGCTGATGTGCTAAGGAATACATACCAACCCTGAACACCGTGGTCCATATTGGTGCAGTTGGTGGTGAAGCAACCCGCCAGAAGGCTACCAACAGGTATCATTGAGGGTTTATAGCTTCAGTCCAAAGCTATTTAGGTGCATGTACACAGGCCTCATGAATAAAAGTGTTCACTTTCATACTGAAAGATGCTGTACTCACAAAATTCGTATGCCTTTCTTCGATTTATAAAACTGGTTGTGTTTATAGACTGGTTATACAAATGGACACATTTCCCTTTGAGAAATCAAGACAGTTGAATTATTAAATTCATGAGGACAACTCATGATCCCAATTCCAACTTGATTTATAATGCCTGTAAACATTTTCCTGAGAAGTTTATGGTCACAATCACTAGGTTTCAGGTATTATTCAATGCAGCATTATGTGCATATTGAAAATTATCATCCATCATCAATTGAGAGTCAAATAGACCACAAAGCATAGCACTTATTGGGCCATAAACACTGTGTGATAACAGTTAATACTTCCAATAGATCCAACATGACACTGGCCTAAATACTAAGGCTTACTAATTACACAATGACAAAAGTGAGAGAAAGACAGACATATTACAGATTCAACCAACTTGCCAACTTGCTGGCTATTTTGGATCAGCCAATTTCGTTCTGTTGTTAAGGACTTTTTAGGTGGATGGTGTAGGAGTTAAAACAGGTACAGACTGGTCGATCACAGGCTGGAGATTGCCTGAATATCCAGCCCTGACAGGATATGAACCTGCTGACATAAAGGCATGTTCACCTCTTGTAATTGAGATCTCCGTCTCTATCTCCACTTCTGTCGTTTTTTTTAAGGAGACAGATGATAGCTCAATCAAGTTGTTAAAACGAGACACACGTCACCATCCATAGAGGAGTTAAAAAAACAACAACAACAAACAAACAGTCAGGTAATGACTGATGATTGATGCACAACAAAACACAATATCCATCCATCCATTTCTACCACTTTATCCTCCACATGAGGGTTGCGGGGGATGCATTCAATCACACCTACGGTCAATGTGTCCAATTTGCCTAATCCCCATGTTGCATGTTTTTGGACTGTGGGAGGAAACCTGAGAACATGCAAACTCCATACCCTGAATACCCTTGTTCTGAACTGGGTCCTCTTACTGCAAAGGCAAGAGTGCTAACCACTACACCAACCGTGTGGCCCATAACACAATATGATGAACAATATTCATCTTGCTCCTTTCATTCATACAGAGGTTTTTCTAAAAGAATATGTGGAGCATACACTCTTCAGATGTTGCATACATGGGCTTCTGCTTCAGTCTAGTTCACATCAGATGTGTGTGGGAACATTGTCTGTCACTATACCTGAATATGTATTATTTTTATGGCAGTTCATCATTGGTCTCACTGAACATCTCAACATTTCCTCAATGGACAGGTACAAAACATTATATAGATATTATATAACTTTTCCAGCTGGCCAATCACGTCAGATGTTTGTCAATTAGTTTTAGTCTTGTTTATAGTCAACACGGCAAGCAATTCACATAGCAGTTAAAGCTGCTGTTACAAATGCTATGTTTTGGTAAATTGTTGACCAACTTCCTGTCTTAAGCGCCTTCCTCCTCACATTAGCTCTTTAAACGACAAATGTCTCGCCTTCACTTGGATCCATCGAGTTCACAACATGCAATGTCAGTGTTAACATACTAATAATAAATAAGACATTTTTTTTTTTTTTACATTTAAATGATCTTTTTTGTTACATTAATTTTAAATGGATTAGTCTAACTGCAGTACCGCACTAACTTATTGTTACTGTAATATGTGTTCAGCCCACTCAGTAATAAACAGCATTCAAGCCCTCTAACTGTTGACACTACTTAAAAGGCACTGTGCATTCCTGTGTAGGAGGGGTATAATTTGCAGGATATTTGTATGGGAACAGTAGTGGGATGTATGTGAATAGCAAATAAACACTTCTCTCACCTGCTCTTATGTGTATGTATTGAGTGAGGAGGAAGTACTATGTGATGAACATTCTAAATACAACTTAACTTGAGTTGACCTTTTCCGGACGTTTCTTTTGTGTTACATATAACCTGTCACACAAACACAGGGGGAGTTACATGTTAAAAACCTTATTAATGGTTTCCTCGTTCCTGTTGCTTGTGACATGCCAAAGTGTACGGTTTTAGAACATGAATAATATGAATTTGCAATCAGTAGCTTGTGATTTACGTACAAGTGCAATAAACATTGGACATACTCAAGAAATGTGATTGCACCACAGTCATGGTAACATGGCTCCATTTCATTTCCAAGTTAGGGATTGTTCAGGTGTATTATTGTTAAAAGCAGAGGACTATAATCACTTCAATTCAGCCTAATGGGAAATTACATCTGGTTCAAGTATACTGCTGAAAATTACAGGCTGGTTTTGAGAGGCTAGTTCAAAAGTGATGTCCCTCAAGCCACTCCATGGTCACACTGACATCAGTCCCACAGAAATTATGCACACATAAAAACAGTGTGTGCACTTTCCATAAAAAGCATTGTGTACATGAACACAGCAATTAGAAATAAACTTTTGTCGCATCTACATAAGTAGATAAAGTGCATTTGAGTGCTTTATTTGATATGAAACACGACATGTTGCCGTGTTGAAGAAAATCAGTCGAAATGGTGTAATTGGGATAAGAGGTTTATTTTCTCACTTTTTACTGACCCATATAAATCACATGATCAAAATGTATAACTTATGTCGCAGAATGAAATGGGAATTTGACCCTGAAAAGTCATAAAAAGTCATAAAACTGCCAAAGCTCAAATATTTCACAATGTAAAAGCACTGCATGTACTACTGAAAATGGAGTTGGGTTGGATTTTTCTTGAATGAGAGAATGCAACAGTTTTTCTGCAGGCAGTTACCATCAGGTGATCAAAATCTATTGTCTGTGGCTCCTGTATGGTTCCCGATCCTCAATCAACCACAACAATGTTAGCAATCCCAGTTAAGAATAATTGAGGTTGCGCCATAGACTACTTTTTTTTTTTTATTATGTAGTCACTGGGTCTGGAAATTGAAACCACCTTGCTATGTTACATGACAACACCAAACGTAAATACATGTAAAGGTGCAATACATACTGAAACTAACTGTAATGTGAGAAATTGATAGGATACTTTTGACACCAATTCACAAAACTTATTTCTGTGACATTTCTGCTTATCTGAACATTGTGACTGCAAATGTATTTGATTTAAAAACAATTAGATTGTAAAGCATATACTCCCCTCTAAGCTGTTATTTGTGTCTGTATCCCTAATGAGTGAACAGCGAAGCCATTGCAGACTGTACATTTTAGTATAGAACTGGAGGATGGCAATCTTAAACATACAGCTAATGCGGCCAGAGAGTATTTCATGTCGCAGCAGCGAGATGGTCTTGACTGCCAAAGTCAATTGGCTGACCTCAGTCCAGCTGATCAGGGAGGTCACTCATTGAAAATCCAACCAAGTGCAAAAAGCCAGTTTGCAGTTGGGGCCTGGCAGAGCATAACCAGAGGAGACACCATGTGTCTTCTTAGGTTTATGGATCATAGAGTACTTTAGGTCAATGAATACAAATGTTTGATGAGGGTTAAAGGCACCGAGACAGTAACTCACCCTGGTGCCTCACCCATGGTTCTCTGGAGTGAACAACTTTTGAACAAAATTGTGGGCTTGTAATTTCAAAGTGACACTTTCCTGTTTGACAGTATCAACCCACTGCGATGTCTTCCATTTGTTTCTCCCGTTCTTTGTGAACTGCAAAAAGCCAAAGCTGCAAATGTTGTATTTTGTCCAGCACCATGTTTTACATATTTATGCAAGACTGAGGTTGGTCTGATTAAAAGCTGGCGATTTAAACCATCCTCATGACAATGTTTACTGATGTTATACAAGTGAGAAGCGTTGGTTTGTCATAGACATTGGGAGTCACCCAATGGTCATTCAAGAGATTATGAGTTAAGGCACTTCCACAGTGGCTGCACTAGAGTGGGCTACTGCAGTGGTGTAGCAATAGTGTAGCATTCCCAAAAGTGAATGTATAATTCTCCTCATCTCCTCCATAAATAATCCATTTGACTGTTGTAATGACTTGCTTCAGAATAGAGTGTTTCATACTTCAATAACTAAACAATCTAAATGCAACTAAACAATTAAAGCGTTTTAATAAAAATCTGAATTAGAAGAAAAACAATGTAGCTGACCTTGATAAGTTATATCAAAAATGTTATTTGATGCATTATAAAATATCAGGTGTAATCTGATATCTGATGGTCTTTTGAACATTTCACCCAGAGCTACAGTGTCAGACGGAGAAACTGCTCGCTGTGACATATGCAGTAAAGCTATACGATCCAGTGGTAACACTACAAACCTGTACAAGCACTTAAAATATGTACACCCAAACGTAAATTTGCTGAGCTGCAAAGCAAACAGAGGGATAAGGAGGGAGCTCCCCAGACCCAAACCAGACCCCTGGCACAGAGACAGACGTCACTGACAGAGGTCTTTTCAAAAACCTCAACAATATCGAGGTAGCAATTTCTAGAAGTGAAATGTATTTCCAGCATTGAGTGATGTTGTTTTTCAAAGTGTAATTGGTGGTCAGAGATGTAATTTAGCAGAGAGATTAAACTTTTATCTGGATTCAGTCAGTTGAAATACATCTTAATTGTTTTACAGGAACGCAAAAATATAAACTTATATTAAGATTTCCAGCCTCCCTCAAGTATGAATATGGCAGAATATAATAACCCGTTTGTGTATCTGTTGAAGGAAAATTAGTATTACTATTTAGGCTGCACACGGAGAGGTTATAGATTTAATAATGTTGATTAAAAAACTGTTATTGTTTCTTAAAAAAACTTGTAGTGTTTGTGTTTTGTGAGGCGACTAGGCAGGTTCAGTAGTGGTTTGGACTTTATTTGCACTATTTACTTTATTGTTATTGATTGATTGATATATATTATTAAATTGTTGTTTTTTTATTTACATTTCTCAGTTCTCCAGTTTTGTGTTCATGTTTGCAACTTTGGTTAATAAATATTATTTTCTTATTGGGCTTAAATCATTGTCCTGTGTTTTATTATTATCACGATCATAATCAATTAATTAAAGGCAAAAGTACAAAATCATTAAATGATCAGGCATTTTCAAGTAAAAAGTATCGGTATCTGCAATACTGGCCCTGTAATTACATAGTATCGGATCAATACCAAAGTTTGCAGTATCGCCCAGCCCTACCAAATGTTTTGTGGAAATTTGCATTGTCATATAGGGCCTACAGCCCTTCAGGACAATGTCAGTACAGCTATTGTATTGAAGTATTGCTGGATGTGCCGTTGCTATAGAAAATAATTAAAGCAAATATTTGGTGATTCCTACATGTTTAACTAACGTCAGTTTAATAAGAACTTGCTGAGTGTAATCCTGGCAGCTGTTGTGTTGCGACTATAGTTAAGTTAAACTTCATACTTGAGATATATTCAAAATACCAAGAAGCCAAGAAGAGGCCAATATTCTGTATTACTCTTTGCTTCAGTGATAAGTTATTATTTCCCCATTTTAATTAACGGTGACTTATGGCCTTTGCTAGCAAATAAAATAATGCCGACAGCGTGGAGTTCCGTCTCTGTACCTTTCTATTGTAGTACATTTCATTGTTCACACCGAACTTTCTGTTGCTACCACTTACCTTGTTATTTACTGCATCTACTGCTTTATCCTTCGCATGAGGGTCGCAGATCACTGAAGCCTGGTGGTGAAAGATGGGGTACACCCCGGACAAGTCGCCAGTCCATCACAGGGTCAACACACAGAGACGAATAACCGTTCCCCTTCATGTTCACATACCTACGGGCAAATTAGAGCATTCAATTAACCTCTGCACGGAAACTGTGATACCAGGCGAAAACAAGCAAACTGCATTCAGAAAAGCTCTTGTTCCAACCAGGTCATGAACTCAAGGCAACAGTCACTATACCAACCTGTGGCTTACACTGTTGTTTTCGTCAACGATGACGACGACGAAATCTTTTCATTGACGCCACTTTTTTTCGTGACGATAAGAGACGGTGACGAGATAAACATGACTCTTTGATGACGAAAACATGACGAGACTTGTGTGAGTTTTCGTTGACGAGACGAGAATGGACGAAAATGTCAGTGGGTGGTCCGTCAGACGTTTAAAACGCATGACATTTCGTTTTTTCGGCCAATAACCTGACGGTCACGGAGAAAGCACATGGCTACTTAATATGCACGTACCCAGCTACTGCTTCTGCAGTGTGTGTGTGTGTGTGTGTGTGTGTGTGTGTGTGTGTGTGTGTGTGTGTGTGTGTGTGTTCACCGTTGAATGAGGATGGATAAGGAATCCCGCAGAGGGACTGAACTGCGGCTGTACTTCTTCTAAGCCGACACTTATGTAAGTGGAGTCGTTAGCATTTTAAGCTAGCGATCTTTATGCTAACGTGTTAGCAAACAACAGACAGATGGATTATTTAGGGACATGACAATAACTGGACACAGTAGTTAGTAGTAGTGGCTAAAGTTAGCTTTTGTTATGCTAACATCAATTCATTATGTGTGTGTTTCTTTAGCAGCATGTTTAGCCATGTTTACATTCAGTGACAGTGTGGTGATCTCTTTGTGTGTAATAATAGCCAATCTGCAAGCTCAGTGTGTTGCTGCTATTTTCACAACTTATGTGCGACACTGCCCAACAACAATCTCCAAAACGTATTGACCTAAATACATTTGTTATAAGACTATACTTCTTTTTTCGACTAAAACTTGACTAAAACTATCACATATAGAAGTGACTAAAATGTGAGTAAAACTAATAAGCATTTTCGTCCAAAAGACTAAGACTAAATATAAGATGGTTGTCAAAAACAACACTTGTGGCTTAACAGTCCACAAATACTGTATGACAGGGATCTCATCTCACTGTATTGTTGCACCTTTAAAGACAATGTAGTCCTTGGTATGTGCACAACCCAATGACAGCAACCCCCTCCAACCAGCAACAACAAAATTACATGTGAGACGACGCATCAGGGACCACATGCACATACACATCAATCACGAGAACACACACACTCATGGTAAACTACAACAAATTAGCGACGTGTTAATGAACAAGGTTATTAGACTGATATAGTGGCTCATGAATGAGAGCATTTGACAGTTTATTTGGGGAAACTCTTATAATGCTTGATGAGTTGGTAAATTCACTGATTAAACAGTAATTTGACATAATGAACCAAATAAAACACAACTTATTTGAAAGCAGTTAAAGTCAGAGTAATCCAGTCTTTTTCCAGTCTTTTAGGATTACATTTTTGATTGTGGATCATGCAACTGGTCGTTTACTTGAGCACAGAAAATGACCTCATCATAAGGAGGAAGTGGACAAAGGGAATGTGGGAATGAGGCATGTGGCGCAATGTTTGATTTATTCTTTTCAGCTTTTTGTAGACACTAAAGTGGTCAGCAGTCTGGATTATGATCCCTTCAGTTGGGCTGCAGTAGAGCTTCCTATATTTTTTTCGCTGAGCCCTACAACTGCACAGACAGACAAGTCAAGTCTAGAATACTTTATAAGCTGTGCAGAGTGTTACTGTTTTAGAGGATAAAACATTTGAGCTTGAGATGACAGAACGTTTTCAACTATACTGGAATCAAAGCTTGAGAGTATCCATCAGCACAATGGACACTTTAATCATTAAACTCAGTGTGGTGGTGTGTGTTGTGCTCAAAAACCAAGAGCTACATGGCTTGTATCCATTGACTATATAAAAATGGACATAATCTTCCAGTTACAAAATTAAAGTTTATTGTGAAGACTGAGGAATTGCAGTTTGATTGGGGAAATGACAGTGGAAATTCACAGATGTCACCTGCAAAAAGGTTTACACAAGTGGGAATTGGTCTCATTTTCAGTGGACTATAAAGTGGAGTCAACCCCTGGTGGATACGTACTACTTCCATCCTACTTCCTGGGCATCGCTTTTGAAATCAAAGGACTATGTCTATGCTTTTATCTTGTGGAAATGACTAATGACCTCTATACCGACCTATCTTCTCCAATTCACCGAAGCAAACAACCCATATTCACCAACTTGCTATAGGGCTCACCAATTAAGTACAAGATGGGATATTGTCATTTACAATAAATGAGAGCGATAAAGACACACAAAATAATTAACACTTTATTCATACTACCCACAACTCTTTTATTTCCCAACACATTATACTCATACTCCCCTCACTCTTGCTCTGACTTTATTCAAGTCTTAATCACTGTTAAGCTTACGATTAAACGTACAATGTGCAGCCACGTTGATCCTAACATTGTCATGCAACTGCCGCCGAGGTCTGTGTGACCTCAGCAGAAGAACAACGGTCAGAGGGCTGTGTAAGGGAGTATAATGAAAGCCGGTTAGATAAGTGGGTGGCAGGTGTCTAAATGTGTGGATCTCCTCAGAGAGTGCAAGGAGGGGAAAAAATTACATCTCCTCATGAATGCACACAGCAATCACTGTGATTTGGCTCACAGGCAGCAGAGACACTCATCTCAATACATTTCAATTTCATTTAAATATATTTAAATACCTTTCCCTGAGCCTGAGGCAGACTTGCATTACTGGGAGAGTGGAGATGTATGGGGTGGGGGGGGGGGGCAAATGGTGAGCCTGGTGTTAATTTGATGGACAACTTGGTGTCAGGATATGGTGACATTTTTTTTTTTACAGAAATTAGATCTACATAATAAATGTATCCAGTAGGGATGTGAGTCTTTAGGTGGCTCATGATTCAATTCATACGATTCTCGATTCAAACAATTCTCGATTCAAAAATTGATACACTGTATAGTGTGTCAAGGCAAATTATGGCATCAAAAAAATACAGTTTGTATAAGATGATGTGATAATGTGATCGCACAAAGGCAAACATTTATTAATTCAAAACAAATAAAAACTTACTTCCTGTACAAAAAAAATAATTGCGTAAATAAAAGCTTAGGCTAGCTGCCTTTTTCTCCCATAAGTTACACAAATAAACTGCACACAAATAACACAAACTGGGGTTTTTAGTGTGATTTTTCAAAATATTTTTTTTTTTTCAAAAATCGATTTTTGAAGTTTATGAATCGATTCAGAATAGTGGATGATTAGAATTGCGATTCCTATGTGAATCGATTTTTTTTCCCCCACCCCTAGTATCAGTCAGTAATCACTACCTGGGGATATAAGAGAAGTGCAATAAGATTAACTGTTAGAGAAGAAGTAAGCCAGTTCTCTGATAATCACAATATACAAATGCAAGGATTCACAAATTAAAACAGGAAGCTATTGTCAGTAGCATAAATTGCTCTGCTCAGCTATCACTGAACAGAGTGCTTGCTTTGGATAGTAAATCTAGAATAAAGCTTTCAATTACCCCATGCCACTTTACCCAATCAGGACTACAGAGTCAGTCTTGTGTGCTGAGGTTTGTCAGTGAATAAACGCCACCACCCACAAACACCAAACACTTTCATTAGGTGACGTATGCTACCAGTAGCAAATTAACCAACATTAGGGCTGTGTTAATCATGGTTGTAAACATATTTATGGGCATTTGACATTTGTAAATCCATTTCCCCAAAGCTTAAGTGTCCTGTCTCAAAGTACTGCGTTTGTTGTGCACTGTGCATGCATATTATATCTGAACCTTTGTTATACTGATATTAGAGCCAAGGCCAAGCCAAAAATAAGTCAAAAGACTGAATCACTGACTGTAGCTTTAACCTAAAAAATATGCCGTGCGCCACATGAAAGTGCCACAGATTAAAATAATGCAGATACACAGATGTGGAATGATACAGAGCTTTAACATGAATTATATATGAACTGGAAATGATGCACAAAGTATTCAAAAAAAGATTGGGGCTGTCATTGACATCTTTTTTATTGGTAATAAAAACCAGACAACAAAAATCATAGGGACCATCCTTATGTGGAGTGGAATGTTTCTGCCATGCCATTTTTGTGATATGCAAATTAAATCAACAAGCTTGATAAGCATCAAAATGCAGTAAAACACAACCAATGCCACTGCTTTGTAGACTTTATCTTGTTTGTAATTACAGTTACATTGTGGTGCTAAATTAAGCACATTCATTTGATTTAAAGACATTGTTATGAAATGTTTTTGCCAGATGTAAACGTTGACCTTCCAATGGTCTCTCCAGCATTGCTTGTTATAGGTTTAACTGGAAATGTCATGTGATAGAGCAGACACCTCGCAGATGAACTTAAAACATAAATTAAAATAAAAAAAACAAATGCATGATTTCTCTCTATTTTTCATCATTTGTGATTTGAGTCCCCAGATTTACTTTGACTAATTCGCCAAACTTTACAAAATTGTCCAGAGCAATGGTCTGTTGCTTGAACAATCAGAATTGAATATTCAACCAAGGGTTAGGATATTAAATAACCCCTAACCCTGGTTGAATTTAGGGATATTCCATGGGGTTGATAGTCTTTTGTGGAATTATTTAACATGAAAGCCTATATAATTATTTTATTATTATAATAATTTTTTTTTTAAACTATGTATACCCTGATCCTTCATTTTTCATTTTTATATTGCTCATGAATGGAAGCACATACAAATGTATTGGAATTTAAGTGAGCATGAAGTCAGTGATAAAGACATGTTAGAAGTGATAAAGACATGTTAGATGTCAGTTGGGAAATCAAAGGAAACACGCACACAAAACAGCAAGACAGTGGAGACGGAGCCAGCGGTATCATGTTGACCTCTGACCCCTAGTGCTCAGCTGATAAAAACACACCTTGTTTGACATTAGCTCCTCACTGCCTCTCCTGCTAATTAACGATGCTCGAATGTCTGAACCCAGAAGTCTTGAATCACAAATGATTCTCTAAAGCCACAAAATACCATTTATTCACAAAGGCAAATGCAAAGCCTGAATAGAAGATATGCTCCCTGTTGCTTTCGCGGCAGCCGTTATGATGTACACATAGGGTGTAATGTGGAATGACTAATAGCAGACTCTGGACTCTGGTGGTGGGGGATGAGTGTTTACAAACTTACTCTGTGTTACTTAACATAGCATTGACTTTATTAGATTAGCTTTGCGTGAAGTACAGTAGCTGAGATATGATTTCTGTGATGACAGAGCTGGCTGCACTGTAGTAAGCTAATTATAATTAGTTATATTTGCATAGATAGAAAATTGCACCTCTGCATTTAACCCATCACGCACAGGGCACAGGACACAGGCAGCATTTATATGTGCCTGAGGAGCAATTGGGTGCTCAGTGGCACTTAAAGGTGCATTATATAATAAATTTAGAGCAACTGGCCATAAAATCCTCCTAATATGTCACAGAGGACCAGGAATATTGTTCATATAAAACTAGTAAAAAAAAAATATTTGCATTAAAAAAACTATTTACCGCACCAGAAAGTTTGTTTATGTTTTGAAATTATGTTTTGGCATGACGCGCCATCTACCAATCATAGCAGTCAGCAGAGTCTCAGCGGTTGAGCAGCCATGGGTTGCCAAGCAAGGGTCTATATAGGACATGCTTTTGAACGGTGGAGAGAGTTTAAAGCTGAGCTGCTCGACTGTCGAGTTCTGTGTTTTGAACTGTTCACTCGGTTTTGGGGCTGCCGTACTGAACGCACCGAAGGGTATGGCAGCAGAACCAGCAGTTCAGATGACACAGAGATGTGTCTTTTAGTCTCTTCTTCTTACCTAGTATTATAATAATAATAGTCTTCTTCTGACATATAAAGAGAGAATAATAGTGGTAGCCGAGTGGTAATATAGGTGGACTTGTGTCAGGAAGGTTGTAGGATTGATTCTGGACTGTGTCAATATTATTTACCTTATTATTGTATAAAGCATTAATAAGATTGTGATGCATAAAATATTGCCATAAATAAATATATTGGGTGTGTGGTGGTAATTTGCCCCGCATGCCACGATGTCTCACAGGTTTTGTCAGAAGTTGACTCTGGAAGGGAGGGGTGGAGTGGGAGGCGGATACGACTCGCCGCAGTGTTTTGATTTTGAGCGTAGTAACCGTTTTTGGCCACATTGTTACATAATGCACCTTTAAGCCCTTGGCCCAACCTGGGATTTAAAGCGGTTAGAAGTCCAATTATGTATACTGAAGTATGTTATAGTATAACTGACAATGTTCGCAGTCATTTAGCAACAGCAGTAAACTTTTCAATTTCCTGACAGCAGAAATTGTCTACTTAAGTACATTAGTATTACTCATAAATAAGAGTATAAAAAAGACATACAGTAACAAATTTATTAGACCACCAACCAAAGCCACAGCTGCCCAAAATTAACGGCATTGTTAATTAGCAAAATGATGTATTATGTTTCTGTAATGGTTAATACAGCGCTATGTGGAAGCTGTTTAACCAAAATAATAGATTTAATGATAAAATGTAATTGTTATCCATGAATTTAGTATTTTACAAAAAAAAAAACAGAGGAAAAACAAAAGAAAAAAACACATTATCTCTTGATTAAGATTAAATTAAAGACATTACTTGCATACCTGAACAGAAAAAAATAGTTTAAGTGGTTGAATGTTATGTTTGATTTCTTGTCAGAAAAGCCCAGTGAGCTGGCTCAAATTTTGTAAATTTGTTTTAAACAAGTTGAAAGATTTCTAAAATATTCATGTTTTTATAACAAGTGGTCTCATACATTTGTTCAGCACTGTATATAGTAAAACACCAGTTCCACTGTTACGTCAGCAAAATATTTACTGCTGTAATCTTTGTTGCTGCCATTCCAAAACAGATTCAGGCTCAAAATATAGCGATAGATTAAAGAAGTTTCTATTTACATTTAATTGTCTTTTGTTACTTAATTTTAGTTTCTTGATTTCCTCCCAGAATGCTGGTGAGAGGATGTGACAGTGCTCCGAAAATGTCCTGCCCCTTGGTAGACTTCCAGATGTTCAGCTTAACTAAGATGCTGCATAATGGAGAGCGTTAGATAAACATGCCTTTTTCTCCAACCGGTGTACATGCAAACCTGGTCTAGTGGAGTCCTGGAAAAAAGATGTACCCCTGTATTTTGATTCCAAATTTAGTAAAGGTTTTTTTTTGTTTAATACTTGTTTAAGTTCTTCTAACAGCAAAGCTTTAAAAATATTAAAGCTCATGGCGCATTAAAAAGTTTTTTTTTCAGTGAAATATGTTCAAATTCTCTAAATGAATGAGCATCTGTATTAATACTGCATTTCAATGCAAAGTGACCTTTATAGTTATTACTCTCATTGCAGGTGTCCATGGCAACACCAGAAAAAAAATATCACAAGATAATGGTTTAGAAAAAAAACAGCCATCTCCAGTTCTTGATCATATCACTTTAATTGTACTTCAGTGGTGCATTGTTTCAAATACATTTGCTACAAATCAATTAACCACAAAGTAAATGTCACTTAGCAAATGGTGGAACTACTAACAGTTGCCTGGCATTCATTTTATTTTATAAATTATCTTCATCTTTGTGGGAAAAACCTAAACAAGATTATTAAAGGTCAATCAATTGATAATAAAAATGTAATCAGTTACTGTCAACCTAATTTGTGATACTGATCATTATCACTTGGTGGCTGTGGCAGCATTTTAGTAACATTTTAGTTCAAAAGGTTTCTTCAATACATCGTGACGGGATTCTTCAAAACTTAACACACTACAGATTCCGTAGAAGTGATGAAATTCATTTGGGCCTCTGATTGCATCTAACTGGCTCAACGTGACGTGAACCCCGCATTACTTTAATTAGCTTTAGAATAACTCTATATTTAATGAATAACTTAATCAAAAATTCAAATATAATTTGCAATTGCTAGAAACACATCCCCATAACTAATGACTATCCCATCATTAATTGAAATAGGGGGGTAATGGGTTTCAACATTGACACATTAGAAGAACACATTTTCAAATATAGGTATCAAATAGAATATAATGCATGCAATATCATTATTGGATACAAGTAAATTTTCTTTAAAATGGCACACAACAACTAAATTGGCTTAATTTGGGTGCTTTTATTTGAATTTTTTTTTATTTCTGTAAACTTAAAGAGTGGTTGAGAGGTCATTTTAGAATTATGAATGTTCTCCTTTGGGCAAAATAGCGTTATATCAACAATAAAAGGAACTTGAAGGTTGTGGGTTTGATTCCCAGCTATGATAGTCTACATACCGATGTGTCCCTGGGCATGACAATTAACCCTACATTGCTCTATGTATGTGCTGTATGAATATGGGTGCGAATGGCAAAACTGTAGTGAAAAGCAGTTTGAGTGGTCATCAAAACTAGGAAAGCACAATATAAATACAAACCATTTTACACACACTAACTTTTTTTTGACTGTTGGTGGCACAACCAGACTAAGGAATGCTGACACCAATTTCTAAGCTGCCATTGTCATTGCTGTAGAGATCATGCATAATGTGCCGGGCGCCGTGTGGTCGGTTGAGAATTGCAATCTGGACCACATGGGACTCCTAAAGAAACACGGCTTCACCGTACAGTGGCTATTATCCAAAGTCCATGAGCATTTGTTTTTCTGGAGCTCCCCATCTAAAACCATCAGCCCTGCCCTCCATCACAATTAGCTCATCAGCTCGCCCCCACCATTCAGTCATTTACAATGCACCCGGTGCGTTCACACATAACTTATTAGAATAAAAATGGCCTGGCTTTCTTGTATGCTGTCACTCACTTTAATGTGTTTTGACACCAAAATCAAACATTGGTGCTCGGATTGAACCACATGCAGCAAATAGTGATTACTCACAGCTCTGTGTTATTTTGCACACTGTGCACATCAAGACACCAGAGATCATCTTGTGACGAGGGTCACATCGATCATGACATCACTGCAAGAGCACTCATTGCTCTTTACTAAATTATTAGAACATTCTACATGAGTTCTCAGTAGACATGAATACAGTATTATGTCAGTACTCAGTCACCATTACTCAAAGGGGAACTTCACCTGTTACAGCAGCATTATTTTATGCGTACCTAAGTCTGTTAATAGGGCGTGTGTGTGTGTGTGCTTGTTTTCAAGTCGCGTAGCTTCACTCAACATTAGCCGTTAGCTTGGAGAAAAGGATGCCAAATTGTCTCACGTTTCTGTAGAAGTCTTCAATAATAGACACTCAGCAGCCCCGCCGCAACTGTTTCGCCGTGGATGTGAATCCGTGACAGTTCTGTGTTCCAGAATCATGAAGAGTCAGTGACATCGCTAGCTGCGAAGTGCAAACGTGATTTACGTCCTCATCCGTGTCCGTGACAGATCTCCCTGTCTCAGTACGTCCGCGAATCATGAGTGAGTCAGTGACTGACAGGGCGAACGAATCACAGCAGCACGGCAGACACAGTTCTTCTTACTAGTCACTCCCTCCCCGCTCGGCGCACGTTGGCTGGCGTCGTTTGCCGAAGATTCGCGAGCGAGTGACGGCGCCGGCGAACGACTTCACGAGTGATTCACAGAACGCGGCAGTTCCACTCTCGGCCGCCACGCTCGCTGCTGAGCTCAACTGAACCAAGAAAGGAACGAATCAGTTCATGAAGTGATCCCAGTCAGTTCGTTCAGTCAAAAGATTCGTTCTTTCGAACAAATCATTCATGACCGACACGAAACTAGATTAAAGAACAGGAAAACAGAAAAAAGTCTATGTGCAGTGTTGTGATTCAACTTAAGTAATTGGTGGGAAAATATTAATACAAATGATTAATTATTTTTAATAATTCATTTTGTTATTCATTTCTTAAAAACGGGGCACCACTCCTCTTAGGGCAAGGAGAATGACAGAGAAACTGTCACTTTACAACCTTCAAGTGTCTCTTGACTGTCAGTTATAACTATAAACCAAAATAGTGGAAAACAAGGGGGGTGTTCTCTGAAGTAGAAGTGAAACACAGGTGCTCTAAAACACCCCTATTAGACTTGGTACTTTCCTCCTAATGAAAAAAAATGTAATAAAAAAAAAATTAGTCAACCAATCACAATTTTGGTCGAGCCAGAGTGTGCCAACCAATTAGTCGACCAGTCGACTTTGACTTTACAGCCCTAGTTTTATGACGCTTTTGTCGCTGCGTGTGACGCTGCCCCCGGTATCAGGGACACCCGTGAAGAAGAGATTAAGAGTTTCTAGTCTTTCAGCTGGGTGTTTCTAATGACTCTGCTCTGTAGTAATTCGCTTTACAAGGTGCTACATCATTGTACTTTAACTTTACATCACCTCTGTGAAAACAGAAATAACTAATACCATTATGTGATCCTCAACCGCTTTTTTTTTTTTTTCACATTAGTGCATGAGCAAATTCTAATGTATCTTATTAAACAGAGATGCCAAAAGTAAAATAAATAAATAAGGCAACCATAAATGATCTAATCACCTCAGCACTGTATGGCTCTGAAGTATTTTTCCTCAGAGGAAATCAGTCTGAACCAACTTCTCTTGCTCCCTTGTCTAAGACAAGCTCACGCTTTGATAGATCAAATATAAACAGGTCTTGATCAGCCGATAACTAATGATTAAATCCTGCTTCAAGACTGTCCCACTGCGACAGATGTTCAAAGTGTAAAAGGCTGATAATCATTCAAACCCAGTGATTTAGCAAAGGTTGGGGCGACTGCTGTGAAATCAAGCTCATCATCAGAGCGATAACATCAATCTCAGTGTGGCTGCACACTCATTTATGAGGGTTAATGAAAAAGAGACCGGTCATGATTCAGTCCTACTTGTTCACTACGCAGCGTAAAATTGAAAACAGAGACACTGTGTTAGGTAAATAAGAATTCTCTGGTTTGGAATAACAAAGGATCTGAAGTGATTAATGAGAATGTTGGCGTGAAGGAGCCCACAAGAGCCTTGACGTCAGAGAGGAACGCTTGTGATGAACTATTCAGTTTGAACAGAGTGCAATTTGAGTTGGGACATCGGGCCTCAGTGCCATAAAAGAGGTGAGGTGAAGATTCCCAGAACCACCCGAGTCATTTAATCAGTTCTATATGGACTTTGCGGCCCCTTCTCATTTTAGACACTGTGTCTGTGGATTTAAGTGGCCAGATTATTGCAGCAAACCAGGATAAATCACATTTAAAAAATAAATAAAAACAATGTCCCCACTGAGAAGCTACATGTAAAAGCACAAAGTTTACTTATTTTTCAGACTTTATAACTTTATAACAGACCCTTTGTTATGGATGAATCTGAATTTTTTTATTCATTTATTGATCATTTTCCGCATTAGGCAAACCGTTACATTTTCACATATCAATGAAAGGGTTAAAATAGTTATCACTCTTTACCAAACCTTAAAAAGGACATTGACAAATCTCCTGTTACACCATTATACTAGGTATTGTGTTATAGTTTTGATTGAGAGACACCTAGGTGAAGAAATTACATATTGTGCATTTAAAAATAATGTTTTTGACCACCACAATCTAATCAATTAATCTTTTGGTGGAATTTGGAATGATTCCCTAAATGAATTTGTGAGGTGTGAGGTGTGGGATGACAGACAACCTGATTCTTTTTGGAACAGTTGTTGTCAATAGATCTGATTGACAACCATTTCATAGTCAATTACTGAATGTTATACACAATGAATTGCTGCAGCCCTGACACCGCTTCAGATATGGATGGAGACAACAAAGCTCTGAAAATGACAATACAATAATTATCTGCCGGTCATCGCAGGGTAACTGTGGCTGTGAGTTTAAAAAGAACACTTTATTGTGACACAGTGAAAACCTTGGTAAATACTTAATAGTAAATACAGTAATATAACAATAATATTAGGTTCTGTGTAGTGGCTTTAAAAGCAAGCAGTAGATTGCAGATGGCCACATGACATACATTTCAAATTTCCATAGACGTCTCACTGGTTGAGCTGAAAACAGCGATGCTTTTTGCAGATACCTCTCATTCCTATGTACGAGTGTTAAAAAGTGCTGGGACAGCAAATTACTCTGCGCGTCTTTAAATTTCTGTATCTACAGATGACCAAGACAAGTGACTGTAATAAGACCTTGAAGTTTTTTTTTTTCTTTTTTGGCTCAGTCTATTTTGAGAGCAGAGCCAGAGAGAAGACTGTCATTCAGCAAGTCCTTGATATTAAGATGAAAAAAAGACAGCAAGGGGGAGGAGATTGAAGTGAAGGGAGAAGAAAAAAAAAACACACAAGAAGTACATTCAAAGTCATGCTGAAGCCCTAATTGAATTATGCAGATAGTGTATGTCGATTGAGAGAGAATTTTGAGATACTTTCCTGACGTCTCCCAGGGATTGGAACGAGGTGATATAAACAACATTAATGGA
Organism: Microchirus variegatus; assembly: GCF_963457635.1. Lineage (NCBI taxonomy): Eukaryota > Metazoa > Chordata > Actinopteri > Pleuronectiformes > Soleidae > Microchirus > Microchirus variegatus. Next base: position 15,286,972 of record NC_139808.1, read on the forward strand.
TGGAGATGAAAAATGTTCACACTGCCTCGGCTCTCTGGCAGGCATTTGTTTACTCAGTTTGAATAGAAAATCTATCATAAAAGCTTCAGTTGTTAATAGTCTGACTCAGTTTGGGGTCTTTTGTATTGCAGTACTCGCATCTGATGTTGGAGAGTCTGGCTGACAATGCAATGGCTGACTTAACTACGCAGCTAAACAATGCAATATTTTGATTTGGGATATTAAGGCAAAGTAATTGTCCAACATTTGATAAACCGATCAATTTTTCTTGTGTCATTGGCAGATATCAGAGAATATGCTGGTGAAACATATAGTAGTGTTGAACACATTCAAAGCTTTTCCATTCAATATTTTCCTACATACACATAATGAAAGTAATGACAAACATGATTGCAACTTGATTTTATTTTATTTTTTATTTTTTTTGCCAAGGTCACATTATTGTAATGCAGTCTGCATTACAACGCACAGTTAATGTATGCATTTCAATACCCACTGTGATTGATTGCATAGCCCGTAACAGTTTAATGGATTGCCTGGATGTCTCGGAAAATCTAGAACTACTGTACTACATGGTGTGAGATGGAATGTAAAATTAGAGTGGCCACTTAATTCACAAAGGGATATTTAGCATTTGAGGTGTTGACTGGTGAACAATTACTACTACATTACTTTGTCATGTATAATGGTTTTATAGATATATCGCATCTACTTAAATGTCATATTTTGTTTTTACTTTGCCTTGAATACAATGAATACAATTTTGGACCAATGCATGTCCTTTAACAGTTGCTATTTGCTTTGCTCTTGCTGTTTTTACTCTGCCCACATGTCATTTAGATGTGGCGGTAATCAATCTGGAGGGTAACTTTTTAACTCTGGGACATGAAAGAACATCATACATCAAGACCTGAAACTGGGAAAACTATCACCTGATTCATAACAAAGAAAGAAACAAAGAATTCAAATGCAAACTATTCAAGTTTGCATTATCCTCCTTCCTCCCTACATCACCTCATGAACACATTGGGTAAAGAGGGCATTTATTTACTGATGTAACCTAACCTCAGAAGAGAGAACAGCCTCACTGAAGACTTTTGATTGGATCAAGTGTTATAGTGGGACACTATAACACTATAAGCTTTGTCTAGTTTGACTGTTAATGTTAGGGGACATCGTGAAGACTCTCTTGTATTTTCTGCCGTTTAAGTTGTATGCAACAATAGAGAACTATCGAGAAAATACAATTAATGGATGTGTTTTGCCCTATAGGACCGCGCTACTGTACTGAAATGGAGAAGGGACAAATGGGAGTAGCAAACAGCTGTTTCTGTGTGATTCTTCCCTTGCTGATTAATGAAAGTCATTCAATATATTCAATAATTTAAAAAAAGCAACATTTAGTGCTGTACCTCTATATGTTTAATGTATACAAGTAAAGAAAAATGGTAGTTTGATAATAATAATAATATATTTTATTTAACGTGCCTTTCAAGACATTTGTGTGTGTGCTTCCTGTCTTTTCATTTTCTAAATGTCTAATTGTATTTTATTTAAAAAAAATATGTATATATATAAAAATAAAAATACCTCATTATTATTATTGTTATTATTATACTTAACTCATCATTTTTCATCTTGGTGTCAGGCCTTGCTAAGACTGAGAGACCCATGACACTGAGCAAAACAGCTATCAACACAGCAATATTGCTTTTAAAGTTCCACCACAGAACCTCCATTGCCCCTGTGACCCTCTGAGTAATTACCAAAACACTACGATACTTATTCGACCTAGTTTTCTACCTTGCACCTCCCCAGTCACACACACACGTGCACACACACACACACACACACACACACACACACACACACACACACACACCGTGCTTGTATGTGTTGTTTCTCTGTCTTTTAGCATAGTGTTATTGTCCAGACAGCATTCACGGGACAGAGCTGCGAGGTTCAGAGCTGCAGACACAGACAGATTGGCACAGGCAGATTGGCACAGGCATGTTGTCAGGCAGAGCTCGACAGGAGCGCTCGATTGCTGTAGGCAGAGCGCACGTTTTCAACATCAGACGATCACCTTTGTGAGACGCTTGTGACTGTGATAAAAATACAACTGTGAACTGCTGCTTAATGTCCAGATTTATTTTAAGCGGCAGAATCCACTTTTGGTGTTTTCAGCCGAAGTGATACCGTGTGAAACCAGGCAGATGTCAAGGGAAACACGGTTGGTGAAGCATGATGGTCAACATCGGACCATCACGCTCATGTTCAAGAAGCTAAAATAGTGATAATTTAAAAAAAGAATAAAATAAATAAGATTGTGTCATTCTGTCTGTACAGGTTTATTTTTATCAGTATTATCCTCTTCTGAAACATTTTATGGACACTTCTTGGTGTTTTTCACCATAATACTGCAGTATGAAGCTGTCTCACTTGCACTGTGCTTCTTCCACCTTGCCTGACCAGTTGTGACAAAGTGTTGCCACAGACAAAAAGCTTTACTGAGTAACACTTAGGGGTGGGAGAAAAAAATCGATTCATAAACTTTTTTTTTTTTTTTTTTTTTTTTTAAACACACAAAACACCAGTTTGTGCTATTTGAGTAGAGTTTATTTTTGTAGCTTCTGGGAGAAAAGGCAGCTAGTCTAAGCTTTTATTTATGCAAGTTAATTTTTGTACAGTAACTAAGTTGTTATTTGTTTTGAATGAATAAATGTTAACCTTTGTGTGATTACATCATTTGAATCGGTTTATTTGAAAATCACATAATCTTATACAAAACTTATTGTTTTGATGCCATTATTTGCCTTAACACACCATGCATTGTATCAATTTTTGAATCTAGAATCGTTTGAATCGAGAATCGATTTTGAATCGAATCGTGACCCTAAGATTCGGAATCGAATCGAATCGTGAGACACCCAAAGATTCACATCCCTAGTAACAATGATTTGAACATAACATAATTAATTTATATTTAAAAGTTTAAAAGCAGCTTTAACTCAACAAAATAAATCAGTCATAAATCAGTTAAGACAAAAAACAGTACATGCTACACAGAGAAAATCCCACTTCAGCAGCAGATGCCTTCCAGCTGCTCAGAGATTTAATTCCTCTGTGTAACACTGCAATATCTGTGCAAGACTACATTGTTATCATGGCATTCCAACAGTATTATCAAGGGAGGCTGATTGCTGAGGAAAACATATGGTCCTATCTACCACACAGCAAAAACACGTAAAACCATTGCTGATAGGCACCTTCAGAAGTTTACTGTACACTCAGATCTCTGTGGGTGTATGCACTGTGTATGCAATGATTTTTACTGGCAAAGGAGTGTACGGTGAGTGACTAAAATAAGAAAGTGGCTGTTCCATATTCTATTTTTTTTTTTTACCAATTGAGAATTGATTTTGACAGTTAATTGAAGAGTGGGCTTATCTGGAAGCAGCTTTGTCTGTGGTAATTTTTTCCCCCCACTGCAGTAATCATCTGCATATGGCACTAACTCCTGCTACCTGAACATAAAACAGAGCCCAGTGAGAGATAAGCTGGCTGTTTTACTGCCACCTCACCCAGAGAGAGAGAGAGAGAAAACTTTTCTCCAGCAGAGGAAGTAAAATTAGCATTTAAATAGCAGCACATTTTCTATCACCTAACTAGATTTGATGCTGCATCAGCTGACACACGGTAATAAAAAAAAAAAAAACATATCAAGACAAGGACAAGGCAGAGAGAAGGGAAGAATATTTTAAGTAGCAAATACAAAAATACACAGATTTCTTCTCCTGATGTCGACGAGAGTCGTTTACTTATCGCATGAAGGCAGAGCTGTGGCAGCAGCTGTGGAGAGATCCATCCTATAATCAGAAAACTAAAGTTTGAATATACTGCACATAACTGCTGGAGCTGTGAGGACTCCATCAGCCTAATGCCATGTCAAGGCAGTAAAGTGCACTCCGCACTGGTGCAGAAGCTCATGGCAGACCTGACTGATCTGTTTTCAGAAGGCAGGTGTTGAACTTAGCAAAGCAAATGTGAGACTGGAAAAGAAACACATGGGTCATGTTTGTAAAGCTTATTATAGCCCACTGTTCAGCGTTAGGAGGCCTCTCGTGGCTGTTGTCAGAACGGGGGGAAAAGGAGGAAGTCAGGCAACGTAGTCTAAAGAGCTAAAAAAAATCTGCACCAGGCAGAGGTTGAGGTGGAATGATACTTTAACTTAACACAGCTGTCAGGGACCAAATGTGTATGTTACATGAGGCAACCTCTGATCACCAGTCGATCTCTATGTCACTACCTTCAACACGTTACCTACCTCATCACTACAATAAATTTAAAAACAGCAGTATCAGAGATTAAAAGCTGCAAAAACATGTGTATCAAATACATATGAAGTATATTTATCAATCCTGATTTAGTAACAGGTTTGCTAAGACAATTAAGATAATTATTTTTACCATTTACCCTTAACTGCATGTATGACAACACATACCCAGTAAAAACCTGCCAAGATACATCTTGGGGTTAGTTGTTCCAGAATATTAAAGTTGTGTGGGAATGTCATTTTTGTGAGGCAGAGTTGATGAAATTATAAAAATTAATGAATATGAGTAAAAGTGGTTTGAGACAAAGAGGAAATATATACATGTATTGTTAAGCAAATGTGACTGGAGAAGTCATGAGAGAACAGAAACAATAATATGATAAGTAAAAGCTGACAATCAATTAAGAATTTAATGGAAGAAAGATATTTTTTCACTGGATTTGTTATAATCTTATTATATGATTTACATGCCATTATTTTTTGAACCGTAGATAACACCTTGCAGATATCTTTTTTGTGTCAACGTGACTGAACTTTTTTTTTTTTACTCAGATAAATTGATGAACTAATACATGACACGATTGCCATGGCAGTTTCATGGCACAATAAATGATGAATGTTGCTTTAAATCTCCAGAATTTTACATTTCACTCTCATATAACAGAGTAAAACGGGTAAAAGCAAACATAAAACTGTTCTTTGCTGATGATGTTTTGCTCTGTGGACATGATGTGCACATAAGGAAAATGATGTGTGTGCATTGGCTGAAAGTGCTATTCAGATTTGACGATAAATTCCAAAGCTGTGAGTCAGTGCTGCAGTGGAGTGCGATGTGGTGGAAGGGCGGCATTTAAATCACATGGTGCATTGATTCCAGAGGATGATAGAGGGAATGTTGATATTTGGTCAAAAAAAATACATTTTCGAATAGGAATCAAATTTTGAGAAAGAGCTTCCATACCTGCGCTCTGAGACGTAGATACAAAAAGAATTTCCCCTAACTGTGTTCAACTCACACATCTCATGTTTTTTCTCTTTTTTTTCTTCTCAATGAATGCACTTAATCATGACTTTGGCACTGGAGCAGAATTATTCATGAGCTATTGAAATGAGAGCGCTGAGCCATTAATCAGTTAGTAGTAACTGCCACGGATGAGGCCCGTGCCTATTAAAATGTATGTCCTTTTAATTTGACCACGTGGTGCTGGCAAAGTGCGGCGCACACGCCTCAACCTCCATTTAATAGTCTGTCATTTACATTCACAGGAACGGGCCAAGCCACAGGCATGTGTTGCAGCGATGTGATCAAGCTCAGTAATGCTGCTCATTGTCTCATGTTTACTGAACATGATCCAGCATTTGTTTACACGGGATAATAATTAATCCCTTTCAAAGGTCATCAATACAGCAAGCTGTGACAGAGCTCATCTGTGCTGATCGCTGATTGTGCTCTACACAGTCAGAGGTTGGCTAGTGAAGGATTTTAACATCATTTAGAAGAATTTAAATCCCTATTTCAAAATGAAATCCATATTTTTAAAACCATATAAAAAAAGTGAGGAGGCCAAATACACCAATCGGCCAATTTAAAAGCCACCAACAAACCAAATGACATGTAATAATATTTAATAAATAATGTTGATTTATTTATGTTTTAAACGAGAAGAATTGAAAATCATCATATTACACATACTGGAGCCAAATACTATCTTGTATTTATTCATTTATTTAAATTAATTACCAGAATTGTCAATTAACTTCTGGAGATCAATTAAATGATCAACTCATTATCTCAACTCTCCGAGGCTTTTTTCCAATCAAGAATCTGTATGCATCAAGTCTGAATTTATTCCTGTTGTTTCACTAAAATTGAATAAAGCTTTTTAATTTTCATTTAATCCCAGACAATATTAAATGATAAAAAAAAAATAATATAATAATAATAATAATAATAATAAATCAAAACTGCCCCATTTCATTCCACAAATACACACCAATCTGCCACTGTGGAAAAAGCCAATAGCTAGTTTAGGAAAATTAAATATCAAAGGTGGAAGCCGCACATCATCGGGTTGACAATTAGTGTTTTGCACCATCTGAAGTTTTAACTCACAGTCTCAGACATCAAGGGTGAATTATAATTGAGTGATGAACCACAAATGTTTCACACTACGAATGAGGCAACCACCAGGCGGAAGGACATCAGCTGTCCATGAACGGAAGTGCAGATATTAAAGGTCACATAGAGTGGTCCTGTTGCACATATGTTAGTTATGGAGGTCTACTTACATATATTAACTTGTTTTTATGGTCAAAAACCTCCCAGTTGCTGTGAACTAGCCGATAGAAATCCTCTTTTCTGACAATATTTTTCTGCTGCGAGATTTCAGAGTGAACTTTCACCCCCAGAAGACAGAGTCTTGTGATTGGCCAGTACTATCCAGCACATCCGTTCTCAGAAGCGCAGCGCCCCCCTCTGGAACGGCGGATGCACTGCTCCTCATTATCAAAACATTGTTTTAACAGTGTTTAAAAATAGCTTCGTCACGACTCCTCGCCGCAGTCCCTTTTATGACTTTAAACCGGAGTCAGACCCAGAGTCAGAAGACACTGTTGCTCGTGAAACACCTCCACAACGGACATTATTCTTCTTCTGCGGTTCAATGTACGTAACCAGATGTGCCCGGACTACCGCCCGGAGCAGGACGATCGGTTGTTCAGGAGAACCGCTGCTTACGTAACTATTACGGGATTTTCAGTGATCTCGTTGAGCCCCGAGATTACAATCAAACACAGCGTTCTCAGCAGTGGCTGAACTGTTTGTTTCGAACCGTCAGGCTTCATAAACAAGGTAATGACGCAGATACACACCAAAAAAACAGCGATAATAGGAACTTCCGGTCTAGTTCCGCTTTAAACTGTTTTACAGTTGTCAAGACTAAATTCATAATAATAAAAATAAAATCATTATTTTGGAAAGGTTCGACCTAAAAAATAAAACTCATGCAACACATTTCCCTACACAAGAAGATACAGCTGATATTCATTGCTAAATGACTGATTTAAATTGTGTGTAAAATGGTGTGTTCGGAGGTCTGCGGATGAGCAGTTCACTCATTGATTTCCCTGTACTGATCCTGGAGTGCATAAAACATTTGCAGCAGAGAACAATAAGCAGTCAGTAATGAGTCAATGTACTGCTGCCTTGTTCAGCATTATTATATGCTCCTCAAAGTTCAAATGGAAATCACATCATAGTTCTGAAATACGTTACTCCTGAAACCAGTGGTGGATCTAGAAAATTCTACATGGGGTGGCAAAACGGTGGCAAGAGGTCTTGGCAGGGTGGTATGGGATGGCACAAGAATTCCCAGTACATCTCTTAAAAAGTAAAAGTATTAAAAAGTGCATTGTCTGAAACCTGCTGCATTTCTTGAGCATGAACTTTTCTGATTCAACTTTATATTCACTTCTGATGAGAATGTCCTTTCATCAATATATGATAACCTATGCATTCATAACTGAATCATGCATTCTTTAACCAACGCATTTCATTCAGTACTGCATTTCTTTAATGGCTACCTAATTATTTGTGCATCCATTACTATAAGGTGGCAGCAGCAAGTTTTTGTTTGTTTGTTTCTTTTTTTTTGTTTTAGTATCTGCATGTGTGTCAAGTAATAAAATGTACAAGGTTCATTGAATGCACCTCCGTGCTGAGGACTCACCCATTACTCGCGCGAGCTCTCATACACTCGATCATTCATGTACGCAGCAGCAGTCTGCATTATTGTGTTTCATGAAGTCTACTTTAAAACATAAGTTATTATTAATCCCCAGAAGAAAATCACATGTACACAAACAGCAACATTGGTCTTTAAATTAAGAAATAATTATACTGTGCATCAACAATGACATTTTCAAAAGCATATGCGGATGCCATTTTTAGTCCATATGATTCAGTGGGTGCAGTATCCTCATTATACAGTCTCCATAGATCACACTTGATGTCGTATCTAAGTTTATTACATCCATGTCTCACAGTGTGCTTTGTAATGATCATACTACATTGCTGAAATTGCACAGCCTGTAGCAGTGCTGGCCCATGCCTTTATGGGGCCCGTAGCTGAATTTGATTTTTTTTTTTTTTTTTTCGAAGTAGCTTGTGATTAATTATTATTGAAACAAATGTAACACTATAAACTGCATTAATTGTAGATGGTGATAGTAGTTCATTTGCACATTCAAATTCAAAGTCAAGCACTAAGTGTGTTGATATTGAATTGAATTAAACAAGTAAACCAGACTTAAACTAAATGATCAATATTTAGCTCTACAATATAATAAAATAAACTCAACACTTTTGAACTATCTAGATCTTCACATTGCCGCTTAGTTAACTTATATCCTCAGCCAGCTGACCTGCAGGAGGCATAGCATGTGAATGAAAAATGGTGTACATCTCAAAACCTTTGCTATTAATCTTTTCTGGAAATCACTGCAAATAGATTTGTGAAACACCTTGTGTTGTGTTGTTTTTGTGTCATAGCAACAATTTCAAAGGGACATTGTTCAAGTTCAGGAACATTCTCACGGGGGACGAGGGCTAGATAGAAGCATGAAACATGGCAAGTGTTATGAGAAAATATGTCATGTGTTTTGAAATGTGTTACAGCGTTGTACGAACATTCTGGTGTGAAAAGTTGGGGTAAAAATGCAAAAAAAACTGAAATCTGTTATGCATGTATGTGAAAAGTTAGGACAAGACAAAATTCACCTTTTATTCGGGAATTGATACTATTCACTGCAGATTTGCAGGTGGAATGTTTGCCGATTATTGCTGTAAACAACACTCAAGCTTCTCAGCAGTTTGTGGTTGCCATTGAATGATTCTCCTCTTCATGTTTTTCCATACATTTTCAGTAGGCGATGTAGGAGACTGATCTGGACTGTGGGAACAGACACTATATCTTAGAGTGAAAAAAAGGGCTTACTCCTCTACTGACAGTGGGACATTAGTCACATTTGGCATAAAGGTAAAGGCTGTGTTAAAAGCCTGTAATAAAGGTATGCTGTGCCTGATATTGTGTTTAAAGATCAATTGCCAATGTGGGAAAAAAGTGCATGACTTGTTCAACAATGGTGTAAATTCTCTACATACGCCGCTCTTTCACTCATCATTCCATCCCCGTCAAGTCTGCCCATAACGTTGGTGCTAAAAGAAAGGTCTGTGTGTGCCTTTAAAATCAAGGAGGACGTGTGCCCTTTGAAGCTGCGAGGTGCTCAGTGACTTTCATGCCAATCTGTCTTTTGAATGATGTGAAATATTGTATGTAATGTTGGCATTCTGTTTTTTTATTGCTGCTCTGTAGCAATGAATCACCCAAAATCAGTGGGATCGAGTGGAGAGGGTGATCAGCGAAAACATAGAGGAGCTCCAGGGGCTGCTCAAACAAACAGCACTGTGCCTGGGAGCCAAAAGGCAAGTGTATCAGGGCAAAAGCAGAGTGTTCCCACCACAGCTAATGTGTGAACACATCAGACACATCACATGGCAGAGGATGCAGTCTGGGTGCAGATGCTGAGATTTTGCCAGTCTGCAGAGAAAATGTGTTAAACCGGCTGCTCACTGTATCTGGAGAGCTGACACAAGACAATGGGCATCAAGACAACCAGTGATGTCAACAGGAGCCAGATGAGTCAGTGCTGAGTGCATTGCAGATTGTGTTCGACATCTCTCTCTCTCTCACTTTCTATCTCTCTCCTCATTTTCCAGAAGGTTTTGAGGCTAAAACCAGACAGAGAAAAGGTGTGATGAGTGTTGATGGATATGTCAAGTGAAAACCATCTGCCTGTTTAATGCGATACCTCGTGACACAGAAACAAAGGCTAACCCACTGGCTACAGCTCTGCCTCATACCATCTCTCTCTTTCTATATTTGTGGGCATTTTTTTGGTTGGTTTAAAAAGTTTTATGACCGTATGGATATTTAGATCCATAGAAGACATTGAAATAATTGTGTGTCCGACAATCTTAACACAAGAAATCCAGTGATGATATGAGGCTCTGTGTTGTTTTATGTACTATGATATGACATAGAAAAGCAGTGCAGTCCATGGAAACCAATATAGTTCTTGACACTTTATAATCATACAATATTTAACTATTTGATACAAAAGAGATGGTCATTTGGATTTGTTTCAGAAAGACTGATGCTTTTACACGTATTCTCATTACATTTAAAGCATCTGCCGGTGAAATGATTTGGTTAAAACCAGTGCTAAACAGCTTGATATTCTGCTTGGTAACATACCTCTCAGTTTCAGAGTCCTGGCAGTAATGTATAAGAAACTTTAACACCTCACTGTACTTGTTCATGAGGTGATGTAAGAGGAAAAGGGGATTTGAAAGAGTGCAAGACAGGAAGTTAGTCAAAAGCTGACATCACTGAAGTGAAAGCAGCCTTAAAGCTACTTTGACAGTGGAGTGTCATCTTCAGGATGTTAAATCCTAACGTTTTGAGCTGTATGCTTTTTGTCTTGAGCTCCTTTGACCAAATAAGCACGAATACATGCATGTGTTTTTCTAGGTGACAGTTGGCAGGTGACCATGTCCTCATCTCTGAAGAGCTCCACCCTTATGTTTACCCTCTATCGCTTTTATCGACTCTTACTGACGTGATCAAGATCATGGGCTAGAAGAGCTACAGTATACAAGTCTACTTTTGTTTCAGATCACTTGATTCACATTATGCTTAAAGGTTAATTTGATCAATAAAACGAACGCAAACAAGATGTGGTTGTTGGTGAATACATCACAGTTGAAAAGTGACAATGCATCCATCATCATGGAGGAGGGTGCTGGTGCCATTGCAACATGACATAGGGTGTACAGGTTGCCAGTCCATCACATGCCCACATAATGAAGACCAAACATCCACTCTCACACTTACACCTACAGTCAATTAAGACTGTCCAATTTGCCTAATCCTCAAATATGCATGTTTTTGGACTGTGGGAGGAAACTAGAGACAATTTGCAGTGTGTTTTTTTTGGGAAAGGTTTGCCTATAAAGACAAAGACACAAATACGGAGGTAGATGCATCTGCATATAATGTAAATGAGCATGGGCATGTGTGTGTATTTGTCTTACAGCACCAGGGTGTGCTGGTGCCATAAGTGAAATTTGTTCACCCATGTCTGCAAACACAGAGACATGCCATTTGTTTTCCACCAGGCACTGCAGACCCTCCATCACCAGGGAGAGGCATCTCTCAGTGGACCCAGCCCACATGCTCTGCAACACAAGCAATCTGTTCAGCAAGACAAGTCGTGGCAGCATTTGTGTTAGTGCACGTAAATGTGTACTTGTTTTTGCACCGATATATATATATATACATGTCTGTGAAGGGATGTGTATGTGAATCTCCACAGCCAACACAAGAAATCACTTGTCGATTGTACAATGTTACTGTTTACTCAACTTTATTGTATTGGCATTGCCACTGGCTGGATCATGTTCAGAGACTTTTTGTTTTACTGTATGGATAAAATACTACATTTAAATAATCTGGAGTCACAAGGAGGTTGGAGTGGTTGTGGGAAAAGCACACATGATATGTTTGGCTTAATCACTTTTATTTGAAGTTTTTGGGGCATTTCATCAAACTGGTATATTTCTTTCAAGTTCACCAACACCTGTGCTTTAGACTCTTAGTTTGAGCAAGGAACAACCCCCGTAAACATCCATGAAATGGACATTGAATTACTCCCAAAATGATCACATGTCCAACTTGCGAGTGAACATGTGCTTGTGTGTCTGTATTATAGTTTTCATTATTATATATTTATTGATTGATTTTCTACATTTCCTTGTTTTTATATTCCTTAACTCATTTATTGTTCTTGGACATTATTACTATTCTCCTTCACTGCTGGAGTAGCACAGCAAAATCCCTCATGGTGGGACCAATTAAGGGTTAACGTATTCATCACAGTAATACTCAGTAATACACAATCTTTGACAGCAGAAAAACAAAACGGCGTGTAGAATTGGTCAAATGTGTCTCACTTGTCTCTTTTCACCTATATAAACTGCAGCTCATGAGGTCTGTCACCAAATTGGCTGAAAATGGACGAAAAAACACACACAGCCGAAAAAAAAAAAAAAAGCCTGTTCAGAGAGATTAGGGAGAAACACAAGAAATCTAACAACATGACAGAGTTCATCCAGACAGCAGCTACAGCAACATGATGTGTTCACACATGAAGCCTCCACACCACTCCAAGCTCCACTTAGATCATCTCCTGTCTTCTCCTCACCTGCCAAGTGGATGACAGCTCTCAGTGGACCTGCTTTAACAAGGAGGGCCTCGGGGCCCGGAGGGGGGAAGAGAATAAGAGATTCCAGCAGATTGCAAGTGGGCCCCATGGGAAACAGCAGCAGTCTGCTTTCTTCTCCCTAAAGTATTTAGCAGCCTCAGTGTGTAACTCTATCTGGAGTGTGACGTTCCAACAAAGTTACAAGTCGAGACAAGTCTGAAGTCCAATGGGAGAAGGTGGTTGGAGGGCTCGGTGATTAAGTTTGTGTTTCTTTATCACCTCGGGCAAGGTTGAAGAAAAGAAAAAAAAAATGGAATGCATACACTCATGCATGCACACACGTGTGAAATAAAAAAAGATAAATAAAAAAATGTTTTCCCAAGAGTAATCAATTAATTGCGGGAAAGTTGCCAGCAATTACCGATCAAAGGAGGAAGTGAATTGCAGTCCTTAAGCTTTGAAGAAGTTTAATAAGTCACCTACATGCTTCACTGTCTAGTCTGCTTATCATTTTAATTTGAGCCTTAATGAGGCTCTAAGATTATCACCTCCCTCTCTCGGCTCCCCGAGGGGAAAGTAAATATGGAGGACAGACATGGAGGAGAAATCTGCTTTGAACGGTCACATTAACTTCGCTGACTGCTGTAGTCATTTCCTCACTGCCATTTCGTTATGTTGCGTCGTTTTTTTTAGATAAGTCGCTGTTAAACAGCTCGAGTGAGTCACAGCCAGTAACATTCTCGTTGAGCCCACCCCGTCAGCTAATTATGATTTCCTGCCAACAGCACAGAGCACATATTGTACTGAATGATGCATATTTTCAAGATAATTCTCTAGGTCAGAGTTGGAAAATAATAGTTGCTATACCCCTCCAGAGCTGAACTCTACTAAACCCTTTAGGTGAAATCCCACTGCTCACCTCAGCTGCTCTCTTACTAATTACGGATGTCACAAAATGACGCATGCTGCATACAGAGACAGCCGTTATGCTGGAAAGTAAGCTGCTGATGCTGCAAAATCACAGTGTGTGTGTGGCAGCGTTGAGGAGGGTCATGTGCTCCTGCAACAGCTCAGTTCTGCAGCGTCACAGCTGAGCGGTGCCACAGCCGCAAAAAGTCATTTCTGACAGGATTCCAGTGCTGCAGATGTGCCAGTAAAATTTATTCTATCAGGACAAATGGAACACACCAGAACATAACAACAACAACCACGATGTTTGCATGTGACAAGCAAGGTGACAGGTTAACAGCCTTATGCCATATGTGCCGCTCGAATCAGCCGGTGATATGGCCCCGTCTGAAGCTCTGTGAGAGGAAAATAAACTGTGGGCCGGATCTACCATGTGTGGTTTGTAGAGAAATTATTCCAATAAAAATAACTCTCCAAAAATATTTCTTTCCAAACATAGAATTAATGACTGATCAGAGATGACAAGAACAGGTCATCTCCACATTTTTCCTCCCGCACATTCAGTGAGGTTTTGAATGGTTGAATTTTCCGCTTTTCCTCCTGATAGATAAGGACATTACTGATAGTTTTACACTCTGTTCCAAAGTCATGGCACATAATGGTTTTCTGTAACGGCTCCACTCTGACAGATGTTGGAAACTTGGCTGCGGGGATTTGCTCGGATTCAGCCACACAAGCATTAGCGATGACACTGATGAACACTGATGTTGTTGTGAACAGAGATGGGCTTGAGATGAGGCCATTTCTTCAGATAAGATAAGACAGACTTTATTGTAATTGAAAATTATACAATTTAAGTGCACATCTGAATCACCAGATCCCGAGTCACCATACAGTACTGTGCAAAAGTCTTCAGCCACAAATAGATTTGTTATTTCAGCAATACTATAATGACCATCGAGAATATTTATTTCCCAATCACTTTATCGGAAACACATCCAGAAAATACAACAAAAAAAATATGAATGCAGTTCAAAAAAGGCTTGTTTGAACCTGGAGGGGATCCCTTATAAATGTTACTGGTAAAAACTGAGCATGGTTGAGCATTACACACATCTTGTAAATGCTTGCTGATATATAAGAACAACTTTCAGTTGCACCATTCTAATCTATTGCCCACAATCACAGAATTTGACATTACTGGCGATAGTGTTAGACAGGTCAGTATATTATGTCCTTAAACTTTAAAATTGATTGTGATAATATGTAGTCAATAAGAAGCTCTGAAGCTACAGTTTTAGGGATGGCAAACAAACTATTAAACACCACACAAAGATTGAGGTAACTCCATTGTAATATAAAACGACCACAGGCAGCAGTGTAACATTTAACTACTTTGTTGTTTACACACAGTGAATGTCAGTGGCTCAGTCAGCTTCATTACCTAATGGTTTAGTTCAGACAAATTTGTTTTGATGGATAAAAAAAATTACTATAAACATTTCAGGCTGCTTTTATATCACTTCAGTGTAATAATTAACTGTTTAGTTACTTGAGTAAATATAGTGTAGCTTATAATGTTTGAGCCTTCATGAAGTTTGTTATGGAGGAGACACTGCAGCTGTCTCAGTTAACTAGTATAAGTGCAAATAGGTTTTCCGAATTTGTTACGGTTGTTTACACTTCATAGAAAACACTCTCAAACATGATGTAGAACAACATAATCACTAAGGCTGACTGAATGGCGAAATGCAATTGCCACCCATCAGCAACAGTCCAGACAGAAGTATGAGGAAGATTGATTACAGGGTTGATTTCTGATTGTGAAGGGTTTTCATTTATTTGACATTTAAACTAACAATTCATCCATCTATACAATATTTGAGGGTCATACAGGAGCAGGAGCTAATCCCATTTAACACTGGCTAAGAAACAAAGTTAAATGTAAGTGTACACTGATTGGCTGACCTCATAACCCAGTAGTAGTAATGTTTCTCTCCTTTTTTTGCAGGTGCCTGTGACTCCAGGACTTCAAGATAATATTAAAATATTATGATAATGATGATGATGATGATGATGATGATTATTATTATTATTGATAATAATCACCTCTCTGTCCTTGCTCTGCAGGTACCTGTGACTCCATGATTGCAGGATCCAGATCCAATTGCGAGTCTATTACTATTAGTAAAAGTATTGTCATACGAATACATTCATATCAGTTTATTTTTTTACAAGCATTCTTGCTACAGCTAAAATTACACTAGATAAATATTATCACCGTATTTACAAGTATTCTGACAGAGAATACTTAACACAACTGTTACGCAGCTGCTCCTAATTTTTCTCTCTCCTGTCTTTGTGCCTTTTAATTATGTAATCCAGTGTTTTCATTTTAAAATGAAAATGATCAGATGAGCATCAAAGCCCTGCATCAGCCATCAACTGTATTATCTGTCCATAAAAACATAGCCAGAAATGGATAATAAATGGCCATTCGTGTCCTCCACAGCTGTTTATTTGGTTTTAATACATAGTTAAATGAGAAATAAAAATGTACATGTAAATGTAAGAACAGGTATTTATTTTAAGAGACGAATGATGAGGTGAAACTGAAAGTGCAGACTGTGGACTTATAAGAACTAAAGGTAATGGTGTAATCGTTTCAATTAGTTTCTGCCCGTCTAGACTAAACATTATTTGTCAAATTAAAACAGAGCCGGCAACGTTTTACAGCATTTCCTTTTACGCAAAACTCGGAGGTAGTTTTGTGAGGCAGCTGCAACCTTAGCAGCCAAGGTTTCACATTCACATAAAGATAAAGTGATAGCGTGGAGGGTAATATGTTCAAAGGCAACATAATACAACAAAATTGTAACCTACATGTACAGCAGCACAGTGATTGCACTGTCCATCTGCTGGTGTCCAACGCTGAATATGTTCATTATCCTCCCTACCACAGAACATGTATCTCCTGAACAGTTCACACCACCAAACAAACCGGTTTGCGGCATAGATGCATCTTCAGCTTTTCAAATCCACTTTACCCCCCCCCCCCCCCATGCCAGGAAAGAGTATATCTGTTTCACAAACTCTACATCTTGTTTCTGTGACGTTGGTAGATTACACAGGCATGGCTGCAACCTGTTATAAGTGATGTCACATTTGTCAGATTTCCTTCATAATTAGCTCACAGTCACCCATGTTGCCAATTTATCATATTCTAACAAAGGATATTATAGCACTAGAGTAGAGCTGTCCAAATCCTCAGCTGCACACTGAGGTCCATTTTATGTCTTAATTCCTAAAGGCATATATGTTGCTCACACATCTGTTATTCACCTTTTCTGACTTCAAATGACAAGCTTCAAAGATGTAAATACTAAACTGAACACCAGAATTTCAGACCGAAGCAAAGCACTTACGCTTCTGTACATTATGTGCTTGCAAAACACACCATGAATAGAGATATTTCACATTGCGTGCTTCATGTTACAAGACCAAGATAAACTTTCTTTCAGCTGAAGGCTTTGAATTACTTTCTGGCACTACCAACCTCATCACTCACATCACTGTGTCTTTTAGTGCTTTCAAGTGAAACTCGTGAACTTGTGACATTGAAAGTGGTGTACAGGTCAATCTGAACTTGGATATTTCAGAGAAGTCATTTTAATGCAGCACACTGACAATATAACAGGACTCAGTGGTGCCAATGGTACTCAAATACAACAGCCAGACTAACTATGAACATACAGGTGATACAAGAGAGGAAGTGTGATGCAAGTCTTTGATCAAGACAATAGTAATCTACTATATATTTACATACTGTAGGTGGAATTCCTTACATCCTGTATGGCTACATGTTGCATTATGGACTTTTAATGAAATGCAATATCTGCTTTAGCCAATGTACCTGGCAGAGAAGTGAAACATTAGAGTAAATTCAGTAAATTAGGCCCTGTGGTTATTTTGACCAGCCAGAGTAGCCTTTTTTCAGCCAATTACAACTCATATCATCGCAATGAGTGACCTGTGTTTCAGAGAATGAGAGCCCATCAGTTCTGAGTAACAGAAATTGGAGGTGGAGGTTATCGTCAGTGGGAAAAAGTCACAGAATGCAACAACACATTGAGGTTCAGTCACTAAGTTCCTTTTCGCCATGCCATTGAATTTATTTCAGTGGATTTAATGTAACTACAGGGAAGCTTAATTAATATTGAACATTCTATGTGCAAACACAAAGCAAATGGCTCAGAAACCATACAAGGGAAGATGTTCTGTCAGTCACATCAAGGAAACCACATATAAATGTTTTGTATATATTTATGATTCTGATTTGACTACATTATTTTTACACTTGCGTTATTTTATTGCCAATTGCTTTGCACCTCTGTTTTACCATAAGATGCAACGCTGTCCGTGGTCCTGAAACAGAAGTTAAGCTTACTGTAAGTCATGTTTCTCAGCCAATACTTTTGTTGTATATGATAATTATGATTTTTTTTTTTATCCACAGCAAAATTTGCTTTATTTGTGTAAAGCATGTATAAAGATACACACAGTATAACTAGACTAGTATTTTATTGTGTTTACTGTAGTTTATTCTATAACAAAATGATAATGGCACACAACTCAGCAATTGTTCTTTCTGACCTGATGGTGCAAGTATGTACACAAAAGGAGACAATGCAACCCAGATCATATGTTGCCAGTGTACATATCTGCACCCCACATACACGAGACACACGTTTAAATTGTCATTATGTATTTACATCTCCACGGGCTTGTATGTTAATGGGACAGATTTTTCACTGGTTGTGGACAACTATTTCCTACTTATAATAAAAAAAATTAAAAAAACAGTTGCAGGATACAATGGTACAGAATGTCCTATTGCTGTAAAGTCCATAAAACACACCCCATCACAACTGTAGGTCTTGACCTGTGGTCCGCTGCTTGGTGAGCGTCTCCCCCGTCACACTCACTGTTACATATCATCGCCAACCCCCCTTCCACCTCTTGGTGAGAATTGTGCCTCAAATACTTGTGAACTATGTCACATTGGAAATGTTAATGTGACAGCTTTGAAACGTTTTGTGCACCCATCACATTGAAACATTTCATTCTGTATGGAGTGCACATAAT
The DNA here is from genome assembly GCF_963457635.1 of Microchirus variegatus. NCBI lineage: Eukaryota > Metazoa > Chordata > Actinopteri > Pleuronectiformes > Soleidae > Microchirus > Microchirus variegatus. Next base: position 15,305,684 of record NC_139808.1, read on the forward strand.
GTAACATCTCCCATGGATTGCAGGATCAAAAAAAAAAAAAAATAAATAAAATAATAATAATGTGTTGGAGAGCATGCCTAACAACTTCTTTGAAAATTGTAATGCTTTCATACACATTGTCGTTTATGGGTGATACCTTCAAAATAAGTTAGTTTTTAAATCTTGCGCAGACAAACTTAAAACTGTGAAATAATTGATCACCACTCCCTCTAGTATGTTCAGCTCGCGAAAATTACTTTCACTGAGTGAATGAAAATAAAACTCCACACATACTTCTGACACAGTGACAACTGCATCATTAAGACAGTATTAAACCTCTGCATATCTGCATTAGTCATATCCTCTTGTGCTTATTATTTTGAGGTGAGCAGCATATTGGGACACTTGGAAAACAGTGGCCTGAGCTGGTGTGAGCTAATTGACAAATGTGCATCTCTCTGTAGGAGGGACTCTCCAAGTGTTGCGGAAGAGTTAGCCATGTGTTTCTTTTCCTGGTGGTGCAGGTTACTGTCTGTGAGCCTGAAACCTCATTAAGCATTAGCTGTCATCCTCCATCTGTTAAGCAGTCAGCCAGCAGGGCTGAGCAGAGAGGGGAAACAAGCTGTCCACTAACTTCCTCTTCCCGTCCTATGTTCTTTATATCCCTCTCTTCCTTTTGCAATAACTTTAGAAATGACACATTTCCTCTTTTTTGTTTTTATCCACCATCCATCTTTCCCTTCTGAACTTCTCCTTCATCCTGTTTTTTAATCCATTTCTCCTTTACTACTTTGTTGTTTTGCTTTAAAAAGGCTCTTTTCAAGGCAGCAGGATTGAGTGCTGACAGTTTCGTTGCCATCATGAAGACAGAAATGCTGTGAGGAGAGATTTACATTGTGATTATTGCTCATTTCTGAATTTGCTCATTTCTAGTGTGCGCCCCAAGGTACACAACAAAAAGCAGGTAATTTTCTCCACAACAGAGCCTTTCAAAAATCAGATTATTTTATCTTGGACAGCTCTGCAATAATGTTTTGCTGGATATTTTGTCTTTGTTTAACTACCTCTCTTATTCCCTCGTGGCTGTTTCTCTCTTTGTCTGCAACATATCTTTAGGAATGAGTTCCAATTTTGTGATGCCACCTACACCTGCAGCCATGCAGTCAACAGTACTACCTGTCAATTACACCATAGCCATGCCTGATCGCGTACCCTGCTTTATGGTCTGTTTGAGTCTAAATGGCACCTTAATTTACATAATGGGCTCAATGCTGTATTGAAGACCTGACACTGGTGATTGAACATATAAAACGGGGGCTCATTTCCCCATAGACTTACTTACAAAGCAGTGGAGATTGAGAATCTAGCTTTCAGACACTTTGGTTTCATCCTCCCCAATGGGAAAAGTCAAAGGATCAGAGCAAATAGTCTTACTATGATACAAACCCAGGTTTGAAACACTAGTGAGCAAAGGTCAGAAAAAATATGTCGAAAACTTACACAGAATCATACAAATGTAACAGGTGCATTCATGATGATCACAAAGCACATACTGAGCAAATCTTCAGAATCAATCTGGCAGACATGGTTTTTGGACTCATCGGCCTTAGATATTAGGGCTGGGCGATATGGCTGAAAAGCATATCACATTACAACTACTTCATATTAATCAACAATTGATACATAACCAAATTAAAAATAAGCATAAACAATGTATTTTAATACTTTTATTCTAAACTCAACAACCTATTATCCTCTTATTTTAATCACTTCAGTTATCAGACCACGCAGAGGAAAAAAAAATAATGTCAAGCACATTGATGAGATTTTCAAAACCAAACTTCTCAACTATGCTGACCAAGCATGTCCTTGGCTCTGTGATAAGCCATAGTCTCAGTTATGTCTTTGTAAGGTTCATATTTTTTATCATGCGGCACTCTTGCAGAGCACCTCAACAGGGCAGTGTGCATATCTTCACATGTAGCAGCAGATGATGTTGATGGCCTTGTCGTACAATGCGTATAATCCAGAGGGTGTGAGCGACAAAGAGGGCACAATAAATTTGTTGATAAGTAATAAGTACGGTCATCTGGCATAATTTGTATAGGTGGCATTGGTGTGACTGTGATCAGAATGAAAGGACCCAAAAAACTGCCATGCTGGCGGTTTACTACCAATCTCCACGCTTTCAGTGCTAATTCTCGCCGCTGCTCACATGCTGCTGTTGTTGTGAATGAGACATGGGGAAGAGGACGGTGCAACCAAACATGACTCACTGATTGGCTGCCACTCCAGAGACTCTGATCACTGGGTTGCAAGCATGGTTGCACCTTGGTTACAATGGAGGGACCGAGTTTGTTCATGCAGCCAAACCTGCTTAGTCTGCTTAGTTTGTTTGTTTTTCCTAACAAAGTTGAGTGACTTTATCAAACCTCCTATCTAATGTTTTTTCTATTGATATTATGCGATGCCTTACAACCTCCTGAATTATTTGTTTTTTCTTTGATGAGTTATGTCACATCTGTGATGTCCAGTGAAAGCACAAACGTAAACAGCATTAACTCACAAAGGCAAAGCAACAGAGTAAAAAGTAAAAACTTGGCTTTTTTGTAGTCCTTTTTTTCTTAACTACACACATCACTTTCAGATATCAGTGTTTCCAGTCTTCTTTCTGGGGGGTCATTTAGCCAAGGCCCAATGGCTCCACCCTTTTCAGGTTGGGAACCACTGTGTAGTCAATCATGTTTGTCGGTCAATTTTGAATTGATGGTTCTGTCGTCATCTAATCTACCAAAGTAACCAATGTAACTGACCTCGACAAAAGGGAATGTGATACAAAGAGACAGGTGAAAATAATTAGGGAACAGGTGCATGGTCAGGAAGTAAAACTAAACAGGAACTGGGGGAAGTAAAACTGGAACTCAGCTAGGCACAATACACAAGGAAATATGACTCAATAAAACTGAAACAAACATTAAACCACCAAAGGCACAGAACAAATAAAAATTCCATAGTCCAAGAAAATACAACAGAGTCCAAAGCAGAAAACCCCAAATGTCCAGTCCATCACATATGACCATGTCAGTCGATCAGCCCATGAGAATCTTGTTCATTTTAATTTCTTCTTTATATATTTTGTTTTATTATTTACAAATCTTAAAAGTGCAAATTTGAGACCGATATCTTTAAAAACTCTGTTATTTTCTAACCCTACCAGCTCTGTAGGGAACAGCAGAGAGACTACAGCGACACACAGAGGGAGAGGTGGAGGTGGAGAGATAACACAGACAGATACTACTCCTCTTGCTTGTCTCAATTGGGTGTAAATAGACAGGGTTGGCAGCTGGGGTCAGAGTTTCAACTAAGAGTGGATCTCCAGAGGCTTTAGCCTCAGGGAATCCTAGTTCCATCAACCGCAGGCCCCCATCTATGCACCGCCAGCGGCCCCAGTGCCCCTCAAAACTTTATAATGAGGCAGTTAGCCGTGTAGCAGTGGCCTTTTAGTGACGTACCCTGACCGAGCACTGTGATGAAAGGGAATATTGATAAAGCTGTCATGAAGGAAAGCTCTACCCAACACGCAATCTGTGTTTCTGTGTGTCTCTCTGTGTGTTTGGCCAACGTTAATTTCCTCCATAAAAGCAGTGGTCTGTCAGTTCCCACTGAAACACAAATAAACAGCATTGACAGAGGTAATAAAAGTTTGGCAGGTTATTCTCATCTTTTCCTTAGAAATGGGAAATTAGCATACTGGGGGCCATTATCCTCATGCTGAGCTGCTGACAGAAAAAGTTAATTCCTGAATAAAACCCACTAACATATTCATCAGCACATCCTGTTTACTCACTCTCCATAAATACAGATGAAGAGCTACTAATATATTGATACCTCATGGTCGATCATGTTTCTTTGTTCAATTTATAACCTATTTGTAGAGATGGAAAATTATAGGTGAATACAAATTTGGACATTTCTTTTTAAGGTAGACCTAGACCGGAAGTTCCAATTAACGCTGTATTTTAGTGTGTATCTGCGTCATTACCTTGTTTACGAAGCCCTGAAGTTTCGAAACAAACAGTTCAGCCATTGCTGAAAAAGCTGTGTTTTATTGTAATCTCAGGCTCAGTGAGATCTCTGAAAAAACCATAAAAACAAGTAAATGTATGCAAGTAGATCTCCATAACTAACATATATGTGCAACAGGACTACTCTATGTGAGCTTTAAAGGGACTTGAAAAAAAGATTTAGGTGGGCGCCTATCAGCAGGACTTAAATATATCCATAACAATTGGCTTTTATGAGTTTATAATCCCCGGAAAACCCATGTTTCTCTGCTGGTTTGAGTCTTGGTTACTACTCTCTCTGGTTGGATCCAAACATGAAAATGCAGTACAAGCTGCTCTCTGAAGTGAATGTGTACACATAACCTACACTAAAGCTCATTTAATGATTAAATGACAAGAGCAGAGACACATACATGACACTGGTTTTCAGTTTATATGTTTGGCAGGTTGCAAACAAGTTAAATTGTAACATATGTGTACAGTTGTCTCATTCAGAGATGTCAAAATGCAGGCAATGAAGACAGTGAAGACCATTTACTGTGGCACTCCATTAACATGGCAGTGAACACCTTGAATAAAAAAGACAAAAATATGTGTTCTTAAATTAAACCAACATTAGACATAGCTGTAAAAAACCAAATCGCTGCCATGTGCTTTAATTAGCAGTTCCCATACGTAACTGCAGTTAACTTGTTAAGGCACTTCTACATTAACTGTATTCAAGTCATTTATTAAACAATTCTTGGCTAAACAATTCCTTATATTTAAGCTTTAACATTCCTAATAGCAAACAAATTAACTTACATTGCCCCGTACTGGATTCATATGGATTACTTCTAGAGCATGCTTTACAGGTCTACACTTCCAAACCAGGAACAGGATGCAGCTAAACAGGAAGTGACTGAATGAGCACTTCCTTTACCATGAACAGAGAAAAACCTTACATTTTACAAACAACACTTATTTAGCCTTTTACTATATAAATATATGTATGTAAAACATGTTATCAACTGACAAAAATAAAGGCAACAAAAAACTTAATTTATTTAGCAAAATATTCACAGACAAAATATGGATATTAAAAGGTATTCCCTGCTTAAATCCACTTGCTTCAAAACAGAATTTGGATTTCTTTTAAAGTGTTTTCCATGAGCAAAATCTGACTAATATTCTTTTTTTTTCTTTTTTTCCGCTCATTTAATTTCTGTCTCTCTTGCATCTTAAATCCAATGCTGGAAATTTTTGATTTTTGAGGGTGTGGTTAAATAATGTCAACTATGTCTCTAATAAAAACAAAACAATTGTAAAGCAGGACCATGACCCATGAACAGAGAGTCCAGTTTTTAAATTACACTAACATACAAAATGCACATAATGCAAAAATGCGATGCCGACGGTGACGCTGTCTGGCTCACCTACGAGCCCTAATACGTATCTGCTCCTCTACGTAATATAGGAGCTGTATTTGCAAATGCAAACATGCAAAAATGATCACCAAAAATGTAAAAAGGTTGCATTTTTGGAGCGTAGATTGACTAAAACGCGAAAACTGAGTTTTCCGAAATCTCCACTTCTGCCGGACTTTTTCGAAAGAATCGTTTTCCGAGGCGAAATCGCCGTTTGTGTGTAAACAAAAGGCACAAACGCCGGGGAAAGTCTCAGTTTAAAAAAAAAAAAAAAACCCGTACTAGTGTAAACGTAGCCTTACATAAAAGATTGAGGGGTGAGGTTGACTAACCTTAACTCAAGGTAACCTTTACATGTCCCCCTCTCCCTTTAATGTTCTGCTGTTCTGTCTGCAGTCACAGATGAAAAGAAGAAATCAGACAGCTCTGAGGTGCCAATAAGCCACACACTGTGCAGCAGCAGCAGCAGCACAAATCGCTACCTCATTACAAACTTCAGTAGTGAAGAGTGGTGTGGCAAAGTTACCAAAGGTGTCAATTTAATTATATCACAGGGTGAGGCCCTTTAAGATCCTGAATACTAAGAAAAGAGGCCGTTTTTTACAGGCATTTGAGTTTTTAACATATATACACTTACAATATTGCCTTATATTTTTCTCCACACACCGGATAATGAACATTTTGATCCAGTCATGAAGAATGAGGTACAGATTTATTTTTTCTTTTATCACATTTTGTTTTCACATGCTGATAGCAATCAGAAACGTGGTTGTCTGAAGAAGAAAATGTCTGTATCCATTGCAATATAGTAAACATGATCAATATCATTTCACTCACATGGAATGATTTGCTGTCATACCTGTTACAAGTCCTCTCGGCAAGCCAGAAGGGCTTATGACTGCTATTTCCTCTTAATCTGTATACAGTGGCACGCCATCTTTAAGTGTGTATCCAGTCTTTAATGCCCTGAGGAGCAAACAAATCATGTTATCTGACCTGACACCAGACAGTATAACGCTGGTAAACCACACGAGTGAGCCTTTCAGGGTGAGACTGATTTTGGAACATCCATCGTTCACTACCTCAGAAGAGACACATGGCTCTCTTCCACAGCCTCAGGCTGAATTTGACAAGGTACTTACTAGCTCTTGTGATTCTGGTGTGCTACACCACAAGTCATCGTAGCCTCACCTGACCTCAAAAGCTATAGATGTGGAGACTTGGATGTGTGCTTGGGTTTGTATGCATTGCCAAATACCTTTTTGTGTACACTTGAAGTGTAGAACAGTCATATCCAAACCTGATAATGTTGAGGTCCATTTTAAACCTGCAGCCAACCAAAACTAAATGAAGTCACAACTATGATCAACACTCAAATCTATAGGGTGAAACACATTATACAAGAGGTACACATTGGGGATATAATCATTATTGTATACATTAATCATACAGTATATAGTCTTTCCCAAATCTTTAATGTATTGTGATACAACATTTTAATAAAAAGCAACATGTCAGCAATTCACAACTGGAAGAAATAAACGTGTTTTTATGGTCAAAAACCTCCTAGTTGCTGTAAACGGGCCAATAGTAATCTGTCTTTTCTGATGCTGTACTCAGCCGCGGTATTTCAGACATAAATCTCACACCCAGAAGACAGAAGAGTGTGTTGTGATTGGCCAGCCAGCGTGGAGCCTTCCCAACTGTCTTGTGATTGGCCAATACCTGGAAGTGACATAATCAGCACACCCGCTCTCAGAAGTGCAGCTCCCCCCTCTGGAACAGTGGATGCACTGCTACTCATTATCAAAACATTTTTTTACAATGTTTAAAAATAGTTTAGTTCGTACACAAGGCAATTCAAAGTGCTTTACAGGCAGGAAATACATTTGAAATTAAAACACAATCAATTAAAACATCAATAATATAAATTAAAACCATTTAAACATGAAACAATTTAAAATCAAGCAGAAATGAATGCAATTTAAAATCATTTGAAATCAAAACACAATACATTCAAGAATCAATTATGAAATTAAAACAATTTAAAACATTAAACAATGCAAAATCAACAATTCAAAATCAATAATATACAATCAGGCAAAAATTAATGCAATTTAAAATCATTATTTTAAAATTATTAAAATCATTGAAAACGAAAGTTAAAATGGATACAATTTGAATTAGAAGGCTGCAGTAAACAATCATGTTTTCCACCCTGATTTAAACAAGCTGACAGTTTGTGCACGCCTCAGGTGTTCAGGGAGCTTGTTCCACAGGTGAGGACCATAGAAGCTAAATGCAGCTTCGCCCTGCTTGGTTCTGACCCTGATGTCCTGAGGGGTCTGGAAGCTTCATAATCGAAGAGCAGCTCTGACATTAGGCCCAACACCATTCAGTAACATATCATATTCACATTAAATATCATGTTAAAACAATAAATAAATAAATCAATGTTTCCACCACAGAGACTTTACAAAAAAAAATCATGTTGCATTTTCTAAATTTTACTAAAAACAACTGCAACAACATAGAACTAGTACAGCTTATAAAATGAATAAGAAATGAGGTAATGGACTTGCTTTGTCCTTCAGATATAACTTCAGAAACCTGACACTGTTGAACCCGAGTTCAAAAATTGATGAAGGCTTTCACCACTGTTGTTAGTGCAGAGTTAATGTGACATATCCCTCTGGTTGCTTGTCACAAGTTATTTTAACAGGCAGTGCTTATATAGTAGCAGTGCTGATCAGCACTGTGCTGCTGTGGAAGGAAAGAGTGATTAATAATTCAGGGCTGAGCCGTCTGTTGGCCCGCTGGGAACTATCAGATGTGAGAGCAGATGACAACGCCCGGCAGGTATTAAAGATGCTATCTAGACTGTTACTGCCGCCTAGCATGCTAGCTGAGACTCCTACGAGAGCACATACTGTACATGTGTGAACATGGCACAAGTAAAACTGTCTCAAATCACACACACACACACACATAGGGGTTCCGTGTGGAGCAGGATTACAGATGAAGCAGGTAAGGGGAAGGGGAGATCACAGAGACAAGGTAGCTTTATCTGCTGTATTAAGAGCACTGATAGGAGATAGATGGGGGCTTTTGTGCTCTGTGGATGAGGATGCGAGGATCAGATTCAACACCAGATTCAACACCAGACATCTTCAAAAGCCTTGTGGAAGTGATGAGGCTGGCTTTGCCTCGACTCACCGCGATGCATGTTATGCTGTCAACGTGTGTTCAGATGCTGCTCTTCTACTTCACACAGCAGGCAAAATATAATTAAAGAGCTTTTTTTTTCTGCTTTTTTGTCATGGAAAACCTCTGAATTTAAGCCTAGAGAAGACAAGAGAATGGTTTTGAAAAATGGGAAACCTTGAACTAGTGATCATTGGCTTCACTGTTTTCCCCCATCTTCCCCAGATAGTTTGGAGTCACTGGCAAAACATAAGTTAAATAGGCAGGGGATCTGTGTGAAATGATGTAAAATAAGACAGAAAAACCCACCTCATCACACTGTCTTTTAAAATACATTTTACAAAGATCCGACAATACATTTGAATATTTCAACAGATAAAAAGATAATGTTTTTTTTTCTATTAGAGAAGAAGAAGAAGTGAGGAAGAGGACGAATAGGGCGAAAGTGAGGAAAAGCCATCATGGAACTGTCAACAGAGGGAAAACACTGGATAAATTTAAAAACCATATGGTAACAGTCAAAATGAAGTAAATCAGTACATACATGTATGTAAGTCAGTAAATAAATGACATCAACTAGAACATTTTGAAAATAATAGGTGCAGTAAAATAGAAATGTATTCCAGTAAAAGGAGACTAAAGCATACAGAATAAAATTATTTGTGTCAGATCCTAAAATGAAGGTCAGGTAAAAGGTAACCAGGTTAGCTTTCTAAGGTTTTTATATTTGTTTGGCCAGATTAAGTACCAGTGACTTTAAAAACTAAGTTTCTATCTTTGGAGACATGTCAAACATGTCTGGAATTGGTTTCTGACACTTTTGATCTTAATCGATAACACTATTCATCGCCTGAAAGCAATCAATAAGTAAAGTTGATTGGGGAAAAAAGAAAAATGCCCATGCATGTAGCCCTAACAAATGAATGATAAACAAACAATTATTTAATTCAGACCACAGTACCTGTCACCATTTGACCTGCCAATACCATTGTTCTTGCAACTCATTAATCAGTTTCTTCATATCAAACAGCTTTGATGAGAGGGAGAAAGAGTTGGCCACACATACACATCTTTAAACTGTAACCAATCGATACTGTATTTAACAGCTATAGGATACACATAATAGTATAACACACAAACTAATCTTACATTCCATTTCTGCACCAGCAGCTACAGCATGCAATAAATATTGTAGAGGTGAAGTGACAAATCTCCCGACATTGAAGTCCTACAGAAACTGAATTTCACATCTCAGCATCTCAGAATTGCATTTCCGTTCTTGAGCAATTGGACTTATTCCTTTCACACCTCAGCTTTATCCGCGCGCTCTATCCTCCGAGTCCCACACGGGGGCTGCGCTCATAATCCCTTATTCACAGAAATTATATTAAAAATATAAGAATAGAAATGTGATATTATTCAACCACAGACATAAGGCATGTATTGAGATGCTAAATGCTGACATACCGGAAAAAAATATAAATTCAATATACTTTCAGGAGCAAAAAGGATTAGTCGAGAATGGATGTTTTTGCAGGAGACCAATGTGACCGGCGGCACCTGGCTCCATGTTCTTACACATTTTCCCCATTCCAAAAGTCATTTTCACTTCTAGCACAGGATGCATAATGTATGACAAGGTTAATCAACTTGAGACAAGTGAGGGGAGGCGCAATTTAGTTAGAGCAGCCTGCCCTCTGTAGGCCTGCTCTACTCCTTTCATCCCAAGTCACTGGGGCTTTCCCTTCCATCTCCTGTCATCTTTGCACACACACTCTCCGCTCCTTCTGCATTTGACTCCAATGCCCCATCCTCAATGCACCCGCTTCTTCCCAGCCCCCCCCCCCCCAAACCCTTCCTGCCACCAGCTGCATCACAAAACAAACCATCCTAACCTCCGAGACAACCAGGAGGTGGTCCGCAGAGGATACCTCAGCAGCCATCAATCTCGATGTTCTTCTGCAGCCACAAATTGTTTGTATTGTCTCACTCAATTATGCTCCCATTCATCTTTGTGCACAGCTGTGGCATTTGTGTGTGTGTGTGTGTGCGAGTGCGTGCGATTACGTTGCAAATTGCCAAGTTAGACAGCATTGATTTCAGTGAGGTGTATCTAATAAACTATTACAAATGTCCCGTTATAAATCTTCCACTCAGTGAGGTTGTAAGTTTGTATTTATATTGGAGCAGTTTTAGGTGTGAAAAAGGGGTAGGGTACTTTTTGTCCCTGTGGTTACCAAGCAACCAAAACCTGTGTAGAGAGATTACGACTAGTTGTAACTGTTAACTCAATCTCCCTCCCTGACTCAACTCACTCCGATAAAGGAACAAAAAATGTAAAACAAAGAAATGGATTTCCTACACTGCTAATCTCCCTCAGTGGCTTTGAGTAAGGGAAAACAAAATACTGGCCATGTCCGTCCTCAGAGTGTGATTCTGTTACTGACTGGTTCTTTTTTTCTGACATAACTTGCAGTGCACCTCGGACACATCCAGTAAAACCCATGGTATTGTTATGGGTCTCAAAGAGAGCACCACAATAACAAATCATTTTACTCTTCCTGGCCAGGAAGGAAGGACGTCGTGTTTTATGTTGGTGGCACTGACATCAAGTAAGAAATACTCTAGGTTAATTGTCTTCAGAACCAGCAGTATCATACCCCTAGTGGCTATTCAATAAATTGTTTAATCCTGTTTGGTCTCATGGCTCAAACTGGAAGATTTTTTATTGTTTGCTGTTTGTGTTTTATAGAGGTGTCATGACCTCGATTGTAAATCAAATATTGATTGAAATGATGTCACAATCTCAACTCCTTCACACCCATTCACTCAGCACATCTATGTGCAACACATTTTCTATCATCGTTCATACCCATTCACATGCTGCTGGTACAGCCGTCAGGAGCAATGTGGGGTTAATTGTGTTGCCAAAGGACACTTCGTGCATGTAGATTAGCGGAACCGGGAATCAAACCAACAACCTTCGAGTTGAAAGATGACTACCACTGAGCTACTGTCGCCCGAAGGTGAAATCAAGGGTTTAACCACTCTTTAACTAGTGTGCCAAGGAGTAAAACAACACAGTGTTGCGGTTGTAGCCACGATGACACGTTATCTCCTTCCACTAACCCAAAGCTGCAACCAACTAATGGTAACCATGGCAACTTGGGCGACACGTCCATAGATATACAAAAGAGTAGATAGCTCACCCATAACATGTGTCGTAGTGGCACATGGACTTTTTAAATAACCATAACTTGCTTAATATTCTACCGATTTTCAAACGGTTTGGTTTGTTATAAACGTCAGAGATGTAGTTATTATGACACTGCATGTTTATGAACAATTATAACCATGGGCTTTAAATAACATTAAACAGAACAGAAAGGTGCAATGAATGTACATGCAAGGTATTTATATTAAATCGATATATGGGCTACGGAAACTCAGGATACAGAATGGCATGAGATATGTGTATACTTTTATAATAGGAATTGTTTAGTTTAAACAAGTAATAATTCAAATTATTGGATTATATTAGTTATGCTCTTTTTTATAAAAGTGTCATTTACTTGCAATAAAAAACATCGAGAAATCAAGAAATGCTGAACGTTGAAATCCCCACCCTGTAGAGAGAACTAGACTACTCTGGAGGTATATACACATGAAGGACAGAAATAAAAAATGACCCAAAAAACATTGTGAAATCAATAATAATAAATAATATTTATTAAATGATAAGGATTAACAATAGAGAAGGATATACATTAATGGGAGTGTGGTGTACATCAGTAAGTGGAAGGGAACCAAATGTGTGGTGCAAAAATCAGTCCTGTAAATCCAAACAAAAAGCCAAAACACACAGAGAGAGACACACACATACACACCTATTATCATATTCATGGAGTAATTGTATGCATGTATGTAATTTAAGAATAAGATAACCACACTAAAAACAGAAACATTCAGCGATTGTGTAAACAAACATTCTAAAAAGCCTTGTATCAACAACAACCTTGCAATACTATTATGTCATAGCAACACTGCTCCTGTGTAACAGGACTTGTATTATACTTCCACTAAGTAACTAACAATTATCCTAAATATAAATCATAATTTTACAACATCCTACAGGTGAAAGGTGATTCCAAGGGTTCTTGTTCGAAGACAACGGCGAATAGAGCATCTGTAGGCTGCACAAAAGTCTGTCATTTTCCTGTAGAAATCATAATGTAAGATGTTTTTAACAAACCAACCCGATTGGAAATCATGCGCAACTTAAGTTTGTTATTGTGGTTAGTAAAACCTAGCTATATAATGGAAAATATCAACCTTGATAACTTGCACAAGTAGGCTAGATAATGTAGCCAAGCCATGATACACAAATAAGCTTCACGATTAAGTCGTTTTCCAAAGAGAAAAGCTGCAATTACAACAAATGTTAAAGCATCCAGATTATATCAACGTTTGTAAGAAACTAAATCCGTCAAGTTTTTAGCGATATATGAGAATTTACGTTTGTGCAGATCCCTAGCTTACCTCAGGTTCCACAGATCCCACCAGAGAGATGGACCGGGACAAGATGGCCGCCAGTGCGGACGTTCAACACTCCGCTGTAGAGTATTTATCCTTTATTACATCTATGGACACGTCAACCAAACTTGAAGCCCCTCCTGCTTCTCTGAAATCACCGGTGTGGAAATATTTTGCGTTCCTCATTAGTTTTGTCAACAACCTTCGCGTTTACAACATTAAACGAGAAATAAGACCAATGGTCCTAGACTTAAATAAAAGTCAAAAAAAATGGCAGACCCATCCTGCATTGTGAAAAAATCTAATCAAATTAAGGATTTGGAGAATCGTGACACCATTGTCATTACAGGCGGAGCAGCCTTTAAACTGACAATGGTGTCCAATCAGCAACCCCTTGGTAATTTAACGTGAAGGTTATATGAAGGATTTACGACTGATCTGCTGTATTACACAGAATCAGTTTTATCTGAGCATAGCTAATAAACAGCTGAGAGTTTGTGTGCCGGCTGTCTTGTCCCTCATCATTGTCCTCATTACCTCTAATCGATACAGCCTTGTGCCAGCTCTGCTAGCAAACGCCCCCACCTCTCTCACGCACACACACTCACACACAGACAGGAAATGCACCGCATACTGCACCTCATTTTTAAATAGACAGCTGTAGAGTTGTGGGTTCACCCAGCACTGGAGCCATACTGTGAGACGCATTGGAAAAAAGAAATCCTTTTTATTGTTTATGACTTCACACCATTCTCCTCCTACTGCAGACACAGAGCGATACAGGTGTGTGTATAATAGCACACACACAGTGAGAGATAACTGGGGGGGGGAGGGGGATAAGTGGGGGGAAAAGAAAAATAGCCAGACTGGGGACTGGAATTGATCTGACATGGGGCCCCGGAGCCATGTTATGACGAGGTTTGCAGTAGTTGAGAGAGGTTTGATGGGGGAAAGGGAGGGGAGTGTTCATCACAGCAGAAGTAGAGCCATCATCCTGTTGAAATAAGAAGTGTTACATTTCTGACTGCCTACTATACTGCCAGTAAATAAAGCTGTTCGTTCACGAGGGAGCCTAAAATTACACCGGCACTCCATGGACAGAGGTTTAATATTCTTCCGGGCACAGCAAAGTGAATGAAAAATTTAAAAAAAAGCTAGTGTTGGTAAGAGACAGGAAAACCCACAATGTTCACTCCAGTAGGACACATCATTTCTTGTAGATGTGATGCAAACTAATCATCCCAACAATGACAGAATGCAGAGGGAGGAAAAACACATTCTTAAATATGTTCTTTCTCCTAAATGAAATATGTCTGCAGCATTTCTAAACCTCCAGAAAGTGTGATATTTATTATACGCCATATTTTAATAGCTTTCAGAAGAGCAAACATACTGTCCTTACTGGAGACTGGAGCGTCCTGAGGATGATGTCAGAGAGTATCATGCGGTCATTAAACAGACACTCCATTGATTGTTAAAGCCAAGTCATGTCACGAGGAAGAGCACTGTTATTCGCTTATAAAAAGTTGAGTTTGCTGTGAATACAATATATTGACATATTTTAAGCTTTTTACAAATATAAAATATTATCTGAATGACGGTCAAATATTATGTCAAAGTAGAAAACAAACCAGTATACCTACATATCAAACCCAATGGGTTTGTGTGTGTGTGTGTGTGTGTGTTATTGAGGCCTACAGGCCTGTTTGAATGTGATCAGTTTGTCAGCACATTAAACTAATCTCATGGTTCCAGTGATAAGTATCTACTCTTCCTCTCCCATCTTCATCAGCTTCTCTCTCTCTATTTCTTTTCTCATTCACCTAATCTCGTGTTGTATCTCTCCTCCCCTAAGCTGGGCTTTGATTGATGGGGGGCTTCGTAGTTTCTTATTTTTTATCTGTGTCAGCGAACAAAGACAACACAGGATCAGATTATATTTATATGCAAATTTTAGCAGTCTCCACATGGATAATCTTCACTGAATATATATATATATATATACATACATGTGTGTGTATACACGTATACACACACACACATATATATATATACACATGTGTGTTTTTTCATTTTAACATGCATTTTACTCCGGTTTGAAAGAAAGGTTAAGGTTATGGGTTCACAATATGGGAAATTGCCCTTGGCGTCACATAAAAACAATACATTAATCATAAATCACAGATACAAACACAATTTTAGAAGGATAGATTATATGATATTCACACAGAGACATTGCGTCTTTCATTCAAGTCCAATTGCCCTGGGCCAGCATGTGCACCGTAGTGTAGAATAACACACGGCTTCTCTCTCAGATTAGACACTGCAGGAAACTGAATCATACGCAACATTATACTGGGGTGTGATATTTTGGATAATTTTATGTGTTTTGATGGATGTGTTAATCTGGTGTCATCAAAAAGTGTGGCTAACAAGACCCACACGTCAGTGAAATGTGTTTTCATTTTGTGCATTTTGGAGAGGTTTATACGCTTGTACCTCTCCCAAGAAAAGCCACAAAAATTGCCTGTGTCTGGATTTGTGATAAGAGGTGGTCTGAGGAGGTTTTAATAAAAATGCAATTTGGTGCCAAATTGAGCACCACCTAATCAGAACAAACAGAGTCTAAGCTGCAGCGCTCCTCCCATATCACTCAGAACACATTTGTCTGGTTCCAGGAAATGGGCAGAAATATAGAATTAAAATAAATCAGAAGCATTTCAGAGAAAGGGATTAGTTTTACTAAATAAATCAGATGACCATTATATCTATTAACAGACACACAGGTACTGAACAGCTTGTTTGGCAAACTGTGTGTATGCAACCTCATAAAGAGCATGCTACTGAAGCCTTTAGGGAAATGAAGCCTGTAGATAAGAGCTGTTTGCAGTGTTTTCCCCATATGAGTCTGAAGTAAACCATGATCAAATGAGATACGGCAGTCTCCTGGATACCAACGAGCAATGTGAGCAAGTTTGGACAAAGACAAAGAAGATTAAAACAGTGGAGAAAGCACCTGTTCTCTGTCAATACAAGACAAGAATACACAAAACAAACATGTTCATGCAAACACAACTATTTTATACAGCAGTCACACTTGTTTGTGGTGGTGTAGAGTGTACTTGTTTCTTTGATTGAAAGGATAGCAAAAACAAATCTGTACACTGTGGTCAAATGTAGTTTTTGGGTAAAGATTGGATAAAATTGGCACTGAACTGAATCTTTAGAGGAACATCGTAGCTCACTTGCATAAGACTCTCCGATAATATGTGAGACTCACTCAGGCAGTGTGGCTGCTCTAATCTGATCAAATGAAAGGCATGACATCATTATTGAAACCCAGATGCTCTGTTCACGCATCCAATGTTGCCCAGGAAGGTTGATACGTGAACACAAACAAAAGAAAACCCAATGTTCTTGCAGCAAAAAGAGTCAAGTGTTGTGTCTTTGTCCACTTTACAAAAAGTGGCATTTATCCATGGTGGTTGTCTGCTTATGCATCTAAACCATAGCAACACTCCTGGCCAGTTCTGATGACAAGCACTAATTCTCCTTTCAATACCCAATGTGGTGTCTCCAACAATAGCCATCCAAAAGTAAAGTGTTCCAGAACTACTGCACAATAAAGGCCACAGGCTGACTCATTGGGTTGTGTTTCACATGTCCCTGGGTGGAATGACACTTGTTAAATATTCCTGTATTCAGTTCATGACTTGAAGGGAGGGGAACAGCACAGTTAACAACAAAGAGATATGCTGTGTCTTCACTTGCAGCTTCACATTAAGAGAGTAGGATGTGGCTTGTATTAAAAAAAACACTAATTTGGCAAGAAAACAGTAAGTGGAGCAGGCTTGTTCAATAGGTTTTCAACAGTGTTTCTTCGTCATGTGATGGATAGCTCGGTTCTTTCTTTGCCCAGTTTAATTTCTAATAATTTAGTTGAAAGGTCTAATTTCAAGAATTACATCTAAATACTGATCACAATACTGTCCTGGCTGACCTCAATGTGGAACCAGAGCTGTGAGTTTAAGTAAACACATTTTTACCTTGACCTTGACTCTAACCATCCTCCTTGAGTCTAGGTGAATGTTTGTGCCAGATAAAATTAACTATGGGTGCCAAAATAACACAGAAAAAACTGTGATGATTAAGTGTTCACTTAATTTATTGAGTAGTGTGTGTATATCATGTTGATTAAAATATGAGGCGACGTACAGTACTTTAACAAATACCCTAAAGGTGTCCCTAAGATCAAGATCAGGCAGTGACTGTGAGCATTTAAGGTCACAGTGACCTTAATCTTTAACCTTCAACCACTAGTTGTTCATGAGATAGGACATGTATTGTGTGTGGCTGCAGTCACCTCAACCACCAAAATTCAAACAGTTTGTCCGTGAGTGTAAAGTAATGTTTGTACGAATGGGACGACAGATTGACAGATGGACAAACCAAAGGGAGACAAATGGAACGCTTATACTTGTTTATAAGACAACTGATTTTTTTATTTCTGTTTCATTACTCATTTGTTCGATGGACAAGATTGGGAGTGTGTTGAGATGAGAAACGACAGAACTACATGGACCGTCAGCAGGTGCTCTCCTGCATCAGATACATGAAAGCAAATTCCAAAACAATAATTATATACACAAAAAAAGAAAGAAAAAAAAACTGATGCCAGCCCATATGAGTCATACATAAATAAATATGTCACACAGGTCCTGATCAATGAGGTTATAGGCAGATTAAATCTCACACACTGCAAGTCATTGCGATTGAATTAGGCTTCATGCATGACTTTAATGATTTATTGTAGCATCACATTAATGGTACATGGCAAATTATGGAAATGTATCAGTTTTTGAGACTCCTGATACAAACTTCTGGGGGAGCTAAGATTTCTCTGGGCTACCAACGTCCTGTGTCCTCCATAAGTTATATTTTATTATCATTATTATTATTTTAGTTACAAGTTTGTATTTGAAGATGTGCGCAGTTTGAAAGTTGAACACTGCAGTTGATACACTATTCATAGTTTCTGAAGTTTATAAAAAAATCATGGGGAGAATGGTCAAAGCAACCGCAGTTCAAAATAAATAAAAGGAATCTGTTGATTTTCTCAACAACTACTCAATGAAAATACTCAAGAGTGCACCATCTGTGGACCTCAGCAACAAACGCACCAAGTTTGACGTCCATCAGATGAGGGGTTGTCAAGAAAATTGAAGGACACAGATTTCTCCATTTGTAGTCATAACTACCTTCTTGCCAGTTAAAGATGTTCTTGTCAATACATGGCATTGTTAGAAAACAACAGGTGGTTAGGGTTAATAGTTTCTATTTTAAAAATCACAAAGCCGCATTCTACATGGTGTCACTCAGCACTGCGTTGAGTTGTACAGAGACCTACGTATAGATTTGTATGACTGAAGACGCACTGAAGACAGTTGTAGACAGGGTATTACATTGTTGGTTGTCTGTCCTCCATCTGTCCATTCCTTGTGAATGCCGCGAATGCACTAGACTCAAGAAAGGATTGAAGGAACTCCTTATTTGGTAAAAATGTTCACTTGGACTCAGGGGGAAACTTTTTGGTAGTCACTTGTTAAGGTTCAAGGTCACTGTGACATATATTATCTTAACATGGTATTTTTAATTCTAATGTTCCTTGGACTCAAATTATAACCAGCAGCAGTGCATACATTGTGGTGATGTATATAGTGGTTGATATTATAATGATGCAACCGTTTATATACTATGCCCTTCATCTTGTCAGACTGTCTAACAATACTATCAAACCTGACTAAGGAAGTGTTTTGTGCATACGGTGTATAATCTTGTGAAATTGATGAATTAATTTAGTACATTATCAGTCATACCTTGGTGTCTCACTTTACTCGCAAAATGTAGCTTTGTCTTGTCATACAACTAAGGCATATCCTGGACAGGTCACCAGTCCATCACAGGGCCACGCATATAAAGACAAACAACCATCCACTCTCACACTCACAGTCAATTTACTAAGTAATCCCCATATTGCACGTTATTGCTTTGTGTGAAGAAAACGGAGAACCTGAAGAAAACACACACGTCACGTGAAGCTGATAAACTGATTTAATTTGGTTTGAATCTAACAAACATCTGCTAATACTTAAAAGTTACATGCTATTTTTTTTTGATTGTCAAAGGCCAAGGTAAGTGCAACATACCAATAGCACTTGCTTTATGAATGCATTATCTTAAGAATTGCTGTAGAGAGTCTTTTCAAGTTTGACACTAATGCTTTGGGTGGCTAAATGTAAAGGTGACCTGACAACATAATTTTGGTCTACTGACCATTAAATTGAAAGAAAGAAAAAAGACTGAAACTGCTTTTTGTTGCAGAGCCATGACCCTGCCTAATAGCAGTTATGTCCAGTATATTCAATTTCCTCTAAACCCACAAATCAAAAATACTTCAAAGACAAAAGCATTTTCTTGGGAATTAGGGGGTTAATAAAATAAATATAAACATTAGTCATTTATTTCAAATTTAAAACATGTTTTAAACAGATTCAAAAACAGATTTTTAGTAAAGGACTAACCTGGCCAGTTAAACTAGAAAGAGAACATTTAAATTAAGGGTTATTAAATCAAGAGTATTAATGTGTTTTATATTGAAATGTATCACATTATAATATGGTGAGTACCAGGGGGAGATTTTTTCTTCTCGGAGCTATGCAGGTCACCTGTGGTTGACATCATTTTCTTGTTTAATTCCAGAGTAATTAGAGTAAAAAATGGAGGTGCGACCTGAAATGTTACCCAGAGCTCTATGAAGCCCTGACATTATCTGGCCAAAGTAAATAGCCAGGCCCACCATGATGATTATGTATCTTATGACCCGTGTTGCTGCTGACAGGAAGCAGGCTATTTAGCATGGAAGTCATTACAGCACTATGACCTCCTTTTTTAATGACAGCAACGCTGCAACCTCACACACCGCTGTGTCACCTAGCTCATCTACAGGCATCCAGGGTGAGCGGGTGACACAGGGTCAGGGAGAACATGAGGAACTGTCAGCACACCAGCGTTTCAACCAGCTGCTGACCTTCATTAATGGCTGCACAGGCCACACTACAATCACTGGGATGGGCAGCAGTTGGGGCGGAGCTACACTTACAGCAGCTGTGTAATTGAGTCCACTCGCAGCATAAACATCTGGAAGTCTTGCATAGATGAATTCACCTAAATAGAAAAGTGTGTAATGGTGTCCATTATGTTGCAAGTGAAAACACTCCCAGTTCAATCATTAATTTAAGCTGTGATAATGAGACATTGTTGATTTTGATCCTCATGAGAGCCACTTATGGAACTCACAGAGTGGGGACATTGGGAATGTGGAGACATTTTCACCAATCAGCAGCACAAAGCTTTTCAGGGTTAAGATTTGGTTTTAGGGATCACATGTGGTAATGTGGATAAATGGTTTTAACGGACAAGTGGTAAATATAATGAATAGAGCAAACCGTCTGAGCAAATCATTCCATTATCTTTGATTAATAGAATCCAAGTTTTATATTGATTGGCATGAGTGAGTCTTATCTTTCTAAGTGCAGATCTTTTTTTATTATTATTATTTCGATTTGCCTGTAAAAAAGAAAAAAAAAAAGGAGGGGATATGAGTTTTTACTCAAAAAAGGCGGCCCCTGAAATAAAACAGGTCTGGGTACCCATTCTCAGCTGTGTATAATCCAAAAGCAGAACTAAAATTAGATTCTCTGGTCCATCAGGGATTTCTTTATAACATTGAATTATCATATTTGCATTACATCTAATATTTAATATTTGTTTGTTTTCTATATTAAAATACTACTGCGCAAAAGTCTCAGGGCACCACCAGCTTTGCTGTCTTTGGGTCCGTCATATTCTGCGATCATTGACATTTGAATTGGAATTACGTGACTGAAAGCTAATGTTAGCTTGCTAATATAAGTATAAGTAAATATGTTATTTCTTACTTGGAAATAAAGCAAGAGAGGCAATGTCGAAGAGTACACAAGGGAAAGGGCAAGATGGAGACAGAGGATACACTACCAGTCAAAGGTAAAGTAAATTGAAACTTGTGTCCAAACTATACACATTTATTTAGTCATTTATTGCCTTGATCTTTCTCTGTTTGTTATTTTTTATGTAAAGCACTTAATGACTGAAATAGAGGTGAGGTGCGTATTTAACATGAATGAGCTGGTGGTGCATAGATATAGCAGGAATTATGCTTGTGATTGAGAAGACATGCACAGAAAGACAATCTACCTGAGTGAAATTCTGCTTAACTTAACTTGACTTAAAGGTACAATATGTAGTATTTATTGGTTTATATAACCCAAAATCTTTTTTATACATATTATGTGCTCCTGCATTGTCTAGTCGCTGTATAATAGTTATTGTTTCATTTTCGTAGTGTTTCAAAATGTCATGTAAAATAACATGACCGCGGACCGCTGTTGCATAGCCACTGTTAGCAGCGAGACGCCATGTTTCTACCGGAGCCTGTAAGGACAAACGCAAGAGAACAAAACAAGCTTCTCTTTACTTGTAGCGGAAGTCCCGCCTCCACTCTCTCCGCTTCGTCTGCTACGGCCGCGGTAGCTCGCCCTCTCCCTCACCTCACGAACCTCATCTGCTGACACGGAGAAAGACAACGAGGACGACATTTGACCAGCTGCGGATACCGTAGCTCTCAGGGAAGGGAGGGGGTGAGCAGAGCAGCAGGTCTTTGTTGTAAATTTCAGCCTCTCCTCTAGATGGCACTATAAACTACTTATTTCCCCTTTAACTTAAGTGGTTGAACCATGGCCATTGAAACATAGCCAACAGTGGCCACCTCGACATCAACAACAGTGTTCACTCTAACACAGCAGGTGGTAGAGCAAAAATAAGGACTTCCACACATAGAGAGAAATGCGGCTTAGACAAAATAATGTTCTGAAGAGATAAAAGAGAAGCATTGCATAACTTAAAGTGCCACTACCTTTGCACACATAATTTTTACAATCATCTCTCATCTGAGAATGTCACATACAGCTGCACTCTGTCAAAGCCTCACATTACGGATGCATAAGGTATCTTTCTTTGTCTGACAGAGATGCATCGGGCTTTCAATTGACTCCAATAAAAACCCACTGTCAGCGCATGTAGATGCTCAGAGCAGATGAGTAAAAGTCAACAATCGAGGTTCGGGTTATATACCCACACCAAATTTTATTCAAATCTGATGAGTTTTGACAGATAGGTTAGGGTTAGGGCCAAGAAAAGGACTGAGCTTAGGGTTAGGATAAACATCCGAGACGCTGACATCACGCACCAGGCAGCGTCGCTTTCAGATGCCTAAGGATACGTTGTGCATCTGTAGGTTGATGCTGAGGGACAGTGACAGAATTACGGTAAATGACTCTCTATATAAGAATAACCTGAGTTCAGTGTTTGATTCTATTTATTTGTTTATTTCAGGCATATCAGTTAGATCAAACATCATCACACATCATCTTAGTTTAATTCGTACATATGGCCGCGTCCGCTCTGATTCTTGCCACGTACTAGCGTATTGTGGAGATGTCAGAACGCGTCCCCACCACAGCACTCCGAGTTGTGGCGATGTCCACTCTCGCACTGATCTGCTCAGCGGCGATCTTTCTCAGTTTCCGATGTTGCATGGACATTCCATTTGCCAAGGAGAGCATTCCAATTGTCATGAACGTGCACATCCTCGACATCCTCTATATCCAGTGCAGCATGGCACAAGACTTTCCACTTTCCCCATCCATCCATGGTGTAGCCGGCCGGGAAGGTCCCGTCCGCACATTTGGGTTCACTACAGCCCGCACTCCTTGTTGAGAACATTCTGTCAATCGCATTCAGGGACCAGCTTAGCAATTCCATCATGGAGTAATTGGTTCTCCGTTGTGTCATGGTTTGGGTAAGCTATGCTTCTTACATGTTGCCAGTTGTATTTTTCAATGTCAGCTATTAGGGTACAATTGTTTTTTTTTGTTTTTTTCCTTCTCCCCTCTATCTCAACAGTGTCTACTGATTCCTGTCTCTGACCTTATCCACATTCTCAGTTTGAGTCACTGACGATCACTGAGTTACACACTTCCTTCAGTGTTCCTACTTACCAAACTTAGTTATTGCAAATACAAAGGTTTAGGTGTAGAGTGAAAATAAAATAGCCTCCACAAGTCAGTAAGCCATCAACAGAACATTCTGGAGCTGTTACTTTAGGTTAAAAAAAGTTGCATGGCATGGCTTTAAATAAGGGTTAGGAAATAATATCTTGAAGTCATTAAAAATCTATGTCATGTGGTGTGGTAATGTGCGTAGCACTTTGCAATTATTCAATTTAGTCCCGAGGCAGCTAAGTTGGGTAACTGTTTGCATGCACACCTTAATTGCAGTTTGTCCTTATTGCCAGCTGATGTTTTTTTTGTTGTTTTTTTGTTTATGGATTTGAGGCAATTAAATCTCTATTTAGCATCCAACAAAATCTACAGCATTTATCAAGGGCAACTGTATTATGTCTTATTTATCTTCTCTCTAAAGCAGTCTTGGGTGTCCTAAAATACTTATCCTAAAAGACAGAATATCACCATATAAAAGTTAAGTGCAAGTTGACCATTAAAGCTTACCTTATGTACCTGAATTCTGTAAGGGCAGGGTTCATTATAGGCCTGTTGCACAGTGTTCTGGTCAAGTGTTTCCAGAGTATGTGATATTGAACACAAAGTTAAGATTGTAGCAATGGTTTACTCTTATTGCAAGAGTTGAATTGCATTAGATTTGATGTTGTTGCATCATGCATTTTTTTTAGATCCTCTTTCATGTTTGTATGTATTGCCTAAATTAATAACATCCGTCAAGACATCCTCTCTTCAAAGCTGCATTCTGACTCATACAGCCTGCCACTTAAGGGCCACAAGCCTCTCTGGTGAAATTCGATTGAAATTGTAATTTGGCCATGGTTAACATTTTAATCTTCTGATGATTATAAAAATAACTAAGTGTATGACATACATTTTAAGTTAACATCAACCAGCACCTGGGTACTATAAATAGTATATTGGAGTGTGATGTGCCATAATGTTCCAAGTAACTTGTGCATGTTGAGAACAATGTCTGGAAAGATTCTCCTCGTTTGTGATGCAACTTGGTTTCAAAACCTGCTCCATTGCAAATCCCTGTTGTCTATACTCATGCTAATTGACCATTAAGTGAATCTTCCCTTTATGTTGCATTCAATTCGGCATATTAATGCTCATTCAGTTTGTTGGATTGATGCTGATTTTGAATTTACAATCAACCTAGAGCTGTATTTCAGTTGTTGTCTGGCTAGCCCAGTGTACTTTTATGTTTTTAAGTTGTGCATTATTTCTAATCACTTGATATTGTTGTGCTTGTATTGCAGTAACCACACACGCACACTCTAACGCCGATAAACAGCTTGAACTTTATTAAAGGACTCTGCCTCTTATTAACGCACCCATCAGAAGTGTACAACAGACCCGACACCCTGAAGCGATTGCTGCCACCTGAGATCCCCCATACAGTCAGTTATACATAATACATTAACCAGGCAAACAAGATGGTGAGGTTGCAACTACTTAAATGTATTTAAACAAGGTTTTCCAAGTATGGAAAATATTTCATAAATCATGCTAACTTCAAATGTTCAAATGGTGTTTCTTGTCAAATTAGTCAACCATTTTAGTTTTGCCAGGGTAGTTTCTGTGCTAGACCTACATTATCTCGGTACTGGAGAATTGAGAATTGATTTTTAAATTTTCATTTGATACAGTTAGAAAAAAAAAAACATAACTCTAAACATGATAAAAAAAAAGACTGCATATATTGAAGGGACCAAAAAGCCAGCCTGAAATAAATTACTTTTCAAATCCATTGGAAACTCCACAGTTATTACTTTTTGCAATCAAACATTTATATAGCTGGACAAATTATTATAATATATTTAGTATTAAACGAGAAAAAAATGCATGTTAATTTAGCCTCTAAGAAAGTAGGGTGAACAAGGAATAAACCATAATTGAGAAAACTTGCTGGGTCCCTATGACTACAGCCAACAACAGAGGTTTGGTTGTTTTGATGAATGTGGAGTTGGCAGATGTCGTAGGTACATTTGTACAGTAAACTGCTGCTTAGTAGCCAATTCTCTTGAGCCCACCTTGTCTGCAGGTTGATATTAGTACTGGCTTTTTCCATTAGAGTCAGTCCAACAAGGCAAACAAATCTGATATTCAATAGAGTTATCGATGAGACATGAAAATAATAAGAAAAAACTACGAACTGTGAAGTGTTACAGAGACTCCTAGACAAGAGACTTAATCTTAGGTTAATGTCGTCTTGTCGTCCAAAGCAAGTGACACAATTTGTTTGTGGTTGCCTTTTAAAAGAGACTCTATGATGATATGTTGTCATTGCTTCAAAAACACCATTACTTTCCTGAGGCAGCTTTCTCTAATAGAACACTCTTTTAGATGTTGGTTAGTTGGGTTTAGGAATATGTCATTGTTATGGTCACAAACACAGTGATTTTTTGGCAAGCTTTCTTACCATCATTTTACTGTATGTCTGTCGCTGAAAAAAGAGATGTGGCCAGGTGGCTTCTTCACATTTGCAAATACAAGTATGGATAGTACCAATAGTGAGTGACGTTGCAAACCCAAATGAATGCGTATGAATTAGGGACGCAATGTTATTGTCACACATTTCACACAAAAATCAATGGCAACAGTATGTCGATATAATCGTGGCGTTCCGGCAGTATCAAACAATAGGTCTTCTGAGCTGTTTTTACTTATTTTGCGATCACATCATCCGACATTTGATGCAAATTATTTTGGTGCTGGAGACTGCTCTCACTCTCTCCGTTGTCTATCGCCTGTTTGTGTTTGTCCCCTTTCGCTCCTCATTAACAGTTAGTGCTTTGCATAATTACGAGAGCAGCCTCCAGCACCAGTGGTCAGGCACATCCATGGTCAAGTGTTAATTCATGTGATTTGCCCTTGAGTTGGCCAACTACAACGTTGGTTATTTGTGTAACTCGGATTCAGATCACAACTTCTACTGCTATGGAACAAACCATATCTGACCGTACTGCACTACATGACTTGCACATTTTTTTTCCCATTTTTCTCCTTTCAAACCAGCCAGTGGTGGCAAATGCCCCTCCTCTCCACTGCCACCATGGGTTGGGTTTCTCTCTTCCTTTTTGTAAATTTGTCATTTTTACCTTGCTGTCATATCTAAACTCACGACATGAAATAAAAACCTGCCAAAGCTTTGAAGTCATATTCCTTTTTTCTTGTTATTCTGAAACCGACCACCTGCTGCCTCAGCTTTGAAAAGTTTATCTTTTCTGTCTCTTTCCCACTCAGTGTTCAACTTAACAAGTTTAGTTTCTTTTACAAAATATTATACATTGATGTATAATTATTATACATATTATACTCTTATACAAACATTTTTAGCATCATAAATCCCTGAGCATATGATTATCTTATCACAGGGATACATGCAACAATGGCACCTTTAAAGTATTTAAATGTATTTAAATACAGGTGATTTAATGTCAAAAATGCATGGGTATGGCATGTGCTTGTGACTCTGGTAAAGATATCGTGGGCATCAGTTAACACACACACTCACACACACACACACACACACACACGGAGGGACATAAATACAGAACCAAAAAGATGCAGACTTTGTTGTGGGAGTTGCGGCTCAAGTCACACCGCTGATACATGAAAAATGCTCATGAATGGTGCTTCAAAGGTAAATAATTCAAATGATGTTTTGTTTCTCAGCATCTCCCAGATGCTCATGTTTTTTTGTAGGTGGGTATCAAAGACACCCCCCTTTATTCTACCACTTGAAAGGAAACGACTAAATCAAGAAGACAGACAAAGTCTGATAAAAAAACTTCTTACACTTTGAAAAACTATCTTATTAATTGGCCACTGCTAGTTTACATTTAAAGTGGTTTATGGAGAGTGGTTTGGAAGGAAATAAAGGATTATTGCTGATAAACCAAAGACCAAAATCCACACTTGCTATTTTTTAAGAAAAACTGCTATAATCTGCTTTCATAATGATCTTAATGTATCTCTAAGGTATCTTGTGTTCACACCAACCAAAATTAAAATCTGTCACATGACCACATTCGGTAATGTTGGATAGTGACCTAACAAGTTTTTTT
The DNA here is from genome assembly GCF_963457635.1 of Microchirus variegatus. NCBI lineage: Eukaryota > Metazoa > Chordata > Actinopteri > Pleuronectiformes > Soleidae > Microchirus > Microchirus variegatus. Next base: position 15,333,121 of record NC_139808.1, read on the forward strand.
ATTTCATTTTTTTTTTTAATTATTTTTCACCCTACTTTCTTAGAGGCAAAATGAACATACATTGTTCCACTTTTAATACCAAATATTCAAATAACTTGTCTGTATATATACATGTTTGATTGCAAGAAGGGATGACCTGCCTAATTTGCCTGAAAGTTCTATATGCAGTCTTTTTAGAGTCATGTTTTTTTCTGTATCAACATTGGAATAATTTGCAGTATTTCAACCCACAGGTCAAAATTGTGAAAATTACACTTTGATAACCAGTCAGCATCAAGATTTTTCCAGCATCACTGATATTAACAACATGCCGTTTCAGAAATGGAGGGAAACATTAACGTTGCAGTATGTGGTATGTGGTAGACTTAGAAATGTGGGCTTTCAGTAATGATCTGAAATTAATCTGTGGCATGTAATTCAATAGTTTGAAGTGAGCACCCTAAACAATAAGGAGTTCTGTCCTCGACCTGGTCCTCTATCTGGTGCACAGGTACTCCCTTTTTTTTGATAAAAATAATGTGTGAAGAGGAGATAATTTCCTTTATTTTTTACTCTTTTTACGTGTATGCACTAAAAAGATCAAGTACTTAGGACAGGTCACTGGCAGGACATCACCCAGTACCATGATTGCAGATACTTGCCTGGTTTACAAGCAAGGCCACAAACTGGGGTGCCTATTACAACAATGAAAATAATTCGTTCTGACCCAAAACAACTTTCAAAAGCTCACAATGTCTCATGCTCATCCTTGTCCTCTATTTTCACTCAGGCTCTCTGAGTGCAGGGAAAAAAAATCATCCTGGGGCTTATCTCTTTTTCATTCATCATGGGTTCCAGCCTCCTTTATTTATATTAAAATATATCCCCATATTTTGGGGAGTGTATGTCTATCGACTACAGGGTGTTGAATTGTTGTAGAGATTATTTAGCCCCTAAAGGGAAATCTGTGATTTGTGAAACAGGGCTGTGTAAATAAAATTTGACTTTAACTTGACTTGTGTCAAGTGTTAAGCCTCACTGTATGTCACGAAGGTAAGAGAGTAGAAAACACATTTATGATTTAAAAAAAAAAAAAAAAAGAGGTCCAGGAGTACAGCTGGTAAGTCATTAAACTTCAGAAGTGATATTAAAAGAAAGTTCTGAGTTAGAGCCCTCTGGTGATCCGAGTTATGACCCTCGACTTCACCCATAAAAAAACCCTAATTACATACTGATGTAGGGCTTTTAATTAATACTTGTCTGTCAAACAAGGGAAGTATTTGAAAGCCTGAATCTTGGCAACATAAGGGTCAACGTCTGTCCAAAGGTTAGAGAAGCAGACTCAGTTAGTTAATGTTAATGTAACTTGATATGTCATCACGCTGACCTGCTTCATACTCGAAGGCTGCATATAGAAAATGGATGCTGTCTTTCCGTTACAAAACCAGAAATTTACAGATGTCACCTACAACCAGGCACCTACTGATTTATTGTCTATTTTACTCTAAATGGAAGTATTATTCACAACATTCACATTTTGTGCTATTGAAGAAGAAACAAGTCATTGAGACTGTTAACTCCTCAGGAAAACGTTTCTCGACTATTGTTATTTTTGCAACTTGTGGTCACCGCTGGTGACTAATTGGTACTACCATTATACTTCCAAAGCTTCACTGTTCAAACTAGAAGAATACATCCATTGTTATATCTAGTCTGTGAAAGATAAGTGGATGCAACATGCCAGGCTTTTCAAGAGAAATTAACAAAGTCAATCCAGTGTGTCTATAGTTTCCCTGGGTGAGCTAAATAAATAAAAAAAAAAAGCTCAGTCTCAGTGCCATCACAGCTGGAAACAGTGACTCTCAACTTGATCAGTACGACGAAAAATATATTTGGGTTTGGTTTCGAGAAGCTTCTTCCACAAGACACACCCTCACAGAGACGATGTTACACAGGGAGGTTTTGTGGTGAGTAAGCTGATTGAGTTCAACTTTTGTTTAACTTAAACTGGAGAAAACTGCAGCTACAACCGATGACAATGACATGCGTTTTTGTGGTTGACCCCATTAAGCTGTCATGTGGTTTTCATAGAGGAACATACAAGAGGCCCAATTAGTAAACCAATGTATGATGTTAGACAGGAACATCATAGATTATGAGTCAGTAGACTGGCATTTAACTTAAGGAATGTATACTTATGGGCAAAAACACATCAAAATGTATTTAAAATAAAATACTTGACTAATAAATGCCCTCTCCCCCCCAACTGGTGCAAGTATGGTGTAATCTCCAGTGTTGCTGTTGCAGTAGTGCATTGGGATACAAAACTCCCACGCATTAAACAAAATTGTATTATGTATTGGCATAGCGATGACAGCCCATGACTGAGCGGAAGGGAAGGGAGAGTTGCCAATTTGAATCCCCATCAGGTCAAAGGCTGAGCCCTGAGTGAGGTACCCAATCCTCATTGCTCATTGTTAATTGGACACTCTAAATTGACCCCAGCCTCTGGGACTACATCCAGTGTTGTGCCCAAAAGTGATTGTCTGCCAAAAAAAGTGATATATGCCCATGCAAGCTCAGGCAGCCAGTCAACTCGCCCAGTTTATGTACGACTACAGCTGCTTATTTCTCAATCAAACAGCCATGAAGCAGAAATACACACAACTCTATGACTGAAGCAATAGCAAAAGACTGTCTTTGTCGAACGCTATAAACCACAAACACTTATTTGGCAACAATTGTAATTATAGGGTTAAAAAAAAAATGTAAACGTTGATAATGACAAACCTTTGCTTTTGCTATGGTCATAGGGTTATGTTTATTTGTTTATATCTGAGCTCCCACTGGCAGAAATGACTTTTTGGCACATAATCACATGTGCACAACACCTGTTTCAAGCCTGTTGCGTCGGGAAGGACATCCTGTGCAAAAATCATCCACTATGGTGACCCTGAGAGAGGGAGAAGCCAAACAAAAAAAATGGCATTGTAATAACAACTTACTTTGGTTGGACACAGCCGACCAAAATCAAACAAAAAGTGACGGGCTAGCATGAAGTTAACAATGAGAGTTAGCAGCTAATATTCATTCTTTACAAAGAACACCTACCGTTACACTGAACTGGAACCAAAGTGATATAAATGAGTTCTAAAAATAAACTAGCTAAATATGTCACTGACCTTGCATTTAATCAACTTCCTGTCTGATCTCAACAAGTCCTGGAAAATTAAAGTAGTCACCAAGCACCATGCAGGCCAATCTGCAGCAGCAGGTCACTTTTCTTTTTTTATAATGATGTCACAACTTTGTTTCAAAGAAACTATTTTACAATATTTTACAGCTACAAAATTGCAGGCCATACATTGATACAAATATGAAGGCATTTTCATCAATGGAGTTTGACATATTTTTTGCAGGAAAACACAGACACAACAATCCTTACCCCAATCTATCATTATTATTATCATTGTCATTATTGTTATGTGTGCTGCTATTATTATTTTGCAATTTGTGGGTACTCACTGCACATTGCTACAGCTTTAAAGACACATATAAAAATAAGAAAATAAGAATGTATTTATAGAGCACATTTAAAAAACATTGTTGACCAAAGAGCTGTACAGTAATAAAGCAAACATTTAAAAAACATAAAACACACAGCACAACTCACACTGAGACAAATACGAGATGATAAGATAATATATGAGTATTGCATTTTTATAATTAGTGTCTTGATAATAACCAGTCTAATAGTGGGTAAATGTGTTACACTACATTTTCAAACTATGAAAAGGGAGATTTATTTTCTCTTTATTACTTACTTACCTACAATGTAACAAGCCTTTCGATAATACTGCACATGGTTGAGAATTGGTACGAATAAATACAACTGTAATTGGAAATCACTAGAGGGCACCAGAAAAAACAAGTTTGGATTCTCTCCCTGGCCTGTCATGATACATTAGAGTGCACTGCTTCAGGTAATTATAATAATTAAAAAGTAGTTTGATGAATAACATAGTGATCACACAGACATTTTTATTAGTTAGTTATTAGCATTAGTTATTTCTCGACTGTAACCCTGCCCTGTGAAGAGAGCATCTCAGAAGATTACTGCAATACCAAAGAGAAGGTGTGTTGTATGATGAAGTACACAGATGATCTTTTTTCTCCCAGAAAGGAAATTTGTGTTTAGAATAATACACATGTTCTTGTATGAAAGGAACTGAAAAGAAACAAAACATAATGTATACATATATAGATCTACTACCCACTAAATTGAGGAGCTGATCCTAGGAAGAAAAAAAAGGACACCCAGCCCTTTTTCATCAACAGGAAATGCATTTCTGGGGGTGCACAAAGACCTCACCTGTAGCACTAGCACAACACGTATTCGGAGGTCACAACAGAGACTTTACCTCCTGATTGACCTCAGGAAAAGCCACCTCACATAAACTGCTTAAGGCCTTCTGCCACTGCTCCAAAGAGACCATATTAATGTACTACAGTACATCGGAAAGTGCGCTCTAGCGGGTCGTCATCTCTGCACAGAAGATCACAGGTTGGCCTCTCCCTTCCCTGGAAGAGCTTAGCTGTTCCAGCTGCTTCAAAATAGACCAGGATATATTAAAATATCCATCCCAACTCAGACACTCTCTTTTTTAAAATGCTACCTTCACCCAGGCAGTTCAGATCAATCAGGACTGGGACAAACAGAATGAAGAACAGTTTTCACTAGAGAGCCATAAATGCACTAAATGCTGCCTAAAGGGACCATGCAATGGAAAACAGTACACTGTGAAGTGATAATGACTGTGTGCTGGTGGACTAAAATGCAGGACACAACAAACAAGGGTTCAGGAAAACAGTTTTTACTGGACAAAATTAGGTTCAGTACACAGGCAGTAAAGCAAAGGTACAAAAAGCACAGGGCTAGAGGGGAAAGTCAAAATACAAAAAAACAATGTCTTACACTAGAGGACTGACACTGATACATGCTGGACCTCTCAAAAAAAACCCTGAAAAGACGAGTTTCTATACTGCTAAGTAGACACGTTAACAAGTAACAGGTGCATGGGGTGGTGAGATGAAGAACTGATATATAAGCTGGTTCTATTCTATTCTATACACAACCCTGGCTCTCTGATGCTGCAGACAAAACAGGTAATCTGAAAACAACATGTAATGATGGGGAGAAAACCAGGCGCACGGAGGTCGCAGTGGCCACAGACTCGCACAGGAATAAAATGAACCGACAACGGGAAACACAGATGACATAGTTACACCAAATGAGGGGGACAAATCAAGACATATGTGAAGGCAGGTGAAAGTGGACTTGTAGATCAGACAAGATAGAAACTACAACTACTACAAGTAATACAGACCAGGCAAAATCTGAAACTGAATATTCAAACCCAAACCCTAAATGCCCATAACAACAGAACTATAATACTGACATTGACACTCACAGAGTAAGAAAAGGTTACGTAAGGCAATTGTGTCTTCTTTTTCTTTCAGCTTCGCCCTTTAGGAGTTGCCACAGCGGATCATCACCCCCATCGTGTCCTCTCCCTTGTGTCCTATCCTGTTACACTAAATGTCCTCATGTCCTCCTTCACAACACCCATGAACCTTTTCTGTGGTCTTTCTCTTTTGTCCTGCCCTGGCAGTTCCATCTTCAACATCCTGTATTTCCCAATATAATAACCATCCCTCCTCTGCACTTGAACAAACTATGGCTGTCCCACTTTTTCTTAGCCATCCTCTTCCTTCGGATACTTTTATGTACTCCCTCATTCCAGTTTCCTTACCTTCCCTCCTCTGACCGGAGGAAACACCAAACACCTTCTTGGCTGTATCCCTCACCATGCTAGCTGTACTTCAGTCATCTGGCATCTCCTCACTACCTCAAAGAGCCTGTCACAACGCCTTCCTGAACTCTGCACAACATTCTTGCTTTTTCAGCTCCCACCATTGTATCCTTGGCTCCGTCTTGACTCACTTCCTCTTCTTAGTTTCTAAAGTCATACTACAGGCTACCATCCGATACTGCCTAAACACATTCTCTCCTATTTGTGAACTACATATTCACCACAGCCATTTCCATCCTTTTCACAAACTTGATCACCATCTGTCCTTCCGCATTCCTTTCCTTAACCCCCATACCTACCCACCACCTCTGTTCCCTTCACCAACACGCCCATTGAGGTCTGCTCCAATCACCACCCTCTCTCTCTCTCTCTCTCCCTTGAGAACACTCGACCACTTACAACTTACTCCAGAACTACTCTTTCTCTTCTAACTGACAACCAACTTTTGCATTAGCAGTGCCAACATTCAATATCCCACCTTCAATTTCTAGCTTTAGACTCATGATTCTGTCTGTTACCTCCAGAACACTCTTCACGAACTCTTCCACATGCTCTTGTACACACAATCACAATATGCTGCACCTACCTTCCATATCTCCATCATAGCATCATCTCCCTTAACCTGTCATAGTCCCTCACACTCCTATCCTTCCTTCTGCCTTGCTGCCTCCTAACATGCCTTCCTCCTATCCTTTTCTGTCTTCAGCCAACAGTACTGAAGGCACCCAATAGCAGTGATGGTTAACCCGGGCCTCTGCAGATCCAGTCTTGTTTTCAGTGAACTGCATTTTTGAATTAGCAAAGGTTTTATGCCGGATGTCCTTCCTGACACAACCCTGTACATTTATCCGGGCTGTGGAGACCACTGGATGTGGCCCCCTCAGTGCCTGAATTGCCATTTTGTCTTGGAAGACTAAAGAAATGTGGCCAAAGTGTTGTTTCCTGGGATATATCTGTGCCAGAGTAATATTAATCTGTGTATGTGATGGGTAACACATGGATATAGACACATAGCAACAGTGCCTGCCACATACATAAACATTATTCACACATGCTTTTACAGTGAAGAGAAGGAAGATGCTTTCTTGGGCCAATAGTTCATGATCACAGGGTGATACTAATTGATACAGCGAAGGGGGTAAATGCTTTTGGGGGCCAATAGCTCACCATCACAGGGTTCTACTAATTGATACAAGAGGTGCTACACCTCCGGATGGCACGAGGCATTGAAGTCTTCCAACATGCTGTCAGAGAAGCAGAGGAATCTTTTTTTTTAACATCAGTCTTGGAATTCTAACACGTGTTAGATTTTTATCCAGCCTCACCACCAACATTTAACACACATCTTGTTAAAAACACTGTCGTTTCATAATTAAAAGGAAAAAATTGCAGGGATAAGGGCAGGGACAAATAATTAACACTACATTAACACCTATAATTAGTGTTAATTCCAATGTTTAATCAGGGCAGTAGTGGCTGTATTTTTTTCCCCTTGTTATGTACCCAATGTGAAGCTTTATTAGTATTGTAAGTTTTCCACGTTTACCAGGTTTTTTGGGAGTGCACTGGTAAAGCTACAGCGGTGACTGTGTTTCTTCTTGAGTTGATGTCTTTGCATATCAACAGTGATGCAAATGAACAGCATATCATTCACATTATTCAAATTAAGAACCGAAGAAATTGCTCTACTGGACAAAACAGTTTGCCACCCAATTAGCTGCTGCTCATTTGACTTAACAGGCTTTTTTCATTGCAGACATTTTGACAGGTCACAGATGGAAAAGCACAGGTCTAAGAAATCTAATGACTGATGGCTGAGTTCCATTTAGCTTTTGCAATTGCACGTCACATACTGGTTCACTGTCACAATGTTGTGAATATTTAAACTTTGCAATTTCCACCATAAATATTTTCAGTAGTATTTTTCCTGCAAGCACCAAAAGTCCCATAAAAAGAGAAATAAGATAAATAGCTGGGTATATCTAATACTAAAGAGTACTCAATGTTTCACCGCAGAAGCTATACAAAAATGTCTGAACATAATAAAAGTATCAATATTGCTCAGCAAAGTTCCATTGCTTATTAGACATTGAGTGAACACAGGTAAAACAATGTATACATGTCTGAATGTCTGAAAAACGGCCTTTTATTTTTTTTTATTGTTTTAAATTATATAATTGGTGTGTTTGTTGCAGAATGCTAAGTGTGCGAACTGGAGTTATAAACTGTTGAAGTTTAAGAAAATGGTCATTTAAAATACTGAAAAAGGCCCCTACATTATATGTCCTCAGCAACACACTGGCTGAATTTGAAATCAATGTTGTTAACTAAATTTAAGACAACACAAATGCATATAGACATAAGACGTTTTTTTTGGGGGGGGGATTTGGATTTGATTTGTAAGTCCAAGGACAGATGATGTCATATCCTCCATCAGCTTGTATATGACCTTGAGGCAAATTTATGATTTTAAAATAATTTCATTTCATTTGACTGAACTTGATTACATAGAGAACCAGTTTTCCTGGACAACAGTAAACTGGTTTGGTGCACTTGCCTGCAGCTGATCACATTTTTAGTTCCAGTATGAAAGACTAATATTCAGAATTATTTTACTGTTCCAACTGTGGAACATTCTACCTGATGCATGCTGTGCTACATCCCCCGTGCCTTCTCTGTCACTAAAAAGTAAACTAGTATTGAAAGTAGAAGTATTTGGAAGACTTTAAAACTCAAATTGGGTTCATTTTTTGGCCTCTTAGCACCTTTGCTACAGGGAAACACTGCCACAGATGGGAAACTATAAAAATCGCAGACAAAAGCACTTAAGTCGACACTGAATCTGCACTCACGCCTGTCACAATGAGGCATGTGTTTGGAGCTGTTCCAAGATGCATCCTGATATCAGTGTGAGCTGTTCCAGATACGCTTGTCAAATATTTGATTTTATTGGAGCCAAAAACAACATGCACTTGTTGTAAGACCACACTGGGGATGAGTCGAAGATGGGATAATGCTGTCACAGCTGTGTGTTGAGTTTTGTAATCATGGTGACCCCAGTAGAGGATCTGTCCAACTGGAATAATCAGTGGAGCTTGTATCACATAATGTCTACACATTTAAATGTTAACATGGCAGTTGGAAGAATATATTAGATGCATATTAAAGTGATTTCTTAAAAACTGGTGATAATGGCTAAAGAAAATGGCAACAGCAAAAACCTGTGTGCTGAATAGGTGAACACAGTTGACAGACAGGGCTGGGTCTGCTGGTGTGACTAACTACCAGGCCGGTGGGCAAAGCAGGAAGAGCAACTGGGTGAGACAGGGTGGTGCTGCAGAGACAGATTACAAGCTCTCTGTGCACTGACACTATCAAAAGGACTCAATAACCCCAGGTCTTTCTGCTCCACCAAATCCCCCTGCTGGTGACAGTTGACAAAGCTGCTGCATCGGTCGCTCACTCACTGTCTAGTTGATGATGGGATGGCACAGTGTGTTGCTGTCTGCATCCTACATCACTGGTCATGGAGCTACACCAGAAACCCTGCAAGCAGACAAGAACATTGTATCAGGTTAATGTTTAGTGTATTAATTGTTACATAGTTTATATATGCTTTGAAAGCACAGCAGTAATAGTAGCAACAAATACATTATTACTATTAGTATGATTATTATTATTAGTAGTAGTACTATTTGTATAACTCTTGCAATACAAGTAAAGGTGTGGACTGCTAACTGGTACTGTATGCTAAAATACACACTTTTCAAATACAGGAACACAAGCAGACAAAGATTCCAGACACAAACACCCAGACATATAAGTAAACACAAAAGCAGATGTGACAAAACATAAATGCCCACTTTAGATGTTACGGCGTTACAACACAGAGCATGAAGTGATGGGCTAATATTTTGGTTTTCATTGCATCTCTTGCAGCTGAGTTTTGAATTGTCAAGTAAACAATAGAGGTTAGATGAGACACAATTGAGCAAAACAGGCCCCAGAATAGGACACAGTACGAGTAAGAAAACAATACAATTCAAGATGATGTACAATCCGAGACAATCAGAATTAAAAGGAAAAGTTGCAAATGCCTGTTGTTTTTAGAAATTTTCTGAAAATCCACTGTTGTAGTAAATACTAGTCACAAAAAGTGGCTGCATAATGCACTGCTAAATTTGTTTTAGAGGGTAAATGTAGGATGTAATTGCTGCCACTGTGTTTATTAGTGTAAGTTCTTATCTTTCTGCAAAGTAAAAAAAAAAATGAAGCTAAATGATGAGAGAAAGGTTAATGAAGACTAATCATTCATTATAGGGTGCACAAATGAAATGATGATAAAAAAAAAACAATCTTGTAAAGTTTATGGCGCTTGGACTCAGAAGGGAGATATTGAGAGTGAAGGTGTCTCACCTGAGCAGTAGCTGGTAGTTCAGATAATAGTGGTGGTGATGATGGTTCATGATTTAGTTAATATTCAAGCCTATTTCCGTTGAGCATTTAAAAACAATCTCTACTGCACGTATTGCTGTAAACAATACATATACACATTACATTTGAAATAGATCTACTGTAGGTGCTCAGATAAACAATAAAAACATCATAAGAAGGAAAGCATAGAATAATATTCACAAAAAAACAAGGTATCTTGCTCAACCAGTGCTGAAAGCTATAGTGACAAGATTTATATACATATTAAAAAATAAATATAAATTTATACATATTTTTTTAATATATGTATTCGTGAGCAGCTCTCACTTATAAAAGACAGATTTTAATGGGTGAGTGGGCAGTGGTGGGGAGGTGGATGATGTGTGTTTCAGCAGCATTGATGGACTAAAGCAGCAACAACATAGTTATAAAGACAGCCAAAAGATAATAGGTTAACAGCGATTATGTGCTGCTGTAATGGATAGATGAGACCAGCTGATGGCTCATTTGAAGTCCAAAAACCCACAGAAATACCAAATGGCCAAACGACTGAAAACCATGTGGGAAACAAAAGTAACACACATTTACAAAGAGTCCATGGAAGAGGCAGGTCATAACAGTAGCTATCCTTTAAAGGTCAAATTCCATGCAGCCCACCTGGCCTACTAATATCACTGTGTCAGGCAGATGGCCAGGAGGCTGGGGAGACAGACGTTGGCCAAACCTCTGCAGGGTACAAACAGGATGCAGAAGTGCAGAAGAGCTGAAATCCCCCACAAAAAAATCAAAGTCAGAAATATGTCAAGCAGTAAAAAACTAAATAGCGTTAGTGTACATTACTGCAATACCCAGTCGCTACGTAATTATTATACTGTCATGTTTTCATGTTTGAATCACATGCAACATCGATAAAGTTTGTTGCTGAGCAGACTGGAAAGACATAATACGAATTTGATCAATTACGGCAGTCTTCAAACGGCCTGTTTAGTTAAGCTCCCATAGACCAGAAGTTCCAATTAACACTGTTTTTTTGGTGTGTATCTGAGTCATAACCTCGTTTATGAAGCCTTAACGTTTCAAACAAACAGTTCAGTCACACTGAGTTTTATTGTATTCTCGGGCTCTGCAAGCGGTCTGAAAAAGCCTGGAATCGTTACGTACGGATCACTTCTCCTGAACAGCAGTGCACCAAACCTCCAGCACATCAGTTGCATACATTGAACCACAGAAGAAGAAGAAGTTCCGTTGTGGAGGTGTTTCACTTGCGATAGTGTCTTCTGAATCTGGGTCCGACTCCGGGTCAAAAGCGTAAAAGGGATTGCGAAGTCCTGACGAAGCCATTTTTAATCATTGTTAAAACAATGTTTTGATAATGAGTAGCAGTGCATCCACCGTTCCAGAGGGGGAGCTGCACTTCTTGAGAGCTGATGTGCTATTTGCGTCACTTCCAGGTAATTGGCCAATAAAGGCATTTCTGTCTTCTGGGGGTTAGATTTCAATCTGAAACAGCGCGGCTGACGAGCGATTCAGTGAGGAGAGATTTGATCAGCTGATTTGCAACTAAGAGGTTTTTGACCATAAAAACAAGTTCATGTATGTGAGTATAGACCTCCATAACTCACATATAGTGTGATAGGACAACTCTATGGGAGCTTTAACCATATGGACTGTGGACTGTACATTTGAAGTAACAGGTTGTTTAAACATTAATTCAACTCACTTCTGTAAGGAAAATATGATTCCAGAGAGATCTCATTTGGTTTTCTCTTATAATGATGCAACAATCCTGGCTGTGTCAGTGTATGGGCTGAGGTAAGATGGCTTTCAATCTCACTCAGGTTGTAATGAGGCTTCCCACGGCGTTTATCCTGAGATTTGCTCAGAATGTTTTTCAACTGCATCATTACTGTTTGAAGTAACAACCACTAGATGCATGAGTTTTCACCGATTTAGACAAGTAATTGATGTCTTTTCCCCATTCAGGCCTGGTATTATCATCAGGGATCTGTGATCCAGTTGCATGCAGACAGCCTTGAAGCTGTAGTTTGTAGAATGTATATGTAAATGAATATGTTACATTCAAACTGATACCAGTTCACACAATGCTGCCTAATCAGCAAGGTGGAAAAAGCACACAGTTTGAGTAAATTGAAACAGCTTCATACAACAGTACTATAGCTCAAAACACCACAATGTGCCCATGAAAAATTTCAGAAGTATTTTTTACAACTAAAAATAAACCTGGACATTCAGTAGGAGTTAATCGCAACATTGAAGATACATGCCAACCGCCAACAGCCATCAAGAACTCCATGACGTGCTGCCTGGCTACATGATTACATGTGATAGTATATCTGCACCTTAGCAAGTATCACTATGGCGAAAGACAGATAAATAACACATAAATGGCCAACATACTTGACACTACTCCATTTCTGTTACCCACTTTGTGTGTGAGACTAAGGAGGTGCAGGAGAAAAACTAGGTCAAAGCAGGACCAGAATGTTGTGGTAATTATCCCGAGGTCCACAGGGGGCAATAGAGGTTCTTGCACTGGAACTTTAAGTACGATTCTTCTTACCTGGCATTAAAATGCTACATAGATGCGTCTTGTGTAAATCTGGGATCTGTCGGGATCTGCCGTCCCAAAGCTTCATTCAAATACACTGATATCATAATTGTTTGTCATAACAAAATTACATGTGAGCACACAGGAGCAACTACTTTTCATCACCAGGAAACTGTTATCACCCTCATTCCCTGTCCAAAGTAAAAAACTGGTTAGATTATGTCTCATATTATTCACAATTTTCCAGAGTAGTTACTGAAAGCAATACCTGATAATTACTCCAAGTTAACATTGTACAGTACTAATACAGGGAGGTGCAGCCATGCAGCTGCAGTAGTTAAGCATAGAGAAAATCTATGAACAAACAATCTGCAACACTGTCTTGGAAAATACATCCTTGCCTCTTACAGTATATCGTACACAAATTACACAGTGTCAGACCTCCCATAGACTTGACCTGAAGAGAAAATCAGGGCTTCTTCAAAAAATACATTTGAGTGTGTGTGTGTATGTTGGGGGGGATATCTGAGCACATATTACAGCTGCTAAATGTGGAATAATTGCTCCGTCAGACCTGTTTATAGCAAAGTCCAGCTCATTAAAAAGCCTAATTATCTACAGTATTGTGCTCGGTGGCTTACATATTCACTGCAGCGGATTTGTGAGTCTATGCTGAGCGCTCCCAGTCAGCAGGTTCATTATGATGACTAGAATAACCAACATCTAATTTGGGACTCTATTACAATGGCTGGTAGTGTTGGGACCCATCAGGAAGCATATTTATTCAAGGTTGTGGTGTCGGCTAAAAGAATGTGCAGAACGGGCCTCATAAATACAGTACTTTCTCTCATTCTCCCTTCGTCTTCACTATTAATCTCATCATTATAATTGTCTATTTAATGAAAACCTACATCCAGTGGGACCCTTTGTATTTTCCAATATTTGAAGCCAAGTTAAAATTCCATATCTGGTTGCACATGATGCAGTGCCATTTCTCCATCTCTGAAAAATACATTGAAGAGCTAACTGACAGTACAAGCACAGCTGTTCAGGCTATGTAACACTTTTATGTATAATGTTATGTCAGTAATAAAGACTGTGCTCATTTTAGGAGCTGTGAAGTGGGGGACAATATTGGTGAGAGTGATGAGGACATTGCAACATGAGTACCTGAAAGCCTTGCAGAGCCCCATCACTTGTAATTAAAACACACAGCGGCCATCAGTCATGTAATACATGCTTCAGAAATGAATGGACATGTAATCCAATGCAATGCACCTATTTTTACATCTCCATGATGGCACTCTGATCAGGATGTGTCTCCAGTACCCAGTGTCAATTAATAACATGTAGAGGGACTGAAATGACACATGAGAAACAAGTGAAATGTTAATGCAGAGAAACCAACAAAACCAACCAGCCTGTCATATAAACTCGACTTGAATCATTAAGTAATTAAGTTGAAAGTATTGCTTTGTTATTTTTATTCAGCGCATGTCAGGATAGGTTGTCCCCATGTGGACCAAAGTCCAAAAGAACCACATTACTGAGGCCCTGGTTAGGTTTAGAGGTGACATGTGAATTATGGTAAGGTTTAAGGGATGGTTCAGTGTCGTTCATAGTTAGACCTTATCTTTAATTGTTAATTATTAATTAATTAATTTTCTATGTAATGTGTTATCAACCAAATAACCTGAGAGCAAAAAACTATCCAAACAAACAAACAATCATTCATAAATAATGTATACAGGCACTTATTGTAAGTGGTAATAGGTTAATTATTAAAGCCAGGATTTGGTTAGCTTGCCCAAATCAATTAAAGTCAATGCAGTGTCCTAAAAGCACGTGTGTGTGTGTGTGTGTACTTGTATTTGCTACCTTTTTAGGACCTTTTTGCGTCATAATCACTGATCTTGTCAAGACCAGTAGTCGTCATGGAGACCAAGGTTAGGTTAGGGATAGGGTTGTATCAACGCATTATTTAATAACACCGCATTATGTAATAATGTCATAAATGTGCAAGTCATTGTGTAATAATTGCCTTATTTTGTAATAATCTGCCATTTTATGTAATAAACGTTTTGAATGCAGAACACAAACCCGGTGATTTATTTTGACTTAGATTGGTGAAGTCACACACACACGGCCAGTTGAACTATGCGGTTCTCGGGCTGGGCTAACGTTTCACTCATGGCCTAGAAACTTGTGCTCCAGCTGTATCAACAATATCGAAAAGTAGAGGAAGGTAGATTATCTCTTTGTAAATGTCATATTCCCATATGAGTAAGTGGTACATGCCACACAAAGCAAGGTAGGACATGCAAAGAGATAACACTTGCAGCATGACTGCTTTCCATGACAATAAGAGATGGCTCATTTTGTTTGCTGGAGAATCATCCCCAAAGCAGTTTCTCAATTATGCTGAAAATGTGGAAAATAAATAAATAATGTAGTGGTGTAAACAGGCAATGCTTGCCATGCACATAAATGGATGGGGAAGTGAGTGCAGAACTCCTCAGCAAAGAGGCAAGTTAAAGAAAAATGAGAGCTGCTGGGCCAGAAGAAACAATGCACACTCTTCCTGAACATGTTTTCTCCTGGATGACATGATTTTTACAAACAACAGTGAAGTAGTTTGTAAATGGTTTGTATTTCTCTCTGGCCGCACTCAGTTCACATCCCCACCATCTCCCCTCTCCTCTGGTGTTGCCCAAGGCTCTGTACTTGGCCCCATCCTGTTCATCATCTATCTCCTCCCCCTTGGTCAGATCTTCTGTAAATTCAATATCCACTTCCACTGTTATGCAGACGACACCCAGCTCTACCTTTCCTCCAAACCCACCTCCACCTTCCTGCCCTCCTCCCTCTGTAACTGTTTACAAGAAATCTAAACCTGGTTCTCTTCCAATTTCCTGAAACTCAACAGTGACAAAACTGAGGTTCTCCACATAAGTTCCAGATCTACTCTCACCAACACTCCAAGTTTCACCATCCCCATCGATAACTCCTCTGTTTGCCCCTCCCTACAGGTTAAGAGTCTGGGTGTCGTCCTTGACGGCACTCTCTCGTTCCAAACCCACATCAATGACACTACTCAGTCAGCCAATTAGCATCTACGCAACATCAACCGTCTCCGCCCATCCCCAACTCCACTGCCATCCTGGTCCACACCCTGGTCACATCCTGCCTTGCTTTCCTTCTCATTTGTCTTCCCCACAAGTCCATCTATAAACTCCAATTGGTTCAGAACTCTCTCACCAGGATGACCAGATGAGTGAGTAGAAAAAACAGCAGGTACATTTTAAATGAGACACAGGTGAATATGAAAAAACATGAAAAAAACATGAAAAAAGCAGAACTATCTGAATTGAGAGCACACATTCAAAAAGTGAAGAAAGACGAGTAAAACACAAAAGATAAACGTTTCAGATGACACCAAAGTAGAATATAAATACAAAAGCACAATGCACATCAAAGCAACAGATATATATATATATATATTTTTTTTTTTTATCCAAATGTTGGTGCCTGACATCACTTCAAATTTAACACAATGATAGCAGTTAAAAGTTCATATTGTTGAGAATATGAATTTCTACACGAAATGTAATTTCCCTAAAACAAGCAGGAAGCACTGGCCATCCTCATGATTCACTGTAGGGATGATATTCGATTATTCAATTGATCACCTAAAGTTCATCAGTTAATGTGACAAATTGTGAGTATATATACGTGCAGTTTTGCTTTGAGTCTATTTCTGAGGTTGTATGGAGCCATAGTAAGTTTACATTTTTATTCACTTTCAGACCTGTGGTGTTGTGTGGCTGTAGAGTCAGGAGGAGGATTTCACACACACAACACTGTGAAAGGTGAAAGTTCACTTTCACGTGAAAACAACAGCAGTGCTTCAGAGCTGAACAATTTTCTGTTACCAGGGCCATGATGGTCATGGTCAATCGTAGAATAATCTGTGTTACCAATTTAACAATTTTGTCGCTATATTTAGTGACTTTTCAGACCCCCTCCCTTGGGCCTTTTCTTTTCAAAAAAATAACTGGCAACTTTCTGGAACAAACCTCAGCTTCTTTCTGAGGAAGAAAGTTCACAGTTCTGCCACACAAGTGAGCTGCATCTGGCTCTATTCTCCACAGGCAGAGAAAAATAGAAAAGCCATTGTGCTGCTTTTAGCTTTCCATCTGATCAAACAGTTCACATATAAATACGGCAAAATGAATATCATCAAATTGATGGCTGGCTTTAACGACTTTCCATTTAAAGTAGTTGGCAACACTGCTGATAATACCAAGTGATTGTTGACCAGCATTTTTGTTTGAAATGCCCATTCCTAGTGGCTACTCAACTGCTGGGTCATAAATGTAATGGCTAGGAGCACTCAGATGCAATCAGTCTACTCAATTCACTAAATTATTTATGTATTCAGCTGTACATTTGACTCATCAGTTGGCCTGTTATTGACATCTGCCATTTCTGGGACTCCACACACCTCAGAGCAAAGTGAAACACAAAGCAAGTAAATATTTTAATTTCCTGCACAGTTTTATCTTATTTTATGTAATTCTTTCATTTTTTTTTGTCAGACCAGTGTTTTAAATAACAAAGAGGGATGAATGTGCAAGTTATCTGCCTAGTGTGGCTTCAGATCTACAGAGCTCATATGCAGCTCAGAGGAAATTGAAGGTGCGGTTGCTGACACTACCTTGTGACATGCAGACAGGTATGAATGTTTGCAGATATCACAGGCAGCCAGATGACAGGATGTTTTGCCTCGGGGCAGATAATCAGCTCCTGCTTTGTGCTTCATGGCCCCATGTTGCTGCCTGTGTGCTCTGTACTCTATGGATTTTATTTTATCTTTAAACCTTTACAACAAAAGTGTTTTAATGTGTAGAAAGGTGTTGTTTTTTGTTTTGTTTTAAATTAATTAAACTGATCCTATAAGGCGCTTCCTGCAAAATGATCAGATTAATCAAGTACAATACACACACACACACACACACACACACACACACACACACACACACACACACTATTATTATGTTATGATTGTCATGCAAGTACACAACTTGTATGATTCAATTATATTTTTGTGTTTTAAGTCATATAAATGTTTTCACATAAACAGGCATTGTTTTAAAGGTCCCATATTATATCCTATTTCTCCAAGTTCCCTAGTTCCCTGGTGAACATGTCTGTGACATGCTTTGGTCAAAAATATCATAACCCGGGATTTCCACTGGACGCGTTACAGCTGCGGCACGTCAGCGGCGCGGTCGCCGTATTCAAATTTCCACCAGACGCGCTGCGGAACGTCTCAGCAGCGTCCCAGAAGCGGCTCACCGTACCGCAGCACTTTGCCGTTGCCACTGCAGAACCGCGTACATTTCAACAGAGCAGATCGCACCAGACAGGAAGTCCAACACAGACTCAAAGTAAAACAGTTCCGCCCCCCATCAAAATAAAACACAATATGCAGGTCATATAGCCTGTCACAATTTCACATCAACATTACGTTGTGACCAGTGCTGCCAGGTCAAAAGTCAATTAATCAGAGTGTCTCGGAGAGTCATAACGTACGACGAGAGACTGATTGTTGAAGTGGAGAAACATACAATCATTTATGACACTCTGTAATTGTTGTTTCCTTTATACACACACAGTCTATTGCATGATCTTGCGAACTTGTGTCCGTTCGAGATTATTGCGTGATCTTCCATGAATACTGCTGGCTCCCAAGGCACCGCTGCTGTAACGCGCCCGATGGGGATTGACGCCGGGCAGAAGTCGAAGCAGAACTGTACCGCTGACGTGACGTGTCCAGTGGAAATCCGGGGTTATGAAGCGCCACAGCAGTTCAATCACCCTGTCAAAACAGCCCTGTTCAGAACACTCTGTTTAGTAGTATAATGACATCAGCCACTGGACAGATACATCCTCTGGAAGGCCGGAAGTTTGTGTCGGACTCTGTGCTGCACTGTGGAGCCAAGAATAGAACTTTTTGTGGACTTCACAGTCTTCTGGTTTTCGGATAGCGTTGCCCTCGCCAGCACTCTCGTGTGTTTTATGGACAAAGCGGAGATCCACGAGACAACAATTCCAGGAATTTTTCCCAAGGAGAGCAGAAGTCAACATTGTGTGTTTTATCTCCTGTACTTAGACTGAGGAGGACCACAAAAACATGATTTTGCATAATATGGGACCTTTAACATCACATGAACACAAGAACTATGATGACAAAATGATGCATTTTAAGTAAAAGTACTAGGTTCCATTAACAATTGGAATTGTCCATTGTGGAAAAGTAATGGCTCTAAAATGAAAGTAATGCAGATTGCAACTGTATGCAGTGTGGTATGTGTATAGTGAATAGGGAGAGTGAGGCTGAGATACTGAACAAAAGGAAACAGCATGTATTTGAATGTAGTGCTCCTCTTTCCACCATCAAATGTGCTTCTCTCTGGACATATTAAGATACTGCACTTCATTTAGATTAATTAATCACAAAGTGTGTTATAACTTGATATTTAACTGCTTTAATTATTGTTTACACATGAGATAAGCCATTTGTAAAATCAATAAATTACAATTAGAAAAGCAATAGATGTGCTTGTGTGTTGGTCTCTTTTATTTATGGCCACAATCATTGTCTGTCTTAATTTAAAGTGATAGTGTCCACTGAGAACCATATTGTCAATAAGGTTGAACCTGCTGCGGTCTAGGCTACGTAGGAGTGCAAGAGGAACAAACACACAGAGCAGCTAACGCTGATGTAAGTGCATCATAACCACATTATAACCACCAAAAAAACAAAAAAAAACAAGCGAAATATTATTTTAGCCAATGTTCATGAGTTCATCATAACCCCTTTTTTTTGCCAGGACCAACAGTAAAAAACCTAATCAAATCAAAAGTTAGTCATTCATTTTAACTGCTGTTTCCCACAAATTGAAGCAGCATCCATTCATCCATCTTCTACCACTTTAACCTCCACAGGAGGGTCGCGGGGGTGCTGTACCAATATCAGCTGACATAGGGCGATAAGCAGGGTACACCCTGGACAGTTTGCCAGTCCATCCATCACAGGGCCACATATAGAGACACACAGCCATTCACTCTCACACCTATGGTCAATTTAGAGTTTCCAATTTACCTAATTGACATTATTGCATGTATTTGGACTGTGGGAGGAAGCAGGAGAACCCAGAGAAAACCCACACACAAACAATGAGAACATTCAAATTCCATGCAGAAAGGCCCTTGTTTGAAGCAACATGCTCACATCAATTTCTTTCATTTTTTTTTATTTGTTTTTTAATTAGACTGAAACTAAAATATGAAAGTGTTCTCTTGACATTCGGCAAATGCATTCACCAGTGGCGGAGCAAGTACTGAATCTCAGGACTTAAGCACAAATAAGCAGAGAAATATTTACTTCTTAGTAGAAGTACCAAAATGACAACCCTACTTAAGTAAAAGTAAAAAGTACCTGATTTTAAATGTACTTTAAGTATTAAAGGTAAAAGTACATGCATATGATTAATTCTCTTATTGTCTACATTCTAAAAAAAACGAAAAAAAAAATGGCCCAGTTTTCATTCTGACTTACAATTCTGGTCATCTGACAGGGTAATCTTCAGAGTTAAATATCAATAGCAAAACCAACAAAGAAGTCTGGTTATACGTCTTTAAAAGACTTATTCAACTGCAATACAAATATTCAATGTCAATTGCAGTACATTAACCATTTAAACATTGTAACAACAACACTGTTAATAACAATATGTTTAAGGCTGTAAACATTTTCAGTGCATGAGTTTTAATTTGACAACGGGACGGGCACGGGACATAAGCTCGCATTGATCAAAGCCTTGTTTATACTCACGTGTGTGATGTGGCGCGGGACTCCGCAGACCCCTGTTGTCCGTTGCAGTGTTTGCCGGCAGGAGGCGTACAACCAAAATATTCAACTTCTACTGCCGGATAAACGCTGCCTAGCTACAGTAGTAAACTTTCCGCATATCGCTTACATTGGTCTCAAAATGACTGTCCTTCTCTCTGTGTTTCACGTATTTGGACAAACATCCCACAATCCACCAGAATCACAGAGGGGGCGTTTCCCCCTGAGTCACCACTCTTTACATGGGCTCGCCTTTTGCCCTTCACAAAGCAATCCCTCTTCTTTTTTTTTCACGTCCTACGGCAAAAAAAACATCGTTTTTGTAACGTGGTAACAATCTCCTTCCATGAAGCTATGTGACTGTCTCAGTGCTCTCGGACAGAAGAGTCATACAAATGCGAAGGTGGGTGGAAGAGAAGGCTCGTCGTGGGTCTCCTGCGCCCTTTCGCTTCCCATCGCCCTGACGGCGCTCTCTCCCCCACCTTACTCTCGTCTGGGCCACTACGTCCGCACCCGGAGGCCTGGTGCTTTCCCGGGCCCCTCTCAGCCCGTCCGCAGCTCAGTGTTCCCGTCATACCCGCTCCCAGAGTGTACTGTGCGAGGGTGGTGAAGAAATTAGGCATGTGCATAAATTTAGGCACCCTTGTCATGTTATTGATTGCAATACCTTTAGCACTAATTATTGGAACTCAAAATTGGTTTGGTAACCTCAGCGACCCTTGACCTCCATACACAGGTGAATCCAATCACGAGAAACAGTATTTAAAAGGAACCCCGGCTATAAAACTTGTAGTTCTTAAAAGATAAATGTTAGTATCAGTTTTAATAAATTGATATAAAAAACCTTCTTGAAGTCTTCGTTTTTATAAAATTTGTAAAAATAGTTTAACTCGTAGGTCGCCATTGTTGTTTACGTCGCAATGCACTCTGGGTAGTGACGTAAAAAGGTTGACTGGGGGCTTCGGGACCCTGTTGTGACTGTTCAGCACAAACATGTAATCTGTTCAGCCTTTTCAATTTGAACCCGAGCGAAACATACAGGAGGAGGACAGCACTGACAATGTTTCACAAAACGAGCATCAAAATGAAGCGCAAGAAAGACGGGATGAGGCGAGAGTGGGACAAAACCTGTGGTGTACGTGCGGCAACTGCGTCTCCATATATGGATATACAGTGACGCGGCGACTGCAGACGCGGGTTGTCTGCTCAGGAGAGCATCCAGCGTCTCTCGTCTCTGCCGCTTTTTAACGCGAATTTCACTCGCTTCACGCGGGCGTTTAGGCTCCTTATGTGGGAGAATTGTCGGACAGGCATTTGGTTTACGTCTCCGTTTGTATCCACCCGCTCCGGTGAGGTCTTTTAGCAGCTGTGGGCGACTTTCGATTGGCTTTTATCGAAAGGCAACAAGGGAAGTGCTGTGAGTTTACACAGCTTTCCCACTGACAAGAGGAGAAAGGAGTGGGAAGATGCCTGTGGAAGGACAACTTCCTAAAGATCCGCGGCTGTGTTCTCGACATTTTTCGCCATAAGCATTTGAGGCTTTTAGTCGACCACAGCTGCTAAAAGACCTCACCGGAGCGGGTGGATACAAACGGAGACTTAAACCAAATGCCTGTCCGACAATTCTCCCACATAAGGAGCCTAAACGCCCGCGTGAAGCGAGTGAAACATCATGGTTTCAGCACCCGTCACAAATAGAGTTGCTTGAGGTATGCTAAAGAACATTTGGAATAAGGTGCTGTGGACTGATGAAATTAAAATATAGTTATTTGGGCAAAACAAGGGGTGTTTTGCATGATGGAAAAACATCATTACAAGAAAAACACTTGCTACCTACAGTAAAATCTGGTAGCGGTTCTATCATGCTGTGGGGCTGTGTGGCCAGTGCATGGACTGGGAATCTTGTTCAAGTTGAGGGCCGCATGGATTCCACTCAGTATCAGCAGATTCTGGAGAACAATGTCCAGGAATCAGTGACAAAGCTGAAGTTGTGCCGGGGCTGGATCTTTCAACAAGACAACGACCCTAAACACTGCTCAAAATCTACTAAGGCATTAATGCAGAGGAACAAATACAACGTTCGGGAATGGCCATATCAGTCCCCAGACCTGAATATTATTGAAAATTTGTGGTGTGATTTAAAGCGGACTGTCCATGCTCGGAAACCATCAAACCTGACTGAACTGGAGATGTTTTGTAAAGAAGAATGGTCCAACATACCTTACGCCAGAATCCAGACTCTAATTGGAAGCTATAGGAAGCGTTTAGAGGCTGTTATTTCTGAAAAAGGAGGATGCACAAAATGTTTCTTTTGTGGTGCCTAAACTTATGCACATGTCTAATTTTGTTTAAATAATTATTGCACACTTTCTGTAAATCATATAAACTTTATTGCACTTCTCAAATGTCACTGTGTTTGTCTCCTGTATGCTATATTTAACTAACATTTCTTATTCAAACAACCGATGATTCATAAGAAAATCATGAACATTTACAAACTAATGCATACCACTGTATATACAGGGTCCAGCTGTGCTGACTGTACTCAAATGCAACAGGCCAACTGGCTATGAAAACAGAGAGTCGATAGCAACAAGGATTTTGGGAGCACTCTCTTGTAAGAATGAATGTTGCTTATTGGATTGTTGAACCAAACACACAGCAATTCAGTGTTATGATAAATATGACTAGAATTCATACAGATCACTTACGCCAAGTCACAGTACTTGATGAGATTTATTATGTTTACATGCTATGCTGCTACATTAATCTGATTAATCTTAGCATCTTCACCACACACCTGGCCGATAATGGCAGGATAGGCGTCGTGTTGTCTGTGACGTATCCTTTCAGCCGATCAGTATATGGGAAAATTCTTCTGTACTTTGCTTTTTATTTTTCTCTAGACATCATGTAAACACACTTCAGTCGCCAGCCAAAACAATAACATAATCAGCACTGCTTCATGAGATATTCAGCCTCAGACATTAATCAAAACCAGTCTGTGGTTTTGAGGTCAGAATGTGTTGTCTTTGAAGAATTACAGTTTAGCAGTGGGGACACAGTTAGTGCTCACATATCCATTATTTCCACACCCGGGCCTTGTGTTGTGTTGTGTTGTGTTGTGTTGTGTTGTGTTGTGTTGTGTTGTGTTGTGTTGTGTTGTGTGTACTGTAAGTCATCCACCAAGCAGCACTGTCAACTGACAGGAGTGATGGAGGAGAATACAGCACCCATTTACATCATGGAGGACCTTAATGAAAACACTGAGAGAAATGCATGAACACACACACACACACAGAGACACACACACAGGAGAAAACGGGATTGAAACAAGCACCCACACATGGACTAAACACACAACCTGCAAAAAAGCCCACCAGTGAGTGACGCAAAGTGCCAGAATAAATATTTTCTTGACAAGAAAGAAAACAATTATAATATTGCTTGAATAATCACTGTAGAGAGGTTTAATAAACCAGTTCAGATTTGGTGGAGTCTCCAATGGAGTTTGCATGGACACAGTGAGGCTGCAAATATGAGTTTCTTTACACACAATCCACACAATGTTGTGGTTTTAAATTTTGAAGACATACAACTGATATTTCTACTCTTATACAAAATCTAAAACAGTTGGTCACATATTGAGATTGTGATTTGAATAATTTTGCAGTAATGTTTGCAAACATGTTAATGCACAGCTTGTCGTCCATAAAAACAGTATCTGGATAATGTAACCGATGCCTTGGTCATGGAGGTGAGTAAGAACTAAGTCATTCCACATACTGTTGCCCACTGTATACATGGAAGAACCTTCTGGAAAGACAACCACCTCAACAGCTACCTAAGAATTACAGAAGGGATATTTTGCACCAGCCACAACATTAAAACCGATTAATTGGTTTTAATGTTGTTTCTCGTTTGTACATTGGTCCAGCTATGCAACAATGGAAAACAACTATGGATATACCATTACCGAACACATTACAACCACTTACTGGTTTGAAAGCTGTCCATACAAACTCAATAGTTATCATGCAAGAACCAAGATTTGCTCTTAAAGTCGGGGCATTTTTCTCATTTCATTTCATTTGAATTGTGCCTTTTTTTAACGTAAAAAGCTGTAATTGATGTAAACGGTAACAACCAGAAATATAAGGAGTATCCTTTTCTTCAACTTCTGCTAAAATAGAAGTTGACCCCTTAACATTTGGTACTACTGATTCCTCTGTGCACAGCCTCTACCTAAATGCGATACTTTGTCGCATCTTGCAGACAGTTTATCGGAAATAGTCAGGCTGTCTCATTTTAAACCAGGAAGTGACTGTGCATATAGTCAAATGAGAACCCTAACTTTTGATACATTGTAAAATGTTTTAAGGCAACTGGTAAACTTCTTCTGACTGTTTCAAAATAAAAGTGAAACTGCCATTGGTTTTAATGTGAAGATGCAACAGTGAGAACACAATCATTAGGTCTGCATTTGCACCAACTTAAACTTAAATGTTCTACAGGTACCAAGCATAATCTAATTTTATGTGGAGTATCAATAGTAAATTGCTGCTTGGCAGCATATGCACCCCTGGCTCGAAAGGTTCATTGCACTACCTTTTATTGATTTTTGGGAGTTATTTTATTCACCAAGCTCTAACCCTGGATATTCACTGGACGTGTTACAGCCGCGGCACGTCAACAACGCGGTTCTGCTTTGACCTCTGTCCAGCGGCAATCCCCACCGGGCGCGTTACAGCAGCAGCGTGGTGCCTTGGGAGCCAGCGGTATTCATGGGAGATAACGCGATAATCTCGAACAAACGCGAGCTCACGAGATCCCGCGATAGACTGTGTGTATAAAGGAAACAACAACAACACAGCTTCTTTCATTCTCCGATGTGGAAGAACTGATCTGGTGTCATAAATTATTTTATGTTTCTCCACTTCAACAATCAGTCTCTCTTCGTACATTATGACCCTCCGAGACGCTCTGATTGATTGACTGTTGACCTGGTAGCACCGGTCACCACGTAATGTTCATGTGAAGTTGTGACAGGCTATATGACGTGCGTATTGTGTGTCGGACTTCCAGTCTGGTGCGATCTGCTCTGTTGAAATTTATGCTGTTCAGCAGCAGCAACGGCAAAAATAGAACTGCTACCTATCGAAAGCACTTCGGCGGGGCGAGCCGCTTCTGGGACGCTGCTGAGACGTCCCGCAGTGCGCCCAGTGGAAATGCTCTCATTGATTAGAATGGAAGCTATTTGCAATGGCGACCGCGCCGCTGATGTGCCGCGGCTGTAACGCGTCCAGTCGAAAGTAAGAGTGACTGCATTCACTAATTCTCATATTTTTCAATATTCTTCCCACATTGTTTATGGAGTGTTAAAGTCCATACATAAAATTTCACCTCATGATTGAACGGGCAATCATAATGTATACTTTGCTGGTCACATTCATGCTACCACACAACTGTCCTCATTTTACATTTTCACCCCATTGCTAATTCAGTGGGAGTCTTCCGCTTGTTGTTGGATAGATAGTTTTGCATCTGGTTCTTTTTTTCATGTCAGTCCAAGCAGGAGGCAAAAACAAAGCCACTGCTCATTGTGTTGGCCTGCAAACACTACATGTGGTGGGATGTATTAAAACAAATGTGCTCTGTGACCAAGGCTCCCTAAGCGTAAGCTGTCCTGTTGTATTTGCGCTTTCTCTCTCTGTGGCACAGAAGAGGCTGATGAGTTTAGCGGCACATCTGGACGAGGCCGATGGGAGATGAGGTTTTGATTATAAAACACAGTCTCAACTGAAGAGAAGGAGGCCACCCCTAAATTGTTCAGAGAACATATCTGGGTAGATGCAAATTGATTTGCTTTGTCCTCAGTCAGCAAACAAACACAAATGTGGAAAAAATGACATGCTGAATGACACACTGCGTCACTATTCTCACATTTTCATAATTTTGCAACATTGAGACATTTAGTAGTGAAGTAGCATTACCATCTACCCTCATAATCAGGACCAGAAGCGAGATACAGAAAGAGAGACACAGGCAGTAATTAATATTCTTACCACTGACTTTTCCAAGGTTTCGCAATATCACCTGCCTGTTAAGGGTGATTTAAACGATTTATAAACAAAAGAAGAAAATGGAATCAAATTCTACATTTCAAAATGTAAGTAAATAACAGTAACTTCCTCATAACACATCTAAACACATGGAGAAAATCAAGGAGTTTCACATGCTCCAGCAAACAAAGGAAGAGGCTACAAGGCCTCAATCCTGGCTTCTGAAATTGTGGTGTGGCCTCAAAGAGTGTAAGTAAAGCCCAATTTATACTCCTGCGTAAAGTGCTCATAGGTTAAGCTGCTCTGTGCCGGTTCATAGTGCGCACCGAGCGGAGCTGACCACCGCCGACAAAGTCGCTGCCAAACTATAAATACGTCATATCTTAATACACACAGCACATGTTTAGACTCTAAATGACCAATTTCACGCCTCAAAATTATCTTGAAACCACGTTCCGTGACACAGAAAAGAGAGAAACGGCCACTGTTTCAACAACAACAGCAGTCTTTCGCTCTCTTTCTCTCTCGGACGCCATTGCTCACTGTAGCCAAAATCACAACAACCGACCCCTACTGATCGGGCGGGAAATTGCAGCGCGTATCCGTCCACGACGCAGAAGTATGAAGGCTCGAGGGGTCTCCGTGGTTATGCAGTCGGATTACGCATTATGCAGTCGGAGAAGTATAATGTGGCCTTAAGCAAGGTATTTTTTGATATCTGATGTTAAAGAGATTCTTCCCTGACACAAGGTGATAGAAGGAGAGTGTCATCTAATGTACAGCAGAATATAATTTATCAGAAAATGTCACACAATGGAAGGTCCAAGGTCTCTGTCTCTCTCCATTTCTGACTGTATTTAAATCAGTGACAATATCCAAAGCGCTCTCTAAAACTCAAAAAAGGGTTACTTTTCTGAGGCATATGAATATATTTTGTTAATGGATTTCATTGTACATTTAAAGTATATAGTGTTTCCATTTTACATCCATTGTCATTGTTGATGTTGGCTGATAATTATCATAGCATATCTTCATCTATTTCAATGTGTGTACTTTATGAATATGTTTTCGTAAATGGCATGTGTCTTAAGAAATGCACACCTTATTATTAATAGTTTAAAAAAAAAATAAAAAAAAATAAAGCTGCAGTCAGACTGAGTCAAGCTCTCAAGTGTGGGTTATTGATTACAAAGAAGAAAGAACAAAGTAGTGTCTATAATTCATCACATATGAAACATGTACAAGAAAAGTTAAACATCAAAGGCAAGCACTACGCTGGATACAACATTCACCCTTGATAAAAGAATGCATGTGTGGCATAAATAGATAAAAAAAGTTATTTTATTTTTAATTGCTGTACTGACGCAGTCTACCCTTTGGATTAAAGTGTGAGTGGTACAGTAGTTAACACTGTCTCCTCAAAGCAAGAAAAAATTGGATTTAGACCTGTCCGTTAACTGAGGCCATGTTGTATCTAGTATACCTGTGTGGCTTTTCTGCAGCTTCCTAGCATACACACAGGTACATTTGTGAGTTTGAAAGTGAACATCTAATGTTGACTATATACATCAGCCCTATCTTATCTATGTCATGGAATAAATTAAATTTTCTCATGAATTTAAAATATGAGTTATATTTTGGGATGGAGGCTCTCTGTCTTAAGCCCAACCTACCAGATAAGCACGGACAGACCCACAAAGTTGAGCTTTTCTCAACTACTACAAAGTGTCTCCGAAATAGTTTCAGGCAAAGATGGACCTAAATATAGCTTGACTCATCTTAGGGAATGTCTTTTAACTTTGATAGATTCTAATTCCCAGTGTCTTTTCATTTGAATAATAATCATATTGTCACTGGTATATCTACCCACAAATGCATTGTCTGACAATTACTTACAATTAATTTGTCAAATTGCTGTCACCACTTTTAAGACCTTCACGGATTATTAATGGTACAACTTTGATCTATTTCCTTATTTTTAAACCAAACAGAGTGATTCATAGCTGTCAGAGTCAGCACATTCCACCAGTGAAGATGTGTGTGTGGCCACACATGATTGACCCCCCTCTCCTTGTAATCTGAGCCAGTGCTGCCCTTTGAGGTGCCTGCTGTCCAGTGTAAGCTGGCCGTGACAGATCCATGGGGGCTTGGCTGACATATCTGTCTGACTCCTGAATGACCAACAAACAAAGAGCCCCTCCCTTAGCCTCAGGATCAACATGATTATAAACACACCAGCAAAGAAGAGGAAAAGACAAAAAGTCAGAGCTCACTATTACCTGCAGCTCAGAGAAGCCTGGTTTTGTTTGTGTTGTTGTTAGCACGCAAACACAAGTGATCCTTGCACAGATGGGCGCAAGTAAGATATATAATCATGGGAGTTTGGCAAAGGATACGGGGACCTGACTGTCTGTTCAGAACAAGGAAAGGGGGGCATTGGTGTCACAAATCTTTTTAAAGTGCCCTGAGGAGAAACAAGAGTGGAGGATGGGAGGGACAGATGGAGACTGGCAACATATTGAGTATAATCTGTTGTTGAAGCTTACTTGTTTTTTTCACCAATTCTTTCCTCAAAATATTATGTTGTCAATATGAAATGCATTGGTGCCAGTGTGCTAATGCCATGATTACTACATGTAATGTACATGTTATGTATACTGACTTTGTAGTGCAAATGTGAACTTAATTCCAAAGCCACCGAAAGTCTTAAGATGTATAGGCAGGTTCCTATGGGCTTGACTCAATTAATCAATCACAGAGGCAAAAAAAGAGTCATGTGAAGGGTTTGCACATGCATTTCTATAACTTGCCATACATCCAAGGCACATTTCTGTCCACATTTCTATCCAAGGTTCTTTAGGACACAACACATAGAATTATTCCCTTGATGTTCCAGGTCGTGAATGGCAATCTATTGACTTAACAATAATATAACGTAACCGAACGTGACATATCGTGACCTGATGGTCAAAAACCCTTTTTACACCAAACCTAGAACAACTTCTACAAAACTGCTTATATATATATATATATACATATACTGTAAAGTACATTTCATGGAACTCAAGGCCACCTTACAAATAAAACAAAATAATAAAATAATGTAAGATAAGAGAGGCGTTTAGAGGGAGAAAGAGTGGGATTTGAAGGTGGGGTAAGTGTGAATTTTGGGAGATTGTTGCATAGCCAAGGAGTTAATTGGCTACAGGTTCTGGAACCCATTGATGTTTTATGTCTGGCACAATCTGTTGTGAGGAGGATGGAGTAGGAAGATTGGAGTGTGTGCAGTAAGTGTTGAGATGATCAGAGCAGTATGGAGGTGTGAGATTATGGAGATAATTTAAGGTGAAGAGTTATAGTTATAGTTATAGTTTTGATATCATGAATATATTGGTGTATGAAACATAATTAGACAGATGTGGATTAGGATTTATCCTAACTAAAATGAATAAAATAACATTTTTATTATCAAATCGGATTGTTTTGCACCTGCAAAATATCTCTGGACTTGTAGCTCTATTTCCAACCCTGTTCCTGCCTTCATGTCATATTTTGTGGATTACTGCATTCTATTTGGTACATCACCATCTCATTTAAAAGAAAACATATCATTTGTACACACAGTCCCATGAGCACATAGCCTCCTTCAACTGCACTGGTTCTCTGTTAACATCTGGATCGATGTTGTTTTCCTTGTCTAGATGCCTCTTTATAATCAGATTCCTGCTTATCTATCCAACCTTCTCCAGCCCATCACATGCCCTCAAGCTCACTTATCTTTCCTGAGCCCAATGTCTCTCTACTCCTACCTCCAGGAGCTGCATCATGGGTGACAGGGCCTTAAGTGTGGCAGTGCTGAACCTCTGGAAGGCTCTCCAACTGAGTTTGCACAAGTGCACTTCACTTCTTTTTCTCAGCATAATTAAACCATTTATTGCAACTAATGGAAATCTAGGTAGACTTGGTACTGATGCTCCCTGGACTGGACAAGCTGCATGCTAAGTCAAACAGGCAGCACAGTGAAGGAAACTTTGGCAAAACCTTTGAGCCTGTTAGACTTCTGTGGTGTGGTGAAGCTTTGTTAGCAGCAGCGGTGTGAGGCAAAGTTGGTGTCGCCAGAAATGAGTGAGGGAGGAGTGTTATTGAATTATAATTATTATAATAATTATTGTTATTATTATTATTGTTATTATTATTATTAATAATAATAATAATAATAATAATAATAATAATAATAATAATAATAATGATAATTGATGGGTACAAAAAACAAATGTGAACAATTATTCCGCTTTCTATTGAAAAGGTGAATGTATAATCTGAGGCCAAAGTAGAATGTCAAAGTCAGGATTAAGTTCCTCAGTTACAGGAGACTCTGTAATTGAAGTGACAAGGACAGTACATCTTGTTGGCTTCTGACCCAGGAAGCTGGCCAAGTGAATTAATTTGAAGGCAAAACAAAGCCTCACCTGCAAGTCAAATGTCAGCACTTGAGTCAAAAGTGCCTCAACTCAGTTTGAAGTTGTCTAACAAGCCTGTCCATAAAGCTCACATACTTCATCCATCCCTGCCACCACAAGGAATCGTTCCTGTCTTCTACAAGGACGCAAGGATACCAAGTAATCTGAATCTACAAGGTACAAGTTTGTGCTTATTCAATGGCAAAGGGATGGTATCTACATCTTAATTTACCATACATATAACAGGGAAATACTTTAACGCTTTATAATTTACGAGGTAAATACCCAGTATTTTGGCCATGGTTTCATTGTTCTTACCGTCTTATTACAGGTTAATACTGAGTAACACATTTTTGTTACCATATATTCACTAGGTAAATAGCAAGTAATTAGGGGATTGTAACTATCTGCTTATTAGCAGTTTATAACCCAATCATACACTATAGATACCAGGTAATACCCAACATTTTGGCCACCGTTTCCTTGTTCCTACCTTCTTATTACCAGCAGTAATTACACAATTACACACTATAATTTACTATATAGTTACCAGGTAAATGCCCAGTATTTTGGCCATAGTTTCATTGTATTTACTTTCTCATTACCATTGGTAATTACCTAGTAACGCTTTTGTGTTACCATGAATTTACCATTTACCATGAATTGTAATTAGGTACTGTAAAAGAAAGGGTTACTATATATATATACATATACATATACATATATATATAAAATATGTAATATACATATTCCTTTATTATAAATAGAAGTTGAGACCCATTTGAAGGCACAAGGTAAACCAATGTAGGACAAAAAACAAAAAAGAATAAAAATGAAATATCGGGTGAATTCCAATTCTTTGCTTAACCCTCAATCTTAACCCTCAATCTCAAAAAATGCGCGCTCCCGCTTGTGCAAGTGCTGTCCCGATTCTCAGAAAAATTAAGTTGAGATTTTCCGAGACCACCCTTGGGAGCAAGGGCTACCCAGAATGCTTTGCGAGTAACAAAGACGGCGCCGAAAGCAGCGAAACGAGTACGCTATAAATTAAGTATTTTCTTTGTTAATAGAGATATAAAAATTATGAAAACCATTGTATTATCTTAGTTTAGCCCCATATAATGGATTACTTACGTCCTTGTTGCATAACATTTATTTTTATTTTACGATCTTTTGTCAATAGCCGGCCGGTGCGGACAGGCGATCGTTTGCTTTCGTTTACTTTTCAATAAGCCGTGGTTTGCGCTGACGGTCAGCTGAATATGTCTGTGGTTGTGGTATTTGTATGATTATCATCTTATGACTAACTGACAACATAATAACTTGACTGACAAACGGATCGTAATAAATAATCGTGACGTAAATGTGTTCTTCTTTTTTGGAAGTTAAGATACGAATTGGAATTGGCCCATCATCTCCACTAGCCCTGAAATTGTGTTACGATCACAGCATGGTGATAGATACTTAATCAATTATTTTAAGCAAATACATAATTAAAAAGGCAACAAAAGCTCAAGTTATTTTTACCTTTCACAGTACTCATGAGATTGCTAGATAACAAAGGAGAGCATTGTCTCTGCAAATTGTAACCCTTTCCCCACTCATCACTTACAAACACAGAAAACAGGTTTAATATTACTAATTATGAATTTAAATAGGATTACTAGATGTGCATAATCAGCTTTTGGTCTAATGAATTCTTTGAGTAAGAAGATACCTAATCACATTATGTGTTTGTGTTGCTGGGGACATTTGCATGACAGAATCAGAGTGGAGCCCAGTACACTTCATCTCAGAGGGAATTTGTCCATTAAGCATGTTGTATGCTGATACGGTTCATAATCCATCTCTCCAAGTGTAACCTTCAGCAACATAAAGTAACAACGGCACAATATAGAATGTGTTCTCTATTCTTTTCAGTGATGCTACAATTGGAGCATCACACTGCAATCCCTTGCCCTCTGTTGAAGCCATACAGACATAGACAGGTAATTTGCAGGCCAATTGTGTTCACACCCCATGCATCTCCATTACATGGTCAAGCATGTTTCTTGGCTCTAGTCAATTATTTAACAGTGCCGTCTCCTGAGGCCCCCATATTCTCCCTGATTAAATGTGTGTTAATTGATAGAACAACCCTAATTGAACTCCTTCTAAACTGCGTCAACCGTGGAGGCTTGTAAAATGAGTGGGGTGAATGCAGAGCTCCACATTACAGAGGCAGAGAATGCTCAGGTATAATGTTTGCCTGCGGATTTGAAAAGACATTCACCTTTGCAAGCATATTGCTATATATTCACCATTAACAACAAACACAGGGCACCTTTTTTGTGATCGTTACTAGGTTAGGCTGTAGGATTGTTGGCCTGAACTTGTGTTACTCATATCCGTCAACAGAATCTACTAATATGTAGCCTTCCAGTCACAGTAACATCAGGGTTTAGCCATAGCTCAAATATCTCTGGCAGCATAAACTAAAAAAAAAACATTTATCTGAGGTTGATGCATTAACAATATGAATACATCAGTATTTACAGTCGAAGGTGATAATTAGATTATTTAAAAAGAAAATAGCTTAAACAACAGCAGCATATGGGCTTATATGGGAGGTTTAAATAGAGAGAGACATCTCCCTGGCTCAAAATGTATCCCAGCATGGAGGAGTTATACAAGGTGAAAGCAGCACTTGAGAAGTTAAGCACAAAGCCTGAAAACTGATTATCATTCCAAGAAGAGAACAAGCACATTATTCAAACAAATCACTCATGGAAATCATGCAAATTAATGCAATATTTAAAAAAAAAAAAAAAAAAAAAAAACTCTGGCTGCTTGAAGATGATGATTAATAGACTATAATGCTGTTATTTTTTTTCTCTCTCTCTCTTCCATTTGTTTTTCTGGCACAATGAGAAAGGAAAGGCAAAGTGAATCGTCAACAAGGATCCATGACCTCCCCCTTGCTAGGTTCAACTCCATACGTACTTAATTTTGAGCTAAGCATCTGTGCAATGCTGGGAGAGGAAAACATGATCATAAGCCAAACTAAATGAAAACAAACAATCCTGCACAGCGACAAGCTTCTGTAAACTTTGGCATTTGTCTTATGTGTGTGCATTTAAAATAGCTGGCTAATATGGCTTTTTTTTCAAGGCTGAGTTAACTTCAGCAAACGACTGCATCTGTTGCCAAGCAACAACAGGAAGCTTTGAATGTGTTCCATGGAACAGTTGATGTTGTGGTTAGGGGGTTGGACCACTGAATGATGTCATCAATCGCTGACAGCTGACACGTTGATTGAATTAGTGCACACTATTTATCTCAAAGTCTTTAGAGATTATATGTGTAATATGTCTATATTTCAGGAAATAATATGTTTCTTGTATAACGTTTGGGTAAATGCAAGTTGTAGAAGTAAGGTGAACGATCCCTTCAGTGCAGGTTTGTATCCTTTATTTGATCAGACATTGTGTTGTGGTCTGGATTGAAATTGCAGCTTCTCATAAAAAAAGAACATAATTAAATCATTTTGGTCATCCTCTATCCATCTATCCGTCCAAATACAGTATCTAAGTGCACCAAAATGACTGCTCATCTCCAGATTTAGGTCTGTCAGGTGTTTAACTGCTAGCACACACTTAAACCCACACACAGTACTGAGCTCAGCAGGCCCACCTCTCACCTGTAAGTAATGAAAGGATGAATCCACACACAGCAGGCTTTCTGTTGACCAGATCAAAGGGCAGCTCTGTCCGTAGGAACACAGCCTAAGCCTTGATGAGATGCCGTACAAAGAGCAGGGTCATCATGTCCCGTTGCCTCACAGGTCTGGAAGAGGCACAGAGACAGCAGGTGGTCGATAACATCAGACTGAACAAGGATTCTATTCACTACACACATTCACCCAACACAGCAGGGGCCCCTCACAGAAGAACCTTATTGACATATCCCAACAATGTAAATATTCAAATCACTAAACACAGTGAAAATTACATGAAAACAACATACAATATGATAGCTGTATCCACAGGCGCACAATTCAAAGAGGATGGTAATATTCACTGAGTTACGCGTGTGCAGCCGTCCTATCATTGTGGCCGTGTTTAATACCCAGCAAATTGAGTAAACCAAGAGGTGATAACATACTGTACTGCTGCAGTGTGGTGCATATAGCATTTCCAGAAGGACAAATTAATTGAAATTAATCGATTTACTGTATGCCAAAAGCTGTAAGTTTAGGCCTCAAAGCATCCAATGCAACCCCAATTAATGCGTAGAGCTGAACACAAAAACTACATTTGGATGTGCTTTGAGGAAAGGTAGCGTCAGTTCTGAGCATGCATTAATGCATTCTATTGTTTTATTTAAAAAATCAGTATATATCGCCTAGGCCTAATATATATATATATATATATATATATATATATATATGTATATATATATACATATATATATCCGCGTGCATGTCACGAGGGGAAACAAGTGGGGGGTTCCGCTATATATACATATATATATATATATATGTATATACATATATATATATATACATATATATATATATATATATATATATATATATATATTAAGCCTAGGCGATATATACTGAT
Organism: Microchirus variegatus; assembly: GCF_963457635.1. NCBI lineage: Eukaryota > Metazoa > Chordata > Actinopteri > Pleuronectiformes > Soleidae > Microchirus > Microchirus variegatus. Next base: position 15,369,017 of record NC_139808.1, read on the forward strand.
TTTATCCATTAATTCAAGTTTTTTGTTCCGGACGATTTAAAAAATAAAAACATTGATTATTTTCTCCTATTAATACGGCACATCTTTTGCCCTCGGGAGCTTCCGAGCGGAACCCCCCACTTGTTTCCCCTCGTGACATGCACGCGGATGCTCACATAACATGGCTACCGCAAACGAGTGCGAAAATGTTGTTCCCAAGAAAGGACTAGTATCTTTATTGATTTGCAATTGGTTTGGGTTTGCGGCGACAGACACGGATAAAGGGACTGCGCGCTGCAAAGTTTGTTTGAAGCTCATATCAACAAAAGGCAGTAGCACAAGTAGGGACAGTGGTGTATATGAGTGAGTCTTTGCTCCAGAGACCTCCGACACAAGGATCAAGCCGAACAGTGCCGAACTGTAGATCATTTAAAAATATTTAACAGTCCCAAAAACCTGGGTTAGTCTCCGACAGTCTGGTCCGTGACTGGCATCATGCTGTGTCGCTGTATATTAGTCCACAGACATGGAGTGTGTGCTACGGTCATGCAGGACGAATTTAAAATATTTTAATTAACTGACACTGAAACACTGTGTATGTGTGTAAATGTCATGCATTTACACATAGTAAATCATATGAATATTTTTTTTTGTCTTTAAAAGATTTAAATCGAAAATCAAATTTTAAATTTTAAATCAGGGATTTTAATTTTAGGCCATATCGCCGAGCCCGAATATATATTAGGGCTGTCGAAAGATTGACATTTTTAAATATGCAAAAAAAATTCAAATTTTCTCTTTATATGAAAATATAAATGTAAAGAACAACAATACTGTAAATAACTTGTAAAAACCTATACAAACTTAGTAAAAAATAAACATTGTCAAAAAAAACAATAGACAATAGAAATAAGAAAAAATAAAATGCTGTAACTAACTTTAAAAAAAACTTTAAAAGAAACTATACATTGCGCTGTAAATAACTCACATTATAAACAAAATATAAAGTATAGAAGTTAAATAGTTTTCTTACTAAACCCCCAGAAGGAAATTCCTCATCAGCACTTTGAAGCACTGCTTCTACGAGTTAGCGTTAGCATCAGCTAGCATTCTGACGCTAATGTTAGCTGCTGTCTGTGTAACCCTTAGTTAGACAGTGACTGTTATGATAGTTAATGACTGTTAATGTTATGATTATATCATTATCTGCGCCAGTAGCGCCACTTACAACTGTGTGTCTTTCTTTCTTCTTTCTTCCTCCTCTTTTTTTTCTTCCTCTTCTAACTTCCTGATTGATAACTCCTCTTCATTTTCCTTCAGCTTCACACAGGTTAACGTGAGGTGACGTGGGGCCCCTTTAGGGAGGTTTCCGACCGAGATGTCATTGCAAATCAACCCTTGTTGTTTAAGGGGGACGGGAATGCGGCTGCTCACTGATGCATTTAGGCTCCGAGTGTCGGGAGCCCCCCTATCAGCTCAGGGCCCCAAGCAGTTGCCCGCCGCCTTGCCTGTTCATAAACTGCACGTCTACCCGTAGCGCGAAGAAAGTGAGAAAGTGCGTTAATGCGTTAAAAATAATAATTTTTAATTCATTTTGACAGCCCTAGTATATATATATATATACATATATATATATGTATATATATATACATACATACATACACTTCTATTTCCAGTCAACTAAATAATTGTTTATTTGTTTGTTTAAACAATTTTCAAACAGCTGACAAGCATTGCACATTCTAGTTAATCAGTCTCGCTAGCCACATAAATTATCAGAAGAATCTCGTAACAAGCAAGTAATCACAGCAGAGGTGGTTAAAAGAAAAAAAAAGATATTATTGTGTGCTGCCGTTTGTCTCCTAGTGACATTCCTCTGTGGTGGGGATATGAATCCATCTTATCAGACCATGTCCAAGATAGAAAGATGGTGTCACATCTGACAGACTCCTTCATTAACTGTTAGATGGTTGACATCTTGCTGAGAGAAACCATTATCGCCACCACATAATAATATTACAGATGAGCCAAACTTTTACTGTTCGGTGCTTTCACCATCTAAATCAAGCAAAGAGTGACTGTGCTTTTTATACCACATTATGTGCTACATATACATACTGTTCATCTTATTAATGTTATCTGTATAGTTATCTAATTAACTACACAGCTATTAACTATAACAGACAAATAACAGGCTAATATACTCACTATAATAGATTCATAGTATACATTATACAATCTAATAACTATTAACTATAACGCTGCAGATTAGCGATGCAATTGACCCTTTGCCATTTTGACACATGCTTTTGAGCATGCCGCCTCATGCTCATGCCTCTGTCACACTGTCCTGACCTTAAAGGTGAAGTAAGTAGTTTATAGTGCCAACTAGAGGAGAGGCTTTACAACAAAGAACTGCTCCTCTGCTCACCCCCTCCCTTCCCTGAGCGATACGGTGTCCGCAGCCGGTCAAATGTCGTCCTCGTCGTCTTTCTCCGTGTCAGCAGATGAGGTTCGTGAGGCGAGGGAGAGGGCGAGCTACCACGGCCGTAGCAGACGAAGCGTAGAGAGAGGAGGCGGGACTTCCGCTACAAGTAAAGCGACGCTTGATTTGTTCTCTCGCGTTTGTCCTTACAGGCTCCAGTAGAAACATGGCGTCTCGCTGCTAACAGTGGCTATGCAACCGCGGCCCACGACCATGTTATTTAACATGACTTTTTGAAACACTACGAAAATGAAACAAAAACTATTATACAACGACTAGACAATGCAGGAGCACATAATATGTGTAAAAGAGTGGATTTTGGGTTATATAAACCCATAAATACTAGTGTCCCTTTAAAACAAATTACCGTTAGTGTTAAGCTTAACACTACAGACTAGTCCCAACAATATAGTCACAGAGAACAATGTCAGTAAGCTAGTTAGTTAAGAGTTAAAGATAAAAAAAAAAAGTATCGGTAAAATGGGGACAGATGTAATAACTTTAAACGGGATACTTCACCGATTTGAATGTGGCTATGTATTGCTAGAATAGCAGTAGCATTTTTTAGAAAATGTGATTCCCTCCCTCAGTTTTTCACTGAGTTGTAAAAAAATCTGTTTTCCATTTTCAAAATTTGCCCTACTGTGATGCAAAATGCGTCATTTGACTGACAGTAGGGCACATTTGGATAAGGGAAAACAGATGGAGGGAAGCACATTTTCTAAAAAAATACTACTGCCATTCTAGCAATACAAAGCCACATTCAAATCGGTGAAGTATCCCTTTAAGATGTATTGTAGGGCTGGACGATTATGGCAAAAATAATAAACACAATTAATCATTGATTTCAAACATGAGTATTTATTGAACCACCAAAACGCAACTTTAAATACAACTTAATTGTGAAATAAATAAGTAACAAGTAAAAAAATAAAAAAATAATACATTAAAATAATGATAGCAATACTGCACTGCAATTTCCCGCCCGATCAGTAGGGGTCGCTACGTAAGGTTGTTGCGCTTTTGGCTACAGTAAGCAATGGCGTCACTTTTCTGTGTCGCGGAACGCAGTTTTGAGATAATTTGAGGTGAGAAATTGGCCATTTAGAGTCTAAACATGTGTTAATAATAATAATAATAATAATAGATAGACATAATAATAAAGGACTGTGTTGCGGTGGCGCTGACTGACGAGCTTTGTCGCCTGGTCACAGACCACTTTATGACTGAAGTTTAAGTGATTGAGTAAGTTGGTCGTGGTGCCTTGAGGAGCAGACACGACAGTGCGAGGAACATTGGAAACAATTCAATTTTATTGAAGCCAAAATGTTTCCAGATAACTGATATTTTCGTACATTTATGCTCAACCAAAGGCTGACTTCATATTATTGATCCACACACGTCACACGCTTGCTCCAGCTGCACGTAACATGGGTGCATTCAAGGTTGTTTTTCTAGCATAGGAATTTACATACACGCTGCGGTGTGTGCCGCATTAATCGTTTATCTTCGCTTATAATGTTTTTATGATCGTGAGAAGCCAAATTCAAATTCATGACTAAAATTCTATTAATCGGCCAGCCCTACTATCGGTGTTTTTATTTTCAATTAGGCAGGGTCGAATGAAAAAGCGGGGCAGACGCTCAATTTGCGTGAGGCGGGACAAAAGGTAAAAATGCTGTAACGTAAAGCGGCACAGGTGGTCACTCTAGTTCAGCCACACCCAGCAGGAAATTATGAACTAAACAGATGCATAAAAGGAAGGAAAAATGGGAGATAAAATGAGGAGAAAGAGACAACACTAACAAGGGTCTCACAGTAAGAGAGGATCCTCTTGGTTTTGACTCACTAAAATGAGGTTAAACGGCACCTAAGCAGTTACATGGACTCCCTCTTGGTGGTCTGTGAGGTCAGACCGAGGTAGAGAGGGGGAGACAGAGATGGAGGAGGAGGAAGGCTTGAGATAATTACAGCACATGCCAGACTCCTTCACCCCATCTATTTTTTGTCTGTCCCGTCCCCTATACCTGACCTGCTGAACAAACCATGAGAGAGAGAAAAAAAAAAAAACAGATAGAAAGAGAGAGGAAGAGAATCATGGGTGAATTTGGATTGGTTCCCAGAAGACTCATCTACTGTCTCTCTTACCAGCTGCCTCTGCTGCATTAGCATTTGAAATGCTCTGTGACAATTCCACAATTAAGAAAGTAGAATGCTGTAATTAGTTCAGTCTGTATACAGATGACCCAATTAGTGTTTACGTTAAACAGGTTTTATCACAATCAATTTGAAAAAGGCTAACAGCCTCTTTTAACAACCAAAACCATAACACATGCCTTCATTTTATTGAAAATGATCACAACACTCACACAGTCCATAACGCCCACTGAGGACACACTGTCAGGGCTATTAAGGGATTAAATCAACTTACATTTTGAGATACACTCTAGTTTGTTGTTTCATGTGGTGTTTGTCTGTAGTTGTGAGGCTAATTAATCATGCGCTGCACACCTAATCATCACCCTTGTTTTTAGCATAGCATCAATATTTTTTTGTTTTCTTTTTACAAATGTATAGTCCTGTCCTGTTAAACAAAGAGCTCTGAATATACTGAGTAAATAAAAAAGGAGAAAGGATTGTGAGAGGAGAGAAGACACATTTATCCCTATGTATACACATGAAGCTTATCAAATCTTAACTTGGATTAAAGGGAAAAAAACAATATATATATCTATATATATATAGATATATATAGATGTCTATATATTTGCGTAATAAAATTATTTAAAAGCATTAGCGGAGCAGCTGAAAGCTCAATCCCCAACCTTCCCTCTCAACACAAATACAATGAAACTGATAGTTCTCAAATAGAACAAATCCTCCTATACTGTTCGTCTATAGATCTACTGTAGAAGACCAACTTTGTGGTGGTACACATAGATCATAAAAAGTGGACATTACCTGAGTCAAATAGGGAGTAACACTTAATTAGCCGTTAGGCAATACCACTGGTTGCAAAACAAAATTAATTCTATAGGAAAATGATCCTGTTTATCATATTATGATGTCAGTAAACATTTTCCTGAGGAGTTAAGGGTCCAAATTGGCAATTTCAGGCCTTCACTAATTTTGTAAATTGTGTTCTCATTTAGGGACAATTTGACAATAAAACACATAAGTGGACACAAGTATGATTAAAGGAAAATTCCAGTATCAAAAACTTTAATGGGGCTGGACAAACTGCAACTCTAAGACGACACCCTCTACACATTGTATGTATTTTCAACTGTGGTACAGCTCCACAGCAGCCTGAAGAGAGCAAACCTCCCTACTCCCGCTATGACCATCCTCTCCCATACAGCATCACTGGTTTGGCAATGGCAGAGAGCGATGCAGAAAAGATATTTGATAAGCTGTCCTCTCAGCATTTTTTTCTGCAGAGCAGATCCCTCACATCCCTCCCAGAACTTTGTTTTGCAATGGCATAGTAAAGGTACAGCATTCACTTAAGGACCACGAAACAGCTTCTTCCTGACTCTTAAATGATGTAAACTGCTCACGACAAGGGTGTGATTTAATGTGTTTTGTTTTTCAAATATATCACTTAACAGGAAATCACTAGTATGCCATCCTCCAGACAAATACATTTAAAAAAAAAAAAAACTATAAACCACATAACATTTTTACTTACAAGTACACTCAATGTGTCAAACAACTACAAACATAAAAACAGGTTTTACAGGAGCCTCATTTCTCTCTTCTGATGGGGCTATCTTCATCACTCTGGCTTGCTTTATGTATGATTGCTTGCATCGGGTGTCAGTATGTAGTAGATGTTTTAAGTGTGTGAAATATGATGCAAATTAAAGATAATGTATTGCACCTGACCATGCCATCATTTAGCAATAGCATACATTGATCTGGACAAACAGAATGAATGTATTCCAATGATTATAATTTAAGGGATAATTCTTTCATTTTAAGTGTGGTTAAGTCTGCACTGACTGTACTGTCTATATCTAATCCAGTATGTTATGTCAATGTTAGACATTCTTGTCTGACTGGAAAGTAACGATTGTGAGGCATCATGAACTTACTCATTTACTCTCTTACTAATTGACATTCAATGCCTTTTGTCCAATGTTAACTTTGGGTGTGAGTGGTGAGGAATCAGCATTATCAAAACACTGATTAAGGCTTTCGACTGTATTCACTGGCATGCTTTTTAATGTCATGAGGGCAAGAAAATTGAAGCGGTTCACATAGAAAATCATCTGTGAGTTCCTGGAGTGAGAGTTTTCTGTGCAAAAACAGTTTTCTCCCCTACATTTTGAGCATCATAACAACACTCCCACCCTGCATTCATGTTGGACAATTTACAGCAGATGCCTGCCACTGAGCATCTGACATTTTCAGTGACATCAAACCCAAGGCTTGGCAATGGCTCTTAACACCAAAGCTGACATTTGCAATGTATTTTTTCCCCTGCCATCAATGGTGTACCACTGAGTTTAAAAAGGGTTTCTACTTTACAACGCTGCTGGTGTCAGCAGTTTCCTCACCCCTTAAGGCGGAGGAGATGGTTGAGTCAAACACTTCTGCAATCAAAACTCTGAAAACTTTGCTGTGATCAACTTTACCCTCGGTGAGCTTCTATACAGCCGCACTCCATTTAACAGTAGGGTAGACTCTGACCTTATGCATTCGCACACTGAGGTCTTTCTTAACCAGCAGTAGCTGCCCTTGCTTCTTTGACTTGAACCCTGCTAAGCATGGAGTTCAGCTCAATTACTTGTCCATGCTGTTAAAAACCTTGAACCAGTAAATGGCTATTGATTATCACACTATGACTGACTTTAACAACCCAGTGTCACAGTGTGAAAGAAAGTGCTAAAATGGAGACGCATGCACCTGCGAGAGAAAAACTCCTAAGGAGGTCATCTCCATGCTCCGCCTGGAGGTTTAGTGGAGGACATTAAATAAAAAAAAAGTGAAATTAATTAATATTTTGACAATATTGTTTGGCAGTTATCACCTCCATCATTTTTTTTACTTTAATGCGATTTTACACTTGGACTCTTCCAATGATCCTTTAAAGGATCCTACACAATGCTGTACGTTCACCTAAGCATGAATTCACAAAATCCTTTGCACACGCATGCATCTGCAGGGCACTTTAATTTGGCAAGTGACCGCTATAGGCTATTGAAGCACCAGCTCATTGCATTTAATTTAGGGCTGTCAGAAAAAAAAAAGGACTTAGTCACAAAATTATCTGTGATTAATCACAATTAATCACATATTTCACATAAGCACATGGAGGAGGGTGCTAAGGCTGCTGGTGAACCTACATCATCACGTTACACGTGAATACGTTGTATTTTTATTTTTTTCTAATTTCTGTTCATTATTAATAACAAGCTTTAGATTCAGAGTTTAATACCAGCATCCTCCCAACATTATGATAGTCAATCTGCACCATTCAATATGCTCAAATATCCATTAATCAAACTCCTGAGGTGATAAGACCCTCTCTCTTACACACACACACACACACACACACACACACACACACACACACACACACACACACACACACACACACACACACACACACACACACACACACACACACACACACACACACACACACACACACACACACACACACATGCGCACAGGGCTGCACTGTGTACATAAAAGCCTGCAGACACACAGCTGCATCTCACAGATGTCAACAGTGGACTTTTATGATACAACAACCTATCTACCCTTTTTTTAAGACCACCATCATCATCTCTTTTTTCTTGCGCATAGATGGGCCGTCTCGAAAACATTTTCAAATGAAGTCTATGGCTGCAAGCCGCACGGTATGAGCAGCCCTACACCAGTAAACTGGCATATTTAATTTAATAGTTGCATATCATGTGAGACTGTGCTCACCTGTCTCATCTACTGTACGTCTGCTTCTCAACTGTGCATCTGTTTTAAATAAACCACTGAGGGCCTGATTTACTAAAACTTTGCGCATGCAAAAACGTGTGCAAACTGAATTGCACATGCAAATTTGCATTGATGCTGTAGTGTTGTGTCAGTCATGTATGATTCTTTCGAATTTTCAACGCTATCGTATTCATAATACAGTAATTAAACCAAAAGAAAAACACCATAATCAAAGAAATGTGGCGTATCTCTAACCGCTCAAGCGTATAGGAACTATTTCTAAAATAAATATGCTAATAAATGACCCCCAACTTAATTAATAGCCACCAAATTTGAACAAAAATATTGAAATATTGAAAGCAAATATTGAAAATGTCAATGTCTCAATTTCTTTTATTTTTTTGACAAACAGGTTTCTTTTTGAGGGGTTCCTTTTTTGCAGGTTGTGCTGCTGTCCCCCAATACGATCATCTCCTCCGGTGCTTTCGCCTCCCTCTCCATTTCCCGGCTGAGAGAGACCACTGGGGTTGGACAGCCTCTCGAGTGCCTTAACTCCATCTTCAACCCCCTTTGCCAGAGAGAGCATTGATGGCCATCTTCAGGCCTGACACTGTGCTGACCAGCTGCCTGGTGTGCGCAACAGTAGCACGGGTGTCCCGTCAGATCGCGCACACCACCGAGGACACAGCTCTCACCTCCTGTGCAATTGACTGCAGGCCATCTTGAAGAGCAGCAGGCTGCTTTTTCTGCTCCTGGAGCAACTCCTGGTCTATCTCGTCATGCGCCGAACGACTTCGGGGCTCAAGAAAGCAGACCGTTGGTGTGGGCTGACGGCAGCGGGGACCGCTGTATTTGTAATTTGGTTTTCCAACAAAATATAATTTCTTATAAAAATCATGTCAAGGGTTTCTTGTTTGTGCCATTTATGACAAAACCCTGAACTCTCATTTTTATTTTTATCATCATTGATAGGGTACAACTTTCTTTTCGACATACAGGAAACTTTGATATTCTTTTATGGTGACTTTTATATAGTCATCTTTTCTTAAACTTTAAAATGAAACACACATACTTCTGCACCCCTCAATACTCTGAGAAATCCATAAACAAAAATACGTTTTGTAAATCAGGAAATTACGCTTTTCCAGAGCATGTTCAACTATGCGTTAACAGATGACGCAAACTAATTTCTTATTTGGTATATCTGAAAAAATTAAATATAGATATCCATCGGAGAAATGTGTGTTTGTACTGGTATGGGCTCACCTTTGTTTGTGGTTTGTGGTTCAAGGGTGTCATATCCCTCGATCCCAGTTATCTGCTCATTGCAGAACGTCAGCTGAACTTGCTGTTCAATAGCTGACAGAGGGTTCTCCTCCGCCGGGCCACCTCCTTGCCATCTTTTCTTTATTTCATCCGGTGTTGTTTTTGTGATCCACAAAGCATTAACTTTGACACAGATTGCCTCCCATATTGTGTTTCTTCTGGTAACAGTGATATTTCGTTGCTGGAACTCCAAAATATGTTTGTTTGCCTCTTGCACCAACACTCCCAATTCAGTGGCTTCAAACTTCATTTTGCACTTCCTCGGAGTCTACTCTGTCTCTTTCTCCATGTTGACAACCCTTGATTAGCGCAAAATCCTCATTTAAATAGGGCAGTCTTAACCACTTATGCACCTGAAGTCAATTGCGGCGGCAATCTAAGTAGGTCACCCGCAAAACGCAAACCAGCAGCAGGCGCAACCTTTAGCGCTCTCTATTTGTGATCTTAGTAAATTAGGCCCCGAGTCTCTTAAGCTTTATTTTTAACCCTGCTCTCTTCAGCGCCTCTATTTTTCACCACCATCACCAAGTATGCAAGAAATTGCATCTTGTTTGCAGTGCACAGCTGTATCCATCCAACCTGATACCACATGTGCACATGTGTGTATGGAAGCAATTTCTGGATTTATTAGTATCATAGATGTTATGATATGGACTGCTGGGGCCTGTTACACAAAAGTATATTTAGAAAATCCATAGTATTTAAGAAATTGGGCCCTAAACTATACTACTTAGTTCATCCTGGCTTGGTCTAACATCAAACCAGTATGAGAAGGCACGGCTCGGTCATGCCAGGTATAACGTATCCTGGTAAGTTTGCATTCTTGGCTCTTTGAAGCAGACCTTAGAGTCGATCGCAGATTTACCGATGCAGTAATGGTGTGTCACCAAGTGAGCAACAATTAACAATGGAAAGCTATGCATAGATGAAACACTTGATTTGTAGAAAAAAGGGGGGTACATTTGCTTTTAATAAAATCAGAGAAAAAGCCTGGCAGATAATTTCGGACCAAATTAATGCTTAAGTAGCCAAATACATATACATACAAAGCTAATTTAGGTGAATCTGACAATTGAATTGTCAGTGCAAGATTCTAACCACATTGCCGAAGCACTGGTGTCACTCAATTCAAGTCTCACTCAGAATTCTCATGAGAGTTGAGGGTTATTGCAGGAAGATTGTCACGATCCACATTCGCACCACAGTCTGTTGTTGTTATTTTTGTTCGTTGCTGCTCTGTGTTCTCCTCTCTCCTTCTCCTGCAGGGGGCGTGGCTGACCTAGTTTCCCTGATGACACCAGAATGACTTCCACCTGCGCAGCTCCAGCCCAGCTGCTCCTGATCAGCGATCACGTGGGCTTATAAGGCGGAGCTTCGCGTCTTCTGGTGTCAGATCCATGTTTTCGCTCGCTTGGTAACTACTCGTTCTTTGCTGCTAGAAATCCTGACTTCGTTCGTCCTTACCTCACGTCTTTGTTCAGGTCACCACGTCTCCTGTCGAGAGAGGATCACGGAGTTTCCTGCGGATTCCTTTCCACCCCGGAATCGCTACCTCCTGTTCCTCTCCGTTCCCGTTGTCATCTCCACGCCAGCATCGCCTCGTCGCCCTTCTTCGATCTTCGTGTGCTTCCCGACTCCGCTCTTCGTCATCTCGAGTGAGTCCGTTCCCTGGAGGAACAATCACGAACTGTGTCGCCACGAAGAGTCGTTGAAGACGCTGACTTTGCGTTCGCTGGACATTCAACCCGTTTCTGTCTCTGTCCCCGTTGTCACGTTAGCTAACACAGCACGTGCTCGTCGTTTGTTTATATATCTATATATATCTATAATTATATCTATATTCTTATATCTATATTGTTATTATTATATATATATATATATATTCTTATTGAGTATACCGCTGGTCGGCTATTGTTGTTTGTATATTTATTATTATTATAATAAATATTGTTATATTGATACCTGGTTGTCCTGCTCTGCATTCGGGTCCACGCCTAAGTCCTCGGCTTTTCCCTTTAAAGGGAAAAGCGTAACAGTTGGATCTGACCAACCATGGACCCGGCAGACAGAGACCAGGTTATACAGGCGCTCGTAGCACACGGCGAAGCTATCCGTCGGCACGAGGGGTTGCTCACCGACGTAGCCTCCGCTCTCCAGGAGCTAGCTGCTAGCGTTAGGCCTCAGGCACCCACCCAGACACTCGCCGCTGCTCCCGTTCCAGCGCCTGTCGCCGCGCCCGTAGCTGCTACCCCGCACATTGGTCGCGAACCATTCGTTCCAACCCCCGAACGTTTCTCTGGGGAATTAAACAAGTGCGCTAGTTTCTTGTTTCAATGTTCGTTAGTGTTCGACTTGCAGCCTACTACTTACCCGACTAGCCATGCTAAGATTGCCTTCGTCGTCAACTTATTGACGGGTCGAGCTGCCCAGTGGGCTTCTGCGTTCCTCCAGTCGGGGCACCATAGGGGGGTTACCTTCGGGACATTTTCAACAGAGCTAACTCGGGTTTTTGACCACAACTTTCAGAATTGTGATATTGCTAATCAGCTACTGTCCCTTACCCAAGGGAGATCGTCAGCAGCAGATTTTGCTATTAGTTTCCGCATTCTGGCAGTAGAGAGTGGTTGGGGGGATTCCGCATTACGGGCTATATTTCGGCGGGGATTAAGTGACGAGTTAAGAGACGAGTTAGCTACACGAGATGTCGCACCCAACCTCGAGTCGCTAATGGAGTTAGCCATCCGATTGGATGTTAGACTTAAGGAGCGAAACCACGAGAGACGACGGAAGCTAACAACCCGAGGTTCTCCTCTAGCCCCGTCACCAGTAGTCCCCTCACTTTCTTCTGTCCCGGCTGATCCTCATAGCTATTCAGAGCCCATGCAGCTGGGTCGCACTCGTCTTTCGACGACGGAGAGACAGCGTCGGAGGCAGATGGGAGCCTGCCTATACTGTGGACAAATGGGTCACCTCATCGCCGCTTGTACGCTTCGCCCAAAAGCCTAGGCTCACCAGCTCATGCAGGAGTGCTGGTGAGCCGGACCATTTCCTGTCCTGCACCCACCCGTGTGTCTTTAAAGGCCCAACTTCGCTGGGGCCAGGAGAACATTGCCACTACTTGTTTGGTGGATTCCGGAGCTGATGAAAGCTTCATAGACACTCAGTTCGCTGTACAGGCCGGCATTCCGACGATACCATTAGACAAACCGAAGACTATTTCTGATCTCAATGACAAACTACTGGCCGAGGTGACTCACCGCACCGTTCCCCTTACTCTGACTTTGTCCGGGAACCACGTCGAAGAGGTCCAACTCTTCCTGATCCCCGCTTCCTCGGCGTCGGTGGTCCTTGGACTTCCCTGGCTTTCCCTCCACAACCCGTCGTTCGACTGGCCCTCTGGTCGTCTCTCCGGTTGGAGCGTCTCCTGTCACTCCCGATGTCTTCGTTCCGCTCAACCATCCTCGACCAGGCCACCCAGTGAACCGCCAGCACCCCCAGACCTCTCCAACGTTCCCGAGGTGTATCACGACCTCGCTGAGGTCTTCTCTAAGGACCGAGCCCTCTCCCTACCTCCGCACCGACCCTATGACTGCTGCATCGACCTCCTGCCTGGCGCCAACCTCCCGTCAAGGAGGCTCTACAACCTCTCCCGCACCGAGCGCCAGAGTATGGAGGACTACATCAACCAGTCGCTGGCAGCAGGTCTCATCCGACCATCATCGTCTCCTGTGGGGGCAGGGTTCTTTTTCGTGGAGAAAAAAGACGGGTCCCTCCGCCCATGTATCGACTACAGAGGTTTAAACGACATCACTGTCAAGAACAGGTACGCTCTTCCTCTCCTAGATGCCGCCTTCAACCCCCTCAGCAAGGCCAAGGTGTTTTCCAAGCTGGATCTACGTAACGCCTATCACTTGGTTCGAATCAGGGAGGGGGACGAATGGAAAACAGCCTTCAACACACCTAGTGGACATTTTGAGTATCTGGTGATGCCATTTGGCCTTACCAACGCTCCTGCGGTGTTCCAACACCTCGTCAATGACATTCTGCGCGACATGCTGGACAAGTTCCTCTTCGTTTATCTAGACGATATCCTGATTTTTTCTGAGACGAAGGAGGAACACGTCCAGCATGTCCGCCTCGTTCTCCAGCGACTGCTGGAGAACAAACTATTTGTAAAAGCTGAAAAATGTAGCTTCCACTCACAGTCGGTTCCCTTTTTGGGGTTCATTGTCAAGGAAGGCAGTTTGGCCCCTGATCCATCTAAGATCTCAGCAGTAAAAGACTGGCCCACACCCACATCTAGGAAGCAATTACAACGCTTCCTAGGATTTGCTAACTTTTATAGACGTTTCATTCGCAACTACAGCCGCATTGTTGAACCGTTAACTAATCTCACCTCTCCCAAGCAGACGTTCCTGTGGTCCAACGATGCGGAATCTGCCTTCTTACGCCTGAAGGAGATGTTCACCTCCGCTCCCATCTTGTCGCACCCGGATCCTGATCTCCAGTTCGTGGTCGAAGTCGACGCATCCGACACCGGGGTAGGGGCGGTCCTCTCCCATCGCAGCCACGTCGACCAGAAACTCCATCCCTGCGCCTTCTTCAGTCGCAAACTATCCCCGGCTGAAAGAAACTACGACGTAGGCAACAAGGAGCTCCTGGCGGTCGTCCTGGCCCTGCAGGAGTGGCGACACTGGCTGGAGGGGACCGCCCAACCCTTTATCGTTTGGACGGACCACAAAAACCTGGCTTACCTCCAGAACGCCCGACGGCTCAACTCCCGGCAGGCCCGCTGGGCCCTTTTCCTGGGCCGATTCCACTTCACCCTGACATTCCGTCCTGGCTCCCGTAACGTCCAGCCCGACGCCCTCTCCCGAATCTACTCACCTGATCCCCCGGAGCTGGAACCAAGCACCATCCTACCCTCTACCTGTATCCTCGGCGCAGCTACGTGGCCTGTGGAAACCAGAGTCCGCGAGGCTCAGGCCAACGAGCCTGACCCCGGAGGAGGACCTCCCGACCGGCTATTCGTGCCGGAGGTCACTCGTTCGGAGGTTCTCCAATGGGGTCACTCCTCAAGACTGGCTTGCCACCCTGGGGGCGCTCGTACTCTCCAACTCCTGAAACAGCGCTTCTGGTGGCCCACCATGTCTCAGGATGTAACCTCCTTCGTCTCGGCGTGCCCCACCTGCTCGAGAGGAAAGTCGTCAAATCGTCCCCCATCTGGATTACTACACCCCCTTCCCATTCCCCATCGCCCCTGGTCACACATCGCTGTCGACTTCGTCACCGGACTTCCCACATCCAACAATCACACCACTGTCCTCACTGTCATCGATCGTTTCTCTAAGACTGTCCACTACATCCCCCTCCCCGCCCTCCCCTCTGCCATGGAAACAGCAGAGGTTTTGGTCCAACACGTCTTCCGAATTCATGGTTTTCCAACGGACATTGTGTCGGACCGGGGTCCCCAATTCGCCTCCCAGGTGTGGAAGGCGTTCTGTTCTGCGCTGGGGGCGTCTGCCAGTCTATCCTCAGGCTATCACCCTCAGTCAAATGGACAAACGGAAAGGGCCAACCAAAGTATGGAGGTGGCCCTACGCTGTGTCGCTGCCCGCCATCCAGAGGAATGGAGCTCCTTCTTACCTTGGATCGAGTATGCACACAACTCCCTCACCTCTGCGTCAACAGGCGTCTCCCCTTTCATGGCGTCTCTCGGCTACCAGCCCCCCCTCTTCGAGTACCAGGAGAGAGACGCGGCGGTTCCATCTGTCCACGCCAATATGGAGCACTGCCAGGCGGTTTGGGAGGAGGTTAGAGCCTCCCTCCTCAGGGCGTCCCAACGCTCCCAAGATCAGGCCAATCGCCACCGGACTCCTGCTCCTGAATATGTTCCTGGCCAAAAGGTTAGGCTTTCTACCAAGGACCTACCCCTACAGGTCGAATCCCGCAAGCTGGCACCCAGATTCATTGGCCCCTACCTGGTTGACAGAATGATCAACGCCACATCCGTCCGCCTCAAGTTACCCCAAGCTCTGAAGATCCATCCAACCTTCCATGTGTCCCTCATCAAGCCGGTGGTCGAGTCCGAACTGGTCCCTCCCGCCGATCCCCCGCCTCCGCCCAGGATGATCGAGGGCGGAGAAGCGTTTACTGTTAACAGAATACTTAACATTCGCAGGCGCGGTCGTGGGGTCCAATACCTGGTCGATTGGGAGGGTTATGGTCCAGAGGAGAGATCCTGGCTTCCTCGCCGATTCATCCTGGACCAATCCCTGATCCAGGACTTCCACCGCGACCACCCTGATGTACCTGCTTTGGCGCCAGGTGGCGCCCGTTGAAGGGGAGGTACTGTCACGATCCACATTCGCACCACAGTCTGTTGTTGTTATTTTTGTTCGTTGCTGCTCTGTGTTCTCCTCTCTCCTTCTCCTGCAGGGGGCGTGGCTGACCTAGTTTCCCTGATGACACCAGAATGACTTCCACCTGCGCAGCTCCAGCCCAGCTGCTCCTGATCAGCGATCACGTGGGCTTATAAGGCGGAGCTTCGCGTCTTCTGGTGTCAGATCCATGTTTTCGCTCGCTTGGTAACTACTCGTTCTTTGCTGCTAGAAATCCTGACTTCGTTCGTCCTTACCTCACGTCTTTGTTCAGGTCACCACGTCTCCTGTCGAGAGAGGATCACGGAGTTTCCTGCGGATTCCTTTCCACCCCGGAATCGCTACCTCCTGTTCCTCTCCGTTCCCGTTGTCATCTCCACGCCAGCATCGCCTCGTCGCCCTTCTTCGGTCTTCGTGTGCTTCCCGACTCCGCTCTTCGTCATCTCGAGTGAGTCCATTCCCTGGAGGAACAATCACGAACTGTGTCGCCACGAAGAGTCGTTGAAGACGCTGACTTTGCGTTCGCTGGACATTCAACCCGTTTCTGTCTCTGTCCCCGTTGTCACGTTAGCTAACACAGCACGTGCTCGTCGTTTGTTTATATATCTATATATATCTATAATTATATCTATATTCTTATATCTATATTGTTATTGTTATATATATATATATATATTCTTATTGAGTATACCGCTGGTCGGCTATTGTTGTTTGTATATTTATTATTATTATAATAAATATTGTTATATTGATACCTGGTTGTCCTGCTCTGCATTCGGGTCCACGCCTAAGTCCTCGGCTTTTCCCTTTAAAGGGAAAAGCGTAACAAAGATGCAGGAACATGTGAGTGAGGGCCACACTTGGAGAGAGGACTTTGGAATGTACTGAGATAAATTACCAGCACTAATATATTTACTTTGAAGATAATGTGGATTATGAAGTTGTACAGTTTGAATGCAATGGGGATGGCCACTGAATTCACTTGTGTCCAAAGGATTGTTTGAGCCAGAGTGGATATAAGAGACTGGATAGAAAAGCTCTGGTGGTACTGTGACACTACTGAGGGACAAGGTCTAGGTTGACAAGAGTACAGCCTTCTGATGCATGTGATGTGTCCTTAAAAGAATTCCTCTGGGACTAAACAACACTGTATCACCAAATTCAATAATCCCCCCTTTTAATTAACAGTCATGTGCTGGAGATATTCTTTATATTATTGATTGGTTAAAAAAAAAGGGACTCTTAGAAGATATAACATAGAATGTTACAGTTGCCACAGATTGCATAGCAATTGCTGCCGTATCACTGCTGCTGTCTGAACAGATCTGGGGAAACATTTTTGTTACTATTCTTGCACTTACACAACCGCATTTATAAACATGGTAAACAGAATCCCATGAATATACCTTTAAAATAGGTGGTAATCGATATCTGCTGACAGTAGTTAATGAATGAATAGTCAAACTGTAGTTCTGTCTCTGCAAAACATTTTTGTGTCTGATATACATGCAAAGATTCACTGATTATACGGCGCTAGTCAAATAATCAATAGTTTTTGCATTCTGAATTTCTCCAAGCACAAAAATACAGTTGGAGTAAAACATAAACCGATTATATTTCAGTGGCCAACGGTACAGAGGATCTCTCAGTTCTACAAGAGTTGAGCATGATTCTTTGGCTCCTATGCGGGGATAGATGTGCTAATCTCAGTTGACATAGAGCGATAGGCTGGGTACACCCTGGACAGGTCACCGGTTGTTTATCTCCATCGCAGGGCCACATAGAGACAAACAACCATTCACTCTCACACTCACACCTGTGGTCAATTTACAATTTCAAATTTACCCAATCACCAAATTGAATGTTTTTGGACTGTGGGAGGAAACACGAGAACCTGGAGAAAACATGCACACACAGGGAGAAGATGCAAACTCCTTGCAGAAAGGCCGATTGGCAATGTGACTTACTTTTTTCTATTTTTGTGCCTTTCTGTCTGTCAGTTTCAGATCATATGTCCAACCATGTAGAAACACCTTGAATGTCTTCAAGGAATTTCTGCAAATTAAATACACATGTTCACTTGGACTCACAGATGAACAGATACAAACAGGTAAGTGAAGGCCAAAGCTTCAACCTCAGGGAGAACCTGTAGGATTATTTTTTTAAATTTTGGTAAAAATGTCCCATTGGAGACAAGAATGTATTGGGTAGATTGTTGTGCTCACAAAACCCTTGAATCTTGTGATATGAATGCCACAGAAAACATTTGTAACACATGTTTACTTTAGGCTCATGGATTAACTGTTCGCTCTGCTCACAAATGTCAAGACCACAGTGGCCTCACAAAACATGATTTTGGCTTTTTAAACATTAAACATTTTTTTTATATTTTGTTTTCTGTTCACTGCCTCAGCTGAGACAGCTGGTAAGTCTAGTTTCTAGATTATGAATTAGACATACTTTTATTTTATAGCTTAGACAAAGGAAGGAGAGCCCCCATTAAGGGCCAACTTAATTAAAACTGGTGGTCATGTTGGATTAGTTTTAATCAATTACATTACATTACATGTCATTTTAGCAGATGTTTTTATCCAAAGCGATTTACAAAAAGTACAACCAGCCAGGGGGAGGAGTTGAACTTGTGACCATTAGACAATTAGAATTCGAATGAATATGGGTGTTTGTAGTGGCAGATTTCAAAATTGACTGACAAGACATTATTCCGAAACCAGCCAATGGTTGGACATACACAAGTCCACACACCCACAAACACACACACGGACACTCTTGTATTTACAAAATCCATTACTTGGTGTTTAGTATAGAGGGAATTGTCTGGTGGACTGAATGGGTTCAATTTAGAAACTATTAAAGAGTGAGTGACATTCTCAAAGGAGACACACCACATCATACTGATTTACCAACACAGCATTCATCAGGTGTGAACAACCATATTTAACTCTGCATGTGATCGGATCACTGAGGATTGAAGTTACTACCCGTTCTGAACAGGGCCTTCCACTGTACTCGCCTACTTTCAACCCCCGATGAGATCACTTGTGGTCACTGGAAACAAATCCAGGACAAATTGTATTGCCAGGTGAGAATAGTCACACTTACTGTACTGCCTGCCCACTTGTGATTGGATCTCTCTGCACAGATGTTAGTACAAGGTCTGAACAGGCTTGGACTAAGACAGGGCAAACACAGTTTTTACAAATTAATTATTGTTTTTTGAATTTATTTATTTACTAAATTTTTAAATCTTGAAAGAAAGAGAAAAATTGACCAGCAGGGTTTAAGTATTTCACACAATGTTCACTTTAAACTTTTTTGTGTGCCATCCCAATTGTTTTGATGTAGGCCTGTTCTGTGAAATCATGTGGTTTCTATTTCTGTTTGTATTATTTTTCCACTTTATACATCGAAGTTGCATTCCATATCCAGCACCACTCGTAATCCAATTGCAGATAAACACCTTTCACAACATGTTAACATCTGCGTGTTTGTGATGCCACTTTCTGACAGTGTGGAAAACATGTAATCAGCATGGGACTGAAGATTTCGAGTTTTAGATGGCTCTGTAGGGACGCTACTGAAAATTGAATGTGCTTATTTTTTGATGCATTTTGTGAACGCAGTAAGAAAAATAAGTTATTGGTGGAAGGGTAAAATCACTGACTCCCCCACTGAGCCACAATCAAGACCATTAATTGTGTGAAATCAGGGAGATTCCCAATAAATTAAAGGCCATGTGATGTGTTCAACTTTATTACGAATGCTATGCATACTACTTCATGGTGTCCATGTATAAGGTGCCAAGGCCTTCACACATACCCAAATGCAGAGAACGCTGAGGCAAAATGACGTATTTTTACTGTTTATTTTGCAGCATCACTTGTTATATGAAGGTAGTGCAGAATGAGACATATGCTAAATGTGGTCTATCATAGGGATGAGCATCATAAATGTCTGGTTTGACAGATATCAGGGCCTTCTCCATCTTGAGAACTAGAGCAAATTAAGGTCAAGTTTGGTCAACCACATAAACATTGTATGCTGTTATCGGCTGAGGCTGTAACTTTTTTGGTCAAAGTTCAGCAAAGTAAATGTTTTATTCACCGCTTCACTTGCGCAGTTTAGATGTGAACAAAAAAAAGGGATTTTCCTCACCGCATATGTGAGCATATAACTGCATATGTGCAACTGAGTTCAAACAAGGCAATGACTGGTTAACATCTGACCAGTCATTAGTTGGATGCTGATTGGCACAAGCTGCTAACCTGTTGCATAGAAACAACGAGATTATTGATATGACATTACACATCAAGCAAGAGTGATGAGGGGGAAAACAAGGTGTATGCTTAACGTGTAGGTTGGTCTGTTGAAGTAACATTTAAAACTTCATCTAGAGCTTTTTCTCACCACTCAGTTGACGATTCCAGTCTGATTAGACTTTAGAATTCAATTCAATTCCTATCAGTATTTACAAAAGTTATTTCTGTTCAGTGAATGTCTCATCAAAGAATGTGCTCACCCAAATGAGCAAGTGATGGAGAGGAATTGGCAGAAAGAAAATAAGGAAGTTCTATCTGATGAGTCCTGAAAACACAAAATTGTGTGTCACAAGATTGAGGCTATTGTTGGTACTTTAAAAGAATGTTTTATCTATGGTTTTAGCATTAGCACCAGGTGAATATCAGCAGGTTGTGTTTACTGAGATTACTTAACTCAAGTAAACAAAACTGGTCCTGTGGCAAAACCCATGCAAATCAAAAAATACCATTCCATTTGGTGTGAAAAAGTGCTAAACTATACTGAAAACTTACACTGCAATTTACCCTATACTCACTATCTGTTTGGTGCCTGATTAAGGCATCAGCTAATTATATAGCCATCTTACTGGAGATATGAGTTCAAAGGTTACAGTTATTTTCTTTGCAGAGTTTACTTTTACTTATCCGTAGAGGCGGAGAGGTGTCAGAGAGAAGAAAATGTAAATTGTTTTTGAACGTTTGTTGAGCTGGAAGATGGGTAAAAAAAAAGTCTTACAAAGTCTTACAATCAGACACATTTTTTAAAGACATGTCATGAGAATAACACCCACACAGCTACTTTAGCCTGCTTATTTGCTTTAAAACAGAAGATACCCCCACATTCCTATATTCTAGCAAGAACATAATGTCTGCAAAAAGGGACCATTGTACAGGGAGCTGATCATTATAGTGAAGAAAAAAAAGAAGGAAACAAGAAGTGTTGCACTTTAATGAAACCACACTATTAACTAACACACACAGGCATTTTTATAGCAATGTCACATGAAGATTTAACTTTTGTTAGAAAACTGAAGACAGATTTCAGATAAAAAGTGTTCTTCAGAATGCAAGTGATCACTTTCTTGTACATTTCCTTATAGCCTAAGTATCTTAGCCAGCTGGGACAGGAGTGATGGAGGAAATGACTGGTCTATATAGCCAAGTAAGTGTTTGTTATCTGTGGAGCATGAATGTGTTAAGTAAAGTAAAAATAACTTTGAGGGAAGGTCTAAATTATCCAGGCTCTCCGGGAAAAGGCACTGATGAATACACTTGTACAAAGGATTAAGCTACTGCCCATCAGGTAAACCCTTTTGTTCTGCTTGATAAGACATTAAACAATGCATTGCAATCTAATAAGAACTTGTTAAGACTGCTTAAAAAAAGAGATCACACTTATTAACTGGGGTCAATGTAAAACCAATTAACCAAGAGTAAATAAACCCCACATCATTTCACCTGTCGGCCATGTCAGGTGGCTGAGTGCCCGGTACGGTAATAACAGCTTGGCCATTGAAACAAGATTTAATCCCATCTGCACTCCTTCATAACAAATTTGATTTAGCCAAGCAGGAGTGCTGCCCTGCTATCAGCAATTTCCTCCTTTGTGAGAAGGAAATAACTGATGAACCATTCTGTTCAAAGTGTAGTCTTGGTAGAAGGAGCAACTCACAGATAGATAGAGAATAGCATAACACTTCTTTTTAATTATAGACCTACATCTGTGACAACACCTTCGCTGCACAACTCGCCCATGTGTACCACATGCAACGCAAATGGGACTCTCGTGGTGAAAAGGAAATCTTATTTAGATTCAATTTTCTGATGGGAGGTGGCTGAGCAGTATATCAGTCAGACCCATTTATCAAGTCTTTAAGGCAGAATGAACATTACAAGCAGAGAAATGTAAAGGCAGATACCTGGGGACTAATAAAAGGAGTATAGTGTTAACGTATGAGACCAAATGTGAAATGGTGAAACTCTTGAGAATCATTTGGATTGGATCATAGGCTGGTGGAAGCAGATGCAAATCATCACTGTTTCATTCATTTCAATTCTTCTTTGTCACAACTCCTGAGTTAAATAAATGTTGTTTTCCATATGGGTTTATCTTCTAATCCTGCATAGACTGTGTGCCATTATTGTGTTCTAACATCTGTCCAAAGTAATCTGGCCTCAACTGGATATCATGCACATGAATTGACTCTGAATCTGTCTGCAGATCTGATCACTTAAACCACTTTGGACATGGTTTGGGACACATGTGAATGCATACCCGTCTTTTAGGTCACATTAGACAACACTTAACTATTCCTTTTGTTTGGTTCATGATTGTGTTGTGAGTATGTTGTGTGAAATGAATATGCTCGCTGTTTAATGTATAACCAAAACGAAATGAATATCCAATTATAATGATTTAAAAAAAATTAAAAGGTAAATTAAAGTCTTCTGATCTCGTGCAGTTTCTGTAACTGTTTTTACACTAATCAGATCCTGTATTACAATTAATTTAACAATCATCACAATTCATTACTACATTATATATGGTTTCTAAAAGTGTTAGAGGTGCCTGCATCAAGACAGCATTAAAGATACAGCCACATATTGCATCTAGCTGAATTACTAATTGAATAAAGTTGAAAATTATTATATTTGATATTTTTCCCGCCATTGTGTGCCCTTTTTGATGGAGACATTCAGGAGAGACGGGGGAGACGAGGAACGAGAGAGTAATGACATACAGAAAACCTAAAGCCCAATTTATACTTCTGCGTAAAGTGCTCTGCGTAGGTTACGCAGAGTCCTCTGCGTCGTCTCTGACTGCAATTTTTTTTAAGTGTCCGTCACTCCGTCAAGGGACAACGGAGACGGCAAGAGCTACGATTGGTCCTCAGGACAGGCCAAGCAAAGCTGCTCTGTGCCGGCTCACAGTGCGCACCGAGCGTCCACAGACGCGGAGCTGATACCCGCCGATAACGCCGCTGCCAAACTATAAATACGTCATATCTTAACACACAGCACATGTTTAGACTCTAAATAGCCAATTTCTCGCCTCAAATTATCTTAAAACTGCGTTCCGTCACACAGAAAAGTGAGAAACGGCCACTGTTTCAACAACAACAGTCTTTCTCTCTCTTTCTCTCTCTGACACCTTTGCTCACTGTAGCCAGAAGCACAACAACCTTGCGCAGCGACCCCTAATGATTGGGCGGGAAATTGCAGCGCGTATCCGTCTCCGTGGTGACACAGTCGTCTAACGCATTACGCAGTTGGAGAATTATAATGTGGCCTTAACACTTATAACAAGCAATGTATTAAGGCAGTCAGAAGTACTGCAAACTAAGTTGCTGCTTTTCCCATACGCTGTACAGTCATTTTGTTCCATGGCAGTCTAATCAAATGTATAACATGTTGGTACAATTCTCAGCACTTAAAAGCTGTTCTAGACAACATTCTTTGTAGTTTTAGAGCAATCATTCCAGACAAACTTTTCAGCATAATGTAAATGAAGCTGTGATCTGAGTGAAACGGGAAGTTTGGAGAAAAAGTACACTCCACTTGGCTTTTCTACTGAGCAGTTGGGTGTTTAAAATCCCTTCATTGGAAAGTCACTCTTTTAGATTTGGTAAAAAAAAAAACTGCATACACTACAAGGTGACCTGAAAATGGAAATGAGATCAAAATAGAGTCAGGCAATGGTTAGAGGTCTGTATTTATATAATGCTTTTCCAGCCTTGACAACCACTCAAAGCTGCTTTGCACTACAGTTTTGCTATTCACCTATTCACACCCATTTACTCACAAAACCATACAGTTCATTTATATGTAGTGCTTTCTCGATCACAAATCTATCTATTCTCATGCTTACATAGTCTTGCTCAGGGACATATTCGCATGTAAACTAGCAGGGGTTGGGATTGAATCCAGACACCTAATTACACCAAAGTTTTCACCCTCCACCCTCCTACATTTTTTGGTAGACTGTTATTGTGTGTATGCACTTTTGGGCAGCTGTGGTAGAGACTCAATTAACTATTTCCCAAGTGAACCTGCTTCTGTCCAATATGATCGATAACTGCCTGAGAAAAAACGGGTAACGGGACTTTGTTTGTACACTCTTTGCATATACTGCACATAAACCACAGTTCTCTATTACAACTCTCGTACTGTCCAACCTATTGTTCTATTGTTCCTCTAACATGCTTTGGCAGGTAATACGATTTCCCAAGCTGCTTTAGAATCAGTCGCAAAACACCACATCATAGGAAATGTGCCTGTTGAGAGACAGCCAGCACAGGAGGGAGGTCCTGTGACAGGATATCAACATACCAAGCATCCCTTGGATCAGGCCGATTTGTTTTTGGTGAAAACATAATCAGTGTTTTGCATGCAAATAAATCCCTGATTGCCCTCCCACATCATCCCTCTGCAAGGCGGCATTCTTCCTAAAGCCCCCCTAACAATCCACCCCAGGGTCTCTAATGGACTTCTCAAACAATGATAATTGAGAAATGTGTTGTGGTTTAGTGTCCCTGTGTTCATGATACACAGTTTATTCTTTGCTACATCTCCAGAGTAGTTGGAGTTTACCTCATTACCATGTGTGAATCCACAACAGCAACTAAAACTTCATGGCAATAGGAGTTTCGGATGAAATTCCACTTTTTATTCAAGAGTAAATCACTTGATATACCGTAAGGGACATTAATTAATACGTTTTTTTCAAAATGTTATGAGTCGAATCAACAAGGTCATGGTTGTTGTGTTATCGTCATGCTAATTTCTCTTATCTTCCCTGGCCTTTCACCACAGTGCAGGAACCCTCTAGTTCTGTTTTCCACAGATAATGTATTTGTCAATGAATTTTAAAGAGCCCTCCAACACACATATTCATGTCCTGCAGAGAAGCATGAACCCATGCAGGGACACAAGAAACAATTCATCTTTGACAAGTGGCAACAATGGGCTGTAGCAATGTGTGGAAGAATGGTGCGTTCACACCAAACACAATCACAAGCTGTGATTTTGGCTACATGGTTTTTCTCCGACGTAACTTGAAACTGTGAACACAGTTTAGTTATCCACCTGCCATTGTGTACGATTATTTATTGGATTTAGAGACTGTCACCCATGCTGATATGTCTCTACACGTCTACCAGTGGATCATTTAAGACCTGTTTAATACTCTCCTCATAATTGTGCATTACTCTGACTATTGTTAAATGCTTCTAAGTATTGACTCAAACATGGGCTTGACTGATTAGGACAGTGTTGTTTTCAGTATTCCAAAATTAATTGAAATGATACAATGCACACGGTATAATGAAACTCCCTGAACATCTCATGGATTAAATGTATTAATCAAGGGAAACAAACCAAATTTGCACACATGTCTGTTTACACCTAATATATATCAACAATTGTCATTCAAAGACATTAGACAAAGGAACCATTTACCTTATAACTATATCATCTGCTTTAGTGTATCTGCTCTTAGCCTCGCATCACTCTCACCTCTCTTGTTCACACAAAGCGTGTGGAGCTGCTGCTTCACATAGCCTTGAAAATCGCAATTTATGATATATGCTCTAAATCCTCCACTGTACTCAATAAAATGCCAGGACTTTTTTTATTATTATGATGCCAGACATTCGCTAGTCCTGCAAATTCATATTTGACAATTCATATTGTGCAGATTTCTCAATAAAAGCCTTGTGTAAAATGAATTAAATTAGGAAATGGTGTGGTTTTATTGTGAAACGGGGGGGGGCAGAAGCTGCTCAGCAGAGCTTAGATTTGGAGCGGAGGCGTCTAATTATGCTTTTGTATCTTGCAAATTTAGAAGAGCTGTATGTGTGTGTGATCTGTAGAACGCACCTTGGTTCCAAATATGTGCTACAACTTTTTCAAAATTATTATTCATGGTTAAATGGTTAGTTACATTATCAGATGGGGAGAGAGGCTGAAAAAAAGCTAATGCTATCAAGTGTTTCCAACTTAAAAAAAAAATGATTGTACAAAATGACTGTGAAAAAGACTGACAGAATCAGTCACTTAATCAGGAAGTGAACTGAAGCACTCTAATCATGCTGCTCATTAACATCATCAAACTATGTATTTTTCTTTTCTTGTTTTAGTAGACTGAGACACCCCTAGTGGCAAACATACACACACACAAAAAAGTAGTTGATTGACATTATCAGCAACAGGAAAAGGTAGGCAAACAGATGTACAGTATATAATAATGCATTTATTTCAGACATTCCTTTTGCCATGTATGTAAGGGACATGCAGTGTTATTATTTTTTGTTTTTAGTTATTGATGAAAATCTCTCTTATACACTTCCACAAAGCCATTACATTTTGTCTCATTTATATAAAAAAGCATGTTGACGTTTTAAGCATCTGCTGTCCCTGTGAATTTCAGAACCGCACATGCATCCACATCACGTCAAAGTGCATATCAAAATTGAATTATTCAGCAGACATCAAAAAGCATGGTGTTCTGAGTGGATAGGCAATCACAGGAGAACAGGCCTGCTGATATTGATCTGTCTAATACAATCTATGTATTGCGCTGTACATCAAGAAATTAAATTTGACTTTTGAATTACAGGGTAAGTTCAGTTTTTTAAGGGGAATAATGAAGTCTCACCACACTCCCGACAAGTCCACAGTGTAAGAGCCGGTTGTAAACAAGAACTCACATCCTGCATTAAACCTATTATCACCAGAAGATGGCTAGCAAATCTTATCAGGGGATGCCTTCCTCCCCAAGTCATGGAGGTCTGAGAGAGCCCATTTAGTTATGTGCATGAATCATTATCACAATGTGCCTTGTCGGCACACCATCTCCAGGAAACAAGCATTAGCACTTGAAATGAGATTAGCGTGGGCAAAAAGCATCAGAGACTGAAAGGACACACTGACAAGCAGGTATAGATAAGGAAGCCCTGACCAGAGGCCACTAAGACAAAAGCACTTTGACTTGGCTTAGTGTTGAAAAATAATGACACCAGAATCCATCAAGTGCACAAAGCTGTCTGCTTCTGAGAATTTATCTGTAACCTGAGCAAATAAAGGCTGCTTTTATAATAAATAGAAGTTGATGCAACTATAACCTGAGAAACAATCACATTCCATGTATTTGCATTTCATGTCATTGCCTGGTACCAACTCATCAGTTTGCATCAGTTGCTATATGCTGTCCTAACCGCATCTAATGTAGCCCAAAGACTGTAGCTCAAGGAAAGACGAGTGAGCAGTATTGCCAATCTGCAAGTATTTGCAGAAAAATACCACTCACACAGGCTTAATATGCACACTTCACAAATAGAAACCACTGTTGTAACTGATGGCCTCCTTACTTAGAGGTACAATAGCTATCTCTACATATGTGGCCCGCAGAAAACTGAAACCAACAAACCAAAAAAATGGGAAACCAGGCCTGGCTCTACACATAAGGCATACAGCACATGCTCTACAACATCCTGCATTACAATTTGCATTGCATGCCAAATCACTTTGAAAACTTAGTTTATTGGGTGCTCCACTCCCCATATTTATACTCTCACAAGTTTAAATTCAACATACACTTTAACATTGACATGATCTGTCAGCTGCTGTTAATTGCATTATAGATTTAAAATTGTTCCTGTACTTAAATAAGTAAGTACTGTCTTGACAGACTTGTGCCACAAGTCAGTTCACAGATGGGCTGCTGCCCTGATTACCATGTCAGTTTGACCTTTGATAAGATGGAGACTTTGCAAAGGTATAACACAGTGAGCATTTGACAGATGCCAATATGCACCGCATATTTTCACAATAGGTTTCTTGGAAACAAAACAACCAACAGCAGCTGCCAGAAAACTGTGCATGATCTCAGCATTGATGACAGATTTTGTTCTAAATGCTTCATGTATCTGTAAAATAATGCTTGTTATTATTATTATGTTTGTATCAATTACTTTATAGCATATTTGTTATTATGTCAAATATTGATATCAGACTGCAGTTAGTTCACAAACTGTTATTCACACAATGAGATTACCTTTAAAGTCAATAAAGCAAAGATGCAAATAGACACAAAGGTTACATCACTTGTCAGACCACATAAATCACACTAATGATGTCATACAAGTCATGTAGAGATGCACACTTTGTTCAATTCCCTTCACTTGCTTTGATTGAAATATCCAAAATCAAGCAAAAAAAAAAAAATGATGATTTCGGTAATCAGTGCCAATCAGTTTCTCGAAACAGCCCGACTTATCAGAAATGAAGGAAATGCTGTTATGTGCGAGACTCGGAGGATATGCAGACCCACTCGGAGTGCAAATTTATTGTTTTGAACATACCCATAGTTCAGGACCATTCACGTTGCTGATGCTGAAACCCAAAATTAAAAGAAATAAATCGGAACTGGACACAAAGGCTTGCAGTCTGAATGTAGTCAAAACCTTGTCAGATAATAATGCCACCAGACGTAAAGAACTTGCACAGATGAGTAAATGGATACTTTACCTAAGGACTACACACTGAAAGGTTTTCAAATATTTGTATCTGGTATTATTGTATTATACTGTATTTGTAACACAAAAACAATAAGCTACATCAGAACCAAAATCAGTAATGTTCATTGAGGAAGAATGGAAAATGTGAATGAACATCCAATTGTCCATTTACAATTCATGGAAAAACCTTGTCAATGACAACAGTGGCAATTTTCTTTCCCACATTTTGTTTGTATTACAAAAAAAATCAAGATGATTAGAAGTACATATTTTTTGTAAGAATGGCATACAGCAGTCTTTAAAAACTTTGTAATTAAAGCTGATGCAACTTGAATGCAAGTCAAAAAAGAGGGCATGAAACGTGGAGTAAAGTGCACAGCTCACAGTTTTATGCTCCCATGGCTCCCTAGTGGACTGTGGAGAGGTGCTCAGGAGGATGAGGGTTAGTGATGGACATGTGGGAAGACTATGGATCCAGCTGTGCTGTCTGTAAGCTAAAGCCTCACTTCAAAGTCCATCTCCCCACCCAGCAGCCTTGGACAACCCTTGTTGAAATGCACAGATCTTAGCAGAAAAACCAAGGGAATCCACCACAGATCAATCTGACTAAGCCCCTCCATAGACGAATACCAATAATGTTCATTAAAACAGCAAATACACTCCAAGGTCACTTGAATCTCAAGCCTTAACATAGCATCTGAGAAATGTGGAAAAATTAACAAAATACCCCTAGTGCATTCCCACAGTGATCTCGGAGAAGGCAAATTTCAAAGCCCTATCAAACCTTACAAACCTGCCTTCTGAGAGTGATGAAACTAATGCCATCTGGGCTCCAAGGCCCCATTAAGGAACTGATGATTAGACAAGGAATGGAATGAACCTCAGCTTTTTTCTCAGGATTCAGCTTTGAAACATGTTGCTGTTTGTTCCTGACATTCACCTTTTTATAGCTGCTTGATGGCAGTAAAAGGCTAACAAACACTAACATCCTCCATAAATAGTTTATAGCACAGCATCACCATAAATTTAGCTTGTTATCACCCTCTGTCCCATGTTGTTCGCTTATATTTACTATGCCATTGTCCTGACAAAAATAACAGGGCCCCATCAAATCGCCCCAAACTTGAGTCATGTTCGTAATGGCTCAAATTAAAGTTCCAGACTACAGCAGACAAATAGAGGAACCCTGTTGAATGCAGTTTTCTCTTATATCTCATTAAATTAGCATCAGTACACCTTGTGATTGTGAACATTCATGTCAGGATTCAGGAGCACAGTAGGCTGCATTGTACGGGCAGCACAAGGTCTGCCAGGCCGCGTTGACATTTCACAAAGGAATGTGAAATTATTTTATCAAAAAGTTAAAAGCACACCTCCTGTGAGAGGTGAAATTACAAAAGCTATATTGTAAAGTAATTTTTTCAACATTTAGTACCGCAGCTGTATGGAACATCAGTCAGTCCTATCTATGCTGTTGTTATTGCAGACATGTCTGACCAGCCAAGGTTTCTCGACTTGTCTATGAAGCATTCTGACATTTGGATTTTACTAATTGTGTTCTTAAAACATGGAAACTATTTTTTCAAAAGAAGATCAGTTAAAATCACATAATGTGTTAATATTGTGTTTGTAATAACGCTTATGGTGTTTCATGAATAAAGGGATTTACAGTCACTGTGCTGTAGAGTAGGCAGAAGATGTTTTTTTTTAGAGCAAGGCCTAGAGCACAAAACACTGACAGTAAAAGATTGCAATGAACTACAATGTACAATAACCGGCCACTATATTAAAGCTCACATAGAGTGGTCCTGTTGAACATATATGTTAGTTATTGAGGTCTACTTACATACATTAACTTGTTTTTATGGTCAAAAACCTCCTAGTTGCTGTAAATGAGCCGATAGAAATCTCTCCTTACTGATGCTCTCCTCAGCCACGGTGTTTCAGACCTCTCACACCCAGATGACAGAGTGTGTTGTGATTAGCCAGCCAGCATAGAGCTTTCCCAACTGTCTTGTGATCGGCCAACACCCGGAAGTGACATAATTAGCTGAATTTTTATTTTTACTCAGTAACGGATAGGATTTATAACGTAACTAAGCATAATACTTCATTCAATACGTACTCAAGTAAAATACAAAATCTTGATCTTAAATTGTACTTGAAGAATACAAAATACACAAAACAAAGATTCAGAACAAAATATTCAATACAGTAACTTGAGTAAATGTATTTTGTTACTATGTAATAGACCTCCATAACTAACATATATGTGCAACAGGACCACTCTATGTGAGCTTTAACGTTAATAAGAAGTTAATATGAACCTAATAAAGATGTCAGTGTAAATACAATACCAAACAAACTCCGTAGTCCATCATCTGGCTAATTTAGCATACAGGTATTGCCTCTTTGAATATTCATAACTGGACAATCTGTCTTATTCAGACAACACGTAACACAAATACCTCAGCGAGGTTGTGATTGCTTGAACACGAGTTAAAGCCAGAAATGTGTTTAAATGATGTGGTTGAAGTTGTCCTTGAGTTTGTATTAATTTCAATATATACTCTAAAACATATTTATTCAGGTTTTTCACAGAACCTTTAAGAAGCCATGGCACGGGCATGTGTTTATTAAGTGGTTTGAGAAAACAGCATTGATTGTGAATAAAGCAACTCAGTATTTATGAGTGCACACAGGTTTAATGCAGAGGCAAGTCTCAAAGAAAACCAATACCATTAGTATGAATGTAGGACAACAAACTAGGCAGTTCAAGGCAGGGGACAAGCTGCCTTTAGATTGTGTGGACCAACATTCACTGCCAAATGTTTATTTAATGATCCGACTCTCCAGTCTCCTGCCTCTCTTGTCTTTCCATGAGCAGGGTTTGTACTTTTAAAACGCTCTACACAGCAGACCCACAATTGCTGCCTGTACAGGGCAAAACGGATGACATGCCACCCCTTTCAAAATGATTTTTTTTTTTTTTTTTTTTAATTCTGTGGTGTTGGTCATCCATCTTCAGGGGTCCATATCCCTCCCTGACCAGCCTTTCAGCATAGTCTTCAATGTTGGAGCTCTCTCCTCCCCAGGCCCTTAGATAATAGCCTTGCGAGCATCCCACTGGATAACTGCCATGGCACGCTGAATGCCAAGGCAGAAATAATCTCCTCCTGGTGATAACCAAGCAATCTTTCAGCCCTTGGGAGCCAGAAACACTATTCAGGAGGCAATGGAACAAAACCAGGGCAGGCATGTAATAGGGCGGTGACACAGAGAACCATGGGTTAGACAAATGCATCCCTATCACTGACACTAAGTCCACTGACTGAAAATGAACACTTAGTGGTGAATTCCGCAGGGCAAGTTAAATGGATTAACTGTTGTGACTAATCATGGCGGTTTATTTGAGCCATTTCCATTTGCGTGTTGTATCATTTTTGTTTTTTTTAGAAAACCATTACAACTTGAATTAAAGCTACTGTCAGTGAAACACTTAAGTTAAAATGTCCGTTAAACTGCTGTATATTCTGTACAACTAAAGTATCATACAGCATGTTCACGGTAAACATATGTATAGCAACTTGAAATATAGGAGCAAAAAGAACAACAGTGATTGTTCTAGAGCTAACCTACAAACCTTTTGACATTTGCAACATCAAGCAGGCTACAGTCTGTGTGAAATTAGTTCACAGTAATGCTGATGAAACTCCATACAACTCTCTCTGTGTATTGTCAGTATAGCAGTTTTTAGATTATGTGTGGACATTCCTGCACTGCATACTGGCAGTGATTCCTTTCAACGGCAGCATTGTGCTAGTAAAGCAATCTGTATTAGAGGCTAGGTTATGACTGCAATCACAAACAAGCACCCATGGAAAGTTTGAGAAATGAAGTCTACCACTCAAAAAACTTGGATGGTCAGTAGTTTGAGTAGATACTGTGTATAGTATATGCAAATGCTCTCTCAGAAAAGTCTTATAGTATTGCTTGACAGAGCAATTCATACGTTTCATACTATAGTCATGTTTACTATAAAGCACTCTCTCATTTTGGTTCACATTTTTGATTAAAAAAAAAAAACACTTCAGTGAGGTTAGATAATGTTGAGTGGCTTTTGACTTTAAACAGTAAATATCTCGTATAGTTTGCCTCAATATCTGGAAGCATTTTCATTTGCACTTTAATAAAACAAACTAAAATTGCTTTAACAAAACCCTGAATGAACAAAACACTTATGAGTCCTTCTGTCCATAACCCTTTGTGCACCCTCTTTAGAAATCTGATACTGCTAATACTGAACCACACACAGCCTAAAGAGAAACGCTGCCTTGAATGGCTTCAGATACATTTTTATTGACAGCAATAATATTGATTATTCAATCCAGTTACAGTGTACATTTTTTCTAACTCTGATGTCAGACTAGCCTTTCATGTGAAGTCTGCACACTAAATCCATTGCCACAAAAGCTTTATTTTAATTCTGGCGGCAAGCGATTATTTTTGTGGGATTTCTGTAGACAGTGGATATCTGGGCCAAGACTAAAATTTTGCATTTGCCATACTTACTGTCCAATGAGCATTATGAGACGTGGAAGCAGAGGTGGATTTAGTCAAAGTCTCAAGTAAAGAGAAAGTTTCTGCCAAAAAAAAAAATCCCTTCAAAACATTTTTCAGATAATGCATTTCACAAAAATGGGACTGACACATAAATTTCACGAGAGTGACTGGTACATGTTCCCCAGAGGATGAGCACACTAGACACCACACGTTTTCTGTTCTACCGTTTTCAGGATAAACACTCACCAGAGAGGATCTAAAGAGCCAAATATGTTTTGTATATTGTTAGTTAAATCCAGGTCTGCATTTTAGTGTATAAAAAGGGGTTACAACTTCTCCAGGATACTAATAAACAATGCAATTTTAGCCCTGTTTAAGAAGAGGTCAAAAATGCCAGTACGGATTCAATCCAATTCTTTTTCATATAGAAAAAGAGAGATAATCCATGTGCAGCCTGCATAAAATGTCCGTGGGATGGTACGAGAAAACAATATTTAATCACTGTGATTTAATTATTTTCATTGTTTGTCTTTAATTAAGTGCTTGTTTAGAAGCTTATCCTTAGGTGGCAACACCTGTGTAATTTAATCCATAGGCAGCAACACCTCTGTAACATTGTTTCAGATCTGCACGTTGCCATGAAAACAAACGGTAAACAAATCTCTTCTATTCAATTTTTGGCAAGGAGTGTGTTGTTTCAGTGTTAATTATGCACACAGCAAACAAACTTGTGATAATAACATTCAAATTATGATGCATTGTTTACCCATCTGCAACAAACAACACCAAGGGCAGAGAGCAAGGTGAGAAGTTCCAATGAATTATCTGACCACATGTACAAATTATAGGTCCCAAATCCTCTTATATATCCTTTCTCACTGGGGTACCATCAGGATCTCTACATGAACTTGACTCTGATAACTAACCATACTGACAACATTACTGAGACAAATAAGCTGATATAAACAGCAGCATCAGTAATGGAAATGCTTGGCTATAAGATGAAAAGCACAAGACGAGCATCGTGGCGACACAAAGAGCTATCTGAGCTACAGAGAAATTAGGTAAAGAAAGAGGTGCCTAAGAAATGCAACAAGCTGTCTATTCTGTGCGACTGCCAAACAAAGTTTCACAGGCCCATCTAAAGAAGTACACAAGAGAGGTAGAGGTCAAGAGAATAAACAGGATATTCTCCACCAACCCATCCAAGGTCTATTCTCAGTGGCATGGTAAGACCTGAAGACGGAGCAATAGATTTTTTGTTTTGTTTTTTTAGACCAAGCAATACTGGGAGAGCATATGGGGGGAAACGGATACCCAGTGGCTGGTGGACTTGAAAGCAAACCACAGCAACTTTATAGAGTAAGACCCATTCAGACTTGATACATTATGCTAAAAACTCAGGACTCAGGGAGTGGAGGCAACATACCTTCAAGTAATAAATACCAGGGGCTGATAGAGGAGCTAGAGAAGATGTGGGGAGTAAAGGCAGTGAAGACAGGAGCACGAGGGGCTGTAACCCACAAACTGGGAGAGTGGCTCCAAAAGATCCGTGTCCAGAAGAGTGCAGTCCTAGCATCTTAAGATACTATGCACAACCCTCAGGCTCAGAGCTTGGAAGAGACACAAGACCACCCAAGTAGTGTATATATATATATATATATATATATATATATATATATATAGCTGAGATTCATAATGGTATCATTTCCCCTTTGTGTACACTGTAAGAAAAGATACACCATATCTACTCAATAAAAATGAGGCAACAGATTACAAGCAATATTATTAATTAAATTTCACAATGTTTGGTATTGAATAAATTTTAATTAAATTAGACCCTTAATAGTTACCCATTTAATATGAGTAGATCTGAATAGAAAACAGTACAGAATTAATTAAAATCTAAACAAACATATTGAGTTGATTTGAAAAAGATAATGTGTAAATTGTACTAATAAAAATTTATTTAATTCTACATATTAATGATATATAATTGATTAATAATCAACTACATTTATCTGTGCATTAATTTGAATGTATTCAATCCAATTAATTAAATATAAAAAAAATATTTCCCAGAAAATACAGAACTAAACAAATACTCAAATAACATGTTTATTAACAATTAACAGCTGTCCTATTCTGTCCTATTTCAAACCAGAAATTTGAATAGGACAGAATACTGACTCCAAACTTTTTTGTAAAAACAAAAATAAATTACATTTTACACAGTGATGATGTATTTCCATGCTTGCGCACCTCACAAAGCTACTAAATTGGATTAATAATGATCTTAAAGAAAAATTCTCCAGAAGTGCATTTACCAAAACTATTTGTATGGAGTTAAACACATTTAGAACTAACCACAATAGAAATGGCATTGACATTAGTGGGATAAGTGTCCAAATCAGTGCTAACTTACAAACATAGCAGCACTTTCAAATGTGCAAATCGCTAGCTCTGTAGAAGCTGAACATAGCACAACATGTAAACTGCAACAACAGTCTCATTTTCAAGCCAGAAGTTGCTGTGCTGTAGTCTGTAATGCTGCAGAAGATCACCCCTTGTTGTCGCTCTGAATCCAAAGACTTTACACTGCCATCTCATTTGGCTGCACCTAAGGAAAACACAAAGTTTTAGATATGAGAAGTGCTTTTCAGCTTCAAATTTCTGCAGATGATAATCATACCCATGTGAAAACTGAAAGCATTTTATTGAAATGAAATTTCCCCAACACAAATATAAACACCAATGTCAACATAACGTGATTTTAATCTATAATTAATATAATATATTTTCCAGTCTAAAACGTTCATGGACTGAAATTGAAAAATTGAAAATTGAAAAAATCTGTGCCGTGTTAGGCTCCTCCCCCCTGCTAACGTTTAGTGCTGTGGACCGGACATTACCACACTAAAATTAACAGATTTAAGCATGAAAATAAATATAATTGCGGCTCTAAAACGTAACACTGTTGATAAACTTACTTCACGTGTGTTTAGGTAAGTTGCCTTCACATTTGCAAGTTGCAACACAAAAGCGAAACAACAGAGAGTACTTACGTTAGCTGCCCGGGAAAACGAGCCCCACACAGGAAGTAAAGCTAAGGGAAGTGCGTCAAGTGCCGTCCGAAATATAAGATGCTCTTTCAGCGATAACTCTCAATATATCTCTTTATGTTAATGTGTCTAACCTTAACATTAAACCCAATGTACTTATTTACGTCATTTTATAAAAACATACTGAGGATATATCAACACGCAAGTGACGTAGGAAGCAAGATAGCAACCATGATAGCGGAATGCTAAGCCGCATCCTTCAAATTAAGTTTGACTTCAATACATGAATTCTTCCTAAATGTATAATGCAGTGTTCATATTATAGCGCAACAAAATCACACTAGGCCTACTGATGTACATTAACATAAAGCCTTGGCAACAGAAGCCAACTTTATGTTGCTGCTGAGTCTCTTTTTCTGTGATAGCTCATTTTATATTGTAATATAGCCTTCATGCGTTCTTCTTACAAGCCAGGTGATAATAAAATAAGTTCTTACCTTTGAGCAATGTCGAAGTAGATGAACATTCACTGTCTATGCTCCTTAAATGTCTTGTGGCTAAATGATAGCCTGCTGCATTCAAAAAATGCACACTTTGACAGGAAGTGCTTCTCAATTAAAATTTGCCTGATTACATTAATTTGAATTCACTCAATATTCAGTTTTTTTGGGATTAAGCAAACACAATGCTTATATTTTATTTAACTACAATGGGTGGATTTTATTCCAAATATTTTTATTTGAAATGTAATTAAATATTTGCTTCAAAACCAAAAACACAATTATATTGAATATATTTTACCTGATACATTAATTCAAATCTACATCACCACAGAATCGTTTCTTACAGTGTAGAACGATCCCCTGGGATTTAACTTACACAAGGACACAACAAAACTATGCCAATATAGATGGATGTTAAACTCCTCACTCGATTGGATGCAGTGCATGAAGTGTAAGAGAAATTAAGATTTATAGAGTAAGGCAATTACTCCAAGCCTTGTGCCGCAGCCCTTATTTAGCTGAATGGTAAGCTCGACTTGCATGGAGGAGCACTAATTACTGAAGCTAACAGGAGGCTTACACTAACCTTGATTGAATTTCTTACTGTGATATGAGATTTTGCCCTCAAACTTTTTCCACCAACAAAAGAGAAACTTTTAAAACCTATGTTGTCAAACTGGCTTAACCTTCCTAGGAGTATGAGGATATCCTATGGTGGGATTTTTATAAATCCACCTGCTGAATTTTGAGGAAAAAAAACTAACAATAGAAGACACCTGTGCATAACACAGACAACAATAGAGATGACTGACGGGATGAAAAGGGGTGGATCTTCAAACAAACACATCAACAATGTATTGTTATGTTGTTGTTGTTTAGCTCAAGTCCAATTAATGAGTCTTGCTTACAGTACATAATACACTTCCTCTGCATGTGTGGGCATATGTTAGTGTATGTGAATCCAAGAAAAAAACAACAGAAATGCTATAATCTCACCGCAATGAAACACAAGTAAGGCTGGAGAGGGTTAGGGTTTCCATCATTCTGAGTTCAATATGTAAATGTGTATTGCAGTATTCTCCAATTTCATACTCTGTTCATGTGTATTTCTTTCCAAGTTGACACTGTGTGTGCCTGTGTGACGGGCTGACTTATCCCAGGACGCGGACTCTCGAGGCTTCTCACAAGTCACTGTTCAGTCACTATGCACTTAAAGGTCACATAGAGTGGCCCTGTTTAGTTATGGAGGTCTACTTACATATATTAACTTGTTTTTATGGTCAAAAACCTCCTAGTTGCTGGAAACGAGCCGATAGAAATCTGTCCTTTTTGAAGCACTTGTCAGCCGCGCTATTTCAGACATAAATCTCGCCTGAGAAGACGGACTGTGTTGT
Source organism: Microchirus variegatus (assembly GCF_963457635.1). Taxonomy (NCBI): domain Eukaryota; kingdom Metazoa; phylum Chordata; class Actinopteri; order Pleuronectiformes; family Soleidae; genus Microchirus; species Microchirus variegatus. Next base: position 15,407,484 of record NC_139808.1, read on the forward strand.
GATTGGCCAGTACCCCGGAAGTGACATTCTGCACACCCGCTCTCAGAAGCGCAGCTCCCCCTTCTGGAACAGTGGATGCACTGCTCCTCATTATCAAAACATTGTTTTAACAGTGTTTAAAAATAGCTTTGTCACGACACTGCAACCAGATGTGCCCGGACTAGTGCCCGGAGCAGGACGATCGGCTGTTCAGGAGAACCGCTGTTTACATAACTATAACGGGATTTTCAGAGATCTCGCTGAGCCCCAAGATTACAATAAAACACAGCGTTCTCAGCAATGGCTGAACTGTTTGTTTCGAAACTTCAGGGCTTCATAAACAAGGTAATAACGCAGATACACACTAAAACACAGCGTTAATTGGAACTTCCGGTCTAGTTCCGCTTTAACATCTCACTGTAGTGTAAGATTTCACACATTATATTTATCAGGATGAGCACAATAGCCTTGAGTATAATAGTGAGGAAGAGAAAATAGTAAACAAAATGATGACTGTCTGCAAGCATATTGTTTTAAATATGTGTTATATACTTGAGCACAAAGGAATACTTTCAGGTATGCATAAGTTTAAAATCCTTTACTTCTGTAAAACACAGAAACACAAGTACATCAGCGTGATCACATTGTGACATGCAGGCTGGCTGTGGGGTCCTCGTACTGATTTATGAATTAAAATAACCAGTCCCGTTTCCTGCCAAACTAACGCTAAACAAAACATTAGCTTGTGCTCACACACTTAGCTAACATACTGGTATTATTTAGCACATTCACGCAACTTATAACTCAGTAGGTTATGCTTTAACTTCTGACAGGTGACACACATTTTCATCGGACTTTCACTCCATTTACAAAACGCTGAACATAAAAACACATTTGCATCACTGTCACATTATTACACACGCTATATGCTCATGTCATAACTTTATATTCAACATATTCCCATACTTTTAGCTCACCTGTAAAACACAGAAACACAAGCACATCAGTGTAATCACATTGTGACTGTGGCTGGCTGTGGTGTGGGGTCCTCGTACTGATTAGCATTACCTTGCACTTGACTTAAAGGACCCTTTAGCTGCCTCAAAGTGTATGTGAGAGTTTCACTCATTGTATCCACATTTTGACCTACTGCCAATTATTAGTTGGTCTTGTGCACAAATGTCAGTTAAAGGTGCATTATGTAATAAAGCTAAAGCAACTGGCCATAAAATCCTCCTAATATGTCACAGAGACTCAGGAATAATGTTCATATAACAAACTGAACTCACCAACAACAAAAGTGCAGCCAAAATTTTTGCATTGAAAAAAAATATTTTGCAGACTGAAAATCATTTTTATGTTTTGAAATCATGTTTTGGCATGTGGCTCCACCTACCGCCATCTACCAATCATTGTAGTCAGTAGAGTCTCAGCTGCCGAGCAACCACGGGTTGCCAGTTACGTAAGAAAACGAAACCTAAAAGACCTCGGTGTTTTGAATTTGAGTGTAGTAACCGTTTTTGGCCACATTCTCACATTACCATAATGACAACAAAATAATCAGAATATAGTACCCACTAAGAATGGGGGTGTCCACTTATATTGCCCACATTACTATGAGTCCCACATATGTCACCTATTCACTTTAAAACACTTTGTATTCTTGCATCCCTACTACAATACATATATACCGTCTGTTAGAGATTGTAAAGAATAATATAATGAAACATATCTTTTAAAAATAACACATAAAAAACAGGGTAAGGATGTACAAGAGGATACTTATAGGTAGTTATTCTGGAGAACGTGCAAGAAAAAGTGATTGAAGTCCCACTATATGGCCATACTGCCTCTGCACTGCATCTTGTGGACATTTTGTTTTCATTTACAGGAATATGTGAGGCAGCATAAGGTGTAGTTAAAAGCAAGTATATTCCCAGCCAGAGGAAGAACCCCATTAACACCCAATAAATGCTGTGGCACTTGATTATATAAAATTGTCTGTAAAAAAAAAAAGACACTTATTTTGTTCTGTTTCCTCGTTTTTTTATGGAATATGTCCTCCGTGATTATGTTAACTTGTAGTTCACTCTTTTCATAGCCCTTACCAAGTCGTTTTGTGCCAAAACCTAGCCACATTCATAAATAGACAATGAATTAGGAAGGTTAGGTTTTGGTTATTGGTTTGAAAGCAAACACAAATTACAAGTAAACATACAGTATATGAGAAAACTGTTACTTACTAAATAAATAAGCTGTATTTGAATTGAATTTTTGTATTTTTTTTGTTGGAAAAGTTTGTTTTGTTTGTCAGTGACTAAAGAGATTAATCAGAATAAAACATCTGGTATGGTTTGATCAAACCTCAGCTTACCATACCAGACAGAACTAACAATTACACAGAGGCAAGCAGGGCAACAAGTGCCTGTAGTGCTGATTCTGCATCACTTTTTTCAGCAGTCATGATCCTCAACACATTAGTTGGCCTTTTTAATAGGCATTCAAATTAACTCAGTTTCTGCCGTGTCCATTTACATCTCCATTCTTGTTATATATGCTGCTAAATGGAAAAGTTATGTCAATGCATAATTTGTCGGCACTGATGCGAATCTGTGTGATGGTGTGTCTAAAAGTGGATCATATAGACTGTGATAACAAAGAGGGCAAATATAAAAGGCAAACACACACACACACACAGCCCTTGGAATCATACTGTATCTGAATACAAATTTGCCAATTAATTTAGATTTCTTTCCTTCACTGCTTTTTTATTTTTCTCTTCCCCCCCCCCCCCCCCAACCACAATGTCTGAAAGTAAACTTATTAAACTACAGTGCATCAAATGAATGAATTATATGCCTAGAGGGCTTCATAAATGCATGTCATTGATGCAACAAAATTAACACTGTGTGTGTGTGTGTGTCTGAGCATCACATCTGGGAGCTGAGTTCTTAGGAGTTTTGATTCTGTAAAATGAAATCCAGAGTATACGCCCACAGGGCAGCATGACTGAACAAATACAATAATTTAATTTACTCTTCAATTACATTCACATTCAAGCTTTCCCCTCCTTTAATTAAAGTGATTTACATAACGTCGCAGAGCAGACGCACGTACAATAATGATAATAATACAAAAAAAAATCAATCTCGAGGCCCAGTATTCCACCTGATAAACCAAATGAGGGATTTTGTAGAGCAGCATGGTTTTAATACTATCTGTTTTTTGTTTTTTTCACTAAAGCAAATCAGTAAATTGCGAGTGTGAAATGATGTTCAAAGCAATACGCGGTTAACAAACTGAAACTAATTAACACATTTCAAAGGAGTTCAGAGTATGAGAACGAACACGACATGCATACTTGGCTTTGATACTGACATCAGTCATACATTTTTCAGTTGCAGACATCAGATGCATTGATTACTTTGAATTCCTGAATGCCTTTGGAGTGGGGAAGTCACCACAGGTCACTGCATGTCATCAAAAGGTACAACACAAAACAACCCGAGGCTAATGATTTGCTTATTCATGGATCTGCAATCATACATGATATTAATCTGCATGATCATACACTTCTTCAGACTAGTTTATTAATTCAACACAATAGCTACCTGCTCAAGCAGGTCATGATGACGCTTAAGGACAGGGGCAGAACAGCCAAGGACAGAATTATGCCAGAACCATATGATATGTGTTTGAATTCAAACATAAAAAAAAGAGACTTTAATCATAAACAGCTCCACTGCAGAACTTTACCCTGGACCTGCATGGTTCAAGAACAGCGGCAACTGCGTTTGGGACTTGCGGAATTGAATTGCAGAATGATCGTGTTCACGATCATCCAGGTTTATTTCTAGCCGTAGAATCCACTTCTGAATGTTTTTTTATGGGCACTTCGTGGCATTTTCATGCAGCTATATCGCTTTACTAGCGCTATGTAGCTGTTCTTCCGTCTTGCCTTCATCAGTTTGACATAAAATGTCAGTGTGCAGCGTGGGAACACTGATATACTCAGAAAGACAGTGAGAGAGTCATGTGGAGCTGATTGGCTTAGTCAGCATTGTGTGGCCTAATTTGAAATAGTCTGAATGTAGTGGGTATTTCAATTGAATTGAATTGTTGTGGTGAACTGTCCAGGGTGTACCCCGCTTATTGTCCTGTGTCAGCTGAGATTGGCACCAGTGACCCTCCCATGACCCTCACGTGGAGGATAAAGCGGTAGAAGATTAATTAATGAATCATAGTGAAGCCATGCAAACAACACACTTAGGAATACAACTCTGTCTGCACAGATGTAGACACAAGACATACATTATCGTAAACAGTGAGTAAAAACAACAAATAATAATAATACTAATAATATAAATTCAAGGAAATATTTGTTTGTGTTGGACAACAGCTAAAAGGAAGTTAATCTCCACAATTAAGGTTGCTATTTGGGAAAATTTACATTCTGTACGAAAACAATACTTTTATTGTGACATTCCTTGTGATTGTGTCACACATGTAATGTCACGTAGTAAAAGTGGTCCACAAGGATTTTCAGCAAGCAAGACACCCATGAGAAAGCAGTAGACCACAGTTTGACACCAAACATTGGAAGATTTGTTATGGATTGTTAAAATTTCAAAAGGACATTCCTGTGTGAGGGACATAATGCCACATAGTTTTAGACCACTGTGCGAAATGCAATGCAAAATACTGATTAACACGCGAGACCCCCTGAAAGCCTCAAAGGCAACATTTCAGCGGGGTCTAAACTAGGGCTGGGCGATAAATTTAATTTTATTCATGATTCCGATTTTGGCTTCTCACAATCATAAAAACATTAGAATCGAAGAAAAACGATTAATGCGCCACACGGCGCATCGTGTATGTAAATTCCTAAGCGAGAAAAACACCTTGAATGTGTTACGTGCAGCTGCAGCAAGTGTGTGACGTGTGTGGATCAATAATAAGAGGAGCGAGCGATTGAAATCACAGTCCTCTATTAAGGACACTCTTTACAATGCCGTCCCATATATTAGTGTGTTTTGCATGTTGTAATTTTTTGCAAGTTGTGCAGCTTTTTATTAATTTAAAAAAAAAAAAAATTAGCTTGTTACTAATGTTTAATTTCTGGCTGTTCTTTTAAATTAAATTTAAAGTTGAGTTTTCGTGGTTCAATAACTACTCAAGTTTTGAAATCAATGAAGATCGTGTCTATTAATCATGATTTCTATATCAGTCAAAAATAATTGTGACTAATATGTTTTGCCATAATCGTCCAGCTCTAGTTACAGTGTAATTGAATAACATGATTTTTTCCCAAAAGATCTTTGTAATTTCAGTTTTACATATATGATCTACATACATAATGCACTTTGCATGCTTTCTTATCCTTTATAACCGGACAAAATGTAAATTCATTTATTTGTAATTTTGTATTTTTAATGTTTTAATGCATTGCTTTCCAAATGGCGCAGCGGAAAAGCCCACAAGCCCACACCTGACAGGGAAAATAGCCAATACTGCAGCGTGGCACCTAGGGTGGTGAAACAGTATGCGCAACAAATGGGAGATGGGACCCGCCCCAATTATTAATGGGTATTTTGCACACTGTTCCAGACCATTTTATAACAATAATGATTCTGCAACACAACAGTTGAGCAACAAAAAACAAAAACATGATTATTCTGAGCCCCAACCAGGTGCTTCAAACCAGGTTGTGCAAAATCTTATAAGAACATTATAAGAAATAAACTTTTATGGTAACATACTGTATAATTCCGGAGACTTGGTTGCTGGTACAGAACACAGAGATTAAACATACTCGGTGCCAAGTTTTGTTATTTGTTACATATTACATGTTATACGGTCAATAAATTGCTTTTTATGCTCACACAGCATGACATTTACAAAGATGTTTGAACTGCTCGCTCCATCACTCACACTGTGTTATTCATAGAACGAAGAACTAGCAGTCTCATCGAAAAACAAATGCATTATTTCTATGCCAAGTGGTCACATAACTCTATCTGTCTATCACCAGCAAAAGGTGCTTAACACATGCTGTGAATGTACATTAGCTTTTGTCAATTAAAAGCATGAGAACGGTGGGAGGAGGAAGCAGAGCTGTGACACCCCCTGCCCCCAGTTTCTCTGTTGTTGCTCAGAACACAATGACCGTATAAAAAGTGTGAAAGTGCTGTCATTACAGAAGAAGTGTTTCCACCGGCTCTACTCGGCTCGGCACAGTTAAGATACCTTTCAACTAGCATAGTAGCTGGTACTATTTTTAGTGCCGAGGTACTATGCGTGACGATGGCTACTGATTGGTCAGAGTGCCCGCACAAGGATCAAGCCGAACAATGCCAAACTGTAGATCAGTTAAAACTAGTTAACAACCATAAAAATGTGGGTTAATCTCCAACAACTAGCAACTAGGGAAATGTCTAAAATCTCAATTTTTAACAGACGAGTCTGGTCTGCAACCCGCATCACAAACCCTGCCGCTGTTTTCAGTCCAGAGACTGTGTTAGACGGAGTCTGTGCTCCAGTCATGGAGGACGTATACTGAACAAATGTTTTTAATTAACTGACACTGAAAACTACTTAAGTCACCGCAGCTTCAAGCAGCCGTGCAGTGAAGACTCCGCCCAGTGTAGGTAGTGTTGAGTAGGTACTTTTTTTGGAGTGGAGATGCAACCAAACAGTACCGAGTTGTGCCGCGCCCCAAGGCGAGTAGAGCCGGTTTCAAACAGTCCTACATATTTAACACCAATTGGTCAAGGCTTGAATGGAAAACCAGAATAGAGATTCAATAGTTTGGTCATATTTAGTGCACTAACCATATTGGGAGTTCACCTCAATTTCTTGGCTATAATCTGGCATATTTACATGGAAGTGTTTTTTTTTTTTTTTGATTTTTTTAATCTGCAATGTCCCTGTTAAATACAGAAACAACTGTGCACAGTGTGCATGTCATAGAAAATTAGCAACAATTAACTGCAGTACATGTCTGAGTGAGAACTGGTGAGTGGCAGTGTAATCAAGATTACAAATGTGTTAAAGATCAAGTTCTGTCTTAGAGAATATCTTTGCCTCAGCTTCTGTATCTGCACTCTAAATTCCTAGACACACACACACACTCATAAATGTGGAAAAGGTAACCACTGTTTCAAAGTTCACATCCATAAAATTCTCTGCTATGCTTACGTTTCCTGCAGGCATTAAGCGGAACAAAAAAATCATTGCTTTGTACTGCAGTTTACTGTGATTTCATCTCTGCTTCCATTTTTTTTGTACTGTCTGTTGCTGAATGATTCACAGATTCACCTCTAATCGCTGCTGTGGACCGATTGTTACTCATATGTGCAAAATTCACATTACAGCATCAACCAAAAACACAAAAAAACTGAAGGTCACAGTTTGAGGTTTGAGGAACTAAAAAAAAAAACACTGCCATACAACAACAAAAAAAGGTCAAAGCAAACAAATAGTCTGTTGGGTTTCTAAAGGATGTAGGTGGATATGAAACTCCCCACAGACACCCACTGATTCTTTCAAAAATATTAGAAAAAAAAATTAAATGGGAGTCATTGGATGTGGGGTAATTAAAATAAATTACATAAATAAGAAACACACTTCCAATAAACACGTTGCACATTGTAAAAGGCATTGTGGCGGGGAGTTGTGACAAAGCCATTTTTAAACATTGTTATAACAATGTTTTGATAATGAGTAGCAGTGCATCCACCGTTCCAGAGGGGGAGCTGCGCTTCTGAGAGCTGGCGTGCTGATTACATCACTTCCAGGTATTGGCTAATCACAAGACAGTTGGGGAAAGCTCTCGTTGGCTGGCCAATCACAACACGGTCTGTCTTCTAGCGTTGAGATTTCAGTATGAAACACCGTGGCTGACGAGAGCTTCAGTGAGGAGAGATTTCGGCTCGTTTCCAGTAACTAGGAGGTTTTTGACCATAAAAACAAGTCAATGTATGTAAGTAGATCTTCATTAATCGCATATATGTGCGATAGGACCACTCTGTGGCCACTTTAAGATAAAAACTCCAAATATGTTGCCTCGAGTGTTGGCTCTACAGTGCCTGCACTGTAAAAAATTAGACCGTACGTGGTACGATTGGGGACTCGGTTCAATTGGGGGTTGCAACTTTCAGCCGGTCCAAGTTTGCTTTCACTTTAGTGAAATAAATGGCACGCTGCATCAAGATTTACTGAAGGAGGAGACGAGACAAAATATGTTAGGGATCTTCAGAAACACACACACTCTCTCTCTCTCATACACTTTTGGTGGATATCTATGTGTTTTACAGTCCGTTATCACCTTGTCGTCGGCTCTCCTGACAATTCTCTGCTGCTGCAGTAAAGCAAGCACACTTTCACTCTCTAATTTTAACATTAAAAAAACATGTTCATTAATTAATTAATTAAGGTATACATACAAGTTTACCAAATAAGGTCCAATTTCTATATAAACAAAGAAGATACTGGGACACTATCTGGGACATTTACTTGAGCATGATGAACAAAGTTCAAGTTCAAAGTGAATGTAAGTGCAATGTGTTATTTCCGTATTATCTGAGAATCTGGCAACCTCTTGAGTGGGATTAAATGCTAAAGGTCGCCATTGTAATGGTCCACACTACATCATTTTCAGCATCTGCTCATCAAAGAGTTTTTTCAAGTTGCGGCTATTCGCCTCAGCACACGATCAGGGGTTGCTAAGTGTGAAATAGTCAAAGATACAGTCTGTGGAGACCCACCGTTGCAGAGCCGACACCTAGACCCCATTCTCATTTCCATCATATTGGAAATTTGCCTGTCTGAATGAAGGCAGGCACTTCCTAATGTGCCTCTCCAGAATGCTATAGTACATCATTGCTGACAACCTTCCTGTTAGCAGAGAACAGGCACTGCCTGAGGGCAGGTACACATGGGCTGCACTTAAATTCTGAGATTTGATGTGATGATATAAGTAGAGGCAACTCATGTACTAACAGAACATTAAATGTTCTTCAGTTCAACATTTATCTGCATAATATGGGAACTAAACTTAACATTATACTATTCACATGTTTGGACTGGTTCGGTTTATAAAAGATCAAGTAAATCATTTAAAGCAAAGCCTTTAATCACAACTCACACCTGACAGGCTGAAATAACATAGGGCCTGCCCTTTGCCGAACCTTAACACAGTGATCCATGCCTAAGAACCCACCCATTTTACATTAACAGTTTACAAAGCAAATGTTGAAAGTCTCACAAATTAATTGATAAAATTATAAAACAAAAATGTAGACACTGAAGCCCAGTTACAAAACCGAAAATAAGTGATTTTTTTCTTCATTAATTACCTCTCATGGCCCACAATTTGGGAATCACTGGCCTATTTGACTCTAAATCAGACTATAATTTACAAAATGGACATCATGCTGCACTGACCTGAAACTAATGAAGGAGTTCATGAACTCCTGAGGAGAAGTCCCCCTCTCTCTTTTTTCATTGTCTTAAACACAAACCAGTGGTCATCCCCTGATAGCGTTTGGGAGAGAAGACAGGTTCCAGACACCAATGCACCCGGCAACTCTACTCTCTACTATTGTTAAAGCCAGTCTAATAGTTTAGGGGTCCAGTGTGTAAGAATTTGAGAGGTTTTGTGACATCTAATGGAGACACTGTTCATTACACTCCTCTGCTCCCTCCTCCCTTTTCCAATGTGTGTCAGAGAACTACGGTGGCCTTCAAAAATCAAAGAAATGTAAACACTGTTTCATAATTCTCTCTACTCTCCCTCTCTTTTTGCCATTGGTGTATGCATTAGTCGTTGTGGGTGAAGCTGTTCACCATTGTTTCCATAAAAAAAACTGCCTCCTCAAAATGCTAAATGCTAGTCTGTTTGGGCTGCTGTAAAAACATTAAGATGGCGTCCTTTCTTGAGGAAGCCTTATCTTAAGCTGATTCTGAGTCTTTGAAAACACTATCTTTTTTTATGATTATTGATTTAAAGGGATTATACTTTAAGTGCTTTGAAAACATTGAACGATCATTATATACACACTCTGCCTCTGTTTGCATCAGTTCACATATTTTCTAATGGCAAATTATCCAAATGCTATCATTTAATGATTTTGAGGAAAAAAATATTAATGATGATCAACGTATTATAATGAGGGTTTTCTTATGTCCTTTCCATAGTGCATTTCTAATTCCAATTACTCTTTAAGGCTCCTAAAACATAATTACAATCAAACATTTATACTGTCTGGGAACAGTACTGTCTACTGCCATCTGCCTCATACAGAAATCAGTAAACTGTTGATCAAACATGTGTTTAGGTGGAGGAAGAAGGAAGCAATGACAGAATCAAGGCCAAATCATTGTTCAATAGGTTTAACCTTGCATGGAATAGAGAGCATTGTCTCCTGTGCACTGCATACACGTGTGTGATTTGTGTCTGTGTGTAAGTATCGTTATCATCATTAACCCCAACATCAACAACGGGGTGTGATGAGAGTGTATACATCTGAGTTAATTCACCCTCCTAATCTAATAAAATTCATTGATACACTGGAGTGCACGTTGTGTTAGCCAAGTAATTTGTCACACTTTTTAAACGGGAGCTAATCGTCACAGACAATCTGCAGCATGTTTACCCTGCAGTTTGTGGGGTAACACACGGCTGTCTGCGTGAGTTTGTGTCAGGACAGTAAAAAGGAAGAGAACACGGTCAGGGTTTCCTATGAATTTTGGCTGTGCTGCTATTCGTAATAGCAGCTGCACCCAGACCGGTACTGTAGTCACCCTTTACTGCAATGGCCCTGCTTGACACCAGTTTCTGATGCCATCACTAATAAATAATAGTTATCTTATTATTACTGTATGTGTGGTGGTACATCAACTGCATTCAATGGGCCTGATTTACTAAAGCTTTGCACGTGCAAAAACACGTGCAAACTGGATTGCTCACACAAATGTACGTTGATAGTGATCTACTAACAGGGCGCAACCAGGATTGCGTCTCTCAGATGGGCAAAATAGCACTCACAATCCATTTAGTGGTCTTGCCTTAATGAATAAGCAATGTGGGGCTTTTACACACAATTCTGCATGTGCTGGGAGGAGAAAATGTTAATGTAATTTTAGCACGGGCAAAGTGATTTATGAAACCTGAAATATGCTCATCCCAGAACGTCAGCTGTACTTGCTGTTCAGTGGCTTCACATTTCATTGATGAGTCTGAGCTTTCTCTTTCTCCATCTTGACAACCCTTGACTAGCGCAAAATCCGTCCTGAAAGAGGGGCTCCAAGGCTCTTCCATGATTTCTCTGTTGGGGGTTGTTCTTTTCCTTCCCCAACGGGTCTAAGAACAGGCAATACATGTTGTAAAGTCCATAGGCAAACTTTGATTTGGGCAGTACAAAAATGTAATAAAATTATAAAAGGAAATCCTCCAACAGTACAAAAACATGCACATTAGGCTAATTAGACAGATTTATCCTAGGTGTGAGTGGTTTGTCTCCGCATGTTGGCCCTTGTGAGGGACTGGCAACCTGTCCAGGGTGTACCCCTCCTTCCGCTCAACCCGTCATTCAACTGAAATGTAACTATGGGTATTTTGTGTGTGTTGGTGAGTCAGTTTTAACCACTAAGCAAACTGCCGGTGGAATCCTCAATGAAGCTACTTGATGAAGAAACACCCACGGTACCAGATTGCCGTTATGTATACTACCAGTGGGGGTGATTATTTTAAGTCAAGGCTCCATTAAGTACGACCCTCATATGGGAGGATAGGGCAGTAGAAAATTTATTAATGAGGGAAATTCAAAGGATAATGTATTTTTTTTATTTTTACATATATGTACAGAGCCCCCGAAGTGACATGATTTTTTCTTTTGCAGTTTTGGCGGACTTGGCACGCTCCTTTCGGGGCTAGCGCAACATGACGTGTCGGCCTTTTGCGTCATAAGATCAGAACACAGTGTCATCAACGCATTTTTTGTACAGCACTGAGGCAATTATTGCAGCCAGGTCGAGGATATTGTAAAAGACTGCCACTGCATCGGCGCATGGGTGCTTTGATGGAATACTTTCTCACCATTTGATCCAGCACATCCACACCAAACTTGGTGCTGTTGTATTAGGTCACAGTGTCTGGTTTAGAATTTTGCCCAGCCGTGTGGACAGTGCTCAAAATGCAGATATTTTTCTCTGTTTTGCCCTGATACACGTCGAGTGAACAGCGGCATTTGCGTCGTTGCGTGCGGGGCAAGCTCTTCTTATTTTATTCACTGTGCCAACCAGGCTGGTTTTCTTGGCTTGTAACTTTTTTGCAAACTCAAGTGAAGTAAAAAACTTATATGTGGTGATGTTCCTGCCCTATACTTTGATTGTGATAATACCATTGTTTACTAATGCTTTGTACGTAGAGTTTCACTTCATACCTGGATAATTACCTGAATTAGTGACAGTAGAAGCAGGAGTACGAGACTTCTTTTTTTTGAGAAAAGGGAGAAAATGAAGTAGAGCTAATGCCTCTTGGACAGTCATTTTCTTCTTGAATTCCTCATTTTGTTTTATTTATACTAGTTTACAACCAAGCTAGCAGTAGTCGCGGTGACATTTACAGTTTAACAGGATACTTGTTACAACTTTACCAGTCCGCTATTGCTGACAATAAACAAACTATTTACACAAACAACACCGTCTCTCCGTCCTTCCCAAACAAACTGTGTCTGGACCCAGCCTACTGCAAGCGTTCAGAACCAGGTTTTACGAACGTGCTTATGTCGCCGACTGATTACCCGATTCTGATCACCGGCTGAGCCTCTCCTCCAGCAGCCGCTGCCTTCACTGCCACAACGGATTTCCAAAACTGAGGGAACAGTTTAGAAATCTGAGGGAACTGAGGGAGAATTAGCCAAATTCGAGTCCTCTTTAGGTCTTTGCATGTATATCGCCATCAACTATATAACGTTATAAAAGGGGAGGCAAAAATGAAGGACAGTTCTGTCAAATATCATGCATAACTTAACCTAGTCAACAGCTAACGTTACCATAAATTATAATACATATTGATTTATACTGAGAGAACAGAATTGTGTGTTTTAGAGCCACTCATTTATGATAAAATGCTCGCCATAGTCACTCCTCGCTGGTCGCTGACGGAGGACACGCCGCTTTGGCAACCTCGACTCTGGAGGGGGGGGAGTAGGAGGTGGGTACGACTCGCCGCAGTGTTTTGATTTTGAGCGTAGTAACGGTTTTTGGCCACATTGTTACAGATGGCGCCTTGATTCTCAAACAAGTTCGGAGTCAGTTACTTACTGAGTGACAAAAGCGCACGTTCATCTGTAAGCATCTGTACATACAAGCTAGACAAGCTATCAGAGCTGGATGTTTATTTCTGCTCTGAGGTTTTCAACAGAGCAAATAAACACTCCTTCCTCGAAATGGTATTGTGCCCTGCGTCTTCGGTAATGTCTGTTTAGGTGTTTTCATGCAGCTCAGGCAAACATCTCAAGGATACAGCCACATGGAATGAATGATATATGAGACAAGCAGAGCTTTGTCCAACGATTTCTTCTTTTTCAAATAGACTTGTTTACAAAATTCTCAGAGTAACTGCTGACACCGCTGAGGAGCAAGCAGTGTATGGCAAATAATCACCAATCATTACTCATCCCAGAAAGGAGGTGCCAGTATGCTGAGCGAGAGTCTTCGTGTTTTTTTGTGTGTTTGCTAAAAGGGTAAAATGACTGAGCTACTCCCCTACTGGTGAAATGTGATATTATTGCAAGATAAATGATCAAGCTCTTTAAAGTTTACATTATAATTCTTTTTTTGCCCTTTTTTTTTTGGCTTTTTGTTCATTCAAACCATTCGTCAAATGAATTCAGTTCTTATTAAGTCTATGAACTCCAGTAAACTCTCCCTCTGTTTCAATTATAACAATAAACATAACCCACCATTCATGAAAATACTCAAATATGAACCAAACACTAAAGTCCAAAGACAAACCACAAATCCAAAGTCCTAAACAAATCCTGAATGTCCAAGAGTCCAACAGGGAAATGTAATGTCCCCAAACAACTTAAAACTACTAATAAAAAGCAAATTCAACACTTTCTGTATGTGGTGTATGATTTATTATTCAATGAGATGTAGACCCACATTTTTGTAAATGACTTGATTGGTGATTCTGCAGAAACTTACCAATCTACAACAAAAGAAAACATGATGGATAAAAAATATCGGTAGCTCTGACAAGCCAGCGCACACACACACACACACACACACACACACGCGTGCACACTGACAGACTGACATTAAGAGAAGCAGCTGTCATCTTAAAAATAACACTTCACAATTTAAAAGCTGAATTGTGAAACTCATGGAGGTTTCTATCCGTCTTCTGTCAAGTGTATATACAGCTACATTGCATCACGGCTCTGCTGGAGACAGTTCTGACACGCCCGCTCCGCTATCTTTAGTTACAATGAGTACTTATAGTCTGCATTCAACCAATTAAATGTTACTTAAGCACCACCTATCCATCCATCCCTGCTCCTGTTACATTGCATCCTCAGAGCCAGAACACACAGAGGAACCCATGTAACCCCAAAGTACAGCGAGTGAATGTGTTACAACACACCTTTGTGTACGCTCAGGTACATTAACATTCACAAAAATCCAAATATTATTATATTATATTATTATAATATTATTATTATAGTATTATGAGGGAATTCAAAAGTTCAGCCTAAAAATATTTCCCAAAATTACTCTACCAGGTCTCCGGAGTATAGACCTTATTGTTAAATGCAGTAAGGGTTCAACAAAGAATACTTCTTGCTGTAATGTTTATAGCATCTGTTTACAAAATTATGTGAAGATAAACACAACCGTGACACTGTTAACATAACATACTCATTTGATACAAACTGCATTTTATAATATAATTTTAGCCAATCCAGGTATCCTCTTCTATGCCAGCACTCCTCTGCTTATGCGGAGAGGTTTGATGGACGTTGAGAAGGATTTCTATTTGATTCCCGACATCTAGTCTTCTTTCTTTAAGACATTGTCACCCTCATGATAAAGAGAGACTTTGATGTTGGCCATAAACATGATATAGCTTTACCTGCAAGAATGCAGTGCTGCATGCTGTATATGTTGTTGCTGGGCAGTAGTCTGTCTGGAACAAAACATACTGTTCACAATTGACAGTTTTACATCAGCCTCACAATCCCCCCCCGCCCCCCCGCAAAAACTTAGTTTTTTTTGTGGCTCTCACACATTAGACTTAATGATATATTTGAAAGGGACTCTCAAATGTACATTAGGATTGAGAGAGGAAGAAAATGACACAGTAGGTGAGTTTTTATGCATTACAGGTCATTATACAAGTGGCCTGAGAGCCACTCACCCACCATTAGCTAAGATGAGGGACCACCAGAACCACTTCCTGCCAGGAAGTAATGGCAGAAATGTGGAGTGCATGCTTAGGGCTGGTGGTTTCAGATGTTGCATGTCTGGAAATTACTGTGGAAAGGCCACAGTGGATTGTAGCACTGAATCCATTTATAATGCACTGCCCAGCAGTAATTTCCTACAAAATGTGCTTTACTGCTACCTTAAGTGGAACTTGACTTACATAACGTGCTATATTGTGGCATTAAGTTCACTGCATTTTCAACAGACTCAGCTTTCATTCTGAAGCAAAATGTATGCGAACAAAAAAAACAAAAAAAACTGCCAAAGTAGCAAAATATGTGATATAATCTTAAATGAAATGATTATTGCAGAGTGACAAGTCAGGCAGCATGATATATTTTATGAAAAAATATATCCTGCTGCTTTTTTGTTTGTTTTTAAGAAAGAGATGAATAAGTAAATATGAGAGTGGCTTACCAGTCAAGCACACTGTGACTCGCAGACATGGAGATAGAGCTTTGTTTTTATATCAGTATATATTCAAAGTTTGAGGAACTGAATGCATTTATTTCGAAGACAGACTAAAAGGAAATTGCTATCACCAACATGTATTGGTCATCAGTTAAAACATTCCTACATTCACAGTCTTGTATACTTGCTTCGTCACTGGCTTTGAAAATTGAAGCCAATGCAGAAGTACCTATACCTATATTCTCTTGAATAGCTACTCCACTGGTTAAAGTGATAGTTCGGAATTTTGAACATAAGACCTATTTTCCACCTCAGGCGGTGTGATGGAGACGTCTGGAGACGTTTTCAAGAAATTTCATTCAGTTCTTCTAGTTGCAGAGTTCGCTGATGCTATGGCTAGTGCAAGTCAATGATACAAGTTAGCATGGCATTAAAAACACTCATACCGACTCCACAGTGCACCCGAGGCAAATCGATCGTAACGGCAGACTATCGATGTACATATCTGTGTTGATAGAATGTTTGAAATAAAACCAACCTTGCAATTTGAAGGATTTATGTTTCAGCAGCAGTAGCAGCACGTCATACTTCCGGCAGTGGCGGACTGATTCCGCTGCCGGAAGTATAGTGCTGAGAAAGTAGTCCCTCAAAAATTCATGCGATGCGACGTTAGTTTTGTTTCAAATATTATTCTATCCACACAGATATGTACATCGATAGTCTGCCGTTACAATTGATTTGCCTCGGGAGTCGGTATGAGTGTTTTTAATGCCATGCTAACTTGTATCATTGACTTGTGCTAGCCATAGCACCAGCAAACTCTGCAACTAGAAGAACTGAATGAAATTTCTTGAAAAAAGGTCTCCAGACGTCTCCATCACACCGGCTGAGTTGGAAAATAGGTCTTATGTTCAAAATTCCGAACTATCCCTTTAAATAATTAGTTTGCATATAAGACTATACCAAAGTTATCCTCCATCTTATTTCATTTATAATGTCAGTAAACATTTTCCTGACAAGTTATTGGCCTGAATCACTAACGTTTCATGTCTGGCACATTGACAGCTAGTATCAGATAGATTAGCAACCTTTCCAGGGAGTACTCCGCCGTTTGCCCTATGCCCCACGACCCTCATGGGGAAGATAAAGCAGGAGAAAATGAATGAACGTTGCGCAAGTGATACCGCAGAGAGAAAAGTGAAAGCATGTATGCTTCAAACCACTCATTCATGTCCATTACTGCTATCCAAAGAGCAAAGAGGGTTTGTATGTTCTCCACCGTTCACAATGCAACTTCTGTTCTGTACTACAGACACACCTGGATGTTTATATACTACTACTTATGACTATGACACAATATGACATATTCACTCTAAAATCCCATGTAGAACTGGTTGAACCTCGCCTTAACGGCAGTAGACCTGCTTCAGCAAAGACATGTTCTCTGGGTGTTTAGTCAGTACAGCAGTCCGATCTACTCCCTCTTTATACAATACATTAAAAACTGGACATAATATCCTCTTAAGGTTTTAAATGAAATAACTTAAAAAATATAGGGGGGGGGGGGGGGTGGCTTATTCTGTTATCATTTCTTGTCCTTTCACTCGTGTAGTCATACAGTGGTATGCAAAAGTTTGGGTATCTCTGGGGTTAAGGTTTGGGTCTCTGTCTGGTTTTGAGTTTATAATTATTTTACCTGATTGCTCAGGATCTTTGTCCTGCTGCTTTGACCTCTCCTGACCTTCAACCATTATCCTGTAAGATGCCCTGATACTTACCCCTGAAAGATACTGTATCAAATGGCACCAGAGGCTTTTCACTGGATTTTTGGACATTATTAATTTCTTTGTAGTGAAGTAGCTTAGTCCATGGCATCCTCCCATGCTCTTTTTATTTGTATATGCCAGTGTCATGGACAGAGCGATAAACTTGCTTCAATGATTGGCTGTTATTCTGGGCAGCTTCCTCACCTCATAAATCAGTTGTTTTTTTTAGACAGAACATCTGAGGAGAGCGGCCATACAGTTCCTGTAGAACAGTGGACAACACACACACACCAGTGGGGATATGATTATCATTATAACCAGTCTGACATTGTTTTTCTTTTTTTGCAAAAACTCATCCTAGTCTATGTCTTATTCTCTCTCTCCTAGTGTGTGTGTTTGTGTGTTAAGTGCATTGTGTATCTTGTTAAAACATATGTGAGTGACTGGGGACCATCAACGAACTGTTCAGCAAGACCACACGCTTTGCTGCCACACCTCCTGATCTACAGTATCGGTCTTCCACTGCAGCATAGATTCCATATGACACATCATCAAAACATGGGAGTCCCACAGCATATTACATGGCAGGGATATATATACCTGATTAATTATCGCCTCTGTGGATGGTTTTCTCAGATTCCCTTGCTACCCGGCTCATTATCTGTTTTCGTATTCTCAATGTCAGCAAACATGATGTGTGTTATGCAACATGTATTTGCAAATTAATCAGTGGACACGTCACATAGAAAAACACTTTGTTTCCTCTTGTGGAAACGACACTTGCTTACATTCTTCACACTGCCCACCGGGCATGTAGTTACATGTTCACATAATGGAGTGTGTCAGTGATGTGCAGATTTGCTCGGTGTAGGAGGAGATTGATCTTTGAAGCCTAGAGATACAAGATTGCCCCGGCCCCCATCACAGGGGCCTGCCACATGCCAGAATAATGGAGTCCCCAAGAGCATCCCCCAGAATGCTCACCCAATACCTGAGCATAAGCAGAACTCATGTTCCTGAGGCCCAAAGCACCCAGACCACACAACAGCCAAGTTCTGCGAAGACGGGCCATGAAGCAGGTTGAGACAGATCTACATCTGCTCCTAACAAACAACACCTCGCCAACTGATACTGACAAAGAAGAATACCCAAACCGATGGTGCATGGAAATGTGTTGGATTTGATGCATGGGATTATGTGTGAATATAGAGTGAGGTAGGTGGGATTTACATGTGTGTCTAAGGTGCAATTAAAAAGGGTCAATAGTTGCCACTCCCAGTCACCTGATTTGCTCCGCCCCTGTCACACGCCTGTTTCTCATCAGCTAATCACTCTGCTCACATACAGTATATACCGGCCCATTTCCCCTTGTTCTCTGCCAGATTGTCTAGCTTCCAGTGTTATATTCGCTCTGCCTGATTATTTCCTGAACCCGCCTTCGACCTGAGACCTTCCCGTTTGCCTGCCCCTTATCGGATTTGTTTGCCTTGTGGACTGATTTCCAGGTTTTGATCCCTGCCTGTAGTCTCCTTGCCTGATTTGTTTGCCACGCGGACTGACTTCTTGGTTTTAATTTTGTCGAATAAACTCGACCTACTACATCTGAACTGCTCTGTCGTGCTATTGGGTTCACGCCTGGCATTTTGTGTACGCCTGACACACGCGATCTCCTTGGTCAATGTCTTCCCTCTGCCTTAAAAACACAGGAGACCACATTTTTGAAGAATGATACAAATTTGTAGAGACAAATAAAACTCTAGTTAGCTTTTAACATTACAACCACCAGCAGGGGAAATGTACTGGTGTTTGGTTTGCGGTTGCGTACATTCACTTCATTGAAATATCAATGGGTATATATGTAAGAATAACTTACATCGAGTCATGCAATGACCATGATATGTCATCAGAGATCATAGAAACAATTAAAATGAAATACTGACTTCCCTGACAACAATGGTGGGCTGTTTTTGGACTGTAACATAGCTACTATAGCACTTTAACACCTAGGTTGCAAGCATAGTTACTCAAAAATAGCAAAAATAATGAGATCATAGATGAGAGCCTGTAGTAGTGATGGATTAAGATATATATGGCTGGAAGGGAGAAGGAAGTTGAAAGCACATATGCTGGTGTGAATAATATTCTTCAAGAAAGAAAATGGTTAGCTAATGTTCTCTTTCTTTGTTTCATGCACATTGAGGGTGAACATCTAATCTATAGAATGTTTTAACAGTCCTTCATTGTTACTTGTTTCACCTTAAGTGGGTTGGGGTCACGTCATGATAACTCTGTGTATTCCATTGCAGTGATGCTGCTGTGACAAGAAGCAGAAACACTTTCACATTCAAGATCTCCCCGTTATGTAGCTGACATGTGATAATTAACAGGGTTGATGTATATTTTAAAGTAAAAACAGCGTGTGGGACAGTTATTAATATGTATGTGCAGGAACAAAGTGTAACGGTGAGTGTAAATGCAGCTCTTTTAGACTCTTTAGCAACCATGCTCTGAAATGTTTTGGATTTTGCAGGGACTGTTACAAATGCTAATGGTCACTTTTTTTTTACATTTATCCCCTATAAAGTCTTCAGTTTGTGACTTTGCCCCACATGTCTTATAGAGCACCCGTACACAGCTCTCTCAACCAAAGAACACACCTGCTGGATTTTACAATGTGCTTGATGTATCTGCCATCAGTGCCCGGGTGCTGTCCTGGAGCACTGACGACAACATCCCCACAGGGGATTTCATGCTTCAGCTGGCCCAGGAGCAGCACGTCGAGCAGATGGCATCAACAGAGATGCTGTGTCCTTCACAGCAGCAGAAGAGCACAGGTGAAGCCAAAGTGCAAAGAGTTCAAAAGTGTAAATGCCTGAAGTGCAAAATATGTTGTGTTTGACCAGTTTTTAACAGAAAAAAAATGACAAAATTAATTACATTTTAGTATACTTTTTTGTATCCTTCATCAAGCTTAGATGTGTCGAGATCTGTGTTGTTTTGATTTCCTTCATCTTTTCTTTTTCTGTGAGGCACCCGACTCGTGACCTTGATAAGAATAATGCTGTATTACTAAAAGTGTGAATAAAATTGAACAGAGAGTGGTGACAAAGGTGTCTACTTTAACATGTTCTGCTTCTAAAGACAAACAAATGATTGTGGTGCCTCTGAGGCAGCAGTTGCGTAAAACTTCTTAGCTGTCTGTCATTTTGACAGACAGGGTTATAAAAATTCTATTTGTATTTGTCATTTTTAATTCAGATAGGTGTTTTTAAATGATAATGACACATAGTCTATAAAATAGTATTGGATTTTCAAAAACAACTCAACCACAATAACGGCACTTTAAGTTTTCAGCCACATCATTTTTATTTTTATTTTACACCGCAGCACAATGTCTCGGCAAATACGAATGATGACAGCCACACATGAACGGGAATTGCAGTAATGACTTCATAATTACACATAAAGCATTGAATGATATGGCTCCACAGTATCTTATCACTATTATTATTATATGTGTTCCCAGACTTGATGTAATGGGAAAATGCTTCCCTGCTTCAGTGAATGTGGTAAAAATGGATCAAAATGATTTCAGGTGGCAAGCAGTGAGAGCTAGTGGCTGTGTGCCAGTGAAGTTAGGGAAAACAAATTGTAAGTTTTTTTTTTGTTTCCTTTGTCAGGCGTGTTCTGAAGAACTGATGGATAGGTGTGTAGTGTTTTTGGCAACAATTCAATCAGCAGCCATGGTGAGCTCAGAGGGCCATGGGAGAGTAAATAGAGGTATAATAGGCTGACACTCTGCAGAGGAACCAGCTGCTGTGTGGTAGCAAAGTTCACAAGACAATATATAGGCAATAATATGCAACAGCTGTTGTCATTAACCTCCATTTACTTATTCTGACCATGAAGTAATGCTGTGGTCGGCCCCTGTTTGTCCCATTCTGTGTCAAGTGTGCCGTGATCCAGTTTTGTTATATGCCTAGTAAAATATGGCTGTTACCATGTCATAAGTGTGACTGTGGACATCTTTGAACAGTATACAGTATAGTGGGTAATGAATAATTGAATGGCTGAGTCATTTTATCGATCAAACACCAAAGGTAGACTTTTCAATAAACACTCAAATTAAATTATATTAAAAAAAAAAAAAATATATATATATATATCAATACAAATAAATCAGTTAAATATAGAAACAATAGGCAAATTCAACAACGGCGCAGCAAATGCATATTAAAACTGGATAAATAATGATAATCATAATAATAATAATAATAATGTCACACAATTATTTCATTATTATTATTGTTTTATTATGGTATTATGAAGCATGCACCGACCCTTTAAACATCCGTTCATCATAAGTTACCTGACCTGTACTGAGTGAAAAATGGATAACATTTTAGTTGTTCTTCTTTGACAAACACAGCAAAGCTCTGTGCTTGTATTTACACTGCAGATAGACAGTGCTGCTGGTGCTGTTGTCTCCACACATCTCACTCCTACAGAAGTTCTTTATGAAATACACAATGTATTTGTGGATTGACTTTGTTTCAGAAAAGTCAGGCTGAGTTGAGATGACTGTAAGGGTAATATGAGTTGTGTACTGGGAGGAAAAAATGTCCAGCTCACACATGCTGATCATGTGATGTACTTGTAATCCCGACTTCGAGACAGGTAGCGTGTGGGTTTTGCGGGTTACAAAGAGGAAGTTCATTCTTCAAATAAAGAGAAACTGTTTCTCTCTTCTCCGGTCCGTCCCTTTACTTGGTCCCCCACCCCAACATGACTAAAAGTGATGATAAAACATTATTGACTAAAAAAACATAATTAATAAAATTAACAATACAACTCAAACACATAATAAAACAAAAACATGTAATATAATAAAAAAAATAATGCTAATGGTGACAAAATAAATTCCATACTTAAAATAATGAACACATAATAAACTACATGGTTACATACTTAAAGAGTATGTTTGACCAGACCTGAGAGGACATATTGTTTAAAAGTCAGTCCTCTGCAGCCATCTTTTTTCGCACAGACGACATGCGATCAACACTGCTTTTGCTGTGCTTTCAGGCTCACGCATTAGCATCAACACACACACACACAGGTAAGGTAAAAACAAATATCCCACTGGTGGCAGTATCCCTGCATTATGAAGTGTCATCTTAGCAAAAGCTAACTCCTGTGATATGTGCTGTGGAATGTTTCTTCCTGCCCAAGGCTATCAGGGACACCTGTGTCTTCCCCACTGTGACACAGTGTGTTGTGAATACAGTCTGGAATCCAACAGTTATCCATGACAGAGATTTGCTATTCACAGCCGCACACTGTGATCCATCACAGTTTAAAATGTGCAGATGTTTCATGGATTTACAAATCTCTCTGTCAGCAAAATTAAGTTTTTGGATTTGCTCTGTTAGTTCACTTCAACTAACTCTTATAGAGGGAGGAGTAGATGAGTGAACAAGTGAGTAAATTCAGACCCAGCTTACAGTGGAGGAAATAAGTATTTGATCCCTCACTGATTTTGTAAGATCATCCACTGACAAAGAAATTAACCATCTAAAATTTTAAGGTGGGTTTATTTTAACAGGGAGAGACAGAATATCAAAAATTATTTTGCAATTCATTGAGTGAAATAAGTATTTGTCCCCCTATCAAAACATTACTTAGTACTTGGTGAAGAAACCCTTGTTGGCAAGTACAGAGGTCAGACGTTTATTGTAGTTCAACACCAGGTTTGCACACATCTTTTGGACCACTCCTCTTTACAGATCCTCTCCAAATCGTTAAGGTTTCGAGGTTGTCGCTTGGCAACTCAAACCTTCAGCTCCCTCCTCAGATTTTGTATAGGAATTTGGTCCGGAGACTGGCTAGGCAGCTCCATGATCTGGAGCCACTCCTTTGTTGCCTTGGCTGTATGTTTTGGGTCATTGTTGTGCTGGAAGACCCGTCCATTTTAAGTTTCCTGGCTGAGAGAAAGCGTTGGTCACCCAGGTACAAGGCCCAATCCGTCTTTCCCTCAATGTGGTGAAGTTGACCTGTCCCCTTTAGCAGAGAGACAACCCCAAAGCATAATGCTTCCACCTCCATGGTTGACGGTGGGGATGGTGTTCCTGGGATCATAGTCTGAATTCCTCCAAACACAGCAAGTTGAATTGATTCCAAAGAGCTCAATTTTGGTCTCATCTGACCACATCACCTACTCCCAATCATTCAGGTGTTCAATGGCAAACTTCAAACTGTACATGTGCCTTCTTGAGCAGGGGGACCTTACAGACGCTGCTGGATTTTAGTCCATTACAGCGTAGTGTGTTACCAATGCTTTTCTTTGTGACTGTGGTCCCACCTGCCTTGAGATCATTAAGAAGCTCCTCTGGTGTAGTTCTGGGCTGATCCATCACCTTTCTCATGATCATTGATACCCAGAGACCGACGGAGATTGACAGTCATTTTATGTTTCTTCTAATATTGCCAATGGTCTTGTAGTCCATTGCGGCCTTGAGCAGGTCTTAAACCTTGTCCCTGATGTCCTTAGAAAGTTATTTGGTCTTGCCCATGATGGAGAGATCTGCAAAGAGCAGTGGTCCAAAATTCCTCCTGAGATGTGTACAAACCTGGTGATGAACTACAAGAAACGTCTGACCGCTGTACTTGCCAACAAGGGTTTCTCCACCAAGTACTAAGTAATGTTTTGATAGGGAGGCAAATACTTATTTCACTCAATGAATTGCTAAATATTTTTTGTTTGTTCGTTTTATGTGATTTTCTGGATTTTCTTTTTGATATTCTCATTCTCTTTTTGATAGTCTCTCCCTGTTAATATAAATGTATAGACCATTTCTTTGTTAGTGGATGATCTTACAAAATCAGCGAGGGATCAAATACTTATTTCCTCATCAACCTCAAACATGGATGTTAACAGCTGGTAAATTTATTAAAAGGTGCCTTCATGTTTCACCCACACTTAAGCCCAATTTATACTTCTGCGTAAAGTGCTCTGCGTAGGCTACGTAGAGACTCTGCGTCGACGCAGAGACTGTCGAAGAGCCTCTGCGTAGTCTCCGTCTGCACGAAATATTTTTTAAGTGTCCGTCACTCCGTCAAGGGACTACGGAGACGGCAAGAGCTGTGATTGGTCCTCAGGACAGGCAGAGCTAAGCTGCTCTGTGCCGGCTCTCAGTGCGCTCCGGGCGTCCTGACAGAGGCGGAGCTGATCCCCGCCGATAACACCGCTGCCAAACTATAAATACGTCATATCTTAACACACACAGCACATGTTTAGACCCTAAATGGCCAATTTCTCGCCTCAAATTATCTTAAAACTGCGTTCCGTGACACAGAAAAGTGAGAAACGGCTACTTTTTCAACAACAACAGTCTTTCTCTCTCTTTCTTTCTCGGACGCCATTGCTCACTGTAGCCAGAAGCACAACAACCTTGCGCAGCGACCCCTACTGATCGGGCGGGAAATTGCAGCGAGTGTCCGTCACCACGACGCAGAAGTATAAATGCTCGAGGCGTCTCCGTGGTGACGCAGACGGATAACGCATACGCAGTCGGAGAAGTATAATGTGGCCTTTAGATTGTTTGTCTTGACTGCTGCTACTGCAGAATGTGAAAGCCAATGATACATCTCAGTTAAGTCCAGACACTGTTGTAAAAGTGTGTTTGTGAAAGGATTGGAGGAGAATAATAATGACAGAGTGTCTTTGTCTGTAAGTGTTTTATACCACTTTTACATCACACTTACTGGGTAGTGTTGGGGGATATGATAAAATGCCCCTATCATTATCAACACCTCAACCATAGGTAGTTGATTCACACTGCTGTGTACAAAAATAACTGGTTTCAGATAAAATGTATTTCACAAAGACCAAATGAAGTTGTTTGTATGTATATTGTTGAGTTACAAAAGTATTCGCTCTGAATTGAGCTTGCAAGATTGATTTTTCAGTTGAATCCTTGTGGAAGCAGAACATATAACTGCGCAAGAATATGAAAAAAAATAAAAAAATAAAACACAATTGACCAGTGGAGGAGTTTGACTACCTGTTTTTCTGATAGGACCTCCAGAGTTCCAAATATAAGTATTAACATGATTAAAAAGTTGATTTTGCATAATACAGTACCTTTAAATAATTGAAAAGTCAGCAGCTGTATTGCCAAAGTAAACCTATGTAACGAGAATCAAAGCAACTACCTTGGTGTAATGTTTCAGTCAAACTCGAGGAACAAAGTGAAATCCAAACATGTGCACTTCTGTGGCCAAGAAGTTCTACTCTAATAGGTTCTCTACACATCATTTCTGGGGCATTTCATTTCGGTGGAAACACACCTATAGTAGGACAAGATTGGTTTGTCTCTGGATTCAAGCAGATCTTTGCTGGTCAGGGGTCAGGTTCATGGCTGATCTGCCTCTTCTCATATTCAGACAAAGAAGAAGAAAGCAGCAGACATGTTTCTCTTCAGCTCAGCTGCTGTTATTTTACTTAAGATATATATTTTAACTTAATAGGAACATCAAGAAACTTAGATCGATAAACCTTTATGAACTTCTGTACAAGTTGAGGCTTAATTTAGAGAAAGTTTTCCACGCAGCCATACAGTTAACTCAGTCAAGTTGAGCACAAAAGGATTTCAAAAGAGCACAGGCACACTCAGGCACATTGATTTTATTTCTTGAAACAATAAATCCTCATCATGAAAGTGGTCTCACAATCTAAATGTTAAACTAGTTTTTATCTAAAGCTGGGGTGGTACATTGAGCTAATGTATGTTAAGAAGAAAACATCTTAATAGACACTTTGCTTGAAGACATACTCTGTGAGTTGACCATGCAACTCAACAGACTTGTTATGAATGCATCATTCATTATCTTAAAGCTATAGCAGGCAGGGTCATACATACACATTTAATTGATGATATTCATTTACCAGTTATTAAAATACTCATGTTTTGGGATCTTGGCTATCTGCCATGAGCAGTAAACAGAAACTACAGAGTTGCAGAAGTCGTAACAAGGTCTCCTACTTTTTAATATTATTTCAGCATGCCGACTGGTTTATTCACATTCCTGTCATTTCAGAGTGTGTCATGACTCTATGTGTGGCACTCACCTCACCTGACTTCACTGATCTCCTCGACACATGCGACTCATTATATATATATATATATATATATATATATTTACCTGCTATCTTCCATTATCCTTAATCAACATTATGCTGAAGGGATATTATGGAAGTATTGATCGATACCTTTAATGTTTTTGCCACTCAGCTCATCTGATAACTGTTATGGTATGACACTCATTTTGTCTGTAAAATAAATAGTTTAGTGAATTGATAAAGTTGCCTTTTAAAAATGTAAAGGTTCATTTAAAATAATGTTGACAAACCTTGACAAAATGTTAGTAAAGTACTTTAGGATTTCTGACTCAATAAAATATAGGACAATACTGTATTTGATTATTTTTACTGAATGTTTGACCTCTTAGTACCTCATGCACCAATATGTATTTTGAGCTCCTCGGTCAGAGGTTGTTTGCTAGTTCCTGCAGCTCGGCTGAAAACCAAAAGGGACGCCGTCCAGAGACTCTGGAATGACCTGACTGAGAACGGGTCAGCTGAATCAGTGATGTTTTTAAGCCAGACAGCCTTACCTGTTTTAATATTAAGATTATTATTCACACACTGTAATGGTGTTGTACACCAAATTCTACCTCTTCTTTGAAAAAAAATAAAAAAAATAAATTGCTAGTATTAAATATCATCAATTAATAAAACATCTTTATGATTTTTTATTTTGTTGGCATAGTAGTAAGTAAGTATGTTGTTGTTGTTTTCACAGTGCCCTCATTGAAATGAATCACATGGCTCAGTGTTTATACCAGTCTGAACATGATCTTGAGATGTGTTCAGATTGAACACATGAAAATTTCAAACAGTACAAAGTGAGCACAAGGACATCAAATGCATGCATCTAAGGCTGAAGTGAAGTTGGTAGTGAATACTAAGATCATATCCCTGGTACATTGGCTGTTTTGGGGAATAAACATGGGTTAGAAAACTCTCACAGTCTAGCAGTTTGAGCAGCAGCCCTTTAAACTTTGATTTCTCTACACCGAATGATATACTTGATACTGATTTTTGATAAAATAATTTACATTTAATGACCAAATCCCAAAAGGATACCGGTGTTGGTCAAATTGTGCTTTTATTGATCAATCTTTTCCTGCTGTGTAATACTGTTTTTTTGTTGGTTTTGTTTTTAATTATGTAAAGCACTTGCTCACTGCAGTAAATGTGCATACAAATTAGGTTGCCTTCTCTTTTCCTGGTGTAGATGTACATGCATGAATTCCACTTGGTTTCCTGAATACAAAGCCTTAAATGTACTGTGACTTTTCAGAAAGTATCTGCATGTTAAGAATAAAAAAAAAAAAAGATTGGCCAGGAAATGTAACAAAAAAAAGATGCCGTTTATGCCATTTTAAACTACTTGAAGTCCAAAGATAACACAAACAATTCCACATTTTTTTTTCGATGAAAACCATTTAGTAATAGAGTTTGCATGAAGAGACAGTAAAAGGTAACTCTTCTAACTGCAGTAGGGCTCTTGTTGTCAAGGTCCTGACAACTACCAACCCATCATGGCTATCCTCGTGTGTGTATGTGTGTGTCTGGAATAACTTTGTCCCCAGAGGGCCGAGAGCAGGTTCCAGCTTCGTTTATGCTGGGGGCTGCTGGTGGTGGTCTATGCAGATAATGAGCAGATGGCATGGGAGCACACGCATGCTCCCTGCCATCCATCTGGACAGTTCTGCAGGTGAAGAGTGTTCACTCATAAACAAAAAGCGTGTGACATCAAAGTGGTAAACAGCATGGCTGAACATGAAAGAAAAACACAGCAGTAGGACTTAAGGCCTGGACAAGAGAGTCTGCATTTGTCTGTTGCTCAGCCAAAGCAGTGGAGAGCGTGAGGTAGAAGAAACACACTCTGAAGGACATTCAGGTGGAAAGATGTACTGAATGGACACTTCAAGGTTGTTTTTACACAAATAAAAATACGTAGAGTTTGGTCCTTTCTGAAGATGAGCATGCAAAGGTACTTTTTTTTAACCGTGCAATGTCTCCATAATAAATGGAATTATCAGAGGGTCATTCAATACTCCCAAGGCAGCTATGGTAAATGTCATCATGATACAATTCACATGTAATGACAATCATTGCTGCTACAATGCATGTCTCTTTGGAATCCCTAGCAACAATCGTCAACCCTAACCCTAAGACTACAGTATATTCAGAATAGTGCTGCAAGGATCCCGATGAGAGCGCAACAATATAAATACATCACACTCATTCTTCACTTCCCGTTGAATGTTGATGCAGCCATGATCACAGTCCCCATTAAATTAATATAAAGTCCTTCATAAATGTGCCTTTAC
The DNA here is from genome assembly GCF_963457635.1 of Microchirus variegatus. NCBI lineage: Eukaryota > Metazoa > Chordata > Actinopteri > Pleuronectiformes > Soleidae > Microchirus > Microchirus variegatus. The sequence goes on from NC_139808.1 coordinate 15,436,595, forward strand.
CTAGCTCCTCCAGCCATATTATACCCGCAGACCATTTTGTTCCTTAACCTTGAGCCTCCTCCCTGTTCCCTACACTAAAGGTCATACCCCTTTCTGTCAAGTCTGTATCAGTTCCTAGATTTTCTAACACTTTATCCTCCACATGAGGTTAATGGGGTCCCAGCTGACATAGGCCGAAAGGCGTGGTACACCCTGGATTGCATCACAGGGCCACACAGAGACAAACAACCATCTATAAAGCCTACAGGTGGCAAAAAAGCAAACTCCCACAGTGGTGAGCTGTGGGTTTGTTTTTGAAACCACAGTTGTCACCTGAAATGTGCCATACTTTATTGTCTTTATTTCTGTAAGTTAAAACTGAGATCAAGTTCCTCACGGAAATGTTTACTGATGTTACAAATCCATTAGGAATCCATCCATCCATCCATCCATTCCCTTCTTTTTTGGAATCAGCACAGTTGTCCCCTTGCTGGGTAACTGCTACTTCTATAGCCTACATTACGATACATCACTTAAAACTGAGATGAAGACAAATCGTTGACACCTCACACCCCTCAGGGCATAACTGTGTGTTCCAGTATATGTTTATTTTTTTATTAATATTTCACTTTGTTAATTTCAGCAACAGTGCACTGGTGGGTTAAAAGAAATCAAACGGGATATTAAGATGATTATTTTCATTCATGTGAGAGTACAATACAGTGCACCATTTTAATTTTTTTTTTTTTTTAAAGAGAGAGAGAGAAATCAGTCCTCCTTTCAGTGAGGTAATTAAAAACTGTCCATGAATTCACCTCAAGCTTTCTGGGAACACTGACGCATGTTGGAGAAATCATCAGAGGAGTTTTAATGAGATTGTGTGTTCCGTGGCGACAGCCTGTCACAAGGTGTTGTCTTTGGGAGGCATCTGAGAGCCACATTATCTTGTGCTGGAAGCCCTTTAGTATTGGTACTGATGGATCTGATTGGTTCCCTTGTCCCAGGAGAGCCACCACAAAGCACTGCTGAATAATGTATCACGTGTAACCAGGCAAGATCCCAAAGTCATATCACTATTAAATATTCATGCTGCATGCGAGGCATATGAAGTCACATGTATGACTGGGATCTAATAAAGTCAGAGTTGCACCTCCCTGCTCACTGCTATTATACATAATTATTTTTTACAATTTTTTTATGATTAGCTTTCCTGGAAAAGCCCCACCCACTGTGCCATCTGACTCAGCAATATTTTGTGCTTGTGTGTGTTTTTAGGATGGAGTTTAAATAATGATCACATTGTGATGACGTTCACTCAATATAAATTGGTACATCACTTATGTACTTCACATTCTATAGCTCATAAAGTTTGATGCTGTGTTTCATAAAAGTATTGGTGAAATCATCATCACCATCATCTCATTTGAAAAATTGAAAGCACTTTAATGTGGGGGTTAATGGAAGTTTTTGGCAGCATTCTCTGCACTTTCAGTCAAAATGAGAGCAATGTGACGATGGGAGCAGCCTTGGGTGAAATGCACTTACATTTATGGAGAATTGGTCCAAAAAAGAACCAAACAAATGGAAATTCTTCAGTTTTGTCACTGGTTGGACATGCTAATGGGAGAGCTTTTTACTGGTGCACCAAGATGCTGAGGACATCAGAGTGCATGGCAACTTGAATCGCTTACAAACATTAGAACATACCATACCAGATATAACTGTGTATTGTACCAGTTTTATAGGTTTTCTTAAATCTGGAGGACATGCTGTTTTTGTTAAGTTTGCATGTCATTATAACACATATATATGAACTGGAATGGGTAAACGTAACAACAAAAGCCACCATCAGTGACCTGTCCGAGCAGCTGGGTCATGCCAATACAAAATGGCGTGAATTCTTCACACCATGACTGTACAACCTGATTGTTACAGACACTCCCTGTAATCTGTCTGGCCTCCTGCTTTTGGTGCAGATGGTGATTCGCTATTATAGCAAATGGCTGCGAACAGGTTGCAGCCAAAGACAAACTCCTCACCATGGTTGTCTGTTATTGTTAGGTCAACAAAGTCCCTTAAGTTATACCACTTGGGCCACACAGGGGAGGCTGAAGTGCTCACAAATTGTCTGCGTGTGAACACGCTCTATTATGACTAAGTTTCATTTTATTTATTCACAGTGTAAGTTTTTCCAGAGTGCTTTTGCGAATACATTTCTTGACACATTGCTTTTTTTTATTATTATTTTAAATTGCAAATCATTTAATTTTTTAAAAACTGTTGCACTTACACAAATGCTTTTAGTTGATGTCAATTTTCCACAGTAGTCAAGGAACCAAATTTATACAAAGTAAAATTTTAATGATGGAATGAATTCAGTAGGGGGAGGCGAGCTTGATCGCTTTGAAAGTTAGAATTAGAATTACTGGGGAAAGTCATGTTCAGAGGAGGCTGAAACCTTTATTAATGCATGACATTTTTAGGGCCACTGTAATTGTTATATATTTACATTTCATATTCTCAGCTCTTTAATAAAACTAAAACTATAGTGACTGTCTACACTATAAAAAGGTTAGACATCATCCAGTAGAAATAAGATAAGATAATCCTTTATTCGTCCCACACAGGGACATTTGCAAAGGGATTGTAATTATTTTTCATTTCAACATCAACAGTTGAAGCCTCAAAGTAATAAAGCATTTTATTATCATTATTATCATTGTACACTGATTTTAGAAACATTGCTGCAGAGTGATTAACAAAGAGCAAACTGTCAATATGAAAACAAACTAAAAATGTGACAGAAAAACAAATAAATAAATAAGGTGGAAAAAACAGGTTGATAAGACATTGGCTATACATATTATCATTTTATTTTATTTCTATTTTTTAAAAACTGTTTATATTTTTTAATTATATTGCCAAAATGACTGTGAGCATGGTGCTTCAGTGTGATACTCGGTCAGTGTAATCAGGCGTTACAGTATAGAGAAACTGTACACTGAGTATTACCGAGTCATTTTCAAATATTCAACGGCTGTGTTAGCTACACATATCCATGTTTTGTATTAATAATAAATCACAGGTAAAACATGCATGCTAAAGTTAATGACATCTGACTAATGACCACTCAATTATTTAGTCCTACACTGGTATTAGCAAGAGCTTGTGTTTTAGATTCACAGACTGACAGGGAAGGCATGTTCTCATCTCTAAACACATCTTTCCCTCTGGAAGCAATAGTATGTCATTTCTGGAGATCAACAGTAGTTGCTTTACATTCACATACATGTACATATCCAGATCAAGACAGCAATCGTTTTGTTGATCCTCTGTAGTGTTAGCTGATTTCAGTATTGTATTATTTTTTCTTCCTCTCTGTACTAATTTTTTAATAAAACTCAAGTGAGGCTATTCCCAAATGTTTTTTTTTTTCCTGTCTCTATTGTCAGACAAACACTGATAGAAACATGACCCATTCAGTTTGGGTTTGATGCAATGCTAGACCTACTTCTATAAGGTTGAGTGTTTGGTAGAAAATCACATATTCTACCAATATACCTGCTGTTCAGGTGTGTCCGTGAGACTATCACAAGGGTAATGAAGGCTCTCTCTCAGTGAGCAAATCCAATCAGAGACTCTCTGTTGAAATTATGTAGAAACTGTGACCATATATCCCTGTGAGTTACATTCATATTCACCACTTTTGTGCTCAGAAATGACTTTTTGGGCCCAATGAAATGGCTTTGAAAGTCAACTCTCCACCAATGTGTTCCCAGACAATTTTTTTTAACCTTGTGTAAGAAACAGCCATTCCTCAGACACATACTTTTGTCACATTTATTGTGTACCGCTGAGTTCAAAAGTGAAACCCCTGGTCAGTTATCCCTGTTTGTATGACTTATTGCCCTCCAGCCTGTGGCCTGTGGAGTTAAAGCTTTGACCCACAGAGACAACATTCACTTTCAAATTCACACCTAGAGGCAATCCAATGTTTTCAAGTGGCATCAATTGCAGGTAACATGTGCAGCAAGGAAATCCGCACACATTGAGTACAAGGAGAGAATGTGCAAACACCACACAGAAAGAAACCTGACCACCAGTGGATTTGAACATGGGGCCTTCTCGCTGTGAGGCAACAGTGTCAAAAGATTGTGCGTTATGTGTTGTTACATTATTACACCATAACATACTCAAAGGGAGAGAGATAAGGAAGTGGAACTAGGTGAATGAAAAAAAAAATCCTTGTTTATCTGCCATTCAATCATCCATCCGTTTTATACTTTCAGTGAGAGCTTGAGCCAATCCAAGCTGACATTGGGGTTAGAGGCAAGGACATGGATGTCACCATCCTAATACAACGCCGACATACAGTGACAAACAACCATTCACACCAATATTCACACATATGGTCAATTTAGAGTCTCTGATTAACCCAATGTACATGTCTTACGGCTTTTGGAGGACACACACACACACACACACACATTTAAAATTGACCTTCACAGCCCACATTTAAGATTTTCTCATCTTATGCGTTTCTTTCCAAATTCTGTGTAGGGTGTACTCTTGGCATACTTTTTTTTCTCTCCTTCAAATAAACTTAAAATCACCTCTCCTTGAATGGGCAGATGGTTACTGTATGAATGGGCCCACGGATAAGTTCAATAGGGTCTAATCTTTCTGTCCATCAAAACAGATGGGAATCTGACATAGATGGATATGTGATCATCCCTTTCCAGACAGCTCTCATTAGTAGGTAATTGAGAATATATCAAAACAGACACAGTGGACCAGTGAGTCTACCACCCTCATATTCATAATATATATATATAAAAAACATTTCAGTGTTGCTCATTTAAATAATGGAAAAGCTGAAATCTGCCAAAAGCACTTAACATAAATATTTAGGGTATGTTTCCTTTTTTATTTTCATTTTAACATTCACTGACAACCACAAGTCATGTTGTTGTGGCTAAGTAGAGTTGATTCAGAGTATTTTATTTAGAATGTGAATGTTTCACTTTACCGAACCTGTGTTTTGGCGCCTAAATCTATAATCACATGAGATCAAACAATTCACGTTATACTAAAGAAAACAGTGTCAGGTTAACTTTTAAGTAAAAACAAAATGTTTCTAAGATTCAAACTCAAATTAGTTCACACAATGATCTTCTGAAGTTATTGACATTCCTCCGCTGCACACAGGAAGTGATTTTGTTTCATATCAAGACAGACGGCGGCAACAACAACACAGAGACGGGTGCAAACGGGAGTATGACTAAGGCTACGTTTACACTAGCACGGGTATTTTTAAAAACACAGGTGGGAGAACTTTGAGAATGAGGTTATTTTCCCAGAGGAGTGGCGTGAGAATTTTAGAATGTCGCGACCATCGCTGCTGTCACTATCACTTGAATAGTTACGTCCATACATCGAGGGTGAGAGGTCAGTCGTTGCTGTTATCGTTGAGGATTCCGATTGGCTCGTATGGCTTTCTCCTTCTTCCTACACTGCCGCTCCCACAGGCTTGGCGTAGTTATGATGGCTCTCGACAGCATATTTATGCGGGTTAATATAAATGGAAACTTTTTTGAAAACGATGATGTCTGCACAAAGTTATTTTGAAAAAAACGCACGGAAGAAAATATCCGTTTATAAAAACATCCAGCTAGTGTAAACGTAGCGTTAAAACACAAATAAAGTTTCAGAGGTGAAACTGCTCAAACTAAAGGTCGTTCAGCTACAGTTTGGTGGGATAAACATAACTTGTCCCCGCCTGCCCCCTGTGCTGCTGTTGTACACACACAATCGCTGCCTCAGTCACCTTGAATGGTATTGCTTGACAGAGCTTGTTTTCCGATGAAGAATGGAGCATACAAATGGCATTACATTACTGCTGTACACAAAGAGCAAACAGGGGCAGAAAAAAACATCAACAACTAAAAATTGCCAAAAGTTACACACTGCAGCTTTAAAAGTACAGTAGACATTTTCAGAAAATCCTTATTTAATAGTTTTATGCTCGAGGCCAACCATGTATAAGACTCATCTTATCCATGACACATTGGATAGTGAGAACAAACACAACGATGGAAAATGGAGAATACTTATACCAATAAGAATACCCATAAACTAAGTTGTAATTTTAACCTGTGTCTTGAGAGCATGTATTTGCATCATGTTAGAGAGTGAAATCATGCCTGCTCTGTGTCAACTCTGAATGCTCCAATTGTAGATTTTCATGATTGTAGTTAATTACATTTCCATAAATGGGTTAGGGATGATCATCAGCCCAGCAGATCAATGTGTCTTTCGAGAATCTTTACACCTAAACATACAAGAAATTACACAGATAAATGTAGAAAAGCAAATGATGTATTCCTCAATTAAATGTGGGGTTTAAGCAGTACCTTCAAATTGTACTTGGAGTGGATATGAAGCAGGATTCCAGCTTCTACATATTCTCATTTGAATGCTGCGGAAATATCATTTCAGATTCACGTGTCCATTTTTATCTAGAACAAAGAGGTAGAACCTTGTTATGTCTGAAAGACAACAACAGGATATTCATAAGCACACATGTTAGAGTGCAGCAGGTGTCAGTTTGCTGCGCTTTCTTCATCCATTTTCAAGAATACTTGAATTACTGTTGCTTCCGGAAGCTTTACATGTGGAATTAAGTGCAACTGCCATTATCACTTGACAAGAAGAGCAATCTTCCTTTAATGTAAAAAAAAAAAAAGTTATTTCAATAAGTACACTTTAACAACTTTAAGACATCTCCAACATCTTAAAGCATTCACCATTATGTTTTTTTTTTTTTCTTTTCATAACCAGGGCCTTGAAGTGGTGGAAAAAGTCTGTGATGACAGTCATCTGGTAAAAGCCCCATCTTTAGAGATCTATTTGACATACTGGCAGTCTGAATGTAGAAATTACCTGCCATGCACTTGTCAGGTTTCTGAATTAAGTGGCAGGATAGCAATTCTACAATGAAAGTATAACTTTTCCATTTCATTAATGCTGTGAATTAAAAATCGAAAAAAAGATGATGCAACAATCACCAACATTTATTTAGGATTTACATTTATGGGTGGTTGTATTGTCCACACTTCTTCTTTTTATGAAATTATTCAGACTAAGGTGGGATGAGGACAAACTTTCAAGAATTTTGTGGTTGATATTGTAGTGTATATTTAATAAGAAGTTGATGACTCTTTTGAGGAATAAGTATGACTTTTTTCTTCGCGGCCCTGACCAGTTCATTCATAAACCTTACCACAGGTTACGCAGCGTGCTTAAACATAACAACATTCATCACAAGGAAATTATTGTATCACCCCCATTTGATTAATATGCTAAAAGTAACATTATCAGTTAAACATTGATTTTACATGCAGATGTAGACAGGTAAATAATTAATTCATATTGTTTGTAACACAAACACAATTGGCAATGCATTTGTATTATTCTTCCGGAGACAGGGTTGGACTTCAGACATGACAGACTCATTGCTATTATGACAACGTCACAGTAGCAATGTCATGACCACTGCTGTTCTTGTTAAATGGGCTTCATGTGAAATACTTAAAGCTGCAGCCATTAGCAGCCAATCCCAAGTCAAAACATTGAAAAGCATAAAATGTCACGGAAAGTTTCTGAAGCAAAGCGCTGCACTTATATACCCACACAAACTTAACTGTCCTGCCATGTGTTTTATTTTTATAAACATCAAACCATGAACTCATTTTCATCAGGAACAGGCAGTGATTGAAAGTGAAAGTCTGTCTGCAGCAGCAGCAGCAGTAGAGAATTATCTCATGATGAGAGGAGACAACAATGTGACAATAACAGACTGAAAAACACTATATATGTTAAATATACATCAACAATGTGTAGGGGAGAGAAAGAGACAGAGAGGGACAGTGGCTGAAGCCTAAGGAAATTATGTACACCAGCCTCTGTTTTCAAAAAATCTAATACATTTCCAATAAAGACCGTCATTGAGTGTCTCATCAAGAGAGACATTTTTGAGAGTGTTAGTAAGGCCTTTTATGTTTGATGACGTTAGGCATATCTGACCCATCACTGCAGCGCTCTGTGTTTGACTTACTCTTCACCAGACTGTCGAAGTACTATGAGCTGCGTTATGGGTAGTTAGCAGGGGGTGACAAAAACTGTGTGATTACAAAATTATGTAAGGCAGCGGAAAGCTGTTGGTGCATGGTTAAGTAAGTCAACGTGGAGCTGGCAAAGTCAAAAACGGTAGGCTGACGATACAGATAATATACAGATAATAATGATTGTATACTGTGTTTGGTTGCCTGACAATAGCCAAGTGGTGCACAATAGAACTGGCAGATGTTAGTGCACAAGGACTGGAGGAGGCAAACTGCTGACCTTGAGGACAGAGGAATACACACTGGCCTTCATGAGCCACTGCCGCCAGAAATTATATTCCCATGAAATCAAATACGAGCTACATTTATTTTTTTAATTAAAATTAACTATACAGTATGTGCCAGACAGGAAGGAGGCGCTAATTGAGTGTTTTCCCTCCTCTTGTTCTCTTCCTCACCTCATCTGTAGTTTATCTTCAGGTGCTAACAGCCTGACTAGTTTACACATGTGCAGCATAGTAACGTCTGTTCATTGATGTACTTTGACTTCAAGCTGGCCTATCATTGTAGAGGAATCTCAAGAAAAAAAAAATGCAGTCCCTTTTGAATGGCCATTAGAGCAAGACTCTCAAGTTCAGTTTACCAGCCACATTTTCCAGATCTGATTCAAATAGCACAAATAAAACAGCTGAAGTTTATCTTAAGCACTAGAGCTAGACTTGGGGCCAATTCCTATCTGAACCCTCAAGCTCAACCCTTAATCTTAACTGGCCCTTTAAAGGGACACCCCTTAAATGCAGATACGTCTTCAGACTGTGGGGGGCAGAATAACGCAAAAGCTGCGTCCAGTCTGTCAACTCCAAAAGAGAAGAAGAAGAACACATTTATGTCACGATTATTTATTACGATTCGTTTGTCAGTCAAGTTATTAGGTTGTCAGTTAGTTTTAAGATGATACTCATACAAATACCACAACCACGGACATATTCAGCTGACAGTTACCACACACCACAGCTTATTTAAAAGTAAACAATAGCAAACGATCATGTTTCCGCACCGGCCAGCTATTGACAAAAGATCGTAAAATAAAAATAAATGTTACGCAACAATGACGTCAGTAATCCATAATATGGGCCTAAACTAATGTTATACAAGGGTTTTCATAATTTTTATATCTCTATTAACAAAGAAAATACTTATTTTGTAGGGTACTCGTTTCACTGCTTTCGCACCATCTTTATTATATGAAAACACGCAATGCATTCTGGGTAGCCCTTACTCCCAGAAAGGGTGGTCTCGGAAAATCTCAATATTGAGGGCGATACAGCTCTTAAACTTTCCCCTCAAACTTAATTTTTCTGGGAATCGGGACAGCACTTGTACTAGCGGGAGTGCGCATTTTTGATATTGAGGGTTAAGCAAGGAATTGGAATTCAACCTTAGGTTGTTTTAGATACAGCATGATGCCCATTAAGTAAATTATGGTCCCATTTAGAGTCAAACTCACCAAATAGAAGCTGACTGCATACTGGATTTGGGTGACGGGGCACTTGTACCATCGCTAATATCATCTATAAAATGCTAAAGCTGTTTGTCTCGCTCTCTCAAGTACATTAACACATTAAGGCTGTTTATTGTCCCACCAATCAGTAATTACACCTGTTCAGCCTCTTGCATTAAACATTTTTGCTGGCACTCCAAATGTACTCATGCAATTAAATGCTGACAAAACAGTGGGTTACTCTGGGCTGCAGTTTTGGAGGGCCTTGTTCTGTCTCTCGGCTAAACTACCAAATGAATGAAAAGAATAATGCAGGGAAAGCAGCACTCACATCCAGAGCATTACTGGTCCTGATGCAAGTATGAAAAAGAAAAAGAAAAACTATCTGCCTGATGTGTGGCACAACTAGCCAACACAACGAGGGAAGTTATAGCTGCATGTAGATGCTGAGAAGGGCATCTGTAGAGTGGATGCTGCTGTGCAGATGGGAAGAGGCGTCAGAGATGGAGTGAGTCAGGAGTCCAACAGGACTGCAGAACAAAACTGCAACACTAAGATGATTGAAATTCAATGAGAGATGTGCTGTTCCCCTCAAGATAAGGCTCAGCATGTGAAAAGACCAGAGCGTAGAAAAAGGGAACCGTGTGTGTGTGTGTAAATATAAAATGAAACTATGAGGAGGAGCCCGAATGGGATGGGAGTGGGATTATCAAGAAATATGTGCAAATTGGATTTGAATTTTGAGTTTCAATGAATACTCATATATACTACAACTTTTATTACAAATCCATTCTGTCTCATTAGTTGACATCCTCTCAGGTGATACAAGATTTTTTATTTTTTTTCCCAAACAACTGAATTTACTGATGGCAATCCAGACATGAAGAATATGAATATGAAGAAACATGAAAACACAGTTTCATTGTGCCAATTGTAAATTAAGTTATAATTTTCCCATGACATCCATGTTCAAGGGAGTCTATGGCCCAAACCAACAACCACTATACAGAATGTGTCACCCCTGTTGTTGCATCACTATTGTGGGCTTTGTCTTTATTGTCGATAGACATGTCCGATGTCAGCAAATGTTGTTGGTAACCAGTTGTTTGTATACAAGAAACTACAAACAACATCCCAATCAATGTTCGCTTTATGAGTGTAAAGAGTCCTCTGCCATTAAACTGAGCATTCAGTTTTTTGTTTTTTTAATTACTGTATAACAACACATTTAAAACAAAATATTGGCTAGTTCCATCCATCCATCCATCCATCCATTATCTACCGCTTTATCCTCCACCGGAGGGTTGCGGGGGGTGCATGTGCCTATCTCAGCTGACATAGGGCAATAGGCGAGGTACACCGTGGACAGGTCAGCAGTCCATTGCAGGGCCACACATAGAAACAAACAACCATTCACTCACACTCTCACTCTAACTCCGGATTTCCACTGGACTGTGTGAGGTAGCATGCGAACCCAGAGAAAACTCCATGCAGAAAGGCCCTTGTTCCAAACCGGGGCTCTAACCCAGCTCTTCTCGCTGCAAAGTCAAGAATGCTAACCAATACGCCAACCGTGTTGCCTGTCTATTTCCATTTAAATATAAATAGGATTGCTTTAAAATGAACAACCGTTTTTTTGTTTGTTTTTTTTTCGTTTTTTTAATGTAGTCATAAAGCAAGGGTTGAAAAGTAACTGGACACTTGGCTAATGTATATTTCATGGGCATCTGCTTATCATTTAATTAGTTTATGCACAGCAGACTTCATGGGTGGTTCGAGTCAACAGGGAGTTAACACTTATTTTTTTAGTACTGTGGCACTACATGTTAAAGGACAGTTCCTGTGTTGTTAATTTATTCACATTAGCACTATAGACTTTGGCATTTATACAGTGTTTCTTTAATTTCAATCTTAATGTGAAACTCAGCCTGAAGAACAAAATATGTGTCACTCACCAGATACTTGCATTCTGGTTCGTAGCCTACCAACAATCCTCTTGAGCTATTCAGAAAATCTGAGAAAGGAAGAAAGAACACTGCTTTCCCCTTCTTCATGTCTTCTCACTGACTATAATGAAGTTAAGTCGAGTGTTGGGAATCATTTAATTGAATGTATTAAAGCATGTCGGCCTCGGGTACACTAGGTGGTGATATGCCTTAGTTTCAGCTTGCTAGCATTAGCTGTTAGCTTGACCTTTTACATCACAGACCAAAACACAGCTAGCTAGTGGCTAATTCTTAGCATGCAGAACACCATACTGAGTCTTCCTACCGTCCATGAACTTTAAAATAATGTATAATAAAGCTTCTTCCAATTAAGGTCTACCTTCCCTTAAGAGACTTTGAGAAGACAGTGAGAACCTTCATTACATCTTGACTCGACAACTGTAGTTCCCTCAGTGTTTGTCCTGATCAGTCGTCTTGCCGACGCTTAGAGTTTGTCCAAAATGCTGCTGCTCGCCTTCTGACAAAGACAAAACGCAGAGTGCATAACGCTCCTGTTCTGGCCTCTTTACACTGGCTCCCTGTCTATTTCAGAATTATTTTTAAGATCGTATTTCTAACCTTTTTAAAAATGCTGGCAGAGCTCTTGAATCCACAGACTCCAGGCAGAGCTCTGAGGTCAGCTGACCAGCTGCTCTTACAAGTGCCTTGATCACAGCTTTTCTGTGGCAGCTCCTAAGCTTCCTTTACATGTAAGAGATGCCCAGACCATTGAGCAAAAACTTCTAAAGACGTCTCTCTGGCTTCTACAACTAGTTAGATAAAGTCATGTACTATTTGAATTGACTTCTCTTTTCATCCTCTGCTAATTGTTCTCTCCCTCTCTCTCATAAACGTATGTTCCTTTCCTCTCACTCCTCACTTTGTCTTTTCTGCCCCCCATCTTTCCTTGTGCCATTTTTACCATTTTGATTTTATTGTGTGTGTTTTTTTTTCTATTGGTTCATTTTCACTCTTGTTTTCACCCTTCCTTCCTATTTTTTTATTTTGTTTTTTACATTTTGTATTTTGTTTGATTGTTGATATGCTGATTTGTTGTCTCCGTCTCTCATCTCTCTCTTATCTCTCCCTCCACCACTAGTTGCCCCCCCATCTTGGCCCCCTGTTTTTCTCTCACCATTTTAATTTGTAATTTGTGTACTAGCTTCCGTCTTTTATTTCCAGGTTAATGCCTGGGGGTGGTAACTGTATTAAAAGTGCACAGAGCACCAAACTTGCATTTGCAATTTCACTGATATCTTTGTTATCTTGGAGTGTTTGTGCCGCTTTGAGCAATTTGTTTTAGGGGAAAAAAAGAAAATCAGTCAGACTAACATGTTTACATATGTACATATCTTACATGTCTGATTTAAGTGAGATCAATGCAATACTTTGTTTGTGTTTTTTTTCATGTCGTGAACATAATATACTGACTGGACACTAGCTCAGATGAAGTGGACTGTGCATGTGCAAAAGAGTGAACACATTCATCATTCCCACAGAATGAACATGTACACAGTACAGATTTAGAGGTTTTTCTAGATCAGCCCTTTCTCTGTTCACGTTTTCTAGCTCAATAGTTGTAATAATTCTGTAAAGTGGTAGAGCATTTTTTTGGTTGTAAATCTTGGATTAGATCTGACTTAAAGTTTCCCTCATGCATAAATAGTGACATTTTACATTTGTTGGGAATATTTCCCGTTTCCTGCTATGGGATTGCAGATGTATAGTGAACACTGGCAAAGCTTATTAGAAGTGCACTGTGCCTCTTAAATAAACTAATAAATGAATAAAACATAAACTGTAATTATCTGGTTATTATTACACCGTGCAATACTTGTTTTAATGTTTACTGTCAAGTCAGTAAATTCTGCCAGAGCCATTGTTACCTCTGATAGGATGCCATAATACTATACAGAGCTTGAAATGGTGAGGTAATTGTATGCTTTGTTATGGACTTTATTTCCTATGCCACACCACTTGAAAAGGTATTTTCATTACATCCTGGATGAATGATAAACAAATGACATTTGTCATGCAGCCATGTTGAATAATAGATTTCTCGCTGCTGCCTTTATGACTCGGAACTTTATGGAACAACAAACTGCACGACAAATGGCTCATTTCAAATACAGAAGGGAAGATATCAGTTTAATAAAATGTAAACAAATTGCTGTGTTCAAATTGGCTGTCCAGCTGCTGTTAACAACTGGCCGATGGACTCCATGGCAAAGTGAAATTTACTGCAATTTTGGGAGCAAAGGATGTTTAGCAATTCCTGGGACATGCGCCCATAGATGAAGGCAAACAATGCAGAAGTCAGAACATAAATTCATATTTAGTACCAATACGAAACAGATGGAGATAGAGCAATATAAATGGAAAGAACACACTGGGCATACTGGGAGGGCTGCACAATTGAGATTGCATTTTCTCTCGTTTATCTTGTTTACATTACATATCACACTTTCAAATTAGGAATGTATAGCAGCAGCATAAGCAGCATAATTACAAATGAGAAAGGCCTCATCACCACGAGTATGTGCTGACATCTCTCTCTCTTTCTTAGTCTCACAGACATTTAGAGTTCCACTCATCTCAAGAGTCCAGTTCAGTGAGGAAACAGCACGCAAATCCCAGTCGATATCAATTGGTGCTTAGGCAAAGCCAGAGCCTTCCCCTCTCTGCTCACTGAGTGGCCCCCAAATCAAGAGACCATCGTGTCAAGTGAATGTGTGGCAAAACATCTCAGGTAGAATGCTGCAAAATAACATGGAGAAAAATGCGCCAACCATGTTACACAGATGACAGTCTAAAGTGTAGAGGCCCATTGGTCAGGATATACAATCGTGTTTATTCGACATGGGGGAGCCTACGTCAGAGCACGGCACCACACACTGACAAAAGTGAATACAGAGCACAAAAAAACAACATGCTGAGTTTCATTATTTCATATTCTTTTTTTCTTTTTTTTTTATCAACACCACTTGATCTATAAGGTCAGCTGCATACTTGTGGGAGTAACTTCAGCCCACAGTCTTTTTGCACATATCATACCGTGTTTTTGGATGCACATTGCAGTATAATTGATATGTTGATACATCTGCCCATCTGTGAGGAGCAAGCTTAGGTTTAAGATCAGCCATATTTTCTGGGTTGCAAGAACAGACCAGAGGTCAGTGACATGAAGATAGAAAGGGAATCGACAGAATAACGGAATCAAATGCTACTAAAAACTTAGTTTAAAATGGGACTGTTTAATGGAAATAGCAAGTTGTGTATGGATTGCATCCAATTTCACGTGTGCAGTATTAAAATTAGATAATAACACATATATTCAATGTACTGTTTGATTTACAGAGACAGTGGTTTTTAAGATTACTGCGTTCAATGGAGGCTCATTTGAAAATCTTAGTAGAACATGGGTATTCTAACCCCCGGTGTATTTGTAGGTACAGCGAAGATGAGTGTGCAGAAATGGTGGCAGTGACTGATGGAATTGATAATGCCACTTTTCTGGCTACAGTCTTGTACAAACTAACTACTGCTGATGCTAAGCATGTTCCACCAATAATTCCTGTCACAGCCAATCATTCACTTGCGGATGCACTTACACCCAGTCAGAGAAGATACTTCGCCTAAGCAGCATCAAAGGACTTGTCCAAATAAAGGTTGAGTGCATGATGTGGTACAAAAACAAACAAACAAACAACAAAAAAAGGATGAGGCTACCAAAAAGTCGCTTACCAGTTTAAATTGCAGGTTTTAATCTATGTAAATCTATGTAAATCTATGTTGGGCGGTTGCTTTCAGTGGTATATATATATATATATGCATACACATTTTATTTGTAGAGTTATGCTCAGAAAAAAAGTGTTTTGTTGATATATATATGCAAACTGTCTAGGGTGTACCCCACCTATCGCCCTATGTCAGCTATAATAGGCACAGCACCCCCCAACGGTAGATAATGGATGGATGGATGATATATATTATTGCACATGTAATTTTCTACTAGCGGTTGAGAGGGAATCTTTCAAGCCTGATTCATACAGAATCACTTTAAGTAACTGTCAATGTTTCCAGTTTATGCTCTGATGGAAGGTTCAGTTGTCTTTTTCAGTTGCTTCTATATTCATGGTACTTTGTTATGATAGTTGGGAGCACAATAAACTACAGGTGATCATTGTGTGCCCACTGAACAAACCAGAAAACAACACGATGAACCTCTTTGGAATATGTTATGGGGATGGTGAGTACTAATCAAACTACATGACAACATTGTCTGTACCAATAAACATGTCTGACATGAACAAACAAAAACCATGAAGGAGCCAGGATGAATTGTGTATGTGTTGGTTTACACAAATGGTGTTTGCCAATTAATTGGCTTTCGATTAATTTCTGAAGCGTGCTTCGTTGTTGTTGTTGTGTGAAACGACCTATAACCTAGAAAGTAAAACAAACGTACATATACCATCACATACCAACATCAACTTTACAGAACAGGTGCACCACAGTCACTCGCACATGTGCACATGCTTCTGTGACCATGGGTACCTCTGAGTACTATTGTGAAGGTCTGTTTATTTATTTGCAGGCACATGGGACACAATCACTCTGAATTAGATGCTATTACAGCAAACTTAGCATAGCAGAGTACAAATTGGTTTCCTAACATGACTATTACAGATAATAATGTGCCTCACACTCCAGTCTCACTCAGTGAAGGGTTCACATGGCACAGGATTGAGGTCATGTATTCAACATCGCAGCCTCTCATCCTGTAGCTGCCAATGTGGCAGGCGGAAAACATGTTATTCTGAGTTTTGGAATACTGTTGTCAAAAATAAACGCTTTTTCAGACAGATATTGTGTAAAGAATGTAGAATGCAGAGTAATGTGTGAGCAAACACATTGGCACTTTAAAATCCATTAAAACAATGTGTTGCAGGGTAAAAACACAATGCTCTCGACATGGTGTCTTCTTCTTGGCGATGTCTCAAATACTTGTGCACTATGTCATTTTAGAAATGAGCATATGACTGATTTGCATGAAACTGTTTGCCAATATGTATCAAACGTTGTATTGTTTAAATAATGAATTAATGTATTGTATTCACTGTGAATTAATGTAAAGCTACTTTATGTTCGGGGAGACCAGGCTGAACAACAAAAATCTGTGATGCACTGAGTTGCAACTTGATTTGAAGTGAAACGTGAACCAACACCAACACAATCACAGAAAAAAACAGTATCAAACAAACATCCATAATGTGTTTGACAAGGAACACTACAATAGTGTTGTGTGCATACATGTAAGACACTTTCTGATTAATATGCCATTTTAATTTGCTATAACTAACTATACAATATTCTCCTTTTTTGTAGTTAAAAAAATATATGCATGGTTCTCTACAAAAATGTCATCACCGAGACAAAATGATGCTAATAAAACTAATCTTAACATCAGTATTTTTTTATTTAAACTCTTCGAAAGTCGCTTTACCTAAGAATACAAATTTAGTGACATTTAAATATTATGTAAAGAGAAGCAACATTTTTACTAGTTTGGTCACAGTTTAAAAACATACTGTCCAAAGACACAGTGCTGGTTTAGTTACAGTCCTTTATGAATTTTAAATAAAGTGCTTTTCTATGTCGTTTTGCATTAAAGAAAGACATTTGCTAGACATAAACATCTGAGCTTGCAAGCAAAGCCAGTAGTGTAGGAAAAGATGAAGTCACTCAAGAGTGAAGGGCTGATAAATCAAGCTAAAAGTCTTTATATTGTTTCAGCTTTTGAGGAGGAGTTATGTTAATGATGTGCTCTAGTGTGTCATCGAGCCATATTTATAGACACTCCTAAAAAAAATCCTGGACAGAAGACTTGAGAGAGAAACTATTTATGTCTTTTTAACTTATCCCACAGTTGACTCTTTTTTTTTTTTTTTTTCCATATGTTCACAGCCCATGGTTGGTGTAGTGGTTAGCACTCTTGCCTTTGCAGCAAGAAGACCCGGGTTCCTGGGTTCGAGCCCCGTTTGGAACAACTTCGGAACAAGGGCCTTTCTGCAAGGAGTTTGCATGTTCTCCCTGTGTGTGCGTGGGTTTTCTCTGGGTTCTCCTGCTTCCTCCCACAGTCCAAAAACATGCGATATGGGGATTAGGTGAATTGGTCACTCTAAATTGACCGTAGGTGTGAGTGTGTGAGTGAATGGTTGTTTGTCTCTATATGTGGCCCTGCGATGGACTGGCGAACTGTCCAGGGTGTACCCCGCCTATCGCCCAATGTCTGCTGAGATAGGCACAGCACCCCCCGTGACCCTCTGGTGGAGGAAAAAGCGGTAGATGGATGGATGGATGGATGGATGGATGGATGTTCACAGCTACTATTTTCTATTATATTTAATGTGCGAAAAGGAGAATATGTGCACTTGTTTAATTTGGTCTTCAACCACAAATAAACAGAAAATAAACTAGTGTCAAATAGAAATAATCATGGTAAAAAGTAATTTGTCCATAATGTGTTGTTTACGGAGAGTAAAGCAAATGTGGAACATGTTATTCAATCTATGAATGGCACCTTGCCCTTATTCTCTGCAGTACCCGTCAGTTCAGTATCAGTGTCTTATCTCCTCCTCACTCTCTGAAGTCCACGGCTCTGCTCATTATAGAGCTGAGCCTTCACTTGGGAAACTTGTCAGCACGGTCAAGCTCCCCCAGCCTTTGTAAATTGCTCTTTCCCTTTCACAGCCTTAGCTTTACAGCACAGCTGTGACTTTATGTAATTCTTGCCTCGCTCGCAGATAATCCTCACCAGTCTCCTCTTTAATTAAGCGAACAGGTCTTGAACAAAGTGGATCACCTTTTTTGTCACCTTGTGCCTTTAGTAATGTTGATTGGGTGTTTCATCACTTCAGTTTTATCATGTGTGGATGTGGCATTCCTGTGCCAAGTTATGTTTACATGTGCACAGCACAGTAGCATTAAAGGTCACATAGAGTGGTCCTGTTGCACATATATGTGAGTTATGGAGGTCTACTTACATATATTAAGTTGTTTTTATGGTCAAAATCCTCCTAGTTGATGTAAACGAGCCGATTGAAATCTGTTCTTTTCGAAGCGCTTGTCAGTCGCGCTATTTTTAGCCATAAATCTCGCCCGAGAAGACAGAGTGTGTTGTGATTGGCCAGCCAGCGTAGAGCTTTCCCACCTGTGTTGTGATTGGCCAGGTATCTGGAAGTGACGTAATCTATCACGTCAGCTCTCAGAAGCGCAGCTCCCTCTCTGGAGCGGTGGATGCATTGCTACTTATTATCAAAACATTGTTTTAACAATGTTTAAAAATAGCTTCGTCACGACTCTCCGCCGCAGTCCCTTTATGACTTTAAACCGGAGTCAGACCCAGAGTCAGAAGACACTGTTGCTCGTGAAACACCTCCACAACGGACGTTATTCTTCTTCTGCGGTTCAATGTACGCAACCGGATGTGCCCGGACTACCGCCCGGAGCAGGACGATCGGTTGTTCAGGAGAACCGCTGCTTACGTAACGTTAACGGGATTTTCAGTGATCTCGTTGAGCCCCGAGATTACAATAAAACACAACGTTCTCAGCAATGGCTGAACTGTTTGTTTCGAACCATCAGGCTTCATAAACAAGGTAATGACGCAGATACACACCAAAAAAAACAGCGATAATAGGAACTTCCGGTCTAGTTCCGCTTTAATTGCTTATAGCTGACATTAATTATAAATAATTAACATTTTCTATTTTTTTTGTTTGTTTGTTTTTCAAGTGCATCTGCAGCTGTCTGGGTAATTTTACACAGTCTAAGATACATATTGTGTCCCGTTTTTGCGTTCTGGTGATGTACTTGTTGCTGGTAAACTATGCCATTATGTGGAATGCATCTGTGTTCATCTGTTTTTGTCAAGTATCTTTAAGTGCTTTTCATTGTGTTACTTTGGGCCACTGTTCAAGTAGGTGTCCATCAGGCTATTTTATGCATGTTTTTCCATGTGTGCATATAGGAAATATCTGAATGGAAACACAAATTGGATGAAAAATTAAAGGTGCATTATGTAATAAATCTAAAGCAACTGGCCATAAAATCCTCCTAATATGTCACAGAGACTCAGGAATAATGTTCATATAACAAACTGAACTCACCAACAACAACAGTACAGCCAAAATATTTGCATTAAAAAAATATTTTGCAGACTGCAAATCATGTTTCTGTTTTGAAATCATGTTTTGGCATGTGGCGCCACCCACCGCCGTCTACCAATCATTGCAGTCAGTAGAGTCTCAGCTGCCGAGCAACCACTGGTTGCCAGTTACGTCAGAAAACGAAACCTAAAAGACCTCGGTATTTTGAATTTGAATGTAGTAACCGTTTTTTGGCCACATTCTTACATATGGCACCTTTAAATATCAAAAATGGGTATATGACATTAGTGCATATAAAACAGATTCAGCAAGTAAAGGGGGTTTAAAAATATCAAAACCTAAACACTACAGCTTACACATTGAACTGCACTGGAAAAATGGTAGAAGAGAGGAGAGCAGGCTGATGAGGAAATCACAATTTACATGCAAGGAGCAAATACAACTGCAATAATATATTTGAGGTAGCAATGAAACACATGTTACTGTCACTCTTACATAATCAAGTTGCACCATCTGTAGTTTAACAAGAGGTGGACAGTCAATATGTGCAAATGTGAAGTAACATCACTGATTCATGCATATTCTGACTTCACTTGTGAGGATGTTACGGCTTCTGTCTTTACAGTACAGTTACGGCTTCTGTATACAGTATATTATACAGTCTAATATCATTGTCCATTTCCATGAAAGCGACCGTGATAACCAGCATCTTAACAAGACAAACAAGCCAAAAGAATATCCCTCTTTTATTAGCTAATGGTACTGTAGGTGCAGCCAGACCATTCTCCAGCCGCAGTGTGGAGACAAGCCTCAACACATTAAAACTAACTTAAACTGAGTGCAAAAGCTTTATTAATTCGCAGGAAGAACAACTTGCGCATAAACAGGAATCCATATATTTGTTATATGTAAAAAAAACAAAAAAGAGGAAAGCAAATTCTTTCTCTCTCTCTAAATTTAAATGACGTGTGCTGAAGACTCTTGTGTCACACATGCCAAATTATAAAAGCAGCATTTTGCAAAAGTTTTGGCCGTCTTTAAATTGTTCTGTCCACCATCAACTTTCTTACATTGCTGAAAATAAATGAAAGAATGAAGGAAAATCAATGGCTCAGCCAATCTTATTGTCTGTGTGATGCAGTAAATACACGTCAACCTTGCTGGCTTCCCACAGCATCGCAGATGGATAATTATTGGAGAGAAGTGATGCTCAGGCTAGAGGGCAGAAGGAATCGAAAATAACAATCCGCCTTTAATTACTGTAGGATACAGAGGACTAATCAGACTTTTCTGTCACATTGTGATCAAACACATGGGGGTCATGAGGCAGGATGTAAGGCTGACTGATTAAGGATGAGGCCTGTGTGACAGCAGCGCTCTGGGAAGAAGCCACTTCATTATTGACAAAGTGAGAAGAGACGTCCCAACAGGTATGTTTGCCCCACATGTAACACTGCTAATGAGTAAAATCATGTGAACGATTTAATTGAATCACTTGCTGATCGTGCATTAGTTGCAATATCCGTATAAAAAATTGTTGATTACTGACTTACATCTACAGGTTATCAAAACGTGAACTCAAATGTTGTGCTCTCTAAAAAAAACTGCAAAATGAATATAAAATATAGTCAAGACATTCGATTAGAAAGATTAGAAATAATGGTTTTACCCTTCAAACTTTGCTTTCGTCAAAGAACCAGCAAAACTGTTTTCAGCTGTGCTAACATAATTGCAAAAGGTTTTCAAGGGTTTTCTAATCATCCAATAGCCTTCTAACGCAATTAGCAAACACAATGTACCAATAGAACACTGGAGAAATGGTTGCTTGAAATGGGCCTCTATACATTCATACATGTACATATTCTAGACGTTTGCAGCTAAAATAGTCGTTTGCCACATTAACAATGTATAGAGTGTATTTCTGATTCATTTAATGTTATATTCATTGAAAAAAAGTGCCTTTCCTTAAAAAATAAGGACGTTTCTAAGTCAGCCAAAACATTTGACTTAGAGTATCTCTCGCTAAAAATTCAATGCCACTTTGCCCACAATTGAAAATAAACTAATAATTAAGCAAACATACTTCAGTTTTACTTAGCTTGTGTATTAAGTGAGTGAAATGTCCTTCACTGTCAGTTTCTTCTGCAAAAAAACAACCCAATCCAATTGAGAAAATTCAATTTTTTTATTTATTTTTTTTAAATCGTCTTCAATGTCTTTTGTCATTTATTCACTATAAGGTCTGACTTTTTGCACATTCCATACTGTAGTTCACAGCAGGTTGGGGACTCACCATTTCTAAAGACATTAGTTCCTATTCCATTGAGGACGAGGCTGGAGGAAACGGATCCAGGAGAAAGCAACAGAGCAAATGTGTTGCCTTGTGGAACAAAAATACTATGGTTTGCATGTGCAAACTGAGCAGTCAAACACTACACTCCATCAAAATACAAACTTAAAATCATATTTAAATAACTGCAGAGCTTAAAATTTGCACCAAGTACAACAAGTGCACCATGACACAGCACATGAAATATTCACTACCCACCTACCCCAGTGTTTCTCAATACATCATGATGTATTCATATTGCATCTCAGGTCTGAATGCAACATAACAGTCACACACCGAATATGTCTGGAAGTTAATGCTCCCTTTACTTGCCCTGGGTCATAACCGTGGCAGTTCATGGTAAAATGTGTGCCATGGTTTGCATGGGAGGGAATTCATAACATGTACCATTTACTTTCACGTATAAAAATGAAGACTAAAAGAAAGTGCTCAGTGTCACTTTGGAGCTTCTGCACATTATTTCTACTATATTTAATTTTCCTACTCCAGCGTGCATTGATTTAGTTACCCCCATTTAAACGATGTAGACCGACAAAGTAGATGATGTGAATGCAAGTAAGTGTTTTACTGGTTACGGAATATATACACGATAAAATAAATGTCAGAAAGATAGATAAATGCCATATATACTATCCCACTAAAATGACACATTATAGCCAATATTAGGTCATCTTTGCAAGCAGGTGTTAATTATTTTGGAAACCACTTGACAGGAACAAAGCAGCCTCAGTTACAGTACTGACATGAATTCCACAAATCAACCAGGGAGGGAATTATAAATGCAAGAGCTAAAACTACATTTTATTAGGGTAAATTTAACTAAAATATCTTTTAATATGAAAACCAGTCACCTTGAGGACCCATTTAGCCTCTTTTTCCTGGCTCTGTGCCGTGCTATTTGAGGACAGTGCTGGATGGGACTGGGACAGGAAAACCCCATTAATCATGACATCAGCAGCCCAGCAGAGAGGCGAGCTGGCAGGACTGCTGACGGACTGGCAAAGGCTTCATATTACCACAGCCCCAGGTCTCCCCATAGCCTCCCCAATGAGCCCTTTGCCTGCCATTAGTCCCAGCACTCACTTTCTCTTCCTCTCTTTTTCCAGGCACAGATTCCCAGGGGTGACAGGGAGGCATTGGGTGGCTAAGAGCGCAAGAAATTAAAAAGGGTTGTTTAGAGTGACAGAAAGAGGCCACCCAGGGAATAAACAAGAATATGTCTCAGACATAGAGGAAAGAGGAAGAGTGGGGTAAAAATACAGTAGTGACATACAAAACAAATTGTTTTCAAATTGGGCAGACTCACAAAAACACAGAAGGTCCAGGGACACTGAACCAGGAAGATAGCCTCTTCCATATATGCATTTCCAGATTGGTAGAATGAAATGTAGCCTTGTCTCAGTAGAACCCAAATTGAAACGATCCACTGAAGTCGTTAAAAAAAAAAAAAAATCATTGGATGACATTGGCTGTCAAAATCTTGAACATAGATAATTATATTTCAATTACATTATGGCAAAACACATCTGCACCATGCCATAGGAACTGCCACAACAATGATTAAAGCGGACCTAGACCGGAAGTTCCAATTAACGCTGTTTTTTAGTGTGTATCTGCGTCCTTACCTTGTTTATGAAGCCCTGGTGGGTTCTAAACAAAGAGTTCAGCCACTGGTGAGAACGATGTGTTATTATAATCTCGGGCTCAGCGAGATCTCCGAAAAAAACCCGGTCCGGTTACGTAAACAGTGGTTCTCCGGAGCAGCAGATTGTCCTGCTCCGGGCACTAGTCCGGGTACATCCGGTTGCGTATTGTACCGCAGAAGAAGAATAACGTCCGTTGTGGAGGTGTTTCACGAGCGACAGTGTCTTCTGACTCTGGGTCTGACTCCGGGTCAAAGTCATAAAAGGGACTGCGGCGGGGAGTCGTGACGAAGCTATTTTTAAACATTGTTAAAACAATGTTTTGATAATGAGTAGCAGTTCCAGAGGGGGGAGCTGTGCTTCTGAGAGCGGATGTGCTGAATAGTATTGGCCAATAACAAAGACTCTTCTGGGGGGTGAGAGTTCACTCTGAAATCTCGCGACTCAGAACAGCGTCAGAAAAAGAGGATTTCAATCAGCTCGTTTAAAGCAACTAGGAGGTATTTGACCATAAAAACAAGTTAATGTATGTAAGTAGACCTCCATAACTAACATATATGTGCAACAGGACCACTCTAGGTCTGCTTTAAGGTTACTTGTGAACACACAAAATAAACACTGAGTGTGAAGCAACTCATTAAAAAAAAAAAAACTCCACTTATTTGAGCTGCAGGTTTGAATTGTTTTCTTGCAATGGCAATGGCAATGACATTTTTCATTTAATGGTCTACTTCTTTAATCTTTCTTTTCAGTCCAATCAGTACTTGATTAAATTACAATTTATGTTACTGATGAAAACAAAATATGGCTATACTGTGAGACACAGAGAGTCGTGTGGGGCCATGGGCTCAATCAGCATTGTGTGAAATTTTAAAAACATTAATTCATATTTAAAGTTGTTAATTATGTAAAAATCATGCATAATACTGCTTTAATAGGAATAACGACCTAGAGCATCCATTCCAGCCATCGTAGATATGTCTCCATTTGGTACGTGCAGGGAGTGTGTGGGTGCCGTCAGATGTCAGCGGTAGAATAAAAATGTTGACTTTTGTCGGACAATGTAGTAAAGTGTTGTCTTGAGGGGTTTGGGAATGACTGCTGAAGGAGGTTGTATTTTTGAACCTGAACAACAGCAGTTGTTCTCTTGCCGTGGAGAAACCTTGGGCTCAGTTCAATGAATCAAGAATCTTCCTGATGGGAGAGTGTCTGAACATTCTGACATGCATGACAGATGCCGGAGAACGCGGCGGTGAAGCTCCTGGACCTGTTCCAGCAGAACTCCACCTCGACAGCATGGGTGTGGATACAGAGTGACCTTGACCACGGCTCATATCTAATAAGTAATGGACTGTCAGAGCACAACATTTTCCATGACTGAAAGCAAGCGTGCTGCTTTCACCGAGATTTACATTAATCTTTAAACGTGTCATCGTGGAGGTGGGCATGGTTGACGGGTTAGCTGCAGCAGGAAGTGGAGGTGTGGAGATGGTGAATGAAAGCAGTTTCAGGTGAGGTGATTGACACAGCTGGTGCTTGCTGTTAATTATGCTCTTCCTTGAAAATGCAGTGGCATGCTGGACCTCAGATGACTGATTGCTGCACATATAGAGGGACATGGTTTTGTTGAAGACTGCATATGTACTGGACACATGCAGAGATCAATTGTAGTGACCTTGAAATGTCCACCAGCTCTGTACATAAGCATTCATAACATTTGAACTCCCTGATAGAGGGATTAACAACAACATATACTGTCATTGAAAAAGAGCAATCATCCATTAATTGTAGGAACATCTTAATTCCAAGATGGGTAACCAGATCAAGACCAACTTTACTTGATTGATTGATTAGATGTTATATATTTACAGAGTAGAACAATAACTGCACATTGCTGACAATAAAAGTGTTTCAAGAAACTTTAAGGACACCAAGCAAAATCACATCAAATCAGTCTGGCCTCTTCCTTTCACTCTATTTTTTTTTTAACTCACTGCAACACAAGTGCACTATGACGATCATGCATTTTTGTTTTCCAAAGACAAAGTCGGTAGCAATAAGCTAGTGGCATGGAACCTCATAAGGCAATATAGGGTATAGGGAAATTGTTGTTCCCGTGGTTCCTGGGGAATTGTTTTCCCTTTTCCAACACTCCTGGGTGGCATGATGCTATTTTAAGGCAGAAGAAAGTGAGTGCACTTTTCCCCTATCTGCCTACATAGATGAGTGAACAACATGTGTTCACACAGAGATCCGCAAAGTGAAATTCTTTTTCTCAGCAGAGAAGCGTGAAAAACATGACATGACCCTTTACATCCGACACTGCTTTGTGCTCTGTGCTCAGTCATTTTTGGAACGCTGCAAAATGTGTTGAGACAGAACATGAACCGAAATTGATATATTGCAGTATATACAAGCAAGCAGCTGTTTATACGTCACTAACCAGTAGGTGAAATGTCTGAAGTTGTACAAGTACACCATCAAAGTCAGTCAGCAAACACTGGCTGCACTGTACATTATGTTATTAATTCTAATGCTCTTTCAACTTCAACATCTGAGAATGAAAAAAAAAACCAGCAGCCATATCACCATGGTGAAAATAGCATGTAATTTAAATCTGACTAAAACACACTTATATATATATGTATAATATACAGTAGACCTACAGTACATTACTGTCCATAACTTCCATGGCTCTGAATGGCAAAGTGGTGTCATGGATAGCACTGCAGGTCCTCACAGCAATACCTTTGTATGAACCCTGGTCTGAAACTTGATGCAAGCATGCTCTCATTCTACAGGATGATGATACTCTTGTGACCTGTCCAGGGTTTACTCTTCTTCTCACCCATGATCATCTGTGATTGGCTCCAGCTCTCCCATGACCCTCAAAGAACAAGCTGTATGGATGATGGATAGATCATCCATACAGCCTGGATAAAACCTTATGGGGTTAGCCATATGGATAATCAAACGGGTCATTGGTACAGATTTTTGGATATGGCCATAAACTACAGGGATGAACCTAGTTCTAGGTAAAAGTGTGGTTAAAGTTATATGCACCTTCATTTCACGATTACCATTTATAAACATACATTTTGGTCCAACACATTCACTGTATCTCAATTTAGGGACCACATCTTTCAGAGAAAGCCATCTGCGTGGTTGCCACATAGACCATGAAGGGTTGAACCAAAATGACAGTGCTGTCATTACCGCTGTCACCTAGCAATAAAGAAGCAGCTGGGTGTGGTACAGATATTCAATGGCACATAACATACCATGCAATAGTTGGAAATGTAATTTTCAACAAATGAAAATGTATTCACGTGGTGCAGGTAGTAGAGGTGGTAGAGATATGATTGTCTGAGACAATATTGTTTTAAAGATATGGAAATTGACATTATCAAGTATTTAAATGACTTCAGAAAAAAGTTTCAAACACTCACTGAAACTCCACACATTCCCTGAATGCATGCAGCAGAAGATCCAGTGTCATGATCACATGACCTCTCGCTAGAGTCTTCTCTGTCGCACAGCTAAACCGCATGTGGTTATGCAAACAGGGAGAAAACAACAAGTCTTTGAAATAATTTCATTATCTGCTCTTGCATAATGCACTGCATAATTCACCTCACAGTGAAGCCTCTGAATGTTAACTGTTCAATGTTTCTACACAATAGTTCAAAGTTATGCCCATGGATTGTTTTACTTGAATGCTAACGTTTAAGAAAATAATTTGTTTTCCTGAAGCATTGTGTCTACTAATTATCTTCTATCTTATCAATTTTTTTGTCCATATCACCCATACATAACAGGTAGCTGTATGGTTGGATCAAACCCTGCTACTTGAACTTTAAAAGTGTGTTTTGGGGATATTTTGCTGCTGTTGACTGCCATTACATCCATTAAACATTTGTCTCTGCTGCACAATAATTCTTGGTGTTGGGCCGGGATGGAAAGACACATTTATTACCTCCACCAAGGAGGTTATGTTTTTGCCGGAGTTTGTTTGTCTGTCCGTTTGTTAGTTAGCAACATAACTCAGAAAAGTCACGGACAGATTTGGATGACATTTTCAGGAAATGTCCACAATGGGACCCCGGAACAAGTGATTACATTTTGGGCGTGATCCGTAGACGCTATGACTGGTGACAACACTCGCTGTCTGACCCAGGCGGAGGTCTGCGCTCTCCGAGTGCTTTTCTAGTTTATCCAATACATTCTTCACAATGAGACAACCGAGCTGTGACATGGTGACACAGTCAGCCTTGAAATACAGCCTCTGAAGGCAGAGGCCCTTTTGATTTTCACAGAGGAAATGAACACATCCAGCTTCCTCCACACTGGCCATAATCACATTAGCGGTCAACTAATAATAATGAGTTTAAATGACCTACACAGAAGACCAATCCCTTTGGAGCACACATTGACATAATAATGACATCACAAATAGGATCCATGCAGTCATTCGAGTGACATATTCAGAGCACCAGCTCTGCTCCCCAGTGACGTTAATCCAATTAAAGCAATCGTTCTCTCTTTTTTTCAAATTAAAGACAACGTAAAAGTACGATGCGTACAATTTAACAAATGCAATTTGATAGGCTCTGTTGCATCTGTGGCCTCAGGTTATACTGAGGCTTCAGCTGGTAGAGGTACCACACAGACCTGATCATACACAGATCAAATTCCATGCAGAAAAACGTGTGTGTGTATCTGTGTGTGTGTGTGAGAGAGAGAGAGAGAGAGAGAGAGAGAGAGAGAGAGAGAGAGAGAGAGAGAGAGAGAGAGAGAGAGAGAGAGAGAGAGAGAGAGAGATGTCAAAATAGATTCTGTATGTCTCTGGGTATTAGGGTAAAGCAGTAGGGATGCATTTGCCCTTAATTTGCGCAACAAATTAGGTTTGTTTCATCAGATGTGGTAAGCCATTAATTTAAGGATTTATTAATTTTTATTTTTATTTTTTTAACCTCTAAATAATCCTCTTAAAGAAACTACAACTTTCTAAAAAGATTATGAATATATTAGCATTAGTGTTATTATTAATATTAGTAGTAGTAGTATCAATATTATTATTGTTGTTGTTATTCATAATAATAACAATCCTACGTTTATACATTTTAGGATCAACAACTAAAAAAATAAGAAATTTGAAAAAAGTGTTGATGCTATTTTTACAACTAGTACTTGCAGTACACATGGAGTAGTATTGCATAATTGAAACAATTACTAACCACACCTTTGTTGTCAAGGTAACAATAATACAGTTTAGAAAACCATAGC
Organism: Microchirus variegatus; assembly: GCF_963457635.1. Lineage (NCBI taxonomy): Eukaryota > Metazoa > Chordata > Actinopteri > Pleuronectiformes > Soleidae > Microchirus > Microchirus variegatus. The sequence goes on from NC_139808.1 coordinate 15,465,633, forward strand.
AATGGCTGGCATCTACATTGTCACGGTAACATCAGTAAACATGCAGTTAAGTTTGTGGAAAGGTCATGGTTTAGCCAGGCTGGTTTAGCCAATCTCTTTGCTTAGACTCAGACCTAAAGACCTTTGTTGTCATGGTTACAATATTAAGGATGTAGTTAGAGGGCTGTGTACCAATAACCCTGACAATACTTCATAAATACCCTGATAAACTTTATTTACCCATCCAAGATGTTGTGCTCTTCAGACCCAGAGGCATCAAAGTCCCAAATTATCATCATCATCTTCCCTCCACTGACCTTCTCTGCTTAGAGGAAAATATCATTTTTATAACACCCACTGCATTTTCTTCTCCAAGCAGCTCCACCTTCATTTCATGAGTTCACAAAACAATTTAATAATAGTGTGGCATAGGGGCTCTCTGTCAAATGTCTTGTTTGTGGAAAATGGCTGCTTCCAACCAATGAAATCATTACTTTGTTTTGTGCAACCCTCAGCCACGATCATACTGCATGTCGTCGTATCTCCACAGACGTGTGTGAGCCCATGTTTCTCCACCAAAATTACTTGCCATGCACATTGATGTGATAGTGTTTTCACCACGTATAGCACTTTTGGTGGAAATGAATCTGGTAATAACAATTTCCTGTTCATGAATGTGGTTAGACACATAAGTAACAGTCAGTTGTCAGGTTTAGACTCTATAATCACTTGGTAAGAGGTACATTGTATAATGGTTTTCCTCATGGCATCAGTATCCTCCCCAGACTGCAGTGTTCTCAACTGTAAAATCCATAAACACACCTTGGCATTACCCTAGGATACATCAAAATATTTTCATAAAACCATAAAATCCATGGAAACACTGATTCAGACCTGGTCTCGAATTGTGGTCACCCAGTTATGTCTTGCTTACCATGTCCCAATTACGAGTTTTCCTAAATAGCTTATGAACTTCATCACTTGTTGTTTCTTTTTCTTTTCTTTTTTTTAACACAGAAACAGTCAATTGCAACATTCACCCGATTAGAAATCAGGTGCAACATTTCACATGGTTTGCAGAGACGAGCATTGCTGTCCCTGGGAGACCCGGCTGCTCAGTGCAGAGAGGACAAACTGTTTGCTGAATTGGCACAATGTTGACACCAGCCTTGAACCCTGTGTTGTAGAATTTTGTCCAAACTGGAATGTGTACAAACCAGGGACTCTCAGCTGCCAGCTGCTTCAGGGTCATCTGGTAAATGCAGATTCCAGATGCTTTTGGTGTTTATAACAGTTTACATAATAACATCTGTTATGTTTTATTTATTTATTTTATTTTGTCAATCATATGGTTTTCTGTGACATCCTGCTATCAGATTACTACATCAGGAATATTGTCTCCTACCATCTTCTTGTCTTTCTTCACTACTTTATAATTCAGTTGCCCAGAGTGAAATAAGCAAGTCTGATCAGAAGAAAAAATGATTAATTATGCAAACTACAGAGTGAGATAAATAAGGATCATCTGCTGAGATCTGCAAACAGACAGCGGCGTGAGCTTTTTTTTTTTCTCCCTCATTCGGCGAGTGTTGACACTGATGTACACTAAGCTCCCACCAAGAGACATGAGCTGCTGCAGCTACAATAGGGGGATAGTCTCAGTTGAAGGGTATCAGAAATAAGCACATTACTGTATTGTGTCTATTGCACAGTGCATTTTAATATGGCTTATTACTAATCCCAAAAGCCATAAATGATTTATATTTGTACTTGAACTACATACAGTAGGCCTATACACGTTCTAACCCAGTCTCCACGATCATGTGTTGCCATTTTAAATTTCTGCAAACCACAGATAAGCGTTACCTCATGATTCTGAACCAAACTTAGTTAACTTAGTCACATGTCTTCAGATGTCCTTGTCAATGTGAGTGTTTTTAATTACTTGTAATGCTTTTCAGGAATGTATATGATGACAGGTGATAATATTTCCTTAGTATGGATTTGGTTCGATTTTTTAAGTCAGACAATCACGGAGGTGGGGAACTAGAGAAAGAGTAAGCAAAGAAAGAACAGGCGCTTCAAGAAATCAATTGTAAAACCTAAACAGGAAGTAACAAGTCCAAAAATGTACTTCAACGTCCTTGGATGTGGCAAATCATAATACCAGCAGGTTCCTCACCGCTGCATTCCGGCATGTTTTTAATTACAGTGTCGATTTCGAGAAACGGATTAGTGTTCACACTAACGTGAGTCTATTTTTGAGTCTCGCCTGTTTTTCACACACACAAATAGACAGAGATCTGTTGATAAGGATATTGATAATCTACTGACAATATTACCTAAAAAACAGTGGTTTTTGTGTCAAGACTAAAAATAAATGTGAAACAAAAAATATGAATTGTAATAACTATTCTCTCTCTCTCATGCTTGCTCCCCCCGTCCGTCCAATTCAGAAATTAATCAGAAACTAAAGTTAAACAAATTGTTGGTGTGGAGAGACATACGAGTGAGAAGCAGCAGTCACTGTGTGCCTTTGAAGGCCTTAGAACAAGTATGCACTTCAAGGGAAGGGCCTTTATGGAGGCAAAATCCTGAGCCAACATGTTTTCTATAGCAGCCTGAAAATGTTTTGTGTTTAGAAGCAGAAGCATATATACAAAAGAAAAGAACTAACACAAACAAAGTAGAAACACATATTTCATGGTCAAGGCCACAGTAGTTCTCTGACACACTTGGGTAAGGAAGAGGTGAGTGGAAAAGTTCTCATTTTGTTCCAATTTGCAGTCACATTATTAGCTGTCAATTCTTACACACTGGGATTTTGGTGTTGCTATTGAATAATAAAATTGATGTGAATAGCTTAATATTCCAAGTGTAAGTTACGTTTTTGTTTATTTGTTTTGTTTTGAATGTAATCCGTAACTTCAGGGCCTAGCTGTTAATGGCTTTGGCAGGTTTAGGTGAAACAATGAAGATGAGCTCAAGGCTCTCATATTTCTTTTTGTTGATCATGGTACAAAAGTCTTTAAACGTATCAGGACTGCAGAATGGTGCTTTAACACATGTGTCACAGACAAGAGCCGACGCCGGAGTATGAATTGGGCTCAGCCTCTATGCGACCTTTTGTTGATGGATCAAAGTCACTGCACCAACAACGGTCCCTGCTGTGCAATGTTTACTGACATTGTGACACGACTGCATCTGTATCCTGCAACGTGTTATCCAATCAGGTTCAGGAGCCAAGTCTCCTTGTGAGAGACTTGTGAATTTAGGCTGTTTATCGGTGAATAAATACCTCTACTCGCTAAATGCTTTCAGGAGATGACACAGGGAGGAAGCAGGGGAATACTAATGAAAGCAATGGACAGTGTGTTGGCTTAAAGACAACTTTAACAAGGCAGCTTTGACAAAAGCATAATGCGTAAGAATATGTTTTTATAACATAGCAACAAATATTGCTTCTTAAAATGAAGGCACAGTCATTTTCAGAACAAAGTCAGCTTCCTGAGGACACACACACAGACTTTGGTTCAGTTCCATAAATGTGTTAGTAGTGTAATTTTCACCTGTGATCCACAGTGTTAATTTCAAATGGGAGGAGCGTCTGTGCTGCAGGGCACCACTTGTGTTCATGGCTGAGAGAGAGAGAACGTCTCGACTCGTCTGCTTTCTCTGCACCTGTGGGAGGAGAAAGCAGGATGGATGTGATTTTGATGTAAATGTGAGAACCACTGTGGAAGAGAGGTGAATCATTGATATTCAGCTTGAGGTGCAGCTCAGCCCAGTTTTCCAAAACTTGACGTTGACCTTGTGACCTTGCAGTGTAAATCATTTGGCAGCCTCCCTGACCTCTTGCAGTATGCACACACTTAGACTCACCAATTACAACAGAGGAATTATTACCCTATGTACACACTCACTCCAACTTTCCACTGCCTCAGTGTTTCATACCATATCAAGGACTGTGGATATCAGGCACTAAAGTGTGTTCTTAATTTCAAACCATACAAAGTCCTTTAAATTCTTTCATTCATCTTTTCAAACCGACAATACATCTCCTGAGAGTAAAGTTTCTTTCCCCGACTTTGCATAAAAAAGGAGCCTGATGGCCAAAACATTTAGATCAGTTGGCATCAGAGTTGTTTTGTTTTTTTGTGTGTCAAACACTTCATTTAGGGATTTTATGTGACATTATTTTTCTTTTCTTAAAGAAAAAAGCAGTGTTTTAGTGGTACTGAAATATTTAATATACATTATTGAATTCCCCTGGCTTCATCTGAGGAATAGCAAATATCCCGTTTTGCCAAATTGTTCAAGTTGCAACTGAAAACAAGCTGCATACAAAGTGCAATGTGTGCATCTGAAGACAAATTACACATAAGAGTCACCTCTTTAAAAGCAAAACAGGAAAACTGATGTGTCACAGACAAGCCACAACAATGAACTTACACAATATGTCTGCGTGTCCAACAAGCTGAGAAAATACAGTGCTATGAGAGAATGGACACAGCTCTTTTGAATTATACATGAAGCAGAAGGAACACAATCAACTGTGTGAAGTATTGTGGCATGAATAAATGGTGCATAATTGATACGGGCTCTCTTACATTATGCATTTCTGTTCACAAATCTGCATGTGGAGTTATGACGCAAAGCAGGTCAGGGGATCTGAAGGATACAGTGTCACTGATCTAATGTTCCACAGTGTTAATGCTTTATGTAAATCAGCACTGCAGGTGCCACCAGGCTTACATATATCAATGCAATGGCTAATGTAAACAATAAGAGACTGAGGAGAGTTTTTTTTTCCACTCTATACAGAGGTGGATTAACCAGTAAGTGTACTTCACGCACATAAGCACACCACACTGTTGGGATGTGTAATGTGTGAGTGTCCCCTCTTGTATTATGGTTATCTATAACTCCCTTCTCTGCAGAATGCTAATCAGAGCCTTTGACCCCCGCCAACCACTGCAGCGCAAAAGAGAGTATTTAACCAATTTTAGCGTGCGGAATGATGAGGAACGTTTAAAATGAAAACCAGCCACAGAAATATGCAGAACTCCTCATTCATCAAATCAATAACATGTGCTCACAAGCATGTGAGTAAAGTGAGTTGCATGACTCATTTGCTGCTCCGAGAAGCCGTTTCCAAGTTTGTGTCATATTCCCTGACAGTTCAGAGGGGCTGAGCTTTCACACACACACCCTAAAAAGAAAAATATTCTTCTTTTAAAAATCATGTTCCCTTTTTTTGTCTCCTCAACAGATGGCTGCCATTTGAGGAGAAAGGAGTCATGTGACCTTCCTTAACAGCACCACTGAGAATGGACTAATTATTATTATTATTATTGTTATTTTTTATTTTATTTTTTTCAAATAAATTATTCAAAAACTAATAAAATCCAGCTGGTCACTCTACCCCCTGGCATTCTCCTGCCTGTCAGACTCTAGACACATGCAAGGAAGCCAGATCAAGTCTAAATGAAAAATAACATGGCTAATTCAAACTAAGAAACTAAACACAAGTAGACATAAATATACATAATCTACATTATGCTGAGCTGCAAGTCATTTTTTTTTTTTTTTTTTGCATCTTCACACTTTATTTTAACCTTTGTGTCAGGTTTGGGTCTATGGGACCCATTTTCGATGTTTGTTGAATTGTGTAATTTGTTATTGGCCTTTTTAAGGACTGCACACACACACACGTGTTGTCACTATTTACATTTCTAGTTACATCCAACAGGTTTATATTTTGAATGGGTGCTTTCTTGTTGTGCTACCCGTCAGCCACATAGCAGTGCATCGAGCTGCATGTCGATATCTTGGTTACCAAGATGTTGGACACAAGCAGTCCACTACCCTCACTACCCTATCAAGACGCAATTGAAGGAAAGGAAACACACGGGCCTTCATTGAGCATGTATTTAGAACATAGACCGCTAAAAGCTGAGATGAGGAGGAGTAGGGGAAGGAAGGCCAATCCTCTCCAATATTTTCATTTAGATTGCAGTACCTCTTATATACACTAGTGGCCGCAGTTTTACACAACTTAGATAGAGCCCTTTTAGGAGTTGAGGAGCAGCAATTTCAGCACTGGACAGCACCCCATCAGTCCAACATGTTATAAGACGGCAAGACAGCACTACAGAGACAAGAGACACTGGCTGCAGAAACTTCAGTACTGGACAGCTCACCTGTAAATCCACACACTGCAAGATTCAACACTTGGATAATGCAACGTTTATGAAATGTTTTAATAAATGTATATTACCTGTCAATGAGACATTTTAATTAATTAATTAATTAATTAATTAACAAGGTTAATAAAATGAACAGTTATGTGTAAATTAATTAGAGTGGCAATAAGATAGTACTCCAGTGTCTGATTAAGTGTACCTAATACAAATGCACAACACACAAAACATAAAATAAATAAATAAATAAATAAAATACAATTTTAATTCAAGGAGGTGAAACATTTGTGAAACAAATAAGTTGCTGTATCTGTCATTGTCTCCCATTGGGCTGTGACACTGATGATAAAGATACTTAGATCATTGTTTTTCATGATTGGAAAAAAAATAAAATTATTGGAATTGCTTTATATTGTGACTGTAACTGTGCAACGTTTGCTGCCTCTTGGCCAGTTCTCCCTTGAAAAAGAGGTTTTTAATCTGAATGGGATTTTCCTGGTAAAATAAAGGTTTAAAAAAAAAGAAGAAAAATGCTAAAGACTGGGACAGTTAGTCATAGAAGAACATCATATCTCCTCCTGTGGCTGCAGTGTGCATTCCATCATATGTGGCTTTCCTGCTCAGCCTGACTGTTTCCCTGTTCATGTTCTGCTGTTCATCTGGAGCCAGAACCTCCCAATCAACCCATAAAATTCCACCACTAAAGTCCTACCTACAACCTGGCCATGGTGAAGTGTCAGCCTAACTGTATCTCACCCAGACATTGAATTTATCCTCCTGTGTCACTTGTCCCCCGCTTATCTGCCCTTTGCTACACTTGAAACATCTCAGGGCCATAAATTATGACATGAGTGCTGACTTTTATACTTAAACACCAGGAGCCTCCTCACAAAACTGGACTATAATCACATTTTGAAAAGCGAAAAAAGTGAGGTTGAGGAGGTAAGAGAAGATGGGGTCTGTGAAATAGATTGCTTTACATTTAGAGTGGTATGCAAAAGTTTGGGTACCCATGTAAATTTTCATGATTTTCCTTTATAAATCATTGGTTGTTTGGACAATAAATTTCAGTTAAAGCGGACCTAGACTGGAAGTTCCAATTAAAGCTGTTTTTTTGGTGTGTATCTGCGTCATTACCTCGTTTATGAAGCCCTGAAGGTTCGAAACAAACAGTTCAGCCACTGCTGAGAACGCTTTGATGTATTGTAATGTCGGGCTTAGCGCGATCTCTGAAAAAAACCCTTCTGGTGATGTATCCATTTCTCCTGAACAGCGGATCCACTCAGCTCATTGCTGAGATACATGCCCCTCATAAGAAAACAGTGTATGAATATGGTTGCCTATAGCTGGATTATAATTCAGAAATCCACAACATTGCTTAACGGTCATATCCCACCTCAAATTAAACTAGATTAAAAAAAATAAAATAAAAAAAGCACACCCTCTACTCATGGTCTCTTTAATTTCAAAGGAAGTGAAGTGTGTGGAAAAGTTCCCACATCTCTCATTTTAGTTTATGGTAACATATGAGCTCCTTTCTTCTCAAAATGTTTAGAATCACTGGTTAACGTTAGACGTCTGCAGAAAAGTCTCAAGAAATGAAAAATGTGAAAAAGCTAACTCTGCTCAATAGATGCATTTGGTGCATTGTGAAAGTCTAAACAAGGCCGCCTTTAAGATGTAGAGAAAAATGTCTCTAAAAGTACTGTACATTGCAAGCAGAACTGTGGATAAATGTTAACAACATTTTTAGTGCACGGCACAGAGCAATGGTGTGCTTGCCCATGTCACTAATGAAATCAAGCAGCATTGCGGCCTTTACAACCCATGTTGAGATTTGCAGTGTGTAACAAATTGAGGGCGAGAGCCACCATAGTTCAAGGTCACCCATGGGAAAAAAGGACAGATCGGAGGACGAGTCCTCCATTTGTCACACTGCAAGTGTTTTCTTCTTCTTTTTTGTGTGTTCATGCATCAAGTTTATGTGGGATTTTCATTTGAGTAGTAAGCCTCTGCTTCACAACGGGAACATGCACATCCATTTTGACTGCTGTAAAAAGGCACACCATCCTCCACCTTGAATTGCTTGTTCTTCTTCTTCAAGTTGTCATTGATGGAACAATGGCAGGGCGTGTAATCTGTACAACTGAGTATGGTGAGTGAACAAGAAACAGGTGTGAATAGTTGGGGCATGTCTATTTATCACTGGGGCAAAAAGCAATTAAAGTATTTTTTTTTAAAATAAAATTGGATGTGATAAATAAAAAAGAATACAAACACATGACCAGAGACAGATGTGACATTAGGGTCATAACAAGCAACCCATAATGAAAAATATGAACAGTTGATGACTATTATCCATATTGTTTTGGATCTGAAATATGTTTCTTTATACTGTAAATCAAGTTGACCTTGATCTCTGGCGATACATCATAGTTATTAACTAAATGTCTTAATATCAATTTGACATACATCTCCTTTATGATGCATTTCGGCATTCCTCTTAAGGTCATGTTTCCTGTTATTGTGAAACCTCTCCTCTTGTCATATAAGCTGTGTTCCCCTCTGTGCCAGTTTGTCTCTGTACCTCAACGTCTAACGGTTCAGCCGTAGTTATTCCTTGTGATCCGTTTTGCTGTTTTTGTGAATTATTGCCATTTTTTCTGACTTTGCCTTGCCCTTTTGAATTTTTTTTTTTTTGAATTTGAACCATTTAAAGTACACTTTAAAATGTGTCACACTGCAGAGCTGGCCTTTCTGACCTCATAGAAATATACAATGTGCCTGAAATGTAGCACATTACTACCAAGGGACACTGATTTTTTGAATCAGCTTGAACTGGTTAAACTATATCAAAGCAGCTGCAAAGTGTATGAACCTTGAGATATCACGCTTGCAAATGAATAGCTATTAAAGTAAAACAAAATACCCAGTAAAAGACTTGTGTCACGTTAGAGTAACAGTCTGTCAGCCTCAGCATGAGACCCTAAAAGAAACAGACAGACGTGTTGATGAATTGTCATTCAGATGTGAGAGAGTGCAGGAGCCACAGAGGATTGATCCAGCCTCTACTCGGAGATAGACTGACACCACGTTAAACTTTCTGCCTGCTGAAAGAATCATGATCCTCCCAGTCAAATCTCTGTCTCACAGCTCTCTCTCCAAAGGAGGATCATTATTCTGATCTAACAAAAGATTTTAACACCACAGAAGCTTTGGGGGCTGTAGCTTCTGTTTTCCAACAGATTTGAAGTATTACTTTAAGACCATGCTGGAAGCAAAACATATCACTGCTGATGTTGGTCTGTCAGTCAAAAAAAATAAATATCCTTTTCCAATTAAAGTAAAAAAAAAAAAAAGGAGCTATGACGAATATTAATATTATTAAAAGTAACCTTTTATGCAATATAATGTGAAGTTGATTGAAGTTAGTCTGCATGAAAAAAAAATTTGAAATAAAAAAATTTAATTCATAACTGCTGTGGTCTCAAACCTCTCACCCCACAAACATGTAGAGAATCAACCTCCGCTGCTTTGAACCCCACAACAGTGTGCATGTGAGTGTGTGTAACCACTGGAGGAGCTCTGCCCCGTCTCCTCCATTGCACTGTAAAACACACATGCAATTGTTGCTTTTCAGTTAAGATGTGCTTGCCCTTGCACGCTGTTGATATTCGCGGGTTGTGTCCTTGGGCTTTACAGTAAATAAAAGCCGACATTACGATCTGAGCAGCACACCTATTGCATCGATTAAAACCTTTTTTATTAGAGTCTTCTGTAGGATCAGCCATCTGTGAGCAACAAGGACGTCTGCATTTTACAGAAGACTTTGTGTGTATTGAAACACCACAGGAGTCTATTCAGTATTCAGTAAAAGTTTAAACAAAGGAGAATCTGTGACCGTGCACGCACGCATACATATCACGTCTCCACGTTTCCTCCAGTTGCATGGAAAGTGTTTGAGTGTTTTAAAGCTGCAGCCTCAAATTAAAGGAAAACGATACAATCTCTGTGCATCATTCATAGTTTTTAAATCCTAGCTTGAAGGTTGCGAAGCTTCAGGATGAGATTTAGCCAATGCCAGTTCAATGACTCCCATTTATAAAATCTAAATGCATTTAAATGTTGAGATTACAGGGGGGCATGTGAACATTCAGATGAAGCAAAACTTCCTTTATAGTTATCAACTAAATATTATTTTAGTAGTCTGGCATAAAGATAACGTTTAATTCAGAAATATGGGATCTATAACCAGCAGAGGTCCTTATTAATTATATTTTATTAATAATAATTGTATTATTGTGCAGCATATTCACAATTCCTCCTCTGCACATAACCAAACCCTCTCATGACCATCACATAGCAGGTCTCGCTACCATCTAGACCTGCTCTTACACTTTTGCTGCTATCCTTCTGTCACACATCACTCGTCTCCTCTCACTCCACCTTCATATTTATGGATTTTTTTGAGAAAGGGGTTCTGATGGTCAAGAAAAATTAATTAGTTGATTTGAGCTGCTGTTGATGTTGCTCTACTGCTGTAGAGAGAGCAGTATAGAGTGATGGGGATAATCAGATACTCCCATGAACCCTGGACCATGCACACACACATGTAAAGCATGCCAGTACAGTAATTTTAGACATTTAGTTCAGTTTTGTCTCATGGGACCGGATGATATTTTCCTCCAGCCCTCTCTTTCAATCGGCATCATTGTCCCCTATACACTCCTGTTATGACATCTAAAAAACAAACAACTGGGACCGAATATAAGTTACACATGAAATACAATTAAATAATTGAGTTCATTTGTGTGGGAGTGTCATTTTTGTGAGGCAGAGTTGCAGTGTTTGCACATGAGAATCTGCTGTAGCTTTAAACAGAGAGCTGACATGAGGCTGCAGGGTCTGCCGTGTTTTGATGTGTGTCAACACATAACATGGCAGGACGCCTGCAGTGTGTGTGTGTGTATGCTTACATACATGAAACGCACGTTTTTACAGACTGGACCTGTACCATCTAAAGTGACAGAATGATGGTGAACGTGTTCCCAATATATATCTTTGTATGGCATTACACTACCGTGTATGACATGTGAAGGTTATAAGGTGGAGATGACTACATTATACAGTGTATTACATTTAAATACTCACATTTAAAGTATGTAACTTCTGCCACAGAGAAGGTGAAAATCTCTCATATTTACATTTACAGGTTTACATAATGTTGCTTATTTGGGGAATTATCGATTGCTTAAAGGGGAAGTAAGTAGTTTATAGTGCCATCTAGAGGAGAGGCTGAAATTTACAACAAAGACCTGCTGCTCTGCTCACCCCCTCCCTTCCCTGAGTGCTATACGGTATCCGCAGCTGGTCAAATGTCGTCCTCATCGTCTTTCTCTGTGTCAGCAGATGAGGTTCGTGAGGCGAGGGAGAGGGCGAGCTACCGCGGCCGTAGCAGACGAAGCGGAGAGAGAGGAGGCGGGACTTCCGCTACAAGTAAAGAGACGCTTGATTTGTTCTCTCGCGTTTGTCCTTACAGGTTCCGGTAGAAACATGGCGTCTCGCTGCTAACAGTGGCAATGCAACCACGGCCCGCGACCGTGTTATTTTACATGACTTTTTGAAACACTACGAAAATGAAACAAAAACTATTATACAGCGACTAGACAATGCAGGAGCACATAATATGTATAAAAAAGTGGATTTTGGGTAATATAAACCCATAAATACTACATAGTGTCCCTTTAAAGCCCCAGTGTGTAACTTCTGCCGCACGGAAGATGAAAAGTATTGCAATGTATCATAGTTCTATAATAAAATTTCTCTGTAAATCCTATCACAAGCCTTTTATCTAGAAAGCATCAAATCATCCTTAAATGGAGAAATGCACACTCCCATAGGTGTAGAGTTTGAATTAAATTGGTTATTGTTTAAATCAAATAGTTAAGAAATGATGATTCATTGTAAAATTATTCCAAGAGAAACACATGGGTGGCGCGGGGGGGGGGGGGGGGGGGGTATGTTTTAAATGGTCCTTGACAGACAAAAAAAATGAGAGTCGTTTTTGTTCTAGGGCAGAATTCTCGACAGTGAAATTGGGGCTGCTTTGTCTAATGTGGATCTATTTTGGGGTCATTATGAGCTCGAGGACCCCCTGGAGAGAGCACGGCTCTATTATTACCTGTTATTATGGGACACGTTCCTGTTCTGTGAGTGCGCTCTGTCGCCGGCGCTAGGATCCAGAGGAATGCCTTCTCATCTCTCTCTCTCTCTCTCTCTCTCTCGCTCTCCCTCTCTGTTTTAAAGTCTCTGCCAGACTTGGGCTCACACGCGTTACTTCCTGGATGGATGGTGGAACGGGAAGCATGCTGCATCTCTCTAACACCAACACCACCACCACCACCACCGCCGCAGCCGCCGCTGACACCAACACCTACATCACCGACTCTCCCATCCTCTGTGTGGCCGACGAGCGCTCTCTCCACTGCCGCTGCCGCATGAGCGTCGAGGCGCTGCTGTGTGGACCGTCCGTCGCTGCTGTAGTCTCTGCCTAACCCACTTTCTCCCCCCTTCCATTCGCTGCTGCTGCTGCTGCACACAAACGCTGGTCCTTCACCATCACCAACACCACCAGTAACTGAGTGTTATGCTGATGTCCAGGAATATCGGCGGGACTTTGGGACCGAAAGTCTATTTATTGGACCTCTAACTACATCTACACCGTGCTCAGTCTCGGTCTCCACCGCGTCCCCAGCGCAGCTCTTTACGCAGCGAAGGCGCCGCTGATTTGACCGAAAAAAAAAGGGGGGAAAAGGAGGAGAGAGGGGAAAAACTCATCAGTTGTTGCTGCTTCCTGTTTGTATGTCGAATTGCATATTTGCCTACAATGTGGAGACTACTACGTTCGTGCTCTTGCTGCTGGTGGATTTTCTCTCTGGTTTTGTCAGCCTCCGTGTTCATCTGGGCCGATTGTCATCCTGGTAAGTTTCATCCCCGACAAGTCTCTGTGTCCTGTTTTTGTCTTTGACTAAATAGCACATCGGGGACCCATTGTCGGGGAGGGGGGGGACGCATCTCTTATGTGCTGTTCGAGAAAAAAAAAACACCCAAGTCCACTGATTTGATAAACTCTCACCGGTCACCGGCAAATTGGCTTGACCGTTTGGCTTGACGCGCGTTATCCGGCACAGGCACGTAGACTGGAAACTGCCTGGGACACAAGAGGCAGTGAGTGAAATGATGCTGGTGGCCTGTTTAAACCCCATTATATCCACTCCAAGCACAAGTTCATCATCCTTTTTCCACCTGTTTTCTATATTTGTGGGAAATGTAAGGTGCAAGGGCATGAGGGGACTGGACGTATCTCTTTTTTTTTTGGAGAGGACTGGATGGGGAAGACTGGCAGTCGGGTCGTATGGGATGTATGGGTAGATAAAACATGGGGGAGATGTGATGCGTTGTCAGCCGCCGGCGCGGACGCCAAAGCCGTTATCTCACTGCCTGAAGCAAGACAGCAGGGCTGTGAAGCCTTCTTCTCTCTCTCTTTCTCTCTCTCTCTCTCTCTCTCTCACACACACACACACACAAACAAATGCAGTTAAATCTCAAATTTGTTCCAAAGGCGAAATCAGACCTCATGTCAGTTGGATTGTGAAGGAGATCCATGCAGGGGGGTCCACAGAAAACAAGGTCTGACACTACATACCCATGTGGTTATGCTACACTTTTAGTTTTGGATTTGGAATAAAAAGAAAGAAACAAGAAAAAGAAAAAAACTGTCCTCCATGCATACTTTAAAAAGAAGAAAAAGGGACAAACATCTGCCTAAGTTATATAACAGAACTCCTATTTCCCGCATTCATTTTGCAACGCTCTGCTCCAATTATAGCAAACTTAAAAACCACTGAGACCAGGCACTAACACACAAGGTCCAAATTGCACTGTTTTTCAACAATCATGTTATCCATATCTTTTTTTTTTTTTTTCAAAAAGGTAATTCTGAAATTGCAAACAATCAAATTTGAGCTTGAGAAAATACGTCCATGTAAGCTTGAGGATTATGTGTCTTGATCATTTTAACCGGAACTCCAACCCCAAACACTCCAGAGTTACGGATCTCTAACTCTACCGAGTACAAAATAGATCGGAGGTAGCTTTCTGCACAGGTGCTGTCGCCTGATATGAATACTTTCAAAATTAAAAACGATTTATTAGAGGTTTGATGATGAGAACAAAAAGTCAATAGCATGTAATGTATTACCGAACATCTGTATGACGGCTCAGTCAATGGAGAAAATGTGACTCAGTGCTTTCATACGATCCATAAACTCACAAAAAAGAAATGGAAAAAGGAGGAATGACAAAGAGGACAATAGTAAAATTAAACCATTCACACTATGACAGAACATTCCCGCCGACGAATGTCTAAATGCTGTCCTGATTTTTTATTTATTACCCGGATCAACATTGCAACCGATCAAGGGAACAAAACATGCTTCACTAACTGTCATTATAGAAGTGCATTAATTTCTCCACTACACCCTCAGGTGTATCACTGGCCCATAAATGGCCCCAAAACTCTCTCCACACGAGGAGCTGCTCTGCTGAAGAAATTCATCAAAGCTTCAGTCAGTTGTCTATAGCTATGACATATTATGCACAGACCCAGTTAATCAGACAGTATTAGCCTAGTTTTCAGCTCACGGAGATTAGCTCTTATATGTCTTGTGCATTTTAAACAGTGTCAGGAAACACACATAATGTGTGTGTGTGTGTGTGTGTGCGCGAGAGAGAGTGAGAGAGAAGCAGCTAATTAAAAAAAAGGATGACCTACTGACCAGTGAACACAGTCGCTGCTTTTACAAATCAGTACAAGGAGTCATGTGCTGTTAGGACTGACTTTCATTCTTTTTTTATTATATTTTAATTGAGCTCTTTTATAGACATTCCCTTTTTTTTTTTTTTTTTTTTTTTTTTGCCGTGCCCCTTCCTTCACTTCATTTTTCATCTTGCATTCCATCTGATCTCAAATCTGGAGAGAAATCAAATCAAGCGAGCCCAGAAGCAAAACGGTGCGCGCGGCGGTGAGCGATGGATGGCACTGATGGATATATGGAGGGAGAGATAGGGTTGATGGATGCGATTATAGAATTTTTCCATGTCTGTGCATGTAGACTTGAGGATTGTTTGTATTATTGAAAATTAAGCCTCTCGATATTATATGAACAGATCACGTAACTGCCCACAAATTAAACTAAATTCTTACAACCTCAGAAGCAGGCAAAAGTGCTTGGAAGACAATACTGTAACACACCCAATAGCAAAAGCTTTACAAAGGTCAAAAATAGAAAGAAGAAGAGGCGTACAGTATAGAATAATTAAAAAAAAAGACTGCCTGCTGTGACAAGAAATAGGAAAGGGAGGTGGAAATGAAATGACAAGTCAAAATCATTAGCATGTCACTTTGTCGTCTGACAGATAAGAAATCGATACAGAAAATGTAGAGATGTTGGGAAAATCGATCGCAAGTGAAGTAGAACCTGTGCATATAGGAAACTGACAGACAGATGGATGAATGATATTCACTTGGCAGTTTGTGATGCTTTACTGACACGATGCATGTCTGGGGAAGTGAGCGTTGTTGCCGAAGGGCAAATCCACGGCTCAGACCTTGTACATTGATAACACCGTCACCCCCACTCACACCCTCACCCTACACACACACACACACACACACCCACACTCCCACCCTCTCTCTCTCTCTCTTACTCTACTTGACCCGGTCATTCACAGCCCTCTCTGCCCTCGGCTCTGCTGCATGTTTTCATGATGCCGGGCTCTGAGCAAGCTCAAGGTGGATGGTTCATGTTGAATGGCTGGTGACTGATGTAGAAACAGAGATGAGTGTGCTTCTCTCTTGGTGGGTATCATCATCCGCTGGCTCTCTGTGCCGCTCTCCTTACCTCCAGCACCCTCTTTTTTTCTATTAATAAGGCTCTTAGCTGGGAAATTGGCATGGAAAGGCAAGATCGGTTTTCCTAATATAGAAAAAACACCCCCCCCCCCCCCCCCACACACACACCCAAAGATAAAATGAAATCTAACAATTTAGTTTTAAGCTAATTTTAGTGTAAAAGCGTAAAAATTATCATGCTGGGAATCATACTGAAAACAAGCCAAACTAAATTGTGATGAAATATGCAAATACTAACAGTATATTCACCCTGTAACTGCGTCCTCATCAATTATTTTAATAAAAACCAAATCTGCAATATTAGGAGAATATCCATGTGTGGCATGGAATCATGTTATTTTCAGTCCTTTTAATGGATATAGAGCAATGATAATCGCCTTTTGTGATAGATGAATGTTAGAGTCGGCATATGTCTTTTCTGTGAAACGCCTGTCACTCACACCACGTGCGTATGGCGCTATTCTTTTCTTTTGACGAAAAATACGCACGTAGTTAATTCAAATATGTCGGTTTTGTTAGAGAAAGGCATCAGAGAAAGACAGCAGTGATTCCTCTCCTCTCATGTATGTGCTGTTTTCGTATTTGTCTGCATATTCTTCAAGCAGACATCTCATCATCGCTGCTGACGTGGCTCCCCGTGATTTTCTCAGCCGGGAGTCTGCGTATCTCGCAATTACAGCCTTAGCTCCGACCTGCCGTTTTTGGAAGGCCGTTGGCAACGGTTTTAGCCTCTGAGCTTATTCTGGAGCTCACCTTCAATTTTGCGCTGCATAGAAACACTTCGACTCTAAGTCGAGTGCTGCTACAATTACAGGAAGTTTGTTCTACGCTGCTGAGTCTGCACAACTGACCTGCTGCCCCCTGTGGTTGTCCATGTAATGGACGGTTAACAGCCACTAAAAAACATGTGTCTTTTCGCGGGGATGAGCAGCACTGAATTCACCACGGGGCATCTGCTGGCTGACATAAAGCATCACTATTCCCTTTCCATCTGTGGCGTGCGTGTGGTGTCAGTGTTGAAGCATCGCACCCCCGTCACCGCTCGGTATTTCAGCCCTGGGTCAAGCAAAGACGCAGGAGAGAGTGAAAGAGACAGAAAGAGAGAAAAACTGAAGGGGACAAGAAAGGAAAGAGATGTTTGGCCTCCAATCTGTCACTTTTTGCTGTGAAGAAATGAATGGGCGCTGTTGCTCCTGGGCTGGGAGGAAAAAAAAAAAATAGCTCACCATTGCTTGAGCTAGCACATCATTTCACCTCCACCAAATCCTCACACCCTGCCTTTAATATATCTCTGTTTTCTCCCATCTACCTGTGTCCCTTTTCTCCCATTTTGCTTTTAAACTCACCCTCCTCTGCTCTCATTGTGCACCATAATGGCTCCTTTAACTATTAAGCAGGCCACTATGTCGTGAACCTTTTCTTTTGGCTTTTGCGTGTTGCAGTGATACGGGGGAAAGGTTGACATTTAGGGAGGGAATTGGATATGCTTCGTGGCCCTCAATCGCCAACATTATCACCATCGTCATCATCTCAGTGCTCAGCGGGCTATTATCTGGCCTTCACTGTGGTCAGAAAAACGCTGCAGATGCCAGCTCAGGTCACTTTATCAGTCCGCTCAGAGCCCGTCAACACCACCCCCATAATAGATATATTAAAAGATACCGTGTGTGCGCACACATTTCTATATTAATGTGCATGTATGATGCAGACGGGGAGGGACGAGTTGGTATCAGGCAGTTATCTATTTCAGATGCCGTGTTGGTAGCAGTCGGCATGTGGCTGCATGAGAGAAAGAGAGACTGTGAGCCAGATAAAGAGATTAAAAAAAGCAGTTGTTTTTTTTATTCCACTATTGATTTTTTTTACTGGGAAATGGTGCTGTTTTGCCGCACTAAGAAGGAACTAAAGATAGATAGATCTGATAATGAAAGCAATAGTAATGGTGATATTGTGTGCAGTGGTGCTAATGATATCTCAAGAACACAAAGCGAGGAGCTGAGGATGGAGCATCATTCTGTTTCCCGATCAGTATTTCTGCTCAGCTGAGTGTGTTGCTTATTAATCTGTTTCTCATCATTTTTCTTATTATTTTATATTATTTATTTATTTATTTTTTAAATCCCCCATGCATCTCATGAACTTGTGGCCCCACAAGTGCAGCATACCAGTAGAGAATTCTGGGAGAGATGGAGCCGTCTCGTCTCCATCTCTGCAATTTACTGGGCTGATGGAAATAAGGCATGCACTTCAACAGTTACAAGGGTTTCGTGTTTTTATTCTACCCTTCCTTATCCATTGTTCCACCTCACTGTTTTAATCATGTCCCCTGCCTGCTAATTTGGAGAAGAGGAGGGGGCGCTCTCCTATCATTTTCTGCAAGACGCTTTCCCGAAAGTCGGCTCAGTCAAGCCTGTAAGAACTGCTTTCCACCCGCACCGCCGGCCCACCTTCTCTTCACAATTTCTCACTCGGTTCATTCTGCTTTGCTAAGGCCTGTTTGCTTCTGGCAGGATTCTATGTTGGCTGCCATATGGGCTTCCTCCTGCTATTATCACTAACACGCTTCAGAAGCAGACATTCCATGCGTACCTTTGACAATAATGCTCATGGGGGAAAAGAAAAAGCTTCCCATAGATCCTTGCATCGAACATCTTCTTGCCCGCTGTCGCTCAGCTGCATTGGCATGAAAGAAAAACGTCACTGCATGTGTAGGGATTTGGATCCTTTTTTGCGTTAAGAAATGAAAAAAAAAGTTCACCAAAATATTGGAGTTCATTTTTGTAGTTTCACAATGACTGTCATGACTATTATGAAATTATTTCGTTTTTGTCATTTTCACTCGTAAAACAGAACAGCAGTTAACATTCAGTGTGGGAGCTGGGTTATTCTGCATCAGCTCCTGAAAAAAATGCTATTTTGTTTGTTACATGCTCAACATATACACACTAAGTAGGCTCACTGTGCCTTAATGCTGTTTGGGTGGGAAGTGCGCTG
Organism: Microchirus variegatus; assembly: GCF_963457635.1. Taxonomy (NCBI): domain Eukaryota; kingdom Metazoa; phylum Chordata; class Actinopteri; order Pleuronectiformes; family Soleidae; genus Microchirus; species Microchirus variegatus. Next base: position 15,484,782 of record NC_139808.1, read on the forward strand.
TGGGTTTACCAGTACTATCAAAAAAAGTTAGCTAAAAGAGGCTTAAACAAACAGAGTAAGAGATGTTCAAGGTTGTAGTGGTACTTTTATACAATAGCTTTGAAGGGAGACATAGTTCTCTTTTCATTAACACAATATTGTTGCGTAAGCACTTGTATAAAAATAAATGATGTGTTACTCAGCCCTGCAGGCAACAGCAACCAAAGTCAAAGATTAGCTGAATTCTGGTATACTTTCCTGTTTTTTTTGTCACCACTCCCTCTTTTAAAACCAATAAATGCTGCGAGACACCCAGGCAGGCCGTGGTTGCATGCCGGCAGGAAACACAACATAGTGATGCGAAAGACAAGGTGAAACGAGAATGGTACAGCGACAGCACGAGATGTTGATGAGTGTGGAGAGGTGTATGCAGTCGAGCCCCCTTTTTCCATTTTGCTCGGCACAGTGCCAGGGGAGCTTCTTTGTCGCTGAGTGTTAAAAGAATCCTTAGACTGACAGCCCATCAACCGGCATGGAGTCTAACGAGACTAAACGGATGGCGACACCAAGCAAACAGTGGTATGCAAACAAAGTAGATAAGATGGGAAAACAAATGGACACAATGAAAACCAAAAAAACCCTACCCCCCGCGGATTAAAACTTGTGACCCAGAGTTGTTTTGAAAGATGCAATTTGATGGGATATTTCTGACAGTGAGCTACCGATGGTTGCCAGGTTCTTCTCTGGGCCACAGTCAAACTCAACTCCACAACAACCAGCTCAACCACAACCACCGTGCCACATGTCAGGACTTTCAGACACTTTGTGTTCTTTTGTCAGGCTCAATAGGTGGCCCTTCACTCTGGAGCTGTGACAGCTCTCCAATACACTGGTGAAAGGTGTAGATGGGTGTTCCTGCCATCTCTCAGAACACTTTCTCATTTTGAATGGTGAAATGCACTTCACTTGCCTTCTATCAGTCATTCTTGCTGACAGTAGAATGAAGGAGTGAAAGCAGCTATTTTCTCCCTTAGAAAGGTGAACAAAATGTCAGCGTCATACTATGATATTTGGTGTGTCAGTTGGACACACAGTCCTCATGTTTCACGTAACAGCTTGTAAGCTTTTTCCCCAGTTCCTCTCCCCTCTTCTGCAATTACCCTTCTCCTGCCCTTTAGTTTGATTTTTTTCATTTCAATATTCATCAATGATACACGGCAACTCTCACAGCTCTGAACTTGCACAGGGACCACTGTGTCTAACTTATACCAATATTCACTTAAAGGTGAAGGAAGTAGTTTATAGTGCCATCTAGAGGAGAGGCTAAAATTTACAACAAAAAACTGCTCCTCTGCTCACCCCCTCCCTTCCCTGAGCGCTACGGTATCCTCAGCCGGTCAAATGTCGTCCTCGTCGTCTTTCTCCGTGTCAGCAGATGAGGTTCGTGAGGCGAGGGAGAGGGCGAGCTACCGCGGCCGTAGCAGACGAAGCGGAGAGAGTGGAGGCGGGAATTCCGCTACAAGTAAATCGACGCTTGATTTGTTCTCTCGCGTTTGTCTATACAGGCTCCCGTAGAAACATGGCGTCGTGGCAATGCAGTAGCGGCCCGCGACCATGTTATTTTACATGACTTTTTTAAAACACTACGAAAATGAAACAAATAATATTATACAGCGACTAGACAATGCAGGAGCACATAATTTGTATACAAAAGTGGATTTTGGGTAATATAAACCCATAAATACTACACAGTGTCCCTTTAACAGTCACTGAACTCCTCACTAGTTGACATGTGGCCTTTTGTCAGAGCTGAGGACAAATGTTCAGATTCATTTCACAAACATCAGTTTGCATGCAACAGCTCAACAACCAACATCACATTATAGAAACAGGAAGCTTACTAACATTAGGAGGCCTTGCAAGGATTTGAGAGTGAACATATCATTTTTGTTTTGCAATGTCTTGTTTATGAATTAGATTATAATGTGTAACATGCTGGCATTTCTTTTTGCATTAATTAATTATTTTTGTCTTAGATAACATAGGTATGACTTCAGTCAAATTAGATCCCTCCTTGTTATTTTTTTTATTTTGTTTAAAAAGCTTTTTTGAAGCAATCCTTCCTTTTAAGGTTTTGCATGTATTCATTCTTTGAAAGTCTTTCACTCTTTCTGCCATTCCCCAACAAAACCGGCACTTAACTGCATTCCATTCCTCCTACATTAACCCATTTCTTTCCTTTCTACTTACATATCTTAGTTTTCTTTCTGATCCTTTCAGCAGTATTTGATTTCTGTTGATTCCCCTCTGGGTTCCTCTCCTCTCTGGTCACATTAACATGCTTCTGTAACCATGGATTATTATTCTGAACACATTATAGCTGCAGCCCTAACTGCCAGCCAAGCTCAATCAAGCCATATAAATCCCTTTTTTCTCTAGACTGAAAAAAGCAAGCTAGGGCGCACACACACGCACGCACGCACACACACACTCACCCTACGGACATTCACACGCCTATGGATACACACAATGTAATTTAATTTTTCAGTTGTGCTCACAAAGTAGCATTTGCTGCAAAAGTCATTGATGAACTAAGTGAAAATGAAAATGAGGCTTCAGGATGAATCTCAATGTCAACATCAGGATGCAAAGTGTTGAGGACACGTAAGGGCACATTTTAAAATCGCCTCCCTTGGCTGCTAATGAGGATATAAATGTGACATTATCACAATTGTGAAGATACATAGCTACAGTTGGCTTAGTCTCAGACACAAAACACTGACTATTTACAACTGAGGTCTTACTTTTGTGGATGTGGTAATGATTTCCATCAGTGAATATCATCTTTTATTCAGCAGGTTAATTGCTGAGGTCAGGCTGTTGTGAAAAGAGTACAGCAAAGTAGCAAATTATCAAAACAACTTTTAGAGGACCAATTTATATTTTTTGTGACAGCCGTGTTGACATTGTGAAAAAAAGAGACTATAAAATCCCCACAGAGCAGTGCCCCCTTGCTGTCATAAAGTATGGCAAGCAAGAAAGTTGAATTATATTCATGTTTTACGGAGCCCCCGAAGTGACATGAGAAAAAATATATATATATTGAAATCTCGACTTTGAAACTCGAGATCTCGACTTTGAAACTCGAGATTTCAATTTTTTTTTCTTTCTCATGTCACTACGGGGGCTCCATAATGTTTAGTCAAAACATGAAAAAAAAAGAAATAATGCTGGTAATTTTAAGGTACCAAAATGTACGAACAGTTATTTACACAAACGCTGCTGATTGTAGTTAATTAATTAGTTCTAAACTCTGTCAACATAATTTCTCAAATGTTGAGGATGTAGCTTGGGTTTGGAATAGGTCACATTTTGAATACTAGATTTGTATGAAAAATAAGAGGTGAAAAATATGCAATCTGTCTCTAGAAAGTCCTAATTAAAAAAGTGTAACAAGGCTGAACATTTAATTTTCAAAACATTACAATTTGGGACACAGTTCGCAAACTGCAAACGCTACTGCCTGAAATATGTATTATGCATGAATGTCCTACTTATTTTAATGTCAGTGATTGTTTCCAGAACAGTCATGTTGTCTCCAGATTGGAATTCTGCCTTTTGAATTAGGATTTTATTTAACACAGTCACAGATATTGTTAAACAAAACGGTTTGGCTGCTCTATGGTCATGCCAAAATAAGATAAAATGTTGGAAGCAATTTAAGGTTTTGTTTAAATAAAAGTTACATCATATACAACAATATCTAAAAACAATAGCTGTGCATCACGTGAGTCAGTCCTACTTGATGTGTTTTGAGTCAGAAAAAGACATTTTTTTTTTTTTTTAAGCCAATAAATTTTGGAATTCTTGCCAAACTAGAGGGCAAACATCAAAGTGAGTTGGCGAACAAGTTGATGCACAAATGATGCACCTTCCTCAGCCCTATGTACCGTGGAGGATAGGCAAGTGGTGATATCACTTTGGTTGAGACAAAAGCAGAGTTGGTGAGGCAGGCAGGAGATGCAATGGCCAGAGTTCAAGTTTGAGGAGGAATATGCAAAAATGACTCAAGGCTGCTCTGGGCGTCTCTTTTTAAGAAAAACGTGAGGTGCAGCAGTTTCTGTTGACACCATGTGTTGGAGAAGTTAATTCTTCATAAAATAATAAAAAAAAAAAAAGTTTCTCAGTGTAATTATACATGTAGATAGGTCTTAAAAATAAACAATCAAACTGTCTCCAGTTGTAAAATTAGTACAACTGCTTTTGTTATTATATTTATTGAAATATGGAGACGTTTCAATTAATACTGAAATTACAGGCTACTAATTAGCTGTTAAGTGTTTACATTGAATGGCTTTTGTGTTTTGTGATGTCTGGTAAAAGAATTTAGACAAATGGGATATGACTGTGTTTTTGTGTGAGTGTAAATGGCAGAATGTGATATTGCTTGCACGGTGTGTGTACACTTACCCTGGATCATCACCTTGCATATTGATGATATACTGTATATATGCATATTATTGTATCACTCAATCTGAGCAGTGTTGGAAATGATCCATCGTCCCCTTCCTGCTGCCTGCTCCCCCAACGCCTACTAAATTATTATTTTTGCACCCCTCATTTCTCCTGGACTCCCAAACTCAAACACACACACATACATCATCAGGATGAATTGAATAACTATGAATATATTCCCCTGAAACAGAGCACACAATGACGCCAATATAGAAAATATTGCACCTTTTTGTAATTTAAAATCAGGTAGATATGCACCATATATTCAAGCATGATGAAGTCATGCTTCATGTGTGGTGTAGCACTTTACTAGAGCTCTACATGGTCAGTGGTCATCTAATTGAAAAGTAATTAATTAAATTAAAATTACTACCCAGTGCAAATCTTGAATGTCAGTTTGTGCCAACATTGGCCTGAACGTTCCCCTGCTGAGTAATTAATTTAAATGGAACCAATATGTTGACCCTCGATAGGTTTTGCATCCTCAACTTCTGATTCCACGCTTGGATATTTACTCCGTTACTCAAAGTGTGGGTAGTGGGAGAAAAGAATGTGAATAAAGGAAAGAGACGGAGTGAAAATGGCTGCATGTTAAGAAGTGTTGTGTCACATTGGGCAAAGAGCAGTTCAGAACCCCTCTCATTAAATTCTTGCAGTAGCGTTGGTTTTTCCACTTTAATGCTTGGGAGACGCTGGCTTCCTTCACCAAGAGAGATAGGGACTCGGGGGCCAAAGAGATGAGCGTAGAGCCCAATTTGTCTTAGTTCCACAGGGAGGTGGTTTAAACAGCGCGGCCCTCTCCTCTTTCTTAATCTCTAGTGACCTCTCCGCTCCCTCTCTCTCTATCTCACATCTCTGGTGTTCCTTCCTACACTTGGTGCTTTGTCCTCTTTTAGCCGTCTTTGTGTTATCTGTTTGTCTCTCAATCGCCGAACATCGTGCTACGCAGACCCACTGGGATATGAAGGATTGCTATGGTGCATTCCATTCATTCCCTTCACTTCACTTCAGGTCCGTGTCTTGTCAAAAATTAGCATGAACACATTTGAGATACAGATAATCACAAACTGTCAAACTGATTGTGTGTGTGTCAATTTCAAAATCACTTAGCCTTAGAAAACTGTATATTGTTGTAAAAGAGCACTACGCTTAAGGAGGAGTGGGAGTTAGTATTATAAATCCTTTTTAATCAAAGAGTCCTTTCATTTCTTTTATTACATTCTATAGATACATGCAGTTCTTTTTCAAGTGAGAAGTTTTTTTTGTACTTCTCACAATAACCTCTAAAAATTATGATTACATCTGCTTTTCGGCAATGTGTTTGATGTCAGATGGTAGAAATGACGATGATGCCATTAGTAGGTGGTGTTGCAGTATAGTTTGAGGGATCCATCTATTTATATAATTTTTAATATTTTAAACAAATTGAGCTTGTATCAGTGCTGTTCACATGGAACAAAGATGGTCTGACAAAGTGACAGAAGCCACTGGAAAATTAAATAAAGGAGTGTATTATAATGTTGCATTAACTGGTTTCAACAAGACAAGTAAACAATCAGTGTGACTGTGATTTGATTCTCGCAGATAAATGATCTTGTGCAACAGCCCAGTTATGTTTGAGCAAAGACAAGCTATAGGCCACTTCAATTGGGAAAGCAGGAAATCAAGGGGAATGGGTTTCAGCCAAGCAGAATGAAGCAGCAAAATCATGTGCACATTTATTTTCCTCCATGTCAATGAGTCATGACAGGAAGGTTTATGCTTTGTAATCGTTCATCCCTCTTATTCTGGCAAATGTGATTAATATCTATCATTATTCGGTTTATTTTTCTTATCAAAGATCAAGGAAGCTGGGTTTTTGTTTTTACACTATGCATGCAGCATCTTATAAATTCATCAGGAGAATCATTACAGCTACAACACAGTTGTCACTTGTATTTACAGATTAACTTCTATAGTTTGTGCTACAAAAAGGTCAAGGTCACAGTGGCCTCACAAAACAGGTTTTTGGCCTCTTCAACACACACGTGTACTAGGGTCTGGAAAGAAAACATGCAGATTAAAACTAGGGATGCACCGATTAATCGGCCAGTGACCGGAACCGGCCGATTTTCACGCGACCGGCCGATCAGACAGAAATATTCCGATTTTAATAAGCCGATCAAATGCACCCGCATCGCGCAGCATCAGCAACACACGTGCACGCGGCTACACGCACATGTAGTGGTGTAGAGCTGGGCGGTATACCGGTTCACACCGAATACGTTTTTTTTTCCCGTTATGATATGAATTTTTAATATACGACCATACCGGTGTATTTGATTACACAACTTCCGCGCAGCCGCGTCGCTGCTGTCTGCTTAGCGAGTGAGCGCTCTGCATGTGAACGTAAAAATTTTGATCAGCACTCAGCATTTTTTTGTCTGTCACTTAAACCAGTGTGCGCAGAGAGCGCGAGGCATTGTTGGCATGGGTCGGGAGAGAGAGAGAGCGAGCGAGAGAACGAGAGAGAGAGGTCATTTACTTATTTGTGTGTAGGTACTATGTTGTGAAATATGTTTAAACTTAAATAAACTACACATACAGGTAGTGATTCGTTTTTGTATTTTTAGTTGGATAATGGATGTGAACTGATTGTATCATGTTAAAATGTTCTATTAAAGAAAATATGCAAAAATATATATCTTTCTGTATGCTGTAAAGTGGTTTAAAAAATTGAAATCGGAATCGGCTAAAATCGGTATCGGCAGGTCAAACCTCTTGAAAAATCGGAAGTCGGAATCGGCCCCAAAAATGGCAATCGGTGCGTCTCTAATTAAAACTCATCTGCAGAGGCTTTTAAACCTCTGAGTGGTAATTCTAGATGGGCCGATGAGTGGAACTGGGCTTTTGGAACTGTGCTGCGTAAACCCACTGGTGGGAAGTCAACTGCTTTGTGTTTCTTAATATCTTCCTGGAAATGTCAAACATATTAATATAGATCACAAGGGAATGTTCTATTCCAGCACTAAACCAACATGAGAATCTGCAGAAGACTTTAAAAACCCACTGCATGTCACTCAGGTTATGACCCCAGTGTCTCAAGGAAGCCGGCTCATGCTGATTGTTTGTTTAGTACTAGTTTGGTGTGTTTTACAGCAGGTGAGGTTGAATTATTATTTTACAAAGCTACTTAATTTGCTATTTTTAATGACATTACTATTAGATTACCATCTGCTCTACAGCTCATCTCTTCATCAGAGACACGACAACTGTTGCCCGTTCCATCGAGTGAATGATCAAATATAATAAACAGAGATAACATTACATGCTATATTATATTAATATGATTAACTTGCAGTGCAGACTCGGAGATGTTCCCTCATTACTGACTGGGAGCACATGTTGAATGAGGAGTTTACCTGGCTGTCACCTCCACTGATCCCAGCAGCACTGAGACTTTTCTCACCCTCTTTGAAAGCTCGGCTGCTAAATTTAAGAGCAAGCCGCTCAAGGTGTTTGGATCCTCACTCCAGATGTTCAACAGATGGGGTTCACTAATACCACCTTAGGGTGCATAGGTTTCCACTCAAGCTTCCTGAGCCTCAATCACTCTTTACTCTGTAGTTTCTCTGAAGGAAGCTCTCTATTAGTTATCTTTTATTTTGTGTGTGCGCCTCTTAAAAAAAATCTACTTATAACTCCCCCTCTCCATCTTCCCCGCCCTCCTTTTTGTGCCAACTTCGCTTTGTCTTGAGACGTTTGCTGAAACTGGAGTAAGAATAGAGAGGGAGAGAGGTTTTCAGTGCTGGATAAGATGAAGCCCTCCCCCATTTCTCACTGCTAGACAAGCACCCGTGTTCCACCTGAAACGCCTTTAGATTTACGCTGAGAACTGCAGCCATCTTTCTTCCGTTAATCACCTCGGGGCTGGGTAGCTCTAGCTCGCCACGTCCCCAGGCCGATGGATGACCCGCAGGGGAAATCGAATGGAAACCAGCCAAGCCTGACGCTTCTCTCAAGTATTTTCTGGGTGCCACACACACACACACACACACACACACACGCATGCACAGAGAGAGAGTAGGATGGTAAAGTAATTCTGAGTGAGTGTACTGGAGGCCAGAAAACAGCTTTGCTGCTAATTCAGTGCATGTTGCAATCTGTTCTTTATCCAAAGATAAATTCTTATTTGTTGCACTGGAACAGTTGGTCAACAATTTGGAATAATTTGAGTTTGGCTCATGATAGTATTTTGCCTCAGATAATTTTTCAATCAGAGCCGCAGTTAACATTTTAATTCTCAGGAATAAATTGTATTATTAATTGAAAACAATGGCAAAATTACATTACATTAAAACTTCACAGGAGTCAAACACCAAAAGTATACCATATTTAAAGATCATTTAAATTACATTTGAAACATTCATATTGCAGCATTTATATTGAGTATTTTTTTTTTGTTGTTTGATTGATTGTGATCTTCTATTTTTGTTCTGCTTTGCCAGTCTAGTTATTTGAGGTTATTGCATCGGACTCCCTCCCTGTGAAGTTGTTGGTCCCCTCAATGACTTTAAAGTGTAAATATTCCAGGGCTGTGTGTTTCTAACTAGTGTTTCAACTTTGTGAAAGCTTAAAGTCAATCTTTTTAATATTCACCCAGGAGCAAAACTCAGTGTTTATCTATGCATTGCCATAATTAGCAATTAATTTGCTTTTCTAAACAGTGACATACAATGTATTAAACACAAAACCATGGGTCCTCGTTGATAGAAAAGCACTATTTGTAGCCAACAATGGTTGTAATGATTGAAAAACTAATGTTAATGCAGGCCTGCATGGTGTAGATCAATCTGAGCTTAGAAAGTGATGGACACACCAGCACATCACAGATGTCTGTACAGCTGTTTAGGCAAGAGCTTCATCAGAATCAATTGCTACATTTAGTTAACCATTTCTTGTGTCACCATTGTAGCTCTTGGTTACTTAAGCCTGGGAAGTGTCTTACACATGGTTAATTTCTGTTCTTACTTACCATGTGTTCTTTTGTTCAGACAGAGCAATTGTTTGGGGAGGGGCTGTCCAGCATTTCCTGATTTTTGTAGGATTGGTCCTGTCATGGATGACATCACTGGGTCAAACCATGTGGATGGGGTTTTATTTTCTATAGGAAAGTTTCTTTCTTTTCTTTTAAAGGTATTAGTAATACTTTTGTGTTTATTTATTATATATTTATTTATTATATATAGTGGTAGAACTAGTTGGTAATGAAATATGCCTATATACTAGTATTTAGAATGTTTGGATATTTATGTGCATTGAGGCTACTTTGTAGGTTGACCTTTTTTCGCTGTGGTTGTGACTAAGGAAGCTTAGATGTGAGATGATGACCTTATATAACCAGGTGCATATAACTAGAGCTTGCTGAAAATGTGTTCTACTCAATGCTGGATTACAAGCTTCTCAACTGCCTGACCCAGCCTCTCAATTATCTGGTAAGACACTGGGTGGGAATGGGTTCACATTCAGAAACTCAGATTTGTTGAAGCAAGTGTTTTGGTCCGAGTTGCTAAGTAGTAGTAGAAGTTGATGATACCTAGTGATGACGAGATGAAGCCTCATGAACCACTGAAGCCTTCCATCCGAGTAGTTCATCCTTGGGCCAAAGCTTTATTCCTTTGCTCTACTGCGTCATCAAGTGGACAATAATTGTGAAGCTCTGACATAATTAGTGCTTAGACGATTCTGATAATAAACAGAAATGTGCTTGAATTACTTGTGTTTGGTAGAAAAAAAAACAGTTGTGTTTGGGGGAACAATTATTCATTATTTATTTTTATTCGATGGCACCTATATTTCCAATTTCGTTGGAAGCCAAGAACGCTTCCCTGAACCGGTCACGTGGTAGGCCGGTTCGCGAGGCCTTGAACGTCACCACATACGTCACCAACACATGCCTCGATACGTGCTTCGCAGAAATCATCTTGGATTACTCGGCACACGCTTCGAAGCCTCGACGCAGTACGACACAACACTATACCCTAGCACTGGGCCCTAATTTAGCAGCTTCTGCTTCATGGGAAACCCAAGTACCAAAGTAACAGTGGAAACCACCAAGCCATCACAAATCCTACAAGTTGGCATCAATTTTACAGTATACATTTATTATTGCATATGTGCACAATGATTTTCTATAAACTAAAGCCATGTGACAGCAGAAAGATTATGCCCAGTCAACCAAGTACAGTCATCTGAACAGAGCTGAGGAACATGAGTTTACCCTTAATGGTGATTGGACTCACATAAGCATTGAGCCAACAGATCCCACAGCAGAAGGAGAATTAAACCCTATTCTCATAGTCACACTTTCCCTGTAATTGGCCATAAACTAAAGTTTGTTGCTGTGTCAGCAGGCGTAGTTGGGGATGATAATCTATTGTTTGGCGACATGTTAAAATTCAAGAGAAAAAAGACATTGTATAAGTGAGCCATTAGGAATCTGAAAATCTGATTTTTTTTTTTGTTGACTGCCCGAGATGAGCAGTGGGATTGAGCTCTCAAACTCTTTACCCTCACAGAGAGCTTTAGCCAGTGTGCTGTTGCTGTATACACAGATGCTCTGTCAGCCAGGTTTGATAGTATTGCTTGCTTTCAGTGCAGTGCAGCCTCATGAATTCTAACTCGCGTGGGATAGATGTTCAGATCTGGACAAAAGGCTAGTCTGTGGCTACATTTAAAGGTTAGTATACCTCAGTCTGCAAGACTGAATGTTGTTTAGACCTTTTTTTGCCCCTGTAAAACCACCCCTCTTCCAGCCATCTGCTGATGTCACACTGCTTTTTTTTTTTTATTTGATTCAACTTTTCCCTTTTCTCAGTAAAAAAACTAACACCTAACGTGAAAAAGCCGCGTGTTCTCTCCTAACTTAACAGTACACTGTGAAGGTTGTGTGAAGATCTTCTGACAAATAGTGAATATTCACAGTGATCTATACAATTCTGTTTTTTATTAGAGTAAGAGAAGCAGTAACGTTAAACTCTTAACAATAGTCGTCCCCACAGAGATTTATATTCTGCTTTGAAACTACAGCTCTGACAACTACAGAGTCTGAATGTCAATTTAATCAGCAACCCGATCACAGTCTGTATTCAGATCCACTAAACAGTGATTTATTCAGCAAAGACTGTTTTAGTGCCTCTAAAACACATTTGAAATAAAGTCAATGGATGCGTGGATGGACAAACGAGGTTTCAAATACCTTCTTTTGTGGTGTATTCTGTAGCATCATCCTCGGACTGCACAAGATTTCACAACACCAGCCTTTTTATGTGGCTCAATCCAGAGACACAATTCCATCAGCTCTGGACTCTTACTCTGTTAATCTGCTTTGGCTCCTCCCCCACCGCTACGGGGCAAAGAGATTGATGTAATCTTCTCTATTAGTCCAATAGCCTCTTCTTTCATGTTTGCTTGAAGTCCGTCCACAGGTTTCAATTTAGCTGTGTGCTTGCATTATTGCAACAACATGATTGGTAGATAAAGGGTATTTCCTAGTTTGTGCTGTCATGTTTTGAAGGCTGGTTTCAGGCAGGAAGGGGCAGGATATGTCAATTAAAAAATGATGTAAGAAGAAGAAGAAGAAGGCAAAATGCCTCAAAGTTGTCGTTGTTGCTAGTTGTAGCATCCCATGACTCAGAGACAAGTGACTCTTAAGAAACATGTATTCCATATTTCATTGTTCACAATTAACTGAATATTTTTTTATTAATTATACCAAGAAATTGTGTAATCATCCCTTGTCTTCCACATCATTTCCTGTGTTGTTGTCTGTCCGCTCACTCTTCTTGTAGTTGCATGTCTTGCTGCACTGGGAAATGTGCTGTGCCTTCATGCATGTGGCTCTGTTTTGGGCATTGGCCAGTAAAAAAAAAAGAAAAGAAAAGTGCTCTCAGGCGGTGTCACTCCGAAGACCACTGCTGTGACATGATGCTGACAGGCACTGTGCGAGCCAATCAAAAGGAAAATCTAATTACCATTAAACCAGAGAGCCGTGCTTTAGCCAGCAACATCGCTCCCAGGCCTATTACCCAACATTAGCACACTCAATCACACAACATCAGAAACACACACATTTTTGCTCCCAGACACAGTCACACAGTTCCGTGTCCTTGCCGTGAGGCACCCTTTCACACTCCTCCTCACTTTGTCTCGAATTTCAGGAGGTGAAAATCGAAAATCTTTGGTGCAGCGAGTGCATGTTCTCTCATCTAGATGGGGCTTTCTTACATCCTTGTTGGTAACGCTGCACTGCCTAAATCACACACTGAATCTAACCCCACTGTTGGAAAGTATACACAGTTTGTCCATTATGATATGTGTTGTGCTTTGATCCCACCGTGTTTTGACCTGTAAGATACGGGCTTGAGGCTGATGCATTACACGGTTTCCTTGGAAGAAACCCTGTAATAAAGGCCAGGATGTCCACACTTCCAAAAGTGTTTTAAGCTGCACTGCAGATGGCTGTTAAGGCAGCGTCGGTCATGTTTGCTCTTGCTGCTCATGCTGGCGACACAGAGATAAAACAAGACTTTCAACTTTGCAGCATGGAGACCAAAATGTTCTCCTTTCTTCAAATCCTATCATATAGTCCTCAGTTTCAGGTTTGACGCAGGTTTGAGGTTTAATTGCATACATCATGGAGTCACGATGGTGACTTGTCACTTTGTAATGTTCCCATCTCTGATCTTTTGGTGTCTTTGTACAACCAAAAGTTATAAAAGCCCAAAGGCTTCCATTTTAATATTATAGACTAGAGAACTTGGGAGCTACATTGTCGCAATTCTGCTGTGCTTGGCTTTATACATATACTAGGTTTTGAAAAGTTTAATCGCAGTTTGTTTTCATACCACTATGCTTCAAATATTTTATCTGATTCAGAATAACCACAACATTGTTTTTATTTAATAGACAATGTATCAATCTGTATTGAATGTTCAACCGGAAATGACACTGAATGGGTTCAATAATCTGAGTACAAATCGAACACGACATATCTTTTTTGCTCCACGCCATTTCTCGTTTGCTCATGCTTCATCCTAGGTGCAATGGTGGCCACATTATGTTCATATGATCTGCTTAAGTCAGGTGCATCACATCGCCAATATACAGAATAACACGTGGAAACGGAGTCAAAGTGGGACCGAGGGTGTTAAGAGGGTCATTAGTCGTCATTGTCTTGGTTGCTGTGGTTACAAAAAGTTATTATGCTCAATTAAACGACCCTCTAACCAGTCCTGTTCCAGCAGAGAAAGGCATTGTTTCTCGGCGCAGTGATAATTGTTGTAATAATGGTGAAATAAACTGTGCTCTCTCCGTGAGCCATCGCTGAACTGCAGAGATACTGAGCCCATCAGTGCTTCATTATACAAATCCACTCTAATGCAATGTTAAATCATGAACAGATAATACACATACTATAAACCATTCAATCTGCATCTTGATACATATTTGCACCACATTTGATGCCAAAATTCACAGTTGATGTCAGACACAATGCTAAACTCGCCACATTTCAAGTTCTGTAGCTCTGATTAAGCCCCTTAAAGATTTTTAGCAATTTTTTTATTCGTTTCATTTGTGCTTTTTTATTTGTCACAACTTATGTGTGTCATATCTATGAGAATGAGGATGTTTTCTCATCAGCAGAAAAATAATGCTAAGATTGTTGTCGTAGACACTTTGTTTTACAAATGCTAAAAGTAAATGTATTTCTCTCATGGGGGCAATACATTATTTCCAATGTATGACAATGAACATGAAATAAAAGCACTTATGCATTTCAGAAGGGTTTTATTTTGTAGTTAACTGAGGCTGCATGTGTTCTCTTCCGCTGTCTGTTACTAAAGTCATGTTTTCCTGTGTTATCGCCTTGTGGTCACTAGCTGTTTTACTGCATATTATCAGGCTGAATCATTCACTTTGTAGAGAGCATCCAAGGAACCCTGAAGTCATGTAAAGCAAGATAATTCTTTTTAGTGCCCTCGTGTATTGGTCATGGCTGAGAATAGTGCATATCACTACTTAGTGCTGTATAAAAGAGCTTTTCAAAAGTGGACCTTTGGACAACACTGTCTTACAGTTGAGGCACATCCCTCAACCTCATTTCATCCCTTTTTTTTTAGGTTTAGTCCTGCTGCTGGATTTACATTAAATGCTGCCCTGTTCAGAGGATGAATTCCCTTAAATGTACCTCCATGTTGTGTAGTATAACTATGAAGTGCAAGAGTAGTTCCAAGTCATAGATTTAAGACATCAATAGATGCCATAGTTACCAATCAACCGTCTAACCAAGTAAAACACACACACAGATCAGATGACGTTCATTAATTTTTACCAGTCTCCGTTGCAGCACTCGTCCAGTCTGTATGCTGTAAGGGGCATCCAACATTGGTACACTTAACGATCAGGGTTCATTTGAAGCACTGTTTTTCTTTTTGGATTTATGTTTGCCTCACAGCGCATGTTCTTTGTGGTCCCATGTGTGACCGTGTGAAATTATCTGTTTGATCGTAGCGGAGTTGAATTTGAACCCTTATTGCTCACTGGAGTTGGGCTATTGCAGCAAATCAAAGGCGTGACACTTTCTGCATCCCAGACTCCGGACTCCCAGCTCAGCCGGGGAGAGAGCCTGAAAGCCTTATCAGGCTGACCCAAGCTCGGCCTGCCGCAGCTGCATGCCTGAGCCTCCTGGTGCTACAGTGCCAGTCGAGGTGCTTTGAAAGGGTCCCTCTGATGTGGGACTGAAGCTAGTCTGAGCTGCTGTTGATGGAACAAAGTGGTGGCTGCTGATACTTTCTTCGACTTGCATAAAAACAGCTGCCCCTGGAAGTTACTATCCTATGACCTCATCCTGATTGTATTTATTCTTTCTCGATGATTTAAAGTCTCCAATTGAATTGATCCCCTACAGCATTGTAGTGACAATTAGGCGATTTAGATAATTAGCAAATAAAAAGCCACATTTTCCACAGTGACCTGATGAATTAATTGGGTGCATACACTTAAAGCAACAGCTCCCGAGCACAGCCAAAACAATCATTGACAACCTGAAAGCCTGAACACAGACACAATTATGTTGTTTTAGTTTTTTTTCTTATTCTGCACAGAATAAAATGTTTGACTATAACAATTTGGCAAATGGTGTCAAGTGTACAAGATAGTGATGGCACAGCAGCACTTGTACCTGCCTTGAACATATTCCCATTGTTTCTGTCTTGTGAGGACATTCCATTGTATGTTTTATGTAGTGGATGTTGTGATGTTTTCAGAGGGAAAAAAAGTCAACTATTGTACAGTATGTTAATCATATATTTGATAATTAAGACTGGGTTGTGTACATCTGAAGAAAATAATTATAGTAAATGAACAGAAAAACACACACACATATATATATATATATATATATATGTAAATGTACGTGTGTTTTTGTGTTCATTTAATAATTCTATAATTTTTTTTTTGCACATCACTCTTATTTTGACACCTCTAAACATAATTAATTCCTTTTGTATTTGTATTGTATGCTGTGCACATTGTTCAGAGAAAAAATTTAACTTACAACTTTTCATTTTGTCAGTGTCACTGAAGTTCTTTACTCTTGTCATGTCTCGAACACACTGTGTCTGAGGGGTCAAGGATTTTTGGGATTCCGCTGTCCCAACATTAACTTGAATGACACTGGATCACAATTTTTAGAAGAGCATATTTGGCATTTTTGAAAGTGTATGTTTTTCGCTGACCCTTGCGAATCTCAAATTGAACCTTATCCCTCTCCTTGTCACTTTTTTATTGTGCGACATGACAGAACCTGGGGGGTCTATCTGCTGTAACTCAGACACATTGATTCTGTGAGTAACAACAGCTGAAATGGAGCATAAAAAATGTGAAGGGTCTCTTTTCAGAATCAGCACTTACACTATACTGAAGAAAATAAATCTTGAATGCTTTAAATGTAGCATATAGCTTTTGGTTTGACTAGAATATAAATTCTATCCTGGGTTGAGATTTAATGAAGCCTCTAATAATTTAGCAAAATAAAATGCATAATATAGTTTTTCCTTTTATTGTCAGTTTGATTGCACTTCTCATTTAAGATTTTGTTGAATGGACACTAGGTTTACTATGTCAGCTAAATGTGACCACTTGGCAGTGGACATATTTCTATCTGCTTATATCTTTTAATCACAATGATTTGCTTTTCTCTTCATATAAAAGTGTGAATTAGCTGATGCACTTAAAAAAAGAGTTAAAGGGCAGATCTTTCAACATCCTGCAGCCGCGTCTCTGTCGGTTCCCTAGTCTTTAGACTTGAAGACACAACAAAACAAAGCATGACATTCAGCAGTAAGTAACAGGAAAGCGGGTGAGTGAGCACAAAGAGGCTAAAGATAATGGATGTGAACTGGATTAAATGGGCTGGGTAAGTGTTTAGGTCACATCTGCCATTGTAGTGTGAGTCACTCCCTCTACTTCTAATCTCTCTAATTAGGCCTCATTGGCATTAGCCAGCACCTCACCTCCTCTCCTCTCCTCCTTCCTCTCACTCTCCCTCCATATCCATCCTAGCTCCAGAGAGAATGAAGGGGAATGAACAGGCAGAAGAGAAATGCAATAGTTAGTTTTTCATTTAAGCCAGGTATGAAAGGATGATATTGAGAACGGATGGACCACTTTTTTTGTGTCCAATACTGATATCATTGAGTATTAACAAATACCGATATGTTTTTTTTTCCTTCAAAATTGCAGTTGTCTGGTTTGCTTTTGAAATAAATCCAAATAGCTCATATGATCACTGCATCCCTAACAATCTCACATCACTTTACATCTGTCTTTACAGCTTGTGCTAAATGAACAGTTTATGTGATGAAGTGTTTTTTTATTGTATTTGACTTAATGTATTTATTTTCACAATATACTGTACGGCACAGCGATTGAGGGCAGTGTTTTTGGACAGTGGTGATGCCCAGATTGCCCTATTTACTTGGTTCATTGAATCCGGGAACACCGTCATCTAGCCATTCATAAACGAGTATCTATAGGAAGCAACAACATCAAAGCCCAGCTCTCTTCTATACCTGTTATCTTTTAACAAACAAGTTTCTCCCTATAGGGAGGATAAGGAAGTGTGGCAATTTTTCATTCACACCTGATATAAATATCTCTACATATCATGAAATCTAATCGCTTTGTCTTGGTAATGTTACAGCATATTTATTTGTGGAAAATGTGACTAAATTAGAAGAGGAGAGAAAGAGGAGAAGATGGAAGATGATAATAAAGATAACATGACAATGTAGGGGAGGATCACTTCTTGTGTTTACTAGCATGTGGCTTTTTAATTGTATTCATGCTTGTTAAATGACATGAAATAAAAACAACAATGTTTGATTGTGTTAGTCTGACTAAAACTGGACTTAAAACAAAAAAATAAAGATGTTTTTTAACATTAGTCCAATTGAGATATTAAATTTCAGATGGACTAACACACCTAATGCAATTGGGAGTTGAGCTACCATTGCAAGTGTACGTGCATTCAGTCAGACCAGAGTCATACGAAAGCTGACCTGAGTGCTCTGCCCATGCGCCACAGTTCTTTCTCACATAATACCCAGAAATAACAGAAGAAGCGAGAATAAGACGACGGCAACAGAAACATGACAGGCCGGTTCATCTTTGGACTGATGAGGAGATAGATTTCAAACTCTATCAGCTTAAAGAATAATTGTTAAGTTAATGGCTTGTAGGAAAACCCTGAATCAAGCTTGAAATGCTAAACTGAGAACTGCCCACTACAAAGCTGAAACTAAACGTCGCAAGATTTGTTAAAGATTGTTACAGGGTAAAGTGATAGAAGATGGATGGATGTTACATGGTTCTGGGGATTAAGACATTCTGGTGTATTTACATGGCAACGATGTTGATGCTATGCGGAGGAACGATAATCGTTACCTGTCTCATTTCAGTCAGAAGTGTAACTTATGCCATCTGTAGTCATGTAAATGAGTAATACAATTTTGGTTCAAATGTTGCCAGGTTAGCGCCCCAACACTCTGTATGGAGTGTTGGGGCGCTAACATTTTCTCCCACAGTCCAAAAACTTGCAGAGGTGATTCGGACACTAAATTGACCATAGGTGTGAGTGTGTGAGTAATTGGTTGTTTGTCTCTGTGATGGACTGGTGACCTGTCCAGGTTGTACCCCACCTTTTGCCCTATGTCAGCTAGGATTGGCTCCAGTGGCCACACACCCTTATGCAGGATAAAGCAGTACCCATTTTGGTTCAGGCTCATGACCTTGGATATCACTCCTGTAGACTGGCTCTAGACCCGAACTGATAAGGACAAACAAACCAAACTGAAATGATACGAGTTTCGTCAGTATATTTTACATTTTGTTGCTCAGTGTGCAAGTTAAATTCACCACAATTTGACAGTCTCCTCTTTCATGTGCTTTGTCTGTGTTATACAATGGGCACATTTTGTGAACACAAAGCTGTGAGAGTCAATGGCGGTTTGGAATATAATGTGATTAACTGCATTTGGTAAAATACTGAACTCTGCAGCTTAACACAAAGGACGAGAGGCTGTTTTAAAGACCTCACTTTAGAAATCGATCCATTTTCAACAATGCCATCAAGCTGCAACAACAGATCCCCCCAATGTTCACTGTTCTGTAAATTACTGAACCATTTCCAGCGATGAGCAGCAAATTAACACTGCTGAGTACCGCCTTAGAGACTTTTAATGGCCTAAATTTGTTGTGTTACATTATGTCTCCTACATTAATATTCATGGGATGAGTTTGGAAATCCTGACTCTAAACTGAGTGTGCAGAGCCATTCAATAATGTATGTGTGCATCTCATATGGTGTCAGTAGGGAATCTACAGGTGAGGAGAAGAGAGGCAAGTGGAAACTTCAAGGTGTTGGGATTGGGCTATGTCTATACAGGCTCAGAATATGTTTAGGTTGACAAGCCCGGTGATGTCACTGCCGTCAGCCGTGCTAGTGTATGTGTGCGTTTGTTTGTTTGTTTGTGTGTGAGGAATGCTAATGCAGAGAGGTTTGTGATCCCATGTGAGCCAAGCAGGCAGTATTTACTATGCAACGGGCAAGCAGCAAGTCTGAGCTCTGCTTACAGAGCAGGAGAGACAGACAGCAGAGGCAGAGAGATGAGCGGACGGGCAGAAAAGGAGAGCTGAAGAACGCTCTTTTGCTTGCGTGAGCGCAGTTAGGCTCACGCAGTACGCAACTACTTTCTTTGCTTCTTTACTGTGAAATGATTGAGTTCAACATATTAAGTGCCATCGAGTGATTATTATTTGTAGAATGTCTGCATTGCAGTATCTGAGAATCTAAAAGTGATGAGACTAATTTGGCAAACTTTAAGTAGTGTAATAACATTAGCCAAAACACATTCATAGAAATTAGTATTTTTTTTTGAGTGAGAGAGAGAAAAAAAATATTACAACATTACAACTGAGTTACAATGTTACAATTATTTGTTGGAGCTGTTTGGAAAATTGAAATTTACAGAGTGAAGCAAAAATATTCAAATATTGCCCATTTTTCTTGACTGAAGACTTGTCCATCATATTATCTACCTGTTACCCCTTACGTTTTCTGAAAGCTTCAAGTTAAGGATGTCCTGTCCATGATTTCTCATGTTTTTCAATTTCTCAATGAGTTAACAAGTTCTGCTTGGGGGTGTTATTCCCCCCTTTGCTGTTCACTTTACACAAACCAATGCACCAGCCATACTGACAATGTATACATTTTTCAAATTGTCCAACAACGCTGTCATTTTAGAAAAAGAAAACAGATTCTGAAGTAGACGTCGGCCTTTCAGAATGTTTATACAGTGGTGTGACAAACACTACCTCAACACAAAGAAATCTAGTAGAGTAGCAGGTGTTTGACCCCAAGTCTCGCGGCGATCATTCACCAGTGATCATTCATAAGAAGTCCATAGCACAGGGGGACTCCAGCGGTTTCAGTTTCATAATACAGATACAGCTCCAGGGCATCCAAATGGACAGAAAATGAGTATGGTGGCCCCATGTGGAAGCGATCTGTGCCAAGGTGGAGAAGAGACTGCACTTCCTAAAAAGGCCAAGAACCTTTGGCATTACCCAGGACAGCTTCTTCGATTGTGCGGTAGTGGAAAGCCTATCTGCATGGTTTGGAGACTTAACTGTTCAGTCAAGGGTCCAAATTAACACACTCATTTGTCCCCTGTACATTTAAGCCCTTATTACCACCTACGGTATGTAGTTGATGTGGTTAATTTTCTTTGTTGCAAAAGTATGCATCCAGTATATTGTATGTATTTCACTATATTTGATAATTCTGCAGTCACTGTAGTGTCCATTTCCCATGCAGACAATAACATATATCTTGTCTTATCACATTAGGGTTATAATTATGGCATACAATGAACAGAAGACAATACAATTCACAATTTCAATCACATACAGTATGGAAATGAACGGCTAAATTTCACGATTGTGCCAGTCCCACTGTACATGTGTTGATGTGATGATGAAACTGTACCATATAGATATCGCCATCCACATCTCAATAACCAAGTTCAACAGAAAATTTTAAGCCAATTTATGCTGTAAGACATTAAATATTGATATCAAGGTAATGTCCAGTGATGGTGCTCATAATTTTGTCCTATCCTTGAGGCCTGGATTTACTGATCGTGCGGTATTGCGACGACACTAACAGACTTTCCCGACATCAGTCATGTATCGACGCTAATAGACGGTCTTATCTTGACTTCCTCTGATTGCAGTAATAGATACGTGGATTTTAAAGAATGCACTTCATCATGTGCATATGGATTTTAGATCGGGAGCCAAGAAGATGCTTGCTGTTGAATTTGAGACATTAATTAGAACTGATGAATGAATTATGGATGAATGAGTGAATATAAAGTGCAGCGAGGGGGTCACGGGTGGCAGATCTGCAGTCCGCCCTAACCTGCTGGTAACATACATATATGATAATGATGGTGATTTTATATTTTGCTATTAACAGATAATGTCAGTGTGGGACACACTGAGGGGCAGAGTTATGGCTTGTAGAAGGGGTGAAATGGGATTTTGGGCTCATGGCAGCTGATGATAACCCAGTCCAATTGGATTGGTAATGGCTATTCATTGGGGCGGGAAGCAGCTCAGCAGCTTTGACACTAATATAAATGCGGGCTGAAATGTGGCATGAGTGTGTGTGTATGTGTTTGTGCTTTTAAGAATGTGCATGTGTTGAGCTTTAGGTAACATGAGGTTGCAGAGGTTAGACTATCTCTAAGAAGATATGTTTCTTCTCGGTCTACTGGTTGTCGGGTTGAAGATCACAGAATTTCAATGATTTTGTTTTGCATTGGAGAAAAAGACAGTAAAATTATTATCCTCTAGGTTTTTCAAAAAATTAACACACATTGACTGGCATTTGGCTCAGATAAGGACATGAGAAAATATCAAATTACAATTTGTCTTACCTATTTTTTTGATTGCAATTTCATTTTCAATTTAATCTTAAAGTCAATCTTTAGTTCAGCGTTAACTGAATAGATTTTCAAACAATATGTGACATTTCCCATTAAGGTAAACGTCAAAAATAATAATGGCTTCACAAATATATTGATTAAAGTTTAACATTTGCAATCTGTTCAACCCTCAGCTTGGGTTGTGGCACTGGGTTTTAGAAAGGTTACAAATAAATAATGTAGCTCTATGAAAACCAGACCTGATGTTTGTATTCTTTCATCTAATGATATTTTGAAACACAGAACACAAGAGTTCTTGGGATTTCTACCTAGAATGACCACAGTCGTCATATTTACAGTATGCAGTAGCATGTTGGTGATATCTCTGGTTGCTCCTGACCCAAATAAAATTGCCATAAAAAAGACGAGTTAATTTGCTGCTTTGGCGTTGCCCCTTAGTCTGAATGAGGCAGATTGTGATGGGGACATTATAAGCCAGCTCAAAAATGGCTTCAGATGTCATACATTGAGCCATTTTCAGCTTTAGCTGTGAATGTGCTGTTATTGCTTCTATCTCTCCTCCTATCCTTCACACAACTGCTCATCCGACAATAAAAATACAAACAAACTGATGTATGATAGTTAATACAGTTTGTACACTGACATTTTTAGGACCTGCAATTTTACATATAATGTATAATACATATTAATAACCATATACAGATATTAGGCATTTGGATAAGGCCAGTGCACATCAAAGTATGGATTATGTTTTTCATGTCATCTATTTGCACACACCAATTGAAATAAAACCACATAACTTTAACAGCTGTCCCGTTAACAGCCTGAATGTGTTTTCCATATTCTGTGTACACTATGGAACGTGGTGATAAAAGAATCATCAGACACTTGAAGGAAGAAAACGGAGGGTGAAATGCTTCCTCGTGCTGCTGTCCCTTTCTGCCTTCCTTCCAGCAGAAGCATGAGAATGGCTCACTGGCTTTCAGAACATATTGATCCTAAAATAACATCAAAGAGGCCGGCTGACTGACTTAAGATGTGCTTGGAGGGGAAGGCAAGGGCTGGAGGAGTAGGAAGAGGAGGAGGAAACTAGATCCAGCTAGAGGGAGGATTTTACCTTGACAGCAGTAATGAGTCAGACTTTGTACTTTTTGGTCTGAGTTTTTTTGGGGGGGATTTGATTGTTATGAGGTTTTAGATGTTGGAACTTTGACTTTGAAAGGTGGCTAAAAGGTACAAAAAAATCCTCTTTCTTCTTTTTGACCATTCAGCACAATTCCATTTTAGATGTTGGATTGATTGATTATTCATGACCATATCTCTCTTTTAATCATTTCTGCTTACTCCTTTGAATACGGTGCTCCGCGATTCCCTGAAGGATGTGGCACTGCGATAGAAAGGTCAGTGGGTTGATTCTTGAAGCAGGAGGAATTTAGGTTTAGGCATCAAAGGGCAGTTCTTTCACCTCCTTTATTTTTTTTACTGTTGAGGTCTCCCTCAAGTCCTCAGATCAGACTGGGACAGAATAAACTTACACTTTGATTTAGTGAAAAGGAATGGTGGTTAGGGGAAGTTAATCAACAAAGCTTCCCTCTATATGGAACTGATTAGCATGATGATAATGACCATTTAATTGAAATAAAGTTTGCCTCAACTTTCATGGGATATTTACACGTATGACATTTCACACAGGTGACATTTTTGTCGCCCGATCAGCTGACCATAACATTTTACTATGGTAACCCAAGGGAAGGGTGCCAAAGAATGGAATGCCTTGGGCTTGTTATCGTTATTATACATATTGCTATGAAAAAGTACTATGAATCCAAACAAATTGTAGATTAAAATATGTTGATGGATCCCAGCAGGCCACAGTGTGTATAATAACAATAATAATAATCATCCTCTATATTTCATTTATATTCTCAAATCAATGTGTTGATGTAAAAGCCTCCAATACATTTACTGTCACCTGTTTCCCCTCATTCATGTCACTGAGCTTGTAATGCTTTGGGAGTTTATATATTTAGGCTCATTGTTTAGGACTGAACTGATATGATGATAGAAAATAGTAGAGCTGGGACGTCGACTTCAAAAATTTGTCGACGTGAATATTTTCCGTTGGCGCGTCGCCCCCCCGCCCTTTTTTTCTGTTGAAGCCCCGTTCCAAACAACCTACTAGATGAACTCTCACTCCAGTCCAGTGGTGGCGGTAAATATGCACTAGAACGCTCGTCTCCACTCGCGGAGACGCATGATTTTAAAACGGAAGAAGAAGAATTCATAACAATGGCAGCGACAAGCAGTAGCGGGAGCACCGAGGAATAAACAGCAAAAAACACGTCTACGGTCTTCAAAAGTTTTGGGAATTTTTGTACCCTTAACTCTTCTAACAATGCGGTTGTTTGCAGACTATGCAAATTTAATCTGGCATACCACAGCAGTACAACAGCAATGCACAAGCATTTGAAATGAAAAAAACATGGAGCATTGTTTCAGGATGGCAGCAAAACTCTGTATGCGCTGTTGATTTATCAAGCAGTCGCAGTAGTAAACCAAAGATAAACGTTACGTTAGACAGTTGTCTAGTTATTGATTCCTTTCAATAGAGAGTCACACAGACAGACACGCAGGCACACACACACACGCACACTCTAATCGTAAAATTAGTCGTTAGATTAGTCGACTCATCGAAAAAATAATTGCTGGATTAATTGTTTGAAAAATAATAGTTTGCGACAGCTCTAGAAAATAAGCATATAATTGACAACAGTAACAAAGAGAAAAGTGATGTGCTTGTGCTAAAAGCACCAAGGTTTAGACAGACTCCAACTCACATGCATGCAGACTGTCTACATTAGAGGAGCTGTAAGAAATGGCACTGTGCATCATCAAGGAGCAGTGTAATGTGGGATTGAGTTACAGCCACTGTTGTGTGAAGTGAACTTAAATGTGGGATATGCCTGTAGTCAGACAGCACTTAGGGGGCATATTGATCTGGCAGTGAAAAGCAAGTGGGAGAAGATGGGTGTCAGAGCTTGAAGAGGAAGGGAGGGAAGTGAAACAAGAGAATAGAGGGTCACCCACCAGAGGCAAAACAGAAGGCTCATCTTTGCCAGGGCTCAACAGCCATGTTTGCACAAGATTTCAGTTTATTTATCTACAAGTGCAGCCCACTCTTACTTCAATACTTTCCTTACATAAATTGTGAAAGGACAACAGACAGTAGAGGTGTCATGAATATCTCTCTCTCCAAGTGACGAGAGATGGTGGTGATGGTGTTTTTTAAGCCCATCTGTTCATAACTGAGGTTTGGATTACCATTTTATTTAGTATGGATGTTAACATTCCTCAAAGGAACAAATGATTATCCCTGGTAATTCCACAGTCTTCTTGAAAGGTTCATTATAGAGAAATGTCAAAAATCAAGTAGATTACTAAAATATGTATCCCCCCAGTGTATGAACTGTTAGCTGTCAGACACTGTCAATAAATATCGAATGTGGATAAACAAATCTAACATCCAAAAACATAAGTGGTATAAGAAAATCTCGTCCATTGCCTCCATCAAGTATTTGCATCACTGACAGGGTGTACTTAATCAGGGTGTCACACAAGATTTGAAACCACTAGCAGCCATCTTGGAATAGGGATCGGCCACCATAAATAATACCCCCCCCAATAGCAAAAACGGGAAAAGCCACACCATTTGTACCAACAGGCCATCATTTATAGCACCATATAAAGCCTTGTGCCTTGTGCAGAAATAGTGGCAACATCACTGCAACTTAATATGGTACTCTGGTCCACAACAGCCAAGCTGGCATTATTTGAGAAATTAACAGGACCAAGGAAAGTTGGCATTTGAGAATCTTAGTAGAGGGAAAAGACCAAAATGGCTACTGAAGCTGCTCAACATTGCTTTGAAGAAGTGGAGTGCAGGAAATTGGGTTGCTCCATCCAAAACTAGTACACTAAAGAAGATATAGGTTCATCAAAATGGCTATCAATATTATTTTTGTATTTTTTATATATAATTTTAAATTGGCTTTGATTAAATAGAAAAGATGGAAAGAATGGTGCTCATATCACTGTTGAGGTGCTCATATCACTGTTGAGCCCTCAGGAACAACTTCATAACCCAGAACACACTGTTCTGGCAGTTGGCATAATGATGCACAACTGTGACACTGCCTCAGTTGGCATGTGTCAGACATGCACAGACACACACAATGTAAAAGACTCATAATTTGCGTTATTCGGTCATCACACAGACACTCATTTCATCGAGTAGCCTATGTCCTGGTTGCCCTCGGGTCTAAAAGTAAATGAGGGCTCTTGGTGTCTTCTGATTGGCTGGAGCTAAACAGACAATCACAGTGATGTCTCAGAAAGACAAAGCGATTGGCTGGGCTTCTGTTAATGCCAACAACAGCAGATGGCAACACACACAACACCCTGTTGGAGCAAAAGACAAAGAAGGGCCCACCTTGCCTTCACTACCAAAATCCCACTGTCATATATTTAGACTCACTACCGAGGTGGAAAGATCAAGTCTTACAATCTGTGCTGCTGCAGCCTTGAAATCTACTTAATCCTTTAGAGACTTTGACACCTTTTAATCTCAATGACCTTTCTTTTATCACCAACTTCAGAATACCCTGTAACGCAAAGCATGTGACTTTAGACTGTTACAATATGAAATGGGTATGTGCTTGTACTTGGCTCCATGTGTATAAAATGTGTTGTATCTTGAAGGCAGACATTTTCAACACATGCCATAAATACACACACGTATATAGGAATTTAGGCAGAAGTTGGTGCATTTAGTCTTCACACCTCCCTCGGCGTCTATGTTTTATTTAACTTTGCACAACTTGTCTTGTTTGGCTGCTTTTATCATTCACAGCCATCACCTCACCATCACCTCCAGCCCATCCATGATATACACTCTGCCAAACGACTGAATGCGAGTTGTGTTCATACCATAACTCCCTTTAATAGCTCAAGGGAGGATTTCACTGGAAGTGACGTCCCCCTTTTCTTCCACACCTTTCCCCCGTTCCCTTAAAAAAAAAACAAAAAAAACAAATAAATCACTGATACAGCCAATTTAATGAATGCTCTTTGGATTCCCCCACTGTCTCGTGCTCTGGCACTGGACAAAGAGCTGTAAATAAAGGCTTTACCACTCTTTGACAAATGGCCCTGATTACTATGCAGGCATTCTGCATGTGACAGGAAGCTTTAGCAGAACGGTGGTCGACCAGGGCTAATCAAAGATGGCATGCTGAATGCAGACTGTCGGCCTTTCCTTGCATGCTTATGAGTAATTGCTCTGAGGACAGGAGGTGGGGATGGGGGGTCATGTCATTAAAGGGGAAAGTGTATGGGTGGTTGCTTTAGCTCGCTAATGGTGCCGCCACTCCTGCTTTAGTCGTCCTCTCACTTCATATTCCACATGCCCTGGTCAGCCAAGCCGCCAACTAGTCAATCAGGACCTTGGTCAGAGACTACTGCAGAAGTAATGGCAGGACCCTCCCCCATGGCTAATGCCAAAACTAATAGGCCAATTAGTGTATGGGGAATGTTCTGATGGCTGTGTGTGATCGAGAGATTGCAGCAACATGATGAGCTCCCTCTGTGCGCTCAAGTTTGATTAAACTGATTGGGATTTTGAAACTCCAAACGGGTATTTTAGCAGCAAAGACCATCTGTGAATCTGGAAAAAAAAAGGGAGACGAGGGGAAGAAAGCAAGACTTTTACTCTCCCCTGGAAGAATTTGCATTTGCATTATTTGGGACATTCAAGTCAGTGTACAATAGCAGCCTATTACTAGGAGAGTTACTATTCATTTCAACACTGAAATGGCCAAATACATGTGTGCTTTTTGGTGTGGATCAAGTCGAGCACACCTCCACATTTGCCCATATATATGTATGCATATGTATGTATATATGTATATATATATATACATATACACTCTTTATTACTCTATACATTACTTTTTTTCCAACCTATTTAACTTCTCAAGAAAATGTGTTAATTTACAGTACGAATTATTTCATTTGACATTATTTATCTAGGATGTTTATTACAATATGTGGCAAACATTAGCCCAGTTGATCAGTCTGGCGGCAGTTATACCAAAGTCGCAACCTGCGCAGTGCTCACTTCTTGCTTCATTTTATTACTGTATGTCATGTCACGGTCTGCTGGAGTGGACACTTTCAGGCTGTTGTGTTGTTTTAGATCATTCACACTCTATTCCCACCGTGTTTTTTGTGGAGAAGTCTAACATTAAGAGCTGTATTTTGGAGAGTGAGTAAGCAAACAAGACAGAGACACAGTGTAAATGGCAGGGGCATTTACTGCTCCCTCATGTCATCTGTTTCCCAATAAAACAGAGCCAAGCAGTAAGTGTGCTGTGGAATCATAAGTCATATCACTGATGCCTTTTCTTTTCCTGGTAAAAATCTGATAGGAAAGATGCATGTTGGTCTGAGTAGTAGGTTTGTCCTCTAAGAGTTGATGACAGTAGAGAAAAATGGAAGTGTAGCAGGCGGTGAACTTTACAGAGTCTAGTCATGAAATTGACTGGAATTAAAGATGGGGGATAAAAACAGACACCAGCTCTGACACTATCCTCTCAAGTGTCCAGCTGACAGAGCCATCAGCACAGCAGCCCAGCAGAGGAGATGATGTGGCACAGAGCAATGACCCAGCCCCCAGAGAGTCCTCCAGATTATGGGACATGACATACTGACATATTGTGATAGTCCCGAGTACAGTTCTGAAACTATAAGTATAGCTGGTTTTCTAACAATCTCAAGAAGAATCATAATCATTGAACACATTAGTGTATTCCTATTGTTGATGCATAAGCTGTAAATGTGTATATATAATCAGTTCCATATCACTCCACCTACAAATAGCTCTGGCCGGTGTCTGTCAGGTATCTCCGCAACCCAGTATGACATTGGAGCAATTGTTACTCTGTTACAACTGTTTATTATATATTTTCCGATGGCTGTCCCAAATACAAGCCACTGTATGATTGCATGTGACAAATTTGGTTGGTCGTTTGATTCACTGATTGTTTGGTTAATTGTTTGTTGACTCTATTCTGCCGCTTCTGCCCAGGTTCCAAGCTAACTTTCACTTTTGATATCTGGCCGTTATTCAACCGTTTAGGAATTAGGGGTACTGAGAAGCAGACGTCACAAGAATCTTGTCTGTGATTGGATGGTCGTCGCGCAGAAGTCCTGAGGGCTTTATCCTCCACATGAGGTCAGCTGACATAGGGTGAAAGGCAGGATCACACCCTAGCTATATCACCAGTCTACAGGATTTTTTTTCATTTTATTGATATCGCAAACGGTCTAGTAACAGAAGGGTTAACTCAAGTTATAGTATAGCTATAGTATATTGCAATATATGTTCAGGCTAATACCTGTGTTGAATTGAATTGAATTGGGTTGTGAAGCATTGCAGTTTGTGATAATATTGTGAGGTCAACTAACAATCATTGGTGACAGGTATCACAAATCCTGGGTTTCCAGTCAAATGATCCATGAAATAAGGTAATTTGTAAGATTTGTCTTTTCTTTAGTTCAGTAATGTTTTACTGTTATAACACCTGATTGCGCTGTATTTGCTTGGTGCAGATATGGTTTCTTCAAAAAAAAAAAATAAAAAAATAAGAACATACTACTTATCCTGTCATGGCAAAGCAAAACAGCAGGGGCAAATCAAGGCTAGATCCTTCCTTCTTAATTTGTTTATAATCAATTCAGTGTGCAGAACAATCACAATGGGGGGTGGAGATGAGATGAGAGAGGCTGCTCAACTGTCAGCAGGTGTGCCTCTGAAGCAGATTGTGGAGAAGCACTGATCTCATACCACATCCACTCACAAATCAGCACACGGAAGACCACAAGCCATGGAAAATAAAATAAATAAGAAGAATATATTTTATTTGTGTATTTATATATATTTTTTTCATAATAATAATAAAACAAACCTGAACGTCCCAATCCATCATGTTTCAGGCTTCATTGACAGCAGAAGAAATCAGGAATTCAGCCCACGGCAGAGATATGCACATACATTTAAAATGACTGATGGCAGGACATTAGATTTTAATTAGACTTTATGCAAATTATTTTATCAGTCATTGTGGCATTATATTTGTCATACGACATCAGGTTGGGACTCATATTTCAGAAAGAAACTATCTTCTCCTTGATGTGGACCAATCTACACTTGCAAAACTTCTCTCTAATACTAAATCTTTTATTATTATTATATTAGGGCTTGGCCATGTGGCTAAAATCACCAAGTAAAAGGTTTTTAAATTGCTGGTGACAAATGTCAGGTAATTCAAATTCTTTTTTGTTAAAGGTGCCATACGTAAGAATGTGGCCAAAAACGGTTACTACAAAAAAAAAGTGGTCTTATGTTTCGTTTTCTGACGTAACTGGCAACTTGTGGTTGCCCGGCAGCTGACACTCTACTGACTGTAATGATTGGTAGATGGCGGTAGGTGGCGCCACATGCCAAAACATGATTTCAAAACATAAACATGATTTGCAGTCTGTAAAATATTTTTTTTGATGCAAATATTTTGGCTGTACTGTTGTTGTTGGTGAGTTCAGTTTGCTATATGAACATTATTCCTCCTGAGTCTCTGTGACATATTAGAAGGATTTTATGGCCAGTTGCTTTATATTTATTACATAATGCACCTTTACATAAATCAGTTGATTGTGGATTTTAACTTTAAATTGACAACTGATTTTTTTATGTATTTATTACTTAATGTATCATTAGCTTTCATTTAAATATCTTGTATATTGACAATCTAACATGTGATACCCATTTTGACATGACTGCTAATGTGTAGTTGACATTGCTGTGTGAAAGCTTTTTCGTTTTACTCCTTTCTCAATGGCACTTTGGCAGAAATATCGAAGCGAGAGAGAGAGAGAGAGAGAGAGAGAGAGAGAGACAGGGGTGTTTTCTTCTTTCACTTGACCCACAAATTAATCCTGGAAAGGGATTGAAGTGGTGACCTTTGAGGATGCCCTACAATCACAGATGTTTCTTTTTCTTTTTCACAATGTAAATTGCAAGTTGAACTGATCAAGTGACATTTTCAGTATATTGATGCTGCACCTCCAGTCTCCTTGTGCAGACGGTCCACTGGTTGAAATACTCCCTCAGGCAACTGATCACTTTCCTCAGGGCATGAGTAAAAACAAAGCTGTGAGCAGCATCTGTCTTCTTCAATGAAACTGAATTCAGCTACTTTAGCCCCCAGTACTTCAGTCTGTACAATATTTCAGCACTTAAGATGTATAGATTCATATTGATCATACCATTATTAATCATACCATTCATTGTGCAGCTACAGCAACATGCAGCTATAGTCATAAAGTCCTATTTTCAGAGGCTACAATATCAGATGACCATCAGGTGATCCACCTCCCATAGAAGTCTGATCTCAACATTATGTCAGTATATGTTCAAATGCAGAGTTAGGACAAAGTCCAACAGACGGTCTACTCCAAAATGTGATCATGGAATATACTGATTTGAGTGTTTTCTGTTACTGTAAAAGTCAGAAGCCCACCCTCTCAAGAGATTTAGACCTAGCCTAACAAAAACTGTAAAAAGAAACGGTTAAAATAAAAAAGAGAAATTAAAGCTAAAGTATGAAATGTGGAATGGAAACAAACAAAAACAATTTTCAAAAGTATTTTACAATGTCATGACATTATTGCACATTGCACACCCACACCCCAAGAGAGAAGTGATGACTATGAGAAAAAAAAAGAAAGATTTGCAGTGGGAATATTATTGCCTGAAAATCCGTGAGGTGTTATTGAAATGCAGTGGATTAAAACATCTTTAATATTCCTCATGTTGTTTTCACTGTCAACCCCATATTCATCCTGTCATTGAAAGTCTGCTTTTTATGGTTGTCAACTGTGTTGCAAAGTACAGCATTAGAAATTGAGGTAATTATGTTTACTAATACATGCAAGAAATAGCCAACTGCACCAGTATAATTTGAAGAGAGGGCCCTTGCTACAATCAAGCTGTCACAATCTGTATCTGCTCGATCTAACACATCACATTTGGTGTGGATTGGTATGTGTCATTGGGATACAAGCAGATATTGAAGCTATGAGGAAATGAACCACAATCTCTCTAAAAGCACCACACGCTGTTGGTTGACATGTACTCCTGCAGACATGTGTTGATAACAAACATAACCTTGCACATAACCTTTTTTTGTGGTTTGCAACAAAGTATGAGGTTAACTTGGCAACTAGTTTAGTTGGCCAATGCTAATTTGTGGGTATTGATTCTTGATGGACATGGTTTTCTTTCTTCCTCTTGATGTAAGTCTAGTATGTTAATTACTGATAAGTTGCAAGTTAAGTCTCTTTATATTGAAGTCGAGCAAATTAACTTACATCATAGTGTGCCATGTATTGTTCCTTACAGTAAACCTCAGCAACCTGCCAGCACCTTAAGGTACAAGGAGTCATGGATATGCTGTAAATTCTCATTAACTTGAAAGGGGTTTTTATATTATACTGTAGGTTATTTTGGTGCCCAGCTGGTCACATTTTAATTAGAGTTCCAAAGATTCCTTCTGTAGTCTCACTCCTGCATCTTGTGGAGCAGAGGAAGGAAACATCCCCAAGGAAATGCTACTCCCATCTCGTCGGAGCAGAACTGTGGCAGCCATCGGCTCATTTCTCCTCCCTCATGGGAACGCAATGACATGCCCACAGCCAAGGGTACTTAACCCTCATAGGCTTAAACACATTGAAAAATATAGTTTTGGAATTATCTGTGGATTCTATGGAGAATAGGTGTGTGGGTGTGCTGATGAGATAGGACAAAGTTCCTTGAGAGGTTGGAAAATCGCATTAAAGCTCTTTCTCTCGCTCTCTCTCTCTCACACTCTGGCTTCATCTCCATTCCCTGCCTGTACTTCTCATCTGAGAATTTGACCCTTGTATGAACTCCTCCAATAAAGGCTATATCTGTCCGTCTTGTTTTTCTGTGTCATTTGGACATTTGGAATAGCTATGGGACGGTAGCGACATTTCCACACGTTCAAAGACATTTAAGACTTAGTTTTAGTCATACAATGGTTCAGGCTGGTGATGGAGATGGCTATTGGAGGTTAGCAGAGAAGTGTCCATCATGGCTAACCATGTAGCCAGGAGTAGGTAATGATGCTAAAGTCGTGATGATGTGAAGTCTACCTTGTCCACCATATCAACAAACTCCTTTATCACTGTGTCCTCAAAGATGAAGGCTGCCTCTTGGGACCAATTCTGCTATCAACCCTGACCTTGCAATCATTCTCATAGGGAATAAAGCCTGTTTCCAGTGAGGCAAAACCTAATGTCTGTTTTTCGGCTGTCCAAATGAGTGGAAGTCAATGTGTGCAAACTGTGTGTGTTCTGGATTAGCAGCATGTTTGTTTCCAATTTTTGCTGTTTCATTTGTAGTAGGCTGATGAGGACCAGGTCCATGTCTAGGGGACTTTCTCAACTGTCCATCATCATTCACATGATTCAGTGCGAGTCACTTCACACCCTCAGCTAAACTCACTGGACCTCATTTGTCAGGACCTGAAAACATTTGGTATGCAAAGCTTTGACACGTCCTGGACCAGAATTTTAAGCGATTTATATGCACTCCCCCTTCTGCAGAGGTAGATGCTAATTGCTTTTTTTGCACCACGCTTCCCTGAGATCTTGTGTCAATCAAAGTCAGACTAGCACTGACTTTTTATTTACTAAATTGTGATTGACAAAATATAGTTTAAAAGCGGCCATAGAGTGGTCCTATCACACATGTATATTATGGAGCTCCACTTATATACATTAACTTGTTTTTATGGTCAAAAGCCTCCTAGTTGCTGGAAATCTCTCCTCACTGAAGCTCTCGTCAGCCCCCCCTCTGGAAAGGTGGATGCACTGTTACTCATTATCAAATTAAAAATTTGTCACGACTCCCCGCCACATTCCTACAATGTACGCAACCGGATGTGAACTGTTTGTTCAGCCACTGCTGAACAAACTTCATAAACGAGGTAATGGCACAGATACACACCAAAAAAACAACGTAATTGGAATATCCTTTAGTGTAGCCAGCAATTTTATATTCGGGGAGGCAATGGTGCAGTTGTTTATTTACACTTGAAACTGGCATATCCTGTCATTATGCATGGGGCTAATTTGGTGTGAAAACACCAACTATTCAAGTAACACTCAAACTCATACTGAACTTTAGAGGAATGGACCAACTGTATACTGAAGTTAAATATTTTATAAGCACATTAGCTCATGATGTGTCATATAATGTAGCCAAACTGAAGCAACTTAGGAAGTGACATCAGGACTGAAGCAAACTCTTCAAATATGTGATGGAGGTTTTTTTTTTCTGTCTGAAAAGACACCCGGTCCCTGTAGCCAGATAACTGACAGCCAGTTTCATGGAGTTAGGGTATGTATGGTTTGTTTACGTGTCATTGTGTCTATAGGGTGCAGCTTTTTTTTTTTTGACTCGAAGGTGTCAGCCATGTTTTACAGGTTAGTCTGTTGAGGCAGCACTATCTCAAGAGGAGACAGGAGGAACTTTGTGCACAAATGGTTGAATGGTTTATTCACATCAGTGTTAGCAAGTAATTGTATTACTTTAAATTGTTATTGTCTTCTTTATTCATATATATATATTTGTAAAGCTTAGAATTGTATATCTTCTAAAAACCCAAAATGTACTCTAATCATCACAGAGCATAAAAATACACATTTTAGGTTTTAGTTCACTAAGAACATGGCAAAAGTCATTCAATCACTGGCAAGTGCAGCTATTGATTTATTAAAAGGGACACGTTCAGTTGCAACTCATACAGTGACTTTTGTATAATAAGATGTGCATTTATATGTTATATTTTGTATATTTTACATATCTTGACTTGAAAAGAGGTCATACTTGTTGTGAACACGTTGTGAACAATCGAAGGGATTATTCTGGAATATTCTGCTGCTGACAGCCTCTGTGTTCTCTCTCTGGGTTCATTGGTTGACATTTTATGTCAGCTCTTATGTCCTCTGATCATTTTGGTTATGGATATGACTACACTGAGCTCAATTTAATTGTGTTGTTAAAAGTATCTAGGCATGTCACATTGCACTCTTTGCTCTTAACCTTTGATGACATTTCGTGCTTTGCAATTTTTGCCATGGCAAATTTGAAAACCTGTTTTTTTTTTCCAAATGCAATCCTACATATTGATAAAAAAAAAAAAAACTTTCCTGTAACACAACCTAAAATGTAAAAAGAGGTGGATATTTATACACTGAACCTGTGTCATTATATGCAGAGCTTTTCACATATGAAGCGATTGTGTGTGTCTGTGCACTTGGACTCGATAATAAAACTGTTTCTAATAATCTTGTTGACTATAGCCTTCAGCTGTATTCGTGTACATGGTGACTTATCTTTTACTCACTACATCTGTATCTGAGATGAAACACTATTTTTACACCTGAGCTGCACACACCTTTTAACCTTCTTTTTTTTTTACACGTACATGTTTGAATGTGTGAAGGTACAAGACGAGTGCTTGTTACATTTTCCTCCCTTTGCCAGCTAATTATCTGCTCTTCAATTTTCCTACAAATTTAAATAAGACTCAAGTGATATCCAATTTGTTCATTTTGGTGAGGTTAGCATATTTGCAAGCCAGACTCTCAACTAAGTAACAAGGTCTCTCTCTGTCGTTTCCTTTTACTTACCTTCTTGCCACCTTGCTGTTAGCAAATACAGTAGATAGAAAAATGTGACTGCATATGGCAAGTGCAAATAAATGGCAATGAAAAACGGAATTGAGTCCTAAGATCTTTATACAAACTGCATTGATACAGTCTTAAAACACACGATGACATGCCCAAATCTGGCTCAGATTTGGCTGCCCAAGTTTCACCCTAAGAGTAGTTGTAACACTATATTTATTTATTTTTATTTATTTTCACTGAATAAAAAAGGAGCACTAGCTTATCATTGTTGACTGTGTCTGTTTTTTTTCTGTGAGCCTCACATTTCATATGAATAGTTTGACTCCAGCCTGATTTCCTTCCGAATACATTCACAATTTGGTGCAGATTATTTGCATTGCATTTGATGTGAAACGGCCTGTAGAAGGTTCGTAGTAGATTAGTATTTGTATTTTTGAAGTTAGAAACATTGAATGTGCCACAGCTCTTCTTTTTCCACAAGGCTGCATGGTCTCTGCACCCATCTTGTTCCAGTTCATATTGAAGTCAACTTCTGTATCACCTTTATTTATCTGTTTTTTTCTCAGTTGGTGTGTTGAATCAGTGATGGGCATTAACGATCTGCTGATTTTAAATTCCAACGAATGCTAAAGGGGCTTATTTGATTAATTTTGCCATGGTTGGATGGTGAAATCGGCTAGTATGACACATGGATGCCCCTCATCCTCAGTCTGTTTCACAGGCTTTTGTAACACAACTTTTTACAAATACACATTGCAGTTGTGCAATGCCAATTCCTGGACTGTTTGACATAGATGTATAATTGAAATTTTGGAACTGGTAAAGACGGCCTCCACACTCCCTGTTTCTTGCCATATGTTGTCCTCTGCTGTTTTGTACTCCTTATATCCCACTCTCCTCTTTCTGTCCTCCTCAACATTCTCCTCCTGTTCTCCACCTCCCTGCCAGAGATCAAAGAAGATCGCTCACTCAGCTAAGCTCATTTCAGCAAGCTCACCGGGCATAGATGTACAGATTCACAGGAGTCAAAGGGACCTGTCTGTCTGTCTGTGTGTATGTGTGTTTGTCCCATCCAAAGTCACTGTAAAACACAAACAACCATCACATCAAGCCAAGTATGATCTATTGAAACTGTAAGCACATCTGTGTAGCCAATTTCCAGAATCTGGTGGAAATTCAATATGAGTAGAAACTGTTATGCCTGTAGGTCAGACCCTACAAATTTTAAGCATGATTATAGCCCAATTTGAAAGATGTTTGGGATGTGTTGGGACCCATCAGTCCCGAAAAAGTCATAGTGAACAACATTCAAGGATGGGATGGGCTAGACTGGATCACTGGGATGCCTTCTGCCCTCTATGACATGTTCTGGCACATCAGTGACATTGAGCAATGGGAGCACAGAGTGCACGTACAAAATTAATGACACAAAAAATGAACTAAGCAAAAGAGGAATGATGACGTTGTAGCTCAAGTTCCCTCTGTGAGAGTGATGGCCCAACATGTCATCTTCTCACAACAGACATCAAATCAAGGATCAAATTTCATGCACACCATTCAGATGTCTATGTTTTGTTTAGTCTTCTTTAGAGGTGTCAACTATAACTGCCCTACCAACCCTACTTGTTCATGGTGACTGGCTGTAACCTGACCTTGGCATCATAGCAACAGTTTTAATGCAGGACCTTTAATTACACTGTACACTGTAACACTGTTTTCTGGCAGCTCTCAATCATTGACTGAGTGAGTATAAAATGTATAAAAAAAGTATACAATGTAAAGAGAAAAAGTGTTAATTGTCTTTATCCGTGACTTTATCTGGGTTCAAAAATCCCAGGTATACCCACTAATTCTAGTGTGGAAGGGCTTGAGAAACTCCGGCTGCAGATACCTGTCTTCTTAATCAGCTCTTGCAGGCGATGGTCTTCAATTGCTCCATCTGCCATGAATTTACATTTGGTGTGGTCGCTGTTTTACATTATTGGCTGCTATGGTTCAAATCTGATAACTTCACCTAGTTACAGCTGGGGTGTCATTGCCGTAGAAGTGCAGACTGAAATCAATGGGCACAGAGTTGCCTTGCTCGCACTTACTACACACTCCGCACTCCACTCCAATCAAATTTGACTTTTTCTCCTTCATTCCTCTCAGCCAGGCAGCTGCTTCTCTTCCTCCCTCTTCCACCGTCTCATTTTTCTCTTGCTGTCGGTCCTCGTCACTCACAGCTCTTCCTTATGTTTCATATGCATAATCTCTGCGAGTTGGCTCAATCTACTGAAATTGAGTTTTGAGGCTGCTGGTGGAGGAAGGTTTGCTAGAAGCTGTAATCAATACTGGGGAGCCATGGGGCCATTATGGAAATAAGTGGCTTGAAAAGGTGCAGTGCTGGGGGAAATGTGACTGATAGCTCAGCAGAAGCTCATAAAATCCTAACTTTTTTTCACCTTGTTAGACATTTTTCTATTATCAGGATTTCTACATATTTATGTATTTATTAAAAATAAAATGTGTTCATTGAAGAAACAACAAAAAAGATTATTGCCATCCAGGGTGAAACATTTGAATTTATATTTAATTCTGCAGAAACTGTAACCTTGAGCAATCATCAGTGCAAGTGACAATAATGTGCCTATGAGAACTCTTTTTAATGCCACTATTTTTTATTTGTTCCGTGATTCTGATTTTCTCCCGAAAAACAGGGTTTTTGAATGTGAACTTTTACCCCATACTTACTTTCTTATAATTTTTGATAAATTCCAAATATTTACTTAACCGTTTACTCCATATAGAAAGCAACTAAACAGTTGTAATTGGAAATACGGGTGAGGAGGATTGAACAGTAAGAGGGAGAAGAGAGGACGAAATAAGAGCAGGAGAGGAAAGGAAAAAAAAAAGGAAAAGAGTGAAACATCCATTTCATCCTGTGTCACTTTAGTTCTTCAGTAACAAGTTAATCATCAGCAACTAAAATGATTAATGAAAGTTGATGAAAAGCAGGTACAAGCCTCTCAAGGAATTCTTTGGGCACTTCATATAACTCATATAGGTCTTTATTTTCCCAGAATCCTTAGGGACAGTGCAGTCAGGTCAGCAGTGAATATAACAAGACAAGCCAAACAAATGTGTTATGAATTGATGGTGTGTTTTGTACAGCTGCACCACCTTTTTTCTTCTGCTGACCGAGTGTGCTTGGTGTTTGCGGACCCTGGAGGACCAGAGTGCCTTGTGTGGATTTTCACTGTTTGACAATGAACAAACGCATTCCATGAATCTACACACAGAAAGAGCTGTAATCCCTACACACACTGTTAAACCTGTGACCACAATACACAGCACGAGGTAAATTACAAAAGGGAAGGTGGTGCTGGGAAAATAGCCTGGAGCTACTGGAAACTGTATTCTGCTGCAAAGAGCATGAACTCACTCACACAGGTGAGGTTTTTACGATACGTAGAAATGGCCGTCAATCCATAGTGTGTGTTTCAAGGAGACGGTGATCGTGAGACTATGAGGAATATCCTATGACGTAATCTGTGCATATATATCTGAATGAATTATGTTGGCCATAACAATGGGACAAATTGGTCCTCTGCCCTCCTGGGCTTTCATGGTGTTGTATTGTGTGAGAAATTCACTCGCATGAAAGGCCAGGTAAAGGTAGACTTGCGTTTTCTGTCAGAAATCCCCAAGCTCACCAATTGCAGTGGACAATTGGCCCTTTCCTCAATCTGATCTGTCCATCAGACTGAGGTAACAGACTGATATGGACAGTTGGAGAGTGTGTTCCTGTCTGTATGTGAGAGTGTGGGTCCATTGTTGTACCTTGTCTCTTTTAAATACTTGGGTCTTGTTATATTGCTATTTGCTGGCTCTGCTTGTTTACACAAACAACAGGAGCCACAGTGTTTGATTTCAGACACCAAACTCTGAACGTAGCAATGTCTGCACAAATTATTAGACTATGATTAAACAGACTACTTAGATTCTAAGGCCTGGTGGCATTCAAAAAAAAGTGAGGGCAAAGCATATTGAGAAGTGAACAAATATTATATCAAACTTTTTTTTTTCATATATTGTAGAGACCAAACACCAGACACACTTCAGCTAGTTGTTCTGCCCTTAAACTCTATTCGACCACATTGTCCAGGCTGTTGTTGAAAGAGAAGCTGCTGGTGGCTCCATGTGGTTTCGAGGACACAGATAATGGTTTTCAACCAGTCTCCTGAGGCCATGAGGAGTCAGTAGAGGTGAGTTTTCTGGGAGTCAACAAATCTGGTTGAAGATGGAAACAGAAAACTCATCTACTTCAGTTTGTTTTGTCAAAGTCAAACTGGAGTTTACTGGGACTTCTGTCGCCTGATAGTTTTTCTTTATTATCAGTCATCTCCACATTCTTAGTCAATTGAGTGAAAACTCATTGAATTATTTTAATATGCTCTTTTTAAATATTAATTTACACACTTATTTTAGACAAAAATAATAATAATAATATTGATTTGCGATAGTTTACTAATATAAATCATTTAATTCACATGTTGCAATGTTCCCTTTGGTGCTGAAGTGAACCTGATACAAAAGCATCCGAATGCTGGGAGCAATATTTGTTTTGGGAACATATGGGACATTTAATACAAATAAAGTGAGGCAGAGTCCATAATTTCCCCAATAAAGTTGTACCATATATTAGGAGGTAATGATTGCCTTATAGATAAAAAATATGTCACTGATTGGGGAGGTCTAGTCTGGAGGACCTCTCTGTGGATATCAAGCCATAGATTTGGGACCATTTATAGAGACATTTGATACATCACCAAAGTAAAAAGTCACTGTGTGGGGCCTTAGTCCCCATCGCACACTAAGCGAGCTTCTGAATTAGATACATAAGACAGTGTATGCTTCCTGTCCTATGTGTACATTTGATTCCTTTTTTGTTTATTGTCTGTTTCGGTGCGCTGACGTTGCTTTGTCGCCCACTCCAACTAACAGCTACTACAATTTCCTTTGCTTTGAAGCGCGCTCCTGGTTGTTTTGAGTATGGAAGGAAAATAGTCCCATAATTGGGATAGATATAAGATTATATTGTGTTACAGAGGAGGCCTTTGATTTTGCTGATAGCAACTTGGCTTTTTGTCTGTGATTACACATGAAAGCCCCACCGGCACAATGTGGCCACGGCTGTATGGGGCCCACTTTGCTCTTTTTTTAATGACCATCTCAATTTGCATAATATGTTGCAATAAATAGAAAACTTTGCTTTGGATTGCACACACAAAAAAAAATATTCTTGCATTTATATAGATCTATCAGTGACAAGACAGAAGTAGACAGTGATGATTACTTTCTGAGTTGACATGAAAGTCAAATTATAGTTTGATTCCAAAGATTTTTTGTTGCCTTATTGAGATTTTGCTTTGACTGAGTTGCAGTGGTTAGCGCGCTTGCCTTTGCAGGACGGTTGGGCGACCTGTTTGGAACAAGGGCCTTTCTGCATGGAGTTTGCATGTTCTCCCCGTGTGTACGTGGGTTTTCTCTGGGTTGTCCGGTTTCCTTCCACAGTCCAAAAACATGCACTTTAAGTTGGAGATTAGGCAAAGTGGACACTTGAGAGTGGATGGTTGTGTGTTTCTGTGTGGCCTTGTGATGGACTGGCGACCTGTCCACGGTGTATCTGGCTTTTCGCCGATGTCAGCTGGGATTGGCCTTGAGGGCCACCTGCGACCCTCATGTGGAGGATAAAGCCGTAGAAGACGAGTGAGTGAGTGAGCGTGAGTTGGTGGTCACATTAAAGGAATGCTTCAGAGCTAAAACCACACACATTTGAAAGGTGAACAATTCTGAAGCTGAGGGATGATACTTGACGAAGAACAGTATCTCATCCTTTTCAAACTAACCCCCCCCCACCTTCTTCTCTCATTAAGACAAACTGAGTTTGTCATCGGTCATAAAGAGAAGGTGTAAATAATACTTGAAATTGCATGGAGGTGTCACCCTCCTTTCTCCCTACAGCTGGAAATGACTGAGGTGAAGCCAGTGAACCTGAAAGACTGTGGAGAAGCTACAGCAGCAATTGCTGTGCTTTATTTACGGCTTTGAGGGAATGTGTGTGTTGGGAGGGCAAAGTGGGTGAGCATCTTTTTATTTAGTACATTCGATTAACCCCAGCACGCCCATTTAATACCAGCATGTGTGATGGATAGAGTTTATTTTTTGCCGGGGAATGCTGAGCCAAGTTTTTGCACTCTAAGTGCTGCTGTGTATATATGCGTTTGTTCCTGGGTTTGCCTCTTGCTGTTTGTCAGAATATCAACTAGCCATTATCTGTTCATTGGGATTTTTTTTTTTTGCCTCCTTCCCCATGAAGGAGTGGATCATGACTTCCTGTACATGTTCTTTTTACTGTGAATTCTGCAGTGATTATCACTGTTTATCTGTGGATAGAACATGTTCATCCTTTGTTTCTTTTGAAAAACTCAAATATCTCAGACTCTGGTGGCTGATCTGTCAGTCCTGGGTTGAGCTTCCCACAATTCATATGTGCATCTTGGATAATGTCAACCATGAGGTCATCCAGTAAGTTGTGGTTTACGCCCACAACTATTGTGGATTTGTAGGTTTTTTATAAGACTGTACTTTCATACTGAACCAAGGATGATGCAGGAAGCATGCTACACCTTATAAAGAATGTGTTTCGTGCATGATTTATGTATGATTTATGGAGTCATCCTCTATGGACATTAGTTATGCAAGCAGTGAAGTGTTAGCTTTCCAATCCTATAGGAAGAATGCAATACATGTAGCTACATGTATTGCATTCTTCTTTGACCGCATAACCTGTGATAAAAATCAAATTAAATATCATATTTGCTTGTATTTATTTATTTGAAGTGACACTCGGGTTCATTACATATTTTATGAATGTTTGGAGACATTCATCTAGCCACATATAGTGTCACCTGGGATGGGTTGAAATATCAATGACCCCATTCAGACCTGGTATTAATGTCCATCCTGAGTGAACCAGTCATGTCCAAGTGTGTCCTCAGATCTGATCAAATAGACTGCATTTGGAGGTCAAGAAGATAATGCATGTGGCCATATTTCTGAGAATGAATGCAGTCCGTCCTCAGGATTGATTAACACTGTCAATATATTTAGTGCCAAATAAAGATATTTGACTTTTTTTTCCTTCTCAACAGATTCCCCACCAAATTCTTAGTACCACTACTTCATAACTCCCAAGTAGTGATTGTTCGGTAATGGCAAACATAGACATACTTGATGTCAAATTGCTGTGGTTGTGTTTCTCTCTTGTAAGTCGCTTTAGATAAAAGCATCTGCTAAATGCTTAAATGTAAATGTAAATTTAAATTGCTTCATATTATCATGTATTGTTTATTGTGTTGTATTATATCCTATCAGAGGGAGACTGACTGACTGACACTCACTGGCTCCCCGATTCAGTTCAGCACTGTTCTAATTCTGGAGATGGTAGAAAAAAAACTCAGGCACCTGGCACAATTCTCCCGCAGTCAACCTGTCACTCATGCTTTTCTTTCTCACCTCTTCACCTCTCACTGAAGTGACTGCTGTTATCTGCTTGAACCTGCTGGCCCAGCCAATTAGACATTAGACCTTTTGTTTAACTGGAAAAACAAAATTGTTTTTCACAGATGGAGATGTCTGTGGAGGAGCGATTCTGAATTATTTACTTAAGGAACATGTAAAACGAAGATGGTAATCGTTTTTCAAATCGCATTTTGTTTGCATATATCTTCCTCTGAAACCAGCTGTTGTTCTTTTAGTTTAGCTGTTTGGGCTATTTTCTCTATATTCAACTTGAAGTGTCAAACCTTTTAGAATTAGGAGACTTTTAGAAGCATTTATTTATTTATACATACGTACATACATACCTGGGCTACAGGTGCAGCGCGCACTTGTATGTGCTTCATTGTTTGGATCTTCCCTGGCTTAAACACTGACCTTGTCGAGACCAGTAGTCCTGATGGAGACCTGGACCCAATGAGGCAGAACCTTGTGTTTGAGGAAGTAATTAAATATTAGGGCTAAGATTTGAATTGTGGTTAAAGTTAGGGTTCGGCATTAACTGGCTATGGTTTATGTTATGGATAATGGTAATTTGCACATGCCCCATATACCTCATAGTCATAGTCCTTCATTTGTCCTGGCTAGTGGATTTTTGGACCTGTTGTGTTACTGCATCAGTGATTTGCAGCCTCCCATGCCTTGTGCCAGTGTCCTGCATTGGTTATTAATATTAACATTAGAAATTATGTTATTGTTAGATTAATGTATTTGGATTATTGTTTTTTGACCCATGGAATGTATTTCTTTTATAACCAAGTGAAGAAAAAACAAACTTACAAATACAAGCTGTCCCAATGTGTCTCACAGCTGCAACATCAACCCCCAAATGACCACCACACTACACCAGTTCCAATAATAGTTAAAGCAACAACAAAAACAGCAATGCAAAGGCAACAATCACTGCTATGGCTTTTAAAGCCTCGTTGTTTTGTTCTATATTTTTTATATAGTTAAAAGCCACTGGAGGCACTGTGAAATAGCCTTCTGACTCTTTGTCCACTCAAATAAACCATCTCCACATCTTCCTTGACCTAAAATGTCTGGTTATCCGGCTTCAGAGGTTTACTTTGTTTTCTAGCTGACCCAAGATGAGCTCTGTGTGGGCTGAAGGTCAGGACTAGAGGGATTTCCTGTAACTTCCCTTTGGCTGTGTCTGTGTCTTCCACTTGCTATGAAGCTGAAGGGTTTCTGTGCCCTTGAAGTTGGACATTTGCTTTCTTTCTGATTCATTGTTATTTTGTACAGCAAGCCTGAAGTGCCTATGTTTGTATGCATATTAATGTATCATGCATTGCATATGCTGTTGGAGTATGGGTTGCAGTATTGGAGGCTTCCAGCATTATGGGTTTGCTATGTGCTATTCTTTCATCGGTCAGTTTGCTGCTGTAGTTCAACCGGTCTTTGTTTATTTGCATCTAGTAGACTCTGATGGAGGATGGGACTCTTTGCTCATTTTGACTCGTTGCCATCTTTTTT
Organism: Microchirus variegatus; assembly: GCF_963457635.1. Classification (NCBI taxonomy): domain Eukaryota; kingdom Metazoa; phylum Chordata; class Actinopteri; order Pleuronectiformes; family Soleidae; genus Microchirus; species Microchirus variegatus. The sequence continues at coordinate 15,529,742 of NC_139808.1, forward strand.
TCTCTCCCATTGGACAACACTCACCTCCTTTGTAAAGTTCTTTATTCACTTATCCTCTTTGGCTCTTGTGTACAATGTCACCTTTTTTCCCACTATATGTTACCAAGTGAGACATGTTTGATGATGATATCCAGACACAGTACAGACAGGCTTCATACCACAAAGGCCTCAACATTGTTCACATATACAAAATAATAAGCACAATAATACATAACACAAGAATAAATAAATAAATAACCAAGCTTGTAATAAGGTATTTGTTTGTTTTTGAATATCATTTCCTTTATGATTGGTGTTCAAATCATTGTACTTGAAAATCATTAAAAAGCATCACAGACATGTCTGTGTGATAGAAATGAATTACATTTGAAGCCGTCTGTTGACATGTCATGACATGACAGTCCAACAGAAGTGAGTTTGATTACATGTTTGGACTAAGTATGAAATAACCTACAGCTTATCTGTCATAACACAGAGATACACCCTAATTCCAACTTCCATTAGGACTCATCAGGTGCTAATGCCCCTTACTGGAATAATATGTATCTCAAATCCTTTGTTCCTTTTCTTTAAGTGTCAAAGGGATGAGTGGTCAAGGTTAAGTATATAATTTACTCCTATGTTTATTGATTCCATCTCAAATTTAACTCTCAGATCAGCACCGACTCCATTAGAAAGCAATAACCAGCCAGGTCAATAAGTGGTAGCTGTACCAGTAATGTGTAGATTGGATGTAGGTTTATTGGAAGGCGCCATTAAGCACTAGCATCACTGTGGGATAGGGAGTGGGAGGGGTTGAGACATCTATCATCTTGTCCTGTGTTCAGTCAACAGTGATGGGAAGAGAATAGGGGACAAAGCGTTTCTCCAGTAAATTCATCATCTCCTCATTTTTTATCTCTCCTTTAGCAGAGTCTCAAGAAGGAGGGGTGAGAGAGTGCACGTGTATATACTGTGTGTGTGTATGGGGAGGGCGCCTATAGTGAAATACACCCTATGTCGGTCTGACCCAATCAGGAAAGAGATGGCATTCTCCTCTCTCTATGCTCCACAGACCACAGACAGACAGACTGACATATTGCAGCTGATATGAACCATTTATATCTGTATATAGTCGAGGGGGGGAATGGTGAGGGAGCCAAATGAAGATAGAAAACAGAGATGAGCCCAATGGTATTCAAATGAAGCCAACGTGGCCCCTTCATAAAATATATGGCCTCCTCCGTCACACTCTGTTGCTATATTGAACTTATATGCAAATAGCGGGGGTCTGTTTTGGTCACGGTTCACTGTGGATCTGAGAGAAGCTGTCTGTGATGTAATTATCTCCATCACACTGCCAAAACAAACAAAATACACATTTTACAGACACCTCATATTTTAATAAGTGCAGTATTTGAGGGTTGACTATTTCTCTCTGTCTCCCTCTCTCCATTAATCTTTTTGATTAGACATTTTTCGTCAACGTCACTTTCTCACACTACTTTAGGGGAAGATCTGTTTAGGGGTGGGACATAAAATAGGGGTTAAAATACATAAGTAAACACAATCAAACATTTAGCAGAGACCTGTTCAAGGTAGGCTCCATTCAGAATTACCACAATAATGATAATGTGATAATGTAGTAATAACAACCAAACCATACCCAAATAATTTTTGAAGTTTTGATCTTGGCACTCATTATTGTAGTAAAAACTGAGTATTCATGTGATAATATTATGCCTTTGAGCACTACATGGTAATGTTGTACTGACTGCTCTTTTGTGATAATCCAGAAATGACAGAATATCCATGTATTAATATGCAGTAGTAATAACTGAGTACACATAGATAATGCACTTGTAACTACTGACTTAACATACTGTAATATTAACCACTGAGAAGGTAACGTGTTTATTAGTAAGCACTCATGACACTCAAATGTCACCAGCAAATACTAGTCATGGTATGGCAATAACTAAGCACTTGTGTGGTAATGTACTGTGAGCCATTAAAAGACGAGGTAATTTGGGCCATTTCACGAGATAAAGTTTGACACTATAACAGCATCATATCTTGCTGCTGTTATAATCTGGATTGCGTGACTGCAGGGAACTGAAGCCACTCAGCCGAGGTTCTGAAATGACTGTTGACTTGGTCAAAAGGAACCAATATCGTTTGTAATTCAAAACGTTCACCGACCCGAAAGCGACCGTTGCATTAACTTCCTGTCGTACACACTTATTATGAAACATTTATCATTGTTCCCAGTGTAATACATATCAGGGAAAGCAAACTCAAACTGTTAAAAATGAGATAAACACAGCATCACAGGCACAGAACAAGTTAAACAATGTTGACGTGCATACTGTGTGTTGGCCGCATTTGGCTTGAGATTGCCTAAAAATGTTATAATGCATGTATGAATTTGTTTAAAGTGAGGTTTGAGGTAATAGTTGCAGGAAACATTGTGTGGATTAAATGCATATAGCTTTATGATTTCACTACCAAATGACTGGAGGGCGAAGAGGCAGGGGATGCACATTGTGTTCGGTTCTGCAGAGCACTATGTTTTCTGAATTTTTACACCCCATTCACTGTGACTGTTATCATACCAACTTTGTTTGACTTTGACTTGTTTGTCAAAGCTACTCAGGAGTCTGGCTGCGCAGGCTTCTGTCTGCAGGAAGGTGGTGACATAATTTGTGCAGCTACACAAGGCTGGCAATCATTAGACTGACTGGTAACTGCCTCCTCAAACCTTTCGTCTTCCACCAATTAAGAAGACCTTAAAGGCAGATGTGAGCAGAATGAGTGGGACCGAATAATTCACTGATATGGCTTTCTTAAAGTGCTGCTGACTGGTTGTGATTTCCTGGCATGAGAAACAGAAGTCGAGGCTGAAGAGGCTGACATAAATCACTGCCATGTTTTTGTAGTCTGTTGGTTTGTAGAACTTAAAAGCCAAAGTGATTTGTTGGTAGATAGGCTGGCACCTCTGAACTGGCTCATGCTGCAGTAATCTCTCTCTTCCAGACCAAATATATTTACACTTTTCTCCATAATATCAGTATGGCTGTGTTTATATTATTTAATGCAACCTGAAAAATGTGGTTCTACAGAAGTGTCAGGACCAAACACAAGTTCTTCTGTACAATGTGTAGCATACCACTGTTCATTTGAAAGGGTTCTGGATAGACTCTTGTCTTTATCCTATGTTCTGTGACCCTCTCAGAGACTGAATTAGCCATGATAGAGCTTCTTGCTGCTTAAAACGTACTGAATGAAGACAGAATGTTTATTTGCATTTCATTTACAATAAAAATGTAATAACCATTCAACCAGGGACAATATCTGATTTGTGCAGTGCCATCAACTGCCATTTTAATTAAACACTTTATACTTGTATAAATGTATGGATGAGATTTTGTCAACCCTCTGAAGTGATGTAGCGCAGTTTATTCAGTGGAATGAATAGAGTGTCTCACTTTAACATCAATAAATGTATAAAAATAAACAAAGCGGAACACATTCCCAGAGTCTGTCAAATTCTAAATGGAATGAGAGAAATGTCTCTTTGATGAGAAATGTCAACATTAGCTTTATTGTTGCCTTTTACTTGATTTTACTTTCTTTTGTTCGTTCCATTTTCATGCTGTTTTTCGAGAGGATGGTGCAATCTGAGACTCCATCAGTTCCTCTGTTATGCAGACGTGGTGTTGTGGGGTGTGCGATATTTGTCTCTAATCAGCCTCTTGGCTTCTGGGAGATTGAAAGTGAGAAGAGAGGTGTTTTATTCTCAGAAACAGGACACATAATCGCTGAGCTGCTCACTCAGTGGACTGACTGATAGGCGTGAATTGATGTCAAAACACTCATATCCATCAAACTGGAAACTCCAGACTCAAATTGTTCAAACCATGAAAGGCAGGGGCAGATCAACCTGGGATCAACCACCCCAGCTGTCATCAATGTTTGTACGATTTGAGTCAAACTTACGTGCATAAAAGTGTCTGCCTGGTTAAAATATTTACAACAGTCAACCCACAAAGCCAGGAATAAGCTCTGCTAGGTTTTAACCCTGCACAAGCTGGGGATGTTCATTTCCTCCTGTGCTTTCAGCAGCAATAAGCAGCAGACCAGACGATGCAGGAATGGGTTGACATTGTCCCTCAAAACCCTCACATCCCCCGTCATAACTTCTACAGAAGGTCAAACAAAGATATTGTCCTCATAAAACGAGAAACGGACAACCAGCCTGACCACAGAGGACTCAGGGTTGGTAACAGAACCTTGCAGCGCGGCAGCAGCTTCCTTCTTGCAGACACGTCTTTTTTTCATTTTTTATTTCAATATCTCCCATTCTCAGCTTCACACATACTAATAGCCTCCAGGGGGGGTAATGCCACTTGTTGAAACAAAAACTCTGATTTAATGTAAATCTATTGGAGAATGAACCTACTCTTACTTGATGAACATCTGTAAACATTTTCCTGAAGACTTTATCGTCTCAGTCATTAGTTTCAAGCCTTCTTAAGGAAAATACATGACTAAGCACAGCACAAAAACACTAGTGCAAATGATAGCGTGTACATTTCAAGCCTGGTTGCATGTTCCTCGCTTCTGGTTTCACCGATAAACTGTGTCATCAATAATGTTGACTCGGGCCAAAGTGACAGTGAACCAGCATGCACCCTAAAACTGAGGAAGCTGAACGTAATTCAGCCATTATTGATTTGATTATTTAAACTAACTAACTATTTGAATCCATCGATATTTCTAGTCCCCTTTAGTGCTTTTGACTTCAAATATCTTCACTTGGGAACTGTTTTTAATCTGAAGTGAGTATATCTGATGTATTTCCTCCACCTCCAACAGTTTCTATCCATTACCTAAATTCAGCAAAGCCACTCTATGTCAGTTGCCTGTCCAGACTTTACTGAATAAAATGCCTTTGAGGGAGAGTGCTTTAAAATGGAGTGAAATCCAACCAGAGTCCTACATTTTCTCACTTAAGCATGCTCACTTTGCTTTGCATAGCAGTCTGTGTGTGTGTGTGTGTGGTTCCTGACCTGTGTTTTTGTTTGTGTTCACAGCAATAATTAAACAGTTTAATGAATTTGTGGTTCGTAGAGGGTGCCTCAGGCATGTGAAAAATGCCAGGAACAAAACAATTACACATTATTTTCCCTGGCGAATGATAGTCTCACCACACTGTCAGGGGGAGTTGATCTGTTCCAGTTATATTTCTACTGTGAGCAAATGCTTCACAGCTAGACAATTCAAGTGGCATGCTGTAAATCCCAGCTTCCAATTTTTTGGGTAATGCATTCCAACTAGATGTCCGTGATCCATTGGCGTTTGATCTGCGATCAAATGGCTACCTGCGGACCAAAATGTGAGCTTTTTAACTCAATGTTTCTTATAATGTAGCATACTTCTCTGCTGACCATGTCCATGTTTCCACAGTTCCCTTTTCATTTCAAAGGCAGTCACCTCTATGGATCCGTTTTGTTATGTGATATGCTACTATTATGTTCAAATCTAACAAATGTTCACCCTGGCTACTTTTTTAAAGCACAATTTCCACTAAAACAAACAAACCTCTGGCTGTTTGTGAAGTGTGAATGCATACAATATTCATTCATTCAAGACATCAGATATCAGCTTCAACTGCAATTAGCAGCGATGGAAACTCAAGCAGTGATTGTTAATTTTGATAGAGGTGTTGAAGTGAAAGATATCAAGGTGTAGCGTTGCCACTACTCCCTATATAGTAGGCCTACTTTGTTGTCTTGTGTGTTTGGATGGATTAAGACCTCTATTAGTGCACCACCAGGCATACCGATTTCATTGCTATGTTGCAATAATGAATAAACAGCTGATGTTTTACAGTCATGGATAAAATAAGCAACACTGACTGCTGATACAGAGGGAAAACACAAAATGATTTTATGAAAGTGTTGTCTGGGGCTGCAAAAACAATTTTTTTTATATCCATTATTAGACTGTTAATCTAATATTTCAGAACAAGACATTTGGGAAAGTTTGTGAAATACATTTTTCACCATTATCCAATATTTTATATACCAAACTAATTAATAAAACAAGAACATCATTGACACATGAATTTATCATGAACATGAATAATTAGTTGCAGCCTGGTCCACACAGTTGGTGTAGTGGTTAGTGCCGTATTGGACAGTTGGAACAAGGGATTTCTGCATGTGTATGTGGGTTTGTGTTTATAAAGTTGTTGAACATGGATGGATAGTTGCAGCCCTAAGTTGTGTCGACATTATTCACCCCGATAACATTTGCTTTATGCTGACTTTGTAGTTTAGACTTGATCATCTGACATATTGAGTCACCTCACAATTATAGATAAGTATGTTATAAAGTGAAGGTTAAAGTGCATGTTGTAGCCTATAGAGGCCATTAGCAAAGCTCTGGGTTTTTGTACTTCCTCTCCAAATATAGCTGTATAACGTAGATTCTCATTAAGAGATATGCATTCCGATTTTGAACCTGTATGTGTGTGTGTGTGTGTGTGGCACACACACACGTACAGGTACACATACATAGACTAATCATCCCACTTTCCAAGCCTCTTACTTGCCACCTCCACCCCTCATCTTCCTCTATAATTAGATTGGTCTGCTCCCAAGAGAAATGTATTTGCCAGGTAACTTTTTTTTTAATCTGTCGTTCCGAGGAGTGGCTTCAGCGGCCCCAGTCATTTATTAGCTGGATTCACCTCACCACTCCCACACCTTATCACAAATTGCTGAGAGCAGGTTAACACTCAACGTCTAATTGACAGAATATTTATGTTTCCACCAGTCAGTCTGGTTATGAGGGGCTGATGACTTGTCCAGGAGCCGTGTCCAGGTACGGCACACTGCCTTAGGGAGAAAAAAAAAAGACCCATTTGTTGTTCATGCTACACTGCCTTACTTGAGGTGCAAGTGTGCTTATTTTTTACATCTTCTTTTGATGTTTATTTTTTTTCAAAGAAAGATTCTGTATGTCTAACAGATTTTGAATCTTGTGGCAACATTTGAATTCAGACTCTAGATGTACATTTATGTTTATTAGCTTTGACCAGAAAAAAACAGCATTCATTATACAGAGCCTGTTCAAACCCTGTATGAATATTTATTGCCTCGGAAAATGTCTACTAAATAAGTGGTTTATATGCGTGGTGGGGCAACCTACAGCCAGTAATTGATGATTAATGGTCCCTCAGTAACTACTGTGGATGAGTGTATGTGCATGTGTGTATCAGGTCAGCTGTGCATTGGATCAAGCAACACTAAGGCTTTCTTAATGTCTGTAGGACAACAAAGTTCAACTGCTTTCATGCAGGGATGGACTTTGCTGAGAAGGCACAATCTTATTTTACTTTTTTTTTTTTTTTTTTTTGGTTTTAGGTCTAGTTATGTAGAGTTAAACCGACAGTTACCAGACAATCAGCTGTGTTATGTCTGCATGCAGCAACAGCCATGTCAATGTGCATTTGTGCCTTTTTCTTGTCAGTCCCTCATCCGGTTTAATACTCTGTCATTCTTGTGGAAGCATTAACTTAGGACTGCCTTCAGGGACTGTCCACAGATTAGGCACAAACATTTACCTGCCTTCAACGGTGAACAAAATAGATTGCACTTTTTTTGGGCTTTAACCCAATCGTTTGTGTGCTCGTCATGACACTCCACTGACTAATTTGATGAAGTGACCTGTTATAGACAAGACTTTTTCCACATGGGTATTGCAACTATCTGCAAGGTCAATCTGTAGCCATTATTCAATAATAGCACAGCTCATCAACAGAAGGAATTCACATCCAATGTCCAGAGCATTTGGTCCTGTCCAGAGTTCATCATCATTCAAATAAAAACAAAAACACACAGTAGGAGATTGTTGAAGTCCGATGCATTCACAACGGGAAGAGAACCTCCTTGCATGTTTGAAAGCAAGTCTTGAGAGGTGTTAGACCACCATGCATATAAACATGTGCAGACATTGTGTCTAGAATGTATTCATGTTTCCTGTTGATTTAACACCTGTCCCTATATTATATGAGTAATCTACCAGGAGAGGTTGGGGAGTGCTTGATTGATTGGGGGAAACACACAAAGGGAAGGGAGTAATTCTTGTTGACAAAAATATTTTTTACTTTCTGGTCAAACAAAATAGTTACTTGGTTGCAGGAGTTTAAAAGACTGCGGTTCAGTTATTCATCCTGATATACAGTATGTAGATGCTCTGTTGCAGTCTTCCTTGTAAGAACATTAAATGGTCTGTATTGATACAGTGCTTTTCTCGTCTTCATAACCTGTCAAAGCTGCTTAACACTCCAGTTTTGCCCTTCACACCCATTCACTCACACTTCCATGCAGTACATCCCATTCATACACTGCCGGCACAGCCATCAAGAGCAACATGCGATTAAGTGTCGTGCTCAGGGACACATCAGCATGATGTAGACTAATGGAGCCAGGAATCGAGCCCACAACCTTATAGATGAAAGTAGACTCTCTCCACCACTGTTCTACCGTTGTCCATTAAACAGTTTTTTTTTTTTTAAATATCTGCAATCTACTCTAGCGCAATATGTTAACAAGCTCTGGAGCTCTTAGGTCAAACATAAATGTGAGAGATGAAATGAGCTATCTGATGCAACCAAAGCTGAGTTAACCAGTGCACCTCTCCACCTTTTGAGATCATAACCTAGTGCTACGTTGCTATATTTCATACCGATTTGTAATGAACATGAATTTGCACAGTCATTTGCTGGATTTATGAGAAACTCTCGTGCACTTGTGTTTTTGCTTACCTCTAAAAAAAATCCCACATTCCATGTATCTACCCCATATTTACACCTCAAATTAATCCATCTTATATTTTCTGCTTGCTGATGACAATCTGATTAGCCAGGATTCATGTTATTGCCAAGTGTAAAGAGAGTTTGTGAACATACACAAACATATATAGACCCACAGCGGTGTAGTCAGTCAGCTATTCAGCCACCTTAGCCAGCATGGGATTTGCTTTAAAAGCTTTGTTGCCAACAGCTGGTTTTCCGGCCAGGAAAAAAAAGCAGCTTTGTTATTAGCCTGTAGCAGGTGATAGGCTCTATATCCAGAGCTGGATTCAACCCCTCTGGGGGGGCTGGGGGGGGGGGGGGGCTGGGGTGGCATGGTGTTTACTCTGCGGGTTGGAGAGGGAGAGGATGACCCCAGAGGATGCGTTAATCGAATTTCTCACTGTCCAGCACTCAAGCACATCTCCGCCACTGAGAGATTATGCCCCGCACACTCTCATTGTCTGCCAAAACCTCTGTTTATCAGCTCACTGAGGCAATTTCAAATGCACCTTTTAAAGTCCAGGCTGCCATGGCAGCACACTGTGTTGCATCTTATCCTCGCAGGTGTCTTAATCTTGTCAGGAGGTGAGCACTCTAGGTCAGTCAGATCTCATGTTTTTTGGCCTCCTCTCCCCATCGTCATTATTGTCAGTGTGACTTTGAAAAGGGTAGAGTGAGAGACACACGGGAGGTGAGAAACAAACATGGGGTAAACAGGGACACAGAAAGAAAGACAATGCAGTGTTGTCAACTGATTCAAGCTACTGTTCTACCAAATCCAATAGCAATGAAAACAAATAGATTGCCAGGGTTTGACTGATATATGTGTTTGCCAGGACTTCACTCAGGTAGTATAGTCTTTTATTAAGTATTGGATACTGGGGAGTCGGCGTCAGCTACCTCTGTCAGGATGGATTGATGTTTCTTCATGTTTGTTCCAACTACGCCCACATACTAAAGAACTCCATCTGTCTCATAAACTGAGATAAAACTTTTATTGATTGCACCAAAAAACACAAAAAGAAAAAAAAACTACTTTCTACTTCAACAGTACTACTTTTTTTTTTCTTTATTTTAAATATCCCTCTGAGAAAGTGAAATACATAGGAAAGTCGTTTTGAGTAATAGATCCTTGAATATGAGACTCATGAGGCTAAAATGTAAAGGGAGAGTTCATGACATAATAAAGCCATGCTGTGGTTATGATTAGATTGATTGGAATATAGGGACTTACCATCTTGCAAGGATTATGCTAACAGTATGGAACTATTTATATTTTAAATTCCAAATGGGAAGTGAAGGGCAGTTAACAACATTATGTATGAGGTTTTCTTGACCCATCCATCCTCCTAGACCTTCTCCCTAGACACTCTTTAACATTGTCACCTGACTTGCTCCCTTGCTCACATCAAGTCTCCAGCCACTGGAGAGCTTTGTCATGTGGACAGATGGCAAACTGGGGCATTCACTGAAACAACTGCTGCTGTCTTTCTTGCGCGGAGGAAACTCATTTATGTGTTGAAGCCAAATTTTTAGTGTCGTTGAACTTTATTTAAGGGCCAGTCAGTGTCTTTCTGCGGAGCTTTGGGTTGCATTATAGAAAAGGGCATGAGCTTATGGTTGCAAGCAAACTCCTAATTTGAAGCCTTGAGATTTGTGATTTGATCAGCACCTTTGCAGTTTTTCTTCACTGACAAACTGGGACATGTTGGACAGTAAACACAGTCATATAGTGTTCCCATATGTCCCATGCTTTACCATCTATTTTCCTCTAAATGGGATAATTTATAGTGATCTCCAAAAACAGATTCATGTAAAAACTATGATTCTCATCCACTAATATTATAAATCCATTCAAAACTTCTTTTTTTTTTTTAAATAACATGGCTTCAGTTTTGATTGGCATAGCCTGTTTAATTTTAAAAGACCTACACCATTAAAGCACAGTTAAAAAACGAAGGCTCTTGTTGTATGATTTAGCCAAGGTATGTCGAATCGCCACAGAATCAGAAGTGACCACCACAAATTGATGATGTCATTTTTTTTTAAAACTTGGTCAAAAACATAGCTCACTGTTCCATAAATGAATCTCCCTGTTATACCCAGGATACTTGTGTGAGTTTAAGCTTATAAATATGTAAAATGTCTTCTTGGATTTGCTTGTGTTTACATTCCCTTTTTCCAAATGTAATAACTACTTAATCTTACAATTGACTCGTGAGTCAGCTCTGCAAATTAGCAGCCCAATGTTCTTAATCAAGTTTGAAATAAAAAATTGTTTTTTAATGGTATGGTGACCCAAGGAATCAGAAGTGAATCAAAACCCCTAATACATTACAAGATTCATATTAATATTCAACAACATAGTTTTTTTTGGAGAAAACCTGAAACTAGCAATTCAACAGGAAAATGTTTAGTCACGATGCAACTCAAATGAGAAGTTTACTAATTTTCCCACATACTTCCGTTCAAATGGAGTTATTATTGCAACCATTGGCATTGCTGGCTATTCAATAAAGTGTTCCCTAGGTAGTCTCACCCTGCAAATCATTGTGCAAATTACAGTAGAGGATGAACACGTTGCTGTTCTGGACACAAACGGATGAATATCAGGTTTATTTTCCATATTTTATTCTTAAGATGGCAAAACAATCACGATTCCTTGACATTTAACTTTTTCTGTCCTTGATAGAAATATCTAACTTTAATATGCATCATCACCAGCCACACAAATTGATCACAACTTTGCAGTTTCTCACAGTGACAGGTTGTTGGAGGAGGTGAAATGACAGTGGCAAAGTCATTTTCAATAAATTGGACACCACCAAGAAAAGTGAGAGGCAGGAAATAATGGGCTTAAGGTGTATTGTCTCCCACTGACATTGTAAAATACAAGACCACTTTTCACTTTAAAAGGCATCGTTTGTTTCTGTGTTTCTTGTCATTTCAGCACAGGAGCGCACAAATGGTGAGACTGTGGAACAGTCGGTTGCAGGTCATCTTCTAAACAGAAAGATATTCGTTAATTCCCCCACTTCATCCACTCTGCGTGCTGATGTGTTGTATAGCAGCATGAATGTGCATGGGAGGTGAATGGGTGAATAGCAAAACGAGTGTAAAATGGGGTGGCTGTGGATCAAAAGGGTACAACTCAAAAGGTTCCTGTTTTATTGGCTCTCTCGTCTGCATCAAAATGTCCTTGGCCAAGACACTGAATATAGACTGAAAAAGTGCTGCATATAAATGTACTTTATGAATGATAGTGTAAAGCAGTTGGAATGGACAAGTCTAAAAAATACTTACAATTACTATAATTTGCTATATAGTTTGCTATAAAATTGATTAGTGTGCAGCTCAATTTGAAGACTAAAAACAACGTTTCACAATTGCCAAGCTTTTTAATGAAGACTGTGTGACTCTGAGGACAAACACCTCTCAGTAAGGGACCGTGTGATATCTGACCCACAAGATTGTCTCTTTTTTGTGGAGGCTCTTTCTCACTTTTGTAAAAAAGCTGTCTCCCCTGTTTTCAGCTGCAGACGCAGTTATTTTAACACTTTGAAATGGTTCAAGATGACGAACAAAAGACAAACAGGATGAAGGCAATTCTATTCTCCGTCATATTTTATTTTAATGGCCCTCCATGGTGCTACATGGCACTCTGACAATTCATTTCATGCACCTGGGGAAAAAGAAAGTCGCTTAATTCCATATTCACTCCTTTCCTTCAATTGTGTGTCTGATAATTGCCGGATGGAAGGTGTCATGGCTTGATGCAATATGTGTTAATCCGTTCACCATCCCAGATGATGCAAGGACAAAGTAACGTGTGCGTGGTTTGATCTTCATCTCTTTGTTCAGAACTTCAATGCCCACAACAACATGAAACAACTGGTTTGACTGGTCTTTGCCCTTTTTCTATCTTTTAACATTTATATTTTCTTCCTTTACATGATTTAGCCTTGCTATATGTGTATTTCTGTGACTTTGTCACCATAAGCCACTACTGCTTGTGTAATTATTATTATATCTTCCATTTTGACGAGCCACCCTCCTTCCATCTGCCGGTTGGAACAGTACGTAGGTGCTGGAGGCATTAATCAATTATTGAATTAATCAAATCACAGAGAAACAGAAAATGAGGTGATGTTAGCGTCTGACAATAAAAAAAAATATGTAATAAAAAAACATCCTGCCTTCTCAGCAAGTCTGCAGCAACTCTATCTTCCATCGTTGTATAACATGATGGAATTATGTAGTCCAGATCCCACCTAGAGGAATGGGCTCTAACTGTTATCACCGCAGAGTTGTCACTTCAATTTCTCCACCGGGTTTGACCAGATGGTGGAATTAATCAGCAGACAGAGACACTCGAGACACGTTTGTGAGAGGACCCTAATAGGTGGCACCTAAAGAGCCACATATTTCCCTCAGGTGTTGAGAGAGAAAGATCACAAATGGAGAGAAAAAGAGGGGATATTTTTAGCACTACAATGTCACTGTGAAACAGCAACTTCATTATATTCAAACTTCCTTAACAGTTTATTTCCCTGCGCAACCATATACTGTATTTAAAAATGGTCTTCCCCTTGCAAAAATAGCTTCAATATTTGCCATTTGACCGGTCACCTGTCAGTCACACTGGTGTCCACTTACTGTATATGCCAAATTGTGTCACATATTTTCCTCTGAATGAGAGAAAGATAAAATTAACATAATTTGCTACTGAAGAAGACCTGAAACTGTGATCGATGCCTTGAGCTCATATACACTGTGCACATATATGGCTTTTGTGCATGAACCCAATCGCAGAAAATTATCATCAACATTTAACATTACTTATTAAAAAATGTCTTTTAAAATATTTCAGTCATGAGGTTGGTGCGTTTCCCCTTTCAAGTTAACATTGGCTCAGTCGTGTAAAGGGCTGTGTTTTCCTTCACCTAGTCATTTGCATCACAACCCCGAGCTCCTCCATTATAAACTAATTACTTCTTATTTACAAGGCAGCTGTCTTGTTGCTTGTTTAATGGTTTTTAATGAATAGATTTTATCATTTATAATTTCATTCATTTTTTTTTCCCCTCATTAAATCACTTACCAAATTTCTGTATTCAAATCCTAAATGTAATACTTGTTTCAGCTTCAGCTGAGCTGTAACAAACCAAGAAAAGCCTCATGGATCAAGTGGGTGTCAAGCAGAGACATTACACACAAGTATAGGCTGCTCCAAGCTGATTGTCCTTTCAAAGGCACACTGATTAGATTTGAAAACCCTACAGTTAGACTTTTAACTCCCAATTAAGCCACATTTGTACTTTGCAAAGCTTAACTGAGATGTTTGACTTAACAGTGACTACTGAAAGGCTGCACAATAATGTTTGCCTAATTAAAGCAGCCAATTAACCACGGGAGCTCGGAGGAACAAGAAGAAAAAAAACTACTACTAATAAGGCACATTCAGTGGTCTGAAAAGCCTGAGTTCTGCGTAACATCCGCCATATTGTCACTCAAAGCCCAGTGTGCATTAGCTCAAGCACCTTTTATTAGACCGAATTGCTCCATTGAGCGATTTCTTTTTATCAGTGACACCTGTCCAAGGGTTGCAGAATACAAGAGACAGATAATGGACACACAGAGCCAGTCACTGTCCCTGGCCAATATTTGTGCCCAGCAGGACCAGACACCCACCGCCCACCAACCCCAGCTCCAGCCCCCACAACATAATGCACATTTGGCATTAGGCTGTAGTTTAAATGCCAAATACCCAGGGCCATCACTACCAATGAGGATGCCAAGGTCACGTCTGCTGTATTTTATCTAGATATCAGGGTGATGGGAGTGGGGGATTACCAACATTACGATAGCCTCACCTTTCGTTAGGAAACAAAACTTAAATATACTGTAAACACAAATACCACCTCGCATCTTGCACCAAGTTGCATTCACTATAACCATATTTGCCACAGGTTTTCTTAACCAATATAACTGTCTTGATTAAAAGCATATGTTTCATCAGAATATCATATGTATATATATATATATATATATATGTATTTAAATGTCACAGATAAAAATATTTAATTCACCCATACCAAGTGAGATAAAATAGGTTTCACAGTTTTTGCATTTTTAAAGTGTATTTTAAATTATTCAACGTAAGGAAATTCAAAATTATGTCTATGTTCATCATTTGTGTTTGTACATTATGGTGAAGCCTAATGAGTGATAACATGGTTGCTCTAGGGACCTGCCAGTGATCACCATATACCTGGGGGATGCAGGTGAACAAAGCAGTTCTGGCAGATGGCTAATGTGCGAGAACGGTTTGTGGATCAGCATTTTGTGATTGTCCAGAACCGTTTCTGTAGAGGTCTGTGATCAGACATTCCAAAGAGAGTGACAGCTGCTACTTGTGCAGAGTACCAGGTGGTTTGTGAAACATTTGGCAGGCAGTAATATCCATGCCATGAAACTGTTTTCATCAGCTTGAGTCACATTCTGTTTCAGGACTATCACGTTGTGTCCATATTTATAATGTGCATGCATGTCTTTGGATGGAAACAGTCATTTGACGGTTGTTGTTGGAGACTTCATGAGGAAAATCAACCGATGTCCGTGGGTGATGCCAAGGGTGAATTCCAATTCCTTGCTTAACCCTCAATCTCAAAAATGCGCGCTCCCGCTAGTGCAAGTGCTGTCCCGATTCTCAGAAAAATTAAGTTGAGGGGCAAGTATGGCCCTCAATAATGAGATTTTCCTAGACCACCCTTGGGAGCAAGGGCTACCCAGAATGCTTTACGATCTTTTGTCAATAGCCGGCCGGTGCGGACAAGCGATTGTTTGCTACCGTTTACTTTTCAATAAGCCGTGGTGTGTGGTAACTGTCAGCTGAGTATGTCCGTGGTTGTGGTATTTGTATGAGTATCATCAACTAACTGACAACCTAATATCTTGACTGACAAACGGATCGTAATAAATAATCGTGACATAAATGTGTTCTTATTCTTTTTTGGAGTTGACAGACTGGACGCAGCTTTCGCGTTATTCTGCCCCCCACAGTCTGAAGACGTATCTGCATTTAAGGGGTGTCCCATTTCTAAGTGACAAAATAACCCTCAACACTTGGTTTTGAGGACCAGTTAAGATTAAGGGTTGAGCTTGAGGGTTACGATTGAGGGTTAACATAGGAATTGGAAATGGCCCCAAGTATAGAAAGAGAGAAATGTGTCTTGGCATGTCAAGGGAGTAGGTATAGAGCCGGTGTGTAGAGATTAGATTAGATTAACCCAACTATTGCTTGTTAAACTAATATGTTCTCAAGCTGCACAGTGTTGTTGTAAATGTGAATCTGACACCACTTTGAGCTGTAGCTCTCCATGTTCATGTTGAGATCATAAAAGGAACAAAGCAGTGCTATGTGCCACATTTGTGTTCGACAATGTGGCACCGGCAACATGTTGGTGAACCAAACGCACTGACATTTTGCTTGGGCTTCAGAAAAAGACAATGCAAAGCCTGCAGGATGAGCATGTGTCTGTGATATTGAAATGTCATTTGAGAAAACAGTGACTTATTAAGAGAAATGGGCAATTTCATTGAGAGCGCAGCAGTAGTGGAGTGCAGCAGATGCCTTTTGTCTGCAAGACGACATCTGTAATGGATTGTTTCATATGCAATGACCTTCAAGCCTACTTAGAAAATAGAAGGAACGGGACGGAGGAGAGTACGTCTCATTTCTCTTTCTTTGCTCCTCATCCTCGGTAAATGCACAAGATGGGTTGAGATATTTTGTCCCCCTCTATCTTGGGAAGTTGATGGCAACAAATGGCCTCTGCCATCCTACACCAATCAACCAGAACATTACTAAAGATCACCCACAGTTGCCTGCTCTGAATACTTATGTGGTGCCTTGTGGGTAAAGTTCAGCAGGCCCGCACTGTACTCCATCAGGTTGTCATTTAAGTTGCAGCTGAAGCTGGAAGCCTTACCGTGGGCACTCAGTAGAACATCATGTACAGAAAGCATTTCACTGAGTGTGCACACTACATCATTCACTGCCTGTATCATTGCTTCGGTGCGGAGTGTAGTGTAAGGGGCAAAGTCGACCATTTGCTTTTTCATCATCTGAATGTCATTGGTTGATTTACTTCATTGATTGTATTTTTGTTATGAATTCACATCATTGACAAGTGTGAAATGCGTTCTGCCATCTGCCCGAACGCCATCACTGGTGACATCTCAGGAACGCCTTCAGAGAATTTCCTCTTCTCCTAAATTTGTAACAGACGTTCACGTCGCACTCAAGGGTGAATTAATTACATTTTGTAGGTCAGAGGTTACTTCAAAACAAACATGTTCATACACTAATAATGTCACACAGATGTCTATTAGGACAAAAAACACTGATGACATTTAATATTACTGAGGTTAAAGTGCAATACCTCTGTGACACTATGATGTCCTGCAAGAACATTTGTCTGGCTGTTATCCAACACTATAACTCAGGAACAGAAGAGGAGATTGTGCCCTTTTTTCACATATGGTCACATTAAATAGACTGAAGACAGTTTCTCAATGGATGCCGTGCAAGTCAATAAAATAGAAATTACAAAATACGTTGTAAGGCTTTTATCAAATTCCTAAAAACTTTCATTTGACTGACCCAAATATCTAGTTAAGAACACTACTTGGGTTTGTAAATACTTTACAATGATTGTTATAATAATAATAATATTAGTAATAATTAGTTTTTAGTGTTAAAAAAAAAATCTTCCTTTTTTAACCTCTACAAATGGAAGACTTCATCACTTGCAAAATCATATTCAATGGGATGTAGCACAGCGAGTAGATTACACTATTTAGCATTAGAAAAGTGTTTTTACATTTGCGATACACCAAGCGATTGCTGTTTTTAGCACTTTGTAATCTCATTCCATTTACGCTCATTCAGATCAACTGCTGATGACATCATTGAAACAGCTCATCACTGAGAATATTGGTAATGAACCTCATGAAAACAGTATCTAATGTAAATGTTCACTCAGTGATTTCAGAGCAGTCTCGACTGGTAATACAAAAAATAAAAACTTTGGTGTATCTTAGTGAAGTGATGGCGACTGGAGAGCAGCTTCCATGGTCTGGTGTCCCAGCAGAGGTGTCAGCTTTGCTGCCTTGTGTTTAGCCCCCAGGCAGCATGACCTTGTCTCATTGAACAGTGGCTATTAATTAGCCAAGCATGCTTGTGTGTGTGTGTGTGTGTGTGTGTCTGTGTGTGTGTGCTGGGAGGAAGGTGCTTTGGAGTCGAGATTTGTCAGCAGGGACATTGGGGATGACATTAAAAACCCTCTTCTGACTGTATGTTGTGGCCATACTTCCTCCATCTCCCCATAACCTCCATGCACTGTGTTGCCTCCCAGTGTTTCTGCTTCACAGATGATGACATGCCATTGGGCTTCATAGATCCTCTCTATCTCCCTTTCTCTTTGAGTGTATGTGTGTATGTGGGAGTTTAGGTGTGTGTGTGTATGTGTGCTACTGTCTTTCCCTGCCCTTGCTCAGTGCTCCAGAAAACATGAAGCCATGCTGGGCAGACTCCATGAGCAAGTGATTTCTCTCTGCTTTGCTCTGATCAACGTCCAGCCAGCCACACAAAGCTGCCACCCCCCCCGCCCCCACCCCCACATCCCACATACACACACACCCTTCCCTTCCTGGCACTCCTCACCACAGCCTGTTTTTTTCCCTACTTCCTCCCTGTAGCTTCTGATTTTCAAAACCCTTTCTGTCTCTCACCTTCTTTTTTCTTCCTCCATAATCCCAACCCTTTCTTCCATTACCTCAACCCTTCTATGTGTCTTAACTCAAATCCTTTTTTTTTTATGAAGGTAGCTATATCATTCTAACTGATTGCAATTTTGATTTAAAAAAAAAAAAAAAAAAGTGTTCATGGTCCTCAGAGGTCAATCCCCATAGGAAAGGTTTATTGACCCTCTGATCTCCGTTCTAATGTGTAAGAACTGTCTAGCAGATGGGATTGTCGTTGTTATTGAACACATCCATAGATGTCATGAAGGATTTTCAAAATGTTTTTATTCATATTTTATATAACCTATGTTGTGATTGGTTAAAGTGGCCATTTAAGAAGGGAAATGTCCTGTTTTTAAAGAGGCAACAGGCAGGAAACACAATTATTTTCAAGTAATTGAAATGCTTATTCTCTTTTTCATCCTTGTTCTTATGTTTTATGCACTGTGTACTTTCGAGACTGGGTGGAAATTATGTTACCATCCGACCAATGTAAATTTCTTTCTTTTTTTTTTTTTTTAAAGGCTGGGTTTATGGTCATCCATCTCATCCTGTTGGCTTCCTGGGTTTGGTATGAGATCCAGGAAATAATCTGAATAAACAGCATGATCATCATCAAATTACATTTTCAAAATGATGATTGCAAGCAAGTTTCCAGACCATATCACTTGCATAATTTTTTCACATTATCATCATCCCCACACCCATACACAGCTATCAATTGATTTAGAGTAAATGCTGGTAAATGCTTGTTTTAAGGGACATTGCAATGAAAACAGTAATGTAAAATGGCTGTGTTTATGTTTTTAAGAGTTTTGAATGTATACGTTTTCTTTTTATTTACACTGACGACATGTTACACTGGTAGGATTACATCCAATTGTGTACAGTGTAAATGTGCGCTGACGATAGGTATGTTCTATTCTATCTCCATTTTCACTGCCGCGATTTCTGGTCAGCTACCAGCAGGCTGCAGGATGACCATTAACCCCAGCCTGCATCTCTGCCAGCATGCTCTAACGTAACAGCTGCTGTGACAGAGCAGCTCCACATTGAAGGTGGAGTTAAGGCTAGCCTTACTGTGTGTGTGGGTGGGTGTGTTGTCTCGGTGGATGTCCTTCACCACTAAAAGCATTAGGGGGAGATAAAAAAAAAGAATGCTAATGAAGTGAATCGCCAGAGTAAGGACTATCCTGGCCCACTCCGACATCCATGCACTGTATCTGTTTGCGTTTATGCCCATGTGCAAATTTGTGCACTCGAACACCCCAATGTTCGTTCCCTCTGAAGTTAGGAGAACAGAGAGTGAAGTGAGAAGTGGGCGAGCCAAGGTTAAGTGCAGGAGCACTGTGATGGGCTGTGCATTTTAATTAAGGCTTGAGCAAACACTCTGCAATTCCCCTAAATGGCCTCCTGTGATGGATGACAGGAACTAGTGTTGTCTATTTTTTCTTCTCAAGAGGAAGTTTTGTGCAAGTGGCAGTATGTTAGGACACAAAGGACCAGGCTGGCCAAAGTCCCTGCTCCTATAAGTTTATTGACTTCTGGCACTGCACGCCCACAGAGTGTTAGAGAGAAAATGAGTTACCTTGGTACACATCTCCAGTGCATCAACTATGCACTTTCTCTTTGAGAGGAAGTGTGTTTGCACTGTGTGTCAATATGTGTCGACCAGAATGTCCACTGTACACCTATACAGGCAATATTTGAAACCCCTGTAACAATAGCTTTACCTTTTCAAGGACTTCTCACGAACCCTGTGTCTCACACAAATGTAGCAGGTTGATGTTTCTGCAAACCATTGTACATTTTACATTTGTAATTTCTGTGCTAAAATGGGACATAGATCACAAGTATTTGAGCAGAGATGGAGGCGTTAGTGCTAACATGGCACATACAGTGACCAAGAGCAAAACCAAAGATCAAGAAAAAAATGGTGTTTGTTTTGTTTGTATGTAGAACACAACAACAACGGAGCAGCTCGTTTTGTGGGCTGTTTGTTTCAACAAGACATCGAGCTTTGCATCAGAATAGACTGTGGGCGTTGAAGAAACACCGGTCGCAATGGAGTGATGCTTTTCTGACGCCCAACCGGCTGACTGTCTTGCGTCTCGCTCCACCCGTACCGTACTGTTACTTTGGTATCCCAAGGAAAGAGTCCAAAAAACAACAACAACAACAAAATGGTTAATATTCCTGAAGGAAACACAAAAAAATATATATTTTTTGTATCAAGCTGTTTCACTCAGTGGGAACACACCATAAGTGAAAAGCAAACCAAATAAAGTGACAGTAGACCATCAGCTCCTGTGTCCTCACACATTTTTCTCCATGGACTTTGGTGTTGTCTCACAGTGACAAAGAGGCAAACATATCCTTAAGTCGATAATAAACGGCAGTTTACAGTGACAACTATGGATGTTACATGGGCAGTGACCTCATGTTTTCTCTTCCCATCAAACTACCCCAACCTACTCCCCACTTTAGTGGAATATCCAAAGTAATAGTATGCAGGGTGTTTTCAAACTGGTATGTGCATGCAACATTTCATAGCATCTTATGGGGAGCTACTTTATATCTATATTCTCTAGGGTAGTTTAATTTATCTCAAAGTCATATTTCATAAACCGTTCAAGTGTTATGCATGTAAAATTTGAACATGATAGTAAATGTAAAAATGGAGTCGAGTAAAAAGTGCAATATTTCTCTCGGAGATGCACCAGAGCAGAATGAAGACGCATTTCTGTTGTAAAAGATCATTGATTTTTTTTCTCTCTTTCTTTTCTATGATCCGATAGCTAGAGGGAAAATACGTGTCACCTCTTCCTTTTTCTCTGACTTTATAAGGGCATTTTCCTTTAAAGTGGGTACAATGAAATGAAAACGCTATAGCACTATAAACCACTGGGCAACAGTCGAGTCTGACCAGTCTCTCCTTGACTGCACAGGGGGGGACAAGCAATGGGAGCCATAACCGCACAACCCACAACCTGCACACTGCACACCTCAACAAGCCTCTGTGGTGGTGTTAGAGTGAGTACAATTTAATATGACTGATGAAGGAGGATGAAGTGTTTGTGTGTGTGCGTGCGTGCTATCAGGGGCATTTTATGCCAGCACACTATACTAAAACACCTTAACCGCGTTGCCACCGCCTGCATGAAGACTGAAAAAACACACGTCCGATACACGTGCATACAGACACGTGTATTGCGTGTACACCAAATAATGAAGGGTGACGGGTGAAATGTGTCATGCCACATGGGAACGCAGCGGACGTCTGTGCGCACGCTCGTCTAAATGTACCGACACCCAACTTTTAATTTTGTTTAAATGATTATTGTACGTGCAAACTGTCCTGGAGAAAAAACAAACTCATACCGACTCCACAGTGCTGAGAAAGTAGTCCCTCAAAAGTGCATGCGATGCGACGTTAGTTTTGTTTCAAATATTATTCTATCAACACAGATATGTACATCGATAGTCTGCCGTTACAATCGATTTGCCTCGGGAGCACTGTGGAGTCGGTATGAGTGTTTTTAATGCCATGCTAACTTGTATCATTGACTTGCGCTAGCCATAGCATCAGCGAACTCGGCAACTAGAAGAACTGAATGAAATTTCTTGAAAACGTCTCCAGACGTCTCCATCACACCGGCTGAGTTGGAAAATAGGTCTAAAATTCTGAACTATCCCTTTAAGTAGCTCAATATCAGGACTGCTATATCACTGATCTATAAAAGTGTTGGGTCTCTTCGTTGTAGGGATATGACAGTAAATATATGAAGAACCATTCTAGTTTCCTACAACACTTGATCCACTTGTGAGCCAAAACTCAACAAAGAAGCGATCGTCTCTGTTCATGAGGTTAGACAGTGTGTCAGTGAATAAATGCTCTCCCTTCACCAAATGTGTTCATGTAGTGACATTGTTCGGGGGGGAAAGGCCATGCCAATGGCAGCAACAGAGAGGAAGTTGGTATGTTTCCATGAACAGTTATGTTGAGCTGTAGCTACACTGGATTTAATTGGACTAATGTTTGTCTGACTCTGCTCCACTTGGTGACAATATGCCCCCTTTCAGTGTGTCAGTATAAGGCATTTTCTGGTTGACCTATTATGTCACAGATGAGAACAACTTTAGCTGGCAGCTACTTGATATGATGCTGAGCACCATTCCGTGTCTTTTTACCATCCATTAACTTCAAACTAGTTAATTTCAACTGACAGAGCATAGATGCTCTGTCAGTTGCAAAAGGCAAAGCACTGGGCAAAGTTTTTCTCGCAGTATAGTCTTCTTCTGTGTACTACCGGCTTTTATTATATCAGGTCAAATCCCGGGGGCAGGAACTGTAGACATGTGCAGAGTGCCGAGGCCATTAAGGGTCTAATTGAATTTATACATACAATAGCAATTGACTTGCAATTGCATTGTCTGTGGGTGTTTATATATTTAATTTAATGCAATTTCAGTCTGACTAACATGTATACATAAAATACCTATTTTAGTTGTAGTAAGACACACACATTAAATGAGTATGATCATCATGTTGTATTGTGTGTATTGCATTAATACTCAATGCATGTGCACGTATAGGTCGACATGAGGGTTTCGGTGACGATTTAAAAGACAAATTCCTGCAATGCTCAATCAGCCTGTGTGACATTTCAGCGGTTAGAGGACAGTTGATACATTTCCTGAGATGGCTCGGCTCGTTGTATATCGCCTCCTCGCTCACTGTGCTACAGGGACGTAGATGAGCTCTGACAGACAAGAGTTTAGTTTCAGAGGGAAATGGAGGGGAGAGATGGATGGAATGTAAATGCAAATAAAAATAAATAAATAAATACATATACATATCCATTTTTTGTTGAAATCAAACAGGGGAAACGTGCAACACATTCTCTCAAATTCTGACATGTTCACTCAACCAAACTGCATTCTCACTTGTTATGTTTCATAAGCAACATATTCTCTCTTGGATATATTATTTTTTTTTTTTCCCCACCAAAACATCGAAAAGCAGGGTGGTGTTCGGCAAACAGGACACAGTTTTTATCCAAAACAACTTATAATTGATCAGCATATTTAAGGTGCCATATGTAAGAATGTGGCCAAAAACGGTTACTACATTCAAATTCAAAATACCGAGGTCTTTTAGGTCTCATTTTCTGGCGTGACTGGAAACCCGTGGTTGCTCGGCAGCTGAGACTCTACTGACTGCAAAGATTGGTAGACGGCGGTAGGTGGCGCCACATGCCAAAACATGATTTCAAAACATAAACATGACACTTTTGCAGTCTGCAAAATAATTTTTTTAATGCACATATTTTGGCTGTACTGTTGTTGTTGGTGAGTTCAGTTTGTTATATGAACATTATTCCTGAGTCTCTGTGACATATTAAGAAGATTTTATGGTCAGTTGCTTAAGATTTATTACATAATGCACCTTTAAGGTTACATGTAAAATTAAATATAAATGTTCATAGAAAACATTCATTAGAAACGACAGTACAGTCAGAGTTTATTATAGTTATGGCACAATGAGTAACATCGGGAAGGACATAATATATGCTCGGTAAGTTCAAGATGGAATGCTCAAGTTTGTGTTTTTTGCAGTAGAGACGAGGTGTGTGATCACAAGAGATGAGTCTAGAGTTTCTTGAAGATAAAGAGAGACTGCTTTGCGAGCTCGTGTGATGCATGGCGTGCAGCAAAATTATTGGCTGCTTTTTATGACTGAATCGTTTGCCCTCTGAATAGCAGCTTGATAGTTTGGTTGCAGGGGGCATGTGCTGGATCACGCTTCCCCGCTGCTGTGTTACAACACTGACCAACAAGTTTAGAGAAAAGGAGAAACTATTCTGTGGAAAGAGAAACCGGTTAAGATAAAACACTCCTATCCTGCTGCAGTCTCCACACACAGTCTGAGCTTTTTATTGAGAGTAAGAAATCTGCCACACAGAAACATACCAATGTCTTTTTATAGAATCCACTACAGGTGCATGTTGTGCCTAAACTAAATACAAAACCAGGGAATGATTATCATCGCCCACGTTCCCTCATTTTGTCAAATGTCGTTGAGGGAATATGTTTCTTCCAAAATGAAATTGACAGTCTAGTTTATTTGCAAATTATTGTTATTTGCACACATTTTTTTTTTTGCTGTAATAATGAAAATTAAGAGAGCATGTTTGACTTGAATGTACAGATGTTCATGTCAGCAGGTGTCTGTTGTAATTAATACCTGGTACAGAATATGTGTTCAGGGTGTGATGAGGATGTTTTCTGCCCCTGAGCAGCTGATGGTGCTGACAAGTAATGGTAAACATTCTTGCCCTGGAGGCTAAATGTAGCTGTCTTTGTCCTGCTGACAGATATTCAAACTGACAATCTCACCCCCAGTTCTCAGTGAAAATTAGACACCCAGTTTTGACTGCACCTCCCCGACCACCTCACCCACACCCAATTTTTTTTGGGATTATCATGCCACAGATATCTGCGGCATGATAATCATAATATCACCCTGTTGTGTGTGATG
This sequence comes from Microchirus variegatus, assembly GCF_963457635.1. NCBI lineage: Eukaryota > Metazoa > Chordata > Actinopteri > Pleuronectiformes > Soleidae > Microchirus > Microchirus variegatus. The sequence continues at coordinate 15,554,935 of NC_139808.1, forward strand.
TATCATGGTTTTCAAACCTTCCACTGTGTTCATGTTGGGGATTAGAGAGAAGAACATGTGTATATCGGATTTCTGAACATTTCAGAATCTGTTGGAATTTCAAGTTTCTCGTCTCCTTATCTTTTGCCAACAAAGACCTTGTAGTTACAATTTTCAAAACTTCCAGTCACAGCAGACAGACCGCTTCCCGCTTCCTACATGATCCATTTTCCCAGCTGAATCAAAATGAAAATTTGGGTGTCTGGTCCGTCAGATCTTCGCTCCTGAAACGTAGCAATGATGTATTTCAGTCATTCATGTGCATCCCAGTTTGATCCTAGTCCCGATCACTGGGAAACAGTAGTAAGAAAAAAAAAAAAAAAAAAAAAAAATCTACATGCAACCATTGTGGGTATTTGATTTGACACAGATCAGACACAAACCAGTAAGTCAACCAATATGGTAATATCAATTGTTCCACATAATTGTACAATATGCAATTTTAGGCACCCTGAAAACACTGAAAGTATTTGTTTCAGGTGGGAAACAATTAGAAATATATAATACAATGTACATGAAAGAAAACCAAATATAAACTATAAGCACAGACAGACAAGAGGTTAGCAAACAAAACAACATAGACTACCCTGGTCTTTCAGAATATGAATAATTGCTTGTGAAATTAATATCGACAGTGTGCTTTGTAATTGTGAAGAAAATGTTCTTCTTCCTACCCTCACTCTTTCCCTCCCTCCCTTCCCTCTCCTCTCCTCTCTGTCAATTCTGCTCTCCCCCCTCAACTAAACAATCATCCTGTCTTCTTCTGCTGCCGACTGGTTGCCATGCAGTGGCCTGTCGATCAGTGACCCGGTAACTGTTGCTAGGGGAGGATTGTAATTTTTTTTTAGCGTTTGTGTTTAATTCCTCCTCTTTATGCCGTCTCTTCACTCTATATTCCTCCTCTTCTGGTTTCTCCTTCACCCCTTCTCTGCTCCCCCTTAAGCCCATCTCTCTGCTTTTAGCCCCTTCTCATCCTTTGCCTCTTCTCATCTGTCATTCCTTTCCTTCCTCATCTCCTTCAATGTCCTTCACCTCTGGTTTCAATTTGCTCGCCTGCCTCTTTTCGCTGTCACTGACTTAAACATTGTTGTTCTTGTGGTCGGATCCCAGAGGAGAGAGCCCCCCCACCCCCACCCCCACCCCCCTTCTTTGAAATGGATTCAGTTTGGATCTGTCCACTCGCCTTAATAGGGCGTCAGCTCAGGATAAATAAAGCCTGCTAAATAGCAAGACACATCTGAATGAACACAACTGAGATCTCATAGAGATTTGAAGGTGAATGGAAAAAAGGGGAGGGAGACACGGGGAGGGGCATAATATACAGATAAAAATAAATATATAACATTAATTAATTGAACAGTGAATAATACATACAAAATCTGAAAACATGTTGAGAATGTCCTGAATAAGTTGAATGTATTTTTGTAAATAAATTATTCAGATCATAATAATAATGATTCACAAAATGCACTTAATCCAAACAGTATGAGCATACGCATTTCATTTGTGCCAGACCTTTGTCTTCTTTAACAGGTTATATGTATGATTGTAGCATGGCTGAAAATAGGCACTAGTTTGTTACCCGGTCTGAGCGAGGGCCTTTCTGCAGGTGTTCTCTGGTTTCCTCCCACAGTTCAAAAACATGCATATTTGGGGATATGGCAAATTTTTCCTTATGTCAGCTGGAATTGGCACCAGTCAACCTTAGACTAAGCTTGTTACAAGTATTCTAGGCAAGGGCCTTGCTTTACTGAGGACACCATCTTTTACAACCATGTTTCTACATCAGTCAGAGCAGACAAATAAGCCAGAAAGTGAGAGATTTTTGAAGCAAATGCTTTCTATACAAATGAAGCAAAACATCCTCTCTGGTAGAGAGAGGCCAGAGAAGCTTTCTGTTCATTACAATTTGGAGTCTCACCATTAGATGTCACTAACTGTTATGCACTGGACACTTAGTGGTCCAACAGTTGTTCCCTTCGATGATGTGCACTTGTATATGTGACTTAACCATCAACCTGGAAATCATCCTGCTGTGCTTAGTGCTGTGCTTGATCTATGCCCTTTGCTTTCATCATAATTACTAGACATTGCATCACAATAAAAAGTGTACATACAATTTTGGTTAAAGCACTATTGGCATTTCCCAAAGGGTGACACCGATGTCTCCTGCCTGAAGACTCATTTGACTACTTATAAGACAGCAAGTGTAGGGACTAAGACGGACAACATACACATTACCTGTGTCCTCAAACGAACACACTACTAGTTTGATAGCATCAGTAATTCAAACAGTGTGATCTGATTTGAAAGAAGCTGAAAGGGGGCACTTCACCACCTAGTGTGGCAGAGCTTGAGCCACTTCATTCAGTGAATTGATTTCCCCGCAAGTGCTAGGACACTGGGGCAATGGGAGTGTTCCAATTAAATGCCAAAGTTTAGCTGCATTTTCTAAGAGTGGCAAGACTTGCTAACAAACCTGCTTATGCATCTGTGTTGGAAAAAAAGCCTTTGTGATCATGACATAAGTGAAGAACAATGCACTTAGAGGCCGTAGAGAGGTCAGGTAAAGGGGGGGGTGGAGGACAGGTCACTTAAGGCAAGAGCGAAAGACATAATTGATGAAGGGAAAAAGGGGGAAGGGAAACGCGAGCATGTGTTCGGTGAGGATGAAGAGGGTTAGGGCAGGGTCTGTGCATAATTACATTTTCTGTTCTGAGCAGTATTGGAAATCAATAATGTAATTCATAGAAAAGCCATACAAGTGCCTCCCATTGGCATTCACGGACATGAGCTGTGCTTACATCCCAATGAATTAAAACAAGACTGGATAGTGGTGGAGTGGTGTATGTCATTGAAACTGAGGCTCAGCCATTGTTCACCCCTGAGCCTTTAAATCTCCCTCCACACTGTTTCACAAAAAAAGCTGGAGACTTCGCATTCCATCACAACGTGATCGATATCTGTTTTTCAGTTTGAGGCTGAGTCCACACTAACAGATTACATTTTTTTAGAGCTCATTTCTTATGCAAATATTTACATAAATTACTTCCACACCACTGCAGAGTTTGTCTGCTCCTATTACAGAGCCTTTTGGAAATACTTTTGCTCCCAATTTAATTAGAAAACAGAGGTTGCAAATCTGAGACATTTGCAGCATTTATATTACTACTACTATCATTTAATTTATCTTTTAGCTTAATTTCATGATTTGAACCGTTTTATTTATTCCACTGTACTTCTTATTATTGTATCTCCCTCCATTTTTTTTCCCATCTTTTATTTTAGCTTGTGCTTTCTGACTTTGTGGATGAATTTTAAGAAAGCCAGCATACATAAATTCCAGGTTGCCTTTAATGATTATCTGTGGATATTGCTCAAGAAACCTTGGTGCAGCAGTTCATTCTGTAATGCTGGAGTCAACACTTTTCAAGCTTTACTGCAAAATCTGATGCATAAATTCATCTCTTGATTGAATAATTCATTGAATGTCATTGTTATGCGGCTGTCAAAGCCCAGGTTTGGTGCCATGCGTCATCAGTCAGACATGTGGAAACATTGGTATGACTCTTTTTTTTTTTGTAAACTGCTGCATTTTGTAATAAGTTTTTTTTGTTTGTTTTCAATAATTTGGACCTTGAGTCTGGCAACAAATTGAACTAAACTGAACTAGACATTCATGAACACTGGGCATGACAATGCTGAAGGAAACAGGAAGCTGATTGTCTATTCTGCTCCCACAAGAAATAACAACATTTTTGGAAAGTAATATCAGGGATTTTTGAGACTGTTTGGGCAAGGTGAAACTGAAGGTAACAGAGCTTTTCATTTAAAGCCGAGAGACAAATTGCAACTATATAAGACAATAAGCAAATGGGGATAATAACTGCTTCATCATTTTTGAAATGTCTACAGTTTACCCACCTACACTAAAGTGCATTTCGGGAGTTTTCAAACTAAAACGGAGAACGCAGCATTTCCAAACATGTTTTAGGGGCTCAAAACCTCATGGGCAGTGTCTGATTGGTGTAATTCACCATGTGGATTTAACCTTACTGTCAGAAACAGACAGTACAAGAAAAGAAACCATTGTTCTTAATTTTCTACATCTCAATAGTAAACAATGCACAGCCAGTGTTAATGCTAACGCGTTATCAACAAACATTACTTTCAATATGTACACAAGACACTGCTCTCAACAGAGATTAATATCAGGCACACACACATGTCCTTGCAGTCATGTGATCATAGCCAGGAACTGTGGGCTCAGATGTGAAATAGTAGTTATACCTGTTGCCACACATCTGCTGAAACCAAAGATCACATACCCCACCAACAGGAAACCTGTGCCGATGGAAAAAGTAGAAAAACAAGCCAAGTTTAGGTTAGAAGATTACAGTGAACCATTGGGTGACACTTGCTGACATTACAATACAAAGCATGCTTTCGAAAGGATAAATCACAGACTTGACAGTTGCTTGCGTTTATGGATTAATATCAGCAAATGGATATTCTTTCAAGAGTGAATAACATTTAAATGCTGATTGGGTTTTATTAATTTATTAAACTTTGGGTCATAATTCCCCAAAGCTGAATAGACGTCCAAAGGAACACATTTCTTGTGTCATGGAGCTAATTTAATAGCTAAGAATGGAAAAAAAAGAGAGGCTGATTACTGATACTTTGGTTTCTAAACCTCTAGGGTATGAACAGTCTAGTACAGTTTTAACATGCAGTAGTTCCAAGTGAAGTGTTTTCGATATAAACGGTTCAACTTATATATATATATATATTTATAACTTATGAGTTATTATGTTGTTGATCGATTGCAAATAGTACATGCGTTTTAAAACGGGTAATTTTTGGGTTGTTTACATTTCCCCTACATTTTTGGCTCTCTACTTCAAATACACACATCAAGACTTTTTGTATCAGCACATTTGTATGACTTAATTTCAATAGTGTCACTGAATGTATGAGTGTTGTCAAGAAAACAGTAACTTGACCAATACCAGAGGCCAGGTTTTAAGGAACTGAGTCGAGTGGACTCTACCTTGGTGTGATCTTGACTACAACATAGCCAGGTATTGACCAATATGTATTTTGAAATTGTTATGAGGTCAAGTCATCTTGACAACTGTGCGTCATGGAGATGATAATAAAAAAATCGAAAAAAAAATCAAGAAGAAACTATAAATATCTCTCTATTACAGTATGTTGACAATGTGTGCTCTGATAAGTTTGTGGTGAAAGGCCTGATAATATAACTTGTCCCATGACTGCACATCTGTAGATGTTTTATTGTGTTTTTCAGTGAAGATCATCATATTTAGTAGCATGCATGTGTCTTTCTCTTACACGTGCACAGATGCGTGGATGTGGATGTGTGTGTACATATGACAAGTGCATCAGTGTGTGTGTGTGTGTGTGCGCATTGTGCCTCTGTATGTAATTATACCACCTCTAATTGTTTTAGTGTAAAGTGCAACTGTAGGAAAAAGACATTAACACCATACAATTATTGTATGAAACATTTAATGCACACCCTCCCTTCCTCATGATGTGTTTGTGTAAATGTTATCTGTTTCAAAACAAAAAAAAATGCACATAAATTTGAAAAAAAGGCCTGTATATACACAATTATTGTGCATTTATCACACAAGTAACCAAAATAGACAATATAATTATTTAAGCTTTCAGGTAAACATGTACTAGGATGTTGCATAATGACAACAGGCTTAATAGGCTGTTCTGCCCACTGTATTGAGCTTCATTTTCATACCGTTTAATTTCGAAAGAGCACATTAACTCTTTCTTTTGTTGTACGGTCAATGTCATCAGCAGAAAAAAACATATTGTTCCTGCTCGGTCTATGAATACAATAATGTGAGTTACTTTCATTCCCTCTACCAAACACTTCATATGAAGTAGAGTTTTGAAAAAGAGAGAAAATATCTCTCATACTTGTGTTGTGTATTGGTTGAAGTATATAAGACACACCCGTCAGTGGAAAGTTGGAGTGGCCCTTCAGCTGGTAAAAACACTTCAGTTGTTTTCTCTCAGTCTAATGTGGAATCATTTGAAATCGCAGCGCACAAGTAAGTTATTAAGGGAAAAGCTGTCAGAAATACTGTCTTCTACAATAGGGAAGCACAGTCCCCCATTTCTGTCTTTCCTTCAGCAGGGATCATGAAGGTCACTCAGCCTGAAAGTTGAGGTTTTTCACATAAGTCCTGCAGAGAGTTTCTTGACTTTTCCATTTGAAATTGTCACTCCCAATTGGGAGAGATATTTCATGTTTGCAGAAATTATGAATCTTATGATGTTAACTACAGTATCTGCCTGATCACACTCCAGGGTAATGAGCTAAATTAAATTACTAACAGGTCCTTGATGATGTGCTCAAGGAGCAACAAAAGTGCACAATAAAACATCAATATATGAATTGATTAATACAATCCTGAGGGTGATCTTTTAATATCTTGCAAGACTATCATAGTCATTGGAGACTTGACTGAGATAGTCTTGCTTGACCATGAGGTGGTGCAGCTAGGCTATAAGTGGATTCTAGGGCTGAACGATATATCGTTATCGTATCGATATCGAGATATGAACATTCAAGATATTAATATCGAAAAAGTGACGATATAAACGATATCAATTTTCCCCCGCGCTCGCCCTGCATGTACAGCTCCGGTAGTCGAAATAAACATATTTTTTACGATTGCCCTTGAATGCACCACTACGGCCAGCCAATCACAAACCTTATTTCATGCTTGCTGTGGATCGACAGCTGAAGCAAACCAATGACAAACATAGGAGGGCGGGACGGAGACGGAGACTGAGACACACACACTCACACACACACTCACACACACGACATACAGTGGGAAAATCAAAAAAAAAGAAAGAAAAGTGACATAAGTGCAGAAGATAATGAGGCCGGTGGCGATTTTGTGCCAAAACATAAATCATCGATAATTTCTCCGCAACCACGGACCTGTGGTCAAGCCGGACAACCGAACCTTACATCAGTTTAACGATCCGTTTTATTACAACAAATTCCGAACTCAAGACCCGCTGTCTGCAGACGTCCTTCTTCCCCGGGAGCATACAGGTGATAATATAGCGCAGGAGAGAGGTGCGTTAGCTGCTAACGGTTAGCTGCTAACGGTTAGCACACTGGGACTTGAAGGAGGACCAACAGGTTTGCGTGATGACTGATAACGCATCTAACATTAAAGCGGAGCTGCAGTAAAACATGTGATGACGATGAAAAATTATTTTTTATTTATGCTTTGGTAACTTTATGTTAATGTTGATGACTGGCAGTGAGTTCTCATCAATAAAACTGCACTTTCCATGTGGAAAGTTTCCACAGTCTTTTGTATAATGTTTTTATTTTTCTGAAAAATGCTTGGTTTTCACCGAACCTGTAGTCATATCGTATCGTATCGATATCGAGATATCTGGCATGAATATCGAGATATGAAATTTTGTCCATATCGTTCAGCCCTAGTGGATTCCATGGATTTGTCTCTGTTTCTTTGCCCTCTATAGTTTAGAAACACTAGTCTATAGTCTACTAGTCATGAAACACTTCCACATGCCTCTTCCCATGTACTGTTGTGTTGTGACTGTAGAGTTTGACTCACCTATGACTGTAGAGTTCCGCTGTGTGGTCATATTGAATAAAAAGTGTGTTAATGTGACTACACTGGTATTTCTTTTTTTTAATATAAATATGAATATTAAAATGATGCACCAAGTTAGAGAGATCGGCCTGCTATGGTTGTTGTTTTATTTAGTCCTTCAGTCTACAGTGAAGATGTTTAGCAAGGACTGGAGCTCGGCACTACGAGACACACAAGGTGGTTCGTGACTTTTCAAGACATTTGAGTTCCACTGAGTTGTTCTTTTTTGTTGACCTTTTTTTTTTTCTGCTGTGAATGCCATTATGAGGCAGCTGGCATAGTAAGACAGCTAAGCACACGGTTGGCTGTCATCCGGGCCGGCATATATCCAGGCCCGGGCTCAAAAGTGCTGCTGAAGCTCCGCTGCTGTTACTAATCTGCCTCTCTCTCCATGTTTCTTCTCCCCTCCCCCTGCAGCACTGACAGGAACCCAAGTCGATTTCCAAGCTCCTGTCCTCAACCCTGACAGAGCAACGTCCGGTGCGGCGCGACTCCGGAGAGCTGCCTCTGAGGAGACCTACTGGGCCTACTCAGGTGTGTGTCTGCGTGTTTGTCTACTCTTTCTCTGTGAGAAACTGTGAAAACACCCGTGCAATCTTTGCATGCACCATGCTGAGGAAATTTTTTAATGCATGGGCATTTTCTAGTAGTAGCAAAAGCGAGTAAGTGAAGTTTTGTATCTGGAGGATTATTTCACAAAAACACTGTTAGACATGCTCAAATCAACTGAAGAAGTATGCCTTCCAAATCTGATTATGTAACAGGTAAAGGTTTATAAATGGTAACATTCTTGGAGACTCTGAACACTTCTGAATGGTGTGAGGTACAAAACACACCAGTGAATGATACTCAAGAAAACCAAAATCTGCCACCATGTTACCAAGTTCTTTCATTCCATGGAAGTGAAAAGATCTTGGAAAAGGAATTTCCGAGTTTACATCATCAGTGGTAAAAGTGCATGGGCAGTGACGAGAGACACAATAGAGAAGGAATTGGTGGCTTCATGAAAACACTGCATAGCATTTCTTTATGAGTTTTATTCACATCTGGCTTTTTCTATAAAATATGAAAGACACAAGATTCAGTGTCTTGTGCTGCTCCTTTTACCACTCACTGAGCAAGAGACACTTAAAGTGTAAATTAACTCCCTCCCAATACCCTGATTTTGAAAAATGCCAAATAAGTGGGCTGAGACCTGAGTGAGAGAGAGGAGGAAGGAGGGAGAAGATCCTGTTTCACGTGGTGGAGATAAAAAGGAGAAAAAGGGGGGTCTGGAACACTGAGCCTCAGGTTGATTAGACAAGAGACTGACGGCAGAGTGTACCAGGGATGCCAGTGTGGTCTAAAACAGCCAGTGGCAAAATTTGAATGCAGTAGCTGGTGAGAGGCAGTATATTTTTTTGTGCACCTGGATCAACAAATAACATAACTAGATACCCATATACACTAGTTTTCGCCAGAAATGGGTTTATGGGTTTAGTTTTGAAGATCTCATGATCTGTGTGTTAGACAGTGTTTAGTGCACTGCCTGTTTGGAGAGGGATGTGAGAATAAGGATGCATTCTTACGCCACGTAAAACTACAGGCAATTTTCTAAATGTTTGCCGTGTTCTGAATATTTTGTATCAGCTGATCATGCGGTCACACAGCTCTTTCTTTTGACACTTTATTTTCTCAACATGATTGTATGCACAATAGTGCCAACGCTGTGTTACGCTGTGGTAGATTTGGGTTAAACTATAAAAATGTATGTTTGAGAGCATAATTGACTCCTGAAGATATTCGTATACAGTATACTGTTCTACTCACTCAGTGCTTTAAGAGGACTACAATATTTTCTTGAGTATCATAGCTTGTGAAATTACCGGCATTGCTTCTGTTCTAAGAGAACATTCTTTGTGAAAATGTTTTTTTTTTTGTTCACTCTTCTGGAGTTTCTGTGGATTCAAAACAATGCATCCTTCACCTTCAAGTTATCCTGCCTCCTCAATGTGCCTTGAACTCTTACGCAATATAATAACACTTGTGAAAATCTAAACTAAATTACTGTTAATTTGCTTTTTTCTCACTTTGATTTGCCCACACTGCAGAGAAGATCGTTTTCCCTTGGATAAGAGACTTAGGCTTTTAATGCAAACTCCATACTGACCTATAGCAATGTATAATGGACATTTCCAAAGTGCAAATTACATCAGTACAACTGAAAAGCATTTCATAATCACTTCGCTGCTGCTATGACTATTAGAAGTGCATACTTGTCCAACTAATTAAATGCAGTTGCAGTTGCATTTGCAGTTGCTATACCTTTTGGTTTATTGGATCTCTATTGATTTGATTTCAGTGAAACTCAGCACCACCTGCATCACAGTTTTTTCCCCTACATACAGCACAAAGTGATTTAGCTTCTCCTTTGCTCAGAGGCTTTTAATGTGAAACATCTGCAGGAGTTGCATCTTACTGTAACAGCAGGAGAAAGAAAAGATTCTGCAAGATGCTGCTCTTGTTTCATAAAGCTGGCTTCATGGCATAGATTGCATTGGTTTAAACAACACCAAGGACTGGCCTTTACTTTAAATATGCAGTTGATTTTTGACAGTGGTGTTTTACAGTAGATTTGGAGTCAGATATGATTATTTTAGTACTTACTGGGGTCTCACATGTAAAGTGTTTGGGCTAGCTGAGTGATTTAAAACGTGAGGGTGTGTGGTTTAGAGTGAAAGCAATTATGTGCCACTGTCACTGCAATATGTTAGCCTTCCTCTTTTGCTTTCTCTTCCGCTCTTGTTTTCCTTCCTCTCTTCCTCATTTCTCCTCGGCTGGTGCTCTTCTGGCCTGGAGGCGACTCCAGGCCGTTTTTTTCTTCTTTTTTACCAGCGCTTCAGAAGAGAAAAAAAGCCACTTCCACTGTCCCTTTAGAGGGTTTAGTTTTTCAGAGAGGCAGCATTAATCTTTCACCATGCAAGCAACGCGAGCCTCAGGCCACAAATGATCTTTTAGTTTATTTATTTCAATATTTCCTCTTGCTTGTCTAACCTTAATTGGTCACCCGTCGTGCCTGCATGAGTGCGAGAGTATGTGGGTACAAAAAAGAAAAAAAGAAAGAAAAAAAAACGGGAAGGAAACAATGACAGTTTCACTTAGTGTTGCTGCTGATGATGATAAGACCTACCGATGCTCCCCTGCTGTCCCCATGCTCTTGTTTGGTCGCAGCTCTTACATAAGACACTGATGTAACAGTGGGCAGGATCCAGGCAAGAGAGGAAAACAATGGAGAATGCAGAAGACTGAAATACTGCTGGATATTTTTTTTTTTTTCATGTTGAAGTAAGAACCAAAGAAAGTCAATAAAAAATGCAGTTTCAATAAAACCTGGGACTTACTTGCCAAACTATGAACAGTATGCTGAGGAAAAAAAGCAGGGAATTCTCACTTTAGCCTTATCTCACTCGTTGAAAAAGAATTTGTATTGACCTACCAACCAGAAAACAAACCAGTGGGAGTGGTTAACCAGTTGATTGAAATTAATGAGTTCATAGGAAACTGAGTTCAACATTGTGCATGGATTTGTCCTCATATAATCTTTTTTGGGTGTCTTGACTCAAACTGGGAACTGGGGACTCTAGGTTGGTTGGAGATTTGCAGTACAACTATGGTGGAGTAAAGCCCAATTAATACTCCTGCGTAAAGTGCTCTGCGTGGGTTACGCAAAGCCCTATGTGTCGACGCAGAGCCTGTCGGATAGCCTCTGCGTTGTCTCCGACTGAATATTTTTTAAGTGTCCGTCACTCCGTCAAGGGACAACGGAGACGGCAAGAGCTGCGATTGGTCCTCAGGACACGCCGAGCGAAGCTGCTCTGTGCCGGCTCACAGTGCGCACCGAGCGTCCACCGAGGCGGAGCAGATCACCGCCGACGACGTCGCTGCCAAACTATAAATACATCATATCTTAATACAGAAACTACATGTTTGGACTCTAAATGGCCAATTTCTCGCCTCAAATTATCTTAAAACTGCGTTTCGTGACACAGAAAAGTGAGAAACGGCCACTGTTTTAACGACAACAGTCTTTCTCTCTCGGACGCCATTGCTCACTGTAGCCAAAAGCACAACAACCTTGTGCAGCGACCCCTACTGATCGTGCAGGAAATTGCAGAGTGTATCCGTCCATGACGCAGAAGTATGAAGGCTTGAGGGGTCTCCGTGGTTACGCAGTCGGATAAGGCATTACGCAGTCGGAGAAGTATAATGTATTTCAGTGGCTAAATTACTTAACACAGCACAATTTTACAGCAAATAAACATCATATAAACTAAGACATTTGAAGCAACAAGGTTAGTTAGTTACATTAGATATGCGACTGTCATCATTTGATGTAACTTAGTGTACTGTACTGTTACTGACTGCTACAAGCTTATTATGTCTTGGTAAGGTCCTTTTAAAGGCACCGTGTGTAAAATTTAGCAACGTTTAATTGTGACGTGTCACATTGCAGCTGAATATCCTTCACCTCACCCTTAACATGGCTGTCCAACATGTTTTGTGTTAAGAGTGAGATATTAGGAGAGAGAAATCATATTACACAAATAAAACTAGTTTATTACATTAAAACTATTTCACACTGCTGTACATGACACTCCTTTCCATTTTCAGGGGTATCATCTTCTCTAACACAGACCCGTTTCCCTTTGAGTTCTCTCTCCTCTGATTCTCCTCTCCAAAGTTTCCTAAACTTCTGCCTGTCCTAATTAGCTTGTTCTAATCGTGTCCTCCAGAGATCTGACAAACTCTAATCGAGACCTCGGTGGACTACGGCTGTTCTGCCCTCTGCCTGATCAGAATGGCAGATTAAAACGAGGCACAGTGCTGACAAATCAAGTGTTATCTGGGAGTGGCCCTCGCACACAGGGACAAAGAGACAGAAAAAAGACAAATTTCCACGCAGTGACTCTATCACTGCTGCAGAATGGCAATTCTGTAATGTACTGTTTCTGTGCCTCTGTTCCAAGAAGCAATGTGAGATATTTTTAGTTTTCCTGAAAATTATTACATGGTAATACATAAAAATAAGGAGTGTGAATGCGCTGCGAAATGGCAGCATGTATAAATTATCATGATGAATACTATTCAAGGTTAAATCAGTGACTTGTACCATTAGGTGATTTATTGCCAGGATAAATATTCAGTTTATCTTTACAGAGAAGGAAGATTCAGCAGTTTAAACAAGATAACACTTTATATTAAGGAACACTTTTCCCCCATTTACTGGCTATGTAATAGCATTAATACAATGGGCCTATTTTTATCAGCCATTATAAAGCACTTATTAATGCTGTATTCTTAATGATGTGTGAAGATCAGGAAACAACAGTAAATAGTATGTATGTGAGTGCCAACTATGATGATTTTTGAAGAAAAGAAACTTCACAGTTATGGGAACATCATAAACACTTATAGTTATGGTTTATTACATTACATTGAGGCAGATTTATTTAGAGGATGATGAGTGTGTGTTCCTTAGTTCCTTAATGTGTTCCTTAGCTACCTATGATTGTATTATGTACAACACCTTCTGTAACTACCATTAATAAGCAGTGACTAGAATGTTATTGAGGGACAACTCTTTGTGGTTGTGAAATTTAGCCATGCATATTTAATAAAAGTGATTTACAGTTCCTCATATATCCATTATACTGTACTCATATCAGTAAGCAGTTAATCATTGAAAATGATACCTTAAAATAAAGTATTTCAAAAATAAACTCGTAAATTCATGACATGATTTCTTAGTAATTGCTTCAGTGATGGCAATAAATAGTAGTAGTATTTAAGAGCTGACAATAATAGCTAGTAGAAGAGTTGATAGGGTCGTTTCCAATAGCAATATAACAAAAGTCTATTATATATCCAAATATCTATTGATTGGACACAGATATGGTTGACTCCAGATTTGTGAGATGCTTCTCCAAGAAAACACAAGTATTAAACGCCATGAAGTCGTCGTTTTACAGCTAATCACACACATTTCTTATTCATATTCAAATGTTCTTACACAGCAATTATAAGACTAATGATGATTTATTGGTGTGCCATTAATTCTGTCATCCACTAAAGTGATTTTGCAAACAAGGGGCATGAAATCAGATGAATTAAAAAAAAATAGATTATTCTGTGACTATAACTTTAAATATGTCAACTGCAAGCAATGATGCTGACTCACACTTAAACTGCTCCCATTAACCTCATTGAAGCTGTTTTCTTAAGAAATGTTATATAAACCACATAATACACTTAACAACCATCACCATCATATATTTTTCTCATTTTAATTCCAAATACACTTTTAGGAGGCCGTCTATTGTAATGAGCTCACTTTGCTATACCCTGAGGCCAATTCCTGTTTTCAAAACATTTATTTTACCCGTCCATTTAATGACCCACATGCCAACTTTCTCACACCGGTCATGCACACAACACACACAGTCTTGATTGGAAATTAATTTCCAGGTGTGCACAACGTCAGCGGGAGCAACAAAACTAATTTGCATGCTCCTTGTCAAGCTGATTTCACCACCTCTCGGGCCTTTGTGCTGCAGCCTTGAAGTGGGTAAATGAAGATGGAATCTGAGGACACACAGCACAGCCATGTTACTCATGAAGTAAAGCTTTTTTATTAGCCTGATAGTAAGTGACGTTTTTCCTTGGTGAGGCTTTAAATGCTCATATAGGAGAGCAAAATGAATATCATCTGACGCACATGTGACTGCAAGATATATTTGAAAGACTGGATTCACTGTGAAGGTGTTGTTTATTTATCATAATTAAAAATATATATTTGCATATGCATTTGGATGATCAGAAGACCAAATGTGGATTCATTTGCTGCTGAAAGCCACAGAGATTAATATACATTGTCGTCCTTTTTTCCCGCAGTTTGAGATAATGCAATTGGCTTTAAGTGAAAATGATGCAGCGCATTTTAAGTTACATTTAAAATTGTACAAAAACATGTTTGGTTGTAGAGGTTTCATGAAATGTAGGGATAGTTTGACTATAAAGGGTGACCCATCTGCAGTTTGCAGAATCACCAGAAACATACACGTGTTAATTATACGCGACATACAGGAGAGACTTATAGAAATGTTCAGGTTTTTTGAAATGTTATTGTATGGAATAATGACAAAAAGCACAGTGCGTATCCCGTGTCCCTTCTCAAGATCCAGCATAACACATGAAGACTCTCTCTCCTACAAAACAATACCAATAAAATCCACAGCTGCTTAAGTCTTTATACAGCTTTTTCTGACTGGAAACTCTGATAGCTTACCACCATTGAGATATCAGGTATGTCACATCATGGCACACAGGATTTGTTGATACTTTCTCAATCAGTTTTTAATTTGGTGTTTTCTCACCAGAGAGTTTGAAATCATTTGTTCAGATTTACTCATGTGACGCAAACATAGCAAACAGGGGCAGCAGTGGACCGGTAGAGCTCCTGTGTCTATTGTGAGTTGAGAAAGTTTATTTTTCTCTGTGGATGTAGGAGTTTTTGATCAGTTTACAAACTTCAGTTTTCATTCAGAAAAGCATGTCTAGCTGTGAAAGAAAAGCAGGGAACAGCATGCAGTTTGCCCGCTTCAGCTAACCTGCTTCATCACCTCTGACAGTGCAGGGCTCAGGTTCACGTTGGATGCGTGTGCAATGCGGGATGGATATGGTGCCGATTTCATGCACAGGCCATGGACTTGGAAGCCCTCCTCATTGCTAGCCTAGAACCAAGTTGGAGCAAAAAAAAAACACAGCAGTAGTGGGCATTGTTTTCAATTTACTTCTAGAAATTACTTCAAACTACAAAATCAGCAGTGGGAGGCACATTGAAATAGTTGTTTGCGACTCCCATTTCTCTCAGTGCCTACGGTATATTGGCACAATCCTATAGATACAAACATCTTGTCGAGTAATTGTGTTGTCCCGATTAGTTCTCCATTGATGCATACTGTTTATGTAAATGCCTGCATCTTGAATATACACGTTAACCTGGAACTTAGTTACATGTTTCTCTGTATAGCAGGAAAACAGTTGGTCAATAATAGCTCAGGTTTATGAAAGCCACATTTCTCCTTGTGAAAAAGAAATGAGGTACAACTTACACCCAGCAGAGGATTGTGATGTTCTCCTTTGACGGCGGATGAGAGGACACACAGCAGAATTTACAAAAAATGCTGTGCTGTTTTTCTTTTTTTTTGAATTCCCCCCTTATATTCACAACAAAACACTGTACTATCCCTGCCACTCTCTCTTTTGACGCTCACCAACAAAAACTGCAGAAGGGAGCATGAAGTCAACAAAAGCGCATTGCTTTGCAGTGTATGCCATGTTGTTTTTTTTTGTTGTTTTTTGGAAGGAATAAAACTTCAGAGAACAACTTGAAAAGAAACGGCATTAAACAAAAAGTGACAATATGACGACATGAATCGCTGTTTTATCTGTGAGATTTGGCAGCTATTAAGTAAAAACGGAAGCATTCCGAGTTGTCACATCTGTCTAAAGTTCCGCTCCGTTTTATCTCGACCTTTTTATGTCACTGTTGGTGCTGTTGCCGTTTTACACTTCACAGGAGAAGAAATACTTTTCTCAGCTCGGGCTCAAACTGGTAACACCTACAGCTACACCTGCAGCAACATACTTCACTGTATTTGTTGTTTTATTGTGAAGTCGTATGCTTTGTATCAAAAAAAGATCCCAGTTTTACCTAGAAATATAGACTTCGGTCCCACAACTAGATGACTCGGCTCATTCCTCTGAAGTGTCACTAAATCCTCATTGGCGGTATTTATTAAAATGACATATTCAAATTTGTAAACTGCATGATATCAGTGATAGGGAAATGGATTTGAATGATGGAAAGATGGATAGCCCTTTCAGTACATCAGTTTAAGCTTATATCAGTCAACTGTATGATTTATTTGTTTATTTGTTTCTGCATTTTAGCTGTCTCTGCTTTAATGTATGACACACTGTTAATAGTTTTTTTGATAGTGTTTTAAGCATTTGTGGCACTTTTGGCTGAAATTAGGACATTTGATTCACAGCTATTTACTTGTTAAGTTTAGACACAAAAAGAACCTTATTTGGGGAAGAAGAAGATTTTTTTTTGTCATGGGATCAACATCGGTTTTCACAAAAAAGAATATGCAACCACCAACCCCTTCTTGTCCTTGTGAATTTTGCTATAAATATTACACTTCATAAATAAGAATATGACCTGTGATTTGTGAAAACATTTAGAAAGCACTGGCCACACTTTTATTTGTGCATGTAAATCGTTCCTGTTTCTATATGACCGTGCGCTCAACGAGGAATAAACATCCATCAAGTTCTTAGGATAAGAGAATGACGTGTTCATGTGTGAGTGTTCACATATTTTGGTTGTGTATTTTATAGTATGTGTCAATCATGTTCATCGCCTTTGTTTCTCCATACAGTGGCTAAAGCAATGAAATGCATGTAGCTCCCAGAGTGTCTGTGTGATGAACACATTCAGAGGACACAGAGGACAAAGAAAGCTCCTCTCAATCAACCTTGTCACTTCCGTATTGCTGCTGCCATCTCATAAATGCCTATAGCCGCATACTGTATGTGTGCACACACAGCCCTGTATTTGTCTGCATGTGTAAGGTGATCGAATGAAGGGCAGCAACCAATTGAGGTTGTCCGCATGTGTGAGGTGCGAGGGGTGATGCATTATGGGAGTACTCCCCTTGATTGCGTCAGTGGCAGCGTGTCTAATACGAGATCAGACCGACTCACTCGCTGGGAAAAACACATCAGATTCAATGCCCTCACAGCTATCATAATATTTCCACACCAGCCCTTGAGTAGCCTTGGCATCTATTGAGGACTCGGGAGGATAATATCCATCAAGTCTATGTTTTAGGTAAGCTGGCTCTGCAGCCGAGAACCACCTAAAAATAGGTCTGTCATTCTGTGGCTGACATAAGCATTTCAAAAAAAGCTACGACAACCTCTGTTTGGAGTATTTGTCAAGTGCAGTTTGCACTTCCTACAAAGAGGCACAGAGACATTTGGCAGGTAATGATACTATGAGGCTAATGGTTGGCACTATGTAGGTCTGAGCCAACTTTTTTTACTTTATACTTTCATCACAGCCAATTCAGTAAATAACATGGTGCCTTACATGGTAATGTGAGAGTGGGTGGTAAATTTATCTGTGGCCCTGTGATGGACTGGCGACCTGTCCAGAGTTGTCTCCACCTTTCACCGTATGCCAGCTGGGATTGGCACCAGGGCCTCCCACCACCCTCCCCTGTAGGATCGTTGGGAGCTCACATTACTATTGGTAATTTAGTTACTGTAATTTCATATTTGAATGTTTTTTGTTGTTTTTTTTTGTCTGAGAGAAATTCTCCATGATTATCTTTATTGCAGCTTTCATGCTCTAGCTGGTCTGGGAACAATTGGCACCTCATGTATTGACAGTACTAATAATAGGCCTGCTAGCATCAATACGTCTGTAAACAGACTCCATGTGTCAATACATGATTTTGAGACCAATCGAGTCTTTGTGTTTCCAGTTTGACCAATCACGTTTGAGCTGCCTGCAAGGCTCTGTGTATGCAACGGAGAAATCTGAACTCTTGAAAGGGCTACCTACAATGGAAGCCCTTAAAGGTCACATAGAGTGGTCCTGTTGCACATATATGTTAGTTATGGAGGTCTACTGGTCTGGGAACAATTGGCACCTCATGTATCTGGAACGGCGGATGCACTGCTCCTCATTATCAAAACATTGTTTTAACAATGTTTAAAAATAGCTTCGTCACGACTCCCCGCCGCAGTCCCTTTTATGACTTTGATCCGGAGTCAGACCCAGAGTCAGAAGACACTGTCGCTCGTGAAACACCTCCACAACGGATGTTATTCTTCTTCTGCGGTTCAATGTACGCAACCGGATGTGCCCGGACTAGTGCCCGGAGCAGGACGATCTGTTCAGGAGAAATGCTGTTTACGTAACTATAACGGGATTTTCAGAGATCACGCTGAGCCCCAAGATTACAATAAAACACAGCGTTCTCAGCAATGGCTGAACTGTTTGTTTCGAAACTTCAGGGCTTTTTAAACAAGGTAATGATGCAGATACACACTAAAAAACAGCGTTAATTGGAACTTCCGGTCTAGTTCCGCTTTAACTACTGACAGTTAACCCCCAGAGGTTATTTCCTAAGCTTACAAAATAGCAGATGAGTTTCAAAATTGACATCAATATAACTGATTAAAAAATCTCAGTTCATTCAATAGATAACTCTATTCATATTGCAGATAATTAAAGGGATAGTTAGTGAGAGCTATTGTCTGGCACTCATACAATTCCATGGAAACAGTGGTGCATTTTATAATAGAGCAGCTTTGAGCAGTAAAACACAAAACATCATCTGATTATGTGCTCACATAATGGACAACACAACAATTGAAACTTTGCGATTGACAATGCAAAAATATGAACATAAATGTGTTTGTGATTCTGGCCCCTGTTTTATGTTATATGAAATTGAAACCAAATGTTGTGGTAATGATAATTATTAGCATATTGAACAGATGAACAGGACAGTAACTCATTATCAACTCTATCTGTTTCGTGTGTTTCATGATGATCAGGGACACAAACTAGAATGGTGCTTTGGATGTCTGTGTGTGTCCTATAGATTTGTGGTGGCAGACACCAAAACTGCAATTTAAGACAGACTATTTTACGCAAGAAAAGTAAAATAGATTTAATTAAGTAATAAGCAGAAGTGAATGCATCACCCTGAGGTGCAAGTAGTCAAGGACAACGGTTATTGTATGAGCTCATAAGAAACTCAAGATGTACATGAGGGGAAAAAAAGCAAGTTCTGCTTCGGGAGTTTGGGGAGCTGGGAAATCAATACATACAAAAAGGAGATAAATGAAATATTGTAAAATATTGTATTTTTGTGGCACACCCATGGAAAGTCATTTGCTGCTACAATAAAGGGCTTTAAAAGTTATGTCAGGAGATAAGAATTCCATAATTTGTCGAAGACTAAAGCTTTACTCGCTGAAAAACTTGCTGCTCTTCAGCAGGGATTTTCTCTCTGTTATTGCACATTACTTTTGACAGTAATGTCCCACAATGCACTATTGTGTGTGTGTTGTGTGGTGTCTTCTGTGCCTGCAGGCATCCCCACATGTCTGCCAACTGACTTACTGTGTGTTCTGCGTGAATTCGTTTGACAATGGTTGTTGTTTTCGTTAATGGGAAGTGGGAAATATAATTCTGCTGTGATGGATCCAGCGATATGGATGGAAATTAAGAGCAGAACTGTGCGGCTGAGAGAGAGAGAGAGACAGAGAAGGGGAAGGGCGATACAAAATGGAGATGAACTGATATATCTGACAGACGTCCGGAAAATGGAGCTCATGTCAATGGAGATAAAGACAAGGCGGCGTATTAAGATATGTGTGATCAGATGAGAGATGGAGAGAATGAAAAGTTATCATCCGGAGACTGTCATCATAAAATATTCACCGACAAAGTGTTCAGAGAGCGAGATCTGCAAGTTCATTGTATTTAATTGTTAACACTTGAGTAAGATTACGTTATCATATATTGGGATGAACATGCTGCGGGATTAATATTACACCATGACAACACAAGCACACAAGTAGGGTTTAACAAAAAGTGTAGCTGTGAAACCCTCAGTCCCTGCTGTTCTGCAGACACTTTTAGATTTACCTTAATTTTCACTTTAGCTTTGTATGGAAAATGACTCACACGCGAGTGCGAGTTAAATAATTATCAGGATAATCACAATGAATATTAACCTTCTATAACTTCTTTGGGAAAGCAGGCATTTAACTGCTGCCACTCTGATATGTTATGTGAATTTAAATCGTGGATGTGTTGCATGGAAGCCATTCCTTCTGAAAAGAATCTTATCTCTCTCATTTTCTCTGGGCCCCACCCTTAGTCTCATCTTTGTTCCCCTCCGTGTGTGCTAAAAAATTCACTGGCAGCTTGCCACAGTGAAACATTAGGTGAGAACATGGGGAAGGAAGGATGGCAGGGGGTGAACACCAA
Organism: Microchirus variegatus; assembly: GCF_963457635.1. Classification (NCBI taxonomy): domain Eukaryota; kingdom Metazoa; phylum Chordata; class Actinopteri; order Pleuronectiformes; family Soleidae; genus Microchirus; species Microchirus variegatus. Next base: position 15,575,788 of record NC_139808.1, read on the forward strand.
TGAGACAACGTGAAAATAAGAATGAAAGGGGTGAGGAAACACAGACGTCAAGTGAGGATCTTTTAATTGATTTCTAGCACTTGATTGTGACAGCCGACTTCTGACTCTGAACTACATTTTATTTATATCATGTGTTTGTTTTTTTTTACTCATTATGAAAGCACAAATCAAAAGTTTTTCAACTCTTAAGTAATGTCTGTTGGCCCTTGTTATATCCAAATGGATTCCAGTATGGCCAAAAGTGGACCAAAGCAATGTGCAAACATTTTATTTTAGGGCTACAACAGCCAGTTTTGTGTTCTATTTTTATGCACACTGTATGTGTAGGTGAGACTTCCCAGTTTCTGGGTTTGTTCGTCCAATATTTTGTACAATTCTTGTGAATCGCAAGAACAACATTGTCATGGATAAAAGGATATTTCTGGAACAGCTTCACATAATCTTCTCACATTTAGTACTAATGTTCACTTGGACACAAAGAGGAACAGAAATGGGTACATTTGAGGTACACCAAGTTATTTGTATTATGATTATGTGCACGGAATGCAATTTGTACATTATTTTTCATTTTTCTCAAACACACTCATACCTTACTCTACTCAAGTTGTGAGTACAGTACAGAGTACACTTCCTATCCTTGTCTTTCAGCTCTTGGATCTGTGTTTTTTTTTAATGCCCCTTTCCCAGTTTGCAGCTGTAATGGAATGACCCAGCCCTGCTGACAGCACATACCACTAAAATGGGGTCCTGTGCACATCTGCTACTGTAGCACTGCCACATAATTGTTCAATTTACTGTACAGCCAATATCCCTGTGCTGTAATTGAATATGACTTTGTCCTGTTTGAGTAATCTCTTTGCTTCATGCCACGACCCTCTCACTAGAGAGAAAGGGAGGGAGAGAGAACGAGAGAGAGCGAGAGAGAGGTGAGTAAAAGGCATCTTGTGTCAATAAAGCTTGTAGGTCACATTGAGCAGCCGGGCTTCTGGCTATGAGATCATTGCTTGATGACATGACAACCAGAAAGACTTAGAGAGGGATAGTGAGAGAGAGTTTATTATAACAAGGGTGACACGGATCATAAGTTAGATGACATAAAAGTTATAATATTTGTTACTTTACAGAAGGTGAAGCAGTTGTCACAACAGACTACTAAAAGCATTAAGAGATTAAGAGAGAGGGCATTGACAATATAAATAAAAAGTGATAATCGTAAAAAGTGTAGCTTTAAATAAAGTGGACACCTAAAGGACAAAATGATAATAAAAGAACACCAACAAAGCAAACTCTCTTTTTTTTCTTCTCTTTCTGACAGTCACATATAAACACCTCTCCCAATTAACAGGGTACTGTAGAAGGTTGAAAAAAGAAAAAAAAATTGACAAATCACTTAAAAGTGTGTATATTTTTGGGAATTTTTTTTTTTATTGAGAGGGGATATTGCAAGGTGAAACCGGGAGAGAGAAGACGAGCAGCCAATGGCCTCAGAAGATAAGGCATTTGTTGTATAGGTGAGTTACAATGCACATCACTTTATAAAGTTGATGCCAGTTTACACACTATTCAGACACAGAGGAATATTGTATTATCATTTATCTTTGGCCACTTGAGAATGGAAGTCCGAAATTCACTCTACTGTTCACTCTTTTTCTTTTGTTTTTGTTTTCCACTACTTTAACAGCTATTTCTCAGGACTCGGTCCGAACGAGGGACTTCCTGCATAGACTTTGCATGTTTTCCCTGTGTGTGAATGGGTTTTCACCTGGTTCTCCCATTTCCTCCCACAGTCCAAAAACATGCAGAGGACTAAATTGCCAGTATGTGTGAATGTGAGAGTGAATGGTTGTTTGTTGAGTTTGTAAACAACAACATGGTTCATGGCTGTAAAACGCTGGGCTGATGTGGATGACCGGTGGATCCACAGCAAAATGTATGCATTTAAATGTCATAGACAGTAAAACATATCTTTCAGCAGTTATGTGTATATTTGTTGCAAAAGTAAAAGCATCCAATGGTGTTTCAGCCCTTCATTAATCTTTTGTTGGTTTCTGATTTTACATCCAATACTGAGATGTACAACGTCATACTCAAGAGATTTGGTATTTAGCTTTGTAAAGAGGCATTAAAAGTATAATATTCATGGCAATTTTCACATGCAAAATCCTATGTATGTAAGACACAGCAGCAACTCGGTTCGGAAGCAGACATGTTCCCTGTGTGAATGACAGAGGTGAACGAGATGCAGCAGATCAGCGGTGCAGCAATTATTCATTCAGTGTGAACGTTGTGTAACTTTTGGTCTTTTTTTTTTAACCATTTATAATTTTTGCCTTTCCTTTATTTTACCTATTTTAATAATCTACTTACTCCTCTTCAGGCTTTATTAAACATCTATATGCCACTGAAGGTGACAGTGAGTGCTGGATGAATTTGTGTTTTCCAGTCGTTTGTACTTGAGTAAAATATCAGTTTATTGTGAACAGAATGATATATTATTTAATTTCCCTAGGGGAGTTTTTGTCATTTTCAAGTCATGTTTCAATCCATGACCCATAGCAAAAGAAAGAAGACACAGCACCACATCGATAACAGTAGGTCAGCGAATATTATTTAACATTATAACATGCATGCAACATACATATTGAAAACTATCATTTTGTGTTTATTATCAGAAGATGAATTATCCTGCACCCTTGGTCATCTGAAATCTTGTGACACAACAGTAATGCAATTTTATGTTTCAGTGAAGTTGTGAAACCAGAACTCACTGGGGTCCATTTGCTCATGTTCCAGGCAGACGTTGGACATTTAACTTGTATAGAAGCTATGTTGAGGTTATGAGTGTGCATGTGCAGGTGTTGCATCTGCACCTGTTGTGTCAGGCTGGTGAAAAGGTTGTAGGCGGTGCTGGAGATGGACTCTATGTGAGGAAGGTGTGATCTGGTAGAAATTCTGTCTGCTAATTTGATTCTCACAGCTAAAGTAGCCAGAATTTTTACTATCAATAAATCATTAGCACATTCATTTTTCAGGCATTAGCATAATTAGTGTGATCAAATGAGGCCACTAATGTGTCGGCTCTCTTCACTGCTTGCATCTTACCCTGGCTGTAATTTGGGGAGTGTTCTCGTCTGTTCAACATCATGTTGATGATCAGGGATGGATTGTGTCCATGCAGCAAATAGTGCTACGTTAAGGAACAACCACGATGTTCTTGTGATTACGTACTGTGGAGATGCTGAGTAAAAAATCATTATCATTAGTATTACTCATTTACTCCCTCATTTATGATAAAACGCTCGTCATAGTCACTCCAATGGATTACAGCCACATGGTTGTCCCAACATAGTTCATTGCATTTTGTTTGCATGGCAGCAACACAAGTCATGACATCATCAGAAATCTGGTCATTGCCAGAAATGAGATGACATAGTGCTATAAACCCTCTTTGATCAAAGTATATGTCTAAGGAAGGGACTTAAAATAAATGAATGAGTCTGCTGATCAGCAAAGCCCACGAAGAGCTCAAGGTCCAAGCTGGTGTGTGGTGTCAGAAAATAAAAAAAAGGAGTTTACATGTATATTTAAAAAAAAAAAAAAAAAATGAATACAAAATAATGGTGTGAATGCACAGTGGCCCTGCTGAAATGATGATCGACAGATCCTTTGTTGTCTCAAGATCCAATTGCCTGTCCAGGATTCGACAGCTCAGTTGGTCGCTGCTCTTGTGAAGATTCAGATGCCCAAGATAACCAATCTCAGGCATGGGAAGACAAATCCATCTTTGCATAAGGGAATCACAACAGTGGTTCACATGCACAGGGATGACAGAGGCACACATACCAAAACCACTTTATAAGGAACACTTACTCTGAAATCATTGGCTGTCGCAGTGCAAAACTGCCAATGCGTTTTACAGCATTTTGACTGATTTTTCAAGACCCACAGTGTGTTCTATGACTATCACCTAGGGAGAGCTATTGCCTAAACTACCAAAATAAAGAGTAGACTATATTCTCAGACATTATTGGCAGTGAATGGTTGTATTTGAATTGACATCTATAGACATCATTGGCAGTCAATGATTAATGTAAAATACCTAATCAGCCAATAGCCTGCAACTCATTCATTAAAGCAGTGTTTTTCAACCAGTGTGCCGTGGCTAACTAGTGTGCCGTGAGAGATCGTCAGGTGTGTCGTAGGAAATTATCCAATTTCACCTAATTGGTTTAAAAACATTTTTTTGAAAACAAATAATTAATTATCTGCAAATAATATGGATATAAATATTCAAGACACTTTGATAAGAATTACTAAATTTTTAATATTGGCTACAGAGTATCATTTTTTTAAACATTTTTGTTTGGTGGTGTGCCTCGTGATTTTTTCAATGAAAAAAATGTACCTTGGCTCAAAAAAGGTTGAAAAACGCTGCATTAAAGCATGTAGACCAACCAAACATAAGAAAGACTTTGAACATGGTATGCTTGTTGTTGTTGTTGTGACTTGTGAAACCGCTGATCTCCTGGGATTTTCAACACCTCGAGGATATAAAGGGAATGTTAAAAAAAAAAAAAAAAAAGCAGCTGTTCTTCAGGCCTTTTTTATGTCAAATGAAAATGCTATGGATAAATGGATAGACAGGCAATGGTGACTTAAATACTCAATCGTTGCAATCAAGAAAACTCACAGTCTCACAGCATGTGAAATCTGGAATCATATGGTAGCAGAAGATCACACCTGCTTCTTTTTTTAGGTGTACCTAATTTAGTGGTTGTCATTGTCCAAACACTTGCGTCAGACCTACTGTGCCTGTGGATGAGGGTCAAGTTCAGCCAGTCAGATAATGCCTGCCTCTCTAACACCCCCCACCCCCCCCCAGCTCCTCCCTGTTGTGAGCAGAAAATAACGTATTAGCTGAAAAGGCTGCCGTTTCTGATCATGGTTTATTTAGAGCAAGCGTTGTGTGCTGTGGGACCATTCTTCATCACTAGCGCTGATAATATCCAGCCACCACACACAGTGATTCACTTGAGGGACCGTGTGTGTGTGTGCGTGTGCGTGTGTGTGCCTGTGTGTGTGTGTTATACTTTATCTAATGCCTCCCTGCACAGCGCTGCATGTGTGCATGCCGGCCTGAGAAGATCCAGCGCTCTGGCGTACTGGGAACGAGCGTCACTCTCTCTGGCGTTTGTGAATTAATTTTCTATGAGCTGAGAGTTGTATTTGAACTTAATAGGGACTTAGATGTACACTTCTCCTCCCCGTCTCTTTTTATTCCACATTCGTAATGCGGCACATCAGTAACAACACTTGGTGTGTGTGTGTGTATGTGTGTGTGTATGCTTATTTCTTTCTCTCTTGACTAATAGTAAGCCAGGCTATGCCCGAGGCCTCTTGTCTCATCCATCCAAGTATGCCATTCTGTGTGTGTGTGTGTGTGTGTGTGTGTCTGTGTCTTTGTGTGTCTGTGTGTGTCTGTGTGTACGCGTTGGAGAAAGAGAGATGACAGGGCCGAGGCAGGCCGCTCTGTCTCATTTATCTGCTGTTGACGTTGACTGTGATTTCCTCCGTTGAGGGGGAGCAATGCCCCTGCTTAGTAATTATGCCTGAAATATTAAAAAGACTCCATCAAACATAAATTATTAATTCATTTGGCCAACATCCTCTCGGCTAAAGATTTCCAAGACTTGTCATTCATCATCCGACGAAGCAGCGACGACATTGTACAAGTGAAGGGCAGGGTGTTATAACCATGTAAACACAGTGTGTGTGTAGAGAGGAAGTGAGACGCTGTATGTGTCTTTTTTGGGGACACTTTTTGAGTCACTCAGATTTCAGATTTCCAGATTTTTCTTTTTGACCTTGATAGTACTTGTACACATCTTTCACCTAGGATGTATTTTTGGATCAGTCGTGCGATTGTCAAAGCACATTCGGATTTTAAACAGTCTTAATGTATCTCTTTGAAATATTATACTGTGAATGTTGTGTCCTTCCTAAACTCTTTTTTTTTTTTTTCAATGTGTGGGTGTGTACATAGACCTTTTCTGGAATAAACACTGACCTTGTCAGGACCAGTATGGAAATCAAAACCTGATTCTAATTAGGCAGAACCACTTTTTGGGTTAGTTATATTGTGGATAGGTAAGAGTTAGGGTAATATTTCTTCACCCATTTTTTTTGTCCAATTTCCATGTCTGCTAGTCCACTATGGTCCATGCAGACCATTATTGTAGCATGAATGAAACTACAAACATGTCTGCAGACACCTCAGGCAGGCCTTGAAGCTGGCCACACTCTTCAGAATAATCGGGTCTATTTATAGTCCAATTCATCTAGCTGACAATCATGATTAAGTCTGTACAGAGATTATTTAGCCAAATGGTTGTGTTGTGTGACATGTTAACACTCATGATATTTATGTGACCGATCTGTTTTGATGTTTACTGGGAAGACTGTGAGACCAGTGACTGTGTGAGTGAGCAGGAAGCCATTTTAACAAGTTCCTGGTAGATATTAAATCCCTGGAATCCTCTGTGGATTCCACACTACATTACACTGCAGTGGCAGCGTGGTAATTGTATGGTAATATTAATTTAATATTTGTATTACATAGAGGTATTTCTAATGCGATTTCCAGCTTTGTATTAACATACATAATAAAGGCAGTAGCACGGTAATGATAACTACTATAGGCTATCATCAGTTTAATACTGTTTTTTGACAATTACCAGTTGAAAGTTGAAAGTTATCCTCCCCCATGACATAAAACAAATATTTCCCATTGTTGTTACTAAGCTATTATATGGTCACTTCTTGACATTATTACCACATTGTTACTGCACTACCATATAATATGTTACCACGTGGCCTCAGCCTTAACTTCACAGATATTTAGAAAATCAAAACGAGTCAGAATTAGGTCACTTCAGATGCAGTCCGTGGATTTTTGCAGTCATAAGCAGATTCATTTGCATGAATGGAGATCATAGCTCATCCTGCATTTTAATTGCTGAGGCATCACTGGCTGCAGGTACAATGTAAAGGCCTCATCCGTCTTATTATTAACATGATGAACACTGCAAGCAGCGTGATGAGTAGCAAACCTGCTTTCTTATCCTCAAAAAATATATATTTCAGTTCATATCCTTTCATGTCATGGGTAAGAAGAAAGGCTTATTTGTTTAGTTTGACTACTCATGAATCCTTGGCAATAGCTTAGTTGACTTAATTCGTAATCAAAATGTTCAGTTTGTTGATATCTGTGGCTGCTCCATATCACAAATTGAGTTTGAATTGTATGTGTTATTAATCATGGATTTCACCCTTTGATACACATATATACTGTATATATATATATATATGTGTGTGTGTGTGTATACAATATGTACAGGACGACACATATTGCTCTTTCACACAGACTTGTTTAATGATGGCACTCTATATCTCTCCCAGAGAGGCACATATGTAAATTATTGATTATATTTGTCAACTCTAATAATTGTCATAAAGTAACCAAAATACATTTTGCATTGAACATGACAGTAATGGTGGCTACAAGAGAGTGTATGTAAGGGTGGGTGTATGCGTGTGCTTTGAGCACACACACCTTGATGTGCTCACGTGCGTCCGTGTATAGAGCATTCTCCATGTATCTTTATTAGCTGGGACACCGGAGGTCTGAAACTACATTTCGCCTCACAAAGGCTGAATTGCGTTGTTGCAGAGCCACTTAGTCACTGTTGTTCATGTTTTACAAGGCCTTGATGACAGAGGACAGGTTGTAGTGTATGCATGGAAATGGGAAATGCTCTTGTACACGGAAAAAGGCACAAACATTTGCTGGTAGGACTCTCAGAGACGGGAGCAGAGACAGTGTTTCTAACACAAAAGAGTTCTTCACAAAGTCATACTTGTGGAATCTGTATAATAAAGTATTCATTTACAAATGCACTTTTTAAACAAATTGCTCGTGATAATTATCTGTTGACACCAGCACCCCTCATGTGGAGGATAAAGCGGTAGAAGATGAGTGAGTGATAATTATGTTACCGAATTGAAGGAATGATGTGTTAAATTTTATTGCAATAAGGGGTGAGATGTTCCTTTATTGCTGAGATGAGATAAGATATGGACTTTAATTGATCCTCTGACACAGCAGCGCATAAGGGTCAAACAAAATGTAATATAAAAAATGAAGAAGAAAAAAGGCAAACTATAGGATAAATGAGCTTAAAATATACTAGAATTGTTATAACAGTATGCAGTGAATAAACGGTAAACGGTGTGTACATTGTCTTTATTCTAAGGTGAGAAAAACGCAACAAAAAACAGAACAGTTCTTCATATTCAGGTTATAATAATTGATATTGTTAGTGTTACAAATAATGACAGGCAAGAACCCAATAGCACGATACAAAATGAGATGTAGAGCTGTTCTGGTGCAAAAACAGTGTTTATTGAGCAGGCAGAGGTCAAACCAGGAAGTCAATCTGCGAGGCAAACAAATCCAGTAGGGGCAGGCAAAAGGAAAGTCCAAAGTCACAGGTCAAAACAGGTTCAGGCAATATCAAGATCAGAATTAATAACACTTGATTTCAAGGGAATCAAATAAGGAAACAGGCAATGAAAATATTAGGTTTTCTCTGGAGCTGTGACAGATATAATAAAATGTGTTTTTTACAAGGTGATTGCACAACTAATGTTGGCAGGTGACCCTGAAAAACGTGCCTCAGTAGTCAATGTTGTTCTATTGACCCGTTGAAAAAGTAGGAACTGACGATGTTTGTCTCCTGACATCAGTGCCATACAACACCTGCGGAATATGTTCCAGTGGGAAATAAAGAAACGAAAATCCAGAGAAACACAAGCAAAAAACAAAAAAAAAGTTAAGTTCTGTGTGGTCAGTTGATTAGAGTCACAGGTCTCCTCTCTCCGTAATGTGTTTTGCTTGATTGCAGTAATCCGAGTTTGAGTCAGAAAACGGCGGTCATTCTTAGTCAGAATCCCAACAGATACAAAGAAAGCGTTTCAGATGTATGTGAAGCCTCTGATCACGGCGCGGTTTTACAGATCCAACTTTAACTGCCCAGGGTTTGGACAAAAACATGAAAATACTGTTTCCAGCCAGGCCCCCTAAGGCACTGAAAAAATCTGTGTAGTACTTTGAAATAATACATCACACTCACAGGCTAGAGAATAAAATTCCACTATGAGGATTAGTTATCTGAAATTAATATATACAATGAAAAATGTAGTACATCAGCCCTGCACTGGTTGTCACTCTGAATCTGCTGTTAATATAAAATGAATTATTCCACATAAGAATATTTAAAAATATGTAGTCTTTTGTTATGTTTGAGAGCACGGATAACTCCAGTGTGAAGGAGCGCACAGTATAGTCAGGAAAATGTTATTTTATAAAAAAAAAAAAAAAAAAAATGTTTTATTTAAAGTCAGTTTTGGTCACGTCTTAAAATTAGCTTTGTACACAATGCAACCAATTGCAAAAGCAAATATATGTTTTAAGTAATATAATATCCAGCAAAATACACAGTCAACCTTTTATTGCTAATACATTTGGCAAAAATATGTCTTATATTTGTTATTAAATAAATTTTTACGCATAAAATTCAGTATCAGTTTCAACTGCTTGTTGGCAAAATCCTTGTCATTTCATTTGATTATTTCAAAGATAATTTCCATTTATTATAAAGAGTAGTATACAGCTCAGTCCAGCTCATATATGAATTCTATATAACTTCCAATTTAAAAATATAAGCATTCTTCCCACACATCAGAACTAAACTGATCATGTTCTTCTGGTTATCATTTATCATCTGTGTCTGACATGGCAGTCATGATGATGGGACAAGTGCCCCATCACTCACCGAGTGTGTGTGTGTGTGTGTGTGTGTGTGTGTTGGGGCAACCTGAATCAGGCTTAGGTCAATGAGAGAGCTTTCCCCCTTCATCCCTACCTTATTCTTTCCTTCCAATTCCTTTTTCCAACAACATCCTAATCCATCTGCTCCCCTGCTCTCTTTCTTTATGTGTGTGTGTGTGTGTGTGTGTTACAATGGCACTATGAGACCTACCTTTTCCCATGTTGCCAGACACACACAACACACACACACACACACACACACACACACACACACACACACACACACACACACACACACACACACACACACACACACACACACACACACACACACACACACACACACACACCACAATCACCTTTTAATTCCCTTTGATATATTGCTCTGGCAGGAACCAATTTTAGCACCTAGAATTGGGCCTTAAATCACCAAATCACCTCCTTTCACCCATCCAGCCATCTATCAACCTGCTTCAGCTACAAAAAAAACAAACAAAAGAGAGAAAAAAAAAATCAACATATCAGGGATACAGATGCAATCTTTTACACTGTGATGGCTAAAATAAATATTGTATTGACAGGAATTGAAGGATTAATTCAACGATGGATGTCAGATGTTGCTTCCAGAATATTTCTTTTTGTTGTGTGTTTGTTTTTGCATTTATCTGACTTTGAAATATTTGTACTTGATAATGCATACAATGTGTATATCTTATGAGAGGCTTATTTCTTCTCATGTCCGTGATTGATTTTTGTGTTTAGTGTTTTCAAGTGCATGTGGCAACACGTGGAATTCTAGTTTTAAAAGGTGTTATTTAGGAAATGCAATTGATAATGCTTCTTAGTTGCGTTGAAATGCATGTTTTAAGGAGACGTGAGCTTGCCAAATCTACATGTACTCTGTATTCACGTTTGTAAATCACATGAGAACGTATATATATGCACCATGAAACACACTCACTGACTGTTTATGCTCCTTTTAAGAGCCATATATAAGTGTTGCAGCCTGTGATTACTGTTGACTACCACAAGTGACCTGATAAAAGCTAACTGGTTTCTCTTGTAAGGATATTTGCCGTGGAGCTTTGTCAGCACGTAGTAGACCAATTTAAAATCGATCAACAATTCAACATTGTGAGAACTATATGGATAACATCTAAAGACCAGGATTCGCAGGGGCCCCAAGAGCTAATCTAAGGAAAATCAGCCACTGTCATTGTCCTAAGACCCCTGTGTTCAGTTGCGTCCACCATTCTTAGACCCATTTTCCATTCATCTGCTGAAGATTGGGATCCGTTTTGCCAATTTAGTGTAACTCCTGGCAACTGTGTTTGTTTCAATGCACTGTGATTATAGGGGATGGCATTTTAAGTTCAAATAGCAATGTCCTTTTACTTTGGTCTTTTTAGTCTAAAATGAAGTTGCAACTGAGACAAGGGCATAGTTTAATCAAGCAAAAACAAAGTATTTTGTAAGACATTTTGTTAACATTAATCATAGACACAGACTGTTCTAATCAAGTGAGGTAAAAAGGAAAGATTCAAAGTCCACCACTATGCGTGGTAATTGATTTATGTCAGTGTGGTACTATAGTAATGGAGGAACCGATTGCAGATTGATGGGTTTCGATCAACATAAATGAATAAATAAGTCTTGAAATTTCTCATCAAAGTTTTTACACTTGAGGGAGGTGAAAAAAAGATGGTAGATATAAAGCAAATGCAAAATGAGTGCAATGGAAACCGATTCAACAAATTAAAGATGATGTTTTGAAATCATCTGACCTAAATGTCATTCCTTATACAGCTCACTGCACTGGAAAAAATGGTGGATAAGACAGATGAAAGGAGTTATGTTTGAACCTTGACTTCCTCTTGGAAGAAACAAATATAAAAAAAAAACAACAATGAAAAGTATCAACCAAGCAATAATCAACAGATAATTGTGGATCGATAGGTTCTTATCCTGCTTCTGCAGTGACTCAGCTTTTACGCACCTATTGCTTACTGTATCTAGGTCAGTCAGCATTAGTGGAAACATTTACACTGAACACATTGGTGTATTTGTAGTCATTTGCAGTATTTTCAGTGTAGGACAGAATAGTTGTCTAGATGCTATACTGGATTGTGAGTTTGCTTGAATACAAACGTCTCTGTCTTGCTGAGAATGTAATGCTGTAGATCCACAATAAGTTTGCTTACCTGAAAAGATAGCATTCATATCTTCTTAGGTCAAACCCGGTCAAGTTTATTTTCAAGACACTATTAATGGTGTTTGCAGAGAGATGTTTTGAAATATTTGTTTTAATGTATTGAAGCTGCCCCGAGGTAGAGCAATATTGTGATTTAATACCACTGAAGCCCTGTGGTATTTTGGGCACCACACTTTGGCTGCAGTGTGGTGATTTACAAAATGATATTTAACAGTTTGTTTAACCTTTAGACAAAATAATGAAAAGTAGAGATACGACATGGCCACTTTTTTTGTCCGATACTGATGTACCAAACCTGGTACATCATATTTGAATTGTGTAACACATATTGTTCTCCCAAAAACAGCCCAAACATGACTCTGCTAAAACAAATTTGCTGATTATTAAAAAAAATGTATAGTCTGTGCACAGTGTGTCATATGATTTATTGGATTTTTTGATTTTATATTTGTATCTGTCCGATATCTGATCCAGCGATTTTGACCAGTATCAGACCGATGCCGATTCCCATCCCTCATGAAAGTAAGCTTTTTAGGTTCAGGCTATGTCCACATAAAACGGACATTAGCAAGACTGGGCTAAACGGTTATGTCTGAGACATAAGCAAAGAGAATATGATCCATAATAATTCACACAAATGTTATTTTACAGAAACAAACGCCCTTCAGACCAAATGACTGTGCTGAATGTTACAATAAGACAAATATTCAGGGTGGCTTATGTTTTGAGGGATCTTCACATACGCTGGAAAAAAAAACTATAAACATTTCACTGTCACTTTAATCATTGGTAACCTTGTCACTGAGGAGTTCAAAATCACCTGAACACCATCATTGCTGAGGTCAATAAGAAAATATAAATATTATTTAAAAAAAAAGCTGCTTACCAATTGTAAACTTGAAACCAGGGACAATTGTATTACATTGAATCATCCCAAAGAGGTGACAAGCAATAATTGATGCCTCCTTCATTTTCCAAATGCTTTGGCATGATGGGTTTACCACATTCATCTGGAATCTGGAACATGGAATGGAGAACTAGACAAACCTGCAAGTGAAAAGTGAATCACTGTCCTGTTCTCCAGACAGCTTCAATTTGTTGTGTAAGAAAAGAGGCAAATTAAAAAATAAAAGATAAAAATAAACATGGAACAAAAATATATATAAAAAAAAAAAAAATTACTTTGATAGTTCTGTCAAGGGCAAAGCTGAGCTTATTCAGGTGTGTTTGCAGTGGAGCTAAATAAACTTCGAAAAGCGGAGATCCTACTGGTTTGGAGGTAGAAAGCAAATTAAACTCAAACCGAGAGTCTTGAGTTCCTCTGGAGGCTGAAAACATTGATCACACTCAGTGCTCTTCGCTCTCAAAACTTGTTCTGCTTTTCTAAATCTGTCCCAGCACACTGTCAAACAAACTTTTAAATTGACTTCTATAACTTTTTAATTCATCCATCAGTCCTCTTTTTTAATGAACGACAGTACACTCTGTTTCTCCAAACACTGTACGTGTGCTTCTGACATCATTTTTGGCAACATTATGCAAGGAATTAAAGCGCCTTGTGCTAATTGAGGTTGCTAATGAGCAAATTGGGCCATTGATGAATCCCCAGTCATGATTCATAATGAGTGTGTTTCCAAGCAGAGGTGCGTGATCCTCTTTGATTAAAAGCAAACAGCCAAAGCTTAAAGTACCTCAAAAATTATACCTCTTGTGACTTTGTCACCCCACAAGAAAATGTGTTACTAACCACCTTGCCAAATTTGAGTGATTATAAACAGTTGCTAAGTGTGTAAATATTACATTTCAAATCATGTAAAATTCAACAACATTCTCTGCCCTGAGAAACTGGGGGCATGTCGGTATAGGAGGAGCTGGTTTATCTGCAGCCCTGTCCTCTATCTCCCTCATCTTTGGGAATTGTGTGGCACAGATATATGCTTGTTAAAAGCATATCCAAATTAAGTAAATGTAGATTTAAACTTAATAAAATGTAATATTAGTAGTTCGGAAAATAGATTACAATTAGCTCCATGTTCACTAAATCAAAAAAATATTATTTTTGTTAAAATTGTCCCACTACAATCTATGGTCCCCATCAGAAGAAACATATGATCCTTAACACCTAAATAAATGGTGAACTACATTCATCATCCACTGTTTTACTTCAGAAAACACTGGTATACTTGTATTGTACAATAAACACACTGTGATCTTCAGATCTTCACAGATTTGTATCACTATCAAGCACAGTTGTATTTTTATATCTGGCTATGGAAAACTCTGGTGTATTAAGATCATTTATATTAATTGTGCATTCCCAATAAATCAATAAATACAAATGAGATCAGCATATATACGGTTATGGATGCAGGATATCATCTCCCATATGAAGTGCAGCTAAAATGTAAATTGAGAGACAGGATGTACAATGAGAACTGAATGAAACACTCACACAGACTGACACTAAAGAGAGACTGAAATGCAGCTGAACAAGCACAATGATTTGTTTACCTCCCTGTGTTCTGGAAATGTACCAAGTGCATGCATTTGCTTTACCTTTGTTCCCTCCTGTGTGTTGTTTATTGATTAATTAATAGTGAGTGATCCTTCATCTTTAAGGGCTGTAATTACATTTGGGAGCAATGCAAGGACATGGGGGTTGCTGTCATAGGCATGCCCTTTTTCAAAAACACCTCAGGGATTTAATGTGTGTTAGTGTGCTTTTTAAACCCCCCCCCATTGACAGAGCCAATTTACTCCTGCAGATGACCCAACAATAGTCGCCATATGCCATAACAGTAGAATGAACAGGATCCTGGATCATCCCCTGAACCCACACAAGCTCCTCTAGCATGCAGAACAAATTAAATTCATCCCTACATTGCTAATCCACCATGGAATTAGGATTTTAGCCCTCTCATCTCTACTGAATCCTGTTCAGCGAAGATGTTAAAGGGGCATCCCTGTGGGGCTGATATAGGCCAACACAGTGTGTGCATGTTCTTATTATTTATTTTTTCACAATAACAAGCATAATAATAATAATCATAATAATAATAATAATTCCAAGTCATTTTAAAAAGTAATTTTGCCCACATTGGCTACCTATTCAATATAACGGAATTTTGTTTATATACAATACCATAATTAATTTATTATGTTGCACACATAGGGGATATGTGCTGCATATGGTATACATGGAGTTTGATGTATGACTTCAGTAAGGCCAAAGCCTCAGGGAAGATGTTTGACCATGTGGGAGGGGAAACTGTCAATACAGTATTTTTGTTGAATGTTCTCAATGTTGAAAAGTTTGCTGTCAATAGTCATGTGGGCAGTTTTCACTAATTGCCTGAGGTCTTTACTGTCTGTTGAGGTTTAACCACTGCACTACACTGGAATACTGTTTGTGAATATTGGCCCAATGGACCCAAATGAGTTTTATCAATGTTTCACCAGAGGTCAAGGTGATGTTCTTTGTCATACTGCATAATATAAAGACCAAGTGAGCTCATCAGAGATGTGGACTTGATTATAGGCATAATTTGGGATTCATCTAGCCATCCATCCATCTTCTAGCTGCTTTATCCTCCATATGAGGGTCCAGCTGACACAGGATACACCCTGGACAGATCGCCAGTCCATCACAGGGTCATCCACATGGAGACAAACAACCATTCACTCTTACACTCCTACAGTCAATTTAGAGTGTCCAATTTGCCTCATCCCCAAATCACCAAAATGTTTCCCATATTGTTGTTGTTAGAATGTTCTTAAATTTGTGTCTGTTAATGTCCGTTAAACGCACAAAACCTTACTGTGCTGTATTTTCTACAATTAAATGGTGTTAAAATCTGTCTTTCAGAAGTGAAATTTGATATAGTATGCATGAGTCTCAGGCTTGATCTCAATCAGAGCAGATAAACCAATATAGCCACCCTACTGTAGTGCATGGGATTTCATTGCATCAGCAGATGAATGAATTGGTTTTGCTCTGTGCTCAGGGTTTCTTATGATCAAAGCCAGTCTAAAGCTCTTCACTGGTGTCTCTCTTCAATATATCCTGCCTACCACAATGGGATCAGTTAGACTAAAAAAACTATAAAAAATACAAAAAACATCTTACATGGAACTACTGCCATAACGGATACAACACTGAGCCGTTTTCGTTTGGTAAGCATTGGGCGGGGTACTGATTTTTACGTCACGACACAGCAAGTCTTTATCTTTGCGTTCTCGATAGACCAACAACTCACTTTCATATAATTGTTTTTAAATTATTTCTGAATTTTATAAAGAGGAAAAGAACAGCATTCTGTTGTTTGACATAATAAATTATTATGGATTATGGAATGAAGGGAGACTGCAGAGCAATGCAGATCTGATACAAATAGTTGCCTCTCAGAGAAGTGTTGCTATTTTTATTGTCCTGGTTCCTCTAGTCTGTATGCCTAAGTATCCTTGGGCAAGACACATACATTGCTGGCAGTCTGTGAATGATGGGTGGTAGAAAGTAGTGCTGCAGATAGATATATGCTGTATTCATATCTGTGTGAGAAAGGGTGAATGGCAAAACTGTAAGTACTTTGAGTAGTTATTAGACCAGAAAATATGCTATATTAAATGCAGACCATAAATGTAGTGAAACTTGACAATGGCTACACATAACTATACACTCAATAAAATCACTTGTCAGTTTAAAATTCATGGTACAACATTTTTAAAAACATTATAAGCGCTTCTGTCTTCATTGTGCCACACAGTAAATTGAATTTACGATGTTATGCCGCAATTTCCATCTCTAGTATATTTTATTTGATATCATTTTTAATTTCACGAAAACACTACTGGAAACGTCATTAGTCCATCACAATTTAATGTTGTACAGTCCCACTGAAACAAGAGAAAATGTGGTTTCAAGCTGTTGATTGTTGAACAGTAATCTCTCCACAATGAATGGGAGCCCTTGATTAACAAAGTCCAGCACAGTTTTCTCATTGTGTGCCTGTAGCCCTCAGGAGTTTGAGGAGTAAAAGTGCAATTTTGATTTAATGGTTCACTTCAAGTGAGTTTATCTGGGAAAAAAAACAAATAAAAAAAAAAACACTATATGCTCAAGCGCCAACAACAACGTTTCATTAACATTAATGAGTACAATACAGCAGTGCTGCAATGATAAACACCACTAAATTTTAATATAATGGAATACAATAACACAAATTAGTACCTTCAAAACAACCCTAAAGTTGAATTAACGGCTCTCCAAAATAATCTATGAAGAAAAACGTGTGCATTATAAACTCAATGAAGATGGGATTAATCGCAGGACTGTTGTGTTCGACCTTAGGAAGGCAGATGTAATAAATGAGTGTAAACGTCTGAGTGTATCTGACTGCAGCAAATAACCTCACAACCTGTTCAGAACATCAATGAGCATCACAGAACATAGCACGCCATCTGGGCATGATGTCAATGCTTGATAACTTTTATGCCCAATCCAATGTGCCCTCAGAGACCTATACAAACTTTGAGGTGTGTTCACAGTAAGTCATAGAGGGCTTAGGTCTGTCCAGCTGTGAAATTGTCAAGTGTGCAAGGAGGCTTTCATAGTTGGTGTATCTGCAGACTTTGCCAAAGGGAATTGCCCACAGGTCATAACAAGTGGGTAGGCAAGTTGAAATGTTTTTGTTAGTTTAGTAAGGCAACTAGGTTTTTTTTTGGTTTTTTTTCTGCCAGAAACCTGGTTTAACTGACCCCACTGTTGGTGTAGTGGTTAGCACTCTCACCTTTGCAGCAAGAAGGGCCTTTATGCATGGAATTTTCATGTTCTCCCTATGTGTGCGTGGGTTTTGTTGGGGTTCTTTGGCTTCCTACCACAGTTTAAAAAAACGAAAAACAAAAACATGCAATATGGGGATTAGGTAACGTGCACACTCTAAATTGACCATAGGTGAGAGAGTGAGGGTTGAATGGTTGTTTGTCTCTATGTGTGTGAATGATCATGGTGGTGGTCAGAGGGGCCATTTGGCGCACATTGGCAGCCACGTCTCTGTCAGTCTTCTCCAGAGCAGCTGTGGCTACAGACGTAGCTTACCACCACCAGTGAAAATGTGTGTATAATGAATAATGGGTCATTTGTACGCGCTTTGGGTATATAGAAAAGTGCTATATAAATGTAATGAATAATAATAATAATAACTGCAATACACCTGAAACCATCACTCATCCCTGAAAGAAGAAACACTGACAGGAACATGCTGCCTATATGCAAAGCAACCAAACAAACTCATTCTTGAATGTTTTGGGCAGATAACTGTGGTTTATAAAATTCACACCTACCGACTTGTATTGTCTCGCTGCATGGTTTATATGCCTGACACAGTTTCCACATAATGACATGGTGTGGACACCCTGAGACGAGCAGCTTAACACTGACTTGGACAAACAGCACCAGAGGGGACACGCAATAGAGGAAGTGCGTTAGATGTGATCTACAAGTATGCGACAGACTGAGGTAATGTGTGTTTACATAGTTAATGAACCCACCGGCTCATGATGTGGGGAATAGGTAGTGAGGATGACAGATGGAAAAGCAGGGTTATGATTTATAGATTGGGGATGTAGACATGAAGAGAGCTCAAAAAAGAGAAAGGGAGTGATGGAGAGGGTGGTTGTAAGATGCACTACAAAACAAGTCTCTGCCATTATTGCGCTTAATTAAAGCTAGAGTGAGAAAACTATATAAACAGGTTACTTGTGGGTTTAATTATACAGTTGGCATGATTGTGAGTGAAAATGAGCGAGTTTCATCTGTAGGTTGTTACAATACAAACCTTTTGAGCTCCTCCTCATCATGATGAGCACCGACGAATGCCTTTGTTTCACCTGCAACAGATAAGCTGAGGCAATCTCTCCATCTCTGAAACACTGTGCAGACATTGCACATGTGTTTGATTGTGTTTATCTTAGTCTCTTTTAGGTTTCTTTGTAGCACATTGGCAGTTGTTGCCATTGGCAATCTCCCCACTGAAGGCACCTGTGAGCAGAATAGCTGTCATAGTACAGCCAAGAGTATCCTTTCCGTGATTAGTCAACATGTCCGATGAGCTCTCAAATCACTTATTTGACACTGTACTGAAAGGTTACTGAAAGTTTTGGTCAACAATGTAAAGAATAAAATGTATTCTTTACAGTGGTTTATTCTAATGAGCATCATGGCAGTAAAAATGTTTCGGGAAAGAGCAAAGAAAAGTGATAACAACCTCTTCTGTCATTTTAAAACAGATATTGCTCCTGAGAAAGTGTGAGAGAGAGACAAACGATGTCTGTGCTTGTGTCTGCTTGTACGTATGTGTGTGTGTGTGTGTGTGTGTGTGTGTGTGTGTGTGTGTGTGTGTGTGTGTGTGTATATGTCAGCTGGTGGTGTATCGGCTTCCTTGTTATCAGCCTCATCTCCATGCTGGCCCATGATGGCTGCTCAGTGCCTCTTTGCTGCAGCATGTGTTAAACAGTGTGTAATTGAATATAAGGCGCATGTGTGTGAGGGGAGGCGGGGTCAGTGAAATCCTGAGGCAACTGATCACTAAGTAAGTTAAAATGAGCCTTTTTCAGGTAGTGGAGACATTGATTGTCCCAGTTTCGCTGCATCCTGCTGCTTGGAGAAATAAAATAAAGCCTTGTTAATACCTGCAAGTGGCGCACGCCGTAGCCGACAAAATTCAGAGGTGCGCGCCCTGGCGTAATTGTATGATATTTTTTTTTTTCACAGCACATATTTACAGTATTTTACAAGTTTAATCAGTAACAACAAGGCAATCAGAGATGGCAGAGTTCATCCCATTCACGCAACAAGCCTCTGGCGGCCTCTGTTGGTCATATTGGAAAGTGCAAGTGTGGAAGCACGAACAAACAGACAGACAGAAAGACAGACAAATCAGAGCCACTAAAAACAATACTTCACTCCCACTTTGTGGGGTGAAGTGATAATTAGGGATCCATTTCAGTTTTAAGAGAACCAGGGTCGTGCATTACTAAAACAATAAATCTAATCGTGGCCTAAAACTTTATCACAGTACTGTATGCAGTGAGCGGCTTTCACTGAAGATCCAACAGAATTGCTGAGGTCATACAATAATTGAGTGAGTTCGGCTTCTTCCCTCAGCTCTAAGAGGAAGGGCATCTTCTGTCTTTGAAATTCATGGCGAGAGGTTAACTCTGACTCCCTCATGTGGTTCCTCATGTTGTGTAATCCTATAGTATGTCTGAATTGAGTGTGCTGTAAGTGTGTATCTTTATACGTTAGCACTGTTGGTTTTCAAAACTGGCCAAGGGACATAGAACATATATGAGCCTCATTATGATTTTAGATGTGCAGTTATTTCAAGTTTTTCAAAGTTGGAAGCAAACCTCCCCAGGAGGGCTCTGAACGGGAGGCTCAGCAAATGGAAGTGAAAAAAAATAAAAATTAAATGACGGCATATATTTAGTTACTATGATCAGTATCAAACAAGGACAATGTAGAATAGCACAACTGTGTTATGGGGCGCCGTGTAGACCATAATTCCTTTTTTACCTCACACATACACAATTTTACCTCTCACATAGACAATTTTGCCTCTCACATTCACTATTTTTGGCTCTCACATACACAATTTTACCTCTCACATACTCTCTTTTACTTTGCACATACACGCTTTTACCTCTCAGTGGAGTTGTTTTGCAACAAAAACTTGAAAAAAGATCATTGTCCAAGTCCACTGCTTTCCTATAAATCCTATAGAAAACTCCACCGACTTGTTAAAACCAAAATGAACAGTTGAGCAATTTCAAATTCCGACTTTGGACACCTTGTGTTAGCACTGTCCGATAGGTGCTACTCGCTACTCTTCCACACTTACTTCTAGTTATGAAGAGAAAGACCACGAAGACGGAGAACAACAGAGAGGAGATGGTGTTGGCCACGCAACTAAATCTGAGGTTTAAAAATTAAATTAGAGGTGTGTATCCACGGTGTGGATTATTTGTTCAGCTTTTTTGGACTGAATATTAATTAAAAATGAATTAAAATTAAATGCAATTGAATATTTATTATCATTTAAAAAATGAAAGTGACCGGTAAAAATAGCTTATGACAGGATTTTTAGGACCCTGTCAGTCAAAATGACAGACAACAAAAAAGTCTATCGCAACCTCTGCATACACCATATAGTTTCAGCAATCAACAATCAAACAGAACATTTTGAGGGCTTTATTTATGAGCAGTGAGACCAACATATGCAGATTCAGGTGTTTTCGCAACTGATTCCAGTCAGATGGAGCAGCAAAGTGAAATGCCCCTATTCCCCAGTTATAAATGGGCTTTTGATGTTAAAAACGCTTAAATAGTTGCATTTCAGACCACACTGTGAACTGTTTCCAATAGTGCTGCTTCATATTTTAAAAATGACGATTATAATCATCTGTCTGAATAGGTGAATCTAATTAAAATCAGTGTTCTAGTTCCATACGACTTCAGGAATTTCTCTCCGAGTTGAATGCAAATTTAGCTCAATTCTAACCCAGCAGCCTCAGTCAGATAGCATTCTGCTCAGTCCAGCATTGCCCAAGCATAATCTATCTGCAAGCCTCGGAGCATTGGCAAACCACTGATAAATCTTGCCCCGTAAATGACTACTCTCCTCATCACAATCTTATTAATCCCACCTCCTCCTATTTATCTGAGGAAAAGTAAATTACACAAGTGCCTATTGATTTCTGTCCTCGTGCCAGACATGTTTAGAGTGAAAACCTACTGTTTTTTTTTTCTCCCCACGCATTTCCATTGTAAACACCAGTGTGAGTGAGGGGTGGGGGTCTAATTGGCCTCCGTCAAGATCACCTTGGCTCTCTGAGCACAGTGGCTTCATGTCTGCGGGGGAAAGAAGAAAAGGCAGAGATCAGAGGAGGAAAAGGAAAAGGAAATATACAGGCAGGGATGGGAAGAATGAAAAGATGTTTTCATTTTCTAACTGGAGCTTAAGTGTGTCTTTTATAGTGTAACGCCAAGGTGGTGGCCTCAGGAATGTGTCATGTGTCTCATCCACATGTGCAGAATATTTGTGACTGCTAATTCATTGAAGCAGCAGGGGGAAGAACAGGGACAGGGGACAGTAATTACTGTTCTGGATCAGGTGGGTGTGTATATGTGTGTGTGTGAGTGCTGAATGAGTTTCATGCTTCATTACTGATGGGTGTTAAGGTAATAAGGCCCCTGACTGTCCATTGAGGGAACTCATCACTTCTTCTGGCAGTGAAATTAGCCCCTCGTTGTTCTAGGTGTGCTCCCGTTCCTTTTGACTTCCACCTGGTACAGGCGATTAAAGTCTCCCTGAGATGGCTATTAAGTGGAGACAGGCAACCCTTCATAATTCCTATAACAGCCCCTGTTTAATCACATTTCAACCAACACTTGATCCTTTGTTCCCTTCTGAACTTTGAAAGCACCGATTATGAGGTTGGTGCAGCTCTACGCAGCCGAGAAAAATGTAATTACATCTTCTTTTTAAAAAAAAAAAAAAGAACATCTGGGTCAATTTATTGTGGTTTTCTTACAGCGTTATAATGTGCACATACTTTCAATTTATGATCTTATACATGTGTGTTTATACTTGACATATCACCTTGGCAATAAAGAGGGATAATCTCCACAGGGGGATTCAAGTTGCATGTCCTTCATTCTATGAGGACTTTTCAAGGGTCCTCAAGACATAGTGGAGGGAATTATTAATTATTTCTGTTCCTTCATGCAATGTACTTTCTCTAAACAGCTTTGCAGAGGAGAGGTTGAATGATTGCAATTATTTGCCAAGTACCTTCATGTATTTTACGACATCTGGAACGGTAATGCCACTAGAAATATCAAACCAAAAAAAAAAAAGAAGATCCTCTGGATGATCTCAGTAAGAGGGTGAAGGCAAACCAATTGTGAATTGATAATGTTGTGGGCTTATTGAGAAATTGTTTACTGAACTTCTCTTGTTTGAAGTTTCCAGTTGTGCAGTTGTGCACAGTTGTGCCAAAGAAAATATATTTGCATTTTGAAAATTACTTCCCCACCAGTTTTATTTTAATAATTATTTCTAACTCATGTCCTTCAAATGAAATGGATCTTCTATCCAATGTGCATTCACCCTAAATCATCTGCTGTATGGCTAATGACAATTCAGGATGAAATGCAACTGCAGGGCTTGTTAGGGATGCAACGGTATTCAGTATTTTACCGAAACGTTCGGTACACCCTGTTCGGTTCAATAGGTAATGGCAAACGGCAGTATTTCGGTACGTTTCAGTCTGTCAAAATATATTAAAGTACAGAATGCTGCCTGATTAGATCCACTCGGAGACATGAGCGCAGCTGCGCACTCAGCGCTGCTCTGCTCACGCCGCCTTCAGCGTCAATCAGCGAAAGTGAATGAGACTCTGAAAAACGTTAGTTTGAAGCGGCACCGTCTTCGTATAAGTCCGCTGTGTGAGATCATTTAGGATTCAGCGTAGACTACGATGAGAATGAGGAAAATAAATGTCAATAAACAAACCACGGTGTGCAAGCACCCGTTATGCAGCGCAGTGAAGTCGGTTTGAAGTTGAATATTGGACATACACTCGCTCTAGAGCGCCACCCAGAGCAAGCGTCATCACCCGTCTCTTTCACTTGGTGCAGCGTGGTGTAGCTGTAGTTTCTGAGTGGGGCTAAATTGTGCTTATTTCCGTTGGATAGCACTGATAGTGCACTATTGTTTAAATAAAGGTTGTGGTGTGATTATATCTGTGCTTTTAATTATTTGTATAATGTAATATTGCCTTTGCTAGTCTGAGCAGTTTTATATTAAGATATCGAAACCGTACTGATACCGTAGCTCAAAAAAACGTGATACATACCGAACCGTGGAGAAACTGTACCGTTGCATCCCTACTACTTTCTGACTGCTTTATATCACTTGATAGAGATTAAATGAATTAAAAAAAAG
Organism: Microchirus variegatus; assembly: GCF_963457635.1. Classification (NCBI taxonomy): domain Eukaryota; kingdom Metazoa; phylum Chordata; class Actinopteri; order Pleuronectiformes; family Soleidae; genus Microchirus; species Microchirus variegatus. The sequence goes on from NC_139808.1 coordinate 15,599,894, forward strand.
TACAATTTGATTATATGGTCTATTATGATATTTATTGTAACTTAGCTCTGAATAACTAGTGGAGTTCACTCCTTAGTGGTGAGTCAGATGCACTCTGATTGCTTTTGGCTCTGTGTAACTACCTTTTGTGTCATATAGAGAGCTGGCAAAAATGGCAATATAGGCATACGTGGGTTGACTATAGAAAAGTTATACGCACATTACCTTTTACATGCCTCGTCTTAAGTGCGAAAGGAGACGGAGCCCACACAGAATGATTTCACAGACACGTCAGCAACCCATATATTATGTGCAGTGACCACCTGTAGGTTGGTCGCCAGCTGTGATTAATCATCTCGACAGAAACAAATCTTAAAATTATAAATGATTTGATACATTTAAAACAATAAATGATGTATGTAAATATAAAGCATTACCATTTTTTTTTTGTTAAACAACAATGAAAAAAAACTGTTATTTTTACAATAGTGCTATTGTATCATATGAAAACTAACATTTTCATTTTAATAATCAAGTGAGCTGCTGGTTGATTTCTCAATTGTTTGGTTAAATGTTTTACCTAAAATGCAGGAAATGTTGTCATGAAGCAAATAAACCCACAAACACAAACGCTCATGTTTGAGATGATGATGCCAGCAAATGTGTTTTTACTTTGTCAACCCCTGCTGATAGATCAGTCATCCAAATACTCTGCAATTCATTTCATATTTGATTAATAATTGACTGACTGTTGGGGCCCTAATATCGTACTAATCAAAGTAAAGGTTGAAATTAATGTTGACCTGGGATTTCTTTCTCTTGATTTCAGCCGCTATGATTTCTTTCTTTTGATTTCGGTTTTTCTGTGGCATCCTAGAAAACTGATTATACAAAATATTCATGTCTATAATTGCAATTACATTATGAATTATTCAGCCTGTTCTCAATTTATGAAAAGCTTTTATCTGATGATCTAATGGTAATTATGCTGGTGATTATTTGAAAAAAAGAAATAAAAAAAGACAAGTGAATTAATAATGACATTTAATGATATGTTGCATAAGTGGAAGGAATGCCTTTTCCCTGATGTTATCTCATTAAGCAGGACCACTGATACTTACTAATCACTGGGCGTCCATTGTCGGAGTCGAAATTCTCCTTCCTGGAAATAAATGCAAAGGTTAATGCCGCCTGTGCTCTCAGATGCTAACTGATGCACTTTCCATACCCCTCACTGTGCCTGACAAACACAGACCTCTATTATCCCTCCTCTCATTTACTAATGAGCTAATTAATAAGTCTGGAGTTGGCCAAGTAGTGCAGAACAGGGCCACAGTGGCAAGGGTCAGTGCCACACATCAGTCACGGGAGACAACATAGAAGCAATTTCATCTGTTTGTTTGTTTAGGTGATGGTCCAGTGAAATAATTTGCTCAGATAATCTTCCATGTTTTTTTTTTTTTCTTTTCAAATTATGTTTTCCATCTCTAGATGATGGATTATGATTATTACCTCTGCCACTCATTTCCTTCTTGTGACCTGCAGTCCTCCTCCTCCTCCTCCCATATTGATTTGTGTGAGTGGAATCTGCTGCTGGAGAGAAATGAGCAGATTGCAACAGGTAATGCTGGGGTGCAGTCAAGGGCTTTTTAATAATCTCCTGGTATGAAGGATCCTCAAGGAGCGTGAGCAAACCGAGAGAAGGACATACTCTGAGAAACAACAGGAGGAGAGTGGAGGCAATGGCAAAAGAGAAGAAAAGCGAAGAAGCACGGGAGTAAATAATGTAGGACTGAGCAAAAGAAGAGTTTAATACATGTATTCATTTATGCAAACACACTTTGAGATACAACACATACTTTTGCAGAAGTATTGCAGGAATACTTTTGCAGCTGTGTGAAGGGTTTTTCAAGGTATAAGTCTGAACTGCTATCTTGTTTTGTTTATGTATTGATGTATTATTTACTTAAGAGGTGAGAATAATAATAATGCACACACACCACCAAGTCATCCCCTGGTGGGCAGGGGCTGGGGGTGGTCGTGAGTACTCTCCCGGGTGCCTGACCCCTGCTCACTCCTCGGCCGAGTTGGGGCTGGCTGTTTGGGTGGGGGCAGTTATGGTGGCTTGGGGGTGTCGCTGGATGTGGGGGGATCAGATCGCCTTTGCGTGGCCTAGCGGGGCCCGGGGGGCATTGCTGCAGTCCATCACAACGCACCTCCCGGAAGGTGCGGTGGTGGGCGGCTGACTGCTTACCTGGTGGGGGTCGGCGATGGGCGTAAGCACTCCAGGATGTTTGGTGCGGCCCTTGGCCGGGGCACCGCATGGTCGTGCATGGCGGGTCCTTCGACCTCTGGTGTCACCTATGCTTGAGGGATCTGCCCTGGACTGGCTTGGGGGTCTGCCTCTCTGCCATCTCCGGGGACCCTCTGGCTTGGGGTCCTACGTGGGCGTCCGCCTGTCCCTCCTGTGGATGGGGGACGTGCGGTTGGTCTCTGGTGTTCGGTGGGGGTGGTTGTGGCGGGCTCTGGCCCTCTTCCCTGGTGAGCGATGTGAGGATATAATGACAAAAAAGTACAAAGCACAGTATTTGTTAATTGAACAAAAACAAAAACAAAAAAATCCCTATTTGAAATAATTAAATAACTAACATTTCACACGTGTGAGCTGACCTCACACGTGCGAGCTGACCTCATGTTCACAAGGTTCACAACCAACTGCATCCCACCGTGCCAAGCTGGAATTGAGTGAGTGGGGTAAAATAATAAGAAGCAGAATGGCGAGAGGGCTGGAGTGGTTGTTGGCTCGCTGGCAAGGAAGAAGCACTGGTGTCTAGGAAAAGGAGTTCTATTCTGGCTCCTGTTGCAAAGACCTCTGGGAAAATAGGGCCTGCCTGGATAGTGCTGTGAGAGTCATAAATCACCACCACAGTCCTCCTCCTGCTCACCGTGACCTAGAGACGACCCTGGAGTTGCACACATTCTTAAACAGGCAACACACACACACAGTAGTAGTGCACACAGGAGACAGTAGAGGTAGGAGCTGGGTGTCTCTTGAGTAGCCTTAGTCACACAGTAGCAGCCTCAGGACTGTGCTCTTTTTCAAACAATCCAAGACTCAGCTCCACTCTGTCACACGCACTTACTCATAGTGAACTGAGTGTCGTGCAGTGGAGACAGGTCCACTTTTTCCTCGTCTTAAAAATTCACATTGCAGCTTTTATTTTGTTTGTTTGTTTTCGTCATGTAACCATCCAGAAAAACAAAAATCAAACAAACAAAAAATAGATATTTCATTAAGTTTAAGTCCCTCCACAATTAAACTTATAATTATTTACTTATTAACTTATACTTATACAATTTTAATGATCTGCTATGTTGTTATGAATGGAACTGTTTTTAAACACACACAATCTGACAATGCACTATAGACATTGCATTGAAACGGTGCAGTGGAACAATAATTATGAGCAGTGAGTAAATTGGTTCCATACATATATACACAGGTTCCATAGTATTCCAAACCAGTCTTCACAAATGCTTACGATATAAACTTGCATGAATTACTGCTTTTTCAATATTCATGAATCTTTATCTTTGAAAACAACAATATTATTGCTGATAGAAGGCATGTGTTTTATTGTTTAACAGTTTTCCGAACACGGACAGCAGGTCTGTGAGAAACACAACCGGGTCTGTCTCACTTTTCTTTAAATGCTGCCAAACAACACCTTTTTTCTCAGGATCTTTGTGTGTATGAGTCGGAGCAGATGAGATGGAGAGAGAAAAAGAGGTTGGCTAAGAAGTGGGAAGGTGAAAAGGTGCATTAGGATAATTAGACAATACCACGGTTCAAAACGGGGCCATACCTGTGAGGTTAATGATTTTTGTTGTGTCATTTAAAACCCTTGACATCATTTTAGTTAATCAGCTGGCCATTCAAATGTTGGAGGCAAGGTCAATGCAGTGGTCGACACACATCATCAAATAACTTCTCATTTCTATATCACCTATATAGCAACTATAAAGTTCTTCATTAAAAGGATAGGATCTGGGTTTTATGCCCAATTATGTGACAGTGAGCTGTTGTTTGGATTAAAACAGGAATTAAAATGCATATTCTTTCTTCTTTTCTCCTTCCAATCACAAATGTTGAGCCTTTAATGGTCAGGTTCCAGACATCGCTTTATTCTTGTAATTTGTAGAAGTGAAAGGTCAGACGTTAGGACTTTAGTCGGTGATGAAATGACACATGGAGAGCAAAAGAAAATAATAAAAAATAAGTAATTCAAACGCAGCTTGTTAATGCTATGCAGTGAATGTTGTTTTATTTGTGCTCATCATCAGTCCCCATGTCTATTTGTACAAAATAATTGATGTCCTGTTTTCCAAGCAGACTGTAATTGAACTTAATGTTCCTTAACAAGTGGACCTTTCTCTTTATACTGTCTGTTTATGTTCCCCAGCTCTCATTGGCTTTGTTCATTTTCCGAGAGGATTTTTTTTTTTTTTGCCAGCTCTTTGTCTCTTTATTTTAGCTCTTAAGCAGGTCTTAAATTTATCCTCATGTGTCAATAAAAAGGCCCTAAATAGTCTTCAAGGTGTCTGAGTGGATAGAAAGATGGCAGCAAAGTAAGTCATGGATTGTTTAACCGAGGGAGATGCCAGACAAGGATCGAAATGTGTTGGAACAGGACAATGGGTGACAGAAAAAAATGTGAAAGACGGTACATGTAAGACAGATGAAGTGTGATGATGAGCCCCAAAAAAAAAAAAAAACATAGATACAAATGAGAAAAGGTAGAATGGGTGATAATTGAGTGAGGAGAGGAAGAGAGACTCTTGGGTAAAAAATAATCAAGGTAATGATGAATGTACAGTAAAGAATGCAGGCATGACCTCTGCATGTGTGTGTGTCTGTCCAGTCATCTTTCCATTTGTTGTACCTTTATGAGGTGGCCAGAGAAATGCATTGATTTCATAAAGGGCATGAAGAGGTCCAGTAGTTGTTTGAACAGTCAGAGTGTGAGATCAATGCAGGGGGAGATGAAAACGGTGACATTTACTCTGGTTTGTGCCTCTGGGCTGGAAGGACCTCTGCACAAAGTCACACTTTCAGCTTACTCATGCTCTGCAGCTGCACACCGCTCTTGCTCTAGTGGAAGAAACAAGTCACTTCTCATCTGCGCACTGACGCACACATTCTGAGGAATGTGGGAGAAAAAAAAGTGTTACATCTCACATCAAACAAACTTTTTTATATGTTTAGCCACTTGCAAACAAAAAAGTAAAAACATGGAAAGGAATACACAAGAGATCTATCTATGTCTATCTATCCATCCATCGCATGAGCTTGTGGGAAACATTTAAATGTGTCTGTGCATGTAAATACTCAGCAGACTCACAAATAACTACATTTTAAAGGCCCAGTATGTAAAAAAAACCCAAAAAAAACAAGTGACATCTAATGTGGAGACTGCAGAATGGAACAAACGGAGGACTCCTTTGCTCACCCATACCCCGTGGCCTTTGCATATGAGAAAAGGATGCCAATCTTTTGCTTTGTGTAGTAAGCAACCGTTTGAAAACGTGAAACATGGGCCCTGGCTGTTTTGTCTGATCCTTAAATCCCTTGTACAAATACAATGCTAAGGGTATTTAAAAAGCAAGTGCACACCAATACAAACATACCTATATGGATAGTGTATTGTATGTTACACACGGGACCTTTAACCTGAATATGCAAATACGTTGATTAGGGCGTGGCTATGACTGGAGGTATATTGGGCTCACTAATTTGATTCAGACATTACTAACATCTCATTATGAACGTTGGCCATAATTTGTAACAATGGTGTCACAAAGGATAACAGTTATCTCACTAGGTTCCCCCTTGATGATAGTTATTATGTATGCGAGTACATTGGCAAAATGGCACTGTGTGAAATAAACACCTTTAAAATTCAGGTGTTAAAATATCCATCTGGATTATATTTCAAGGCTGTATGAAGAATTTAAAATGCGATTTTGATCATTACTACATCATACATCGAGGAATGATCATGTATTTTCACTTTGTGCTCTTTATGCTGTATATAAAGGGTATAAATCAACCCAGTTGTCTTATTTGTCTCAAATCACACAAGGCACTGATTCCCAATCCTGTATCCTATTAAATCTGCTAATCTCACGTTTGGTCAATGTACACATCTTTAATGTTCTCCTTTAACAAGTGTGGGGGGGGAAACAAACATTGTTAACAGATTTTCTGTCAAACTTTGGGGAACAAAATGTTTAACCTTGTTTTTTTTGTGTGTTCTGATCACTGTGTCTGCTACAACATTAAATATTAAAGATTTTATATACTGTAGAAGAAACAGGAAATATACACATGTGGATAAAGTATTGACAATTTGGAATAATAGTGCAGTATTATCTGTGTATGTCCACATTTAGAGGATGTTTGCTATGATGATCCTGTGTTGTCATGCTGAAGGTCAGCTACCCCCCAACTGTGGACTTAATTGGTATTTGTGTGCATCTAGCAGCTAACAAACGCGTTCTTCCCTGTTCCCTAAACACGTACATACACACAAACATACACACTATGTGTGAAGTATACATTATTGACAGCATTGTTTTTTTTTCAGAGAGTTTCTCCAACACTGACAAGCAAAATGTGGAGTGTATTTTTATTTTTTTTCCTGGCAGTTGCACTGACATTGACGTGACGGTATTAGAAATATATGCATGATTATTTTGAAATGTGCTGCTGCACTGTGACTGGCTGACTGATCGCTGCATGGATAACCAGGTGTTCATGTGACAATGTGAGCGCAGCCTTTCAGCACAGCAAATCAGATCATCGATGCTTAGCAGCCAAGTCCCTGATGCATGATTTAGCACCAAGGTTACAACCCTGTCCCCCAAAACTATTGCTGGTTATTATGGAATTTCTCATTATAAATGACAAAAAAAAACATTGCCTACTGCAGCTTTAATATGCACCAGAAATGCAATACAAATAAAATCATCGTATGACACTTTTTTTTATAGCACATGTACTATATGAGATATGACAACAGTGTGTTTGTGCTTGATTGTGTTGTGCTGAAACAATCTGAGCTCGATATGTTCTGGAATGGCCAAATGCACTGATTTGGGAGTTTTTATATACTCAGAATACATTTTCCAACAATACAGCAGTTTAAGTATTTTCCTTTTCAAATGGGTCTCTCTGGGACAGTGCAGTGGGTAAGGCCACTAATTGCAGTAATCGGCAGAGCTGCTCTGTTGGCATTTCTCCTAACCAATTTCTTGGTAATGATGCTCAAAATGCCAACTTGCAGCTGTCTCCCCGGCTCTGTACTCTCTTAAAGTAGACCTTGCTCTGACAACACAGTCAGCCTGTGATGTTCACTTCCTATATACACAAGTTGTTTCCCCTCCGATGCCCTTGTTTTATTTCCACCTGCCCCCGACACGTTTGTTCCTACCGCATGCGTCTGTTTCAGTCAGTGGGTTTCTATACATTTTTCTCGGAGTACCTTTGACAAGTTTGCACCCCAGGGAAAGGACCGGAACAAGATGCTATGTAAAGATGTTATTTTTTTTATGTGTAGGTGGACAGGACAGCAGTAAGAGTGCAACGGAGCTATAGTCTAGTGCCGTGTTCTTCACTCGGAGCATGTTTTGAAGATTTAAACTGTTATTGGTGCTTGAAGAGCTAGAAAGAGGAGAAAAAATCTGGTGATATTTCTTAGCAAACTTTTTTTTTTAAGTGAATTTTCAAGTTTCATTGCTGTAAATATTTGACTTTAATCGCACAACATAGTATTTTGTTATGTAATTCAGTAATTATGTTCACCTAAATTTGTGAGACAACTGAATTTCTGGCAGTAGATAATCCACATTTCTAGTTTCTGAAGTTCCTTGCTTGTGGCTAAACCAAATATGAGTGTCCTGAGAGGGCCAAACTAGTGGCAGCTGTACAGTAACAGTAACACACAGTTGTTTTTCAACAACCAAAGAGCTTAGAATCGATGCTGTTTGAATTTGATTGTTCTGTGTAACAAAAATGTCAGGAAGAAGTCCTCTGCAACTCTGATTACATCTTATACACCTTTCTCTTAAATTTACATACGATACATATGATATTAATGACTTTAACTTCAATAAAACAACCTGCAAATTGGCCCCCTAGTCCGTTCTACTTTTATCCTCACTGTCACACCCCTGTCGGATTTGTTAACTACCCGCACTCATTGTCGCTATGTTAAGCAGTCAAACACCTTTTTAGTGTGAATGCACCTTTTTCACTTATCTCAATCTGATGTGATTTTGTTCATGCGTGTATGTACAGATTGTCACATCTATAACTATTTTTAAACAAATGAACCAAAAAGCTTTGTTTTTTTTTTATCCCATGGTTGTGGTTTTGAGAGATTTTGAAGAGATTCATAATCCTAACTGTTTGTGCACTGTGGTTGTGGAGTATGGATGACTGACAACAGATGCGCACAGGGGAAAGTGATGCTCCGGAAAACTTCCGCTTTCCCAGTTGTTTTTGTGTGTCGTTATTGTGTCTCTTGCAACTGATGCTGATGCTGACTCACATTTATAGTACACCCTCTAATGACCTCTTTGTTCTCTTCTGTCTCCTTATGCTCTCTTGTCTCCCATGTGCCCTGATTCTGTTGGACAACCTCAAATCCAGGTAAGGAACTCAGTTGTTTATACACTTTAACACTTCTGTCAGTGCGAGTCTGTATGTGCAAGTCAGTGTTGCATGCAAACCCATGAGCTTTTAAAAAAGTGTTCTGGAATATTTCTGCTTCTCTAGATCGACATGCTGTTTTGATATTTGTCACGAAGCTAAACGGGGCTTTTGCAATCCATGTTTAAAGGTGCCATATGTAAGAATGTGGCCCAAAACGGTTACTACATTCAAATTCAAAATAGCGAGATATTTTAGGTTTCGTTTTTTGACGTAACTGGCAACCCGTGGTTGCGCGGCAGCTGAGACTCTACTGACTGCAATGATTAGTAGACGGCGGTAGGTGGCGCCACATGCCAAAACATGATTTCAAAACATAAACATAATTTGCAGTCTGCAAAATATTTCTTTTGATGCAAGTATTTTGGCCGTACTGTTGTTGTTGGTGAGTTCAGTTTGTTATATGAAAATTATTCCTGAGTCTCTGTGACATATTAGGAGGATCTATGGCCAGTTGATTTAGATTTATTACATAATGCACCTTTACGCTTTATGCATCTGCAGAAAAATATTGAAAACATAAAGCTTATTATCCCATTTGTGTGGCTATAGGGTCACACTGCCTTACTTAGTCTTGGTTTTCCTGTTTTTTTGGTGGTTGTAAAACATCCTGGTTCATGTTCCAGTTTTCATTCCCATTGTATCACTGCCTCTGACTGCAGACGAGAGCATAACACATGAGTGGAAGGGGAAAGGCATACAGGTTTTTTGGAAGCTAAGGTCCACCTCATTGCCATTTGGCAGCCGAGGCCCTTCCAACACTTTTGTGGCCGTGTTGATTATCAGGATGTTCAAACATAGAGCCTGTTGACGTATGAAATCAAGGTATTAACACACAATTGCACAATAATCTAGTTGCCATACACTGCTATCAGTAAATATAAGCTTACCTGAACCCATAAAGCAGTCAAATTTGACTTCTGCTTTCATGTCACTGAGTAGATACAAAAAAAAGTAGAACAAAAATGGCTTCAACGTGGGCCCACAACTGAAAATCACATGACATTATGGGAGATTTTAGTTGGAAATGCTGACTCATCATTCCCAACAAATGAGCCGCAAAGAAATGTTGCGCCTGCTTTATGTTTATCGTTCTCTCCTAGTCAATTTACATATCCAACCCTGGAGGACAAACAATATGACAATGTGGGAGGAGGGATAGAAAGTAGATGAGCAGATGAATTACAGAGATGAATGGTGATATGTAATTAGTTTACAAATGTGTGATCAGTATCATAGCAGTTTGCCTTGTGATCATTTTCGCTAAACTAGCTGATATAATACTTCTGATTTAATATGCTGTTGATAGGATCTTTACCACGGATATATTACATTCAATTCCACTTGATTCATACTTGAATGGTGACTATATCCGAGTGACTTTAAATAGGCAGGGTTCTTGAATATATAGTGTATGGTATCACATTTTGTTTCAGATAAAAAAAAAAAAAGAAGAAGAAAGAAGCTGAATAATATGCTGGTACGTCCTCATCAGTGGTTTCCACTCATTTCATTTCAGTGTGAAAATAAACTCCTTGAAAAAGACCTGAGATGTGTTACACTCCATGCAATCCATCACAATGAGCACATGGTCTGCTTCTATTGTCGTTAAAGTAGGCACTGCATGGTAATACAGTGCGGACTCCTCGTATCAATACGCACTTTCTGCTACATTATCACCCGGCAATAAATTAACACTGACAGAAATACCATATGGCAATACGGTGACTATGAGGGATCCTTTCATGGGAGCATGCCTTTAAAGCTGATTCTCATGCTATCATATACTATTTAATACTTTCCAACCAAATGATGTGTTAATGTTTAAATTATAGTGTGAGTTTATCATGTTTAATGCACACACAATAGGAAATACTTGAGAATTACATTAATTGTTTCCGTTAGTCTAGAGCTTTTTTCTTGTGGTTTGGACAGCTTGACTGTGTACATCTTAAAGTCTGGGCCTCCGTGGGGATGTTCACCCAACGTTTGACTGGGCAGTGATATGTGTCATATCTGACATCACCTAGGGACTGCTTTGAATCCAGCAGCTTATAAACACCAAGGACAGTCTGGAAAGATAGATGACATGAGGAAATAGAGCCCATTCATGTCAACATAGAGGATAGAAGTATCCATACTGACAGGGCTATTTTTTTTTAACTACAGGCATGAAGCTACAATTAAGCAGAAATTACGGGCATATCCCACTATGTGCTTAGGACAGGCAGGATGTAAAATACAACCTGAAAGTGGTGACCTCCTTTGAATCTTGAAGGTCATCAAATGGGAAAGGAAAAAGAAAATAAAGGCATCATAAGAGATTGCCAAGTCCAGGCAGCAGCAGGAGGTAAAGCATTAGAAAAAAAAACAAGAAAACCTAGAAAGTAGTGGTTAGTGAAAAAGTAGATTTGATGACCACTATGACTTTTTTGTCATATGTACATTCATAAAATGAACATATGATGCATAGTTTACATAATAGTTTACTTAGTTTACTAATTGTTAACTTGTGGAAATTGTAGGAAACATTGTTCAAACCAACCATATAGTGCATATAGATTACTTTGAAAAGCTGTATTAGTGTGTTCCTGCATTGGGAAGTGCCAACCTTAAGAAAAGTTACAATTCCAGTTACATAACCTGCATTGTTCACTGGGCCCAGGCTTCATAAAATAATCAAGCAGTAAGATTGTTTAGCATTGAGATGTTTCGATTTCATAAAAAGGAATAATTATTATCCCTGCAGGATAATATGTTGTTGATTGACATTTGTAGTGGATGGTGAATTTTTCATTAGTGTTGTGGCACAGTGGTTGTCATCTAGAAGGGAATAATCTTACTCAAGCAGGAGAAGGCACCCTGTGTTCTATTGGATGTTGAGAGCACACAATCTTGATGTGGCATGGCATTTGGTCAAGAGGAAAGAAAACACTTGAATTAGTGATGCTTTAGTTCAATTTCATATCCTACCTAATAGTCTTAAGAGCCAGGACCATTGGCCAACAGATTTGACTATCTAAAAGATCCAGTTTGTAACATTTAAGAGTGTTTTGGTTTTTGGCAGATATTAAATGGACAGTAATTTGAAAATTGTCGGGTTTCTGTGCTACATATAATATACACATAAACATATAATATTTGTTTTTTTGACAAGACAAGACAGAGTTCAAGGTTTGGGATACAATAATAGGCATGTTTCAACATTTTCAACTGATTGATTGATTAGACTTGTAGCAGCCCTAATGTATCTGTATTTTAGCGAGGACCTAAAACACACACATTACTTTACAGAGACCACTAACTCCGGCATGTTCCCACAGCAGCTTGAACTAACCAGCCACATTTCTCCATTTTGTGTTTCGAAGTGGAAGTTCATATGCACACAAGGAGAATAATATTATTTCTGATGCGTACAGGCCACCACAATCCCCTGCTGTGCTTTGGAAATGGAGGGGAGGAGTCCTGTGATTTCAATCTATCAGTCAGTTAGTGTGCATTTTTCAGTATTGAGGAATATTTCAATCATAAAAGGTGAATATGAGGAGACAGTTCCTTCACCGTGAGACAAACCAGTTTAAAGTTTATGTAGCTACAATGAAGCTCTTTTTTTTTTACAGCGTTCATGGCCTGAGGCAGCAAGCAGCAGTTGGTATTAACAATACAGAAATGTCATGGCTTCCACTTAAAGTCAAACTTATTGTCAGCAACTGGGTCTGCTGCCAGAATTATTGTGGTCCCAGACAGTGTATGATGTACCAATGCTGTTTAGCTCTTAAGCTGGCTGGGAGTCTTGTGTCGCTTTAGCATGTTGGCCCAAAATCGAAATAGGATTTTGAAGGCCATTGTAAACAGTTTAGCTGCATGTGATTCAAGTATAGGAATGTGCCAACAGTCTCACCAGAGAGGAAGTAGAATCTAAAGAACTCAGCAAAGATGAGGTGAGTAACTAAATGGATCAGCAGTGGAAAAAATAATTCAGAGGGGAGATGAGGTTGTTCAAAGTAGGGTCAAACTTGAACCTTACAAAAACCTTTAAAAAGTGCCTCAGATCATCCGAAGTAATTAATGTGTGGCCTACCAGAAGGTGCTATGAGTTCAGCCTGAGATCCACACTGAATCCACCAGAAATCTGAAAGTTGAGGACCAAAACAAGGAATAACGTCCTCCCCGAGTAGACAATCACAACCCCAAAGCATGTGAAATATGGCATAATGTTAGTGTTGTTTCATTCCAAAGCATATAGAGGGCAAAGTGATGAAGAAATCTTCAAACTCGACCCTTATTTTAGCTGTGAGCTTCAGGGAAAAGGTGGAGGTGGCATCACACATCAACCTCACGACAACCTCATGACTGTTAGTGAGAGTAATAATAGTTTTTTTGGGTTTTTTTTTTTGTCGGTGGGGGGGTTGGGTGTTGATAGCATGTCATGGCATACATGTCCAATGTATAGCTTCATTTTTAGCACATTTATTGAGCTGTTAAACAATACAAAATATACAGACACCGTTTGGTGACGTGTCCAATATAGCAGCCTCCAAGAGTAAACTCTTTGATCTGGATCGAGAAACAAAACAATGCGGGGACTTTGCTCCTTTTTCAAGGTGAGTAAACAACTTTTATTAGGCATACTGCAGGGCAGATGTAGGGCCAAGAGGGACTGTCAAATGAGAGGAAGGCCCTTCCCTATGCTGACCCCTTCATGCTCCCAGTCATGGAGTGTAACTCTGCGTGGAGTCACACTCACAGATGTGGAGGGCGCTCTTAATTAAGGGGGGAGGTATAAACAAGCGGCCAAAGTTTGGGAAGCCTCTGCCTTGATTAGACATCATGCTGAGGGAAATAGGAACTTTCCTCAGCATGAGTCCAATCAGCATCGTTCAGCTGTAGGTACTTGCACTCCGATCCACCTACCTGGAAGATGCAAGGGCAAGATCTGTCCGATGATGGAGACGTTTAAGGCAGTATTTGCAGATCAATTATTCTGATCTCTGGCAACTGTGTTCTGGACTTTACAACTTAAAATCAACAACAATTAACTAAACAAAAAACACTCAGATGAAATGCCACAACATGTATTTGTATAAGTATGTTTCCATATTGATTCATTTTGCTTAACTCGGACTAAGCCACATGTTTCTTTATGCTTCCATATAATGCTGTGAAGAAAGAAAATAAAGCAAAATAGTACCACAGAAACACAGTTTCTCTATTTAACAGTGAAATAAATCGAAGGTATTAAGATGTAGCAGAATTGAAAAAGAAAGGGAAACAAATGTAAAAAATAAGGTAAAATAAATAAAAAGATAAATCTGGATAACACTTTGAGAAATTAAAACTATATTACTATACTGTAAATAATATGAATAGAAAAATAACGGTATGACCTTAGATCCTGGCCAAATAACTGTTAAACACACATATTTGCATCTAGAATTAAAAACTATGAGTGATGGAGAAATCTGTTTCCTATTGAAATAAAATCACACAGAAGTTACTCTGTAGGTACATATTATGTGAAGTTCCCTCCATCATCATACATTTTCCCCCCAGGGATTAATCAAGTATTTCTTATTTCTGGCACTTTAACAAGTACAGCAAGTAATACAGCACAGTGACAGAGTTGGGAGACTTTATCACCTACTCTCACTTAAAGCAAATTGGTTTGAAATGGTCCCTAATGCAGAAGAGCCATCACATGGATGAGTCTGAGTCATGGCGGATAGGGAGAACCACCGAGGGGTGGAAAGGAATTGAGCCTAATTTTTAGGAAAACAGCTCATAGTCCCTCAGGACTCAGGCTGCCACTAATCTAAGACCAGATCTTGTCTTGGCCAGAAGTACAGCTAGTTCTGTACTTTGTGGAGCAGGCAATAATGTTGTGGGAGGATGCTGTATATGTGAGAGGAAAACAAACTTTATGTACAGAGTTGGCGAAAGAAGAGAGTTTGGTTGAGAATCTAAAGTAAAGTTTGTGGGTATGTAAGAGCGGTGAGCCTAAATACTACAACCAGATAAGAGGCGCTATAATTAAAATAATGTGTTTGGCTATTAGAACCGAGCCATTGATAATGTAATCAGGAACATCTGACTTTTGTGTCTGCTGTGAAAATAGGGATTGTCTAATGAAATGTCACATTAATAATACTTACTGATTAACTGAGAGCCATAAGCTATGACACAATAATTGCACAACTTAAGGAGCATTTAGACACATTTCTAATAAATGCCTATGGTTCTATAACCGCAAATACACACACATTATGACATTCTGCATATTTTAATTATCAGTCATTTAACGGCTTTTCCATAGCAGACTTTTATTTTTATACAACGTATAATAACTTGAATGCAGTTACAGATTTACATGAATCACAACATTTAATACACACACAATTTTTTTTATACAGTTGATGGAATAAGAACTAATTTCCATTAATAGTTGTTGTATAATGTGTTGTGTTAATGTGTATTGTATACCTGAATATTACATATTTGTTTGACAATAACAACTCCAGTTTCAGTAATATTACACAAGTAATACAATCATCCATACGTTCCATCAATATTATAAAAAAAAATATAATCCACATTTATCATGTCTCAAAGGTCTGAAATGTCATCATCAGGTCTCGTGTGAAACCTCTTGTGAAAGCGTATTCAAGCGTCTCAGAGTCAGCTGCTCGTGCAGCTCTAAGCGAAGTGAACATTTTTTATCTCACTAGTGTAGGTGAGGTATCATCACTGGCGGAGAGGAGGGGAATGTCAGGGACAGAAGGAGAATAAAATATGTCCTGGTTCCAGTATACGCTTGGAGAGTTGAGTGAGAGTGTGATGTATGGAGGAGAAAAGAATGGAGCTGCAGCCATAGCGGGGTGACAGCGTTTGCATGAGGTGTGATTAATGGGCAATCTGATTGGCCATGACAGGGCCAGGTGACAGTGGTAGTGTAGGGTGGGGGACACCTTTTAAACAGCTGGCTGACTCCATCCAGGGAGTTACTTTGTGTGTGTGTGTGTGTGTGTGTGTCAGAGTGAGTGAGATATGGTGCTGAGTCGCAACAAGTCTTTTTTCTTCTTTTTTTGTTTTTTGTTGCCGTCTTTTGTGACATTATTTTTTTTTCCCCTGCTATCACTGGCCAAGCTACTGTCACATGCTCCCTTATTTTCTGGTGATGCAAATCCCTGAATGCACAACATGTCAGGATAGATTATTTCGCTAAATAACTAATGGCTGAGACAGAATTTCTCTGCTGTTAGTTATGTTCTGTAAAGTATTTTGAATAGACAATTTCTGTTCTCATGAGAAACTGCCTTGAGTGATTCTCTTTTGCATTCTTTGTGTAACCTTGTGATGGCTCCACACAGACTCTCTTTGTCTTGTGTCAGTTTGCTTTTACTTGTTGTAACCTCAGTCCACAGCTGTTTTCTTCTCAATACTGGGGTTGAAGAGACACTCCTGCCTGTTAGCCGTCTTCCCATAGCAGACTTCTCTTTGATGGCCTGCTCCTTCTGAGTAATCGGTTCAGTGGTTTCAGCCACATATTGTCCATTCACCTCCACATTAACTTCTTCAGAAAAACGTGTTTTGCAGTTGATAGATTTACAATTCATTCTAAATTTGCCGTTACATTGTGATCAACATTCAAAGGTCAGATTTATCCCTTGCATACTTTTTTTTCTTTGTGGAGGATCTTGGGCAACACGCTCCACCGACATCCTCGTGGAAAAAACCTTTTCAATGACCTTGGTGATGTTCTGCCATGTGTTTAGTATAGTCAGATTGAAACACAGGTTGTGGTACATGCACTAAAATGACAGTAATCTAAGAGAGGTTTCAGGTAAACAGTGTGTTCTAAAGGGCGAAGTCATCAATTTGCACTGCTCACAACACTCAGTCTATCTCACTCCAAAGTCTGATGCCCACTTTGTGTCAAAATCATATTGCTGAAAGCAATATTAGAGTCTGAGTACCATGGGGAACACTGCATATGTACATTCTGTACATAATTGAACTTTTGAATGCTATATTTTAGCTATTTTTTTTAAGTATTTGAAGCAAGATTCTTACCAAGAGGAGATGGGGTTGGTGGTGGCATAACAAGACGTCCAAGCAGCAGACCACACTCTCTGGCATGTTTCTTATGCTGAAGCTGTTTATGTTAAGGGTGAAAACTGCTGTTTTTTGTGCTTAAACCAGAAAATGGTTCACCCCATTTTTTTTTTTCATTCCATTTGTTAAAACACTGCTTCACACACATCTGAAAATAAGTCATATTTGTGTTTGGAAACACAAGCTCATGCTTTAAATAAACTTACACGTATAATTTATACTATGATCATGGGGACGACATGTGAAGTAAATCAAGAGGTATCTGATTAGTGTAGTGGGACGTTTGTGATGAAGTAATAATTTCATATGACACAAAAAGCTTGACATGCCTTCAAAATTTGGAAGGCAAGTCAGTGCAGTGCTGACTTTGATTGTTGTTTGGATAAAAAAATAAAATACAAGAGATCCGAAAAAACAGGCACACTGATCTAGTGCTGAGCTTGTGTTTACTGATTAAAGCTGTAGTGCATTTTATTGAAAAACAAATGTCAATTACATTCAAACCATTGTCAAATTAGATCAAACGATGTTGATTAAGCTCCACACCCTCGCTGTGCTTCACAGTAGAGACGTGTTTTGTTTCTGTGTTTGTGGTGACATTTTAGTGCTGCACAAAGATGCATTTTACACAATGGACAACCGATGGAGTGAAGGTTAACATAATAAACCCAATAAAGCAGCACAAGACGAGATGGGGAGCAATGTTTAGGTAAGGTATAAACATGAGTTGAGGTATGCATTGCATACCTTCAGCTTTAAAAATAAAGTAAACAAAGATTACTTTTTTACAGTGTACAGCACAAAAGGATGAGCTTAACCACTTTTGTTTGAATATTATGGCACAGATGAATTGTATATGCCAAATAAATAATGGTTTCCCTTTTCATAACAGTCCCAATTCCCCTCATTATTATTCCTGCATTGCCTTCTTGCTATTTTACTAAGTTACTGTTTCCTCATTTTATTTTGCTCTTTGTTAAATTTTTCTCTGATTACCTGTTTCTTTTAATCATTTATTCACTTTTTCCACCCTTTTTTTCCAACCCTTTTCTCCCGTGTTCTTTGCCACAGCGAGGCATGAAGATATTTCTCTCATGCTTGGCTTCCCTCCATTCAAATGCAAATGATGCAGGCCAATTATGGCTCAGCATGCGGTTATGTCTGTGTTTGCAAGAACACATTCAAAGGCACATTGTGTCGTGGAAGATTTGAGTTAGCCAGCGTAGCATTCCTTCTGGAACTGCCAGTGGCAGATAAATTAGGACCACAGACTGACAAAAGCAAAATAAATCATAATATTGGAACTGTGCTGACCCATATTTGCTAATGTGGGTGCTCATTGCCACCTATATTACTTCCATTGTGTCAGTGTGTGTATCAGGAACTGGGACTCTTTCATGGCTGATCGCTCCAACAGAAGGCATTCCTGCTTTCATTCAATGGAATCAGTGTTGTGGCTTTGTTACGGCTTCACTCGTGTCGGCAATTACACCGACTTGGTGTATTCATGCAGCCCTTTTATAGAGTACAATACGTGTCTTCAAATAGGCGTGAAGACATGCACAGCATGTTTAACATGGATGCATTTAGAGAGCATGGAAGAATTAGATGGCAGCTTAAAAAAAAAAAAAAAAAATCATCTTTCAATTAATTGTTTGTATTTTACCCTCGCTGCTATTTAGTGTGCATCCCTGCAAATCATTCCATTGTTTTTTTTTTCATGCAATGACTCCATTCATGCAATAGCTGTCGAACACTTTATCCTCCACATGAGGGTCATGGGCAGCGCCAAAGCCAATGCCAGCTGACATAGGGCGAAAGGTGGGGTACATCCTAGACAGGTAACCAGTCCGTTGCCACATAGAGAGATGAACAACCATTCTCCTGGAGAAAACCCATGCGCATACAGGGAAACCACACAGGAATGTCCACTTTAAAAGCTCCACATGTCTCCTCAGTTTTCACCTTCCTCCTCCTTGCTTGTGCATGGGCGTGCATTCTTACTTGATGGAGGGAGATAGAGGCAAGACGAGGGATACATAGTTCATCATTTATCAGAATCTGCCCATTATTATCTACACGTTTATACATTTTAAAGACTTTTCTGGTCATGTTTGCTTCCAGCAAGCGCCAAGAATAGACCAGGTGCTATAATGATCACTGGAGATGTGTGCTTGGTGTGAACAACGATGATTTATTCACAGAACGATTGTGGTGCTTCCCCATCCAGTATAGGCCAGGTGTCATAGTTACAAGACCCTGGGTTTGAAACCTCTTGGTTTCCTGGTTCTCGTATTCACTGGAGATTCATCCATAAACTTCCGATTCCTCCCACAGTACATGGATTTGTGGGTTAGTTGAATTTATGACTTGCCTCAGGCATGAGTGTGAATTCTTGTGTATATATTGTTTATACATCAGCGCTGTGATGGACCACCAATCTGTAAGCATTTGACCAATGGGCATATTCTACAGACACCCATGATTCTGGGCAGTATGTATAGATAATGAATGTATTGATTAAGATAGATGACCTTTTTGAATATACTGTAATTTACATTTTATTGAACAGGACGTGACTACGAGTAAGTGCAGCTTGATGTAAAGCCATTCTATGATTCCATAACTCAAGATGATTCTGAAAGAACATGTCCATTTATTTTTTTTTCGTGCTGGTTGGACATTGGGCTCATCCTTTAAGCGAAAATGCCATGTCACCTTTAGCCCTCTATGTTCCTGTAATATGATTTATGGGTTGTAAAGGCTTCCTCTCTTTCTCACCAAATGATGGATGGCTGGGAAGTCATGCCATGTCTGGGCCTTGCCCCATTCACTGCTGAGGGCCATGTCACCACCTGCTATTTTTCACCATTCACATATTCTAACACAGTCCAGGAACCTGTGTCACCATATGTCAGGCACTTCAGGGACCATCCTGAAACCATTAACCCTCAAGCTCGCTCCTTGTTAACGTCAGCCCAGACTGCTCCAGCGCTGCATTAGCTGAGTTAATGGCCAATGAATCCTAATCACCTGAGGGTAGATCTCACAGGTTCTCTCTGTGTACCTTTGTGCTCAATTGTGTCCATTAATCCATTTTTTTGTCTCTGCAGCTGGAGGTTTCTTTTAATGCCTGGACGCATTGAGACCTGATAAAATAAACAAATAAAAACAACTAAACGAGAATGATTGTTCCTGTTTAGCTAACAATTTTAAATGACTATCTTTCAATATTTGCAAAAGGTATTGTAACGTGTTTATTCACAGCACCTATGAGTTTTGAATACATCTTGTTTCACTTAATTCAATATGATGCCTACTTCTGCTACTACTATGATTTTGCCTTAGTTTTAGAATATGTATTTGTCAACTGCTCTTCTCAAAGGTCTGCAATTGTGTGACCTGATTGGTCAAACCTGGGTTTGCCAACCCTCTCTTCACTATGTTTTGTTAAGATTGACTGAGAAAACATTGCTATTAAAACATGCAATGCTAGTGTATGGATGCTGTACATGAGTATTTCCTTGAACAGCTATTTTTAAAAACAAAGATTAAACAAAGCTACTTTTAAAATTGGCTGGTCTTACAGGTTGATCAAAAAATGTTAAGATGATCCATCTAAGTCCAAAATCAAAAGCTGCCTTTGCTATTTATTGAATTAATTTACATGTTGTTTTGGATGATTTATAATCCTAGTTATGGTTTTATATGCATCGTGCATCTCTCTACTCCAGTATTTAGATGAGTGCTACCATGGAAACAGCCAATAAAAAAAGAGTAAGCACAATAAAGTATATACATGACTCGGAGTCTGTGTAATATCAGCACGTTCCAGTCGATTTATCATAACCATTTTTTCGTAAATAATGTAGGAGGATATTCAAGGGTGTCACGAGGAAAACAGCACTCCATCTAACAAAATATTATCAGAACACATGTAAACTCATATGGGCAGTTTGCAATAATTTTTCATTTATTTTGCATCAACGTCCTTCAAACCAAATAGCCAGTAAATTCAATTCGGAATAAATGAGGAATACATCTGACTGTAACTCCCAAACCCAGCCTACAACCTCTAGCTTCTGCAGTAACAGTAGAATATGATGAACCACATCCAACACCAAAACATACATTTTGCATTCCTAAGAAATACCTAACCATTCACATTGCATTACAAAACATTCATAATTCAGTCATAAAAGCAGTGCTGACTCTAATATAAGCATTTATCTATGCATGAAATAGCAGCTGTGGAGAAATGTGAAAGTGAATCATTTCACTACTAATGGAGAGCTTTGAAAGAGTTATGTTTACCTTTTAAATAGGTCAAGATTGCATGATGAAGGATGCTCATTTAGCTAAATGCACCTGCTCATTTTGGTTTCAATAGAGCTGAGGTAGCAACAGCATTTTTTTTTTTTTTCATTTACCTGCGTGACCTGAAATCAATGATGCTTCAGCACTGCTACATATTTTGGATGACACTTTTGCAATACAGGGCCTTATGAGGACTACCTTTGCATTGATTTTTGTGTAGTTGTGCACATCAATGTTGTAAAGAATCGGCTTTTTTTAGTGTTGCTCTCACCTGCTTCATGAATAGCTCTGTCAAATGAAACTCATCTGGGAACATTTTGGTACTGCATTGTGTGGCAATATCCAGGATTTATTTATTTATTTATTTTTTCTCATCCTCTCCTTTTACCAAAGTTTTAGGAACATGCTGACCTGCACACAACCAATGAAATATGGACATGCCCTTAATCTGGGGTACTGACTGCTATTTTGCAAACAGCTGATTGAGTTTCATTCAAGTGGCAACAAGTAGTGATGTCACCCATCAGAATCTGAGTTTCCGTTTTTGGCTGGTGCCATGTTGAGGTTTTTCAACTGCAAATTCTCCAACATCACCTGCAAACTGCACCTGCTTTTGAGGAAAAGCACCAACAACTGAGACCATAAACTCTTTAGCAAAATGTTATAAATGATGTGAGAATAAGACTCATTTTCCCATTGACTTGATGGTACAACACTAAAATGTAACATTTTAAAAAACAACAGCACTGATGTTTTTTCAATGGTGTATTTACTATAAAAAACATTACCTCAACCGCTAAACCAGACAACTTTCTAGATGAATCACTATTTATATATGGTATATAGCTTCCTCCCTGGGTCATTAATATATATATATATATATATATATATATATATATATATATATATATATATATATATATATATGTAAATACATATATATATATATATATATGTAAATACATATATATATACATATATATGAGGATATAAGGCTGAGCCTCTCCCTGTGTTGTGACAGATTCTCAAAATCTGTCTTTCTATCTCTCTGATTTAGGCTGGCTTTACACGACAACGATCTGAACACAAACCGCAAAAGTGGTGTTGCGTTCGCACTTTGCGTTTCGCGTTTAGACAAGCGTCTTTGGGTGGAAATCTGCATACACGCGGTGACGCAAAAGTGTGTGAAATTTGATGTAGTATGCAGGTGCCAGGTGTTTAGGTGGCACTGTGAAGCACTGCCATATAATAACACCAGGACTGTGCGCATGTGTTGAAACTCCGTTCTACTTCTCTCTAGTAGCGCGAAGCAGCCCACAGTCGAAAACCAAAACATTAACTACCTGGATAGGTATTCGAGCAGATACGGCAACTTGAATGTCCGACTGATGGATATAATCCGACATGTTTGTTGTTCTTTGGCTGTACTGCACATGGATCTGACATCAACCCGTACGGGAGGATAGCCAGCGTGAGCAGCTCAGAAGACACTTTCAACCCTTTAGACGGGAACGCTACGGTGGAGCATTTTTAAGAGTGCCACTCTGGAGGGTGGGTTCATTTTTTTTGCGATCTAATAAAATATTTTGTCGGTTTCACCCGGGAGCGTTGTCGTGTAAAGCCAGCCTTAATTACATTATGGAAACTCCTGACTACCCCAGTATTATTGTCTGTTAACAGTTTCTGCACAAGGAAATGCTGCATCAAAAAACAGCTGATTGGTTCAGAGATTGTGCATGCCTTTGCTCATCTCCTACTAGAATACTTGTTTGTGTGTATGCTATTCGAGATGAGTTTTATGGGGGATATGACGAACCATTTTCACTCAGTTCCCTTCATCTCGTTTAAGCCTCATCAATACCAGCTGGAAAGACATGTCTTCAGCATGACAGTAAACTGCTGGCTGTTGAAATATTAATGATTGAGTGTGGAGAGTATCAGGAAAGCTATCAATTCAAAGTGTAACTAGAGACTAACAGGGATCATGCTTTGCTGTATTTCCATGTCACAAGTTTCCTTTTTTACCCACCAACTTTTTTCTCCTTTGTTCATTCAGCTTCTTGTACTTCTTGCACAATGGTCTGCCAGGAGCTGCAATCAGCCGATATTTACTGCTTTCACATTGAGAACACAATATAACTTTTTCACGAGACAACCCCCCCCCCCCCCCCCCCCCGACCGATTGTATGGTTAATAAAGTTTATGATGATTAAGAACAAAGACATGGGCACTGGGTGTGGAAAGTAGGTGGAGGGGAAAAATGACTTAAAACCCTCTGTACAGCTTATTATACATTACATGCAATGCATTAGTTTAAAGTTGTTCAAATGGAGTTGGGGAGTGCCATTTTTCAAGGTCACTGCAGTATAAAATATTGCCATGGTCTGGTGTTAATTACATGGGCCTCTGCCTTCTTCCATATATTATTTTAGAAAAAAAGGTGATTGAGTAATACAGCAGTTTAGGGGTAATTATAGTAGATTAACTGCTATTATAAGTGAATATCACACATATTATTATGACCAGACTCCCTGTCCTTGAATGGCCTAGAGTTAAGTCCCACAAAGCACAAGTGTAGAGAACTGAAGATGTCAGGCTATTCCCATCTCATCACAATGGGATAAACTGCACAAATCCAGGTGCTGCAATCACAGATCTTCCTCAGTCAAAGAGCTTCAGCAAATACTAAGAATGTTTCTTAGAATTACAACTTTTTTCTTCTTCTTCAAAAATGTGCCCGTCATTGTTAAATAAAAACGTTTTCAACAAAGACATTGAAGAAAGAGATATCCCAAGGAGAAAAACATTTTGAAGGACTTTTTTTTGTTTCCAAAAACAGAGGAGAGTGGCATTCTAAAGTCATATGAGAGATTTTGGCAGCAGTTATACTGTCAGTGCATTTTATGCGAGTTACCTTTTTTTCATGTGTTGCAGACTCTACTTTCCTTTGTCGACTGAAACACAAAGCACTGTTTTCCACAATCCTGCAAAAGCTGCCTCTTTTCCTATACTGTACCACCAGGAGTTCTCCTGAACTCTGAACTCTTATCAAAAGGCATGTGGATTGGTATGAAAGATGAGTGATAAAAAAAATGCTGCGCTGTATAAAAGTTTGAGTGAATGGCTGTGAATTGTAAAATTGTAGTGTAAAGCAGAGTGGTCATCAAGAAAAGAAAAGCACTATACAGATGTGTGTGTGTGTGTGTGTGTGTGTGTGTGCTTTGTACATGCCTAGTAAAGTAGGAAGGGTCACAGTTATTCAAGACATCATAATTTCATCAAATATCAATACTTATCCCATATGTGAATAGACTCAATTCTATGATTGCAGTGATTGAATGCACACCGGGGTTAGAGGAGGTTAGCGAGAAAGGATAAGCTCGATAAACATTTGTTTGGAATAGTCAAATAATATTTTAACACATTTCCAAATGTCCTTAAAGTTGACTTTGTCATGATGGCTTTCTCAGAGTGGATTCATGGTCAAGTCTCGAACACAAAGTGTGCAAAAGGTAAAGTCTGAATCCTTGAAAATGTGCTGCCCTCAGGGAGTGAAATCCTTCTCTCAGGTTTCTGAGCTGTGCCTGGAGGGTGTATACCAGAGCAAGGAAGGTGCAAATCACAGGCACTGAGGATTCCTGCAAAATCACGGCTACCTCTCACATTTGTTGCTTTGATATTACAGTTTCTTTGATGCAACACCCTGAGGCCTTGGGTTATACTTTACACTCAGAGGGGGCATGAAGGCTAAGCAGGGACAGTAGTTCAGAACAGTGTCATATGTATCCAAACCAAACATAGGGACAGATATATCAAAGGCTGCTACACCACTGAGAAAAGCTGCTGTAAGTTGTGGTCCTATAAGGCATGTGATACAGAGTGACCCTATGTTTTACAGGAAGTAGACACAGGCTGCCCAACGGCTATAACTATACAAAGACATCATATTGCCAAGCAAGTTAAAAGGTCAATGCTTTGCTTGAGGTAAAATGTGTCATCTTGACATCTTAAATCACTTTTGTGGTAACCTATGACGGGCCCACGGTTGGTGTAGTGGTTAGTACTCTTGCCTTTGCAGGAAGAAGACCTGGGTTCCTGGGTTCGAGCCCCGTTTGGGACAACTTCGGAATAAGGGCCTTTCTGCAAGGAGTTTGCATGTTCTCCCCGTGTGTGGGGGTTTTCTCCAGGTTCTCCGGCTTCCTCTCACAGTCCACTATTTTGACCCTGTGATGGACTGGCGAACTGTCCAGGGTGAACCCCTATAGTGCAATGTCAGCTGAGATTGGCACAGCACCCCCCGCGACCCTCTGGTGGAGGATAAAGTGGTAGATAATGGATGGATGGATGGTACCCCATGACATCAGCAAGTGGTCAATAGCACACATTTACCTTGCTGATTTTTGCCAAGCCATTGGATGCCTGCTTTTGTCTTTTACAAGGCACACCATATGGATTTTATTGGACATGAGTGGTTTTAACAGACCACTTTAAGACCCACATAAACATTTACTGTAACAATGTACTCATTTGGACTGAGCAGCATTCATATTAGTGCTGTAAATCCTGATTAGTCTTAAGAGTCTGTGTGGATATTCTTGTCTGTGCACCTGCCTTAGTGTTATGGTAGCTGTGATTATTCTTAGTATGTTGGAATTTACTTGTGATGTCTCATAAATCATTTCCCGCTGAATATAAAGAGTGTGGGAGGTGGAAGAATATAGATGGAGGACAAAGAGTACTTTCAACATGACAATGTATCATATAAACATATTAAATAATTGTTTCAGTAACAGTTGCAATTGTATTTCTCTTGGTATAACCAACTCATAGTAATTGAGAAGCATGATCCTCCATCCAATCTAGCAAACAACTAGCCAATCAACTAAGCAAGAGAACAACCGTCCAGTCAAGCAACTGACCAGACAAACAACTAATCAGTCACCAACAAGGCATCCACTTTTGCTTACAGCAATCTACACTAGTAAAAGATAAATTAATGTTGTATGCATGATGCCATAGGTGCATTGTTTAAAGGTGAAGTAAGTAGTTTATAGTGACATCTAGAGGAGAGGCTGACATTTACAACAAACATGGCGTCTCGCTGCTAACAGTGGCTATGCAACCGCGGCCCGCGACCATGTTATTTTACATGACTTTTTGAAACACTACGAAAATGAAATAAAAACTATTATACAGCGACTAGACAATGCAGGAGCACATAATATATATTACAAGTGTAATATAAGTGGATTTTGAGTTATATAAACCCATAAATACTACACAGTGTCCCTTTAAGGAGATGCTCATCAGTTGGTAGGAGCAAATAATGTATCTATCTTATCTTCTATCTTAATTATCTTATTATGATATTAATAATGATAATAATAAAATAATAATGTTATCAGTGTTAAAGGGACAATATGTAGTAAGAAAGACAACGAGGACGACATTTTGACCAGCTGCGGATACCGTAGCGCTCAGGGAAGGGAGGGGGTGAGCAGAGCAGCAGGTCTTTGTTGTAAATTTCAGCCTCTCCTCTAGATGTCACTATAAACTACTTACTTCCCCTTTAAGTAGTAGCAAACGGTATGCCAACATCTTTGTCCAATAAACTGTTTCTTGTTTGGCTGTAATCATTCAGATGTGCAGTGTTAACACAAGTACATTTTAGTAACTGAGCTCATTGCCAGGTTTAGCTCCTGAGTATAATTGGGCCAGTAATTATCAGACACAGTCAGATTTATCAATGATCTCGTGTCTGAGGAAGCAGACATTAGACGATATCTTACGAGTTCAAACCTGTATTGTTTCTGTATAACTTCACATGAGTCTGATTTGAATTCTGCGGCGTGAATGTCGCATAGGCACAAGGTTAAACATGCGGGGGGAGGGCTTCTTGTACTTCTCTCTTGGACCACTGTCACACATTCATCATCTGAATCATCAAGTTCAGATTAATAACCAATAAAACACTGTGAACAAGACCGTTTTTAAGTTGATGAGGGGATTCATCTTAGGAGATCAGTCTATAAAACCCTTCTCCTCTTGGCAGTGCAGCTGAAGAAAAGAGGTTACTGCGACAGTAAAACATTATGCAGCCTAAAAGTCCTGTCAAATGTGTGACAACCACTAATGTTAAATGCAAAAAAAACTGGTTCAACTTTATTGAACAACAATTGCTCTATTTTAAAATAAAAAATAAGGTATGCAATCAATTTGCAATACTATACATGAACAAAATACATTGTTAGTGCACTAAATGGCAATAATCAAGTTTGTTGTAAAAAGTTGGATTCGAGTTTCATTTTGTACTTACTTGAAAATCTGGACAAAATATAATTTTGTATATATTATATAATATTATACAGAAAAAGGCCAAATAAAGAGTAGAGTAGTAACTTCATCAAATATAAATAAGCACTGGACAAAATAATCAGTCTCCACACAACACTGATACATACAGTAGGTCTACAGCCTGGGAAGCTTTTTTTGTTCTCTGCAAATGTGAAATAAAATAATAATAATAAAAAAAAAATAAGATCACGAAGGATCACCACCAAGTAACACAGGAAGTGCCTCTAATGTAACAACAGTCCTGGTGTTTCATCACAGTGGAGGCTTTGGTATTAAAACTATTGTGTTTGTCTCATTTACTGTAAAATAACCTCAGTTTAGATACCGTCACTTCTTGGTACTTCTATGCTGACTGCTCCAGTAATACCATTGTGTTCTATTATTTTTATGTTGTATCTTAACAACAAATGTTAATAAGCGTGACTCAAGAAGCGAAGCTGCTCTGTAACAAACCGCCATCTGAGCATTCAACTTTCAGTGTAACTTGGAGAACAAGAATAAACCTTGAAAATACAGCCTGAGGGTTGACATCTGCATTTCAGTAGGACGTGATAAGTTGAGAGTAAGTTAATGACTTAGAAAATTGCTCTCATTGGTCTCTATGGAGACACATTAGTCTTCTTGACCTATAGAAACTGAAGTAAAAGGCATTATGTATTCCATACTAACTATGAATGCTTTACATGAATGACTCAGCACAAGAGGTCTGTAGCATAACTTCCTGGATAGAATTAACAACTTTTAAGAAACATCCTGGTCAATGCCGTTTTCACGTCACGGTTTACATCACAAATTCCTCCATAAACTTCATCTGGTTCAGAACTCAGCCGATCGTATCAGCAATAGAACCCCATCCTCACAAGACATCACCCCTGTCATTAAACAGCTTCAATGCCCCCCCCCACCCGTTTCAGCATTGAATTCAAAATCCTTCTGTTAAAATTCAAAGCCCTCCATAACTTAGCTCCTCCATATCTCACTGACCTGCTCCACATTTATACACCTTTCTGCATTCTCTGTTCCTCCTCAGCTTCCCTCCCCTCCATATCATCTGCCCGCCTGTCCATAATGGGACCAAGGTTATTCAGCTGTTCTGCCCCCCCCCCCCCCCCCAGTCTAGAAATCTAGATGCCCCTAGCGGCAGTAAATGTAATTTGGCTGGCGGGGCAGTCTAGCTATGCTCCATTGAGCTTAGGAGCTGAGAAATCGAGAAACGGACGGCCCAATCACATCGCGGTAGGCGGGCTTAACGTTATGACGACCATAAGTAGCGACTGAATTCCGCATTCTGCTACTCGAAAACAAGGAAGATGGCTGCCGCTGGCGAAAAAAGTTTCTTTCGAATCGGCTTTGAGCGCAACTCTGAACAATTTGAAGTTGAACTTTTCTTTGCGAAAAGAACAGGAAATATCCCTCACGGTCTCTTTTATCTGCACGACCTTCTGCTGCGGAGGCTTCCACGTTCTTTTCGTCCTCCACCCATTTTCCAGTACACCGGCAAGTCACGCTCTAGTCTAGGCTCTGAGTGTGGCAGCGGGTGAGTCCAGTAGGGGTGTGTACCCGGGGGTGGGAGCATCATTATTGTATGACAATGGACACAAAATATTTGGAGATACATTGGATGTGGGCGTCCTCAAAGGTTTCAATACATATTGGAATGGACATAGGTGGATGACAAAATTTACTTTATAGACCATAGCAGGCCTGAGCGTACATTTGGAGACAGATAATACAAATTGATCTTGTAGAAGTCCTAATCACTAATCCTTATGCAGCTTCAGGAGTGAGACTGTCGTGATGCAGTAGAGTGGATCGCAGTGGCTCCCCACACCTTTCCACTCTAGCGTTCATTAAAACTTTATTTCATAAACTATTCCATCTCTTTTTTATGTGCCTATTGTGTCCACCTTATTAAATTAAAAGATTAAGGTAAACATGTCAGCTAAGTGGCCAAGGAGTGGAACATGTGCTGCAGCCACTGTGTAGAACGTTTAATCGACCAAAGATACTGGCAGTTTGGTACGGTCATAAATGTTGTATCCTCAACAATTCACACCAGTTTTAATTATTGAAAGCTAATTGTTGCTGTGAGCTTCTGTGATGCCACCATACTCACCGTGCTCTCTGAGCCTACGCATTCCATTCCATCTTGACTGTAATCCAAACTTCAACATATTGAGGCTTTACGACATTAAAAATACAGTTAGTACCTCTAATCTAGAGTCTGCAGGTATGCAGGGTTCTTGGAATAGTTGCAATTCTTAGATTATTGTAATGCAGTCAGCAAGATAGCTGCTTCTTCAAGCTGCACTCACTGCACTTCTTAAACTGCGGGGGAAAAGTGTCTGCAGGTAGCAGCCAATAACATCAACATGCTATTGAACTTTGGTGGTCTGAGGTGGCATCCTAAGTGATGTTTTGATGTTCTCTAGTGGACTCTTGGAAGGACTTACATAGCTCATGGTTCATGAAGTGATACTTGACGGACTGAATGGATCGTTTGTGCTAACTCAAGCATCCCTCACCAAAATCATCTTCCATCTCTGAAAAATGTGGTTTCAGGCTACTTCTATACTACACACATAACACGTGTGGGTCAGTGTAAATAGGAAGCAGATCTTTTTTTGGAGATGTTTGTTTAGTTTCATACATATGGCGAACACAAACGAACAGTCAAACACCAGAGCAAAGCGACATTTTTTTAGGGCTTGGTAATGCCAGGGTTAGTGTGAAAGGCAAGCATATCCATCACTTTCCATCACTTTCTTTATTGAAAATGATGGATATGCTAGGATATTAAATTTTCTAGCTAAATTGTTATTTAATTTGAAGACTAAATGTATAATATAATTGTGCTTATCACTTTGAAATACTGTGTGTAGTCAGACAAAAAAATATATTTTTTCGTTTGAGAAAATTCCACGACAATCTAAACACCAAAAAGGTGTATTTTGTGAAAACTATGTTAAACTATAAAGATTCAGTTTTCAAAGAACATCCTGGAATTCATTGTGGTTAGCAATGTGACATTATTGAGAATGACACAAAATATTGTTTGCATATATACATATATATATATATATATGTATATATACATATATATAGTAATCTACAGTAGTGTCATGCGTCTCAAACAACCCTAAAATTCAGGGTTAGGGATTAAATTGATAAACTCACATCTGGGATGTGTTTTTTTCTCATAAGCTTTCAAATGATATATATATATATATATATATTACATTTTGAGTGTTCATATCAGTATATCTTTCTTGATTCTATTGCTTTTACGCAGTATTAGAGTGCAGATCCCATTATACCCAGCCACTACACCCATTTCTGATGTTCACTCCATATTGGACATGCTATCTCAAACACATTAAGTCACACACATAGACCACAGCGTTGGACGCCCGCTGTGAATTCCAAAAATGAAAACAAAAACATCATACTGATAATCACAATACTGAAGATAATACAGTAGCAGAGACTGATATTGGAAAAACAATATGTTTGATATTCTGTCAAGTCCCTGTCAGGTGTTTTGTGCGTTGGCTATGACAGCACACAGTAATGCACCACATTATTTGCTGCAGGACGCCATTGTTTAATGTGGTTCTGCTGTCTAGAAGGATTCAGCAGATGAAAGAACAGCACATCCTTCAAAAAAAAATAAAAATAAAACACAGTGAAATAAAGTGTCTTGCACATAAGAGGGCTTTCAGACGAGTCGAGCCTGCAACATCTTAACACGCTTTGGTGGCAAAATCTCACACCAAACGGGATAAAGACTTATAATGTATTGATTTATTGTTTGAATCTGTGTATGTACACAGCCGTTCAAAAGTTTGGGGTCACTTAGAAATGTCCTTATTCTTGAAGGAAAAGCACTTTTTCAATGAATAAAACAATAATTTCATCAGAAATACACTCCATACGTTGTCAATGTTGTAAACGACTATTCTAGCTGCAAACGTCTGGTTTTTTTTATGGAATATGTACATAGGTGTATAGAGGCCCATTTCCAGCAACCATCTCTCCAGTGTTCTAATGGTACATTGTGTTTGATAATCATGTCAGAAGGCTATTGGATGATTAGAAACCCCGTGAAAACCCTTGTGCAGTTATGTTAGCACAACTGAAAACAGTTTTGCTGGTTCTTTGACAAGAGTGAAGTTTGAAGGGCAAACTTGTTATTTAGAATAAAAATCATTATTTCTAATCTAAGTTCAATGTCTTGACTATATTTTCTATTCATTTTGCAACTCTTTTGATAAATAAAACTGTGAGTTTTAATGGAAAACACCAAAAAATTGTATATGTGACCCCAAACGTTTGAACAGTAGTGTAACATCAATTCATGTGCTGTGGGCTAGCACAGTGTAAATACTGCGGTGATTTCAGGCGATAAAGTGTGTGAGATCTGTGGCGCGATAACAGTGTATACACAAGATGGAGTATCCTATATCCGTCCAGAAAAGGGACCTCAGTCCCAAGACATGCAGATTGGGGTTATATTAATTGGACACTCTGAATTGACTGATAGTGAGTGGTGTTTGCTGTGTTTTGGCCCTGTGCAAAGGCTTGTGATCTGTCCAACAGATAATAAGTTAGATATTAGTTAAGATTGTCATAGATGTCACAAGCTAGGTTTCAGCCCGTTTCTTTGCACAGTTTTCATTTGTTGGTAATACAACATATCAGGCAGATGGACAGATGAGGAAATCACATTTCTCGATGTAGTACAAGAAGCAAATATTACAACAACAACAGATGTACGCAGCAAATAAATGCCACTATCAGTAGGTACTGACGCTTGTCTTCACATGGCACATCTTGCTTTTGATTTCGGCACACGTTTTATCAGATTAGATTAGAGAAATAAAAGAACAAATGTGTAAGATGTAGCAAAACCACAGCACACACCTTTCATGTGTGAAGAACAGAGAATGACAGAATGCAGCAGATCGGTGACAAAGCCGTTACACAAGATACATGCATCCACCTTGGCCCTGGCATAACTGGAAAAGATTGCTGGAAGTACAGTTGAAAGGGTTGGTTTTACTGTGGTGTTGAATTTCAGTCTACATACTCTTTGCATTCTCTATCGCAATAATTGTTTTGAAACTATTGGGACACTGTCCTAGAGACTGATAAATTGACTGGCTGGATGTCGATTGCCTTAATGTCCAGTCCAGCCCCCAGTTGTTTGTGTATCACAGATTATGGGTTGTCAACGGCTGAGTGTAAGAGATAGCACTGTGTTACAACATTGTTTTTTGAGCATACATTGAGTCTCCAAGCATACTCTGATGTGTGATGTGATATTTTACAGGGGTAACTGTAAAATAGCTTTTCTTTCCTTAATCTAATGAAAGACAAATTCATCTTGCGATCATATTTCCTTCAAATAGTGTATAAAATGTAGTGATACTAAGACATGTTTGACTTGTAAGAGCATGATGTTATGCATTTTGCTTTTGTCAAGAAAAATAACTGACTTTTTTTTTTTTTTTCCTACTTGAACAGTATTCTGCTTTTATCACATTTTCATTCCTTGATATTAAACTAGCATGATATGTCAGTCGAAAGCTTTTCATGTCCTCTAACTGTCATGTCAAGTTTCACACTGCCAGCCAGGTTAACTCACCTTATTTTTTATTTTTTTTACTCACTGACACGGTTAAATGAAAATAATGTTCATTTGTGTGTCTATTTGATCAGAGCAGAGATAGTCAGCAGAAATCATGGCTGTGCACTGAATTTTTGAAGCCCATTGTAGCAGCAATGGTTGAAAAGCCTCAGATATCCATTTAAGTTGGACAATCAAAGGGGCTGATGAGCCGCAAAGGCTGACAGGGAAGATAATTCATTGGGTTGGGGGAATCAGGGCCGCTTGGCAGATAGACAGGAGGCCAGAATCTCTGATCACACAACCTGATCTCCTTAGGGCAATCTGACTGTGAGTGCAGCACTTTGTCAACTGATTTCACATCATAGATTGTGGCAAGGAAACATCGAAGCATTGATTTAAATGCTGTGAAATGTGAGGTGGGCCACAAGGGTGATGCTTGATTTATGATTTATTTGAGATGTTGCTGTGAGGACAGGAGGTTGAAATAAAGGGCACCATGTACTGCTCTGAGTTAGTATTTGTTTGTGTGTGTGTGTGTGTGTGTGTGCATGTGTGTGGTGAGGAGAAGGTATTTGGTAAATCTAGGCTCTTGATGTGATAATGTGTAAGCAGTTGGAAGCCACCAGTCGGGGGTACAAGGTCTTACCATACATTCTGCGTTGGATCCAGATGCCTATACAGTTCCATTTATATGAAGATGAGATTCAACAGCGTACAACAGTCTAGTGCTCTGCTCATGATAGCAGTGGCACAATAAGCGGATCTGTCATATGTCATTTAAATTTAGAAACAGAAGCGTTCTTCTTTAGTGACAAATTGTTCAATTAGGTTAATTGTTGACTTCCTCTTTTCAAATCAAGTGTCCAGTTACCTCCGTGATGCCATCCTCTATTGCAAATTCACAAAGTGCTTCAGAATTACATTACAATCAGTCTTTGTTTTCCTTTTAAATCAATTTCTTGGGATTTCAAACAATAGATTAGCTATTTGCAAATGTTGCATTTAATCTATTCTGTTTTCGATTGTTGTGTTTTCGTTGCAAATAAAAAAAACACACTTTTGACAACAATTTGTATCTTAAAGCTCACATAGAGTGGTCCTGTTGCACATATGTTAGTTATGGAGGTCTACTTACATACATTAACTTGTTTTTATGGTCAAAAACCTCCTAGTTGCTGTAAACGAGCCGATAGATATCCTCTATTCTGACGGTGTTTCCCAGCCGCGAGATTTGAGACTCATCTCTAACACCCAGAAGACAGAGTCTTGCGATTGGCCATTACCCGGAAGTGACATAAAAACATTGTTTTAAAAATGTTTAAAAATAGCTTCTTCACGACTCCCCGCCGCAGTCCCTTTTATGACTTTGAACCGGAGTCAGACCCAGAGTCAGAAGACACTGTCGCTCGTGAAACACCTCCACAACGGACATTATTCTTCTTCTGCGGTTCAATGTACGCAACCGGATGTGCCCGGACTAGTGCCCAGAGCAGGATGATCTGCTGTTCCGGAGAACCGGTGTTTACGTAACCGGACCGGGTTTTTTCAGAGATCTCGCTGAGCCCGAGATTACAATAAAACACAGCGTTCTCAGCAGTGGCTGAACTGTTTGTTTACAACCTTCAGGGCTTCTTAGACAAGGTAAGGACGCAGATACACACTAAAAAACAGCGTTAATTGGAACTTCCGGTCGAGGTCCGCTTTAAAATGATCTTTCTTTGCAATAGGATATAGAGTAGTTAAAGTTTGATAGTGCAGAAGAGCCACCAAAGACCATAACTTCTGTCTTTTTTTCATTAAAATTCAGAAAGTTCAATGACATCCATGTCTTAATGTCGTCTAAACATTTTAGTAATGGGTTGACATTGTATGAATCAGCCTTTTTGAGGGGGATATAGATGATATAAGAAGTTGATTTTGCATAATATTTCCCCTTTAACATTACGGAATTGTATCCCAAACAAATCACACTTGGAATTACTAAAATATAATTGGATATTTTCACCAACTCATTCAGCTCTGCAATGCATTCACCACCAACTGGACAGTTGATGGGCAAAGGCAGTGTGTACCGATGCAGACATGAGAGAACATTTGCATCACACATACCCTGCATATTTGCACAAAGAGCTAGTTGGAGAGTGGGTTTTGACAGTTATGCCACTGTACATGTACATTCCTTTAAAATCTCCATTCAAAGGGATTTTACTTCATGACAGGAACACCAGAGTTCAATTTTCTTTTTTTTGTGGGTGTGCGATTCCATCACTCCGTTTGCCACTTTCTCTTCCCTGTCTCTCCTGGTACTGATCCGTCTCCACTTTGCGACACTTTATAGTAAAACCCTGCGGCCTTTTCCATTTTCTTTTTACTTTGACGCTCTTAAATCATTGCTGGATGCTTGCATGCATCAAACACAGTCCTCCTTTTGCTGTGTACTGTATTTTCAGTTGACAAAACGTCCCACCTGTCAAATAAGTCTAAAGCACTGTTAGTCGGAATCCAACAGGAATAGACCACTTGCTATTCTTTTGGTCACGCTTAATATTTTGTTTGCCTTTGGGGCAATTGACACTGACTGACATTTGAATTGTTTAGCGCAGTGAACACACCACAGAGACACAAGCAGTCAAGGTGCAGTAGTTGGGATGTGTTAATCCACACAGAAAATATGATAAAGTTGCTGCTTGTCTACATTGTTGATGAATTCAGTGCTAAAGGGGATAGGACAATTGACCTTTAGAGATTCTTTTTTTTTTAGACATCATTTTTCTCTGCTGGGTCTGGACAATTGCTTGTAGCATGTCTGTTTGTTTTTAGACTTTGCTTCAGGGACGTTGTCATGCCAAGAAATCATTCAGCAAAACAACCTCCTTAAAAACATGATACAATATTAACCAGTGATCTTAAGGCATAGATCAGTTGTGCTACCTTTATACTGAGGCAGCCTAAAGGTGGATTTCCACTGGATGCGTTACAGCCGCGGCACGTCAGCGGCGTGGTTCTGCTTCGACCTCTGCCCAGCGGCAATGCCCACCGGGCGCGTTACAGCAGCGGCGCAGTATCCTGCAGCACTAGTAGCACTTTCTGTTTTTATGTATTGTTTTTACATATTGTTTTTATGTTTTTATGTATTATTTTATTGATTTTATGTAAAGCACTTTGGGCACCGTCTGGCTATTGTAAAGTGCTATACAAATAAAACTTGATTGATTGATTGATTGAATTTGGAGTCAGCGGTATTCACGGAAGATCACGCGATAATCTCAAACGGGCGCGAGATCCCGTGATAGACTGTGTGTATAAAGGAAACAACAACAACACAGCTTCTTTTCATTCTCAGACTGTTGATCTGGTGTCATAAATGATTTTATGTTTCTCCACTTCAACAATCAGTCTCTCGTCGTACATTAGGACTCTCCGAGACGCTCTGATTAATTGACTGTTGACCTGGTAGCCCTGGTCACGACGTAATGTTGATCTGAAGATAGGCTATATGACCTGCATATTGCGTTTTATTTTGAAAGGGGGGGTGGAAGTGTTTTACTTTGAGTCTGTGTCAAACTTCCTGTCTGGTGCGATCTGCTCTGTTAAAATTTACGCGGTTCAGCAGCAGCAAAAAATAGAACTGCTACCTATCGAAAGCGATTTGGCGCTTCTGGGACGCTGCTGAGACGTTCCGCAGCGCGCCCAGTGGAAATGCTCTCATTGATAAGAATGGAAGCTATTTGCAATGGCTACCGCACCGCTGACGTGCCCCGGCTGTAACGTGTCCAGTGGAAATCGGCCTTAACTCTCTGTGTATTGCAGGTCCTTGTGCTGGCAGTAATGTCATATTGACTGTGGTAAAATCTACTTTTGTCTCTCACAGACTAAGGTTTATATCAAAATATTGGCTCCAAAGCAGTCAGGCTGCACAGGACAGATATTTTGTGCTATCATACTCCTGCTGTTCGCAGTGCTGCTTCACACGGCATGATAACACACACACACACACACACACACAAAAAAACCTACTGAGACCGTGCTGTGCTTCATAGCCTTTTTTTGTGTGCTAAACTGAATAAGTGCATCTGGGGACGGAGTTTAAGCGTTGCTGTGTTTGTGTCTTCCATGGGCAGAGAGCAGGTTAGTGTTAACTGGGATGATAGGTTGACTCTTTCCTCGGAGAGAACTGAAGCCAGAGTGTTTGTGCATACACAGTGGTGTTATTATTAGGATGGGTTGAGCTCCCTCTGCCAGATGCCTCTCCAGCATCTCTGTTTGAGTCGGTGTACGGGGTGAACTTCAGAAATGAATCACAACAAAACAGCCATCGGCGCAGCATTTGTGAGGTAGAAATTGTATTCTTTCATCTTGCTGTATCAATATGAATTGAATTTGCACACACAAACAAACACACACATTATACACAACTGTATTTTGATGTTATATTGTGAAAACCTTCTCATTTTACACTTACATACATACATACAGCACTGTCAGAATACCTCCAATTCATCTAATATGGACCAGGGATTGAATAACCTTGTTGATCTAAACTTGTGAATCTATCTCAGTGTCTCTCCTTCCAAGAAACTATGATGGCCTTCACAGACCAAAAAGGATCTTGGTTGTCTTTGTTGGCGTAGTAAATACACCTCATTCCAAATGCAGAACACATACTCATGCTTTGTCCTTTTGAGGTGCAGGTGCAAGAGGGCAGATTCCATTTCATTTTAGTGCTATGAAAAACAACACCGTTGTATTAAACCAAGTGTACACTTATAGAAACATACATATGGTTAGTAGGTTGTACTTCCTATTTTCTTTTCAGGGACCATGATCAATGTGACTCTGAATGTGGCAGTGTTAGCCAAGTCGCTCACTTTCCCATGCTGTTTCTTGGCCAGTCATTACATTAAATATCAAGCTCTCTGGCACAAAACACGTCTTAGATGGTTAACCTGTTTAAAGGATGCTTGGAAATGTAAAACATGGCCATTATCACTACTCGTATTATTCTTCTAGCTTCCATTATTAGTGAGTCCTCAGTGTACAGTAAATCCAATGAAATTATAATACAGTATATATAACATTTAGGCAGACTAGAGCGGCTCAGTACAATAGGAAGGTGTGTTGCTTATTTCAAAAATATGTTCAAACGTGCTACAGTATTTGGAAAAAAGGTAGTGTGTCTGATTGAGAACTTGTCAGCTACACCATGCATCTTGCTTTTTGTAGAAGACTTGACTGTGACCAAAAACACCTCGAGAAAATATTTACTGACATTATGCCATGTGAAAATAGACACATTTCAACTCGCATACAAACCAGTATATATGTCATTCATGAGAATGCTTTCTGGTTTCTGGCACTTCCACATTGGCTTCTATCTCCACACCGGTAATAAGGAACCATGAAGTTTGCTTAATAGACCCAAGTTTGCTCTGAGTCAGTGATAAAGCTGAGTATCCCCACATGAGCCTCTTTTTTTTTCTTATACTTTAGTGATGAATGCGCAGACAAAAACATTCATTAGATTGCACTTAGATATAGATTTGTCAATAATGAAGCAACAGTCATACATGTTTAAATTCAGTCTGTATTTTGGGCAAAAAGAAACAGTGATACTTTGTCTTTCTGATACTGCACTTGTTAGAATGGCCAATGACAAGGTTCCTCCGAAAAAGAGGCACTAAAGCGTAGCGGACACTCAGTCCCATATTGATTTAACTTCTAATCCTTGGCTACAATGTGAAACCTGCAGTTTTAAAAATAAATACAGTCACAACATGTTCACTGACTTTCAAACTGATACAAGTAGAGGAACAGTGTCTTTCTCTGGCTTCCCATCAGCTTTTTTTTGCTCTTGATTTCTTAGAACTTTTGCTTGCTTTCTGTCCTCCCACAACTCCCTGGTGCATGAAAAAAAAAGGGTTGGGGGGGGGGGGTCCTATCGCTCCTTCTTCTTTTACATTCCCTCCTGTTTTCCCTTGTGTCTTCTGTGAGCAAAATAGAGAAAAAGAGAGTGAGAGCAGTAGCAAGAGAGGGACTGGGGTATATTAGGGAGAGAGAGTGTGAGAGAGCCGAAGAGAGAGAGAGAGAGTGAGAGGCAGGGGGAGAAATGAGAGATGTGGTAAAGAGAAAAAGCATGGCAGGAGAAATAGCCAAAGGCTCTTTGTCTCGTTCTCTCTCTCTCTCTTCTTTCCATCTCACCCACATGCCAGGCAGAAGCAGCACTGGATGCTAATTACTTATTAGATTGCAGATATGCGTGGCGGGGTAGCAGGGCTAATTAGGTTAGTGCCCTGCTAAAATGAAATGTCTTAATGCTGACGCTACTTACGGTATCTCCAGCCGCCCACGGCCACACTCCACCCCAATGCCACTCCAACCCCCTCGAACTAAGCCAGTCGGAGTGATGGGGGACGTAGCTGAAAGATGGAGTAGAGTTTGGCTGGAAAATCCAGCTAATGTCCGAGACAGACAGACAGACAGAAAGGAGGAGGGATAAGCCAGCCTCAGACGGCCTTAATTATCCTGCTGACCTTTCCAGCAGATGAAGAGCAGAAGTCAGGGAGCGAGCAAGGAATGTGAGCCGCCCTCAGTATAACTCGGAGAGCTCGCAGTGACCCACTGCCTACATGTCAAAAACCCAACACCTTCGGCGGGACCGTTCCTTCTGATAAAATCGAGAGCAATAGTTTTTACTTCTTTACTTAACATAACTACGGCCGCCGCCTTTCCCCAATGGCAAATATAATGTCAAGAGACGATTCTCATTCCATTACTCATAGATGGAACCAATGCAAAAGACAATTTTGGAGAAAATGCCTTTTTATTCTTGTTAGTTTAGAATTTTTTTATCTGCAGTTCATCATTGTGACCATGATGAAAACTAGGTATTCTCCTTGAAATCGCATTAAGCTGTAGGAAATTAAAGCCAACATTTTAACAATTTATACACAACTGTTAAACCTTTTGAAATGGCCAGAATTACTGGTAATAAGGGGAATCATTAGTTTCAGTGTAGCATTTAACCTGGCACTTTATCTAAAAAAAAACTATCCTATGGAGACATAGTAAAGATAAATCATCATTTTATTACCTCTGGAGTCCACAGGCTTCTGCACTTGCTCTCAGCTGCACTAAAATACAGTACAGCCAAGCACCATAACAATTACTTACTTTATCATATTTGTCCTGGCTTATTGAATTTAGACTCGTTACAGGATGAATGTGTTCAAATTTATCCTATCATATGTTTTACCACATTCTTGCTCTGAGCCGAGCCGTGAAGGAACCACTGTAAGTCCGTCTGTGACTTAGTCTAAAGGGCTTTCTCCATTGTAGAACCACTCCTCTCACTATGGTAGATCAGGCATCTGGTTACAGTCACAGTGGCTCTGTGTTGGGTTACATTGTTAATGCAGGAAAAATTCCAGTGCTCACCATTTCACTCAATGATGATTACCCTGCACTTAACATGAGATCTGGAAGTTGCATGGGGATAAAAAAAAAAAAAAAAGCATGAGTGGTCACGTGATCAGCTTGTAAACAACCATCCATTACAATGCAATACCCGGCTTTCTGCTTCAACTTTGACTCATTGTAAAAGGGAAAATGTTGAGGGAATTCAATGCAAGTTTCAGCAGTGTTCGTGTCCGTTGTGCCCTCCAGTGATGCATTCACACCAAAAGCAAAATAGAATGTTT
This sequence comes from Microchirus variegatus, assembly GCF_963457635.1. NCBI lineage: Eukaryota > Metazoa > Chordata > Actinopteri > Pleuronectiformes > Soleidae > Microchirus > Microchirus variegatus. The sequence goes on from NC_139808.1 coordinate 15,640,758, forward strand.
CCTTTGAGATTACATACAAAGTCAATGGAAGGACATAAGCACTGCAAGTTGTACAAGTCACACTGGGTGGCATGAATCGTGCAAAGATGTAAACGTTGCATCATAAGTAAATACATCACACAATTAAATGAGTGATATTTCACAAATAATGCGACATGACAATCCACTTGTTATGGATCACAGGATCTTACACTCCTGCTTTCACCTGTAACTAATGTCTCGCACATCCAAATGCTGTCCTTATATTTCCATTGATTATTTGGAGATAAACAGCTGCAAAAACATAAAATTAAACAATATGCATACATTTAGAAAATTAACTATAAAATGTAAACAATGCAATTTTTTAAATGTACCTAAAAAAAAATGTTCATCAAGATTTCTATCCACTTTAAATGCAAGTAAAACACTCAGTGCAACACAATTCAATCTCTTGGAGTAAAGGGCTTTTTTAAATTTTATTTATGCTCTGTTGGACTTTAGTCTACATGGCAAATTAAAAATATATTGGAAAGAGCAAAAAGTAATGATTTACAGCAAGCACAGGAATTATGAAGCAGAAAATCAAGTCGATGTGACCTTGAGACAAACAATCAAATGTTTAAGTAAAAAAACATAATGAAAAACACTGCTTGGCCGATATGCGTTTTTCAAACAGTATTATTAGATGTGTGACTTCAGCAAAGGCATGTTATAATAACCGCAGAGAGTTGAATAAGGAGAAAATAACAGTGAACGTAAAGCAAGGAGCGTGTGAAACAATGAAAATAAAGCAGGACTGAAAAGGTCAAATGTGTTTTTAGAGGCGGCAACTGGAGACATTTAGGGCCTGTGTTCACTTCATAATTTTCTCGCTGCTGCTGCTGCTGCTATTTAATCCTCTTTTTTAATTGGAAAAATGCTGCCCGTCATTGTGACTGATTGCTCACATAAAATGTTGAAGCGTCACACTGAATTTCCTCTGAGCTAAAAGAAAAGGTAACTCAAAAACGTTTGCAAAAATTCAGATTCAAGATTAAACACATAAATAGTTAGGTTAAACAGTTACAATATAATTTTTTTGTCCATCATAACAGCTTTTCTCATTTCTATTGCTTAATGTTCAGTGCATTACAGTTACATAGGCAGACATGAATTACCTAATTTGCACTAAACAAAATGCAATCTTGATGGGAACTTTTTTTTTTTTACATTGACATCAAATACTGACATTGAACATTTCGCAATTCACCAAGTAATCAGCAAAAGTACCAAGCTTGTAGAGCACAGAGACGGATCAGTTAGCACTGGAGGTCAGTAGTTTAACGTGTGTAACTCAATGAAAGGTCTGATCACAGCACACCAAAATCTGAAGGGCAGAATACAAAAATCCATCAGATCTAACAGAATTACTTTGATTGCCTAGGTATTGGGTGGCCATAGCAACCATTTCAGCTCTCATTGGACTAAAGCATTTGTAAAATGTCGCTCTTGTCAATGATGAACATAACATGATAGATTGTTTTTTTTGGGGCATTTTCTTCAATTAAGTAATCAGAAATTTGCTTTAAAATGTGTAAGATTTCGATGAAAACACAGTTAAATTTTCTTAAATCCAGCACTGTATGTGTGGAGAGACAGTTTTATTCAATTTATGCCAATTACTAACCATATCACTCTATGAAATTGAGTGGTGAGTGAGAAAGAAAAAAACAGCCTTATCCACCAGAGACAGATCACACAGAAAGCGCGTGGGGCTCTGTGTGGTCTGGTGACCCGCATCTAATAGTTTATTACTTTGTCCGAGCCATTAAACTCCTCTGGTTCTGCTCAATTTCTGTATATCTTAGAACGGTGAGTGGATCCAGTAACGTTTTAAAGGTAAAATGTGGAGACTGGTGCAGATTTATATCCGTTGCTCAGGAGTCTTGTGGCTGCATTTCCAGTAAGCACCAAATATGATCTGTCTTTGAAATCATGTCGGGAGATGGTCCAAGACAGATAGGTGGTGATGAGGTCATGTTACAGTGCCTGTGGATATTTGTAACACAATGACAAAAACAGTCATGTTCAGAGCTTTGTCAAAAAAGAAAGTCACTTCTCTCAGCAGTTATCAAAATGAAGGGAAAACATAATTTTAAGAAAAAATTCCAAATCCGTCTTTTGAACCTTTGATGAAAATAGATAAAAACATTGACCTTGGACGATTACCAATTGTTGCTTGTGCTCTTCTGCAGGAGCTGTTATTAGTTGTGTTATATTCTTGTGTTGATTACATACTGTTGTACTTTGGAATTTGTCTCTTGTTGCGTGAATGACGATAAGTCTGTCATCTGTGATTGCCTTGTTTACTATTGCATTGTGTCTTCTTTGTTAAATGTGTATCCCAGTGTCTAGTGTTATGTTAATGGAAATCTCATTAAACTCACCCCAAATACTACAAGTAATGGATCCAGCAAATAAAATGTAACCTAAACCTGTCGACTGCAGGGCTACTTCAATTGAATCTTGCATTTGTCAAAATCTATTTGTCTAATCTATCTATATTTAAAACATACATACTTAGGACTAACTAGAAAACATTCTCAGAGCTAGTTTATCAAGGAATGGTGAAAATCTATAATTTGCCTCTTATTATTCCAGCATACTGACCAAACAGGCAGAAAATATAGAGTTTTCATCAGACACAATGTTCTGTGTTGCGCCCTCATTGGTGGAAGGAGGCACAAGTAATGGCACAAGTCTGAGTCCATTCATAAAAGATGGAAATGAGTTTCAGCTTCACCTCTCAGGCTACTGCTGTTCAGTTCAGTGCACAGCCAGTGAAACAGACAAATCTCTTGGAATCGAGAAGGCCTGACTCCTGCATCATAATCAAACCGATGCATGTTTTTTTGAGAACTGTCGAAGCAAGTGCATTTCACTCATGAAAGGAAAACACATACAAATTAGTCAGTAAGACATGCAATTCAGCCAGGAATGGTGTGCCATTCTTTGTACTGAGGGAAATGTATAGAGACCAGCACTGGCATACAACTGCACAGTTGTGTTTAGGTGAAGTGCATAAAAGCCATAACGAATATATTAATGAGTCATTTGAGTACACCCAGCAAATTAAACAGCATAAAGTGCAGTTCAGACCTTTCTTCACAATCTGCATAACACTAGAAATTATTAAATGTGGTAGACTCCAGTGTTTCTGTTGTTACCTGTTTACATTGTATACAAACAACCCAGTATCTGATCAGCACAAAGAAGCACTTCAAACATTTGTGCAAATATATCCTCATTTAAAAAAGAAAAAGAAAACAATACTTACAGTTCTATATTGTTGTTCGCTGTGTATGTTTAGGGCCTCATGTACTCCACCTCCGGTCCACCATCTCCTTCTTCATTCTCTTTTCTCATACCTTTAATCCAAAATAAGGTTGTTGGAGTACCAGGACTTTATTTTCTTCAATATGGCTTTAAATAGTTGAGCAAACCATCATTAATAACTTTTAACACTATGATTATCCAAATTCAGGAAGTCCTCTTGTTAAGGCAACGCTAAGAGAAATCCTTGTTCCCACTCAAGATCATGTTTGTTCAAGAAGAACAGAGGAAAAGGGGGCCGTGTCCGGCTCTACAATAAAATAATATTTTACTCATCAAAATCAGTAGGTAGCAGAGTTCCTGATGAATGTATGGATGACTAGGGTATGCGGGTATATCCTAAATGCTCACATTGTCGGAATCGAAGTGGACCTCATGGGTGAAGTATGGTGTTTGGCTGCGCAGGTGCATTATGGGAACGATACATAACAAAACTTCCTCTTAACTGTGTTATCTAGTTAATGCCGAAACCGAAAGAGCAAACACTTGTGGAAATCAAATCCACACTGACATTTCATTTCATAAATGTTGTACAAAATACTGGAGTTTGCTGCAAATATTGTAGAAACTAGCATACGCCACAGGAGCTCTCTGCTATAAAATATATGCAATTTATATTCAGGTTTCACAGTCCATAAGTGTATTGTTTTTGGTTCACAGCTCACTTTCACCAACCTTTCCAGCAGCAGCAGGCAGCCGAAAATGCTCAGGGGGTAGCGTTGTCAAAACAGTTCTTAAGTAAAAGTCTATACAGTATATTTTTATTGTTTCATTTTTTTTTTTACCGACATTTTTCTCCAGTTGAAGAAAAGTACATGTTAATCTAGAGAGAGAGAGAGAGAAGAGAAATGCAATCTTCTGATGTGTGTTTCTATTGTACTTTGCTAAGTTATGTCTTTCATATCTGGCTTTACACTTAACATTGCTTGTTCGGACTTCATCCAGCTAACCTGGAGCTGCGCGGTGAAGGAAACAGCAGCAGCTGTTCAGCAACATTTCCAGGCTTAGTTTTAGAAGTAGAATCCACTTCTGAAGGTTTTTGTGGGTGCTTCTTGGTGTTTTCTGCTGTTTGTGCTGCTGCTGTATGAACCCTGTTTCACTTTACTTACGCTGTGTGCTGTGTGTTTGGCTTTGCCTGCTCAGTTCAGAAGTATAATATAATTGTTGCCACGGACTGAGAAGAGAGAGTTGTGTGGAGCTCAATCAGCGTTGTGTGAACTCATTGACAATGGTTTGAATTTGTTTCCATATAAATGTTTTTAATTACACGATTAAATTGCAACACATCTGTGGGCTACAACATGGCATGCAGTGAAATACGAATGGTCAGTGTAAGAACCACACAATGACAATTGCACATCACCACATTGATGTAGATGTCTGTAGAAAAGTATAAATAAGAATCACAATTTTGGCTCAGAAATTGTTTTCTTATAAAAACATGAATATGAATGCAGTCAAATTGTGAATATAGATGTTTGAACATTTATCAGCAAGTGACATTTAGACATGTTATTAATTTAAACCCACTCCGGTATAAACCCTCACTGAGATATCCAGGGGAATTAACTTGTCTTGTCCTGTAATATAAATATATACACATGTCCTGTTAATTTCCAGTTAATTCTGAAGGTGAGCTCTCAGTCATGCCAATCCAAGTATTGATGTTGCCCTCACCTCCTATCAATAAACATCCCATGAGGGCTGCGTCTGTGATTTCATTAAACTAACCTGCTTTTCATTTACACTCACTTCAGATTTAATTACTATCACCTCTAATTTATTTAATTCCGCTCATTATTTGGATGCAGTGTCCTCTTTCGTTTTTTTCCACACTATTTTCTTCTGGGCCTCGCTCTCGCTCGCTCCACTGAAACCCATGAGCATGTTGATCCGCTTTTCTGTCCTCTCAAACCTGTGTCTTTAAATTAGCTGGCGAAAGCATATAGCCTCCATTAAATTAGTCCATTATTTGACGTTATAGCCCACTAACCTCCCAACCTGGAACACAACACATGTTTTTGTTGTTGCAAAGCTGAACAAACTCTCAGCTGCATGTGTAAAGGCATTTTGCAGGGGCGGGAGTGGTGATATCAATGTGTGTAGATGCGATCTTGTTTTTTTTTTTTTTCCTTTTTCCTTTTTCGGGTCATGACATCTCTTAATTACCCAGAATGTTGGAAGCACTGTGTGGTAGTGGGTGTGTGTTTCAGTGTTGGTAAAGCGGGACAGATGCAGTGTGGGTGGGTGGCAGCGGGAAGGAGAAGGAGGCTAGGGTTTCCTGGGATAGAGATCGAGGCCCCTGGAGATGAGTGGCAGGAAACCCTGTGCTGCTAATTAATGTAGTTCCTTGTAAAAGAAAAGCTCTATGGGTTAAAGCCAGCCAGAGCCGTGTGTGTGTGCATATGCATGTGTTCTCAGAAGTAGTGTTTTTATTTTATTTTATTATTATTATTATTATAATAAACTGCAGCTTCTCCTTGTGGGTTTGATTGGGACTGCACAGTTGAACAATCATCTTTCCCCCCCCTGCACACACACAGATTATTGTCATGATGCTACACTAGAAATAGTGAAAGTAAAAGTAAGTTGTGAAAAAAAAGTACTTTATTTCACTTTGAAAAAAGACAAACTCCAAAAATAGTTTTCGCTTTAGCTGAACTTACACACACCTACACACTTTATTCAAATGCAACTTCATAAGTCCAGTGTGGGAGTCATAACAAACCTGGTTGGGCACTGCAGGCAGAGGATAGGTAAAGTGTGTTTGTGTCCAAGAGAAAGGAGACTGTTTATGAGCTGTTTTCATATTCAGGTGTGATGCGTGTTGAGTTGTCCAGTACAAAAACTGGTCCATTACTGGCTTCAGTCAGAGATTATTCAATAAAACTTTGATAAGGGACCTCAAGGCAAACACAAAAACATATTTCACATGAAAAGGTGACTTCAGCTTCGGCATTTAGATCGGTGGTCTCAAACTCGCAGCCCGGGGGCCACATGCGGCCCTTCGATTGAATTAATGTGGCGTGCCACTTAAATCTTTGTTTTTGAGATTTACATATTCATTATTTATTATTTACATATTATGCATCATCAATCAGTTTTTTATTGTGGACAATATGTATTTGCATATCAAAACAAACACCTTTTTAACATTGTTTACATAACTTTGAAATGATGTAAAATATTGTCACAAATGTTGTTATTGTTATACCCAGATGGACTAATGTGATACTATTTTAAGCTAACATCGCCCACCCCGACTCAACAGTTGTTATTTCTCACACAGTTGGGCTTTTCTTCACTTGATGGCCCTACTGACCACACTTGAACCTCATGTGGCCCCCAGGTCATTTGAGTTTGACAACCCTGATTTAGATAATGTGAGGTATAGTGACAAAAACCCATTCAAGCTCACGCTCCCTGTCAATTTAGAGTATCCAATTTGCCTAATATCCCAAAATCTGCATGTTTTGAGAGTGTGAAGAAACCGGAGAAAAGCCATGCACACATAGGAAGAACATATAGCCTCATGCAGAAAGTCACGTCTTCTTGATGCAAAGGCAAAAGTGCTAACTACTACACCAACCTTGTGGCCCATGTAATGGTCAAATACCTTGAAACCCTGTTGGAGCCTGGAGGTGGATGCTGGGTTGGTGGTGGTGGTGGTGGTGAGGCTGAATCAAAGAACGTGGGACAGAAGAACATTGGGAACGATGGGAAATATTTGCAGCTTAAATGGACAGCCAAAATGCGAGACATGATTAAACATAGCTAATTGAGCTGACTGACTGAACTAGCTCATGATTTTGCTTCATTTACTCCATAATCATGCATTAGTAACAATCTTCAAAAACCTCCTAATTGCTGGAAACGAGCCGATGAAAAGTTCTCCTCACTGAAGCTCTCTGTTTCAGACTGAAATCTCACCCCAGAAGACAGACTGTCTTGTGATTGGCCATTACCTGGAAGTGACGCAATCAGCACACCAGGTCTCAGAAGCGCAGCTCCCCCTCTGGAATGGTGGATGTAGTGCTAGTCATTATCAAAACATTGTTTTAACAATGTTTAAAAATAGCTTCGTCACAATTCCCTGACACAGTCCCTTTACGGCTTTGACCCGGAGTCAGACCCAGAGTCAGAAGACACTGTTGCAAGTGAAACACCTCTACAACGGATGTTCTTCTTCTGTGGTACAATGTACACTACCGGATGTTAGCACACTGATCTGTAAACATGTAAAAAAAACAAAACAATTTGATTTTGTTTAAAAAAAAATGTGAGCTCACAAGTTTCTTTGATTTGCAAAAACACATACGATCCTACAGTGTCTGCTTTGGTCTGCAAGTTGTGCAACACATCTGCAACTGAAAATAAATCTGAAAGCCATAGGCTTTGTTTATGAAGAACAAGTGAAAAGACATAGTTTAAAAAAAAAAAAAAAAAAAAAAATGTTATCCAAGGATATATCTTCGATGATTGTAAGTCCATTTTAGCCATGAAGAACAGGCTGACAGTGTCCACACTCTTTTTTTTTTTTTTACACATTTTCCGAAAAACATCCCGTCTCATCAAGTATCTAAAAAAGACAAATAAAAACCATTTGTCTTCACTCTGAGTAAAACGTGATATGAGAGAGAGCTCAAATCCTTGCTATAAATAAACCAAATAGACATAAACACACTAAAGTGCCAGGGAGTACACACAGTTTGTTCCTCCCCAGACACCCTGCTGTCTTTGCTGTTGCCATGTCTCCTGTCGAAACCCCCCCCCCCCACACACACACACACCTCCACCCCCCATGTCCTCAGGTCTTCACGCTGCCCTATTTTACCTGTCCACACACACACACACACACACAAGCGCATGTCTTATCCTCAAAGCAAAGGCCTTCAATTGGCAGGTGCACACAGTGTGAAATAACATGTGGGGGGGGGGGGGGGGATTGGGGTTGGTGCAGTGGTGTGGGGTGAGAGACAGCTGCACCGTTACATTGTATATATGTCTGTGTTTGTATACTAGCAGTGTGTGTCCAGAGGTGAAGGGACAGGAGGAAGAGCTGGTTGCGGCGGTCCAGCACAGCAGGAAGGCCAACTGTGATTAATACAGTGTTTACACCCATGGGTGTAGGCATTCCCACTTGTCCCGTTAATCTGTCCCGCTTCACTATTTGCTGAGACTCATGTGAAATGAGGCATGGAGTCGCGTCGTTTATCATGCGAGTTGATGAGAGAGGCTCGGAGGACAACAACCAATAGGATGCGACTCGGAGCCCAACCGCAAACAAGCAGGCATCTGCAGGAACTCATAAAGTCTGCAAAAATTAAGGCCCATAAAAAGCAATGAAGTGCGTTAAATATAGTGTGTGGTGGGTTTTATTTTTCCATTTAATGCTGATTATGAGATTGGCCTTTTGAATCACAGCTCTGGCAGACATTGGACATTGAAATGCTATTCTTCTGTGCATGCTTTAAACATTTTTGACATGACATGTTGTTAATATGAATATGATATGATTTTGATGTACAATTCAGTTATTCATTGTCTACTGCTTTATCCTCCACATGAGGGTCACTAGGCTGCTGGAGTCAATCCCAGCCTGACAGATTGAGAGGCACGTAAAGCTTGTTTGAAACTCGAACTAACCCTAACCCACACAGATGAGCAGTATTTCAATTGGTCCCAAAGATACACAGTCATCTTAAGTTATACTTTCTGTCCAACTCTTGACAAAAAAAACAATTGGGAACACTTGTATTCTTTATTATCTAATTCTTTATTATACAATTATTCTTAACAGATCCCCTGTTTTATAAAGAACAACAATAGATGGAAGTTTTCACTGGTGAACACAGCATTTTATTTAGTTGTAGTATGTGTAAGTTCGTCTGCCTTTCCATTATTATCCTCTGTGAATTTGCATATTGTGCAAAAACGATCAACAACATGTGTGCTTTTATAATAATGACGCAGCCTTGGATGCTCACATTTATATTCGCTGTGCTTGAAATGTTTTACTGCGCCACAAAAACTGTTACTTTGCAGAATAAAAGCTGATGTGATGTTCACTGTGATGAATGAGCCAACTCTGGCAAGTTGCAAGTCTCTTCCACATCAGGTTTATAGCTTAGTAAAATAAATGGAAACCAGTGCTGCCTGGAAGTAAATAAACAACTTAATAAATCAATCCAAAGGCTCATCGAGTAGCTTGTAAATTGTGACAAATTGCAGTGCGTTTGAGAATTTGTGGCACTAAAGCACATTATCAATGAAGGCAGAATCTGCACTATTAGCTAATTTTTGCGGCTCGGTCTCATCATGACACTCTGTGCTTTATCTTTATGGCAAAAGCTAATAACAGCCTGTGATGTGTTGCGATTATATTTTTGGATTTGGGGCGTGTTCAGCCTGCTGTAAAGTGGTTACCATATGTGGCAGTTGCTCGAATTAAACTGTTTTATTATTGCATTCATGAAGTTTTGTCAAAGCATCAATTCACAAAGAAATCATTCCCACAAGCAGCCATCACATGTATGTAATGAGGCTGCCATATAACATACGGGCTTGGTGAATTAGCCCAACCTCCTGCTGGCGTGCCGAATCACAGCAGTCAATGTGGCACCGTAAATCTGTGTCATCAATCAATTAATTTAAATGATTTGTCACATGCAATCACACACTGGCTTATGTTCAGGACAGCCACCGGGGACAAAACTTTCGGACTTGCCCTGATGTCTGTTTCTGAAATTGTCCAGCTGTATGTGAAAACACAAATGTTCACAAAAGTTGCACCAGACATTGAAAGGTGATATACGTAGGTAAAATATGTACAACAGTAACCTTTAGTGTTTAAAATGGTGACCCCAACTGAAAACATAGCAGGGCTGTGGTTGCTAAAATGCCCGAATAAGACTTATACCGTGTTACACTGCACATTCACATCCACATACATCGTTTTTATTTCTTGTAAGATATTGTGGTTATTTTTTAATACATTTCTTATATATATTTATACCTTTAAAGAACCTGCCAGCAAGACTCCACCTCTCCTCACCTGAATCTTCTGCTTCTGTTTACATCATATGTGAATGGAAAACTCCAGAAATCACCACCTACTCGGTATAATGGCTGGAATTGGCTATGCATTGTTGATGTATAGCTGAACGTGAGCTGCGCATCAGCCAAGAAGAAAATTGTTATCTAAAATGAAATGTTATATCTTTCAAAAAAAAAAAACAAAGTGAAAGTGTATGTCCATCTCATCTCATAGCAAATTAATAACTGCAGCTGCTCTGTGAAACCACCTTTGGCTAAACGTCTTACCCCGGATTTCCACTGGAACGCGTTACAGCCGCGGAACGTCAGCGGCACGGTTCTGCTTCGTCCTCTGCCCAGCGTCAATCCCCACTGGGAGCGTTACGGCAGCGGCGCGGAGCCTTGGGAGCCAGCGGTATTCACGGAAGATCTCGCGATAATCTCGAACGGACGCGAGTTCACGAGATCCCGTGATAGACTATGTGTATAAAGGAAACAACAACAACACAGCTTCTTTTCATTCTCCGACGTGGAAGAACTGTGCGGCTGTAACGCGTCCAGTGGAAATCCAGGGTTATGCTGCATTGCTTATATGAGAGAAGCCATATGTGACACCTTACAGTATATTCAGAGTGCTGTGAAATGGAAATAGCTTATTTTGTTTTGATGTACAGTTAATATAACCCACATGTAACAAGTTATTATCATCTTGCACTTATGTTTCATATTCCTTAGTCTAATCAAAATGACCACAAAGTGACTGAATCTCATAAGACCCATTACTGCAGTGTAAGACAAGTGTTCTGTCTGAGACTCGGAGTTAGGGAGTTGTAGTGCTCAAAACTGATTTCTTCATGTGAAGAAAAAGAGTAAAAAAAAAAACAACATTTCCTGAGTGCCAATCTGGAACAGCTTCATTTAAACAAATGTGTGGCTGAACTTATGGTCAACTGATTTAAGTATTGCAATATTTATATATTAGCAGTATTAAGAAGTGGGTATCCATGGCCACATTCCCAGAAATTAATAAATACATTTAAAAAAAATAAAATAAAAATAAAAGTATTAATTTGAACATTTTCTTCGATTCCATTCACATTTTATCTGGCAAAAGACAACTTGGCAGTTATTATGAGCCAGTTACAGGAACTGTGTGGTGTATAGTCAGTGATTCATTGGTTGGTTGTGTTGTTTAATGACGGTTGGCATTCACAATGTAGAATTACTGCCCAACAGGATCATGTTAAGATCTCCGCTAATGAAGAAATTGTAAGGAACAACTATTCAATGAGGAGCTATGGGCACAAGGTTGTGTTCAACTATTCAGTCAGGTAACCAGGTAACTCCTGAAAACTCACACAGGTGAAACGACATGATCAAACTCCTCAAACTGTCACCAAATTAACCAAAATAAAGCCGCTTTTAAGAACCAACCATTCAAACACGTGTGAATACAAAACTGGATTATCTCTGTACAGTATAATGTGCTGATTGAGCTACATTCAGAGTGTCAAACATCACAGGGAAAGGGAGAATTCTCCTGCAACGTGAGACTCAACTTTGAGCGATCAGAGAACATGCAAAGGCGTATCAACAAAGCTGTGGTGTTAAGAGACAAAAGTTGCAAAACGGTATTTTTAGCTTGGATCTTCTGAGGTATATTTTCTGACTGGTTTGCAGTCTGCTCTGTTGCTTCACTCTGCTGCACCATAGTTCTTCCCAGCAGAGCTGGGCTGGAAGCAAGCTAAATGGATTATAGCAAGGATGAGGCTACACTGATTTAGTACACAATACACTCTCTCCCCTGTCTGTTCTACACCCTGCAGACTTGGCACCTAAAATGGAAAGGAGCTAACTAAAGTGTATTGTGTGTTTTGGATGGATTTTACAGATGAAAAAACAAGGATATATATATTGTAGGTTGAGCTATAGCGGCCATAGTAATTATGACTGGAGTAAAGGGGGAAAAAAAGGCATGCAATGTAGTTTATAGACCCATTTAAGGAGGAGGTTGTGTGAATGTGAATGTTAAAGAAATATCTAATATCCAGTGGTCAGAATCCATAGCCAGAATCTGTATTTCCAAAAATAATGCGATCAGATTTTAACCTCTCTTTTCCCAGACTCCTTCAGTGGGAATGCATTGAACCAAACTGGAATTATGCCAAATTTTAATATTGTGCACTAAAATGGAACAAGCTCGCAAGTCAGCTGCTTAATTTTCTTTTTTTCTTCTTTGGAGGGAAATTAAATTTTTGGCTGACTGTTCAGTTGTACTTCTGCAATCCTGCTGAAACGCTACTTAGAGATTAAAGCTACTGTCAGGGAATTGTAGGTTAGAATTTGTGTTGAATAGCTCGACACAAGAGCAGTGTTTCACAAATATAAACGAAGATAAACTGACTTGCAATTTCCTTAATTTGTAATATTAACCAGGAATGTCCATGAGATGTTTAACAACATGAACATAATGTGGAGTCTTTTTTTGTTCTCACATCTTACCAAACATGTTCATGAAGTGGCCGATGGAAAAGGGAGGGGGACGCGGTCATTAGCAATCGGCAGGAAGTTGGGGAAAAGATAGCCAAAAGAAGATTTGGCTGTCAGCAGCTTTTACTATACTGTCAAACGTGACTTTGAATTTTCATGTATCAGCATGTTTAATCATCCTTGAGGATACAGCGTGGAACGTGAGGACGGAGTCAGTAGGGGGCACACTTGCAGGCTGTGCAATGTAAAAATGCAGATTCATGGGCTCAAAGTATTTGTTTGAGCTTACGCTCCAGTTTTAGCTCAGGTCAGTTTTTTATAGCTGATAAATGCACGGATGGTACAGGCAGCTACGTACACTTTTGGTGCACTGTCTCCAGTGAAGCTGTTGAAGCAGTGAAATGGTTCTGACCAGAGGAAAATAAGCAGTGGCAATAGTGGTTGTACTCTGTCTTTTGGTTTGCAGTTGTAGTGATTTTTAGAGTTTGCAGAACACATTAGACATGTTGAGGGGAGGAATATATTCTACAGTACTGCTTGCCAATGTCAGTGTAAGCACTTGTTCTATCTTTTAATTTCTTTTCCACTTGGCAGTGGTAATGGGTATTTTTATGTGAGGCTGACCTTTTTAAGGGGAGCACCACTTAATTCTCAAGCATGTTTTTATTCTTCTGGCTCGGGCAGCTTAATCTATATTTGTGAAAGGTAACAATGTTCTCTTACAATCCATGAAAGGCAAACTTCCAGAATGTGGTGCTACCCTGATGAACAAACTGGACCTGTTCCAACAGTGAATAATAAATGGTCCACCGTCTCTTCGGACTTGCCGTTTTCTTTACACTCAAACAAGCTTCATTTAATTGCAAATCACACCGTGAAAGGGACTCACATTCACACAGTTCACCTTGGTGTTTATAGTAATGCTGTTTTCACTTCACTTATTTTCAGGTTCGCTGTGAGTAGAAATGCACTATGCATTGTTGGCTCACTACAGGGTTTAGGGGCTGGATGCATTTCTCACATGTGTATTTATTCATTTTCACATAACAAACAGTCCTGCAGCTAAAAATGCAGAGTAAAAATGATGAGGGTGGATAAATTAATCTGTAATCCTGTTTTGGTATGATAATGCGTGGTGATATAATATGTAATCTGCATGGTGAAAGCACAGCAGTGCATAAATGATCCAAATTTACTAACAGGATGGAGCAGGTTTATAGAAAAGAGAGGAAAAAAAAATGCAAATGTGGTTTAATAGGTTAAACATCGCACAACACTGTATCCATTTACCTTGCACTCCAACAGCAATGAGTTGGTCCCTTTTTTCTGACCCTTCGTGGAAATGTTTACTGTGCTGCGTCTTTGTATTTAATCAGCTGAAGGTCAGTCTGTCCAATTACAAGCCAAGCAGAGACGGTAAACAGTAACAGAAACTCATATTATGCGCGATGGGCTGATTCTGAAGGTGAGGTGGTGGTGATGTACTTTACTGCAAATTCTGTGGGTTTTATATCTGCACATTAAAAACTAACAGCCCCGGCGTTCAGACTGCATATTAGTTGGCACTTTAGCACGTCTCACCCGGGCAATGATTACCTATAATCAAATGTCATTCAGATAACTTCATTCCAGAGAGGTTAATTCACGTGTTGGCTGAAGATAGATAACTTTTAGAAATGCGTAGTAGGTTGTATGTTTGTGTTGCAACACAGATTGCCTCTTGGAGCGCGATTAACATTCAAAGTCAAAGTTTAGCTTTGTGGTTTTTTAAATTACAATTAAAAGCTCATTTGAACAGGACGCAATATTGCCCCCTTTAATAATCGTAATAATAAGCAGATGGAAGGATGCCACATCCCTTTTTTTCACAAAAACCAAGCAGAGGCAAAATACTAACATCTACAACAACAGCACTGACGGCAACGAAATCAGCAAGTTATATGCTGCAGCTTATTTACTTATATTTCCTCCGGAATGTGGATTGCGTGGGGCTTAAATGCACCTTTAGTTCAGATCATGAGCTTTCATAAAAAAATGAAGCTGTGAAAACTACTGAAACTGCAGTTTACTTGTTTATACACACACAAATGTATATAAATATATATAATTGTGTTTAAAACTGAGAGCATTTATTTTGTGACTGGGTGCACATTGTGTGTGTGTGTGTGTGGCAGTGGTATATAGACCTCTATCAGTTACAGCCTTTTGCTGATGTTTCAAAATGTGGGACACCTCCACCGCTATTATTTGCAGCTCTGCATGGAGCCTGAGTGCAGCCGGCTCATGGGAGGAGAGCACAGAGCAATAACTGTGGGTGAGGGAAGCAATAACTCCATTGGCTCTCTCATCAAATCTGTGGCAGCTGATGTGGAATAATCAGCAATTGAAATCAGAGGGAGGAAAAGAGCTGAACTGACAAAATGAGAAATGTCATCACGAGGAGAGCAAGCATAAAGGAATCAATGAGGTGCAGTTGCTGTTGCACTTCTTGGAGGCAATAAGGCAATTGAGGCAGAGCTCTTCCTTCACACTGTTTTAAGAGTCATGAAGGAACAGAGTGGCACCATTCAGAGGTCAACCAGGGCATGCTGTCCAGTGTCCAATAACACAACTACAATAATGAATCGCAATTTAATATTCTTCAATAGCAAAAGCTCATTATTATTATTATATAATTTATTTATGTATTGGGCAAAAACATGTTGATTTATAACATATAATTGTGAAGGTTACATATGTGGAATGTTTAAAGTGAACACAATGTAGGATTTCAACTGTCAAATAATGTCTTGGCACCATGTAACGAGTCGATTTGGGTCTGGGCCACAAAAGAACTACAACATTCTAGGTTACAGCCAGTGAAGGGATACACGACCGAGGGCCACCTGGTCGGTTTCAAGATTCAAGATTGCTTTATTTGTCCCGAAGGAAATTTGTCTTGGACACAAAGGCTTATCAACTGTATTGGGAACCCGAGAGCAAACCCTACATTGTGTTACTTTAAAAGGAGGCTGTGGTACAGGAGGTAGAGAGGGTCATCGCTTCACTCGACGGTTGGCAGTTTAAATCCTGTTTCTCTATCATGCTTGTCAAGGGGAATTCTTGATTTTTTTCCCATTTGGCAAAAACGAACAAGAACTTTTCGTGAACATTAAGAAGAATGGTCCTTTAGGATGACATTGCAGCCATCGCCACTGCGTTGCAGCTGCAATCTACAGGACCAATTCTAATTAGTTTTCTTAGTCTTCGCTTACACACACATGCACATACACACACACACACACACACACACACACAGACAAAAATCCCAGAGTTTGTTATGAACTCAAAATGACTTGTGAATGTGCTGACAGTGTGACCGATGTGTGCTAGAACATGACTGTGATTGTTCATTTCCATTATTGTGTCATGCATTGAAAACGTGAAGTCCATTTACAGAAACAGTGCTGAAAGCCAGACCAGAGCATAGAAGATAACAAATAACACATAAAGCCTTTTTTTGCCCAGGCTTTAGTCCAGGGATATGTCCAGGCTTTAGACATATAGGTGTCCATAGACATCAAACACAACCATTCCATTCAATCACTGTCAGTGCACAGGAACATTTCTGGATTTTTTGCAAGGACATGTCATTCAGGATAGGTATTCTAAATTTATCATAACAAGGACAACGCAGAAGGAAGTGTGACTTCTTCTCAATTTCACCTAATTCACACAACCTGCTTTCTTCCTGCACAATTTTAAATCTGCCAACCTCACCAAGCATGCAGACGTACTGTATGAATGTGTCGAGCGGGGAAATGGCAAACTTGTCATGTAAAGTGGTTTGAGTGAGTCACTAAATTTAGAAGTATGGTATATATACAGACCATTTACCATTTAACAATTATTTTCTGTACATCAAGTAAAAGTTGTAATTCTAATCAATAATCTGTATCACTACAATTGTTATAATATGTCCTGATGTTACCATTATTCAACCTAATGTTTTTCAAGTATGATTTCCTGAAAGATGTATTAACACGTTAATTAATTAAAAAAAAAAAACAGCACACCCTAATTTCACAGCCAGTCATCAAATCCATTTTCACATTTTCACACATCTATTCACTGTCATCAAGTGTCTCATTGTGTGAACTGGTGAGTTTCTCCACGGATTTATAAAGAGATAGTTTTTGTTTTTGATTTGGTTCAACGCAAATACATTTAATTGAATTTTTAATTATTTCATTTACAGCCAGTTATGAAAAAAAAATGTACAGATTGAAGAATAATGAAAATATGCAACAGCAGCCAGTACATTAAAATGCAAAGTGAAGTGTCTTTTATTCATACCTAACCACACACTTGTAAATAAACATGTAGGTTGATTTGATTTGTGAGCGGTGTGACAATAACAATGCAATGAGACCATTATGAAAACACCACAAATTCTGAACTACACACCATTAGTGGTGTCGAACTCGCCCCAACACATACATATTCATCACATCTGTGCAGAATGGTTGAGGAGATTAAAGTGGCGATGGTAAACCACTGTGGCTCCACTGTTCTTTTGAGTTGGCTTTTCACTGTGTGGCTCATGAGGTAGAACAGGTTGTCTATTAATCACCAGCTATTGACTCCTCCTCTCCACGTGTTCACATGTCCCAGTAGTTTGGTCGTCGTCAGTGCAGATGTGTTCGTGAATGTGAAGATGAATGAGAAGCAAACTGTGAAGCACACAGGAACGATAACAAGAAATCACTTTCCTTTTTTTCTATATTTTATTAATCCAGATCAGTGCGAGTTAGGGCATGGTTCTCATTATCTATCCAAACTCAGTTAGGCCCAAGAGATGACCCATCAACTTAACCCACATGCAACATATCCTTGTTTGGGATTGTTTTTACCATATTTCCAACATATTTTAAAAATGGATGAGGTTAGGTTAGGTTAAATTACAATTACACAAAAACAACTTTACCTGCACACAATGCAAACAGACCTCCACAATTCTCACTTGAAGGTATCACATCCTCCTCCTACTGTAGCCAAGTTAATACTACTGCCTGAATTAAACAGCAGGGAGTGTTGTATGTTGTACATCCTAGCACTGAACAGGAGGAATCCATCACAGATCAATCTGAACCTCTGTAACAGCAGCAGACAGCGTCACAGTCCTGTCTCTGGTTTTGCAACATCACGATAGCAATTCAAGCCATGTGAAGTATATTCAATATCAATATGTATGTCATTAAAGCTTCCTCCACATTGGACCTTTAAATGAAAGTAAGTGACAAAATAATGTTAAGTACTGATGAGATTGAACAATCTATCACAGTTGGACACAGTTGGAATGAGTTGCGCTAATTCCGGCCACATATTTACTGATAACTTTAGAGTAATGGAGTAATTAACCTCTGTTCAGGCAGCATACAACAGCTCTGCAGTGAGTCATCATGGATCCAACCTCTGTGCCACTGTTTGTTTGCTTCTTTTGTCCAATATTTCTTTTTTTCCAGTGGAGTTTGGTAAAGGCAAAGCCGTGTGTTTTCCTCATCTGTCACAGTCACATTCATTGTTTTCTTCTCTAAATTGTTATTGCTCTACCCATGACCCATTTTCTCTGAGCCAGCCACCCACACACACACACCTACATGTACGCACACACACCACGGGAAAAACAGATCTCTGGAATACACACATCACAGGGGACGCCAGCACACTTATTGTGAGACCAAAAGCCCAGAGCTGCAGTCGTATGCTGGCACACTCACATGCACACAAGCCAGATTGTGCGACATACAAAGACAACGGGGGACTAAAACACTGTCTTTTTATAGACCCCCTTTATATTTAAATTGTTTTGCACAACAAACAAGTGTCAAGTTATAACAAAAATGCTCTACCATCATTCCAAATGCAGGACATGTATAGCTACAACTAAACAACACCGAAATTAAGTAGGAAGAGCAATAAATAGTCAAAACCTATTTCTGTGTGACTTGCACAAAGTCGGTTTTTGTCTTGTATCTCCTTGTACTCTTGCTGCTATGCTGTGTTTAGCATAACACATTTCAACATTTCAATGAATATCATACTAGCAAAAGTGGGGCATATTTGATTACTCTGTGTGGTCTGCATCCACATCCACATTTTCAACACTCAGGTTCCCTCAGGCACACAATCTTTGGAGAGGGGAAATTTTTAAAAATCTACCAAAGCTGTTTAGTACATTTTCACTTTTAAAGCTTGCTTTTACTGTAAGACTAGATGAGCAACAAGCCAGCTCCCAGAAGTAAAAGACAATACATCTCCATTGCCTCCTGGTGGCAGACTGTAGTATGCTGTATGTCAATACTGCCACTTCCCCGTGAACAGATGGGGACATTCAGCAACCTAAAAACACTTCTGGTAGTTTTCATTTGGCTATAGTTATATTAAAACAATCACTAGGATGAGATATAATGATTGACATTTTAAATCCCATAGCATTAATGGGTAGAAAAAAAAAGTACTTACATTACATTACATGTCATTTAGCAGACACTTTTTTTTTTTTTTTTGGGTACAAACAAGAGCGAGAAGTACAGCAAGCGCTTCAAACATGCCGAAAGAGGAAACACAGATACCCAGGTTTGCGTCACTGTTTGGGTGACAAATCCTTCCCAGATTCATCGCACACACTTGTCAAATGATTACACTCCAGAAGAAAGTAAACAGCACCAGCCCTTGCTATACTAGCGATGAATACAACATGAGTAATGTTGCAAAAAGATGCAGAGCTTGTTGTCTTGCTGCCACCTTGCAACACTATGTTCAACCATGATTAGGATGGAGATTGTCCTCCCCCCCCCCCCCATTAAGTGTAGATGTGGACTATTTTTTCTGTGGATAGAATTATATCACAATTCAGGGACACTTCAGCTACACACAAGCACACACTTAGCATGCAGCGCACAGTTTCTCATCCGACAAGATATTTACTCCCAGGCTTCCAAAGACTCACTGCTACTTCAAATGTGTCCGCAGAGAGTCAACTTCCCTCTGTTTTGATGGCTCATATAGTCCTCCATGAGAAATGTTGTATTTCAAACAGCTTACCAGGCAGCTTTGCTCATACACATCCTGACACAACAAAGTGTCCACGTTGGAAACAATCCTTAAACAAATGGTCTTCTGCTTTTTTTCCCCCTATAAAATGGCCTTCATAGAATAAGGGAAGAATTTGCCTCTATTTTTATTCCCCTTGTGTCTTCGATGCTTCCCTGTTGCCCATGATTGTTACCTGTTGTTACCCTCTTTAAAAATAATTGCGCCTCTTGGTGTGAGAGAAGACAAATACAGTGGAAATACTCAATAGAGAGTACTGAAATGCCCTACAGTGGTTATTAGACCATTTTGTTTTTCATAACTCTCATCTGTTTTCCCTTATACCAGTAGATAGTAGAGGCTAATCTGTGTGTTGAGGTGCTCAGAAAGTCATTATGTTGGTGCGGGTAATGGGAGGGCCTGAGGAAAGTGTGCAATAAGAGGGACTCTTCAGCTTATCTCCCACCTAGACTGGCCTGAATACCATTAATTACCTGTTCCCTGCCTCGGCTCTCTCTATGGAGGCCTCTCCACCCCACTATGAATAGAAGTATTTTTTTTTTCTTTCTCCAACCCTCCCTAACACGAAAATCACTATCACACTGTCCTTCCTCTACCCTACACTTATCTAAAGTCATTTGATTCAATGAGGCTTCGGATTGTTACTGATAATAGACAACGTTCCACTCCAGTAATTTGTTTAGATTTTTACTCTGGTATGAGAAAAGCCTAAGGACAAGCACAGTGGTCAGGTCAGGTGTTTGGTTTGTATACAAAAAAAAAGACAGAAAAGGTGCATTGTACATACTGTAAATGTTTCAGATAATGCATGATGTTCAAGCTTTTTTAGTTTGGCCAACTGAATTTACTTGCTTAAAGGTCCAGTGTGTGAGAAAAAAAAAGTTGCAAATCACACACTCTGGATGGTTTGTCTGACATTGACAGGATTTATTGCTGTATGTTTATCATTGTCCAGCAGTCCAGCATCTGTTCTATTTTCAGAATTAGCAGAAGCAGAACAATTGTAATGCAGAGAAATGCCACCTTTGGTGTTACAACCTCAACTCCCATTTTAAGGCCTCTAGATTGGCAGTTTGGCCCTTGCCGTGGTTTTGCCTCAGCATGGTAATTGAGACCATGGACTCCTGAAGATGTTTACTGAAATCATAAATCAAGTGAGGGCCCACGGTTTGTCTAGTGGTTAGCGCTCTTTGCAGCAAGAAGACCCAGGTTCCCATGGATTCCCTGGGTTCGAGGCCAGGTTAGAACAAGGGCCTTCCTGCAAGGAATTTGCATGTTCTCCCCATATGTGTGAGTGGGTTTTCTCCGGGTTCTCTGGCTTCCTCTCACAGTCCAAAAACATGCAGATTTGGGGATTAGTTGAATTGGTCACTCTAAATTGACTCTAGGCGTGAGAGTGTTAGTGAATGGTTGTGTGTCTCTATATGTGCACCTGCGATGGACTGGGTGTACTCCACCTATCGCCCTGTGTCAGCTGAGATAGGCACAGAACCCCTGTGACCCTCCAGTGGGAGATAAAGCGGTAGATAATGGACTTCCATTCAATCAGAGTTCTTTTGAGTCACTCCCTGGGGGCTATTCGTCATACTCTTATATCTGATCAGCTTCAACCGGCAAACTGAAGGGGCTACTTAAATTTGATATAGGGTCTATGTGTCTGGATTGTGTGTGATTTTGACTTTCACGGCGCTTCGCATTGTGTCAGCAATCAATGATCCCAGGTTTCAGTAAAGTCATGCAACTCTCTGAGATGGTAGACAAACACCTGGTATTGGTCAAATCCACGGAAATGACAGATTTGATATTTAACTTTCGATTGAGACCATATAATAAGGCAACTTAACTAAGGGGCAACTTTTTTAGCTCTGAAGGATGCTTTCAGGACCTTAGGATCTTCAATGTCCCTCCATCAACTTTGACTCCCTCTCATTAATCTTGTTTTACAGCATTGCCTATCTTGATCCTCACAGACCTCGTAGACGTAGCTGCTGCTCTAGCCTCTGAATAATCAATGATTAAAAGAACGATTAAAAAAAGGCACCCTGAAGTCAGGGGACATCTACCACCTTACCTGAATATTGTAAGGCCAAATAAGAGCCATCTTCATCATCTTAGTTTAGGGTGTTATCAGAATACATCATGGGGCCAACTTGGTCATTGAAATTAATCCTTGGGGGATAATGAATGTCTGTATTACATGGCTACTCATTTATTAAATATTTTAGTGGTGGGTTGACATGTATAATCAGCAACCGTACCTTGTTCCGAGACCTTGTACAGTACTTCAGATCTGAGTTCAGGTGAGAATGCACCCAAATGCACTTTAAAAGCATCTTCAGAGCCAATACATTCAACGTCCACTCACTCGATGCTGTTTCACAGTTAACTGAAAGTATTTTTCCACTTCTCAGGTACATTGATTTATTTGTAGACTCAGACACAGAGTATTAAAATTGATCTCCCATTTGCTTCAAATGATTGAAATTGTTCTCCATCTGTGCAGTACATTGATTTACTCAGTGTCCCCTGGCTTATCTCTGCCTGTCTATTCAGACTCCCACTGACGCATGTGTACACCAGTGTGCTCACAAACACTTGGTCACAATTACTTGGTCTTCATTAATAATAATCAAGTCCACATGTTAGCATACAGTGCAGAGGAGGAGAGATCCAACCAGGTGCATGGACACATTTAACACTTGACATCAAGTCTAAATGAGGCCACTGTCAGTCCTATTTGCCATGTTCATTTTACTTTGCCATTGACGTGATACATTTTCTGTAGTGATATTTTAAAACTGTCAAAACCTGAGTTGGCAGTTAATTATTAACTTTAAGGGATATGATTCACTACGTTCTACATTTCTGTTGAATTAACATAGGATTGTTCTTTTCAAGTGATCATACCCTTGAACAGGATGAAGTGTGAATTAAATTAGAAATTCAAGCTGAAGTGTTTTTGACGAGAACATCATCTCTTTGAAACCTTGTATACTCTTGTTACGCTCACGTTTGATCAGAAAAGTGACACCATCTTTTTCCTGGATTCTGGTTTCTGTCACTGCACTCATTACTGGAATACATTTTTTTTTCTTGGGCTTTTTCTCTACAGGTGGTATGTATCGGCAAATCATTTATAAACACTTGCCTCTAAAATGAGCCACGTCGATTCTTGTGTCAGACATGTTGTTTGCCAGTATGTTGTTGCCAATTGCCTGTAATTATTGTGCAAATCAATCTCTCGCTGTCCTCTGCTCTGCCAAAACAAGAAAATTGCTTCAGCAGTTCTATGGAAAACATTGTTTACAAATGTTTGACATCATTTCTAAATGTTTAAATGCAAAATTGCAATGTGGTAATTTTCTAATTTTTTTCCCCTTGATTGTCTTACATGCATACTGAATGATTTCTTCACAACAGGTAAGAGAGTCTGATGTATTTGTGCACAGTTGCATTTATTGAATGTTGCTGAATGTCTATTGAAAAGGTTTTTAATAAAAAAAAACTACTTTTGGCTGATGTTTATGGCCACTTGGGGTTGGTAGAACAAACTGAAAACACAACAACGACAAACAATGACTCGCTTGGCTATGAGCATGACCTGTAAATGTGAAGCAACATTTAATTGTACTTCAATGACAGATATATAAACATGATTCACACATGCTTGCTCGAATTCCAGGGCTGGCTTAGAATGCCTGGGAGTCTTAGTGCCAAATGACATCACGTAAGTAATTATTGACATTTAAATGTGTGTGGTTGGCAAAGTTGAATTTAAGGAGGGGCCTTACCCAGACCAGGACCTGGGGGACCTAAATTAAACAAGCTGAATACCCATATTTGTCATTTTCATCAGCAGTTCAGACAGAAACGACAGAGGTCCACTGACATTAAAATGTCAATACAATCAACATTTAATTTTTCAGTCTTACAGTAATATTGATCATTTTAAAATGAATAGATATGACAGTAATATTCTATAGTATAGCCACTTAAAATAAACAGAACACATTTTAGGGTGATTAAGTACGTGTTCATACAATCATGCAAAATTGCACAACAAAGATGCAGATCTGTCAGTGTGCCACAACTACACAGTCAGCAGGGAATTAGCGTTGCTGGGCAACTCCTAGCTCCTTAATGACGGAATCTCATACCCTTCTTCCTCTGGATTTAATTTACAGCACAGTCAGCTTCAACATAAATTGTTCCATTCCTATTCTCAGTTGCTCAAAACGTGATTAATTTAGTCATTACTAAAAGCACCATGGTACTGCTTGATGTGTTTGATGTAGCTAGGAATGGGAGCCTATACATGCAGCAACTACCTAAGGTGACACTATAAATAAACAGTGTATCAAAATCTGCAACATTAATTGGTGAACTTGCATGTTGCAGCTTAATATCACTCACCTGTGAGCTATTATAGAACCATGGTGATCCAAAACACCATTCTCCATAGAGCTGGTCCAACCCCTGAAAACAAATGTTTAATGAGTATACACTTATGAGTATATACTTTTAATATTTTTTTAACCATGATTTTTAGTCATGATTTTACACATTGGACCTTTAAACCTGCAAATATTTTAGGATGACATATCATCTTTATATACAAAGGTGTGCTTTCAAAGCTCTGAATGTACTTGTTCAATCGAGTCTCTATTGTAGCCTTGTGCGGGTTTTGTGTTTCCATAAATCCGGCATGTCACTTGGTTCAAATGTCAAATGGGAAGTTTTGAAGTGTTGTGTGTCACACGGCGGGATGAACAAGCGTCTGGTATTTGAAAAGCAGCAGTTTACACGTATCAACAGAAGCTTTCTTTGTAGCTTGTACAGCAGTTTGTCAAAAAAAAAAAAAAAAAAAGGCAAAACAGATGAAACCTGTCATACTCACAGGCAGTACCTCTGCTTTGTGTTGCTCACAAAGCAAATTGACAATGACATCGCTGACAGAACTTGATGGGACTTTTAGCTCCTCTTTCAAAGGACGCTGATGTAACAACTTTGGCTTTTCTTTTCTTTTTACCTTTCATCAGTTTTCCAAGGTTAAATCTCTATTTGTCTTTCCAAATGTCATGCACTGTTTTTCTTTTGTATGGAGGGTTTATTTGTATACACACACATACAGCATATACTGGAAGCTGGTGTCTGTATGTTGTAATTAAAACAAATATGCTTCTATTTCTGTGCCTCATTATCTCTAGTCTCAGTTTGTTGGTTTGTGTCTCTGGACCAAACCATTTCTAGACTGTATAGCTGTAGTGTCTGAGCAACCTATTAGCCTTTATTGTCAACTAAGTAGCTCTGTCAGCCCTGAGTGATGTTTCACTTGGTATTTTACTGAATATGGCACAGCTCTACCAACCCCGCATTTCTTTTCAAAAGCTCTTCTTTGATGAAGTCCACTGAGAATGTTAAATAACTATTTCCATGATATTGCATGTTTTAGCATGTTTGCTATAAATGACAAGTGCAATCCTGGTGAGAGGATAATTGTTTCAGGTCGTGGATGGATTTTTGCTGGGTCAAAGCTACATTCAAATGGGCATCACACTCAACAAACATGTAGAGACAGGGGCGGAGCTACAGGGGGGCAAGGGGGGGCAGCTGCCCCCCTACTGTAGAGCCTTGCCCCCCCAGCTGCCCCCCTAACTTTTGTGTTTTAAAAACTTTACTTGTAAAAACATCCGCCACTATGTTCACAAGCTCTACAAAGTATTGAAACAAACACGAATTTGACCAAAAGTCAATAATTGTAAATATAATCTTAGGCCCCTGACTCACTTAGCTACAGCCCTGCATCAAACGTGCAGTGTGCTGTTCACAGTCTGGCTCACACACAGCGAGTCTTCTGTGTGGCCATTAATTAAATGTGAAATCGCTCGCTTGTGATTTGTAAGAGCGTTTTGCTCTTTGATTAGTTTTGATTTTAGTAAAGACAACAACAGTTTCATACAATATATTAAAACCTGTCATGTTTTAATCCGTAATGTTTACACAGGGTCGCCATGTTGCGGGTGTTACGTTACAACACACTACACAGTTGTAGCTAGATGGATCAAATTGATTTGATTAGCTAAGCAGTAGACCTGCTATAAAACCACTTAATGTCAACTATCCTCAGCCATTTAAGGTTTTCTTTTTATTATTTTCGATTATTTCACTTTTTATTTTATATTTTAATTTTGCTAGTATTACTTTTACTTTTTAAGAGATACACTGGGCTTGCCACCCTGCCAAGACCTCTTGCCACCGCTTTGCCACCTCATGTAGAATTTTCTAGATCTGCCACTGTGTAGAGACAATGTTCACCTGTTTGGTCCCAACTAAAGTGTTTATGTGAGTGAATGCTTTGTGGTGACCTTTGTACAACCGTTTTCGCAACATGAAGTGGAACCGGAAGAACTTGTCATGTGCCTTTTGTCAGCTGCTAACTATGATGATATGAACTTTCAATTAGGAATTAGAGATCCATGGAGATCATACGGTACAAAAAAACACAACATTAGTCTTGTAACCTAATGCTCCCATTCTCTTTGATATTGTCTCACGTTTGGCATGCTCGTGTTTGTGTTTTATCACAAATCCCACAAGGACTAAAGAGAAGTGTTATTTAATAGCACACACTTGACCAACTTCCATCCTGTTCAGCAGTGGAAGTGACACCTTTGCACTCTGCCAAAGTTGATATTTTGAAGGTCATTGTAATCTCATTATTAAGCTAACATGAACCCACAACCTGCATACACCACATGCAAATCACACAGCTGCTGAACAGCAGACTTTTTTTCATGTATCAAGCTGGTTTCAGTCTATACAGTGTTTGTGTAAAACCAGCTTGACAGAGCTCAACACATAAGGCTAGTGTCAGGTTGGTGCCTAAACTATCATATACCCTTGAGATGACGGTGTAGGCCGCAGATTGACGGTGACAATAGACTGTATATAAAAAGTGAAGCAGTCTTTTGGTTTGATGGTTAAGGACACCCCAGAGCTATTGAATAGCTTCTAGGGCGCAACTCTGATTACATTTCTGTTTTGCAAATCCTCAACATGGCACAAGTGAAATTGTTAATCTTTAACCAGTTGCCACTTGCGACAGAGCCTTTATTCAGAGACTTATGGAAACAATGATATAGACATACAGATTCCCTTCCTGATCAAAACTCAACAAGTACAACAAATAACATGCACGTCTATCCCTTTCTCCAACCATACTATATTACTTATAATAGTTATCACTAAAGCAGGTAGGTAAGTTAACACAGTCTTATTTGTATATCATCCAATAGCTGCAGAGTAGACGTCCAATTCAGTACATTTTAAAGATCATGCATTGTAATTTGCAGGTGTGACAACATTATATATAAAGCCAGGGCACCAGATCTTGCAGAACAAAAGCCAGTCTACCAAAAACGCATGTAAGTGTGAATGCTGTTCCTTAAACATGACTAAATCTGCATCAGCACTTTTTTTTTTTAAGATGCCAATTTGAGAAAGCCTTTCCTTCCTGTGTTAACAACACTTGCTCCGTGTTGTGTATGTGTGAATTTGCTCATTATTAGCATGTGCCAGGCAGCATTAGACAGTCCTGCTGGGAGGGCCACAATGGGAGTCTTGGCCTTCTTCGTGATCACTCTCTTGCTCACCTCATTAAGTTGCCACCTCCAACTCAATTATTCACACCATTTAGCACTTAGTTCTCCATTCTGTCTCTTGCTCTCTTTATCTCTACGTTTCGGTCTCACCTTTTTTTTCGCCATGCTTTTTTCTTTTTTTTTTTTGCTATTTGCTTTCATGCTAATTTGTTTTTAATTTATTGGCACTGAAAGTTATTTCTGACAGAGTATTTCAGTGAATGATATTCAAGATTAACCTCTTGTTTCCTTGGCATCAGTCCTCATATATTGCTCAGTAAAGCTGTAGAGCATGTGTCAAACTCAAGGCCCGTGGGCCAAATGTGGCCCGCCACGGCATTTTATGTGGCCCGCGAGTGATTAATTGGTCTTTTTCTAATGCTGTGTTTTTGAAGAAGTACATGCTGAAGGTGTGTGAGCAGGTCTGCCCTGACCAGATACAGACTTTTAAAACTGTTAGTGTGTCAAGAAACACCATCCACGGACCGGGGTAAAAATCTATAATGCATCATATTTGTAACTTGAATAAGTAATAAATACAGAAAGTTATTTAGCAATATGTTACATAGTTCCCTTTAGTTTACATTATATTTGGTTACATTTCGTTACATTTATGCTGTATGACAGTTACATCTGGCCCTTTGAGGGTACCCATTATGCTGATGTAGCGCTCAGTGAAAATGACACCCCTGCTGTAGAGAGTAGACCATGGCTCTTCCTCTGCAGTGTGCTTGTAACTTTCTGGTTTAATGCAAATGCCCAAGGGATGTTCCTCACTAACAATAACATAAAAAACTTGCACAGTGCGGTGTTCGTGCAGACATGTTGCCACAGGGTAAAGCTAAAGAGGAAAACAAAACAGCAGTTCCAGTGGGGGGGCCCTGCATCTCTGTAAGTTCGTCTTCCACTATTTTGTTGATCTCAAAAACTCAAGGCAAAAACTCACTGCATTTAGTTATTTCTAACAATGACCTACAACGAAAAAAGAAAATGGTTGACAAACTACATCGCAATCACTAGTTTGAGGTCTTCCTTAAACAGCATAGTGTCATTATGCAAATTATGGTCTCATTCAGAGACAGATAGACAACAACGCATTATAAATACTCTGGTATGGACAGTGTATGATTGACAGATTGCAGCATCCAATCAGTGTTCGGTTACAGGTGGAGGTGGAGGTGCAGTGGACAGACTTTTAAACTCTGATGTGAAGACAGCAGTATAGACTTGCACTCAGTGTAATGTGACAAAATGAGCACCACTGCATGTAGATAAAGGATGATCACTGTTCTCTTTATTGTCTTGGGTGCACTTTTAAATATTTACTCAAACCTTTCACCGGCATGTTCAATAGAAAAAAAGCTATTTAAATGCTTCTGCATTTTTGAGTGAGTCCAAATGTACCCATGGCCTGACCCACACAAAATCTACAAGAGAAATAGTACCTCTTGTAGTGCAAATGGCCATCAATGGTATAATGTATGATTGCAGATGGCCATTGACTCCCCCCATTAATTCTGCCAGTTTGTTTTGCGGAGTGTGTCATGTCTAGATTTTAGTCTATTAAGTCACCCATGGTGCCCTGAGTGTTAATCAAGAGAAAAGTGAAAACAGGCTCTGCTGTCCAAACAGAGCAGGAAAGATGGCAGCTCAGAGACTCCCGTGTCCCTTAACCACCAGCACTGGCCTGAGCTGTCGTTAGAAGCTGGCCGATCAAGCGTGGCGCAAGGTGGCCACACGACACAGATGTTGACCAAGCTCATTAAGTAAATGGGCCTAAAATTGATTTCAGTCAATACCCTATTCTCAGCGAGGGTGTGCATCTACCGATTGGAAGCAGGCTCCAGGGGACCGGGGCTAACAGCTTGAATAAATGCACTGTGTGGGGTGTCAGATAATGCCTGTCTTTGCAAATGCTTATGGGGATTAGTTTGACTAGAATTTAGCTATTTAGTGAGCTAATGCCAATTCCCACCAGGGGGTTGACTCCTTGATGAAAACAATTGACTGTGACTACAACCTATTACAATACCATGTTCTGGGTCTGTCCATATACAGTACAGGTACATGTACTCTTACTCCACCAACTGAAATCACAACACAAACTGCTATAATTAAAACAAAAAGAAAGAAACGTGATAAATGGGTCCAATTCTGGCTGAAAAAATAAAAAACTACATCGACTGATCATGCATGCATACATAGCCACAGAGACATAAGGATGAACAAACAGACTATCTGGAAATATGTTCAATATACAGTGAATGTTAGTGTTAACAAATGAAAATAAATGAAATGAGAATGAGTAATTATAGTGTTTTTTGTTTTTGTTTTGTTAGTTTTATAGATAGCCAAGAATCCGATCATCCGAGGGAGTTGTACAGGTTAATTGCCACAGGCAGGAATGACTTCCTGTGGCAATAAATAAAGGCCTATCTACTAAATGACATACACTGTGCTGTTACTATTAAAGTCAGAATGGTCCGTCTAATCATCTGTAGGACATCATTAATAGCGCTAGGATACCTAAAACTATGTTGCTTAAATACAGTGACCAGTATAAAACTGTGTCATATAAGTGGATATCATATGTAGCCTCATACATGAGAGTGTTTGATTAAGTATCAATAGTAAAACAAATCCTGTATTTGTCCAGCTCTGCTCCACTTGCCTTCCAAAGTCGAGTGGACCCCTTTAAAGTGCCAGTGCATGGTAAATTAAGTCGCATTATCATCTGACCTAATTGGCCATGATTCTCTCAGGGCTACAGTGCTGAATATGCTCTGGTAAAATTCGCAATATACGCTCTTTCGCTCTCTCCCTCTCTCTCTCAAATGAGCATGGAAACCAGCAAACAAGAAAACAGTGATCACACAAGGCAGTAGGTGAAAGATATATATTAATAATAATAAGTATTATTATTTTCCACTCTGGTTGGACATCAGGCTTTTAATACTGGCAGTCAGAAATTGATCCATGGTCATGAATGACTACAGTAGCACATTGTAAAACATCCAATTAGTGAATATGCTGCCAAAGGTAATCACCACAATGGAACAACAGATAAGGACTTAAGTTGTAATGTAACCATAGTTAATTTGGATTAAGGAATGGTTCTTTATCTGTATTCTGAATGTAATAAACAAACGCTATTATCTCACTGTGCAGATACTGAGACATGCAGCAGACTGGTCCAATACAACAGTATTGGTTCCTATTCAGTTTCACTTTATTTTATCTGGATAAAGTTAACAAAAAAAATGAATATTTCTTTTGAGAATGCAGTTTAGTTGCATGATAACTTAGAGGCAGGTGATCCAATGATGGCACCAGCCAAGCTCATGCACTAAAGTCCTCCCAGGACAAAGACGATTGTATTGGAAAACCAAAAAAAAAAAACTAAAAAAAACTAAATGCAAAAATGTTTTGTATTTTCTGGGTTTTACTTTCATAAAGGTCCATGACCATGAAAAGCTTTTAGATTTCATGCTGTGGAACAATACATTTTATTGTGAGTCTGTATGTACAATGTACAAGCAGCATCTGGTGAGAGATGGTTCATGATAAGGGTCGTGGACAGTTTGACAGATAAAAGCCATTATCAGTCCTTCACACAAGCAGATGTAAAACGCATTATAATCCATGTGTGGTGCCCCGCACATCGTTACCATCGCATCTCCCAGTCACTTTTCTCCTCCCAACCTTACTGAGAGGAAATCTACACAGAGTGCTGTACCGATCTTGCTCTGGGATGTTCCTGACAGTTGCTGTCTTCTGCAATCCCACGTAGGCAACACAGTAACTATGCTACATTGTCAGATTCAAGCAGCTGTTATGGGTGGGCAGTGTGTCACAATATACTCCTCCCTTTCCTCACCCTCTCTCTATACTTTACATGGTTTCCCAGGAGACATTTACTCAGGGCTTTTGACAATAAACATGCTTCATTACAGTCTCTTATTTTCAGGCGGCAAAAATGTATCCAAATCAATTCCTACTTGGCCTTTGATCTAGCGTGCCAGAGCTTGTATGCTGCTGTACATTTTACAGAGGCACTGTGGCATCAAGCCCTTGAGAAATGAAGATGACTGCATTACAAAGATTATTGCACAATGTGTCTATTATTGTCAGTGGAGTCTCAGTTTGTGTCCTTGCTGTAACACAAGAACAAGAACGCCCTCACACTATGTCTTTGCGTAATCTTCCTGAAGAGGATACAAGCAGCATATTTAATTCATTATTTACCTAGCTTCATGTTTGGTCTCTTGGTGAAGTAATTAAGGGGGGAAAATAATAGATGAGCCTTCATGAGAATGGTTTGTTTGTTGCACTTTTGAAATTCTGAAAACCACATATACAGTACAGCATTGGTTCTCAAAGTGCGGCTCGCGAGCCAATGGCGGCCTGCAGAAACATTTCTGGCGGCCCGCAATGAATTACAGTTGATAGTTTTAATCCAGGAGCTACTAAGCTTGTTAAATGTTTATTGGACATTACTCCTTTGGTGGCCCTCAGTCCAATGGTGGGTTCCCAATTTGGCCCTCAGGTATCAAAACTTTGAGAACCCCTGCAGTACAGCAACAATACATTAGTGGTATGGCAATCATTTTTCTTAATATAATGTAATTTTATGTTATCTCTTAATCACCAAATAATTGTGTTATCATAATAACAATGGAAAATAGTGTGTTTGACAGTGGCAGGAGGAATTTCAAATTTCAATTACAACTTAATTTCAATATTAATACCATATTGCCATGATGTATTGTAAAGGGACACAAATTCACCTGGTTAAAGATCTTCCCTTTTATTTGAAAAGCAATTTGCCTTTTAAATGTACTACTCACAGGCCATTGGAGGGAGCTAAGCTATCGGTTACCTGACAAAAAGGAGGTTTGTTGTGTGAAACAACTGTGGAGGATGATATTTAAAGCAAAGTGAAAAAAAGAAGGAGCAGGAGTCAGTGCTAAATAAAATGATAACTTGTTGTGGTGGGAGTGAAATATAATATATCTTTGAAAGGACAACACCTATCTTATCTTCAGTATCTCCTGTTGGCAGTCACAATTTTATATCACAAAAAATTTATAGACTTTTACATCCACATGATACTGTTGAAGTCACCGATGCTTTTGGTGCTTTTGGCATAAAGGGAATGGGATACAATTTCCTGGTTTTGGATCTGGTTAGGCTTAAGAACAAGATGTCCACATGACCACTGGCAGCTCCTGAAGAAAATGTCAGGTTTTTTCTGATAATGATTAAGGTGACCCATTCAATAGGTGCATAAAGCAAGATCGTGTCAATTAGTTGAGTCCTTCTTGTGTCCACTAGATGGCAACTTCACAAACACATTTTTTTCTCCTATGCTAGTGCGTCGCCCAACTCGCCCCTATACACCGACTGCCCATGCTCATGACACTGCAACAAATTGTACTCCTGCACACAATTAACACATTTCCCGAGGTTTGCAAAAAACACTATTGCAACATCTTAAAATACTCATAAATACTGCTATTTTGTCATTAAGGCCAATGATGACGAAACCAACATGACTTCTTTCCTCAGCAAATACTTTTGGTTGTACTTTCAGTGTATTTTGTTAACTGTAACAGCCACTGAACCCTTCAACTGGGTCCTATTGTGATGATTGTGTTGATGCAGTCTCAGCTACCGCTGGGTCAAAGACATTTGTTGTCGTTGTCGGGGATGTCACTCGCTGCTCTCTGACAACACTTGTGTATCAGGCTGGACAATCAACTTCCTCGTGGGTGGAAAGTCTGCCTGCCTTCTGTGTCAAGACCTCAAATGCCACATCCATAATTTGCCTGCCAATTACCATCAGACTCACCTCTGCTGCTATACTGCAGCTCCCTCTTCCCTTTAATTCCACATAACCAGCACACACACACACAGACAAAGCCTGACAGCTCTCTCAGCCAGTGCAGAGCTGACGAGGTGTGCTCAGGCTGTCACCGTTCTGCGGAATTATAGAGCTCAAATGGTCTTGTCACTTCGGCGGCCTCTCCAGGTGGGAATAGCTGGATCAAAGGTTAACTCATTTCACATTGCTGGATTAATTACATTTGGCTTTTTTGAGAGTGCGTTTCGTTCTTACAAATAAGTACCGACTGCAAGAACTCTGTTTTTTTGTTTATGGTTTACATGGTTGAAGCTCTGTTTTAAAGCGTATCTGAAATTCCGATAATAAGACAATAGTACAATGTGGTGGTGACAGCATGTATTCAGCATTTCACCGTGTGGAGGTTTTTCAGCTGAAAACTGGTGACAGAAAAGCTGCAGTTTTGGGAGACAGGTGAAGGGGCACGGGACTGAAATCTCACCAGTGTTGAAAGTTCTGAAATGACATTTTCCTCATGAAGTTTGTGTTGGATCTCTGTGGTAATCTGACTTCTTCAATGTCATGTGATGTGAAAAAATAAATAAATAAGATGGTTTCAGTAATCAGGTTAGGGGGATTAGAGGAAAATGATTTATCATTCTGCAGGAGAGAGCTATTCTCTTATAACCTTAGCATAACTGGGTTTCTGATTTTGCATGACAAAGTAACTGTCTCCTGAAGATTTATATCCTAAATGGCTTTGTCAAACCTTTTGTGTTTCTTTCCTTCCCTGTAGCCCAGTAACAGTTAAAGCAATGATTTCAAACGTGGAGTTAGAACTACCATAAAGGAGTGGTCACAATGTGAGAAACAAAAGAGGAAATCGGGAAAAAAAAAATTGTTTATGTTTTATCAGTCCAAACAGTGGGAAAACAGTAAAATGATAGAAGACTAAACATGCAATGTCAACATAAGGACATATAAAAACTTAGCATAAATACAAGACTCATAATGTACTGTACACATTAACATGATGACCTGGCACAGCTCTTCCAGCCTTTATGGCACCAGAGGACCACTTTCATCAGTTTTAATTCATCACATGACATGTTGACCAGTCAGTGAGCAAGGCACACACAGGGAGAGAAAAGAGAAGGAAAAATGAACTAATTCAGAAAGAGCAAGAACAGATAGCTCACATAGCCTGATCTGTAAGTCTGACATTTTTTTTTTTTTTTTACCTGGATCTTTTGTTATATTAATCATCCACCAAATGACAGGTTTATGAATGGATGAACAAGTCGTGTTGTTGTGTCATGGTGGTATCATTGTGTGTGTGTGTGTGTGTGTGTGTGTGTGTGTGTGTGTGTGTGTGTGTGTGTGTGTGTGTGTGTGTGTGTGTGTGTGTGTGTGTGTGTGTGTGTGTGTGTGTGTGTGTGTAAGCACACAGTAAACACCCCTGACATTGTAATTGTAAGTGAAACACTGAAAAATGTCGTCACTATTGAGGTGGGCTGTTGTTTTGATTTGTATATGGACACCTGCTACTACTCTAAGCTACTGAAATACCAGCCACTGGTGAGTCGTATATGTCAACTAGGTTACCAATGTAAACTTATATCTTTAATCTTTGGAAGCTTATGTCATATCCACAAAAATGTGGTGAGAGGACTGTGGTTGGGTGGGTTACATAAGAAAGAAGCCAAAAGATTGGCAACATTTTGCTCTGTGTCAGCTACCATAGGTTAGGGTGACCATATTTTGATTTCCAAAAAGAGGACACTCGGCCCCACCTTGAGACACAAATTCAGACAGGCTTCTCAGAGGTTTATGAACATGCTTTATTATGCCTCAATGGTGCAAAATGAACTTCTGTAATGAAATGCCTTTTTTAGCAAGGTACTGGTGCAGTCCATGGACCTGTAGCTGTTGTGGTGTTTAACAGTATGAAATGCCATTGCACCTTCTGCTGCATTTACAGCATCCTCTGTTTTCCCGGGTCTGACAAAGAACTCAGTCAACTTTGCAGAAGAACTCTCACCTCGCACAGCTTTTTTATGTTTTTCAGTATCCATGTGAGCTTTGAGATCTCCAGAACCTATATTAGAAACTGAAACATATGTGCCAGCTTTGCACACAGTGCACTCCGCCTCCCACCGGTACGTGGGAAAGTTTTTTTGTAGTTAATCTGTGAAGCTGCACTTACGCTTCGGCATTTTGTGTGCAATGCTGCTCCGCTGTCTGCTCTGTTGCCGCTGTCTGTTCTGTTTCCTGTGCACGTCGCGTAGCCGCCCACAAAGCAG
Organism: Microchirus variegatus; assembly: GCF_963457635.1. NCBI lineage: Eukaryota > Metazoa > Chordata > Actinopteri > Pleuronectiformes > Soleidae > Microchirus > Microchirus variegatus. Next base: position 15,676,517 of record NC_139808.1, read on the forward strand.
CCTCTCGGGAATTACGTCACACAACAAAAGAGGTACCGTAGTATTTGTATGCAAAGCGCCGGTCAATTTAAGTACATGCTTGATGGTTCGATGAAAAACAGCGAACCCCGGACATTTTCATGAATTTATAAAACCCCCCCCGGATGCCCCGGACAGGACGTAAAAAGTGGACATGTCCGGGCAAAAGAGGACGTTTGGTCACCCTACCATAGGTAGTATGCGAATCTGGAGACAAAGATGTTTTGTTTACCCTCAAGTGTTTGGTGTAATATTTTAACTTATCATGTTGGTCTTTTAACAGCATGTTGCTTTATTAACCTGAGACTTTGTCAATATTTCTTCCCAAAATGTTTGGATCTTGTTCTCCTTTTTGAAAAATTTGGATCCAAATAAAAGCATTTAAATGTGTGTGTTTGTGTGTGTGTGTGCGTGTGCGTGTGTGTGTGCACTCGTCAACCTATCCAAAAAGGGACATCCATGCTAACAGGGGACATTTTTCAGGTCCCGGGTTTGTCATGCCTTAAATCATGCAACCATTTTCTCAGACAGTGTTGCCAACTTGGCGACTGTCGCTAAATCTGGCGAATTTCCAACTCCTCCTTTTTCTGGTGTTATTGGAGACTTTTGTGGTGTTTGGAAACTCACGTGAAAACACGTATGACTCTGCAGTTACTGTGCTAGAGTAGAGACCCTCTGGCTGGCTTAAGGCCACAATATACTTCTCCGACTGCGTAATGTGTTATCCGACTGCGTCACCACAGAGACACCTCGAGCCTTCATACTTCTGCGTCGTGGTGATGGATACGCTCTGCAATTTCCCGCCCGATCAGTAGGGGTCACTGCGCAAGGTTGTTGTGCTTCTGGCTACAGTGAGCAATGGCGTCCGAGAGAGAAAGAGAGAGAAAGAGAGAGAATGTTGTTGTTGTTGAAACAGTGGCTGTTTCTCACTTTTCTGTATCACGGAACGCAGTTTTAAGATAATAAGAGGCGAGAAATTGTCCATTTAGAGTCTAAACATGTGTTGTGTGTCTTAAGATATGACATATTATAGTTTGGCAGCGACGTTCGGTGCGCACTGTGAGCCGGCACAGAGCAGCTTCGCTCGGCCTGTCCTGAGGACCAATCGCAGCTCTTGCCGTCTTTGTCGTCCCTTGAGGGAGTGACGGACACTTTTTATTTCGTGCAGTCGGAGACGACGCAGAGGCTCCCCGACAGGCTCTCCAACCTACGCAGAGCACTTTACGTAGGAGTATAAATTGGGCTTTACAGAGTGGGGTAACCGTTTCTTCAGTCTCACACAAAAATAAATCACTGCATTTGATACATAACAGAGATAACACACATATATATATATATTTACTGATATGTGTCTGTATTGATATCTGTAACACGCCACGGCGCACATGCGGTTATATCAGGCAAATGGTAATTTATGCAAATTAGGCGAATTTTTGCACAGCCAATAGTGACTTTCCTTACTGAGGAGTTGGCAACCCCGGTGAATTGTGTGTTCAAGACCTTTTTTTTTTTCATTAACACTGACCAGTCTCCTCATGGAGAACAAAACCTGGCCCTAATGATGCAGAACCTCAATTCGTAGGAGCTGGGTGTGTGTCTGCGTGCATGTGTGTGTGTTTGCTGACCCCAGCCTGTGTGCTCCTGACAGCAGCATAATGAAGGTGTCTGCTGTTCAGTTAGCTGAGTCGGACTCTTTCTGTGGGATCTCCAGCCGGGGTCATCCAGTCACAGCAAGCAGTCCATTTAACACTGCTCTCAGTCCAGAGGAAAGGGGGCTACGGACCAAAGAGTGGAAAATGTACCTCGTGTTCAGGGTCAGAAAGGCCATGTTAAATGAACACACCAACATTGTTTGCGGGAAAAAAAAGAGTTTGAGCTATCTAAGAAAGGATTGATACTGGGTTCATCTCAAATTTAGCCTGGTTTACTATAAAGGATGGCAACAGTTGGTATCCATGAACAAATTTGACAAATAAAATACAAAATACACAGTTAAACTCTGTGGACTTGGCATTCTTAAAGTTTGTCTCATAGCCACAACTAAGTAGCTCATGGACACATTTTTTTGGACATGCTAATACTATTTCATGCTAATAATGATGTGTTTATTAGCAAAGCTCCTTATCATTTACACTGCACACAATATTAGCTGCAATTAGCTAAAATGAGCAACCTCACAAGATAATCATTAATTGTTTTTTATTAATTGACAATGTGACACTTAATCCACATCCCTGAAACTAAATAAGCTAAATGGTACTCAGCTATCGTTTATTCCATTATTTATAGCCTACCAGAATGTTTAATTTTGTGACTTTTTTCTATGGAGGTGTTTGAGAGCAGGACTGTCCATCGCTTTTAAAGACTGTATAGTGTTATTGTCCCTTTCGGTGTAACGGGTATGAGTATCTCCTATCTGAATGCAAGTTGTCTTTGCTTTCAGACAATAGGTAATGGGAAAAATTGGAAAGCTTAGATAAAAAAAAGCATACTTTCAACACTTTCAATACTAACTAGGAACCACAAAAGAAGGCATGGCTCTGAAGTAAATGCAATGCAGATTGAATCTGTGATGGTGCAATTTTTAGAATAAAAACAACAGGAAGCTTTGACAAGTTGAATTCAATAAGAATTTCAGGAAAGAGTAGTTTCAGAAAACATTCACATCCCAGCTCATCCCTCTGTGTTGTCAGACAGGAGCTGTTTCTAAGTCTAATCCGAGATAAACAAGATTTGGATTCATGTGTGCAATTAGAAAATATGGGATACTTCATCCCATATTTTTTTTTTGCAAGCAATTTGAATTAAACTGAAATGGCTAAAGGTTATTCTGTTTGTAAGGAACAACATGCATCCATATTTAGCGTTGGGTAGTATTTCACTGGGCAATACCCCTACTTAACCCCCTGGCAAGCATTATTGCCTGCTACCTCCAGCTTACTAAATCAAACTATTTAAAGGCCTAATTTCAACTTGTGACCTGCTGTCATATTTATATATGTTTTTATTTTACTTTCATCTGACCTTTACTTAAAACTGGGCTGAGATAACTGTTTATTTTTTTTTCAAGCCAAGATGACATCATATGAAAAACTAGACATTAAACAGTAACAAAACAAAACAGTCATTAATAATTTAAGATTATAAAAGCTGCACAAATGCATAAAGGAGCATAAGGAAGCCAGAACCCTAATGAGCTGAAGCCATAAACATCAGGCACTCTGCAGCTAATAGCTTTTGCAGTTTGGGATGTAAGCCGAGGATGTGTGTCATCACTGAAACAACAAGTGCACTGTAAAGCACTCTGCTGGAGGCCTGCTTTTACTGCAGGCATTACATGCAGATGACAGGATAAATGATTTTAGCAACATAAACTTAGTGAATGGTGTTTGAATGCATTAAACACACAGTGTTTTGATGCTCCAGGGTCAGAGAATGTGACTCATTTTCTGTTAGCGGAGTATCAGGGGTAGAGATGCATCAAATGTAATCAAGCATGAGAAAATGATGCTTGTCATGCATGGATGTGTGGAGGCAAGAGTTGCTAAGTACCATCTACAGGCAAGAGAAAAATTGATTTTGGCACCACAGTGGGATCCACTGAGGTGAAAGACTTGTTCCTTCCAGATTCTCCTGAAACTGGGATTAGCAGGGTGGAGGACCACTGTGGTCCCACATTGTATTAAGCTCTGTGATGCCAGGAGATGTAGATTTCTGAGCTGAGGTAATAATAGCACGAGATGACATGGAGCCACACAGTTGATTGCGACATTATATCAATTTGAAGGCTAATGTTATAGAATGTGTGAGCCATGAAAGTATTCATCAAGAAAACGATGTATCTTATTACAATGGTATGGTGTTGTTTCTGTTATCTCATTGTCAAACTTATTACCAAATCCTTTTGTAATTGTAGTATCTGACTAGTATGAATACAGTCCCACAACTGCTAATGTGTAGCCATAATTTATTTGTTTTATCAACTTTATATCAACTTATAAATATATTTATAATACTTTACATATGCATTTGTGTGAGGCCCATTGACCTCAGTGTTATACTAAACCATTTATTGATGTATTTATTATATATTTAGTTTACATTCCGGATATATTTGATATCAGTTAATTTCACTGCCTCTAAAATATCATGGTTCTTCCACATTGTACACCACTGTAGTCATTCATATACACTACACTGTATAGAATGATATGATAGAAATGTATAATGCTGAGAGTGTCATATGTACTATTATGTGGAACAATATGTTTCATAGTTGCTCAATGTTAAAGTTGTTTTTTTCATGGCAAAACTGAAATACATGTTGAGTTATACAATGCACAATGCATGGTTTGTAACAAAGGTAGGGTTAACATTGCCTTCCTTTTTACAAATGCCCCACAAGCAGTTAAAACATAATTACAGTGACACCGTATGCATGTCCGAAGACATTCTGATTAACAAACATAAGCTCCCACATAGCCATTATGTGGTTTGCAGAAACCACATAATGCTGCTTCCAGCTGTTACACTGAAAAACACAAACAATTATGACAAATTATATGTATTGGACACACCAGATTTAAATTTTGACATGTTTGCAGAAGCCAATGATTTCATGCTTATACAGTAGGTCAGTATGTGGTCTTCACAGTGAACCATTTTATATATAAAAATTAAAAAAAAGTGTCTTTGTGAGCTCAGGAGGTTGACTCGGTCAATGTTGGCATTGACAGTGGCAGCGTGAATGTCACCTTGCTTGTGTATGTTATAGTTGTAGCCTCCATGTTCTGCCTCATCTATCGCCATCTGGCCTCCAAAGGCACCTCCTGCCCTGTGCCTGAAACCCTGTCAGACATGCCAGGTGCTCAAACACTCTTCACTCTACTTCTGGGTTTTCACATTTCCTCAATTTGTCTCTGTACTCTCCGCTCTTTCTCTTTCCTGCAAACTCTGTTTTCACTCCATTTATCTCATTATGTTCTGGCTATCTCCAGTGGTGTTGAAAATGAAGTGTTAATCTCTCTTCTCATCAATCTCAGCAGCCCTGAAGTGCCCGAGTCTCTGCCTGCATTGCAAAATGATGACTGGCACTTTTACTTGTTTGTAGAAATAAGTGTAGGGGCTAAATTGAATTTTAATGGATCGCGCATCCCCACAGTGAAAGGTGCAATCCATTACTGAATGATTGTAATGTTATTTGTTGCCAGTGTTGATTTATGGTACCTATAGTGCAGAGGGCTAAAGGTGGGCATGTTGGGGAAGGAAACTATGTGGTGTGTTGATGGTGTTTTAAGTACAGCACAGTGGAGAGAAGAGACGGAGCCCAAGAGCACAGTAGCTGTTTATTCCCCTGATTTGAAAGGAACAGGAAGTAGTTGTTTGAGTCTGAAAGGTGCCGACCTGGATCAAACGTTGTTAACTAGAAGAAACAAGTGAAGGCTGTTGTTCTTTTATCAGTGGGAAAAGTGTACCTAGCCACTGTGGCTAATGGCTTTAAATTAGCTACAAATAGAATGTAATGGTGCCTTCAGGGGTCACGTTTATGAGACAAACCTATTTGAATGCTTCCCTTATGCAGTATTCAATATTGCAAGTGGAATGTTGCTGAAAGCTTAGAATTCATATTAAATATTAATATTAAAATATAAGAAATGCATAAAACAAACTCTTCATTTTGTGTGTGTGTGTGTGCTCTCATAGACTTGTTGGTAATTGTGATCATTTCAGTCCTATGGAGTTAAAAAGTGTTTAATTTATCTTTGGAAAAGCTCCTCAGTGGAAGTTGTTTTCCCCCCTTCGTCTTCTTCGCATTTCAAGCTGCAGTGCAAAACCTTTGGTGATTTTTTTTGTTGTTGTTGTTGTTGCTGATGTTATTATTCTGCTCCTGTTTGGTCTTCATGAACAGAACAATGTAACATTATGCTGCGTCCTTCATCTGATATTGGGCTCTTTGTGCCTCTGTTTGGCAGCACAGGGGCTTGCGGGGGCAAGATGCTTCTTTTTTTTTTTTTGTTAACAGAAATAATTCCTTAAACTTTTTGTGGGTGCTTCTTTGTGTTTTCAGTCACACTCAAACCTGTGTGCAGCTGTCTCACTTCACTAGTGTTGCTGTTCTGTCCATCTGTCTTGACATAAAACAAATCACTTCCCATCTGCAGCACAAACATGTCATTGGGCGACACATATCAAAACACTGCTGTACTATATACAGAGAGTACTATACACAAATACAGAGAGATGTGTTAACTCATTATTTATTATATTATATAATTATAGTTTTAAAGAACAGGACATGTGACGCATGTCCTGTTCAACAATCTCTACATTGTAAACATGAGTTCATGAGTCCTATTCAAAAGGAACAATATGTTCCGGGCAGTTTTGGATTGGTTTGGTGGGTTGTTCCTCTCAATGCACCTTTAACTCATAGTTAAAGGTGCATTATGTAATACATCTAAATCAACTGGCCATGAAATCCTCCTAATATGTCACAAAGACTCGGGAATAATGTTCATATAACAAACTGAACTCACCAACAACAACAGTACAACCAACATATTTGCATAAAAAAATAATATTTTGCAGACTGCAAATCATGTTTATGTTTTGAAATCATGTTTTGGCATGTGGCGCCACCTATCGCCGTCTACCAATCATTGCAATCAGTAGGGTCTCAGCTGCCGAGCAACCACGGTTGCCAGTTATGACAGAAAACAAACCTAAGAGACCTCGGTATTTTGAATTTCAATGTAGTAACTGTTTTTAGCCACATTTCTTACATATGGCACCTTTAACTTAATCAGAAAGTGTGGCTCTGGTAAATATGTAGTATCTGTTAAGATGAGTCTGTGGTTCTGTATTAAACCACACCTGTATCTTTCACAAACATAATCTTAGAGTTGTGAGTCTGATAACAACCATGCCCCAGTTTGAAAATGACCAGATTGCACTTTGTGCTCAAATATCTTTTGACCAATAATATATTTTGTGAGGAAAACTCTTCACTGTATTTGCAATGTCAAATGTTAAAATCTGAAACTGTCCTCATTAAGTTAATGACAAACATAATTGGATCATAAAAACTACAATTTGCCGTAGCAGTCGAAGTGAAGTTGAAGTTGAAGTGAAACACATTTTTTTTGCAGACAGACTTGCAGCATCAAACTGTTTTGATGTCGGAAAAACTATCAAGCTCGCCTTCCAGGGTCATTCGTCATACTCGGCATTACTAAACATGGATCGCCTACCCTGCTGCAGTGCTGTCTCTAGTCTAATGTCCATCTTTGATCTGACCTTGTACTTTTCATCCCCTTGTGTTGCTCCAGGATAACAGCTAACACTCTTATCAAGGGAATCTTTCTGGTGCTAACCTGATGGTCAGGTTAGCTAATCTGGCACCAGCAGCTGGTGTGCTGGGGGAGCAAAGAAATCAATTAGACGTTTCTGCAATCACACAAAGTATGTTACCAGAGTCTGTTGTGTTTACCAGCTGGTGGAGTTTACTGATTGACCTAGCTTATGTGAGCAAATGTCTATATCATCTGCTGGTGGTAAAATTTTGGTGTTTTGGGTATGCGGTGACCGCCACCTGTGGGTAGAGTTACCCAGATAACAGGGTGTTCCTACTTGTGAAGCACTCCAAAGATATTTGATGTACAACTTCATGTGTCACTTGGATTAGTCAGAACACAGGATGATCTGCTTTTGGTACTCATCCAAGCTCAGAAGGCAGTGGTGCGGTAGCTTATTTGCAAATGTCGCCTAAATTGATTGCTGTGGCTGTACTTTTGTATACAATTTTTCTGCAATACAGATTGAATCTAATATTATGTACTGTATGTATTCAACTTTAAAACATTCAAGTTGGTTTCTCCCAAATTTAATTCTGATACTATTAGATTGTGTTTCAAGACTTGTGTATTAAACAATACCACTTATTTATGTCAGACCATACATTTTTGGCTTCCTTTACGCTTTCTTAAATGATGCATACCTCTGAGGCTGTAAGGCCTGTGATCAGATTTGGAAGAGCAGCCATAATATTGAGTAAATCCTCAGGAAATAGAAAACCCCTCTGCCCATGGAGTAGAATTTTATTTTTTAATAATGAAGTTTAGTTCTGTAACTGTAACTGTCGCCTCCCAATGCACTAGTTTTATGATGGTTCGATATAATGTATCAGCCAATTTGAACCCTTGTGTAAGAACAGGAAATCAAGGTTTGTATAAAGAACAAACACTAATAGCAATAGATGCTGTTTTTTGAACCAACATTTTCATTATGGACAATCTCATCCACCAACTAAAGGGCACATCTTTATTTCATACTACTGTATTAGCACCAACTGCTGGCAATGCAGTTACACACATTTAGAGGTGTTTGTGTAAACAGCATTATGTACACTGAGAGCTCCAATTTGTGTTGGTTTAGAAAAGTTTCAGCAAGTTTGAATAAAAGAGAAGATCCTCAAACCTCACATTAAAGATTTTTTTTATTATTTTTTTTAATGGTCATAGTAACACTAAATGCTACTACTAAAATAATTTTATTTGGACATTTAAGGTGTGCTTATTATCTACGTCAAACAGTTTAAAGAAGTTTGGATGACGTATGGATATTATTGTTTCTTGGAATAGTGGCCAACACTAAAACATGACTTTTTAAGTGAAGATTTTGGATTTAAGAAAATTGTTTAGATAGCTGTGTGTCCTCATTTGAAAACAAATACTTGTTTTGCATTCGTATTAACTTTTTTGTCTGCCTTTGTCCACAGTTAGACCAGCAATATGGTTATCTTTGTTGACCAAAATGCTGCAATTTAATCCACTACGTATACTTACTTATAGTTTTCCTCAACATACGCAATGTCCCATAACATGTAAATACATCACTCTGTGAATTTGTCAACTGTATGAGCAGAGGAGACAAGCAGAGTTATATAAAGACAGGCGGTTGCAGTGAAGTCGTCTTTATTAAATCAAAACATCTTTACTGGTGGCAAGATGAGCAGACAAGCAGAACCGTAAAAAAAGCAACAGGAATCCAAAAAGTGTATCTATACAGCACATTTAAACTGCAAGACAGTCAAAGTATGTAGAGCATTCAAAATGCTGAATCTTTAGAGACATACAATGCATCGTGAGAAATTCCCAAAGTAACATATTTGAGCCAAAACAAATATGGAGGTGGTTTGAAAGTGCCGTTGTCATGTTGATGGGCTTGTGTCTCTAGTTGGATTGGATTCAACATAGAACAAATATTCTCCTAATAAACGACTTGGCAGTCAGTTTCCATGTTGGCCTGTCCATGTTAATCATGGCAGTAATATAAGAAAATGGTAGAATATTGTGATGCTTTTGTGATGCAAATCTCTGTAATAGTCTGTGTAATCAGTGAAGTAACATCAATCTCCGTTGATGTGATGAACCCTCATAGTGTGTCCTATGATTAGAAGCTATTTGGGACACAGTTTCAGGATGGACTCATCAGTGACGTAAAAAACTAATTCTGGTTCTGTTTTTTTTTTGTCATATTTAACCTGTAACCTGACATAAATTGAAAGGGAATTACATAACCACATAAATGTATGTTTGTTGAAGTTCTCTGAGTTTTAAAGCCACAAGAACACCATTTCTAGGCAACGTCAACTTCAGTTAATGTAATGCTGGCAGAAGACAACACATTTGAGACAGTTGAGAAACTTTTCAGAAGAACTTCAACGATCCATAGCTCTAAAAGAAACACATGTTTACTCACCATCCAACAAAATATGAACTCACATGGACAGTCCACTTTTGAAAAATGTCAGCAAAAAAAACATTGCAACTCATAAACTCAGAGCTCTCGGAATCTTCCCCCTTATGTTGTTGTGAATCCAGCATGATGAGGGTGTTAAAAAATGACTCATCATTTGAAGGCACCGTGTTAGCAAGTGGCTATTGCAAGCATCACACCACAGTGCTGCTCGGCATCTCCATCTGCACAAAATTCAACTTCTTCCATATGACAATATGTCAGGCAGTATCTCAGCTATCTGTGAAAAACTTGTGATTCATAAATATTGTATATATAAACACCATTTTCAGAGAAGAAAATAGTCTATGCTTAAGTCTTTGAGTCTACGCCCGAGACACATAACTACACAACATGCTAACCCATGTTAGCTTTATGACGATAACCAGAGGTGGAAAAAGTACTAAAATATTGTACTCAAGTAAAAGTACCAATACTTTGATGAAATATTACTATAATATATTATGTTCCCGCGCCAGTGCTGGTGCTAATCACATCATCATCGTTCTGGTTTTGGTGTTTATTTTCCCCCTGTAGGTCGTCATTGTGCTGAATTTTTAACGTAACGGATAGGATTTATAAAGTAAATAAGTACAAAACGTCTATATGTACTCAAGTAAAATACAAAATCCTGATTTTTAAAGCGTACAAAATACGCAAAAAAGTATTCAATACAGTAACTTGAGTAAATGTATTTTGTTACTTTCCACCTCTGATGATAACATTAGTTTTCTCAATAAATCTGAGAAATACTTCATAGACCTGGAATTGAAGAGTGCCCCTGAAATCTCCATTTGAAGGGATCGATAGCTGTTGCACTTCACGCTACCCATCTGCGTCAAACAAGAACATGAAAATGCGAAACAGAGGAGTAGGGAGTTTAGGGAGTCATACTATAAAAGACTATTGTATATTTCTGTCTTCTACAATTCTTTAAGCCCAGACAATGTTGTTTCTTCTATAAGCTCTTTACTTCTTTTTGTTTTTGTTCCTGCACCAGAGATTGACTGTTATATTATCAGCCACTATCATTCAGCTCACACGGGTTGCCCACTCTGTGCAGCAAGGCGAGCGTGCATCTGAGGTGTGCGCATTTTGGATAGAGGTACAGCAGGCGCTGTAGGCGATAGCTGTGTATTTTATTCCCTGGAGACCGTTGGTGAGGAACTAAAAATCAATGCAAGCAGCTTACGGACCATTTGAGGGGGCCTGACTCCCTGCTCTCATTCATCACCTAACAATCTGCCATCTTACTCAAGAACAAATCCTCACAGGGACCTATCAGTACAGCTGTGCTGTTGTGGGTGACTGTTTGTGTGGGGGAGATATGTGGCTTTTATTGGTCAATCTCAGTGCTCCATAAAGCCCAGCCCCACTTAGTCTGTCAGTGTGTGTGGGTAAGCGGAATCTTCATACTTCTTCCTCAAACACAATATAGTACACGTTTAACTCTTTATGAAAGGGAAATGTGGAGTTTTAGCTCCATATTACCATGCCTTGAACATGTAAACATTTACATACTGATAAGAATAATACTTTATTTGCAAAACAAAGCAAAAGTCAAAACAGACCCAAGCAAAAAGCAAGACAGTAAAAGAGCAATCGAGGCAATGGTAATTATTACCAGACAAATAAAGAGATAGTGACAGTGTTTTGATCCAACATACTGCTGCTCAGTTTTGCATTTTCCACCTTTAAGAAGTGACTTGAAAGATGTTACTGATTCTGTGAGCGTCATCTCCCCGGGCAACTGGCCAAGGCATGATCAACTTTTTTTTTTAATGATGATAATTTGCAAACCATGGTGTTTGGATTTCTTGAATAAATCATGCTCAACAAACTTTGTTGTATTACCGTTTTATTCCTGATTCAGACAGCTGGATCTCCAGTGAATTAATGCAACAGTAATGGAGCTGAATCCCCAGTTCTACAGAATTAAAATTAGAGATCTTCTTCGTGACCTTATCTGAAATGTAGCAAAAACAATACGTCAGACAACATTATCATTTCAGATTGGTGTAAACAATGCTGACTATTAAATATGAGACAGGGAACACTCATAACATAAATGCTTGACTTATTTAATCTGTTTTCCTTCTGCTTTTAGTACATATATTGTATGGACATGTGTTGGTATATAAAAGCAATAAGCTGGGGAAAAAATACATTTTGTGCCTTTAAATTGGCAATTAATTTTTTATCCTCACTACTATGCTTTTATCTATCATAGTTACAACTGCCTTCCATATTAGTCAAACTTAGTATTATTATTATTATTTATTGTATAAGTATTTTATAGTCTGAAAGGGCAGACAAATATTATTATGAAAACTATACAGCAGTTATCCACAATTTATATCTGATTGGTTATATTGGATTGGATATTCAGGTGTAGTGGATGTTGATTGCTCCCGATATAAATTGTTTTCTTTTTAAAGGACATGTTTAAATGAAAAGTCCTAATAGTAATAGCCGTGTGAATGTAGTCTCTGAAGTTTGTTCTTCATGACTGTTGTGTTTGAGCTCAACGTCACACCGGAAAAATGTAGCTGCAGCCCGATCAGATGTCTCACTAATGACATTGCATAATAAGAAACTGAACTGCACAGTGCTGCATATAATAATATCCTTTTCATTGTTTCATCAACACTGACTGCAATGGTTCTGAATTCCTGTCAGAGTGAGCTCCTATGTGAACCAGTCTTCAAAATAGCTTAGAATATCTTGAGACGCCTCTGCCCAAGCAAAATCCCCTTCTCTGCCAATGATCCAAACACTCACCATATTCACAGCACTGACGGATGAACAGAATGCCTTCTGCTACTGACTGTGACTGTTTCCAAAACTTGAGAACTGGAGTGAAGGTCACACTGGCCTGCCACATGGCTCTGACTCCAGCTCATGAATGTTTAACATCGAATTGTATATGTGAATCCCATGTGTTTTTATTCAATTGCCAGGATTTGCTTATAGCAGCCAGACACAAGGACACAAAGACTGTACGCAGTCAGTGAGAGAAGTCCTTAATAAATGAAAACATGCTTACAGGCAGATGGCTGAATGAGCAGTCAAGCAGAACAGTAGACTATAGGAAAAAAGAATAATAAGTAAAAACAAAAAGTGAAATCCAAAAAAAGTAAAAATCCACATTTAGAAGAGAAAAGATGGGCCTGACTGACAGGCAATTTATTTCATGTTCACTTGCACCAGCAACCATGTACATGTATTGGATGTGTATGTTTATACTGTAAGCTGTTAATCACACAGTCTACACCTGCAAACATGTCATACTTTGTCATGCATTTGACTCTAAATAGGACCACAGTTCTCCAAAATGGACATTGTGATGTATTGAAGAATACAAAGAAACCACAGGAACATACCCAGAAGCATTTGGGCCCGCACGTATAAGCTTATCTAGCTTCCTTGGGGGACCCATGCACTCTACCCAATTGATTCTGCACCCCAATAGTATTATTGTAATGTTTGAAGTGGTAGTGTCAATAAAATTAGTTCATTCAAAAAAATGCATAAAATTAATTAATTAATTAATTCATTCATTCATTCATTCATATTATCCAACACTGACTGAGGCAAAAGGGCCGAGGAGGCAGAGGACGTAAATGGGCACCGGGTGTAGAATTGGGGAGCTTTTCTTAATTTAAAACGACAACAACAAAAACAAAACATTTTGTTTGGTTTTCTGGAATCATCAAGTGAACTGAATCATGCAGTGAGAGTCAAAGAAACCCTTTAGAAAGAGAACAAAAATTTTCTCAAAAGGATTTGCAGTCAGCTTTTCCACTGTACACAATATGATACACAAGCACCTGCCAAAATGACCAGCCCAGGTCAGCCCAAGACTGGATCGCTAGATGAATAAAAATCTGATAAAAATCATGAGATCAGCAGGAAACTCTTTACCACAGGCAGCTGATGTCAAGGCACATGCATTATGGCAGAGAAAATGCTGATTTAAATAGTGCTTTAGAAAGGGGAATCCAAAATGTAATTATCTGGGGAAAAAAAATAAGAGAGGACATATTTGACAGAATCCAGACGACACATTAACTAAAGAACATAGGGCTGGAAATGCCGGATGCTGGAAATGGTTTGGAGCTGTGTTGCTGCAGTTGGCTGTGGCCGGTTCACGATCAACTACAATTAGACCATCTCAATTAGAGGTGGACAGACTATGCAGCATCGCAATAGCTTTCAAAGAATGTCACAAATGAAAGAAATAAAGGAGTCCTGGAATGGCCAATTCAAATCCCATTTCTCAATCTGGTGTTGCATAATCCATTCATATCACCATTATTTGAAGATATTGATGTGTTCAATTTTGTTCATAACGTATTTGTTTAAGATTATGTCCGAACCTCACATTGTTTAAGCCACTCTGGGCAGATTAGTGTGTACACAAAGATTTGAATCCTTTCAAAGGTCTGGTGTGTGATATTTAGGAAGGTTTATTGGAAGAAAAATGTACCACCCGTCATAATGTTTGTGTAAGGGTGTAAGGGCATTTCTTTCGGAGGCTGCCGTCTTGTGCTGTTTCTACAGCAATCCAAAGGGACAAACCAGCAAAAGTGTTATTTTCCTGTTTTGAAGTGGAAATTTCTTCCAAAAACATCTTTCTGGTCTGTTAAGGCCACTGTAGTTCACTGACAGCACATGAGTCCTCTTTTTGTTAAAATATGCACAGTCTAACCATTAGATATCGCTACTTATTACTCACTGGACCTTCAGTTTCAATCTTGTCAATCTCATTGCAACACACTATGGTGTCAGTAGATAATAGAGACCACCATATGTAGTTGCTTGTAACTATATTGTTACTACGGTGACTATCGCAGATATGTTGGTGAAATTTGAACACACAGCTCTGATCTGATCTGATCGATCTGAAACAACAAAGAGGACATTCCGTTTTTATCTGAGACAAGCATCTGATCTGCTGGCAGTCTAAAACCAAGTCAGGAGGTCAAGGGGTGTGTGTTTGGCAGACAGAAACAGATGTACAGAGAAAACATGGCCTGCAAGGAATGAAGTGAAGCTGGAGAAAAAGGCACCGAGGTCCCGAAAGGTTCCTTTTTTTTTCTAGTTTCCATCCTGCTTTGGTGTGAAGGATGAATTTATCTCAAACATGTATTCATTCTGTGTGTTAGTTAATATGCATTTTGGATACACAGCACCTTCCAAAGCTGTTAGTTAACAAGACTTAAAGTAGAAATACACATTGTTTTAAAATGAAATAGTCTTTTCCCAGTGCCACAAACTCCGACTGGTTGTGTTGTCTGTGCTCTCATCACCTCTCGGCTAAGCTAACCAACAAGGCAATCCTTCAAAATCCTCCCAGTTATTCCTTCCAAAGGTTGAAAGAACAACAAGGGATGCTGGTAATACTTTGGAAAGCTGGAACACTTGTCACAGGGGGGATGTGATAGCCAAGGATGGTTGCTGGAGATGAGGCACAGTGGAAATCGGCAGGAAGGCTTAAGGATCTCTTATCCTGGGCCTTAGCAGTCACACAGAGTACATGCAGGGGTTCAGCGGATCTACTCCAGCTGCTGATATGCTGCTGAGCTGTGCATGTGTCTGTGTCACACAGAGACTGGGTTAAGAAGCAGGGGCTTTGCATGCTTGGATACTTCGTGGTATCTCGATTGGAGTAGTGCAGATAAAAATGGAAAAACATGGGGAATAAAAGGTTGGTGATCAAGGACTGTAAGCAGAGCCTATAAAGACTGCTGCCTAAAAACGACTGTGTGAGGAAAAGGGAGGGAGGGAAGAGTCATTCACATCGGGGTGGATGGAGTTTGGAGGAAGAGGGATACAAGTGAGTAGGAAAAAAATAGAAAAGCAATTATCTATTAAGATCATTTGCTCAATCAATGGGATTTAGCCTTGTGCACAAACACACACACGCCGTGGTTTGAGTTGATAATTCTCCTCCCTTGCTGTGAGACATGATAGCACTATGCCCACACATTGCTTCACACAGAGAATCTTGTTTTATGACACTAAATAAACAATGAACAATAAACATTGCTCTGTCCAAGGTGACACCCACACACATGTATTCATTACAACAGCAGGAATGGTAAATAAAGGCACCCCCCCCCCCCGTTGTTTAAAATTAGTGGATTGTCCACAAAACTGTGAATAAATCAGTTATCAACACCTCACTGCCAGTGACACAACTTATGTCTGTACAGTTTTGTTTTTGACCTTTCCATTCTCAGTTGGTTTATCATTTTCACATTTTTTAAATGTACTTTAACAGTATATGCAGTAGATACATGGAATTTTTATATTACTACTGATTCATTCAGTTTTATATATTCTTTTTTTCCCCAATTGTTTTGATCAGTTTAGTTCTTAAATGTATATGATTTAAAGTACCTCATTAATAGTGATGTAAGCTAACAACTAAACTTCCTACTGAATAATTCTGCTGACTTTATACAATATATATATATATATATATATATATTAGTATTTTCTTCTTTCCCCAATTTATTCTTAATACATATTAAAACTTTTTCAATATTTATTCCCCTCCAACAACACACATCCCTCATCTTCTGTTCGCAACTCTCATGACAAGTAACACATGGTCAGCATTCTTCTAAGACATTTTATAAATCCCTTTACATCTTGTTATTATTTCAGAACCAAAGTTTTTATATTCCAGTAATTGGTGTGAGATTATAACCAATTTAACGTAAACCTAATTTAAATTAGGAGATCAGGATACATTAGTGATTACATTTATTTGTATTGCCATTAGGGGAAAAAAGCCGATCCCAATAGTGGAACAGCCAATTATAAATATCAAATTCTAATGTTCATTTTGTATCTGGAAATTTGGGCTGATGCAGCAAAATCCCCTAAATAACACAGTCTCCAGGGGCTGATGACTGTGGTCATATTGTATCCTGATACATGACAACAATTTCTATAAAACACCATGCACAATTGATTTTGTGTAGCAGTTAGGGTCTACTACTCATTAACACGTTACACTACATGCATATGATGTGGTCATTTTGACATGCAGTCACATTGATACATGGAAGGAATACATATAGTGGTGCCATGTCAGTTAATTAAAAAAGATGTCTATTACTTAACAGGTTTCAGATTATTCGATCTAAGAGCTCCTTGGTGACTAAATTTTAATATTCATGAATAAAGATGATTTTCCTGAAATGATTAAAAACGTTCCAGATAAGATCCCACAGATACATGTTAGATTTAACTCAAACTTTTTTGTATTGCTTTGAGACATGTAACTCATAATAATACTGCCATGAGTGATGTGCAGAAGTCTTCAGTAGCCTAATCAGTGACACAATTCGCTCCATTAATCCACATTGTGTACTTGGTATTGCAAAAATAATGATGGCAAATTAAGAAACAAATATGTCCAATTAGTAAAAGTCATCATCTACTGTTGTGTTGTTTGTCTTGTTGCTTCCAAATCTGGCGGGTTTGCCCTCTGAGGAGCTTACTGAAAGCAATGAATATACTGTAACTGTTAACCCCAACATTGACTGGGAATCTGCTTCGGTGGTTTCAGTTGCTCCTGGCTATTCCCAATGCGTAATGGGTCACAATATAGGCTTGTAACAGTATTAAATATGTAAATGTCAGACACATTTGTAAAACAAAAGAATTAAACTAATTCTCCAGAATATATTCAGAAACAACAAAAAACAAAAGTTATAAATTAGTATGTTTGCTTTTCCCCCAATCTAAAATAAGCATGGTAACACTTTAGTTAGTGGTGAATATGTGTTCCTTACTATAAAGTGTTACCATAATTATAATAACAAGTGGTAGTGCAGCATATGTGTGAAGTGTATTATTAGTTATTGTGCTGGGCGACCTGCCAGAAGGGTATTGAAGAAGTTCAGTAGAGCAATAAATCTGATCTGTAGCAAAAGTTTCATGACACATTGTTCTCATGTTTTATTGTGTTTTTAAAGTTTCACAACTATACAAATGTGTAGAGGATAGCTGATCTGTGATCCGAATGTAAATATTTCCATTTGACTTTGGTGGACATGAGGGGTAAGGCTGTTTTGTTGTTGTTTTTCCAGATTTACTCTGAATACAATCATAGTAGGGTTAACTTGAAAATGATCTCCCATCAACTATGCAGATATGTCAATGGGATTTGCATCAGCAAAGTTGGTTATTCTGATGCAAATACAGCTGCGACCCTTACTGATCGGGCGGGAAATTGCAGCACGTATCCGCTCACAACGACGCAGAAGTATGAAGGCTCGAGGGGTCTCCGTGGTTACGCAGTCGGACATCGCATTACGCAGTCGGAGAAGTATAATGGGGCCTTTACAAGCATGTCCAAGGAGGTAGGGAACCATGACCACATGGAGTGCATGAAGCTTATGTTTCCAATTTTCTAAAGAAATGTAACGATATTAACCTACACTCTTAGTAATAATGGTTCCAAAAGGGTCCTTCTACAAGGGCTGAGGTTCTACCATGAACCATTAGCTTCTGAAAAACCCTTTTCCGAAGAAAGGGTTTTTCAAGGGTTCTTGGCAACACTAATGGTTCCAGTAAGAACCATCTTGATCCAGTGAAGCCTTTAAAACCCCTTTCCTGAATAAAGGGTTTTAAAAGGGTTCTTAGTGGAACCCCCCTAAAGGGTTCCAGGTGGAACCTTTATAAAAAAGGTTCTACCTGGAGCTAAAATGGGTTCTCCAATGAGGACAAGCAGAAGAACCTTATAAGGTTCTACTCAACACTTTGTATGTATTATTTTTATTCTAAGAGTGTATAGATAAAAAGAAGTAGTATTTAAAATAGTTTGAATTCAACCTTGGTCCAGAAAATAAACGTTCAGTATCTGAAATATTGTGGCTTGCATTAAATGGACACAGGTCCAATAAATAACTGCAAATTGACTTACCTGTACAAAAATACAACCTGTCTTTGTTCAAAGGCCATTATTTTTGCACAGCGCAATAAAAGCTGTGAAAGCTGGGGACTGGACAAGTCCTGGTTCCTCTACTGGCTATTCCACCATTGACAGGAAAATGTGTTATTTCAGTGAAATTATATATAATACCTGCAGATGAAGTCTTAAGGGAATTAAAGTGCGAGTTGAAGCACTAGGACTGACAGGATGTTAGGTGAAGAGCTTAACACAGCTGGAATCCGTTGAAACGTCAGTTCTGAAAGCATGTGCAACTCAGGTTTTAAGTTTAAAGCCTGCAGGCATTGGGTTGTCAGTTTGTATCTAAGCAGGTTAAGTTATTTGAACCAAGGAGCTGAAATGTCTGTTACTGTCTGAAGTGTGAAAGTGACTGAGGTTTCAGCTGATCTGGAAGTGAAGAAAGCAGTCGAGTTGGAACCTTAAGAGGAAGATGAAAGCAGATGAAACGTCACGCTGCGCTGGGAATGCTGTAGAAGCAGACGTGTGTGTGCACCGTCAGTTGGTACAATATGTACTTTACGTTGGAATGCCACCTGGAAACTTTAAATGTAAGGTGTCTATTCAGAATTTGCACAATATACTTTTTGTCTCACTTTTGCACTTTTTTCAAAACGGTGCCTCATCAATGCAAACTTTTTCTCTTTGGTGACCAACAAGTGATGTGAAGTGAGTCGACTTTTCAATTCTTTCAGGCACGTCTATCAAATCAGAATGCATGTTGTCGACAGTACAACATTCAACATATTCAAATGAATAAGGTAAATGTGCTGGGGTTGTCCCACAGACATCCTAAAGTATGCTCTAAATCAACTCATTAGACAGAACTGATGGGATTTCATCCCTAAGGTTCCATGATTAAGATAGCACCTCGCTGTCCTAAGCCCCTCCCACCTGGTAATGAACAGATCCATTCAGTGTATATGTAACAGAGACAATCTTACCATCAGTGAAACTTGTTTATTTTCCATCGAGTTTTTTAAAGTGTTCCATTTTTTTTAGGTTGCTTAGCAGCATATGCTGGTATTGCCATTGGGGGAACAGTGATCTTTGCAGAAGGTTGCTCTCAGAGATCATTTACATTATCCTGAAAATGTACAAAATACATTTATGTATAAATAAGCATGTAAAAACTATGTGTACTCCTTTTTGTGGTGGATAATGAGCTCCTGGATTAAGGGGGCTCTCCTCTTTTCTTCAGTGATGGCAGCATGTTATTATGGCAGTGTATTTTTTTTTCCTTTTTAATCACTAGATCAAGCACATCATTGGTAGATGCTGTCTCCATGTGTGATGTCTTTGTTTTTGGTCACATTTTATTTGCTAAAATCTAAAAAGGTGTAGTGTGAGGTTTCATTATCTTCATATTATTCACGATTCCGTGCCGTTCAGCTGTGCTGCTGATGTTCGAAGGCCTCAAAACTTGACAGCAGGTGAATTATCAGCTGGAGTGAAGCTGCTGTGAGCGAGCTGCTGTGACTGTGTGCACTGTAGCAGTTGACGGTTCAATTAGATGAACAGTCACCTGAGGTTTATGAGAAGGCGAGCTGTCAATGAGAGTTAATTACATGAGTTGTAGTAAACCAGAATTGTCCTTTAAATGAATTACATCCTATTTTATTTCATCATGTGCACTGAACGGTTAAATACCAGCAGCCTGAACTGCCCCATGTCATAACCAAAATGATCCTTCGAGGCTATTTCCCTGTATTGGCTGTGAAAGTAATAAAGGACATTCTGTGTAATTTTAGATTTCAATCTAAGCATCATCATGAGCTGGATGCTGGAATAATATTGAACTTCTATTTAGGGACGGCTTTCATTAGATTTGCCCTTTCACATACCAACCAGATTGTTATAACCCATTTCCAAAACTTCCCATTGCCTGTCTTCTCTCTACCTCAAACCTTGTGAAGATCATGTTAGAAATACACTCCCATCATTGCTTCAGTTTTTTTTTTTTTAATGGAGCTATCCATTATTTTCTGTTTTGTCTGTGGATTCCACCACTCTCAAGTTACCCCTCCCTGTGACACACACACACACATAAAGTAAATTGCATCTAAATCTGTGTAAGAATTAAACGCTACCCTGTTTTGCTCAAAAGATTTTTATTATCTTTTATTTGTAGCAAAACAAGGAAAGAACAGCAAAAACGGTGGTGCAACAATTCCCAAATAGTGTAGCTGTCAAAATTTAACAAGGCGAGGTCAAAGGAATTTTAAAGTCACGAAAATATATTTTTTTATGATTATTTCGGATCAGTGTTGTATGTCTTTGTTTTTAAAACCTATTTTTCACACACACATACACACAGACAAAGCGTGCCTACAGCTCACCCTCAGTCATGTGAAAATGCATGCTTACATGCAATGATTTAACAATGCCTGCATCTTTATTATCAGATGCACATTAGACAAATGATTGAAAGGCATGGCAGAATTTGACCAGTGCACCCAATGTAAATGAAGATGGATGCAGTTCAGCAAATACTCTGTGGAATCTCTTGCTCTTCTAAATTATATTTGGAGGAGAACCCACTGTAAATGCACAAATTGAACTATCTACACAACGTTTATATCCAGGGTGCACAACATGTATTACTGGCTTTTCATTCCTAATGGCCTTGTTGCTTTATTTGACACAATTATATGAGCTGAAACACAGCCGAAATATAAAGTAGTCTTGACCACCACTATTTCCTTGAAAGTTTCCAAAACTTAAATTCTGGCCAGTTATTAGCGACGGCCTTCCAGTGAGGTGCTTCGCTTCCCAGGAAATTAAAAGTGACAACGAAGTTCTTGTAGATACTTTGATATTTTATAACTATGACCTTCCTCTAAGTTGTCATCCAATTCCTTATGAGTGGTGTAAAAATGGTGTCCTTTAAAAGATATTGCTGGACAAGAGAGCCTGCCCATATTCCAAGAGCTTAAACTCATTACAAGTTTAATAACTTCTCCTTTCCCCCCTCATATTTCTCTTCTATCACTGTTTTTTCAAGGCTGTAGTCAACAGATATGTTGGAGGAATACAGCAGTTGGTTGTCTCATTGTGGTCATTAACGTACTAGTTTTGTTGGACCAAGGTTGTCCTGAGCCCCTCCCACCATGTGAGCAGACATTTCTGAAATGCATTTTGCAAACTTTTATCGGTGGACTCTTTTTCTGATTTTACCAAAGTTGTGGCCATTGATGGTGTAGCACATATTGCACTGAAGTGACATGCACAGTATGTCCAGCTACTTAGTAGAGCAGCAAGTAATAGCCTTTCTGCCCTGTAATTGGGCAATCATTACCCATTACATTTATCCCCAAGGCTGCAAACAAAGCCAGGAGGAGGTGCATAAGTAGTTCGCACTCAGATCACTTGAATCACAGTATACTGAAAGGTTATTGTGTTACTGATAAGTAATGCCAAAAAAATAGGTTAGCATAAGAAATAAATGATCATTGGGCAACATCAGGTGCCTAATAATTCCTCACACTGTACTGTAAGTACAGAGGATGTTGCACCATGTAAGCCCTATACAATGGAAATTGTGGTTCATGAATATGGGCTGTACAATTAGAATTTGATTGATAGATAATTGAGTAGTGAAGCTACAGTGGCTCTTGTTTGAGATTGTTTCAGTGATTAATGGGTTTACATAGTTTACTCCCACCAATGTTGTGGGCATGTTGCATCATAGCAGGAAGCAGACACAGCACCATCCACCAGTAAAGCATTAATCACTCAGTGCATGAATCAACAATGGTTACATTGGTCGGATAGATAGATAGATAGATAGATAGATAGATAGATAGATAGATAGATAGATATATAGATAGATAGATAGATAGATAGATAGATAGATAGATAGATAGATAGATAGATAGATAGATAGATAGATAGATAGATAGATAGATAGATAGATAGATAGATAGATGAAACTTGAGAAGAATATAAAAAAAAAAAGCAAACACATTTATTTCACGTATTCCTCTCACATTAAGGGTTGAATGTGTCGGGGGTTGAGTGCACTTATGGCTCAGGGACAAAGGCTCTTTTTTAGTCTATTAGGTGCTTTCATGGCTCTGAGTGGTTCCCCTAGGGCAACACTTGAAAAAAAAGTGATGTCCATGGTGGTATGAGTCTTTTACAGCATCCTGCGCACTCCTGAGGCAGTGTGTGGTTGGTAAATATTCTGCTGGATAGAGGGCAAGTTATTTTTTTTATTTTATGGTGGCAACATAATATAAAAACATCAAATAATATCTAAAGATGGTTCTGCACATGTATCATAGTAAATTAAGTATTTAAGCTGCTTTCAATGCTCATTGACATATTTCAGTGAGGGGGTAGCTCCTGGTAGAGTAAGGATCATTCTATCGTAAAAGCTCTTCTCAATCACTAGCTATCAAAATATAAAGCCGTCTAAGATTTGTATCTAAAGGGTTGCACTGACAGCAGCTTTGACTGCATTATTTTTGCTTGACGTACGTTAAATGCAGTTATTCTTCCTGTATTATCAGGAATTAATTCCAGGAAATGCACTTTAAACTAAGAAATCACAATGAGAATAGCTTCATGTTTATTTCGGTGTGAATTACATGCACCAATCTGACACAGCTCCAACCGCATCTCAAGTTTGGCTTGGAAAAAAAAAAACAGAGAGGGAGATTAGTTTAAACTGAGAACCTTATAAGCCACAAACACACTGGCCTCTGTCAACTGGAGCAGCACATCTATACTCCAAGCACAATTGTTCAACTTAAAGCTTCTACTCTGCCCACACAGCCGTTTATCACAAACTTTCCCAACAAAAACTCATCCCACTCTCATTTGCAGCATGTTGTTTTTTTCGAGGTGAGAGTAAGGCGGCGAGAGAGAAGCATATGATGGCGTGGGTGCAGCTCCTCAGCAGCTATGAATTCATCCAGCGTGGAAGCCAGCGTGTGTTCATAATAGTCTGACTGCTGGGGAGTGGAGACATCTGTACTGCAGTTTGTCTTTTATTTACTGAGGTTTCACACCCAGTTTTAATATTTTATATACAAAAGCAGTGCATTCTCTGATTTTTGGACTGTAAAGTGTTTACAGATGGACTATTGGAGATATCACTTGCCTGGAGTCGATTTACATTCAGATTAGGGGGAAAGTGGTGTGAGATAAAACATAACCTATGTCTTCGCAAAGATATGTTGCGAGAGGATATTCCAAAAACAATATTCAACATCTAAATTCAATTATTATAAAAAAAATATAACTATATCAAACAATCATATCTTGTGAATCCGATAAGCTGTATCCCCACAAATATGAAACAGAGTATACCCACAAGTTACCCGATTAAAAAGTGAAGTTTGGATTTGATACAAAGATACATATAGATTTTTTGTGTGCATAATGTAGTCAGTGTGTTACATATAGGAGCCTTACAAAAAAAAGACATTGACTATATGTGTACTTATTTTTAAACTTAAATTAACTCATAATCTTTTTGTACCAATGGATCATCTGTTTGACAGCCCCCAAATGGGTGCTGCTTTTGACAGTTTGCCTCTGCCTCTGAATTATGTTCACAGGGAAACAAACAAACATAAAGAACAAAAGAATGAGAAGTATATTCAGTGGTTTGGTTGTTTCGCCTCAAAAAAAACAATGTATAATAATAGTGGGGGTTGTGCCGTGAGTCAGAAGCAAGAAAACAAAACAGTTTGTGAAATGAGAAAATTAATTTAAAAAAAAATCCATATTTTGTTAAATACGAGCGTAGTGTCCTATCTGTCCTTCACAACACGTCCTGTGGTGAAATCACAGGAGTGGGAGGTGCTGTTGGTGTGGTATAAATGACATTATCTCGGTGGAAGTGTGACTTTTTTTTCCCTCTCTGCTTTTGTGTGTGTGCGTGCAAGCATGGTGGGTGGGAGTTGAGGGCTGTATTCTTGTGTGGAAGGGGCATTTTGTTTTTCAATCTCTTCACGCTCAGTTGGACAGTCAGATGGGATTAATGGTTGGCAGCGTACAGAGTGACAGGGTCAGTGGGACACAGGACGAGGTGTGAAATCACTTCTCTGTGGTGCACAGTGACAAAGAAGTGAGGGGGCCTGGCTCTTGGCTAAATATAGCTTAATTATTAACCAATTTACTATTATTCATTGTTGTTTTAGTTAATATTTTATTGGCACTTCAGCAGAAAATATGTTTTTAGTCTGTTGTCTGTTCTAAACTACAGTTTCAAGTATTCTAATATACCTGGAGTAGAAAATGGCATGATTGTTAGAAAATGTCTTGGGGTATACATTGGGAAAACATTTTAAGTGCATCACTGTCACAGTCACACTGCTGACAATGATTTAGAACAGTTATATTTAAAGAAGTGGCAGGACGGGAGAAAGGGCCAATTCCAATTCCTATCTTAACCCTCAAGCTCAAGCCTTAATCTTAACTGGCCCTCAAAACCAAGTGTTGAGGGTTATTTTGTCACTTAGAAATGGGACACCCCTTAAATGCAGATACGTCTTCAGACTGTGGGGGGCAGAACAACGCGAAAGCTGCGTCCAGTCTGTCAACTCCAAAAAAGAAGACGAAGAACATATTTACGTCACGATTATTTATTACGATCCGTTTGTCAGTCAAGTTATTAGGTTGTCAGTTAGTTATAAGATGATACTCATACAAATACCACAACCACGGAACATATTCAGCTGACAGTTACCACACACCACGGCTTATTGAAAAGCAAACGATAGCAAACGATCGCTTGTCCGCACTGGCCGGCTATTGACAAAAGATCGTAAAATAAAAATAAATGTTATCGAACAATGACGTCAGTAATCTATAATATGGGCCTTAACTAAGATAATACAATGGTTTTTATAACTTTTATATCTCTATTAACAAAGCAAATACTTAATTTGTAGCGCACTCGTTTCGCTGCTTTCGACGCCATATTTCTTATGTAACATCTTTCTTAGAACGCATTGCATTCTGGGTAGCCCTTGCTCCCAAGGATGGTCTCGGAAAATCTCAATATTGAGGGCGATACAGCCCTTAAACTTGCCCCTCCAATTTTTCTGAGAATCGGGACAGCACTTGCACTAGCGGCGCACATTTTGGAGATTGAGGATTAAGATTGAGGGTTAAGATTGAGGGTTAAGCAAGGAATTGGAATTCACCCAAAGACTCCCAGCTGTATTGTACATACTGTTCTGGTCCTGAACGTGTGCCACAGTCTTGTCAGATTAGATTTACTTAACACTCTTCTGTCACTTCAAATGATGCAATATCAATGACAATGACAACATATTATTCTGATTTTCTTTATTAATAATAATAATAATAATAATAATAATAATAATAATAATAAAAAAAAAAATAATGCATGTTCCTGTGTCATCAGTTCAACTAGTGAGTATAGGCCAATGAACGCACACCAATCCATTCTTGACTGTTTTGAAAAGGACCTCAGTGATTCAGGGCTCCATGTAACAGATGTAGTAAAGCAGCCATATTACCAAGCCTCATCTGTGATTCTCAGAGGGGATTTCTTTCAGGGCATAGTTTTCTTCTTCTTCTGTGAACACAGACCGAAACCTCTTGTTCAGTTTCAACTGTTTTTTTTTTTAACATGTATCCTAGCTAAGTCAGACTCCAGTTCAGTTCTCAAAGACAAGCTCTTGCCCCCTTTGATTCAAAAAAAGTGACATAGGATGTGACATGGTCATATTGGAGCTCTGTTTGTGTCTGTTTCTGAAGTTTCACTTTGTGATTTGTTCACTATTAGCATATTTTACTCTAATGGTAATTACATTAAATCCAAGGAGGTTGTCTATTATCCCTCGAACCTTACGCCTCTCTAGTCTGCATGCCTGTTTTGCCATTTGTCATTGGTATTCATACTGTATACAGACAATTTGGTACAACTCACTCAATCATCTCCTGCTGCTTTATCCTCCACATGAGGGTCACAGTGCCAATCCCAGCTGACATAGGGCGAAAGCTTGGGACACACTGTGGTCGCCAGTCCATCGCAGGGCAGAGACAAACAACCATTCACACTCACACTCACACCTACGGTCAGTTGAGAGAGTCTGGAGAAAATCCACACCCACACAGTGAGAAATTGCAATTTGGTACAACATGATGTTAAAATAGAAAATGTGAAATTGATTATTTACAATAAATGAATGAAGAGAGTACACAATAAAAAAAAGAAAATCTATTGTACAGAGGACATACATGTGGACATGGTCTTCCCAAGAAGCTCATTCCAGAACAACAATTGCAAATGTCCAATCAACCCTGGTTTTTCAATTTTGATTTGTGAATTTCTTTGAGATGCTTTTTTTTTTTTTTTTTAAGCATCTCAGGCCAAGTGTTGACTGATGTGTGCTTTAAAGATCATACAAGAAAAATGAAATACATCAATTTGATTTGTGTAGGCAAGGTAAAACTGGACTTACAAGTATATATTCTGTCATCAGCATTTAGTATTATCTGGAGTGGAAGGTGATGATGAATGGATGCTAACTCCCAGATCGAAAGAATGGGATCTTGGAAAGGGTGTGAGTAGCTGAACAAAATTAATATTCCTGTGAGAAGAACATGACGCTGCATGGACACAGTCTTTACCTGGACCAAGCTTAGCATTAATTGTCTTCCTTATCTCCTTAGAGGAGATTCTTCGTTTCTTTTAATGTGCTGCACACAATGGTACCCAAAAGCACAATGAGCTGTTCTCTCCATTTAAATTGGCTCAGCGATTGAAAATAAGATTGAAGGCACCTGCGATACTAACTGAACACAAATGTCTGCTTTGAACTATCACTTCATTCCACATATTAATCATCCCATGTATGGGCAATAAAAGTCATTTGGTACAAAGTGAGAGTTCAGCTCTTTCCACAGATACTTGATTAAAGTCTCTGGAAACTAAATGTCCACAGGTTCACATGACAAAAGAGCTTTTAATGCCATCACGTTCCAGGACAAATGGTGTAGTTTCAATGAGCTGTGAGGGTACCGACACTTGTCATGGCAGTATAATGTAAAAGCTGCTGTGTTAAAAGCTTGTATTGTTGACTGATTTGACCTCTTTACTCATTTTCACATGAACCTCGCATGGAAAATCGCTTTAAATCGTCATTAAAAAGAAGTGAGAGATTGTCTGTGTCTGATGTATTCACAGCAGCAGGATGTTGGGTACATCCAGGCGAGGGAGGGCACCTGGATTGTTTATGGAGGAGGCAGGATATTCACACTCATGTTCTGTGACATATCCAGAGCTTTTCCTGCTGTGTTCTCACATGGGTTCACCCAGGCATTATCTGAAGATGTGACTGGCAAGAGAATTTCTTACAAATGTCCTCAGCAACTTTTTTTTTTTGAACTTTGCGTTATCACATCTCACCCTCCAGACAATTTCATAAACATGATTGGACTTCAGTACATGTCTAAAAACAGCTTTAACGCATTGATTGTAGACTCTTTATGAAGGCACAGTTAACCCTCACTACACTAGGTGGTGATGCCTCCCCTTTCAGCTGCATAGTATTGGGTGATGTTTGGTTTAACTTGCAGCCAGTTGTTAGCATGTCAAGTCTTCCTCCATGAAGTTTAACATCTTATCAGCTGACAGAGCATACATTTGGTCTTGTATCTATCAATTGTGTAAGGTGGTGGTTCTCAACCTTTTCAGTCAGCCTTTTCCACACCCAGGCCTGATTTCTGCCAGACCTATTAAATCAAGAGATCACCTAAAAAGGTGACAAAGACTTTTGTAAAGCTTTGGGACTCCAGTAAACCACGGGAGGGACATTTTTCACAAATGCAGAAAACATGATACAGTGGGGAACCTTCCCATGAGTGGCCAGCCTACAAGAATTACCCCAAGAGTGCAGCGACGACTCATCCAAGAGGTCACAAAAGAACCCAGAAGAAAATCTAAAGAACTGCAGTCCTCTAAAGAACTGGCAAACATAGCATGCATGGCAGAGCTCCAAGGTGAAAAATATTGCTGACCAAAAAGAACATAAAGGCTCGTCTCAATTTTGCCAAAACACATCTTGATGGTCCCTGAAGTCTTTTGGGACAATGTTCTGTGGACTGACAAAACAAAAGCTGAACTTTTTTGGAAAGTGTGCATCCCTTTACATCTGGTGTAAAATTAACACAGCATTTCATAAAAAGAACATCATGCCAACAGTCAAACATGGTGGTGGTAGGGTGATAGTCCGGGACTGCTTTGGTGCTTCAGGACCTGGACGACTTGCTGGGTTCTGCAGCAGGACAATGATCTACAACACACCAGCAAGTCCACCTCTGAATGGCTTAAGAAAACAAAATGAAGGTTTTGGAGTGATTCTGTCCAGAAGTCCAGACTTTAATCTAGTGGAAATGCCTTAAAAAGGCGGTTCACACTCAGAAATCCTCCAATATGGCTGAACTAAAACAATTATGCAAAGACAAGTGGACCAAAATTCCTCCCCAGCAATGTGAAAGACTCATTGCCAGTGATCCAAACACTTAATTGCAGTTGTTGCTGCTAACGGTGGCACAATCAGTTGTTAGGTTTAGGGGGCAATTACTTTTTCACATAGGGCCATGAGGGTTTGGATACTTTATTTTGACTTAATAAATACAATCATCACTTAAAAACTCCATTTTGTTTTTACTTGGGTTATCTTTGTGTAACATTTTAATTTGTTTGATAATCTGAAACATTTAAGTGTGAGAAGAAATCATGAAGGGGGCAAAAACTTATTCACAGTACTGTACATACATACGATGAATGTTGTTGTATACAGTGGAGGAAATAAGTATTTGATGCCTCACTGGTTTTGTAAGATCATCTACTAACAAAGAAATGAAGGGTCTATGTTTTTTAAATGTTTGTTTTTGTCAATAGGGAGAGACAGAATATCAAATTGAAAATCACATAAAATCAAATATTTAAATTATTTTGCTATTATTATTATTATTATTATTATTTATTATAGGAATAATTATAATAATAATAAGCCTGTATGCGCAACAGTATTTCTGTTTTGAGATCCACTCTCAGATAAATATAACATAAATATATAAAAAGTGGTGTGTGGATGTTACATGCTTTGGCATGTTTAAGTATCTGTGCACTGCCCTTGCAGTGTATGTGTATGTGTGTGTGTGTGACATTGGACAGCTGTGAAATGGACTGTGACAATGGCTTCAACCAGACTTACTGACCGCTCATGGCAAGCCAGGAGCCCCAGTGGCCTTTTGTCAACACACACTCACTTCCTCCCTATCTATCTCTGTCATGTCACTCTCTCGCCATACACACACACACACACATGCACGCGCACACACACAAACGCACACACAGAACAGGGTTTTCACTATATCTAATTAAGGCTGAGTGCCATTTCAGCTTCTACAGAATGCATTTTTTCCTCCACCCACGTGTGCACTCACCCTGCCTCACTTCGTTCTATCGGTCACAACGCGAAATGGATGGCTCTTGTGCACACAGTGACAGGAAGCAGCACCCATGGGACCCTATATGGAGCACCCACATATACAAAATAATGTTTTTTTCACCTCAATTCGATAAATCATTAATTTTTTTTATTTTGTCATATTCTTACATTTCAAACATTTTCTTTATTAGTCATGATTTATCGTCGAGCCAGATTTAATTGTGTTTCCAGAACCTGACACGTACTTAATTCTGATGTTTCTGATATGGAATGATTTTCCACACCAATGGCTACACCTTTTCTGATCATGTGATGAATGTTATTACTGCTGATCATGCCTTACTAAGGCTGTTGGTCACATTTCCCATGCAGCTCCTCTCTCATGTGATGATGATACAGCATAGTAATTGGCCACACTGAGTGACAGCCTAGTACGTCTCAGAGGAGATAATGAGGCAGCCATTTTGCAGAATGCTGACAGACACTGAGCAGTTGACACAATTAATCGCTGCAGTGGGCTGATCACAAGGTACATTTATTAGTGGGCTGATTCCAGATTACACATTCATAAATATTAATCAGCAACTGATCACTGATTGAAAATTAAAGGCACGAAAAGGTTTGACGCTATTTGCTGAAATAGTTTTTGAGGATTATAGTTGTTCTAAAAGAAAACGTATCATGTGATGCAGGTGTAAGTGTAGTTTTAGTAGTAGCAGATGCCTGTGTTTGCATTGCTATAGCTGACAGTAGCAATCAACAGCTTCTTGTCTGTTTACACGCATGGGTAAACAAAAGATAATTTCACCAATCAATAAATTGTACAGTAGAATGGCTTTTATTTATCTACTTATGCTATGTAAATGAATAGATTTCATTACAAAGTGAGAAGCAGTGATAAACTCTATTAAGGAATCGACAAATAAAAAAACAATTTAATTTTATTTATTTTTTTAACAATCACTGCTTTCACAAATTGAATTTGGACACACATTTTTACCAGGCATTTAAAGTTGCCTTTTTTTCAATTTGCATTTCCATTATTATGTTGCCTTTACTTTTCCTATCAACTGTTTGATTTGCTGGGTCATTTTGCTTCTTCATGTAGCCTCTCTATTTAAAAAAAATAAATTTAGGATTGAGTGGAATGGTAAAATGAGATAAAACTATGCAAATTAGCCATGGAATGAAACAAAGTATAGGAACTGGCTGAACTAGTTTTCAAATTATTATTTCATTTGTAAATAATTTTCTATGTTTGCATTCACAGCCTGCTGTTAATAGTGATTCATAGTTTTCTGACGCTGCGATACTGTTTTTTTTATTTTTATTTATATACACTACCAGTCAAAAGTTTCGACACCTATCCTCATTCAAGTAAATGGAAATATGTCCAAACCTTTGACTGGTAGTGTGTATATATATATATATATATATATATATGGCAATCATTTAGTGACAATAAATGTTGGAGTTCCACAAATGACAGGTGTGTCACTGTCACTTCATGTGAAAGAAAAGAGCAAAGCTTTTAGGTTATTGTGTCATTATATTTCACAGATGACTGATGTATTTAAGAATAAAACCGACAGCCTCAGCTTTTGCATTTTGGTTCACAGCATCAATGTTTAGTCTTCTTTTTTTTGTCCTAAAAAAACCAACATGTAAATGTGGCCAGCAGGGCAGTTGGTCAGACCATGAGGCAGAGTAACACACTGCATTTTAACAACAATATTAACATGCTGTCAAATCTCAAACTGCACATGGCTTGTGACCTATCAGAGAGCATGTGCACTGCCCCTGCTAATTACATTTGAGTCTGAAGGAGACTTGTAAGTAAAAGCATATGGGCTATGTTGCTCTGTCACTCAGATCTATTGTTTTATTCATGCACCAACCAAAATGGTCAAACCTTCTTCACTCTCAGTGTAGGCAACAAGTGTTTCATTTAAAAAAGAAAAGAAAAACTAGTATTCCATACTCCATTTAAGATTAATCCTGCTTGAAAAAGGCTGACCCATCTCTTTTTGATTTTGAGTTTGCATGTCTGTGATTTTCCTCCAGTAAGTCATGTCCATGAATGCACTGACAAACAAGTAATTCAACAGAAGCTGGAAATAACACCACCGTGTAGCACCATGGAGACAGTTGTTGTTTTTCTCTTCTCTATTCTCTCTTTCAAACTTCAAACTGTTATTGAACAGCATACAAATGGGCACAAATCACTGTTTCACTGGTGTGTCATAACATCGCACCAGTAAAGGTGCAAATTCAGTGACTTGACTGCCAAAATAAAATAACACGGGCAGAAATCCGTGTGCTCACGGATTCTCATGTTCTATTATGGAACCAACAATTGCAATGTATTGTATAAAGTATGTGGCATAAGCTGAATGAGTGGCTCTCTTCTAAGCACAGAATCCTCATACAGTAATGATAGAAAATGTTGAATTCACTGTGGACAGGACTGATTTGCTCTCCACTGACCACTCCAAATGGAGAGATGGCACTCAGGCAGAAGATAATGGAAGGTACGCTGTAAAGGAAGTGTTACCACGATGACGAAAAGCTAACATGATAGACTTTCACTCAGGTAGACAGAGAGAGGCAGAGGCAGAGGAAGAGGAGGCGTCCACCTCTATGTGATTTCCACTGGTGCAACTTCCCCCGCAGATTGTCAGCGTCAATTATTTACTTTGTAAATACACAAGGCTGCCTCTCCTGACCTTTACGATGATTTGAGGCTTTCCAGTCAATTAAGAACAGTTTCTGAAGCAGATGCCGTACTGACGACCTTGCTTGCTTCAAACTGAAAAGACCGTCATGATTCCAATTTGCTGCATGCACAAGACACACGTCTGTAAAATGGGGGAAATAAGGTGCATAATGACCACAGTAATGGCAGACTACAGACTTTTCAGAAGAATCCTGAGAAACTGGAGCATATCGATGAAATTAATCTGTGTAACTATGAAGGACAGAAAGTACCTTGAATAAGGACAACGGAGAGCAAATCTGAGACAAACTGAGACACTCTCTCACCATATGTCCATCTCCTACAATTAACCCTCACATCAGAGAAGTGCTTCTCGAGCATTGAAATAACAAGAAGGAACGTGTTTCATGTTTTCCATTTGG
Organism: Microchirus variegatus; assembly: GCF_963457635.1. Lineage (NCBI taxonomy): Eukaryota > Metazoa > Chordata > Actinopteri > Pleuronectiformes > Soleidae > Microchirus > Microchirus variegatus. The sequence continues at coordinate 15,709,880 of NC_139808.1, forward strand.
CAGGAAGCTGCCTCTCAGCAGGCACTAAGAGATCCATCCTCTCTCTCAGCACTGATTCCATCAGGATTAGCAGGAAAATGGCAGAAATCGATGCACTGAGGAGTTGGCCTGTGTGTCGAGGATGCCTGGATTTGGAGGAGAGGAGCCAATCCAGTGAGGCAGGGGGTATTAGTTGTAATCTCTGAATGCAGTCAGTGCCAGAGTCTTCCTACATACACGTCTCTGCTTTCAGCTCCTCACCTGGAGTGAAAACACACCACGGTGTTGTCCAGGAGCATGCCAGACAATGTATGATGTAGATAAGCACAAGTTAATCCACAAAGTGGTGACTTTATGGTGATTGTGTAATTAATTCATTACCTGACGAGATTTCTGTACTCACAAAAATGCTATACAAACACATACATTCTATTTGTCAGAATAACTTATGCAAATATTCTTTCAAATCATCCTCTACAACCCTCACTGATATCAATGTGTTAATATGATAAACTATGATATTATTTTATTTTGTCATTACAAACAGAATGCGCAAACATTGTGGATGTATTTTTACTTTACATACTGTTAAAGACAAGTTCTGTAACACTTGTTACCTAGCGTCCAGGGGAGAACACAGCTAGTTACAAATGATCTATCTATGGTCTGTTTAGCCTATGAAAAAATGAGCCTACTTCCCACTTGATTTACAGTGTCAGTAAACATCGTCCTTGGGAGTTAATGGTCTCAATCGCAAGTTTCACGTCTTCTTCAATAGAACATGATGTCAGTTGTATGAATTATGTTCCCATTCACAGGAAAATAAGTGCACACATGAGTGGACACTAGCGTGATTGCAGGTCATGTCTGTGAATGTCTGGTTGTAAAACCTCAACATGGGTTGACGTCACTACCACTTGCCACTCGGTTAGTAGCCCTCACAATATTGTAATAAACATGACATTTGGCTATAGCGTATGGAATGATTGTCTAGTGTACCAAATGACAAAGCAAGTGCAGCTAATACTGTATCCACAGTTCCACTACTTGATATTTTCCGGGGGGTTAGGATTTTGTGAGTGGTAGTTTGATGAGAGGCCTGACAAATGGGAATGATAGGTACGGGTTGCCATAGCTTTTCCACTGTGTTCATAAACATATTTACTAGGGAAAGGTGTGTTTTCCATGTCACAGGCCACAACAATGTGATTTAAAAGGTTTAAATCTTGACCCATTTAGTGTCAAATGAATTGTGACACATCGGGTCCAACACATGGTTGCAGGTGCAGGTGGACGTGCAGTGGGAATGCTCTGTCAAGTCTACCCACACTCTCCTCAATATGATTATGCCTTCCTTCAAAAATGGTATGGTAAATTCTTCTCTATCAGCTCTTTTGTAGGCCACATTTGCTTAGTCTATATAATACTACATCTATATATCTTCATCAATATGAAGCTAGAGTGAAGTAGGTTCTGCACCCATTTCAGTCTGCCTATTCAGCAGATCTTCAGCCATTATCCAGGTATGTGATTGAGGTTAGCGCCTTAGCAGTCATGCTAGGTTCCACTTTCCTCCTTTACCTTTGCACTCGCTCATACTGCTGCTTTCAGCAAAAAAAAATTAGCCGCATTAAGGCAGTGACTAATCGCTTCGCTCCTTTCCAATGCACTTGCCAGCCAGGCCACAGCTGTCTGGATCTATAGGTAATGCTAGCCTTATACGAAAGCCAGACCACCTCAATCAATAGCTGCCCCTGGGCAAGGACGGAGATGGGAGAGAGAACAGGATGCTGCCTAATTCAATGAAAGAGACATTACCCAGTGCTTGCAACGCGCCAGGGCATGAGTAATCATAGACAAATTCATTTTAGAGCCCTGGAGCCCAGTATTGCTTTCAATTAAGAGCAGAGTTTAGAGTGAGTGGGGTGCATATAGTGGGAGCTACTGTGAGTGGGCTGTAGAAGGAGGGAGATGCGGAGAAGGAGAGGTTCATACAGAGTTGGATCAGTTTCTGTTGACATAGCCAATTTGCAGCCGAGGTCTTATTCAGGCATTCAGTAGAGCCAGTGCTGTGTAATGCTTGACTGACCGGTTCAGTATGAAATGCAGATAATCATCCATCGGCTAGAGGCTGTCTGTTGTTTTCCATCGCATGGAAAATAAGTACATTAAAAGAACATTGCTGATGGAGTGCTGGCTGGAAACAATGGACTGGAATAAAATTCAGGGGGGGGGGGGGACTTTGAATCCAAACAAGCAACATTGTTGCCCAAACAAAGAAACAAGGCTTGAACATTTTTTGTTGATCACATTTACACACATTTGAACACATGCAAACCAGGATCATGGCATTTCTTTCTTTCTTTGCAGCATCTCAGCCATCGGGACTCTGCTGTGACACAGGAGCATATGAATGGTCTTGTTTCTGAATGACACAAATCAGTGTTTGCTGTCCCCAAAAAGCCAAAGGAGAGCCATAGTATTTACACACAACAATGTCCTGCTCAAATACATCATATTTTTACCATGCAGCACCCTGTATTGAAAAGTTGCACTAGTGCTATCCCATCCAGCATGTCAGAGTTCCCATATCAGTCCTGTTCTTATTAGAAACCAAACGAATGGGAATAAGCCCCATGTATATGCATGTAAATACATGGTGCTTAGAGTGTTAATAATCTGCATTCATTTTTAGATTTTGAATATCAACAACTAATTAATGTAAATCAAAGTTTTGTCCATTAAACCTTTAAAGTATATTATAGTTAGTGTGCGCATGTATTCTCCCTATATTGTTTTTCATTTATGTGACCAGCTCGCTGGTTGATGTTCCTGTTGTTTTTTGACTTTGTGATTTACCGCGTCTGTATCTTTTGTCAAGTCGCATCATTCTCTACAAGCTAAAAGTGCAACATTGTGGGTATAATATAAAGTAATTGAAATCCCCCAAGAATGTGATTACTTGGTATCCAAGACATACATATTTATGGAAACTGTACACTTACTGTGTGAATTTTATTCTGATATTCATGTTTCAGTGCAAGAATGGCAGTGGGTGGGATGTACAGTAAAAGATGGCCTTCATGCATTTGTATAAAAATACAACAAAGCAAGGGCACACACAGCGAGGCACATATCAGTGCTGGGAGATTCTGCAGCTTAAAAATGAATATAATAATAATAATGATGTATTTCAAACCTTAAACTTTAAAACATTCCAAATCTGAGGCCAAGGTGACAATGTTTGCATCTATGAACACACCACTCGGCATTACTTAGAACTAGGTTTACAAAGCTTAATTCCAATTGGTCTGTGGATGCTTTTTTTTTTAACTGATTCAGTATTAAACAAGTACAAATGGAGATAATACTTATGTATATGAACGAGCATGTAGAAGTGTGAGGATGACATTTTCATGCACAGTAATCCCCATGATTAATAACTTTTCCAGTACATTGGTAACCAGCCACCAAATCTGGCAGAGATGAAATTGCAATTGTCTGCAGTTCAAAGTAGCAGACAACAAATAAGCCTGTGGCAGTGCAGTTGTCTGCTTCCAATTCAGTGGCCTTTACACATTTCAAAATCCACTACAGCAGAGTTTGTGGGGGAAGATGGCTCCTATTTTCAACAGATGTTCTATCTTCAGCTACTTCTGTATGGATTCCAGTAAATGTCAAAGCAATATACACCTTTCCTAATTTTCAGTCACGCCTTTGTGAGTGCTGCTTTTAACAGCTAACGTCTCCTCCGCCTACACATTGCAGAGTTGAACGAGCGTCGACACGAAGCAGAACATTTGAATATACTAGAACAGTTAATGATTATGAACGATTGTCCCATCTTATTGTTAACTTTTGAGACGGATTTGAGTAGTTCAGATCAGTCACATATCATTGATGAAGAAATAGTACACAATTTTACTGTCAAACACAGCGACAGGTTGACAGGTGTGCGATTTAAAATGACATAGAAAAGTCGGGGTCATCTCATAAGTTCAAGGAAAATACAGTGATGTGTTACATCAACCTGTTCAGTTTTCTTTTCTTTGTCTAGAATTGACCCAAGCCTAAGAGAGAACAAGATTTGTATTTATTTATTTGGTTTTTTGTGTTCTGACATCATCTGCTTTGACTTGCCTCTGTAACTATTCTATTGTTTTGTCTGTATACCATTCTTTAAAAGTTTGATTTAAACTTTAAATGAATGAAAATGGGACAGGCCTTTACAGTGTCATTAACATGCCCAAGTTGGTGCGGATTTGTGCAACTTTTTCTGTGTATTACTGTCTCGCTAGCTGTCTGTGGCCATGAGGATTTCCTTTTCTGCACACATTAGCATGGGGGCCTTGGAGCTCTGCTGAGTCAGAGAGCTTCTTAGCCTGTTCTCAACCAACTTTAGTCTGGCGAAGCTTCCCTCAGACAGCTTGAGTGGTTGGAAGAGTCAACAGAAACTTTTCTGCCAGTCCAATTAGAGGGTTGGCATCAACCAGTTGTGCTGTGAGAGGGCGAGGTTAATAAAAATGGCCAATTTTTTTGCCCCATGTTTGGCACAATATACTGTAAAATGGCCCTACTCCATCCTTCTCATCTCATAGTTGTATCTCATTACCTCTCTTGGGGGTACAACCACCAGAAGGGACCAGACAGCTGAGCATGTAATATCCTAGAAGTAGCATCTCTGAGCATTTTTGCGCTTACTCAGGGATTTTTTGGGGGGAACAAGATTCTGAAATATCCAGAATGTTTGGCATTTGGCAGCTGAGAAGTCACTCGGTGTCATCTGACGACTGCTGTGTCTCAATTCAAGGAGTGACTCCTTCAGAGGGTGTATGAGTACCCGTGTTCCTCAGCCAGGTACTGGGGAGGCTGAACTGAAATAAGTCATCTTGGTCTACCAAGGATATCTCCATTGAGTTCCAGCTGTAGCCTAGCAACAGTGCTGCAGCTGGATGCAATGCAAATCAGTTCAGGCCAATATAGCAACATAACATAACATAAATCATGTCATAATGATGTATGAATGTAAATACAAAGACATGTCTGGTACTTTCAAATCATTGTCAGATTAGTTCACTCGATACTGATTAAGTCTATTAGCTCCAAGTTGCCTTTTTTTTCAGTTTTGTGTCTGTGGCGATATGCCCACACTCAGAGAGGCACATGTTTGTCATGTCTGAGCAGGAGAAGCACACAACGCGAGTAAAGCACTGGATTTTACTGCTTTTTAACTGCCCGTGAACATGATTGCATTGTCTTGGGAATGCTGCCGTTTCCTTCACCATGCAGCCAATTTAAGTTTTTTGGATTCCGTCCAAACTAGTAGTGCTGTTAGGAGACGAATATACAACACACAACTTTCCAACGTACTATAGAAACAACAGTAGAGGACGAGGTTATAGACTCTAGAATTATAGAGGCTGCAGACTGTTTTTTGTAATTACTCAGAAATCCACAGGAGTTTTAAGGCATTTATTTTATGTGTTTTTTTGTTCTGTTACCTATTCAACTCAGTTAAAGCCTGGTACTCACATTTCAGAATGTGTACTACAGTTGTTTTGTCGTCAGTTGTTCATTGCCATTATCTTGCCGTTTTCAGTTTCTGTTGAGGCCAGAGGGTCATCGTCTAAATTCTCTGCTGTCATTCATTTCGAGCCGTTTTCCTGAAAATGTTGTCCCAGATGTCTTTTTTCTTGTTGCCAAACCCACAAATCCATCAGCTGGTCCTTTCACTCCTTAAATGCGTTGACCCATTTCTTCGGTCAGCTCTCTGTCCCCTCAACCTCTCAACAATAGGGACAGAAACTTCAGAGGGATTTCAATGTATTTCCTTCCTTTGATCCTCACTTTTGGCTTCACTCTCCTGTTTCCTTCAGTTGATTTCACGGGTCACCAGGACGTCAGCAAACTATGAATCCTCAGATTTACCCAAACATCCAACAACCTGCTCGAGACACTCTGTGCTTGACACCGTCACTAGTCAGTGCCAGCTCACAACACACAGTCAGCTGGCAACATCCGTCAATTAGAGAGAGATCATGATAATTAGCTATTTAACTTCAACCAATCAGAGCAAAAGAGGAAAGAGACAAATGACAAAATGAGGAAGTAATTTGCAAAAACGGCAAACACCAAAAGTTAAGACATACATGAACCTTCTTTACCTTCTTTATATAACTTGGACACAACTACAACATGGCCATCTGGAGTATGTTCTGTGATGACTGAGTAACACGTTCAACAAATGCTGCAGTTTATACGGCCCGCTGCTGAATAGGTTTTCCAGTTTCCCCTTTTCAATAATGAACAGACTACAGCAGTCTGCTTGCAAGGAAAGTCATTTCCTTGTCCATAGGCCCCGAATATACAGGCCCAGCGAGGCAGCCACTGAGGGAACCAAGGTCTGTCACCACGACTGTGCGAAATACAGTGGCGTCTGGGGGGGTTAGACCCCCCTGATTAACACTCAAGACCCCCTGAAAGCCTCAAATGCTAAATTTTAGGGGGGTCTAAATATGGTAGTGTAATTTGAAAGCATGTTTTTTCCTAAATATTTTTGTAATTTACACTTTGCATTCTTTCTTATCCGTTTTTAACCAGACAAAATGTCAATAATTTTATTTCTAATTGTGCGTTTTTAATGTTTTAATAATTGCTTTCCAAATGGCGATGTGGAAAAGGCCCACACAAGCGCACATCTGACAGGGAAGATAGCCAATACTGCAGGGTGGCCCCTGGGGTGTTGAAACAGTATTGCCCAACAAATGGGAGATGGGACCCCCCCGATTATTAATGGGTATTTCGCACACTGGTCACCACTCTTTGTCGCATGCCAACTGTCCGAGTGGTGTGTCCGTGGTCTTACCGAGACCTTGGTCCGTAGTCCACTACCTGCTTTTACCTGGGTTTCCCACAATTGCTTTTGGCATTGTCTGCACTTGTCTCATCCCGCCTCTGCAAACGTTTGAGAGTCGCAACTCTTTCAGTAGCTCTGTAATGGTTGGCAGTCCAAAATAACCACAGGTTGCTACAGGTTCTTTGGGCTTGTCTAAACTTTGCATCCATAACTATGCTAATGATGTCTTGTAGTAGTGACATAAATCACAAGACAGGCCCTGTCTTTCGATTTATATCATGTTAGTGTGCCACATTGTTCATCTGGAGATGGATGAATTTTTCAATTACATTACTGATAATGTTGGGAAGACTTAATGCATTTTTGTATCATGTTGTGTGAAAGTATAGTATGCATGTTTTGGCATGTTCTAGATTCAGAGTATTTTATAGTTACAGTTAGGAGGAGCCATGCTCTCCCACCTCTGGGATAAGTTTGGGAGTTTTCACTCATTCACACCTGACTTATTTTGACATTATTACCACAAAACACATTATCTTTTATTCCCCCAATGGTATAAACCTAAATTTGCTATGGAAGCACTAGCAGAATCTTCCCTGATACAGATATATAATAATAAATGCATATATTTCAGTAAGTCTAAGACTATTGACAGTCATCAAGTTAAGTATTTTCTTGATTTGCCATTGTGATTTTTTTTTTTCTCCTTGTACTTTGCCTCTGAGCAGGTTGGGAATAATTACCATTTCCTGTTTTCTCTCAAGAATACACTCTTTGTCATTTTAGTATGTTTGGTTGCATCATTCTCCAACACATTTTTTTTATATATATATTTTTACCTGGCTTTTTCAGCACCAATTCACCCCCTTTATGACATCCATTTTCTCTTTTTTTTATAAACGTCCACTGAGAGTGATTGCTACTTCACAGGATGGAAATATTTTTTTTATCCCCTCAGGTAGTAGCATTTATTTGATCCCATATCACCCAGAAGCTCCGCTGTCACTGCTGTAGACTGTAAAAGTTTGCATTTTGGTTAACCAATGTGACAATGGTAAAATTAAATGATTGTGTTTTCCAACTGGGCACCTGGCCCAGCAATTAAGCAGCACACTGGGAATGTTCCTGGAACTCCTGATTGGCCACTCTGGCGTTGGCTACAGACCAGCACTTTGAGTAAACACTCAGGTGTTCAAACAGGGCTTGGAGCCATTTCAGTCCTGGCCTTACCTCTGGCTGTCTTTATCTCACTGGCTCTGCAAAGACTGACTCCAATACTCCTTTGGCCCCGGGCTTTTACTCTGTGGACTGTCACTGAATGTCTTGCCTCTGTCTGTAATGCACACACACGCACACATACACAGACACTTTTTTGGCTTGTTCACAGCTCGTCTGAGGTGTTTTACGGTTCTCTGGCAGCTCAGGAATGTTGTGATTGACAGTGACGGCAGAGGGATCGTCTGTGGATGAGTTGAGTAGGAGGTCAGCAGTGCAAAACTAACTGTAGGATTTTTATAGAAAAACATAAATAAATAAAACAGCCAGGCACACATATCATAATAATAGCATTTTTCTTTTTATATTCTTTTCAGTGCATGCATTTTAATATTTTTTTGCTGTTTCCGCAGCTGCCACTGTTTGGACATCATGATGTTTACTGTTTGATTTTTTTTTTTTTTTTTTGAAGCCAGATGACTTGGCCGAGCACAAAGTCAGCTGCACTTACAGGACATGAGATGCTTCTGAAATGTTTTTTTTTATCTGATGTAGCCTTCTAAAGCCTCCGCTGTGTCACATCAAATCCTGTCCTTGTGGTTCTGAGACCCTGTGTCATTTGTTGTCACCCTCAGGTGTATATGGACCAGATGAGGGCTGGGCTTCTGCCTACCCAGCGTGCAGAGAGAGAAACCAGTCACCAATCAACATTGTGGACCATGAAACAAAAGTATCTACAGAGTTTCAGGAACTGACACTGGAGGGCTTTGATACTGAATCCTCGAATAAGACATCGATGAAAAACACCGGCAAAACAGGTACAGTAAAAACTGCACTGGCTCCAGCGACTGATCCATTTCCACCTGGTTTATAGTCTCATTTATGTGAAATAAGCTTGTTTTATCCTCTCACATTGACTTAAATGTTTTGGAGTTGTTAAAATATAAAGTCAGCTAGATGTTGGACATTTTTTAGAGGAGATAGAGAAGAAGTAAATAAGCTTTGGGTGATATTATTTTTTTATTGCAAAAAACACCTTTTAAATCCCCAGTGTGTAATAATTTTTTGGAGACTGTATCTTGCCTAAGAGCTGTGCTAGGCAACATATTTGTGATTATTACAGCTTTCATCTCCTTCCAGTACCTTTTTGCAGATGACTGATTAGACACAGGTCTGAAAGCTAATGCCTACCTACAACAGATTACTGAGAGAGTAGTAATGCACATTAACCAAAAATATGAGAACAATTACTAACAAGAACAATTAAAGCGGAACTAGACCGGAAGTTCCTATTATCACTGTTTTTTTGGTGTGTATCTGCGTCATTACCTTGTTTATGAAGCCCTGACGGTTCGAAACAAACAGTTCAGCCACTGCTGAGAACGTTGTGTTTTATTGTAATCTCGGGGCTCAACGAGATCACTGAAAATCCCGTAATAGTTACGTTAGCAGCAGTTCTCCTGAACAACCGATCGTCCTGCTCCGGGCGGTAGTCCGGGAACATCCGGTTACGTCCATTGAACCGCAGAAGAAGAATAACGTCCGTTGTGGAGGTGTTTCACGAGCAACAGTGTCTTCTGACTCTGGGTCTGACTCCGGTTTAAAGTCATAAAAGGGATTGCGGCGGGGAGTCGTGAAGAAGCTATTTTTAAACACTGTTAAAACAATGTTTTGATAATGAGGAGCAGTGCATCCACCGTTCCAGAGGGGGGCGCTGCACTTCTGAGAACGGATGTGCTGGATAGTACTGGCCAATCACAAGACTCTGTCTTCTGGGGGTGAAAGTTCACTCTGAAATCTTGCAGCAGAAAAACACTGTCAGAAAAGAGGATTTCTATCCGCTAGTTCACAGCAACTAGGAGGTTTTTGACCATAAAAACAAGTTAATATATGTAAGTAGACCTCCATAACTAACATATATGTGCAACAGGACCACTCTATGTGACCTTTAAGACTTATATTGTGAAGCATAACACCAAGTGTAAACAATATTAATTTTGAACTTTTGAATATTGATAGTTTTACTCATGAAATGACAAGTAAGTTGGTGGAGTGGATGATATAAGATGGGGGTGGTAGGAAGTTGTAGGGAGATAATGTAGCACATGCAAGGGCATGAATTATTGTAACTCCCTTTTGATTTCTATACTGATAGTTGTCCAGCATGTGACAGCATCCGAAAGTAGTTGCTTAAGCAGACGGAACTTCTACAATAAATAAATAAACTGGGCTTATGTTTTGCACTAATGGATTTAACATTCTAAAAGCAGAGGACAGTCAACACCATCAGCTGTACTCGGTCAAAAATGAAGTAGGTCAGTACTTGACGAAATTGTTTCATGTTGGGACTGCTTAAGGTTTTACACAACGCAAGTGTATGTCAGTCATACAAATCATAGTAAATGTAGAGAACAATCCAGACCATCACTGTCCCTAAATCAGTCACTGTTTGTAATAAGTCCAACAGTTGCAACATGATGACCAATGTGAGATTGGAACGGAATACAGGGAATGAAAGAAGTGGGGACAAATACATGAGGGATAATACTGTCTGTCTTGTCTCACACTTAAAAGTAGCCAGATATATCCCTGAGAAACATTTCCCTTTTGACATCACGACTCTGTGTTAAATTGTCATGGCGAAGAAAAAAAAACAGACCACATAACACAGAACAAACACCAAACAGTCGATCCAGAAGGAAAACCCGTTACCATGCACTGTTTAGTCGAGCTAAGTTCAGTATGATTTCAGGCAACAGTACTGCAGTCTATATGTAGTCTCCTTCTATTTCCGGGTCAAAGACCGGGGAGGAATTTTTCATTAATGTGTCCGGACTAAGATTTTTACATGACATTTCATTTTAAAAAATGCCCTAGTCGGACTAAAATCTGACTTTTAATGTGCATGTTAACACACTGATTGAGAGCACAGAGACTATGCACCACTGTTTTAAATCATGTGGCAGTGCTGCTTTTGCATATGTATGGTGCATATGTAAAACTTTAAAATCCATATAAGAAAAGGAAAGGGCAAAATATTTTCACAGGAACGCCTAACACATGAGAAACTAAAATAGAAAACAAAGTAGACAGATTCTGTTTCGTGACTCATGTAGGCAGAGGCTTGGTCTGGTTCCATCTTCATCACCACTCTCTGAAGATCCTCAAAGGAATACACGATGGCTTCGAGATACTCAAGGTTAACATAGTCGATAACAGCGTGGCGAAGCTGCTGGTCTTGAATGGTGTGTCACCCAATGGTCTCCTTGATCGACAATAGGCTTTACAAGGCTAATTTGAATTCCAGACATAATACTGAAGAAAATAGAGCAAGGAAGACACACATTTTATGCATTGCTACTTCCCAGAATAATGTGAAATAATATCAGTCCACATCATAAACACTTCTTATCTCACTGTCAGTTAACAAGCTAAAATTCCAGGCTATACAACCACAGGAACCCTTCTCAGACCCTGGCTCCTTGCAGTGCATTTGGCTACATAATTGAAATGATACCTCTTGGTATCACACGTGTGTCAATGATATGGACCTTAAGGAGTCATCATTAAAGGTCCATTTTAGCATACCCACAATTTGTGTCTTTCAGCTGGAAGCTCCACATCACATGAGAACTGAGAAATCAGGAATCCCCACTACCAGTAGATGGGAAACTATTGTTTTTTATTGTTGTCTCTGGAACATCATCAGCAGGAAGGTCATTGTCCGTCAAGTTGCACAACTGATTATTGAAATTCAGGATACTCAAATTGCAGAATGAATCCTCCCCTCAGGGTAGGATTTCTTTGAAATGCCTGGTATTGTGTGAATGTTTTCAATTGAAAGACGTCTGATTTCATTTTCTGATATGATGTCTCACAGCAGCCTTGCAGACCACCACGAGGAAAACAAATACATTTGTAGTTTCCCAAATCATTTATTTTCCTATCCGTTCCTCATATGTGGACCATAGTGAAATAGGTGTTGCAGGTGTGTCAAAAATGTGTCAAAATGTGTCTCTGAAATAGTCACCACCTAGAAATGATCTGCAGTTGCTTGACTGTTTAAGTGGTTTGGTTGACTTTACTTGTACACATGTGCAGTACCAGAGTCAGGATGAAGTGTCTTGGATAGTGAAACGTGAAAGTGAAAACTTTCACCCAACTAAAGCAAGTCAAGTTGCCTATCGCTAATTCCTGAAATACATCCCCTATTTTAAACTTAAGGAAGTACTTGTAGAACAGGGACATAAACATTGTTATGTGTTCCAAACACATATTCAACAGCGTCAATGACAGGAAAGTTGTGTGTTTCCTGTCAAAGATTTACCTTTTCTACTTTCTCCCTTGATGTCCCTTTCTTGAAAGCAAAGTTTGTCCATTTGTCTACTGTTAATGATGACATCAATTTCTCACATATGCAGTTATGCCCGTTCAAAATAGTCATGGCCAGTTATTTGTCCAACACCAGTTTCCATAATTGCTGACTGAGTCACATGAATGACGCTATTAATTGCTGAATGAAGTTAATGTATTTATAGGCTGAAAATTTTGGATTTGATAGATACATCTATTGACACTAAATTATCCATGTCATCCTGTACATCATTTACAAAGGCTTGACTGTGACACTAAACAACAAGGTCAGGTCTGTCTGTGCAATATAGAAGCAGGATGAATGTAGTTTTACGGGCAGTAGATGTTGTGGATACACGACTGAGCACCTCCCAAATGGGCAGTTCACAGTTCTCTCTGGCTCTCAAATGTCTCATTAAAACAAGAATATATTGTTTGTTGGTCAGTTCAACGATTACACCTAGTAACTCAGCAACTACTTTTTTCTCCTGTTTGCCCCCTTTTATATGCTGCTCCCATTTTTCATCAGATTTAAGGACTGCTGGAGTAAAGACTGCCCTGTCTACCATATCCATGATTGACATTTTAATGACTCACAGTTGTGTCACTGCATTAAACATGTCGTACGTACGTACGTCTTAAGAGACGAAAGCCAATGCAGACACATCTAAAAACCTGTAGTCGATTGAATGGCCATCAGGTGGCGACTAAACTGGTTGAAACCAGTTTGTAATGTATTGTAAGACTAAAGAAAATGGGCCTAATTGTCACCTAATTTATTACATCACTAAATGTAATCCCAGTTAACCCTGTAAAACCCAAATTAAGAAAACCTAAAAAAAAAAAACTTACATCCACACCCCACATTCAGGGACATTTACACCTTTCCCAGAACTGGATTTGTTGATATCCTCTTTGTGGACAAAGACATGGGATTTTAGCTCAGTCTGATCAAATTAACTATTTATTTTTTTAGACATAAAACTTTTAAATCAGTCAAATTTGACCAGAACACAACACAAGGGTATAATGTATGTAATGAAAGAAAATACCAAGACCCAGTGTTGTAAAACAAATATGTAACAAGCTCTAACAGAAATTTGATGCATCTATTCCACAATAACTAAATATGTACATGCTCTACACATTATAATAACAACCAAAAAAAATATAAAAGACATTTTACTTACTTGAATCTCATGAATCCAGTCCAATGAAACAAAGGGATTTTGTTCGGAGGAATTCTTGAAAAGTTGTGTGCGTTCATGGCCATAAAGCAGGACTTATAAACAAATGTAACATCCACTAACATTGTCAGACTGAACAGTAAGACCCAATGACTATGTACATGTGGTAAAAACCCAGATAAAATATAACAGATTGTTTTTTGGTGATGGCTAAAGGTAACGTTGTAATTTTACAACCGTGGGTCTTAGGGTTAAAGTAATCTTCAATCCAGATTGACGTCCATTCTGTAACTGGTGGTTCTATGTAAAAAGCTCCACTTAAATCATCCACACATCAGTTGCTTTTCACTACTTAATGTGTTCAATTACTGTTGTTCTTCTCTTAATGGCTGACTGAAACTAGCTGGAGCACCTGCTGTAGTATGACAAACACCTTAAATCTTTCTTATCAGTCCCCAATCAGATCAAGACTCAATTTCTGGGTGTATTTGCACCGTGCAATGATGTGGCTGCCACACCAGGGAGCACGACAATGTTAGCCATTTCACAGAAAGGCTTCACTCTTTGAGTGTTACAGAATAGGGATTACTTGTGAAATTCACTTTAACTAATGGCTTTTTGATCAAATTACTTTTTTTTTTTCAGTTTAATATAATGAAAGTAAGACCTTTTTGTGTCGTGGTAGAGTTGAAATACTGAATGCTTATCACAGCCCTTTGCCGTGTACAATAGATCATCATCCACAGATCAACTTCTATCAGCATCACACAATCATTTCTGAAATGTCAATAGCAAAATACAAACATCACCCATGCAGCAATATCATTTCCCCTCAAACGTATCTATTAGTACTATTTAGTAGCCTATAAATGTGATTTTTGTGAGACAGGATGATTCCTCTAGTCACTAAAAAGAACATCATGGTTGAACTTTACTTAACTGCTCTACTTAACCGTAATTGTGTACTCAAGTTTTCTTCTCCAGAGAGTGATTATAGTTAACATCTGGATGTGCTCACATTCCCTTTGAAAACCAAATCAAGTCATTTAGTTAATGTAGATAAACAGTTGGGTGGCTGCACTGCTTAATTGCTTTGCCCAGTCCCTTTAATGATGTTATCATTCATGCAGATTTCAGCAACTGCTCTGTGGATCATAAGTGATAGAAATTGTTAGAAGTCCTAAGATAATGCTCCTTTTATATCCTTCACTCTATCTTTGTCGACTGCGTTGTGTCATCGCGAGCATGTAGTGTACCGTGAGTCCATGACAGACCACAGTTCGACATGAACGAAAAGCTGATAATCCCGACTCATATACTGGCAGGTGCCTGCACGTCAAACATCTGTTGCATCTCTTCCCCAGCATATGAAACAAGACAGGTGCAATATGCAGCGAGTCACTGATGATGAAGATTACACATCCCACTTTCATTCAGATGTGCCACAATCCGTATTAGCAGAGCCATGGCAGGTGTCACTGCCTGTAGGATTCAGCAGGCCATCTGCATTCGGCTCTCTTTGGCACCTTGACGACCCTCCCTGTCATCCACGGGTATTTTTCACAATTCCAGGTTGTCACTAAGATGGATGATTCCTTCCCCTCTGTGGAGAAAGGGAGTTGAAAGGCTTTTGAGAGGCAGAGGCCACAGGTGGTTGGCATAGCTGTTGACAGCACTCTCGAGTGCTACCCAAAGCACCACACAGCTGTGTGTTTAGCACGATCCCGTTTAACATCCAGTCATTTTGCTCAGCCAAGGATATATGATTCATCTGTGATGACACATTTGAATAGATTTCCAATTTGTCCAAAGGCTTATTGTCGGGTTTTGGTTTGCAGAAATGGAGCTTGTCTTATTAACCCAAAGAACAGTGTGAGACCAATCAAGTAGAAACATCAGAGTCATTCAAAAACATCATCTAATAATGTATTTTTTTTGATCTAACAATTGAGAAAAGCTTTGAACTCGGGATATTATACATTGGCACACGTCATTTAGTCATCATTACTGAAGTGATACATCACAATTCAAATATCGAGTTAGAGAACTACCGCTATATTAAATAAAAAAAATAAATAAAAACATGAGGATTATGATGAAATGAGGAGATTATTATTATCAGTTATATTAGCTCTGCGCAAATACTGGAAACGGGAAAAGAGTAAGTACGGTTCTCTGTGAAGGGAACAAAATATACTAACCATCACTTCTTATCCTTGATAAAAAATACAATATATTATGTTTGATTAACTGAGTATTAAAATAATCTTCTAGCAATATAGCAACAACACTAGCAGTGGCTTTCAAAGTTAAAAAAAAATGCATTTGCTCTGGAAAAAAATAATAATAATAAATAAATAAATAAAATATCCTCTTGGTATCCTGCATATGTTCCTATAGATACAAATAAATAAATAAATAAATCGATAAACAGCTGCTGGCTGAATCGCACTACCTGTACAGACATTGGAGTGATATCAGTCTTTTCATCTGACTCCTCAAGGAAGCAAATAAAACAACAAAGAAAATAAAATCGACTATTCCGTTATATTGATATGGGATCATGGAACATGATCAAAGGCATGTTTGGGGTCAAAATTAGTTTTTTAAATATCTACATTACAGCAAAGCGCAACATGACTTTCCTTTTAGAGGATAGTGTTTGTTTCTGACACAGTTTACACTCTTCAACTTTGAAGAGACAACTTCCGTGTCCCTGGTCCTGTTTGCTCACTGTCATGAATACAGTGTTGAAGTAAGATGCCACTAAGGACACAGGTACTTTTTTCCCAGAATGTGGCTGATA
This sequence comes from Microchirus variegatus, assembly GCF_963457635.1. Classification (NCBI taxonomy): domain Eukaryota; kingdom Metazoa; phylum Chordata; class Actinopteri; order Pleuronectiformes; family Soleidae; genus Microchirus; species Microchirus variegatus. Next base: position 15,726,276 of record NC_139808.1, read on the forward strand.
AAATGCAAACCCTATCTCCCCCGTCATTGTTTTGGATACAGAATGAAGCAGTAGCTTTGTGAGTTGTTGAATTGTTCAAAAGTTGTTTTTCCACAACATAGTATAGCCACAATCAACAAAAGAAGAACGTACAGTAATGATACTCATTACGGTGACAACACGTTAATAGTAGAGTTATCATTTATGTTTCCAGTAATCGCTATGTAATAACTTGGTAATAACAATGGAAATAGTTGTGCTATATAAGAGAGTATAAATTGTAACTTTACAATATAGTAATTATTGTTTTCAAATATGTAAAGCACTTTATGCTACATCTTTGAATTGTATGAGTGCTTTATACATACATGTATTATTATTATTATATATTTTTTTATTATTATTATTATTATTATTAATAATAATAAAAATAATAATAATAATAATAATAATAATAATATATCCTTTAATAATTTGTGATTTGATATCCAATCATGCTGAAAAAACAAAACAAACAACAGCAGCAACACATTTCAACTCCCAGTAAGTTTCTTCAACGTCACTGTTAAGTTCGAAAACACATCATGTTAGCTGTTTTATTGCTCGAAACTAGCACCACAACAGCTAACTGTTCCTGGACTATCCAGTCACATACACATTAAGGCAAGCATTCATGCATTGACTTAATTAAAGCATCAATGCATATGAGTGGTGGCTGGTTGTATGCTTAAGTCAAGCTGTGCACTGAAGACAAAATACAGTGAGCTGTTCATAATAGCTTAATGGTAAACATGATATAAGCGACGAGTGTAATGTAATATTTAATGTGAGAGCCAGCCCTGAGGCAGACGTGCCATGAAATGCGCGTGCAGTCGTATAAGCGTTGCAGAAGTGTGGCTAAAAATAAATATAATGTTGTTTACTGTGACAGTGTTGGGATATGATTTAACATGAGGGGAGTGAAGTACACACTGGAAATAATAGGATAGTATTAGGGGAGAGAACTGCTAAAGTTATTTCCAAGAGGCTGATTTGGTTTCTTGTCAATCAGAAGTCACAGCCAGTTTCCACCTGTATTTATGATGCTGAACCAATTTGTGAAAGGGTAACTGGCAGGACATTTGCTACATCTGATTATAGAAAAATCTATGATTTGTTATTGTTTTGACCAACACCTGTTTGCCCAGCGTATAATTTTACAGCCCATTGCAGACTTTTTGCACCGATATCCTTGAATACACCCACTAATCAAAAGTTGTCCTTAATATTTGTTTGATCCATCGAGTTGACTTTCTGACAATTTATGACAACAAAATATTACATAAAACACATTTTGGAACACAAATATACAGTACAAACACATTATTGTATCAAACATTAAATACATGAGAAAGCCTGTTTGTCCTCCGCAGCGCAGGAATGACACTGTGTCACATGAAAAAAAGCTGTCAGTCATCTGCACCGACTGTTGAGCAGCAACAATGTCGGTGATTAGTACCTGTTGTCATGGCCTCACTCTCTGTTTGTCTCCTTGTCTTCAAATCTGCTCACATGACACAACAGAAACCTTGGATGCCAGCAGATACTAATATGTACAGCTGTTTTTGCTCATTATGCCTAACATACATTGATAAACAAAATTGTGTGGGGCAGAGTTTTTGTGTCATACCTGGTCTGTGTTTATTTAAATACTCAAAGTTCCTCAGGATAAATCCAAGACTCCCCCACTTTTATTTAAAGGGACACTGTGTAGTATTTATGGATTTATATATCCCAAAATCCACTTTTCTATACATATTATGTGCTCCTGCATTGTCTAGCTGTATAATAGTTTTTGTTTCACTTTCATAGTGTTTCAAAAAGTCATGTAAAATAACATGGTCGCGGGCCGCGGTTGCATAGCCACTGTTAGCAGCGAGATGCCATGTTTCTACCGGAGCCTGTAAGGACAAACGCGAGAGAACAAATCAAGCGTCTCTTTACTTGTAGCGGAAGTCCCGCCTCCTCTCTCTCCGCTTCGTCTGCCACGGCCGCGATAGCTCGCCCTCTCCCTCACCTCACGAACCTCATCTGCTGACACGGAGAAAGACGACGAGGACGACATTTGACCGGCTGCGGATACCGTAGCGCTCAGGGAAGGGAGGGGGTGAGCAGAGGAGCAGTTCTTTGTTGTAAATTTCAGCCTCTCCTCTAGATGTCACTATAAACTACTTAAATGAATTAAACACTACGAGGATAGACTAAAATGTTTATGGTGTAATAAAGTAATCGACTGCAATGTTCTGTGATTGCTTTTGAAACGCAACATACCTGTAAATAAGCTAATTTTACAGGAGGAGCTTCTTTGTGTTAGTTTTTTGTTTGTTTGTGTGTTTGTTTTTGGTTCTGTTCAGGCTCACATTATATTGGTGAATGTTAGTGAATTGTCCATGTCTATTTTAATGCCGACTGACAGAACATGTCACCTGCACTGTTCACCTGTGCTTTACATCTTCTTTCTTACACAGCTGCCTCACATGCTCTTTTAACTACATGACAGCATTAAAGTCACAGTTCCCGCTCACCTCCAGAGTATTTTTATCGAGGGTTACTCTCGATTGTTTCTCACGCTGTGGAATGGCTCACACTATCTTGAGGGTCTCTTATCCCCACATCATTTTACACAGGCAATTTGAATATGCCAAGTGTTCTGCTAAAATCCCCCATAATGCTTGACTTTTATTAAGCCTCACATACATAATGCTGCCATTTGTTGCTGCAGCGGGAGCATTAATTATACAGTTATCCACTCAGGCAAATGTCAACTAAATTTCAAAACAGCTAACCAGAGAAAACAGTGTGGGGAATTAAAACTGTGGCTCCTGCAGCTGTTTATGAGTTCCTGGGGCTCAAGTCATTCGATGTCAGACAGCTGATTTGCATTTATGTTGGATGTGAGCGTGAAGGCTTTAGTTATAGAGCGGAGGCGATTAAATGCATCAGTGCTGGGAGTCAGATATATACGTATATGTTAATGCTCTGATGATGAACACACATGCACACACACGCGCGTGCGTCACACACCTTACGAGTAATCAGCAGCACTTATGAGTATAATTTTTGAGGCTTATTATTAATGACAATCAGTTCTTCTGTATCACAGTAAGTCTTTCTGAAACGTAACCACTGTTAAGTATTTACATAATCCAAATATTGTGGTGTATTTTAAGTTGTTGCGGACGTCCACCATGGATGGCTTCAGCAGCCTCTTTGTTATGTTCACTATCCTGTCGCAAATAGCTAACTCTGGTTCTAAACAGAAACACTATGTCGATTACTTTTTAGTTTCTACGTCTTCTTTTGGCTTCTCCCAGCCTCCATCGTGCTTTTCCTTGTGTCCCTATAATCACTATCCCTCCACTGGCCTCTCTTAATCTCCAAACCATTCAACCTGAGCTGTCCCTTGAATATGCTCATTTCCAATCCTCGACCATCCTGGTAACTACCTAACAAAAATCTCAGCATTTTCATCTCGGCCACCTCCAACTCTGCCGTCTGTTTTTTTAGGCAGTGCCACAGATGTCTCATAGCCGTACATCATAGCAGTTATATCACTACCATCTTGCAGACCTCCCCTTTCTCTTTAGCTGCCATCCTTTTGTCACACATCACCAATGACACTCGTCTCCATCTACTCCACCCTGCCCGCACTCTCTTCTTCAGTTTCTACTTATTATTATCATCACAGATTTTTACTTGATTTTGAACGTTTACATTGTAATTTCAATGAACCAATAAAAAAAAAAACACCATTTGGAATTCACTCTATTTTACTCTTTGTTTAACTAAAATAATTAGAAATGAACAATTAATTAACCTGAGCCTGACAATCATTTAAAAACATTAATGTGACATTAAAGCTGCAGTAGGCAGGGTAGTTGGCTGTGTGTTGAGTCTCATTCCCAGGTTGAATTAAAGGCTAATGTTTCATGATGAAGTCTCTCCATCCTGAGTCCGGATTAGCACAGATACACATGCTCCGCCAATATTTACACATATTTCATTGTGTTTATTATTTTCCTGTTTCTTTAGGTTGTGCTGTAGTGTAGTGGGGTTGTTATGAATGCTGTAACACCACAATTTCCACCAAAGAGCCCTGTCACAGGCCAGATTTGTCCAAGTCTAAAAACAGAGCTCAGAAGCGGTCTCGACAACGTCTTTCTCGACAACGAAAAATTGATATGCATTATGCTGAATGGTTATTATGGATTTATCGATACATTAAGCCAATAAATATGTTGCCTACCCCAGCTTTAATGTGGAAAAATACAGACATTGGCACTTGTCTCATGGACTTCTTCTGATAAGTTTACTTTCTTTTAACTTGTGGACACCACAGTTCTTGTTGTTGTTGTTGTTTGTCTTATTTTTCTATCTGTGTTACCTGCTACAGCTGCCATCTGTTAACTATGAGGCTCATTACATGTTGTGGGTTTGAAATTTATATTTGCATATGTGAGGCTGGTGGAAAATTCATGGAGCATACAGACATGTACGAGTTGGATTTCATTAAAGAGATTGCATCTCTTCCTCCTATAGAGTCGCCATACCTCTTTGATTTTCATCTGCATAACACTCAATTGTTTTTCCAATTATCTGGTGACATTTTCTACAAAGATTGTTATCAACTTATTCAGCCCGTTGTCTGAGAGAAGACAGGAAAAAAAGAACAATTTAAATGATATATTGTCAATCCAGCCACATTAAAGTAAAGGTGTATTATATAAATGTATAACTCGACAGAAGGCATCAATTTTCAATAAACTACAGTAGCTGCACCTTCCGTTTACAACATGATGGAGAGCAGAGCTGCAATGTACAGTATATTGTGTGCACTATATCTAGTTAGCATATTTTGTATTTTGTTGTATACTAAATTGCCCCTTTGGGGATATTAAAGTAAATCAATCAATCAATCAATCAATTTCAGCATTTAATTCAAGTTCAGCATTACACTTTAGCAATTAAGATTCAAGTAAAACAAAATGCCGCTCAGCATTTAGTTTTAATTAGTGCATATTATGGACCATTTAAATTGTTGTGACATTAGGATTTGTTGACTGGTCACTAAATGTCAGAGCGAAAGACTTGTCCGGGTAGTGTTTGTGTATTATCTTGGACTTTAAGCTATAAAATGCACTGTGAGGCAATGCAATAATACATAATTTAAAAGTATCAACTTCTTGGTTATTAATTCATTAATGTATGTTAAATGTATGCAGGAAACAATATTAGCATTAGTTGGGAAAAGTATATCCCATTGTTGAAATACTTCTGCCTCTCTGTCAGGGTGTGCGAGTTTATTTCATGACATTATGATTCAAGTGCACATGTGCTGGGCTGGTGGTTTCAAACTGGTGTTCTGGTGTGGTATATCAATACAAGGAAGAGCAGGTGTCATGATTTGCTCAGAGAGCCAATATAATGATATAATGACAATATAACCAAAACGAAACGTAAGAACCCGCCAGATGTGACAACATTCCTGAAACTTGTGTGCAAAAAAAAAAACACTGAGGGCAAAAAGGCAACCATCACTGCCAAAACTTTCACCCCTCAGTTGGCTGATATGCAGCATCACGCTGTGTTGATGTGCATAACATTAAATCAAGGCCCCTGAAACCTTGTCCATGTTCTCAACTGTGCACTGAGAGGAGTTGATCACCAAAGCCTCGTCCTCCACAGAGCTGTATGCTGCCCGTGATGTCTTGATGAGGTCCAAGGACATGCTTTTGTCTTTTTCAAGTGGCTACACAGTCCCACATGAGGACACTGCATTGGCTCACCCTGATGTTGAAACATCTCAGTGAGTTTAACAACAAGGCTGCGCGGGAGGGAAAACCTTCGCTTATCCACTCACAAGATTCAAGGAGTTTATGGGAACGCTCAGCATCTGTGGTGTGCAGCATTTGTACAGCGCAATTTGAACATGTTCCCACTGGCATCATGTGCACCACAGGCAGCCAGAGAGCATGCTGTATTTGCTGAACAACTGAAGACTTTAAATAAGAGGGTTGAACATGGACCTGACACCATAAGGGGGCTTTGGCTTTATAACCCTCTGTTTCAGGTTTAATCAAAAACAAAAACAAAATACAAGCGCGTGTGTGCGTTTAAAACAGGAGGGAGACTGACAGAGACGGAATGACGTGAACTCAATGAACCCTCCATTAAGACTGGTCTCTGAGCCTGCAGGCTTTTCTTTTGTTGTGAATGCCCTAATTCAAATCCCTCTTTAAGGAGAGAGGGGAAGAGACCACTATAACCTTATATTCTCCAATTTCTTTCCCCACTAGCTGTGTAATTAGGTTCCCTCCATACTCTCCATGTTTCATGTCCACAGAGAGGCGCTTGGCCTTTTCCACTTGTGGCCACAATTCTCGCCATGCTAAAATGAGGATCCACGTCATTCCATGCTCATATTTTGGAGCTCACATTCCATTCCAATTGCGGTTCTTTCTCACACGGATTTTGCCCCCATTGTATGTCCTTATATTCTTTAAACAATGTGTTATACAGGTGTGGATGCATTTTGTCTAATTATAGTATGACCAATGAGGTACAGTGAAGTATCCCTCTGTACTTGGTCACTGCTGTACCCACTTTTGTTCCCAATTTTCAGTGACTTATTAAGGTCACAGAGAGTGAGTAAATGTCTTGTCTGCCTCCTCGTCACTGCATGTGTGAGCAGGCGGGAGTGAGTTGCATTGGTGTGTGAGTGCAGGTATAGCTCAGGCAGCCGAGACAGGCGATGTGTTGTGTCCTTTCATTCCCTGTGGGAGTGGGACCGGGCCAGCTGACCTTCAGCTAGAGGATCACAAGTGGTGACACCCGCTGGCACAAACAGTGAAATGAGAGCGAAAAGACCCAGATGGAGAAAGAGAAGACCTCATCATTGCAGTCAAGATGAAAAATACCCGTGACATGTTTGATGCAGAGCATCCCCAGGCATTCAATTCAAGCCATTACCCCAAGGCCCCGCAGAGACAAAAAGCGGCTACTGATGATGATGATGATGATGATGATGATGATGGCCACCTGCAACGTCAGAAGCGCAGTGAGCATTATTTAAATGGATTTGGGCTGTAGCAGCATGTGAAGAGCCATGTAAAAAAATGGTAACACAAACAACAGCTGTGATACAAAATGGCGCCCAGCTTCTACTCTCCCCGAGCTACATAATACATGGCTAACAAGACAAATGTCCCTGTGCTTTCTTTCGCCATGAATAATGCATGGGTTCTGCACAGTTTCTAAACAACAGATGAGCGTTTTATCTGTGGAAGGATCACCTGGTGGAGTTGCTGCTGACTGCTGTGATGGAGCTGTAAAATCAGGGCTGCATAACCCCCCCCCCCACTCCTGCACAGCAAAGTCTATGCAGACACACAGCACTAGTTTCAAACCCTAACCCTTAACCCTAACCCTCACAACTTGAAATTGTTGATCTTTAGTCAACTACATGTGATTGAAAAGACAAAAACTTTAATTCCATAAGTTATGTCCTGTTTATTGCTGATTAGCAAAGAGAAATGTGCTGCAATTAGTGAGGTACCTCACAAATGTTACATCAACAGCAGCAGCTTACAATTCTCTAATATGACTAAACCAACTACTCTGTGATAGAAAGATACAAAGACATGACTCTGAGATTTTTCCTGTACCTAATAATATCTACCAGACTAAAGTGTTTTCTCACGTTTGAGTTTGAGGTTAAAATCGTGACAATGCTGCAACACCCCAGCACATGCTAATTATTTGTTTGGAATATTAATGAGTCAATGAGGTTTAGCTTGCAGGAATTGTGTGCCAAGCTTGTTTTTTTTTTTTTTGTTTCTGTGTGTGGGAAATTTGATTTCCGTCAATTTCAATATAAACAAATGTCTTTTAAACAAGTGTGAAAAGGTGCAATGTAAGAATCAAAGAGGAAACACATTAGGTATGCATTAAGGAAAACAAAAAAAAAAACAATGTGACTTACTTAAGCCAAAATAGTTGGGAGAAATTCATCCATAATTTACATTTATTATAAAGTACCATTCCTCATTGCAAACACTTTACACATACTTTGTTAATGGCAGGATATTTGCCTTTTAGTAAAGTGGTTTTGCAGTCACATTCCAAATAGTGTAGTATATTCAGTAATGTATGATGCATGGATTGTGTCATTAAACTGAGCCTTTGAGTGTATGACTAATTACCAAAGAACAAATGTCTCTGTGGTAACCTTATCTAATCACCTTATTTCTTTCTTTTTCCATTTCACTCTCCTCACCCTGTATTTTATCTTGCCTTTCTAAAGCTGAGTTTTGATCGATGGGATCCTCTAATTTTCATCTGTGTCAGCAAACAGAGAGAACATAAGGGGAGACGTTATTGAAATGCAAATGTTACTGGCTTTGGGATAAACTTCAATGACAAGGCACATAAACAGAGCTCAGTGTTTAGTATGTGTGGTATTACTAGAAAACAAGAAACATCATTTGTCTATGTAACTAAATGTAGCTATAAGGAGGGACGGTTTATATTTTGGTACCACATTTTGTTTCTGTTTTTCTGATTCGTGCAGGGTAAAGGACAGTGCCAACATCTAGTGGACATCATCATGTGGAGGCTCAGTCTCCACCATAAGCTCATATTTAATCATCCCAGTAAAATATGTATTATTAACAGTATTCATAATAATGTATATTATTATTTTTATTCTTTCTCTGCAGCAGTATACAAACACTTTCAAGGACCACACTCTCATTTGGGCTATTCCCACTTTCTTTGTTGGGAATAGTTATCCAGGGCAATTTTAGACAACATGACTACTCCAGTAAATAATCCACTTGTGTTGGAGTCTATGTGGGATGTAACAGACCCCAAATAGTGTTTGTAATGAATTGCTAATGCTATCTGTCATTCATCAACGTTACAGTTCACAGCATTGTAGTTAAACTAGACTACAGTGTGTATATATATAAATATAATAATAATATAATAATTAATTCTCTATCATCAAAAATGTCTTTTTAAACTTATTTTATTGGTTTGGTTACTATGTTCAACCCTCTTGTTTACTTTTCTCACATTGTCGTACTGTGTTCAAAGTGCTCCTCTTTTATCAGGTGTACATGATTCACACTCTTAGCCACTGCTTTTATTAAATGATGAACCAGTTTGCCCTGTTCACTCAAGAGCTTCCTCTATAAATGGAACAGAACAATCTAATGAAGTATGGGTGTGAGGCGGGCAACACTGATTAATGGAACACGGGAATTGTCTCAGAGCCATTTGTGAAGGTGAAAATAAGGCCCTCCTCTCAATTTTCACTATATTTTAGTAATATTTGATGGAATAACAAAGGATTCTGCAAGGGCAATTTGCGATGCCTGAAGAGAACAATTTTGCTTGGCAAATTAGCCCTTCATTTGAGAAGTTGCCTTCCAGGCTGATGGAAAATGACATAAATGGTTGTGTGTGAGCACACCTCATTCGTGGCACATTTAGAGGATAAACACGTCTACCTTTAGCACGTTGCCTGGATACATCCTTTTTGTCTGTGTCTCTTCAGAACCTAAAGAGTTTTCATGGCGTGCATGTATCCTCACGCACAAGTTTTGATTGTGTTTCCAGTTGTCTTTGAAAATTTGCCTTCACGTCAGCAGACACCAATTTCTGTCATCTGTTTCTTCAAGAGGAATGATTATAATGATTGCTGGAAAAGTTCTTTATGGGTTATGTCTAACGACTTACTCTTTCTTTGCTCTTTCTTTTGTCTGTTCTCCTATCCTTTTTTTTTTTGCCAGTGGCAATTATGCTGAAGGATGAATACTTTGTTCGGGGAGCTGGACTACCGGGGAGATTTAAAGCAGAAAAAGTGGAGTTTCATTGGGGTCCCAGCAATGGATCTGACGGATCTGAACACAGCATCAACGGCCGGCGTTACCCTGTGGAGGTAAGCTCAATTTAACAGCCTTGAAATATCCAGGAATAATTCTTGACAGCAAGCACTTGTTTTACCTTGTTTTGACAGTGATGTAGATTTTGTGATATACATCTTAGAACACTGCCACACTGGCCTCATTATAGTGAATTGAGTACTCAGCTCTGTTCTTTTAAAAATACTGTATATAAGATAACATAAGTATAACCGGAGAATTGTACGCAAATGCTTCATAAGAATTCTGATCCTGATTTGAACGCACACACCATCGTCATCATCATTGGTGGTCACTATGAGTATGACTGTCTTCTCTATGAGACTGTCTGCTTGTGGGTCATCAGATGGCTGTAGAGGCCTATCCATGATCCACATGTATTGTATATATACATACGCATGCATTGTTAATACAGTGTGTTACAGTTTCTCAGTAAGAAACAAGTACGGCACAGCCTCCCCTCCTGGAACAATAATAATAATAATACATTTATTTTGTGGCTGTTGTGGCTCCCTCTCTGTGAAATAGTTGGCTCTTCCCATATTTATAAAACTTCAAGTAAGATTGTCCTTGAAATATGTTTAAGAAAAACACCCACACTATTATTTGACCTTTGGTATTTCTGACACCCATAGATCATATAGGCAACAACAACATCTCTTTAGAACACAGAGGGAGGGGAAAGTGTGGAATTTGGCATTAAGGTCACAGATGCACAGGTACTTTTGTGTAACGTCAACTTAACAGGAAACAGTCGAGACCAGGAATAATCTTTCAAATTATTTATTTTTTTTTTAGCGTGAGAGGCACTTTTTGCATCCTACTTAAACTTTTTCCAACTAAACTTGTTATGATTTAGTGGGTGTGCCCTACTGTGTCTGTGTATTTGCTTGTTATTTTCTTTGCATCTGTCAGTCTCTTGAATACTGAAATGTCATCCATCTTTCTGTCTGGACCTCTCGTAGACCACTGCCTCTTTGCTATGGCTGGCCAAACAGATGAATATGTATTGCTTGACATTTGGCAGATCAGCTCGCAGACAGATCTGCTTGATATTGTAATCTTCTCCTTCCGCTCCGAAATTTCCGCACTTCTCAAACCTTTTCACAATGTGGCATATAGGTGCCTTTGTGTCAGTGGCTGAGATAGTTCCAGTGTGGAAGTGATGCATTCATCCTCTTGATTTGATTTTAGAAGTATACTGCTTGCCCGCAGGTGAGGAATTCAGAGATTCTGCTGAAAACACACAACCTCAATGCATGACAAAGCATCCTGAGTCCATGTTTCTAAATCGATGTGAAAAGTCAGCAAGGCAACGTTTCCTCATATTGAGCTTCACTGAAAGTCAAGCCACACACACATACAGTACACCAATGATTGGCAATATGACTATCGGCTAAGATGATTCACTTGTGGTGATGGTGCAAAACTTGTTCAAGCTTAGTGGGCAATATATTTTTGTTGCTAATGATCAATAATTCAACAATCCTAGATCCTTTTTATCAGCCTTGGAGAAAATCTGGCATGGGGAAGTATATTTTTGACCAATCCACTCCTCTTGGCTGTTTTACTAGTAGCACACCCACATCCCATCTGTGGAAGGGTAACTATTCCAGCATTGGAAAACAACTGCCCACCCTAAAAACAAAGCAACTAAAAAAGTAAAATAATCTAAAAGAGAGTCCGACAATAAATGGGTGGAGCCTCTCAGAGATAGAGATAGCCTCACATTATTTCATGTGCAATCCCAAAATGTTCATATTAAAGAACCTGGAAAATAGAGATTATGCCTACTACTATGCAGCTGAATATATTTTTTTCATAATTTATTTAATGGATTTGTACTATTATTATTATTTTTAGTAATAGTAGTAGTAGTACTTGTAGAAGTAGTAGTGGTGGTAGTCATAAAACTACTACAATAACCATTTATACCTTGGGTATAATGAAAAGTTATCGAAACAACTTGTCCTGTCATTCTGTGCTTGAGGCGTGAGCTGTTTCTAAAGGCTCTTTAAAACTGAGTGCAGAAATCACTTGTGTCTGGCATTGAGTAAAACAACGCCTCTGCATTGGTGCAAACAGTAAATTAGCGTTGTTTTCACTTGTAATACATCTGAAGGACATGTTATCTTAGAGCTTTAATCACAGCATCTTGATTCTGTGATATTTTTGATGGAGATTATCATTCCATCAGAATCTCGTACCATCCCATCCCTATTTCCCATTATTATTTCCTGGTGTATGCGAATAAAGACATTCCAGTTGGCCAACAGCCAAGTTAATTCACTCCCAAGTAAGTGGAGGCATTAACCTAACAGTGTGTTAGTCAGTGCGCAGCTGACCTGTGGCTGGGATTTATCTTCCTGTTTTCTCGTAACATACACACTCATATACATAGAAACAAACATGACTGCGGCGTTGACCTTACCTGATGAATGTTCACCTTCCAATTAGACACTTGAACCTGCATCACGTCTGCTTTCTCAGTAACTGATCAATGTGTGGTCATTCTCACTTATCTGGGATGAATGTGGGCCAGGACCTGTGTGTGTGTGTGTGTGTGTGTGTGTGTGTGTGTGTGTGTGTGTGTGTGTGTGTGTGTGTGTGTGTGTGTGTGTGTGTGTGTGTGTGTGTGTGTGTGTGTGTGCGTGTGTGTGTGTGTGTGTGTGTGTGTGTGTGTGTGTGTGTGTGTGTGTGTGTGTGCGCGAGTGTGTGTGTGTGTGTGTGTGCGAGTAGCAAGAAAGGTAAAAGTAATTCCAGATATGACAAAGCAGTGACCTGCATGCTGAGGGCAAAGGAGGCTGAGTCCCGCACAGAATCTTGATTATGGTGTAGTCAGTTCTGTGATTCACTGGGCGGAGAATGTGAGAACATTGTGAATACATATACCTATAGTGCTGTGCTGTACATCATTTTTACAACTGCATGTTCAGTTTCATTTTTTGTTTGTGTATGCCAGTTTTTTCCCAAACTTTGTTTTTAAGATTTCAAGACGTGTGCATGCTTTAAAGTCACCAAGAAACGTGAACACTGTAATGCATAATGTCCACTTTCTGTCCACACAATGCTGATCAAGCCTATTAGCTCCACACAACTCTCTCTTTGTATGTATTGGTAACGCTGTGTTTAGGTATTGTGTTGCCTCATGAAATCCTGGAAGTGATTTGTTTTCTGTCAAGTTAGACAAAGGAAACCGCAACATTGTGCCAGCAAAGTAAGATGGCTGCACACAAGTGTTGTTTGGCATTTTTTAATTTTTTAAACAACATTTGGATGGCCTCAAACACAGTTTGGCCTCTTAAGCATTTACATTTGACTTAACCAAACACACAGGTGATGTAAGTCTTGAAAAAAAAAAAAAAACGTTATACTGCAACTGTGTGTCAGCAGAGGAAATACAACCACTGTGCTACCCGTGAGTGCCTGTGTGTCAAGGGGGGGAATTGCTCTTACGACACTGTAACATTTACTCAGCATGTTCTCTGATGCTGCATCATAGCCTCGGCACCAGTGGTGAGATAGGGACACGGGTTTTGATTGCTCCCCAGCACCTGGTTCAGTGTTATTGTCTGCTGCTACACCACACAGTGTTTTCTCTGCAGAGAGAGAATGGAAAACTGCATAACACATGCAACGCACCTGCAGAGAGCATGGCTACATGTTTCCATTTACAGCTGTCTTATTCAAAAGCTTCAGTTTTGTATGTATTCATACTGTCCCTGTTCACTAACAACATTCAATTATATATATATATATATATTATGTATGTATGTATACGTTTTAAAAAAGAGATTACATTGCTAATGATCTTACCTTAAATGACCTTCTGACTAATTGCATTCTCCGTGCATCAGACAGTGATGGCCAGTCAGCAAGATCTATAGGTGTTGCCTTCATGTACTCGCATACTTCAGGATGTGTTCCAGTTGATGGGCCGCAGCCTGATGTAAAGTGTATCAGAAGAGGATGCTGTGCTGGTTGTTTCTTCACCTGCAAGTCAAGAATCAAGGGTTTCATTTTTTCAATTTGCTCTCATGTGTCCTGAAGCAAACAAAAACATACGTGACTGCAGTCAAAGGATTAGTACTGAACTACAGTAAGGTAACAACTGTATATTTTGATTTCAAAAATAAAAATAAAATGTATGTAAAATCTGCTTTGGCAATTAGTTTAATAAAAGTTGAGCTAATGCAGACTTACTTACCCCTCTCCTCTTAATCCTGTTTAGTCATTATGGGTTGCCCTGTTTAGTGAGCAATATTGTAGAGAATGATTCAAAAATAGTCGTGACATTGTTAGTCATGGCACAGCATTTCTGTCTCTTTTCAACTGACCTAAATTCAGCGGCTTTGAGATGTAGCTTCCCCAGATGAGTCGAATTCAAAAAGTCGATACTTTTATCAAGGGTGCGATCAAAACAGACAAAGACACTGACATAAATGGGACATGCTTGACACCAAATGAAGAAACCAAGCATTTTTTTTAATTGCTAAACATGAATTTTACCTCCCTTGTTCCTGTAGATGGTGTTGTGTAGATATTTTAAAGTTTAGAGTTTAATATTAACATCAATCCTATAAGGAAAAATGTACATTGGCTATTTTTATTGCATATGTACAGCCCATGATCAACATGGCTTTATGTTGGGCAGTGTCACAAATCAGTAGATACTGTCGATTGAATGGATAGTTTATTTAGGCATGGTTGCCTCAGCAATGACTGTGTTGCTGTTACCTGAGATACAAGCACTTGTCACTACTAAAAACATAGTTGCCAGTGGGGACACAAATAATACTTTTTTGCCTTTTAAGAATAGGCTCACCAAGTAAAATCTATGGATACTTATGAAACCTTAGTGTTGTTTGCTTCTTTTTCTCACTGTTAGCCTTTCCTGAACTGAATGAGTTCTTATACCAGTTCTTGGCCCAAGGGGCACAAACAACTCACAACTCTCACTATTTTCCATTACCTCATACCTCAAAAAACTTGACAACCACATTTTATACAAGCATTCACTGTATCCTATTTTGAATCTCTGGAACGTTCAGCATGTCGATGGTTTTGGCTTTTACTTATAATATGTGGATTGTGTTTCATAAAAGCTGATGGATGAACTTATCTCATCCTTACAATCATCAGGAGAATTTCAGTTTATCCGTTACTCAGATTCATGACCAAAACCCAAGCCAGAAACCAATTTTGTAGGTCAACATTCTGAGGTTTTGGACACACACTTTACAATGTTTCACTTGTTATGAACGACCTACTCATCAGTTGATCAAGAAAATGATTGGAAGATTCATCAACTGTGATAATAGATGATATTGTGTCCAATGTGAAATGGGGCGGTTCAACATTTGCAGTTTACCATGTGGACATTACCATTCAGCTTCAATGAGCATCCTCACACAGCAGTTGTCTTAGCTGTGTTGTCTCACAGTGAAGACCACAGGGACAGATTCAACATCAATAATAGCAAAAATTATGACAGCTTTAATAACATCAAGAGGAGGTGGCGGAAGAGTCTAAATGCCTTTCAGCAGTCCCATGATGTAACTCGTGCTGGGTAGAATGATCAGGCTTGTTTTGCTCTAATATTAAATGAAGGAGAAATGTAATTAGGGTTCATTTTCTTGATTTTTTTTTTTTTTTTTTATCAGTTTCGTTTGTGTCGCTATTTTTCTTAAGGGTAGCGGTAGAGGAAGGCTCCTGCAGTGTCAGAAATAGACTGCGCGGGAAGCCTGATTGAATCTCAGTACATTTCCCATCAACCTGCCCTTTTAGATTCTCTTGCAGCATGTGGGGTGTTTTAAGTGACAGGTCTTGGTTCACCAGCAGCAGCATGCTTCTCATTCTGGCGATCATAAACATTCACAGCAGGTCTCATAAAAATACACTCTCCAGTTTTAGAGAAACGTTGTAACATTTAATTTCTTCTTTTTTTTTAAACCTACACTTGTTTTTTTCTTCCATCCATCCATCCATTGTCTACCGCTTTATCCCCCACCAGAGGGTCGCGGGGGGTGCTGTGCCTATCTCAGCTGACATTTGGCGATAGGCGGGGTACACCCTGGACAGTTCGTTGTTTTTTTCTTTTCAATTGAATTTGCTTTAAGTTTATCTTTGCGTCTTTTATTTACCAACATTGTCTTTACATTTGGAGTCCCATTTGCCTCTCGATCCTTGGTTTTCCATCCCATCCTTTCATTTCCTTTCCTTTTCTTATCCTCCTGCACCTCGTGCCTTGGCAGCTCACTGCCTTGCTGTGGGTGGTGGTGAAGAGAGACTGTGCTGCGCTTGTGCCTTCTCTTCTTTCTCTGCATGAATGATGTATGATTTACAAGCCTTGCCATTTAGTAATTGTAGCCTAATAGAGCCCGTGAATGGCATGATGAAGTAGGGACCCGCTGCTCCCCTACCTGCTGTTTTAAACGGTAATGCTGTGGTTAATATGCTAAGCACAGCACTGGCAGGCAGCACGGCACGGGTCTTAAGCCGGAGTGTGTCACACCCAGCAGGTCCTTGTGTGTCTGTGTGTCTGTGTGCGGGTATGCTCACTCCCATGTCCTGTACCCGTGCTTTGCACTGCTATGTGCTTTATATTCACAGTCAAGCTCACCTACAGGTGCTCTCACTGAGGAATGTGTGTGGTTGTTGATTGTGGATTGTTAAGTCAGGCCCAAGGTCAAGTGAAAAAAAAACAAAAAAAAACAAGAACTTTTAAATGCATGCTTACACGATAGTTGAAAATAACTTTTGAAGAGGCTGTTATTTGCAAGCGGAGCTGCAAGGTTTTCACCAAATAGCTCCTGAACATCTGACAACAAAAAAACACACAACATTGAGAGCCAGTTACGTATTTATGGCAATTTCAGTCTGGATGGTAGAGAAAACAGTTTATTTGCTTTTACGATCAGTCATTTGCTTAACCTGAGAAGTATGTATATGTAAAATTGTGATAGGTGACCACAAACCTCCTAATTGTTCAGAGAGGAATGACAATCATCTTGTTTACACCTTACCAGGAAATGAGCATGGGTGATGGATGAGGTCAGCTTTTGTATTTATGGGAAAAATCCAGTGTTTACTTGTCTTTGCGCTTAAAACACAGACTAAAGGTTTAGAATCTCAAAGAGAGTTTATTTTTGACAGTCGGTGCAATGTAGCACAGTAAACATGGGAAGTAATGAGTTCTACAATGTTTGTCACTCCTCGGCTGTTTATTTACAATTCCCCTTCATTAAATTTAAATCTGAGTGTTATCACCCAAACTCTGCTCTGCAGCGTTTTTTTTGCCAATTCCACTCAGATTCATAGCATAATAACTTTCCTGTGCTTTTTCTTATCAAACTTTTTTTTATGTCCAGTTTGTTACCAGCAAGCTGTGATTTCGGCGATATACCACATTTATTGGCAAACAGACAGAGTTATCAATCACATGGTGGAGAAAGAGGAACATTTGGCAAGCATAAACTGATGTCAGACGAGTGGTTTGTGAAAGCGCTGATCTCCTCTGAATTTCACACACAGCAGTCTCTAGAGTCTCTTTTCCTGAAAATAAAGCCAAAAATAAATAGATAACACACCAGTTTTGCACATGGAAACACCTAGAATGAATGGTTGGAGCTTAACGAAAGGCTATACAAACTTGTAATCCATGCCACAAACTATAAATGCCAGGTTTGTCCTTATGTGCACAGAGGTCAGTCCAAGTGATGTAAGATTTGTCATCTGCCCATTTTCATGGATTCTATGTGTTTGGTTTGGTGCACAATCTTGGTTTTGGTCAAAAGAGACATTAAAGAAGATGGTTAACCATAGAAAATTACCCACACACATACAACTCTGCACTCAAAGAACACAAGAAAATACAAATGTGGGTGATGTTCTGTAGTGACAAATTGCCACACTGGAAGTGAATGAGATATATAAAGTATATACGTGCATGAAAAGCTTGATTGACATGGACCCTCATTAATAATGAGTGGGCCTGTACATTCACATGGAAATGAGATATAGTAAATTAGCCGTATCTATGTAGTGCTTGTCTAGTATTAATGATCACTCGATGCTACTTTACGTAACAGTTGTGCCACATTCACACGTTCACATCCATATGCTCACATTCATACAGTGCATTTATGTGCAGCACTTTTTAAAACACCTCTTTTGATGCACATTCACATGCTGCCGATGGCCGTCAGGAGCAACTTGGGCTCTAAACTGAGAGACAACTAAATCTACCCCTCACCCGCCATGAATCTAAAACCATTTGCAAACTTACCGCACTCATATTCATTATGATATGCACCCCGGTGTGTCAGTAAACCAGTACACTATTCCATGGCTACCCCCGTCTGCGGGACCTCACCTGTCCCCTCGAGCAGGTGAGGGTGCTATCAGCGCTGTAGCTGGCTGAGGAGCTAAGCTATCCATTCTGTCTGACTGCCTCTTGCCAAGGCTCATTTTTATCTCAACCTCCTCCCAAGCCTCCCAGACGTGATAAACGAGAGGAGCGAAGGTTGAAAAGATGGAGGGGGGAAGGGCTGAGTGTGTGTGTGGCTCTAGAACTTGCTCTGCCAGCTTTTACCCACCTGCCTAGATAAGAAAGGCACTGTAAATTAACACGCGATAGGGGAGCTGAGAGCACAGGCGGTGTGTGTTTTGTGCGCTCATTCACACGTATACACACACACACACACGCACACATTTCCTCTCTTTGCTTTGCTGCAGGTATCACAGATAAAGATGTGTCATTGATGAATGAGATTTTATTTCCCATCAACCTTTGCTGCGTGGGAAATGGAAAGCACATCCTGGCCCCTAAATCATCAGATGAATGATGATAACACCGGGTAGCAGTTTTCATTTTTACAAACTATTTTCCTGCAAAACACTGTATTCAAACTGTTTGTTTATATCAGAGCCTGTTGTGTGTGATCGTTAGCGCGTGTGTTCCCCTTATTGAAATGAATGCTCAGCTTACACAACCTGCGGTGTAGCTGTTTAAGCTCTTGTATGGACCGTGTTTAATCACAACGGAGGGTAGAGATCTCCTAATTTACCCTTTACCTACAAGCAGACAAAATCACAAGGAGGAGAGCATCACCACACCATTCTTTATCTCGCAATATGAGAAATACAACACCTGTCTGATGCAGAATAATGACACGGCCTAATTCATGCTCCTCTATTTTTGGTACCATTTGTTTTCTTAATTGCTTCTGGCAGTCAATTCCTGACTGCAAATGACAAAATAAACAATATTGGAGTCAGTGTGCTCAGCGCAAACACCATAATTCATTGGGACTCGTAATCTGGCACGGGAAACTTTTATTTGGCATATATTTGTCAAACAAATCAAAAGCACTTCAACAAACTGGCACTGTCAGACATTTTTATCACTGTCATGATCATGCAACACAAGGCTGTTTCATTACATCAGCTCAAATCTCATCAGCAAAGGAAAAGTGACACTGGACAGTCCAGATGAACAGACCATACCACTCAGTATGAGCCAGTTTTTATGTGACTAACTGATTGGCAGTCCGTACACCTTATGTGTGTTTCTCGTTGGTCATAAAATGCTAAGAGTAAATTCGGCTTAGCACTCAAGTGGAGCTTTTTCAAAGTAAGTGACATGGATAAAGAGCATGTCAGCTGGAACCTATGGGAGGCCACACAACATATTTGATAACCCACTTAAAGTCACATAACCTGACAGAGCATGACAGTCACTTGTTTGATGTAATAGTTGGTAAAGCAAAAGAAAATATTAATTACATTCAGAACAAGATCAAAGGTCACAGGTTGGTTGGTACCTGGTTTGCTGGTTTCAGTTGCTCTGTTTGTTACAATCAATCATATCACCTTGAGATGTATCTAATACTTACATACTTACCCTGAAAAGGGGCTCTGTCAAGCAATACTATCAGACCTCAGTGAGGAGGAGTTTATGTGTACAGGGCCCTGGGCAAGAAGCCTCAAACTATTGAAGGACGTTTGGTTGAGGTGTAGAATCAACTTCTGTGAATTTCTCGTACGGTGCAATGTTGCTGTTGTCCATCTTGATGTAAGACAAATAACTTCCCGTGTGCAGGCGAGATGAGATCTTAAAACTGCTGTACTGAGAACCACAGAGAGAGAGAGAGAGAGCAATGTGAAGCTGTGTGAACACGCAACGGTTTGCATGTAATAGACATGTGTTTATACTTAAAAGCCAACAACAATCATTTTCAATATTTTCCACAATATTTTGTCTTCTAGCAGAAATTGGACCTACGGTTTGAAAATCACTGGCGTAGTTGCAATGTCACCTGCATCCAGTCACCGCATAATCAAGCAGTAATATTTCATAGCTAAAATCAAGTTTCAGCTATTACAACACAGATCCTCTAAAGCTGTCATTAACTGAAATAAGCTTCAGGCCTCTAACAGATATTGATTATTGATGCGGTGTTTGTTGCTGATCAACCTAAGTCCAAATGTAATAACTCAACCAACTCACCATCAACAAAGCACCGAGGCTAAAAATACAATGAGAGACTGGATGTAATATATCCAGACAGGATAGCTGATAAGTATTATAGCTCTGGTGGTTTTGACCTGAAAGAAGCTTTTGGGTCCCTATCGACCAGATTTTGAGATAGCAAGAGACGTATAGGCTACAGTTTTGTTCTTGCTCCCATTTTCAATAATTCAAGTCATTTTTTTATGATATCGTCTATGCATCGATAAAATCATGTTTCTCTAATTTTCTTGTCTTTTCCTGAAGCCATCTATCTGACTGGCATGACCTGTCAAACAATGCTGGTTATAAGGCATTGTAATTGTACAGATGTACTTTGGACCAGTCACTTTTAAGTAAGAAGTTTTCTGTGTTTACTTTGACCCTTTGCCTTTAACTTGTGAAAAATGGAAGTGAAAATAAGAGTATTGCATTTATATTTCCGCAGAGTGTATTGTTGACGTGATATTTATTGCTGAGTAAACTACAGTCCAATTACAGCAACTCAAATCATATCACATTGTGTATAAAAGTCTGGTCTGTTCTTTTCACCTCTCTAAATGAAGGGCATAAAGAGTGAACTCAGCCACTGGATTCAATCTCTGTGCAGCAGAAATGAATTTAGCCCCTGGTGATGCTGCTGCTTTTCTCTCAGTATGCCCAGGAAATACTTGCCAGTGGTTAACAGTAAATGGATGAACACTTTCTCCTCTCCATTACTGGAACTGGCAACACAACAAGAGACAAAAAAGCTTCATTTATTCTCTGCAGATCTCAGCGCACACACAGCTGCAGAGTTGATTTTCTTGTCCGATACCTTGTGGACACAGAAAGCTGCTCATTAGCAGGCAGACAAGCTTTGTGGTGCAATACTCTGTCCGTGGCTGTTACCTATCACTGGCTCTGCACTGGCTCCAGTCGGGGTTAATATAAACACTGCTTTTACAGTTGAGGCTTTTGCCTCCTCTCAGTAACATTTCTGCCATCTCAGGTTCATGCCTGGAGTGAATGTAAAATGTTGAAAGGTGCCCTTTGGAGTTTTCTTGTTAACAAGCAAAATTCTATTTGCATTCACTTTGTTTTCTTTGTATCCGTTAGGTATAACACAACAATTGTTAAGAGCATTTCTGTCATACAGTATTTTCTGTCTTTCTTTGGAGAATATGTATAAATTGGTTTCTTCTTCTGTGCTCGGTGTGTATTGCAGCATACAGTATTTCAGCCTGTTCAGGGAGCACTGTCAACGGCTTTAGTCCTTCATCGTTGTTTCTGTGCTGGAGATGTTCATCCATAATTTTGATGTCCAATCTTATGCTTGTAGCCAGTGTCATTTATGACAAGGTCGGACGACACAGTCTTTTTGACTGTTATGAGGGTCACTGTGTCAGATTAATTTGTGGTGCGACTTGACCAATAGACACATGATTACCATGTACCAATCACCAATCAGACAGGTGTGATAGCATTACATGCAGAGAGAAAACTGTAAACCTGCAATGTCGAATGATGTGGTGCATGTATGATACTTGCTGTGATTGTGTACGGAAAAGCCCGAAAGAAGAAATACAACACAACTGTGCATATATACTTACTTTATCCTTGTTGTTGAATTTGAGGTTGCTTGCTCTCTCGCCACTCGTGTATCTCCATAGCGCTTGTTTGCACTTGTTAGTTTTGTACATGCAAAGCGCTCAAACATTAAAATAGCAATCAAACATTGCAGTCTTTCTGACATGAGGTCATGAGGTTTACCCGACTTTGCTTTGATTGCGGTTCATTGGGACACACTCCATAGGATAAAACAATCAATTTCAGGGCTGCATGATGGCTCTGAAAATCCCTACAGTATGTCTGATGGATTGGGCTGTATCTGTAACTTACTGTATAACCTGAAGTGAAGTGTGACCTCTGCATTAAAGGGTGGACACCTGATACCAGTCAAATCTGTCTGGATCCAGCAATGCCAACATTTTGATATGAAATTATCTCTGGCTTGGTCAGGTTCAAACAGAAAAATGCAATTCAAGCCATAGTGAAAACTTAAATGAGTTGGAAAAATAACTTGGTGTATACTGAGATGCTTCAAATTATACATAATATGAAGTGCTATTACTGTCAATGTTGATCAAAACGTAACTTGCATTACTTAAATGAACTTATAACATGAGCTCAGCTGATGCATTGCATTTCAATTTCCTGGAGCATATGTTGCCATATGTTTCTACAAACCACAGATTTGTGTGAGCTTACATTTCTGAACCAAAATGACATTACTTTTAACTGCCTATATATCTGCACAGCATGATCATGCTTTAACTGCTTGTGGTGCTTCTAAGGATGATGATAACCATTTCTGTACCAGTCAGTATCTTTAAGCAGCCCAAAGGGACAACAGATGAAAGTTAACTGCTCGGTAAAATATGGCATGTTTACATACTTATATTCAACAATGCTAATTAAATAAAACTAAATACATGAATGATGTGCATCTGGGTAGCACTTATAGAAAATATGTTTTTCGTTTCTATATTGTGTGTAACATCCTCTCCATTAAGACACACAGGAATGTCCTCATTAGTCCATAACAAATTCCAGCAAATCTTCCAACGTTTGGTTTTTAACTGTTTGGCTGTTCGCAAACATCTTGCTCTGGATAAAAATACAGTGGAATGTTCTCAAAATACACAGCACAACAATCTGCAACAAACCTTTTTTTGCTGCTGCTCGGTGGACTTTTCATGGGCATCTGCCTATAAAGAACATTGATATGGCTTATTAAGTCTTTGTCAAAGAGTAACTTTCCAACTTGTTTGTATGGAATGTACAAATAGTTATGTTTGCCAGGTGGTGTAGTGGCAACCATTACTGACATCACCTATAAGAATCTGAACTTAAGTTTTGAAGAATCTAGAATTGCAATTTGACCAATGCTGTGTTGACATTTTGTAGCTGGAATTTTGATACCAGCTGTCAGCCACGCTTCATTATCTATTTCCCTCTAAACAGGATCATAAGTTTCAAAATGGACATCAAACCAAGTTATTTTTATTCAATCATTGGAGCTGCCCCCTGGTGGGTGTTCAGTATTGGTTCTACCTGATTGACCTCACCATGGAAACCAAGACACACGGTGTATGGTGCGAAGTGATAGGGCACTTAGGCATTTTTCAGTGTTTTGTCAGACTGAAGGCTGAGGCAGGAATGTGTATGCACGGTTTAATCATGTATGAATGAAGTGCCTGTGTGCATTAATGAGTGTGTCTGCAGAATGTATTTTGTTCATGAAAGGAGAGGTGAGCTGTCAGCTGTCTGTGGTGATGCAGTAGTCAGAACATTGACTAGATCATGGAAGCAGGGGGCCGACTGTGTTGTCACACTGACAGACAGAGGCAGTGAAGAGTCGCTCTCTTCTCCCGTAGCATAACAGCGGTAAGGAAATCAATGTGACTGGATGTTGCAGGCGAACACATGGAGTTGTTCCGTATATAACCACATTATGTTGATGGGATTTTTTTTTTCTCTCTCCCCATCTCTCTCTCTCTGTGTGTGCTGTTGATCTTATTAGTTATGGCGCTGTATCCTTGGAGTTTTTCCTGCATATTTTTAAATGTAGTCTTTCAGACTTTATACTGTTTGTGCGCTACTCATTTATTGCCTTTTCTTTCTGATATCCCCCCTCTCTACTTTTTGCTTTTTTCTCCCAGCCTGCTACATTCCATTAAACCTTCAAACGATAACTGATGACTGCCAAGCTGCACTGCCTTTGTTTTTTTTTTGGTTTTTTTGCACATATATATTTTTATTTCTTTTAGATTTATGATTGGCCTTCCCTCCAGATAGGGGACACATGCCATCACTAAAATAATGTTATATTTCCTGGTGCCTGTCCTCAATGACACCAAAAAATTCTTTAAAAGCCCAATGCTACCTAGAGGGCAAATAGATGCTGTCCCAGTTGCCGAGCCCATTCAAACCATTTATAATAATCTGGCTGACTGATAGGGTCAGTCCCCACCAATTTGTGTTTGTTTTTTTTTTTATTTTAATTTTGTTTTTTTTTCTGTTTGTGCCAAAAGCAATATCACCGCACACAACCCCTCCCCTCTTTCTTGGCTTTTTATGAAAAAGCAACACTCTTGAAATTGAAAAAGCCACAGCTGACTCTCAGGGCTATTTCTCACGTAATGCATTTCAATTGGGTTTTTAAGATAGATTGCACTAGGTCGCAGCATACTCTAAACATATCTCATAACTGGGACTGCAAAGCCCAGTCTCTGCATCTCCAGTCTTTTCTGTGAAGCAATGGCATTGAAGGAGATGAAAGGCAGCGAGTGTGTTGCACCAGTAACCAGCAACACCGCGTCATTTGACCTTCTTTGGTAGATGCCCTTTCTCCTGCACTGAGCGGGGGCCGGGGAATTCAAAACCCCAAAATGTGGATCACAACGAGAAAGTGAGAGAGAGGGTGACTGCATTAAACCGTCATTTTATGCCCTCACTTTCTCTCCTCTCAGGATATACAGTCCACGTGGTGCATTCTGCTGTCTGCTTTCACACCAAGCTTTGCTTATGTTGCCTCAGATCTGTCACTCCCTCTGGGTTGGATCATAGGCTGCCGAGTCCCGGTCTCATAACACCAAGTCATGGCAGCACTTCCAGCCTCTCGCTTTACGTTTCCACCCTAAGCTTTCTTTTGAGACACTTTGAGAAATGTTGGTGTTATGGTTGGAAACAGACATTATACAAACATTTACCTCAGAAATGTTTGGGGAAATATCTGCTATACTGTGTTATCTGTGACTATATGCTGAGCCTGCATGCAACATATTTCATTAACCTGCCTCCAGTTATTGACGTATAAATTCTCGACAACTCCAAAGAGGAGACTGATAAAATACACAGTTTATCATATTAAAATCACAATCATGATGTTCGCTTCCATTTTTAATTACATTTCCATTGGGATATTGGCATTTTGTAATTAAAGTGGAAACTGCCTGCGCATCTTTAGATTTTTAGATTTGTGGATTTGAAGAGCGTTGAATCAATTTGTCCAATAACTGATAAACTGATGGACAGAAAATAAGTTAGTGATATTTATTAGCCATTTTTCAGGACAGAACAATCTAGTGTTTTATTATTTGGCAGGGATCTTTTCTGCAAAATCTTTAATATGTACTTTAGGAATGTTGAACACAATGGTGAAATTTTTTGGAAGTGTTTTGTTTTTTTTGTGTATTTTCTGAGGAGAAGAAAATTAATCATCTCTCCCATCTCCTATCTAAGAAACAACAGTAACTGCAATAGAATTGTTAATTTCAAAAGCAGGGACCTGCAATTTGCCTCTCGTTCCAGACCAGAATTTCCAATTAACGCTGTTTTTTAGTGTGTATCTTTGTCATTACCTTGTTTACGAAGCCCTGAAGTTTCGAAACAAACAGTTCAGCCATTGCTTAGAACGCTGTGTTTTATTGTAATCTCGGTCTCAGCGAGATCTCTCTTCTGGTTACGTAAACAGCGGTTCTCCTGAACAGCAGATCCTCCTGCTCCGGGCACTAGTCCGGGCACATCCGGTTACGTACATTGAACCGCAGAAGAAGAATAACGTCCGTTGTGGAGGTGTTTCACGAGCGTCAGTGTCTTCTGACTCTGGGTCTGACTCCGGGTCAAAGTCGTAAAAGGGACTGCGGCGGGGACTCGTGAC
This sequence comes from Microchirus variegatus, assembly GCF_963457635.1. Lineage (NCBI taxonomy): Eukaryota > Metazoa > Chordata > Actinopteri > Pleuronectiformes > Soleidae > Microchirus > Microchirus variegatus. Next base: position 15,752,434 of record NC_139808.1, read on the forward strand.
AAATCTATTTTTAAATAATGAGTAGCAGTGCATCCACCGTTCCAGAGGGGGGAGCTGCGCTTCTGAGAGCTTGTGTGCTAATTATGTCACTTCCGGCTATTGGCCAATCACAAGACAGTTTGGAAGGCTCTATGCTGGCTGGCCAATCACAACACAGTCTGTCTTCTGGAATGAGATTTCAGTCTGAAACACCGCGGCTGAGACGAGCGTCAGTAAGAAGAGATTTCTATCGGCTCGTTTACAGCAACTAGGAGGTTTTGACAATAAAAACAAGTTAATGTATGTAAGCAGACCTCCATAACTAACATACATGTGCAACAGGACCACTCTATGTGAGCTTTAATGCCGATTGGGGATTATTGTGCTGTCAGATATGAAACACATAATGGCTAAAGCTATACAAACTTCACATGAAGAGTTTTTGAGCACTCCAATGTATCTTACTTAGTTTTTACTTAGTTTCTGAGTTGTTCCTGTTCCTCTTTGAGAGTGTTCAGAAGTGAAATACTTTAGCCTCTGTCCACTGCTTCTGTACATTGTTATTGATTTTCTCTCTTTTTGGTCAGGATTTCAGTTCTTGTCTTGTCTCTATGTGCGTGTGCGTGACTGTGCATATGCGTATCCCTATGTGCAGCATGTAAGTGTAATATCTCCTTCTAGTGGTGAGTGTTAGCAATGTGAAAAATCACATTTGGTGTGAAAATCACATTTAAGCATCTCTTGTTAGACATCTGATATTAAATTGGCTGAATTAATTGCAATACACTATTCTGTATCTGCAGGTTTCTCCATTACTCAATCACTTGAGGGTGGGTGTGCTGACTCACCTTTGACACAAATGCCTTTACTTTCATGAGAGTGCTTGCTTTTATGCAGAAAATGCATCCAATATGTTGACTGGAGAGTAACACAAGAGTAACACGAGCCCCAAGAATGAAGTCAAACCAAATCGCTACACTGTTACATTCATTCAATTATTATGAAGGTGAACACATGATACCAGTTCTACAATCGTTGATGGACTCCTAGTACTGCGTACTACACAGAATATCTCAACTTTTCTTAGAGCTTATGCCATGTCAGAGTCTTCATTGTGATATAAACTATTGTTATTGTAGACATCTTGACTCATACACATGACATACTATTTTACTCTGGTACCCAAAGAATGGAATAGTTGGAGCTATCTATTTTTGGTACTATTATTATTGGACACAAAAAAATATGATGTGCACTGTACCAAACTGAACATAAACACAACTTTAGTCTACACATTTCTCTACATTACATTTTCCACATAATCATGACAAAAAAAGGAGGAGCATTACATGTTTGCTTAATGGACAAGAATAATGTACAGTATAGTCAAGGTTGCTTATGTGACCTGAGCTCCATCCATTCTTATATTCCATTCCATTAGCTCTACCACTTATCCTTGAGGAGAGCTGGAGCCAGTCCCAGCTGACACAGCAAGGTGGGTGAAAGGCAGGGGACAAACCTGGAGAGGTTGCCAATCTATAGCAGGGCTGACACACAGAGACCTGGTTTTTACATTTTCTGAGAGATCAAATCTCAACTGGGAAGTGCTCATTTCATCTGTTCACACTGGCATTACAACGTGTCTTAGATGTCTCATGTGACTCCCCCGTTTTTTTAACACACACATATGCCATTTATTTTCCCTGTGCATCTGTGGCTGTTGGCAGCGCATTAAAAAACGCACACAAATTTTGTGTGCGTGGTTTTAGCGACAGGTGGAGAAAAAGAGAAAGAAAAGTCGAGTGGGCTGAGTGACTCAACACGCTTTATGCATCTATCTCGACCAAACAATCTTTTTTTTTTTTAACCACGAGAAAAAAACAAATCATGTGTTTATAAAAATAAATCGATGTATATCTCCAGAGAAGTGTAGAAATGCTTTTTGTTCACAGTGGACAGTAGCTGAAGAGGAGGTCTTTAATGTTACAGTATATTGTATAAGAATTAGTAACATGACAGCAAACAGAGGACTCTTCCACCTAAGGAACTACAGCAGACTTCCCACACCAGAAATAATGTTGATGAGGTTCATATAGATAAAAATGTTTCAACGTTGGTATTATGCATCATGTTTATGTAGGCAAAGGGGTTCTTTTTCATTTGCATTCCAAGCTTCTGCTTTTGCTCTGACTGGTTTGTCCATTTGGGCTGTTGTAAACACATGGCTGTGCAAGATCGTGGCCTCCTTTAGCAAGACTCCTGCCAAAAGTATTTAAAGACTAGTATACAATGTATGCCATGACACTAGCTTAAATGTCTCCATGCATGTAGCGGATAGCTTAGTTTGTCTACACACATGTAACTAAACATGGCAACATAAACTAAAGATGCATTTCCGTGGATTCACACTAAAACTAAGAGCTGTCCACTTGTGATCAGATCACTCAGGATTCTGATCTGAGAGACAGTTTAAAGTGCTCTGTGTAAAGTGCTCTGCGCAGGTTACATAGAGCCCTCTGCGTCGACGCACAGCCTGTCGCAGAGCCTCTGCGTCGTCTCCGACTGCACAAAATATTTTTTAAGTGTCCGTCACTTCGTCAAGGGACATCGGAGACGGCTAAACCTGCGATTGGTCCTCGGGAAAGGCTGTGCCGGCTCACAGTGCACACCAAGCGTCCACAGAGGCGGAGCTGATCACCACCGACAACGTCGCTGCCAAACTATAAATACGTCATATCTTAAAGCGGACCTAGACCGGAAATTCCTGTGTCATTACCTTGTTTATGAAGCCCTGAAGTTTCAAAACAAACAGTTCAGCCATTGCTGAGAACGCTGTGTTTATTGTAATCTCGGGGCTCAGCGAGATCTCTGAAAATCTGGTAATAGCTACGTAAACAGCGGTTCTCCTGAACAGGCGATCGTCCTGCTCCGGGCACTAGTCCGGGCACATCTGGTTGCGTACATTGAACCGCAGAAGAAGAATAACGTCCGTTGTGGAGGTGTTTCATGAGCGACAGTGTCTTCTGACTCTGGGTCTGACTCCGGGTCAAAGTCATAAAAGGGACTGCGGCGGGGAGTCGTGACGAAGCTATTTTTAAACACTGTTAAAACAATGTTTTGATAATGAGGAGCAGTGCATCCACCGTTCCAGAGGGGGGAGCTGTGCTTCTGAGAGCGGGTGTGCTGAATAGTACTGGCCAATCACAAGACTCTGTCTTCTGGGGGTGAAAGTTCACTCTGAAACATCGCGGCTGACGAACAGAGTCAGAAAAGAGGATTTCAATCGGCTTGTTTACAGCAACGAGGAGGTTTTTGACCATAAAAAAAAGTTAATATATGTAAGGAGACTTCCATAGCTAACATAATGTAAAATATGTGCAACAGGACCACTCTATGTGACCTTTAATACACAAACCACATGTTTAGACTCTAAATGGCTAATTTCTCGCCTCAAATGATCTTAAAACTACGTTCCGTGATACAGAAAAGTGAGAAACGGCCACTGTTTCAACAACAACAGAATTTCTCTCTCTTTCTCTCTCGGACGCCATTGCTCAATGTAGCCAAAAGCACAACAACCTTGCGCAGCGACCCCTACTGATTGGGCGGGAAATTGCAGCGCGGATCCATCCACGCAGAAGTATGAAGGCTCGAGGGGTCTCCGTGGTTACGCAGTCGGATAACGCATTACGCAGTCGGAGAAGTATAATGTGGCTTTAATAGTTGCTAAATACACTGCAAAAAATCAGAAACCCATGCTGGCACAAGAAGATTGATCATGCAATTCGCACAGCGAGGGCCCTTGGGCTATAGGTGGAAGGTTCAGTCCCAGACGATGTCAGCTACTGCACATTTTTTGCCAAAAGTTTACTTTTGATAATAACACGTTTGCAGATACTGCTAAAATAAAATAGAAAAAAAAGTAGAAATGGCAAATAAATGGAATATACAAACATATACATATGAACACAATATCCAGTCATATATCCTTTCATTCATTGCACTGCTACACACAGCTACATGTTCTTTTGAAATTATTTAAAAAAACACTTTGTTCATTCATTTTTATTGACGGTGGTTTGATCATGGGCCTGAAACTGCCTCTACATTCACACAGGATTTTTTCCTTTTGACTGTAAACTTGGCAACATGAGAGAGCATGGGATGGGATCCGAGTTAACAAGACAGGACTGTACATCCCCCTGGGCTCACCTGTCATGCTAACTTCATGAGTTTCAAAACAAGACATTTTATCTTGGATTTCACAATAATATCCACAACAAAAGGAGAGTGACAACTTTATTATTATTATTTTTTTTAATAAAAGCTCAGCTATGGCTTCCTGCCAAGGATATCACAATCTTGACACCTCTGGTTGATGTCAAGATTCATATAAACAAGACCAAAATGCAGCAAAATCCAACTGTCAAAAAAAGAAACAATAACAATTTCCTCAGCCATAGAACACCTTTAATGGTCACAATGCCCAGAGGCAGATGTGCTTGTGTGCATGACACTTGAATGTAAATATATTTTGTAGACACTGAATACAGTAATATTATTTTACAAATCCAAAATTAATTAAGATTTAGCCATTGGTTTGGTGAAGTTTGTTTGCTTAAAAACCAATTGAGGGGAAAAAATAGGGCATAATATTGCTGGTAAGATCACAATCACAATTTGGACTCAAATGCATAGTCTCGGGAGTCTTGGGAATTGAGGACATAAACAAAAAGCAGACCTGTAAAATGAGATTGCTATGATGGATCCTGAAGCAACAGCCCTGTACCTTTCCTGAATGTGAACCTAAATATGGCATACCAACGCTTGTCTCAAAAACATTGTTCCCTAACAACTAAACTCCACTCTTGAATTGCATGTCATAAGAATTGCATTTTTGCTTTTTTGGCATAAACAATAGTGTTGTTTTAACACAAACATTTCATGCAGAATAGGTGACGTCTTTGGGTTAAATGTTACCACACAACATACTGAAACAAACTCATTCAGATGACCAACGCTGCCACAAACTCCAAACCTACAAGAACAAAGCAAGTCCATCACATGCATTGCACATGCGATATCACAGGACCACCCACTAAATCATTATTTCCAAATTGCAGTGTTCTGTACTTCATTATCAAATACGAAAATGTTTTTATTCATTTTTTTCTTTGTTATAGATAATTATGCCATCCCTCATTTAGTTTGTGACCCCGTTGGGGCTGGTTCTTGCTCCCAAATAAGGAACTACAGTCGCCGAAGATGAGAGTTTGTAGGTTATGGAAGCATGGAGGATTTATACTCGGTGATTATGAAATAAATAACTAATTGAAAATGGTGACTATAAAAACATTATCAGATGTTTAATATGAACATACCTTCTGTAAATTCACCTGCAAAAACTGCTTAGCTTACATTGAGTAGTTGCATATCCGTGACAACGTCTCTTTTAGTTTCGGATTTAACTTGAAAAATATCTTGAATTCCACCTCCCTAGAGAATAAGAAAGAACAGAGAGCGTCACTGCACCACTGAGCAGAGTTGTTCACAGTGATAGATAATGGAATCTTGTAACATCATAGAATGAATGTGTGTACAGTTATTTTTCAGGTGAGTTGTTAGCTTTAAATCAGCTCGTTGTTCCCTCCCTCAGAAGGCACTTAGAACATCTATAATAATGATGCATTAAGGTGTCAGCGGTGCAGGCTGCCTGATTCATCACTGCAGTCTGCTCATGGTGAGAGGCTGTCTTCTGTGCTTACTTTCCCTTATATTAATGCTTCATTGGCTACATTACACTACATCACATCTGTGTTTGATAATGATCTTAAACACACACACACAGACACACACTTCCACACAAAAAAACACTTAAAGACACACCATGCAGTCTGTTTTAAAAAATACCTTCAATATTCTGGTTTACTATCAGCACTTTGGTTTAAGGTACAACATGTTTTTTCTTTTCTTTTTCTTTTTTTCTTTTGTGCTTGTGAATCAAGGGATGCAGAGAACAAAACATCTGCCCCTCCTCCCCCCTCCCCCCACCACCACCACCACCCCTTTGGGTGTTACAGCCTTTGCTAAATGTGGCCAGTCACAGAGCAGTTCAGAGACACAGGGCCCTTCTATTGGCTGTTGTACTACAACTACTCTGCGAATAGTTCCCTGAAGTGGATAGATCTTTACTCCAGCAAAAAAGAAAAGCAAAAAAAGAAGAAAAAGGAAATAGGAAAGACCTGGAGCATGAGTGCAATCACGCCTGTGTCAGTATAGACAGCACTCATCAGTCATCTGTTGCATTTGTACCACGTCTGTGCTCATCTGGTGGCACTGGCGTCTCCATCCCAAAACACTAGGGTTTTGTGGATCTGAGGATTAAACAGCAACCAGCCATTTCCCTTAATATCCTGCCCACTGCGGATTTAAACTGAAATTATCATTTTCATGTGTGTGCAAAAGGACAAAGGTTAAGAACGTTGTGTATTTCAAAGCTGAATTTCCTCCCACAGTCCAAAAATAGTCTGGACACTCTAAATTGACTGTAGGTGTGAGTGTGAGGGAATGGTTGTTTGTCTCTATATGGCCCTGTGATGGACTGGCAACCTGTCCAAGGTGTACACTGCCTTTTGCCCTATGTCAGCTGGGATTGGCACCAGTGCCCCCTGCGACCCTCATGTGTAAGATAAAGCAGTAGAAGATGGAGGGATGGATGGAATAACAAAGAAAAAATGGAACTAGAGACTGAATCATAAACATGCTTGTGCTTGTCCGTGTGAAAACGCTATCTCCGACAGTCAATGGAGGAGAGCATTTTTATCTGAGGAGCCCGAACACCACAGAGAGACGTCCCTCTCACCAAATGAGGTTAAAGGCGGATGTCCGCTGGGCACGTCACAGCCGCGGAACGTCAGCGGCGCAGTTTTGCTTCGTCTTCTGCCCGGTGTCAATCCCCACCGGGCGCGTTACGGCGCGCAGTGGTGCCAGCGATATTCACGGAAGATCAAGTGAAAATCCTGAACGGACGCGAGTTCGCGAGATCCCGCGATAGACTGTGTGTATACCTTCTCCGACGTGGAGGAACTGTTGATCTGGTGTCATAAATGATTTTATGTTTCTCCACTTCAACAATCAGTCTCTCGTTGTACATTATGAGACGCTCTGATTAATTGACTGTTGACCTGGTAGCATCGGTCATGACGTAATGTTGATGTGAAGTTGTGATAGGCTATATGACCTGTGTATTGTGTTTTTATTTTGAAAGGGGGGCGGAAGTGTTTTACTTTGATTCTGTGTCAGACTTGCTGTCTGGTGCGATCTGCTCTGAGCGACTCAGCAGCGGGAACTGCTACATATCGATAGCGCTGCGGCGCGATGAGCCGCTTCTGGGACGCTGCTGAGATGCGCCACAGCATGTCCGGTGGAAATGGTCTCATTGATTAGAATGGAAGCGATCGGCAATGGTGACTGTAACGCGCGCAGTGGAAATCTGCCTCAATGCAGCAATGGACAGGAAGTAATTCAAAAGGTTTCCAAAAGACCAAATGACCAAAGTGTTACTTTCACACTGTTTGTTCCACTACTTTGATATTTTTAAAGGTCAGTCTAACACAAAGTAGGTGTGAAAGTGCCTTCAAATGGTCATACAGAAGTTAACAGGATCAAATACATACAATAAAACAAGAATAGGAGCCTTTAGGGCTGTGTTTTCGACCCTTGAATGACAGGGCGCAAAAGAGGAATTTTAGCCAATGTGTTGACCTGGCCATCAGCCTTCCTCTGATTACAGGTTGTAGCTCAGCTGGGAGATGATGTCTTCTGACCTTACATAAGGAGGAAATTGGCCCCTTTTTACCTTTATGGGGGGTTCCTCTCTCCTCGCCAAAGAGTTTTCCTGAGCGCAGAAAAAATAAATAGTTTGTTGATGAGACGGCTGGCCTCCAGACACAACAGCATACCTCCCACTCAGGCTTTTGAACTTCAAGGAGAGGTGTTTTCTACAAACCCCCTACAAACTGCTGAGAGGGAAGCAGGATTCTGTTCCTCAGATAGAGTGCTTACATGTTTCACAAACTTGTCAAAATGTTGCCATTGGAGAATGTTGACATGCAGGGTTCACATTTAAAAGACATTCCACATACAAAATATCACAAAACCGCTACTCCTATGATAATAATGAAAGAGCTCATTATCATTTGATCACATCCAAATTCAGACCTGCACCACATGAATTGATTAATGACCAGAGTGGCAGTTAAAAGTATGAATTCATCTTTGATGATTTATCCAAAATGAAGTCTCTCCTCTGGAACTCCATGACTGTGTTTGCCATCACCCTTGAGCAGAGCTTAGCTACGAAGCCGTTGCAAAAGGAAATTATAAAATACAATTTATCACATACAGTGCTGTGAAACTGTCATCTTTTATGCTCTCTGTCGTGTTATATTTGTAAGACCGAAAACATGATGTACATTTACAAGTACATTTATTGCATCTATTAACTGCATGGGTGTTAGACACAGCTACTGTAGTGTAAACTGTGCAGACGGTAGGTTTTTATCAAAGACCATATAATTCAAGTTGGTTGTGTTTGTCTTCATCCTTCATTTTGTATAAAGTCATAGTTTTCTTCATTTGTAGCCTCAAATCTAAAATACAATATCTTTGTTTAGCACGTTTAGTACATAATCTCTGTATACAGTATATGGATCAGGCATTTCATTAGTTGCACTTAGTGCCAAAGATCTTGGGAGGTCAAGCCAAGTTTGTTAACTGTGAAACAAATATGGCAGAGGTTCACAATAAAAGTGTCAGTGTTTGCACGTGAAGTAAAGTGGCCTTTATCATGGAATCCCAGGTTGTGGTTGATGATGTTGCTCTGAGTTTTTGAGTTCCTGTTGAAGATACGCCTCATAAACTTTGAAAATCTGACTTCCAACTACAACTGGAATACATCGTAAAGACATGCTTTCAATGCTGTACGATTGCTGTCTCGTGTTAGGTCGTCTTGCAGTTGACTTTACATTGCACAACTTGCCACAAGAGTCACACGCTACCCCATCTAGTATGTTTGTGTCCAAATCACATGTGGTTTTGAAAACTCATGTGAGAAGTGACCGATGGAATAATGGTTTTGGTTCGATGTCTTCAGGCTGACCACTGAATTTTTATTGTCGTGGTTTCACATTGTATTGCTCTGTTTCCTTTTCCCTCTCCCTGGTGAACTAAAGTTGTATTACCGTTTGGGTTTCAGCTACCATCCACCCATCCTGTTCTCTGAATGACTGGAGTAGCTCGAGCTGTCACAGACTGCAAATAAATCCAGGATCTGTGACACATCAGGGAGGCGTTACAAGCCCCCTTAATTGCACCATTCATTAGTTCACACCAGCCACTGGAGACTGCCAATCACACGCCAATCAGGAGGATTTACCTCAAAGTTACAAAACTCGTCGGTGACGAGAAAATCTGGCATTAAATTGTATAGCGTGAACTGAACATTGCATAGTTAGGCTTAGCAGGCTTAACACTATGAACCTCTCTTGGAAATGTACAGCAAAGTATATAAATAGAGTCAATCCTGTTCTAATTCTTGAAACTTTCTATTCTTTCATACTTATATTTAGACATAGCAACTGCTGCAGGCTAACCACAGGAGTGTTGATTTCCCAGTGTGTAGCTCCACAAGTACAGCTTGCTACCATCAAGCATGAATTGACAGCAGTGCAATGATATTTTTGCTGGTGGTCTGAATTGTGCATCCTGCTCATGTCAACTGCACATTTTCAGCTTCAATCTGAGGGTATTTACATCCAAATTAAGTGAACTTTGTTGGAATTACAATACTTTCTATATGTGACTTTTTAGGGGACCAAAAGTAATGGGACAATTGACTGAAAAGCTATTTCATGGACAGGTGTGGGCTATTCCCTCATTATTTCATCTTCAATGACACAGGTAAAAGTTCTGGAGTTGATTCCAGGAGTGACATTTTTTGCATTTGGAATCTGTTGCTGTTAATTCTCAATATGAGATCCAAGGAGCTGTCACTGTCAGTGAAGCTGAAAAATCAAAACAAACCCATCAGAGAAATGGCAAAAACATTAGGTGTGACCAAATCAACTGTTTGGAACATTCTTAAAAAGAAAGAATGCACCGGTGAGCACACCAAAAGACCTGGAAGACCACTGTAAATCACTGTGGTGGACGACAGAAGAATTCATTCCCTGGTGAAGAAAAATCCCTTCACAACAGTTGGCCAGATCAAAAACACTCTCCAGGAGGCAGATGTATGTGTTTCAACGTCAACAATGAAAAGAAGACTTCACCAGAGTGAATACAGAGGGTTCACCACAAGATGTAAACCATTGGTGAGCCTCAAAAACAGGAAGACGAGATTAGAATTTGCCAAACAACACCTAAACAAGCTGTTATATTTCTGGAAGAACATCCTCTGGACAGATGAGACCAAGATCAACTTGTACCACAGTGATGGTAAGAGAAGAGTGTGGAGAAGGAAATGAACTGCTCATGATCCACAACATACCACCTCATCAGTGAAGCATGGTGGTGGTAGTGTCATGGTGTGGGCATGTATGGCTGCCAATGGAACTGGTTCCCTTGTGTTTATTGATGATGTAACTGCTGACGCAGTAGAAGCAGCAGGATGAATTCTGAAGTGTTTCCAGCAATATTATCTGCTCATATTCAGCCAAATGCTTCAGAACTCATTGGATGGCGCTTCATAGTGCAGATGGACAATGACCCAAAGCATACTACAAAAGCAACCAAAGAGTTTTTTTTTTAAGGCAAATGCGTGGAATGTTATGCTGAATCTGATTGAGCATGCATTTCACTTGAAAATGAAGGGAAAATGCCCCAAGAAGCATTCCAGACTTCAGGCTGTAATTGACTGCAAATGATTTGCAACCAAGGATTAAACAATGAAAGTTTGATGTATGATTGTTTAGTTTGTCCCATTACTTTTGGTCTCCTAAAAAGTGGGAGACTTATATAAAGTATTGTAATTCCTACACCGTTCACCTGATTTGGATGTATGTACTCTCAAATTAAAGCTGAAAGTGTGCAGTTAAAGCACATCCAAACAACATTCAAATCCATTGTAGTGTACAGAGCCAAAAAAAAAAGAGAATATTGTGTCCATGTCCCAATATTTATGGACCTGACTGTACGTTTTGCCAAAAAACTTGAAACCGGAATTGGCAGATGTTTGATGTCCAGCTAGCCTGGTTCAAGGTCTTTCACTCAGCTTTCCTTGCTTCTTTCAGTGTTTTCCTCTCAAATTGTGTTGTTTTTAAAGCCCTAACTAACTAATGTTGTTTGAGAGCTCCTATCTCTTGTATTTAAGAGGAGAGAACTGTGCACGAACAGTTAATAATGAGAGTCTACAACTTAAGATTAAAGATTTCTGCAGCCCAGACAGTACAAATATTTTAAATCTAAATGATTGCTATACACATACTGTATATCAATACATTCATGTCAATTAAGATAATTCTTTGCAGTGAACCATTTAGGGCTATCAGACGATCACTGCAGTGCCACATCAGAGGATTTCACTAATGAACGAAGTTAGCGCTGCTCCTCCTCATGCATCGTCTCTTTCTTTGTTTAGAGATGTGTATCGATCCCTTCACTGTGGGACAGCAGCTACAGCTATTTAATTAAGTCAATGAAAACGAACCTAAACTCTATACTTGTTCGGTCAGTGTGATGTCAGTCTGCAGATGTCTCAAGGCAAAGGTTTAAGAGTACAACCATTTACTGGGTTATTATTTTAATGTAAACATCACAGGAACAGTGACTCAATCAGATGAAGCATTTCTTTTCAAGGTGCACCTGCATTTGTTCCCAATGCAGGTGCTGTAGCTAAGCAACCAAAACCTGCTCACTGAGATGATGATAATGATAGTGATGATGATGATGACGAAGAAGAAAAAGTTGCAGCACTTTACTCAGCTTCTCCGACTCAACTAACTCTACAAGATTTCCAGCCTCACAAATATCTCCCAGCAGTCTTGCTGCAATAAACTTTCTTCTTAACCTTTGGGTGGAGACTCACCGTAGAACGTTATTTTTAATGCTTTACACGTGACTACACAGGACTCTGTGTTGAGGCCTCGTGCTGCCACTGCTCACCTGAAGTGATTTGTTTTATGTCGCAACAGCCAAAGTCCAACAAAAAGTTGTAATATTTACTGTTAAAGTTTAAGTTTCAATTAATGTGTTTTCATTGTTTTAATTAAATGTATTCATATTCATTTTCTAATATTTACACTTGGAATATTCCAAACAGTCTGACAAAGGCGCTGTTTTCTCACAAAAAGGTTGTGGTGTCCTGCTGATTTACTGCCATAAATGGACTCTTTTGTCTTGTTGTGAGTGTCACTATATCTGTTGGTGTCACAGCTCTGGAGACAGACGCTGCCACAGCAAACTTATCCACCACCTTCTTGGTTGCTAAAGGTGATAAATCCCACACCATGTGATTGGTTGCCCTTAAAAAGAACTACAGGGGACTTCAGCGTCGCTACACACCCACAAAGAGGGGACTCATGTTGAACATGGGACATTTTTCAGGTCCCCACCTTGTCATGCCTTAAATCAGGGGTATCAAACTCAAATGACCTGAGGTCCAATGCGCATCTATTGTGGTAAAACAATATTGCATCATGATATCAAACGTATACTTAATAATACTATTTATGATGCAAAATTATTGTATTAATATCAAAAACAGACATTTTCTAATAGTGTGGACAATAGTGTGGTTATTATTGGCCACTGCCATTCGTTGCTCAATATATGTAACTGAATGTTGTATATGGTAGATTTAATAATGGGATAATTATGACCAAATGTCTTATTATTACTGTTATAAAAAAAAACATTGCTAGCAAACATATATACACTGTGTTTAAAAGACGGTGAGTCGTGGGCCATGTTTTCATTATAACATGATATTACGTGGGGGGGGCCCCATGCAATCGATTGGGGGGGCCGCCAATTTGAGACCCCTGCCTTAAATCATGTCAAACATGCCCTGGAGATTTTCTTTAATATTAAGTCAAGTGGAGACTTGGACGTGTAAAAGCCAATACTCAGCACTGCACCTGCTGACTGGAACAGGGCTTTTCATACTTCATTCACACACATGTCGTTTCTTTGTGTGTGTGTGTTTTTGTATTATGATTTGAAAACAAATTTTTAATATTTTTTCAATCATTCAAGGTGGTTGTTAGTAGCACATTTTCTTGTAGGGCATTTTCTTGTGGGGCGACAAAGTCAGAAGAGATATTTATTATCGCTTTACACACACACACACACCTTAAACTCATTCTCATGGTGGAGCCACTGTCTCACTGCTGCATTCCGCTGCTCACCCCCTGACTATGATTTTAATTAATACCAGTCTGGCGAGAATGTGTTGTTCCAGTCTAGTTGTCTCTGCTATAAATTCACCAAACAGACTCAGTCTGCTTGACAAGTGTTTACTCTGCAAATAGATCAAAAAAGCAATGCACAGAGCTCTTTATGTGAGGATTAGCAGGCTGGAGAAAATTGCTACACAACTGATACTGACAGTGTTGATCTTGGCAAAGAAAGCGCTTCAGAGGCGCTTTGCCTTTTCACTAAATATAATGCACACACACGTGCATGCAAAACAGTTTCTGTGCACACGCGCGCACAGACACAATCATGTGTTCCTTATTTTCATACGCAGTGAGCACTATTTACTCTATCTCACCATGGCAACCGATGGTGCCTATTTAACCTGTGCGTATATACACAGTTGTCTTTGTTTGTATCATTAGTTCATTCTCTGTTTACAGGTATTCACAGATTATGGAAATTGTTAATTTAGTTTATTTAGTTTTAGTCTAGTCCATGTATCATGGAGAATTAGTTTTTCATCATTAAAAATAGCCTAACTAATACCTAAAGTGACAATTAATACATCCTACTAACTGTTATATATTATATATTGGTGTTTTTCTTTTCTTTGTGCAACATATCTTAATTATTTCCAAAATGTATTAAAACACTATAGGTTATCTAAACTTAGTCCCAAACGCACTATCCAGGTGCCACCAATCAATCACAGTGGATGGGCCTATCAGCCTTGGGCCTGCTCACCATTATGTTTTTAATATATTAAGATTAACTACATACATACACTGCGTACATCTTCATTCACTGGACACCTAAAAGTTGTTGATGTCACTTTATTGAGCTTGTTATGAGTATAAGATACACTGCAGTTTGCAGTTTCTGCTGCTGTAGCCCTTCTGCTTTAAGTTTTGACATGCTCACAGATGGTCTTCTGCTTACCTTGGTTTTCATGAGTGGTTGCATGTAATGTTGTTGTTGATGTTGTTGTTGTTGTTGTTGTTGTCTGTCTATTATTTTTTAAACCAGTCTGGCCATATTCCTCTGACCTCTGGCATCAACAAGACGAGAACTTCTGCTCCCTGGATACTTTTTTGAATAATTTCCTTTAACTTCAAGAGATGGTTGTGTGTGAGAATCCCAGTAGATCAGCCCTTTCTGAAATAAGACCAGCCCATGTGCCACCTTTCTTCCTAATTCTGATGCTCCACACCACAGGGGTTCTCAAAGTCTTGATACCTAAGGGCCAATTTAGGGACCCAACATTGGACGGAGGGCCGCCAAAGGAAAAAAATATAAGCGTTAATATAATGTAATTTAAGCATTAATATAATAACGCTTTATAATATACTGGGTAATTACCCAGTATTTTGGCCATTGTTCTTACCTTCTAATTACAGGTTAATACCAAGTAACACATTTCTGTTACCATATATTTACTGGGTAAATAGCTAGTAATTGGGGACTGTAGCTACCTGCTTATTACCAGCTTATAACCCAATAATACACTAAAATTCACCATATAGAAACCAGGTAAATACCCAGTATTTTTGTTTACACTTATTGGTCTGTATCCAGTAATGTCCAATAAACATTTAACAAGCTCAGTAGCTCCTCGATTAAAACTATCAACTGTAATTCATTCCCGGCCACCAGAAATGTTTCTGCGGGCCGCCATTGGCCCCCGGGCCGCACTCTGAGAACCAATGCTCTACAGCAAGTCTACTTATCTGAATGCACTGATTTGTTGCCATGCGATTGGCTTATTATTTCTCTTAACAACTGTCCCTAAAGTGGGTGTTGAGTGAAAAATACATATAAATACTTCCCACTTCATTATGTCTTTAGAATTAACATGATAATAACCTTTTTCCTGTGGATTCAGAAAAGCAATGTTCCATCAAAGCTAGTAACTGGTTTTATTGGTGAGACTTATTTGTGTAAAACAAACACTGCTACTGTTTCATATATTACATATTTATCATTTAGACCTTGATTATAATAGGAGTGGGAGGAAATACGCTTCTACATATCTATTTGCAGCTGTACATAATGCACATCAACCACCTACAGCTGCATTACCAGCTGCATATCAGTGAGTGCACTTTGAACTCCAGCTTTTTCTTTCTTTTTTTTTTTTTTAACCACAAAATGCAAACACAAAATAAGCAGTGACATCCAGATTTGTTGAAGTCATTCCTCACGCAAACATATATATAGCTTCTTTCGTCGTGTGTGAAATTCCCACAGCACAAACTCCTACAGGATATGATTGAAGAATAAAGGATAGTTTTGTACATTTGTTGTAGGGAAATATATACATGTATATTATTTAAATCTGTCTGTTATCCGAATAAATGTGAAAAAATAATATATCGTGATAGAGAGTAGACCAACCACATATTCTGAATGTCTTGTCACTTATATCTTGTGTGGGTGAGTGGTTTGTTGTGGGAACATCAGTGTTCTATTTGCTGTACACACTCAAGTCCAGTATAGAAGTCTAAAAAGTGTATTGTATGTAGATGTGTATATCACATCTGTTTATCTATTCACAAAGTACTCAAATGTTACATTTATGGGGGGAGTGGAGAAACGCGCAAGGATAACGGAGAGAGGCAATGTGCAAGATGTTCGGCTATGATGGGCTTTGGAGCTTTGGAGCTTTTTGCACAGTGGCAATTATAGGATTGTTTGAAAGGTGGCCAACAGGGGTTTAATTGTGGCCCACATTTATTTTTTGTTAACTGTAGACAAACATTCTCTGTTTCTGAATATTTGAATGAGTAATAAAATGGAGGGAACGCAAATCCACTGAACACATTTCAACACAGAATCATGACTCAAAATAGGGTTAAAATCTGGTTAATAAAAAAAAGGTAATAAGTGACACATGTTTTGATTCATTTATTTTGTATTACGATGATATAAATATATTATTTAGAATTTCCCTGTGTGAAGGTTTGCATTTATTGATTCCATGTAATAAATACTGGACAACATTGATATTAATAATAAACTGTTTATTGCGTGTGGTCAGAGGTCATCAGACATCACTGTGGTGTGTTTCGTGTACAGCTACTGCAGGTCTTGCAAAAGTTATACGTATATGTATATGTATGAAAGTGTAACATTTTGCGTGTCCTCCAGCATAAGTCTTTTCTTTTTCTTTTTTTTTGTCCTGACTCTCACAGATGCAGATCTACATGTACAACTCAGATGACTTTGACAGCCTCAGTGCAGCGCTCAGGGAGAAGAGGATCATCGCAGCCATGGCTGTGTTTTTTCAGGTAGGAGTTTTTTTTCGGTTGTGTGTGTGTGTGTATATGTGTCCATCCTAGTGGGATGCCAGGTTGTTGAAAGATTTCGGACATCATGGTTCGTTATTTCCAGCACAGCCCAGCCCAGCCCAAATTGAATATTTTGTCATTATCTGCTTACCACTGTAACCTGGTGAGAAAGAATACAAAAGCTTTGCGTTCATTTGATGTTATTCAAATAAATTCTATTAATTGAAACTTGTTATACAAAGTTTGGTAGATCAATGCATGCTTTAAAATGACTTAACAGAAGGATCCGGGTGATTTGAAGTGTGACTGTGATGTGGGAAATGTTGACATTGTCATCACAGACTTCGCTGCATTGGTTGTTTCCATGGACACTTTCTATCACCAATAACATTGCACACAATTAAAACATTTTTTAGCACACAATTTTTAGCCACTTACAAAATACTAAACAAATAAGAGCTACGTATGCCTAATGTCTACAGCATCTTAACAAATATTTTTTGTCATTTTGTCTTGCTGTAAACTGAAGTTTTTAACCACATTCATAGAGAAATTCATCATTTTTAGGAGGAGTTGTCGATCTACTGTACTGCAAAGTCACCATGAAAGTCACCAGATAACAAAGCTCCTGATAGTGGCAGTAGTGGATTATCAATTTGAGGTTCCCCGTTTTGTTAAAATGCATCATGTTTTTCATGGACTTTGGTGTGGAAAAGTGTACAGAGTTCACAAAGTTAAGTTTCCCAGCAGAAAAATTATGCCCCATGCCTGTCCTAGGGAAGGCACGGTTATTTTGCCTTTCCACTAGCGATAGTACCTGGTACTTTTTTTTTAAGTACCTGCTCTGGTTTTTAGTGGAAAACCAACCTAAACCGTGCCATGTCAAGGCGAGTCAAGGCGAGGTGAGTCGAGGTGAGCTGGGATCATTGGTGGAAAGGGTGTGTTATTCTTAAAATACCATCGACTTAAGTAGTACAAACAACATAAATTGTATTAGGTGGTGAGAGTTAGTGTCTGGCTTCCAGATGGATATGGCAGACTGCCATGCTTGGCAAAGTCAGTGTAGCTAATAAGGCAATACCTCATAAGTTACGCCTCCAAAAAAATCTGCCCTATCCCTTTAAGTTTGAGAAGGAGGAGTCTGAGGATTAGGTTTAAAGACTGTGTTTATCTGCTATCCTCATTGCTCCTATCACATGTCTCATCTCCCTTTTCCATTTGCCTTTTCTTGTTGATTATCCAGGAGGATAAAAAGTCAGATTTTGTCTGTGGGTGTTGTTGAGGGTGTGTGTGTCGGTATGAGATCAGGATCAAGTGCTCTCCTCTTCTCCCTGCCTGTTTATTGGGCCTGTGGATGGACTGGGATCATTGTGAGCTCCATCACTCTCAAATGGCAGGAATGAAAAGTTCATTTGAGGACCTTCGATTACCCAATTGGGCTTTTACTTGGACCATTAACCCCCAGTTAATATGTCCTCCTCTTACTCTCTTGCTCTGTCTATAACTCTCTTTCAGTGCCCTGCTTCCCAAACTGTCTTTGAGTTTGAGACCTATCACTCTGCTTCGGTTCAGATGTTTGTCACTTTCACGTCATAATAACGTCACGTGTTTCTCCTGCATTCGTATAGTGTTCCATTATGTGTCAGAATCACCAGTGAACAGTGTGGTGCGGTCTCTCATTCTCGGCTGATGTCATGTGAAGTGAATTTTGTAGCTTCTGTAAGCGAGTTATGAAAAGTTCTTGTCACGTACGCATGCCTCTATTCCACGAACGCCACACCATATCTATGTCAAATCGCAATTTAAACATATAATATGTAAAATTTCTGCATTGGAATATTGAACAATATTTGCATCTTAATGTTTTATATATTTTTGTTGAGTGGTGTATATTAGCAAATACAATTTCCAACACTCTAAATCCATAGCAATGGATTAAACACTTTACTGTCTCTGCTTTATGCTTTATTAAATAATATTTGCATCACTGATAAATTATAGATCGTTAATGGAGACATTATAATGCAATTTTTACACATTGCTACATCCCACTAGTAGACAGAATGCTGTTACTGCTTTCTACCCATTGACCCTACTGAGTTACCACTACAACCGGTAAAAAGGAGCCTTTTTTGCATACACTGTGGTGTCTGCCTCACCAAATGGAGAGCTACTAACTGTAGCAGCTTAAGCAAAGCACAACAGATGCTGCGCTCATGTGATGATAATGGAAAAGGCTCCTGGTAGCGTGCAGCAAATGTCAAGGTAAACAATATTTAATAGCCTTCATGTGTGCATTTAATTGGATATGACAAATGAAACACTCACAGTGGTTAAATGCCAGTAACATATTAAATAGCTGATGGAGCTGACAGGTGTAAAATGGTGGCAGATGGCGGAAAGAGTTTGCTTTGATATCTTAGGCCTCAGAATACAAAGACACACTATTTAGAAAGTAACAAAACCCTCTTTTTTTTAACATGTAACTTAATATAAATATCATTGAATATATTGTGTTTAGAACCTAGTGAATAGGATATTGATAGAGAGATTAATTGAGAGAGAGAGAGAGAGAGAGAGTTATAAGGTAACTATAAGGAACTCAGCTGTTGGTGGTGTAATGGAAAAATAACTCTTATTTTTATATTGCTTGTTTCACCATATACACTTGTGTAGCTACTAATCTTCCTGTTTCAAGGCACAGGGCCACATTTCTCCTTCTACAGGCGTCTTTTGTGTGCTACACAGATAAGCTAATGACATGACAAACTGGCTATAAAAACTATGCATCTCTCCCTGTGTCTCAGAGCCATTCTGACCTGCCTCTGAGGTGTTGTCCATCTCGACTCGCTCTTTTGCAACGAAATACACAGTGCTTTAACAACCCTTTTCGATACTCAAGCTTTTATATCCTCTTCAGACATCGTAAGACTAATTTTTCCCACAACAGGTGGTGACCTGAGGGTGGCATTAGTGAAAAGAGCAGTGAGATGAGGTAATACTATTTCTAGGGAGGATTATGTATCACAGATGACACATGTAAGCAGATGGAGAAATGTCTTATCCTGAAGCAGCAGGGGAAATGGCTGAAAAACCTGACTTCATCTGAAAAACAACCATAACTTCAACACCGTTGTTGTCCAGTGTAGGGCTCCTTTCATCTGTTCTTTTTGCTCCTTCTCCATCCACCACTCTTGATGTGATGCTTCAGACACGTTTTTCCTCTCAGCCTGACAATATTCCACAGTTGCAGCTCGCAAACCTAAAAAGACCGACTTAGCCCGTGCCCACCCGCAAGTTGGCACTTGCAGCGGGATCTCAGCAGGCTTTGCTTGTGTACTTTGTGTATGAGGAGTGTGTGGGTGATGGCCTCAGAAGTGCAGTTTCCTTTATTCAACCAGAAGCTGCTCACATGCTTCAGTTTGCCCCCTCGAAAACCTGAGAAAACAGGCTTGAACTCTCTCTCTGTCTCTGTGTATGTGTGTGTGTGTGTGTGTGTGTGTGTATGTGTATGTGTATGTGTATGTGTATGTGTATGTGTATGTGTGTGCTTGAACACACATTGCCTGGATTGTACAATCTATTTCATAGTCTATTTAAAGGGGTGCTGTAGGCATTCACACACACACACACACACACACACACACTCGCAGGTTTGCACAGCTATTCTTTGTACGGCACTGCAATGGTCTGCATTCATTTTGGTAGCCTCAACAAGTGTTATCCCTAACCTTAACCATTAACCCTTCTGTTACCATGAGAATGCATGCCAAATCCTGTCGCTGCCAACAGGATTTGGCATGCATACTTCTCATTACCATAACTCCTAGACCAGATATTATCTAGAACACTTAAAAAAAAACGACCAGAAACCAGAGAAATATAGCTTTGTGCTAACTTGCCATTACAGTAGCCCTCAGGACTTCCACGGTTCGACCATCCAATCACAGACTAGATTCACATCACATGGTTGTAACATCAGCTTCTCAGTACCATGATTCCTAAATGGTTGAATAACTGCTAGATATTGAAAGTTGAAGTTATGTTGGGAAAAAAAGGGCTCATTGAAGATTTTTTGACAATTCTACAGCCATTAAATCAAAATAAATCCTTGCGGTCTGAATAACATGCCGGTCATTAGAGGGTTCAAATGTAATTTCTTACCTTTAACCATGATTAGAGCCTCAGGACTAACATTTTAACTCATTAGTATCAGGCTTTGGTCCCGACAAGGTCAACTTTATGGAAAACAAAAACACACTGTCGTGCATATTTGTTTCACTTTGTGAGGGAAACTGTAGTTGTATGTCAGGGCGTCACTGTGTGAAGATCGTGTGTGTTTTTTGTTTGTTGCCGTCTCAAAATATTTACATGAGTAAAATTGTCTTTATGAGCCTGTTCATCGCCGTGTATGTGAATGTGGAGCAGAGCCTGGAGAGTCTCTCGGGCCTGCTTGTGTTGACGGTGACAAGTCCTGTAGAGAGTCCTCCTGGACTGTAGAGTTTAAATATGTCCTCGAGCTCACTGTACTGTGCTACGGCAACCTCTCTCGCAATACTCCATAGAGACACTGAAGCTGCCCCTGTAATTGTTTTCCTCCATTTTCATGAAAATGGCTGCATTATTATTACACGGTGGTATTTCCCACAGAATGAAATCAGGTGTTGAGTTCCAGCTTTAATTATTGCTACAATACAAACATTTTGCCACATGTTTCTGCTGCCACCAATCTAGTTTTTGTCAGTAGTTATATAGTCATAAAAAGCTGTTTCCTTCAGTTGCTCATATCTCACTTTATGTTTTTATATGTGGCTCTGAGGGTCTACCTGTTTCTTTATTTTTTAATCAAAGTCCCACTGCTGCCATGATGTATTTTTACAATCTCACATCACTGGCTGAGCAACATGCATCCATGGGATGCAGCCAGTTCCAGGTTGAAGCACTGCTGGACTGTGCACTGCTGATGTGCAAAATCACCCAGACTTTAGTTTGAGCATGCAAGAAGAAATATGTGCATCCAACCAGTGAAAAGAGAGGGATTTACATTCTGCAATTTGTTTAACGTTTAAAAAAAAAAAAAAAGAAAGGACATTTTGCATTGTGGAGATTTGAAGACAATGATAGATGGACATGCATGTGCATCCCATAAGCTACTAAGGCTAGACTCTTTCCCCTCTCTCTCCTTCATGCTAGAAGATCAAAAAGTGGTTGGTTTGTAACAAAAATATGTTCATGAATCTACATTGATTGATTGATTGATTTGTTTATTCAAGTGTCAAACACCATGGTGCCCAGCCCTCATGGGCTTATTAGACACTACAATCATTTCTCAGTTATTTCCAGATAGCCACGTGCTGTGACGTAACACAAAACCCAACATGACATAACTAAACCAATACAAATAAGTACACATACTACAAATAAAGATGGCTTGTCATATGGGATACAAAATACTTTTCCGCAGATACCAGGCCTTTTCTATAAATTTTGCCAAAGCAAAAACATCATTTTCAAACAGCCAGCGCAAAATCTCTCCCCCATATTTCCAAAATATATCAGGATTTTTTAACTGAATTGATTCAAAAAGAGAGTTCCTTAAATCACAATATAAACCATGAATCTACAAGTGTACAACGTGATTCCTGTCGCCTAACACATCATACTTTATCTCTACCATTTGGAGGCACAGGGGTGATTTAATCCAGTCCAACAGGTTTTAATGCAAATTTAGTCAGACATGTAGATGAGACGCAGGTAGCACATGTGTAATTGGCAGGAATTCATAACAACATTTCAAAGTAAACTCTGCACTGACTGTGATACAGAGTGACACCGACGAGAGCACCCACAGCAGCAAAGACACGACAAACTGTCAATGACAATGAAATGTGTTTACAGTATAATTGTTTTACATTGTTATTGTTTTTAGTCTCAAGGTCCCATACATTAAATCACTTGCTTTTACATTTTTCAAACAAAACTACTGAACTGCTGAACTCACCATACAACTTTTGAAGGCAGCGCTTTAAGTTTCAACTTTTTTTTTCTCTTTTTTTACATGTTTTATTTTAATCATCTGCAAGATGTGAATATTCTTTTTTTTTTTTTACTTGAAGAAATGTGTTTCGCTGATTATACAGCAGCGTATCAAAGCGATACATCTCCAAGTTGAACATGCAGAGAAATGCGATGATCTTTGAAAAGTATGTTTTCACACAAATGGAAATATTGGCATATAAAATTTATATATTTATTTTCTAAAAAAATGTTTTTCTTTTTTTTTTTTTTCTTTCATTATTTAATAATGAAAGAAAAAAAAAACTCAACACAGTGGGAAGAAGTCCAGTCCAACAACACTGTTAACTCAGCTCTGTAATTATTACTTGGTTAAACAAAGCATAGCAGTATGTCGTTCTATCTATAGGGAGGGGTTGGGTTAATTTATACATATTTACATTTGCCCAGCCTTAATTATATAATTGTTTTAATCTCATTATTCTGTGCCTTGCCTGTCTTGTTTACTCCTTTAAGCCTTTATCCATCCATTAAAAAGCCTCTCCCACTCCTTGCTATCAGTGTATATCTGCAGCAACTCCGCTGTTGCCTCAGTGTCATGTATTAATTAAGTCATCACCCCTTGGGTTGCAGGACAAATTGGCCCCATCATCTCCACTGAGTTCTGGAATCATGCTTTTATGACCCACCACTATTTTGCAGCGCAGCCTCTGACTGAAATAGACAGCAGTTGTAAACAGCCATCATTGCCCTTTTATTTGCTTATTTACAACGCTGCATGCCTCTAATGTTCACTTTACTCTCAGCTAGGAGCGGAGGCATGCAAAACCTGAGGCCCAGCTGGGATGTAAATCATGTGGAACACCCACTCTTACTTTTTTATACCAACAAATTTTGTTTTAACGGGAATGGGAATCCCACTGAGTTTGGTTTCACATGACTTTGAAGAATTGTTTTTTCATTTAATATTACAAAGTGGGAGGAAGGGGAAAGGAAGAACAAAGAATAAAGAAAACAAATTCCAAAATACTACAGAGCAGGAAATGAAATAAAGATCAGCCTTATTCTCATGGTATTTTCTGATAAAATGTTGATACAGTTATTATTTAAAACAGTTTTAGCACTATCTATGCTGGAATCATTCATGTACTTGCCTTTTTTAAAGTGGACCTAGACCGGAAGTTCCAATTAACGCTGTTTTTTTAGTGTGTATCTGCGTCATTACCTTGTTTACGAAGTTTGAAGCAGTTCAGCCACTGCTGAGAACGTTGTGTTTTATTGTAATCTCGGGATCAGCGAGATCTCTGAAAAAAACCATGGTCCGGTTACGTAAACAGCAGTTCTCCTGAACAGCAGATCCTCCTGCTCCGGGCACTAGTCGGGGCACATCCGGTTGCGTACATTGAACCGCAGAAGAAGAATAACGTCCGTTGTGAAGGTGTTTCACAAGCGACAGTGTCTTCTGACTCTGGGTCAAAGTCATAAAAGGGACTGAGGCTATTTTTAAACATTGTTAAAACAATGTTTTGATAATGAGTAGCAGTGCATCCACCGTTCCAGAGGGGGGTGTGCTGAATGTCACTTCCGGGTATTGGCCAATCACAAGACAGAGGAAGGCTCTACGCTGGCTGGCCAATCACAACACACTCTGTCTTCTGGGTGTGAGAGTTGAGTCTGAAATATCGTGGCTTGGGAACAGCGTCAGAAAAGAGGATTTCTATTGGCTCGTTTACAGCAACTAGGAGGTTTTTGGATAATGGATCATAATGGATGGGTGGATGGATCTCAGAATGATGGATAAACCAGTGCCTTTCAATACAATTTATTTGAACAAAAGGAGCAGATATATTAGATATTGAAACAGGGCTTATGTGGGTCAACCCACAGAGACAAACAAGCATTTAAGATAAGATAATCATTTATTGGTCCCATAACGGGGAAATTCTTCAGTGCCACAGCTGCAAAAAAAACAGTTAAGCTAAAGGTAATAATAATAAACATGCATTTCTAATAAAATAATTATGTGCAGTGCATCTACATAAAATTGTCATGATGGTAGTGACCGCTCGGCTATTATCCCCATCTTCCACCACCTACCCATAAAGTGCCCACTGTATAATGAGTTGCTGCACTCTGTCTTTTTTTCGAGAGATGTTCAAACATCACTACATCTACTCTACTGATTCATCAGCTGTTAGCACTGCCATTGCCTTTACCTCCTGATGTGTCATACAGACACAGAAGGAGGAGGAGGAGGAGGAAGTCAAGTGAAAGAGGATACATTGTGAGGGATCTTGGATGGATGAGAGAGGATGGAGGATGAGAGAGAGGGAAAAGCGACAGAGGACATAAATATGAGGGCCTTTCACAATGAACTCATTTTTTTTTCTGATTTGTCACTGCAGTGCTCCTTCCCTGGAGAAATAGAAGGACCTGGAGCTGTGGAGACAAACTGTGAATGAAAGATGTAGGATTTGGATGGATGGATGGATGGATGAATCTATCGATAGATAGATAGATAGATAGATAGATAGATAGATAGATAGATAGATAGATAGATAGATAGATAGATAGATAGATAGATAGATAGATAGATAGATAGATAGATAGAGAGTAGGACATCATGAAGTGAGGGCCTGGTGGCTGAGGATCTCCAGGGACAAGCCTGTGGGCTTTCAGAGACAAACATTAATAATGAAACACTAATTCCCTTTGTCCTCCTTTCTTTCTCCACTCCACTCCGTCTCTGTCTGTCATTTTCTATGTGTCTCCACGGCCGCCTTTATTTCTCTTTATCTCGTTTTCTTCCCACACGCGCACACACACACACGCACACACTGTTTTATCCTCACATCACATTTTCTTTTTTGAAACAAAAACAAGCCACCATTGTGAACTTCCTCTGCTATTTGAAACAATTCTAAATAGTGCATGTGAAGCAAACTCTCTCTGACAATATCTGAGTTCAACTTTTTTTTTCTTTGTCCCCAAAGTTATATCTAATTCAGCATTTTAGAGATCAATACTGCAACTCAAAAAACATGCAAAACATCAGCACAACACAGACAAAAAAGAAAACACAACAGCCACATACTAACAACTCTGTCAAACAGTTGAGTTGTATTTGAAAAGCGTTGCCAATATCTGCAGGGTGTTGTTTTGTCTGCTGCACACGCTATCAAACGGATAACATTTGCATGCATTTCATTTGTTTTCATGTTTATCATGTTTTGTTGAGGTCCACGGTCTGCAGAGTGTAACAAACTGAGGAACACATTACCATAATGTGTCAGGGATTTACAGTGGCCTTAGCGAACCAAAAACATGTATTTTGTCTTCACTTGAGTAATAACCTTCAGTTTCAAAACACACTGGCTGGTTTGTTCTTCCGGGCCGCTGTAAAAACAGCGTCGTGGCCTCCGTAAAGCAAGGTCCTTGCATTACTTACATATAATGAGATTATAATTGTCAAAAAAATAAAAATACGAATATAAATGTACGTTATTCACTGTCTTCCAATAATTCCTCCTACAGGCTACACACTGGTCCTTTAAGTTGCCGTATGTTAAGCTCTTGGGGCCATTGTAGTTCTGTCTGCATCGTCAGCTGTACTAACTCTTGTTGTCCATGGAGGGTGATCAGACAAAATTGTTTTCCAATGGCATGCCACCTGGCATGCATTCCTCATTTGTCACACAGTCTCCTGGAGCTGTTTAGCCATGTGTCAGCATTTAAACTTTATTTTTTGGCACGAGGTGAAACACTATGCAGCCATTACTGCCAATCAGAGCAGACAGTCTCAAACAAAAAGCTCGTTTCTAACTGGTCTTAGTTTAAAATGAACATAAAGCAATAGAAATTTAATTAAAAAATACTGACAAGTTTTCTTTTCTGGTTGACTTTTAGCTCGGGTTGAGCAACATACATTTCCTTTTTTTTCTTTACACAACTTATTTTAAATCAGGTTCTGATTTTCTTTTTTTTTTTATTTTGCACTGGCAAAACCGACTCATAGATTTGCAGGCACCTGCCTCAGTGGGTTGGGGTTAAAGGAGAAAATAGTGGACAGAGACTTGCAATGTTCTCATTTGCATTGTTTCATGTAATTTGCAACTAAGCACTTGTTGCCATTATCTGATAACACTAATGTTAAGAGGTTAAGTTTCATAATTCAACGTCTGCTTGAATTTGATCAGAGGCAGAGCAGTGCAGTGCAGTTTGGACACCGTCAAGCCATGAAATCATTGTAAACAGACACATTACATGAAAATGCACATCAATGATGGTTCAGTAAACTCCTTCAAACCAGAACAAATACAGTGATCAGCCACAGTAGGAAAACCAATTGGTTTTCAAATGGGTGTATTTCTAGCATAACGTTATCATGCTAAGTGCTTTCTTACTACTCTCTATTTCTTTTGCCATGTATTTTCTGTGGATATGGATGCAAGAAATGGATGAAAGGGTCAGTTCAGTTTGTTAGCCTTTCCACAAATTTGCCGATTTTTTTACATCCATTTAGCCAGAAGCTCGTGTGAGTCTTAACGACAGTGTACTTTCAAACGCTCCTTACAAGATCGCTAAAACTGTCATGATTAAAGCCGTGCATCAATCACATCATAAAATCCTGTGGCCTATCCACGTGGTGCCAATTTATTTCATTTTTGTTAATGGCTCATACGGCACCCCTGCAGAACCTGTAATTAAGAAAGCCTAATTCATTAATTCGTGATTACGTTTTTGAAGCAGCCTCAAGGTGTAATACCAATAAGGATCAGTATTGGGGAAGCTGGCCAATAAATATTTCTGTCCATATATAAATGGACAGAAATATTTAAATGTAAATATTATTATTATATTATTATTATTTAAATGCAACCCTCACCCTGACCTGTCCTATAGATCGTCATACCAGATATCATGCTTATCACAACCGGGTGAGTGACCAAAATTAAATATTTATTGGTACTGACCACATACAGTCCTCACACCCCTGCATGCTGAAGGGACCACTTATTTTTACACACTGGATCTTAAAGGGAAAAAAAACCCATTAATATACATTTTTAGAAACAATACTATTAGAAATAAAAATAAATAAAACATTTGTTTTTCTTTAAAATAAACCTTTTATATGTACCATGACATCACTTATGTGTCCTCCGGTACTATTAGTATGTGTGGCTAAACAGAAAGTACTGTACATCTGCTGCCCTTGTGCATTAAACAAAATCTACTATTTAAAAATGTCAGCATCAATGTGATTTTCCAGAAACAATGTTGCGGTTACTCTGAATAGTCCAGACCTCGCTGCTGCTGACAGTTCACTTCTTTGACCTTCACTCAACAAAGGATGTTTACAGCGGAGCGGTGGCAATAAAAGCTTTCAAACTGAAGAAAATGATGCACATGTATTTACACAAGCACAACGGGCAACAGTGAAATTGGCTTTCCGATGCATTTTTTTTTTCTTAGTTGTAAAGAGCAATTGGACAACAATGCTGTGTCCTGCTGTCTCTCCTGACTGTCCATCACGGCTTGCGTGCGCAATGACATGTGCTTTGATCACAAATCATTGTGTGTGTACATGAAAATATAGTTCACCCTTCTTGTGTGATGGATATCTTTCTGCAGACCATGCCATCATAAGTCCCGGTACACTTTTGCAAACCGGAGAGGTGTCTAATCAGACAGAGTGGTCTTCATTTTGGAGGGCGCTCATGTTTTACCATTTAGATTTTTTGCTTTTTGCTTTTTGCTTTGGCTTCATTGATTTCCAGCTTCCATGACAACAATGATTCTCTAATTGAAGACAATGGAAATGCATGTGTTACCATGACATTGCTCACTCTTTGAGCTCAGATGGAGAGGGCCTTTGACAGCTTGTTGATTGCTGCTGTTTCTCCTAATTACACCACTCTCGATGCCTCAGTATTTTCTCCTGTGCTTTTAAACTTCTTTTTCCCTTTCCCTCTTTCACTTATATCACACTTCTCTTACTACCTATGCATCATTATGTTGTTGTTTTCTTTCCTCTTTGTCCACAGTTAAATTTAAACACACACTAAAGGGCACTTAATGATTTGAATTAAATGCAGTGGGGAAAAAAAAATGTATCGGTGACAAAACATTTTTTTTGTCAATCTGTCCTAAATTAAAAAAAATAATAATAATAATTAGGTGACATAATGTAAATAATCCAAACAGTTTTAGCCATATGCACTATCTTACAATTGGTGTCTCTTTGTGTTCTGCAGCTGGGAGGGAAGGACAATCCTGCTGTCAACCCCATAATCCATGGGCTGAAGGGTGTGGTCCATCACGGTGAGTGCTTGTACCAATGTCTCAGTCACACAACATCCATCTTTTTTTTTCTGCTGCTCTATCCTCCACATGAGGGTCGCGGGGAAGCTGTGCCACATAGAGACAAAACAACCATTCACTCTCACTCACACCTGCGTTCAATTTGGAGTGTCCAACTTACCTAATCCTCATATTGCATGAGTTTGGACTGTGCGAGGAAGCCGTAAGACGCAGAAGAAACTTACACACACACACACACACACACACACAGGGAGAACATGCAGACTCCATGAAGAAAGGCCCTTGTTCTGACTGCATCAAAAACCTGTATCTTCTTGCTGCAAATGCAAGAGTGCACCACTAAACGCGTGGCCCCACAGGGAACATCCATCCATTTTCTACCAATTTATCCTCCACATGAGGGTTCATGGGGGAGCTCTGCCAATCTCAGCTGACATAGGGCGATAGGTGGGGTCACACACTGGACAGTTCGCCGGTCCATCACAGGGCCACATATAGAGACAAACAACCATTCACTCTCACTCACACCTGCAGTCAATTTAGAGTTTCCAACTTACCGAATCCCCATATCGCATGAGTTTGGACTGTGGCAGGAAACCAGAGAACCCGAGTAAAAAAAACAAAAAAAACATGCAAACTCCATGCAGAAAGACCTTTGCTCCAACAGGGGCTCGAACACGGATGTTCTTGCTGCAATGTTGTTAAAAAAAATTATGATTTTATTGCTTGTGGTGTTCTCCTGTCCCGCTGGGCATTTAATTCACTTTAAATAAGAGAACTTTCATCCAGTAGCGCAAGTCTCTCTGAGCTATCTATAAAACATAGGAGCAGCACTGCTGTGTCATGAGACAAGTATGATGCTCATCATATTATGAGTTGGTAAAATATCCAAACTCAAGGGTGTTTATTAAAAGCACAATTTCCACACAGAGAGTAACAGGTACAAGATACGACTTATCTTGTGCCTGTTACTCTCTGTGTGGAAATTGGATTCCAGGATTTCTGGATTTCTAAAGTTCCTGGAGCCGAATGCAGTTCTACTTTTGTCGTACTAGCGTCAATTAGTAATATCATGGGTTTTTAGAATAAGGGAA
Source organism: Microchirus variegatus (assembly GCF_963457635.1). NCBI lineage: Eukaryota > Metazoa > Chordata > Actinopteri > Pleuronectiformes > Soleidae > Microchirus > Microchirus variegatus. The sequence goes on from NC_139808.1 coordinate 15,782,549, forward strand.
ATGATGAAAATCAAACCTAAGCTACAGTAAAGTAAGCCTGTTGTGCGAACACGGCCAGAGTTTAAGAGGAATTCATACAGCATTAGAAAAACACATGGTTTCTGGTGAGCAGCATGGTTTCTACTTGAGGCTGTGAAGCAGATTAGATTCTGGTCTCTGCTCAGACAGTGAATTATGCAAGAAAGCACAAATATAAGTGGGACATCAGTGGGATAATCACATGATGTATAATATTTTATTAAACTGTATTTGTACGGTACTCCAGCTTTGTTTTTATGTCAAAAAAGTCTTTGCATCAGACTTCTTGCATCATTTAGTGCCTCAACAAAAGTATTTTCACACAATAAATTAGGACTTTAGGGATGATTCTTTTTCTTCTTCTCATAACAAATCAGAGGGTTTTTTACAAGGTTTTTTTTTCTCTCTCTTTTTGTTCACACTGCATGCCCTCAGTTAAAACCGGTTGTCTCGCACACTCAGCCCCGAAGATCATCCCTGTCATGATAAAAACATTTGTCCTAAAGCGATGTTCTTGCTACCCCGACCCACCCACCTCTCAGGGCTCTGCTCGCCTCACAACTAACAGAACAGCTTCAGAGTGAATATTCAGAGATTCCGCATATACAAATAAAACTTTGATAAAACCTCGCTGCATGATACTTGCACTTTATCTCCTGATCAGCTGTCTTGGAAAAACATGTCCTGCCTCCATAATTCATCTAACACAAAGACTACTCAAGTTCAATCAAGGCCGCACTCCTATCCCTCCCACAGGAAGGGGTGGCTGGTTAATTTTTCCCTGTCTCCACTAGAGCTACTCTACTAAGCAGCGGGTGGTTAAATTTTTCACAGCACTCTCTCTCCTCTTGTTGCCTGACTTGTCTGGCAGACATGTACGAAAGGGCTGACTCTACTGTCTTTGTACCTCATGCCTTGTTGCATTTTACATGAAATCTCGCCGGGAACAAATGACCTCTGACCAGCAAGCCAGTGAGTGGCTTCTTGCCATCCATGTGAAATCAGCCCAGTATATATATATATATATATGAAGCCCAACCTGATTTGCATAGCAGACTTATGAAAGGCTTTGGAAGCGAAGAGAAGATCCCACCGTCTTTGAACAGTGTGCAGGGGCTTTTGGGAGGCAGATGCAACAACTGATAATGATGCTGTGGGATGATGTGAAAGATGAGAAATGGCAAGTGAGGAGGAGAAGGAGGAGGAAGAGGAGCACAGTGATCACTATGCTATTCATTTGAATTTTCTAATTTCTAACACACGTTTGGAAAAAAAAAAATCACAGGAGTTACATGTTAAGTGAAAGCGGAAATAAAATACCTTACATTGTTTTCTGCTGCCAAGGCGGGACTAGAAAGCTGGGCAGCAATAAAACCTTATTTACAAGCTTCATATATCTACAGCAAACAACATTGTGTGACTATTGGACTGTGCTGTTGTATTCAAAAATAAAGATATGAGTCACACCCAGCTGTGTGAGTCATACTGTACATTTATAATATATATAGAAATATATAGAAAAATATATACAACATATTTTGAAATCATAATGTTATTTAGCATCTCTGGTGCTATGCTACTCTTAAATCAATTGTTTTGATATTATGAAAATGCCTCCTCAGTTATCACATGATACAATGCTCTTCATTGTCTCCTTTGGGAAATTTATTTTGGTCTCAGTGGTGCATCTCACATCACAATCAATAAATACAATAAAAGCAACGTACCCTATATCATCATTAATTGATATATACAAAAGGGAGAGAAAGAAGGTGGCCACCAATATTGGAGATGGCCGCGTATACTGCACTTGTTCCCAAATTGCACAGACCACACTTTAGTTATTACTGTTTTGGGTATAGTTAAAGACGGGTCAGAACATGATGAAACAAAATAAGTAGCTAGTTTGATTGTGATCGAAGAAAAAAATGGGGCACAGTTTGGTAATGATACAGATTTACAGATACAGATGTGACTCGGAACTTTTTAAATTTGGACAATCCTGGACAAACTGAACACTGCACTGGATCCACATCAGGTAGATGTGAAGGAGAGTTCCCTTCAATTCAGTCATCATCAGCAGTGCAGATAAACTGAAGTAGACAGAAACTAGTAACATAATGTCTCTTCTTCGAACTCCAATACAAGTGCTACAGGGTCGACACACCTCCTTAAATCAGGGGAAAACCACCATGAGCCATGTACGCCCTTTAAAAATTAATTGCCAATCAGGGTCACACAGTGCCAAGTCAGCGGAGACTGCATGCAGTGAGTAAAATAGTGAATTAATGGACTTGTAATTTGTGCCTGCAAGGAGGAAGGGCTTCATTTAACGACTGTGACATGAGAGCAGCAGGAGCACTGACACCCGAGTAGATAAACAGAGCAAATCACACGGCGTTGCTACGAAGCGGTGAGCAAGTACACGGCTAAATGCTACACTTCAACAATAGCAACCCCACTTTCTCTTTGTGCATGCACTGCACTATACTGAGCATTCAGGACCTAAATATTCCACAGTCCATCGACATGCAGTGTGCCAGTCTACTCTGCATGTATTTATCTTTCTCCTCCAGCTCAGGAGACAGTTAGAAACTTAAGCACATTCACAGACAAACTCAGTTTCTCATCAGGGCAAAATGGAGTCAGTTTCTCCCCATCTCAGGTCAGAGACCGACAAGAGTCAGACATTTTGATTTATTATTAATATCCAAAAATCCTTTGCCTGGTCATTCGAAATGTCATGAGTTGTGCTGCTTCTGTTCAGAAGTGTATTCCTCTAATGTTTGGGTGTCATTTACCACAATGAATCCTGGGACACAAACCTGCTGGGATGGATAGTTTCCCCATGATCAATAAAGCAAACCCGTTGCTTATATATCTTTTAATTGATTCATTTCAAACTGGATTTCTCTATTTTACACAGATCATAACTTCTTCAATCTAAGGGGCTATAGTTAGAGTATACTTTTTTTTTCTAGTGTCTGATGACAAGGAAGATTTAAGTGTTGGCATGAGGCCTTAAATAGTCCTCTAAAGAACAATTTGGTGGCAGAAGAGGAAATGAGCTCTGAGCTTGGATTTAATAAGGAATTGAATGCAATTTTATGAAGATTATAAAATTATTTCTCAACCACAGATTACATGTTGTAAACGTCTCTTTCTGGTTATTTTCCTGATCATATAGTATTTCCATGCTGGTTGCCCGACATGCTCGATATAACAAGACTTGTAATCAGACTTATATAAAGCAAAGCTGAGCTTATTCCCAACGCTTAACAAATCCACCTGAAGTTGATATATGATCATTTGAAAGCTATTTCTCCGTCAACCTCCTTCCTGAAGTTAATCATTACTCCAACTTACAAAACAAACATAAAAGCGTGCATGGAAATAATTAATCCATTCAATCCAAAATGTCTTTTTCAAGTATATTGGTGACAGTAAAACATGACACTCACATCTTGCGGAATATGAACATAAATTTTAAATATCTCAACTTCTGACAAATATTTCATATTTGTCAGAAGTTGAGATATTTAAAATTGGCTGTATTATAGTGTAAAATATATTGTAATGTGAAGCATTATTTATGCACATAAGCTATGGTGGAAAAACACAATTAAGAAGAGGCAAACTTAAAAAAAAAGTCCTAATAAAATCCACACAATGAATCTCAGCATTTACCATCTGTTGATTAGACTGTAGAGGGAGTCATTAGTGCCATGTTTTGCAGTAAAAATCCACTTATCGCTGCAAAATACAAAGTTCTCATCCATGCAAAAAAAAAAAATGCCACCTCATTTTGTGTGCAAATGAAGCAATCTAACTGCAGTGCGGATAAACGAGTCCCTGCTTCTTTTGTTCTCCAAATTACCATAACATACCAGGAGTTTGAAGTGAAACGTGTCATCTTTTAAATAAACGATGTGTGTCACTGGCCCTCCAAAACCGCAAAAACGATCCATACTGCAGCGCTGTTTTTAAGAGGTTTAGAAATAAAGGAAACCATTTTTTACACTATTTCATCAGAGATCCTTAATGATGCTCATGGAAACCCCGGTGACAAACATCAAATGCAGTTTGACACTCATCGTTAATAATGGGCTGTGTAGGAGAACGCTTGCAACTGAAATGAACGTGCATCACAGGCTCATGGAAATGAAATATAAAAAAGTCTAAGCACTGAACCAGTGTAAAACTACTGCTACCTGTTTGATCTGTGAAATTAGAAACTCGCTCGTGTTAGTCATGTCATTTTGATATGTAGAACTATTGACAAAACAAAAGAGGATATTTGTTATGACAGTTCCCATCTATAATCCATTCAGCTCAACATGAAAATTAAAAAAATACATATATTGTAACAATGTCATTGCCTTTCAGCCATTTGTTGAATACACAGATGCATACTAATATATTTATATATATATTGCACTGATTCATAGCACACTGTAAACCCGAATAAGTTTGGAATACTCAAAACTTTTGTGGAAACCAATTACCTCAAAGTTTTTGAGTAAGTTAAGTTAGAATATTTAAACTTGGAGTACTTATATTTTTTAAATAATTTACACTCAAATATAACATTATTTGTGAGTGTATAGTACTTAAAACATTTGTTTTAATTTGTATACATTTTTAATTTCTTTGTACTTACTTGTTCTGATGCTATGGTACTTAATTAAACTCAAAAAATATACTTTTTAGTAACCAAAAAGATAATTTTACACAGCTCATAAATTAGTATTTTTTTAGGTTCAGAATACTCAAATAAACTTCTTCACACAACAAATGTAGAATATTTCAGTGTTTTTATTCAAATGTATTTTACTCCAAACCACTTTGGACACAACAACAGAATTGTAAGCATACAAACATCTGTATGGGTGTGTGCATAAATCTGTGCAAACATGCATTAAACGTGCAAGAACAAGAGCACAATATAAAAAGTATGGCATCTTAAAATCGTTTATCCATGGCCATTAAACTTCCAAATTACGCTATAAAAGATTTGAATTTTGATTAAACAATAAGGATACCAAAAAATAAAGACATCAAGTCTATACCATTTGTAAACAGGCCAACAAATGCACAATCTGAAAATGTAAACCTTGCATATCATGAAAGAGAACATTAAACATATATATCCACACAAACATTATATAAAAACAGGTTTGTATGGTTATGTGTAAATCACTACAAATATTTGTATCCAAGTGATAAAAGCATTGGGAACTTGTGCTCAGTGTAAAGGTATGGCCTTTCAAAACAGCATCTTATTTTACATCTATGGCCATTCTATTTCAAAAAGATAACTTAAGGAAATAAATAATTTTAAATGAATAAAAAATAAATTAAATTACATTAATAATGAAAAAGTAAATATGTCAAGATAAGTGCACATAAATAAAAAATACATTAATAACCAAAAAGGAATTTGAAAAGATATAAAAATCTATGCCTACATAGAGGCCAACAAAAACTTGTTTTTTTTCTGTATCTAAACGATTGAAAGACCCTTTTGGTCCATCGTGGTTTTCCTGCACTCACCCTGGTGCACTTTGGGAAGTCGATGTGTATCCACACACCGAGACACACAGAGACACACACACACACACAGAGACACAGAGACACACACACAGAGACAGAGACAGAGACACACACACAGACACACAGACACACAGAGAAGCGCAAACACAGCTTTAAACCTCATTTTCATTTCAACAACAAACATGCTGTCAAATCCACAACTTCTACATTGTCATTAGCAGGTCATTTTTCAAACGGGCCAAAGAAGGTTTGAGTGGTGCACCATCATCCAACCCCATGAGTACCTTCTGAATGAAGGTGAACGTGTTAACAAGCTTCTTTGGGTAGTCCAGATGCAAAGCATAAACCAGCCCAAACAGTAACACATATGCATCGGCAAACGTGGCAATGTCCATCATAACGAACTCATCTTCAACCACAATGGCTGTGCTTACAGGACTGAAGTGAACTGGAGATGTACTTCTCTCTGTGACCACCGTGAGAATACCAACAGGAGTGTCACTGATGTCTGGTTCCTCAGATTCCTCACTCTGGAAAATGCAAATAGAGAATTCAAATATGGTTAGCTTGAATGAATCAGACAACTGAATTTTTTGCAACAGGTCAATATTTCTTGTCGAGTTATCATTACTCAGCAAGAACATGGATAGGTATTTCACAATAGTCATAATGCAAAAGTTCACTGGTAAGTATTTCTGAACACTTTTCTACAGCTGCCCACTCAACAATTAAGTATTTAACATTTTGAGAAATCCTTGGGACCTCTGCTGGGGGTGGCATCTTAACTTGTGTATGTGTGTCAGAGAGACAAAGAAACATAGGAGTGTGTATGTGATGGTGAGAGAAAGAAGTCTTAGGGCCATAATTGCAACACCAAGGCACTTCAAAATAGTTCCAATGGTAAAAGGTGATTAGTGATGACATCTTTTATATAAATATATAGACTTACGTTCCAAGTCTTGAAAAACTGTTTGTCCTCCTCCCGCAGGTATACTGAGAGAGCACGAAGGGCTACAGTGCGTTTCATGTTGATATCATGCACATCCTGGGTGGATAAACAGAAACGCATGAGAAAAAACCAGGGGCCCTTTGCTGCCGACATGACTTACTGTGCAAAATATGTACATACAGGATAACTAATTGAGAACGAGTTAAAAGTGAAGGACTGCCCCATGTATAGCAGTAGTATATAGTAATGATAGTGGTAGTAAATACTGACAAACCTGGGAGCCAGCTGTTCCATGTGGATAGAATTTGGACTTTTTTTCAACTCACCTCAATTTCATAATACTGTAGGATGTCTCGCAGTGCTTCTGCCACACTTCCGGTACGAGCTGCCTTCTGTCTATAAAGTCCGATGAGCTGCGGACTGCGCCGATCTAGTTCAGCATAAAACTGGTTCCGCAAATTTACGTTGGTGATCCTGTGGAACTCAGCACAGACCTACAAAATGACAATGACACACAAAGTATATGAAAAACACCAGTGAGTAAAACACCAAAGAGATATACCTCATAGTCACATTTGACGGGTGTACTATCCTTTTAAAATGAATAGCCAGTACAAAAAAAGACAGTTGAAGATTAGCAGACACTATGAGTCCGTTTTGTTTTGGTTATTATTATTTTTTTACCTGTGACTGGACCTGAAGGGCAGGCCATCTCTCCAGAAAGTCCTTCACCAATGGGTCTCCCTGAACAATTTCCTGACGACGAAGTGCAAAGGTCGTCTGCATGAGTTTCTCTATTGATTGTAGGTTTCTGTCGGCTCTATCCAATTCAGCTTTCATCTGTATTCTCATTTCCTCCAAACTGTCCGTGTTTTGTCCTCTTGGGAAGTTTGGAAGAAAGTTCACTTCAGCCCTTCTGGCTTTTTTAATGTTCGAGTGGGGATGTGCTTTCTCTGGATTATTCCTGCTTCTTTTCCCTGTATTTACGGACACCTCCTTGCATCCAGATCTTGCCAGTACGGTACGGTAATTTCCCATTTTAAATTTCAGGCTAATTTTCCATCCGTACCACCCACTTGCACTCCCCGGCTCTTTCAGACATGGGTGAGCGTTAACCAGGGCTTCAGCTGCCATGCCTACATCCCTGTCGCTTGGGTATGGTTTAAAAGAGTACATTAAGGAGGCCATACTCTGTAGAATGTTGTGTTTTTGTGCTCTGTTTAATTTTAGACTATTTCCAGAGCTCTCAAAAACACTGTTCCCCTCTTGCAAGACATGTTCAACTTCATATGAAAAAGTTGGGACAGGGAAAACATCAGGCCATGTTTTTTGCCGTTGACTTGCAGGCACATGAGGCAGGATATCCGTGTCCGAACTACTACATGAACTTTGATCACCTTCTGATCTAACAACACGAAGCGTGCTTTTCTCTGGCAGGTCTTGTACGTCAACCAAACAGCAGAGCTCTCCTCCGAAGTCCGGATCCTCATACTGTAACTCGAATTCAAAGTCCAGCCTTGGCTTAACTTTCTCTTTCAAGATGCCAATGAGCTCATCAACTGATGTTGGCCTCTCATTCAAAGTCACTTTCACAGCCACATCAGTGGCTATGTAGACCCGAAGAAGGTACTTTTGGGGCATGGCATCAGCTGAAACATCAAGAGAGAGAACAGTTATCAAATTTGGTAGGTAATGAAACAACATAACTTAGTCTGAAAAATAATATTTACACATTCATTCACACAATCAAAAACATGAAAATGAATAATAATTTAGATATTTGATTTAGATAAAACATTACTTTCATCTTAAAATCAACTCAATATTCAGCTGCTTTGTAGTTTGAGCACAAGGTATAAATTACTTTCTGTGCAGCTGTATGAAGCGCTTTGGTGTCAACAGAAGTTGTCCTTCAACATGGTACGCAGAGAGTGGTGAGCTGTCATTAAGCTCTAATATGTTGTTGACAGTTAAATTTCCAGGGTAAAGTTTGTACGATCGCAAGTGTTCAATGTAACATGACTTGTGTTCCCTGCATAGAAACATTACATCACTGTCAACAAGTAGGATCTGCTCAATCCTGCTAAACTGAGGCAGTCCTCCCTCTTGTCCCACAGATACAAACCTCCCAACATCATACATGGTGCCATCCAAAGTGATATTTGACGTGCTGTATATCATACTGCTGTCTGTTTTTTGTCTAATGTACTGTTTTGCAACATCTGGAAGCACTGAGACCAAGACTGAAGAGACATTTGATGCCTGCTGGTGTGGTTTAAAAAATGAGGGTGCACTGAGGTAGTATGCTACCATGTGCTGATGCCGTGTTGCTAGGGTTTTCAACACATTCTTAAAGTTTTGTGTATCGTGTATTACACGCTTGAAAAACCTATGCTTTCCTTCGAATCTCATAGTCCACAAATGAACAAGCGGTCCAAAACAACGAATCAGATTTGGGTAGTGCTCTAAATAGTGATGCTTAGGGCGCAGTCTGAACTCAGGGAAAACCTCCTGAAGCATTCGTCTGTGATCCTGAATCTTGGTCTTCAAATACTCAATAGATTCATCATCAAATGTTGGGGACAGGACTAGTTCAACGATATCCTTTAAATCCATCAATATAGTCCAAGCCCTATCTCCATCAGGAACTGTCTGGCCTATCATCAATGGCAGTAGTCGTAACAGTGTGCTGTTTTCGTGACCATTACCACCAATTGACCGCTTTCTGGCAAAGGTCTTTGAAATTGGCCGTGGTCTGTTAACTTTATCCGAGTTTTCGTATGGGAATGACATGATTTTTCTGTTTAGCCCCTCAAGAGTAAAGTATTTAAGCCTTATCATCTCCTGAATGCAGAGGGCCAACTCTACTGGCACAATGCCCTCAAATAGGTCATGCAAAATATCAGGTGGGAAGCCAGTGGTTGTGTGAAAATGCTGTAAACTCTCATTCAAGACACAATCCCCTTTGACACCAACTGCACTGTGACTCTCATCCCCTTGCATAACAGCCAGCAAATTACGGTCATGACTGGCTTTGGTCCTCAGACAAAATTCACCGTCTCCAACTTCATGAGACTGAATCTGGTCTCGTGTGGCATTGCAAAAACGACAAATGTGTCCTGCACGGAAGGATTGCATGAAGCCTGCTAATGCGTGTGCTGCTAGGTTGTCAGACACAACACAAAGAACAGTACCTTGAATTGACTGGCCAAGAGACTCGATAAATACACCGTCTTGTTCAAGAGTACAAAGGTCTTGTAACAGAGGACGGAGAACTGTTTTGTATCCATACTTCTGGACATCAGGGACTTTACAAATTGCTGCTAGCTGAATAACATGCAGCGCTGATCTGTATTTAAGTGGTAGATCTGCAAGCACCCAGTAAACTGAACACAGTTTGTGTATTTTTCTTGAAGTGCCTAAAGGATTGGCAATTTCAATATCATCAATGTACAATAAAATTGGCAGTGAGAGTTCCAAGGAAGACAACAAACTATTATTTTGAAAATATGAACCATCTTGGTGGCTTGCGTAATAGCCTTTTTGTGACATCTTTGTTTCCTTAATTCTTTCCAGGATGTCTGTGTGTTTAAACATTTCCTGGATCACCTGGAGAATAGGGACATAGGCTACTCTGCATCCAGGCTGCAACTCGTACTGCACTGGCTTCACAACAGGGAAATTTTTCTCAACAAATGTTTTTCTTCGTTTTTTGGTAGACATCTCCTCCCCTTTAGTTGTGGCACTGACAAAAACATTTGTGTTCATAACCTCATTTACTAAATCATTCAGGGTAGCTTCAGCAATAGAGATATCATGCCTCTGTAGTGTCTCTTTTACAGTATCCCTGATGAGAGGCTCAGACAAGGAAAATATCTGACTGAGATGATCGACTATTTCCTGAGTTGCCATGTCAGAAACGTGGAGAACAGTTTGCATCTTGAGGAATAATGAGGAGAGATTATGGCGCAACTGGGCTCTCAGCTGGCTGGAGTCACTTACACTGTCGTCCTCAGGATTATTAAATGTGTCTGCATGCTGGGATAGGGAAATATCTTCACAATCAAGTTCAGCAGCATTTACAGTAGCATTTTCTGTTGAAACTATCTCATCACAAAAGTCTGAACTATTTGCATGTACCCTACTTTTGTGCGTATTAAAAGAAGAATACACATTTGTGCTGTAATTACAGTTTTTAAATGGGCATGTTATTGTCTCACGTTTTTTTAAATGGCCTCTTAAATGAGTGAACAATGTTTCTTGTGAGAAGGGCTGTTTCAAGTTACAGACAGAACAGGTAAAAGCTGCCCTTTCTGCTTGTGCTCCGTCACTTGCACTCGGCCTACACACATCTCTGTGAAACCGTGACAAATGAATTTTCAATGCATTAAAGGACAGAAATGTACAAATACAAGAGTCATGGAGACATGGTAGAGGGCTAACTCTAGAATAATGGCTGTGTTTCAAGCGATAGTGCCGGAATAACTGTGCCCGGGTGTCTGCAGACATAGTACACAATTTGCACTTCCACTCCATTACTCATACAAAAGTTGTCTTCAGTGTCTTTCTTTCAAGATCAATTTTTACCATAGAGGTTCTGTGCCATTCACTGCTCTTCACTTGTCTCAGGTGTTTGATCCTGTGGGATGACATAAAATAGTACTCTGTCACCTCTCAAATAATGCAGTCCAAATTTCTAAATAGAATATTTTAGCTAAAAAATACATTAAGTAATTTATACATTTTAAAACACAGATTGTGAACCCTAACCAGTCTTTGTTAAATGCTGTGGACTAAGCTATTTTTCTGATGAAAAAGACTAAACAACTGTGCAACATATATAGCCTAGCCTTTATTATAGTTTATTTTATAGTTTACAATTAGGGATGACATTTGCCTTCGTAGTAATTTATTTTATCCCTTTAAACATAGAAAACTGCATTATCGGCCTCACCAAAAAACACAGTTAAAGAAAAGACAATTATCATCAACACAGTTAATGGATACACCTTTATATTAAAAATGAACATAAATATTACCTTGTTTGCCAAGGATGACTTGTGCTGGGTACCAACTTCAGTCTACAGGGAAAGACAATTATTTAGTCACCACTCGTGTCTCGGTCCCTCACACTCACTCACTATCTCTCTCTCTCTCACACACACACACACACACACACACACACACACAACCATAAGTGCTGGCACGTGAGAAACAAGTAACAGGAATATTGCTTTTTTCTCAAAACGTGACGTTATCTGCGGTTTTGTGGGATGTACAATAGCCTGAATAGTTTAACATTCGTCTGCTCCAATTATACACAAACGAGCAGCCTCCCCCCTTTGAGGTTTACCAGACCATACCGGCTAATTCTCAACCAAATGTTAACATTACCAGCACAAACACATGTATAAAGAAAAAAAACCCGTCGACTGAAAATATATATCGTAGTTATGATTATTGCACTCAACACGTCCTCACCAAAGACCGGTAACTGTGACCGCGTGTTACGGTGAATGTTTACAAAAAAAAACGCAGACAAACACAAACTACGATTTCGTTGTGGCATTTATGCAATTTAACAACATGCAGGCGAGTTTTAGAAGAATTAACCCCCATACTTACAAGTTTTCTTAACTTCAGCAACCGTTGCAGTCCCCTCGCTTCAGGACCGCCATGTTGGTTTGATTTTGCCTCGTTCGGTCCCGCCAACGTAGTGACGCACTGACGTCATTACGTTGCACGCATCCGAGCATTCAAAGGTTTTGAGTAAGATAGTGATGCTCACTCAGACAAAAAAAGTAGCACGAAATTATAACTACATTCCTCGTTAGGAACACTTAGTAATTTAAAGTTGGGTTGACTTTATAGCGGATTTTGATTGCTGTTTTCACAATACTTTTGAGTTAGTAGTAGTCTTCGGGTTTACAGTGCACTACTAATAAGACATTATGATGTTTGCCGATCTGGAATTCATTGAATGGTCATTTCATGACAATGTAATTTAGCAATTGATGGATGGTGCTCCCATATAATAAATGGGACAAATCATGCCACTCTTTATTACATGATGTATGGGAGGAAGGGGCACGACACTTGTACTCGACCACCTTCGTCATGCTTTCGTGAGTGTTCTTCTCAGGTGGCACTGAAATTTGTAAAATCTGGAGAAAACAAACGTGTGTTTCAAAGAGTTGTTGTTACGTGAAGACATCATGGTTTCTATAACGGTTTCATCGCAAATATTTCAAATTCTTTGGATCCCCGCAACAAATTGGATCAAGACAATAGTGCTATGGCAGCATTCGAGATCAATACTGGCACCATATACTGTCACGCACACTCAAAGTCCTTGGGTGACTCTGTGCTGAACACGTGTGTGATTTTCCTTCACTGAGGAATGAAATATTAAGACTTGACTGAGGACACAGAGGGACGATTAAACCAACGGACAGCTGTTCTGATGCCTTGCCGGAGGCTTGGAGCTTAAAATACTTGCTGCGCAAGAACTAATGTTCACTTCTTTGGGCCCTTCTGCACCCTCACTGCTGCCAAAGAGGACCCGCACACCGATGCTGTCGCACAATCCACCCTACTGCATTAAATTGCCTCCTCTTTTAAGCTCTGTTTGCTTGCATGTGGCATCAAGAGCATACGTGAGTGAGATGCATTTGTTTTCCCCCCCTCGTGCGTTTCCTCAGCTTTGAGCTTTGGAAGTGAGACATGTCTGTGAAAGTGTGTGTTCAGTAGATACTTGAGAGCTACTGATTCTGATGTATGAATTTTGAGGAAGGCCCACGTCATCATTTTCCATTCCCCAAGTACACTCTCGCCAACCCCCCACCCTCCTCTCACTGACTGCTGCTGTATTGCATGGATTCCTTGGAAGTTTGCTTTGGGGAAGGCAGAGGGAGACAGACCATGTGAGTGGAATGGCAAAGAGGAAGGGGATTGTCTATTTTGCTGATAAAGACATTGTGTCCCTCTTAAGTAACCTTCCCCTGCTGCATGCATTTGAATTACAGACACCCGTCCATTCTCTTTAACACTTTATTTTTAATGTATTCCTTACATGTTTTTTTGAAATATTCAAATGCCTCCTCCAAATTCTCCCTTTCTTCTCATCTTTTCTCATAATCTTTTTTTTTCCCCACACTTCTCCCATTGCTTGACAGTTCACTTCTGTCCTCTCTTCTGTCACTTTTGCACTCACACTTCTCTCTTCGCTTCATCCTTTTCATCAACCTTTTCTTTCCACAATTGTACCAAAGAAGATTAGTCGTGAGCTATTAAGGTGATGATTAAATTACGGATGAAATATTTATTGACCTTTAGAACATTTTGAAGAGATAAAGCCTTTTTTCATTGCCTTTTGCTGAGCGGTATTGCACCTTTTATTTTTTTATAGACCAGAATAGATTTTGGTAAAAAGTAAAAGTAAAGTTTTCCTTAAGTCCTTTCCTCACCAATCAGAATGTGTATTGTTAATGATGTGACATAAAGATTTATCAAATTGGCAAATACCTACAGCCTGTTTAGAAAAAACAGGGCTTTCCATAAACTGGCTGACAGACTTCAGAAAGTGTTAATATTGAAGTTTGTAAACCAAGTGGACTCTCCTCTGAGCTCTTTTTGTTCTTTACTATGTATTTTCATCAAGTAAAATAAATGACTATCAACTCATTATTTTAAGACGCTAACTCCACTTTCTGGTCCTTGTAGTTTAATTGCTTAATTGCATTGCACTCAATGTGAATCGAGAGGGTGCGTGAAAATTCACCTCACAATTGTGTACTGTTTATTTGATGTTAATGGTGCAAAGACTTCAAACTGGTAATAATTCAAATTGATTGGGAACCACATCAGAAAAGTTGAACAATTTAACTTAAACCTGAAAAGACAGCAACAGTTTTATGTTAATTGTTGTTCCCATGCTGGCCTAGAAGAGAGGGGATTAATATCAATATCAAAAATAAAGCAGTCCAAAGATTTGTGTTCAAAGTGACTTTGTTTTGAAATGTTATTTTAGACTCATTTCATGTGAATCCAGGTGGTGTTTCTGATTTTCTAGATAACTCAGCTACAAGACACAGAGAAACAAACTGTGTATCTTGTATCTGTTTTTACGTAGCACTTCTCCCAAACACCATTCTAATTGCTTAACACCTCAGTTGTGCCATTAAGACACTGCTGATACAGCTATGAGGAGCAATTTAGGTTCAGGGTATTTGGCAGAGGAGCTGGGGATTGAGCCATTTCTAACTTTTGGTTTGAAGAAAACCCACAACCTGCTTACCTAACTTGACCCAAAGTGACTGTATATTTCTTCTTCATGACTATCACAGAAGGGCCACATGGTTGGTGTAGCGGTTAGCACTATTGTGTGTGTGGGTTTTCTCCTCCCACAGTCTAAAAACATGCAATATGGGGATTCGGTATATTGGACACTCTAAATTGACCATAGGTGTGAGAGTGAGGTTGAATTTGTGGCCCTGGGAAAAGGTAGAAAATGGATGGATGGACTATCACAGATGCAAAGTATAACTCTGTCAGAGAGAAATTCTCAAACTTGCACCGTCATGCAACTAAACAGCTCAGATCAGGTAACACTATTCTAACAATGCACCGTATGCTACTAATGTCTACCACAAACACAATACATTACATACAGGATTCTGTCTTGTGAGGCCAGAGGGAGCTCAAGGACAGCCAAATGGGGAAAAAAAAACGTGTGTTGCGTAAATAACATTATCATTTCTGTGTGATCTGTATTCTCAGTCGAAAAAGAATAATTTAAAAAGTCAACAGAGTTGAAGCCTCGGTTATCATTACATTACAGACCCGACTGTGTTCCATATCAGTGGTGATTTTTGTTCAGAGCAAACACTGTCGGTGAATCGTTCCACTGTGTCAACATTTGTGCTTGGCGATGTGATGCTGCAGGTGCTGTAGATGTTCTGCACAATTATGTCCGTCACTAGGGGGACGCTGAACACGGCCCGACACAATGCAAATGAAATCGATAGCATCCGCCTAAAGGCTGTGAAACAGTAGCACTTGGATCTGCTCCAGAAAGCCGTAGTTTCGAGAGAAACAGTGTTGTGTATTTCTTGTTGTATTGATTTTAACCCTTTGCTCCGCACTCTTTCATACAGAGAAAGAGACGTTTCTGGAGCCATTTGTGCTGAAGGACCTGCTGCCGTCTTCGCTAGGAAGTTACTATCGCTACACTGGCTCCCTTACCACACCGCCCTGCAGTAAGGTGGTGGAGTGGATCATCTTCAGCAAACCGATCTCCGTCTCATACAAACAGGTGACAAACACAGAGCACACACACACACACACACAATGCAATTGAATTATGAAATTTTCAAGAATTCAAGATTACCAACTTAAAGAAAAAAACATTCTTGACTCAAAATATTGTCACTCTTATGGCTTAAATGGCTTAATATTTGTCATTGTGATGATGCAATTGAATTATTGGATTATGGTCAGAAATTGAATACACAGCCCATAATTATGTTTCTATAAGATCACTTTAAAATAATAATACAAAAACGGTTTGTTTTGCTCATGCTTATTATGGCACAGCAGCGGCTCTGAGGAGACGTACCTGTGTCCATAATGGCACCTACTCTAGCTACTTTACAACAATCGCAAACATGTTTAGAACGCCTAGTATAGTGAGGGACATTATCCTGACATAACAGTTGGTTGTCTTCTAATCAGGACTTAACTGTGTTGCATTATTTCAGGATAACAGGCTCTTCCAAATATTATTCCATAGTTTTTTCCAGGATAAGTTTTTCTTGCCACTGCTGGAAACTAATCCTCTGAATATCTATAGTTCAGGCTGACTACAACAGAACAAATACAGTGAAATAAACTGCCCATGGACTGACCTGTACTACTTATTTTCAGGCTGGGTAATTTGAGCCGAACATAACAGGTTTTTATGTTTATATTCTGCACATTTAATGTTTATTACAAACCACGAAGAAGGAGCGTGAACTGTACTCTCTGACTTCTTGCTGCTCTCACATACCATGAACTGCATGACTGTTCTTTTGGAAGAAGAGTGACTCACATACTTTTATGTTTCCTAAAATATGTTTTTGCTCTTAGCAAAAAATTCCTGTAGCAGCCATTTGTGTTGCTCTGACGAGTGTGCTGTCTGTATGCTCCGAGTTTTCCTGACCTTCATTTTGTGAAGCAGCGTCCGTATACTTCATCTATGAACTCCGATCAACCAGTGTGTTAAAGGTTGACTTTCCTTTGCGAATGACAGCTCCCTCTTTTACAGCTATAACAAATCCTGGATTAAGGTCCAGTGTTAAAACTCAATGACATTTAATGGTGAGACTGCACAGGGCAACAATGAGGAGGATATAAATACTTTCAGAAGTCTCTCCACTCTGTCACTCTCACTCGACTGTTTCCTTCTTGTTCTTTATTGGTTCGTGCATCACATTTATGTGGGTAGAGCCTCTCCTTGTCATTTGTGTGGTAAACATTCACTTCAAAATAAAAAAAATTCAGGTCCAGGCTGCTATAGATAATGTCGCGGGTGCAAGAAGGCTGAACTTCTTCTGCCAATTAACCCTCCTTAATATAATTCACTGTAACCTGAATAACAGATATAAATAAGTGACTAAATTCACCAGACGGTATTTTATTTAATATCTTTGGCAGCTCCTTCATAAACTAGCATGGGCTGTCAAATTAAGAGCCATCTCTTGAAGTGCGAATTGTTTTTGAAAGGCTGTTTCCCTATATTTAACTTCTTAGTCTTAACATATAGAGTAAATATTTAATCACATAATACCTGGAGGCTTTTCTTCCCACTGAGAGTGAATCATGTCCATATATATTATACAATATAATCCTTATACATATTGGACAAGTGCACACTCATCTCCATGTTTTCCATTTAATATTCCTGAGTTGGTTTCAGTCTTTCAGTTTCCTGAGAGCCTAAGTGGATTGGAGCGTTTCTGCTGTTTGCTTTTCATTTGATGACCGAGCTTCATTGTCAGGATGACACTGCTGTGTGCACATGCTGTCAGCTGACACCACACCGTTTTCTCTGCCTGTCCATCACTGCATCTTAATGTTCTGTTTAACCTCTATTTTCTGCATATCCATTTCCCTTTCCAGTAGGGCGTCAGACACAGGTTTGCTCTGACATTCTGCTGATGTCGTGTGGGATTATTGCAGTAGCATCCATTAAAAAGTAAAATAAAATTATGTTTGTGAATTTGTGACTACATGCACGCTGCACCGTGTCTATGATGATGCAAAAATAATAATAATAATAATAATTAAAGAAAAATCTTCCTGCCATTTTAAACTCAGCACTGCCAAAAATGTCATCAATGCAAATGTATGAGTCGAGTTCACGTTCAGGTTGAACTTCACATGAAAGCTAGGGACAGAATTAATCAGCACTGTGAGCGACGCAGCTCATGGCAGGTTCACTGAAATTAATTAACTCAGCTGTTTGTGTAAAAGAACAAAACATTCCCAGGAATATAATACAGTCTTTGTTAAGTATCTATGACTTCAGATTATATTCTCTTATAAAAGCTTGTACACAGAGGAAAAAAAGTTGTTTCAAATATTGTGCCGGTACTCCTACACAGCCTTCATCACTTCATATTGTTTAACACTTCATTTATCCTTGTAAAAAAGTAAACTATTTGCTTTAGTATGACCATGGGAACACCATGAATGTGTGAATCCATGACATTTCATGAGAAGTGACCTATCTAGTATAATGTAAGCCACATTTATAAAAAAAAAAAATATTCAACTAAGTGCTGTAGCTCAACCAGTATGTTACTGCTGTGTGTGACATTCATTTGGTGACACTACATTGCAACAGGTGAGTTATTATACAGAAATGTAAATTTCACCAACATTATAGAGCACATTTATTCCAAAGTTATGGTCTGGTATAATCACCAGTAGACTATTAATGTGTCAAATTAAGTATGTGTGTATGTGTGTGTGTAAGCATATGAATCATGTTTATTAATATTCATGTTTCCCTGTGTTGCACCATGTACAGTATGTGAGAATGTCAAACATACACACACTGGTGTCCAGTTCAGAGGATTAGAATGAGGTGTTGTTTGTGTTTTGACTCTGCTTCACTCATGAAATTGTGAATAATCATTCCAACTTCATCTAAGTCAGTTGGACTCATCCCTTTCATCCCTGAATATACGCCATGATTTAGTGGAACCCGCCCTTTATGTCTGGCTAACTATAAACTCGCCATCATGTATTATCTCGGTGTGAGCATTTAACGGACAGTATAAATGAAAGTTTTGTTTTACTGAATAAGCTCCTTCAGTAAAAGTCAAGAAGGGATATTGCGTGAAAAGTTATATTCAGGTGTTTAGGAGCTACATGTGAATTATGAATACATCTTTTCCTAAGCAAGCTACAGCTCAGAGGTTTATGATATGTCACCTGGAGGCACGGCTCTGCTGATGAATGCCCATTAATAAACCCATGTGCTACTATCAGCACTGGGCCAAGTGCAGAAGAAAGTTCACTCCACTGAGCCACCAAACTGCTGCTGCTTATTGTTTATGCATTCACATAGTGTTGGGGGGCAGATAATCTCTATATACATACACATAATTAGGTCACTCTTCTTTTGTCTGAACAGGTACTGAACATTTTGCATCCATTTTATAACCACTTTTTTAAAGAGGTGAATATAAAAGCTGAAGAGTAATATGAATTAAATTACTAAATATATGATGCTGTTTTCGCCTCAGTCAGTGGTGCAGTAAATTAATGCCTGTGGCATTTTACTGCATTTAATTACCACAGACACAAATGTAGAATCAAAATAATGGTGGTGGAGGGAATAATCTGATGTTGAAGAGAAAGAGAAGTCCTTGCTGGAACTGCAAAAAATCACCATACATACATTTATAATATATGCAACTCCAACACACTAATTAGACATATTACCCCAGAGTTTTTGGATCAAGTGGTGGGGGAAGTGTGATACACAACAGGCCACTAATCCCCCAAATGAATCCGGAAGCACAGGAGTGGTCATACCAGATAGAGCGCTAACAGTTCCAGTGCTATGCTGTTCTCTGTCTACAGATAGAAAGTTAAGATCACAGTATAGCCACAGCAAAACTCCATTATTATTTTTTTATGATGTTATTTTTCTGTTATTTGTATGCTGCGTCCTATAGTATCAGTCCTGACTGAGGGAGCACTTGTGTGTATACACCAGCAGAGCAGGGCTCGGCGGAGGCGGCAAGTAATGTTTACCTCGTCAAACTGACAAAACAACCAGATTGTTTGAGCAGTAAAAGCACTTTTGAAACTTTTTGTGGAAGCTTATTTATGTACACAGTCATACCCCAATCTGTTTGCAGTTGTCTCAATTTACGAGCAAACTCTTGCAGTTGTCTCTATCTATGATTAACATAAAATGAATCACTTCCTGGTCAGGAATGATGGTGGTTGACACGAGATCTAAACAACAATATACTGGGAAATACAGGCTAATTTAGCATTCTGTGAAATTATTTTTCAAATGTTTCCAGTTGACTATAACTGAAACATCAGTGTGCAAAAACCTTATAAAACACCATCATCTCACTGAAAAAGCCGAACAACTGAAATAAGAGTCATCGTTTTAAACAGGACAGCATCTCCACTGCAGGGTCGTTGGATGGGGGTTAATGTTCCCCCTAAACAGCTCTTTGCAGTCCTGTCGAAGATGAGTGAGCCAAACATGCAAGTATTGGCTGCTTTATTTGACGTCAACAGACCAGGTCAATGGAATGAGGCACACACACAAGAGATGGAGGCGGAATGATTAGGGAGGCAGAGAGACAGAGATCCAAAGAGGATGTGATGGTCTTTGTGACGTCTTTGTGACACCAATTATACAGAATGAGGGAGAAAAGTTTTCTGGCCAATTATTTATCCACGTCTTTCTAATATTTGCATAGATCTTGGCAAATGTGTTTTTCAGAACACATTTTTACTTGACTGTGGTTTTGACCTTTGACAAACCACCTGACTGGAAATAAGTTACCAAGCTGACATCAGACTACAGTACTTTGAAATCAGATTCACAGGATATTATTCAGTTTATTCACATTATTGCTCAAAACGGAGCAACACACATCTGACTGGAGATGAAAAGAAACATGAATAATAATAATAATCTGATAAAACAAAGTTGTATTTTGTGATTACGGTATACACAGACGAAATATGATTTTGGACTCTGGTTTATAACAAACTATACTGCTACAAGGACCTTATCCAAGCTCACCCCAGTACATGAGTATTTTATCAGAATCATTCTAAACCCAATTTCTTATTTATATCCAATGTGCTCGTCTTTTTTTTTACCCAGATGGAAAAGCAAAAGAACACAGCAGGATTCATATTTGTGTGCTGTTAGTTTGAGATATACGCAACACAGGGAATCTTGTTTTCACATTATTCAACCAGCTATACTGTATACCCACATGGTTGTATGCAGCTGCTTTCCCCTTCACACACAAATACCAGATGAATTAGGAAAAAAAACAAAAATGTTATTCCGTTCCTTTCTGGCTGCCAAGGCTTAACTTTGTGTGTGATTGTAAAGATGTGTTACTGTATGTGGCTACATTTTGGTCTTTAATATCTAACAAGCCAGCTATGACATCAACTCTCTTGTACTATTTTTACGACTGTCCATTGTCAGTGTAGTTCAGTATTTTGTCTGGTGCCATGCTAGGCCTAGAACCCGGATGAATTGGCTAAGGGGGCCTTTGAAACAGTGTTGTTTTCGTCAACGATGACGATGACGAAATCTTTTCGTTGACGCCACTTTTTTTCATGACGATAACGAGACGGTGACGAGATACACATGGCTCTTTGATGACTAAAACATGACGGGACTTGTGAGAGTTTTCTGTTTGACGAGACGAGAATGGACGAAAATGTTAGTGGGTGGTCTGTCAGACGTTTAAAACGCATGACATGTCTGCTTATTGTGCGTGTCAATTTCCTAGTTAGGGTGTGGTGATCTCACATTCCAGAGCTTTTGTTGTTTTTTCGGCCAATCACCTGACGGTCACGGAGAAAGCACATGGCTACTTAGTATGCACTTACCCAGCTGCTGCTTCTGCAGTGTGTGTGTGTGTGTGTGTGTGTATGTGTTCACCGTTGAATGACGATGGATAAGGAATCCCACAGAAGGACTGAACTGTGGCTGTACTTCTTAACAAAGACAGAGGCCGACACTTATGTAAGTGGACTCGTTAGCATTTTAAGCTAGCGATCTTTATGCTAACGTGTTAGCAAACAACAAACAGATGGATTATTTAGCGGCAGAAAGAAAGCAGGACATGACAATACCTGGACACAGTAGTTAGTAGTAGTGGCTAAAGTTAGCTCTTGTTACGCTAACGTCAATTCATTATGTGTGTGTTGCTTTAGCAGCATGTTTAGCCATGTTTACATTCAGTGACGGTGTGGTCATCTCTTTGTGTGTAATAATAGCCAATCTGCAAACTCACAATGTGTTGCAGTGTGTTGAACTTATAGGTCTGCTGCTATTTTCACAAGTTATGTGCGACACTGCCCAACAACAATCTCCAATACTTATTGACCTAAATAAATTTGTTATAAGACTATAATTCTTTTTTCGACTAAAACTAGACTAAATCCTTTTCGAGTTTTTCGTCGACTAAAACTGGACTAAATCTATCACATATAGAAGTGACTAAAATATGACTAAAACTAATAAGCATTTTTGTCCAAAAGACTAAGACTAAGACTAAAATGCTATTGTTGCTGCGACGTCCAAAATGTCGAAAGTTAACATGAAAAAAAAAAAAAAAAAAAGTAATAAAATTGTATGGGTAATGGGGGCGGGACTAGATAAGCTTTGCTTCTCCCGCTGTCCCTTTCGGTCATGTGTATGAATATAAATGATGATGTATGCAGATGTTGATTACTTGTCATGCCCGAAATAAACGATTCATTCATTCATTCATTCAAATCTAAGATGATTGTCAATAACAACACTGCTTTGAAAACTGTGAGATTTATATATCCATAACAGTGCAGTCCCACATGTCATAGTTTTCTATAGATACACAAAGCTTAAACAGAGTGGACAGAAAATGCAACTGAGGGGTTTTTAGAAATCATATTTGTGAAACAATAGTATTGGTGGTGGAATCCAAGTGTTCTACCATGGTTTAGATAGAAAGCTAAATGAGGTAGGGGTAATCTTGAAAGAATAATGTGTGAAGAGTGTTCTGGAGGTGATGAATGTCAGACAGAATCATGAGCGTGAGGCTAGAAAATCACGGTGTGATATTGAATGTTGCATGATGTCAGGTAGGAGAGAAAGAAGAGTTTGAGAACTGAGAAAGAAGAGAGAAATAGGAGACTGACAGGTGATTCCAGGGGAACATCTGGCTTGGCAGCATTGTATGGTACTCTATGATTTTGGAAACCAAGAAGAGGAACCAAGTAAAGAGCAAGTGTGATGTGGAGGACTGTAGTACTTACAGAGTAAGTTGTTGTCTTACCATGAAGATGTGGGAAAGAGTTGTTGATGCTCGGTTAAGGAAAGAAGTGGAGATAGCAAGCAGCCGGTATCGGTTCATGTAAGGAAATAGTTGCACAGATGTGCTCTTTGCTTTGAGAATACTGAGGGAGAAGTATAGAAAAGGTCAGAAGGAGTTGCACTGTGTCTTTGTGGATCTAGAAAAAGCATATTATTGGATGCCAATAGAGAAACTGTGATATTATGAGGAAGTCGGGAGTGGCAGAGAAGTATGTGAGGGTGGTGAAGGACATGTATGAGTGACACACTGGTGAGGTGTGCAGTTAGAGTGACAGCGGGGTTTAAGTTGGAGGTGGGATTATATAAGGGATCAGCTCTGAGCCCCTTCTGGGTTGCAATGGTGACAGACAGGTTGACAGATGAGGTCAGGCAGGAGTCTCCTTGGTTTGCAGATGATATTGTAATCTGTAGTGAGAGTAGGGGACAGGCGGAAGAGAGCCTGGAGAGGTGGAGGTATGGGTATGCACCGGAGAAAAGAGGAATGAAGGTTAGTAGGAGCAGGACAGAATACCTGTGTGAATGACAGTGAGATGCAGGGAGTAGAGGCAGTGAAAGCAGATTAGTTTAAATACCCGAGGTCAACCATCCAAAGCAATGGACAGTGCACAAGAGAGGTGAAGAATAAAGTGCAGGCATGGTGGAGTGTGTGGAGACGAGTGTCAGCGGTGATGTGTGGCAGAAGGATAGCAGAAAAAGTGAAAGGGATTTCCTACAAGACGGTAGTAAGAGTCGCTATGATGTATGGCTAAGAGATAGTGGCACTGTCTAAAGGACAGGAAGTGGAGCTTGAGGTGGCAGAGCTGAAGATGCTGGGATTTTTTTCGATGGGAGTGACCAGGATGGACAAGAATAGAAATGAGCATATTCGAGGGACAGCTTATGTTAAATGGTTTTGAAATACAGTAAGAGATACAAGGTTGAGATGGTTTAGTCACGTGCAGAGGACGGATGGTAATCATATTGGACAAAGGATGTTGAAGATGGAGCTGCTCGGCAGAAAATGAAAAGAAAGACCCCAGAAAAGATTCATGGATGTTATGGAGGAGGACACGAGGACAGTTAGTGTACCAGAAGACGACACAAGGGATAGGACAAAATGCAGGCAGGTGATTCACTGTGATGACCGCTAAAGGGTGAAGCCAAAAAAGAAGAAAATGCCCTGGCTTAAAGGCTAAGCTTTTGGCATAGATGTTTATTTTATGCAGTATTAACCACAGATTAAATGAAAGCTATGATGTTTATCACTACATGACTCAGAGGTAACCATGTGATGATGATCAACTGAAGTCAAGAAGGAAGTCAGTGATCCTTTCTGGTTTCTGGCTGTTGACCATCATGTTCTAAAACTCTTTTGAAGTCACTGGGTTTCTCCTTCTTTTTTATCCTTGCAACTCTTGTGGAAGAAATATAATGTAGAAAGATAAATGACAGAGGTTAGAGGGAGAATTAAACCTAATGTAGACTCTCATAATTGCTTATTTTCTGCCTCTCTGTGTTTAATGTATCTCTTCTCTTTCTCTGAGCCTTTTGTGTTGGATGATAGTTGAAGGAGGTCAGCAGGAGATACAGCAGTTGCTCTGGGCCTGCTTTTAAAGTAGATCGATGCCCAGGCTCTTGCACAACAACTCACATAAAATGCCTTCCTTTCAAACGAACATGTCAGCATGTCAACTTGCCACACTAACCTTACATGTGTGTATGTGTGAGTGTAGGAGAGAGTAGGTAACCATGTCACCACCACCATCTCAGATTATATCAATCAACGATGGCTTTTGCAATGCTGGTCTCACATCACAGTTATCCTAAATATGAGCTGTCAAGTGGGAGTTACTGGTGAGGTTCATTTCCTCGGAGCAATTCCAAGTTGGACATGTGAGATTATTATATTTTGATTATATTTTTTATTCGCATATGGCACTGCACTGCTCATGGAAAACAGAAAAAAAACTGATTTGGGAAATGTTTAACAGCATTGTCTGCTTGTCACAATGCTTCTCTGCAATGATTTTGTGATGTGGTCATTCATTTACTCTACATGTGAACATCAGATTTAGTCTGGATGAAATATGATGACAAAAATACAACTTTTAAATGACTGAATTCATTAATTAGCCATGCTTACACGAGGTCACAGTGCAAGACAAACAGCAATTTACACTCGCAATTATGCATTAGCCTTTCCAGTTAACCTACCCCCAGTCTCCATGTATTTGGCTTGTAGGAGGAAGGAGTACTCAAGGGGAAACAAATCACATTCACGGGGAGAGCATGCAAAATCAACATAGAAACAAACATGGTCAAACAAGTATTCAAACTGGGAACCTTCTTGCTATGAGGCACCAGTGCTAACCACAGCCCACATTTAGATTAAATGATATTTGTCAAAACAGGAGAGGCAAAGCCCTCTTCCTTCTCACTTACAGCAATAAACAGTAAATTAAAAAAACACCTGAGCCCCAGTGGCTGTATGCATGCAGTGGAATTATAGCTATGCCTGTGGGCATATTAACAGATTAGGTGAGTCACTGCCTTACACCCGAGATGTTGTAGCTTGCATCAGCTTGGGTGGTAGCTGGTATATACTTTGCAATATTGTGGGAATGTTAATTATTTTTAGAAATTCCAATACTTAAGCTTCAAGCTACTAAGACTTAGATGCATGTCCACAACACGACTCTGCTCTGTTTTTTTGTTTTTTTGCTTTTCCATTAGGGTATAGTACCTGGTGCCCTTCCGTCATGATTTTTAATTCAGAGTCTTTTAATTAACTGATTCTAATGATTCAGTACACCGAAAAGAACTGCTTTGCTCATATAAAACAACCGCGTAGCAGCCGTGCTATGACAACTTTGCCCAGATCAAGGAGGTAAACAACAATGTGCCTGATACTGAACCCAGTTATGCTAGAACTGTATAAAGCAAAAGCGACCTGTAAAGGAAAAAATGTCACCTCTTACCACCATCACTACCATTACTCTTGGTCTCCATCCTCTGCAGTACTGGCCATGAAGATCAACCCATGTTCTGTGCTCTGCTTTGTAAAAGGCTTTTGTCTGCTCAGGATGTATCCCCAATCACTGTTATTGGCTGACGGATATAAACACAATGGCCAAATTTTGTCACCCGGGATCATCCCCATGTACATATTTCACTGAATTCCACTTCAAATGCTGGTTTGGATGTTTTTTTTCTTCTTATCACTGTTAGCATTGCTCACTGCCATTGACAAGAAATCACAATTCGTGACTTACATTTACATATACAGTAGCACCTTTAAAGTGTTTTATCACAACACGATGACAGCATATATTAAGTGGACAGCTATTATTGTCTGCCTGTCAGAATGATGCTAAGAAACTCTGTGCCCTATCAATGTTGGCCTGAATAATTCAGTCACAGGTGCAGCAAACAGCCATATGTCAAGTTAGAGATCTTTGAAATAGCTTTTGAAAAACCAATAATCTGGATGACTAAAAAATGTCCTTATATATTTTGATCTGCTAATTACGTGCAAGTCTATGCTTTTCGGACACAATGGTAACTAGAGATATATGCAGAAACAGTTGTTGCCCTTTTCTGCAGGGTTTTAAACCAAGTCAACCTGATCCTGCAGCTGGTCGGACCACTCCTGCCTGCAACAATGACAAATCTTTCAGTCTCCCCGAAGCCACAGTGACAGCACTACATACATTACACATTTGAGGGACTGCAAAATGCTACTATTTTTCTCCCTTTAGGGAGCAAAGAGTGAATATGTCTTATTTACTGCGTGTAAATATAAGAAAAAAAACATAGCTTTAGCTCTAGGTAGCAGTAAGTCAGTGTCGCGAAAAACAGTGTGAATTCTATTCCGATTTCATTTCTTTGATAGAAGATGTTGTTCCATATAGCAATAGATACAAACTGCCTATAATCTGCATATTGCCAGTGAATCTTCCTCTGCTGTGACTGAGACTGTGTACTCTGATGGCATAGTGATTTCAGCTCAGATTCCCAGGATGTGGAGGCTGGAGATACATGGCCTCGTACGAGGCAGTACAGTGAAGTGATACTGTCTGCAGGTGATCAAAAAGTTGAGGATAGCAAAAGTGCTTTCAGTATTATGCAGCTGCAGTGCAATGTGGGAGCAGAAACACAAGCTATAAAGAGTCATTCACACAAACAGTGCAAGTCCACAGTTACGAGGTACGAACACAGTAGAATAGATTGTATATGGACTCGTATAACACAGGTCTGCAGATACAGTGCAAAATGTTTGCCTTGATGAAGGCCTTGATGGCTAAAACACATTGGCATGTTTGAGGTTGATATGATTCCATGAAATATTCAAGGCTTTTTAATGTTCACCTTTCTGAATACCTCAGATTTCTCAAGTTGTATTAGATTATTTGGATCCCTAACTGAAGAGCACCAGAGGGACATTATTTACCACACCAAAGTAACATTCCTGAAGTATTGTTTTATATTCAACAGTACAAATGTGTTTGAAGACACTGGAACCATAAAAATGATAGACAATAATTTTTTTGTTTGTTATTAATAACTATAAATTGATACAGACCTTACAATTATCAAAAATAGCATGGATCCAACGTTCTTTGGTAATATTCTTTGAAAAACTATTTACATTACATTATACTGTATCAACTTGTTTCTATGGACAGTGTTCAGAGAATCCTGTTATAAGTTCTAGTTAACAATCCTGGAACACAGCATCCAGGTATCATAACCCCCATTTCCACCAAGTGGCACAGTTGAGGTCAGTTTGTCAATTATTTGTGTATTTATTGTGAAAGGTTATGAAGGGAACCAAACATGTTCTGTTCTGTCCTGTCCAACTTGTTTCACACGCTTCTTTTGGAGAAGCACTGTGGTTTGACACCTACATGTCGGAGCTTGACATACAACAGTCCATTAATTGATCGGTGAAGAATCCTCACTTCTGAGCAACAATGAAGAAAGGATTCCAAGAAGTAGAGAGAAAATGAAAAGCTCGATGGTCCGTGTCCTTGATGGAAACAGAAAAATAAAAGCGGAATCGGAAAACAAGCTGTTGCCCTATTACTGTTTGGAAATAGGTAAATGAAAAACAAAAGGTTGATGATTTAAAAAAAATAAAATAACGGACCTCAGAAATACTTGAAGCAGCTTCAACTTCAATTTGGCTTCAAAAGTAACTGGATAAAAACATGAAAAAAAAATGTTTCAATGATTGATTTTATTATCTCTAAATGAAAATCCAATAGACTTCAAGTACATAGACCCGGGATGTCCTTTATTGTTGCCTTTTGATTTGATTGAATCTCTTGTTCTTCTCCATGTATTGTATTTGGGGGCTACACAGGAATTAAGGTCTTGTTTGAGGACTAAACTAAACTCCACTGGACTGAGGCCAACTGATTTCACCCTTAGTTTAAGAAACAATAAATGCCAGCCCACAGCAGTTTTACAAAGACATAATGAGAACTGAAACCTGCATCTTAAAAATAAAATGTTAATTCAGTAGTGCACAGCAAAGCTCTGGAATATATAAAAACTAGACTACTGTAAATAACTGTGCCTAGATCTGTTATTATGCTGCATGACATGATTGTCTGTCTGTCCAGCCAAAGTTAAATATGGCTCTGTAAATAGTGGAGTCAGTTTGGGGCTTTTTCTTCCTTAATTAATTAAGTAATTAATTTAATTAATCCTTTGCATTGACGCTCACACCTGACTTTTGTCATTTGAGAAAGTCACCCCTAAAGCTGGTCACCTAAGCTGGTAGACTGATGTTCTATTTCATCCTTACTGACCGCCAGAGGCGGTGCTTTAGCACTGAATGTATCCATCTTGCGCATGCGCAGGTCGAGTGTTTATACCAACAAAGTCACCCATGACCCCTGATGACGCCGGCTAGCCTATATCTTCCGGTGACATCAGAGGATCTGTTCCTTTTCATCTTCTCGCGTTGCAGGTAGACGCATGTCAGCGAACTCTAGCTGAATTACAGCGTTCATTGCCGCTTCGTCGCTGGTAGCCTTGCGACAATCTGTCGGAGCTGCGAGCTGCTCGCCCTCCAAGGGCTGCGACGAGCGGAGACGGAAGGTTCGTCCCGGTTCGCCGCGGACACTCCGAAAAAAGGAAGTTTGGATCAGCCAACGCTACTACTGGCTGAGTATACTGAGATCTACTTTGTTAATATAATCGGTGACGGCGTTGTACGCTCCCGACATTTTCTGTTCGGGCGCTAGCGGTTTAGCATCGCCTGCTTGAGCTAGCGTCTGTATAACCGGTACACAGTACCCGCTTTGTGTTGTAGTTATAAATCATGAGCGTTCTGTACGTCGGTGAAGCCAGCGAACTCGCTGCCGCTCCCGACATCAGTACTCCTGCCGTATCCGTGAGTAATCTTACAAGCGCTTACGGCTTTCTTTGTTTACTTTTACCAGGTCGGTGAAGACAGTGTGTCACTCTCTCTCCCGACATTAAGTCTTTACGGCGCTAAAGGTTGATTACCTGACTTATCGCCTGTGTAATCGGTACACCGCGAGGGTACCCGTCTTCAGTTAGTACTACCGCTACCCGTGAATAAACGTACATTACCGGTGTGTTTTCTACTTTTGACCGTTAGCCTTGAACAACCAATAAGCTAACCGTACTAAACGCCTGTTGGTGAAGGCAGTGTGTTCGCTCCCTCTCCCATCACAGGTGTATACACTACCCGAAGAGAAAGAGCAGTAACAGCAGCATATCGAGCTGCGTCTGCTCTGTGGTGACAGTCCGTATTCGGCGCAGCAAGCTGACCTTTGCTGGTGAAGGCAGTGTTCTCGCTCCCTCTCCCAGCATAGGCGGACGCCGTTGGCCTCATAGTTAGTGTGAAGAACCACTAACCCTACCTACATTCGGCCGTGCGACACCTGTTGGTGAAGGCAGTGTTCTCGCTCCCTCTCCCAGCATCCGTTGCTTCTCCCACTCTTCAGCCGCCGACTGTCACCATGCTTGGGGACCACTCCTGTGTGACCTGTATGGCCTCCCTGCAGCCGGAGGACGGTCATGATAGGTGCCCTCCGTGCCTTGGCCTCGGACACCTGAGGGAGGGGCTGTCGGAGGATCCATGCATGAACTGCAGCTTCATGCCCAGGGCAGTGCGGGTTGCCAGACTGGCTGAGGTTGAACACCTGCTGGGTCATGCTCCGGAACCGGACCAGCTGACCCCAGCCCAGCGACTGCCACCAGCACAGCCTAACCGACCTAAGCGTCGGGCTGCAGAGGCTGTGGGCGCCTCCTCTGGGAAGAGGGCTAAGGAGTCTAGACTGGCCTCCAAGGTGGACCAGTTGACAGAGGAGTTAAACCAGATGAAGACCCTCTTCCTAGCCATCCAGTCTGGGACCAGTGCAGCGGACGCGGATGTTCCCGCTCCCCACACAATGTTCGAACCAGATGAGGACGTGCTCTCTGTGGCAGCTTCAGCCACCGCGTTCACAGACTATGGGGCAGACCTGGTTCCCCAGGATGCTGCCTCTCATGCCTCTGGGGGGAGCTCCTGTTCCTCAGCTCGCAGTCGCGGTGCTGGGTCAGGGGATGACTCCATGGGTGCCATCATTCGCATTGCCCGCCTGCAGGTGGATATCCCGCAGGCTCAACCGGCTCCCGCCAGTGCCTTTTTCAGGCGTGAACCAGCCCCTACCACCTTTACTGTGCCTCCGTCGGATGAATACCTGAGGGAGCTGCATGCATGCTGGAGAGATACCAGAGCGCACTCCCATGCAACAGCTGATGCCCGGGCCCTGGCAGCCATGCAGGACGCAGCCAAGTTCGGCTTGGCCCACATGCCTGCGGTCGAGCCAGCTATAGCGGCTCTCATCGTTTCACCCGATGAGGCTCTGAGACCGGACGCCAGATGCCCACGTCCCCAGTGTCGGGCTACAGATGACCTGCTCTCTAGGGCCTACGAAGCAGCAGCACGCATGGGACGCATTAGCAATTCCCTGTCCCATCTGATGCTGGCTCTTTCAGCATCCCTCCAGGAGGCTACGCTGGACTCTTCCATCCACAGCCCTAGCGATGCTTCTCTACAGGCGTTTGCCCTGGTGTCCAGAGAGCTGGGGCGCCTAATGTCCACACTAGTTCAGGCTCGCCGCCAGGTGTGGCTGGCACAGTCACCTCTCACTGAGGCGTGCCGGAGAACCCTCCGCAGCATCCCGGTGGAACCTGGTGAGGTCTTTGGGTCAGCTGCCGTACAGGCGCTCGAGCGTACAGTTCAGGCCAGGCAGACTCGACAGCAGCTCTCTGGGCTTCACAGAAGTATGCCTCCTCCAGACAGGCCTAGGGTCTCTCCAGCTCCCCCCAGGCGCCACTCCCATCCACAGACTCTACCCAGTGGCTACCCCAGGTCTCGGCGACCGGTTCAACAGCCAGCTCAACGAGGGCCTCAGGCATTTCGAGCCCCCGAACGATTGCCCCCTAGATATCCTCAGACCTTCGACGCTGCCCGTCGTCCCCCCAGGGCCCCTAGAGGCCGGGGGACCAGGCGCTGAGAGTCTGGGGCCGGTCGTCGGCAGTTTTTTCCAGCAGCAGCCCAGCTACTGGGCTGCTTCCACCTCGGACCCCTGGGTGATTTCTACCCTAACCTACGGGTACAAACTTCAGTTCCGACGCCGGCCCCCAAACCATGGCCGGGTCAAGATGACAATCATAGGCGACCCGGCAAAAGCCCGTGCCCTCAAACAGGAGTTGTCCGCCCTCCTGAACAAGGGTGCCATCGAACCAGTAGACCCCTGTCATCGGGGGGTTTCTACTCGACCTACTTTCTAGTGGAGAAGAAAGATGGTGGACTCCGCCCTGTCCTCGACCTAAGGGGACTCAACAGGTTTCTGAAGGTCCTGAGGTTCCATATACTCAGTACCGCAGAGGTTCTGCGTACTGTGGCCAGAGGGGAATGGTTACCTCAATAGACCTGAAGGATGCATACTTTCATGTCCCCATAGCACCACATCACAGGCAATTCCTGCGGTTTGCTTTTCAGGGTTGCCATTATCAGTTCAAGGTGCTCCCGTTCGGCCTCTCCCTTTCGCCACGGGTGTTCACCAGATGTGTGGCAGCAGCCCTCTCAGCCCTGCAGTCGCAGGGCATGAAGATCCTGCCATATCTGGACGACTGGCTGGTCTGTGCACCATCCCGGTCTCAGGTGACCAGAGACACGGCGACTCTCCTCTCACATGTGGCCCAGCTCGGGCTCAGAGTGAACTTCACGAAGAGCTGCCTGGTTCCCTCACAGAGAACACTTTTCCTGGGGATGACCCTGGATGCCGTTGCCATGAGGGCCTATCCATCACCTCGGCGTGTAGACGATGTCCTCCGCCTCCTTCTCCTCTTTCAGAAGGGCCGCTGCTTGCGCTACGTCCAATATATACGCCTCTTAGGCATGCTGACCGCTGCTGCCACTGTGGTTCCCCTAGGGTTGCTGTCACTACGCCCCCTTCAGAGGTGGCTGAACAGTTTCCATTTAGACGCCAAGCGACACCGACACAGGATACTCAGGCCGTCACGGCGCTTTCTCATCGCTCTGGCCCCATGGAGGGAAAGATCATTTCTCCTCCAGGGCATGCCCATGGGCTCCATCGCATCCCGTCGAGAGACTGTCACAACAGATGCCTCCCTCACAGGGTGGGGCGCTGTGTGGCAGAACAGGACAGCTCGAGGCCTGTGGAACGCACAGGACCGCTTGGAACATATCAATGTCCTGGAGCTACGGGCAGTGCACATGGCGCTGCAGTTTTTTCTCCCATTCCTAGGAGGGAGGCATGTGCTGGTGCGGTCAGACAACGTCTCAACCGTCTCCCACATAAACCACCAGGGAGGAACCAGGTCCGCACGGTTGCTGCAGGTGTCCCAGGACCTCCTGTCGTGGGCGGCCCCCCGCCTAGCCAGCGTAAGGGCAATGTATCTGCCGGGGGAACTGAACTGGGCCGCAGACTCCCTGTCACGCCGCAAGCCTCCACCAGGGGAGTGGCGGCTTCACCCAGAGGTGGTGCTCAATATATGGGACGCGTTCGGCAGGGCAGAGGTGGATCTCTTTGCCACGGAAGAGTCGACCCACTGCCCCCTCTGGTTCTCACTGACGGAGGAAACCAGCCCTCTGGGTCAGGACGCTCTCGGCCACGATTGGCCAGAGAGTCTACTCTATGCTTTTCCACCAGTGCCTCTGATCCCTCAAATTTTGCAGAGGGTCCTCCAGCAGGGCCACAGGCTGCTACTGGTGGCCCCCTTCTGGCCAGGGAGGGCATGGTTTCCTCTGCTGCACAGGCTCTGCCACGGCTCACCGTGGCGTCTCCCCGACAGGTTGGATCTCCTGTCTCAGCTCGGGGGCCAGGTCTGGCATCCCGAACCTCATCGCCTCCAGCTCTGGGTTTGGCCACTGCAGGGCCCGACCCGCTGCTGGCAGAGTGTCCAGAAACCGTCCAACACACCATACTAAATGCGAGGGCGCCTTCTACCCGAGCACAGTACGAGAATAGGTGGAAACTGTTTTCTGCCTGGTGTTCAGACAGGGGTGAAGACCTTGTGCACTGTCCAATTACAAGAATTCTCGAGTTCCTACAGTCACTCCTGGACAGCGGACGGTCCCCTGCTACTCTGAGGGTCTACGTGGCGGCCATTTCCTCTAGACACACTCAAATCGGTGACAACACCGTGGGGTGCCACAGACTTGTGTCCCTCTTCCTAAAGGGAGCCCTGAGATTACAACCCCCAAGGGCAAAGAGAATCCCAGCCTGGGATCTGCCCCTGGTGCTGGATGCCCTGTGCCTGCCCCCCTTTGAGCCCCTGGCGCAGGCGGACTTGAAGTGGGTGTCTACTAAGACTGCCTTTCTCCTTGCTATCACTTCAGCAAAGCGTGTCGGGGAGCTACATGCTCTCTCTGTGAGCGACTTGTGACTGAGGTGGAACCCAGATGGCTCAGGGGTCACTCTGTGGCCGAATACGGCTTTTCTTCCTAAGGTTCTGTCAGCGTCAAACCTTAACCGACCTATTCACCTGGCGCAGTTTATTCCCCCAGCAGGGGAGGAAAGGTCAGGACTTCTGTGTCCTGTCAGGGCCTTAAGAATCTATATAGATCTGACCACAGGCATAATAAGTTCAGAACAGCTGTTCCTCTGTTACGGAGGCCCTAAGAAAGGCCATGCTCTTTCCAAACAGCGACTCTCGCATTGGATCGTGGATGTCATCACCTGGGCGTATAAAAACAGCGGTCGCCCCCTGCCAGCTGGGGTGAGGTGCCACTCTACGAGGGCCGTTGTTACATCATGGGCGGCGCTGCGCGGCGTGCCCCTGGGAGACATCTGTGATGCGGCATCGTGGGCATCACCAACTACCTTCTCCAGATTCTATCGGGTGAATGTGGCCACCCCCCACCCACTGGGTGTGGCCCTGCTGCCCGCCTCTAACGTTCCCTCCCACTGAGGTACGTACTGGCATTCCTCGTGACTTTGCTGTTATGGTCATCCAGTGCTAAAGCACCGCCTCTGGCGGTCAGTAAGGATGAAATAGAACGAAAGTTACGTATGTAACTACGGTTCTATGAATCCTGGATGACCGCCAGAGCGTTCTGTCACTCAGAATCCTCGTGGTTTCGCGAGAAGATTCTACAGGAACAGATCCTCTGATGTCACCGGAAGATATAGGCTAGCCGGCGTCATCAGGGGTCATGGGTGACTTTGTTGGTATAAACACTCGACCTGCGCATGCGCAAGATGGATACATTCAGTGCTAAAGCACCGCCTCTGGCGGTCATCCAGGATTCATAGAACCGTAGTTACATACGTAACTTTCGTTTTATGGACATTGTACATTTGCTCAGAGAGGTTGGTATTTGGGGTTCGATGCAATCCCATTCTGCTCAGGAAAAAAGTTATCTACCTAGCTGCTATTATTTTACCCTTGCAAATGGAACACAGTGATGCATTGTTTCATGCATCACTGTGTTCCAGACAAAGCTGTCTAAACGCCAACTGCCTTCATGGTCTCTAGATGATTTTGGAACAGTGTTTGAGGTAGTTTCCACTTCAAGGACACCACAACAGCTGCTGAGGAATGTGATTTATAGATTTAACACGTCATTTTACACTCTAGATGCCTCCCAATTCAGGGGCCACATCATTTCGTGGTAGCATCTTAAGACTGACTGTGTTCGAAATGGTAAATGGGACATTTTTAAATGTGGGTTCCTGAATATTGATGATCACTCCCTAAAGCAGGACCATCATTATATGAAGTAAATATAAATAGTATTCTAAAGCTATGGAAACCAAGCAATTTAAACTTTGGGCCTTGAAAATATAGTATAACAATCTACAATTAATTACAGTCAAGATCCAGACACATTGTTTTGCTATGGCTTGGTCTCCCTTTCATGTACGTGATTGCCATACAGCCTCAAGAGAGTTGCAGAAAAATGTCCTGTCTTCAGACAATTTATCACAGAGATTTTTACCTTAATAACACTGAATCAGCTTCTTAGCGCACACCCTCCTCTATCCCCCCCTTTCTCTCCTTCTCAGCACTTGCTTGCACACAAGCTGTTTGTCTGAGTGCGCTGCTTCCAAACACATTGTACAGAGTATCCATCTGCCAACACAGGCAGAGAGATGACACTTCAATCACACAGTGCAAATCCATGTCTGCTCGCCCGTCTTGCAACACAGCACGCGTTTGACAAATGGCAACAGGAAGAGGCCAACTTCAACATCTAACCAACGCAGTACAAAATGTTCACAGCTTGATAGCATAGCAACTAATTTCAGATTAAAACCACTTTGACAAAATTGTTTCGCAGAGGATAATACTTCATCTTGAAGATGTTTCTATATGGTTTAAAAACAGAGGAATCAGAATCAGAATCAGAATACTTTATTAATCCCCGTGGGGAAATTGTTTTTGTTCCAGGTGCTCTGTGCAAAGTAAGAAGAAGAAATACAGCATGCTGAAGTGGATTCAGTATCTATTCCCCATCCTATTTTCTTCTTGGAACATTGTCCATCCTTCCACACCGGCTTACTAGTATCCCAAACATGACAAAGAATTCAACCTATAGTCAAACCAGGTGTGACTGAATTTGGTTCAGTCAAATGTGAATAGTTTTTGTCAGTACATGGCTGCATTGTTTGGCCAAGTTGTGAAGCCAGTAGGATCCAAAAATTTGCCATTTTCAATAATTCATCATCCATCATGTGCCTGGCAGCTAGATTTACCCACTCTAGACTGCTGGTTGGCTTCAGACACTGTTTATGCAAATAATGTGACAACAGTACTCTGCTTTGGTTTGTGCATCAAAACACTGACTGTTTCAAGAACTTGGCCAACTCACTACAACGGCACATTTGTAGGGCTGTTTGGAGTGTGTCAGTGGCCCCAAAGACACTGATACAAGATGAATATGCAATCAGAACTCAAAAACTACAATTAGCCCATGGGACAACCCTTCACAGATGCAGGCCACAAGTGTACTTACTCACTGAAATATAATTCTTTTGAAATCAACCACCAGCATGTCTGACCTTTTGGACTAAAACTGTTGGGGCCACCTCTCGAGTCATTTTTTTTTTCTCTGTAAACACTGGTTGTACATAAAAGTCTCAGTGGATCAGCAGTTTCTGAAAAACACACAAGCACATCTGGCACCAACAACCATGCTACAACCAAAGTCTCTAAAATCACCTTTCTTTGTCATTCTGATGCTTGGTTTGACCTCCGGCTGGTTGTCTTGATGATGCATGTTTATTAAATGCATTGTGTTATTGCCATGTGATTGACTGACTAGATGTTTGTAACAAGCAGTTGAACAGGTTTACAGGGGGTTGTGTCTTTGTATTCTGCTCATGGGGGAAGGTTTAGACTTGCTGAAAATAATTGTTTGCCTCATCTTCCTTTACACTATTACTATTTTGTTTCTTTAAGGTCAATATATGTCATAAATTATCTGCTGTTTATTCTTAGATGAATGTGGGGGGGAGCTGCAATCAATAAACAGCTGATCTTGGGCAAAAGGCAGGTTATGCACCAGAAAGGTCACTAGCTTTTCACAGGGTCAACATAGAAAAAAAACAGCTATTCACACTCACAATCACACCCACAGTAAATTTAGATTCTTCAAGTAGGCTAATCTTACCCTAATCTGCATGTATTTGGACTGTGAAAGGAAGCTGATAACCCTGAAAGCATCCATACACACTAGTACTCCCAAGCATGGAAGACTTTTTCTGACATGTCTCTGCTTTGCTGCAGACAAGCACATGTAATTCAGTTCCAAGGGGCAAGTGGCAAGGGTTAGAAAGAAGGTAAAATGAAATGGGTAAAAAAGAGAAATGGGACTGGGACAAAGGTCCTCAAATAGGCCCCTGATTGAACCAGTTTTCAACCGGGGACCTTAATGTGAGGTTACCTGTGGTGTCATATTTTTTCCCAAATTGCAAGTTGATTTTGTCAATATATTTCCAGCCTTTGTGCTAAGCAACGCTTACTTAATCATGTCTTGGCTCTATCTCCTATCTGTATCAATTCCACAGACATGGGATTCTTTTCATTTAAAACTTGGCAGGATGGAGAATGAGCATATTTCACAAAATGTCAAATTATTCCCCCTAGAAAAAAAAATACTAAACCAAGCTGTGAACATTTCGAATCACTGCTGCTGGATGAGTCCTGTTTTCTTCATAGCTTAATTAGTACTATTTTAATGTTGTCTAAACTAAACTGTGATATGTTGCAATCTTTTTAGTAATTGTTCGTATTTTTTACTGATGTTTGAATATATTGTTTACTCCGAGTGTTCCTCATATTTTGGTATTATTTGTCAGGTATTTCAGTATTCTCCTTTATGTAAAAGCCTTTGTTTTGCTGCAGCGGTGACCCAGTTTCCTCATGGGGCTCATTAAAATTTCATCTTTTCTTAACTTGTAGTTATCTGTGTTGCGTTCTCGTAGTGTGTATTTTTGAGTAGAGCGTGAAAATGGCTTCATACCGCTGTGGGACACATTTGAAATCACCATCTTAAAGTCACCACGAGTAACTCAAGAGTTTTCTCTGGTTCTAAAACTTTTTTCGTTTCTCCCCTAATTTCTGTGCTTCTGCTGTTGCTGCTGTCTCCCTGCCGGCACCAGTTGGAGGCGTTCTACTCAATTTTCACCACGGAGCAGCAGGACCATGTCAAGTCAGTGGAGTATCTGCGGAGTAACTTCAGGCCCATCCAGAGTTTGGATAACCGCCATGTCTTCAAGTCATCAGTCAAAGATGCCTGGCTACCTGACCTTACTGACAACTCCGGAGGACCTTATGGCACAGAAGCTTCCAAAGGTAGGGCTATACTGAAACTTTTTTTTTATTTTTTTTTAAACAAGAACACTTTTTTCATATATTCAAAAAAAGCCTATCAAAAGCCTTACGTTATCCTTACGGGTAAGAATAACGGGTAACGAGGGCATGTCCTAAAACGAGTTTAAAAGTAACATTGACTTGTCAGTACAGTCAAAAGTACTGCGACCAGTAACATTGACCTGGTCGCAGTACTTTTTGAACACACAAGTTAATTTGTGCATTTACTTTACTGCGTTTTATGTGTTATCGTCACTGAATCCAGATGTTTTTTTTTTGTTGTTGTTGTTTTAAATCTTAATAATTGTCTTATTGCCTAGAACATAGCACCGTTTTGAAACATGAAAATTACTTGTTAAAAAAAAGTGTTAACTAGGCACGAGAGAAACATTACACCTTTGGGAAAGCTACCCAAAGTGTAGAATGATAATGAATAATGAAAAAAAAAAAAATACACATGTTCACAAGTCTTTTCACAGTGAGACATCCACAGTAAAAAAAAACAAAAAAAAAAACAACAACAACAAAACAGAGTAGTGAGTAGAGGAGTTCTGTGTCTGGCTGCCAGGTTTTTTGACAATGGCAGGTCAATCACAGTAGTGGCAGAATTAGCTGTCTGCTGTGTCATTTTATAATTAAGCTCACCACAATACATAGTTACATACATTTATTGTTTCGTAAACTCAGGGTGAAATCAGTTGGCCTCAGTCCAGTGGAGTTTAGTCTAGTCCTCATACAAATGATATGATCATTTTGTGTCAG
Source organism: Microchirus variegatus (assembly GCF_963457635.1). Classification (NCBI taxonomy): domain Eukaryota; kingdom Metazoa; phylum Chordata; class Actinopteri; order Pleuronectiformes; family Soleidae; genus Microchirus; species Microchirus variegatus. Next base: position 15,821,803 of record NC_139808.1, read on the forward strand.
TCCACTGAAATTCATTCGCAATGAACACAATTCACAAGTTAGTTTGGCTTCAAACACAAGTTACTGTCGCAAGTGTTACACTTATCCCGGCCTCTGTGTTTGTATAACAATGGTAGGTTCTAGAAGAAAATACATTTTGCTAAAGTTAGAGGGTAACATTTCCATGCGTCTTATGTTGTGTTTTTGCAAAGAACATATTGTTCTGCTGCATGTTTACAATCTCTTTCTCTGCCCACTGATTTATATTGCATCATTAAAGTTGCTCTTCTTGCTAAAGTGCTCCAATATTCTCACATTATTTCTCGATGTGACATTTCCTAATGTTAATAAATGAGAAATATTCAGTGTGCGTGCATGTGTGTGTGTGTGTGTGTGTGTGTGTGTGTGGTCTGGGCTGGCTCTCTGTCATTTCACCAGCGAGCTGGGTAACTCCCCTAGCATAAGGCAGTGGGAGGCAAACCAGCCGTCCTCCCACTCCTGCTTCATTACCACTCAAACAACACCACACATTTTTGCGCTGTGTGTGTGCGTGTGTTCTCTGTGTATTTGTCAGTGCTCACGTGTGGCCTATAGCATCTGTGTTGTGTCAACTGTCCTCACAGGGTTGGTTCCCTCCTTTACTTCAGGCAAACTCCCATATGGATGACGACAAGAGAGGTGCATCACCTAGATGCATACACACACACACTACATGGAGGTGTGTGTTGTGTGTGTGTGTGTGTGTGTGTGTGTGCGGGTTGTCCTAGCATGCTGTGTGTGCTCCTGCAGATTGTCCTTGAGCAGAGCAGCGGGACATTTGATGAAAGCAGATCTATAAGGCTGGCACAGAACGTGTAGAAGAGGAGGAGGAGGATGAAGGACGGCAGGGTAGAAAAAGACAAAGAGGAGAATTGGAGCAGAAAACGCAACAGACAGATGGAAAGGCCGTCCGCATGCCTCCTTCACACCCTCGACAACAGGCGTAGCAACAGCTGAGTGGGTTAGGTTAGACTGCTTCAATAAGTCTGACCTGGTCTATATCACCTCTCCAATGTACAGATGCAAGTGACAATGTAGACTGAAAACACAAGCCTATACATCAGCAGCCAAATAACATGAGTCATTTTTCCTTCCACTCTCCGCTTGTGCTAATTTATTCCATTTAACCAATGGCTCAGCCTGATTACCTCCCCTTCTGCTACTGATTGTTTCCCATCAACCATGATAGTACATTTACTTCTGGGTGTATGAATGAAAGGTGGCCTCATATTAAGTGAGTCAGAATGATGGATAGATGCTTGCAAAAACACAGCGGAGCAGTGTGTGTTAGGAAAGCTACGCCCCTATGTTTTATGAAATATGTTTCACTTTTTACACTCAAGCAAATCAGGATCGATATCACTTTCATCTCTGTGTGGATTAATATCAACCCAACACGTTTGTATACGTCCAGTGACCAGAATTGTGTCCATGACATTAATTAAACAGTCACTCAATCTAAAATGTGTTGACACTGTGCTCGTGCAGAGCTCTCACAGCGGATGGATCTTGCCTGCCATTTTGGGAATTACAGACTAACATCAGATTTGACAGTTTCGTAAAGCATTTACTCAGTCCGCTACCTTTTGTTGATGATGTTATGAAAAGACTCCCCATTACATATACACATACTCAGCCACTTTCTCAGTTCTAGGTTGATAATGGATTGAGGGTCTCCATTAAAAAAAAATCCATTGTGGCTAAAAAGGATTAATACCTTAATTAATATTATTTTTTCCACCCTCTAGGTGTTAGTTAATAGTTAGTGTACCTTTTCAAATTGCAAGCCTGAAATCTCCTTCCTGAACTGGATGTGTGTTTTGTATGTAAGTGTGGGACAGAAAGGGTTGATTACAGTACAATTTAGGGTCAATGAGGGGGAATTAACACATCTGAATCTAGAAATGGAATTGCATGTTTTTCAGCACCTGAAGATGTGAAATATGCTCCCTCTGCTGTAGTTGTAATGTGTACATGATGCAGTGTTGCAAAAGTCAATCTGCATTGTGATTCTTCAAATGTCCAGGCAAGAAGTCATGGGTTGTGTGTGTCTTCAACTAAACAACACACATCCAGCTCCCACAGTCTGTAGAAAGACTATAAATAGTTCAATCAAAAATAGGATCACAAGGTGAAAAACACGATAGATAGCGGTTGTGATTTACAACAAGAAATAAAAAGAATGTCAAAAAAATAAGTTGACAAAATGAAGCAAAGGCATCTTTTTTAATCCTCAGACTTTTCTTGACTTGCAGAAAATCGCCTTTTAACAACAGATGAAAAGTATGGAAAAGCTACGCAAAGATGAACTCTGCCCCTTCCCATGTTCCTGAAATAGAAACAGATACTATGAACAATGAGAAATCAAGCTTCTTTTAGACATTTGGCTTGTAATGAGGTTAATAATTGAGTAACATAAAATGAAAACATACATGCACCTATGAATTGTGAGAACAAAGTAATGATGATAAAATAAAATAATATACAAGTGTATACAAATTATGTACAAAGAAAAAAAAAAGACAAATATCCCAAAGTATGTAAATGGGCTATGAGATCACTGGGTAAACACTAGATCAGTGATAGCTGTCAGAATATAGAGCTTTTTTACACAGATTATCGCTTAGATGTTTCAGCGTCAGCAGCTTTAAAGGTCCCATATTACGCAAAATCAACCTTTAATCACAACATCACAGTATTGCACTTATATATGGATGAAACAGTAAGTTGATGTGTTTGATAAAAAATTTAAAACAGCCCTTGACTGTCAAACAAGATTGTAGTCTGAATGCAACCTTCTCGCTGAAAACTTTGTGCAAATGTTCCTTTTGGTAAAAAAATAAACAAATCGTAAGCTGAATGAGGCCACTGATAAACATCTACAATGACCTTTTTTTACAAAAAAAAAAGATACAAGTACATGCTCAAGTATTTTGAGCAAAGCACTCCTTGCAGTCCTCAAAGCTATTGAATTGCTGCCTGATGTAAAACACAAAAACAACACAGTGTTAAAGCACATAAAGGCAGAATAAATTTGAACACCAGCTCCAGTTAAGTTACTTTTATTTGTGAAAAGCCAAATTACATTTTTTTTTTGTTTGTTTTTTTTTAATCTGAAACTTCTTTAAATATGAAAATGAAAAGTAAGTTAGCAAACCACCATATTACCCACTGGTTTGTGAACTCTACACTCACTCCAAGTATTTGGTCTAGTGACATGTCTTTTTATTCCCCCAGAAGTATAATAATAACCATTTCATTTTACACAACCAACTATAGTGTAAAGCAGGATTTGGCAACACATATTGGTACATTTCTAACAGCAGAGATCCCACACTGAGTTCCCAGCCAATCCGTCTCAGTAAAAAACCTTGCAGACCGACCCGCGATCGAGACCAATTCATCGATCAACCATCATCAACGTGCTGCATGGCCAAAGGCGTCCTTTACTCCTCCAGTTTGGCTCTCGCCGAGACAGAGAGAGGCAGAAAGAGAGATTTGTCCTCTGTGGGTTTTATGTGTGTCAGCCACCACCTAGACCCCATCACTCACTGCCATCCAGACCTCTCCCCCGTGTGTGTGTATGTGTGTGTGTGTGTGTGTGTGTGTGAGAGAGAGAGAGAGAGAGAGATGGCCCGCTTATCTTTGATGAAAGCTGGAAGAGGATCTGTTCATCACCTGGTCAGACACACAGTACTACAAAACCCTTTCAGCTGACTTACACGTGGGGAATATTAGAAGTCATTTTGTCTGGCCCACGGGCGCTTTGTAGCATTTCTGCTGCTACAGGGGAGTTTGCAGAAAGCCACAGATGAATCTGAATCTGTTTCCAATGCAGTTGTTTGAATTTGCCTTTTTATCAATTTATGGGACTTTTACCGCACAACATTGGAAACAAATTCTAAACTCTTTTCCAAGACAATTTTTCCATTTGGATTTTGTTGTGCACAAAAAAATAAAAAAGGCTGATGAAACCCTACCTGATAAGCTCATCGACACATAAACACGTCCACACGCACAAACTTAGAACATAGCTGACTGGGCACACGGTTTATATAAACGATTAAATAAACTTCCCCTACTTTATGAGCATACTCTGTTTGACCTCTAATAATGCCTGTGCATTTGTGCATATGTGTGAGTTTGTGAATATGTGTGCTTCTGTATGTCTCTGTATGTTTTTGTGTGACTAATGGCTTTATTAATGCTACACCACATGGGGCTCCACTGCAGAGAAAAACTCCACTGCAGCTCTTTATGAGCAAGCTAATCAGTTTGGTTCCACAAGGCACGTGAGCTCTATTCTTAATCAACCCATGGTCATCATCAAAATTACCTCGTGCATTTGCATAATATGATACAGTGCTTGAAATAACCATTACGTCCTTTGTTGTATGCTATACCTCTCTTTCTCAGCAGTTAAAAAAAGTGGAACGAATTGCTGTTTAACGTAGTGTACAGTTATGCTGATCAAAGTGTGTGGACAGAGGACGCTCTGTGCCATATGTGATATTTGAATTTGCCATTCCATCATTAATGTGCTGCTATAACAGCCTCTTTGAAGGCTCTCCAGCAGATGTTGGAACCTGGCTGCAGGCTTCCCATTCTGACACAAAAGCATTAGTGAAGTGAAACACTAATGTTGAGTGATAAGGCCTGTCTTATCAGTCAGCAGTCCAGTTTATCCAAAATTAAGAGAATCCCTTCTGGACTCTGTGCAGTCCAATCAAGTTCTCCTGCACCAGAGGTGCAGTGCTATTTGTGTGCATGTGCAAGTTCATTCATTCATAATCTACCACCTTATCCTCCACATGAGGGCTGCAGGCGGCCGCTGGTGCCTATCCCTGCTGATGCAGAGTAAAAAAAAAGGACAGGTCACCAGTCCATCACATGGCCAACATATAGAGACAAACAACCATTCATTCACACCTATGGTCAATTTAGAGTGTCCAATTAACCTCTGTGTGTTTTTATACTGTGGGAGGAAGCTGGAGAACAGCAAAATATTTTATAAAATACAGGAATAAGACGCTGCTTTTGCACCCAGTGTTGTATTTATGCACATACATCAACATACATAACTGCCTGTCTGCTTTATTTTATAAACAGACAATAAAAAACCTTAAAAAACTACCACAAGCTAACCTTTTCATGATAGTAAGTGTGTCACTGGATAAAGGATAAATAAAGTAAGTTTTACCTTGGGTGATACAGCGAGACTGTGGGATCTTTTTTCCCAGTAAAATAAAGTCAAGTGAGTAGAGAAGGATTGCAGATAAATGGGATTTTGTCTTGACATCAAAAGGATGGCGACACATGTGCTTGCGCATTTGTAAAGGATAATTAAATTTGGATAGGGAATGATTTGTGAAGAATATAAACACAATAAATCCTCAAGGGCATATCTTTTTTGTTATTTTCTATTCAAGCTCCTTGAATCCTCTTTTCAGTTGAAAAGATGTGTGTATGGGTAAAGGTATAATACAGTCAGACTTGTTATGAACAAGCTTTTTTTTCTCGTGAAACACACACGACAGCAGTATGGATTTGAAATATGCTGTCATCCACAATTTGGCTTTCATCTGCATTCATTTGACTACAGATTTGATTATTTAGGAAGTTTCGAATTGGTATATAGTGTACAAACTTGGCTATGTAGCTTTAATATTCTAGCAAATGATCACTTTTTGGCAACTGTCTGCTAGTCTTTGCAGAAAACATAAGCCTAATTTAATCAGCTGCAACAATACCAAGAATATGAGCATCGATGCCTTGATGCACTTTACTGATTTCAGAGATGATTGGACCTTCAAGCACCTAAAATATACATAAATATGAATATAAATGAGAGCTGCAGATGCTCTATGTTCTCTATAGAAAGGTGGAGGACTCTCTCCTCTCGTGTGCTCTAGCAGCAGTGACTTTTTTATGGAGTTGCCTTTGTGCATGGAGGCTTTTGTCATGCTGAAATGGGGAAAAAATATGGCAAGCCACCAAAACACTGAGGCTGTGGAATTGGCAATATGTAAACAACACTTCATGCAAATGTTTCACTTTGAAAACCTATTAGTAGTAATTACCTTTGAGCTGCCACAAGGCTTTTGATGTGAAAAGTCAATAAGTATGCGTTTCACTGATGAAAGCCTAACAGCAATTGCAAAAAATAGCTCAAACGAGAGCAAAGCTGGGTGTAATATAACCAACGAAAACATTGTTTTTTTTTCTGTTAGGAGAAGATAAACTCTCTGTTGTACTGATGGAATCAATGTGTGGAAGAGTGAATATGCCCAATCCTCCGGGTAAACTTTTGCACAGCAAATAGATTTAAATGGGAGCAGATCAGACTACAGAAATCTAGCATCTAAATCGTACAGTTCATGTGGGAGAATAAAGGCCTGTGTTTTATATAAACCCCATTCTAATATCGGTCCTACCCCATGTTTCAGAATCCACTATAATTATGAAATATTCAATGTATGAAATCAAATACTCCACACTGTGTCCCTTTTCCTGAGCAACCACACTGCTCACACAGAGACACCCAGTGGTCAGAAGCAGCCAGTGCAATGCTTGTCCTCTTTAGTGAATGGAGAGATTTATTTTTTTGTGTGTGCATATTATAAAAACTGGTAGCATAAACACACAGTGCATATGTGTTTGCCTTATATCTCTCAAAGATAGATATCAAAGGGCAGAGCAGGTTGTCTGCAATTTGCCCTAAGGCAACAATATATGAGCGTGTGTGTGTGTGTGTGTGTGTGTGTGTGTGTGTGTGTGTGTACTGTATGGAGATGACTCAGAGCAACATTAATAACACATCATGAATACAACTAACACTCACACAACTCTCTCTCTCGCTCTCTCTCTCTCTCTCTCTCTGAGTGTATTTGAATGATAAGCTAAGCCTGTGTATCTAGCCATAAATTATCTGTTTCCCTCTCATCACTCCATTGTTCCTTCACATCCACCCTTCGCTACTTCCTTTCCTTTCCGTGTTCATCCCTCAAGTCTTGCCTCTCTCCACTGTTCGTTCCTCCTCCCTTTCTTCCTCTGACCTCACATCTAACTTTTATTTTTCACCTCTGCCCTCCTTCTTCTTCTTCTTCTTCTTCTTCTTCTTCTTCTTCTTCTCTCTCTTTTTCCCCCTGTCCTCCTGCCAGTGTGCAGCAGTGCTCCCATCAACATGAAGGTGCAGCATGTGAACAGCAGCGCCCTCATGGTTCGCTGGGCCCGTCCTGAGGTCACCTACCACCCGCCCATCCTCCACTACCTGGTGTCGTACAGCTGGACGACCCACGACGACAGCTATGAGGAGACGCATCTTACCGACGCCAAACACAGACTGGTGAGTGCTGTTACAGAATTATCCTCATGGAGTGTTTTTTCATTACAATTAAAGAGTCATGTGATATCAAGGACAAAATATTGGGAACAAAGCCGGGGTAATGTGGCTCTAAGTGAAGAACTGCTGCAATAACAGCGGATATGTATAAGTGAATTTTAGTTTTATAGTAAATCAGAAGTCATTTTGCTGAAAATTCCAGGTAATGTACAGAGATTTATTTCCAGACTTTCTCTGGACTTTGTCATTCACATTCACATTAGATGCATAGCTGGACACTGTCTTGGTGAGTTGCATTTCCAAAAACCAGAGAGTCTCTAGAGAATCCAGGCAAGGTGGTTGTGTCTGGCTTGAAGGAAACACACTGACTTATTCACTTGCTGCGGATTATTCTGCTCACGTGAGCTCATTCAGATGTTGTCCAGAGATTTTATTAAAAAGAGATGACAGGAGAATCCCAGCGAATGTCCGGAGTGACTTTTGCGGCTATTTTTGATCACACATACAGCCGCTCTTGACACTCTTATATAATATAAAATATCCCGCCATGAGTGGACCATGGAAGGAGCTTTACCATGTGTTGCATTCAGGTGCTGAAACGTTTGTTTCTGCACATACAGTATATAGACAAAATAAAACCCAGGACACAATAAAACAAGCCAATGCTTTGCTACTCATACAGGTGGACACGTCAGCTACCATGTACTCATAAGGACTGAAGAATACATATTTAGTACTGAGCAAATCGGACCCATGAAGGGCAACTTTTAGGTTCTTAGTAGACACGAACCAATATTTTTTGGCATTGCCAAAATTAATTTTTCTGTCTATCTATTGAAGAGCTCAGGGGCCAAGTCTATCACAGGGCCAACATATAACCAATTTATTCATGTTCAACTTTGGACTGGAGTCAGATGCAAACCATCACTTTTTTTTTTTTACTTTTATTAATCACTGTAGAGGAGGCAGTTACCAAAACAAAAGCAGATAATATGAACATGTGTGAATAAAAGACAGTGCTGGAATACCCCCCTGCAGCCAAGCACTGCTGCCAATAATCCACACAGTGTCCCCAATGTGTCAGCATGCACAACAATACAATAACCCAGATTCATAATGCTATGACTTAAGCAGCAACAGCTTCTGCTAGTCTGAATCCATATTCGAAATACATGGGTATACATGTGCCTACTGTCATGCAGGCATACACATTGATTTGATTCACGTTTCTTTTGGTTTTCAGTCGTACAACGTGTATTAGGACAATATTTGCTCAACATCAAATAGCCCTCTGTGTATATGCAGAACAATGATCGCAGTGCTTTATATCCATATTTGAATGAGCTTTTAAGTCTACTCATTACACACACACAGACACACACACACAGTGCTTCTCTGATGTGCTTCCCTGGCCTGGTTTGTGTCGTTAAAAAAAGGTATAAGCTCTGTTTAGACTGTTTTCTGACTCGTAACTGTCAATAGCCATGTTTGTACCTTTATACTGTATTATTCCCCAAAGACGCAGAGGAACAGTGAATGCTTTCAGTTCTGCCCTCTCACACACACACACACACACACACAGCTCCCGATTCATGTTCACAGCTCTGCGTGCCTCATAACACACACACACGACTAGGATGCTTTTTAATCCTTGTTGGTTTGGTGATGTCTGGTGTAACAGCAGAGTTGGTGTTGGTCTCATTAAAGGATACTTTCAAAGTCTGTCATAACAAGACACTTGCAGACCATGAACATTAAAATTCTAGGTTCATGCCAAATAGAGACGCTTGTCTGTCCCGGGATACGTAATTGCATGTAAACACTGTCTCCAAGGAAATTACATTCTGACAAAGCTCAACCGCATTCTGAGTGATGTTTTGTAAGGAACCAAAACCAAAATAATTTTATTTACATGTTTAAAAATGTGCATATGATTTGTTTGTGTATCTTTATTGGTCAATAACAACATGCACAGTCTAGTTCTTATAATATTCTGAAGTTCCCCCCCCTCCCAAACACTCTTACAGTGACCTAGGTTCAATTCCACCTCATGTTTATTTCCCCTGGACTCTTTCCTCCTTTCACACTTTACAGTCTGATCTCAAATATGCCTGAAATGATAACACTACAGTATATAAATCTGCAAAAAGATAAAAAATGCATCCTTTGCTCTTGAACTGTGGCCGGTTGCTTGGCAGATGACTGGCAGACATCTTGCAATGATCAACAACCCGTCCTCCTCCCAGTGACAGTTTTACCTCAAATTCTGCTTGGTGATGTGTCCAAAACACAACATAAATCACAATCGCATTTCTTTTGAAGTGTAATTTAGCAATGCAGTTTTGTTGTGTGCAAAAGGTTATTTTTGGGAAACTGGGTCGAAATAGATCAATAGACGGATGGATGTACTTCATTGATCCCAAAACTGGGAAATTATTGTATTGCAGCAGCAGAGTTTCACGCACTTGAAAGACCCTTTAAATAAAACAAAGAGAGAATATGAGAGAAAAGCAACATGAAATCAACTAAAATGTATGCAGCTCTACAAGAAGGTAGAGAATATTAGACATAACATATTAAATATTACAATTAACAAGTAAGTGTATATCGTTTCCTTTTTCTTGAAATCTAGCAAATGTGGAACATTAAACTGCCCTGTGCCTAAATGGAAAGATTGTCCACAATGGCCTCATACACTCGGGTTTACGGATCTATAATGTCTCTCATCAAAATGAGAAACCCTACAGCTGTAATCAATCCTCATCTCCATATAGAGCAGAGCTACAGGCGGCGTTCAGCAACACTAATGTGATGCTTCCACAGTCTGAGTTTGACACATCAAATAGAAATATTTTGTGGTTTTTTTAAGTGCAAAACTCCCTCCTTCTGTTTCCTCGCTCAGATAGAGCAGCGACACGCGCTTGTCATCTCATTGACAAGACGGCCGACTTCCTCGTTTCCTAAGGTGTAGTTTGTGCTTGATGACCAACGTGAACTGAATAAATGATAGCAGCAACAAGTCTCTCAGTGCACCCATCACATTAAGGTAGAACTGTAAAGACTCAGCTCTCTCAGAGGTTTTCCGGTGGTAAAGTTTTCACACAATGACAGGTTTATATTTCTTAAACCACCAGAGGTATTTTATAGTGAAACACTGTGTGTGGTGGGTGAGTGGAACACAAGATCAAAGAACAACAGATAAAAAAAAAAAAAAGACTCACCTAATGAAATCTATGCCCAATTAAAGCTGTAGTGTGTAACTTTTCAGTGTGAAAGAATGTCCATTACAAATCAATTCTTGAGTAACTATTATGGTGATTTAAGTAGAAGGCGAAGTCTCTTTTCTTGGGATATTTGTTCCAATTTACCTAAGAGCCACAAACAAAGCAGCATCACACTCTTTCTGTGACATCTCAAAAGCAGATTTTCTGCATGGGGTTTGGTGTGAGGAACAGTGACCAGTTTGCAGAATGACACAAACTGCAGTTTTCAGTTGGGGAAAGTTGTCTATTAGCAAAGTAAAGTGGTAGACATATTCTAAAAATAGCTTTGTACCTGTTCTTTTTATTTGGTGATCCTTTCCTCAATTGGCTTGTTTTTCCTAATGTTTACACTAATTTAAGTCAATATCTCAAACATCCACATCTCAAAAAACATGAAGTATCCCTTTAACAAATGTGGTAAATTTAAAACTGACTTATTAAACATGAATACAAATAGGGTTAAGGTAAGGTAAGGTAACATTAGCATGTTTCAATTGTAGTATGAGCAGCCACCTTATGAAGCCCTAATATGAAGCTGATAACTTACATAATACCTATATTTTTACAATTATACAACCATACAGTCCATTCATGCAAACACACAGCCAAAAAAAATGAACCAGCCTAACAGATCTAAAATATAACTAAAAATGTCTCCTAATCCCTTAGCACTGGTCACAGTTGTGCTTACGTATACTCCACAAAGTGATCCACACGATAATTTCCGCTCATTTTTCTCCTTTCGCTGCAGACACATGACAAGCTGAAAAGCCACCAGCCAGAATTGCAGACATGATGTGTGCTTAACTTGATTAATGGACTGTGATTGGAACATATCGCTGCGATAACAGCCTATACATGATATGAACATATTTTAATGGTGTAGCATGTTTCCATGTGTCTGGAGGAATTTCTCGTTATAGGCGGTAAAATTGCTTTGAATTGAAGTCAACTTTATTTGCGGTGATTGTGAATTACAGTCTCATGATCATAATGGACTAACAGACACACGTGTGGGTGTGTGTGTGTGTGATATTGCTGAAAAACGGAGGCTTTTACATCATCAAAAGTGTGACTGTGAGAGCAGTGATAAATCAAATGACTAGTTTTGTTACAAGATTGTTTTGATCCATAAAAAAATCAGCTCTGATTAAATAATCAAAACCTAATTTCTTAGACACATGTAGCTGGCAAATCACTTCTTATAATGAGGAAATGTGTAAGTTATAAGGATTTAATAATGCAGTTATTCATTTGAGCAAGGGAAGAAAGCTTTTAAAATACACAGAGAGAGGGAGAGATAGTGGGCAATATCCTCCATCACTTTCATTACAAATGGTCTCATCAGGGGCCAAAATGAGCAATGAGAGGAGGCTATGGAGCAGACAGGAGGCTTCATTCCCTTACATTGTGGTCTGCTGTTTGACTCGCAGAATACTAATGTTAAGCTGGAGGGGATGCAGGGCTGCCAGCCTGTGCAAAAAGCATGACCTTGGGCCAGTGGCAGTGTGGGAAAACTGCACCCTTCCCATTAAAAAAAAAGGGATAAGAGTGCCCCCTGCTTGTGGAAACATGCAGGATCCATCCACCATTACAGCTGGGAATCTGCCATGATGAGAGGTGGAGGGAGGAGGGAAGTGTTTTATCCTTTCTTCATTTACCAGAGCAACTTTAACTCTTTCTCCTCCGGTTCCCTTTTGCAACAACTCTCTCTCTCTCTCTCTCTCTCTCTCTCTCTCTCTCTCTCTCTCTCTCTCTCTCTCTCTCTCTCTCTCTCTCTCTCTCTCTCTCTCCTCTCTCTCCCTTTCTCTCTCTCTCTCTCAGCCCTGTGATTCTGATGCTCTTATTCCCGAGTTTCCCCCAGTGCATCTATCTAGGTCACAACAGCACAACAGGGACTTACAGCACGTGGCTTTAGGATCCCCAAATTCCACACACCTGTTCGCCGTTGTCGCAGTTAATGTACAGCAGCCTTGTAATAAAATATGGTCTACTTTATAGCTAATATCACTTGTAAAGGAAGAGGGGAAACGAATGAAGGAAACGGCTTCCTAACAGTGCCTAACTGATGTGAGTTTGACAGTAGAGGTGTGGGGGTTATAAATAGAATACAGCCAATTGCATAAGGGGGTAAATGCTACTTTCAGATATGCACTGAAATGCTCACACACACAGTGCTACATGACATGTTATTACACACATTTCCACAGAAGACAGTGTGGAAACTTCTCCTTGCCAGCTCCTCAGTCAAATCTCTAAATTATGTCAGAGGCCATACACAGCAAGTATAGCTCTGGATAATTCTGTCTCCCATTATGCTTAATGTGAACAGACTGCAGACAATGTCTGGAGAATGAGCTACCCCAGGTGCTTCTTGTTCCTAAACCTAATCACGGGGTTACTTACTGTGCCTAAAACTAACCACATTCATAGCCTCATCATCATCTCCCTCGTTTTCTCAAAAGCTCCACAAGCAGTTAAAACACTATCATGTTGTAAATTAGCTCATACGTATCTGGTTTGCAAAAATGTGCAAAGGCAACATGTGATCTGACAATTTAGAGGCTGCATCTAAGGGCCGATTGCATCACAGCACGTCAACCGTCCTATTTCCAAGGCTCCTCCAAATGCAGCCTACGTGTGTCCTTTTGATCTCTGGGTGTTTCGGGTGTTTCTTTCCCAGCCCAGGAGATGAATGTTTGCAAAGGAGAAAATAGCAGCCAACAATGACAAAACATCCTAAAGTCACACTTTCAAATGAAAGTACCAGGCTTCATTTTAATTGAATGGCTAACAGTTAAAACATGCCATAAAAGGTCTATTGTGGAACATTTAGATGCTTTTATTGGTAGCAATTGAATATACGACCACAAGCATGTTTGTGTAAGTGTACAATCACAATTAAAGCTCGTTTGGATTTTGTAACCTTTCAATAAGCCTTAAAAATGTTTGGGGGTTTTTTAGGCAAGGGTCTTTATCGAGCAATTTTGTCAGCTTCATGTTTCTACTGCAGCCTTAATGGCCAAATCAGCCAGTGTGTGCGTTTTGAAGCAGAAGCACAACATCCTCTCTGGTCACCACAGTTCCCTGACATGCTTGAGGTGTGAGAGGAGGAGTATTGCATTTGTAAAAAAAAAAATCTGCAGTTTCACTGTAGATGTCACAAATTCTTCCACAGTGGAGCTTTAAAAGTGTTACTTGCGGTCAGTGAGCCATATAGTGGTTATGCAGCCTCCGCGGTCCACACATCGCTGAACTGAGAGTGATTCTGATTAGCGATGATAAAACAGTGCATGAAGTTTCTCTCCAATTCAGTGAATCTAATATTCCATTAAAACAAGGCTCCTGGAATTGATCTCTTACAAGTTGTAAGATTAATCTCATATTGTCATCCCCTTTATTTGATGGAGATGGATAGCAGTGAGGACTGCGTGCGCATGATGTTCTCATTATTCAGCTGCTCCTAAGTGGCCCGGATCTTTCTATTAACTCAGTTGGAACGTTCAGCAGTGAGGTTTTACACAAGCAGAGGATGCTTTATGAGAGTGCGTATGTAATTTGGCAGGGATGCCAGTGCTGGCTCAGCTATTTTCTGTTTAACTGAGTGATGGTGAGTTTGTGTAGGTGAGCTGAGGAGGACAGGCTGTCACCACCCATGCTGAGCCATTAGATCAGATGGCGCTGTTATTTTCGGTTGAGGAGGCGTCTTGTGGTGCTAATACAATAATGAGCAGCTTTCAGCAGGGACGGGCATTGCCATCTCCTCCAGTGTACAAACACAATGTTTTCTCTTTTAAGTGAAGAGCCAAACTGTGACATGTGAGTTTATCTGAGCCAGCGAAAGCTGACCTCGAAGCTCTCTGTGTGTTTGTCAGGAAAAGTACGATTTTGAAGTGACCTTTTTGAAATAAGGAAATAAACAGCTTGTACGAGAGGTTTGGCGAAAGATCAGTTCGTACAATATCTCTTGTCGGTGTCCACGAAATGATGTGAAGTTAATTGACTGGAATTAAGGCTGTATAGAAATACATGTGTTATTGTGTAGAGATAAGGAGTTCACCTTGCCGGTATCTTCATCAGGAATGCAACAAACTTTTCTTAAGCGCCAGGCTCCAACACTTAATTCACAATTTAATCCCAAGACTCTCTCTCTATTGGTGTGCTGCGATTACATTTCGATTAATATTTAACACATCGTGGGCTGTTTTGAAGGACATTTAGAAATGGATAAAATCTTTACTCCATCCCCCGTCTTGGGGTTCCGTCAGACCACCAGTTATGAATTTGAATTTGGAATTTTACCCAACAGTGCAACCAAGGATTTGATTTTGAATCCAATTCAGTTTACACATGTACATTTCATTTGAATGTTATTTTGAAAAGTTAGATGCAGGCTAATATAGGTCTGTTTTGGTTTATGAATGAATGAATGAATGAATGAATGAATAGTTTTATTTCGGTTACAATATAAAATTTTTAAATGATATGCAATTAATCGGCAAATATTACCACAGACTTACAGTCAACATTTGCTCACAACAAAATTATAAAGAAACTCTGTAACCGAAAAAGGAATAGGCTGAAGCCGAGGCTTATTTTTGCCTATCCTGGGTTTATGTTTGTTCCCATGCATTAAAAATAAATCATAATAATAATAATTTCTAATTAAGTTATTAGAGTCAATACTGTGCATATCGTATATCTTATAATCATAACATTATTTGTATGTTCCGTCCTTCATCTGAAAACAGGCTCTGTAAAGCAAACCTGTCAGACCTGACTGAGGGAGAGTTTGTGCCTATACAGCGGCAGCACGGGAGCAAGAAGTGTTTATCCCTTCTAATGACTATTTTTTGAGTAGTAGAATTCATACTCCAACCTGTTTGCAGCCGTCTCACTTGACTAGCGCAGTGTAATCCAAACACTTCCTGTGTGAAACGCAGGAAATGTCACCAAGCACACTCTCGATACAACCACTGCTTTACTGAGAAACACAAATAGAGTCGTCTGAAGCTCAATCAGCATTGTGTGAACTTATCTGACAATGGTTTGAATCTAATAGACATTTTGTTTATATATAAATGTCACGCACCACAGCTTAACAATCGTTTTTTTTTCTCTAGCAATCCTGTTTTAATCTATGCAGCCTCTCATATTACGAACTCTTTATTTCTGTGTTTGTGTTTCTGTGTGTGTTTATTCAGGAGGCTATCATTTCTCCTGTCTCCCCTGATGTACTGTACCTGTTTCGAGTCCAGGCCATCTGTACCAATGACATGCGCAGTGACTTCAGCCAGAGCATGCTCTTCAGAGGTAACACACACACACACACACACACACACACACACACACACACACACACACACACACACACTTGTACTTGCTGCATATTGAGGACCAGGTAAAAGTGCTGACAAAGTGAGGACCAGCATTTTCCACTTTATAAAGCAACACAATTACAAACATCTACTATGTATCTATAAAGAACTACTGGATGCAGTACCATTAACATGTCTGCAGGTGGAGCCCCAGAGCAAAAGGTGTGTGAAACAGCAGGGCTGGAAAACGGGTTTTTGTACCAAATTGAGGACCTCTGTTAAAAACAGAGTATAGCATGTTTAAAACCTAAGGAAGTGATTCGAATGAACACTAAGTGAGGACCGGCCAAAATGTCCTCACTTCGTTAAAAGGACCTCACTTTGTTGGTCAAAAACCCTCACTGGTCCTCAGTATGCCACAAGTACAGGAACACACACATACACACACACAAACGTGAAGTCACATTACGTCTCCATGTCATGTCTTAAAGGTATTTATCGCTGTCAATATGAGCTTTAGTATTTCTTTCAAACAGCTCCCTCTCTTTCAACTCTCCCCTGCGCATTGTCTTTTATTGTATAGATCTATATTGTGACAGTTAGGATTCCTTTTATAACAATATCACAGTCTCTTATATCAGTAGCTGCAGGCAAAAGAAGAAATAAAAACTACAGAGGAAAGGAAAATACAGTGAGATGTATTTAATTTAAGTACATTCTTTTTATTGGCTTTGTGGTATTCACAACCTTGAGTTTGAATAAAGGGATGCTGTGATGAATGTTCTTACATGAGTGTCTTAGAAACAGGCCTTCAAGTGAAGCTCTGCCTCATTGTCTCAGCTCTTTTCTTCTTTCTTTTTTCTATATTAGCAAACACCACCAGGATCTTCGAGGGCACAAGGATTGTTAAAACTGGAATGGTAAGCTGGAGGGAAGATGCATGACTGCCACTGTCTTTTTGCTTTTTGTCCAGCAGAGAGCAGTGTCTGTTTGAATCCTTCTTCATTGTTTGGACAGGAACCTTTCAGTGAGATGTGAAGTTTTTCCAGTGGTTCCTGTTTTAACTTTTCCGACACTATCCTGCAAATGCTTAAATGAGGACACTTAAACCTGCCCACAAAAGACATAGGGCCTGATTTACTAAAGCTTTGCGCGTGCAAAGACGTGTGAAAACTGTATTGTACACGCAGATTTGCGTTGATGCTGATGCTACTAACAGGGCGCAACGAGGAGTGCGTCCCACAGACGGGCAAAATAGCACTCGCAACCCATTTAGCGTTCTTGCCTTAATGCATATGCAATGTGGGGCGTTTACACGCAATTTTGCGTGTGATGGGAGGAGAAAATGTTAATATGTTATTTTAGCACGCGCAAAGTGATTTATCAAACCTGAAACTGATTGCGGTGTTTATTTTTGCGTCTATATTTAGCACGTTTGAAAGGCAGGTCTTAACTGGCTCAGGTTATTTATAGTTATTTTATATTTGTAAATCAGGAAATTACGCTTTTCCAGAGCATGTTGAACTTCACGTTCACAGATGACGCACATTCATTTCTTATTTGGTATATCTGAATAAATTAAATATAGATATCCATAGGAGAAATGTGTGTTTGTACTGGTATGGGCTTACCTTGGTCTGCAGTTTGTGAGGGGTCGTACCTATGTTCCCCGGTTAAGACCGGAGGAACGGGGCACATTACAGGCACATTTAAATGCAATAAATAATCACAACAATCACTATTTAATGTAACTATCTGAATCAGCTATTGATATATCATCTATATCGGTTGTCCCGTCGCCTCTGACGTCAGATCAATTCATAATTTTGTGACTCATAAATAAAATGAATAAACAATATTTCAAAATGCAATTTTCATTTTCAAATTCAAGACTGCTCATTCTGTGACTTAATTAAAATGATAAAGAAAATGACATTTAAGATTTAATTTTCAAAACATCCTCCAGCAAAAATGTAACAAAATCCAATTTGAAATGTCAAATTTGAAAATTAAAATGCATCAACAGAAATGCTTTTTCATTTAATTTTTCATTTAATTTTGATTTTCTACTTCTAGACTGCTTATTCTGTGCCTTAATTAAAAGACTAAGCAAACAGAGAAATGCGTTTTCGTTTTCATGTTCGCCCTGCAATCTACACAACTGTAGATCAGTTAAAACTACTTTAACAATCCTAAAAACGTGGGTGAATCTCCGACAATTAATTTTATTTATGAGTCACAAAATGCAGCTCCATTTTGAAAATGAAAAAGCATTTCTGTTAATGCATTTTAATTTGGATAATGGCACAAATTTTCTTCCATACGTTGAGTCTGCTCTTTCTCCATGTTGACAACCCTTGACTAGCGCAAAATCCTCATATAAATAGGGCGGTCTTAACCACTTCTGCGCCTGTAGTCAATTGCGGCCGCAATCTTAGTAGTTCACCCGCAAAACGTAATCCGGTAACAGCCGCAGTCTCTCTGTTCGCGCAAACAATTTAGCGCTCTCTATTTGGAATCTTAGTAAATCAGGCCCTTAGTATTATGGCTGATTTATTTTTGCTTCATTTAGTACTGATGCTATTATCTTTCTTTGCCTTGGCAAAAGACTACACAACATATTTTAAGAGTAGAAATACATTGGCATTAGATCAGGCTATTTTGGACTTTCTGGAATTGTTTTACTCCTTGCCCACATGCCATAATGCATCTAAAAGTAAAAACTGATTTGTTTGATTTAAAAGGATTGTGTCATATCCTAATGCCTTACTATCCGTCCTGTGTCAAGAAACAAACGTGTACTAAATGTGTTTTTTAATCCGATGTTATAAACCAAATTCCAGTGTAGAAACCATTGTGGCCACATTATTTAACATCTATCCCCAACATACATTTATGTCCACGTCCTCAGCTGATATTTTCTAAACTTCTGCAGCTTCTCTGTAAACTAAAATCATAGGAAACAATTTAATGTATCAATATGTTCAAAAATAAGAAATAAACAAACGTATATATCAAATTATTAATCGATAACTTGTTCTGTTTTTAGCCGACTGTCTCTCCAGCCTCCTCTGCTGACATGGCACCCATTTCCTCTGGCTCGTCTACCTGGACTTCCTCGGGCATCCCGTTCTCTTTTGTTTCCATGGCGACAGGCATTGGCCCATCCTCGAGTGGTAGTCAGGCCACAGTGGCATCATTGGTGACCAGCACTTTACTGGCAGGACTGGGCTTCAGTGGTGGCGTCATCTCCTCATTCCCCAGCTCAGTTTGGCCGAGCAGAGCACCAAGCAATTGTCCCACCTCTAACCGGCAAACTGCAGAGCCCACACAACCCGCAAAAAACACCGCCACCTCTGCTAATGCTGTCCAAAATGCTGCGGCCAATGACCACAGTGAGACTTGTGCTGAGGACCAGGAGAACAGCAGGAGTCAAGGAGAGGATGCAGAGAGGGAAGGAGAGGACAAGGGAGAAGAAGAGGAGGAAGAGGAGGAAGACAAGAAGAAAAGAAGGAAAAGATCAGGTCGAAAAGGCAAAGCAGAGAACAAGGACGATAGAACAGTGGTGAATGAGCCGCCCAGTGAGACACCAGACTCCACCGCGAAGGAGAAAAAACAAACTGAACCAGATCCAAGTCAAATGACACCTGCTGTAGACGACCAACCAGAGGTGTACACTCCTACTACAGAGCCAACACTGAAAACCAAGAAGCACAGGCCTTTCTCCATCCATTCAGGTGAGTCAGTTAATGTGCTTAAACACTCATTCAAACATCTGCTATGACTTTTTTGTGGAGTGGAATAATCAACTTTACCTTTCTTTGACTAAGGTCATCACTTGTTAACAAAAACATTCTGGCTTGGGTTGATTTTTTTTTTTTTTTTTTTCGCCATATCTTCAATTATTCTGTGGAATCCCAAGTGTATCTTCATGTTCATGGCAGAACACATGAGTTTATTGGCATAAGTAAAAAATACTTCCCCTAAGTTTGTGAGTGAATAATCGCTGGTTGGTTTTCGTCGCCTTTTATAAGCACTTTAGGGAAGAGCCTTGCTTTACAGAGGGTGTCATCTTACTGTATGTCGTTATGTCTCAGATCTCTGATAAATTCAGAAAACACAATTTAATAAGCCATGCCCACTTCTATCAATCAAGATGGCACTTCATTTTTGTCTAAAGCAAGTCCTGAAATGTAACTTATCTCAGTCTGCATGTCCTGAAACTGAATACCCCGGGAAAACCACGGATACATGAAGAGAACAAGCAAACTCAAACCAGAAAGTCTGAACTATTACTATTATATATACTTTCAAGGTACACAGATTGCCCCATGAATGTATGTTTGTTAACTCAAAGACATTTAATGCAGATTGTATTTATATTATTTTTTTATTGACCTCAAAACATTAGATTTTAAATAAAAATGTTTAACATAAAGTAATTCTGACCCATCTACAGTCCAGCAACTGAAGGTGTTGATACTTCATGAGCACAACAACACAGGAAGGTTCACACTGTCTGTGCCAGGGCAGACATACTGTAGATCATTATCCCTGGTGCATATAACGAAGACTCACAAGCAAAAGCATCTGCCTGAGTTTCATTATCGCACTTGCAAGTGAGTGACCACAATCCCCAGCAGTGTGTGAGGCCATGAACTTGCTGGGCTGCTCTCACTCTCCCCCCCCCCCCCCCCCCCCCCCCCCAGACATGGCTGACCGTAACTCAGGCCTCATCAGACAGTCTGCACCTGCTCTGAGATACATACACTACCATCTATACTGATATGCTCCAAGATATCCTTACATACCTCGCATACGTACTTAATAAGTATGCTGTGGTGCTAGCACATTAGGTCACTTAAAGGTCGAGGCTGTGTTTCTGTGTGGGTTTGCCACTGGATCATCTTAACAAGTGCGGATGCTGCATCGAGTTTCAGACTGGGGTTTATGTTTCTTTCATGGACAGATTCATTTTTGCACCACAACAGGTCTCAAGTTCACAATTTCAAAGTCTTTGCAAACTAACTATTTGATTTAGAGAGCTAAATCAAACTTCCCCCGGAAGGAGTGAACATTTTGAAGCTAAGCCATATTGTAATTGAGGTTTTGCGTGGGTTATACTGTACTGAGTTTGTCTTTTAGTTAAAGCTATAGTATGCCGGATTTTCCGCCAATAGCAAAAATTCTGTGGCTTCCGAGGGTTCTGTTCACAGCCTCAAAACTACATTACACCACAGAAAGAATGTGTGCTCCTCTTGGCTGTTCCACTGCCCCCACTCTGCATACAGGTTATTTCACTTCCTTAACATAAATCTTTTTGAACCTGTTGTGTGGGCTTAAGAATATCAAGAATATACATTGTAATGCAAAATAGTACGTTGACGCCCTACAAATAGTAAAAACTGGCGATGTAGTTGTTAAGAGTTAAAGACGATTTTAGTGTTATTGTCAATAATTCAATAATCACTTTTTAGCATAATGTAAATCAAGTAATCTGGGAAAGAACTAGACTTTGCTCCGTTTACAGCTTTGAGGAAACCTGGCCCATGACATGAGAAACTGACCAATCACAGGGCAGAGAGAGAGATTACGTGACTCATTTTGTTTAAACTGTAATTGTGGCAGGTAAAGCTTCTAAGTAATGGTTTTAAGTCATCAGAGTTCACTGAGCACTTTAAATCCATGGACATAAGCAATATGGAAACAGCTGGAGCGAACATTATTCCAGAGCTGAAGTAACACAACATCTTCAGCTTTCTGATAAACCTTTACTCATCCTTCTCTGGAGGACACTTAATAAAGGTAAGATACACAACACAAAGGCAGTTAATGTTGGATTCTGTACTCACTAGTGGAATCCGTTGCCTGTGGGTTCGCATTGCTCCTCTATGCTCACTTTGAGCATGTTTTATGATCCAACTGGTAAAATGCCCCCCCAATTTCTTGTCCCAGAGTGATTTCACACCCAGGGTTCAACAGCTATCCACCATCTTCATTTTTAATAAATGCAGCCTGTGAAAATATAAGTTGCCTTGCATTTTACCACTGCTGGTTATATATCTCCATTTGAACAGTGCAGCTTTCTGTCAAAATGAGTGTTGCGTTACAGGATTGCGTGATGTCAGCTACCGGAGCTCTGTTGGCTGTTCTACTAAGCAGATACGTGTACAAGATCCTTTGGGACATAGAATTGTTTTTTTTTTTCTAATGTCATGTAAACATTCTTACTTCGAACTTGTAGAGGAAGATATGAGGTCCACAGTTGGACATTATAGTCACATTGGTCGTGCTTGATGAAATCAATCCAGAGCAACAGTGCCTTAACATGTAAACACATATCTTAGACAGTGAACTTGTGTAAGATACTCAGTCCATCTCAGCAATGCTGACGGTAGAGAGGACACTATATCGGAAACATGAAGACAAATCTCTTTCTGTCTTGTAATTTCTCTACTGCTTCTGCTTCCCTTGCTCTGCTAATTACACATTTTGCTCTCAATTTTATTCTTGTACCTCTATCCATCCCCTCTTTAATGCTATCCTATTTTTTGTTTTGCCCAGCAGCGCAACACAACCCCCCCCCCTCTCTCTCACACACACACACACACACACACACACACTCCTCTACCACCTCCTCTTCCGCTCTGTCTCTGTCTCTCCTCCCTGTCTTGCTCTGATCTGAGTGCTGGCCTACTTTCAGTCACGGCGAAAGGAGATGAGGCTTGGAGGCCAGATTCAACTGTAATTCATCGTTACTTGTGTTTGTGTGTGATGCTGCTGCCAAGGGTTAATTTTTTATTTATTTTGGCAGACCACCGTATTTATAAGACAAAAGCAGAGGGTAAAGGGGCTGACAGCATCTCTGGTTTTCTCTCTCTGCACTGTGCTATCTATGTGTGTGTGTGTGTGTGTGTGTGTGTGTGTGTGTGTGTGGATATGAGGGAGGAGATGCAGTCAGTGTTAGTGGGGTTGCGAGCCAGCTGTGGTGCAGTGCAGGGGCCCGCTTGCTTATAATGGTCGGCTTCAGGCAAAGCAAAGCTACAGATTGAAGGCCATGGCAGCCAGCGACAAACCCTGCACTGTCGAGGCTGCAGCAGCTGAACTGGGTAGGTGGTGAAGTTACCGGTGGTTTGTAAGTGAGCAAAAAGCAATTGAGAGTTAACAACTGTGTGTTGTGTTCTTTTGATTCAGTTGTGTGGCTGCGCTGTAGCATGCAGAGCTCAGTGCAGGGGAATAAGTTAAATGGAAGCTGACTTGGCATTCTGTGCGATTCACTTGTTTGTGTTCACTTTATTTGATGGTTTGTGTTTTGCTGACACGGCCTCTGTTGTTCATTTAGATGAAGTTTAATGACCAGTCTTGTGTTTTAAAGAATAAAACATCCAAAGACAGATATTGGAAAACTTCACCAAGGTCTTTATTTTCAATAAAACATCTTTTTTTTTTATCTTCGATTGTAATTTCAATAAACTTGATTCCTCAATGAGAGAGAACTGGTGGATTAAAAATGATTTCCCTCATTCATTTCCATGTCTTTATCCTTTTTTTTTACAGACTGTCCCACTATGGCAGCCAATCTGACAAGCCAGACAAGGGCAGTGTCAGGCCTGGGCCGCATTGAGTGGCTGGCCCCTTTGGTGGTGGTCTCAGCTCTAACCTTCGTCTGCCTCGTCCTCCTGTTGGCTATGGTCGTCTACTGGAGGTAGGGACATGACGGCAGCACTTTGGTGAAAGCCTGGGTGGAAGCCTTGGTGGTGGAAACAGTATTTCATGTTTGTAATGTGTTATACTCGCACTTATTTCTGGTCAAACACGAGTTGTGCATCGTCATCAAGTTTATACAAGATATAAACAGATGTTGTTTATACAACAGTTTAATTGCTTTGCAAGAAAAAACATTTTTGGACTCAGGACACTAATGCATATACCAGTAATGAGGAATCAGTTTGATACCAGCTGCATGCACTGATATTGGTGTTATTTAAAACTTGACAATACGACTGATGAAAAGACTTCAGTCAGTAACCAGAAGCCACAGCTCGACATGTGGCTGTTATTGCGAACAGGTGGGAGCAGGCTGTGAGTCACTGTGACTTGGCAGTAGTAATGGTGGTGTCACGAGATGGTGGGTCACACAAATTGGTCATCAGGTCTGTCTAAGGACACACACACACACACACATCACACACGTATTTGTTGATTCACACAAGTGAAGTGTTTTGAGGTCAACCAAGTAGTTCACAATTATTCGCTGTTGCTCAAAGTGGATTTATATTCTCACATGATTCCTAAACCCTGATACTTGTTTTGTGGCAAATGATTAAACTAGTGGTAACTGGATAAATTTAGTTGGATAACAACAGTATGACCCTTTATTGAAATCCCGAACACTAACTTGATCACTGGCAGCATGTGAAGACGGACAGAACGTGTTTGTAAGCAATTCAGAATATTTTTTTTTTTGCTTTTTGAAAATGATCCATATCCAGTTTGCTTTCAGGGAGCTTTATTGAAATTACTGTTATGTGCGGATACTGTGCATAATCTCACCCTCTTCCACACATACACACTAACGCAGCCCAGCAACAGGTGCAGGGCAAGTGGTTGGGTATTCAATCCTATTGTGGAGCAAAGCTCAGGTCACAACCCCATGTTTTCGACAGACTCCTCCCCCACTGCTGTCTTACTGGCTGCACTTGGGACCGCCCACATTTTCCCAAACTATTGCCGTGCTGCATTCAAGACTTCGAGGGAAATATATGACTTTCATAACACTCAGTGATATTCACAGTATACAATGTGTGGAAGAGGCAGGACTTCAACTGCTGAATAGATAGATACTCAGGGATACTAATGTAGGACAGTGGGGTCACATTGAAACACCTAGATGTTATTACAACAATTTAATAGTATTACATAGACCTGATGAGGGAAAAGTTTGTAGTTGTTGGAAAAATCTATAGAAATGTTTGACTCGAATAAAAAAACATTAAGTAAATCAGAACTACAAGTCTACTACAAGAGGATCTGGATGTTGAGTGTCAAAAATATGACCAGGGTCATCACACTTTTGTGAAGTTTGTATCTTTGACAGCTTTGTCCCATGTGATTTGAATGCACCATGACACCAGAGCTAACTCACACCAGGAAGTGTGACTGGAACACACGTGTGTATGTGCAGTGCATGTGTGCATGCATGTTTGTCTTCTGCTACCTTTGGGAACAAAATTTAGACTAAAGACCAATTAATTGAGAACGGCATGTCCAAGCAGCGACAAAAGCTGTGTCCCGATTAGAAGGACAATTGCTTTTTTTGGTCAGTTGTGGGTATGGTTAAATAAATTAAGGGTTACATTAAGGTAAGGGTTAAGGTAAGGGTTATCCTCTCTCTCTCTCTGTATGTGTGTGTGTGGGTGTGTGTGTCACTGAGAGGGCCCAACCCCCTTCATGCCTGGTTAGGACAGCCCTCCCTCCTTCCCTATGCACTGCTCTCAGTTGAGCTCAGCAGCAGCATGTGGCAGGCCGTCTGCTCTGTCTACGGCTTGGTCACTCAGGATGAATGCTCTCTGTTCTCTGATCTGTATCAAATACAGGTAGGGGGAGTCTGGATGACACACTCCGTCATTGTTGTTGTCACTGGCAGTTGTAGTAATACATAAGGACAAGGCAAACAGGGGTAGGTGGTAGCACACATTATCAACACATTCACTTGTATAGTTCTTGAATGGAATCCTTAGTTTTGACAGGTGTTGCAGTGCATCAGTGTTTTTGTTTTTGAAATGATCATGAAGGCACAAAATGACTTGGTAATTCTTCTTTATTGTTGGTAAATCATGAAATCACTGCTGTCACATTTTATTTCCTTCTTTGCAGCTCTTTTGATTGACTGATTGATTCTTTTTGGAGGACTTCATGTATACAGTAATAGCAGGTGATAGCTGTTCAATGCTGTTCTCTCTTGTAGTTTTTTTATTCAATGTATGTGGAAGCCTACCATTCAGTCATTGTTCTTTCAGGCTTGATGCGTTAATGCTAAATAGTTTATGATTGCTCTCAAATCATTGACACTTAACCATTGACAGATGACAGGTATGTGGTTTGTTGCCTCTATTGGCAGCACAGCATTCACATTGTAGGATTTGAATATTTAGAGGCAGAAGTTGAATGTGCAACCCATAAGTATGTTTGTATGGGGCCTTGGGGCCACCGTTTTCCACTGCCATGTTTCTACACGAGCCCGGATGGACAAATCAAAATGAGTAATTTATTTAAATGATTTAATTATATATAAATATATGACGAGAACTAAACTATTATTTATTAATGCAAGCGTTTGTATATAGTTTGGTCCATGTCAATCTACTAACATGTAAGTGGTGGGTTTAAAAGGTGTATTACAGTGTCAAGTTAGCTAATGAAGGCTATTTAAAGGTCCAGTGTGTAAGAATAAGTGACATCTTGTGGGGAGACTGCAGACGGTAACCTACGTAGAACTCCTCCACTCACCCTTCCCTTTAAGAAGCGTGTCAGGGAACTACGGTGGCCTTCACATACCAAAGATAATGTTTTTCTTTCTTGTTAGTGTAGTAAGTTTCAATGGTTTGTCTGTTTGGTCTGCTGCAGAAATATGGAAATGAAAAAAATAAGGAAATATGGTACATTTGTAATTGCGTGTAAATGTACCATAAAATTACCAGCTCCTTTCTAAATGCCTGGTGCTTATCTCCATTTCTACGCTGTTTGATGCAAAACATCACACCCTGGACTGTCCGACTAAAAATATGACAGGACACCTACTGCGGCACAATGTCCCTGTGTAAGACAGCTTCTACATATTGTAAATGTGACTTCAAACGCACTTGCGATGTGTGTGTGTGTGTGTGTGAGAGAGAGAGAGAGATGGGAGGCGGTGGTTCAAAGTCCATTTCTGCCATCTGTGTAGCTGAGAGGGAAGGACATTTGTTGAGTTCTACAATGACACACACACACATTATGTGATTACAAAGGTGTGGATCAGTGAGTCAGTAAGGTTGCTATTTAACTATTTTAAAATCAGAACGCTGTTGCTTCACCAAAGCTGTGTTTCCAGCCAAGCAATATGGTACAGTTGAACTCATAGTGGTATGGTTTGGAATGATAAAAACACTGATCTGGGTAGCATTTCCATTACAGTGTGTGTAGGCCCGATGGTGATAGCTGCATCTGCTGTGTTAATAGCCACGGCGCAGTGAATACTGTTGTTAGCTGACATGGCAGCCCGTGGCCAAGTGGAAGTGGGGTGCCCCTGAGCAAGGTAGATCCCTGGGCACAGATAAGTGCTGCTCACTGCTCCTGCTCCCGGTTTATGTCTGGTGTGTTCACTGCCAGTGTGTAATTGGTGTGTGTGCACATAAAACTCATTCTAATTATAATCATTTAAAAGAAAAGAAACGGAAGTCACACTTCCATGTTTTTAATTCCAAATCCAATTGTTGCCTGGAAGTGACAGTTATCTGTCAACCACTGTGATGTAACTACCCAAAACAAAGGGTACCAAACTGGACTCAAGAGAAATCATGACTACTGGTGTAATCTCTCTGTCTCTGTTTATTTCAGGCGTTGTTTCCAAACAGCCCATTTCTATGTGGAAGACAGCAATTCTCCAAGGGTGGTGTCCAGTGAGACAACCCCAGTCGTGCCCATCCCAGGTAAGAATGATTCGCATGTTTGCTAGATACATTTTGAGGGTGTATTTATTTCACTCTTCATAAACTCTGGTGTGGATGAACCCTGAAGTAGGACACGGACCTTTCTGCATGAAAATATGAAGCAGTGCCACTTCAATTCCAACTGTGCACTGTGTGTTACGGTGTGATGTTTCTACACAGTATTAGTTAGGTGGTCATACACTCTTGGGGTTGAAGGTCAGAGCTATTCTTACAGCAGAGGTCGAAGGTCTGAGTCTGGTTGAATATTCACCTACACTGTGTCATCTTCCATTGACCAAACGGTCTGGATTAGGAGCCACAATATCACTGAGTCTGGACACGAGTGGACACACCCACATACGGCACATGTGGTGTCGATAAGTGTAGATTAAAGTGTTGCATGGCACTCACCGCCTATGTCCTAGACAGCATTATGTTTTGCTAGGTGCGACCTTGTGATTGTCACCATCTTCTTTACATATTCTCTATGTTGCTCTCACTTCTGGTATCTTATGTGTAGACATATGTTTAAAATCGCAGTCTCTTCAATTAACTGATTTCACCTGATTTCATCAAATCCATCAAAAAGTAGTACATTATGGATACAAAGGATAAAGCTGCAAAAAGTATACGTTGTATAGTGCACGTGTTACTAAAAGAGCCAGCTGGCAGATGTGTTTACCATGGAAATGAGATAAAAAAAATTTGCTGAAGCATTAACAAAATATTGTTTGACACGCTTTGTACTGACAAAGTTTAAGTTAAGTTCAAGTCTTTAGGATAGAAAAGGATGGACCTATTTTCTTTTGTTTCTTTTTCTATGATTTGCACATTAAAAAAAAAAAAAAAAAAAAAACTGAATGGAAAGCTAACGTGTAAGAAGAAAATATTACTGCAAAGAAATGTGACGTATCAGCAGCTTTTGTGCTCTTTATTCTCTATCTCTTTTCTGTGGTAAACCAGACCTTAATTGTTTCGGCTTATCTCATTGAACTAACTCCTGAATTACACATAACAGTGGATGGGAACATGCAAAAATGTACATTATCTTTTAACAGATTTTTGAAAACTCAAAACATGCACACACAAACACACACTTGTAATGTTCACGGGGCATGGATCACCCTGCTCCGGTTCACGTCCTCGCTCTAAATCCATCAGAACACTTGAAAGCTTTTGGAGCCTCTTTCCAATGGGTCTTGGCAGAGTCCAAAGGCCTCCTTTCACAGCAAGTCCACCATGGCAGAATTCACCATGACAAAAAGAGTGTCACACAGAAAACACACACACACACACCTCCCCGCAGATGCAGGCTCATAGAACTGTTTTATTGGCTTCAACATCAACGCTGTGGCAGGACATGTTTGCTGTTTGATACAAATCCAGGTATTTACTCAGAGCCACACTGTGAGGACATCAGAGTTCAGCATAGCAGACATGTTGGGATGTGCTCACTGACCATATGTCAGCAGGTTAACTCTCAGAAAGATCTGACAAAGAGCACATTGCAAAATCCTCTTTAAGAGCATCTGCTGGATTTACAGTAAAAGCTGCAGCTACTTATGACAGAGCTTGCGCCACTAAACACACACACACACACACGAGCGCATACATATTTTGTACATTTAGTGCAATGGTGAGAGACATGGGATAGCCTTCATGCAACAGCCTTCTTCTGAAAAGTCATCAAAGTTTAACTTTACTCTCTGGTAAGGACTGTTTTTCCTCACCAGTGGATACAGGAAGTATCAGTGATATGTTTAGCTACACAGGGAAATGATATACCCCAATAATGAATCTTAAGGGCTCCAGGATCCTGGGACACATGCCCTCTTTGCCCATGTGGTAATCTGTCATTGCATGTGAGGTTTACTCATATCCTGGTGTGATTTCAGGACAACATGCTGGGATGTACAGGGAGTGCATTGTCTGTGATTGTCATATATCATTATGTCCAAGAAATAAAAAAGAGATTGGATCAGTTATCCATGCAGCTAATTGTTCTATGCAGACCTCTCTGTGTAACATTCAGCATTCTGCTGTTACTGGCACAGAAATCATTTTTTGACATATTTGTATCTCTAACTGTTCATCGCACAAGACGTCGGGTGAGAGCGAGCCAATGCGCACTCTCGTAAATATTTGATGAGGACTAAAGTGTATGAAGCTGTGAGAGCATTTTAGCTGCTGTGTAATGTTTTTTGCATCTTTTGCACTGGGCCAAGTTCAGCGACAGGAAGGAACAACTACCACTTTGCAGCCGCTTGTTTACAAGTGTTCACCATCTGAAGAAATGTTCACTCCTGTTCTGTGCTGGTGCCATCACACTAAGAGCTTTCACAAGCAAGGAAACACTCTAACAGCAACAACAACAACAGCAAAAATAAGCTCTGCTGTATAATATGAATTGTTTTCCTCGTTGTGGTAATGCAGTGGAACAAAAACACTACTGAGCTCACGTTATTTAACTGAATGATGAAGAATGAATGAAATGAAGAGAACGTATTTACTCTCTCTCTACTCAGACTGTTCCATGAGTGTATAGGGCTATAACAACTGAACCACTAATTGACTATTCAATAAATGTGATACTTAATTAATATAACAGTTAATATAAACTAAATAAATGGCTAACTTAATACTCATCTCTTTCAGATGACATGGAGGCCATTCCAGTCAGACACTTCATTAAACATGTCTCTGAACTCTACTCAAATAACCAACATGGATTCTCTGAAGAATTTGAGGTAAGTTTTAATGCACATAGGGACATCATAAACAAGTTATGACGGCTGCTTATTTGTTGAAAAGTAATTTTTGTTTTGGATGTTGTTTGTGTCCACCTGATTATTCTGAAGTGAAGCGTTCACTCACTTTCGCCTGCGTTTGTTGTCATAATCTTCTCCTGAGGGAACTTGTTCAGCTCTTATATATATGCCATGTACTCTGTCTGTTCTTCTCTGACTCGCTCTGCTGTCCAATGCTTTAAGCAGGCAGCACAGTAGAAAGGCCAGTTCAGGAGTGTCTCATACAACCCCACTTCAAAAATGTTTTGAAGTGGGGTTGTATGAGGCACTCCTTGTGCTGTCCGGTGTGGGTGGGTACAAATTCACTGAAACCTGTCAGCATGTGGGGACAACAGGAAAAAATTATTTTTGGCACTTAACAAAAGGCCCACCTTATGAACACCACACCAGCTTAAGTCCACACTGTGTTATGAATAGGTTTGCTACATTTCTAACACACCCACAGCAGTCATTGAAAGGCGGCAGGTTTACTTTAGCTCAGAGAAAAAAAGGAGGGAAAATTATTTTGTAAAATGGGAAAAATTATTTTCCCACTCAAGGCTGTGAACTCCCTGTCCTGGAAAGCAAAAATTTCTGACTTTGGTGAATTGGAGTGAGCGGATCACAGTTACCTGTCAGAAAAGGCTGTTTGATAGCGGAAGTGGAATTGCTGATCATAATTCCTAAGATGGTGTCATGTTGATTTTATGTGGTGAGCCTTTTACTGAGAGGCTAAAATCTGTTGTGTCTGTTGTCCTCGGGTTGCTGCTATGTTTTCGCTGAGCACACAGATTGGATTAGATTAGATAAGATTAGATTAGATTAGATAGAAACCTTAGACACAGGCACTTGCTCTGCTGCTTCTCTGCGAGCAGAGCACAGTCAGCTCTCTGTAAGAGCGTCGTACAACCTCACTTACATATCCCTTTAAGTTGTGGTCGATACATACGGGGTGTGTAGATGTTGAGCTGAAACGTACTTGCAAAGCTGAGAGGATTTTATATTCCCAAAGACCACATTATAGTCAGTATCGTGAATAAGCAGTCCACCTCATGCTCTCATCTGTTTCAGGCTACATTAGTTCTTCAGTACATTCTGGAAATGTTCACATGAAGTTGCTCACTCTCAGTTCACATTCTTTTTTTTTTACTGATAAGTACACGAGTAGCATATTTCCACAGTTCATTGTGTCAGTTCTGATGTAGTCACTGTGCTTGTTCCCGTTGTACTTCCAAAGCTCTGACTAGTACATTATCCACAGTACATGAGTATGCACTCTCATAAACCCAAATGTAGCAGCTCACTAAAAGATACCATTTAGTCATTTGCAGGAGTGTTTCCCACGTGTATTTAGTCTTGCTGAGGAAGAAGATATGGGCTCTCTGCTGTCTAAATACACGTCCATGTAAAATAAATATTGAAAGCGCTGGTGGTAAGAGATAATGAAGACAAAAGGCTGCATACTGAGTGATTATGGTTATTGCAGTGAAACGAGAGGAAATTTCAGTGATAGGTAATTTCGTTTGCATGCTCCATTGCACCAGCCTAAGCTCCCTCTGCTCAGAATGTTGTTCCTCTTTCTTTTCACTCTCACTCATTGCTTTGTTTTCTGCTTTTACTCCAGCCCTCTTTTTTTATATTCTTTTGTACATCCTTCACCACACTCTTCTTAAAAAAGTGAGTGGGCTGAGCAAGACCCCTTGAATTAGTTACTTAATGGGAAAAACAGAGCCAATATTATCGAAAAAAAAACCAACATCCTTGTGACCCAGTTTTGGGCTTAATAGAAACTGAAAATTGCTTTTGGAACGAGACAGACTTGAATCATTGTGAGCGTAAATGCACAATACATCATAGATGCAGACGGATGACAAACGGATGCCAAGAATGAAATATCTTTGTAGATATCAACCCACATGTGTCATGTCTGCGCTGGGTCATGTGTGGCACGCACATGACCTTTTAGTGTGTGTGCACAGGTGGTGTTTATCAGATATGCATTCTGAAATAGACTTTTGTAGACACAGGGTTGGGCAGCATTCTGTATCGCAACCATCAACGTGCAATGAGGAAATGTTGTTTTTTTGAGATGAACACGTTCTTCCTTCTGGTACATCACAACTTTATGAACGTCATTGCTTATTAACGCTAACATGGACTCACTGATGCTCTTACGCATCTTATACGGTCTTACAAGTTATTACTTGTTAATTAAAGCTCATTACGAGGACCAATTGAAATAAAGTGTTACTGTGTATATTCTTAGAGGATCTTACATTATCTCATGCGGAGGGATGCCACAGTAATGGCGGCTTCCTTACTTACGTAATGCCCCTGATTTGTCGATATGCACCATGCCCTAGAAGAGCTAACCTGGCATCCCATTATGATCATATTATGTGCATGCAAAAATCAATGCTAGTACTCATTGTACATGGTTCTCCATGTGTGTGTCAAGTTGGATCTTTTTTGCCATCCAAATCAGTACAATGAATCCATGTTTGATGGCAGTAAAATAAAAAACTCCAGAGGAAATAAGATTGTTGGGTAGGAGCCAAATCCAGATCCTGCCTTCTCGGTTGGCCATTCTGAGCTCACAGTCAACAGCTGTTTGCTTGGCACTAAATCAACATTGAACAGGCTGCTAATCCCAGAGTTAGTTCTGATTTCTGATTTTACTGTAGCTGTTATTTCCATGAGCATGATACTCTATGCTCTCAGGTCAGCAGAATTATCCAATGTGTCATGCAAGGAATGTTCTTGTATGAGCACAAGGTATGAAGAATAAATGCCTGTTTTTACTAAGGATGATGCAAAAGAGGGGAATAGACAGAAATAGGGGTTGTGGAAGTTGGAATCAGCCTGAACAGGTTGAACTAGACTGAACAGTGAACTGACAGTAACAGTAAGCGTGTAGACAGAATGCAGGATAAAATGCAGTATAAATATTTGTCACACCTATCAGCACATTCACATCTTTATTAATAATAATGTGTGTGTACTGCAGGTGGGTCATGAAAAAAAACACAAAAGTGTTTTGGAATTTTCAGTTTTACATTAAAGCTTCAGTAATTGTCATTAATTTAAAAAAAAATGCTGTGCATATGTTTGTGTTCATGTAAAAGGATTTGCGTCGTTATTGTACTGCAGTTATGCAAAGGTTAATTGAAAGTTTGAAATAAATAGTATATCAGTGGCAGTCGCAGATCTTTGAAACGGGAAGCTAATTTCAGGCCCAGTTATTTATTCATAAATTCTGATGAACAAACGAACAAACAAAGTACAACAATGAAGTGCGATAAGTATGTAAAACTGAAACAAGGACTTGTTATAATAGGGTTTTAATTTATAGTGTATAATATGTGCAAACAGAAATGGGCTATATCCCAGAGCAAATAACAAACAAACCAGCAGCTGTGTGTTTCTAGACTTCAGAAGAGACAGAAAAGGCTCTAGTTTGTTGTGTGTTTCTACAACGCTGTCAATCAAAAAGTGAAGCTTCCAGAAGCTGAGCTTCCCTGGAAGTTCACCACAGTGAACAAATCTATTCTGTGCTGTTTCAAAGAAGATACATTGAAGCTGTGCTTCAACTGGTTTTAATGTGCCGTGCTGCTGTGGAAATGTACGGAAAAAAAAATAGATAAACCATTAGAGCCAATTCTGAACAAACTAGCCAGATAGTTGATCGCATTCTAGTCCACTCTTAAGTCTGAAATGTAATTACAACAGTATATGTTTGACCATTTATTTTACGACATTTTATAGAAAGCAGAGCTTCCCTTGCTGTCATAGATCAATTGCCTGTGATGTATTGTCTGTAGTATATCCAAGTACTCGATCCTTCAGTCTTATGTGTTGATAATCCAGAGCCTGACTTCCCAGTTGGGAAGCTCACACTCAACAGCTGTTTGCTTGGCAGTAAATCAACTTTAAACTGTCTGCTAAACCTGGTTCTCATTTCTAATTTCACTGTAGCTGTTATTTCCCAGCATGCTGCTCTATGCCCTCAGGTCAACAAAATTATCCATTATGTCACGCAAGCAATGAAGACCGAAAGACCACATGATGACACTATCATGTGTGTGTCTCTCTCTCTCTCTCTCTGCCTCTCTCTCTCTCTCTCTCTCACTGCAGGCGGTTCAACGGTGCACTGCTGATATGAAAATCACATCAGAGCACTCCAACCACCCAGACAACAAGCACAAGAACAGATATATCAACATCATGGCCTGTGAGTACACACACTTTGATGTGGTAATATGCCCTTTATGTAATACAAACATCTACCCACTGATTCATGGGCTTCAGTGGATGTGGACAAACTGGTCTGATGTGTATGAAGACATGCAGAGAAACATGCAGCACATTTCAAAAAATACAAAACCTCCTGGAAATACTAGATTATCCAATGCACGCACACACACACACACACATACACACAGAGAGAGAGAGAGAGAGAGAGAGAGAGAGAGAGAGAGGAGGGTTAAAACCCTGAAAGCCTATTGTTAATCTACTGTAACACAACTTTTCATTTATACTTTTATGATTGAAAAGCTTAACCTTCAGATTTTGTTTAGAAAACACAATGAATTATATTCCAGCAGCCTGATTTATTCACTGGTCTGTTCAATAGCTCCATTACTGTCTGGATAGGGATGAAAGTAATTCAGTACACACACAATCACCAATACATATGTGTGTGTGTGCGTGCGTGTGTGTGTGTGTGTGCGCATGTGTATAATAATCAATTACCCTTGGCCACCTGAAAGGAAACTTAATTAAAACTTCCTAGGAAACATGGATTTAGCAACTTCATGGCATGCACATATTACATTTTAAGAGATAGTAATGCATAATCAACAATTCACATCTTTCATGGAAAATGTGTAACTTGCCATACTAACCCTTTGCTTTTTAGCAAGCAGTGGAGGCAAACCACACAATTGTTCCCGTGCAGAGGGCCAATCAATGTCTGCTGATCTCTGCCATAATTGCAGAATATGTATGTTCGGGCTAATATGAATATCTCAAAACAAACAATTTTAGGATGTTGTCATTTCTGAGAAAAACTGAAAGACATATTTTAATTTTTTTTTTGTTTCAAGTTAGTTCAAACAATGCCGGTGAAGTTCCACACAACTCTCTCTGTGTGTTTCTCAGCAGAGCAGTGTTTTGTTTTTGTGTTACCCAGTGACATTCCTGTACTGCACACATAGTGATAGCGGCAAATGTTACTGTAGACTAGAGCTTTACTCAAGAAAATAATTGACAGTTGAATTGATAATTACAATAATTGTTCGGTGGATGTTTTGTTTGCTTTGTTTAATTGGCAATTGTTGAGATGAAATACCGCGCGCACACACACTGGTGCTTGACTATATTCATCTGTTATAAATACTTTGCATGTGTCACTTTGGCAGCAGCCCAGATTTATAATAGTGTGTGTTGAAGGTGGGGTGGCATGTGACCAGCATTTCAACCACAAAAGTCAACGTGCTCTCCAGTTGGAGGGCAGGCACCTTGGCAGATCATCTGCCAGTCTTTGAGTCACTAACCATTTAACTGTTGGCCATTTTCTCTTAAGATGACCACAGCAGAGTAAAGCTAAGCCCACTGCATGGGAAGGACTACAAACACTCCGACTACATCAACGCCAACTATGTGGACGTGAGTGATTTCTTTATATGTGGCAAACGGATTTGTGAGAAGATGATAACAACAAAATAATAATAATTTAGGGGTCGCCACTCCCTCCAAAAAAATAATTGTGTACACTTGTTTAATATATCACATACAACTAAGCTAATTCTCTACTGTTCATCCATCAGGGTTATAATAAGCCTAATGCCTACATCGCAGCGCAGGGACCTCTCAAGTCCACCTTTGAGGACTTCTGGCGCATGGTGTGGGAGCAAAATACTGGTATCATTGTCATGATCACCAACTTAGTGGAGAAAGGACGGGTAAGTTCTGGTGCTGGCACAAGTTCAATGTGGCTTTAAAGGCCTAAAATGCCTTCAGTGTATTCAGCACACAATGCAGAAATTAGTTATAAAAACTTAACTGTGCATTTCATAGGGGTGGACAATAATAAATACTAATTTTAAAGATATATACCAAATGTTCAATATATATTGATATCATTTTTACTGAATCACATTGAATCTTTTACCCCAGATGTGTGACATGTTTCTCTATTTATCAAGCGTAAAATACTTGATCCTTGAACATGCGTCCTTAAAACCCTCCAGTTTTTGACGGTGTGTATGTGTGTGTGTGTGTGTGTGTGTGTGTGTGTGTGTGTGTGTGTGTGTGTGTGTGTGTGTGTGCGCCTGTGTGTTTTGTGGTCAACAGAGAAAATGTGACCAGTACTGGCCGACAGAGAACAGTGAAGAGTACGGCAGCATGGTCGTCACACTGAAAAGCACCAAGGTTCATGCCTGCTACACTGTTCGCCGTTTCACACTGCGTAACATAAAAGTAAAGAAGGTGAGAGGGGGGAACTGTGGTTGTCATTGTTTTGTTTTGTTTTTTTCCATTAAAAGTTAATTTACAAAAAACCTTAGATTACTTTTGATTTCTTCATTTTTGTCTGTTAAAGCAATTAATTTTTTTTTGTTTGTTTTCCAAAGTGGAAGAGGCCTTGCCTTCCTTATCCAGCTTTTCTTTTTTTTCTTTTTTTTACCCTATGACAAAACAAATCTTATTGTCTTCCATCTAGGGTGGAAAGGGGAACCCCAAATTGTGGGTCCAGAATGAAAGGACAGTGCTCCAGTATCACTACACCCAGTGGCCAGACATGGGTGTCCCAGAATATACGTTGCCTGTCCTCACGTTTGTCCGCAGGTCCTCCGCCGCCCAGATGCCTGATATGGGCCCCATGCTTGTTCACTGCAGGTGAATAAAGTCTCTACAGTGCATTCACTTCACTTAAACACTGATCCTCACACTTTTGGACAAATGTAAACAGGTTTGTGATTTTAGTTAAAAGCAACTTCATCGAATCACAGACACTACACACATTGGATGTGCAGTATCAAGCCTGCAGCTAATTATGTGGTCAATACACGTTTGCATTTTAACCGTTAACTGCAGCCAGTCAGACATTCAGTGATCATGGAATCATTGTTTCAAAAGTCCTCTCTTGATGTTACAAAATGTCTAAAATGGGTGTCAACCATAGACTGTATAAAGTGGATGTATTCAGTTGTCCCAAGGGAGCCAATAGGAAAAGTATATTGAATAGCCACCAGGGGGAGACTGTGCTGCAAAAATAACTCATTTTGAATACAATTATATGGGGAAATGACAGTACTTCTCACTTGATTTATAATCAGTAAGACAGTAAACATTTCCCGAGGAGTTAATGGTCTCAATCACAAAAAGTATGATCCCTTTCAGAGGAAAATAGATGACAAAGTATGGTTCATAGTGGACACCAGTGTGACAGTTGGTATCTTCCAATGGGAG
This sequence comes from Microchirus variegatus, assembly GCF_963457635.1. NCBI lineage: Eukaryota > Metazoa > Chordata > Actinopteri > Pleuronectiformes > Soleidae > Microchirus > Microchirus variegatus. The sequence continues at coordinate 15,859,690 of NC_139808.1, forward strand.
CCTGGTTGTCGGTGACACCTATGAACCTCTTGAAATTCAGGTTTATTTAACTTTAACACTTAAGTGTTGCTCACTGTATTTGTGCTGTTTCTACCCAAGAGCTGTTTTTACAACACTGGCATGTTATATTTAGATGCAGCAAATGCACTGGTAACTTGAGGTGGTGGTCGTGAGGTGATTCAGTGGTGTGGGATTGTCATTCAGACTCATCAATGTGGCTGCAAACCTGTCATTATTAATATGCTTTACCAGCAATCACACACATGCACCCTGCTATTGTAATGCAACAGGGGGATTTACAGTCCTGCATCTGTAAATGCAGTATATGTTTTTGATTGTAACGGTGTCTATAAATCCACCTTGTAGAAATGTGGAAATGCTCTTTACATCATCACTTTTTCCTGCTTGAGTGACTGAAGCAGCAGTTACATGTTTTCTCTGACAAGAATTGTATCAAAATATGGCATCAGGAATGTGACAGTTTTCAAATATGAGCATATCAACTGTTTTATTTTATAGTTTATTATTGTACCTGTGTATTATATGATCATTTCAAAAAAAATATTACAAGTGAGTGTGTATATTTATATATGTATATATATATATATGCATATGTTAAACAGAAATGACACATTTGTATAAGTAATTCAAATTCCCTTTCCCTTATTTAAATCAAATTGTATCCGTTTGCCTCACACAGTACAACATCCACTGACCTTAAACCTGGTATCAAATTTCAAACAACATAAATGGTGATTTCCGATGAGAAGATTGTGCTGCCCTAATGGCTTGTGCCTTTAATGACATGTAATTCCAATGCCACATGCTTTAATGTGAATCCCATCATTCCCCTCTAACTGTGTTTTCTGATTCTGTTGTGTTGCAGTGCTGGAGTTGGTCGAACGGGAACATACATTGCCATTGACAGCATGCTGCAGCGGATAAAAGACAGGAGCACAGTTTATGTACTCGGCTTCCTCAAACACATACGCACCCAACGCAACTACCTAGTCCAGACAGAGGTTTGTATGAGTGTCTTTGTATCCACACCCAGTGTTTGTTTAGGTGTCATTGTTTCCTGTGCTGAGTTTAGTTTGAAATGGTTACTAAATAGATCATTGGGGAAGTTTTTCTAAACTATCTTATGACGTACTATCCGAGAGGTTCACATACTGTGTTGAAAATTGTTTTTTATGTTTTGTTTTTTGTTTTTTAAATAATGTTAGGACGCTCACATCATTCTGTCGTACTGTGCCATAAATAATATACAATACTCACAGATAAAGGGTTCAATATCTTATTATTCAGATTCAGGCTATTACCACACTGTAGGACTGTGTAGGAATTTCTAGTTTCTAATCTTGTAATGCTACTGCCAATGTGGGTCAAGTTCTGAAACAATTTCATTGTTGGACTGGATTTTTTTTTTACTAATTTAAAGCCCCTAACCAAACATCCTTTATCTAAACATGTTTTTTTTTTGTCTTCTGTAATTCAGGAGCAGTACATTTTCATCCATAATGCCTTGATGGAAGCTATTTTGGGGAGGGAGACAGAAATGGCAGCCAGCCAGCTTCACAGCTACTTCACCAGCATCACGACACCAGGGCACACAGGCCGGACACGTCTGGATAAACAGTTCAAGGTGAAGGGGAAAAAAAAACTACACTGGTGGCACAGCTGGTCAAGAGTGATTATTTTAAATGATGTTGTTTAATATGTTCCTTGGATAGTCTTTAACTCGCTCAATACCCCACCAGTTGGTGGCTACACAGCCCCATTTACACGTAGCAGGGTGTTGTTCCACAGTAGTCTACCTTTATTGCTTCACATTAGAGACGCTCTCATCCAGGTCGCCTGTCACAACAATGTGGTCCTTGTTAAAGTCAGACAGGTCTTTACACCGTCATATTTCTTATACACCCTGCAAGATGAAAATTAAGTGTTCTTCCTCTCTCTCTCTCTCTGTTTCAGCTGGTAACGCAGTGCAACACCAGATTTGTGGACTGCTTCAACGCGCAGAAGGAGTGCAACAAAGAGAAAAATCGAAACTCCTCTGTGGTGCCCTGTGAGTGTCTTACTCTGAAATATGTACATTTACATTTGAAAGTAATCTTCAAACAATGAGAAATAATATATTCAACTAAAAACAGCAGTCATTGTTAAGCTATCATGCTGTGTTGAATACATCATGAATATTTGCGTTAACAGCATCTGCATTGTTAATGAAATATATATTTTTTTAAATAAAAAATAAAAAATACTTAAGTAAGCAAACATGATTACTTTTACAAGTAATGAATCGAAGCTAATGACCAAGGTTCAGCAAGGGCCATTACAGTGAGAAATGCCTGCATCTATCATGGCCTTGGTCACAGGTCATATACCCCCACTGTAAGCCCACATTTTAATGAAAAACTAAAATATCTATGCAGCTAAATGACACCAACCTTGAAAATCTAATGAAAACTATTGTGGATGCAATAAAAAAAAAAAAATATCCCCACAGGGATTTTCAGTTTAATCTCTTCTTGCTTGTTCTTGTCATGGTTCTGTGCAGACCAAATCATCGTCAAACACCTTTGATTAATAAACTGCCCATGCCGATATAAATCTATTTAGGATTTGCCGTTACTGAGGTTCAGGTGCAGAGTGAGAATGAAAGAGGCTCAGCGAGCTAGTGAGCCACCGACATGATTAGGAAATTGTCATTTTAAAAGGATTGATATGTCTTTTGAAGTGTGGTTATTATGAGGTATCTTACACACAGCTAACTGTGCTCCGCCTGCTTCCTTTGCTGAGACAGACAGGTACATGCCACATGTCGACTTACACAAAACTGTATTTTTAGATCATGGGGAAAACAGAAGCTGTCTACAGCTGCTTCAGTGTTTCTGTCACTTGGGTACCAAACAAAGAATTTTAACTTCCTGTGTGCCATCGTTTAAAATCAATATTCTCTGTGGACTTTGGTGCTGGAAGTGAGCGGTTGACATCACAAAACAGACTTTTCCAGTGAGAAAAGGGTTGTCCAATGTCAAATAAAGTGGATGATGTACTCTTAAAACAGCCTGCACTTTAGATGGCATAGATTTTATCAGGGTTGGTGGCAGCTGTGGGGCTTTAAGCACAGTGGGTCATCTTCCGACCATAAGACCCTCTCTTCTCGTCTACCTGCTGAAATGTCCCTGGACAAGACACTGAACCTCAGAATGTGCCTGGGCACTGTGCCAGCAGTATGTAAATAGCTGTGAATTACATGTAATTGAAAAAGCACTTCATAAATCTAAATACACATACATTATAAATTGGTGAATGGGGAAACTGTAGCCTAAAGGATGGTGCAGTGTAGTGGTCATTGTAACCTCGAAAAATGTGATATAAATAAAGAGCCTCTTTTAAGCGACTAAGATCTGTTTTCCTTGATGTCCCTGCTGGCACCTGTGATTTCATGGCTGCCAGCAGGTGTGTGTGTGTGCCTTCTTGTCCTTCAACACAAGAATGTGCAGAGCACAGTCAGCTGTGTGTAAGATGCTGATATGTGCAAATACTTCACACAACCACACTTGTAAAAGTAAAAAAAAAAAAACACACAATAAAAGCACTTCAGTCAGACTTCTGCAAGATTTAAATAACTGAATATAAAATGGTTGCAGATACTCTGAGCAGTGAATATCTGCTGATTTCAGTTTGGCTCAACTGCTTGCTGCATATCATTCTGCTCTATTTTTCCACTTTTCCTCCCTATATATCCCCCCCCAAAAAAGGCAAAAACAAGAATTACGATATTACTCTACTGTCTATGGGACTCATTATAATCACTGTGCCAGCCTATTATTTGGCTGTTCCTCTGTTCTCTGAATCACAAGCAAAGAATTTCACATATCTCTACTCAGAATCATTAATGGATGTGCTTAAACGACCTCTTTCTTTCTCTTTTTTGTCCAAAGAAAATAATAGCTTTTTCTGTCTCCCTCCCAACCCCCCATCCCTCTGTCTATCTATGAACAGCGGAGCGAGCAAGGGTCGTCCTTGCACCTTTGCCTGGCATCAAAGGCACTGACTATATTAACGCCTCTTACATCATGGTCAGTACACCCACTTTCTCTGTGTCATTGATCTTTTCACAATCTCCGCCTGTGATGTTTTGACTCAGAGTGGGTTACATCATGTTTTTGGGAAAAAAAGAAGAATGGTGAAGATCCAAAGCAGCTTAGGTTAAGACATTCCTTGCTTTTAGTCAATATTATGGGTCAAACGTCAACAACACTACTGCTACTACTGCGCTTCCATGTACATTCATGTCACATGCATTTTCCCGAAGAGCACCTGAATTAAACTGTAACCAGAGTCAGTGTCGCATCACTTCGACATTGATGTTTTTCAACACTGGTGTCCCCTAATTTGTCCCCTGTGCTTTTTTCCTTTATTTTACTCTTTAAAAAACTGTTAAAACCATTAACTCCTGAGGAAAAATGTTGTAAAGTGTGAAGTATGGATTTTCCCTCTGACCCCCATTCAAACAGAGTTCTAGTGAAGATGCCCCCTGGTGGCTATTCACAAAATGTTAACTTCCTATCCACTTGGTTTATGGTCTCACCTCAGAAAGTATTGACCACAGCATGCGCTGTGATGAGCTGTCAGCAAGTCCACTGGTCGATAGATTTACACACAGCAGTAAAAACAGAAATAAAATCCACACCCAAAAAAGAGTTAATATACTGTATTGTGGATCTGGTCCAAATTCAGTTCACTTGTGTAGACCTCTGCTCCATGCCTCCTTTTTTAATTAAAGCTTTAAATTTTAAATGTCACGTCTCAAGCTTGATCAGAGAAAACTCTGATCACTTCTCTGTGTCACTTTCCCCTCTTCTCTTGAAAGTCAGCCAAAATCAAAAGAAGACAAATGATCCAAGTCTTTTAAGATGAATGTGATGTGTAAAATTGTTTTCTTAGCCCTTTTAAAGGGGGATGTTGCATTAAAAGCATGCCAATGCCATGGTGTGGTGGAATTCTCCCATTTACCTGTTTGTGTGTTGTTTGTTTTCCGGCAGGGTTACTATCGCAGTAATGAATTCATAATTACCCAGCATCCTCTGCCCCACACCACAAAAGACTTTTGGAGAATGATCTGGGACCACAACGCACAAATTATCGTTATGCTCCCTGCCAACCATGGACTGGTAGGAACACACACACACACACAGATTGACACATATCTTGACTCATGATTCACAGATGTTAACATTATTGTTTAGACAATCATTGAACATTTACTGTTGACCCTCAGTAATCGTGTTGCTTAACAGTAACTTTGCGATTCCTGTTTCCTCCATGTGTGTTTTGGGTTTTATGAATCCGTTTTATGAATCACACATGCCATTTGGTGTCACTGTGGTTAGCAGAATGAGCACCTACACACAAACACATATTTCTACTCATCCGACAGCTCCCAGACTTTATTAAGCAGGAGTCGTCAGCATCCCCCCCCAACACAAACACACAGACACACATTCTCATGCCATCTGTCCATGGATCCCGTGTCCTGGTCTGTGCAGGGTTTTCAATGGACAGCAGGTTTGTTACTTGTCCTACATGAATTTTTAAATCCTGTCAAGTGGAGTTGGCAGGAAATTACCTGCAAATCACCTCACAGTGGTTCAATGTGTCACTGTGACCAGAGTGTGCAATATTGCTGAGATTTGCTTACTTGAATTCCAAAAACCTTCTCATAGGCCTTGGCAAACATATTTTTTTTTTACAAATATATAATGTCTAACATAACATGCTGTATAAAATACAGAATTTCTAATCACAGCAAGTACAGTTTACCACACTGCATATTATGCATATTACGTTATAATTATCGATAATTGACAGAGTGTTTGCTCCCCGGCAGGCGGAGGATGAGTTTGTGTACTGGCCCAGTCGGGAAGAGGCCATGAACTGTGAGGCATTCACTGTCACACTCATTAGTAAAGACCGACTCTGTCTATCCAACGAGGAGCAGATCGGCATCCATGATTTCATCCTCGAAGCTACACAGGTTGGTGTATACATGCATAATGTGTGTGTGTGCTGAAACTTGTTAACCTCTTCTTCACGGTTGCCCCCGGGATCGGGGGCAGCGTCAGACTCAGCGACAAAAGTGTCATAAAACCATATCTAACTTTAACAAACACAGACATGCTGCATACCCACAGAAAGGTCAGAAACTCAGCTAAAAGCTCAAATAAACCATTCTTATGTGCACGAAACACAGTTAAAACACAGATGGATCAAACAGCAGTGCAATATTTTTTTAGGCGAGAGAAAAAAAATCCTTCAGTTATGCTGTGTTCCATGTACATTTACTCTGACACAGTGGCATCTACAGTGAAACTTACACTTCTGGTGAAATCTCACAAGTGTTATCCTCATTTTGATACCAAGATAATCCACATAGAGCTTGTAACTGCAGAGGTTTACTCTATTTTGTTTGGGCATGTCATTTTCGAGCAGGGACTCCAAAAAGAGGGTCAGGGAAGAAGTGGTTAAGTTAATCCTAAGTGGATATCTCTTGGAGAACACCTATGCCAAGTAAAATTCAGAACATATGACACATGTAGTCAAGTTGTTTTAGCAGTATGAGAGCAAATGAGTCTTGGGCCACACTGAAGGTTGAAGACCTACAACAATCAGCAAGGCATGTTTTATTAGGGGTCTAAAAGTGGAGGACATGGTTCTGAGAGTGAGTGAGGACAATGTTTTAAAAGAGTGTTAAAGGAATAATATAAACTCAACAGTTTTCGTATGCAGGACATGGCTTATCTAACCCTTCATTCTCTTTTCGTTCTGCTTTTCTTCCCGTCTTGCCCTCTGTTTGACACACAGGATGACTATGTATTAGAGGTTCGTCACTTTCAGTGTCCCAAGTGGCCAAATCCTGACGTCCCCTTCAGCAGCACCTTTGAGCTCATCAACGTCATCAAAGAGGAGGCCGCCAAACGTGACGGACCAACCATCGTCCACGATGAGTCAGTCTGACATTTTATTTTTTGCCTCATGCTCTGTCACATACCAGTACAGCTTTATGCTTTATCTTCCTGGCAGTCCCTAGTCCCTACTAGCCGCCTTACTCCCTCCACAACTACAGGTAACTCAATAAAATGCCCAATTAAAATTAATGAAAGTGTCTTCGGTATTGGCACACATTAGTGTTCTTAAACGACACTCCAGCAGCTCTGCTCATGTTTATTCATTAGAATAATGAAGATTGCTTGTCGCATCCTCCAGAAGAAGAGCATCTAATTGAGCACTTCATCTGATTGCTATAGTGCAGCCAGCTCGCAGCACCTATGAGATTGTCAGTTAGAGGCTTGTCCTAATTGTCTGTGCGGTTATTACTCAGCCAGGCATGGGTTGTAAGCAGCAGTTTGTGGTGTGCGCTGCTGGCAGGTCTGCTAATGAGAGAGGAGACCCCTCAAACTGTGAAGGCGGCCCTCAGTTCTCCTGGGAAACTCACACTGGGCTCAGCCATGGTGCTCAGGTGGATGCACTCGCTGAGAATGTTTTAATCGCTGAGGCGACACTCCTGAAGTGTGAGCGTCTTCGCTCCCTAGCTGAGCTGATATCGAGGAGACTGAAAGGCTAAGCAGCAGAGGTCAGCATAGCACCACATATCAGCAGTTTTCCAGAATCCACAGAGAGATTTTACCATGGTCGGAGGATTTCATCTACAGAAGCTTTCAATCATGAGATGGAGCCAGGGAGCAAAATGCTATTTTTTTTTACATTTTTGTAAACTAAAAGTACCGTCTCTTTATGGCCACACATAGCAGCAGATCATGAGGCGTACGCTGACTGTCACTTAAGTTTAAGGCCCACTGTGTCAACTTATAGTGAGTTTATGAGCAGAAGTTGAACATATTTTACGGATAAGTAAGTTTGTATGTGTGTGTAATTGCTTTCAAGTAAAACGAGCTTGGTTTTTGTAGCCTAAGCTTTTTAACATGTACATCAAACAAGAGCTTTGCATCACGTGTGCATTTCCCATTTTGAAGTGGAAGCTCAGTAAACAAACCTCCCCAAAGAGTCGATACTGTCTTTTTGTGAGGTTGTTAAGATGACAAGTGATCCTGTTAACACAGTATTAAAGCGGAACTAGACTGGAAGTTCCAATTAACGCTGTTATTTAGAGTGTATCTGCGTCATTACCTTGTTTATGAAGCCCTGAAGTTTCGAAACAAACAGTTCAGCCATTGCTGAGAACGCTGTGTTTTAGTGTAATCTCGGGCTCAGCGAGATCTCTGAGAATCCCGTTATAGTTACGGAAATAGCAGTTCTCCGGAACAGCCGATCGTCCTGCTCCGGGCACTAGTCCGGGCACATCCGGTTGCGTACATTGAACAGCAGAATAAGAATAACGTCAGTGTCTTCTGACTCTGGGTCTGACTTCGGTTTAAAGTCATAAAAGGGACTGCGGCGGGGAGTCGTGACGAAGCTATTTTTAAACACTGTTACAACAATGTTTTGATAATGAGGAGCAGTGCATCCACCGTTCCAGAAGGGGGAGCTGCACTTCTGAGAGCGGGTGTGCCGAATGTCATTTCCGGGGTACTGGCCAATCACAACACAGTCTGTCTTCTCAGGTTGAGATTTATGTCTGAAATAGCGCGGCCGACAAGTGCTTCAAAAAGGACAGATTTCTATCGGCTCGTTTACAGCAACTAGGAGGTTTTTGACCATAAAAACAAGTTAATATATGTAAGTAGACCTCCATAACTATATGTGCAACAGGACCACTCTATGTGACCTTTAAGCATATTTGAAGACACTGTGGATGAAGGAGTAATAGAGAAGTTAGATGATCTTTTACTGTAAGCAGCTTTTTGTAATTTTCCAATTTTCTTTCTGACCCCTCTTGAGCTGTCCTAACGAAATGACCCTAGAGCCAAAATCTCATGTGCACAGAAAATGGATCTGATCTTGATCTACAGAATGAATCTTATTGTGCTTATTGTGCTTTAAGAAGTTAAAAGCACTATGTGACATATACTGCCATACATGGAAAACATAGTTAAAAGTGACAATGACCTGAACTCTCTCTCTCTCTCTCTGTCTGTGTGTGTGTGTGTAGGTTGGGGGCTGTGCCAGCTGGCACACTGTGTGCCCTCACCACGCTGTCTCAACAGCTGGAGAGCGAGGGCGCCATCGATATCTACCAAGTGGCCAAGATGATCAACCTCATGAGGCCAGGAGTCTTCACAGACATTGTGAGAGTCTAGACTCTACTCTCTAATAATCCTGGGTTGGGCTAGGACATACAAAAGTATTTTTTTTTACATTATTTTAAATGATGAATGAATATATGAATAAATTAGCATTTTGTAATCGGTACGACACAGTGTTTGTTTGTTTTTTTCCTCAGTTGAATGTGTTGATTACGTGATGCTGCAGTAACTTCACTGTCATCTCAGCAGCTCACAGGTTAGGTTGCTTAGTAATGACACATCAACAACAGAGGCACAACCCTGGAAGCACCTTGGTTAAAAATGCAGCTTGTGTCTTCTATGTGTTTTTTGTTTCAAGCCCCTTAAGGGGCAACATTCAGGGTTATGTTATCCAAGTTGTTTACTCGGTTTAAAAGCCTGAAAGCATGTTCTGTGCTAGCTAGCATTGGATCTGATGACTCCCTAAATGTAAGATAATGCTCAAAAAAGAAAATCATGGTGGTCCTTTAGTGTTTTCACTTGTTTTCCTCCCTGTCTCTGATTGTTCCACAGGACCAGTACCAGTACCTATACAAAGCTCTGCTCAGCCTCATCAGCACCACAGACAACAGTTTGGGTCTTCTGTCCAGGGACATTAATGGGACCATGGCGTCCATGTCTGACCAGGCAGAAAGCATGGAGTCCTTGGTGTGAAAGTGGCCCATCTGAGGCCTGAAGCTGAGCTGAGGGCGTCCTGTGGGTTCCAGACACCCCGCGAGGTCCCTGAAAGCCACAAAAGGCGGCACTTAACTTTGTAAAACGTCAAGGAACTATTGTGGACAAGACTTTTTGAGGCCTTTTTTGCCAGACTCTTGGTTAAAATGAATAACCTGATTACTTTTTTACACTGATAAAAAGTTTTTGATATTTATTTTTTTCGCCATTTTATGTCTTAATGTTCTCCTACTGAAGGGTTTGCACCGGCGTTTTTTGAGTTTCACAGCGGCGTTGGTAGGCAACGAGAAACACTTTTCTGTCTTTTCTTGTTTGCACTATATAATGTCAGTGTTACTGCCTATACTAAAGCTGACTCACTTGGCTTTTCTTCACTTGAGCTCTGACTTTTGTTCTTTCTCCTTCTTTCTTTCTTTCTTTCTTTCTTTCTTTCTTTTTTTGACATTCCACGGCTTTGGCCCTGCTTCTGTGAAGGACATTGTTCTGCCTGCCACCTACGAGTTAATTTAATGCAGCAGATGGAGGGAGTTACAGACTCTTCGCCTCAGTAACAAAATGCTGGTTGACTTCAGCTCAGTATAACCTCCTCCAACCTGCTCATCTCTAATATCCATATTACCACTCACGAGAAGGCTACTGTCACGGACAGCCCTTGTTTTCTTAAAGTAATTTCCGCTTCACTTTTTTTGTTGTCACTCTCTCCTATTAGGGAGTCACACCCATGTTATAATACCTAAGGTGGTGTAACAACTGCTACTGTGAATTATTATTATTATGATTTATTTGTATAATTCATTTTATGCTTTTTAATATATGGAAATACTGTATGTATACATATATAAATATATCCTTATCATAATAACTTTGTGATTTTCGTACATGTCCTTTGTGGCCTTCTGCCATAGGCCGGTTGATTTCCAATACATCCCATAGTTCAGTACTTCATTGTTCACAGCTGACTAGCGGCGACGTGGAAATGGACTCCTTTTCACTTCTCTACATTCTTGTATGCTGCTATGTCATCTAATCTTAAACACACACACACAAAAACATACAAACCACCGTTTGAACCTTATGACCATCTACAGCAGATGATGATCTCTTGATTTTATGTTATTTATTTATTTTGTTTCACGTTTGTAACTCTTTTTTTTTTTTCCTTCGTTCCCGTCATGAATTATTTTTTAACAACAAACCAGAGTATGAAGACAAAAACCTTTACAGCCTGCATTCACTTACATACACCTGTGTGTGTGTCATATTAGGCTTGTGCAAGTATGATCGGACTCGACAACAACCTCTATGCAACAAATTGCTTACGTTTTAGATATGAAACAGGGTTTAAAACAGTCTTTGGGTTCTTAATTATTTTCAACCCTATTCATTGTATCTGCACTTATGATGTCTCAACAATGAAAAAGCTTAACAGTATTTTTCTTTCTTGTTCCTTAAATGATGTGTACAACACTTTGAAGGGTTGCGATGAGGCCTGAAGCCACATGTTGAATGTTAGTAATCATTTATTTCTACTGAATTACAACAAGATGATGCATTTCACGTCAGCTTGTCACCTCTGCAAGGTTGGGCAAAATAAGCTGGAGGGTTGTTTTTCTTTTTTTTGTGTGTTTTGTTCTGATTTTTATTATTAAGAAACATGCTGTATGTTTTTCATTCAACTCATAATTTCTTTATGGAACACCCTGGGATCCTCATTACCATCCTAAGGCCTTCATTGAGAGCTTAAGTTTAACATGAGGAAGCATTTCTCATAGCATGAAGTGACATCATTAGCAGTCCCAATCATTGCCATGATGTAACAAATACAATTAATGCTGATGAGTCCAATCTAACTTAATGAGACTGATACATATTCAATATTCATACCCTCAAACTGAGCTTTTTTTTAATGAACCACATCCTCAGTTGGAGTTCATTTTTTCACTCATCATATTTGCTTTGACCTTATTTTGATTTATTTTGCTCTCACAATAATAAAACAGGAGTATGAAATGGATTTAATAAATATACTGAATCATTATCTTACCCTATAGAATAACACAATGGTTTTCTTTTGTCAATAAATTACAAGAAGATGGTAAAAATCACAAAATGATGTCACTACTGGCACAACTTCTTGATTTGATTCGACGATAGCTTTTGTTAATTGGGTTGATCAGGTTTAGGCATGAAGATGGATCATTGGTTAGGATTAAGAATATCAAGGTAAATCAGTTAGAGACATAATCCTGGGTGGGAAAATAGACATTGAAACAGTATTTTATCTTTTAGATAATTATTACTTTTTGTCTTTAAAAAAAAAAACGAAAATAGCAAAATCAGTCTTGTCATTTAATTCACACATTGTTCCGTACTCCATAGCCTTGGAAGCTGTCATTAAACCAGCCATGAGCAAAGACATAAACCCCTTTTTTTTTTTTTGTCAGCCACCTCACACAAAATCATCCGCAGCAACACTAAATTATAGGGCTCAAATCAGTTTTACCTGCTTTTGTACACGCACCTGAAGAGATTGTTTATAAAACTGATATGCAAGCAAACACATATAAGATGGAACTAGCAAATGTGGTTGTTCGTGGTTGTGTGGCCTGCAAGCAAAAATCTGTCAGTTACACACACACACACACACACACATATAATTCACATACACATTTTTGACATGAGGGTGTTCTAGCTTAAGTTAGATGCTATTTTGTAGGGTTTTTTTTCCACAGTGTGAAATGAACACGTGTGAAAGTGTTTGTTTTTTCTCCACACAGCACAAAACAGTGTGTCAAATGGCAACTGAAAGTGGGACACGTGGTTTTTCTTTTGGTTTGTTTTTTAAAGAAACTTTTACCAAAGACTTGAAACCTTACTTGCAGTTGGGTAGGCTTTTCTCTCTTATGATTGCCCCAACCACACACACACAGACACACACACACACAAGCTAATACAGTTAAATCAGTGTAGAGTAGTTCAAATATGTTCAAAATAAATAGTTGCAGACAATAGCAAATCAAGGACATGCAGTATTTCTATTCTGTGTTATCTCCTTTATGATGGGGGCCACAAGGGAAGGAAGGACATCAACAACACTATTGTTTTTTCTGGACATTTTTTTAATTATTATTTTTTTCCCCTGTTAATCGTACACTGCTTCACCGAAGTGCCTGGTCACACTAGAAAGAGAAAGTGATATGCATTTGCTAATAGTCAAAAACACATTAAAAAATAGACTTGTTGAGTTTTCAGACATGATCTCTAGTAAACTCCTAGTAAGGATTCCTGCGAATCAAAACAACACCTCTCTGTGATCTTATACAGTTAAGTTTGGGTAAGACCTGGGTCAAGTAAGGTCCCTCTCTTCTCTTACTTTCCTGCCCTGGGACAGTCAAGGTTTGGTCAGGTAGGGTTAGTGTAACTTTAAACTTTATATTGTCCACTTTGTGGAAACTTGAACAACAAATATAAACAAAAAATGGGAAATTCTTTAGAGCAGTGAAACTGTTTATGTACCACCTGAGAAAATATCGAGCTCTTGGAGTATTATCACTAAGGTTAAAATACAGTGGTGTAAATGGACCGACCAAGTCAGCTACAGACTTTTCACAATAAGATCGTTTGCTCTCATCATCCTCCTCTTCTTCACATATATTTCAGACAAAATTAGATTATGATGGAGCAAAATTGGTGAATCTAATTATTATTATTTGGATTTATTTGGAAGTATTTCTGATTTTCCTCCAAGTACCACCAGAGGAAGCTCATGTACCACGGGTGGTAAAGCGGTCAGTCGAATCTATGCTGTATTACTTTTGTGGAACATTTATTCTCAGACAGAAAGTTTCTATTTTCACCTCTGTGGCTGTCCCAGTTGTAATCAGCACTGACAGTTTGCTGTACCATCACAGTGTGGATTATCGTGTCTAATTGACCAATGGGGTGAAATGAGATTTCAGAACTGTTGCTGGTGTGACCAGGCCCTTCAGACTCTCACTACCATGTTTCTTGTCCCTATTGTCGAGCGATTTTTGGTCATTTTCCACTCTGAACAAAGTGTTTCATGTTGCCTTTGAAGTGCACGCACAGCTGTACTGTCAGTGAAAAAAATGTACATATATTTTGTTGCCTCTGTAAGCCAAACCTCCTCTGGAACGTGTGTATGTATGATCCGTGTTAGAGGAGTTCTTTCATCTCTCAGATTTTGTCATCGTCCACATTAATTTAACACCCTGAAACTTTTTATTTGACCATTTTCTGGGTTGTGTGGACAATAGAACTCGCACGGGGTTTTCAAACATTCAGTATATCAGCTCTATAATCACAAACATGTCCAATCTATCTGCTTTCATGAAAACTCACTCATGGCTTTTGCTGTTCGTGGTGGAATCCTGTGGAAGCCAGGTGTTTGTATCCACATCACATCAGATTCCAGCTTCACACGTTCTGTTGACATTCAGGCAGTGATTGTGATATTACGATATTAATCCAATATTTCTTTCGATTTCGTCTGCTTTCCATCTATTTTGAAGCTATTTTTCTGATGTCAGCTCTCTTCTCTCTGTCACTTAATAAGTTTCTCTCCATTGACCCATTTTGGAATGGTGGCTGTTCCTCTTCAAGAAAAAAAAATGAAATGAAATGAGAGGAATAATGATGGGATTCTTTTTTTCTATGTTTTGTTGAAAGCTATATCAAAGCATTCTATTATAGTGTTATTTAATATGTAAATGGTATTGCTATACATAAAATAAAATATGGGTTTTGATGTAATTTTTCTGAAATGGTTTGTGCGATATATTCTTTCAGCCCTGCACAAATATACAAAAAAATTAGGGTAGCTGTCCTGGTGAAAGATTTTAAAGATGTAGATATAAATAGAATCTGGCAGCAACACTGACACAAATGTTCACACACTGATGGATCACTGCTTCAAGTGGCAAGGAAATGATTCATAATTGCACAGATCCATTTCACACAGTGTAATCAACACTATCTTAAAATTATACTTCAATTACAAAGGCTTTTATTCTTAACTCAAAAAAACAACAAAAAAAACACACAGATTTACTATTTTAATTTGCAGGACCCAATAAATATTTTGGTAATGGATATGTAGGGTCTATACTTCTTTTAAGTGGTTCTATAAGTGCAATTTGGTAAGTGCAGGAACAACGTATAAATAAATGGTAACAAATGCCCAGCACGATGTTCCTAAATCATTAATATATCTAGTTGTTTTTTTTCTCCATCTGATGAGGTATTGCACTAGATCTATGGCAACACTGCCACCTGTTGGACAGAGGGAGAAAGAACAATAAGAGCAGATAATAACAAGAGACCATCTTGAGGAAAAAAGTCTGATTAAAAGTGGCATTCTGCTATTTTTACCCACAAGGTGAATTGTTCTAAGGGAAGTACAACTCAGACTAAAAGCATCTGTATGGTGTCGGCTTGAGTTATACTGACTTCAAACCTTTTAAAGGTTGTGTGGCGTTCTTTCCACTCCATCTATCATTTATAAAGAGTAATGCGACGGCAGTGTCAGAAGCAGTCAGAATGTTATTTCCGAAATCAATAAAATCAGACTTTTGAGATTGAGTGACAGAGCTGGACTGCAAATGTTTCAGTATGAAACATGCACATCTTGGCGTTTTTAAGTTCATGTTCATTGTTTTGCAGTGCGTTTTACTGCTGGCAAATGCTTATATTGTGTGATGATATGAGTTTTATTTATGAGTTTATGAGTGTTCAATTGATATTTCGCCTTGCATAGTAATTCAACTGGCCCACTAGGCGCATGTCTGAGAACTCGCGCTTTTATTTTAACTTACAACTTGTTCTACTTCCGGTTCCGTTGCTACGGGCCATTGACGCTGCTCATCTACTTGTATGGACGGAGGAGGAAGAGCTTTAGCTGCCTGCAAATGGAGTTACTCGAGAAACATGAGGAAATGTAAGTCCAGCAGCTCCTATAATGTTACCGTCTGACTAATATAGCGTCACCACTCTGTCAGTAACAGTTACTAGCTAACGTAGCATTGCTAAGACGCTCAAGTTAGTTTCTCACTCGTTTTTTTTAGTTGTTTTGAAACCTTAACGTTAAATCTGTTATATGTTTATTCTGTTGCTGAAAAACGTCATCACTGTGTTAATCTGTTTACCGCCTGACTCAATTCTGCTCAACGAGAGGAGTGTGTTTTGACCAAAGAATGAACTCACAGAGAACAGCTGGGTAACGCGCATGCGCGTTAAGTTTTATATGTTCTCGAGGGAAAGGCCTTGCTTTATGGAGGTTGCCATCTTTCACAGACAGGCCAATTGGACATGTCATGCATTTCACTGTTTGTGTCTATATTGTATTTATTTGTTTATACAAACGTAATTATTCTGATGCACTTTGAAAAGGCAGGGATAACCAGAAGAGTCCTCTGTTGTTGCAATCTCACAATCACAAATTCTTACTCGCTGGTCCTGTAATATAGTGCAGAACATTTATCTTTTAACAGCAACAGTGAAAATGGACAGTATAGTAAATTTAGTGAATGCAGTTATTGCAATAGGATATATTTACAATGTATTAATTAATTTCAATTAATCTCATTCCCCTTATTCTGATAGGAAGCATACTTGGACTGGATACATATTTTCTTAGTTTGCTGCCTGTTTCCAGTGACCTGTTATTTTAAGTTACTCATTAAAAAAACACTGACATGTCCTTATGTTCATCCTCTGCTACTTTAAACACTTACCAGGATAGTGGAGCAGGTAATGCAAATGCTAAGGCAGTCCCCTTGGTTAATGTAATAACATGACAAAGACCTAACATGTTCAGTTAAAGTAAGAGCAGTCAAAATGGAAATGTCAATATCAGATAATTGTATCAATAAGCCCTCCATTAATGCATGTAGGGCTTTTGTATGGATGCTTGAGCAAGGATTTCTGAGAACATGAGGACAGCGTTGCCACTTTGATTGAGTGATAGAGTTTATGAATGTGGACTTGGAAACATTAAATAACTGATTTCACACACAGGGTAAAGGTTTCATACATTTGAAAGTATAATAGAATGTAATGTAGACATGAGCAGCATCACACAGGGTGTCCTAAAAAGTATTAAAAGTTGATAAATCAATTTTGGGAAAATAAAGGCCCTTAAAAAGTCTTAATCCCGATTTCATCAGGTATTACAATTTTGTCCATTGAGTCTGACTGCAAAAAGTATGCATGAATGTATTTATTTTCCTCCCCCCGCAAGAAATAAACTCCACATTGAAAATATTCAGATATGGGAAAATGTATGTTTGTTGCAAACTAAAACTGTTTTGTAAGTTAAATATGTGTTGCTGATTACAGCTTGAATATTTTGAGAAGGTCTTTAAAAAGTCTTAAAAAGGTATTGAAATTCCTGTGAATTCCTGCATATACCATGATCACACTTACTCCAATTCTGCTGATGTTTATATCTGTGTGTTGTTGGTAAAAAAAAATAAAAAAATTCATATTCAGTTTCTCCAGCACAGTCAACTAAACTGTGCAAGAGCCAGTATACGCTCTTGCACAGTTTAGTTGACTGTGCTGGAGAAACCGTAACCAAGTATGTCCTTTTCATTCTGTCCTCCAAAGACAAAAAAACTAAAATTAGAAATGTCTGCTCACACATTGAAATTCCCACACATATTCCATATGTATTTTTGTACATGTTATTTATTTCATTGCAACCAGGACAAACACATTATTTTGAGACCTTTTAAGAGAAATGGTTTTATAGAGAGGATTGCCTACAATGCACTGAAGTCATAACAAAAATATGGTATTTTAATTCCATTCATTTTCATGTGTCAATATAACTGCACTAATGATAGTGATTGATATAAATGCAATGCTTGTATTAATAATAACACCTAGGGCTGCAACTATGATTATTTTTCATAATCAATTAATATGTAATTAATTCCTCTATCAACCAATAAATATCTAGCTCTTCGATCAAAACAGTAGCACAAGTATTTGTGCTACTGTCAGATAAAGGAAAAAAAAAACCACCTACTAACCAGTGTGACCAAACCAGTGTTCATACAAGAAGGTATTTTAATGATACTAACTGTGTCATATGTGACATCAGTTTAAGAGGAAGAGCAGAGCTGCTGCAGCAGATGGAGAGTCGCAGGGAACAGCTGGACATACTGAAAACACAGCAGGTGAAGGAGCGTGAGGCTGCTCGCCTCAGGAATGCCACTTTACTCCAGGTGAGGGCTGGTTTTTATTGATTAATAGGCAATTGATAAAAAGAATGAGTAGCTGCACTTTGGGGTCTAACGGGTCATCAATACATTATGGTGATTATATGACCAATAATACAATTTTGCAAAAGAGAAAACATTTTATACACATTAAAAACTGTCAAATCATGTTGTGAAAAAAAACAAAAGGAACAAAAACAAATTTGAACTCTTTGGTAACGTGTTTGAGACTGTTTAAGCCATGCAGTGAGGCCTTCACCATTGGAGTGGTATTAAGGTTGCTGAAAGCAGAAAAGCAAGCGAGTTTTTGCCACATGGTGTCGCCAGTGAGTTGAAGATTGATGTTGAAAGATTCACTGGACTTGTTTTGGCAGATTGATGTGTGTTAATTAGAACAACATCCCGAGCAACAATCTGTTCTACAGATATAATGCACTGTAGAATATTGTACTTGATCAAAATTGAGTTTTCAGCCAAGCTGTGTAATGAGCTCAGATAAATCCACTTTGACAAATAGGTGAATTGACTTACCTGTACGGCCACAGAGAATACAAACATCTGTGCTCTGTCACTGTAGGACTTACAGATGATAGAGGATCATCTGAAAGTGAGACAGCTGCCACACCCACAGCTGATGGCGCTGCAGGTAACAACTTATCATTGTTAGTACATCACAAGTTCATAAGTCACTTAATTGTTTGCTAATCTCTTAATTTGTCAAAACTGTCGCCTGGCATCACACATCTGATTCATACAATTGTTTTATTATACCCTGTAATTGTGAATACATTTTGACTGGTCCTCTTCCAAATATTTTATTGTTGGAGGTTTTTGGTCCCGATCCTAAGACTCATAAGTTCTCTCCTTTCATTCAGACAAAGTATTGGGCATCCGTGGAAGAGTCTCTTCCAGCCTGGGAGCACTTCCTCCTGGGAAAAGGCCCACACCCGATTGATTGTACAGGACAGATGCCCAGAAGAGCCAAACGGCAACCCAGCACATCTAAAAACCAGGGTCTGCCTCCTCGGCCAAAACCACGAGCTGCCAGATAGGGAAGCAGATATTGTGATGTTTCTGCTGCTGCTTGAACACTGGCTTTGAAAGTTTTCAGAGTGACATGCTGACAGCGACATTAGGCATTAGCCGAGCCCCATGTTCAAGTGCCGTCCTCCTGACCAGGGCTGGAAACTTGTCAGAAAAAGTCTGAACTGGTGTCTGGAAGTCAGTTCTGGAACGTGTTGAGATTTCAGTATCATTTAAAAAAACACAGTGAAAAGATAGAGAATAACAGATGATCATCACACTGTCCATTCTGACAGACGGATTGCCTTCTCTGTATATGTTCCATTTAAATGTTTCTGTTTGCGATGTTAAAACCACTAGAGGGAGCTAACAGCCTAAATAAATGAAGATATTTTACTTGTGAAAAAAAGAAAAGCTGAGCCTTTGATGGATAATAGTGTTGTTTTTTGAACGATTCATTTACAATTACCTTAAACATTATTCTCATGTATAAGCTTGATAATGCAGATATTTGCACATGCAAAATGAAACTGACAATAAAATCATGTCAATAAGGCATGGTTCCACTGAATAATTTCCTTTCTCAAAAGACATATTTGCAATTTTTTTCAAAAAGTACTTAATTTATCCCAAGGCAAAAAAATTGCTCCAGTACAGCTCCAACCAAGATATAGCAAAAAAAGGTATAACGAGTGAATTTGAAACAAGTTTGTATATTTCGATCCAAGATATATTATATGAAAGCCAAGAAGAAGAATATGTGAAAATATAGTACAGTAACACTATACAACAGTATATTTTAAATGAAGGTGCTTTGAGCTGAAAAGTTGAAAATGGTTGTAAAGGCATTTTTCCCCTCTAGAATAGTAATGCCAAGTTTATACTGAAAGAAAATGAATTTAATTAGGGCTGTAATCATTATTGATTATTAACTGCTGACTATTTTGATTATCGATTAATTTGTTTGCATACTTAAATGTCTATGACTTCAGCTCAAATCATTTTTGGCAAAAATTGATCCAAAGTTTCCATCATTTTTTCATTTCATGGACCAAATAAAAAAATGTGTAGCTGTGCAGGGCAGAGATATGGGCTGCAGTGTCAGTGAAATACTGAGAGGAACACCACGCTGACCGTCAGCAGAGACTGGGGGTGGGGGTGGGGGTCTTCATCCTCTGCCAGGGTGTAGCACCCCCTCACTTAAACCCCTAATTGTTGTGATCAGACCTGCGCCAGGCTGACACGTAGTGGCGGCTTGACAAATGCAATCATCCGCACAGACGTGGTTGAAGTGGCTGGTGGTTGGCAGCTGCCCAGGCTCCTCAGCTGGGGCCCCAGCATTGAAGGCCCTCAGGGGGTCAGCTAGTCACCAGCCACCACGGACTGACTGGACCAGTCTGGACTGATAGGGGTAGGGAGGTGGGTGTTGGTTTGGTGAACAACCAGAATGAGGAGGGAGGGGGGGGGGGCAGTTCTGTCAAGGACAGGGTTTAAGAAAGAAATGGGTGGGGGAGGCATTAGGGCCGTGTGTCCAATCGTGGGTGACATGATCGCTGGTTGTTGGGTGAGTATGGGGGTGAAGGAGATGCGATGTCGCAAATTATCTGAAAGGGTTTTGAAGAGTACGATCTGGAGCCCTTCCAATTGACTAGCCTTGCATTATGTATTCTAATGGCCGATGCCCCAGGGGTGCTGAGTCTGAGTCTCCACTTGTCAGTGACCAGACCTCGACTCACTCTCTGAATGACCCCTCAGACAGCAGCCCAGCTCTATTCCAGCTTTCCTTAGTCTCTGGTGGCGTGGCGTGAGGCTGCCACCCTAAGATTATGCAACGTGGTTCGGCTATTGAGAGTCCATTGAGAGCCCTGATGGATAATTGGCTGAGCCCAGAGCCGCGCAAAATGGTTAAGTGTTGACTCCAGTTGATTGGATAATGGGTAATTGCACGCTGCATTTCATTCAGTGATATGCTGTGGGTGTAGCAGGGGCAAGCAAAGGGGAGGGAAAGAATTGGAGGAGGGAAAATATTTTGGCGTGCTGTGTTTTTGCAGCCTGTTATTTCACACATCGAGTCTGTTGCACTTGTTTGGATCACAGGTTTGCATCAACTGCCGAGGCAATTTAAATTGCAAATTACATCATGTCATTGTTGTGGAGTTACATTTCTCTCCTTTTTTTAATTCACATTTCACAGATCAGAGTGGCGGCTGCTAAGCACCATGCCTGGTGGCGCTGTTTGAGGCTTCACTCTGACCCTGTGCGAGCTTGCAAGTCCTGAGTCTCTCCTTTGATCATGGCATGTCACCTCCACTTAACAGCCTGGCCTGCAAGCTCTTTGTCTTTTCCTTCACAGAGGCCTTGACTGTTGTCATGTTGTCTCACATTAAAGAGAAGGCTTCATGTCGTACACTAAGAGGAAGCAACACTGGCCTTAAGGTAGCCTGGCACAGCCTGGCTCCTCATTGACTGCACATGCTCCAGTGTAACATTTTCTCTTTTACAGCCCCTCACTTCACTTGTGTGCCTGTAATCACACACCCACTTTCTCTCCATATACCTCCATCCAATATAAAACACCCTTTCTTTTCCAGCACTTAAACAGAACCAGCTTTCTGGAGCTAATGTGAAAATTCTTCCTCTGCTCATTGAGCCGCATTACTGTGCTCAGAGGAGCCCAGTGGGGGGATTGAGCCAGCTGAATTCCTCTTCAGCCACTGTATTGATTGTGCTACCATGAAAGTCTGTCTGCTGTCGCCTGGTTAAAGTCAGAAAATGCGGCGCTCTTCATATCAACTGATGGATTAAGTGGGCAGCTGAAAGGACACGTATGAATTTTGTGTTTGTGTACTTGTACCTTTTGTTGATATTGATTCCGACTTGGCATGGATCCACACATGGCAGCAGCGTGTTGCATTTCATTCTTAATTAAGTCCTTTATCACGCTCTAATGAGTTTATTGTCACAACCACCAGTCAAAGCAAACACTTTCATTGGTTTCTGATTGAAGAAAAAGCCAATGTTTTAGGGCTCCTCTTTTGCAGTACAGAAAAAAGCAAACATTAATAGAGAAAGTGAGGACTTCTTTTCACAGTTGATCGATATATAGTGCATCTCTCTTGCTTATTTCCCATGTTTAACACAAAAAAATATAGTCTGAGCACTGCTTGAGCTTTTGTTTGCGGATAGTACATCCGGGAAAACTAGCAGTAGAAGGCTAAACTTTGATCAAAACAGATATGTTACATCCCAACCTCTCCTGGCAGTCGGTCCTCTCATCAGAGCTCTGCTCCAAAACACTGGAAGTTGATGTTTGTAAAAGAATTGCGATTTTGTGCCTGACTTTATTTCCATGGCTTTCTGGCTATCGTTTCTCCTTGTTGTGTCTTGAAGTGTGTGAGTGTACACTAAGATTCAATAACACTGTCCAGTTACTCCAGTGGTACAAGGGGCAGCAATAAACTGCAACAGCAAAGCAAAACATTTGCCATCAAAGGTGAAAAATGTTTGTAAATTTCATAGATTAATCTTTAAAGTCTCCCAGTGTCCCAGCTATTGTCAATGACTTGGAAAACACTTCATGTACAAAAGCACTCTGTAACCATAACCTGATTCACTATGAGCACATTTCTGTACTGTGGATTCTCACAGTGTATATGATGTGGAAAAGACGAGTAGCAGATAAAAACAAGCTGGGTGGTCACTGCTTCAACCTACAGCAAGATAACACCACAACATCACAAGGAGATTAAATTGATTAAGAGCGGCTCAGTCTCCATCTCAAACGTCATGGAGCTGATACGGACAGAAATGGACACAAGGTGAAGGGGAGCACATCTATGGGAATTTAATTAATAAAGAGCAACGGTTATGAAGAGTGTGTTCTGCTGCTGGATGAGCTAAAGTACAAAAAGTTTGCAAGTCTCTTTTAGTTTTGATCATAACAAATGTTACAGATCCAGAGTTGTACATTTAATTCAAGATGTAACTGTTTGTAGCATTAGCAGATTAGAAAGGTAATTTATCAACAGTTTAACCACACCAAGAATTTACTTTGGATGCGTAAGTGCAGCAGTTTAATTGCCTTAACTCTAACCCAATATTTTGACTTGGGTAATTATTTCTACAGGTGGTTGTTTTGGAGTTTTGGCGTCATGTAGAGTTTTCAGTTTACAACGAGTGAGGTCGTTTACTTGTGTGATCCAGCCGAGTGGTGCATCATTAACACGGTGGCCTAAAGTGAAGGAAGAGAGGACGATTCCCAGTAGGGCCAGGTCAGGTCAAAAGGATTAACTGTAGCACCGGACATCCCCAAATCAACTGATCCTCCCCAACAATGACTCACTAATGCCACTAGAAAAGAGCTGAGTGCAGCCAGAGCGTGATGGAGAAAATGGCTTATTGGTTTGCAGCATCAGAGGACCAGATTAATTTGCTTGTAATTAGCTGGACAAAGATTTACGTTTTTGAATAGACTGTGTTATGTGTGTGCTAATTTGTTCTGTCTGCAATGATGTGGGAATCATTTTAAAAGTTGTTGCTCCCCATTTTTTGAAAGGGCACTCACTAGAGGGTTTGTTCCACTTATTGATGTAGGACACGGCTCCGCCTCCCTGGGAAAGCTTATGGCAGGATGATGCAAACAATGCTCTGACTAATTGTCTAATATTTGTCGTAGGCGTGATCCAGCATCAGCCTCCACAGGTTAAGATGGGAGTTCGTCTGTACCAACACGTGTGGTGTGGACTTGGCAGTGGTTAATGTTCCTCAGCCATTCTGAGTATGTGGTATCAAAGTCATAGTCCCTGTATAACGAGGTTGATTGTTGTATTTGTGTCCTCAGGCAGAATGTTTTAGCGAGTCTCAGGCATCATTAAGGCTTTTGCATGTCTAGTTTTTGCAGATGATGTAGTTCTGTATTTCAGATTATTGTAAGTTAGCAATCTTTACTTAAGTGGGTTGAAATGAAGTATGTGGTGATTTGGTGCATAAAATCATCTAATTTATTGATTAATTGATTTGCTCAGACCAATTGTGGTAGAGTGAGCTTAGTATTTCTTAGGTGATTTTGATCACGATCCATCTTTGGATCCTTCCTTTGGTCTGTGAAAGACCATGCCTGGGAATTTCATTGGGTCCATGAAATACCATTACTCAGTAGAGGCTCTCTACAACATCTTTGGTTTTGTTTTCATTTTTTATACAATTTTGGTGTTTTCAAATATCACACCTAAATACCCTGATCAGAGTCGTCACATTGTGTTTTGTTTACACAAACTTCCATTACATCCAAGTCTGAATTCCATCTGCATCTGTTTACATGGATGTTTTAAAAAAAAAAAGGTAATAATTTAAATGTACTGTATCAGGCAAATCTAGGAGGTTTATCTCATGTTATCTATCCATCCATCCATCCATTTTCTACCGCTATATCCTCGCTGTGGCAATCGGGCGAGGTACACACTGGACAATTTGCCAGTGCATTGCAGGTCGGCACATAGAGACAAAAAAACATTCACTTTCACACATATGGTCAATTTTGAGTGACCAATTTACCTAATCCCCATATTGCATGTTTTTGGACTGTGGGAGGAAGCTGGAGAACCCTTAAAAAACCCACGCACACACGGGGAGAACATAAACTCCATGCTTGTTCCAACCGGGGCTCGAACCCAGGTCTTCTTGCTGCAAAGGCAAGAGCGTTAACCACTACACCAACCGTGTGGCCCATCTCATGTTATATTAATTTAATTAAATTAAATTTCACATTATTTCAGTGATAATTATAAATAGTGAATGCCGTTTCCCACACTTGATTCAAAAACCCACTAACACACACACACATCTGGTTTCGTCTTCAGTGTGAAGTGTTAGCAGGGATTTTAGATTTTTTTTTGAAAAGTGAACCAAAGGGTCAACAATCCTGTTTATTCCAAACTGATGATTGAGTTGCTGCAACTGATAAATGCCAGTCTGGAGTTGAATGGATAACAACATTGTTTTTCACAGGTCTCAATGTATGCCTGCCCAGACTGAAATGATACCCAAATGTTTCCAGATCACTACCATTTCCAAACTTTCTGAGGTAAAGCTGCACTGTAGTCATATAAGATGTGATGTGTTTTTAAAGTGAATATGTGTGGATGTAGCGTAGAGTTTATATATCACACAGTGCCTCTGACTTTGATAGGTAAACCAACCTGCACCAATGGATCTACAATATTTTACCAGTTTGCACAACAGTTAGCACATTTTGGGTGTAAAGTGTTGATGTTAGTGAATCCATACTGCTGTAACATTCTGCTCAGATTCAGACTGCCTTTACTTCAGTGGTATGTTGCAATCTGCTGCTAGTTCAATTTGTTAAAGTTAAAACTTGACATAAATTACTAATAAAAATACATATTCAGGTTAATCAAAATTGTACAACAACAGAAACCCGATGGGGTCAGGCCTGCGCCACCCTCCTCCTCTTCCTCCGCTTAAAAGAGATTGAGGTCCACCTCGACAGCTCCCCCCTCAAGCTACAGACTGGGCCGACAGAGGGATGGACAGACAATTGCTGGATGGATAGATGGAGGTCAGTGAGTGGAGTTTGACAACAGATCAGTGATGTGATCTCCCTCCCTGTTTAATTCCCAGCAGCCAACTACTTTACCCTCGCAGCCACAAAGCACCTTCTCCTGGCCCATTTTGCCCTTGACATGCCATGGCAGGCGAGTAGGCACATCCCGAGGACAAGCTGCTCGCCGATGTCTTTAAGACATTTTGATGAGGTTCTGGTGGTGAAAGGCTCAGCACTGACTTTGTAAAAGAATCTCAATGAGGTGCGGGTGAATGCCGCGGCTGTTCCATTTTAATCTGTGTGTTCGGGCCGCTTTCTTGAGTGGCTCATTTCCATGCATCACACCCTGAATTCCAGAGTGCCCCGGCCCCAAAACATTCAGGGCTTTCTGCCTCGATCTTTGAGCCAAATCCAGGCTTATGACGACATTTTCTTCAATAAGCATAATGTCAAACTTGCTCTTTACAAGCTAAACGTGTTTTTCAACAGAACATCTCAACATTTCTAGGTTCCATTGTTGCCCATTCCATCATGCATCCTTTCATTTAAAGCAGGAACAGAGCCAAAGAGTGGAGAGAAGCCACTGCTCATTAACCCCCTCACTAGTTTACAATGAATCCTGAAGGCTTATTGTACCAAATGGCCAGTTTTTCTCGAATGGATAGTGAGATACTGGAGTAGAGCGTTGATTATCTTAATTCAAAGGCACAGCATGCATTGCCTAACTATTACTCTTTCATTGGTAATTAAAACGCTCCAACATTTAAAACTACATAGGTTTTGCTCATTCTATTTTTATTTATTTTTATTTAACCTATACAGTCATGGCATTTCTCTTTTGAGTCCTTTGTTTGTGTGCCAGTATTTTCAATGGTCAGACATCCTCTTTCATTTTGTTTATTTTATTTTATTCCATGTTTGGACGTTTTTGTAATCCTATTGATGGTCATAGTCACCTTCAACCTAGTCTTCAGCATCATATGTAGCCATTGTACATTTCTGCAAATCACAGGTATGTGTGAGCTCATATTCCTGAAACACAATCAAATAACTTTTTGTGTTTGATGGTGTTCATACGCCAGAAAATAGGAAATGATAATGGCCATGCACGATACTGTACGTAGTACGAAGGCACAATGAACCAACGCGACACAGTAGAAAAGAACTGTCATCGACAAAACGAGTATAGACTGTGGCCCAATCAGCTGACTGTCATGGGTGGAGCCCATCTAGACCATACCATACCATTTTATTCAGGTACCCCAAGGGAAGGGTGCCAAATATTGAGTTGGGGTTGGTTATATTCCATTCCATGTATTCCCAACAAAAATATGTAGAAACACGGCTTTGTAAAATAGTAATAGTAATAAAGTTGTGCTGTTGTTTAATTCAAAAAAAAAAAAAAACACCTTTAGGCCTCTCTCTGTCCAAAATGGCCTTACGTGGCGCAGCCTGCAGGTTATCACATGTTGTGGGAACATTTGTCGGCTGGCTGTTGCTGTGACACAAACTGTCACCCCCTCCACCCTCTTCTAAATAAGAACAGGCTGTTAGAGCGGGGACATTTTAATTGGAGATTCATGTGGGCTAAACTGAGGGGAAACTGATGTAAGTTAACATTTGGTAGACTTAATTGGTCCTTTTCTCTCCCTCCTCCTCGATCGGGCACTTAACGGGCCGCTGCTGAAGCTTCCCCGCTAATCTCTCTTTTTTACAATCAATTCAGTCCGCCACACAAAAAGTCCGCCTCTCCCTATTCTTCCCTTCCTGTCTCAAACGAGCTCCTTTTGTGGCCCCGCAAATTGCTTGAATCCCCCAGTGATCCCCGCGGTGGCGAAGGGAGACGTCCTCGAGTTGTTGACTGGCTGATTGACGCGCGCGCGTTCCCGCTTCTCGTCTTCCCTCCTCCGCCACCTCCCCGCGTGCGCGCGCGCCTTAATTAATGCTCCCGTTCGTCAATTAACGTGTTTGTGGATGTGGTGGCGGTTGCTCAGATGCTGAGAGGTGCAGGAGAGAGAGATAGAGAGTGAGTGCAGAGAAAAGGACAACCTGCTCGCCTTAGGTTGTTTACTGCAGCAACAGCCCTGACGTTGTTCATGCCCCGCAGTCTACACACACACACACACACACACGTCTGTTTCTCATCACACACACACACACGCATTGTTGTGTTACACTTAAACAGGCTGCTGATGTTTAGCAGTGAACGTGCATGTTTCTGCGGATTCTGTGCTGCAGAAGAACGTGTGAGAACACTCACCTGTCAGTCACTGGAGTCGTGTTTGTTTTCCACCAGTGTGCAGTTTAAAACATTCTAAAATCATCCATTGGATTTCATTGTAATAGTAGACTTGTGATTCTTCTTCTGCCACTGGAAATAGAGCAGAGTGCCTTTTTTTTTTAGGATTTAACCGGTACATTAGGACGTAATTGTTTTTTATTTTAAATACATTGATTGTCTTTGACTCTGGAGCTACAACATGACAAACCGGAGATAGAGTCAGTGTTATTGACAGATAATGAAAACACGTTTGAAAATAAAGTGAAGAAGTAACAGGCTTGGGCTCCATAATGGTTCATAATTATGCTATGTTATATATTACTAAATAAATTGTGAAACATTGATGCAGTCTCACTATTTGGCAAGGCAACGCTTACTCTGCGTCAATGAGGAACTTTTAAAACACATTCCCAGGTTTACATTGATTCATATGTTTCCCAGTGAGGGGTTATTGATTGTTTGTGACTTATAATGAATAATATGCCAGCAATTTAATTAGATTATGAAGCTGCATCACAGGTAGATCTGCAGATATATCGATTAGCTACACTGTAAAATATTTGACTGTAAATTCGTGTCTATATTTACTATAAATACATTTCACAATTTAGTGTATCATTTTATAGCAAATGGGTGTACATTGAAAATATGTATGTCACATGTAAATCAGCAGTATTTTCATCTTAAAACTATATTTACCTGTAAACAATGCAGTTTGGAATCGTTTTCTGGAATTAATAAAACACGAAAATACAGTCTTGTTGTTGTTTCATTTCAGTAGAGCTGAAGCTGCAAAGTCATGAGTTGAAAATACCATCGAGAAAACGTATTGTATTTATTTGAAGTCACTTTTATTAAAGTTGACAGATTGTTCTTGTTTCCACACATTTTGTCTGCAGCCTGATGAAAAAAAGGTGCAGAGCGAGGCATTCATCTGGCAATATTAGCCCTGCCAGGCTTCTGCAGGCCCGGCCTGGCCCGGCTCAGCGCTAATTGGCTGTTAATAGGAGGAGCGCCATTTGGGTGCACGGATCTGCCTCTCGACAGAATGTGTACAGGGATAATATTGTTCCAGGAGCCGTGCCGAGAATAACTTGTGCTCTATTAAAGCAGAGGCCCAGATGAGGAGCTGCGGCCTGAGTGCTCCATTATCTCCTGTTCTGATGAGCGGCTCCGGATGCGACACACACACACACACACACACACACACACACACACACACACACACACACACACACACACACACACACACACACACACACACACACACACACACATCTATCAAAGCCTCCCGAGGCCGTTTATCTGATTAATGTAATTCGTTTTCAAGGGCCCCGTGTTATCTGTGATCATTACGCCCGAGTCAAGTGTAAATGCTGCAGTATTAAGATCGTGTCTGTCAATAAATGGTGAAGCAAAAGTGGCTGCAGAGCATACACTAGAGCCACACTGTGTCTATATGTGGCTTTGTGACAGCTCAGCCAAATAAAAGAGAGCTCTGTAGATGCATGTTGCACACAAAATATGACACTTTACAGGCTTTCGTTTGGTGGTTTCATCCTTGTTCTTCATCCAAGAATTATATATTTTTTTGGAATATTTTCAACAAAATCCTCATACTGAGGCTGAAAGCTCTTCTCTCGATGTGTCTTGGTTTGCAGAAGTGACAAAAGAAAATTATCTTATTTCAGAAAATATTGTGGATCACAATATATCGATTCATGCTGCATTAACACGGATAATACATACATTTTCTTTCATAAAAAAGAAAGAAAAATCCCCAAACGTAAAATAAATATGTATTGTTTTTTTTGTTTTTTTTTTAATGTTGCTGCTTTGTTTTCATCATTATCGAGATAATGTATTCCAGTGTTTTGATTTGCTTCCTGACTTGTGTGTGCCTATCACTTTATTTAAAAAGAAAAAATAATCTTAATGTTTTGCACCAATCGCTTCAGAAAAATGTCTCTAAACGTATTTACCCGGTACAACTTTTAACATAATATTTGGTTTTATTTTCAAATGCCTTCAAAAAAAAACATGGCTCAAACATTCAATTTTTCATTTTAAGTTATAACTTAATTATTCACATTTTTTTTCTTTGAAATACAAACATGGTAATGCATTCCCCAGACAATTCACATTTAAATAACATGTTTTATTATAATTATTTTTTTATTATTGTTATTATTATTATTTCCATAACCTATTATTTACACCTCCATGAGGGAGACAGATGCTGCATCCTTCTTGTATGGACGCTTGTAACTGGCAGGATGAAATTCTGGACTGGAAAAAACTCTAATATTCCTACAGAATGAGACCTGTCTTAAGTGTATGACGTTGTGTCTTCTTCTCTGATCTTTATTCAGAGTCCCTGCTGGTTACACTTGAGAAGGATCCTACAGCTCAGATTACCACATCTTAGGGGCTGATGTCTAATTTTATCGGACATCCCCATCTTGTGTCTTAACCTCGACTAACATGTTCATACTGGGCCACAATCGCAACCAGAACATTAGACAGTTTTTTGTTTTTTTTAGGAGGCTTGTGGTCCTCAGCTCTGTAGCGCTCTGGACGCCTCAGAGAAAACGTTGTCGTGCAGCTTCCTTATGTGTTTCTTCAGGTCAAAGTTGCGGCAGAAGCCCTTGCCACAGGTGCTGCAGGTGAAGGGCTTCTTGTCGTTGTGCGTGTGCATGTGAAAGGTCAGGTTGTAGATCTGGTGGAAGGCCTTGTTGCAGATGGAGCACTTGTACTGCTTCTCCCCGCTGTGTGTCAGCTTGTGGTTCTTGTAGTTTCCTGAAAAAAAAAAGAAGATAGAAATGATCAACACAAGCAGGGAAGATGTGGATGATTTGACTGAAAGTGAACAAGAGGCAGTTGTAGATTATTGATACAATTATTGCAATTATTTATCCATAGTCATAAAAAGACAGTCCTAAACGCATGTCACCACATTGATTCTGACCAACAATTTAAATGCAAAAAACCTCAGATCTGTGATTCGTTTTTTTGTAATTATTTGCAGTATAACTAATGAACTAATTAGAACTATACCATTCTGTGTAATCCATGCAACAATAGCATTACAATAAACCACATCACAATTCCTGTGACTGTGAAGCGACAATTACACAGTTTTTCACAAACATTTACATTTTCTGTGTTGGAAAAGTATTGAAATGTTCTGGGATATAAAGTATCGGATCACAATGGAGTATAAATCAAGATGTAGACTAAGTATTGAGCAACTTCAGCGCTCCATCATGGAACTATACGACACACACATTCCTCTGTAGAATGTTCTTTAGAAATCATGGAGCCATCAATATTTTATTTATCGTGAAGTCATTGAAAGCATCTGGGTTATTGAACGTGAATTACATTAAACTTCTCTAAAGGTTTCTTGGTTAACAACAACCCAATTTGATTTCATTTAAAAGCCCAACCACACATTAGGGCTTTTTTTCTGTGAATGCACCACGGTTTGGTGTAACTTGTAAAGTGTAACGTGACGCTGTGTTGCTTTTAAGTGAAGAAAAATACTCCAAATTAAATTAAAATGAAAAATCTCCCCCCACTGAAATAACTAGAAAATAGGAACTGTTTCAATATTGAGACACTGAGTCTCATGAGGATTAAAAAAAAAAAAAAAAGAAAAGAAAACTTCTCTTCCTCACTTTTCTTTTCCCCACTGAGGTCAATAGTTCACCGTGGAGTTACAGAGCCTCCTCCATCCCTGTGCTCTGCCCGGGCCTTCATTAATCAGGATTTTGTGTGCCGAAGTCAAGAAGTTGTCAAACTTTGTCAAAATCAAGTACGGCAACAACTCAACAAATAAGAAAAAAAAAAGCCCTGATTCCCAACTTGGCCGGGGTCTAAGCAGCTGACCCAGAGCAAATGCTGCTGTCTTGAAGGGAGAATTAGTCTGTGTAAAGTGACATGTCCTATTTCCACTGATCGCTTCATGCTCATCGACGGGCCCTGCAATTATTTCCCCTTTCATTACCCTCACAGACAACTGAGAGCTGCAGCATATGGTGATGCTTTCAGCCCTGATAATGTTTGACCCAGCAGACGACAAGCACCAAACTCTGAAGATTCCTTCACATGCATGGATTTCCCTGCACTTTTTATTTATTTTTTTTGCCCTGAACTGCATCTTTAATTTATACTCAAGCAATGCATGGTTGCACCCTCACAGAAATAGTGATGTAGAACATCCGCTGTCATTGTTAAGAAAAACAAGCCTTATGCCAAAATTACAAACAATAAATAGTCTGCATAATAAAATACATCTGTGCCTTTTGTCCAAGCATGCACAGGGAAATGGCAACACAATCAAAACAATAGGGACATTATAATGTTGAAATACCAAATAAATCAATTAATGAATTAAAATAAACCCAATGCAGATAATTTCACACTGAATTAAATCTAACATTAAGTGACAAAAGTCACATGATTTATTTTAATCATGAGAAATTAAATTGAAGGTTTTGTAATTGTGTTAAAAGTATTACAAACGGATGGTGGTGGATGGAATTGTTTTACAATTAACAGTACGAGACTGAATTTGATTTTTGTTTTGAAATATGTATTTTTTTTACGTGTTATTAATATTCAACAATACACCTTGTGCGGCAACGAAATAATTGTTTTTTTGTTAATTTTAAAGCATCGCATGTCATGTAGTGTGTAAATGTGGTTCCTGTACCTTTCTGGTGGAAGCCTTTCCCGCAGAACTCGCACACGAACGGTTTGTACCCTGCGTGGATCCGCACGTGCGTGTTGAGCGTCGAGCTTCTGTTGAACGCCTTCCCGCACTGGTTACATTTATGAGGCTTTTCCTTTACAAAAAATAAATAAATAAATAAATACATAAATTGACATTAATAAAAATGGTGTGAATACAAATAAAAAATAGAGGTAGAAATGAGATTATAGCAAAGGTGATGGAGGAGGTTTTGCGACGGCTCACCTGTGTGTGGATGATCTTGTGTCTGCACAGAGTGCTGGCCTGTCGGAATCCTTTGCCGCATACTTTGCACACGAAAGGCCGAGCCCCGGTATGCACCGGCATGTGTCTGGTCAGGTTGTAGTGTGCGTTAAAAACCTGCGCCAAAACAAAACACAAAAAACTGTAGTTATCATTCTGAATTATTGTATTTTTAAAGTGATAATGGCTCAAAATCTCTCAGTAAATTATTCCAATTTATTTCTTCTTATGCACTTTTGTTGAAAGACAGTTCTATTGTTTACTTTCATATGCAGTGCGTTGTTTTTTCTTCCAACAATAACAAATAAGCTCCATTACTGTTACTACAAAATTTGTGAGTCAACTATTCCAATTCAAAAAATAATTAGGGATGATTTTCGAATTAATTGGAGAAAAAATATTATTTTAATACAAAACCATGAGCTTTTAAATGTGGATTTAAGAAGAGACGAATATAAAAACTTTACCTTTCCACACACTTCACACGTAAAGTTCTTGGGTTTCCCGTCCGCGGCGCCGCTGCCGCTCAGCTTGCTGTGCGTCTTTACGCCGTTCTTCTCTGCGACCAAACCGTGCTGGTGATGCTGGTTCTCCTTCACGATCTGGTCCAGCTGCCCGGGCAGATGCTCCTTGTGCGGGTACTGAGGTGTGGGCAGCTTTTCGGCGGCACCGACCGCCGCCAGCTTTGCGTTCTCCAGCAGCAAGAGTCTGTGGTGCGCGGATAGTGCTGAGGCCTGCGCGTGTGGGCTGGAGACCCAGTGTCCGGCCAGCAGCTCGGACTGCTGATACGCAGAGTCCAGGTAGTTGAGATAGTAAAGGGAGCCGCTGCTGGGCACGGCGGCCACGGACTGATGCACCACCTGCGGCTTCACCACACCCCGGCTCCCAGGCGACGATGTCAGCAGCGGCTGCTTCAGACTCGCCTCCGATTTGCCGCACATGCCGCAGTTCCCTTTGCATGAAGCGGCCGCGGAGCCGCAAAAAGTTCCTCTGAAACTGGCTCTCCACAGCTCCGAGTAGTTCATCAGCGCCTTGGCCTGGAGGTCGTAGCTGAAGGGCTGCAGCGGGATCATGCAGGGGATCGGGCAGCACAGCCCCAGCACCTTCCTCCCTTCCGTCCGCTCTTCCGCACTCCCTTTCGGCTCCGAGTTCTTGGACATGATACGGTCTATGGAGAAGGCCAAGGTCTTAGGAGCCGCGGACGGTCCGGTCCTACCGCAGGGCATCACCGTCTCCAGTGAGGCAGAACTTGCCATTTTTTTTTGCTGTTGTTATTGTTGTTTTCTTTTGCAACAGCAGCAGC